>NW_027117374.1:5281212-7921819 GCF_038362585.1 Apiospora marii
CACAAGTAAACCTGCTTTAAACCCGTCTTGAACGGCTTAGATGCTGCTGCTGCCGCCATTGTGTCTGGAGTGGCAGGGTATTGCGATATCTCAGGATCCCTTCAAGCTTCTCTCATGCGACATCACAGCCGGACAGAAATTCGAGCTTCAATATCGGAGGCACGGCCACTGAAAATCCGGCCCCACGGTCAATTGACGACCAGTGAGTGCCTGCAAGACCGCGCTACACGGGAAACGGTTAGACCAATTGAGCCTGGAGCCACCGAGCTACCCCTACCATTACCCCACCAACAACTAACATGGAAATCTGCGTCTGGGGTGGCTCGTCTCAACGTCAGAACAGTTTTAAGATGAAATGTTGTTTTTTATTTGTTTTACAAGCAAGTGATATCCGACGATTTCCGTCAATGATCCTGGACCTTCCTGATCTCTCCTGATCTATCCGTGATCTACATGCGAGAGTATGCCTTTACTCTGCTTTACAGTTTCCCAATATCTATAAGCCTCTAAACATCGAGACCGTCAACGACCTTGCCCTTCACCCAGTTGTGCTGCAAGACGCGGGCAACCTCATTGGCGCAATCCTCATCCACCATGATGCTGACAAGATACAGAGTTGCATCTATGCCAGCAGTTACTCCCCCACTCGTGATTACCCGAAGACCACCTAGGCGCATCGCGGCGCGGCGGACAATGGACTCACGGCGGCCCTGGCTCTTGAAAGACATGCTTCCCTTTCTGTGCGTAATTGTTAGACGAAAAAGTGACGTTAAATAGTTATATGGTTTGAACTTACCGAGCGTTGGATGGGCGTCGTGCGTCTTGGGCATCGGACTTGCGGCGGATGTAGGGGTTCTCATCCTCCTCGCCAATGTCGAAGCGAAGGTTGTTGACCACGTAGCGGGCCTCCTCATCCACATCGGTTCTCTCCTGACCATCACGGACAGAGGAGTGGCTGCAGAGGTTCTCGAAAGCGGTCATGTAGTCGGGGTGGGTAGTCGCACTCAAGCCCGAGAGCACACCTGCTTCGGCAAGGTAGAGGGCTCCAGTGCAGATTGACAGGAGCGTACGCTCGCGGGCAGAGTCCTTCTGCTGCAGCTCAGAATAGGCCTTGATGATGCCCAAGGGCTCAGCCTTGGAGTTCAGGATGTGATCGCTGTCGCCGCCGACAATGACAACGACATCGAAGTCGTTGAGTCGCTCGTAAGCCTCCTTGTAGGTGATCTGGGAGCCAACCATGGCGCCCTGCTCAGACAGGACCTTGGGCTCGGCGCCGGCAATAGTGCACCCGAATGCCTTGGTTGCTACAGGAAACGGGATACAATCAGTTGCTGCTTCTTGACATCGGTGGTAGCTGTTAAGCAAGGCGTGGAACATTGACTTACAAGGGTCGTCTTTGTTATGCTGTGCCCAGGTCAAGGCCCTAGTAGCGAATGTTAGCAGGCTTCTTTTGACACCATAGGAATCTACCAATTCCAGCCTGACTCGTAGTGGAAAATTCCTTCTTGGGGACAACTTACTCGAAGGGGCCAGCGAAGTCCAGGAGGTTGAACTTCTCCTGCAGGACGAAAAGTACTTCGATAGGCTCATCACTGATGGCCGAGGACTTGTTGGCTGCCATGGTCGCGACAAAATGACGTGAGATGGACTATGGGTGTTGGTGTCGTGGATGGATAGAAGGGCAGAGTCGAGTGTGACACTGGATGGAGGAGATTGCAGTTGGGGTCTGACCAGGACAGAACTGATCGGGGTGATGATGACGATGGTGGTGGTAATGGGATTGGGTAGGAGGAGGTGCTTTGTTCCTTGAGATGAGAAGCTTGAGGATGTAACAAGCCTTTGTAGGAAGGGAAGGGAAACAAACAACAGGTCGACTATTAAGAAGAAGTCCTGGAGCGAGGGGTTTCTTCAATTGATCTGGGGGTCAAGAGGGCAGATGATTGGCTTTGGCTTGAAGGAGGGGTTCGGTGTCTGGCGACGTAATTGGCCCTGGGGGACATCCCATCATCAGGTGGTCACGAGATGCGCACATGTACCGATGAAACATTCACGGATATGGTCAATAGACCACCCAGCTTTCGCCATAGGGCCCCCCTTCGCTGCCCCTCCATCGACGCGTACAACCAGAGAAGCAGAGGATGCCACGCACTGCCTACAGTCTCAACGAGTTTAGATACACCGTTTTGACTATCCTAATGCCTCCTAATAAGAGATGCCATGACGCTTGAACTACCCGTGAACCTTTTGAACAGCCGTCTCGAGGGACGCAATGCGATATTAGGTACATGCAAAATAGCTCCCCCCAGCTGCCAGCTTGAAGCTACTAGGGCCGGTAGCTTCCCCGCCTAGTATTGGCAGCCCACTTCCCCGCGATTTTCTGGGCAGCCCCCCTGGGGCCTGATGGTCTCAGCAGCTCAGTCTTACCTGAGCGCCCCACAATGTAGTGCCCAGTGGCTCAACCGTCCAACGGGCCACTGAGCAACATCGGCCGATTTGCTAAGACCATGGACCGACAATGGGCAGATACCTGCCACGGTAACAGCAGGTTCACGCCCACAGGTATTACGATTTCTTCCGTAAGTACCGCAAAAAGCAGTCACTTGATATTATCTGGAAATTATCGGAGCTGCATACATCCGTCGGGAGAAACAGGACTCGGTGCTATGGACGAGCTATTGGTGATTGGGGGCTGTCGGAGGAGGCTGTTTCTCCAGAATTCGTCGGATGTCCCCGCATTACTCCAAACATTGTGAAAGTCAGCTTGTACACCTAAAGTCAGCTAGGGTTGGAATAACTTCACTGATTAAGGGCAACCTCTAACAACTCAAACAATAAAGATAAAAAAGATAATTTAGATTCTATAATGCATTTTCTGTCTACTACTGCAATTTGATATAGGCTATTAAGTTAATGGACTATCCATAATTAACATAGCCATGGACAGTAGAGCAAGAGGCTCATAATGTCGTTCATCAGAGCCAATCATCCCCTGCTTCCACAATGGTGGCTGAGTGATGGGCTTTTACCAGAAACTTGATCACTGGTATGTCTTTAGGACGAGAATATACACGTGAACTTATCTGCAGTACTTCAAAGTCATGTAGCGTTATTGGCAAGTGAGTACCTTCCAAGAATGATGTATGCCGGAAAGGGCAAAGAAATCACAGGCCAAACCAACATGGGGAATATCAACAGCAGGTAGGCTAACCTGATATGACGGTGATGATACCTCTGACAAGCCACAGCAAGCGGTGGGAAAGGCATACAAGGGCTTGGGGGTTGTGTTGTGAAGATGGCCATGTAGGTCCCCGTCCTTGATCCAGCGTTTATCCTGACCAGTCTGACCGTTGGACCATCTTTTCCACACTTACATAGCTGCCAGCCACTTAGATCATCCTTATCGAGTCGATATCCTTGCGTGTCGGTTGGAATTCTAGCGTGGGGTGATGACTACGTAATCAAGGCGGAGGAAGTGGCTGTTCAGTGATTTAGAGACTAGAAAGACGGGCAGGTCGAGTGTATAAAGTCCACGAATATCTCTAGAGTCGTGGTGTTTCCGTTGAGAATTCCCCCAGACAGAATACAAATCTGCGATTTACACATCTTTCAAACCATTAACGTATAACAAGCTGTACGTCCACAGGGCGAAGTACTTCTATGCCATGCATAGGATACATTATGAATACCGAATTCTGAGCATCAGGGATCATTGTATCCAAGATGTCTCTCTGCTCCTTTTCACGACTATAAAAGGGGATTATCATATTATATCAGAATGGATTAGCATTTTCGTATTGGACATATGCTGCATTCGATTGCTGTTAGTAACTGGATGGCATTTGCAGACGCTTACGATTGTAAAGAATATCGGGTCAGTAAGGAGACGATGGAATGTAGGGACTTGATATTCCAATGGGGATAGATCCAGGCAAAACCAGGCTTACACCGTCGCAGGAGAGAAGAAATACTACTCGGACAAGACACCATGATGCCTACCACCGATAGATATGATGCAGTCAGTAGGGGGCCGGGGTTTGGTGGTGATACAATTCTTTAACCCGCTATTATCCGTTGGCCCCCGCGAAGGGCGACCCCGGTCTCCACCCTTAGGCGATTTCCCATGCTGCCACTTCTAATCGAAGAGGACCTGCATTGATCATTGATTTGATTGATCCCAGGGTCGCAAGCTCCTAACCTTCTTTTCCACCCAGGCAGCAAAAATAGCCTTCCATGTAGGTGCTAAAGCTGCAGTATCGTCAAACGAATCTCCCGACCTGTCGCATTGATTGAACCTTGGTATCTCTCGACATGAGCAAATCATCAGACCAAGCCTGACTTCCCTGACGGTGATTGGCACCTATCCCAAGTCGCACTGCCAATATGGCGTCAGCTCCGTAAGTGTACCCTTAATCGGCATTAGCCATCTGTCGCACGCAGACCCTCGAGCGCCACGAACTGACACCTGCTCGCTCGATATCAGGTCCTTCAAGGAGCTGTCCAAGGCCATCAGCTCCTTCATACCCACCGCACGATTACCCCTCCCCGACGACCTCATCGAGCTCATCGAAGGCTACCTCGAGAAGCATGAAAAGTTTGACGAGAGCGTCGCCGACAGGCTCAACGATGACCTCATCGCCATATACCAGAAGGATGTTAAAGGCACCCAGGCCCGCTACGGGCCCTTCCTCAACATCCTGCGCCGATTGAGGCCGCTGATCGGACAGCCGGCAAAGATCATACAATGGTGGGAACAGCTCCTGCCAATGCTGGACCTGCTCAACCAGGAGAAGGATCTGGCGTCGGAGGCTCAAAAACTGTTCCTGGACGTCCTGACCTCGGATGATGGAGACAGCGCGGAGGATCCCGTTGCTGGCGCCGCAGTCGCTTTGGCGGAAAAAGTCATGGCTTTCTGGGTGCAAGACCGTTGTTCCGCTATAACGGCGGACGCGGGTCTTGCATTCTTCAAGGAAAAGCAACTGCGGGAGGTATTGATCATCTACGGGAAAAGACACCCGCGGGATTTCATGGGCCTCCTGGACAAATACATGGTGGACAAGAAATGGCGACCCCACGCGCTGAACTTGATGGGCGACTATATACAGAGCCAGCCGCCTCACCTTCACCAAGTCCTACAAACCCCCATCTTTGGGACCTTGATCAACATTCTTCAACTAGATACGTCTACAACTGTGGTGACTCTGGCCCTGACGGTATTGACCATGATCTTGCCGCATATGCCGTCCTCGTTAGTCCCTCACTTGTCCACCCTGTTCAACGTATATGCCCGGATACTGTTTTGGGAGCGCGAGCTCTCTGCCATCGAGCTGGGAGTCAGTGCCCACGCCGAACAGAAAATGTCCCCAAGTGCGACGGGGTGGCAGAAGATGTCGTATGCGCCAGAAATCGAGGAGAGAACTATACCCCAGCTTCTGAACTACTTCACCATCCTCTACGGGCTATATCCGATCAACTTCATGGACTACATTCGAAAGCCTCAACGCTATCTTCGTCATGCGGATGCTCCCGACTCAGATGACATTGAGGTGCAACCCACGGAGATCAGACACGCCTCCGAACCGTTCCGCCAGTGCCACCTACTGCACGAGAACTTCTATACTCTGACTATTGACTCTGAGAAGACCGACTTTGGTAGGTGGATCAAGAGTGAGCCCGCGGAGGTTGTGGCGAACTGCATAGCCCTGCGTCATTCCATCGATACGGAAGGTGAGGCCGACATGCCATTCGGCCAGCCTGGCGTGCGGAACCCCTCTACCAGAGGTGACTTTGAAAAGGACGCGCAGGATCACGCCCTCCTGAGCACGTCTCTCTCCAGGGCGAACTCGAGTCTTGGTGGACCGCAAAGAGAGAGCTCGCAGACGGCGTTCGTCGAGTCGCCCACCAGTGGTCGCTCTTACCCTACAATAATCCGCCAGTCATCCCAGAGCAGCCGTCATTCTCTGCATGATGGTTCGAGCGCAAGGCCGTCAAATAGGGGTGGTGATAGCCCAGCGTTACAGGCGCAGCTGACCTCATTTGGCTCACAGACGCATCTACAGGACATGATCAACTCGAACAAAGCTATCAAGTCAGAGCTGCACCAATCGCTGGCGAATGACAGCGTCCCGTCGCTAGCTTTGAGCCAGCAAGAGTCCAACTCGGAGAGGCCGGGGCTTTTGACCCATGGGACTACTCAATATACCAGCACTCCCGTGTCTACAACAGCCGTTAATGATGAACAACAGTACTACCACCTCTACCGCCAAATCATGTTACTTCATAACGACTTGGCGTTTGAGCGTTTCATGAAACAACAGCACTTGACACATATGGGCGAGCTACGAAGCAGGCTAGTCAGGGAGGCAGCTTCCGAAGCTGAAGCACAAAACCTGATCCTCGCACACCGGCAGCTAAAGCAGAGGCTGGAGGAGGCAAAGAAGATTGAGGTTCAGACAAAGAAGGATTCGGAGCGGAGTCGCACTCTTGCTAAGAAATGGGAGGCAGATTTGTCTTCCAAGCTGCGTGTTCTTCGGGAAGAACAACGAAAGTGGAACGCAGAGCGAGACAGTCTTTTGCGGGACTTGGAGGTGATCAAGGTCGAGACTGATAAACTTCGCGTTCTCGTCTCCGAAGCAGAGACGAGGGAACTTGGCTGGAAACAGCGGGTCCAGTCAGTCGAAGCAGACGCGAGCGAGCTGGAGCACTTGAAGAAAGAAGTTGAGCGGTTGACCGTCTCTGAGCGCAACTACCAAGCTCAGGAGAATGAGCGACAAGCTGCCATGGCGGGAGCAGAAGAGGCCGATAGGAGGGCCGAGATGCTAGAGATGAAGCTCAAAGCCCGTGACGTCGAGATACAGCAGGCTCATGATCTTTACCAGTCTCAGATTGTGGTGCTGAACACGAAACTGCAAGATGCCCTCAAGAGCGGGTCCGAAAAGAAGGCGGACGGGCTCAAGTCCCAAGTCGAGAGCATGATGGCTGCGAGCAGGGCTCAACAAGAGGAGTTGAAGAAACGTATCGCTGAGCTGACAAGCAAAAACGCCGCTCTGAACGGAACCATCCTGGAGTTGCAATCACAGATGCCTCATCGGTCTTCAGCCGAATTTCCACGCCCAACATCGCCCGACACAGGCATGCCAGTCTGCTACTCGGTGGATTCAGGAAGCCCTGTGAGTTACCGCAACCGACAGCATCGCGGGTTGTCGGACCCGGACAATTACGATGCCGACGTACTGAGCACCACGGAGCCTCTGGAGCCTTACAGCTCCTCGTTACACATGGGCAGCCCAGTCGCCCGGTCATCTACGCCATCTCTTGCCGAAGGGTCCGACTTTACTGGCAGGGGCAGTCCCACAGGGGAACGTCACTACGGACGAGGTTCGTCACAGCGCATCATGAAGATCTGGAAGAAATAACCTCTAACTCGCGGCTTTTAGGCAGCGTTCAAAACATTCTACGGAAGGACAGGAGGGACAGCAGCAGGAGTAAAGACAGGAAGAAGTCGGGGGGTATCCGGGGCATTCGCGGCTTTGTTTAGCACGCCAATACGCGTTAAGGCTTCGGACTCTCTACAGCCATGGTCACTACTGAAGCCCATGGGAGGTTTTGTACTAGTAACTCTGCCGCAGGAGGTCAACTACGTTTTCACTCTCAACTATGACTGACCCATCAGTGTTCCGACAAGACTGATATTCTTGAGTGGTATTATTTGTCCAAACATAACATGAATGCAAAAATGAAAAGTGCGCCATGGCTTGGAGCCACGGCGGCCCCCCAGCTGGGCTGAGCGTCGCATATGAGACAGCAATTACACAAGAGTTGGCAGTTGGGCTGGGTCATTCGGGGCCGTGGCGTCTGCTTACCGTCATGTACGTTGCTAGTGGCCGGCATGCAAGAGGTGTCTCGGCCTGCATGAAGTTAGATGCAGGAACAAGCCAGTCGAGGAACGCCACCCAGGCAGGGAGAGAGAGGGAGCGAAAGAGTAACTGATGACTCTGGCTCTTTTTCCTTCTTTCCATCCACCTTTTTCTTGTTCTGGCTTCTCTTCCATCCCGTAAAGCAAGACATTGAACGGACATGCACTAGCTTGGTGCCTGGATTAGCAGCGGAAGCAGGTAACAGTGGCAGTAGCTTTTGCGTCCTTTATGTTGACCCTTTTACATAAAAGTATTGATTCGCATGGTAAGCGTGTGGTAGCAGTAGCAGTAGCATTAGGGAATGGTGTGGACGGAGAATACGAGGTTGGAGGTCATCAGCTGGCGCTTGAATAGCTAACCATTCGCGTACGTTCCGGGCATCCGCCTGTACAACCAAAATCGACAGGTCATCCATCATCACTTCCAATTGGTACTGCAGGGCATAATCGGTCATGCCACCCAGCTGATGAATGGATTATTCCATCGACCTAATCATTTAAATCCCATACCACCCCGTGTCGGGAAGGAACTAAACCCAAAGTAAAAATTGGCATTCGCGGGAGAGACCACCCCCAAAGGCGGGAAAACACGAAGGTTGACCCGAATGAGCAAGAATGACAAGGGACAAACATCAGACGGCTCAGCGTCATTGGTCCGATCTCAACAAAGCCCGGTCCTTGTCAGGACAGGAACAAGGGTGTGTACATACGCACTTGCCTACTACGTACGGCTCTTACTTACCTAGCTAAAAGTAAGCCACAGACATCTGGACCTCGCTGGACTGACTGACTGCCACGCACGCACACGCACACGCACACACCCCCATCCGAGAAGCGAGGCGCAAGATGCAGGGGGTGGGAATGAGGATAAAAAAACGAAGCGTAACGTAACGATACATCCAAAGTTCAGTCATGACAAGCCCCAGTCAGAACTCTAGCCTTCGTACCTACTACGTATTAGTTTTACGTACCGTAGTCATCGGCTGTCGGTTCAGGTACGCACACACACACACACACACCCAAGGAAAGGAGAGGAAAAAGACGTTAGACAGGTCAGGTCCAGCCGAGAAGGGAGGGCCTAGCTAGACGCGCGCACCCATTCCATCCATCCCGTACGTACATGCCCTGAATGGGAAGGGGAAATCAACAAAATACGGACTGCGTGCCGGGTAGGTCTTGACTTCGTAATGACTTCCCTTTTCTTCTCCCTCTCCGTCTCCTTTCCTTCCACCTCACTCTCCTCTAGTCACACCACATCTTCTGTTGAGATTCCCTACGCAGACCTGTCGTGATATACACTCGCTTGTTGGTTGCTACTTTGCAATCCTTCTTTCTTCTTAATACCTACATTATCAACTACTTTTTGCCGCTCGCTCGCTTTGTCTCTCGTTGTAAACCCGTCCTTTGGGGCTTTCTATATTACCTACTTCCACCTACATAGTCTCGGCAATTGAACCTAAGCAGCACTCTTAGTTCAACCCTCGTGTTTCTGGAAAGAACTTTGCTACCCCCTAATAACTACTACCTACCCTCACCTCGTCTACCTATCGCCAATATGCGTGTCACTGGCGGGATCTTGGCACTGGCCGCAGGGGCCTCTGCCGCCACCAAGGGCTTCAACTACGGAAGCACCTTCACCAACGGTGCGGCCAAGCAGCAGTCTGACTTCGAGGCCGAGTTCACGGCCGCCCAGAAGCTGGCTGGCGCACCCGGCTTCACCTCTGCTCGTCTGTACACCATGGTCCAGGGAGGCACCGCCAACTCGCCCATCTCGGCCATCCAGGCGGCCATCAACACCAAGACATCGCTGCTGCTGGGGCTCTGGGCCTCGGCCGGAGATACCACCTTCGGCAACGAGCTGACGGCCCTCCAGTCGGCCATCGACACGTATGGCGACGCCTTCACCAGCATCGTCGAGGGCATCTCTGTGGGCTCCGAGGACCTGTACCGAAACAGCGCGTAAGTACCTATGACTGGTCAATACCAACCTTCTCAGGGCCTTCGCTAACCATGACACGCTCTTAGCATGGGCCAGAAGAACGGCGAGAACCCTGGTGTCAACCCTGAAGTGATTGTCAACTACATCGGCGAGGTCAAGAAGTTGATTTCGGGCACCAGTCTCAAGGCCCCTATTGGTCATGTCGACACTTGGACTGCTTGGGCCAATGGTTCCAACAAGGCCGTCGCCGATGCCTGCGACTGGCTCGGCACCGACGCTTACCCATACTTCCAAGATACCATGGCAAACCCCATTGCCCAGGGTCTTCCGCTCTTTGACGACGCTCTGGGTCAGACACAGGCGGCCGCTGGTGGAAAGCCAGTCTGGGTCACCGAAACTGGTACGTTTCACAGCTCCCGTTTGCTTGTGATACCTCAAGGACCATACCTGGGCGTATGCATGCTTTCTCAGATACGATTACTAATATTACTGTCTGTCTCATAGGCTGGCCTGTTAGTGGCAAGACTGTCGGCCAAGCTGTTCCCTCGACAGAGAATGCCAAGCAGTACTGGGACACGGTCGGCTGCGGCAAGCTCTTCGGCAACGTGAACACGTGGTGGTACACGCTGCAGGATGCCGCTCCCGACACACCCAACCCAGCCTTTGGCCTGCTCGGCAACGACCTGAACGGCAAGCCCCTGTTCGACCTCTCGTGCTCCAACACCCAGTCCAGCTCTTCAGCCTCTGCGTCTCAGAGCACCACCATGTCGACGGCTGTCGGTGGACCTTCGGCCTCGGCCACTGGTAACACCGGCGGCAGCCCCGGCATCGGTGGCAGCGTCCAGTCTTCGCAGCTCAGCCTTGAGGCCTCGGCTACTGGTTCCGTGAGCGTGACCGTCAGCGCTAGCAACCCTGGCAGCACTGGTGGCAGTGGCAGCGGCTCCGGAAGTGGCAGCGGCTCCGGAAGTGGCAGCGGCAGCGGCGGAAACTATGGATCGGCCAGCCCTAGCTCGGGTTTCGGCTCCGGTTCCGGTGCTGGTAGCTATGGTTCTAACAGCACCGTCACCACTGGCTCGCCCAGCCCCACTCAGGTTCCTGGCACCAGCGCTGCGGCGTCTGACATGCAGTCCGGTGCTTACGGCGCACTTGTCGCCGCCATCATTGTCGCCCTCACAGCGTTTTAGAGGGGAAATGGAATAGTTCCTGGGCTTGTAAGCTGATGTAATTGGTTCAGGCGACTATAGGCGTTAATGTGCACATTTACTTTCGATCCATTTGTTATGGATATCGACATGATTGGGAATAGGGACAACGAGTATGGACATGGGCAATGGCACACCCAAAAAGCCTGAGGAACGGATACGATAGACCTGACCTTGACGTAACATTTTTGTAATATGCTCTCTCTCCATCCTCCGGGGAGTGTATGCGGTGGCATTTTTGCCTACCGGGTTCTTGAACAAAGATTGGCATTCAACTATTATTATAAATAAGCATGTCCCTGACTACATACTCGCATATGAACCCTGTGAGACTTCTCCTAACTATCCGACTTGGTATTTGAGCACGGAGAGTCGTTGATTTAGTGTATATTACTTGGGCCGAATGAATGTCAGTAAACAAACGCGAGGGTTAACAAAGCCTATGGGCCTTGCATGGTGTCTCGTTGTGGTAGCACGACACCCAGGACCAGCTACGGTATAGAAGAATTAATCAAGATACTCGCTGATTCATGCTAACACCACAATAATAAGCAATGCACATATTTTTCGCCGTCTCGTTGACCCGGTATCTTGATCTACAGTCGCTGTTAAGCTCTCCCCCTTTATTACCAAGTCCTACGTATAGAGGGAACCTTGTATTATGTAAGGAGGACATGTTCGGATCATTCTTGCTTACCACCTCGGATGAGAATAGAGGACGACGTGGATTCCCCCGTATCAAAGCCGGTCTGATTCATGTATATATATACTACATGCCTTTGTATATGATGTGTGGACCGAGTTTAAATACCGGCCTTCGGTCTCGTCATGATACGGCAAGACAAGGTCGCTAGGATATGGGGAGTTGGTCTGGTTCAGGAGCAAGTAGCGAATGGGGATATTTCAGGTGGGACATCTGTTCAGCTTGTGGTACATTTCCATTTAAAAGGATATATTGCCTAGCCAAAACATGCCCGGAACGAAAGGTCAGCTCTGTAGGGACTTGTACAACCAAGTTGATGCATGCAGTCTTCTAATGGGCAATGAATGCTCTTTGTCTCTTAAGACGCACAGGAATTAGATCTTGTTACATGATCAACTCAGTAGGCAAGCTCAGTATCAACAGTTTTTTCGTGAGGGATTATCCTTGAATATAATTAAGCGTCCCAATAATAATATATAGAACTACCTGATCTGGTTTTCGCCATGCTCACTCTATTCCATGAAAGGAGCAGCCGTGTATAGAGATGCTAAAATCACCATTCCCAGACAACATCAAAACGTCATGCGATTTTCCTTCCTTCCTTTTTCTTCGTTCCTTCCTTGCTCGCCCCAGTTGTGAAAAGACCCAATAGAGAAATCGAAAAGGGGAGGCGGCAGAGCCGCGGCCGGGGGTACAGGCAATACTCTCATCGTCATTGGATCTTCCCGACACCCTTAAGTCGGAGATACACATCCGTTCCCCCAGCCGTGGAGGCTCTGCACGTTGATACCGCCGCCAAAGTACTCAGCGTAGGCCCGGCTCAGCGGCAGGCCGTACCCCAGCCCCGCGATGGAGCTACCACCGCCGTTGGCCCCCGAGATAAGGTTGAGCGCTTCGGAGCCCATCATACCGCCGCCCAGCTCGCTGCTGCCGCCGCCGGGCACCTCGTCGTAGTCGGAAAAGGTCGTGAAGCTGTAGCTCCAGACGTTGGGCAGCACCTCGGGCGAGATGCCGCCGCCGCGGTCCCGGATGCGGATCGTGACGCCCGGGGCGTTGTCGTCGAGGGGCTTGATGTCCTCGCTGCGGAAGGCGCCCATGTCCTCGGCGGGCGGGCGCAGCGTCACCCGCGGCGGGCCCGCGTCGGGCGGCTCGGGGGCAATGGTGATGACGACGGGCTCACGGTTGCGGCGCGTCTCGACCGTGGCCCGGAAGGCGTTCTTGAGCAGCTCCGTGATGATGTACTCGAGGTGCATGGGCACGTAGGCGAACTGCGTGTCGGGCTCGCCGTCGATGACCCAGTGCGGGCGCACGCCGTACTTGAGCTCGCACAGCTCGGCCACCCAGTTGGCGCACGAGTCCACCACCTGCGCCGGGCACAGCGCCGTGTCGATGACGCCGATGTAGCTCGGGTGCTCGGGGCAGGGCGTCGGGCTCGAGGCCGGGTCGAAGTGCGGCGCGGAGCTGTAGTGCAGGGCAATGTGCTGCTCGGCGATCAGGCGGGTGCCGATGCGGGCGCGCAGGTGCTCGTCCAGGAAGCGCGTGACCTCATTCGGGGAGATGTAGCGGCGGCACTCGAGGAAGCCCTTGGCGAGGATGGGGATGGTGTCCTGGTGGGTCGCGACGAGCTCGGCCAGGACCGAGGTAAAACGGATCTCGGCGTCGAGGTTCGCAATGGTGCGGTGCTTCCACGGCAGCAGCGTGGAGAGCGAGTGCAGGTAGTTGTTGTAGATCTTGCTGATGTTGGGGTTAGACACGACGATGAAGGGCAGGTTGCGCAGGGCCTGTATCCGTCGAGCCAGCCGGATGGGCAGCAGGCTCAGGGTGAAGTTGGCGGACTGGAAGAGGGCCTCGCTCGACAGGGGCGGGCGGCCATGCTTGACCAGGTCGGCCAGGCTCAGGGAGTGCTGGTGCTTGTTGCTGAGGTCGACAATCTCGTCGTCGGTCACGGCGGCGGTGCTGGGGGGATGAGACCATTTCTGCGGCGGCGAGACATTGGCCGAGGTGGAATAGAACGAGGCGGCCGTCCGCGCCAGGTAGTAGGGCAGCGCGGTAGTCGCAGCAGTCGGAGTCGTGCTTCTCAAACGGCCCAAGGGCCTGTACAGGGCCTTCATGGTGGCATTGCGTTGTGGCAGAGGAAGAGAAACACGGATTCCGTCAAGAGCCCTGGCGGTTGCTAGAGGCATTGATCATGACCTGGAGTCAATGTCAATTGGCTGTTTGCGGGGTTGACCTGTGCCTGGGATGGAAAAGTCGGTGTCGGCGTCGGTAATTGGCAATGTCATGTCGCTCTCAGTCATCCAGAGAAGGCTCGCTGCTGACTTCCAATGCAAAGCAAATACCTACGTGCAGCATCTAACCGACTTGAATAGGTACTTTCCTACCTACTTAGGTTCTAGGCATGGATTCCATCCCGCTAAATCATACCCCCACGTCACTGTGCATTTTGCTTCCCTTATCGGAACCAATGGAGCCCGAGATAAGCGTAATCCATCACACACTCCCCACGCCATGTGATTACTGTTCACGATGGTATTATTCAATGCATCCGTGACGAATGTTTGCTACAAAACCGCATAGGTCATATCGAACTCTGTATTAATGTGATGTAATATTTCTTTCAACGTAGCCAAGAGAGACCGTGATAGTAACATGTATGTAGGCGATACCTTCTGATCCATTAAGATCTGCTGCTGCCCCGGGTACTGACCGAAAATGCAATTATGTCCATGTCCTTGCTGCTCGTGTAAACAACACACAATTTTTCATAAGGAGATCGAGATAAAGATAATAAAAGGAGTTTCAAATCATCTTGCTAACGCCCGACCGAGTTTTGTAAATCCCACTGTCCAGATCCGTACGCGCTTCCGCAAACATCACCATTAGATCTACATGTAATCTTTATATACATCCCCCACCCCCTTTCGACACACAGACCGACAACTTCGCCGCTTACATGTTGGCAAGCTCGTTGTCAATCTGCTTGTCCATGTACGTCCTCCTCTCGCCCACCAGCTCCGTCTGGAGCCTCTGTTCCACCAAGGCACGTACTTGCTTCTTGGTCACGGTGTCGAGGTCAACCTCTCTCAGCACGCCTTGGATGGCGTCAAGGATCATGCCATCATCAGGACCAGAAGTGCCGCGCTGGAAGTCAAATGACGCCGTGCTCTGGTTGCCGCCATGGTGACCCAAGGCCGACCTGTGGCCTCCGCTGTAGCCCAGCGTGGCCTGCGATTGACGGTGCATGTGTTGCCCGGGCATGGGCGAGGCGTTGGCCATACCACGGAGGTTGGTCATGGACGGCCTGTCTTGGTACGGGCTTGCCATCCGTTGGATATCACCGAACGAAGCAGTCGACTGGCGGTGCATCAGGTTCGGCGGCTGATCGCTATACGGCGCGAAAGGCGTGCTGCGGCCATACGGCGCAGGCGACTGCGAAGCAGGCGGCATGTAGGTGGATCCCGCGCGGCCGTTGCCCTGCAGTCCAGTGAAGACACTGGGTTGCCGGACTGACGAGTACACGCTCTTGATCTCATCCATCTCGTAGCTGTCACCGAAAGGCGTGCCGTAATCGGCCTTTTCGGCTTGTGCACCACGACGGCCAGGCAGGTTGTTCATCATGGCATAGTCGTCCCATCTCTGCAGCGGGATGCTGGAAGGAACAAACTTCTCGTCATCCACAGCCACGACTCGCTTGTCTCCCTTCTCTCCAATGACGACACGGGTGTTACCCCAACTGAAATCGTCCTGGTGCCAGAAGGAGAAGATGGGCAGGATGAAACTGTAAATGGGGAAAGCCAGGAGATAGATGATCATCCATCCAATCTGAAGGTTGAAAAAGTTAGCAAATTCACACGAAGAAGGGGAAGGGTAATGTTAGGGTAATAACATACGTGTTGCCAGCGGCGCTTGAGGATGAAGATGAGGGCCTGGAGACCATAGACGGCACCAATCATGACAATAGAGAACATGGGGAATTGGCCCTGGTGAGTCGCCACGCGGTAAATGAGGTATCCGATGTAGATGGTGGTAGCCGGAAGAATAATTGTTCCCGTGAGATCGATAAAGACGACGAATCGCATCGAGAAACAACAGAAACCACACATGTTCTGGACCATCATGAGTTCGGCCAAGTTGTGAATGGTCGAGTTAATCCATCGGCGTCTCTGCGACAGAAGAACGCTCCACTCGTCAGGGGCAGCGGTCTCGCAGTAAGCATCGGAAATGAACTTATACGCCATGTAGGGGAAATGCTTGATCATAATGGTCGTCAGGTATCGATCCTCTCCAAGGGACAGCAGGTTCTTCTTGTGGAGCGTGTCAACATTGCAAATGCTGTAATCCTTGATAACGGCGTCCGAGATAATGAGCGGCTTGCCCTTGTCGGCAGTCCGAAGACGGTACATGGTGAAACTGGTTGAATGTTAGCATCAGATGTGTGGGCTGACAGGATTAGGGGATTATGTGGTAATACTAACCATCCAGGAAGACAAGTAACACTACCAAAGAGCGATTCGAAAGCCTTTGCCAAATGATGGGAGATGAAGTATTCGTAGACCTGAATCATACTCCACCACGAACGCTCTTCGTTTTGCAGACCAGTCTCGCCACAGATACCAGCAATCTTGGCATTGTTTGCACATGCGGCGACCAGACGGTTGAGAGAGTCCTCGCGAACACAAGTATCGGCATCAACCATCATCAGGTACTCGTAGAGCTCAGGATCGACACCAATGATGTTGTTGATCTGGTGGAAGATTTCAAGCTCGAGAGGGTTCATAGGGGCTCGGTGATGGACGCGGTTCAGGAAGCTCATCAGCAGAATCTGCGAATCACGCTTACCACGGTTACCAGGCTTAGACTTGCTTTGCTCCGACTCCTTGCCGACCTTGACGATGACGATATACGGGACAACGTTGCCTTCGAACTCATATAGACCCGAGTAAACCTTTCCGTAGTTAAGCTGTTCGGCGCCAGTTCCAATCGACTTGAAGGGTAACGCCGGAGGATCAACCTTGGGATCAACCCCCAAGATGTCCAGTACAATCTTGGGCGTTGGTCGGTCGTTGCCCTGTCCAACGATGACACCATCGCAAATGACGCAGATCAGTTTACGCTTGTTATCGTACTGAAGCGCAGTAAGCGAGTCCAGGGCCTTCCGGAGAGAGTCTTCGCCTTCTGTGTACGCGGGAACCTGGCAGATAACAAACTTATCTTGAGGCGAGGGCTGTCTCTTTGAGCCGAATTGCAGGGCAGAAAGGAACTTGATCACGATGACCGCGCAGAGAAGAATAGTGAAGGCCAACAGGATGTAGTTGTTGACCTGGCACCTGGCGGAATAACGGAAGTCGGGAATACCGACGTAGAAGAGGTTCTTGACGCAGTTGACGGTGTTGCCCATCCGGGTAGATTCGGTGGCATTGCCCCCTGCGTTAGTAATCGCAGTGTGCCACGAATCCGTGAGATCCTCTCCTGGGTGGTTCTGGACGATTTGCATGAGTTGCGGGTCCAAGAATCTGTACTTGTCTTGGTTCTTCATGAAGTCGAGCGTGTGGAAGTAGTCAGTGAGATCGTAAATGGCATCTTCGTAGATGAACCATGGGTGGTTCGACTTTTGCCCTTCATCGGTCACCTTCTTGGTATCCCAGACGACGTCACCATGGTAGTAGTCCTTCATCCTGGGCAGGAAAGTATCGCGGTACCAGTTGGGGTTAGCAAGCTTGGAGCGAGGGTCTGGTTGGAGCTTGCCGCTGATGTGGTTGCCCAATGGGTCCGGGGCAGTGGTGTTGGGCATAAGAGTCTCGTCGGAAAGGCCGAGACCGGGGCAAACAAGGGGCAGGGGAGGAACAAAGTACGGGTCGAGGTTCTGGCCTGCGAAGGGCATCATGTTCTCGGAGGTGGTTTGAATGTTGCTGTCACTGTGCTGCAGCCTGTAGAAAGGCGTCATGTCGTAGACCTTACCCCGAAGACTGATCCAGTAATCATCTTCGCCCAAATGTGTGGAGATTTCCTCTTGACTCCAGGCTTTGTCAGAGTTGGGGCAGAGCAGGTGACCGAAACCAATAATCCAGAAGAGAATGAAGGCATTGGCAAGCATGATCAAGAACACCAAGACCAACTTTTCACGCCAGGCCAGGCGAACGTCGGGTCGCTTCATGCGTCCGACAAAACTGAGGAGAGGGGACGGGATCCAGAATGTAAGGGCCCAGACAAAACCAACCCAGAGTCGACGAGTGAGCGTGGATTCGACCGTCTCCACATGCTTCCCCTCGGCCAAGTCAGGATCCAGATTGTTGATGAATTCACCTTCGGCGGTATAGTAAACTTGGTCTCGCTGGCTGTCGCCCTTGCGGCCAAGACCATAGTCACCGGGGGTGGCGTTGCGGAGGGCGCTTGGGGCAATAGACGGAGCGCCGGGTGCCATGGGATTGAATCCCAAAGACATCTGGCTTTGGTTCTGATCATGTTGCATGATATGGTCGCGACTCCCGTTGGAGCCGTAATCGAGGGGCGTGGCACCGGCACCGAAGTAGTTGCTGCCCGTATTAGAATAGCCGGTTTCCATGCCCATATTATTCATGTTCACCATGCCAGGAAGGTTTTGCTCGGGCTTCAGGTCGAGCATACTCTCTGCCTCCCACCATGCGCCCTCGCGCATCCAAACACGCTCCTTGCCGACCACGACCTCGCCATTACTCCAGCCACGCTCGAGGATCCAAGTTTCGATCCCGTCGCGGCCATCGCGGCAGCCCAGGGGAGCAAAGCGCTGGGAGAATTCCTCGAGATCAAAATCGGCAGTGAAATCCAGGTTCTTGTTTCGGCGGTTGGCCCATTCCGGCAGTCTCCATGCTCGGAGCTGGCGCGAAACGGTGCCTGCAGACCAGGCTGACGTAACAGACGGCAGGGCTGCCAAGCTGGAAGGGGAATCGTCGGTAGGGTGGATCGAGAGGTGGTACCAGACTCGGCTGCTGTTCAAAACAGCGGACAGGTCGAATCGTCCAGTTCGGCCAAGGTTGATACCCTGGCCAGCGACCGGGAACAACAGCTTCTTCAGGAAGCCGTCATCCTCGCTGGCAAGACCGACCTTCTCCAGGACTACTTCCCGCTTCTCGAGCTCATGTTGCCGCTCTCTGCCTACAGGACCGGACATAATGCCCAGCTCAGGGCCAACGTCCGAGACGGCATTCTGCATCTCGCGCAGAACGGAGCTTCCGGCGCCGGTCACATCAACGCCGTCCTCCTTCATCTCGGCGTTGATGCCCGCAGTATCATCGAAGATACCACGCATGGCAACGGCCTTGCCAAGGGCCGGATCGGGCATCTCAACTACAGTGATGCAGACGGTGTCGCCGTTGTCCTCATTCGATGTGGGTGTTCGTACACCTCGCCCGTCGACGGATTCGGTTCCGTCTCGGATCCGGTTCATTTGAAGCTCGATTGCCTCATTTGCCCGGGAGATAACCCAGTCAACGAGTGCCTCATAGAGACCTCCAACTAGCGTTTTCCGGTCCTCTGTGCTGCACTGTCTGGCCAGAACCTCCGGGTCGAGACCCAGGAGGCCACTGACATCCTCGCATATGTCATCGAGAGACTCCTCATCAACGCCATAGTCGAGGGTATTTCCGAGCTTTAACAGGCCAGCAAGGGTAGAAATGAAGTCGCGATGGGAAGCGCCCTTGATGCCGATTTCCTTCAGAGCGGCACGGAAATCGTCCGCGGCAGCAGCGTCGTCGGCAGTTGGCAGATAGGAAGGCGGATCGTAGGTCCCGGATCGTGCGAGCAAGGTGTATGCTGCTGCTGGTTTCAAGCCTAGGAACTCCCGCTCCGCAGGGGTGGATGCGGATGTCAGAAGATAGTAGAAGACGTCGAATGCCCGGTGCCCTGGTTCCGAAGGGATGCTGAGAAGTCCGCGGAACGTGTCGATACCTCCCTGTGAAAGCGCGACCGAGGCCGCCGTCAGGTTACCGGCCAGGTTGAGTGTGAGCGTGACGCCGAGAGCTGCATGTCGACCCGTAGCATGATTGTTGGGAGTAACACACTCCACAAACGGCCGGATCACGCCGAGAGCAGTGTAAACGGTAGTAGGTACGGTCAATGGAAGAGACGAGAGGAAAGGAGACAGGACCGAAGGCGCGGATGTGTGCAGAGACCTATGTGAGATTAGCAAGTATATCTAGTTGTAGAACAAATCGTCAGACCTACCCCAAGATTATACACCCGTCCTCGGCTCGGCGGCGAGCATGTTCCCAAGCCCTAGCCGCGAGAGCCTGGTCGACGGTGGCTCCGCTCTGGCCGTTTGGGCCTGCATGTTGGGCAGTGAGCCAGGTATTGATTACGAGACTCGTGCCGGCGTCCAGTTGATACGGCTGGGACGAGAGGTAGATGTTGTGGATGCCGTTGAGGAGGGTAGTCGCCGAGACCTGAGAAGGCTGTTGACCGGCTCCGCGTGCCTCAGAGGCCACCGAGTACATGGACATACGTCCCTGTTGGTGTGCCATGATGGGCTATCGCTGGCTCCGTGTTGTCCTGGCGGACAAGCACGAGTGGTGGGTGAATGTCTGGACTGGACTGGATGCTAGCAGAGCAGCAAACAGCAAGAGCGAAAGCGTGTGCTCTTCTTAGCTACGGCACCCCGAGAATTACTGACTCGCGGCGTGCTACGATGGAATTGATTGGGATTCGAACGGGCTGGGTTGGAGGTGAACGAAAGTCGGTTGTGTGTATGTGTGTGTGGTGTGACGTGGGATCGGATTAAGAGGCGTAGGAAACGATCGTCGCTGGGCAACAACAGACAGCCAATATGCACCTCCTGAATCGCACCCGAGATAGTAGAAACGAATGAAGAGATTAAAGAAACGATAGAGTATTAGGCCGCCAAAGCGAGTGAGGCAGGTCGAAGGGCGATAGACTAATTAGAGGAAAAGGCGAAGAAGGTGGAAGGCGTCTAGGATACTTCCAAGCCAATGTAATGTGTAGGGAGAGTTAGAAACGCTCGCACTCTTTTGCCCTCGACAGCAGCAGTCAAGAAAAGATCACCACCAGGTTACAGAGCAGCAGTTGGTCCCCTTTGGCTGGGCCGGGTCTAACTAGCAGACTGCATACCGCGTTCGGGGTTCTCGTTTTGATGTGGTACGGCGGGCGGATTAGGACAACTGCGCATTTGCACCAAACCCAAACAGTATATTTGCATGAGAGTATTAAGGTAAATAAGCGCACGGCTTTGGAGGCATAGCGTCGATCTGGTTGTTCCCCCGTAAGGGTAGTGATGTACCCGTCGGGCTGCCTGGTATCTTTTTTTTTTTTTTTTCTTCACTTTGCTTCTTCCCTCCCTATTTTCCCAACTGTCCACTTAGTGGCACTCGCCGCAGAACTCGCCGGCCAGCACGCTCACCTTGGCGGGCTCGTCGCACCCCTCGCACTCTCAGCGGAACGCCTGGCTGAGCTAGGCCCAGCCCAGCCTGGTTTTGAGGCGGCTGATCCTGGACGAGCCAGTAGACACCCCTGAAAGAAATTGAGACGATCCCTGGCGCACGTACATAAGCCTCCTTCTGGCCCTGCTGCTGCCCCCCTCCGCCTGTCCACCTCGGTCGGCAACACCATGCGCTTTCCATGCCCTTTCCCAATGGCCATCCGTGTTGGTGTTTGTGCATAATAGTCAGACCTTTCGGCATTAGGCGGCCCCATCCTGCTGGGAAATACGAAGCGGCAAAATGGGTCCATCCTTTGACATCCAACCAGCGAGGCCTTGATTTTGTGCGTTTCGTGAGTGGACAGAAGGCCGGCTGCTTCTCCATTCTCCATTCTTGTCCGAGGCTCATGTTCTCGTTCTTGACAAAACATGCACCCGTTCCAAAGTTAGATCATACTGTACGTACGTACAGCACCCAGCAATGACTTGCACTGCCACGCGCCCATGTCCGCGACAGTGGTGGGCCGACGGCCATCCAGGGAGACAGACAGTATCGTGACAGTTTGACAAGTCTGTTTGAGGTTGATCAAGTTAAAAGAAATTGATTCTTGGTGGTGTGCCCACGAACGATCCAAGGTTTGGTCATGGCATGCGAGTGTGTACTCAAAGGAGTAATGAGTATTTAATGGGCTGCAATTATGCGCTGTGCTGCTTTTCTGCTTCATTTTTAGGTGTACAAGTTGCATTCGCTCATGGGCTCCCAGCCATCGATGAATTGCCCCTCCACTGCATATCTCATGTGACAGTTTATGTAGATAGAATGACCTCAAACACACGCAGCGTCTCGAAAACTCGGATCCCCTCTGGTACCACTCTGGCCGATGAGTATAACAGGACATGGTCGCCTTCACGCCGTGCGGCTTCATGATACTCTATTAGATGCCCGAGTCAGTATGTTTTACTGGCCACAGCCTTCAAGACTGTTGGCTCTTTAACTGCAGCTAACCCGCTGATCCCATACGTGGTATTGCCTTTACCGTGTTTTCTTAGGCAGTGCCACTTTTCGGGGCTGGCCGCCTCCTCTGGCGTTGAGATCGTTGCCCGCATACCAAATACGTAACACGCACTCTGTTAGTTCTCGAGTTGTCCCTGCAAAAGAAGGGTGCAGGATTCTGTGGATGCAAAGCCGGTACTTGAAATAGTATCTTGAAAATTCACCGTTAGGCCAAGTAAACAATGGGGGCCTGTACCGAGTGGACGGCGTTGGTATATGATGCGATATGGTAATGGATATTTGATATATCTCGATTCGTGCCAATTGCGCCCGGCTCTCGCCAGGTATATCGCGGTACGGAAGTTTGGGTACTCTACTTGTATGGGTTCTGGGTTGCTGCCATCTGGGGTACTCTAATCGATCAGCGACATGTAATGCAGATCATTTTCGTGATTTTGTCGAATGATGGACAGGACTTGGACTTGTCTCGAATCTACCCTCCGATGATTGCATTTGCATGGCTGCATGGCTGCATACCTACACATCTTCAATGTCAAACAACATTAGCCAGTCTGGTAGATATTGTGCACGGTGTGAATGAAGGTCGCATTGAGTTCGTAGCGGTCGCGCACACCCGCCCAAAATCAAGGTTCGCCGCAGACCCTCGCCGGAATGGAATCCAGGGTGCAGTTGCACTGTGGGTGCAACCTCGGACACTTACTTGCCTTGAGGTGGTGCGGCGTCCAGCTCGGAGCCAGTCAGGCTAATTTACAACGGCAGGACGCGTCAGAAAACTAAAAACATGTCTGTCGGCTGTAGATGAGCAAGTTGGTAGGCGAAAATCCGAATCCGATTTTACTTAGTGGCATTCGTGTTGCTTGTGCATCGTATGCATTTGGACAGTAACGGTCATCGAGTCTGCTGACTGGTCAGCACGTCGCCAGAGAATTCTCTGCTCTCTTCCTGCTGCTACCTACAGCGGCATGGGATCGCACAAGCCGGCAGGAAGCCCCTGAAAAGCATGTTGTCATCGTCCGATCGGGAAACAAGGGTATCGACACACTTTGGGCCGCCTCCTGGGAACGTCTCTGTTCTGGAACTCTCGAGTCCCAGTTTCTTTTCCTGGGCACACCAAGCCCCGCCGTCCCCGTCAGAGCTGACGGGCGTCCCTGCGCAGACCCGAGCACCAAGCACACTCGCACAGAACTACAAAACAGACAACAGCAGTCAGGGCAGCCCTCAGGAACTGAGTCAAGCTGCCAGAAACCCGAGATGGACGAGGGTCGACCATCGCTGGTATCCAGAGCCATCCGACTCAAAACATCGCAGCGAGAAAACAGAAAACAGAAAACAGAAAACTAAACGAGTGTCGGGTTTCTGCAAGGTCCTGTCGTGTTTGTGCATTGTATACATATCCTAGGCAGGTACTTTGTGTAGTCCAGTAGTAGCGGGCACTTGTGACTTATTATTAGGTGCCCCCAGTTGGGGCCAGTAGGTGCCTACTTTTACTTGGAATTGAGCGTACCCTCCCGAGCGCCCAGGGCTTATACGAAGTGGGCGTAGATCCGGCCATCCCAGCCAGGTCCAGCAGGGGTGCGACTTTCCCACCTCAGTTCGTATGCGCGAACTCTGCGTCTTTAGTTCTCTGCGCCCGCCGGACCCAAATAGCCTCGACGCTGCCGCAGGGAGCCTCCCGAGAAAACAGTCCCTATTCCAGTAACACTGGGAGCCCGCGAGATCTTAGAGCTTGTTCGATACCTGTTGCACATCATCAACAAGAGAGGTAAACGTTTGAGATAGCTTCAGCACCAGCATCGCTTTCTCTCTCTCGCCGTCTTGTGGCTTTTCCTCCTGCACTTCCTCTTCCCCTCCACGTTCGCTTTTGTATTTTTATACACTTTGCACACATTCGCTTGCATTGCCTACCTACCTTAATACCAGCCAGTCTTTTTGGAGTGACCTCTTGGAAATATTAGAGCCAGGGGCAATTCGAACAACTAATACATCCCCAATCGTATCACAGTCTATATCACCAACCGACCGGGCTGACAGTCAACGCTAATACCCGAGTCTGATCAAGAGCGCCAGTCTCTGGCCATCTCTTCGTCATGGCTCTGAATCTGCCTCAGGGCGGCAGCGGAGGGGCCCATACCCAGCCTTCGTTACCCTCGCTGCCGGCCCATCTGCAGTCAGACACTCATATCACAGCACACTTGGCCAGTCGTTTCCATGTGTCTGTACCGACAGCACGACTCGCTTCTCATGCTATAGTCTCGCTCAACACATACACGTCCTCCACCAAGGGACTCGATGGCGGCAAAGAGGGCAGTGCCATGGCTGCCGCCGAGGACATGGCAGACCGGGCCTTCATTCGACTGGGCCACCGCTCTGAAAACCAGGCTATTCTCTTCCTGTACGTCATATCAACAAGACAAACATTGCAAATCATAGAATATCTGCTGACTGCCCCCTAGTGGTGAATCGGGTTCTGGAAAGACCACCATCCGTGCCCATATCTTGACAGCACTGCTGAACAAATCCTCGACTCCCCTCTCTACGAAGGTCTCCCTGGCCGCCTACGTGTTCGACTCGCTCACTACCACAAAGACAGCCACCACCCCGACTGCTTCCAAGGCTGGACTTTTCTACGAACTCCAGTACGATACCGCGTCGACTACGAATCCCTTGTTGATTGGTGGAAAGCTACTGGACCATCGTCTGGAGAGAAGCAGAATTGCCGATGTCCCCACTGGCGAGCGCAACTTCCACGTTCTCTACTATCTCCTGGCCGGAACGAGTGAGGCTGAAAAGACCCATCTCGGTATCGATACCCCAAGAGACGCTGCGGGACAACGCAGGTGGAAATACCTGGGTCATCCCACGCAGCTCAAAGTTGGCATCAACGATGTGGAAGGATTCCAGCTCTTCAAGACTGCTCTTCGTAAGCTGGAGTTTCCCAGGAGCGAGATTGCCGAGATCTGCCAGATCCTGGCCTGTATCTTGCACATCGGCCAGCTTGAATTCGAGACAACCTCGAGCACAACCGCCACGGGAGATGACAGTGGTGGCTTCTCCCACGAGGGTGGTCAGATGGTGACGGCCGTCAAGAACAAGGATGTCTTGGGCATCATTGCCGCCTTTTTGGGTGTCAGCGCGCCAGATCTTCAGACGACAATGGGCTACAAGACCAAGATGATCCATCGCGAGAGGGTGACGGTCATGTTGGATCCCAACGGAGCCCGCGCCAATGCCGATGAGCTGGCGCGTACGCTCTACTCTCTGATGGTCGCTTATGTCATTGAAACCATCAACCAGAAGATTTGCGCCCCTGAAGAGTCCATCTCCAACACAGTTTCTATTGTTGATTTCCCTGGCTTTGCTCAACAGTCCTCAACTGGCTCGGCTCTTGACCAGCTTCTTAACAATGCTGCATGCGAGTCTCTGTACAACCAGGCTCTCCAGAACTTCTTCGATCGCAAGGCCGACTTGCTGGAGACGGAGGAAGTGACGGTTGCCGCCACGAGCTATTTTGACAACTCCGATGCTGTCAAGGGTCTGCTCAAGCCAGCAAACGGTCTGCTCAGCATTCTTGATGACCAGACCCGCCGACACCGTACCGACATGCAGCTTCTTGAGAGCTTCCGCAAGCGATTCGAGGGCAAGAACCCCTCCGTCACCGTGAGCTCAGCCCAGGCCAAACTGCCTGGTAGCAATTTCTTCACCGAGAACACTGCGGCCACATTCACCGTCCGTCACTTCGCCGGAGAGGTCGAGTATCCGATCAAGGGTCTCGTAGAGGAGAACGGTGAGATCATCTCTGGTGACTTGATGAATCTCATCAACTCGTCCAAGAGCGAGTTTGTGGCGCGTCTGTTTGGCCAGGAGGCTCTTCAAGCTGTTATGCACCCACAAGAGCGTACCACTGTCATGCAGGCATCGGTCAGCTCCAAGCCCATGCGTGCTCCGAGCGTGATGTCCCGCAAGACGGGCAGGACAGGGCGCTCCGCCCGCGTGACCCGCCAAGACTCTGTGGAAGAGTACGGCAGTGAAGAGGGCGCTCGCCCGGAGACCAGGGGCGGCGAGCCAAGGAAGCCGAGCCGTCTCTCGGAACAAGGGGCTTCTGGTCAGTTCCTGGCCTCCCTGGAAAACGTGAGGCAGTCCATCACGGCGCCAAACACCAATACGTATTTCGTGTTCTGCTTGAAGCCAAACGATCGACGCATCGCGAACCAATTTGACAGCAAATGCGTCCGAACCCAAGTGCAAACGTTTGGCATCGCTGAAATCAGCCAACGTCTACGAGCTGCCGACTTCAGTCTCTTCTTGCCCTTCGGCGAGTTCCTGGGGCTCGCAGACGCCGATACCATCCTCGTTGGAAGCGAGCGCGAGAAGACGGAGATGTCAGTCCACGATCGACAGTGGCCTAGCAATGAAGTCTTGATTGGCTCGACCGGTGTGTTCCTCAGCGAGCGTTGCTGGATGGAAATCGCCCAGCTCGGGGACGGTGTATCAGCATCCGGCCGCGGCTATCCCTCGGACGGCGGTGACGGCATTACGCCGTCTCCAGGAGATCCTTTCCTTACCTCCAAGGAGCGGCTTCTGCACTCTGTGGGCAACACCCCGCAGTTCAACGACAAGAGCAGAACCGGTTACTTCGGCGCCGCAGATGCCGATACCCGCTCGGAGGCGGGTGTCTCCGCTTTCGGCGGCGGCGACATGTTCAAGAACCTCGATACCCGAGAGCAGATGGCGGAGCGAGGCAACGAAAAGTCGCTGGTCGAGGTGGAGGAATACAAAGACAGCCCATCGCGCAAGCGCTGGGTCTTTACCACCTATGCCTTGACCTGGTTCATCCCGGAGTTTTTGATCAGATGGTGCGGTATGCCTCGCAAGGATGTCCGCATGGCCTGGAGAGAAAAGCTGGCAATCAACATGATGATCTGGCTCAGCTGTCTCATCGCTGCCTTCTTCATCATCGTCTTCCCCATGTTGATCTGTCCCAAACAGAACGTATACAGCCCGGACGAACTGAGCTCGTACAACGGCAAGGATGGTGCTGCCGCCTATGTCGCTATTCGCGGACAAGTCTTTGATCTCGGCGCCTTCTCTCAACATCACTACCCGCCCTTCGTTACGGACAAGGCCCTGAAGAAGTACGCTGGTCTTGATGCCACCGGCATTTTCCCCGTCCAAGTCTCGGCTCTGTGCCAAGGAGTCAATGGCCAGATCGACCCTGCTGTGCAACTGGATTACAAGACTGTTAACCAGTCTGGCCAAAACGACATCCCTGACTTGACTCAAGACTTCAACTGGAAATATCATGACTTCCGCTACAGCTCAGATCTCTACCAGCCCGACTGGTTCTACGAGAAGATGGTCATCCTCAAGTCGAACTGGAAGAAGGGTAACGTCGGCTACTCTCCCAAGTACGTGGGAACTCTGGCAGACAAGAAACAGCTCATGGCAATGCTCAACGGTCGTGTCTACGACTTGACCAAATATGACATGGGCGGTCGAACCGTTGCCGGCCCCAAGGGGGCGGACCTGCCGAGCAGATCCCAAGGTCACCGACTTCATGTATCCCCTCGTGGTCGATCTCTTCCGAGGAAGATCAGGACAAGACATCACCAAAGCCTGGGATGCTTTGAACATGGACCTGGGAATGCGCCAGCGGATGCAACTGTGTCTCGACAACCTCTTCTACGTGGGAGATGTCGATACCAGAAACTCGATTCGCTGCCAGTTTGCCGACTACCTCATTCTCGCTGTCTCCATCATGCTGTGTACCATCATTGGTTTCAAGTTCTTGGCCGCTCTGCAATTCGGTGGCAAGAACATCCCGGAAGACCTGGACAAGTTCGTCATGTGCCAGATTCCTGCCTATACCGAAGACGAAGAGTCTCTTCGCCGTGCCATCGACTCTGCTGCTCGTATGAAGTATGACGATAAGCGCAAGCTCATTGTTGTTATCTGTGACGGTATGATTATCGGTCAGGGCAACGACCGTCCCACCCCTCGCATTGTGCTGGATATTCTTGGCGTCTCCGAGACGGTCGACCCCGAGCCCCTCAGCTTCGAGTCTCTCGGCGAAGGTCTCAAGCAGCACAACATGGGCAAAGTCTACTCTGGTCTGTACGAGGTTCAAGGTCACATTGTGCCCTTCCTGGTTGTCGTCAAGGTCGGTAAGCCGTCCGAGGTCTCGCGTCCTGGAAACCGTGGTAAGCGAGACTCGCAGATGGTCATTATGCGCTTCCTCAACCGCGTCCACTACAATCTTGCCATGAGCCCCTTGGAGCTGGAGATGTACCACCAAATCCGCAATATTATCGGCGTCAATCCAACGTTCTACGAGTTCTTGTTCGGAATCGACGCCGATACGGTGGTTGCCGCCGACTCGGCAAGCCGCATGGTTTCTGCCTTCTTGGATGACACGAGACTGCTCGCCTGCTGTGGTGAAACAGCCCTTACCAACGCCAAGTCCTCGTTCGTTACCATGATTCAAGTGTACGAATACTACATTTCTCACAACTTGGCCAAGGCCTTTGAGAGTTTGTTCGGCAGTGTCACCTGTTTGCCCGGTTGTTTCTCCATGTACCGCATCCGTGCCGCCGAGAGCGGAAAGCCGCTGTTTGTGAGCAAGGAGGTCGTGGAAGCCTACTCTACCATCCGTGTCGACACGCTGCACATGAAGAACCTGCTGCATCTCGGTGAGGATCGTTACCTGACCACGCTGCTCCTCAAGTACCACGGCAAGTACAAGACCAAGTATATCTTCGCTGCGCACGCTTGGACTGTCGCCCCGGATTCTTGGGCCGTCTTCTTGTCCCAGCGTCGACGATGGATCAACTCAACGGTGCACAACCTGATGGAACTGATCCCTCTGGGTGAGCTGTGCGGTTTCTGCTGCTTCAGTATGCGTTTCATCGTTTTCGTCGACTTGCTTTCCACCATTGTCCAGCCCGTCACCATCGCTTACATCGTCTACCTGATCGTCCTCGTCGTCACCAAGGCTACTGTCATTCCGGTCACGGCCTTCGTCATGCTGGGTGCCATTTACGGTCTGCAAGCCATCATCTTCATCATGCGCCGCAAGTGGGAGATGATCGGATGGATGATCCTCTACGTCATTGCCGTGCCTGTCTTCTCGTTCGCGCTGCCCCTGTATGCCTTCTGGCACATGGACGATTTCTCGTGGGGTAACACTCGTGTGGTCACGGGTGAGCAGGGTAAGAAGGTCGTCGTCACCGACGAGGGCAAGTTCGACCCGGCCTCCATCCCGCGTAAGAAGTGGGAGGAGTACCAGGCCGAGCTCTGGGATGCCCAGACTGCCCGCGACGACGCGCGCTCCGAGATCTCGGGCTACAGCTACGCCACCAAGCACAACGCCATGCCCATGTCTGAGTATGGCGGCGGCGGTAGCCACAACGGCTCTTCGTACGGCCAGATCCCGCCCTACGGTGCTGGTGGCCTGGGTGCCGGGCTTGGCGGAGGCCACATGTCTCGCATGTCGCTGGCCCCTTCGGATATGATGGGCGGCGCCGGCAACCGCATGAGCCAGTTTGGCGGATCCCAGTTCCTCGGCAACCAGGAGATGGAGATGTCGAACCTGTCGGGCCTGCCTAGCGACGACGCGCTTCTGGCCGAGATCCGCGAGATCCTGCGAACTGCCGACCTGATGTCGGTCACCAAGAAGGGCATCAAGCAGGAGCTGGAGAGGCGGTTCGGTATGCCGCTCGACGCCAGGAGGGCATACATCAACAGCGGTAAGTCTTTTCCCCCCACTCACTCACAACGAACCTTCTGAAAAAACTCTTTACTAACTTTTGTGTTTAATAGCTACTGAGGCGCTGTTGTCGGGTCAACTGTAGAAAAACAGTAGTTTGTGATCTGGAAACGACATATTTCCCTTCCCCTTTTCGTCAATTCTAAGCGTGGGTCGGAGCATCAAATCAAACTGGGAGAATCATGTTTTTTTTTATATAATATAATGGCATGTTGCATATGCTGGGCAATCGGCAGAAGCATAAGTTATCACGGATTTACGCACACGTAATGTGTGCTTTGGATGTGTCAGGACTGATTGCGAACCTATGTCTTTTTTCTATTTTCTTTCTTTTTTTTCGGTCACCAAAAAAGAAGAAGGGGAAGAAGAGCTATGTGACACGGCAGGTTGATATGTGTGTGGTGTGTGTGTATGTATGTGTTTCGGAAGAAGAGGGCAAAGCAGAAAAAGGGTTTAAACACACATATTCTACCATAGCATAATCAGGGGGCTGAATCTCCTCACATATGGGAAGAGAGAAAAGAAAGTTCGGTTACCTACAGTCACAGTTTATCGGACTCGCGTCACTGACTGGGTGTGGGTGCCTCTTCGTTTTGTCTGTGTGGTGGGCGATACGGTGGTATCCAGGAGTTCGTCTGTGTTTTTCTGTTGGATAGGCTGGGGGCGAGTAAATACATCATTATTTTTGAACAAAACCATTACCACTTACTCTGGACTTGCTTGGCCTTGATCGTGCCCCTTAGCCCTGGTATGGACTCGTTTTCGTAGAGCAACGCCAGTTTTCCGATGATATCACATGTAACGATGATACAAGATAGTGATAGTTTTATATTCTTTCGCTAAAAGCATTTTCATCTTGCTAAGCAGATGCTATTATATATCGCACGCAAATCCATCCCACAGAGCACTATATGTATACGTATAGCCTAGTTCTTGGCAGCGACGGCCGGCACCTCCTCGTCGAGCGGCAGGATGTTGGGCAGGGGCCCGACGGGCGTGATGGAGGGCGGGTTGATCTGGGTGTGGCTCTTGGTGTAGTGGGCCTTGATGTGGAGGAAGTTGGTGGTGTCGCCGAAGGCGGCGGCGTGGTTCCAGTACAGGTTGCGCATCCAGCGGTGCGTGGCCGGGTAGCCCGACCGGATGTCGCGGATGTTGCACTTGAAGTGCTGGACGTAGACGGGGTCGAAGCGGATCAGGGTCACGAAGAGGCGGATGTCGGTCTCGGTCAGGCGGGACCCGAAGTAGAAGGGGCCCGGGTTCGAGGGGGAGGCGAGGTGCTTTTCGACGCGGTCCAGGGCCGCGAAGAGGGCCACGACGTTGCGTTCGTAGGCTTCTTGGGTCGTGGCGAAGCCCGACTTGTACACGCCGTTGTTGATCTGGTCGTAGGTCCACTCGCCCACCTCGTCGATGTCCTTGCGCAGGTCCGCCGGGTACAGGTCGAGGTTCTTGCCTGCTGATTCGGGCAGCTGCTCGTCAAAGGCGCTGCCCAGCATGCGCAGGATCTCGGAGCTCTCGTTGCTCACAATGGTCTGGGCGACCTTGTCGTACAGCACGGGCACGGTGAAGCGGGCGGCGTAGTCCTTGTCGACGCTGAAGTAGAGGTCGCGCAGGTGGGTGAAGCCCTCGTGGAGCGGGTCGGGCACCACGTTCTCGCCCTCGGCGTCGGTGTCTTCAGCGGTCGGGAAGCGCCAGCCTGTTGGTTTCGGAAGTCAGTATTGTGTACCTAGTCTCGTAGTGTAGCGACCATTAAGAGGGTATGTATCACGCACCCTTCTCGCCCATGTGCCAGTGCACGACCGAGTAGCTGATGTAGTCCTCGAGCCCCTTGAGCTTCCGCGCGATCAGGGTCCGGTGCGCCCAGGGGCAGGCGTAGGAGACGTAGAGGTGGTAGCGGCCCTTCTCGGCCGGGAACTTGGCGCCGGGCTCATTGCTGATCCAGTCGCGGAAGGCGCTGGTCTGGCGCTTGAACTCGCCGCTCTTGTCGCCGGGCTTGACCCATTCCGTGATGTTGGCTCCGGAAGAAGACTACATATACAATCACAAAGAGGTAAGCTTTCGTCGCATGGCGTGCATGGAGACTGGCCAAGTACATGTAGCCAAACAGCAAAGAAAAGAAAGAGGGAAGGAAGAAGCTACAGGCGACAAGGTACTTGGATTGCGGACTCACCATTCTGATCTGGGACTTGTGTAGCAGAGATGCAGCTGGAATTGGTGTAGGATGACGGGTCGACAATGATCTACGTCGGACAGCTGCGACTGAAGATGGGGATATGGGAATAGCAGTAGTAGTCTTATAGATCGATTGGACCCGAGGGACGAGTCTAGAGTTCATCGGTCTGGGATTGGAAGCTTGGATGGCGGGATGAGGGGTTCGACTTTTTGGCGATGCGGGCCGGAACGTCACGATAGCTTTATATACTTTAGTTAAGTTTGTGTATGTAGACAATACAGTTACACTCAATTGCCAAGCTGACTATTTCTTGACTCGATTGCACTACAGCCCCTTGAGACTCTTGCTATGTAGTAAAAGGCTTATCAAGAGTGGCTGTCGGTGCTTTGTAATAACCCTTGCGGCGATTTCTAGTTCGCGAAATGTTTACAAAACAGAATATGGCGAACCAATGGTGACGTAAAAGAGGCCGTGGTGGGGTTGATCCTTGCTTGCTCATGCTGACTGGCCTTCATGTAAGTCATCAGTAATAGAAACAGCACAACCTCGGTGGCAGAACTGGTGGGGGGCCGTAGCTACCGACATGGCCAGAACCCACTCTCCTTAGTCCACCAACCCGCTTACATACTCATTTCTCCATCCTATCAGTCTGGTCAATATGCGTGTCACAACGTCTACGTAGGTAATATGAAATACTACAGCCGGGAAGAGACGCTTAAACGCTTGCGAGTATTGAAGATGATTGTCTAAAGTATTCATGTAACTCAACTTGGCTTTGTTGCTTATTGTCCTACTATCCTCAAAGTGCCAATGCCTATAATAGACATGTATAACAGTGAGTAGCAAAATCTACTGGCGGCGGACTTGTCTGTCCTTCGCCTGACCAAACATCTATCTTCGTTCGCTACCGCCTACTACGGTCTACGTACAGAATACCATCCGCTTCTTTTGTTTGGTCTTGTCTACCTTATCTTGACCTTGATGTAAGGCACCTCGACATCTTCCTCGTTCATGTCCTCGGCAACCATCTCGAAGATAACGTCCTTCTGGTGCTCGGGAATCGGCTTCTTCGAGATCGTCTCCACCAGCTGGCTGAGCTTCATGCTGAGCCGGTCCTTGAGCTTGGCAGGAGGGAAGAACGATGCGTACAGAAGGCTCACGCCCGAGCTCAGCATGCTGATGTTGAGGCCACGTTTCTCAAACGTATCAATAAGCTCCTTGAGTGTGATGTCCTCAACCTCGAATCGGTCCCAGATCTTGTCCAGCGTAACCTTGCCGTCGGGACCCTGGTACTCCACCTTGGGGCTGGCAATAGGCTCACTGAATCCAAAGAACGGCAGCGCCAGGTTGATGAAGCCGTTCTTGTACTGCTCAATGTCCGTCTTGCCATCAACGATCTTGTAAAGCTCCAGGACAACCAAACCCGTCACAAGAGCCGTCGTCGTCGCAATAGCCGGAATGATCTTGCCAGCGATGAACTTGGTCTTGTGGCGATCGGCTTGCTCGATCTTGTAGTTCTCGGCACGCAAGTTGCTTGCCGACGTGATGAAGTCGATGTGGTGGTTGGTGTCGTCGTCCTTCTCAAACTCGACCGGAGTCAGCTTGAAACCAGCCATCTTGTTAGGCGCCGGAAGACTCTCCGTGAGCTTCTGAAGCTCTCCCTCGTCGTCAAAGCCAGTGTTGGCGCTTGGGTCCTAGAGTCCAGTCAGTCAGTACAGCTGAATAGCCAATAGATATGTTCGTTTCTTTTACTTACAGGATCACTGTCCTTCTCTTGGATCTTGACGCCCGAGTCGGGAGTGAAGTCAGGCACAATCATGTTATCGAGCACCTTGAGGTACGTGTCCTTGGTGACACCGCTCGCGTTGATGTTGTAGTTGAACGCGTGTAGGTTGGCGGCAGAGACAACGAAGCCGAGGTGAGTCGGGTTCTTGGGGTCAAACTTCAATGGGTCAGGAGCTCGCTTGGGGCCGGACCAGAATGGCTGGCCGCTGGACGAGGTCGAGTCCTTGGGGAAGTTGTAGAGAAGCTGCTGGATGGCGTTGTTGTACTGCTTCTCAAACAGCATGCGTGCCCAGATAACACAGTCCTCGAAGCTGAGAGGCTTGTCTGACACAAGATAGTCCCGGAGCATCTCCAGAGTAGCCTTCTCGTTGCCGCCCTGCTTCAAGGTGGTCTCCAGGTAGTTAGTCTGGGTCAGATACAGGTTGACCGTCTCCGCAGACTTGACGAACGAAGTCTCGAAGAGCTCACGGGCCCACGCAATGGTGTGCTCGATCTTGTTGGGGAAACTCCTCAGTGTGCACATGGGGAAGGACTCCTCGGGCGGGTCGTGAGAAGAAGAGTAAGACTCCGTCAGGTTGGGGAGGACGACCTGAGTGTTGCCCTTGGTACCCAGCGTACCGCTCTCCAGCAGCGGCTTGTGGAAGAAGACGCATCTTCGGTCAACGTAGGTACGAGCTTCGACATTGTCCAGAGCGTTGGTAACACCATCCAAGGCATTCCAGAAGTCCTCGTTAAAGGTGTGCTCGGTCTCGGGGCTTACGCGGTCCTTCATGCATTCAATGTGACCGACGAGGTCGGGGTTCATTGCCTGCACGGCCTTGGCTGCGCAGTCACTCTTCATCTGGCCAACATCCTTGGGTCGGAACAAGAACTGACGGTTGAGGTTACTCTTCTCGATCGAGTCCATATCGGTAATGGTAATCTTGCCCTTGGGGCCTACACCGAGACCAATCATGGCCCAGTTCTTGAGCATCTCACAACCAATGGCGCCTGCACCGACGAGGAACTGCTTCATGTTGGCTATCTTCTCCTGGTACTCTCTTCCGAACACGGCAATCTGGCCATCATAGCGAGAGCCAATGGGCTTGCACAGATCCTCAGACCGCTTTGTGCTGGTAGGGAGCGACTCTAAGGAGTCCAAGTAGAACCATTGCTGGATGGGGTTGAACTTGCCCGACACAGCCTTGAGGACTTCCTGCGCTGTCAAGCCTCCAAACAGAGCAGCCATGGGGCTCAGATCACCAGCTGCCTGATAACTAAGCTCCTTGATCAGCTTCTCGTCAAGCTCGACCTCCAGCTTCTGCTGCGCCACAAAGGCCTTGGCCGAGGCGACGAGGACGGTTGCGTCTTCGTCGTTCATTGGCCGGGGCATGCGGCCTTGGGCCTGAGAGAAGGCATGCAGGGCTTCAAAACCCACGTGCAGTTGCTGGGGACGGTCGAACTTGGCGAAGTCGGACATGACGAACTCAGGCTCCCTCATGGCGGTTGAGATAGTCTTGAAGTTCATGATCTTGGGCATCTTGACCTGCTGGTAAAGACCACCTCGCTTGTACTGGCCCAGTCCCGACACATCGCCAATGGAGAAAGTATAGGGGCCCTTGACTGTAACCTTTCGAGGCTCGCTGCCGTTCAAGGCCTCCATTCCCTGGACCTCGGTGAAGGTAACGTAGTCACCGTCTTCCAAGCCATGTCGTGTCTCGTCGAGGGCGGACACCAAACCTTCCTCGTCGATGCCGGCAACGATTCCGTTGACGGCATTCTCGCCGGTGGGGTCCAGGCAAGTGAACTTCTCACCGAAATCGCAGAAAATGGATCCGAAAAGACCGAAAGTGTCGGCGCACACGACGTAGATGCCCTTGGAGTGGCAGTAGTCGCCGATGGCAAGTTGTAGGTTGAGAGGGGTATCGGTCAGGACGACGACCTGGTATTTGTCGAACTGGGAGAGGTTCTCACCGAGACCGGCGGACTGGTGAACGCTCACGGGGGTGTAGGCGTTCAGCTCAGCGACGCGCGGGGCGGTGACGGCATCTCGAGGCTTGCCGGTATCCTCCGGGCGCAGGAAGAACTGTGAAGAGAGGTCGGGCAGGGTGACGGGAGTGGGATCGTAAAGTGTCAGGCTCTTGACACCAGCAAGCGCAATGTTCTTGGCGATCTCGACACCCAGGCCCTTCATGCCGACAATCAGGATGTTGGATGCGCCCATCCGTCGCATGGCCTCGTGGCCCAGGACATAGAGCTGTCGGCTGTAGAGGGACTCATCGATTTCGGTTTTGCCCACTACCGAATCGTCAACCTGCACCCGGGTCACAAGGTCGACCTGGGGCGGCGTCGGGGTGGTCATGTTGGTATCCTACAAGTAGACGACGTTGTCAGTATTGCTTCATCGCGAAGTGGCGGCGGGGCGGCTTGGCAGTGAACCGGCCAGCCACGACGATCCCAAACAATCGCCTTGGCCTGGCAAGTTTCGAGCAGTATCATGGGAATGCATAAGAGGGAATGGGATCGCGGCAATGGAGAAATCGCGGCGGAGCGAAGGACTTACCGACATGACTCTTTTGGGGGAGAGAGGCGTGTCTCCGTTCGAGAGCTTACGCTTCCCCAGCTTGGCAGTATGCACTTTCTCTCAAGCTGCTAGCGCTTGAGAAAAAGGCGGTCGTGAATAAGAAGAGATGGAAAGTCGTGAGATTCGTGCTATGAGAATGCGGTCCAATCAACAGACCACGAAGATGTTGTTTTCGCGGAGAGATGGATGGGGGGATGGGTATGATGTAGATGTAAGGAAGTGTTTGTTGCTGGGCTGGAGCTCTCCAGTAGGCACTTGATGGAGAGGTGTGTTGTCGAGTCGAGGATTAATCAATCACCCCACCACGGCCACTGTAGCTGAGTACGTACCTCTTTGGGGTACCTGCTCTCTGCCCGTCTTCAAAAAAGCGGCCCGCGATTATGATGTATCGAGTAAAGAGCACTTGGCCTAATGACGTATTTCTAGGCAGAATTTGACATGGGACATCTGTTAATCGTCAATAAAGGCAAGCAGATACCACTATGATGGGCCAGGAGGGACTGACTCATTCTTTGGGCGACAGTGGCTCTTCTAGAATGAGCTTCCTATTACAAAGCCGGCTGGTTTTGTGGCTATGGGTGGTGCATTTGCCTTATGCACCTGAGGCCTCATAATAGCACCCAGATACTTATGAGACCTGCTGGCCGCGTTCGATGAGGGGTTGAGGGGCCTGAACCATGCTTCTTCTGCATTCCAATACTTATCGTGCCAATAGGTAGGTACTCACTACACGGGTACTGGAGCGTGACGATTACTCAGACACGAGCAATCTGTAGCAAAATGCAGGTCCTCCATCTATCATGAGTTCCTGTCATAGGTGGGTTCATCGGTAGAGAGATCTATATTAGCGAGAGCTTGCATGTCACTACTGATAATCATAACCGTCATTTGAATGAATAGTTTCATCAAAACGTAGAATTACTCAATTCAACTTCACCAATCGTTTTTTTCAACTAACCATCATCTACCCCTCGAGAATTAGAATCCCGTTAGGCTGTCGGAGCCTCAACCATCCTCAACCTCATAGTGATTACATCCCCCGAGATCTGCGACGGTTCCAGATCCCTCCAAACCGTGCTGCAGAATTATATAATCGCCAACACCAGCCGATGTGGCCCAGAAGATTAACATCGAAGTGTATATAGATCCATGCAATATGTCCTCATATCTCATATCCTGCCCACACATCCATCCATGTATCCTCGCCCGCAAACATTCGTGTATAATGCGGAGGGTGAGGTGCAAAACCAGGGGTATCCTTCCTCTTAACCAGGTGTGCGCGCCGACGGGGGACTCTGCTGTAAAGATCGTGCCATGTGGGTATCATGTTCCAAGATGAGAGAAGGAAAGAAGAAATAATAAAATCCGACAACCTTCCGATCTAAATCCTAACCGAAGGAGTGTATAGAGTCCCGCCTGCTGGTACCCGCGCTGCCTTCCCATCCATAATATGCCGTAAAGAGCGTGATAAAGCCATTCAAATCATAATTTCGTAAAGGAGTGGTAGAGAATTAGTACTAGCTAATATGGACAAACATTAATATAAATGCATTAGAATGCAAAGATTGCGGCGATGATTGTCAAGAGCAGCGATCCTGTGCCTGGAGATGACGCGAAGCGAGATGCGGCCGCCCCTGTGGCCGGCTCTGTGGTTGTTGCGATTGCACTCGTTGTTAGAGTGGCGGAAGAGCTGACATCAGGCGTGCTCGAAGTGCCGGAGCTTGTTACCGGGGCTACTGTGCTGCTCCCACCGGAACTGGCAATAATGCTAGTACTGGTAACGGAGCCGGTACCGCCACTGGCACTGGGGCTGGTACTCGAGTTGGGACTGGTACTGGGGCTGGTGGTAGTACTGGGACTGGAAGTGGTACCGGCGCTGGTGTCAGTGGTTGTATCGGCACTGGTTGTTGGTGAGGTAGCTATCGAGCTGCTCGTTGGGGTGGAGACCACTGTAGAACTGGGAACGGTAGTCGTGGTCGGCGTCGAAGATGATGGCGTAGAGGAAGGGGAAGGGGTAGGGGAAGAAGTAGGCGAAGAAGTAGGCGACGTGGAGGTTGGAGATAGGGTGCTGGTCGGGCTGGTACTGGTACTGGTGCTTAGCGGAACAATATTCGTATCGGTATTGGTTGGATTCTGGGCAACTCTGGATCGACTCGCCAAGGATGTAACATCTTCTTGGGCTGAGCCAGATGATACCGCAGGACCTGCTGTCACCGGTGTGCAATATGTAAGATATTGCCGGATTGGATCGAGCGCTATGGCATTGGTGATTGACACGCCTGACTTATGATTACTCATGCATAGATCGCAGGTCTTGACGTTTTCGTTGAAGACGGAATCGTCCTGACACAAAGCCGATGTCTTACCAAGTCTCTGACCTTCGAGTAATGCATCGTTGCAATCATCATAACACATTGAAGGTATTGTAGGATCTTCAGCAAGTGCTCTCGACCTCAAGCCCGGCGATCGCTTGGCATAAGTCGTTACAGCCGGGAGCGAATTGACCGTAGCTGTGTATCTTGTGATGGAGGTTTGAGATTCCCAGTTGCCTGTGGCACGTGTAGTTGTGTATTTTTCGCCGGCCGAATCTATGCATATTTCCGGGACGAAATCTTCCTTGAAAATATCGTAGGTAAGACCAAAAGCGGTTGGTGGGAGGTTGTAATAGATATCGTTGGGTGGGAAATAGCCGGTCTCCTCAGGCTCCCAAGTCGCATTTTTGTATACCGGCGCATCGACACAGTAGGATTGGCTGGGACAGACATATTCCTTTGCAGGAGGCTCGGCCCATATGAGACACCCGTCTGGCTTTGGCGGGGAGCAGATCTTGCCAGGCGAGCAGCCCCATGTCAAGTCAGACTTAGCATCATAGAACTGTGGAAAGGTACCGGGGCCATTGGTGGGTGCAGCGCAAATAGTATTAGTCGCTGTTGCGGTTGCGTATGCTGTGACAGTGACCGGAGGCACGACTATTGTTGTGGTTAGAATGGAAGTCGTGCCTAACTCCGTTATTGTCACAAGCGATATAACAGTCGATCCAGGAAGCGTTGTCACCGACCCTGGCAGTGTCGTTACAGATCCTGGCAACGTGGTCACTGAGCCGGGCAGTGTTGTCACTGAGCCAGGCAACGTGGTCACCGACCCAGGAAGCGTCGTTACCGAGCCAGGAAGAGTTGTTACAGAACCCGAAGCTGTAATTGTAGTCGGTGGCAGAGTAACAGTGGTCGGCGGTGCGGTAACTGTAGTCGGCGGTATTACGACTGTGCTCGGCGGCAGAGTTGTAACAGATCCAGGGAGTGTCGATACCGACACCGAAACAACTGTCGTGACTTCTCCAGGGAGCGTTGACACGATTGTAGGACCTAGTACTGTAGTGGTATCGACGATGACCTCTGTAGTAGTGTACGTAGAGAACACAGAGTCAGTGGTTATATACGTTGTTGTGTACGTCGTCACAACAGTGGCAGTAGTGGTGTCCGTGATGTTCCGTGTGGCTGTGGTAGTGTCCGTCAAACTGCGAGTGACTGTGGCAGTGTCCGTGATCTTTTCAGTCGCGGTAGTGCCAGAAACCGACACTGAAAACTCCGTCTTGGTTACCGTAGCAGACGTCGTAGTTGTCACTGTCTCGGTCACGGTAGACCACTTGGTGCTCACGACACAGGTGACAGGCGTGTCATGGTCATGGCAACCTTTTGTGCAAGCTGCAGTTATGCCGTAATCCGTCGGATAGTCATCCGTTGGAGAGTCCGAGGGTACTGGTGTTGGTGACCCTGCGCAGACAGTGATATAGTAGGGGTATGACTACAAAGATATTAGCATGGGCATTTGCAGTTGTTAATGGCCAGGTTAAGCGTACCCTTGTGGTAGTCGTTGTGATTGTGGTCGGAATTACTTTGATAATTGTAATGAGAGATGCTGACGCCGTCGCCGTTACTCTGCTTTAAGTCAGTCGAGATCCCACTTCAGGTCTTGCGGGTTGGGGGCCATACGTATCTGTCTCAGTTGTGGCTATTGTAGAGTAGTCACTGTAATCATATTAGCGCGGTACTTGAGTCTTCGGCGCAGTGTTCATACCGTTCCGTAGTGTAGACAGTCACGTAGCAAGTCACAGTAGAAACCGAGGTCTCCGTCTCCGTCTTGGTCTTCGTCTTCGTAATGGTGTCAGTCTCAGTCTCTGTTTCTGTTTCTGTTTCCGTACAGGTTGAGACTGAGGTGACCGTCACAGTGCTGATCTCCGTGACAGTAGAGTCGCCAGCCGGGTAGCAGTCACCATTCGAGCTGGCTGCTGTGGAAGTAGACGATGCCTTTCTTGTTGAAGTTGGCGAGGTTATCGGGATGGATGACGCCTTGCTTGATGAAATTGGTGTGGTTGGGGAGCTAGAGGGTGCCTTGCTTGTCGTAGTTGGTGAGGTTGAAACCAATGTTGAAGTCGGACTTGATGTGGTTATGACCGAGCTCGTGACGATTGTACTGACGACAGTAGAGCGTGCAGGGCAGCTTGTAACATAGTCGCTGCACGAGGTGATGGTGATATAAGTGGTTTCGAAAACAGTCGAAGTTAATGCTCCACCGTATTGCCTGGCATCAACTCTGCTGGCCGACACAACAGCAAGAGGCATGGCCGCCAAAGCCCACAATCGCCTTCCAGCAACCATTGCAACGAACGTATGTCTCGACTTTGTTATACAATGTCAATTGGCCTTTGCGGGAGCCCTTGATGAAGAACGAGTGCTGATGGGACACCGCTGAACGAGGGAAAACACCTGACTTCTTTGCCGAGGAAGGTTGGGGGTGAGAGAACCTCCTGCAACGGAACGAGTGCCCCTTCAGAAGTATATAGCTCCCCACATGGGATTTCTCCGAGAGTCAGCTCTAAGCCTCGCTGCAGTGGGCAGCTTCGGAGCCACCAATGGGAGATTATCCTGCGAGCCGTGCTGGTAAAGAGAGTAAACAAACTATGGTGGCAAGCCAACGCACAAGTTGTTCTGCTGACGCTCTAGCGAAATAGCCAAGCAGGTTGCGAAGTCAGTCCCAAGGTAAGCACCAACTCCGAGAGAGGGATAGAGGGGACCGAGCCGGAACTCAGCTTCTTGTAAGTCTGTGGAGCGGGCAGAGGTGAATAAGGCTGCTGGCGGGCAATATGGCGTACCAACCTGCAGGGGATACCTTCTAGACGGTATACCGGGACATGGTTGCACAGAGCTAGCTCTCTGTCGACCCATTGCATACGAAAGGTACCCACAGAGACAGAATGTAACCAGGCATCCTTGCTCATGGAACCTCGGGTGGGATATGTACTATGTGATGACTGCCACGCTATTCTCCCACTTACAGCCGGTCCGGATCCCATCGGCGGCTGGGCATACCACGATTCTAGGCCTGAGGCCTGGCTCCCAAGAAGCCGATCCAACCTCAACGCCTCTGGCCATCAGTGAAATCTGAACGGCAATATTCGGAAATCTAGTCGTCGCATAAGATACTTACTGGGCCCGAGTACCGCCGCATCAGGCTACCTGCCCATCACAACAGAGGTAAGGTCTCTCATCGTGTCATTTTGTGTGATTGGCCGGTAGATTTTATGTCGGTGTTGGAATTGTCACCTGAGCTGAGCTTGGCACTTTATTGAATCGTGATCTTTTACCTGTGTGGGAAGCCATGCCCACAGCTACGTTGTATGTTGGTTGGGCTCTGTAGTAGAGAGAAATGATACCCTCGACGAATTTCGACCGGGACTTTTTGCAAAAGAGCCGCTAGACGATGCGGCTTTGTGGCGTCGAGTGATGGTGCGAAAACGCATCCCAAGAGACAGAATACAAGATCAGTTCACTTTCGTATCGGGACCCAGAGCAGGCTTCAGGTCAATACGGGTGCCTCCAACGTAATGGGTTCGCAAACTTGGTGTAGTCGCAGCAAAGTCGTTGGGCAACCTGGAGTAAGCCGAAGCGCAAATGTACCGATGTATCAAGCTGCGGCGGCGCATCTAGATCACACCATGGGATTCCATTTGGCCAGTCGATGGATGGGGAAGGTGGTCCCATCCCGTTATCCATTCTAGGCCGCTCAGTATCGAAAACTTAATTGTCCCGTTCTATTTGGGCAATAATCGTCGCTTTCGAGCTTATGGAATATGGGTATGTCCGTCTTTGCAGGAAACCCGCTCGACTGCCGCCATAGAGAGAGGGAAGGGTAACAGTCCCCCTCTCGCTTCACAGGGGAACAAATTAGCTAGGTAGAAAGCGAGGGCGAGAGACCCCTCTCGGTGCCGATGGGTGTGGTGTCATGAGTGACATAATGGCAAAGGCAAGCGGTATTCGAAAATTCGTATCTGGCCGAGGCGGCTTGACGACTGCATGTCTGCTGTCTGCATGCCGGGCAAAAGAGGTGCGTGTTATGCAGCAGGCAAGCCAAGTCACTGCCGGCTGACCTGGCCGGTCGAGGCTGGGGGGCAGTGGGCTGGTGGGAGCGGAGAAGACTTGGAAAAGGTGTTGGTGATGGGTGAGATTGTCAGATTGAACATACAAGGATCGCAGGCGGGGTGACTGGGCGATATTGTCTGCAGGTGGGCATTCTCGGTTCTCGAAGCTCAGCCTTCTCAGACCTACATGTAGTAGTACGTGGTACTCACTCCAACAGCATCAGCATCAGCATCAGCACCAATACAACACCCCCTCCTGTTTTTCTTCTTCTTCCCTTTTCTTCTTATAATGGGGCGAGACCGACGCCATATTTAGCTGCCCAACGTCTCTATCATTATAAAGATGAAGGAGAAGAAGATGACGATGAAAGGGTCAGGACCGGGCACCCAGCAACGGTGTAAGAAGCAAGGGATCATCAGGCTGGCATGTGGAGGAAGGAAGTCAAAAATAGCTCCGTCTGCTACAACGGTCCTTTGGTGACAGCTGCCTGGGGAGGTACTTTATCGTGCGGGGCTCATGTTGGTAACACTAAAATCTGACCAGGCCCCTGCTGGTTATATGTAGGTCTTCAAATAGCGCGACCCGGCCTGGGGTTTTCTCTGTAAGTTATGGTCAAGTGATTGGCTAATGGTCCGGGAAACGGGAAGGTGGAGACATCTTGGTGTTTGTGCGAACCCGCGAGCGATCATGACTGGAGCCACCCGTCGGACAACGTACCAGAACTTGATATAACCTACTCTATCCCTTGTACACAAGCTCGTCGTACCCCTGCGGGTAGGGCCTAGTGCAACTCATCAATCTCTTCCAGAACCTCGTGTAGGTATACTGGATTGTGCTAGGTTACTAGATTGATTGATTCACTTCACCCGACGAGGATGTGGTCGCACTTCATGGCCTCGCGGGTCTCTTGAGACGGTCGCCTCTTCCCGATCAACTCGATTCCGTCTTTCATCTGGCCGTCGACTCTCCGGCACTTGACTTGACGCAGCTTGCCATCGCTATCCTTCTCGAGCAACTTCTCCGCCGAGATCAATGGGACAAGACCAACCTGCCAATGCTCCTGCTAGGCGCTTGGGTCTGCAGGTGTGATAGGAAGACGCATTTCGATATTGTAGGGATCGACGTTGCCCCAGTTTGCCCTTTCTGCCCTCTGCCCTCGAGAGGCACAAAGGTACCGGGCAGATATTAAGTAACCCTCGGCCATCCCAGCCACCTGCAAGTCGAGGGAAACTTGGACCAATCACCTTCGCCCAGCCGTATACTTTCGAGTGGGGCAAATGCAGGTTGATATGGGCAAACATACGGTCCTATGGTTACGGTCGAGAATGTGAATCACGTAACTTCCCGCTCTTCATCAGCTTCTGCTTCCGGAGCGACGGCTTCGAGTTGCTTGCCCGTCTCGTCAGCGCCAAGTCTCCCGTTCTGCGCACCGGGGCGACACAGCAGAATGGTCTTGTCCTACAACCACTGTAAGCCACTTCGAGTGCAACGCCGTGCCTCTCCAGGTACCAACCATGGATTCTCTCAGGCATCGGGTATGTTCCACCTGAGTTGGTATCTTGCTTTTGCGCCTTTGGGCAAGTACGCCAGACTCGAACAACAGTTCGCAATGAACGACACTCGTAGTCCATATACGGACTCTGCCTCTTAGTGGTAAGATGGCCAGACGATACTATAATCTCACCTAGCAAGGTCGAGCTCACTGTCTCTAGTCAGAGTGAGACGGTACCACACCATTTAATATGTTCTGACAATCTGAGGCCATATTGGGCCAGGCTAGTCCCAGAAACGTGAGCTGACATCCATAGCCACGAAGAATGTCACCTCTGCAAGCCTCGTTCCGCTTGGCTGTACTGCATCGATCCTCGGTGCATCCGTACTATTGGAAGTTTTGCCCGCTCTGATTTGCTCCCTCCGAGTGGAGGGTAGCAGCATGCTCCGAATCCCATTCTGCCATCAGCGCCTCTGGAATCTTTGTCGCGGGGCATTTGCCACACGACCTATCCCTTGTTCGATCGGGCCGCTCGCTGAATGATCTATGGCATCCCGTCATTTCCATCCCCACAAAGGAGTCTTCGAAGCCACTTCCAGATCCGTTTTGCGCATTGCTTTGATCTGCTTCGAATCGAACTGACACACTGACTCTTGGCCACGTTCGCTCAGCTAATCAGACGCGGCCATAGTACATTCCAGCCATTGACACAACCCTCTTTGTCTCGTGATATTGCCTCAAGCCGCTCCTATCAAGGGCATACCCGCTTCGAGCCATACCCCGGGCCATGTCGTGAGCCTCATTTTGTCTGCTCCTATTCTTGCCCTGTATTATCTCTGTGACCGCATTTATCATCGGTCTTCCCAACCACAACTGTCAAGATGTCCTGGTTATCTATAGCATGGTTGGCTGCCGGGGCCAACCTTGCCATGTTTGTGGATGCGCAAGCATCAGGATGGGTTCCCGGCCAAGTCAATGCCACCATGTGCCAGTGGCAGGCTCCTCGGGGTAAGTAGATGATTCTAACCTCGCTTTTCGCAATCTTCCGACAAGACGCCGCCTTTTACTTACATATTGCGTAGTGGCTGCGATCAAGGATACTGTCTATATGGATGGCGGCCACCTGTGGTGGTTCCCTGGCATGAGCGATGGGTCGTATGGCCTCCCGACCCAAGATGGTAAGCCTCGGGGCCTCTTTTGCAAAGACGACCTCATTAGCTGACACTCTGAGTAGATAACCCCCTGGGTATAATATATACCTTGAATTTCAGCAAACCTTTCAACGTCAACAACAACGTTAGTGCCATCTTTGGTACAATATCACTTACCGGCGGTGGTACCTCCGCCAACAGTTTTGCGCCAAACTATCTCGACGGTGCCATGCTGGCCAATGACAATGAATTCTTCCTATATGGAGGCATGACGACCAGAACGGATGCATATACGGATCCGCCAGCGAATGAGATCATTGGGAACCGCTTCAGTCCGTACGGGGCAGACAAGCCAGGCTTCAAGCCAGGCTACGATAGGAAGCAACTGCCCGAAGGCATGACACGTTATGTGACCTTCGGCGGAGCTGCCAACAGTCCGTCCGAAAACAAAGCATGGTATTTCGGCGGTATGCGTTCGCCGTCCGGAGGACCCATCTATGTCCCGAAGTCGAACAATTCGCTAAATCCTGTCAATACATCGGACACACTTATCACGCTGGACATGACAACCCAGTATGATGAGAAATGGAGCAACGTAACATTACCAGACACCATCAAAGGGCGCGCGAGCCCTGAACTCGTATGGGTGCCCGTCGGCGCCCAAGGGATTCTCGTCGCACTGGGCGGCGTCACATTTCCGGACTATAACAATGGAGGGAAGATGTCGCAGAACGAAGCACAAAGTGTAAGTTGCAAGACATATTACAGACTGTGGCATCTATTCGTACTGGACTGACTATTGTGCAGAAAGCCGACAGCCCATCTTTCATGGCAAACATTGACATCTACGACATTGCGAACGACAAGTGGTACACACAATCTACTATCGCTGGTCCAGGCCAACTAGCCCGGGGCTGTGCAGTAGTTGCCGTTGCCCAAGACTATTCGAGTTACAATATCTACTATTACGGAGGCTTCGACGGTCTGCACGAGAATTCTGATTTCAACGATGATGTCTGGATTCTTTCTCTCCCATCCTTCATGTGGATGAAGATAGCTTCTGGGAAGACCGACCATGCGCGCGCTGCTCACAAATGCGTCACACCTTACCCCGATCAGATGATGGTCATTGGTGGCTATCCCTCTCTAAAGGGTGGAAACGGCGTTCCGTGCCTCAAGGACACCCAGATCATACAGCTCTTTAATCTGACCGAGGGAAAGTGGATGAACTCGTACGACCCGGCCAGCTACCACGACTACGGAGTCCCTGAAATGATTCACCTCATGATTGGTGGAGACTTCAAAGGCTCTGCGACCATGTCCGTACCTACACCAAGCGGCTGGTCAGATGATGGGTTGAAGAAGGTCTTCGAGACCAAATACCCGACGTCTAAACTTACGCATTATTATCCGTACACGCCGGATCACTATATTAACGGCACAAGGCCCGGCGTCTCGGGAGATGGCAACGGCTTGCCCTCATGGGTCGCCCCGGTCCTCGGGGTGGTCTTAGGTCTCGTCTTTATCACAGCTGTTGTGGTGCTCGTGATGCTGTACAGACGCCGCAAGCTCCTGCGGAAGGGCGGCATGAGCGACAGAGAAACGGACGAAAACGGCAACCGAATCCTGTCCTGGATTCGGGGCCAGGACAGCAACGGCAAAGCTCCGACCGTCACGACCTCGGACGACACCCCCAACATGGATGAAATCGACAATCGTGGAGCGATGCCGCCACACGCGCACCAACAGGCTTACACACAGGCGCGGCAACAAAACTTGCGGCCGGAAGTGGTGTCTCACGAAATGCCCGATACGCCTTTGTTCGAGATGATGGGTGAGTAAACAATTTCTTGGGGAGAACAGATCTCTCCCACCCGGGAAGTATCTCCAGGTAGAGCTAACGTTGTCAATGTAGATACGTCGGCCCGCGTTGAACTTGATAACACAGGATTGACTCCTGTAGAAGTCATCAACAAGCATACCCACTTTGGCCGCACACCGCACTCGGCGACAACTCCCACAAACCCCTCATCGCTATCCCATTATACCGTATCGCAAGACCACGGTAGCATATCGTCCAACTCGGCCCACCGCGGCGTCGGGTCCGTCAGCTCAGGACGGCCCGACTCACCAGCCTTGGGCGGTGGTGGCGGAGCTGCGGCGGCGGCAGCTGGTGCTGGTGCCACTGCAGCAGCAGCAGCAGGCGCTGGACATACTGGGACCCCGTCGCAGCCTTCGTCCCCGCGACCCCTTCCGGGCCGTATAACCAGCCAGGTATCGAATCTTTCGAGGGGCGAAGCCGCGCATCTACGCAACACCAGCGATGCCAGCGTGAGCTCGATCGGGGTCGGGTCGACCACCGGTGACAACCACCAGCCCACACGGTCGAACGCGCCGTCGCCCGACCCCGTGCTGAGCCCACTGGGCGAGAACGGCACCCTGACGATGGGGCCTGCAATGCCCTCGCCGCCACTCGCCGTGAGCCCGCCCAGCACCGACGAGCAACACGTTTCAGACTACATGAGCGTGGTGCCCAATCAGGGTCGGAACCTGACACCCGCCGCCTCCACGCTCGCGGGTACCGTGGCCGGGGGCGCGAGCCCGGGCCAACAACCGTCGCTGTCGCCGCCGCCGCCGGCAGCTGCGAGCCCGTTGCGGAGAAGCTACTTCCATGAGAGCTCGGACGATTTGGGGGAGAGGGCTGCTAATGATAGGGATACGCCACACCGGCGGTGATGACGGCAAAGGGGAAAACGGTGTGAGTAAGCAAAGCAGTATGACGATACCATGGCGTGTAATCTTTTCGGTTCAGGGGGTATAATATGTCTGGTCTTTTCCTCCCATATCCGTTCGTTCCGTACCATAAAGTCATTTACGATATTGCAAATCCAGTGACGAGGAACTACCAACAATCCTTCATGCTTGGACAAGCAATCGGAAAGGGGCGCAAACGGGAAATGGGAACAGGAGGTCTCTTTTTTAGCGTATATAGAATTTCACTGGGTAACGGCGGGCGCAGGCGAAGCAGAGTCTATAGGTCGGTCTTTGAGGCAATGCATGCTATGAACACGAAGGAGTGAGTGAGTGAGTTGAGGAAGAATTCCATTCGGTATCTAGCCTGCACTGGAGTTCCCAATACATGACAATCAATACCCATGGCTGCTTGCTTGTATGAGGTGACTTGGTCAGACAACTCATTTTCATCCATCAATGAACCAGTCCATGCGTGGACTCTGGCCAGAATCCGCTTGTCGTTCGCTATAATCCTTGCCCTCCCTCAGCCCTGCACCGGTTTCTCAGCACCAGCATTGGATAGTCTGCAGTGCGTGAGGTTTCGGCTAATTGGGGAACATGGATACTCGATTAAAGCATCATCGAGTGGTTATGCGTTAGAAAAGGAGTGGAGAAGACGCTGTCTTGTAATTGATGCATTCGGTTTCGTGAACCCGCGACCTCGGAATCGCAGATCCGCAGATCTAAGTGATTAGTTTATAATTTGTATCAACATGTAAATGTTGCGAAGGCGTGTCTTCTATCAACCACGACCGCGTCCACGGCCACGGCCCCGACCTCGTCTCGCACCGCGTGTCGATGTGGTTTTTGACTTTGCGGCACCTCTGCCCCTTGCACCTCCTCTCGTGGATCTAGTCACGGAGGAAGCGGGAGTCGCAGCCTCTTCAGCCCCGCTCTCTTCTTGCTCTTCCTCATCGCCATTTTCGTCGTCCTCGTCATCTTCTTCCTCGTCCTCGTCGTGCTCTTCTTGCTCGCCTCCGTCGCTCTCGTCGTTGGCCTCGGGCTCGGTGCTGTCGGCCTTAGCGTGACGGGCAGACCGCCTCTGACTACGGGCACCGCGGGCGCTCTTTGCGACAGGACTACTGGGCAAAGGAGTGTCCTCCTCGGTGTCTTCAACCGTGCTAGAGCGAGTCTTGATGCCGCTGCCGGCGACGCTGGAATCGTCTGCGGCCCCGCCACCCGTGGTCCTCCGTCTCCGCTTCTGGGCGCCCGACGTGGAGGGCGCGCCACCTTTGAGCGCCTCTTCGAAGTCGAATTGGGGCGGCGACGAGGGCGCCTCGCTGGGCTCTCTCAGTCGACGTGCGAACATGGCCTCCTGGTACTCGGCGGGCAGCCCGAACTCCTTGTAGTTTTTCCACGGCTCTTTCGGGTCGTCCGCGTTGAAGGCATAGTCGTTGTCTCGCTCGTCAATGGCGCTGAGGTTGTACATCTGGCTCAGCTTGGCCCATATGCCGGGAATTCGCGTATGGGTGTGGACTTCGGGCTTGATGCCATGGTTGCGCAGATGCTCAGAGATTGCTATCACTCTGAAATGTTTGTGCATCCCTACAGGCACGGAAGAGTAAGAAGCAGACTTAGGAAAGAACACTTGGGTTGCGCTGACTGACCAGTGGGTTTCCAACGAATAATTGCTTTCAGCAGGGAAGCCACCTGGTCATCGGTCCATGCATCGCGGGGCACGGGTTGGCTGGGCTGGGTCGCGACGGGGGTGTCTGCCGCTCTCGGTGTATCTGTATCTTGTGGTGTGTCGACATCCATAGCACTGTCGTCGGCGAAGGGGGTCGGCGTCTTAGGCGTCGAAACGCTTGCCAAACTGTTCCGGTTCTTACGCTTGGGAGGCATCGTGAGTGCAACTTTCGATCTTGCTCGGGACTGCAATGCGACAATCGAGTAGTCTCGATGATATGATGCAAAAGACTGTATTGAATGTTGGCTACCAAATGTTGGGACCCTGCTGGAGACCTGTGACGGCTTAAGAATGGTGTCTTGTTGCCCAAAAAGGTGTAGGTTTGGATGTTTGTGGAATCAAGCTCGAAACCTCGCAGCCAGAGCTCGGATACGATAGCTCCAAGCTGGAGAGCTTCCCTCAAGGTCGTCCCTGCCGATCGTTTATCTTATCGACCATTGCCTCATATGTACATTACTGCCATCAATGGAAGCTACAGCTGGCGCTAGTGGCTAGTGGGCCTGCGGTGGAAACCACCACCGCGCCCAGCCCAAATCGCGTCGCACTTTAACGTACATGTATCATCCCGCAGAGCCTCAGGCTCATGAAGTTCATTGGAGACCACTTGATGACTTACCAACAAGATGTGAAATCTCATAAACGATGAGAGCGATGCAAAATAAATCACAACATATGCCCATCTTCTCATTATAATGTCGGACGAGGATGCAGCCGACGTCTTCGCAATACCGGACTTCTGGAGGGCGTCGCACTGGGTAGATCTATCTCAAAACTCCCAGAGCGAGTTCTTTGCATCCGGCGCACAACCACAAGCATTGCCTGACTGGGCGCGCGAAGGCCTTGAGCCAGCCCAATTCAAGTCTGATGAATTTTTTAGCATCCCCTCTGCTTTGGAGGGTCTGCCCGACTTCAGTGGCCGGGAACAAAACAAACCCGACGCACATTTGGAGGAAGAAGACTATGAAAGGGATAGCCTATCCAATGTCGACTTCTTCAGCGATGCCTGGGTAGAAACGAGGGAGTTTGCATCCCCACGTCCCGCATTTAAGACGTGGGATGGCTTCGCCCCTACAGAAACCCCCCCGTTGGAGCCCCTTTTCCTCTCCGAGGCCGGGCCTGCCACTTACGATGCCGCGTTGCAGACGGCCAAGGATCCATTGCAGATCAACAACAGCACTTCCAATCTCGTTGAGACCAATCCTTATGCGGCATCACTGCTAGCCCTCGCTCTTGGAAGGGCGTCCATCTTCTTCAGCTGGGATGAGCAGAAATCCTCATTCATCCCGGAGCTTGACAAAATCCGGGTCTCGGGGTATTCTGTCCAAGTTCTGGGAGGTCTCCAAGAGCAGTGCTTACAATGCGCCAATATTTCACGCTACTTTTCCATGTTTGTCCAAATCACCTTCCGGGCTCACCCCTCTCCAGCAAGAGTAGCATTGGCCAAGGCCATTGACGGCCTTTTGCTCGCTATCCAAGCAAAGTTGGGAATCCATGCCAGGGACATCCAGTCCTTGTTACAACTTCAGTCGCTGGTTCAGCCGGTGCATAGTCTCTTGACATACTTCAGATCGCTCGTGTCCCGATTGAATAAGACAAGGAAGGACGAACATTTACTGTCCAAATTGTTCGAAGAGACGCAAGCACTGGAATACGGCGATGACCTCCTGAGCGAAATCATGCGAGAGATCCTGCGCAGGGTCACGGAGCCTTGGACTGATTTCGCACAAAAGTGGATTGGCATCAAACCTGAAGGCGGCAACCCTATGACCAAGAGTGGCCCAGGGAAGAGTTTTGTCAAGGTCGAGAACGCAGCATTCGTGGACGATTTTGGTCAGATGAACGAGGTATCCGACTACGTCCTCGACGACGACCGTATGCCGGCGTTCGTTCCTCCCGAAGTTGGTCGCAAACTGTTTGAAACCGGGAGAACACTGAGGCTCTTGCGGACTCACCACCCAGATCATCCGCTTTGCTCTGCAGAACCCGTCCAGTCGATAAAAGCCCCAGAGCTACAATGGCACTATGACTGGAAATCTATAGAGGTGCTGCAGGAGGATGTGCAGGCGTATGAGACCAGTCTCGTCAAGTTAATCCGCTCAGGTGGACAAGGAGATATCACTGCTCGGCTTCCTTCTGGTTCAGCCTATGAGCTACAGTTCTTCGGCCGGGAGGAACAGCAGCTTGAAAATCGTCTTTTGGCTTCAATGAAGCAGATGAGTATGCCTTTCCAACCCACGAGCGAGACGGATCACCTATCACAGCTTCTCCACGAACGCCTGTTCGACGCAGTACGTCTTCCAGAGGGCTCAGGGGTTGCTTTGTCGCCACACTGGTCGCTCTTACCTCTGCTGTCATTCGGTCCACTAGTAGAGGCACAGGCACGGCTGGTCAACAGGGAGTACATGAGTCTCCTGTTCAAGTCGCATAATCTTCGAGAACACATTCATCTGCACAAGGAGTTCCATTTGCTCGGGAATGGGCTCTTCTGCAGCCGACTCTCGCACGCGCTTTTCGATCCCAACCTGGAGACGGCCGAACGACAGGCGGGAGTTGCGCGGGGTGGCGGCGTGATGGGTCTACGTCTTGGGGGCCGAGACAATTGGCCACCCGCAAGTTCGGAACTGCGCTTGGCCCTGATGGGGCTTTTGTCTGAAAGCTACTCGTCCCGTCCCAAACAAAGATCGTCAGCAAGGGAAGGCCACCAAATGCCGGGCGACCTGAGCTTTGCGGTCCGCGATCTCTCGGATGAAGAGATTGAAAAGTGCATGAACCCAGACTCCCTCGAGGCATTGGACTTTCTCCGGCTTTCCTACAAGCCCCCAGCACCACTAGCTCCTATTTTCACCCCCGTCATCTTACTCAAGTACGACAGGGTCTTCAAGCTTCTTTTACGAGTTTTGCGGCTACTATACATCACGAGCGAGCTATTTCGCGACACCAACCTGCGGACTTCGCAACGGTCTGGTACTACCAACGCATCCCTCCGCTTTCGCATCGAAGCGCAGCATCTCGTGGCGAGCGTCGTGGCGTACTTTTTCGATACGGGCATCAATCTCCGCTGGAAGTCGTTCCAAGAATGGCTGGGCCAGGTCGAGAGGAACCTCCGCGATCGCAACGCAGGCCACATCATCAGTCCCGAAGAACTGCGCGAACACCATGAGGAGGTCCTGGACGAAATTATGCACACTCTCTTCTTGCGAAAACGCCAGCAGCCGGTGCTCAAACTGCTCGAAGACATATTCGCTCTCATTCTTACCTTTGCCAAGCGCGCTCACCAGATGGCTTCGGGCAAGACGCGACAGCGAGCCGACGAGCCGACAGAGGTGCAGCTATACAACGCCTTTAAGAAGAAGGCCGATGTCTTCATCACTGTTTGCCGGGGATGACTGAGAAGGGAGGGGCAGCCGCTATACCCACGAAGATCGGGGCGACAGTTGACGAGGGAAAGGGGCCTGCCGCAAGAGAGGAAAGCACGGTAGATCAGTTACTGCTGCAGCTGGAGATGTCAGGCTACTATGGGGGAGTCAAGAATATGAGGTTTCTATAGATAGGCGCATTAATGATACCCGATGGAATAACACCAACGACATTTCAATTGACTTCTGCTTGTTGATTTGATTCAGTTTCGTGGTAACTAATGCAATGATCTTTGATTTTTCGTCACTTCGTAGAAAATTATGTTCAGCCCCTGGATAATACTATTGACATGGGCTCCTTTATTTATATAAATCACTTCATTGACTTGGTGACTTGGCAACCCCGCATCGCGTTTAGCTGGCAGACCATGCACCAAGAGCGCGCCATTGGGATTTAACGACCCCACCAACAAGACGATACAGTAAAGGTTACTGAGAGGCCGACTTTCGCATTGCTACAGCTTTCTCCCACCACCACGTAGGAAATTCGCAAGCCGTCGCCATGTCTCTCCCGGGCCCTTCGAGGAACCTGACCCTGACCGAAGAGCTCGAGAAGCTCGAGCAGTCCATCACCCTGACGCTGCAGGAGATCGACCACAACTTCAGCAAGGCACACCGCATCGTCACCTCGAGCATCCTGCCCTTGGTCGAGCAGTACGGCGAGCACTCCAAGAACGTCTGGGAAGCTTCCAAGGTAAGTGGTCGCACACACACACACAAGTTCCCTGGCACATAAGAGAGTAATCGCAATTGGCTAATTGGGGACCAATGTCATAGTTCTGGAAGCAATTCTTCGAGGCCTCGGCCAACGTCTCCCTCTCCGGCTACGAGGAGCTGGCCAACGAGGGCGACACGACCACCGCCGAAGAGACGACGCGCCTCGCCGACACGACGACCGCCACCTCGGACGGCGGCTATGGCGACCCCACCAGCCAGTCCGTCGTGGCCGACGACCCGTCGACCTACCACGGGCAGCAGCAGCAGCAACAGCAGCACCACCGCTACATCGAGGACTCGTTGCTCGACGACGGCACGCTGACGGGTAGTACCCCGCGCCCGCCGGCGACCAAGTCCCAGATGCAGTTCGCCAACTTCGGGTCCCCGTACGAGAACCTGCGCCGCGAGCTCAAGGGCGAGGAGGAAGGCGACCAGCAGCAGGGAGGCGAAGAAGACCACACGGTGGCCGGGAGCGACATCTTCGCCCAGGACCCGGACGAGACGACACAGCAGCTCCAGCAGGACCGCCTACCCGACATGTCCATGACCCCGCACGATGACTCTTCCTTGATGCTCGAGGCGCCGACGCCGATGCAGGGTGGCGGCGGAACGCGCACGAATCTATTCGGCACCGCTACGAAGGACAAGAACAACAATAAGGACCCGCTCCTGCACCGCCTGCTGGACAAGAACTACCGCATCCAGGCCACGCCCCACAAAGGCGGTGCCGGTGCGCGCAGCGGCTTCACGCCGAATAAGGCCGCCGGCGCCGGCTTACCGGAGACGGACAACACCCGCCGCGCGCTCTGGCAGGACAGCCCCCAGAGCTCGCCCGAGATGGCGGCCCCAACCCTGCGGACCAACCTGTATAGTGCCATGTCTCCGCTCAAAGGTCAGCGAGGTCGGCCAGCAGCTGCTGCCGCCGCCGGTGGCAGTGGCGAAGCGCCGCGCACGCCCGGCGTCAGCGTGCAGACCCCGGCTAAGAAGCGGGATGTGTTCGCCGAGTATCGGAGCGGCGGCGGTGATAGCACCGGGAAAGGCAAGGGCAAGGGCCTGGCCAAGTACGACAACGACGAGATCACGTGGGACAGCGACGACGAGGACGACGGCATGTTTGGCGGCATGAGCCCGCCCAAGACGATCCAGTTCGCCCTGCCCCCGAGCAAACTGATGCAGACGCCTGGTAAGTTCTGACTAACTGCACATGACTGACTGAGTCTGTCCTATCATACAGAGGGGGTCTTTTATGCTGACGGATATATGCCCATAGCCCGCGAAGCAAGCAAGCGGATCGTCGACGATATCCTTCTGACCGCCGGGGCCGCCCCGGAATATGGCTCGACCCCCGAGCACAGTCCCACCATGGTTCAGATGAACCACGATATTCTGGACGACACCTTTTAGACGTTGCCGTGGCCCAGCCTAGACAGCGCAGTGCCCTAGTTCTTGGCGGCTCATGGGATATATAACGAGAACCATGACTCCCATATTTTTCTGGTTGCAGGTCACTGATAGAGTGAAATAAGATACCCAATTGAAGACTCTTTTTGCCGAGAATGGCGGATCAGCATTACACATTATTGCGTCCCTCTTCACGATTTACAGTGGCGCTGTGCGAGGTGAACGCTACAGGATACCCAAACTTCCAAGGAACACGCTCCATATGTCAGTCTGTCCAGGTATTGATTTCTTCTTATCTTTTGTTTCTCGTCTTTCGTGCGCTGGTCCTATTAACCAACACCCGTATGGACTGGTATCATTGGTCTTATGGCGAATTCCCGAAAGCACCTCGACCTGGGTCGCCTACGCGCCTACGCTGCTCATCCAAAGTTTACGGGCTGTCCAGGGATAGCAGCGCTGCTGCTTGTAGCATGCCATCCGATGCCGCCCCGATCCAAGAAGTGTTCCCGGACTCCATGTAGCCCCTGGCCTGTCTTGCCAGGTCATCATCCCCTTCACCACCCATCTGAAAAATAACCCCCGGGATCTTCTGAGGAATCTGTGTCGTCCTCCTCCCCTACTTCTTCCTCCCGCCGAAAAGGTCTATGATCCTCCGTGCTCACACACCACTCAACCCCCTTCAAGATGTTTCTCAACCGGCCCCCGTACTTCTTGACGGGTCCATCCTGGCTGCGAAACTCGTTGATGAAGCAATGGACGCACCACTTCTGGTAGGCTTCTCTTCTCTTCTCCCTGTGGCCGTTGTTAGCCTCCTCCGTCGAAGTCTCCAGCTTGACCGCCACCATGAACCCGAACGTGAAGTCGTCGCGCTTCGGGACCATGGCGGCGTTGTGGTGGTGTTTGCCAGGGACCCGGTTCCGCAGGTCCGGGATGGCGATCAGCTCGCGGATGACGTGCTTGGTCACGGGCACGACGCCCAGGGACCGCGCCGTGTGCCAGGAGAAGATGATGCGCAGCTGCTTTAGCCGCGGCAGGACCTCGGGCAGCGCCGCCACGATCAAGCCCGGGTCCGGCGCCGTGGCGGGGACGTCCCGGGCGCCGATCAGGACCTGGAAGGCCGAGGAGGTGTGGTATAGGTTGCCGGGGCAGTTGACCATGACGCGGCGGGGCTCGAGGTCGACGTGGGTGATGAAGTGGCGGGCCCAGGCCGGGGTGGCGCGCACGAAGTTGTGCAGCACGAGGGGCTCGTCGAACTGGAAGTGCTTGTCGTGCTTGTAGAGCAGCGGGTGGCTCCGCAGCTCGTAGTACATGCTCTTGCAGGTGCGCAGCAGGCAGGCGAAGGCCCGGGCCCCCTCCGGGTGCGAGAACCGGAAGGGCGCCTCCCACTGCCGCGCGGCCGTGCTGTCGACGGTGACGTGGGTTCCCTGGAAGCAGGCTTCCTCGTAGACCTTGTACCGCAGCTTTGGAGGCACCGGGAGGGCTCTTGTCAGTCATCATTCACTCTATGCAACTACAATCTCATCCGTCGATAGGTGTGTGCGTGAAGGCAAGGGAGACAAGAAACCCAGCCAGTACTTACCTCGAGGGGCAATTTATTCCACATGCATTTCTGGGATGTGGGTTGTTGCTTCTTCGCAGCTTTGCCAGCACGTCTCGTCTTAGTCACCTGCGATAGTCAGTGGATACGTACATTTTCATAACGAGTGGTGACTGGGTGAGTGCCTACCTTGGCGTCAAACACTCCTCGTGCTTGGTGCCTGGGCCGTGGATATTCCAATTTTACCCGCGGGATTCTGGCCCGGCTGCGGGCGAGAGCAGCGGCCTCTGGATCTAGTACTTGACTTGTTGCGTTGACCATCGTCACTCCTTCTGAGGAACCTCAGGCCGGATAGATATATGAGCGAGTGGGCGGACGGCGAGCCTCTTCTTGCCTGCAGGAAACAAAGCGAATGATGCCTCCTTGTCTCCGATAGACGAAGAGAGGCAGGAGAGAGGCAGGAGCGAGGGAGAAGCTGTGTTGAACGACCGGACGGTGTAGCCATAGATTTTTTCATCCTGGGGCCAGAAGCTCGAGCATTGTAGTGTTTGTCGTATGAAGCACGATGCGTTCAATGTGCTCAAGTACAATTGGAATGATACGGGACCTAGGCAGAATCAAGCAACCACTCGGCAACTCCAGCCATTCGAGAAAACAGAGTTGCGTATCTGCAAGCACTTCTGCTTCACGTTGTTTCCATCCAGACGGTGGCTTGCATTGGTGAATTCAAACAGAGGTTTCAAAATTGCGGAAAAGCCTCTATGGCACGGCGCTCTATTGGTAGTGACATCCATTGATTGTATGCACCTGCCAAGCCGGTCGTTTGGTTTTGGGCAATTTAAGGTTATCCGTCACTAGTAGCTACATTACATATTCCGATCCCGTCAGCACACGGGAGGGGATTGATCATGATGATGCATCATGCACGAGCTCCTTCCTGCGGCTCCAATTCAACCCCTTTCTGGAGTAAACGGGATTCGTGGGGACCCCACAGATGCCTGCCAGCCTGATGGCAGGGCAGGGGAGAGAGACACAATATTAACTTTTTTTGATTGATGTCAGACGGCTTCTTGCAGGTTTATTCAATAAGTGTGGAGGGGCCGGCGTTCCAATCCGTCTTCCCATCTGCAGCCTGGTGCAGGATCCGTTTGCTCAGGAATTGGACTCGGCGGCATGTCTATGGAATTGGCAAGTGCTATTTTGGGTTGTCACTGCCGTATGTCAAAGACATTTTCTCAACACTTGCGCCCTAATCCGTTTGCTGACCCCGCATCGAGGGTATCATGCTAGAGCCTCGCTGGTTGCTATGTCATTTGTTGACTACCCGGCCCCTGAGACCTCGATCCTTGTTTCGGGCCAACTGACTTCCAAGTGCCTAGGGAGTTCTCCGCCCCCATCACCCTCTTTACGGTTTTGTCGATGCTAAATCCCCTGGCATCCTACGTTGGCAGTTCATGTTTTATAGCTGACACCGAATCACCTCTTCGTCAATATACACTCGAGTTTGAGGAAATTTGAATGTTGGTGTGGCATCAAAATATGAACGATTATGTGTACGTCTTGATCAAATGTTCATCCAGGTCAGTCGTTTGCCATGGTACACAGCCCATCAATAGAACACCAAAGCCCTGACCTCGATGCTCTCCCTCCCGCTCTGGTTCGTGCCACCCTCGTTTCCGCCTACGCCATTATCGGGGTGCGCAGGGTCCTCAAAGGCAGAGTGCGGCGTCCGCCTGGCGTCGTTGGCGGTGTCCGAGTCGAAGCACTTGATCAGCATCACCTCGTCCGGCCGCTGCGCGTACTTGTAGTACCACCTGTGCTGGCGCTGCGCTGTGTGGTTGCTGCTCGGCGGTTTGACGGCCCACGTCTCGGCGCGGTGTCCGGACGAGGTGTAGAGCACTTCCGCGGCGACGAGGTCGTCGTCGGATACCGAGCGGGCGTCTGCTACGGCTAGCGGGCTCTGATAGACTGTCTTCATAGGACGCCAGACCTGATAGAGTGTCAGTCGGTTACACCGGAGGCCCACCATGGTTTTTCTCAGTAGGTTTCGAAGAAGAGACTATGGCCTACATTGATGATTTGCCACCGCCTTGTTCGCACCTCGTCAATCTTGTCGGGGAAGTGTCGCCGCAGAACAAGTACGGCGCCATCGTACGACTGGTCCACATGCACGCGGTTCAGCGGGCCTCGTGATGCCGTGTTGTTATCACCAAGTTGGTGCCAACCGGATGGACCCCGTCGTACTTTGTGATCGAATATTTTGACCAGTGCTGCTCCTGTTCTGGAATATATAAAAAAATGAGTTAGCCCAGTCTTCTTCGACATATATGCCCTCTCTCTGCTGCCAAACATGAACAAGCAGACAACCATTCTGCCTGTAAATCATCTACTTACACGTCTTTCAGCAACTGTTCAGTCTCGGCAAAGTACCCAGTTCTAATCGTGCTCTCGTCCAGAAAAAGCTTTTCGGCGCTTTCGTGGTGGTGGAGTTGAAACCCATGCGAATCGAGAGTGTACAGACTCCCTCTACCAGATATGTCTTTTATCGTTGTCGAAATGGCAACGATCAGCCTTTCGTTGGTCACGCTGCCTGGACTGACTACCACCGGCATTGGCGCAGATCCGTCACCGGGATCGCGATAGTAGTTCAGTGTACTCACAACATCGTGTCCACCGAGGGAGTGTCCTTCCGCACATTGAGACTGCGCATTGGCTGCATCGTCGGACATCATCGCCTGTTGTTGAATGTTTCCGAGCTATCTTTGAATAGGCAGAATTTGAAGGCATTCTTGGGACTGGCTCTCTCAATATAGGATATGGGGTTGTCTCTGAGCAGGCATATGGAAGATCAGTTCCGCAGTGTACTACTTGGGAACCTACCAACCCCGCACAATCTGGGAGACAGATATAGAGGTTAGTGTCCAAACTTCGGTAGTTCACATATGATCCTTCACATGAACATGACATATCTTTACAAGCTAATTTCTACCTGTACATTGTCTGTTGATTGTGGAATCTATCTATCCTACAAGCAAAACCGCGCATTCTCTATACTCTTTTCCATCGTATCTCATCCAACGCCTACAAATTATTGTTGACACCATGTTCTAAAAGAAATAACATTCCGTTAATGGCGACTTGCCTCTTCGCTTCGTCGGCTCTTACACTTCTTGCCTTATGATTATCACAGCTGCCAGCCGTTTCGGCGGCTGGTTCCTGTATCGACGTTGGGTCGACTTCGCAAATTTCTCCTATCTATGCAGGGCAGCTCTGTAACCAAGTCCGCCAACTGCGGTACACCGTCATAATCTTCAGCCCGGTCTCCGGGCGTCTGTCCGGAACCAGAGAATGGACGTCGTGACTGCGCCGCCTCCATGGGGGCGCTTCTGTGCGCCGCCAGGGTCTCGTTGAAGTCGCGCCTGGCAACATTGCCCATCTTCAGGGTTGCATAGTCCCGGGTCTCGTTGTCCTTGAATACGATCGGACCTTGTTCTGGTTCTCTGCTTTGGCGGCATCTCTCAACAACGATGTCGTCGCCAATATCAACCAGCGCGTTGTACCCTGTCTTGTTGCCGACTATCTCGAATCTTGCTTGGCGCCGCGGTTGGCTTGACCTAGGTGTTTCCCTCGTGAGCCCCTGAGCCGGGCAATCTTCCTGCAAAGTATCCTGCCTGGTACTTTAGCTTGTGCAGACAGAGGTTCTGCAGATATGCTACTGGTTGTCTTACCGGACTCTCCGGGCTTTCCACACCCTCGATCTCGAGGTGCTTGTATCCCTGCCTCGTCCCCGCCCCGAGACACGCCCTCACGTCCCGGCTTAGCGTACAGGACACGTGAAAATGCAGCAGCTCGCGCATCGCATGCAACGCCCGGAACGCCTCCGCGAGCGCCCGGTGTCTCGTGATGGCGGAAACGACCCGGTGCCGCAAAGACGACGAGGTGCCCCGGAGCAGCTGCAGGATCTTCTGCGCCGCGGCGTCGACCCGCGCGAAGAGCTCGAGGAACTCGCGGGCGTGGCGGTCCTGCTGCTTCTCGGTCGAGATCCGGCGGACCAGGAGGAGCAGGTGGCGGACGTTGGTCTCTTCGTTCTGATAGAGCACGGGGCCGCGGCTTATGTCCCTGATGAGTCGGATCAGCGTCATGGTCACCGTTCCTCCGAAGTCCACGAGTTGGCCGATGCTGGCGGCTGCTGAGACGCCGTCCATCGCCGGCAGGCTGCCCTTTCCGCAGGCTTCTGGGTGAAAGAGGGTGTGTGAGAGTTGGGGGTCGAAATACGTAGTTTGGTAGTCCGGTCACGAGACCACTCGTCGATGCGACGGGCGCAATGAAGCCAGAGCCGAGGGGTTTAGCTGCCAGGGGAAAGCAAGTGAATGCCAAGGGTCTTGCCGGGCTGAGGCTTTGACCCGGTATATACAGAAACTGCATTGCCGCCGTGCAAGGCCATCTCGCTCTCCCATAAGATTATGGGGGGGCGGCGAGAGAGGCAGTCCTTGCCTGACAGCATCCTCCATGCAAGTTGCTGAGACGAACCAGTGGTATAAGTGTTATGACATACGCGTATATTATGTCAGTCATATAACTCCCAGCCAGTCACCTGAAGGGGGCCATATGCAGGCGTTTATTTTGATGCTGGGGTCCAACAGGGGGCTGAGCCCCGATCCCTCATCCGCCTCTGCGACATTGAATGATGACCGGTTTTGTGTATATTGTGTGGGAGTCTGAGTAAGGAGGCTTGGAGGTGTCTAGTTATTGGTGTTCTCAGCGCAACACCATATGGACATCTTTCTCCCGTCTTTCTCCCCGAGCTAGAAACATGCTGCCGCTATACTCCCATACAGGTTGGCACTGAGTGTACCGCCTTCAGACCCCGTTCCATTCATTATTCTGGCTTATGTAGATCTCGAAGTTCTATAGAGAAAGGCCAAGGCTATGTTACAAGAGCCGGCGGAGCGAAACCACGTTGACGGGAATCAACTGGCGGCACACTCGCAGATGAGAATCGGGGACACAATCACTAACATTTACCATCTCCCCCAGGGACGCAAGTCGTATATCAAAGCCCACGCAGCTTTGCACCAGGAGAAGCCACGGCAATACCAAAAGAAACAGGTGTGGTGTATTGTGGTTGGGTCGGCTTTTCTTGTCGTCGGGATGACAGTAGCCATCGCTCTGCCTCTCGTCCGTTCATCGCAGGTCAGTCTACATCCGTCAAGCACGCCAGCATATCTCTCAGATGCTGTTCCATTTGCGGTGTAAGTGTATGGTGCGGTAAATAACTGACGGTGAATCTTAGTCCCCATCAAACGCAATGCCTACCGTCTCGTCAACCATGGCACCCAACTCGCTAGCTGGATTGCCCACCACCGCCCCATCCAACCCTCTTCCTACGTCGCCCGGCAGCACGATAGTCGGCCAACCAAGTCCCTCGCCTACAGCGGTAAGCACGCCTATCACTACAACCACGGGCGGCGGCGGCAGCAGGCACATCACATCCGCGACCGACGACAGCGGCAAGCTGATCAGGGGCCTCGCTCCCGGCGAGAAGTGCACAGCCGACTCGGAATGTCTCGCACCCAACTTCTGCTACACCGAGACGCACGCGCCGGCGTCGACGACCTGCTGCGGGCCCGGCAACTGGGGCTGCCCGGGGGCCTCGTGCGGGAGCCACGACGACTGCCTCGACCCGTTTCCCTGCCACACGCCGGCGCCCGGCAGCGGCGCCACCTGCTGCGGTTACCCGCCGTGGACCGTGTACCGGGGGGCTAGCTGTTGGTCTACGTACCCCGCGACGATCACCAAGGCTGTTTAGATGGGAGTGTGCTGATGATGGGGAGGCGCAATTACAAATACCATATTATCCCATCGCTGTATTATATGGGTATCTATTTATCTGTTACTAGACCGATATTAGCATGCTTGGCTCTGTTGTCGTTAATAATGAATTCCACCTGCTCAAGTATAACGGACGCGACAGCGGTTATCAAGGCCAGGAGATTACATGAAGGGGCTACTGCCAGATAGATGCCTTGGTGGTAATTGTGCAGTAAGTACGGAGTATCAAAGCTTCTTACAAAACTTGACTTGTTTGCGAGCAAATTCTCGGATCAGACAAAGACCCTTGGCTTTGAGATTACCCTTCCGTCATCCTGCCTGACATGGTGCGGTGCGACCCCTACACAAAATGCACGTTTGCCGGTAAGGCTGATTGATTTGATTGTTGGGCTCCTTCTCGCCCCGAGCGTCAAAGTCGTCATGAGGCCTTATTGGCGTCCAAGCGCTGGGTGCCCTGGTCACTCGCTTGCCTGGGGGGTCTACCAACCAAATTGATGAACCTTTCATTTGCCGTGCGGACAGCGGTGTCCATTTCCTTCGAAGTTGAATCGATGGTCGGTCGCCATGCGCGGCTTTATCACTCTAGCGGTCGCGGTCGCCGTATCGCGTCCTCGCCAAGCGCCGACTGCTGTCAAGTGCGCCTATATAATTCCAGAGGCTTCCTTTGGTGGTTAATTACGGCAGTGCCACATGGCAATGACTCTAATTTAATATCTTCTAGTCTGCTAGTTCGGAGATGTTCAACATGCTACACGAGCTGCTAGTAGGGTATATAAATCACTGGAGGAATTCCAACTAGCCTAGCTCCAAGATTTCGGGGCTGCAAGCAGCAACTCTCGGGCCTGGGGCAAAGCACTCGACTCAGGCGACCTGCGTTGATATGTCTATCGAGTCAGTTCCATACAGTACCGCACAATCTTTAGCCAGGCACGAACCACAATCGCCATGCCCCGGGACTGTTGTCGTGGAGGTAGTCGGTATCCGTCGCAAGACGGGACGAGGGGAGGGGATATGTCGGGGAGTACAAGAAATCCGGCGCCCCGGCACTTTAAGTCGGAGACTGACTGATGGATTGATGCTTGTCCCCGTGCGGGTATGGCATCCTTCATCGCGTCTTTTCTAAATCGCGGAGAGTTTAGAGCGCGACGTCCGCGGTCCGCCAATTGTTGGTGGTGACTGCGTGATCGGGTGGGGTATCGTATTCGTATTCTCCAAGGGTACGTACCTCGCATGCAGCACCTCGGGGCTAAGGTGAGGAATTGCATCAATCAATGGAGTGAGTGTAAGTGGGCTTCGATCAACCTCTCACCGGGGACATTTGTCATGGTCAGCGCCAGACCAATCCAAACCGTTACATACAAGACGAGGCTCGATTCGCGAAAGCTGGTGCAAATGCGATTGGACGCCCGTGGTGTAAGCTCTGCGCCTGATCCCTGGTAGCGAGATCGCTGTTCAGATTGTTGCAGAAATTACGCGAGGCCTGATGTTTTTGCTTGTTTGAACTTCGAATTGCATTGCTGCAGAAACGATCCCTGTCTATCAGATAGCGTGCTATGACTACTACCAGCTGTACCTCGGAGGACGGCGAACAGGTACAGTCCACCACTATCTACCCTAGACTAGCCGATATGCTTAAGATGCTGCCACTCTACAATTCCGATTTTCTCCAGTCGGTCAGCGTTGGAGGGCCAAATGGATTTTCGCTGGCCCGAGCTGCGGTATGGGGGTGCAGATGCGCGTATGTATTGATCGTAAGACCTGACAGGTTCCTGGAGGTGCATGGCGTGTTGCAGCTGCTCAACCGGGTTATCTTCCGTCACCCATCGACCCTTCTGACCACATGCTGTGCCTTTTCTAGCTTTATACCCGCCACTAGCAGCCACTCAAAAACTCAATGGGCGCGACAGCTTCGAAATAGGCAATCGATTGGAGGTGGACTGAGTGGGGTAGCTACGGCTTGACTACCCGCCCCTGACAAGAATCCTCTTATGCCATTGGTTCCTGGGCCAATCCAGTAACATGAAAAAAAATAAAAGCACTGTAGCAGCGTCGAGGCCATCTGCCTTTATTTTTTCCTGGTGGGCTTTTGGGCCCGAACTAGGTACTCGGCCACTTGACTGATACCAGCAGCAGCAAGGCGACGTTAGCGATCCTACATGTAACTGGATTTCGGGAGAGAAAGAGGGAAAGAGAAAGGAAAAAATAGGGCCCTATGCCTTCGATGCTTTCCAGAAAGATGAGATAAAAGGGGATCCATAGGGGCCATAGGGAAGCGGATCGCCTGCCCAGAAGCCTGCCGTTTGGTGTCAGGGTCCGGGACTTCCTGCGGAGTGCTGCTAATGTGTCTACTTGGGATGATAGCAATTTAAACGCAAGCAAATTTCGACCGCTGGGACGCCTGTTTTACTCGAAGTAGTGTCGTGCCCGCTCATCTCTCCCTCCCGCTGCCCAGTGACAGTGCCAGAATATAGACCAGACCCTTGGCAGCCCTTTCCCGTTGCGACTCTGGGAAGCCGATCTTCCTTAAGCAGGATCTACCCTCTTCCTCTTCTCCCAATCTTTTCCTTTCCGTGTTGGCGGACTTTTTCCTATTTGACCTGTCGGCGACACCCTCGCGGCCCTTTCCTCTCCTTACGAACCTAGTTTCTCTGCCAGGTCACCCCTCCAGCAGCAGCGCTTTTACCACTCGCCGCCGTGACCAGCCCGTTACCGTAACCCGCCCCCGGAAACCACAACAACAAACCACCAAGAATAGCGGGATCCACGAACATTTCCTAGAACATGGCTTCCAACGCCAGCAGCTTCACGTCGCCCCTGGCCGAGAAGTTTGCCGCCGTCAACCTCAACCTCCCGCCGCACATCGACTTCGTCGTCGATACCATCTCCAATGCCGGCATCCTGACCTGGCTGGCCACCCTGCTGGCCCTGGCCGTCGCCTACGATCAGAGTATGCGCGCCCTCCTCCGCACCCAACAAACCATTGGACGACCACTGCTACTCGTGCATATGCTGACTCTTCACTCCCCACTGCAGTAAGCTACCAGCTGAACAAGGGCTCAATTGTCGGCCCTGCTTTCAAGGAGCCCTTCATTGGCCCTTTCCTCCAGTCGGTCAACCCCAAGTTTGAGGAATACTACGGCAAATGGAAGAGCGGCCCTCTCAGCTGCGTCTCCGTCTTTCACAAGTACGTGTCCACCCCATAACAACCAACCCCCTTCCAGCGCGATGCATCCCCGAGATCTAACCCACCGCCGCCGCTTTGCAGATTTGTAGTCATTGCGTCGACCCGTGACTTGGCCCGCAAGGTCTTCAATGCGCCCGCCTACGCCAAGCCCTGCGTCGTCGATGTCGCCCACAAGATCCTCGGCGCGAAGAGCTGGGTGTTCCTGGACGGCAAGGAGCACGTCGACTACCGCAAGGGTCTCAACGGCCTCTTCACCCGCAAGGCCCTGGAGTGCTACCTGCCCCGCCAGGAGGACGTTCTGCGCCACTACTTTGCCCGCTGGACGGACATCACCAAGCAGAACAACGACCAGCCCATCCCCTTCATGCAGGAGTTCCGTGAGATCATCACCGCCCTCTCTTGCCGCACCTTTGTCGGGTACTACATCTCGGAGGAGGCCATCAAGCGCATCACCGTCGACTACTTCCTCGTCACCGAAGCTCTGGAGCTCGTCAACTTCCCCATCATCATCCCCTTTACCAAGACGTGGCGCGGCAAGAAGGCCGCCGACATGGTCATGGGCGAATTCGCCAAGTGCGCCGCCAAGGCCAAGGTCCGCATGAACGCCGGCGGCGAGGTTACCTGCATCATGGACGCCTGGATCAAGGACATGATCAACTCCCGCAAGTGGCGCGAGGCCACCGAGCAGGGCCTGTCCACGGAGGGCCTTGTGAAGCCCATGCCCATGATCCGCGAGTTCACCGACATGGAGATTTCCCAGACCCTCTTCACCTTCCTGTTCGCCTCCCAGGACGCCACCAGCAGCGCCTCGACCTACCTCTTCCAGATCATGGCCCAGCGCCCCGACGTCCTGGACCGCGTCCGCGACGAGAACTACAAGGTGCGCAACGGGGACATCCACGCCGCCGTCAACATGGACCAGCTCGAATCGATGGCCTACACGCGCGCCGTGGTGAAGGAGCTCCTGCGTTACCGCCCCCCTGTCCTGATGGTGCCCTACGAGGTGAAGAAGCCGTTCCCCATTACCGACTCGTACACCGTCCCCAAGGGCGCCATGTTGATTCCCACGACGTACATGGCCCTGCGCGACCCCGATGTGTACGAGAGGCCCGACGAGTTCGACCCCGAGAGATACTACACTGGTGACGCCGAGGTCAAGGGCTCCAAAAACTTCCTGGTGTTCGGCACCGGTGCTCACTACTGTCTCGGTCAGCACTACGCCCAGCTCAACCTCGCCCTCATGATCGGCAAGGCTTCGTTGCTTCTGGACTGGAAGCACCACGCTACACCTCTTTCTGAGGAGATCAAGGTGTTTGCCACCATCTTCCCCAAGGTTCGTTTTCTTCCGTGTCGTATGAAATTTATGTACTATGCAGTCTTTTGCTAACCAAGCCTATAGGATGATTGCCCTCTGACTTTCACCGACCGAAAGTGGTAGTCGGCATTTGAATGCGGCTCAAAAAACGTGCCAGCCAACACGCAACACCCCCTTGCGTCAGCAGCCCTGATTGCGGCGCGGGAGCTATCTTAACTTATGAGAGGACAGGCCCCCAAAGTCATGTGATTGATTGTCGGTTGCAGCGATCGCCGCATACTGTACCACCTTGACTGGGGGGCTTGGTAATGAAATGACACCCCTACCGCTGCCGGTTTTTAGAATAATTTGTAATCCCTTCACCTGTACATACGCTTTACCCAAAAGTCATAACGAGATGCGCCACAGCGATGTGGCGATGGTCCCATTGGCAGAGTCTACTCCTTTAGATGTAGATACGAACCAAAGAAGTAAAAAACTATATACCCTACCTACGTGAACTTCACATTGTCCCGAGTTGGAGTTGCCGCTGTCTTTCGCTTGCAGTAGCCGTGCCATTATCAGAATATGTTTGTTGGAGATATGTAATACGTCTTCTGAGTATATGTCCCAGTCTGTCCCCGAGGTATAGGTAGTCGCTATCATTTGTAGCGTAGTTTGTTCATTGCCATAGAATGACATTTGCTGTATATTTGATCTGAACCGCTCGATCCGATTGATTTCGGACTTGTGGAATTGTATACTGTTTGTTACCAGGGCGCCCCCACGGGTCGACCCCGATTGAAGCTCTGGGGTTGGTTCCCCACGTCATAGGCGCCCGACAGCTTCGCTCCCTCGGCACAATCCAGCTGTGTTAGAAGCGGGCCGACAACCAACAGCTCCCTCTCCAACACCCAATAGACGATCTTTGAACAACGGCAAACTACGATCACGACCACGCATTCAAGAAGCAATTAGCATGGCGTCCAAACACATCCAGGCATTGAGCGCGCAGGCTCTACTGCGAGTCAGCTCCCGTGTCTCCGCCAGACAGAACACGGCGGCGGCGGCGGCGGCAGTGCGCTGTATCGCCTCGCCTGGCGCAACTCGCCTGCACAGCTCGTCCGCTTCCTGCGCTACTGTCGCCGCTCGCGATATCCGGCCCCTGCTGGTGCAGGCCCGGCGACCTGCTCGCGTCCTCTCGGGCGGCGTGCGCTGGTCTTCGGAGTCGGCGACGGGGAGCAAGATCTGGAGCTTCGAAGAGGTACGTTTCTTTCCGGCTCCTTTCTTACTACCTACTCAACCACGCAACCATTCAAGCCAATGCTTCACGGACCTTTCCCCTTCCCTCCCCTTATATTATTTCCCATACTAACTCCCTCCCGCGCCTCCCCCCAGATCCAAAACCTCCCCCCCAACGTAACCCTCATCGACGTCCGCGAACCCGCCGAAATCCGCCAAACGGGCCGGATCCCCGGCGCCCTCAACATCCCCATCACGACGAGCCCGGACAGCTTCCACATCAGCGCCGAGGAATTCGAGGACCGGTTCGGGTTCGCGCGGCCGGAGCCCACCAACAACGAGCAGGACGAAGTCGTCTTCTACTGCAAGGCCGGGGTGCGCAGCCGGGCCGCCGCGGGCATCGCGCGCGAGGCCGGCTGGAAGAGGGTCGGGGAGTACCCGGGCAGCTGGGTCGAGTGGAGCGGCAAGGGGGGCAAGATCGAGAGGTGAGAGGCGAGAGAGGGAGAGGGAGTATTGCGTTATTAGGATTCAACGAAGAAAGGCAGCTACGTAATATAAGAGACAAGATGCGCAATGAGTTGGGGGTGATGATATGTATGCCACTCGCTATAGTGTACTGGTGGGCCCCTGAGCATCACGCATATAAGGCCTGACGCCGTGAAAGCGAGCATATTGGGAATAGAGAAATTCCACTTGAGACGACGTAGCATCAGTATAAACCCGACATATTGGTCTTGGTCCGGTACACTCTTGTCGGTCGCCCGGGATTGAGAGCCCCAGACAGGACCCAGGGACAACATGGCGCATCTGTACAAACATAGACAGACCATGAAAACTACAATAGCACCTGCTGCAAGACTGGAGATGTAGGAAGTAGGTTTTTAGTGTAAAGCAAAACCATGGTATCGATGCATTGAGCTACCTAGTGTACATAACAGAATTCCATTTCAAGAGCTCTCCTGAGCAACGCCGGGCACGGTTTCCCCTTCTTGCTTTCTTTCTTTCCGTTTCCTAGTCCAGCTAAGTAGGACTACTACCCCGTCCTAGGTTCTTTGGAATGAATCGGCCATCGAACGTCCGTCCGTCTGCCTGAATGCCTTACCCTGCCCTTACGATAGCAAGAACCGCGCAAGCACCATCGCCGCCCCGCCCTCGCCGCCCTCGACGGGCTTCGCCGGATCCGCCGGGGCCGCGGGCGTGGTGTCCTTGGCCACCGGGCTGCCGGCCTTGAAGAAGAGCACCTTGATCGCGATGGCGAGGCCGCAGTGCAGGGCGACGACGAGGATCAGCAGGATCTTGCTCGTCTGGCGGTCCGTGGCGCTCAGGACGGGGTACATGTTGCGGAGCAGGAAGGCGACCGACATGCCCAGGCCGACGCCGACGAAGACGTAGTTGAGGATCTGGATCTGCGACCAGCTGACCAGGGCCACGGGGATCCAGATCAGGTTGGCGTAGCCGTAGAGGGCCCAGCACTCGAGCAGGTTGGCGCTCTCGGAGCCGAAGTATTTCAGGGCGCCGAAGAGGAGGACGGGGATAACGAGGGTGTAGCCGTAGATGAGACCAGCGGCGCCTGTATACATCCAGCACCATTAGTATGCCTCATTCTGAGATAAGGGGGCATGTGAGAAAGGGAGTGGACAGAGGGAACCTACCGCTCAGCAGCCTAAAATCGTACAAGAACGGCCCGTTGCCGGACATGGCGTTCCACTGGCTGATGGTTCCCGCGATGAACAGGATGAAGACAACGGTGGTGGCGATCCAGAAGGGCCCGTACAGGTCCGGGTTGCCCTCGAGCACGTCGAGGAAGTTGGCGCGCGGGTAGAGCGCCGCCCAGCACCGCTGCAGCACTGACGACGTGTCCACGTCGAAGAACTGCGCGTAGAAGGACATGGTCCAGAGGTAGCGCTTCGACGAGCCGCCCGAGCCCGACGCGGCCGTCGCGGGCGGCGGGAGCCCCCCGGCACTCGAGGCGCCGCCCTTGGCGCGCCCGCCCGCCGTGTTCGTAAAGGTCGAGTTGTGGAATTCGAGGTCTTCTTGCAGATCGGTGTGGCCCAAGTCGCCCTACAAGTCCCGCGGTACGTTAGAGCTGAGTTGGAGGGTTCGGGCATCCGTGGCGGTAGAAAGTCGCCATGTCGCAACGTTCAAGCAGCATGTGGGCGGGAAGCAGGAGCTACGAGAGTAACATACCTCATCGTCGACGTCCACGACGGCGTCGTAGCCTGCACCGGACATCTTGAACGATCAGACCAACTGTAGTTCAGAAACCTTCGATGTGTTAATCATGGGCAGACCCAAGTTTGCTGGTCGTTCCGGTTTGGATGGTTGTGCCTGGGCTTCAATTCAATGTCTTTAGAGATAGCTGTCTCGAAGTTGATGGTTGATTGAGGCCACGGAAGCAGCCCGAGCTTTTCCCGTCCCCCGAGCTCCAGAGAGCTATCCATGCACGCCCATCATCCTGGTACTGTCGCGCTAACGGTCAGGTCCCATCAAAGAATCCCCAAATGCCCCAAAGAGGTACGTACCCTCTAGTAAGCCTCATCATCCATTTGGCCCAGCTCGTGATATTGACAAGGGATCAGTATTGCCTGTCTTCCATACAAGACTATTCCCCGTCATAGGTATGATGCTAGCTGCCATATTCAAAATGCCAATGGGAGCTGCGCTCCAAGAACGGCTGATGTCATTGCATTAGAAGCAGCCTGCTGCGATGTCTTTCATTTATCACTCATGACCGTGGATTCGTTGGGAGGCTGGAAGGTGGTAGACTCCGAGACTCTTTGCATTGGCCATATGCCTCGAAACTAATGAGTGCATCTTAATGTGACGTCGAGACGGTACGATAATGATGATGTAGGATTCACGAGAAAACAGAAGCATATATGCATCGAAAGGCAGTGATTTAACGTGTATCATAGCTCAAGTCTGTCTCTACCTAGACCACGTCCCTTACACCGTAGAAACAAGCAAGCCCGAAAATGACAACTCGTATGTTTTCGATCAGTGTCATCATGATGCCAAACCCAGGTACGCCGAGAGATGAGAGAAGAAGAATAGTCTACTTGAGCTTCTTCTTGGGGCGCAGCTGGTTGGTGTGGCCGCACTTTCGCTTTCTGCAGTTGGTGGCTCGGGGAGGGAGACGAGCCTGGAGTACGGATTAGCATCGGAAGAGGTACCGCACAAACCAGAGCCAAAACTTACGTAGCACTTGCGGCAGATCATCTTGTCGCAGTTGAACTTGCTGGCAAGAGCCTTCAGCGAGGGCTCAATGATACCACCACGGAGGCGGAGGACCAGGTGGAGGGTAGACTCCTATAAAGCGATATTGTTAGTGATCCATTGCAGACTCGGTATGTTTGACAAGTCATGCTATCCACGGACGGAAACTTTGGGAAACATGGTGGTCTTCTGGGGCCCAGATGATTTGAGAGGATGTATGGTCCAACATCAAATCACGCAGCAGTTACGCATCTCGAATGTTCGACATTTGTCGCGACAATCGCATGCCTCCCGCTTCTGATTGATTACCACAAATGCAGCGCTCTATGAGATGCGCTTCTGCTGGGCCTCTGTGCCGTGTCCAAATGGCGCCATTGGCCCTCTAGGCGTGGGCCACCAGTGAAAACCCCATGTTTCCCTCGATTTCCAGGTCGGATAACTTCTGCGCATTGCAGGAAGTAGAAAAAAGATCAAATGCGTACCTTCTGGATGTTGTAGTCGGAAAGAGTGCGGCCATCCTCGAGCTGCTTGCCGGCGAAAATCAGACGCTGCTGATCCGGGGGAATGCCTTCCTTGTCCTGGATCTTGGACTTGACGTTGTCAATGGTGTCGCTAGACTCCACCTCGAGGGTGATGGTCTTGCCCGTCAGGGTCTTCACGAAGCTGTTGGAAGCATGGTCAGTGATTTGCGTTGCATTTCGGATTTATTCATTGATTGAAGGCGTCGGGTAATATTCGTTCGAAGGCGGTTCGAGGGGCGAGAGTGAGAGAAGCTTACATCTGCACTGTTAATTTGTTAGCTCATTGCGTCCGTCACGTTCGCCATATTCAGGCGCCATCGTCACCACAGGGGTCCTACTCACTTTTTGCCGGTCTTCGTCGTCGATGTGGTGATGATCGATTTGGATGTTGAGAGAGACTTCTGCAAGGTGTGGTGGGGGGGCCGGGAACTTTTCTGGACAAAAGACCTTATCAGGTGACTCGCACCGGGGCGAATTTTGGAGTGTGGAAGTGTGCGCGGTGCACGGACCGGCTGCCACCAGCTGATTGCTGATAGGCCTGCGCTACCCCGATTAATGCATGATGCTAGAGGGCTTCAAGCTATGCACCTAAACTACATTGGCCGTCGCTGCGTGCCCTGACGATCACGATGCTTTGCTTTCCCGACTTACACCAAATGTTCACGATGACCTCTTGCGTAAATCGACAAATACTTCAGTACCGAAACTCTCATTGAAGTTGTATTTATGTACGTTTTATGTTGGGTATCTTCAAAGCAAAGTACTAGCATGCGAATATTTGACAACGAACGGTCCTGTGCCATGCTTCGCAGACCATGACCCCGAGACTGTAAGTCTGTAATAATCTCGAATGTGGTTGCGAAGCTTCTTTCGAACCAAAGTTTATCTCCGGGCTTCTTATATCTCCGTCTCCGTCTCTGCAGCCTCCATACGCCTTGCTCTTTCTCTTTGAACACACCACATCTCCAAGCGTCGTTCGATTTGCGCAGCCGCGTTGATCAAGTTGCGCAGGGGAACGGCTGCTGTCTTCGCTGCTTCTTTGTAAAACATCTTGGCAGATTCGGGCATGTCGTCTTCTGTGCGCCATACCGGGCAGTAATCACGTTCGGACTTCGTCTTTCTGCCATGTCTATCCACGAGCTCTTCCGGCTGCTCTGGCTCGATAAACTTCATGGTGCTGTTAACGACTTGATATCGTTCCACGACCCATTCATCCTGGGCTCGCTGATCTTGGGAGTCTTCAGCTGACTCTCTGCTGGCTGTGTTGGAGCCACCTTGAAACATCCGCATTGTCACCTCCGGAGCTGTAGTGTGTCTCTGTTAGACTTGTAAAAGAACGGGAAGGGGTAGTTGGCGTTACTTACTTTTGGGCGTGGCTCCAGTTTGTACGAACATCCGCTCGAAGTAATTCAACCATTTCTCCGTATCGGTCTTGTCCACGGTCACGGCTTCCCAGGCTGTGACAGTGTGCTCCTCTCCACGCTGAAGACCGCGGGCGGCTTCAGCCTGTTTCGTCCGCACAGCCTTCCACTGCTTCCAGTCAATCTGCATAACTCGAGGGTCGTCATGGGTGGTCGGCCGCCTGGTCACGCCGTCCAGAGGATGCAGGAGCTTGGTCGACACAACAACCAGCGCAAGGAGGAGCACTTCAGGGTCGTCTACCGACAGGATACGCTGTTTGTCCCGCGTGGGGTAGGAAAAGTCCGCTTCCAGGATCTGGGCCATGCACTTCACGCTCAGGAAAACCTCCACCGGCAATGTGAGGTCTCTCATGAGCTCCAGAAGGAGGGGTATGTGGTTCAGAGGCGGTAATTTGATCTCGTAGTTGACGTTGAAGGAGATGGCCATCTCTCGGACCGCAGATTGGAGCTTTCCCGGGGCGATGTGATCCCGAATCTGTAATGAACGATGGTAGCCAGCAGGCAATCGGTCCTGGACATTCTTGGGCAACCCATTGATCTATACGCTTCGTTAGCTAGAGGCTCTCTCCATGCATGCCACATAAGTAGATTACGTACCGCTGCCAGAAACTCCAGGTCGCCACGCTGGGCCCAGCGACAAAAGCTTGCTGTGGAAATAGGGAGGCGGAGAGTAAAACAACCAAGGTAACAGAGCGCCAGTGTGTCTATCAGCGCCGGAAGATTCAATGTCTTTCCTGGCTGCGGACGCCAGACTCGGTTCGTTTCCACGGGGCCGTCGCTCAGCTCGCCGTCTCTAACGTCGGCCTCGCTGGCCCCGAGGCTCGGATCTCTCTGGAACTCGTCATCGTGGGTGGGGAGGTCTCTAACCCTCAATCCCCAGAATGCCCTGACAATCTCCTCCAGTTCCGCCGGGAGGCCACGCTCCTTAATGAGCCACCAGACCTGCTTCCTCAGGATGATTTGCAGGCATTCGAGGTACAGCTCCCGTCCGGCGGCGCCTTCCAGCTTCACCGCAGCACGCTCGCGCTTCTCCTTCTTCCGGCGTGTCACTTTGCCGGTGGTGCCATACTCGTCCTCGCCAGCCTCATGGGCTGCGTATCCCTCGAGTCGATGGCCATTGCGACAATACCGCAGCGCATCCTCGGAGTACCAATGACGGGAACCACACTCCTCACAGCGCTCTCCTCCCGTCATGCGCTGGTAGTCTCCGCGTGCCATTTTGCGCTCGCTTCTGCTGGATGCAGCTAATAATATTTGACAGCAGCACCCAACCTGGCCAATTCCCCGATTGGCGAAAGATTTGGAGAAGCCACCCCTTTGTTACTGCAAATAATTACAGCAGCTGACCCCTGTAGCGTATCTGTGGCCAGGGGCAATCCTGATTGAAATTTTTGGGGCTAGGGTGTATGCTGAAGCTGACGAAGGTCATCCCGTCTGGAAGGTGCTTGCATATCAACGAGAATCGGAGATGCCGTTACAGTTTGAGGCAACCGAGGCTATGCATCCGGTAGCATGATGGGATCATTTTTAACAATGGATGGATATGGGAAGTTCCATCCACAACGGGTATGCGGATAGCCTTAAAAAGTGCTATGAGGCTAAAATGGGCCTGCGCTTTTGGCCGTGCCGCTTGAATCAGTGTAAACACTTACACCGAACCAAGATGATTGTTTTTTATTTGAACATTTTCATGAGCTCGACACTTATTTCTATGAAATACGAAAACTTAAAACTTGGGCGATCTCACCAGTAGCACATTTAGTCTGCTCTCAGAAAACGCGGCAGCATACTCAGTCTTAAGAGCCCTGTAATACTATGTTGTTAAGCTGCTTTGCATCACTAGTCACTGGCACAATGTCGCAAAAGTCATAAACAGTCATGTGGAATTCGTAAATTCTATGGGACAAATTGTCTTCGCCAGAAGGTTCCCTAACCTTGGTTTTTTTTGGTATCCGTGATCCCCGTGCTCAGTACCTCAGCATGTCGAGGACATGACAGAGGAAAACAGTACGATAAGGGGAAATGGGGAAAATCGTGCGGATGATGGCGCTGCATCATATACCCAGCGGAAACAAGGCTATGTGTCCAGATAGAATCCGCCTCAGAACGACCAAAATGGGGTTTGGTGAAGCCCCAGACATCAACGGCTTCGAGTAGTATCCTCCTCAGATATCGCCCGTACGCAGCTGACATCTAACATCTTTGATCAAGATGAAAAGTCGCCCATACTAGTCACCGGAAGTCGTCATCGTAGAAATTGCAATCGGAGGGATTGCTTAGTTTCCACGAGGAGCCTCCTTAGCCTCAATGGCGAGCTGCTCACCCATGGCAGTGAGGATGACAACGTCTGGAATTTTGGTCAGTAAAGCATTCGATTTTGTGCAGTTCAGTGGTATCAAAACTTACTGGTGTCCTTCTCCTCAGTGGTGAAGAGCTTGGTGATCTTGTCACCAATCTCACCCTCGGGCATGCGAACATCGTCCTTGGTCTCACCGTCATCGGCCATCAGGGACAGGAAACCATCGTCGGAGATGTCGAGCTGTTGAATCGAATGTTAGGACCGTGCCGAGTGTCACGTAGCTTCTAGGGACAACTTACAAGCTGGTACTCGCGACGCTTGACGTTGGGGACATCCATGTTGTGGGTGGAGGGGCAGAGATCTTCGAGCTTCTTGCCAGTGAAGATATCAATGGCGACCAAGTGGACCTTGGCGTGACCGTGCTTTCCAGTCTTGGAGGTGGACATGTCGACGATCTTGCAAGGGCGGTTCTTGATGCAGACGAAGCCGTTCTTGCGCAGGGCAGAGCACTGCATGGGGAAGGTGTCAGACGCACCGGCGTCAGCCGGGGCGTCGAAGGTGTGATCATGCTGCCGAAAACATTTGTGTTAGTCAATCCATTCCTCGCCAGAAAAACCCAACCCAATATGATATGCTCGTGACGTGAGGGCGAATTTTGAAGCAAAAAGCGCCGGGAACTGTGGCTTCCTTCGGTTGCAATGCGTCGCGGGGTTCGCCAGGCAAATTGTATCTGTGTGATGCGGGGTGGAAAACCCCCCCTCGCTACCCAGCCGCAACACCACCACAGGCAGTCGGAGGGCCTCACAACAACACCAGCGACAAGAGAAGACGGGAAGGAACTTGACTTACGGCAGAGTCGTCAGCCATCTTGACTTAGCGGTTGAGCAAAGTGGTTAAGTTGGTATTGGTGAGGAGAAAGAAAAAAGGAGGGAGAATGGAATGGATGGACGATGGACTGAGCGGCTTTCCAACACCAAAAGAGTTGAAGGGTTGGAGGGGAAAAGAGAAATGCCAATGATGGGTTGAAGTACTCTTTTTTGGGTCGGGGAGCAGAAGGCTTTGGTGGGCGGGGGGAGGACCACTTTCTGGGTGCCAGGAAAGCCCAGAAGCCAGCAGTCTTTGAAAAAAAATTAAAAATTCAGAAATCCCAAGGGAGGCAAGACTGTGTGAGGGTGAATCCAGCCAATAGCATCGCTCCAGATTGGTTCAACCTAGGCATGTACCTTTTCCTCCTCCCAAGAGAGAGGTAATGATACCGTACACGCCTAAAATGGATGCTGGAGCAAAAGGTTCAAGTGGGGCTTTCGTGCTCATTCACGCACTCACCACACACCATGCGCCTCTCTCCCTCCAGTCTCTCCATCCTCCGGCTCAGGTCATTCCGTCGTTGTCCTGTAAGCTCTCCCTTAGGTGGGATGCTGTTTGCTGATCTCTACACATGCGAGCAACCCTACATACATACGTAGAGTCTTCTACGTCTCTACAGCAAGTTGAGGACAGGACAGGCCAAACCAGGCGCCAGGCAGTCGCTCATGTGCAAGCGCCTAAACTTGAGAGAGAGGCGCATATCAGTCTTTGCTTACCCACCAGGTGTGGGTTATCGATGGCAAACAGCTCTTTTGGACATGGCCAGTGCTATTGGAAGGTAGGTACGCACTATCAGACACCGTCCATATGTATCAATTGAAGCTTGCTCTGGAATCTGGATAAGGGTGAGCTCGGTTCGGTGTGTTGAATCCATCCATGTTTGGGTTATGTAGGTATGTCATGTAGCTACTAGTTTCTTTAACTCCGATCTAGGGTCTTACTCTGCACTCTCTTGTTTAACAGGGACTGTCCATCGGTTAAAGAGGTTTCTTCTTGGAGTGTACCTAATCATGGATCGCTGTGCTTCGGCAAGTAGTATCCTACAAACAGCCACATCTTGTCCATGTACCCAACCGAGACAGGAACCCAGCCCGCAGACGGCCTACCATGTCCCCCGATACAAACCGGGCACGTGAAGCAGGTATGTATTCGAGCCGGCCTTGCGCAAACAGTACGTAGCACTCGTGCATACGAACAAAGTCAGAGTTGCAGATTGAACGTCCGTATGGCGAGCGACCACGTTACCAGTAAAACAATTGCAAGTAAGTGGCGATCGCGGTGGTCATAGGTAGGTGGCGGTGGAATTACCTGATTCACTCATGGCAAATCATCCCATACTTGATCTTGTTCAGGCTCAGGTCGGCATCGGATCTTGATTGCGCGGGAAGATTCAATTGGCATCATCGAAAGGTGGGACTCCCAATACCACTACAAGGGGCGGCTCTCGGGCCTGGAGCTGTCCTTAGCTGGGGAAAGGGCCCTGAGCCAATCATTTCCTCTCAAGCTCAAGGGTCAATAGGAGGCTGTAGCAGTAGCACGCACTACCTGCGACAGCTAGTTGACAGCTTGCTGGCTTATCGGCATTGATCACTGACTGATACCGTCAACGAACCACGAACCCCAATCGCGAACTTGTTGCCAGGCGACGACACAGGGCTTGCCGAACCGCCCATCCCTTGCTGGTCCCATCATGTCAAGATTATAACGAAACCACACCTTCAAGAGCAATCCATACGCAGTTGCGCGTAGATCCAACATGTGGTTGGATCGGCTTGCCGCGCAAGCCTCGACACCAAGCAACACGCCGCCAGGAAGCCGCGCATATTCCCCATCACCGGGTCGGAGGACTCCAAGCGGGCTCGGCCCCTATGTCACATCGCAACAACGTCCAGGCCTCGTCCCGCGCACCGCGTCATTCCAGTCATTGGCCTCTAACGTCTCCAATAACTCCAACGATTCCTCGACGTCATCCCTCCTGGCCTACTCGCGAAAGGCCAACGGCTCGGCCCTCAAGCAGTCAACCACCGCCTACAACGGACCCGACCCTGTCAATGTGCTCCGACAGCTGCTCGGCGAAGCGCCAGACGCCACATCTACAGCGAAGCGAGCCGCGGAATCAGTAACGGAAGATGTCTTGGATCTAGATTTCGATTTTGGCGGGCTGTCCTTGACGGAGCTTGCGCATGCCGACGACTATGGTGAAGATGGCGCCGGTGTACATAGAACCCAGACAGTTGAAGAATGTATGCACGGTCCCGTCCGTATTCGCCTGTGTTCCTCCTCCCGCTAACACACAATTCCAGACGAGAATGATAAGACCAAATTCGAGGACCTACATCGATCCATACGCGCCTGTGACGAAGTGCTAAGTTCGGTGGAGACGAACCTGACGAGCTTCCGGAATGACTTGGCGACCGTATCTGCGGACATCGAAACACTGCAAGCCCGTTCGACAGCCCTCAATGTACGACTCGAGAACCGAAAGGCAGTCGAGAAGGGGCTGGGCCCGGTCGTGGAAGAAATCAGCGTATCGCCAGTTGTCGTATCGATGATAGCAGAGAGCCATATTGACGAGGCTTGGCTCAAGGCCCTCGCCGAGGTTGACAAGCGAGCCACGGCGTACAAGAAGAATGTCGCCGGCGCCCAGAACAGCAAAGGGCTGCAAGACCTCGGCCCGCTACTAGAGAAACTGGTCATCAAGGCAGTGGGAAGGATACGAGACTTCTTGGTTGCACAAATCAAGGCATTGCGATCACCACACATCAACGCGCAGATTATACAACAACAGAATTTCCTCCGTTTCAAGGATCTGTTCTTCTTCCTCCATAAGCATCACGCCCAACTCGCCAACGAGATTAGCTTGGCGTACCAAAATACCATGCGCTGGTACTATCTCAACCAATTCACCCGCTACGAGGCTGCGCTCAAGAAACTTAAGCTTCACAATCTCGACAAAACCGACGTTCTCGGGAACGAGGACACATCTCGCAAGGGCACGGTCCTTACATCGTCCAAGATATCCGGCCCACCGCATGACGCGTTCAACCTGGGGCGCCGTATCGACTTGCTCAAGACGAGAGACCAAGGTGCTCTATCCTCCTATCTGGCAGAAGAGGAGAAGAGCACGCACTATCTGGAGGTCACCTTCCGTAATTTCAACCTGGCGCTCATTGATAATGCCACATCAGAGTATACCTTTCTCGCCTCCTTTTTTTCGCCGGCTCTCTCCTATTCTGCCATCAATAAGAATTTCACATACATTTTCGAGCCCACGTTCAACCTAGGGCAGACACTAACCAAGACCTTGACCGCCGATACCTATGACGGGCTCGGTCTTTTGTTGTGCGTTCGGCTGAACCAGCACTTCCAGTTCGAGCTTCAGCGCCGCAAGATGCCTGCCGCGGACAGCTACATCAACGCAACCGCCATGCTTCTCTGGCCGCGACTACAGGTCGTCATGAATGCCCACTCGGAGTCGGTTCGCACGCTCACGTCAGCGCTCCCCAACAAGCCGCCACCCAAAGCAGAGCTGGCCAAACTGTCGGCGGCGCCGCACGTCGCGACCCAGCGCTTCGGCCAGCTGGTCCACGGTATCCTCGCGCTCAGCACGGAGGCCGGCGACGACGAGCCCGTGGTGACCAGTCTACGCCGCTTGCGATCGGAGATGGAGGCTTTCCTCACCAAGTACAGTACCCAGTTCGGCACGGACAAGAGGAAGAGAGAGAGGTTCCTGTACAATAACTATAGTCTGATCCTGACCATTATCAGTGATACTACTGGCAAGCTGGCCGAGGAAGAGCAGGGGCATTTTGAGGGCCTGAAAACGGCTTTCCAAGAAGAATCTTAGTCGGCACTGCCTTCGGAAATAGCCAAGCATGACCGCTGTTTTTGGAAAATAAATATTGTAATGTCACATGATCTCGTATCAACCGCTTGGACATTGAAGACGTGCGTGCACTGTAGCCAGTGGATGACGTTATGACGACAAGAAAGTAAATTTAGGGGTATATATATGGTTATAGTACAAGCATCCATCTAGGAAGTGTATAACACGTCTAAGCACCTGCAACATGCGGCGCCATTAAATTTTCTGTTCCAGTATTCAAATAGCTCCTCCCTCGCACGCATCCGATTCCCATTTGCCAACAAAGGAAAAGTAAAACTCCATACACCTCTACTAGGCCGCGAAGGCCTATCAAAACAATAACTTTTGGCGCTGTCTTCTCCCACAGCTAGGTAGTGGCGAGAGCATGGTTTTATCCCTTGAAACAAAAGAAAAAAGGCGATACACTGATCCATCACATCTTAGATGACCAGAACGACGCCAGATATGTCATGATGCCACCGGGTTGCGCCTTGCTCTTGCTCAAGTACACCGCAACGGCGCCGACGAGGACGGCGACAAGGACCCCCTTGACCATGGGCGAGCGGACGCGCTTGCGGGCGGCGACGGCGTAGCTCCAGACGGTGCGGGCGAGCAGCTCCTTGCGCTCGGCCCACTGCAGCTCGCGGAGCTGGGCCTGGAAGAAGTGCTCGCCGTCGGCCATGGACTGGGCGGCGCAGGCGCGCGTGTCGCGGGCCGTCTTGAGGACGCTGGCGGGGGAGATGTGGCGGCGCCAGGCGGCGCGCAGGGACTCGGGCGGGTGCCGGGCGAAGAGGGCGTCGGTGCCGCGGATGAGCTCCTCGAGCTGCAGGGGCTGCGGCAGCTTGGAGAGGATCGAGTGCAGCATCTCGGGCTCGTTGGCCGGGGTGTCGAACAGCTCGGCCCGCCGGTCCAGGACGATGCGCGCGAACATGTAGACGCCGAAGACGGGCTCGCGGGCCAGCAGGGCGTCGAACAGGCGCGCGATGGCGCCGTAGGACTGGATGTCGTGGGCGTACATGGTCAGCGTGCCAGACAGGGCGAAGAAGGGCTCCGTCTGCGAGAGGTGCGCGCACAGGGCCGGGTCGGCGGCGCCCAGGATGTCGGGGATCAGCCGCAGCTGCGCGACGGCCGGGGCCAGGTTCGGCAGCATGAAGTCCCGGATGCGCAGGGCCGAGAGGCGCGCCATGGCGCTCGGCCGCTGCGCCGGGTCGAGCACGAGCAGCAGCACCTGGCAGATGTCGTGGTAGCCCTGGAAGTAGCAGAGGAAGGGGTAGCGGCGCAGGGTCTCGGTGATCAGGTCGGAGAGCTCGGTCTTCTTGTGGTCCAGGTCGGCCTGCGAGGTGTCTGGAGTCATATTGTCAGCCTTGCCTCCTCCTCCTTGTTATCAAATAGGGGGGGGAAACCCCTGTTATTCTGGTTCTCGTACCGTCGGGATCGGGATAGTAAATAAAACTCCTGTCGACATCTAGGCGCACTTGGTCCTCGTCTCGATGTCGCGGCAGCTCGCGCCAAGGTTTATCGAGTCCATCACCCTTTTCGTTTTCGCCAGATGACGCGCTTCGAGTGGTCGGGGTCGTTCCATCGTGTTGGTGGGCAGGGTCCGGGGCTGACGATGAAGAGCCGAGAAGGATTGGCCCTGGAGACAGGCATTAGTTCAAGATACCTAGACAGCATCGAAGAGACGTCGGGGAATCGCTCACATGCATGGCGGCGGAGGTCGTCGGACAAGAAACCGCCTTCGGATACGGCCAGAGCGGTAAGTGCTTCGATGTCACCTCCTTTGCAGGCCTCTAATATGGCCAGGGCTTTCGGGGACTTCTCTTGATCCTCGCTGTTGCCCTGCGAAGGAACTGTGGAGGCCGCCGGGGTATGCATAGATTCACTCGCGGGAGAGTTCGTGCCGCCCGTCAACTTCTTCTCATCCCAGTCGCTATTCGGCTCGCCATGGCTTCTCATCGTGGGCGCGTACGGGTCAAGCTGGGGAAACCAAGTGGCACGAATCTCACGGCGTCGAAAAGGTCTGCATCTATGGAGAGGGTAGGACAATGCACATCCAGCGAATACAATAGGTAGTTTAATTTCACAAGGAACAAGGAGCTCAGCTCGGGTGCCTTATCCTCGCAAGGCGACCTATCGGACCTTTTACTGCAATTCAATTGTGCCTGGATCAAATGTGTTTTGGTTTTGTTGGTGTGACGTAGTGGGGTGGGCATCGTGCTGTTAAATGTCAGTTGGAGAGATTGGATCTGGAGTCGCGGTCTCCGTCCGTCGCGTGTTGACGTGGCACGGCCCGAGGCTTCCCATCTTAATCTCACAAAAGTAACATGAAACGATACATACAACCCGACTGGTGGGTAGAATTCGCTAAGCTCGAAGGCTTATTCACTTGCGACGTATCTCAGCCGCAACACACATTAAACACGAAGTATACCTATGCTCCAAGTCGACCTACTAATTAATATCAGAAGTGGATGATGCCCTGTTCAATATCGCGACTGGGCACCTGGAAACTGGGGCACACCGGTGTGTGACTCTGACCAGACCGAGTTGCTGAGAACGGTTCGAACTCCGAAAAGGGTGGATGCATCTGCAACGGCACCAGATGAGCGATGCAAGATGGGCGATGCGAGATGGGAATAGATCGCGCGGTGGCAGCGATCGCCTCCACCAAACTATGTCGTCAACGCCCTTCTTGATATACGGATACTACTAGTAGATTACCCTTGACATGGTTACCCCCTTTTTTTCCTTTCTCCAAGTGCCTACCTTATCGTGCCGACTTTCCTTCTTTTGCACAAGCAGTAGACGAGCCCTGCTATTATTATCGTTAGGCACGGCAAGTCCCGCCCGTCCTTATACGAGATGGATTCTAGAGGCCTGTCATGTCGTCTACATCGAGTGTCACTACCGCGCCTATCAAATCGACATCTTTGACGCAATGTGGGCTGCAGACATTCTCGGGACAACGTGTTTCCTCTCCATTCAACGGCGGAAGCTCTGTGTGAGCCCGGCGGGATCCAAGATGACATAAGCGCAAGGGTTCAACCAACTGCACTAATACCGCCTTTTCTTTTCCAAGTCAGATGCGTGGCGCTCGCTACATACACACACACACACGCTGTGCTATATGCGCCTTGCCCGTTCAGTCGGTAACACTTGCTTGGCAAAAGCTGCTGGCCATGACCATGATCGTTTGAAATATGAAGGCGGCTGTTGTTCAACTCGCGTGAGGGGACAACGAAGAAAAAACAAATATCCCACACACCGAGTGGCCAGCAGGCCGTATCCGAACACCATCGACCGCCACTGCCGCTTGACGATGTCTTGCTGGTGCCATACCACCCTTGTTCTATGAGACACCGCTTCTATTATAAACATGGATTCCTTGCTAAGTATCGTACGGTTCCGTGCGTGCAGTTGCTACCGATTCTTGTTGGTGTTTGGTGCTTCCCCCAGCAGCGGCCTGTAGCTTCACGATCGGTCACTCGCATGAGGCGATCGATCATACCCTGTTAAGAGTGCAGAGGGGGACAGCGGGTTTAGCCTTGTTCAAGCAGCGTGGCTTGCTGGGGCCACCGGAAGCACTCCCGCGGACAGAGCAAAGGGAGTCACCATTTCGACAGCACGCGGCTCTCGGTACTTTTGCAAGTCGAAGCGAGATGCATACTGCAGGCAGATGCGCATTGAGGTGAAAAACCGGGCAGAAACGCCGGATCGGTCACGCTGCCTTGGACCAGGGGTGAGAGCGACTTCGACAACCTATAGTCATGCCCTTTAGAAATCACGAAACCTGCACCGGGAGCCAATGAGTGCGTGCTGTGCCGTTGTTCCGCGACAGGCAAATTATTTACCGCTACATGACTCTGCATCATCACCATCGTCAGGCACTCCAGCCGTTTCGGTGACCGTATCTCGAGCTGGGGGAACTAATATTAGGGATCGTCGGCCAGGAGGGCCAATATCTACTGCACGTAACAAAAGAGGCAGCCCTGCCCTGCTCTACCGATATGCTTCTCCGCGTATATCCGCGGAGAGTGGAGGGCCAATTCCAGGTCGCCGGGGGATGTCTGCTTAATTACTGATTAGTAATACCGGCTTTCATCCCGACCCATGAGAGCGAAAGGCGTGCACACTGCAGAGAGACACCAAGCATGGCTGTGAATCGCAAAGCGGTAGGTTACAAGGCTCGAGCTTGGGGGTGTGGTGCGATGACACATGTCATCCTTCTCCCAATGTAGTAACGCACGTAGACACACACGATATGAAGGGGGAAAAAGAAACGAACGGGTGGGATATAATCATGCTACTATTACGGAGAGGGAACGTGGAGCGTGGGCAGCCTATACGTCGGCGGGCTTGATTAATAAATCCGGATGTAACCAGCACATGTAAGTGGCATCATTAGCGAGAGGACTGGGCTGAAGTTGAGAGAGGTCTGGAAGTTGGAAGTTGCGAGGAATAAATTGGGCAATAACGTTGGTCGCTACGAAAGTTGGAGGAGTCATGAGTGCATGTGCTAGTACCTCGAGTTTGGTGGTGGTAGCCTTAACAAAAGTCTGCCCAGGCGGTAGAACCAACCTGGGAACCCCTCCAAGCACCTCCATGCCCATGCCCATGCTACCTCCCAAAAATCCCAAATGCCTACATACCCACACGTTCGCCCATCGTAAGTAACATTAAACAATCCTTGAGATTCCCCGCAACTCTACATGATGGAATAGGCCAATCCATCTCACGATCCGGTCCAGTGCCCCTCGCCCACAACCCGTCAACCATACTGTACTGTACGCGCTTCTTGGGAGACCAGGGTTCACAGCCGGTGCCCAACGAAATCACCTCAGCACTGCGCAATCCATTCCCCCCCCCCGGTCTCAAATTGTTTGTCGCATTCCGGATCGTGCAGTCGGGTGCTGCTAACTTGAGCTGATCTCACCTACGTCCTGATCTGCATGAGTTGGCATCCACCTCGATCACCGCTCTCCTCACGCAACTTGCCAGGGCTGGCTTTGTCTTGTCTGTGAAGTCCGCATGCACTGTGATCAGCACCAGCTCGAATCAGCAACCCTCACCACATGGTTCTTGATCTAGCCCTGCGCTGCTGTCTCTGGCATACCCACCACAGCTGCTGAGTCTGCGAATAGGATCTGTCGAATGGGCCGTGCATTACCGGCTTTCCATGTCTCTAAACAGGGCCCCCCTTATGTGTACCCAACTACCAGGTCTACTCCTCCAACTCGGGTGATTTCTACAAGCCACAATCGTCAGGGGGCCTTGTGAGATGCTGATATAGTCTTGCCTTCAGCCTCTCTCCCCCTGGGAAGTACCAGATTGCCATCCTACAAAAAACAGTGCGGCCTACATTGCAGCATATCTGTGGCAGGCGATCGTCTATGCTGTGCAGGCCCAAGGCACTTTGAGTTGCTGCCGTGTCAGCTTCTGTGCTACTGCAGCCCGCTCCATTATCATTTCCTCCCATATTTACTGCGGACGTCACCTCAGCTGTCTTCCACTCCGGGCATTTCTTGCTCGATGAAGCCTGACGTGACAAGCAATGGCGTTGCAAACAAACGTTTTCGAGGGCGGCCAATGGGTCACGCGAACACTGGAGCCCACAGAGCTCTTTAAGGGAACGACGGCGGCAAAATCCAAGACAAAGCCACGGCCTGCGGAACCACCCAACTACGGCATTCTCACGAGAACCATCATCGATAGTCCGGTTATTCGCTGGGTCCTTCCCGTCCATCTCAGGTCGTCCCGCAACCACGACGTTGCTTTTATAGGGGTGGGTGTTTTTCCAAACCTTTACCCCACGTGGCCGCTGCTGTGGAAGGCGTGCTTTATGCTAGAGATTAACATCCGGGCATCCTCGGGTCCTCAGTCTTGCCCGAGGAGCGGGTCTTGTTTTTCTTCGGCTGCTTGTTTTTGCTCCGTGTTGGGGGGATCCCGTTTTCTTTTCCCGCATACCTCGACTTCCCAGGTTAAATCATGCTGACAGGACATAGGACAACTTCATCCAGATACGCGAGCTGGGACCAGACAGCCAGCTTCATAATGTTACCCGGAAGGCGGATTTTGGCTCGCGAATTCGCAATGCTCGCGTGATTGGACAACATCCCAACTATTTCAGGGGCTACAACGACGGCGACAACAACCCACGCATCAAAACGGAGGACGACGATGTGGACATGCTTGATCCCTCAAATGCCCCTGGCACTGCTCACACACCACCCGGCGCGCTCCCCCGCAGTTCCTGGCTCTCGTGCTGGAACGTGGTGCATTGGTGTTTCTCTACCTCAAGGAAGGCAGCGATGGAGGTCTGGAGTTTGTACAGTCGTGTCACGAGATGCCAGACAAAAGCCTAGTGCACCCTGGCTACCATATGGCTGTCGACCCCAGCTCCCGATACCTCACCCTTGGTTGTGCCCAAAGCAACTTTATAGTATACGAGCTGGAGTCCATGGATACCCTGCAGGCCCGACATGCTCAAAGACATCACCTGAATCCAATCAAGTCCTTCAGATCCCGAGCGATAAACGGCGTGATACATAAACTGGAATTCCTGTACCCAGCCCCTGAGAACGACTATCACATCATATTGATGATGATCATTATACGTGAGCAACTGGGGCGAGTTACGGTGTATGATTGGGAACTTGGCGAAGATCTCAAGACGGTCCTCAGAGAAGAGAAGAAAGGCTACCACCTGGCGCCGCAATGGCAGCTCCCGCTCTTAATTGTCCCGCTCACTGTAAGAAGCAGTTTCATGATTATAACCGAGCAACACAGCGCTGTTCTTCACGGCTTGCCGCATGGCCCGCCCCAGTTTGAACCGTTCACCCTGGGAGAACATGAAGAAAGTGAATACCACTTTGGAAATTCCCAACCCCTCTGGACAGCATGGACACGACCCTATCGGCTACCGGCATTTTTAAAGAACGGCGATGTCATATATCTGGCCCGGGAAGACGGCATCATTACGTTCTTGGAGATAGGCTTCGACTCGGAGCTGCAAACAAGCACTGTGATGGGTTCAGTGGACTGTAATATCGATACGGCTTTTGGGTGTGTCTGGGATTCCCTAGCGGATGTCCTCGTAACCGGGGGTGACTCGGGATCCGGCGCGATTTGGAATGTATGGCTTTCCACCCTAACGCAGCGGTTCAAAGCTGACATTTGCTGACCTTTCTGTGCAGATCGAAGCTAGGGAACGACCGAGGCAGATCGGTACGATTCCGAACTGGTCACCAACTGTCGACCTGGCCACAACAAAATCAAGCACCAACACGAAATCGAAGCGGCGAGGAAATACCGATACCCCAATGCCATACCAACAGGATAGGATATTTGCCTGCTCCGGACGGGGAAAATCGGGGTCAATTACAGAGTTCCGCCATGGCCTCGAGGCTAGCATCGGGCTAGAGATGGACTTTGAGATCCCCGTGAAGCATTGCTGGCCAGTCCCCCTACCGGACTACCTAAGACATGGAGGGCTTCACCTCTTACTCTCATCGCCGAACAAAAGCGACCTTCTATTCATATCAGACGACTTTGGGCAGGCTGAGCTTATGATACAACAATCGGTCCCCTATGACCTTTCTTCGAGTACATTGGCCTGTTTGGCGTCCGATGACATCACAATCCAAGTAACAACCGGCGCGCTTACAATAGTAACAGACGATGATAAGTGCGTACTTACCCCTATTAATATACCAACCTGTGCTAATGAGAGACTAGTACACGTCACCTAGTCCATGAGTTTGCCGAGGACCTTCTTGATGCTTCCATTGCACACGCCGCCATCAAAAATCAAACCGTGGGCCTCGCCCTCAACGCTGGCTCCCAGTTCAGCGTGAAGACGCTGACGGTGGACGGTTTGAACGTTTCGCAAGGTCCCTTGCTGAGCATAGACGGAGAGGTCACATGCCTAATTTTGACCTCTATTACCAGCTCTACGGTCTTGGTAGCAGGTGTATGGCGCCCTGATGGACCAGCACTCGCACTTCACCCCGTAGAAGGAACACTGCAGGCCTCGCAATCTCCGATCGAGCTTGCTCTACTTCCCTGTAAGTTATGACAATTTTGCAGTGTCTACCAATAAACGCAACTAACTTGTCCCAAAAGCATGGCAGGCAGATATCTCGGACCCTGACAGGCGCGGACCATCGAGAATAGAGGCCGTGACTAGCATAGAGACTGCCCTGGAGCAGACTGACTCCACCAGCTTGGTCCTAGGCACGCGGAGTGGCGATGTATTCACAGTGGTTCTTGGCCCTGGCGATCTACAGAATGCTACCATACACCATGATAAATTCGGGGTATCCGCAGCCGGAGTTTCGAGCCTTGGCAACGATGGCGAACCGCCGTCGTTATTCGTCTGCTGCAACTCGGAGCTCACGGTTCTGCGGGACTTCTCGCACAACCCCGAACCCGAGTTTGAGGAGAAATTGCGTGTGATACCTACCAAAAGTGGCGACACAGCAATGGCGACTCCTTCCATCGACACGGTAGCCAGGTTACCACAGAATCTTACCACAAGACCTGGCTGTGTACCTGTCGTCATGGTGTCTGGGACAGTGATCTATATTGCCGAGCTTGAGCTACAGCCGAAACCGGTTATGCGGCATTTCAAACTAGGTCGGAAGCCAGTTAAAGTGCTCCATTCCCAAAGACTTAACGCTCTCTTGGTCGTTGTAGCTGATGAGTTCGATGACAATCGACACTCGCTGCTCTTCATCGACGCGGACACAGGGGAAGACCTTTCGATGCCCGTTAACAGTACTATGGAGGAGACCGACTATATCTCGGGGCTTGGAGATGAAGACATATGTGTCCGCTCCATTGCGAGCTGGAGATACCAGCGAGATGGCAGGGAGTGGGACTACATCGTGCTAGCCACAAGCTCCTCATCCCAGGACTATGGGCGGCTGTTGGTCATCAGCGCTGAGGTGGTCACCATAGAGGAGGAATCCGGGACTAGTGAAAGTCACCAAGGCCCTCCGCGCAGAATCCGATTCTGGACAAAGTGGAGATCTAAAGCATATGGCGCACCGATGCACTCGGTTACAACCGACCCGCACGGCGTATTTCTCTGCGCCGGCACGGAGGTTCATTATGAGATCATAGACATGGTGGACAGAAAGCTGAAGACGGCCAAAGTGCATGAGTTGGGTTCCCCAGCTCAGTGGATGGAGGTGGTGGATGGAAAACTTCATGTGGTTACCTCAAGGGAATCCCTCGAGGTGCTTGACTACAAGAGTGACCCACAAGACGGCAACATGATCCGTCTCTACAGTGACGACAAGGCCAAACTTGGCTTGCACTGCATGGAGGCTGGCGATGCCTCACAGGCGGCCAGTGTGCCGCAAGTAACATTACTATCCGACGCCTATTGCGGGCTTTGGGGTTTGTGGCAACCTCCACACACACGCACTCTCTGGTCTGTGTTTCTGGCCGAGCTTCCAACCACGATTAGGCGTTTCGGGCGATGCCGATCCAGGCCACAGTGGCAGTCGTATAGGCGTACCTTGCAATACGACCGCATTCGTAGCAGTCCAGATGATGCTGATATCATTGGTCTTGCTATCGACGGGTCCATGCATCATTTCGTCCTTCTCGGCAGCGACGCATGGCGACTCCTCAGGTTTATTCACAACCTCGCGTTGCAGTCGCTGATGATCTGCCCGTTCTTCTGGGACGCGGACGCGATGGCAGACATTGACGGATTGAACCCAGAGCCTCAAAACGGCTCCGTCAAAGAGAAGCATGTAGACGGCGATATCTTACAACGCTGTTATGACAGGCATGCCCTCGAGGAGTTGATGGCAGACCCCGGGCATTACTATCGGTTCAGGGAGCTTCTAACGGCGTTGGACCAGGGCCGACATGTTGAGAGTTTCACGGAGTCGACAAGCAGTAAGCGGTATTTCGAGCTTGGGTATGCAGTTTTACGGTATTACCTGTCTCCCGTCTTTTAGGCGGGGAGGCAGGAGGGGGGGAATAGAGCAGGGTACATCACGACTGGATTTCCCGAGTTTGGGTGGTCTAATAGCCTCCAGGTACCAATGTCAATACTTGGCTGGCTTTTGACGAGTATACCTAGTCTGGGTGGTATGAAGTCAAACTCGAGTTTATTATGACTCGAGATAAAATAAGTAGAATCAATCCCAATGAGTGGCCAACTACCTTTGGTTCCAAGCTCGGTGTTTACCTCCTCAAGTTCTAGTGGAAGGGAACCAATCGAGCTGAGTGGAAGACGAGTGCGTCTTGTCGACTGATGTGAGCTGCTCTCATGCTGCAGAGTTGGTGGCTGTCAACTTGAATGTAGGATATAATTAATGACATCCCAATGGCCAACCTGCCCCAAGTTATGCAAGTGGGAGAAACAATGCCCAACTCGATTTTGCGCGTGGCGGCTATATGCATAAGGAACTCAGTTCAACGCAAGCGCTCGTCGATCTATTCTTGTCCTTGCCGCCGGGGAGAGAGGTGAGAGGGAGGGCTTTCGAGGCGTCAGGACGCACAGGCCAGTCTCCCACAAATTTGGAAAATGCCAAAGGTGTGTTACCGAGGGGCTAATCAGCGCAGTGCTTTTTATCTTTGGCTGCTACCTGGCTACCCCGCCATGCCACCACGACATATTTGCAGGTGGGATACATTTGATGTAGTAGTAAGGATGCTGTCCCGTGGCCATTGATGGGTTTTGCTTTTGGTCGAGGACAATATGAAATTTTAGAGAATGGAATACCCAGTATCTCATGAAATATGTAGTTATAGAGTTTCATATATAAGTACATACATACCTTGCCACTCTGACACATCCAGCGCTTGTGACATTCAAGTTTTTTGGTCCCAAGGTACGTTTCGGGGTTAACCTCAATTCTTTGAGTCCCTGTGGCAGCATACACAAGCTGTACAAATACCTGAGGTTTGCGGTTCTAGGCACGTAAATGTACCTACCGCAAAGTACGTAGGCAGGCCTTTGAACCTCCGTCGCCCCCACATTTCCCACTTCACATCGAGACCTCTCTCGACCAAAGAAGAATCCAGATCGGGTCCTAGCTAGCTAGTTTTCTTGCCTTCCTATTACCACTTGACATATCTTGAGCCACTCGAGTTTGTCGCCCAACCCCATCCTTTCACCGACTGGTTGGCTTCCTGACTTGAATTTGGATCCGGTTCTCACATCATCAACCAGCCCTGCTCAAGATGCCGCCCAAGAAGGGAAAGAAGGGCAAGGCCGCCGACGACTGGGAGAACGAGCTCGGCGAGTCCATCGCCCCCGCCAACGGCGATGCCGCACCCCCGGCTGAAGGCGACGCCGACGCCGCCGGAGAAGAGGAGGAGGCCCCCACCGGTCTGATGGCCATGATGCGCAAGAACCGCGAGAAGCGCAAGAAGAAGGGCCTGTCGGAAGACTTTGTCGACCCGGACGCCAACAAGCCCAGCGAGCCCATCGAGGATCTGACCGCCAAGGCCCCCATCGAGGCGACGGCCGACGACGAATTCGCCCTCCCCGAGAAGAAGGGCAAGGGCGGAAAGGGCGGCAAGCAGCAGCCCGCCAAGGCCGCAGCTAACGCCGACGACGTGGGCGAGGATGGTCGCATGCTCACAAAGGCCGAGAAGGAGAAGCTGAAGAAGGAGCGAGAGAAGCAGCGAAAGAAGGAACAGGTAAGACGAAGCTCCGCATGTCTCTTTCTGCAGGCTGAACGCTCTATCAACTCACACATTCTCGAACCCAGGCTGCGTTGAAGAAGAAGACTGCTCCCGCCCCCAAGGCCGAGGCTGCGAAGCCCGCCGCAGAGGAGAAGAAGGCTGCTGCTCCCGAGCCGGAAGCCGCTGCGCCCGCCGCCGGCAAGAAGGGCAAGAAGCTCCCGCCGCACCTGGCTGCTCTCCAGAAACAGCAGGAGGACCTGAAGAGGCAACGCGAGGAGGCCGAGAGACTGGCCGCTGAGGAGAAGCGTCGCATCGAGGAGGAGGAGAAGAAGGACGCCGAGGAAGAAAAGCGAAAGGAAGAGGAGCGGGCCCGCAAGAAGCAAAAGGAGAAGGAGAGGATCGAGCAGCTGAAGAAGGAGGGCAAGTTCATGACCAAGGCACAGAAGGAGGAGAAGGCCCGCAACGAGCGCAAGCTGCAGCAGATGCTTGCTGCCGGTATCAAGGTGGGCCCGCAAGACGCAGAGGCAGCCGAGAAGAAGAAGAAGGCAGCCGACAACCGAAAGCGCGGCAAGAAGGTATGCTCTCGAGGAAAACGCACCATAGGGTTTGTCCTGTCGCACCGCTAACACTCTGACACAGGTTGACGAGGAGAAGGCCCTGGCCGAAGCTGCTGAGCGTGCCCGCCAACAGGCTGAGGCCGCAGCCAAGGAAGCCGAGGAGAAGGCCGCCAAAGAGAAGGCCGAGGCCGAGGCCGCCGCCAAAGCTGCCGCCGCGAAACAAGATAGCGACTTGGAAGACGACTGGGAGGCCGCTGCCGCTTCGGACGAGGATGTCAAGGATAGCTGGGATGCCGACTCTGACGAAGAAGGCGCAAAGGGCGAGAAGGACCAAGACAAGAAGGAGCTCCCTTCAAGACCGAAGCCAGAGGATTCCGACTCCGAATCCGAGTCCGAGTCCGAGTCAGAGGAGGATTCGTCCGAGGACGAGGAGCAGACCGCCGCACAAGCAGCCGAAGCTCAGCGGAAGAAGGAGGCTGCCGAGAGGCGAGAGAAGGCCCACCAAGCCGCCATGGCCGCACGTTCGAAAGACAACCTCCGATCTCCCATTTGCTGTATTCTGGGACACGTCGATACCGGTAAGACAAAGCTGCTGGACAAGATCCGACAGACCAATGTCCAGGAAGGCGAAGCCGGTGGTATCACTCAACAGATTGGTGCCACCTACTTCCCCGTCGATGCCATCAAGCAAAAGACACAGGTCGTCAACCGCGACGGATCCTTCGAATTCAAGGTCCCCGGTCTGCTGGTCATCGATACCCCTGGTCACGAGTCCTTCTCCAACCTCCGATCCCGTGGTTCATCGCTCTGTAACATTGCCATCCTGGTTGTCGATATCATGCACGGTCTCGAGCCTCAGACTCTCGAGTCCATGAAGCTGCTGCGTGACCGCAAGACACCATTCGTCGTGGCGCTGAACAAGATTGATCGTCTGTACGGCTGGAAGAAGGTCGATAACAACGGCTTCCAGGAGAGTCTGGCGCTTCAGAACAAGGGCGTACAGAACGAGTTCAAGAACCGTCTCGACCAGACCAAGGTCGCCTTCGCCGAGCAGGGTTTCAACGCCGAGCTCTTCTACGAGAACAAGTCGATGGCGAAGTTCGTCTCCTTGATCCCCACGTCGGCTCACACCGGAGAGGGTATCCCCGATATGCTGAAGCTCATTCTCCAGCTGACGCAGGAGCGCATGGTTGGCTCTCTGATGTACCTGTCCGAGGTTCAGGCCACCGTCCTCGAAGTCAAGGCCATCGAAGGTTTCGGTATGACCATCGATGTGATTCTCTCCAACGGTGTTCTGCGCGAGAGTGACAGGATAGTGGTCTGTGGTACCGAGGGTGCCATCGTAACAAACATCCGAGCCCTTTTGACCCCGGCGCCCCTTAAGGAACTGCGCGTCAAGTCGGCATACGTCCACAACAAGGAAGTCAAGGCCGCCATGGGTGTCAAGATCAGCGCCCCCGGTCTCGAGGGAGCCATTGCCGGTTCTCGACTGTTGGTCGTCGGCCCCGATGACGACGAGGATGATCTGGCCGATGAGGTCGAGGGTGATCTCAACAAGCTCTTCAGCCGAGTCGAGAAGTCTGGGCGCGGTGTTACGGTGCAAGCGTCGACTCTGGGTTCCCTGGAAGCGCTGCTTGATTTCCTGAAGGACATGAAGATCCCCGTCGCCAACGTCGGCATTGGCCCCGTGTACAAGCGTGATGTCATGCAGTGTGGTACCATGTTGGAGAAGTCGCCCGACTACGCCGTCATGCTCTGCTTCGATGTCAAGGTCGACAAAGAAGCCTCGGCCTATGCCGACGACAATGGCATCAAGATTTTCACGGCTGACATTATCTACCATCTGTTCGACAACTTCACTAAGCACATGGAGGAGCAGCTTGCCAAGAAGAAGGAAGAGTCCAAGATGTTGGCTGTCTTCCCTTGCGTGCTCAAGCCCGTTGCCGTGTTCAACAAGACCAACCCTATCGTCGTCGGTGTTGATGTGATCGAGGGAAGTCTCCGGATCAACACCCCTATCGCCGCAGTTAAGACCAACTCTGCTGGGCAGAAGGAAGTTGTTGGCATCGGCAGAGTGTAAGTCATCCGCCACCACCAACCATTTGTAATTGCAAGAACTGACGTTACGTGATTTAGGACGAGTATCGAAAGAGAGCACAAGCAGATCCCGGTGTGTAAGAAGGGCCAGCCTTCGGTAGCCGTCAAGATCGAAATGGGCAACTCGCAGCCTACCTACGGTCGCCAGCTCGAGGAGGACGACACCCTTTACAGTCTGATTTCTCGTGCCAGTATCGACACCCTCAAGCAGTTCTACCGCAAGGACATGACGAACGATGACTGGCAGCTGATTATCAAGCTGAAGCCCTACTTCGACCTGTAAGCGGGTGGGTATCTCAAAACAAGCTTAGCCTCAAAACGAAACTTGGCAATTTGCTCAACTGGGTAGAAAGAGAGTGAGTGTATGGCTTGGAGAGTGAGAGCCAGTCGAGGATGGACCAAAAAGAATTCGAGAAACGTGTATTGTACGAGACACTGTTTTTAGAAAGGCATGACGGAATGACGAAAAAGCTGCATCGTACTTTGTATTTATTTTTCTCCCCTTACTGCCTCGAGGTCCCGGTAATGAGGTAATGAATCCCAGGGGGGTAGGCGGGAGTGTTTGTTCCCTCCCGACAGAGATTCATCGTTTCCTTTATCTCGGCGTTCGGCTGTACCATTTGATTTATAGGTCTAGAAAATTCGTCTCTCTTGCTGTACCATTAAGAGCTTCCTGTTTGTGTGTCTTGATTTGCTTTGTGCTGGAGGTAGGCGTTGCTCGTGGCCAAGGTCAGTCGGGCGAGGATATGTGAGCTGCCACATCTAACGCTGCGAGGGATGGTTTATGCTTCTATTCGCATGATATGAGCAATATCTTCAGTATATAAGACGAGCAACACTGCGGCGCTTGCATTGTAGCGAGGGGCACAGTTGTATATGTCAGTCCCGCCGGCAGCTATCCCTTGTCCCCTTGCCCTCATTGACGCCAGCACCCTCCCGTCCTTGACTACTCCCCTCGCCAGCTAGCCCGGCGCCCCGGTCAAAGCCAGCACCTTCTATCACATCACTCCGTCCTATCGACGGCTACCCACACCACATGATTCCATAACACATCTAACCAGCGCACTGCTCTATTACCTAAAGTGAGTCACGCAGACGTATTCTTTTCCTCCAGGCACGAATCATACTATGCCGGCGGACTACACTGACGATCTAAGTCGCACCACTCTGTAGAAGGAACCATGAACGAGCAATCATACCTGCGATGGGGAGATCCCCACCCCGACAATAACTAACTACCTGGGCAAGTGGCTGGATGACATGGAGAGAGTAAAGGCAGTCTTCGACAACATCGTAAAAGAAGTGCTGTCCGCGGACCGCCGACACAAGGTCCGCCGTACAGCAGATCCGAAGCGAGGAAGCCGAAGACTTCTGCGATGTGGAAGTCACGGGGAAGAAGCTTGAGCTGGGAGGGGGGTCATAGATGGTATTACTTATCTAAAAAAAACTGCAGGCATTCCTATGGTGAGGATAAACCACAATCCATCAGTCGGTTCTCGCCAGGAAGGAAGGAGCAGAGCAGCCGCCCCACTTGGCGCCCCACTAAGACCTGCCATTCGCTTAGAGAAGCAGTATACCTCTGAATATACTCATGCCAGAGACAAAAGACATAAAAGAGGTAAAGAATGGCAAAAGGATGCGTTCCCGGTGTCAGATTGACGCCGGAGAGCGCAAAAAACAGTGGAGAGGCTGGGAATCGAACCCAGAACCTTTTCCATGTAGTCACGTGATCAACCAGATGGTTGCTCGCCATGCTAAGGAAACGTCATACCACTAGACCACATCCCCTGTTACTGTTGAGAGACTTGCCTTTATAGTAGTCTATAGTACCCACACAAGAGCCCACATCTAGGTTGTACCCACCACTGCTATTGCACATCAACGCTGAGCATGGCGTACTTACTTCGCTTCACCTCCTCACACCAAGTGTCTTGTCGCTTCAAGAGATTATACACTAATTATACGTTGAGTATATACTGCGCACTCTGCTCTAGCGACACCTTCTGTCTGGGCGGAATTCATTGGAGTAGCTTGATTGTCATGTTCTGTCATACATCACTGCAGTTCCGGATCGCTGAGGAGGTAATTATCAGTCTAGATGAGTACTCTTAAACAGAAGAGTTGGCTTACAGACCTGACTATCACTGTGTGTGTATTTGGGCTCATCAATTCGTATTATTGATTTATTAGCATTATGGCATAACTACATGTAGATAGGTGAGGAACATGGCCTAAAGGTAGCTAGGAAGAGTTGAAACTACAGATTAGAAGTACAGATGAAAGGAAACAGCTCTAGAGCCTTCGAAGTCCCCATCACGTCAATTCATTTTCCATCTGTCCCGAAATTCTCGGCGAAGCATTTCTCTACGCGGCCGACCCAGGCCCTGCGGTCGTCCAGCCGCTCCTCTTGCCGCGCGATGGCAGCTTCCGCTATCTCCCTTGCCGCCGCCGCCGCCTCCTCTCCGGCCGGGAGGTCGGCCGCGCATCGCCGCAAGAGCTCCAGCTCCTTCTCGATCGACGCGGGGACCTTGTAGCTGTCCTGGACCTCCTTTTCGGCTTTCGCGCGGGCTGTCGCAGGATCGTCCGACTCGGCCACGCGGTCCGCGCCGCACAAGCGCACGGCGTCGGCGCGCGAGGCTTCCATGGCCCGCTGGACGAGCGCGGCTCGCCTGAATCTGGGAGGGAGCGAGTTGAGATCGCCTCGTCTCATCTTTTTGCGTGGAGGCTCGCCTTCGCCTTGGCCATCGCCGTCTGGTTGGTTCATCAGTTCATCCCATTCGTCTTCCCATTCCTCTTTCTTTCGCCACTTCTGGCTCGACACTCTATATTCAATGTCTCCCCGGAGCGTCTCGTATTCCAGCAGCGGCAGGTCCGCCGTCCTCCGCCACTGGCCCCCGGGTAGCTCCCTCTCGCACATCTCCTCTTTCTCCTTCAGCTGGCGGACCCAGTCCTCCCGCCCCGCCTCGGCGCAAGAAAGGAACCAACGCGCCTCCCATTTCTCGCTGGGCGTTTTTGCCGACGCAAGGCGGGCTCGGCGTCGCTCCAAGTTCTCGTTGATGCGCTCCAGTTCGCACTTGGCCTGTTCCGCTTTGGTCTTGAGGTCTTTGGCTTTGGATTTGACGCGCGCCGAGGCGTGGCGGCGCTCCAGGGCCACCTCGAACGCGTCGCCGTCGAAGTCGTCGGGCCAGCCGTGTTGTTTGTACAGCGCCGCCAACGGTGGGTCGTGGTCTTCGTCTTCGTCTGTGTCGAGCCAGGCTCCGCCTCCTCCCCGGCCCAAGAACGGGGTCTCGTGTTGGCGGTACCAGCGGTTGATGTCGCGTAAGACGGCGGCAGCAGACCGTGCATCAATTTGGGCTATCGTGCCGTCCTCTTCTACCACCCCAGTGTCAACCTCGTCGTCATCATAGTAGTCTTCATCGTCGGCGTCTTCTTCCAGATCCGAGACACCACTGTCGGCATCGTGGTCGTCGTAGTAGCCTTCTTCTTCTTCTTCGTCTCCACCTTGGCCATCTGACCCATCGTTGTTTGCATTTTCAACACCCGCCTCGTCATCGTCTGCATCAATCCCCTCGTCGTCACCATCCTCATCCTCGTCATCCGACGCCACCTCGCGGTTCCTGGCTTCGATGTTGGGATCGTCGCAGAAGTTGCCGCTCTGGCCTACGATACATATCTTGTCCGTCCTGGTGTCGTAGATAATGACACTGTTGCCGTCGCCACAATTGGACAGGGCAGTGTACCAGGGGCGCATGTAGGGGCCGTTGTCGGCGTTGTAATCATCGCCTTCGGGACCATCATGCAACGGATCACGTCCCTGTTTGACTTGCTCCTTGTCTCGGAAGTCGGCGAACTCGCCGCCCTGGAAGAAGTGCTCTCGATCACGCGGGCAGACATAGGGGAGGATGCTGTAGAGATAGATGACGGCGGGGGCCAGGCCGAGCGACTCGTACAGGGACATGAGCTCGCTGACGTCGTGGGGCCCGACCTCGACCTGGCTGGGTTCCAGGTATCGCATTTCGACTAGAGTCTTGTAGATGACTAGTAGGAGGTCGGCCACCCTGTGAAGCCTGGCCTTTTGCTTGAGTGGGATGCTATCGAGAATATCCATGGTGTCTCTCTGACTTGCTTTGCAGTTTGGTTGGAAGAACGTGCAGGTAAGGTACGTTTCTCACGAGGCATTGGAGGCCATTTATATATCATACAATTGAAACTCTTGAGGGGAAAAGCTGCCCGTCATGAACCAGCATTGGCAATTTGCGGCACAGCTCTGCCGCCTTTGTGAGTAGATTGCCAGGCGTGGCGCCATCATGCCTTTCTGCCTGGGAGAAGGCCCACCCACCCCTGACGATGCATCGTTCCTGCCTAGAATACATGTATGCATCGTCTCAATAGACTAAATGCCCAAAGGCCTTCCTAGAATATGTGAGTGCGAGAATAGGGAACGAAGCCGGGGATATGCTTCCCGCAATAACGCAACCTTTAAACTGCTTGTTTAAGATCAGATGAGAAATGCCATGATTCTGCTGCCAACAACTGCGTGTAAGTCAAGACGGGAATGATAAACCCCACGTTGGCGATGTGACCGATAAGCTCCAAGGCCCCACTAAATTTTCAGAATTGTAGCTTCCGCCGCGACACCCCTCAGAAGAGTCAGGTATTGAATGATTCGGATGCATCATTCGGACCACTCTCCTTAAGATTAGCCGTCTTTCTCTTCCTTTTCTTTCTTTGTTCTCACAAACCAGCTCCCCGGCCACCATGGACATTGACGACGACACCCCGCCCGTCGAGGTCGAGCCCACCGGCGCCGCCATCGCCGACGCTGCAGGCAAGCCCCAAGACGACAATGATGCTGCGACCAAGGAAGAGCCGCCCTTCGACCCCAACGACCCGGACCCCATCGTGGCCTCGTACAACGTGTACATGAACCCGCCGCCCGAGTCGACGCGCAAGCTGCTGATCCTGCAGCACCCCAACAAGCAAGGGCCCTTGCGCGAGGCCTACAGCTCCCTGCACGAGGTCCGCGTCAAGCCCGTCCAGGGCATGATCGAGGTCGACGTCGCCCTCGACTACTCGGCCGCCAGCTACGACAAGGACAAGGGCATGCGCTGGGGCCAGACCCTGACGCGCTCCATGGGCGCCAAGAGCGGCGGCAGCCACGGCCTCGCGGGTGGTTTCGGCGTCGGTGTGCCCGCCCCGCGCGGCGGCCGCCGTCGCGAGGAGGACCGCGACATCTACGACTGGGGCGAGGCCGTGCGCCGCGACCAGGTCCTGCGCACGCAGACCCTCGGCGGCATGATTACCGACGGCGACGGCCGGAACGCCAAGAACGACTGCCGGTGGTTGGTGGGCGTCTTCAAGGGAGGTGAGTAGCAAGACTATACATACATATACGGTGTCACCGATTCATGGCAAGACCGAGAGCAATTGAACTAACCTGGCATGCGATTAAACCAGACAACCTCCACCTCACCCCCGCTACCTCCGAGATCCAGCTGCGCCCCCAGCTCCACCACCTCGACGCCGACACGGAGCAAAAAGCGCTGCAGCAGGCGCGCGAGCGCGCGGGCGCCAAGGAGGCCGCCGCCCCCGCCGCCGCGCAGGCGCCCAAGGCCATCCAGATGACCATCAAGAACACGAGCGGCGAGGAGACGTCGACCGAGACCATGACGGACCGCCTGCGCAACGTGCAGATGGAGGGCTGGCAGAAGCTCAAGTACGTCGGCGAGGAGGACGACGCCGCCTGGGAGCTCTACAACAAGACGCTACACTACGCGCCCGCGCTCGAGGACGAAGATATCAAGGACGACGAGACCAAGAAGGGGGACGCCAAGGGGAAGGGCAAGGCGACCGAGAACGCCGCCGCCGCCGAGGCCGCGCAGCAGAAGCTCCAGCTGGGCGTCAAGTGGGGCGAGGACGACTTCCTGCACGCCGTGGCGGGCAAGGACCGCATCGGCGTGCTCGAGGGCTACGGCTCGACCGTGCTGCCCGGGATCAAGGCCGAGGAGGAGGCCCTCGTGCTCAAGAAGGAAGAGGACGCCGAGCCGTCCACGGCCGGCGTGCGAAGGGCGCCCGCTGCCAGAGGAGCCGCGGGTCCGGCAGCTGCCCCGTCAACGGCCGCCGCCAGGGGAAGGGGCAAGGCTCCGACTGCGGCGTCGGTGATGGCTGCTGCGAAAAGGGGCGGGAAGAAATAAATGACAAAAAGGAAAAAGAAAAACAGGGAATGTCAGTTGGTATGATTGGTATGATCCTATAACAAAGTAATAGGAGGCGGGTGGTATCCGAAGTGGCAGTTAATTAAGTATGCATTGGCCCGGCGTTTTTCTCTTGTAGCATCCTACAGGCGTTCTCTTCACGGAGGCAAGATAAAGGATTTTTAGCCCCGAGGAGGAGGCTTGCTTGAGCGACTTGTTTCGCTATCAAATATATTCATGAATTTTGCAGTTTTGTCTTCTTTACTATGGTTTTTTGTTTCCCCTGAAAGAAGTGCTATAATAACGTGACTCTAATCTAACAAGATGTAATTGGATGATCTCGCGGCCTCTGGGTCGAAACCTTTCCTACTATAAGATAGGCAAGATCCGACCGAAAGCGGCAAGATTTCGCTTGACCGGGGACTCGGCTGCATGCCTGCCTCGGTCAAGACTGCGCCAATGGCACTGGATGGGCCCGTGGTGAGTTTACCCCCGGTTCCAAGCTGTATAAGGAATAATGTCGTCAATATTTCGCTGGATCTCCGGGGAGATCAGAGCCATGCGTCTCGTGGGCACATCGCTTGTGACATGCCACCTCCATCCCAGACGTATCGTAGTGGCTAACACATGCATCACTATCGGGATGCAACATAGCCAACTCATTAAGCATAAGCTTCCGCAGTCCAACCCGAGGGGGAAGCCCGTCGCTGCTGTGGTGGTCGATTGTACCACCCATGATTTACTTCAAAAGCTCGACATCGAGACCAATGGATCGCATAAACAAGTTGACGTTATCGAGTCGCTGCTTAGCCATCTCTGATGGCAACGTCTTGGACAACGCCACCGTGTCCATGACACGGTCCTTGACGGCAATGACGAGGCGCTGCTGCTCATCGGGGCTGGCACCGATACCAATGGCCGCGAGGAACTGCCACACGTAGACGTCTTCTCCAGAGGTAACGGTTCCGGGGAAGATGTGAGGAAGGGTAGGCTCCAGGTGGTTAAAGAAGTTGTTGAATTCGGCGACCCTAGATAATATTGTTAGCAATTTATTCTCGTATCATTTTGCTCATTCGATTTGGTACTCACCACTGGTGCCAAGATGTCTCGTTTGCGAGGCCGTTCTCCTTGATGATCTCGGCACGGCTCAAGATCATGGTCAATACAGAAATACCAATGCGGGTTCGTGCAATGGTGTTGATGTTGATTTGCTGGGTAATAATGCCCAGTATGCCAGTGACGATATGGATTTCAGTATCATTCAACAGGTTGAACAGGGCGGGCATGACCGCCATCGAGAAGGTATCAATGCTCTCGCGCATCGCGGCCGACATATTGATGGGTTCACCAGTCTGAACCTGCGCACCCTGGACTACATCGAGCTGGTCCAGGTGGACAACGATCATAGTCAGGATGGTGGTGCGCTGGGTGTGGTTAAGCTGGCGGAAAACCCGCGGGATGGCCTTCTTACCCTTGGGGTAAGACAGGAACGTAATGAAGGGGTGCATGACGGCGCCGCCAACCGGGTCGTGGACCTTGAGGGCATCCCAAAGACGGGTGTTCAGCTTCTCGGCAGTCTCCTCCCACTCTTTGGTCGCCTGGTCTTTCTCGCCGTTGGAAGGCTGCGGGATAGTACGCTCGTGGTCCTCCATCTTCATCAGAGTCGAGTAGACTTCCTCGATGGCTCGGAGCGTCACCTTACGGTCGGCAATGTTTGAGCTATGGGCGCGATGGGCACTACCGGGTCGGTGAGCATCATTACCGCTATCGGTGCGCTTGATGTTGAGCAATGGCTTGGGCGTCTTTGCGTTGCTGAAAGAGATCTTGCCAAGACTGCCTTCAATGACAAGCTGCTTGTTCTTGGGCTTGTTCTTAGCAGCCTCGACTGCGCGCTGGACCTGTTGCTCCATCCTCTGCATGTGGTTCTCGGGGCCGCGGCCGCGTCTCATATTGCCATGACGGTTACCAGTCTGGAACAGGTAGGTCTGGGCGAAGTTGTTGAGCGGCTGGTTGGGGTTGGGTCGTCCTGCGCGCAGAGAGCTGTGGACTTGGTAGTAGAAATCCTCGGCCAGAGACGCGTCGGTGCCGTACTCGCCGGGGTCGCCCGTAGCCGACACCAGCTGCTGCAGTTGGATTCTCGTAATGAAGTTCTTGTCATGGGGAGTCATCAGACCGTTATCCTTGCTAAGGACAAAGATCTTGTGATTACGCTTGGCGCGCCGGGCCTCAGCCTCAAGGAATGCGGCCTTCTCGTTGTCCGACAATCCAGACAGCTGACCAGGGTGAGTAATGACCGGCTGGCCCCCAGGCTGACCGCGACCATACGAGTTCTGCTGTCGGTGAGCTTGGCCTTGACCTCCCATACGCGGAGCTTCTCCAGACATGCGGGCGGGGTTCTGCAGAATCTGAGTGGGAGCCGGCATACCAGGCGGCGGCTGAGGCTGCGACTGCGGTGGTTGCTGCGGCTGCGGGTACTGCTGGTGCTGGTGAGACAGGGGACTAGGCACATTGGGTACATGCTTGGACGTAGGCCGCTGCAGGATAGTCACAGGGTGGCCGTGAGGTCCGCCAGCACCTTGAAGCTGTGCTTGGTGAGTCTCGGCAGGAGAGCCAAAGCGGGCATCGTGAGGCTGTAAAAAGGGTTGCCCAGGCATACCACCCTGCTGCTGGAATCGGTAGTCAAGGTGCTCCTGACCGGGGTACTGGGGCTGTTGTTGCTGCTGCGCAAGAGGAGGCGGCTGCATGTAAGGGGAGCTGGGAACAGGCGTCTTGCTGGTAGCCACTTGGGCACGCATGGCGGCCTCAACTTCTTCCAGACTCATGACCTTGCGGCTGGCGGGCTGCTGCTGCTGCTGTTGCTGCTGATGCAGCTGTGGCGGGAGATGGCCAGCAGCTGCTGCAGGCGTTGCTGCCTTCTTAGGTGCGGTGCCCCAGATAGAAGCATCGATCTGGAGATCGGCAGTCGGCTCAGCGTCGCGATACTTTTCGTAGCCACTTCGAACAGGCTTTGGCTGGCTATAGGCGTTTGAGCCATAGCCCATGTAGGGATCGTGCTGCTGATGCTGAGGAGCAACGGGGAACTTGGGCGCGGGCTGGTGACGTTGGAATCGCATCTGCTCCTCCTCAAAGGCGTTTGAAACCTTGGCAGTCGCGCCGAAGAAATCAAAGTCCTTGCCTACGCCTCCTTGCGAACTACCCACATTGCCTCCATCGCCGAAGGTGTCATCGTTGAAAGCGTCATCCGTCTCGTCGAGCTGGTCGCCCAAGCCGTCATAGGTATCCTCGTAGTTCAGCGCTTCGAGGTCGTTATCGAATTTGGAGAGATCGGCAAACGGATCGTACGACTGGCTGAAGCCAGGTGCCGAAGTGTTATGACCAGCCATAATGGCGGCGCTCAAGAGCTAGGTCGCAACAAAAGATTGCCCCGCAGGCAATATGGCAAGAGAAAATGGAATACCAAGATCTGGAGGCAAGTTTTAGTACAGGGCCACGCAGACTAGGTCTTTTCAGAAAAGGAAGAGAAAGATGTAGAAGATATCGGCAATATGAAGTAAGGTTTGGGTACGGCGACCATCTGGGTTTCTCCCGAAGGAAAAATGTGTGATGCGGAGAATATCGCCGATATGGGATGTACGCCCAGAGGAAACTCCCAATGCCAGGCCCAAACAACTGCGTCTTGTCTTGACGAAGCTTGCAAGAACCTATGAGGAGTGACAGCAGCCTAGGTCGTCATGGACCCTGATCGCCGAATGTTGTATGTGATGTAGTGGTGGTGGGAGCTTGGTGGGAGGAGCGGAGTGCGAGTGTGCTGCTCAACGTGGGGCAAGTTTGCCCGGGATTGTGGACAGCAGTCGTGGTGGGAAGGCGCATTTGCTCGTTACAAAGCACGGCGATCCTCGGCGACCAAAAGAGAGAGAAGGATACAGGTTTGGGTAAGGATAAGTAAGAGATGGCACTCACAGCTAGAATAGACTAAGAATATATTGTATTGGGAGGTTGTCGGGGTGCTGGATCATGATGCGACGATATGTGAAGTATGAATATCGACGATAATCCAACCTGTCGCAGTCCGACAGCGCGCAACTTGGAGGGCAGTCCGTCTATCTTCGGAGATAGACTCTTCTACACACCAGAACCAAAGTAAGAGGCGCTGTGGCTCAGGCTAAGTCGATGACAGCAGATTGGGTTGGTAGTTGAGGGAGAATGAAGAGGTGTTGGTGGTCGTCAGGAACCAGGGCGCGTGCTTGATCTGCGCACGGTTGATGATGATGATTGATTTCCTGGGCCTGAGGTCCAGAACCACCTAAACCTAGCAGCACACTGCACAAAAGCTGCCTCTCTGTCTTTCGTGCTGCACCGGCCAGCCAACTTGGGTTAGCTTGCCCAAGCTTCTTAGGTCCAGCCGGGTAGCGAGCACCTAGTCTCGGCGTCATACTTATTCCACTCCCGCCCCAAGTCCGTGGGCATGGACTCGATGTTTGATGTGCAACGGCTCTCGAGCGATCCACCACCACATAATCCCACCAACAGCGTACATTCCGATATTCATTGATATCCATCCAGAACGTGGGGTTCAAAACTGCTGTGAATCATTGTCAATCACAAGAGAAGTTCCACGCCCATGTGTCTTGATTTATAACTTTTTCTGTATAATGCAAGGCGCAGACAATCATGCAACCACCATGTCACCACAAGCAGCCATGGCCCGCCCATAGGAATGATCTTTTCAGTGAGCGAGTACTTGATAGGGATACTACTACACCAACGATATAATGTCATTGGCTGTAAAGCGATTTTGCTCCCTGGAACACACTGAACGTGGCCAGTGTTGGTTTACCATGCCACAAAGCTTGGGTGTATACAAGTCCCGGTGTAATCACATTGGTACGGCTGGTGGTTGCAAGTTCATGGGCTGTGAAGCATGCCTGGTGTTGCCCCTGGTCGTACTCGATGTCAATTATCAATTAAGCTTTGAAGATATTTTGTACTTGAAGCCTGGCCTTCAGCTTATGGATTCAGGCCTGAGTACGTCTATGCAAATAACCTCACAATGGCCGCGTTGCGATAACGTTGCCCATGACGCGGCGTTCAAGGCCCAATCCGTTGGTTGTAGGGCTTATTCAAGTGCAAGTTTATTTTCTCGGGGTTATCATCTTTTTCCCATCAAGAAATGTGCAAACCAAATATCCTTGAAGCACATACAACATGTTAACATACAGTCAGTACATACATCACATGAGAGAACGTCTGGGTTCTGTATCATGTCTTCTGTCATGTCGTATGTTGGTATTTGAAGACGAGATCGACAGCGCTTGATCGTGGAGACGTCCGCTTTACCCGGGCTGGCAGCTTGGCAGGTACCATTCTTCTTACTGGTCCCTGGGAAAACCTCGTGTTACTGCTCGAGTATTAGTAACAGATTAGTTGAATACGACATTTTAGGAGTTAAGGTCTACCAGTCAAAAGCAAGTGTTCTTTAGACTGCCAATTGGCATTCTGGATGGGTCATCATAGGTATGCCTAATTCGTTCCATGAATGTGATGCCGGTGGTCAGGATCTTCGCCTTATCATCTTAGCGAAGCCCTGGCTACTGGTAATCTACAACGACTGTAAGATGCCAGGCAGCCTGCGGTTAAATGGCCTGCAGATGTTGGTATGTACATGGTATGATATTGCAACGCATCCATTGTCAAATGTCAGAGACATGCAGCGCATATGTACGTCCATTGATTTTCACCAGCATCTACCTTCTCCGAAGCAAAAGTTTCCATAGGCCGCCTCCAGGTACTGAGTACGGAAAGCCAAGGCCACGTAGCAGGGTCCACAGCAGGGATCCAGGTACAGCAGGGTGCGGCGGGTTAGCGGCATTGCACTCAGCGCTGTAAGTTTGGTTGCTCCCAGCATTGCGCATGGCTAGCACTGTTTCTGGCATTGCTGTTCTTCAGCGCCTCGCGCATGCCGACGTGTTTGGGGCTCCCATCGCTGTCTGTTTGCTGGACGGTATGTACCCCCTTTTGTCTCCTCTGAGCGACGCCGATTCAGTCCAGTTATCCTTGCCCTGTCACTTTGACACCGGTTTGCATAGTCTGTGTCTCATCAAACATTCAGGGGGCCGATGTCCTATTCAGGTTACACCTGCCATGAATACCAGCTGAAAAGCTGGAGTATGGCACACATGCCGTTGTGTATGGAGCCGAGTAGTGCCGTATTAGAGGGAGAAAAAAAGATAACGAGGAGGTTCTGGCCCGAATGCATGCACGCATAGTACAGTAGTCTTACAGCATTCAATTGGGTGCTTCAAGAGCTGGAATAGAATAACTCCCAGCTCAACACCCCAAAACGCGCTACCTATCAGTGATCGATTGGTCGCTTCCTCCTCGCTGCACTGTAACAGAGCCAAGAGACTCGGTCGCATTACCCTCTTCTTCTTCTTCTTTTTTCCCCCGGAGGCGCGGGCAACATCGTACTAGGGAAACACAAATCCAAACCTTTTTGTTGTTTCACCCGTCTTTATTTTTGTATTCCTTTCCTCATTCTCTCCCTCCCTTGGCTGCGATACGATCCCTTCAATCGACCTAAGCATCTTCCTCGGTAGTCAGGGTGCCTCAGCCTTTCCCGAAATGATTTGACGCCCCCCTTTGTTCCACGTCTTCGCCAAGTTGCATATACTTTTGACTAGAGGGAACAATTGGGTCCCCCAATTGCCCCCTATCGGCGGCCCTCGATCGCATTGACCGGTCCCTCTATTTGACATTTGCCCTGCAATCCCTCCATACCTTACTTCTTCCCTTCAACACCTCCAGGTCCATACCTATTTTTCGTTATACACCATTGTAGCGAGGATTTGGACAAGATGGCGGCCGGAAATGCACGCATCGTGCGATATGTTCTGTTTGCCTTTTTCGTACGTTTCTCCCATGATCCGAACTTTCTGAATCGCCCAGCCGCACCGTACTAACACTAACTGCCGTCTCAAGTTCGTTGCCGTCCTCTATTTTATGTCCCACTCCACATACCAAGGCGTGCCGCTGAAACCAGAATCATTCGGAGCCGGGCGCGGATCGACCGCGAGTAAGCCAGGCGATGGCATGACCGGAGCAGGCACGAAGGCCTCCGAGATCCAGAAGGAGGAGGCACTGTTGAAGAGCGGCGCCAGCACTGGCACCAATGGCGGCAAGTCGAGCGTCGGCTCGTCGCCCAAGGGCACCAACGGCGGCTCTGGAATCGCCGTCTCGCACCAGGACCTCTCCGAGGCCCCCATGGCCTTGACCCCCTCGGACGCCGGTTGGGACAACCTGATGGGCACCGCGCCCGGCCCCCGCATGAACGCCACTTTTGTCACCCTTGCCCGCAACAGCGATATCTGGGACATTGCCCGCTCCATTCGCCAAGTCGAAGATCGATTCAACAAGCGATACAACTACGACTGGGTTTTCCTGAACGACAAGCCTTTCGATGCCACCTTCAAGAAGGTCACCACCTCGCTGGTCTCCGGCAAGACGCACTACGGCGAGATCCCCCACGAGCACTGGTCTTTCCCCGACTTCATCGACCAGGACAAGGCCAAGAAGGTGCGTGAGGACATGGCGCAGCGCAAGATCATCTACGGTGACTCGGTCAGCTACCGCCACATGTGCCGCTTCGAGTCGGGCTTCTTCTTCCGCCAGCCTCTGATGATGAACTACGAATGGTACTGGCGTGTCGAGCCCAGCATCGAGCTCTTCTGCGACATCCACTACGACCCCTTCCGCTACATGGCCGAGAACAAGAAGAAGTACAGCTTCGTGCTCAGCTTGTACGAATACGTCGAGACCATCCCTACCCTCTGGGACAGCGTCAAGAAGTTCATCAAGAACAACCCCGAACACATTGCCGAGGGCAACTCCATGGCATTCCTCAGCGACGACGGTGGTGATACCTACAACCACTGCCACATGGTAAGTGATCTGTTTTTCGGACTTTTGCGGACCAAATTGCTGACATTCTTTCTAGTGGTCGAACTTCGAAGTCGGTAACCTCAACTGGCTGCGATCCAAGGCCTACGTCGACTTCTTCGATTCTCTGGATAGGGACGGTGGCTTTTTCTACGAGCGCTGGGGCGATGCTCCCGTTCACTCGATCGCTGCCGGTCTCTTGCTGAAGAAGGAAGAAATCCACTTCTTCAACGATATCGCCTACTACCACGTGCCCTTCACACACTGCCCGACTGGCGAGAAGACACGACTGGACCTGAAGTGCCACTGCAACCCCAAGGACAACTTTGACTGGAAGGGTTATTCTTGTAAGTTCCTGGTTCATATCGCCCTTTGTGACAAGTTCTCTCAACTAACCCACAACCAACAGGCACATCGCGATACTTTGACCTCAACGGGTTGGAGAAGCCGGAGGGCTTCGAGAACCAGCAAGACTAGAGACGTCGTGATTGAAGTAGTTTTCTGTATAACATAGAGGTCATGCTGATTTCATTCTAATGACGAATTCAAATTATGTGCATCAAACGGTTCCAGGGGGAAATGGACACATCAAAAGGGGTGTGTGGGTAGGCGTCATAAGGGTCCCATTGGAGAAAATGCGGTAGCCAAGAGAGGTTCTTCTGTACATATCTCTTTCAGACATTGTGCCATCTCAGAAAAAAAAAGAGCAGATTTCTGTGTCCGCTTAATCTAGGATATGATATATTACACGTGATGTACAGATGAAGCCATGTGCCCATTTCTCTAGTGCCTTGCAATCCTATGTGGCATTTTTGATGCTTGCTGCCTGTCTATAGTCATCTGTCTCGTAGAGTTTGATCTCCTTAGGCTCCCACAGAGGCCTTCTTGGGCTTCTTGGTGCCGTACTTGCTGCGACTTGTCGAACGGTTGGCAACACCACCCTGAGTATTAGTTAGCAGATGGTTCGACCTCAAGAACCCCCCTTACTAGGGACATTTGCGTGCCCGGCATTAAGTCCGCCATTGCTTTCCCCAATGGCCGCACAGAAAGTAACCGAGAAAGCAAAACACCGAGAACTTACCAGATCCAACGCGCCTCTCACCAGATGGTACCGCACACCGGGGCAATCCTGGGAGCGGCCGCCGCGCACCAGCACCACGCTGTGCTGCTGGATGTTGTGGCCCTCACCGGGGATGTAGGCCGTGATCATGCGCCCGCTGCTCAGGCGCACACGGGCCGTCTTGCGCTCGCCCGAGTTGGGCTTCTTGGGGCGCTGGATGCCGACTTTCAGGCACACGCCCTTTTGCTGGGGGGACCGCGCCTCGGCCAGGGCCGGGGAGATGGCGTGGCGGGCTCGCTTGCCTTTGTTGTGGCAGCCCTGTTTTTTGGTGTTCTCGTTAGAATTGCTGGCTCGTAATAAGGTGTTTGAGAGGAGGAGGAAGGGAATTGGCAGGTAGACGCACTCGAATGGACTGCATTATCGTCGCTTGCGGCGCCGGGGTGCTGGAGAAGGCGCGCACTGTCGTCGTCTTGGTCGGGATCTTGGAGGCGAGGCTCGGCGTCATGGCTGGCCTCCGTGCCAGAGTCGGCAGGAGGTGGCGGAAGAAGGGTGCTGCCATGGTTGCGACGGCGAGGTTCGGTGGCTTCGAGAACGGGACACCCAAAGCAGCTCAGATATCCAATCTCCAATCCAATGTGCTATCGATGCAGCGATACAGACTGAATCTCAATTTGCCAGCAGCTTCAAAGCCACACGCTTGGCTGTGGCTGGTGTTTCTGTCTGTCGGCGTTAAACCTGACCGATGCCCCGCTAGCCTCTCATTGACCAATTCACATGCCAGTTACTTGTAGTAAGGTGGGCAAGTCTATCCCCGCCACCCTTGGGCCGGATCTCACACCTATCTCCCTGCCTTTACCCCAGACTCTGGTCCGGGATTTCTAAGTGGCTATCCTCGGCTGAGGTTACGCTCGGGGAATGCGCCCTGGAATCTGACTTGAAGTTCCGCAGAGGCGACAATTTGTAACCCTCTCCTTAAACACTTTACAAAGCCTTTCTCTTTTTACTGTTGATTACTCGTGGTCCATTCTTGACATTCATCCTCTCTTATTGTGTCTTGTAATACATTTCACATCTTAGCCTGTCTACTACTGCTTGTTTGAACTGTCCGTCCACCATGTCTTCCATCGCACGAGCCCTCCGGCCCGCATTGCGACACAGCCGGAATGTCACAGCGAAGGTTTCCTCCGCACCGCGATGCAGCCGTACCCTTAGGCCGCTCAATGTTTCCCAGCAGCAGTATGTTACACCTCGCCTCACAAAAACAGTGGCCACGGTAATTGTTGTCTAACAAGCACACAAAGAACACGATGTCTCTCGGCCACGCCACGCCGGCTCAATGATATTACCGACATCCCGCCGACGCCCATAGACCACCTCTCCGAGACTGAGGTTGCCATGAAGGAGACGGTCGCAAAGTTCGCCAACGATGTGATATTACCCAAGGTCCGGGACATGGACGAGGCCGAGAAGATGGACCCGGCGTTGGTAGAGCAGCTGTTCGAGCAGGGCCTCATGGGCGTCGAAATTCCCGAGGAGTACGGAGGAGCCGGCATGAACTTCACGTCCGCCATTGTCGGCATTGAGGAGCTGGCACGCGTGGACCCTTCGGTGTCCGTCATGGTCGACGTGCACAACACACTGGTGAACACGGCCATCATCAAGTGGGGCAGCACCGCCCTCAAGAAGAAGTACCTCCCTGCGCTGGCCACCAAGACGGTGGGCAGCTTCTGCCTGTCGGAGCCGGTCTCCGGCTCCGATGCCTTTGCCCTGGCCACCAAGGCCACCAAGACAGCAGATGGCTACAAAATCTCGGGTAGCAAGATGTGGATCACCAACTCGATGGAGGCCGACTTTTTCATCGTCTTTGCCAACCTCGACGCCAGCAAGGGCTACCGGGGCATCACCGCCTTCGTCATGGACAAGGACACCAAGGGCTTCAGCATCGCTAAGAAGGAGAAGAAGCTGGGCATCAAGGCCAGCTCGACCTGCGCCATCAACTTCGACGATGTCGAGATCCCCAAGGAGAACCTCCTGGGCGAGGAGGGCAAGGGCTACCAGTACGCCATCGGCCTGCTGAACGAGGGCCGCATCGGCATCGCCGCGCAGATGACGGGCCTGGCCCTCGGCGCCTGGGAGAACGCCGTCAAGTACGTCTGGAACGACCGCAAGCAGTTCGGCCAGCTCGTCGGCGAGTTCCAGGGCATGCAGCACCAGATCGCCCAGTCCTACACCGAGATCGCGGCCGCCCGCGCCCTCGTGTACAACGCCGCGCGCAAGAAGGAGGCCGGCCAGAACTTTGTCCAGGACGCCGCCATGGCCAAGCTGTACGCCTCCCAGGTCGCCGGCCGCGTCTCCGGTCTGGCTATCGAGTGGATGGGTGGTATGGGCTTTGTCCGTGAGGGTCTGGCCGAGAAGTTCTGGAGGGACAGCAAGATTGGCGCCATCTACGAGGGTACGAGCAACATCCAGCTCAACACGATTGCGAAGCTGCTGCAGAAGGAGTATACCTCCTAAGTGATTAGTTGTTTGCCTTCATTCCAATGTCAAAGAAGGCGTTTGTTCGGGTCAGCATGGGTCTTTCGGTCCTTATATGGGAGTTTGGTAGATTCAGAAACCAGGTCCTCGTCCTTGTGAAGCAGCCTAGACTAGAATACAAACTGACTACTTCTTTTTTCAACCTGCGAATTGAGTGATGGGTGTACTGGAGCCGAGTGTGTGTGCTATTGTAGCATGCTGGCCTTGTAACAATGCCTGCATATTGCGTTGGGTCCAATTGACCCGAGTATTCTTGAATACTGCTCCTCTAAAGGCGAAGACAGTGGCAGGTTAGCTTGCTGGAAGGATTACATATTGGAGATCCCGAGCATCGAAGACGAACAGTCGAGCAAGGAACGAAGGACACGCAGTGAGGAAAGCGGCACCAAGGCGATGGTATTAGTATCTACAGTGAGCCTGTCCTAGCTTCCAGAGATTGCACTCGCAATCTCTGTACTGGACACCCTCGCCACGATGAGGCGCAGGCTCTTCGAGGGTGACTACATACTTATCTACCCCGATACAGCTTCATCATCCACCAGCTTCCTCCGCCAAATTCCCCCTCCAACAGCTTCCTCCTCCGCCAAATTCCCCCTCACCAGCTTCCTCCGCCAGATATCACCTCTCCCAGCTTCGTCCTCCGCCAGAGCCCTCCCCTTCGATCAGCTTCGTCCTCGGTCGGCTTCGTCCTTGGTCGGCTTCGTCTCGGTCGGTGTCGTCCTGGTCGGTGTCGTCCTGGTCGGTATATCGTCCTGGTCAGTATATCGTCCTGGTCGATATATCGTCTTGGTCGGTGTGTCGTTCTGGTCGGTATGTCGTGTCGTCCTGGTCAGTATGTTGTCCTGGTTGGTGTACCGTCCTAGTCGGTATATTGTCTTAATTGTTATATCGTCCTAGTCGAAGTGTCGTCTTAGTCGAGGTGTTATCTTAGTTGAGGTGTTATCCTGGTCGGTATATCGTCTTAGTCGAGGTATCGTCCTGGTCGGTATGTCGTCCTGGTCGGTATCGTCCTGATAGATATGTCGTCCTGATAGACATGTCGTGCTGGTCGATATGTCGTCCTAATCAATGTGTCGTCCTAATTAATGTGTCGTCCTGGTCGGTATGTCGTCCTGGTCGGTGTGTCGTCCTGGTCGGTGTGGTCCTGATCGGTGCGGTCCTCGGCTCCGTCCTCCACCAGCTTCGCCCTCCGCCAGCTCAATCCTCCTCAACCAGCTTCCTCCTCCAACAGCTCCCCCCCCTCTCTCAACAGCTTCCGCCCAAGGTAGCCTATATCAGCTCGATAGTGATATATACCCAATGAGAGAACTACCTATATAGTAAAAGTGTTAGCTGAATAACAAGAGTATATACCAATCAATCCGTCCCATGGCCCGTCCGTTTGGCTGATGAATGAAGTTGTCTGTGATGGATGAAGTTGTCCGTGATGGATGAAGGTGTCCGTGATGGGTGAAGGTGTCCGTGATGGGTGAAGGTGTCCGTGATGGGTGAAGGTGTCCGTGATGGGTGAAGCTGTCCGTGATAGATGTGTTAGGTACATTAGGAAAAAAATTAATTAATTAGAAGAAAGGAATTGAGAAAATTCGGGCTGGGGGGGAGGTATTTATATGCGTAAACAATAATGGCCCGACCAGAATATAGTTCTAGTATAAACCGGGTTTGAAGGGGAAAAGGTGGTCAATATCGTTGCCTAAACGAATTGTGACTATATATAAGAAACCCTGTATTCAGTTCCGGGTCAAAATGAAACTCTATTATTGGAATAAGTGAGTGGTTCATATTTGGCAATTCCAAGCCCAATGCTGCCAAGTTGCACCTTCTTGTGATGGCATGATGGTCTCTGTTGTTGCCCTGTAGGTTTGTAATTGCAAATCTCATTGACCTCGTCCAGTAGAAGACGTGTCTAGCGTATACTGTGTAATGATAAAATCGCCCCCTTACACTTCCAGGCACGTTACACGATACCGTACATCATGAAAAGAATATCATGCCGGCTAATGGCATTCAGGTCCATGGTTCTGCCAGGGCCACGGTAAAGGAGATCTTTGATAACTAACTTATTGGTGCCTGGATCCCGGGCTGCATGCTCTGCAGCTTGCTTCTGCCACTAACGTAATGATCAAATGATACTGGGTAAAAATGTTTCCTAACATGAATATTCGTGATGTCCTTGTTCGGAGTCCATGTGAGACGTTGCCAAAGACCGAGTGCCTTTTGGGCGCACTTTGCGTTGAACAGAGTAGCAATTGTGAGAGCTGGTGTTTGCCCTAGCTTGCAGCAGGAAACGAGAAGGAAGATGGGCTCTCCGAAGGGTTCGCTCGTCCAGGTTTACGAGATGGCGCTCCCATTTCTCTCTGCCGTGGTATACGCGGCGCTCTTTTCGCTTCTCTCGTCAGCTCATTATCTGTTCGTTATTTGAGTATGGAGCCAGGATGGCCTCTGGCCATTGACCCTGGTGGTTGGGTGAAAGGCAGATGGTAGGTGGACGATTGCGAAAAGACTTGAAGGGGATACTTGCTGTACGTACCAGGTCAACCTCCCGCCCTTTGGCGTACATTTGCTTTCAATCTTGGTTGTGGAATAGCTGTCTCCTTGCTTACCAGAGAGAATCAACACGCACCTAATTATCAAGTAGTTGGCTGAAAATGGAATACCTGGTTGCTGATGGAATAGGGGAGCAGGACGATGGACTCAGTTGAATGATCAGTACACCCATTGTCCAATCAATGAATAACAATAGTTATTATTATATATGCTAGGTGGAATAAACACTACCTAAAGTAAGTATATTAAAGACAGTCGGGTATCATTGGATCCATGCCATCCCCAATACAAAAGGAACAACATCCTAACAAATTCCCATCCCATAACCCATCATGATGTGCCCAGTACAACCTCTCGAAACGCCATGCTGCCTAAAGATGATTGGTGTATGCGTGTTGAAACCAATTCCAAGGAAAAGAAAATGTCAGGTGAATACTCTGTATGTAGGGTCGTGACTCACCCCCTAACCCCTAGCCCCTTATTTATATGTGTACCCCCGCCGTCACCGTCCGCCACCCCCCACCATCCCCATACCCCGGCAGCGCATCCCCCCCAAACCCCCCCTCCTCCGGCGCGCGGAACGTCCTCCGGGGCCTTAGGTGCTCCTCCGCCTCGGCCGCCTCCATCGCCGCCTCGAACGAGGGCGGCCGTTCGCCCTCGGCGTCGGCACTTACGGAAGTATCGGAGTCCACGCCGACCTGCAGCGGCACGCCCAGCGTTGCTTTAGAGGTGGTGCCGCCGCAAGATGAAAGGGAAATGGTCAGCCACAGCACGTAGACGCGCGAGACGACGCACGAGTGGAAGGTCGGGGCGAAGGTCTTCTTGTGGGTGGGGAGGCTGATGGGCACCTGCAGCGAGGCCGTGTGGTAGACCGGGGCGGGTTTCGTCGTCTTGGCCGAGGAGGAGGTCGAGGAAGAGGATACCGCACTCCACCGTCGACCACCACTACTGCCGGTAGCGGAAGGATGATCCGAGTCGGCGGCGGCGTCGCTGCAGTAGCCCGAGTCGCGCCGGGCAATCGCCTGCGCCGACTTCTCTTGTTGCCACTCGAGGTCGCCTGCCCCGACGGCCGTGGACCCGAGGGAGGTGTTGTACGTGAAGGAGCCGCGCCCTTGGGCGCCGTAGGTCCGGACCCAGTTGCCCATGTCGGGGAAGTCGTTGATGGAGTTGCCCCCGAAGAACGTCACCGCCGACACTTTGGACGTGACCTCGGTGATCCTGGGCAAGCTGGACGGCGGCGATTGGCCGGAAGAAGATGAGGAAGAAGCGGCCTCGTACCGGAGGTCGATCCGAGCGCTCGTCGTCGTCGCCGCGCTCCCGTCCGCGCTCAGCATGATAGCCCCCGGCTGCGCCGCCGTCAACGTGACCCGGCCCGTCTTGGGCGAGAGGATCGAGCGCCGCACCGACTTGGTCTTGGCCATGCAGTAGAGGCTGTCGGCGGGCGTAATACTTAAAGGGGGCAGCTCCGCGAACGAGGGCAGGACGTGGACGAGCCTCGAGGCGTCGAGCAGCTTGGTCCGCGTCTTCTCCGAGACCTCCTCGCGGAACAGGCGGGCGCGGACCGCGTACTCGACGCGGGCCATGTCCGGGGTCATGTCGTCGCGGTCCCAGGTGCCGAGGCTGGGCGGGAGGCAGAGGTGGTGGGCGCGGACGGCGTCCGAGGCCGTCTTGTGGCTGCAGGCGCTCAGGGTGAGGTGGTCCGGGATGACGAAGTTGAAGGGGACGGTGTAGGTGCGGCCGGCCTCGTACAGGCGCGGGACCGGGTACGACGAGTCCGGGATGGGCATGGTCAGCTTCAGGAAGGTGTGCTGGGTGGCGTGGGGCACGTGCACGCCGTCGACGCGGGTCCGGCTCACGCCCATGAGCAGGATCTGGAGCGAGTCGAACCGGGTGTCCTTGGCGGGGCTGATGACGACGTGGCCCGACAGGCTCGACGACGACGTGTAGGCCTTGGAGCTGTAGTGGTTGTCGAGCTGGATCTCCATGGCGGCGGGTTTCCCGTGGCTGAGCTTCCGGTTGATGCCGGCCAGCACGCCGGTGAAGCTGCTGGGGTTGTTGGAGCTGGTGGTGGACGACATGTTTATTCGAAGCTGTTGAGGTACGGCCGCGGCCTCTTATCAATAAGTAAGCTGCTGCTGCTGGGTATAAGCGAGCTCCGGCGTCGCCCCTAGGGACCGACTGCGGGGTTGATGTGGTGGTGGTGTAATGGCTGGAGGATGCCACCTGACAAGAGAACGAATAGGTCGAATTCGCCTCTCTCTGATAGGGGGTGAATCGCAATTGGCTGGCCGGTCAGTAGCGAATAGCCAAGACGATTCGGAGATGTGCCGGTTTACCCTGGTCCTGTTGACAATGAACAGGAGGCTTGGGGGAACGTTTGGTAGGTAGATAGGTTGTAGCTGGCAGCATCGATGTACTTAACTAATACAATCATGGCTTACAACTTATTCAGGCCCACGGGGTGTGTCTGATCTCTTATATATATATCTAGAATCGAGTAATGAAGAGACCACCTTTTTAGATTGAATCAAGTATGCATGGTCGACTCGATCTTCCTCGTAATCCACGGCAGACTTGACCTGGACCGCACTACGACACTGAGTCATCCATCGTACCAGGGGGGAGACTGGGGGAGACTGGGGAAACACTTGCCATGACATGAGGCACGGGGCATGAATAGTTGATGGATCATGCAATACCTAAGGCGCGCTCAGGCGCTTGCGAGCCACCTGAAGCGGAGAGGGAGGGCTGGTAACTAAACGTGCAGTGCAGCCAACAGTTTGGATGCTGTTGGGGGCCGGTCGCCATTGGGCCCCCCGTTCGTTTGCGTGCTCGTGTTACTGTAGACGCCCTTTGCACTACACACTCGCATCCCGGAATGGCTTGGATCATCCTGACGCCAACGGCCCCGACTAAACGAATCCTGTACTGTGGGCGCGCGGGAATACCTATGTATGACTCTTTTTGGCGTACATATGCAATGTACCTAGTGTTTTAGCGGGCATGGTCAAACAGAGTTGGGGTAGGCTGCAGGAGTGTTTTCCGATCCATGCAGTACCCAGCCCATCCATCCACTTGGGAGGAAATCCGGGGTCCAACTGCTCGGTCCGAGCTGACTATACGGTACGCCCTTTTGTGCTTAATCTGTTGGCTTCCCATTTTCTTGGCATCGAAATGATAGACAGAGTCGCATTGATTTCCTGTGCTTGCGTTGCATACATACCAATATGCCCCCCTCGTTACATCGGTATAAGAATAGATGGCGATACCTGTGGTCCATGAATGGCATCATCCGGTGGCATCCACCATCCATCTCTTCTCGACGAGCCGGTCAGAGTTACACATGCCGGATACCCTTGTTTGTTGATGCCGCTTACCCACAAACACAAACATTCGGATATAAAAAGCGTACTTTTCCACAGGCTGGCTAGTTCCCACCGATGAGCAATATGACACTCTGACATCGTCATCTAAGGGGACTGGCTACCCTAGGTAGAGTTAGGTAACTAGAAGCCAGCGGGCGGTGGTGGTGGTGGTCATGGTTGCATCTTGGGATCGACCGATCTCGGAGTCCATCCACCTTTCGCAATCTGGATTGATTACCTGAGCAGTCCAACTTACCAATCCGTCCCGATCAGGCTGGTGGCTCTCAACAAGTGCAGTAGGGCGGGTAGGTATTAATAAGTAAGTTTCCGAACTAAGCCTCTGGATCTTCAGGTGCTGCTGTAAGCGAGCCTGTCGAGTTTGCTTGGCAATGGAGGGTTATACCTGTACCGCCACAGTTGTTGGAGCAAACCAATGTTACCCATCACGCATGCGAGCAAGTTTGCTCAGCCCTCATTGATGTTGGTTTTCCAATATTTCAGCTCTGGCCCCCGAACCAACTTATAATTGACGAGTCTTATATTACTTTTATAGAGACCAGTCAGTTTGCTTTGAACTCAACCCAGCCAACACTGTCAAGCTGACCCGCAAGGAGGGAAGGAAAGCAGCGGTGAGTATGGATCATGTACGGACATGCAGTACCCTATGTTGGTCCTGAAATGAGTCCTCGCCGGCCACTGAACTCCGAAGATACGGAGTTTCCCGTCTCCGAGGATCGCGACGTTTGTCCATGTATGTAGTAATGAGATGAACAGATGGATCAGCATCCACTAGCCCTAGCCCACGCCTTTCGGATAACAAGTCCGATGACCAGGGTAGCACGCCCCGTAAGACTACAATAGCTAGCCCCGGGAGCTTGGCCGTTAGCGAGATACTGTAGCGAAGCAGAATGGACGTCACGAGGATATTCCAAAGCTTCTTTCTCCGTCTCTAATGTTTTTATACTCTCCTTAATATCTATCTATGCTCTAAACACACAAGATGGAAGGTCTATATATCTAGATAGCAGTACATCATGATCATCAATCAGATCACGGCAATTACCGTCTAGTCCCACGAAATGTAAAGCATTATACCCGCACCCACAGCAATCGCCGCGAACTGCACGAGCGTCTTGCGCAGCTCGACCGACTTGTTGGGCCCCGTCTCGAGCAGCTCGGGGATAACGGCGACGGTGCCGACGTAGAGGAACGTGCCGGCCGTGAAGGGCAGCAGCATGTCGCCCCAGCTCAAGCTGGTGCCCCAGATGCCCTCGTTCATACCCATCGGGGCCCCGCTGCCGCCGTTACCGCCGTACTCCTGCACCGCGATGCCGACCAGGGTGCCCAGGAGCGCGCCCACGGCCGTGACAAACTGTGCGCCCATCGCCGCCCGCTTGGAGAAGCCCGACTGCACCAGCAGCGCGAAGTCGCCCACCTCGTGCGGGATCTCGTGGAAGAAGACGGCGACGGTCGTGGTGGCGCCGATGGTGGGCGAGGCGTAGAAGGAGGCTGACATGGCCAGGCCGTCCGTGATGTTGTGGGTGAAGTCGGCACTGGACGGCGGGTTAGCATAAGTATGTATACATAGAGTAGGTCCATATATCGTTAAATGTGTACTCACATCAAGTTGAGGTAACCACCGAGCTTGACACTGGGGTTGATTTCCTTTGCCGCCGGGGCCTCGGGCTTGGCGACCTCCTTCTTGGACTTCTTCCTCGACTTGACGCCGTCCTTGGCCTCCTCAATGCCCGTAGCCACCACCGCCGCCGACGCCACCACGGCCTCGTCATGAGCATGACCCCCATGCCCATGCCCATGCTCGTGCCCCGCGCCGCCAGTCGCGATGCGCAGCCCCTTGTCCATGGCCACGAACGTCATGAAGCCGACCATGATGGCGACGCCCAGCAGCAGGTTGCGGTTGGGCTCGACCAGGACGAAGCGGACGTGCTCGGGGCTGTCCTCGCCCAGGAAGATCTCGGGCAGCAGGTGGAAGAGGGTGTCGCCCATCAGCCCGCCGACGGCGAAGGCCACCATGACGGACAGCGAGGACGGGTCGATGTTGGTCGGGCACAGGGCCAGCAGGAAGTTGGGCGGCCCGCTGATGTACAGCGTCGCGAGCAGCGCGTTGGTGGCGGGGCTGCCCGGGAACAGCACGGCGAAGATGCGCGACGTCAGGGTCGAGGTCGTCGAGGCGGCGGCCTGCTTCTCGGCGTTGAGGGCGGCGACGACGGGGCAGGACTGCGATTGGGAGAAATGCATCGTCAGTGCAATTGCTCTTCGTAAATAGTTCAATTGGGAGTATTGCTGGTCCTCCTTACCTGCAGTTTCTCCTCCAGGGCCTCCATGCTCAATGCGCTCGCGGATCCATGATCGGCTTTCAGCTTCGCATCGACGGATGCCAGCGCAATGCCAATGAGTAGCAGCAGCAAGAACCAGCTGTTTCTGTGTATGAATCCCATGTTGCCGTTTGCGAATTGGGTGTCGTGTCGTGTGGTATCGGAGGGGAGAATTCAGGAGAGGCCAGCAGATCAGATAAGCGAGATGTCCGACTTGGGGCTATCTCGACGAAATCGGAGCGCTAGTTTTAGTGGAGAGGCACGAACGCCCGCAGCAAGCATCAGCCCCTCGTCGTACTGATCTTGCCATCTTGAGCCAGTCTCTCGTCAAAACTTGAGATCGTCCAGTGTATGCTGTGTGACGCAAATAACAATTACTTGAGACGATATAACGGGATGGGAAAAGCGAAGACTCTGGGTTGTAACAGTTTAGCTGGCAACTGAGGAGGTTCCGAGTTTGAGTGGTATGGCAACTAAGACCCCTGAACGAATGTATGCTATTAATCTAATTCCGTTGCATCTTGCTGCTTGGCCTACTGTGGGATTGGAGTTGCGATAGTATATCAGTCCGCGTTTAGGAACAGGTCTATGGTGTTTTACATGCAGCTACAGAAGAACCTTACAAGGTAATTCCTAAAAAGCAAATAGTTGTTTTAAAGGCTTGGGGAAGGGGCGGCATTGCCACCAGCCCGACACTGAAGCACATGATAGATCGCAGTCGTAGCATTGACAAGTAGTATGTATGTAGTCATATATAGTCAGTCAAAGGCCGAGTTTATATGTGACTTTTCTGTTTTGTAGGAGTTGCTGTTGGGCTCCACAAGGCACTGTCACAGATCAATAGGGGCGCGAACTACATTATGGCAAGCTAATATCTTCTGATCAACTTCTTGTTTGACATTGTATTTAGGGCGAGCTCTATCGAGGTCACGATCGGCAACCAGCCGCGCCGCTCACCCGTTTCCGCATCACATGTCTTATGTTGGCATCCCGAACCTCGAGACTCCCTAGGCCAGACTCAAAACAGCAGTCCATCCGCCGTCTTCACCGGCACCTTCAGCAGCCCCTTTAGGTCCAGCCCGCTGCGCCACTTGCAAACCATCTCGACATACACCGCATTCCCCTCGACAAACTCCCGCTTCTCCTCCACAGTCCCGCGCTGCCCCCAGAACTTTGCCTTATCCGCAGCCGCAGCAGAATCGCTGTCGCCGTGCTCCGCGCAGTAGCCGATCTGGGCATCTCGCTCCCCGAACGCCGGCGCCTTGTACATGCTCTCGGGGAAACCGGGCCCGTAGGTGTCGCCGACGACCTTCACGGCGTCGTTGGGGTACTGACGGCGCAGCGCGAGCGTGCCGACGAGGTTTGCGAGGCAGAATTCCGTGTGCTTGTCGTTGACGCAGGCGGCGCGGCGGCAGGGCTCCAGGGCGTACTGGTTGCAGCCGTCTTTGGCGCAGAGGTAGTTGCGGAAGGTACAGGCGGGGGTGAACCGGGTGGTCATGGTTGTGGTGGTTTTTTTTAGCAGACTTGGCAGTGGTAAGATCTGAGGGTTGTTGTGATGGGCGAGTAATGGTTTCATAGAGAGGCTGCCTAGAGATCGTATGGAGGCAAGTTATATACATAGCGGGTTGTATTCACACGATTCTAGAGAAAGGAGGCCCCCGTTCGTTCATTGTCGTTTGCCTACCGGAAAAGCCAACAAAGATGCGTTCATCTTGAAAGTAGTATGGGAAAATGGACACAATGGCCGACGTCCTGTCAACGGGAACCAGCCCAACAAAGCCATGGGCTCGTCAGATGAAGACGAGTAAGAGGCATTAGTAAGAACACCTTCGTCATCTCGGCACCACCAGTTTCAGGAAGCTGAACCTGACTACCCCTGGATGTCAGAACGATGCTTACTACAGGAAGCAAGAAACCCAATATGCTTCAATCAGACCATGGGGGCAAATAGTATGCGTCGTACGATATTCTCGTATATATTCAATCTCTGTCTATTGCGTATCAAGTCTCGCAGAACCACGCCAATCTACCGGATATCGTGACTCGAGAACAGTCCTATGTGTATGCGGAAAACCAAACCTGCAAACTCCCATCGCATGCCGCTCATGATATAGAAAAGACAGTAAAAACACATACATGGGGCTCCTAGTATAGCCGAAAGGAACAAGAACATTACTGGATAGTTACACCCATATCACGGGGTATTTAAACAATACGCTCATCAGTGTCCACCACTCCCCTCAGCCCCGGACCCGGCCCCATCACCCCCGCTCTCCGCCGCATGCACATTCGGGAAGTAGAACGCCGCGACGGCGATAGCCACGTAGAGAATGACGCAAAGAAACCCCTCGAGGTAGTTGGACTTCTGGTCGCGGAGGAAGTTGCCGACGGCGATGACGGCGAGGATGAGCATGACCATGTCGAAGATCTGGAAGTCGAGGCTCATGGGCTTGCCGAGGCCCCAGCCGACAATCACGACGAGCGGCCCGTTGAGCAGGGCCGTCTGCAGCGTCGAGCCGAGGCAGTGCGACAGCGCAAAGTTCATCTGGTTGTCCCAGGCCTCGTCGATGGCCGTCAGGTGCTCGGCCGCCTTCTCGACGAGCGGGACGAGGATCAGGCCCACGAACGGGTCCGTCAGCCCGTGCTCCTCGATCATGGGCTCGATCAGGTCGACGAGGATGTAGGCCAGCAGGGCCACGAGCCCGACCGAGATGACGAGGGCGATGAGACATTCCGTCAGGGTGAGCTTGTCCTTGTTCATGTCCTTCTCGCGGTCGTGGTCGCGGTGCTCGTCGTGCTCGAAGATGGCGTTGAAGATGCCGTCGTGCGTCTTGGTCTGGAACCAGACGAAGACGAGGTACGATATCAGCAGCAGGATGGCCACGGCGTGCGAGATGTTCAGCACGCTCTGCTCGAGGACCTGCGGCTCCAGGCCCGCCGTGCCCGCGACCGAGCGCTCGAAGATGGACGGCACGGCCAGGCCGATGCCCGCGGTCAGCAGCAGGCCCGACCCGGCCTCGGTGATGGCCTCGTCGAAGGTGGCCTCGTCGCGCCGCATGCCGGCCGCGAAGAAGCACATACCGAGGCAGAGCAGCATGGTCGCCAGGATGGAACCCAAGATGGCTCCCTGGATTAGGATGAATCGGTTGTTCACCAGAAGCATCATGAACAAGATGATCTCGACTACCGAGGCAAATCTACATCAAAGAGAAAATATTAGTTTCGGGCACTTGAATATACTATCAGTAGGGCTTGCATTGCAAAACTTACGTAGTCTCCGTCAAAACACCAAGCATGTGAGGCATCTTCCGCGCGAGCTCCTGCCCCGAGAACCCCACGAGGTTGGCGCAGGGAATCATGCCGATATAAGCCAGAATAAACTTGAGCGTATTCTGCTCGTGTTGGGGCACGGCGAAATACACCGCAATGGCGGCCGGCACGACGGGCCACAGGATGTTGACGGCGCGGGAGATCCAGCTGGTCGAGCGCCAGATGATGCGGAAGAAGTGCAGCGGGTGGATGCCCGTCCGCCCGCTCTCGCCCTCGGGCCGCACGGGGATCTTGCCGCGCAGCCCGTCCTTGCGCGGCGGCTCGCGGTGCCCGTGGTGCCGGAACACGACGCCCCGGTGCCCGTGGCCCCCGTGCACGTGGCTGTGGTTGCCGTGCAGGATGTCGTGGCGGTTGCGCGGCACCGCGGCCGTGGCGTCGCCGTCGGCCTCGCGGTCGCGGCGGCGCGAGGTGCTGCTGCCCTGGTGCGACTTGCGCGGGCTCTTTTCGCGTTCGACGCCGCCGTTGCTGTGGCCATTGCCGTTGTGGGAACGGCGGCCGCTCGTCGTTGCGCCTGCCATATTATTTATTGCCGACTTATACAGAGGCTTGGCGACTTGGTTGTTTTCGCGGGTCCGTGGAGTATGAGTTCGCAGCAGGAGAAAACCAACAAGTGAAGTCCGTCAGTTACTCGTACGTAAGCGTGGGTTTTTGGTGCTGCTACCCTATCGCGAGAAAAGAAAGGATCAGGGCTGGGTGGGCGAGCGATCGATCAACTGCGAGACGGAGACCTCTCCGGCGGCTGAGATTCACTTATCAAACCCACACTGGCTGGTCGTGGTGGAATGAACGACAGTCGAAATATGGGAACCAGGACCAAGAGGAGAAGTTTCCCTGGTTAAACAATCAATTGACGGAAAGTAAACATGGTAGCATAAACGGGAAAAAAGACGACCTCAGCAGACGAGAGAATGCCAGCCCAATCGTTTGTTGTTCCAGCAGCCAGCCAGCCAGCCAGCATCAGCATCATCGACCGGGTCCCGTTTCGCTTCGAACTTGGGCCAGCCAGCAACCAGCCAGCCAGCCCCCCGGCCCCTCCTCCCCTGGCCAGCGAACAGGGAACCAAGACATGTCCTCATGTCTTTTTTTCCCTCAATGCCAAGCCCTCCCTTCAGCTGCCGTAAGACTGGCGGAAACCCGATAAGAGAAAGAAGCATGTTCGTTGTCTTGGCGTACGTTTCACGTCCCACGTCCCACGTCCCATAGGTCCAGTTGGCAGGCAATACGGGAAGTGGGTGATTGGAGCGGGTTGGGAAGAAAAGAACAAGGGAGAGAGGCGCGCGCCGCAGGCGCAAGCGGTCTAGAACTGGTCAAGCATGCCCCGGACGGCGCCCTCAATTGACATCATGCTGCAGAAAATAGGCCAGCCCCTGACTTTACTAGAGCTGAGATAAAATTAGACAACGCAGAATCTGCGATTTGCTACCGATACTCTTCAGCTTCATTAAACCCACGAGTCAGGGCAGTCTTGGATGAATTGATGATCCCCTTGGCACTGGGTTCCCATTATCACGAACAGTCCCAATGTATTCCGTGAGATTACTCCGTATTGGCAATCAGGAAATGTGCTGCAGTGCACGTGGCATCAGCTCAGCGAGCAGAGATTCCCCACGATCCCAACCGGGACTAGGGGAAACAGAAAACGGGGATTTCGTCTCATCCAATCAATGCAGGTCCACTACCAAGAGCTGTCAAGAAGAAGTAGTCTGAGGATCTTGAGAAGGCACTAGTGATGTTCTGACGGCTTGACCAAGAGTTGGCACGCAGGCTCACATACTAAAGAGCTTACAGTAATTAGGCAGTTAAGACATTCACCAAGTTCTGGGCAAAAGCTTGGGAAGCTTGTCCCACGTTGTAACACATTGTTGCTGTACATGGATTCCACTGGGATATGTCTATTTTTGTGACGGTTTCAGAAGATAACTATTCCACATATCTCAATCGAATGTGCCTTTCCCCGTGCACTGCAAAGTATATATCCTACGACAGATAGTCGATGGGGTTTCGGCACAGTGGGCACGTATTCTGGTTGCTGCTGCGGAACCACTTGTACAGGCAGGACCTGTGGAAGAGGTTCTTGCAAGTCCCGCAAGCCTTGTCGGGTATCCGCTTGTCGCTGCTAATGATGCTGTAGCAGATGGCGCACTCGGTCTGGCCCTTCATGGCGCCGTTGACGTTGCGCTTAAAGGCCAGAAGCCCGTCTACAATACTGCCGCCCTGTTTTTGTCATGTTAGCCATTCTGTGACTTGTTTGGCGGATGAGGTATCCAATGAAACTTACCGAGAAGGTGATAACTCCCTGGGTGGCCAAGATCCACGCCTGCCACTTCTTCTCGCTGACCGCGAGACGGTTCACCCCAATCACCGCCACACCGTCGAGAGGGAAGGCCGGCGGAACCCGAATCGCAATCGAAGCCTCGTGTTCGTCGACCTCGTACCCCACCGAGATCTCCTTGGCGGCCCGGCTGACTCGGACAATGAGCTCCTTCTCGTCGTCGGCCGGCGCTTCCTGTGTCTCTGCCCACTTCGTTACGTCCTCGAACGTCTCCGAGACGATGATCGGCGAGAAGTACTTGGCCACCCAGCTCTCGACCGCGATCTTGGTCCGCTTGGATTTACAGTCGATGTGCCACGCCTTGAACAGCCCTGGGACGTACTTGAGCACGAGGTAGAAGAGATGGACCAGGAGCCATTGCATGTTCTTCTCTTCCATCTCCGTCTCTGCCAGCTTGATATCATATGAAGTGATATGCTCGACAGTCAAGTTCTCACGGTCGAGATTCAGCCCGTTCGCTGCCGAATGGCCTAGCACATCAAAAGTGAACTCCATAAGGGGTCCGATATAGTTCTCGCTCTTGAGGATGTCGGCATAGTCACTGCGTAACTTGAAGGACGCCGCCTTGAAAGCGTCGAAGACGAGATGCCACGACAACAGGTACGATCTTATAGGTGTGGGGAAGCGAGCCAACGCCTCATCGGAATACGCCTCGAGAGTTGGCGCCTCCAGGAGGAGCGAAAGGAGCTCGTCGGGCAGCTTTGCGGTCTTTTTGTCGAGCAGCACGTCCAGAGATAGCTGCTCCTGAGCAGCCGGGAGAGCCTTGTGGAGCACAGAAAAGGCTGCTGTTTGGGTAGTCCGCGAATCGGCTGCCACCAGGCCGTACAGGTCCGAAAGGTCCTTGACATGGTCCAACGGGATCTTCTCTACCAACCGGCAAACCATGGTATCGACAATCTCCAGAGGTTGGGTTTCCTGTTCGTGTGAAAGGTTCAAGAGCTCCAACAGCGCTGCTGATCGTGTTTCTGCTGTGCTTTGAAGCACATCGACGAGATCGTCATTTGGCTCCTCTAGCCCTTGTATCGTAGTGAGCAGTCGAAGAGCAGCATTGATACCGGGCAGGCGGTAATCCAATGACTGGCTAGTCGTTTTGGTGAACAGGTAGAGACAGAAGTCAATAGACCGCTCCCAGTACGAGCCATAGACATCCTTGATGCAGGGCAGCAGGCAACGAAGAGCCCGGCAGCTCTCGGTGGCAAGACGGTAGTCCAAATCCTCAGGTGTCTCCAGCCACGATGTAATTTGCCTGACCGCAAACACGAGACGGTTATTGGCCACGGGGAGTTCACCTGCTTCGTAAACTTGCATGCAAGCATTAAGCACGACCAACAGCCCGAGCGTTTTGTCGGAATCCAACTTGGCTCCAGCGATGTCGCTGACAAGCCGGTTGCAGAAGTTGTTGATAGTCTTGCTGGCGGACAAGGTCTCGCCAGCCCCCGTCAGGATGGCAGCTGCTGGAAGAATGGTCGAAGGACTTGATTTCAGGACTTGCAACTGGTTCAGCCAGTCTTCTGCGGAGCTAGGGAAGCCGTGCCTCTCGGTCAGTGCTTGTACTAGCTCGCCTAGTACGCGAGCATGATAAAGGCCGAGAGTGGTAGTGGATTTGGTGGTTTCTAGCAGTTCGCTGAAGATAGTGTGGATAATCTCAGAGTTTTTGGAGCCGGAGCCGTCTCTCCATCCACTGGCATCATCTGTCATTGAGCTCAACAACTTCCGAGCTGAGGAGACGAGGTCCTCAGCATATGACTGTGTGGCCTCGCTCTCCAATGAGCCCCAGACTCTCTTTTTCTCCATCGCCGTCAGTTGGTCTGCAGCAACCTCTGCAGTGACGGCCAGGCATACCAGCAGATCGGCCTGCTTATTAGATGGGAGTGGGCTAAGATCCAAGCCTGATGAGAGCATCTTGGAAAGGTAGATAGCCATCCTACCTGCGATGGAGCATCCGCTACGGTCTCGCTTCAACTCTCCTGCGGCATCCGGAGAAGAAGGCGCAACCAAGAAGTACGAACCTGCAAGGCTACTCGTGAGTGAAAGCGATGGGTTAGGTGTAACCTCGCACAGCGAGGCCAGCTCTTTCTTCCAGCATTCGACATCTGGCATAATCGACGCCAGGACCTGGGCATCACCTGCGGCGTCTCCTAAATGTATTGCCTGCTGCACGAGCGTCTCAATGCTAAGAGAGCTGACACTCGCGTCGTTCAGGTTGTGCTGTATAATTTCGATCTTGTTCGGCTTTGTGGACGGCTTGTCTAACAACGCCTTCAAGCTGACCAAGTCTGGGTCATTGGACTGCTCAGAGAGGCTCAAGATGCTGGTCATCAGGGACATATGAATCTCGTCATCCGCCGAGAGAAGCTGGGGGTTATTCTGGGCAATCAACATGAGTCCCTTGCAGACGCCGGATGAGGGCTGTCCGTTGAGATTGGCCAAGCGGTTCACCAGCTCCTTGACCAGCTTCTTGGTAGAGTCATTGGTCAACGCGCTGTAGCCAAGTACGCCGTCATACAACTTCCAGTCTACATCGCCAACCCCAGCAGTACACTCGAGGCAGAATCGGACAAGGTGTTCCTGAAGGACATCGTCTTGATGAGCTAATGATGCCGAGGCATTGCTGGAGATAAGCATCGACACCGCTTGGACTGCCAACTTGCTATCATCCGCCGACAGGTCATCCGCCGACAGGACGGATGCAATGATGGCCTTCCACACTCGCGTGAATTCTTCTTGTCGCTCTTGAACCTCGCCTAGGCTGACAACGCTCGAGAAGAGGTATGGCGCGCTGGCTGATTTCAGGAGGGCGGGGCCACCTCTCGATACTGCCTCCTCAAGCTGTCGCAGAAAATCGTCAGCGTGCGGAGATGAGAACAGCAGGGGCGAACTCTTGAGGGACGATTGGACTGTTGTCGCGGCGCCAAAGGGCTTCCACTGTCTGGTCTCCAGTAGCTTCAGCGCGTCAATCAGCAGTTCAACCGACGGTTTCGCGGGAATATCGGGTATCGGTCGATCGGTCGCAATGGTTTTCGAGTGGCCTTCGAGAATTTTTCCGCTCAACGCAAACCAACGGCTGCCTTCATCGGCGATGGCCTTCTGGGATTTTTCGTGCTCTTTGGACGCCTCAGGCAAGGAGCCCTTCATGCGCTCCCTAAATTGGTCTCGTAACGTTTCCCAAAGCTGCTCCGTCGCTTGCACCACTTCTTTCTTGGGCGATACGGCGGACGATGTGTACGCCTTGATAACGACAGGTATTTGGCATCCAGAGGCCCAGGCTGAAAGCTCAGGGCGAGGGAAAAGGTATTGCTCGGTGAGCGGGAAAAGACAGTCCTGCACCAACTTGGTCGCTGATCCTTCTGTGTCCAACTTGAGAATGAACTGCCGGACCAGACTCAGATAGCACGACCATGCGGCAACAGCATTGCTGCGCGGCTCTTCTCGCCTGACAACTCCCGTCCTCAAACACTCTATACATTTGGTAGCCCCTTCCAAGTCGCTGGGAAGTATGCCCTCAGGTAGCGTGTTGAGGAGCTTGTCAACGGACTCCCAATGTGAAGCAGGGCCGCCCTGGGAGCCCTTTTCGAGGAAGAGTTGTAATCGCGAAAGGGGCGATTTCTTCGCTTTGTAGTCCGTTGTCCAGACCGTAGGGTGTTTTGCCGTCAGAGCGAGCAAAGTCCCGACAAAGTCAACAGCGGACCCTGTCTGATCGCTCTTCAAGCCTTCTGCAATGTAGATTTTGCTCAGTTGTGGGAGCCTAGCCTCGATCACTCCTGGCATTTTGTCGAGGCAGGTTCGGACCATTTGATGTGACTGTCTCCTCACAAAGTTCTCGTTAACGATTGCGCTGGTCCACACTTTTTCCGACTGGAAGAACGTATCGTAGCTCTCCTGGTTCTTTTCGATTTCCGCAACATCGAGCTTCTCCAGCAGGTTGAGCACGAGCGCAAGGCTTCCGCCCATGACTCGGTAGTACTTGGCTTCCGCATCGTCGGCGTTGGTGGAGCGCTCATCGCTCAGCGAGTCTACCGTCTCTATTATGGCGTCGGAGGCGTACTCCAAAATTTGCGTCTGACACTTGCGCCAAAATTGGGCGACCTTTTCTGGAGTGGTGAGGAACGAAGCCAGACCGTCTGTAGCCACCCGCGCAACGCCCCGATCTCGGTCAAAGGTTCCGGCCAGCCAGGTGCCGACGATCTTAGGTATGCGACGTTCCATGCGCTTCCGCGCCGACCTCACAAGCTCGAGTTGCAAGGTGTGCGAGAGCTCACGGACGCGCCGTGAGTTATCGATCGATATGCGCGGGTACAGCTGGACCCAGGCGTCTAGGATGGCTTCTTCGGCGCCGCCGTCGCGCTCGTGTGGGTGGGCCTCGACGAAGGCGACCAGGTCTTCCAGCGCCTTGGCCTTTGTCGTGGCATCTTTCTTGAGCAGGTTCTTGAAGGAAACGGCGGCGTTCGCGTCGGATATGGTCGCAAAGTTCGGGGGCTCGGATAGGTAGGACAGGTTGCTCCCGCTGGAAGCGGACGAGAAAGCTCCGAACCCGCCTGCGCCCGCAGCTGCGAAGGCCGCTTTGCCGCTGGCGGCCTGGGATTTTCCTGATCGTCGGCTCATCTGGTTGGTTTATGGACGGACGGTGGGTTATTGGAGTCCCAAAGGGTTTTCAGCGGGTGGGTGGTGGGTGTTGGTGATGATGCTGTCTATCCAGAAATGGCCTTTTGGTTTCCTCTTGCTGCGCTGAACTTTTACCCCACGGCGGGGCAACTTGCTGTCATCCAAATCGAAGCGTGAAAAATGTCTAGGTCGCTTAATGTGCCAGACGAGGTAGGAAAAAATCAGAAAAAAATGACACTGTAAAGAATCTCGTTGGACCTGTGTATGCAACATTCAATTGGGACCTGTAATAAGGTTTGAAGGTTTTGAGGCGAGAGTTGCTATTCGTCAGGTGCAATCGCCGTTTGAGTCAGCCCGAAGCTATGGGGAACTACTGTCACGGAATGATGTCGATATTCTAAGCCCTGTCCAAGCTTGGCCCTGGAAGCTCTGGAGCTCCTAGTCCCGCCTGAGTGAAAACTCACTTCCACAGGCAATAAACTATTCTTAAGTTCAATTATGAAGGATTTTACTAAAGCTGCCCTTCATATATGGCATTTCCCTGGTCTTTAAACAAAAAGCTGAACGAAAGTCGGAGCACGATCACACACAAACAGCTTTTGACACTGACAATAAGCAAATGCTTGATGCTCAAGGTGCTCCAGCTAAAGATGCACAGGCCAATGACGCATGCAGCTCACCAGCAAGGATGATAGAGACACACCAAATCCGATCTTAAGGGAGCCAAGATCGCCTACCCCGCAAACACCCGCTCACGTTAAGACAGCAGCTAGGTCCTCTTCCCACTGCGGCCCCGGATTTGCAGGCCCCTAGGGCGCATTGCGAGGGTCTACATATTTCAGATCTCAAGGCCATTGAGAACAGCTGACGGGAGGAAACTCTCTTTCAAGACATGTGCTCAGGATATGTTAATAAGATTACCACCACTCACTGTTAGGATCACAACCATCTCTGTTACAGTTATATCCAAGGCAATAGACGCCCAGGCAATGCCTAGCGGCCTGGCACTTGGCCTCGTTGGTTCAGCCACGGCAGAAGGGATGCATCGGATTGTTGTTGGTGTTGGTGGTGGCAATGAGGGGACATCCCCCAAACACCCCGGGTCAAGCCTTGACTTCAGCGAGCTTGAAACTCCAACTTCTTCACCTTCTCAACCTCCATGTGCTTCCTGTCAACCATACGACGGCAATAGTTACCATCGATTCTACCCACATAGCATAGTCCCAGAATAAGAACCACAACGCATTTCACCCTACTTTGTGGGTTTCTTTGTCTGTCCCTCCTCTGTCCCGTAAACGCTACCGACTGCGTCGCGTGTAAGTACTGGAGGATTCCGTTACGTGATCTACTCCGCACGAGCTTAGAGCTCCAAGACTCTACCTATTCCGACACCATCTTTGGTATTGCATTACGGCTTGAACAGGCTTCATCTTGTGGCTGCAAGCATTCATCTAATCTTCCTTTAGGTGTATAGCTCGACTGTTGGTAGCATGATCTTGTAGTTGGCTTAAGTCTGCCGCCGCGATGCTGACCAACATTGTGTCGCAAACGTCCCCGGGCGCAGGATCGCTCTACATCAGAGCATCCAGCTCCAATGTCCTCACAGCGGCTAACACTTCGTTACTACTGAGGGGTCGACATCACCAACAAGCCCGTGCATATCGCTGCGGTCCATGGTCATCCTACTTCGGCCCCGACATCCAAAGGCATTCGCGCCGCCGCCAACGCATAATCAAGTACAAGTATGCCGAGTCGCAGAATAGGAAGTCGTCATGGGACCAGAACCCACTGGCCAACGACGCCAAGACAGCACTGCGACGTATCGTAGGGAAATACTGGCAAGCGGGAGCTTCGCTTTGTGGCGCCAGTCGCATGGTCAGCTATGACGCAGGGCCGTCTCAAGCGTACAAAGAAGGAAAGCAGAAAGACCATACACAGAAGACTGCATCTGCCAGCAGTACATGGACCAGTCCGCTGGGTGATGTCATACATCGATGGACCAAGCAGTCCTCGCCGGGGGTCAAGAGGGCAGACTATTCTACAGCAGAGGCTTCTGCAGGTACCCCATCTGAAGATGATTTCATCATTGATCCCATCACCAACCGCAAGGTGATCCGCAAGACATACCGGGCTGTCCAGTCGGATACTGAAGCGCCTGCCGAAGCGTTCAGGTCATCTTGGTCTCCGGGCCCACGTCTTCCACCTACTTCGTCTCCGGGACTATCTCGGGACAGGTTGAGAAAGTATGAAGAAGTGGAAATCGATCCGTTGTCTGCCGCGCCTTATCAAAGCCCCGACCCGACCGCCACGCACAGGCAACAACCTGGGTCTCAAAGCGAAGAGTACTCATTGAACCATTTACCCCCAGAGGACCAGGCGGAGGTGTACGATGATCTACATAAATACAGCCCCTCGGAGCACGACGAAATCAAGGATATCACCGAGGAATCAGCACCAAAGTACGATGATCTACACAACTACAAGCCTGCAGAACATGATGAGATCGACCCGCCTTCCTCAGAGCCCGTCCAGAGATATGACGATCTCCACGAGTACAGGCCTACAGAGCATGACGAAATCGAGTATGAGCCGGAACAGCCAGTCCAGAAATACAATGACCTCCACAACTACCGGCGTATGGAACATGATGCGACGACAACTTCGGCTTCACAGTCTGCACCAAAGTATGACGACCTTGGCGACTACAAGCCCTTCAGGTACAACGAATCAGATGCAACCCAGCCCGAGCCCAACCCAGTTTATGATGACTTACACAAATACAGGCCGTATATGTACAACGAGAATTCCCCGACGGCCGATGAGGCGGCAGCGCCAAAGTACGAAGACTTGGACGAGTACAAGTCTCCCACGGACCAAGCCGACATCGAAGCTGATTCAGCCAAGCCGAAGTACGAGGATCTGGATAAGTATCAACCGTTTCTCCATCAAGAGGGACAATCGGAGACCAAGCAAGGCTCGCAGTATGAAGACCTGGATAAGTATCGCTCGGACGTGCTCAAGGAGCCCCAGTCCGCGGAAGAAGGCGAACCCTTCGAACAATATGGCGACCTGGACCAGTATAAGGCGGCGTACCGGTACCAGGAGCCAGACGGGAAAGCTCCCGAGGTGCAAGACGAGGTCGAGAAGAGCCTCGGAGAGTTCGACGCGAACAAGGAGAACCGCGAGAATCTCGAACAGGCAATGACCGGCTATATCGCGGTATCGGACGCCATCGACAGGGAAGTTAGTGCCGGTCTCCAGCGATCCCGGCAAAGAGCCATGGAAAACGAGCCATCAGTCAACATCTTCCGCGACCCGCCCGAGAAGTTCCAGCAGCTGTTGAGGGAACATGAAATGCGCAGTCTCCGAAATGGTCCAGCGTCCGAGGATGCAAGAGACATCATTGCCAACAGCCTCGAGAAAGATTACTCTGATAATCCGACGCGTGGTCTCGACCCTGCCAAGGAAGTTGCACCGGGTCGAATAGACCCTTTCGTCCAAGCCAAATGTCGACGTAAGAGCCCAGTGAGCCGACATCAATGAACTAGAAGCTGACACTGAGATTTTATATCCGAAAGTGGTAGCAAAAGCCTACATGAGAGCCAAGAAAGATGGACAGGCTACCGAGCAGGCGCAGAAGGAGAATAAGTACGGAGATCTTGATCCCGAAAACCCAGTAACTATCCCCCCGAGATCTCCGCCTCCTCCAACTCCCCCCTCAGGCGTCGAGCCCACCACCTACAAGATCCTAGCCTACGACCCGACGATGCAAAGCGTCAGCGTTGCTGAGACCACTTCTATCGTGCCAGATCAAGCCGCGCCGTTGACGCCGAGTGAGATGCTCGTTCGCATGTCGAACCCCACCAAGTTCTTTCCTTATTTTGAGCCGTTGCGTGCGGAGGGGTTCGAGATTGTCTCGGGAAGCGGAGACGTTCTAGTCTTCCGCAAGGTACGAGAGCCGGAAAGTTCATCGTCGTCGTCATCGCCATCAACAACATCATCGCCTGCATCGTCCTCCTATTCACCGGAGACCACCGATGCTACTACTACTACCACTGCTCCTCCTGTCAACCCCATCGATATGATGGGCCGGCAGCCTCTACCAAAAGCCGCGGCCTTCGCCTCGCCCACCGGGTTCGTGAACTACAATGATTCCTTTGTCGATGAGGGGGAGACGCCTCCCCGGCCCCCGCCGTTCCGATCCCAAATCGATGTCAGGCGCGAGGAGCCCGTCTTCAGTGGGCCCAAAGTTTATGCTGACCGAAGAACCAAGAAGAAGAAAAAGCCAGGATTGACGAAGCGCGTTTTCGTCGCTGGAGCGTGGGTCGCGGGGCTTTCGTACGCGTTGGGGGTCGTGGGGGAATACTTTGCGACGGGGGGTGTGGATGGGAAGGGGCCGACGGGGTTTTAGGACTCTTTGCAAGTCGGCTTGGTTTTTCTTCGTACGTACTTGGTCGGGCATAGGAACGGCTCGTAATGATTTTGTTTGTTTGGAGTAATTGGGTAGGTGGGTTCTCTCCGACAATCTCGCTCACATCAAGAAATGGGCTTTCCTTGGGTTTCATGTGAGTAACAATGTTTTATCAAATGAGTTCGTTTTCTTGGGGATTTCATATTTGCGATTCGCGTGTACAGTAGCTACTGGAATTTTGGCATAGCTCCTATCGAAGAATTCGCTCCTCTACTATTGACTGAAGAATAAATCGTGGGATTTTTGGTGAACTGCCAATTTCATTGATGTCCAATTTTGTACGCGATGGTTCGGCTCTCCGTATTTAGGTAACATCTAGCATCGTAACGCGAAAGAAGCCCCTGCTATAGGATGTTACTGAGCAGAGCTTCCCCCCAACTACGCCAGTAACCCAGAGATACTTGATAACATTCTGACCTGTTTTGATGCTCCTACCCAGACGAGAACCCCATTTGTCCCTTCTTTTTGCCATGCAGAAGGCAATTTGAGTATAATTAGCCATGCCCTTCCCCCATAATCCGCCGTCACCCAAGACATAATCAGAATCATAACCCAACCGACGACCACCCAATCAATGCCTTATCACCCCGCAAGCTCAACAACCAGTCAATGCCAGATGTGTATACACAGTCCAAAGACGTCCTTCCACCCAGTCTTTCTTGCACTTGTTCTTGTTTCCTACTTCTCGCTGAACTGTTTCCTACTTCTCGCTGAACCCGGGCGCCGACTTGCCGCCCCCGAGCCCCGTCATCTGCAGCTCCCGCTTCTGCTCCTCCTTACTGAAGCTCTGCTGGCGCGCGAAAGACGGCTTCCACGACTCGGCGCCCTTCATGGCCCGCGCGGCGTCCTTTTCGAGCTGCGGCGACGTCGGGGCGTCGGGGATCGTGACGGGTTGTTGTTGTTGGTCTTGGTTAGAGGACGACATGGTGGTTTTGTTGGTTGGAAGTAGAGGCTTCTTGGTGGCAGAGACAGTTGGAGAGAGAGATTGGCTGATTGATGGATTGCTTTCTTTCGAGCGGCAGTGGTCGTATGAGCAGAAGAGGGGGCGGAGAAGGCTAAGCTTGTATGGCAGAGTTCACTGAATTCCGATCTGGGTGTGTGTCTTGATATGCACCGACTTAGAAACGGGAGAAATAGTGGGACGAAGAGGTCAATGATGGATGAGAACTGATAAAGGATATGGGACAACGATAAGTATATACCTACATAGGTCTCGCGATATTTGCCAGATGGTGGTGTGGTACGAGGAGCCCGCATCAATATGGAGAGAAGACCTCAGGCCTCAGGTATGGAGCTCCAATTAGTGGATGGTGGGGAATCGGCGGCTGGGAGCTGGGCTAGACCGACCGGTAAGCGGGGGAAATAAATGCGGGCCAAACCGGTGGGTGCAAACTTGCGGGGTAGCTAGCTGCAACCAATACGATTTGATGCTTATCAGCGGAAGATTGACCAGTCAATCAATTTGATAGTGGGGGATCCGAGGATCCGGTACGTCAAGATGAGTAAGCAAGCAGACCAACTCCAAACGGAAACTTTTATCAGGCACACTCGAATCATCCCAAGCAAACAGAACTACATATAGTGTTTATTTTCATCATAAAATGTAACTCAACATTATAATTCCATCTATCTCAGAACTCATGAAATCTGCCAGAATGAAAAGTCGATCGACTCTCTGCACAGATTGGTATATCTCCCTTGCACTGTCTAAACCTCATAGTATTCCTTGAAGTCAAGGCCACCTCGGATCTGTTGGCGGCGGCTCTATACTCCAGGTTCCCAGAACCTCACCACCCAACCCTGGTTGATGGAACCGTTATTCCACGCCTTCGACACCTTTGTCTCTTTCTTAGCACGACCACCACAAGGTCACGAGTCATGAAGACGAGGGTATATGATCTTCATGACGTCTGAGCCTCGTTGTAATGCCTTCCTGCCTTGCCTTTGTGTTGCTGCATCGACCGAGCATCGATAGATCCCATTCTATCAAACCCCGAGGCAGACATAATAGTCGCGTGACAGCCTCAATAACCCAACCACCAACAAATATAAAAAATACAATGAACCGAAAAAGAACCTCCCTCCCCCCCCCCAATGCCACAAGAACTCCTTTGGCTATGCACAAACAGGTAACAATGTCAGGAAAACATTGACCTCACACGAGAACGACGAACAATGAAAGGGGTATCGGTGCGCCGCCCGACTTCTTCTGACCACGGCAATTCGAGAGCACCGCCAACGACGAGATGACAGACATCTCAGAACTCCAAAGTCTTAGCGTCGGCATCTAAGGGGTCTTGGGACGCTTCCAGTAGTATTGCTGACACATGTGTTAACATAGTCCAACTCATCATTCCGCGGGCAGGTTTATGGAAAATTACCTTATGCTGTTTTCTGCAAGCTCGCAGGCTTGGCTTCCTCAACCCATCGGTCACGGCGAGACGTCGTGAGTCGTCCGTATCTCTCTCAGGCACATAGTAGTACTCGCTCTCCAGGGGCTTGCCGGCCGCGTCCTTGCCTTGACGGGCGATGATGCCAATGCACTCGGTGGCTTCGATGATTCTGCGGAGGTCGTTCTTGGTAAGATCCTTCTTCTCCTCCGAGGGAAGGTTGTTCAGGATGCCCGACAAGGGGTTTGACGACAACCGAGAGTACGCGAGCTGGTTGATCACATGGTTCCGGACAGCATCTACATCGATGTTCACGTTGAGAGGCTCCTCGGGCTCGATGGAGGGATGAGCCGTTGTGCTGCCGGAGCCAAGGCGAGAAGGCTGACGCGGAGAGCCGGCGGCAGTGATGCCCGCCAAGCGGTTCGTCAGGTTGGCACCGAAGGGACCAAAGGAGTGCACGATGGGATCGTTCTCCTCATCGGGGTCATTCTCACCATCAAGCTCACTCAGGTCACTCGAGAAGCTGTTGGTGATCTCAGTCTGGGCAAATGACACGTCGACATCAAAAGTGGTCTGCGGGAGCTCCGGCTCATCCGCATCCGGGTCTTCATAGATGTGGACCGGCTCACCACCGACTTCGTTTTCCAGCAGCGAATCAATGCTCGAGGATGACTTGCTGAACGGGGTGGGCGACTCGGGCGACTTGATACGCGTCTGGCGGCGTAAGGGACTGGACTGGAGCAGGTCCGATACGGAACCCTGACGGTTGTGTCGGACACGGGGAGAGTCATCCCATGAAGAGTCGGACAGATTCGCGGCAGCATCCCTCTTAGGCCAACGCACCATGACTCGCGAATCGTGGACATCCAACATGATCTCAGCGTTCTCCGTCTCCGACGTGAAGGTATCACCCTTGGCCAGGTCCCACGTTCTGCCCTGGCAATGCAGCTTCAGGCCATTCCAGCCATTGCAGATGATCTCAATCTTGTTCGGCTCGAGGGGGTCGGCTGCTGGAAGATATCGTGCCTTGACATGGATGCGGGATACGAGGCGGTTGGCGGACAGCTGGAAGTGAGACGAGTTGCTCGAACGACCCATGAGCAGCGTCTCGCCGTTCTCGTTCAGGTCGACCGAGGGCACGGCAGAAAGAGGAGCCCGCTCTGACGCGACAGACTGCGTGCGTACCAGGCTCGGCCTGGGGCCGTGGACATGAGGCGGAGACGAAGACAGAATTCCAGTACTCGAAGTTGGCACAGGAGTCGGGTACTTGAGGTAGTTGTTGGCCCCAATAGAGCCTGCACGAGCCTGGCGTTTGAGAGGACGCGGGAATCCGGGCGAGGATGAGAGCGGTTCGAATGGCGGCAGTAGAGAGGGCGCTGATCGTTTCATACCCTTGGTAGGGCTCGACAGGAGAGCCGGCAGCGTAGGCTCAGAGGCCTCTGCGGCAAGTGCCATTTTCTTCACAGGTGAGGTTGACATGATGTCTTATTGCCCAACAATCATACCAATGGAGAGTTAGTTCCCAAGGCTTCTTTTTTGTTCAAACAACCAAAAAGTTGCCAAAAAGGTTTTGGGTTGGTGAGAAAAAGTGGTGGACAAGAAATATCACGTTCTGCTGCAGTAGCAAAGTCCCTCGCGTTTTGGCTTGCAGGGGGGTTCGCGAAGCCAATGGCGCGTCACTGGCCCTGCTCTTAAACGAAGCACTCCACACTTATAGACCAGGTTTGGGTTTCGACGTTGGAAAAAAAAAGGGAGCGTGATGGCCGAGATCTACTCTGAACAAGCCGAAGTCGTGAGCAAGCAAAAAGAGTAGGTAAGCAGGTGAACGACTGGAAATTTTCTCTTTTTGTCGTTCTCGATGCCAGTGGTGGCCTGCAGAGGTGGTCGGATTCTCGGTGGTGTGGTAAGTTGGAGCTGGTCTCGTGGCAGGCGGCCTACAAATGGCTTTACTTTTTGGTAGAGAGATGAGATGTCTTGCCCTACAAAATGGGAAGCAGGCTTTGGCCCGGTTTTAAAAGGGAGGGCCCGGCGCGGTCGAGACGCGGGCGCGGTGCGCGTAGAATTGATGAGGAAAAAGACCACTAAGCCGTGTTCTCCTACAGTGGGGTAGCGCTGCGGTCCAGTGAGCTCACAGGGCACTTACTATCGCCTATAGATTGGAACTGGCTGCTGGCCCTGGCCCTGGACCTGGCAGAAGGAGAGTGAGGATCCCAGGCACGTTTTGAGAAGTGACGACAGGAGCACGCACTCGCTCACTCTCCATCGCATGATTTAGCACGTCTTGCTTTTGCAATAGGTCTACTCATGAATGATTTGCATAGTGAACCAAAGAATATTTTGGCAGACATCAGTCGAAGTCTATTCAGTGGCAGCGCCAAAGTCGGAATCATCATTCTTTGCATCGGGTTCTTTCCCAGTGGGCTGGCTAGACGTCAGGTGGGGCCCCACTGGGCGAGGAGCGCGTCTGCGTCCATTAAAGTGCGTGCGTGCCTGCTTACACGCCGAGACAACGAAATCACTTGAAGGCCGAGCGTGCTGCCATTGAAACGGACTATTGGGTTCCTGACACTTGTCTGCATTGTCATTTCCATGTGTTTCTGATAGATGGTATATACAGCGAATAACTTCAGCAAAAGAAGTGCACTCTCTCTTGTCTGTCATAAAAAGATCTTCTCATGGGGGGGGACCATGTATGAAAAAACCGGAAGTTTTGGAACCCCTCACTCTCGTGCTGACCTGCACCAACCTAGCTTCATCTATTGACTCCATTCAAACACCTGCAGGCTTTCGAGGAGGAACCACCCATCAAGAGTCCAGCCTCCTGCAAATCGCGTCTCCACCACCAACCAACCAAACCAAACCCAACCCTTAGAAAAATCCAGTATCCAACCAAATCCAGGTTTTATGTGACCCATCAAGGGGGACTGACTACACATCATTTGTGTATGTATGTATTGGACAATTATTCAAAGCTGTCCCTATGCATAAAAGCATCCACAAGTTTCATCAACTCCGCGGGGTATCTTCGTTTCTTCAACGATAGTGAAGAGGTACGGAATAGTCCGGCCGTACTCGGGCGTCAGAGCATATATGTGTAAGTACAAAAGGAAAGAAAAAGACAAAGATATTAGGCAACCGGCAAGCAGGTTCAATGACGGTGAAATATGAGGAAGAAGATGAAAAATTGAAAACAAGGGTCGCCTGCTCTTATCAAATGTACGCCGTGATCAAAGAAGGCATCGTGGCTCACCCAGCTGCTTCTCAAGAAACGACGGCCGATGCTGCTGCATCTCAGAAAGCAGCCCGGCTCGGCCTGCCTTCGTTCAGCATAATGGTGTACTCGCTCCGCTTCCGGATAAGGAACGCCAGTCCCAGCATGTAGTCGGTGCTGTACTTCTCGGACGAGGTATGCATCAGCGGCTTGAGGACCGTCTGGGCGAGCCGCTCGGCCGTCATGTCGTTGTGCTCGGCCGCGTCCGCGATGGAGGACCAGAGGTTCAGCAGGAGCTTGAAGATGCCGCGGCCGGGGCCCCGCAGGCCGCCCAGCGCCTCCTCCCAGAAGTCGATGCACTGGTCGGTCCGCGTCGAACTGGAGCCGCTCTGCGTCGCCTGCCGCGACAGGGAGATCCACCGCTTCGCCACCTGCTCCGAGATGAGCGGCTTGGGCAGCTGCGACAGGAAGATCATGATGATGTCGGCGGCGTCGTAGACGCCGTAGTTGTCCCAGTTGACGTCCTCGCCGTACTTGGGCGCCCGGCTGAAGGTCTCCTTGAGCTTCTGCACCCGGTACCCGTCGCCGGGCTCGGCGAAGATGTCGGGCGCCTCGACCCCCTCCTTCTGCAGGAAGCCGCAGCACTTGTAGACGCAGAGCGGGAACTCGCGCCGCGACGAGCCGCCGCTGCCGCTGTGGTGCGTCTTGGCCGTGCTCTTGGCCGCCTGCATGCTCTTGGCGAGCGAGACGCCGAAGACGGCGTGGCTGCCGGCGCCGCCCGGCGTGGGCGGGCTCTCGGGGTCCTCGAGCTCCGTCGTCCACAGCGGCAGCTTCTTGATGGACGTCGAGAGCCGCCGGCTGCCCCGCCGCACGAGGCTCGCCTGAATGATGGGCGTCGACGGCCGCATGTTGTCGTCGTTCAGCATCGAGCTCAGGTCGTCCTTGGACGACGACGACTCCGAGATGGCGTTGCGCACGTGCCCGAAGAAGCGCCCGACGCTGAAGTGGCCGCTGAAGCTCCCGAACTTGGGGCTCTTGGAGTTGGCCCGAGTCCGGTTCTTGTTCCCCTTGGACGTGATCTCGGTCACCACCCCGAAGGCCTCCTCGGGCGCCAGTTCGAGCGAGGCAAAGGGGGTGACCATGGTCTTTCGTCGCCCGTCGAGCCGTTTCGCATCCCTAGGCGGCGGCGTCGGCGCTCGACTGGGCGTCCGGCTCAGCGTTCGACTCGGTGCTCTGCTGGCCTCTCGACTGAGTTCTCGGCTCAGCTCACGGCTCAGCGCTCGACTGGGTGCTCTGCTCGGCGCTCTGCTCGGCGTCCGACTGGGCGCTCGACTGGGGTCCCGACTGGGCTCTCGGCTCAGGCCGTCTTCTGTCATCATCTCTTCCATCAAAGTGTTCACCTCGTTGACGTAGGGCTCGGCATGGATCGGGATCGCCTCCCCGGGAGCCTGGCGCACGTAACTCTCCCTACGAGCCTTCTTTCCCGGTTTCGACGACGACGATTCTCCATCACTGACCCCAATCGCGCTGTCCGGGCCCTGGGTGGCTTCGATCCCGGGGTCGGGCCTGTCGTCGCCCACGTAGATACCGGACGACGACCCGCTCCCGATATAGGCGCCACTCTCCATGTCGGCCACGATTAAGGAGTCCGCGTACGTCTTGAGGGCGGCGAAGTACGTTTGGAGGTTGGTCTCGGTCCCATCCGACTCGAATTCTTCCGGCAACCGGAACTGCAGCTGGCCCATCTCCTCGATGACCCGGATAGCTTCGCTGCGGACCTCTGTCTGCCGCCTTTCGTTTTCCATGTTCTCCATGTATCCTCCGTCCATATCATCATGGAGATCGCGTCCGCTTGTACTACGAAAACCAGTTAGCCCAACCCGTCAAGCAAGCCGGTGCCGGCGGTGTAGCGATCAGAACTTACGCGCCGACCAAGTCGAGAGCGAGTCCGACGGTGGCCCGATGCGCCTCTAGCGCATCCCGCAGCTCGGCCAGCTGCGGCTTGCCCACCGAGATCCACCGGCTCCTCTTTTCCGTCCGCGACAGCTCGGGGTCGTCGAGCGCCAGCAGGCTGGTGTCGAGCTCCTCCACGATCTCGTTGCACTGCTGCAATATGGTCGGCGTCTGGGCCGCGATCTTGGAGGGCAGGTTGGGCGCGTCCTCCTTCAAGAGGTTCAGGACGCCCTGCAGCGAGTGCAGCTCCCGCGAGACCTCGTCGAGGTCCGACCGCGCCTCGCGCACTTCGCGGACAAACTCATTCAGGACCAGGGTGGCCCTTGATATCGTGTTCCCCAATTCTATGCAATCGGTGGTTATTGTGCTGTAGGATTGATTGTGTTAGTCGTGGTATATTTGACAGAGAAGTAGTAAAGTGGTTGATGTTGCGACTTACAAGCACTCCATATTATTATACCCAGTCTTTTTCAGCCTGATGTTGCTATTTTCAACTCAACTCATCCAAAAGTGAGCGCTCGTAAAAGAGAAATACAGCAGCTCTCAGGATAATTCCGAATTATCGAAGGTGTGATAGAGGAGGAGGGGGTTTAGAGAAAGCGTCATTCCCTGAAGGAGAACGTTGTAACCGACGGGCCCAGCGAGGATGGTCACCTCTGATAAACCCTTTGAACTTCGTTGATAGATAGCCTACAGGGTTGGGCCGTTCCAAGGGGGGGATCAAGGTTGTGTTTAATTGCAGTCGAAAGGTTTGAATCTCTGGACGAGCGAGCGCAAACCTGCAAGGCCCCCCCAGGTGCAGCAGCTACCCCTGTGGGTTTTCTCTCTCTTGATCCCTACCCCTACCTCTACCACCCTAGTTTATAAAATCATTGGCAAGGGTCTTCGACGCCTCACGCGCACACACACACCAAACACCCCACGCTTGCTTCCTGGCGAAAGACAGTCGAGAAGGAAGCGGGTTGCCGACGTGGAAACGGTGTGAACCCAAGTCAGCAGTCTCAGAGCGTCCCTGCACCGAAGCATGTAACTACATGCGTACTGCATACACTACGGAGTACGTCTTACACATTATCGGCGGTTGGTTTGCCACTCACGCCGTCAGGTCTCGCTCCTGGCTGGTCAGAGAGATGCAACACACAGACACACTAGTCATCACCATCTCTTATATGCATGTGTAGTGTGTGCGACTCGGATAAGGCCAGAGTTGGGGTTGGCCGAGGAGGAGTAAGGCAAGTATCGAAGCTGCATGAGTGGAGGGTGCTTTGGAAGCTTTGCTTGCCTACCACGTTTCTCTGTTTCCATAAGTATTGATGTATGTAAGTGGTGGCCTACTTTTTTGTACAACGGTCGCCCGTCCGCCCCCCGACGCCCAGAACGATGGCCACGAGTGATTGCCGTTCTGACGTGACCAATGGAAGGGCCGTAGAAAAGTAAGGACTTGCTTAGTTCGGGAAGACCACTTTAGCACCACTTACTCGCTCCTCGGACCCAACTTGGCGGGTGGGGTCGCAATCGGCGGTCTCCAGACAACCTCGAGTAATCTCTCTCTCTCATCAGGGCTTGGAGCGGGGAATGGATGACATTGAGGAGGAATTCCCCCTCTCCAGTGTGTGTGTGTGTGTGATCTGTTTGAACCCCCTTCGGCTGTCGTCGAAGTTGCATATTTGCATCTGATATGAGGGGAGGGGGGCGCACCCTCCTTGCTGTTCCTTGCTACTCCTCGCCGAAAGAGCCAGGAGCCAACTTCTCCGCACCGCTGATTTCATCCCGTGCCAATCGCTGCTGTCTTAGGAGAAGGGCGTTGGGGCACGGGACGGGGAATTAATTGCCATCCAGCGCTTCTTCTTCTGCAGCAAGTTTCGAATCCCCCTTAGGAGAACCAAAGTAGGCAATGCAAAGTACACACATGGCAAATGTATGGAGACTCTCGAGGGGGCCAGGCTGGCTATCAGTCCTTTTGCTACTAAGAAAAGTACACCTGTCGAGACGTGGAACGCATGTATGTACTGCGAGACTGCATCGAGTTGGGTTGGGCGGGCGCCGGCGTAGAACCGATTTCCCTTCCAATGTTCTGTTTGTTCGGAGAAGTTCTGACAGGCCCACATGTACGACATTGTTCAGCAGGGGACCCCCTCCCAGGACAGTAGCGCGCCCCTGGGTGCCAGGCAAGCAGCAAGGTCCAGCGGTTGCTAGCAGTATAGCGGAGCAAAAGCCGACCTCCACGCAACCTAAGCAAAATTGGGCCCCCAATCATCAATTCACTGCCGAAATGTTCGTACACCTGATACCGATACCTCTCCGTACATTATTCCTTATGTGCCTACATATCCGTTTTGCTTTTTCTGCGAAGGGGTCGGGTTTTTTAACATACAGGCAACCTTACATTACATGGCTGGCTTCGTACATACATACATGCCCGACGCAGGGCACTGTGACATTTATGCGCCTGTCACCGACGCTTTGAGAAGGCTTAATGCAGCATGAGAAAAAGCGATATATCAAAAACAATATTGGGCGCCTCCGTACATACAGTCGCACGCATGGCTTCCTTCCTCTTTTCGTGTGCTGCAGAACGAACTGTATCGGTGGCGCGGCCGCAGAAACGGGAGATGACTGTACCAGCAGCGTCCCCTTCAGCTCGTCGTAGAGAAACGAAACAAGCAAAGCAATTGAGACAGTGATGATGAAGCCACGACATGCTGACAGGCGAGACAGGCCGCGGTGGTGAAACAGGTGTCCAGATAGCCGGCGCCGTGGTTTTCTAGTCCGTCCTGTCGTCAGATTCGCGGTGTCAACTCCGCCGCTAAGCTGGCGAAGTCCATTAACGGTTATCATCATCATTGCGTTGCATCGTCGAGGCGGTCGAGACAGCTCCGAGACGTTGTGGCGTTCTCCTCGGCTGTTAGCCTGTGTTTGCTGGCATGGCTATTGACCTGTTGCTGCTGCAGGGCATGGTACCCGAGTCGGCTGAGGTTATATGTATGTCAGTTAGTATTAATTGCCCAGCTACTACTAGAAAGGGCCACAGCCTGTTAGACACCCATAAGAGGTGGCACGTAGATACCTACGTATGCGCATATTGATGTGGTTTTTGTGATATGATATGTCGCATTGGCCCTCCAGTGCCGGTCCCTACTAGTGCTTCGAGGCTAGGAGATATATGCACGCTCGCGCCGGGTTGATCTTCGCTGGATACTGTTTGAACTGCAACGCTTATGTGCGAAAGGGTTCCACAGTGATCAATTGGGCATCCGTCATATCATGGTCAAGTCCGAGTGCTCAGTGACTAGAGTGCGTGTGTGTTGCGATCCGTCTAACGTGATCTTTCCCGTCGTCGTCGCTTGTTTTTTCTCCCTCTCGCTTGATTGCATCGTTGAGAAGATAGCGCGGCATCGTCGTTGGATCAAGCAGGTGGTTTGCTCCCATGCATCGGTGCCTGCGATCAATTTTCCCCATTGGCAGACGCCCCCCGATTGGAGCTGCCATTTACGGCCAACCGGCGTTGATGGGAAGTCGCATTCTTGGGGGAAGAAGAAGTTGGGTCCGGCCGGAAACATCGAGGAAGCAGGGCATGGTGCATGGCAGTCTATGTGATGGTGTGTAGCATTGCAGCAGCGGAAAGTCAATATCCAAGCCTAGCCTGGGCCCTCAAATCGCACATGATCAGAAGACCAGATCTACCTACTACTTGCCGACGGCTGAGTCCAAACAAGTCGTCCTAATGCGGGCGTGCAGACAGGGCTCTCGTTTCCATTCGAGAAACGGCTGTATGCGCCGTGAATACATACTGATTGCTGACTCATTCTTACTATGGAAACTTGATAGAAACGAGTATGGGTAGTAAGCGACAACGCTTCGTCCCATGTACTGGTATGCACTAGGTATCTATTATGAGCGGCCGTTTGGTATTCGAGCATCGCTACGCATCCTCCCAGTTGCCAGGTGGTATTCGAACTCGGCTCTTAAACTCGGCTTGGCAGGTCGATCAATGACGCAGGAATTGTGGGCGAAGCCTGCCATTGTCAATCTCGCTAGAATCCTAGTGGTGTGCGGCACAGCAGCTTCCTGGATGCTTCCTCCATGGCCCGATGCGTTTCTGTGTGAAGGGACTCATTTTGACCTGGCAGCGCGGATGAGGAGTGAGCCGATTTGCCCTTGGCCTTGAGGCTCGGTAGGATGCAGCCCCTGCGACATTCCATAAATAACAACATTTGACGTTGGTGATGGGCTTACCTGGCTTATTAGTATCACAACACAATCCAGCCGGGATCCAACTACATGCCGCCTAAATGGAATGGCAGAAAAGAACCCCCATGTTCCATCGACTGTAAGACGAGGAACAGCATACCCCAAAAATTGATAGTCGAGGCTGAAAAAGCATATGAATATGCATCGTTCCCAAACATCGGGATGCAACAGCGGTTTTGCATTCCAGTGCCTGCCACTTGTGCACTGCTTGTGCTGGCTGCTGGCCTTTCCCGTGCTTCGGTTCCGGTTCCGCAGGATACATATGTATGGGTGGTGGTATCCTTCCCCCCGGATCTCAACCAACCGTGCAGGCACCACGGACGGCAGCCGAAGAAACCAGACCCAACGTCGGCCGATGACTGGCCCAAACTTGTTTCTAAAAGCGTCGCTATGCGGTGTGACGCCGCGTGGGCGGTAGGTAAGGAGTTCAAACCCCGACTTTGCGTGGCAATTTTCCGTCGCCGTCGATTGAGGGGCTCAAGTAAATCCGTGAGACCGACTCCTGTGCCTGCTTTGTGACAATCAATCAACCCATGCGTCTTGGTATTGATAACCAGCGTAGGAGGGCCAGTTGGGGGCCTGATCCTGCCATGTTTGGCTCGACTTGGGCTCAGTCTCGGCGGCTTGCAACGTCTCGCTTGGTAGAAACATTTCCCGTTATTGTTTGTCTAAATGTGCATGCAGTTGCACCGCCATGCATGTCCACCCCTTCTGGCGGATTTTCTCCTATGTGATATCCAATGCAATGCTTACTCGATTCTCTCAACTGATTGATTCCCGTGAAAAGGACGTCCTGGATACGTCGCGCTGAAGCCACGGGTCTTTCGTATCGGACTCCTACAGATCGCAATACTGAATTGTGGATTTATACAACTAATGCTCTTCCGTCAGCACAACCGTCCGTATGCAGGTGGTGCTCCGCTAACCGTCTCCGAAGCGCCGGGTCCTCTTTGGGAGGCAATCCTCCCTCAAACACTGCAATATTCCTTTTTCCCTTGCCAAATCTGCGGTTCGGGTGCATATTTACATCATAGACGGCCAAAAGAACAAAACCAAATAGTTTCACACTCTGCAAAACATCGCAAATGCACCCTTGAACAGGCAACAATACCCGCTACGGGTGATACCTCTTGTAAAGACCCTATCCTTCTTCTGGCCCCCTAGGCCCCGAGGCAGTAGCCCGAGGCCCCCAAGCCCCCCAGCTTGAAGGCGGTTCTCGCCTGAACCGTGGGGCTTCTCGGCGCTTGGCGGTGCAAGGGGCTAAGGGGGTTTGAGCGGGACGAAGCGCAATTCCGTCAAGGGACGTTCTGCGCCACGTGCCCACACGAAGAGAATCACCTTTTTCGACCGACGAACACGAAAGGTCGTCATTTGGTACGCTACAGCATCTCATTCCCGAAGGGGCGCAACATCAGACCAGGCCGGCCCAGATCTCTTGAAGATTCGTGAGCAGCGCCGGATATCCGGATGACACAACACACATACACACGTTACCCGCGAATCCGGCATGACTCCGGAAGAATGCCGACAAACGTTACACGCATGTTCGCAGATCAGGATGCGTGGGTCGTCGTCAGTCGCCCATAGGGATGCAGATTACGGAGTACCTAGGTCTTTCTGCAACAGCGACCTTCGCTCAGGCAACGTTGAGTCATGAACACCAATAGTGCCGGCAAGTTCCAACTGCCGCAGGTAGATTCTTTCCGCTTTAAAACCTCAATTGCTTTCATAACGAAATCCCTGGATGGCAAGGTAGTATATGCATATATGCACAGAGCAGCAGGGTATAGAACAAGTAATTCTCAGTCCTAAGACAGACTATTGGTGTCCGAGCGTTGGGTATGAGCACGGAGGCTCGCATTGAAATACTGCTTCCATCATATTGAGGGCGGGGGGTCAGAGTCATGGAATTTGTCTGTGTAGTTCTGAAGGAATACTTAGGCAGTGGTTGGTGATACTACGTTCTTGACAGCCGCATGCACTATGCAATCAAAAGGGACGAGGTTTTCATTAGTCAAACAGATGCCGATGCCGATGCCCGAAAGAATGCTGTTGTCTGGCTGGACAGTCCGTCCCAAAAGTCGCATGCCAGGCACGAAATGAACATGATTGGCCCGCGGCTGGTTGCTCGAGAACTAAGGTTATCTGTTATCGGCCGATAATGCCCGGAAAATCTGCGAGGCCGCTGGCTGATAAGGAAATTTTTGGACGAGAGCAGGCCCCACGTCTAAGAAAGTTTAGTAGCATTGGCTTCAGCGAGAGGACGGATCGCTGGAAAACAACAGTAAAAAACACATCCTCCCAAATCGCCCATATCAACCCTTTTGTTGTAATTCAAAACCGGACAGTATGGCTCCCGCAAAGGATATGGTGCTGCGCTCCGACAGCCAGGTCGTCGCTCCGGTCAGCCCGGAGCAGACCCTGAAGGCGTCCAAGGCGCTGCTGGTGCACATGAAGAAGGCGACCAAGGACAAGGCCGCCAGCGCGACCAAGAAGAACCTGCTCGAGGACGACGAGTCGGCCGCCAACGAGACGCCCATCTGGATGACCGTCACCACCAAGCGCCACATCACCGACAGCAACCGCCTCAAGCCGCACAAGATCACAGTGCCGCACAAGCTCGCGACCGACCCCCAGCTGAGCATATGCCTGATCTCGGCCTCGCCCCAGCGCGCCTACAAGAACCTGGTGGCGTCCGATGACTTCCCGGAGGAGTGGAGGAAGCGCATCGACAGAGTCATTGATCTCACAAAACTGACGGCCAAGTACAAGCGCTACGAGGAGCAGCGCAAGCTGTAAGTAGCCAATTCTTGAACCCCCAGCGGTGCAGATGCGGTCTATCACGCATCCGCTACTCCTTATCCATATTTCTGACATTATGCGCCCCAACAGGTTCGCGGAGCACGACATTTTCCTTGGCGACTCCAGGATCATCAACCGCCTTCCCAAGGCCCTCGGCAAGGTCTTCTACAAGACCACCGCCAAGCGCCCGATCCCCGTCGATCTCCAGTCTCGCGACGAGAAGAAGAGCAAGAAGGCCAGGGGCGACGACTCCATCAACACCTGCACAGCGGCCGAGATGGCCGCCGAGATCGAGAAGTCGGTTAGCGCCGTTCAAGTGCACCTCTCGCCCTCCACCAACACCGCAGTCCGTATCGGTTACGCCGGCTGGACCGCCGAGCAAATAGCCGCCAACGCCGAGGCTGTCGCGAACGAGCTGGTGAAGAAGCTCATTCCCCAACAATGGAAGAACGTCAAGTCGATCTACATCAAGGGACCCGAGTCTGCCGTATGTACCTCCTTTTTCCCAGAAACGCTCACTTTTGAACATGACTAATCTTGCAATTCCTAGGCCCTCCCTATCTGGCTCACCGACGAGCTGTGGCTCGAGGAGAAGGATGTTGTGGCCGACGGCTCCGAGGAGGCCAAGGCCCTGATGGCCCCCGAGAAGGCCAACGTCGGCAAGAAGCGAAAGTCCCTGGACGGTGCTGCTTCCGAGCCCGAGGAGCCCGCCCCTAAGAAGACCAAGAAGAGCAAGCTGTCCGTAAAGGCCGAGACCGCCGGCGACGACTTGGACAAGGAGATTGCTGAGAGGAAGACCAAGCTCAAGAAGCAAAAGGCCGCTGCTAAGAAGGCCGTTGATGTGTAGACAAATTCTGCACGTATTAACTCGCTTTAATTGCGTTTCTGTGGCGTTTTGGGGATACTGCGTCCGTTGGTTTCAAGGCATCGCACGGCGTTCTCGAGAGGGAAAAATCACATAGTCAGGGCCAAGCATATCGCGAATAATACAAGTGTCTTGTGTGTTGTCCTTTCAAAAATAAACTGCACTGCCTGCTGTGAAACAAACTTAAACTACAATCTGCCATGAAAACCCGTAAACGCCAGGCCCGGTTTCAACTTAATGTCTTTCTAGTACTTTACAACTCGCCCATGGTCGCCTCCTTTCCGAACTTCTTTCCGTACGGGCCAAAGTACTCGCTGAAGGTCTCGTTCAACACCTTCTCGGACAGCTGCATGTGGTCGCCGGGAGTGGTCTCGAACTTGAGCCCGCCCTTCCTATCGAGCTCGCGCAGGCCGATCCAGTCCTCGCTGTAGAGCTTCCTAGCGCGCAGGGGCGTGGACTCGGTGCCGTTCACCTCCTCGAACCAGGCCGTCTCCTTGGGCAGGACGGTGGTGTCGTCCTCGAACATGTACATGACGAAGTTCTTGAGGCGGGCGAGGTTCTCGGCGTACGTCTTGTTCTTGAGCACGCGCTCGTTGTTGATGTCGGCGAGGAAGTTGGAGGCCTCGAGGTAGGGATCGAGGTCGGCCGGGTCGCGGAAGTACTGGGCCGGCACGAGGCGGCCCTGCACGTAGGAGCTGAAGGTGTTGCCGTGCAGCAGCGCCATGGCGCCGCGGCAGAGCCAGTCTGTCGCGCCGCAGGCGCGGTAGTCGACGATGCCGTTGTGCTGGCTGCCGAAGGTGACGAGGCTGCGGACCGGGGGCCGGTTGCAGCGCTCGACGTAACCGCGCAGGAACTGTCCGCCCTGCGAGAAGCCGACGGCGTCGATGGCGGGGGCCGTCGACAGGATCGGGTGCGCGGCCAGGTCGGCGCACACCTTTTCGACCTGCTCCGTCACGTTGCCCCAGAAGGTCGCGGTCCGGTCCGCCGAGGCCTGCTCGTCCATCCGCACGTAGTACACGAAGGTGCCCGGGTGCACCGCCTCGGCCAGCTCGCCCACCGACTGCAGGCCCTCGGCCGCGTAGTTGTCGCCCAGGCCGTGCCAGATGACGAGGGGCAGCGGGGTGTCGTCTTCGGGGTCGTCGCGGGGGTGTGGCGAGGAGAGGGCTTGGGTGGTTAGCCCGAGGAGGGCCAGGTTGATGGCGGCGCGCATCGTGGGTTATGGATTAAGGGAGTAGTAGTCTTGGTTACTGTGTATGGTTGTTTTGATTTGATTGTTTTGGTGTTTGTGAATGTTTGGTTTGGAAGTTGGTCCAAGAATGGGTTTCTGTACGGCACTGCCGGTGTATGAGATGGAGAAGTTGAGATGGATGATGTTGTTGATGCAGGGAGCTTACAGGCAGACGGGCCCTGAATAATCCCCATTACGTACCTGACGTTAGCGGCTTGCGCACTCCCCCAGATCGCAGCTGCCTCCAACCGCGGTGCCTCGGTCGCAGCTTCTAATTGGCCAGAGCTCTGGAAACTCGATGTAAGTCGGAGGTTGGTCTACTGACATCCGGGCACAAGCAAGAACTATCACAATGCGTGTTGACCGCTTTATCATGCCAAAATAAGCTGCAAGGCTTGAATGATATCAAAATATCGAAGAATTTCCATATCATTCACTAAGAATCCCAACCCTTTCCTCGTCGACTATGGGAATGGTGCATCTGGCTGCAGGAAGATGAATGTGAAGCGGCAGCCACACTTTTGCACCGCCACAGTCAGAATATCGCTGTTGCTCAACCTCTAGCGCGAAGAGCTTCGACCCGGCTGCACTTATGAATCTTCTACACTACACTCTTTTACAGCAACAATAGCACAAGGAGCAAGGTTCTATGATTACTTTTAAATCGGGCTTTTGAGACTTTGCTGGAAACCTTTGCCAAAAAGCTGTCGGGTTCTTGTCCACATCCATCATCTCAGCATGGCTCCCGCGGCCACGTCGACCGCCGACGATCCCGTTGGCGGCAACAAACCGCGTGGTCCTCATCCTGGTCGCATCATCACCAAGCATGATTTCATCTGCGAGCAGCATATACAGACGCTGACGAAAGGAGTTTCCAAGGAGGAGCAACATCGGTTAGAGGGTGTGGCGCTCATTGAGAGCGCGAGGGAAAACCTTGGGCTGTGAGTTTTTCCCCCCAAGTCGTTACGAGATGAGTTCAGATCTTGATTGCTGACACGGCTCGCAGCCCGGCGAAGACGTTTGCAACGGCTTGCACATTTTGGCACAAATTCCGTCTGCACTATGGGAGGACGGAATTCCCATTCAATGAAGCAGCTCTTACCTGTCTCTGGTTTGCGTGCAAGACAGAGGACACGCAAAAGAAGTCCAAGGAGATCGCCTGCGCATCTTGGAATATCAGCAATCCCAGCGATCAGCGCACACCGGACGACAAGGTGCGAGAACACCGCGTACAATGAACATTTCCGTTTTGCTAACAGGTTTTGCAGGTCTTCGAGAAACGCAGCCAGAGCATGATTGGCATTGAGCGCATGCTTATTGAAACACTCGCATTCAATCTCAATGCTCGATACCCGCTCGGCCTGATGGTGAAACTCATCAAGAAGTTTCTGGCCAAGGAGGAGTGGATGACTGAATTTTACCCCGTGGCATGGGACATGGCTTTTGATATCTACAAAACCTTTGCGCCTCTCAAAAAGACGACCTGGACCGTGGCCTTATCCCTTATCGAGCTTACTTCACGTCTCACCGGTCTGCATAAAGACAAGATTTCCGCCATCAACTGCGAAGAGTACCAGGTATCGCGGGCTCAAATGCTGGAGGTCCTGAGCGACCTGCTCGATCTCTACACCCAAAGCCACAAACACACCCGACTAGGCTCGCGGTATCCCCTGGACAGGTTTATTGAAATCAAGATCGCCATCAATAAGGAGATTGAGGATCGCGCTATTGTGTTCACGTCTTGGTGCGAGGATTGCGCGTACCACTCGCCGTCGCCGCCTTTCCCCCCGGCTAGTCAGGGAGGCATTGGCAGCACTGAAGCCATTACCAAGCGGTTCATTTTCGACCGGGACGCCGCACGCGAGGAGCAGGAAATTACCCGTCCTTACTTTGAGGATGATTTCGAAGAGTACGAAACCGAAGTTGAGGAGGAGGTCCGCCCCGAGCCGGAGAGAACCCGCGATCGCCGGGGTCCTGAACCCAAGCGGCCTTCAGGACCTAGCCATGGGCGTCACGGCGGCAGGCGTGGTGGTGGTGGCGGGGGTGGTTTCGGTCCTCCTGGTCACGGTGGCGGTCATGGTGGGAGGCAGGGTGATGGCGGCGGCTGGCATGGCGGTGGTGGTCGTCGTCGAGAAGGGCGGCGTGGTGGTGGGGGCGGCAACTTCCGCTGAAATACTGTTACAACACGGACGGCATTGGGAATTCGGTCTCTTTTCTAGCAAGAATGCGTTGCATGTGTTCGGCGTCAAACGGTGGGTAGACAAAATTATACCCGGGCCCGGTTGGGCTTCTTCAAGTCAATTGCGTGTTGTCCTGTAAACTACGTACATACTAATTAACCATCACACGTGCATGGCTGCTGGCTTCAAGCTAACTCCTGGGAACGTGTACATCGTCCAATTCACCTGGGCACCTGTCGTACCACGCCTTGAACAACATGTTGGACGTTTCAACCACCTGACTTGCCTAGGTATGGAGCAAAGCTATACGAGCTCTGTTGTCATTTGCGATGCTTCAGCCAATGCCGAAGCTGAAGCCTTTATGGATGGCAAAACTGGGGAAACGGGTATTGGCAAAACTTCCTCCAATCATTGGCTCTACCGGATGATCTTCTCGAATGGATGGCCCCCCCTCGGGCGCGGGTATTTCCACGCGTGAACTTGAACCTTTTGGCTGGTTATGGGAAACGGTACAACCTCAATCTGCACGGATTGCCTCATTGGCTGCTCCATGCTCCCAGGAGCCGGAAGGGTCCTGTCCGCGCTCGTATGGGAGAAAAATGTCTACATGATGAGCCGGGAGATGGGCAGATTGGCGAGGGCGAACATGAGATGATGGGAGCTATAGCTCGGCCATATATACCGGCGATGAAGCTTCGGCTAGGAAGCTTGTATGAGGGGTGATACCTACCTTTTCTGCAACGCAGATCACCGGCCATGGCACCTCTTCTTTCCAAGCTAGTCGCCCTCGGCAGCCTCCTCGCGGGCTTTGCCGCATCCCAGGCGTCCGTGACAGTCGACGTGGGCACCAAGTACCAGCAGATCGACGGCTTCGGCTTTTCCCAGGCCTTCGGCCGGGCGAAGGAGTTCCAAGACGCCCCCGCCTCGACGCGGAAGAAGGCGCTGGACTACCTCTTCAACACCACCACCGGGGCCGGCTTCAGCATCATCCGCAACCGGGTCGGGTCGGGCGGCAAGGGCGACAGCATCCTCCCGAACAGCCCCGGCTCGCCGTCGGGGAAACCGTCCTATGTCTGGGATGGGGACGACCGCGGGCAGTTCTGGTTCACGAAGCAGGCGGCGAGCTATGGGGTCAAGACCATCATCGCCGACGCCTGGAGTGCTCCTGGGTTCATGAAGACTAGTGGCTCCGAGTCTCGTCCTGGGTAAGTCATCCTTGGTGAAGTCTCTACTTCAACCTAAGAACCGCCGAGCTGATCCCGTTACTTTAGGTACCTCTGCGGCACGACAGGCCACTCGTGCAGTTCCGGCGACTGGCGGCAGGCCTACGCCGACTTCCTCATCCAGTACGTAAAGTACTACAACGAGGCGGGCCTCCCCGTCACGCACCTCGGCTTCCTGAACGAGCCCGACTTCGCGCCGAGCTACTCGCAGATGCAGATCAGCAGCAACGCGCAGGAAGCCATCTCCTTCATCCCGACGCTGCACCAGACGGCCGAGGCCGCGGGGGTGAATGTGAGCCTCACCTGCTGCGACGCCATGGGCTGGCAGATGCAGGGCACCTACACGACGGCCCTGGTCAAGGCCGGCTCGACCAAGTACCTGGGCGTCATCACGGGCCACACCTACAGCTCCGACGCGCGCAGCCCGCTGACGCAGACGGGTCTGCCCAAGTGGAACACGGAGGGCGGCCCGGGGGACGGGAACGGCAAGGCGTTCGTGGGGACGTGGTACCGCGGCGGCGCCGACGAGGAAGGGTTCACCTGGGCCCAGAAGATCGCGCGGGCCATGGTCGAGGCGCAGCTCTCGGCCTACCTGTTCTGGGAGGGGTTCGAGATCCGGCAGACGCAGTCGGGGTCCCACCTCGTCGACGCCACCGACGGGGCCAACCCCGTGCCCTCGGGCATCTTCTGGGCCTTCGCCATGTGGTCGCGGCATATCCGGCCCGGGGCCCGGCGCGTCGCGGCGACGGGGGCGCCGGGAGGGGTCATCACGGGGGCGTTTTTGAATGCGGACGGGTCCGTGGTCGTGGTCTTTACGAATACGGGGTCCGGCGCGCAGTCGGTCAAGACGTCTTTTACTGGCGGTGGCGTGGAATCCGGGTCGGCGGCGCCGCAGGCTTGGCTCACGAACCAGGGGAATACGTTTGCGAGTATCGAGGCGAAGGCGGATGGGGGTGCGTTTACGGTGTCCATCCCGGGCCGCAGCGTCGTGACGTTGAAGGTGGCGGGTGGTTCCGGTGGGAAGTCTTAGGGTGCACGAAAATGATTCTCTCGGGATGTTCTAGGAAAATTGAACATCATCATGGGCAAGCAAACGTTATCCTGCCTTGTACCGTAGTAGATAGCTTTTGTCTGCCAACGAGTTCACGGTATATGTCGATATACTATTTCACTTTTGCTGGTCTTATCGGGCGCAATCCTTGCTTTAACCGCAGCAGAAACTCTAAATAACATCGATGGAGATATAAATAAATCCATGTGACAGATCGTGACCATGGGTAGCTGGCTGCGAACCTTCATGTTCATCGCATCTTTCGATGCCTCTCAACCTCATCGCTCTTTACACATCATTGCTGAACTCATCATATCAAAAGTAAGCATGGTTCTGCCAAGATTTGTTACATTACTATATTAGGCGAACGTGTCTCTGCCGAGACCTGTTATGTAATGGCTAGTAAGTGGGACTCGTATTTGTCGAGTGCTTATCCCCTTCATCGCGGTAGCGCGGCTCTTGGTATATTACTTTCCGTGAATGATCGGCAGGCCATTTCCGTCAATCGGTATCAGATGAACAGGCAAGCTCATTCGACTAAATGCCGTATATTGAATAAAACAAGCATCATGCCAATAGCATCAAGTGATCCCTGGTATGTACAGTATAGCGTACTCTGGTGGAAGCAGCGCTTTCGCCACGAAGGGAATAAGAGTCGCTACCTAGGTATCTTACGATCATTCGATTCTCATGCGGCTCAAACGGGGCAGTGTGAGCGGAATCTTGGGTCTCCCAGATCAGCTTGACGTTATTGAGTGCCCGTCGTGACCATAGCTTTGCACGGGACGGCCTTATTAAACCAGTGGGCGCGCGGGCATGGACGGCCAGGTGGTTGGGCAGATTGGCTCGTGTCTCCCCTCGCCCCGACCGTGATTCGCCAGCGACGTGGACGGAGGGACGTTGGCAGCTGCGGCATGGATATACTGCTCCGTATGGAATTCGGGGTTCTGTTTCGGGTCGGGTTTAATGGAAAAAACGTGTGTGTGCAGTGATTTAATTCCAACCTAGGGGACTTGGCAGTGGGCTCGAAGGGACTCGAGGGAGGGGGGGAGGAATGGATCGCAGATCACTTGCAGGACCTAAGAACTCGAGGGAAATGGACAAGTCGAGGCTAGTAGGCTGGTAGGTAGTAACTGCCCAGGCTAATGGGCACGCCCACCGTCAGTGCTCTTTATGCAGGCCCTTTGGCTGTCCAACCAGCGTCGTGGCATTGACGCCTGGATCGCACTTGCCTTGCTATTTTTGTTCCTCGCTAATTCCCAATAACTTGCATTTTAGTGACTATTTTTTCTTTATTTTCCGTCGTCCAATCTACCAGACCACTTAATCGCACATCCACAGCATCATCACCAGTTGGATGGGCCAACAAAGTGTCATCTCATCCTAGGTTTAGCTTCCCTTCATTCCGTAACTCCAGGGATGGCCCATGCTGCGAATTCCCTTGTCATCTCGGTCCCTTCAAAGTGCGTGCGGAAACGCAATGTCGCGTGTAGATCAAGGACTGGTAGGTAGTAAGTTGGTTGGCCTCCTTCCCTCGGTGTACGAGATCGAATAAGCGCGCTCCCAACCATCAAACACAAGCAAGCAATACGACAACGCCCCGGCGCTCACCCGTTCATCACGAGACCTGGGCACCGAGAAACTCGGTTCACTGTTCAGGGCGCAATCCAAGCGGCGGTGTGCGCCGCATCGCTGACCAGTGGGCAGGCAAAGTACTGGATGGCAGCAGGACACGCAGTTGCGCAGGCGCCGATCCCGTTTAAATAAAAATGGCGCTTGGCGAAACCGGTGGTTATCCATCGGCCTGCCTCCTACGCCCCCCCTCCCCATCTGCCATCCCCGACAATACCTGCGAATTTCCAAGTAACAGAGTCGTGGATCATTCCTGCCACTGCGAGGACTGGACTGCGACAGGCCGACAGGCAGGCCATTTAGCAGGCTAGGTGCATATGTACATGTACCTAATCAAATGGGACGACGATCCATCCGATCTAAAAAGTCTCATCCATTCATTTGTCATCTGAACGAGTCCCACCGACAGGCGACAGTAGCAGATGGATTTTAATTTTGCATCTTGATAATGACTGCATCGGCGGGGAGTCTCGGCTCTACCTATCGTTGGCCGTCCCGAGAAAGAGATACAGCGATTCCCCAAAGACTGTGTGTGCGTCACAGAGGTCACCAGATCCGAGCTCAATCACACGAGCTCAGGTCGCTTTAGGGTCACTTGGAGAAATTCTTAAAGTAGTAGTAGCCCTGGAGGGAACTAAAATAACGGGGTCACGTCATTGGCTTTCGGCCGCGACTGCGGGCAGGTGGGCAAACAGTAACGACCTGGGGATGTTTTGAGGGAGGGGGGGCCTGAGGGGGCGCGGTTGTATTCCCAGCCTGCAGCCATCGAATCATCGCCATCCAACACATTTAAGCCTCATCCGCCAAGACAAACTACAGGGACTCGCTCTACCCTGCCCTTGTACCCAAGTAGCAATCTCACCGCCAGCGTGCAGCCCTCGAGCGATTCCTGCGCCCAAAAACGCTCCGTCTCTCACGCTGCTGCATGTGTCGCCCTTGCCCGTTGAAGTCGACGGTACATTCGCGAAGTAGCCATCGGCTTAAGGGATCCCTACCTAGGTAGTCGGAAAGCCTAGCAGGCCACCAAGCACTTTGATGACCACTTAGGCTCAGGAACACAAATTGAATAATCCCGTATTACCTACACAGCAGTAATTGTCACCAACGGGCCAGCGAGGGAAAAGTCGATTTTAATGGATTCCGTGCAGCAGCAATGGGAGGTACCAACTTCCTGCATCCAGTAGGGAAAGCGAGACGAGGCCTCGAAAAACAACGCGGGCAGTTCGGTTCGGCTGTACATGCCCGTTCTTATGTGGAACCACTTGATCTCATGGCAATTTGCCAACTTTTCTTTCTTTTCCCTACCTGGATTCTGGGGTTGGGTTGATCATCAAGCCGATTCGTGTTTTTTTGTGTTTTTGCTTAATGCTGACCCATTCCTTTTTTTATGGTCGCCATCGACCTACCGCTTGATTCTCCCATCTTGCATGCACACTTGAGAGTTTGGGGCGTGGGAGTTTATGTATCTGGCACGCTCTTGAGCATATCATCCTAAAGGTAAACTCTTGTTTTCCCGCCAGCCACCACACACACAGCTGCACGGCGCGTAGGCTTGGATCGAAATAACATATACAACCAACCTACTACCACATCCAAGTACGATCCCGCCCCGGGCTTGGCTCGCTTTTTCACTTTTGCTGGCTTGGTCATCATCCTACGACACTTGTGGACGCCCTTCCCGCACGGCACTCGCTCACCCACACCCTTTACTTACATTCCCTCGCTCACCCGGGAAAAGACACACATACATCCCCGTGTGTCATCTTTCGAACCACTTGACTGAGGACGTCGTCGACTACTACTACCACCGCATCTAGAGAGAAGAACCTGTGCATCTTGTTCTCATGTCCCGGATGCAACAACGGTATCCTCTTCCTCACCACCGCCGGAGCTACTTCGAGGAATCACGACGTTTGAGATGCTGAGTCTGTTGATCTGGTCATCGCTTCATGACCCGAGCTGGCCCAAGCTATTCACAAAATGGCCCATCAGCCTAATCCCGCCTTTGCAAAGCTCGTCGTCTCCAGAATAGCAAACGGTACCGACGATGGCGTCGACAAGAACCCCGACGGGTTGCCTGTCAGCTTCACCCCCCACACGCTCTATATACTGGAGTCTGTCTCGTTATCTCTCTCGACCATCAGCGTCTTCGCCGCCCTTGTCGCCTTCTACTGGTTTGTGAGGATGCGACGCAGCTTTCGGCAAGAGTAAGTCTTGTGCCCCACCAGACTTGTCCGGCCTCGTCCACCCATGGCTAACATCGTGCGTTTTAGTTTGATCATGCTGCTGATCCAGAGTGACATGATGAAGGCGTTTTGGTTGATGTTATGTCCCATCGTCTACTTCATCCAGGGGACCCCCGTGGACACATCTGACACCTTGTGCCAAGTGAGCGCGTTCTTTCTCACCTCCGCCATCGAGGCCTCCGACATCGCGGTCCTCATGGTCGCCATCCATTCGGCACTGTTCATCCTCAGGCCGCAGCGGTCTGGCGGTGAAAACGGCCTTTACCCCTACCGGCGGTACGCGTATGCCGCCTGGTTCGTCATCCCCTTAATCCTGGCGGCCATTGTGCCCATTACCGGACAGCGATACGTGAATACCGGTCCGCATTGCTATCTGCCGGTGCAGCCGCTGTGGTACCGCATGGCGTTGAGCTGGGTCCCGCGGTATATCATCTTTGCCGTCATCATCTGCACCTACTCGGGCTTATATCTTTTCCTCGGGTTTCGCTTCTACCGGCTGCAGCTGGATCAAAGGCGCGCCAGCACCAACACCGCGCCATCGAATTTCAGGAGCCATGTCAAGTGCATGACGACGCGAGCCCGCGAGCCGCCACCGACTCCAACCCTGGCGTCTCACGGTCTTCTAGGCCCTTCTCCGCCGCGTTCGGCCGCCGATCAGCAACCCGAGTATCGAGAACGCCACCAGTCTATCACGTCCACCGTCAGCACCCTCAAGCTCGACGACAGAGCGCCACACATGACGCAGCTGCGAAAAAGCCAGAGCGAGCCGGTGCCTTGGAATTGGGTGGAATCGGACTTCCAGGCCCTGTCCCACCCTCAGACGCGGCAGTTCGGTCTAGACTCGGCTTCTCCCACCACAGTTTCTTTCGCCCTCGACGCATCAGGAATTACACCGCCAGAACCCGTGCTGCGGGATGCCCAGAAAGAAGAGGGACTCGAGATGGACCATTCAGACACGCCCTGGCAACAGCGCAGTGGAGGGGCTGACCGCTCCGCACGTAACCCCTCCTGGCCGCTGCGCAACGGTGGATCCTCCACACAACCATTTACCCGGCCCGCAAATTTAACCTCGTCATCGTCCATCCATCTGACCCAGTCGGTCACTGAGGATGCGCTGTACCAGTCGCGGATGAAGATGCGTAAGCAGCTCCGCCTTTTATTCGTCTACCCTCTGATGTACATCATCACGTGGATCGCGCCCTTCGTCTCGCACATCTGGACGACAGCCGACCCCGAGCACCAGGAGCAGCCTTTTGGTCTCTTGCTCACAAGTGTGGCAAGCCTCTGCATCGGCGCCGCCGTCGACTGCTGCTTCTTCTCGTCGTGGGAGCAGCCCTGGCTGCACCTCCAGGGGGGTTTTATCGAGGGGTTCGCCAGAAGAGTTAGTTTCGGTACACATAAAAAGACTATGGGCCGAACGAGGGAAGAACAACTACGGGACGCCAGCGCGGCGCTGGATCGCCGAAACCAAGAGAACGCCGAGCGCGAGGCCGCAGCGGCTTTGCAGGGGGAACGGTCGGCACCACGCGCAAGGGAGTGGTGGGATACCCTCGACGAAGAGGAAATCGGCTTATGAGGTGGGACGGGGGCATTTATCTATGGGAACACAGGGGGAAACATACTGGGATCTTGCCATACTTTGCATTTTCTTGCATTGAAAAAGGGGGGAGGGGCGGAAGGGGAGCATTTACACTTAGCGGGCGTTTACAGCGGCATACGGCTCATCGCGCAGCATCACGGGGCTGAAGCATAAGAGCGGCGTCTGGCACATCATAACGACTTTACGACTCTGCTATTTAGGGAGATACCACACCATTTGCATGGGGCACATGGAATTATAGCATACATACATACGCGGGCGGCATCACGACACCTCATCTATACGGGGGCATAATATATATACAAAATCTATTCGAGGACAACCTCGACACACACTTATAACGCCTTTCCGTCTTCTGCCATGCTGATGTGAGAAATTCGTAGTATATACAGAATTTACGATTGATGGCCCACGGGTGTGCCCTGACCCAGCCAGCCACGTCTATTGTGGTACCGCCACCCAGACCCAGAAATAAAAGAGAGTTAAACACTGTTATTGCCATTATTCCCGCAGGAACCGGAGGAACGCCCGGGCGATGGCGACGCCGTCGTGGGCGTTGGCGACGCGGCCCATGGCGTCCTCGAAGACGCCGTCGGGGAGGATGCCGCCCTTGTGGCGCAGCTCGAGGATCTCGCGCACCATGTCCTCGGTGAACTCGGGGTGGCCCTGCAGGGCGATCATGCGCCGGGGCACGTACATGGCCTGCGTGGCGCAGACGGCGGTGTGGGCCAGGGGGATGGTGCCGGGGGGTACTCGTGGATGATGTCCCGGTGCATGTGGTGGATTTTCTGGTACGGGAGTATGATCTGTTAGTTGAGTCCAGGTGAATGGGGGTCGGTCTTTTCTGTGCGAAGGGGGAAAAGAGAAAGAAGAAGAGAAAAAAAACGTACCAGGGTCTCGCCGCCAAAGATGCGCTTGCCCTCGTCCGTGAGGACCATGTCGACGACGCTGAGCTCCCAGCCGCGGTCGCTGCGGCCGACGGGGGCGCCCATGGCGCGGCCGACGATCTGGTGGCCGAAGCAGACGCCGATGACGCGGACGGGGGCGCGGCCGCCCTCCTCTCTGGCCGGCTGCTCGAGCAGGCGCTTGGTGTAGGCGACGAGCCGCAGGATCCACTCGTCGTCCTCGAAGGCCGAGTGCTTGGACCCCGTGATGAGGACCGCGTCGAGCGTCTCGGGGTCCGGGTACGACGAGAGGTCGTGGACGACGTCGTGGGAGGAGAGGGTCAGCTGCGACTCGAGCGGCTCGGGCGCGCAGGCTTGGCGGAAGAGGTGCGCGAAGACGGACCCGTAGGTGCCGTACTTGGCCAGGACGCCGGGGACGGGGGTGTCGGCTTCGAGGACGGCGAGGCGGAGGGGCCGGTGGGCGGGGGTTGCTTCGGAGCCCATGTTTGCGTTCGTGCGTTTGTTTATAGGGGGTTTGCTGGAGGTTGCGATGTCGGTGTTGGGGCGCAAGCGCGAGCAGATAGATATTTACCAAAGGATGGGCGTATATATGCGACTGGATACCTCCAACGATGATCAACAGAACAAAGAATCACTTGTATATATAAGGAATGTGAAAAAAGCGCTCAATTGGTGTTCTCGTGACTTTATCAATTCGTCCTCCCTGGCAATCAGCAAAAGCGCCTTGAGTTGTTCCCAGTGTCTATCCTGCCAGCCGCTATCTGGGATGGGATGCGATCACGCTGGGACTTTGCCCCGCACCGTTACGCCACCGGCGCGGGGCCCGGAGGGGTCCTTTGCGAGTAGCGTCCATTTAGTTGGCAGGCACGTATCTGGCACTAACGCTGTGGAATTCGACTCGAGTCAGTAGGGTGTCGGCTGCCCCCCGCGCTGGTAACCAGCCACGAAGGAAGAGAGAAAAAGACTGCGAGGATCGCGGGGATGCTTCAGAGGATGAATGGATGATGGTATGGGCGGGAGCTGAAAGATGGGGACTAATAGGGGAATTGGCATCGGAAATCGGTAGGTAAGCGAGCATGTGATCTGATGTGGGCAAGCAGGTGGCGCGTACCTGCCGTCCAACTGACAGGTCTCAGCCTCCGTAAGCGAGCTGACATCGGACCGGGGGACCGGCTAGGCAAGGGCCGATTGAGCAAAAGGAAATACTCATCTCGGCATTGCGACGGGTAGGTTTCATCGTTTTTCTTTTGCCAGTTGCTCGGAGCTGATTAAACAGTGTGGATGTCTGATGATTCACCTAGGTGAGGCAAGTTGGGCACTCAAGTGGCAGGCACGGTCTGCACCGCAGCAATATGGATGCACTTACCCAAACGTCTTGACAATATTATTCCATAATCCATCATTACAGTAATTGAGTTCTGGTTCTTCGTCCCGCAACTCTTCCTTGCGGCTCACCATATCCCGTATACGAGTAATGCCATTGTCGATCAAACACACCTACGAACGGTTCCGTCGCTGCTAGTCCGCCCTCGGATGAGAGCAGACGGGACGATCAGTCAAAAGCTGAGGGTACAATCAGGCAGAATGAGATGTATGAGAATGAGATTGATACACTATCAGGCTATGAAACAGAGAGTAGTTGATGGCTACCTGTGGACTGTGTGCTCCATCGCAGTATTCATCCTGTGGTTCAAACCCAGCGTCTTGGCATTCTTTCCCTTACTTGGTATTCCATCTTTTCCTCCTCCTTTTTCTTCGGAATCAGTCTACGTCGAAGAAGCTCACTTGCTTCCCGAGGAAATTCAAATCGACGGACCCCATCACTTTGCCATCGAGCCTCAGGATGGAATTGCCCCACATCCACCACACGGCAGCGACGGCCATGGCGAGGAAGATCTGGGTGATGCCCATGCCAAGCGCCACCGACCTGAGGCCGTCCGCGGCCCAGATGGCGTTGGGGAGACCCGAAATGAAAGCACCGGTCACAAGATTTCGCCAACAAATGAGACCGCCGTTCATATCGGCGGTATTGCGCAGTCCTATGGTAAGATTGGAAGATGTGTATGCCGCCGATCGTTGGATCATGGGCCGGGCCGTCGACTCGAGACACATGACGCCCACCGCCAAAAGTCCCAAAAGGAACGAGACGGCCGGCAAGCTCAGCTTCGAACCGGCGGCGCCCACTACAGCGATCACCACCTGGCTCTGGCCGCCCGAGACGTATAGGCCGAACCCGAGAAGACCAATGGAAACGAGCACGGTGGCGACGCCAATCAGACCCACGTGGACCTTGGGGGTGAAGCGCTTCAAGAAGTAGCCGGTGCCCAGCGCTCCAATTATGCCGGGAGCGAGAAGGGCCGGTCCTGTCATCAGAGCACCGACGGCTCCAGTGGAGGCCATGTACGGCATGACGCTGAAAAGCATGGAAAGCGAGCTTGCGAAACTCCAGAAGGCGGCCTGAGGAAGCACGGTGACGACGAAGAGCAGGAAGACCGTAGGCGCGACCGTGGCGCGGGGGACCTGCAGAGCCAATGTGAGTTTTGTGCCGCGCGTTTCGTACGACCAGGGCTTCATGGTGTCCATGTATCTCTTGATGGCATCCACGCTCAAGTTGATGGTGGGGAACTTGGCTTGCTGCCCTTGCACATCAAGCGGTGAGCCTGCTCCAGCGGCTACTTGGTCAAATGCGGTCTCGGGGGCGGCGAATATCACCAGCAGCACGCCGATCGCCAGAAACGCGTTCAGAATCTGGTATTGGACAGCAAACCCCGTGGAACCGGCCGAGGCAACACCGCCGAGCAGCGGCCCTCCCCATGTCGTGGCGACCGAGATGACATTAGAAATTATGATCCGAGGCTCCAGCTCGTGCTCCTGTGGTTGGTGTGTTAGCAACCCGCCATCATCTCCAGCGTGACGTGTCGGAGTGCTGCTTACGAAGAATGTGTCCTGCAAAGAGCCGAGGACAAGGCTTTCGAACACGCCCCATCCCATGCCCTGGAACACCCGCGATGCCATGTTTTGGCCATAGCTATCCACCACCTGCGAGCCCCAAACCACACCGATCCAAAGGAGTGTCGTGGCAGCCAGATAGACCGGCCGCTTTCCGTACAGTTTCGCCACGACGAGGCCCGAAGCTCCAGCAAGAGCGGACACCATGAGCGGGACACCAGTTAATGCTACAGCTGCAGTATACGACACACCGTTCCTTATGGAAATAGGGCCGTTTACGCTGACGAAAATGGTCTTCAAGACCCCGATCAGCGCTGTCATGTAGACAAGAGCCAGATAGTTGAGGTTCTTCCTCCACATGGGCCAATTCTGCGCGCAATGTCAGATGCTATCTCGAGTGGTTGGTCCCACGAAGCAAGGGGGCATGCAACTCACCAGAGGGTCCTCGGGATCGTCGCTAGGCTGCGGTATCAGCTCCACCCGCGCGAACCGTCCCGTGCCGTACTTGATGCTGCGTTTCGAGACCCAGCTCGTCAACGAGAGCCGCTTGGTCGAGGCGGTCATGGGCCGGTAGTCGTCTTTGGAGACGGGCCGAGGCGGCCGATCTGCCGATTTGCTCATCGGCAATTGTGTGATTACGTCCTGCTCTTCGCCGCCGCCCACCAGCGTCCCGGGATGGGCGGTACTGCTGGCCCTCCTCGAAGATGCCGCGCTCGACGGACGACTGGAGTATGGGGTATAGGAACTGTACTGGTCCGGTTGAGAATAAGCCTCGGCGGCGGGTGGCTGGTACGTCCTCGGAGGCGGCGCGAAGCCGTTCGCTTCTCGATCCATATCGGCCATGGTGATTATTCTTCCCCCCTCTCGGTTCTTGCCGCACTGTTGAATTAGATGAAATAAGGAAAAGGCCGGGTCGAATTCCAACCAAGTTGGCCGGCGTGCAAACGAAGGGATCGAGGAAGATCGACTTCCCAGGAAAATGAAGCGATTAAATTATATATATTTCGTCAAGAAGATAAGACCGCCGGGGCCGAAAGAAGGGAATGCAAGGAAACGGCGAGACACTATTATGAGACGACCATGCAGTTACCTGTAGGGACTGTCGTAGAGGCCTCTTCAAAACACCAACCCAAGGATGATGTTTGCAGAGATTCCTTTTTTACCGGTCTGCCGCTTCTGCATCATGGGGGCAACATTGGAGGGAAAGCGTAAGAGGTCAGAGAGTGCGTCTTCTGTCATCCTTTTTCCTCTTGGATCTCCCTCTTACCTCCGGGACAAGGGCAGGGTGGGATTTGCGGTTGACAGCCCTGCAACATGGCGAGCGAACCGGTGGGTGGGGTCGGGTCATCATCCCTGTCGACGATCATACTTGAGAGCTGCAACCTGGAGGTCAAGGTGGGTTTTTGGCCGCTGGCGGCGTTACAGGAGATCATAGCAGAGTTCCTAGTATGTGCCAGTGCCTAAACTTGGGTTTGGGGGTTGCATAACCAAGGCTCGTGAGGCGTGACTCGGGAGTCACCTATGGACATTTTTACTCGGATATTCCTGGTAGGGGAGAGGCTGAAACACGTGCGGGGTGGATGAGCTGTCGAGGCTCGAGATTGGCAGACAGTCATCACATATCTTTGGGATGACAGGACAGACAACAAGGCGAGGGGATTTGTCAAGGAATGAATTTGAGATACAGTAGGAGAAAGTCAAGGCGATAAGCTGCAGAGGTCTCTCGATTGCCTATACAGATGCTCGAGCCTATACGCATCGCCAACTGCCATTTATACGCCGCGGCTGAATGGCTAGCAGCTGGGGCTCACGGTCCAGTTGGTTTTCAGGCTGCGCAGGCCTGAGCCACTGCCGGGATCAGTGCTGGATGTACAACTAATAAAGCATAACCGGCATGCAGCTTCAGCGTTGCCGCGAGGGGAGGCTTAGATGGTTTCCGGTGAATCGGACCTCACAACTCGAACCGATCTATATTCATCGCTGGGGCGGATAGTTTTTTATTTCCGGTAAACTTTATCTCAATGGCCTTGGACGCAGGTCATATGCAGGAGAATAATGCCAAATGCTGAAGAAAGAAAGCCTTGATTTGGGGCCAAGAGCTATGCGCGCCTGTCGGTAACTATCCACACCGAAGGGGACGCTGTATACCTACCTGCCTGCCGTTAAATAAGTAGGTTGATCAGCCGCTTGGAACACACAACTCTTGCGTATGCGCCCAGGTCTTTTTCGACAAAAACGCAGGTCAAGATGTGATGCGCCTTCATACGCGTATGTTTACACACACACCCAAACGAAAGTGACGTGTCCACCTGAACTAATGGGCAGGTGTTGCAGTTTGTTGCAGATCTCCATTGTCTCAAGGGATGGATGTCGGGGCCTGGGGGTGTGCCTGGTCGGAGCCGGGGTCACGGCCAAAAGCGAACAGGGCATTTATTCGCGGGCGCGTTCGTTCGCCCACTTTTAAGTCGTCTGATTACATGGCGAGAGAGACGAGCCGCATTACCTCCCCTTCAATTCCCTGGCTGGTAGGGATGGACCAGCCTGGAGTGTTTGCGATTGGCTTGTTAGCACGCCCGCAGCCCACCGTATTTGAACCCACCACCTCCTCCTCCCATCGCATAACACACAGACAGCCGTTTCTGCTGCTGCTGCTGTCACGATCTCTCTCTCTTTCTCTCTCCCACTTGTCAAGAGCTGCCCGTCATGCCCACTTTGACAGCAACTTGACATCAGATGGAAAATCCAAACGCAATGTGAATGTTTGACAGCCTAGACTGCGCGGACCACATTTGCCTAATGGAGGAGCCACGCCGTGCTCTAGAGGGGTTGCGATTGGCGCCGCAGACTCTCTCGCGCCCTGCCTCTGGCTCTGGCTGCTCACTCATCACACGGGTCTCGTTCGCTCCGTGAGTTGGACTCCTCCGGGCTCCGGCTCCCGGACAACGTTGCGTTTGATTCACCGATGCTCGTCACCTTGCATGTTCATGCAAAGATGGCCGGAAACGTTTCGGCATGAAGACCAACAATATGCAATCGATTGACTTCTGTAGTTTCTCTCTTTGAGAGAACAAGCAAGATCATTTCTTCTTTACTTCTCGGTGCATCCGCGCCCAGGGTACCGGCGATGTCGCAATCAACCGTCTCGCCAAGAGAACCACAGCTGTCAGTCTTGCACCAGCGAGCCACCCCGAATACCACCGAAGACTTCTCTTTTCTGGAGCTGGAGCCTTCGCCTCTTCCGCAAACCAGAACGCAAACGGCCCAGACACCGGGGAATGCCATCACATGCGCCTGCGCTCAAGCCGCAAACTGGTTTTCTGCGTTGCATCGCGCGAGCGATATTCCGGTGTTTTGGTCGCATTCAGTTTGACGGATGGCAGGTTCGGGCTATATGCTACCACCTATTGAATCCGCAACCGGGGGGCTTATCGCATCACATTATCAGGGGAAACGAAGGAGGCAGGGTGGAGGAGGAGGAGAACGGAGCAGCCGTTTGACGTCTCGAAACCAAACAAGTACTTTTTATTTTTGTTCGCTCGGTAAGAGTTTTAGGCATTCGTACGACCGACTGCAGCACCCGTCCGTCGTCCGTACGATGGTTCTCGGCTAAAAACAGCAGCGCTGCCAAGAAACTTTTGCGATCCGTGCGTGCACGTAACTGTCTGGTCTTCTGAAAGTCTATTAATCTGGAGAAGATGAGTATTGGTGAAATATAGACGAAACATTTCTGGTATACCTGGAATAGGTGCCTCTCGTACGTGCGCTACGCCACCCACCCAGCTCTAGCCCCCTCCGCCGGAGTGCTTGCTCCCTTGTACATCTATGGCCGCCGTTCAATCTATCCCGGACCATTGTCCGCCAGTCGAAACATCATCTCTGCTCCTTTTTGAGTTCGTTCATCCATTTCATCAGCCGTCCCATCCATGATAGCCCCGCGACCCCGTCGAATAGACGTACGCCACGGCGAGCGGCATGAGCAGCGCGCCCCGGAGGGCCTCGAGCGCACCGACGGCCGACGAGCGCATGCACGACCAGGCCATCCACACCAGGACCCGGGCCAGGGCCCAGGCGCCGCACCTTTGGTTGTGGTAGGCCAGGAAGAGCAGCTCAGCAGACAAGGGGGGCGGCGTTGTTGTCGTTGTATTGGTCGTTGTTGCCAAAGGAGGTCGGATGTTGTTGCTGCTGCTGCTGCTGCTGGACTGCTCCGCACGGCGTGACGACAAATACTTCTGTAGGGTCACAATGGGGGAGTAAGTTACTTTGGTCACCCGAGCCTAGAGTAGTGAGTGGTAGGAGGTAAGTAGGAAAGGTAGACAGGTTAGTAGAAAAAATGAGCCGGAGCCCCGTGCAAATGCAGCTCGCATTCGTTGATCGGACCACGCTCGAGCCCACGTTTGTTGGTTATTAAGCCGGCCTCTCCTGAAGCAAAATATGAAATCCCTCTTCCCGCCTCGTGCGGTCATAGCGTGCCGGCGCTCATTGGTGACGCTTCCGACGGGCGATTTGCGCCGTGACTGATCACCTATCTGTACCTGGCCCAATCGACAACTGGGTTCTGTGCCTTGGACGCGAAGGGACAAGAGGTACCCCCGCCGTGAGGTTTCCATCTGGCTGGGAGAAACTTCACATGGATGCAATCACAACTGCTTTACCTGCTGTGTGGACAACCTGGTGCCCCTTGGACTTCTCCACGTTGAGGAGAAGCTGGTTAGTGCGGATCAGCAGCTCTGCGATATCACAGTCAGTTGTCTCGGCCTCCCAAATAGACTCTGTGCTCCAGCGGATTGAATGGACTTACCCTCAAATTCGAGTTTGTAAGAAATGGCCGGGTCGTCGTCGGCCGCCACCAGGACGGGAGCCTGCTCGTCGGTCTTCTCAACGACCCGCATCCTCAGCCCGCAGTTCTGCTTCGAATCCGCCCAGAGAATAGCCGAGTCGTCCAGGACGCTGCTGCTACCACTCTCCCTCGCAGAGTGCTGCCCCTGCCCCTGCGCCGGCGTAGGCGCCGCCGCCTCGCTCGCCAGCCACGGCCGCCACACCCGGATCACGCCGTCCGTCATGTTGACGGCGTCGATGATGAGCTTGCGCTTGGGCTCGACCTTGACCAGGTTGGTGACGGTGACGAGCTGCGAGAAGAGCTCGCCGGCATCGAGGTGGACGTCGTGGCTCGGCCGCTGGTCGACTAGCGGCTGCGCGACACCCTCGACGACGGCGCGCTTCGGGTACCGCGACCGGGGCCGGCGGTCGTCCTCCTGCTGCACGGGGCGGAAGCGCGAGTATAGGGCGTTCATGCCGGCCAGGCTGGGGTCCTTTCCACCGCCGCCCGAAACGCCCGCGGACTCGGCCGCCAGCCCCGGCGTGCCCACGTAGTCGCAGAAGAGGTAGGGCGTCGAGATCTTGACGGTGGGGTGGTAGCACTCGAGGATGATCTCGTGGTCCTGCAGGCCCAGCGCCTCGACGAGGCGGGCGTAGTGCAGGCGCGCGACCAGGCCGTGGAAGCGGCGGCTGACGCCGGCGAGGGGCAGCACCTTGCGGGTCGGGATGGACTCGAGGACGTGGATGAGGACTTCGCTCGGCAGCGAGTCGAGTGTTAGAGGGGGTGGGGAGCTCGCCATGCTGACCTAATGGACGGCCCTTCTGAAGAGAGATCACAGATACGAACAGGGGCTAAAGAAACCCAAGTGTTCGTTGACAAAACAGGCGGACGGAAAATAAGCTTGGCGGACTGGGGCGCGGTTTTGTACCCAGGTGAAGGCCCTTGTACTCTTGACGGCGCCGACGCTGCAACTGGTTCCGAATTGAACTGGGCAGGTAGGTAAGGGATTGGCAGACCCCTGAAGAGGCTGACTGTATCTGCAGAGTCGCTCTGGCGAACTGCTCTAGACCGTGGAGGAGCCTATGGGATAGAAGCAAGTTCTCGCGCCGTAAAAGCCAGAACCTCATACGGCCGTGATACGACGCTGGCTGGACCGACGAAGCTTAGCTTGCTGATGGCACAAGCTTGTCCGGCGGGCAGTAAGTTGGCTATCCGATGCGAGGTCAGAGGGTGCCTTGTTCAGCGTCAGGTGCACGACCGAGTCGGGCTGACTCAGAATACTGCCAGTAACGATGGAAGTGTTCCTGATTGATGACTACCTGGAATCTGCAGACCCGACTTGTATTTCCGTATCTGGTCGTTCCAGGAACGTCGGGTAGTGGGCGATGATGATGGTTGAGTGCTACCTGCGGTATAGCGATTATGGTGTGTATGCGAAGTCCCAAAGACGCAAAAGGGGAAGATATTAAATGTCGCGACTCAGATGTGTATTTGATGGATGAGCAAAGCAAGTCAGGGTATGTCCAGGCAGTGACTGCTGCCTTCGCGTGAGGTCATTTGGGGTTTGGTGGGGTTGGAGGGGTACAGGTACCCGCTGAGCGCCCAATGTTGGAGATACAGTGGGCACTGACAGACAGAGATGCAGTACGGAGTATGTGAGATCAGCATTCGCAAACAACTACACGCCCATCTATTTGACAAAACCCATACTGCGAAATGTATTTTACTATATTCGATGATTCTTTGTTCATTGCCCATGATACTGGCTGGTTACTGGAGGCTACTGCTGTTTCCGCCCGCCATCAATCACGAGATTACTACCCGTCATGAAGGAGCTGGCCTTGCTCGAGAGGAAGAGCACCGCGCTCTTGAACTCCGAAATATCGGCCAGCCGTCCCATCGCGTTCTCCCTCGCCCAATGCTCCTTCAGATACGGCTCCTTCTCGAACGCCGTCTGGCCCATCAGGATGTTCCCGGGACTGAGGCAGTTCACCCGGATGCCCCCGCCGCCGCCGCCTGGGTGGATCGGGCTCCATCTCGTCGCCAGGTCGCGGGCCAGCTGGACGAGCGCCGCGTTGAGCGAGCCGAGCACCGCCGCCAGCGGGGCCCGGCTCGCCACCATGCTGGACAGGTGGGCGACGAGGACGATGGTGCCGCGGGTCTGGCGCGTCATCATCTCCTGGGCCGCGGCCGTGCAGGCCTGCACCACGCCCGTGAAGTCGACCGTCAGGCGGGCGCGGTACGGCGTGTCCAGCTCGTTCTCCTCGTACGCCTCCGCCGCCACCAGCCCGTCGAGGCGCCCGCTCTCTTCCGCGATGGCCTTGATCAGCTGTTGGAGCTGGTCGGGCTCCGAGGGGTCATGAGGCCGGTAATGGAGCGAGCCGCCCCCTTCGGGGACCACGCGCTCTTGGGCGTGACGCCATTCCTTCCTCACCGGTCCCGGGGTTTGACCTATGCAATAGACTGCGAAAAACAGATGTCAGCCGCTTTTGGAGACGGGTATTCCGTTTGACAATGATGTTGATGTTCGACCTAGTACTAGAGGGCTCCTGGTGTACTAGTAAACTGACCTTTGCCCCCGGCCTCGACCAGAGCTTCGGCTAATCCCAATCCCAACTTATTGGCACCCCCGGTGACGACGAATACCTTCCCGGTAAGTTCGAAGTCCGCAAAGCGTTTGGCGCCTATGTCCTCGCCACCGACTGGAGATTCTTCGCCATGGTTGGCCTTTTCCTTTTTGCTGGTCTAAGGGCTGGCCGGCTTCTTGACGTTGAGGATGGGCGCCGCATGAAATGTTCTCTTGGTTGCTACCTGGAAGCTGTTGGGCCTAACCCCACACGAGGACGAGACTCGGAGCAGAGTGGGCTGAGGGGCAGGAAGCCTACGAGCTAACGCACGACAAAGGGACATCTTCGACGTTCTATAGAATGGACGAGGTGATACCAGACTTTAAATTAATAGCGGTTAAAGTTAATACGGAAAGACCGAAAACCCGGCGGTGGAGACGATAAAGCGGTCCGTGTTTATGGATTTTGTTGTTGCGAAGACGCAAAAAACCGGCCAAGGGGTTTTCTCTAGGCGAGTTTCACATTTCCAACGCTGCAATTGTGCACCGTAATCTCTTGTCAGTCGACAGCGAAAAAGTGAACATTAAAAGAGATAATTATCTGCCGCGACTACGTCACGTCTGCAAACCATGGTAGCAGATGAGAGCCGGTTGTAAAGTACTGTGTCTAGGTACACGCTTCCCAGGCGAACGGAACGCCTTCAATGTTACCGATCTGCCATGACCCCGCCCCCGCTGATTGTCGTGGCATTCCTGTTTGTTTGGCCACTTCACTCATTATGAACGCGATACTGATATCAAGCTAATACTGTTTCTTTTGGGAATACTAGCCTCGCTTGTAGAGGGCAGTGTTGGTCGTTTCGCGGGAATTCATAACCACCGTTCACATATGTTCTTCAATTCTACTGATGGCCGCATCCAATACAGCTGGTGGCTGCACTCGTCAGTGCGAAGGGATCTTCCAGTGCGGCAGCTACGCACTCAGACGTACTCTGGCTGTAGGTTGGAAATGATTCTCCAGAGGTGTAAATTGTCAAACGACGAGTAGAAGGCTCTGCAGTGTTCGCGGCTCAGACGGTGTTTGATTGAGACGGGTAGTTGTAGGGATACCTGATGGTAGCCTGCCAGGCGCTCTCTATGCCTTAATCCCCCTAGGTGTTGGCTGGGAGCGATCGATCTATCTCTTAGGCCACTATCCTTCAGTCGATCTTGCAAAGGATGTGTTTTACTTCTGATAGCCCTCTTGCAATTTTGGAAGTATCATATCAGTGTGATTGTTTGTTCCGTCGGTTCTGACCACCCTGATCCAAGATTAGACTTGACATCCCCCCCCTCGGTTGTTTTCAGACCTATCCGTCGATATCGGCGACCTTCGACATGGACAAGGGCAAGTGCATTGCACCAGTGATCCCGCCCGTGACCATACCAGTCCGAGTCGAGTAAGAAGAAATGTATCTTATGACAAGATGGAAAATTGTCATCAAAAAACATGATATTGTTACATGGGTATTTGATTTCCAATGAGCCGAAAAAGTCCTTGGGTACGACCTCCTTCGCTACTAGCAATGGCCCGCGCAAGATGACTTCGCGTTGGTTAGCTGATATGGACAACACCTTTGCGAGCACAGGGTTGTCAAGCTGGCCTGCTATTATCTGTGCGGGAGAGTTGATGGATGCCCATGACCATGATGGAGCGCGGCTGGAGCGGTCCCCCAGTTTACCACGAGACACGTTGTACCATGCCAGTTCTTCGACAAAGCGACTTCTCCAAATCCCAAATATGCATTCATCGCGCCATATGCCTGCTAGTCCCTCGATCACTCCCGTGATGGCGTTCAGTCTGTCGTCTGGGTCACTCATTTCCCGGCCTGTATAGTCCAATAAGAGTCTCGACCATAATTCGTCTCTCGACGACTCTTCAGTTGGTCCTGCCATTGGCCCTCGCCCTCGCCCTGGTTGGGTTTCGTCGGTTCTGTCATGAGAATCGCTGCTGATGTTACTTGATATCTCAAGTGGCTCCAGCACATTGATTTCTGGATAATGGACTGCCCCCTTACAGACAGTGGCGAGTTCTGCGTAGCGACACTGCCACAAAAGTTCCTTGTCCATGTAATGTAGGTGTCTGCTAGATAGGACATGCTCTTGAAAGCACCAAGCACGTTTTGAAAGCGGCATTGAACCAAGGTCGGCCCATACCAGGGGACATATTGTCACCAGACCCGAAGTGCCATCCGGCGTAGTTAAGGAGACTTCACAATTTGGCGTTTCTTGTAAACGACCTCTCAGGAACCCCTCAGATGCTGATTCTGCTGCAGCGGCCATGATCGTTGCGGTGGCGTTCTTGTAGATGTGGCCCATCCTAGCGATCTCCCGACTCTTGTCGTCCGGGCTGTCTTGCAAGATGCACAGGGCATCGATCCACAGGAACCGGATGCCAAGGCTTCGCGTGACCCGGACGGCATCCCTAAAGGTCTGAGGAATTTCCGACGTGGGGAAACCGTTCTTCATTGTCTCCAGGGTTTGGGTGGTAGTGACAAACGTCTGCTCGCCGCCCCAGCAGTAGCTGAGCGCGAGGTACTCGCCCCGTTGGTCCTCGCTGGGGATGTGAAGCCGTAGTGATGGGCTGTCTTCTGGGCTGTCACTCATAGATCCGACATCCAGTACCCTTGTCGGGAGGCGTGGATGCTCATCACAAGTCCCACATTCAGGGTGACCCCCCTGGCATTCTTTCAACCAGGCTTTAGCTGCCGTAAAGGCCCGCTCGCTGCTCTTGTCCACAATGGGCCTGCCGAGAATGTACCCGCTAAGAGGGTCATCTTTCCCAAGTTGTTAGCAATTCTGTAGGAAAACGGGGATTTGAGCAGGGAGATGAAGAGGGCTCAGCCGCAATGATGTGTAGTCTTCCAACTTGCCTTCACGCGTTATCATCACCAACGTGCCAAAGGACTCCCGATAATCATGGAAAGGATCTTTCGGACGAAATGCTTCCAGAATGTCTTTATCAAATGGGGGGAATATTGGGTTGCTGACATTAGCTCCATCGCTGGAGAGTATGTGCTTTTCCCGTTGGATGCGACCGGCGTACTCGCCGTAAAGTCGGAAAACGAGACGCTTGTTAGAACAAGCTCTATAATACGCCTCGCTGTGCAACTCTATTATTACACGGCACAGTTTACAACCCTCAGTAGCGCTTCTGTAGCAGGCCAACTCAGATCCGTGTTCATAGCCTTTCTCGTCACAGAGGGCTTCGAACCCCGCAGTTGAGAACATTTGGGCACAAGCAGAGCAGAGCTGGGTGTTGCGGTTGGCAGGTGGCTGGAGGCCGGATGAACTCGATTCGTCGGGGTTATGCTGCATCCTAAGAGGTATTTGGCGTACTGGCTTGTTCAGATGATAGAAGTTTGAATGCGATCAACGCAAGATGTTTGCAAAGAGGGTGCGGATCAGTCAAACTTGTATGGTCCAGCCGTTCATGGTCGAGATCACGTGGCCTTGTACGACCGAACAGCAAATCGCCGTTACAGCCCCCGACCTTTAACACGTTAGGCTTGCGGATAGAACCTTGCAGTCTCTATCCTGCTGCCTGATAGGACCACCAGCCCCTCAGCGCCAAATCCTTGGAGGCCTCTCATCTTAAGCCAGCCACTCCTACAACGCTGTGATGACTGCACTAGAGCTATCAGCTGAGCAGTCTCCATAAAGCGCATCGCATCTTTTCTCCCTTGATATGCGTTTGCATATATCTTGGCATCGCTCTTGACGGGTAAGCGACGTTACTGGCTTGCCATCCGCAACTCTTGGAGTCAAAATGGTCGCAATATACGCCACTCAGGGGTTCCGTGACCTTTACCGTTACTAACGCCGACAAAGGATCAGGCTGTACCATTTGGCAGATGAATGTGTGACACGTTGAAAACCGGCATCCCTTACAACCCTACAGCAGTCCATTGCATGCGTGCAGAAGGGGTAAATTCTTGTGGCGCGGTGTTACTGCACGCTTGGTTTTTATTTAAGCATATAAACGCGGTAACATGGTAATTTCACCCCCTGATTCTCTGCTTGTGTCATCTCAGACTCAAACAGACGCTGCCGCAGCAGATGAGGGTCTTCAACAAATTTACGGCAACTGGTCAAACCCCAGACATCTAGGTTCTATCTCTTGTTCTTAAGCCGCCAAACCCAAAGGAATAGAAGTTAAAAGGAAGATATTCCATCTTTTATCGTCAGACAAAGCGTTCCCGCACCGTCTCTCCCATCCCTAGATGACCCCCAGCTCGCCCAGCATATACTGAGAATAAACCCCCGTCCACCACTCGACCCAATACGCCGCCCAGAACCAAATCTCGATCCAGTACAGCAAAAGATCCGCATCCGGCACGTAGCCGAACCCGACCGTGCGCACCACCAAGACGGAGCACACCGCAATGAACCCGAAGATGACGGGCTCGTGCCCGCGGAAGGGCTTATCGTAGGCCTTGCGGCGCAGGACCGCGTGCTCGTTGCCGAGGTAGATCTGGTACCCGACGCTGACGAGCTTGAGCAGGATGAAGGCGGGCAGGGCACAGCTGGTGCAGCTCTCGGCCCGGAGGAAGTGCTGGGTCAGATAATACAGGAAGTAGAGGCTGGTGAAGACGAAGACGGCGACGGCGAGGAGCTCCTGGCTCTTGGCGGGCTTGGGGCTGCGCCATTGGGGGCCCCAGTAGCGGACGAGGGAGGCGAAGTAGCTGTTGTTGGGCGTGTTGTTGCTTCGGCTGTTGAGGATCTTGTCGTTGTCGGGGTTTGCGAGGCTTGTTGCGGCGGGCTGGGGGCTGGGAGTCGGAGGGGAAGCCGTCTTGGTGGTCGGGTGGGGGGGTAGTAGCGGGCTTGGAGGGTAATCTCGCGTTGAAAACCATCCTGGGAGCCAGGTTGGATGTTCCAGCGTAGGCGCCTGGGGGCGGTATGGTGTCCATCTCGGGCGGTTGATACAGTGGGAGGAAAGGGGTGGACATAAGGGAGAGTTGGGCATTCGTTGGAAGAGATTCTTCGCACATGTATTTATCCAGCCCATCTGCATCTAGCCATTACGTGTTTGTTTTGGCTAGACGTGTTTTGAGCGAATATTCTCTTGGTCAATTTGCTCGTTGCGTTTCTTATCTGGACCCGGTGGCCTTGGCGCTCCATTTAAGGGGGCAGATGCCAAACACTCTCTGCCTGGTACTGCCGCAGGCCCTCCCAACCTTCTTTGAACAATCTGCCCCCAACGGTGCCACTGCTCAAGGTTGGGAGAAACTTATTGACGCACCGGTCATCCTGGCGACAGCCCTTCCTGGTGGAAACAAAAGACTCACAAAGAGCAGGTTACCCTCAGAAGATGCGAACTCAAAAGGAGCCAGGGTACCCACTGTCTCTTGATAAGAAACGGTAGTTACCAAGATACAATTGAGACATACCACCGACTGAACCCATTCTGCCACCTGAAAAGGTACATCCGCCCACCTACGGAGCAATTTGCTACCGCGCCACCGCCGGCAACCTCGGATGCGTGGCCTGGGCGGTAAACAGCTCATACTCCACATCCAAGAACTCGTCCGCCTCCTCCTCCTCCGCGACGACCCCGTCCCCGGGGTCTCCGGGGCGGTGCGCCTTGATATGCATCCGGAACTGCAGATTCAGCTGCCTCAGAGGCCCGGTCGACCGGCGCCACGGCCCCGCCAGGTCGGACGCATTGATCGCATGCGTGATCAGCTCCATCTGCGACCCCATGGCCGCAACCCCGACGTCGCGCATCAGCGGCAGCAGCGCCCCGTTTCCGCCCATGTCGCGGGCCCGCAGGTTGAGGTACTGCACCTGGAGCGGGAAGCAGTGGTGGTGATGGTGCGGCCGCCGTGCTGTACGTGCCACGCAGTCCTCCCACACCCGCCGCGTCCGCGGGCCGAGGCGGGCGCCCCAGGTGCTGGCCAGTGAGATCCAGGGCCGTCGCCCGCTGTCGCGGACAATGTACCGGAACAGACAGGCGTAGCGGTGCCCCGCCATCCAGAGGGTGAGGCACTGCAGCCGCGGCATCGCCGTGACCGCCTCCGCCGCCGCCTGGAGGAGCAGGTCCATGTCGCCGTTGAGATCGCCGACGGGGGACAGGAGGTCCGAGGTCAGGCACAGCTGCAGCAGGTCGTCCCAGCGGGGCCGCCGCGGGAAGATGCGGTCCTCGGCCGGCACGCCCGGCCAGAAGCTGTTGAAGAAGCCGAAGGCCTCGACCAGGAAGGACAGGTGCGCCGTCTTCCAGCGCTGCGAAGTGTCCGCCATCAGCGCGCCCACGCCGACGCTGCCGACGAAGGCGTCCTGGGGCTTCTCGGTCAGGGGGAGGCGCAGGAGGCCGCGGAGGTCCTCGAAGTCCTCGTAGAGGGAGACCTGGTCCAGCCGCGGGCAGCACCGGCCGAGGATCTGCATCAGGCGGCCGTAGTGCTCCAGCTGCCTCTGGGGGTCGGACGGCCAGATCGAGGAGGGGAGGGCGCCCCAGGGCTCGTACCGGAAGCGCCGCAGGTTCGGGAGCGCGGCGAGGATGAGGTCGAGGCAGCCGACGGCCTCGAAGCGCCGGTAGAACTGGCGGCGGATCAGGAACGAGCTCACGATCGGTACGGCCGGCAGCGCGTTCCTCGCCCCGTCGTCGAGTTGGATCTTCAGGCCGCCGCCCAGGACGCGCAGGCACTCCCCCCTGGTCGCCGCCCAGGCCCGCCGCGCCCCCCTGTCCCATCCGTGCCAGCGGTCGTCGTAGTCGGCCGCGCGGACCCGGGCCATGGGCCGCCGCCCGCTCTGGCAACCGTTGGCGCGGTATCTTAGGGCCTTGAAGCTGTGGGCCCAGTCGCTGCGGGCGTACGCGCTCAGCTCCAGCTCGAGCGGCCAGCGGCGGCCGCCGACGCGCATCATCTCGCGGTCCCCGCACCAGCCCGCCAGGATGCCGAAGAACTTGCGCACCGCCGCCGCGAAGATCTCGTTGTTGTCCGCCTGCTCCTGCCCATTTTCGGGCATCTGGCAGCGCGGGCACTCGTACTGTAGCAGGGCCACCCTCAGGTGGATCCAGCGCAGGTGGCCGAGGCGCTGGGGCTGCCGCGCGACGTAGTGCTGGAACCGGTCCAGGTCGATCTGGTGCAGGGTCAGGGAGCGGAAGGTGACGGTCTCGAAGTGCCACTGCCACTCCCGGCAGACGCGGGCGTAGGGGGCGAGGCGGGGGTGCGGCTTCCTCTGCCGGATGCTGGCGCCCCATTCGATGCCGAAGCGAGTCGAGCAGATGTTTTGCAGGATCATGGTCCGTAGTTCGGACGGGAGTTTCGTCCACCCCTTTGGCTTCTCAGTTGGGGCGGCGGCGGCGGCGGGGGCATCCTGTAAGTGGATATTTTCTAGGCGCGACGCGCAGTCGATAGATTGGTCATGAACACTCGGTTCGCGGCTCTGTTGTGTATCCATCGCAGGTACTTTCAAGCATGCGAGGGGAATGGAAGAGTGTTGTCGGTTTGATATCCTCCTAGGAAGTAGGTAGGTATGCGCGATCCTTTATCCACACTCAGTATACGTTGCAGATGTGACGGCACATATAGTAGTAATATGAATTCGTTTGTAGGTGCATGATGTCAAGGAGTGTATGTACCTTTGCTGTCAGACTTTCTGTGAGCTGCGATGTGAGCGATGCAAGGGGAGCCAGCATTTTACTTATAGTAAGAATGAGTTTTGTATGCACGTTGATATCGAGACAGAGATAGGCAGGTTACTAAACTTTGAACAAGAAGGTTTGGGTCAAGACAGTTAGGAGTATAGGACAGGTGAACCCCCTATTTAGCATTCACGGTATACCAGGTGGAGACTTCGTATACTAAAGTTTTGCCTTTAAACATGTAAACGGCTTACCACATGGATAATTGACGCAGCCTGGAATTGCTTCTTGTTGATCTGGTTGGCCATTGTCGAGAGTAAACGTTCGACAAGCACATGGTAAAGCAGAAGCCATATCGGCAGAAATCCATCGAGGTGAGCTGACGCACGCAGGGGTTTCTTATGGATGGAAACAGGAGTGAATGGCGACAGTTCATCTATGTTTCTTAAGCGCCAACAAGAGTATTATTGTCTACTCCGTATATAAGGTATCGCACGATCCCGTTATCCCCAGATTAACGCCCTCTTAAAGCTCTCAAACATCTATGCCCATCTACCAACAACGCCTTCAAAAACCAACACCACTTCTCCCCCCTCCCCGCCTGCACCGCACCCCCTCTCGCGTCTTCCTTTTCTCCTTTTCTCCCCTCTAAGCATACCGTTCATACTGAGGCGGCGCCGGCGCCCCCGCCCCCGCCCCCGGAGGAGGAAAAGGCGCCCCCGCCTGCGGAGGAGGGCCGTACTGCGGATACGGGCCCATGACGTACTGCTGCGGCATGGGCCCCGAGGGGAAGAAGATCTGGGCCGGCTTGCCGTAGGGCACGGCGGCGACGCGCTGCTTGCAGACGGGGCAGTAGTGGTCCACGTCCTGGAACCAGCCGCCGAGGCAGGGCAGGCAGGCGAGGCAGATGCAGGCGAAGCCGAGGGCGAGGCCGGTGATGCTGGACGGGGGTTAGTTTCGCAATTTTCTTACCCTCTCCTCTTGCTCTGCAAAGCAAGAAGAGTGGCGGCATACGGAATCACACTTACAGGGTCATGCTGGAGTCATTCTCAATCGTGTGGGTCAGGACGCGATGGTTGCAGAAGGGGCAGTCGACGATGGCGGGCAGGTCGATGAGGCACTGCAAGGGCACCGCGTACCCGGGCGCCTGCATCTGCGGCATGGAGCCATCGTTGGGGAACGGCTGCGGTGGCGGTTGCTGCTCTTTGCCCTGGTACTGGTGCTGTGGTGCCGTTTGTTGTTGTTGTTGCTGTGGCTGAGCAGGGGCAATTGGCTCCGCAGGTTGCGTGGCGGAAGACGCCTGTCCGCCGGCTCCCTCCAGCGCGGACATGATGACGATGATGGTATGTGTACGAAATATGGATACGTATGCATATACTCCGTTATGTAGGGTCGATCGGTTTAGAACTTTGAATTGGATGCGATTGGGATTCCAAGCTGATGGGGTGTCGGTGAAGGGGCGATTGAGAGGGCTGCGCCGCCTTCCTTCAGGCAGCAGTCGGCGTGCCGTGCCTGGTGCGCCACTGCATTTCCCCTGTGCTTGGTTACGGTTTAGCGTATCTTGGCCATCGCCGTCAGCTAACCTCAACATCTGATTTTCAGCATCCTCCCTCAGAAGGTCTCACGAATCACGACAGCATGATGGGCACGTGGGAGTCATGAGATGCGGACGGCAGCTGTGATATCGCTGCATACAGAAAAGACATGGCTAGAGAGTTATGATGTGGTCATTCCATCTCAATCGCGAAGCGGATGCCACCCACCTAAAGATTCAATCGTCGCGCACAGCCACCCCCAACAACGCAAGCACCAAGTCCAAGTCGTTAGCACACCACACAATTGGGAATCTGTGGAGAGTGCGTGCAAGCTTCGATTTCGGACGGTGATTTGGGGATTTACAGTTGAGATTAAATACTGATATTCCAGATCACATCCAGATTCGCCTCTGCTGGCGCTGGTACGGCATCGCCAATTCCAGATCCCTCGGCGCCGCCGCAATGTCCAATTCCATTCCAGATGCCGATCAACAGCAGAGGCTGGTTGCAGTGGGCATTGGACTCGTCACCCTCCCCTCCGTGCTTGACCGAGGCCTCCGCCGCGCGCTGGGGCTCAACGCACTCGGGTCGCCGCTCTCTAGCTTTCGAGTCAAACACCCTGCGGCCTCGCTGGGGGAACTCCTCCAAAAGAAATGACAGTTGCCAAAGGGGGAAGTGGGATGCAAGCTCACGATCATTACAGGGCAAAGGTGGGAAAGCCGCTTTGTCGGCACCTGGATAAATTGAAAGTCCGGAAGATGCCGCGCCTCTATATCGAGATCTTCATACTGGCGTAGATCTCTGGGTCCAGCAAGGTCCGAGTTTTTCCATCGCCCATGCCAAGCAGACGAGGGCGCCAGGCGTCCCAGTACGGCGCCCTCGTTATCACGGAGTTCTGAAATATGACCGGAACTCATGGGGGAACCAGACCGACCGTGGAGGATGCTACGGCAGCATTGGATTCCATGACGCTTCCATGACCGCCGACGCGCAAGCGACTGTCACATATAGCACCCCGCGATAAGAAGAACGGACTGCCGGTTCCATGTGCCAGGCCCGTTCAACCGACTGATAAGCCCGCGAGTCGGACGAGAATCGTCGCTACCCAACATTTGAGACGCCGGGCTGCATGCGGGCATAGATGGCCTTCCCTCCAGCGACTGGCGCCGGCACTGCTGAATTGACGGTTGAGGAAATTGCAATATACGGTAATATCCAGGCTGCACTACATAGGGCTAAGATCAACGTCCGCGGCAGAGAGTTGGGTGGTGGGCTCGCTAGCTTCCTTTCTCAAGCTTGTAGCCGGGAGCAAAGATTCGAGGTTACACCGGGCTTTTGGCCGCAGACTGGGGTTCCTGACCGGGGGGCCAGTTCTGGGCAGCCTTAGTTGGACAAAAGCCTGGAAAGCCAGCCCAGTCCACCTTTTTCCATGTGCTTGCGCTGCTTGCGGCTCGCATATCTGAAACGGCTGGCTAGTTTAAGTAATGGTAGGCTCTTCGGAATGCCTTCCACGGACGACCAAATCACCGGCCGATCCCACGGTTAACCAGCAAAGCCAAGCCCTGTGGAAGCGACGCACCACTATGCAATCGGTTCCTGAACGCCGCAAGCTTTTCCACCACTCACATTTCGAGGCGACGTCTCTGGCAGAAACGCCGGAGCCAGACCTTGCTTACTGTCTTCCGGTGCGCTTGTCCAGTGGCATTCGTTATCTTGCCATTGGCATTGCCATGGTGTGACGGCTCCAAGAACGCCATCGCCGACAGCTGCATAAGCGTCTGGACCTATCGAAATGGCTTGTCGAACTTGCCGCGACAGCAGGTGGCGTTCGCAGAGATAGCGAGTCGTCCACACTTGAGTGGGCAATTGAAAGCCCGAACACATGGGTTCCTGGGTGCCTGGGCGCGCCAAGCGCCTCCCGCTGCGGCCTCGGAACTGTCCCTTTTTCTTTCGGCTTGCTTTTTTTCTGCCTCCTGCATAGAGTCGCATTGGGAGAATTAGGCGGAAGAGATAACGAGGGACGCTTCCCAATCCGGACCCCAGTGCCTTTCCTTGCCCGCATACAAACGAACCAATGGCCCGGCACTACGCATGAGCCGCGACGCACCTGCATCCATCCCTATTCTGCCGCGACCGCCTGCATTGCATCGACAATCGACGAGTAGCCGTGCCAAGGATTGGTTGTGTGTGGGATCAATAACCGCTCAATGATTAGCACTTGCTTGCGTGCTATTGAACCATTGATCTAGAACGCGTAAAGGTGTGCTGCGATTCGACTCAGTTATCTACTCACCGTCGTACGTATGCGTGCGTACGATAGAGCTAGTGATGGGGAGGAAGACGGAAAAAAGGGGCAATTGATAGATCGTTGATTTTTGGTTTTCTTCACCAAAAGAAGGGACGAACCAATCTGGGAGCCAATTGGGCAGGTCGACAAATGCCGATCCGTCTCAACTTTATTGTTAGCTTGGCAAAGGCGCACCTATCACATTGCGGACCCTGTTCCTGCCATGGCTGGAGGGCCCGACCAGAGCGACTTGCAGACAATGGCGGTCGAGTCAGGTACCCATGCCGTTTCCCTGTACCCGCTTGCTAAGTTCAAGGTAGCCTTGCCGCAGCACTATCACTTGCTATACCCGGCCGCAGAGACCCGCCCACGCATCCGACCAGTACTAGCGCAGATCAAGCCTTCTACCTTCTTCTTCACCACACACATCACATTCCCACGACCTCGGTCTCCGTACCCAGACGGGGCAGGCGCGGTCATTGTGGGCTGCTTTTTCCCTGGCTGCCCTTTTTGCCATCGCCCAGGATGACGACGCCTCGATATTGACTCGGGCTGCTAGACTATTCGAGATGCCATGTGTGCATCCTCCAAGGTGGAGACCTATGACAAGTGCCGATCCCTACGTCTGCGTGTGGGTATATCCGTCCTGGGATATATGATTTTTTTTTTTTTTTCTCACTTGGGCCACGATTCGGCTTCTCGTGCATATATATCTGGTCCCCAGCTTGTCTGTTCCGTCCGATCTTTAGGCATTCTTGAGCAAGGTCGACAGTTTCACTCTCTTTCCGCATTTCTCGCTCCACCTTTGATACCCATACGTCACGTCCGTCCAGTCGCTTCGTCCAGTCTATTCCAAAAGAACAAACCAAAACTAAAAACCACAAGCCATCACCATGTCTCGCTTCACCCTCGCCATCCTGGCCGTCTTCGCCATGGTCTACGCTGTTGCCGCCTCCCCCTTCCCCATCCTGAACGGCACGCTGCCCATCACCAACGGCACCATCATTGTCAACGGCACCCTGCCGGGCAACTCTACTCTCAACGTCACACACGTCCCCGCCACTCACCCCTACATCCGCCGCTCGCTGAGGAGCTACCCCGTCGCTTTGCCGCTCCCCAACTAGACGGTCGTCGGCGCCATGCTGGATGTTGAGCCATCCATCCATCCATCACCCCCGCGGGACTCCCTGGGGGACTTAGGGGGGCGCAGTCAGTCCGTGTCCACCGGTTCTTGTAACATGGACACTGCAAACAACAAACCAAAACTTCACTTCTCTTCTACGACATACATGATATGACGGGCCATTGGGCACTTTTTTCTCCTTTTAATGACGGAAAACTTCTTTTTTTATCTTTTTTACGGGGCTATAGACTTACGGCGCGTGTGCTGCTGTGGGGATGTCGGGACGGATTCTCGAGACGACGACGACTAGACAAGTGCACAAACGAATCTTCTTTCGGGTATATATTTGGTCAAGCGAAGCAGGGGCCTGGTATTTATAAAGTATCTACCCAGGTGTGCAAGCGGAGGATTAAGGCTTCTAGGTTTCCGCGTAAACTTCTCGACGGTCCTTTTGCTGTTTATTGGAGTTTTGAATTTATACCCTGGTTGATTCCAATACCCGCGCGGTTTCTGCTTATGTTGTTTTCGTGTTTTGTGTTTTGGTGATACCTTGTTTGCTTTTCACGACTGTAACCCCTAGGGCGCACCTAGATACCATATGTCCCCTTTTCTTGTGGCTTGTAGTGGCACCGTACCATATATGATTACAAGATACAAGGTCGGAGACGTCTCGAGATGAAGCCTCTGTTCATACCATTCACACATGAAGAAGAGTCTACACGCTACTAACAACTCCCTCACTCAAAGTCACCCTCACTTCTCTCCGCAACCCACTATCCGCAGACATCCAGCGGCTTTATCTGAGGAGATGACGAGCTTCTCGCTTTCAAACGTCGACAATTCCTGTCGCAGACTGCAGGGAACTTTCAACCGGGCCCCACCCAATGGCGCTTATTACAAGCTTACGGGCAATGAGGGTCTCAACGTCGGCATTGCCGTAGACAAAAAGCTCGCCAGGGGTATTATTTCCTTAGACACGCGCATTACTGTGTGGCCTAAAGCTCCAGGTCAAAGGGTTTGCTCGGGGTGGGCAGAGTAGGCATGGGAGCTTCAACGTGCCGGCGGACCGTACGTAGCACTTCGGCTCTGGATCTGGTCTGGAGGAACAACATGACTGCTTCGAAGCTCAACCTCGGCCTCGCCTTTGGCGGACGCCCCGCCACTCTGGCGTCCTTTCCCAGCGGGACTCTTCTGCTGCTGCGGAACGGGGTCGAGAGCAACGGCAAGTGCAGGCAGAACATGCTGCGATGCCGACCACCAAGTCCGGATGGAAGAGCGCCTGTTGCGCCGTACAGCGAATGTTACGATGCGCCGTACGTTGTTCTGGTGGGTAAGCGGCGTATGAGTCATCCCGACGCTTGTATCCATCTGGGCTCCATTATATCGTCCCATTGCCCGAAGGGGGTCCATTTGGTACCGGCTTATTAAGGAAACACATTTCTCGCGTTAGCCAATATGTTCTTCTTCACCAAATCTTACCTTTGGCATCATAGCTAGCCTGCAATTGTTTTTCGTCTTCTCGATCCGTCAACCAAGAGCCATGTGCGACATATCCGACGCGGGCGAGGGCGAGTGGGCCGGGAACGAAATTTATCAGCTCATCAAGGAGGACAATGTCGTTGGAGTCCGAGAGCATCTGACGGCTCACCCTGATATCAAGACATGGATACTTGTCCGCCCCGATGGTCGGATTCATAATGCCGCCATCCAATTCGCTGCCAGCGTCGGAAGCCTCGGGGTTCTTCAAATCCTGATGGCAGCGGCGGGCGAGACCGACTGGGCGCCTTCGCTGTACAGGGCATGCCGCAACGGTCAGGTCGAGGCCGCGCGCTGGATACTTGACAACCGCATAGACGCGGCGGCAGAGTCTTTGAGCTCGGCCGGGCCGCACGGCAGTCTTCTGCTAAATACCCTGGAAAGCTTCCCTCCTCACCTGCTCGAGGTCTGTCCCGAAGCCAAGACACCTGGACATCTCTGGCATGCACGCCGAGAGGAGGTCGTGCATCTTCTGCTCGACCGAGGCGCCAACATTCACGACAAGCGATGTTACTCCAACAAACGGTTTAACGACAATGTGGAGCTTCTGAACCCCGGTTGGGATCTTGGGTCGGACTATACCGACCAGGAGGCTCTGGATATACTGCTCGCTCGAGATGGTAATAACCAAGACTTCAATGGCGAATGGGGAGACCCTAGTTGGGAGATGCCCCGGCAATCGATGGAGCTGGAGGAACCTACCAGCACAGAGGTACTACTTGAGCCGATGGAACCAATAGTGGACACTGCTCTAACACTTGCTTTGAGCTTTGCCAGTGGGGATCTCATCAGTCGCCTGATCGAAGGCGGCTGCGATATTTACAGTAAATTTCGCCAGTTTCAAGATACCGAAGAATGAGAGATAACAGAAGACGTGACTCCCCTCCATCTCGCCTGCCACTACAAGAACATCGCGGGCGTGAGGTCGCTCCTCCAAGCCGGGGGCAGCAAGGCCAAATCCATGATCGCAGCTCGCGATAGCAACGGAATGACACCATTTCACTGGGCCACCCTCGGCACCGCTCTGTACTACCCGCAAGGAGATGTCTGGGAAGCCAGAGACATAACAACGTCCGACAAGATGAAGGCCTGCTTAGAACTTATACTTGCGTGCGACTCGTCCCAGCTGGACGTCCAGGACCGTTGGGGGAGAACTGCTCTGCACTATGCGTCTCTGCTGGAGTCGGCAGACGTGGCCACGTTTCTGGTGAACAACAAAGCCGATCCCAACGTCAAAGACGAAGAGGGACGCACGCCGCTACTTACCCTACTCTCCCGCAGCTACATGCCCTCGCTCGTGAACCGCCACGTGTCGCCCGCCGACCTCGATCTGTTCCTCCGACACGGCGCCGAGCTACATGAAGTAGACGCGAACGGCAACACGCTGCTTCATCTCGCCTCCCGGTCCTGGCGGTGGAAAAACCTGGTCCAGTGGTTGCTGCAGCACGGCGTACCCGCCGGTATAACGAATAACGAAAAGAAGCTTCCGCTGCATAATGCCGCAAAGTGTATCCACGAGTCCAGCGACGAGTACGGCGACACCTTCGTCCGGTTCGATAACGCGCTGAGAGCCCAGGACGAGATGATGGGAATGCTGACGGGGACCGGCGACCTGGACCGCCCGGACGCGACGGGCACGACGCCCCGCCAGGCCCTGGCGGCGTGCCGGGCAAGAGCCCACGAGTCCATCGGACGCGCGACCTCCAATCGCTTGTTCGAAGAGTGCTCGGCGCTCGAGCGTCGCCAGTTCCGGTTGGGCTACCAGACGCTGCCGGCCGCGATCCGGAAGATGATGGCGGACCAGACGACGACGAGGAGGCTGGGTAGGGTGAATACACATCTTCTGGGACATCATGTCAGCATCGGGCGTGGGGACGCGAGTCTGACGCGAGGGACGGGGCGGGTCGAGTTGACGTTGGACCACGGGCCCTGGAGGAACGCGCGCCCTCGGGGTCGTTCGTTGGAGGGGGGCGGGTCTCTTTATATATGAGTCGATACGATCATGCCACCGTAATAGAGTCAAAGTCTTTAAGCCACGAGCTCTGAGGCACGTTGGACCGCTGTAAGAATCATGCTTCTAATGGGTGGTCAAGGTTTGACCGGATATCATGGCTTCCTTCTTTTTCTCTGCTGGCTGGAAACTGCGGAGTTGAGAATGCGCGTTGAGATAGGTATCGGCACTTTTTGGTATAAGTGGTAATAGGTGGTTTAAGAGACATATACGTGGGCCTGTTTCTGCTTCCGCCAGATGCCAATACGTCTTGCAGAATCTGGGTTGAACAAGGAGTCGCTAGCGTCCTTCATCATTTCCACCAGTCTGAACTCGGACTCGAAAATCTATTTCCCATACAAGGTGGTGGCCTCGTTTTGTACCGGGTCGCCCTCCAAATGAAAGTAATTGTGTTTTCATAAGACATACATGTATATACAGCTAAAAAGGAAAGGACCGTGAAGAAGCAGACAGAATGAGTGGGTATATAGATACATTCATAACACATAGCCGGTTTAAAAGACAAACAAGTGGACCATCCACGGAAAGGAGAGAAAGACGTAGGCTTGCAGATGCGTGCTACTCATGCTGGAACACGCAGACACGAAGCCCGAAGGTATGGCATCAGGTGGTAGTGGTGGCAATTGGAGCGCGGCCAATCCACTCAGCGGCGGGCAGGTGGCTTGGGGGCTCCGCTGCCAGCAGGAGGAGCAGCAGCACCGGCCGCTGGGGCAGCACCGCCAGCGGGAGGGGCAGGAGGGGCAGCGCCGCCTGCAGCTGGGGCAGCAGCAGGAGCAGCGGCCGCAGCCTTGGCAGGAGGTGCAGCACCCGCACCCGCAGCAGCGGCAGGGGCAGCGGCAGGGGCAGCGGCCGCCGCTTTAGCCGGAGGTGCGGCACCACCGGAAGCGGGCGCGGCGGCAGCACCAGCACCAGCACCAGCACTATCAAAAGAGTCAGCATACGTTCTACCAGGGAACTGTATCAAGTCTATACGTACGCTGCAGCTTTAGCAGGGGGAGCGGCACCAGCGGCAGGAGGCGCAGGAGGGGCGGCACCAGCGGCAGGCGGCGCGGCGGCACCGGCGGCCGGAGGAGGAGGAGGGGCCGCGGCACCAGCAGCTGGGGGAGGAGGTGGTGCAGCTCCGCTAGCAGCAGGAGGAGGAGGCGGTGCCGCGCCACTAGCGGCCGGAGGAGGGGGAGGTGCAGCGGCTCCAGCGGCTCCAGACGGGGCCGCTGCCTTGGCAGGGGGTGCAGCACCTGACGCCTTAGCAGGAGCCGCGGCCGCGGAGGAGGCGGCGGCTCTGGCGACATGGGGTGCGGCAGGAGCAGGTCGGGCAGCAGCCGGGGCGGCGAGGGCTGCGATCACACCCTGGCATAGAAGTATTAGCTGGTTTGCGTACACGGAGCAGTAGGGGGAAGCGAAAACAGAAGAAGGCTTACAGCGCTGCGGCGGTTGAAGGCCGTGTTGGGGAGCTGGAAGGCGGCCGTGGTGGCCAGGCCACAGGCGAGGACCTGAGCGACGGAGGGAGCGTGCATGATGACTGTGAGTGAGGTGTGGAATTTCGAAAGTACTTGGTTTTGGGATGGGGATGGTTGCGGATTCGGGTCTAGTTATTTTTTAATGTAATACAAAGAGCGGCCGGCCACTGGAAAGAAAGATAAGAGATCGAGTTGGTCGTCACTGATGAGTTTGGATGATACTGAAAAAGAAAATATACAGAAAGTCCGAAGACAGTGAGCCAAGATATATAGGAGAAGGTGTGCACTGAAAACCCATCCGCCTACTGGGTGTCCATCGGGGCCTGGATGTTGTCGGTATAACCCCAGGATATCAAATAACTAGCTGCTTAAAACCCCCGATGTAACCGCACACCACCGTGCCCCATCCAAGTCGGACATGGCGATATTGTAGAAACAGGATTGTTCTGGAGCAGGCGTTGCGCGTTTACACAGCCGAGGGCCCATGCAGGCGGGTTGCGTACATAGATGTGCGCAGGGTTCAGCTTGAAATAAAGTGTATGGAACCGATCTGATAACCCGGGGGAGTGGGGCCGATGTTCTGCTAATCTGGTTTCATCAAGCACTGCCCTTCTTGGCGCTTAAGAAGTGTTGACGGGGGTGACCTGGGGAGAGCCCAGGCACGTTCCAGGCAGGCCCCAGGTCGTGGGATTCAGATCAGGGGAATCTAGAACCTGTTATGTCTTCTGAGATGCAGCGTCGTTAATGCCGCCTCCCAGACCCGGCAGATCCAAGTCCCGGCAGATCTTCACTCCTCTCCCCGCCTAACAACGTTGCGGCTCCAAGTGGATCTGTGCCTCTAGTTGGCCAACTTTGTTCGTCGGGTACTCAGAAATTCATGATGAGTAACCAGAGACGAGCCCAGATCGTCTGGATTGTGTGAGCCAAGCCGTCAGCCGATCGTGATAGGAATTGGCGACATTGTTTGACACGCATCCCAAGGGCTGTCCGGACGGAAACGGGACGAGTTACATACCGTCTGATATCTTGGACCGTCCGATTCTTCAGTCCAGGAAACACAACATAGTTTCGAATAAATGATTTTAAGACGCTGAGATTCTCCTTCTAGAACACGCTCATGCCTGAAACTCCAGCCCACAAACCCCCAAGACGTCAAACAGGCGCCAAGGCGCGCCTGGGCAGAGGTGGCGTTGCTGTTTTGCAGCCTTGATTCAACGTCGAGTCAGTCGCCTAACAGAAACAGCAAACTCGTAACGAACAGCGCGTGAGACTTTTGGTATGGAGCACGAATAGAAACTCTCCCCCAGACGCATGTAGATGATATGTGGAGGGGTGAGGTGGTGGCCGACAACTTTGTACCGGCCCCGAATCGTGTTCATTCTCCTTTGGCGCCATAAGTGTCTTAATTCGATTTCATCCAAGACCAGTAAGTGCAAAAGAATAACATGGAGCAGGTTACCCTCTCGTGTTTATAAGTTTCAAGAGCTATTCAAGCGTAATGTTCATCCAAAACCTGACGATCTCGCTCGAAGCTTACAAGTCACCGACGGCATGGCCGGTTGCCGGGAGCGAAAATGTCTGGGGGACCGCCAAGGAATCACCGAAAAAACTCCAGCCTTCAAGGGGCCGCAATGAAGCTTCGCCGCGTCAACCAGCTGCGGCGCGGACTGTGGAATTCGTCCATGGCTAGCCGCCCCTCCGACGTTGAGCCAAGAAAGCGAGGTTGCAACCCGGGGCCCGATCGCCTGGCCAGCGTCGCACTCGTCATGCCTGCGACCCACTTCCACTACGCCGGCCGAAACTGATCAATATATCTGCCGTCAGTATTGCAGGCGGCCGCGTCATTGAGATGCTCCATCGGAGGGGCGAGCTAGTGACTGCCGCGGCCATGTTATATAAGAGGGCCAGTGGTCAAGTAACGGGCCAAGTTGACAAGCTGCACTTTCCATCTGTGACTTGAGCTCTTTCCCAACATCTTGCCACTGACTTTCTTATTACGAAATGGCTCGCTTTGGCCCACGCTTGCTAAAGGAAAGAGATGAAGTGATCAAATCAATTTGATGGTCCGATGGAGATGTTGAGGTCAAGGGATTTATATAAAGATATTCAACTTGTTCACATTTATTTATTTGCTCGAGAAACCGTAGGTAGATCTTGCCCTGTGAGGTCTACTTCGGTGCTGTAGTATAATGCCGCCGTATTAAGCAACCCGCCATCATTGAATATTAGGGACCGACCAACAATTCCATACCATGGCGACAGCGTAAGGCCACGCTGGACAGTAAGAACGGGGCACCAGATACATTACACCACATTCATCTTTCGATGGTGTATTCAATTTCTCTGATATCAGTGTCACAATCAGTGAGTTGGCGAGTCCAATCAAGACAACAGTGGCTATTTTGGTACATTTGAGCAACTACAAATCGTTCATTGTTCTGCAGAGTCCTAAACCACACCACCTATCTTTGGACTTCATCATCCCAATCGATAGGTCTGGAAATCTACCAGAGTTCACTTTTTTCCCCTTCTCATGCCTAGGGAAATTGAATTTAGGGAAATCACGCCAACCCGACTTTTGCGAACCCAACCAATTCAACCTTTTCCCCGGGTTATCACAACGTTTCACCATCACCAGACTACCAACCTCACCTCGAGATCCCCCAAAGGTCTCGATATCCCCAGTCAGTGCTAATCCTTCAATATGGATTTACTTGAACTCTTCGGTTCCGACTCATCTTCCTCCGAATCCGAATGGCAGAGTTCACCCTCCGAATCCGATCCCCAAGAAATTGCAGCCCACGACGAGGTCAACATAGGCTCATCCCCCTCTGAATCCAACGGAGCGGGTGTTGCGGCAAATAATGGGGACCACTTGGATGTTGCTTCGGGTTCCCCACCGGGTCCCAGTGAGGATATCCAACATCAGATTGCGGAGAAAGAGGCGGAGCTCAAGTATCTGAAGCGGGCTCAGTCAGAGACAACGGGAGATCTGCAGACGCTCAAGGAAAAGCTTGAAAAGTCCAAGGCGGACCGGATTGAGCAGGAGGCTGCGATCGCCGAACACCAAGAGTTCCTGGAACGTACCAAGCGCACATTGAACGAGACCATTCGCGATACCGACGCCACCGAGGCTATCATCAGATTCGCCGAGGCTAAGGCGAACAGCCACACCCGGGAAATAACCACACTCGAACGGGAAATTCAGGATCTCCGGGCGCGCTTGCCTGTGGATACTCAAGACCCACAGCCCCAGGCCAATGCCCCCAAGAGAGGGCTGGAGCGCCCACGTGATAGCCGCCGCAAACGCCGACGCGTGGAATCGGATGATGAAGATGGCGATGATGTAGAGATTGTCCCAGCCGGTTTCCATACCCGAAAAGGCTGGACGCTTGATACATTCGCCAAGAAGAACGGAATCACCTACATGTACGCACCCGTCAGCGAAGAGATGCGTGCTATGACAGCCACGGTGATCGGAACCCTCCAATCACTGATATCCCCATTGCCGCTCCAGATCCGACGCGTCTTACAGGATACCCCGCGGGAAATGGCGCTGGAAATCGACAAGGGAACGTCATCTGTCCGCAGCGTCGAAGACAAGCCGTATCACGTCTTTTTCCACGGCTTGGCCGAGGGCGTTCTAGCCTTACAGAAAGACGCCGATGTCATGGTTGCCCAGCTGATTCGTCTCCGGCCATCGTTCATACTAGGTGCGGACAACTTGAAAGAGCTACAGGACAGCTTGGAGAACACGTACACGTGGAAGGAACTGCATGAAATTCTCAGTTTCGGCGTTGGAAATGTAGACCACGACGACCCCGACCAGTTGAGTCTATGTTTTAGACATACAGTGGGACATGGGTTGGGCTTGGAAGGGAACGTCGAGTGGAGCCTCTCAAAGCTGATCGAGGACATGTCAAGATTCGCATTCTGGGCAACACTGCTCGGTGGTTGCCTCGTGGAGGGCTATGGCAGGGGTGACTTCAGTGATGGGGACCACGGTATTCCGGGCCTGGGCATCGAGGACATGGCCAGGATTATCGAAAGACACCATGACCTCGAGAACACGCCGTTCAGCAAGATTGATACGATCTCAATGGTCCGCCCCCAAAAGCCTAGCACCTGGTTCCGCCTTAAGCCCCTTCACGCTATGGAGTTAGATGGGATCCCCGGGAAAATCCTGGACAAGCTTTGTGCACGCGTACGACAGCTGGACTTCAATATCTGGGATTTCCTCCGCGGCATGACTCCCCAACAACATCCGACTACCGGGACAAAAGGGACTTCGAGGGGAATGTCCGGGCGAAAGCGGCTCCGGATTCGACCCGAGTTCCAACTGGGGGGGGAGACATCGATGAGCCCAATCCTAATTCTAGACAGGATATGGAGACTCATGGTTTCGATGAATATCCTATGGAAGTAACTTGGGAAATGATGGGAGAAGAGGAATCCGGGAATAGTTGAAGACGGTGTGCGCATAGGAGACAACATTGGGCAGTAGTCAAGCAGGCATGGAATGCTTGGTCTACCGGGTGTCCACAAGCCGTAATTGCTTCAACTGCCAGTCAAATAGGGACGGGCAAGGTTCGAGTTTCTTTTCCAGGTCATGACCACTCGGTTCTTTAGTTAGCCTAATGGAAAGCCCGACAGGCAAGTACAACATGCATGGTCCCATTTAGAAGACTCGTGACTGTTATACTAGGACAGGTGTGGGAAAATGCCAAGTTCGCCAGTCTTCCTCCCAGGGCGTCGTCCTTGGATGTCAAGGCTTGTACGAAATCCCTTGCGGAGGCTGTCGGCGAAGCCATCTGGCTATGTGTACTTTGGAAGGAATTGCAGGCACAAGTTAGCCCGGGATTTTTGGTAAACCCGAACGAGATGCCGTCCATATCACATGTCCACCAGACGCGTCGTTCTTGTATTGCCATACTATTGAGATATCCTGCACTGCTTTTGGTACTCTGCCATTAAACCCCAATGCGTACATTTTGAAACCCTGCAATTTGAGTTATATAGCCCTATTCACTTACGCACTGTACGCTCCAATTACCAATGAAGGTCGCCAGTCAGCTACTCACCTTCGCCCAATCGCTACCAAGGCGTCGAACGCGGCTTCGGCTAATTGTTCGACAGGCCTGCTGTCGTTTCCCACCAGTTGGCGGCGGATCGCCACGCATTCGTCCAAGCTCGACGCCGCCAAACCCGAATCGCCCAGCTTCTGATACACGCGGGCCTGCAGAAACAGGGCGCGCGCCAGCTCGCCGTGGTGAAACCTCGATGCGCGAAATGTCCGTATCGCTTTGCCGACCAGGATGCTGTCGAGGGAGCTATGTGTCAGCACGAGAGCTTCAAAAGGGGGCGATGGGTCCGCTTCTTCATCGTCATGCTTACGCTGCCAGGTCCAGGCTGCCGAGCCTCAGGTAGTGGATGGTGACTTTGTAGTAGGCAATGGCCGTATCCAAGTCATCTTCCCCTCCAGTCGCCAAAAGCTGGGCCAATGCCCGCTGGTGATAGACGAAGCCCTGGTCTTCCATCCCTTGATTTGTGTATACGTTGCCGAGGCAAGTGAGCAATAGGCCAACTCTATGCCTTGATTAGCACTGTTGCTGGGATTGGGGTTACCCCGGGCTGTTTACCTTTTGTTCTCGTGGTCGTCAGGCCCGTACGCCATTTCCCTGTCTCTCAGCGCTTCTGAAGCGCAAGCAGCTGCTCGCATGTAGTCTCCCTTGTGATTGTACAGAATGGCCTTGTAGTACAGTGGACTGCAGAGTTGCAGACGAGAGAACTTGGGCATTTGCTTGCGAAGGGAAATGGATGTTTCGATGAGCTCTTCGGCCTCGCTAAACAGGCCGTTGGCGATCATGGCGAAGGCGGTCTCGGTGTAGCTGGCAGCGATCTGTGAGTTAACCACACCGGTGGCCGCCAGCGTGTTCTTCCTAATCTCGAGAGCTTCAAGGTTTTTCTCAAGAGCCACATCCGCCTGATTGATCTTCAATGCAACGTTCCCCCACGTGCCCAGATTGCCGGCTCGTATCTGCGCATAGTCACCGGGACTCTCATCAAGTATACGCAAGGTCAACTGGACGTAAACTAGAGAGTCCTCCATCCTGAGTCTCTGATATTGATACCTGTTGATCCATGGTTGTGTTAGCCAAGTCATCATCCCTTTCGGTTAATGGATTGGGACATACCAGCCGATCTCACTCAAAAGATTCAACATATCCTCCGTCGTACACTCGCCTCTAGCAAGCCCGTTCAAGCTCTGGTAAAATTGAACCAACTGTGTGACTTGAGGCAAGAGTCTCTCGCAGCAATCCCGCCGTTGGATCTTATCAAAGTCATGGAAGCCATAGAACGGCAAGGTCTCAAAAGGCCAGACACCAGTCATAAGTCCCACGGCTGCGTTGAAGGTTGAAACGATGGTTTCTTTACTATGCAAGAGTTGGCCGCGTACAACCTCCTGGATGAGAGGGTGAATAGAAATTTCAATCGGGTCTTCAGAGTGTAAGCCTGTCCGGTGGGCTATGATGGAACAGGATTCGATCTTTTCGATCTCACTGTAGAAGTCGCCTGCGTTTAGTGGGTACGATACAAGCTTGGCTCGTTCGGGGGTGGAAGTCAGAATCTCCTGCGGTATGGAAGCTGGTGTGAAAAGCGAGATGACCGAGAGAAGCTGAGCGGCGCCGGGGCTCATATCGTCCAACGCCCAGGCCGCAGCCAAGGTTAGGCTGTAGCCGTCCATTTTGCCAAACTTCTGTGACTGGTACTTGGAACGGTTCTCTCTACAGTCGTAAATTTCCAAGAACTTGGCGAGGGGGAGATTTCTGCGGCAGATGATGCCTGCCATCTGAGCAATTGCCAACGGCCAGCATTCCAACTTGACAACGACCGTCCGAAGCATCTCAAACGACTCCTTTGGCCTGTTCCCGTTTTCCAAGAGGCTTTGCAGGAGTCGGGCCGCGTCGTCTACCGTCATAGAAGTGAGTTCCGAGCCGGACTCGCTGAAATAGTTCTGCGTCATCGATCCACGGTTACGACTTGTGATGATGATCGAGCCTTGGCCATCATATGGCCAGAAATCCAACACATCATCGGGATTGTCAGCATTGTCGATAACTACCAGCCACTTCAGTAATCTTCCTGTGTTGTCTTTGAAGTGCTCGTATGGCTCCGTGAACCATCCCTTCACGAGCTCCCGGGTCAGAACTGCATCCTGGGAGTCATCCCGCGTTTCGAGGCCAAGTCGGACAGAGATCTCCCTGTAGGCCGCGAATAGCCCGTCGGTGCTGTCTCCTTGGATCCAAAACCGAACATCAAATTCCGATTTCATCGAGTGGAAGAAGTGGAGAGCCGTCTGTGTTTTTCCAACACCAGCTGGTCCACACAATACAAACACATTCGGCCGCAGAATGCTCTTTGACTCTGAGTCCAACAAAGCCCGCTTCATACTCGTAACAACTTCGCTGCGTCCACAAAAAGCAGGGTTTGGCTGTCTGCGGGATCCAGCTTGAACCCACTCGACGGGTGTTTGAATGGCCCGTCGTTTCTTTGATTCGTTTGCACCGGGCAAAAGCACGTAGCTGGACTCGGATGAAAGTGAAAGGGGCGACATGGATGATCGAACCCCACTATGGGATGACAGATTCTGCCGGGTAGACAGCTTGGCTGAAGAGTCTGGACTTCCGCAGGATGGAAATGACTTAGAACTTGGGGAATGGATGATACTGGGCTCTGGGACCTTAAACGACAAAGCTGAGGTCTGTGCCCTGATCGGCAGAGATGGTTCAAGAGGTCCTAATTTAGTCGTCAGCGAATTGTTGGTCTCTCGTAACTACATGACCTCTGAACATACTTTCGGCAGTACCTGCTCTCATGGTGACAAAAGGATCGCAGATGGACATATCCCCAGGACCACTTTGGGATGCAACTGCATCTGGTTTCTTCGTGGTGTCCTCAATGCTGCCCTGTGCTGCATTATATACTTCGCCGAAGAAGTCTGATATATGGCGGTGGACCACGCAGTCTGTCGACTCAAGAAGACTTGACAGCTTTGTATCAATTTCAACAATGCGACAGCGTGCGGCAGGTATTACAGCAAGGTCTCGATCCACCATCTGTGTACAATCAAGCACATCAGTAAATCACAGCTGAAAGAGGGCGATTAAGGCAGTAACGCACCGCAATCTGGCGGGAGACACCAAATTTACGTGTTTTGATGGCGATTTTCTCGAAACAGGTCATAATGTGACATCCCAATTTCAGTTCATCAAATCGGTAAGCACTATGCACTAGTGAGGAGAGATCGCGCTTCGTGATGTTGGATGGCCATCTCCCGGTCAATCCAGTCTCATAACGAAGAATACCTGAGAGGATCGAAGCCGCACGCTCGTTAGACTCGGTAAAGTTGGGCGTCCCAAAAAAGATGAGACCCTGTACTCGGTCCAAGCAACGACGGAAGCGGCTCTCTTGGGAGAATCGGATCAGCGTCTATATGAGTCAGCATGTGAAGTAGTTTTCGGCACTCAAGCTTACGTGTTTCACGATGTAGCCGGCCATTCCGATACCGACAAACACGAAGACACGAGTACCATGGCCCTGTATTGCATGTAGCGTGTGGTCAGAGTATTTTTTGAAGCGTAGAGTATTTGAAAAGACTGACTTGCTTGACTTCATCGTCAACCCAGCTTCGAAGCGCGTTAGTTAAGTCATTTGTCTTAGCCTGCACGTCCTCCCATCTGAATTTGTCTTCAATACGGAGTTCCGCATCATGGTCGATGATTCTGGTGTTGGCAGGGCATAGATTCAGAAGACATTGCGACCAAGCTGCTGGCAACCGAGGAAGGCCAAGTGTATGTAGACCATGGAACACAACCACGCTATTGTCGACAACCAATAAATTAATCAGCTAATGACAGTGATGCCAGGCAATCAAGGCACAAGCAGCATGAGTAGGAAACATTTGGGTAAGTGACGCACTCTAAGCCATACTCATCTGGTCGCTCGGGCCGGACCACGAGTTTCAAAGGATCTTCCATGGCAATCCTGGAACCCCCTACTGTTGTTCGCTGTTTCCCTCGATAATCAGAGATCAGTAGAAACGACACACACTGTTCGTGCCGGAGAATCAAACACGAGCACCTAGGTCAGTGGTAGTAATGGCAAACTTTCAAGCACACATTCCTCACTCCGACCCCCTGTTTGCGCCCCCACGCGCCCATCTTACAGGATAACCCGGAAAATGTGTGGTGGCTATGGTTGCGGGGGGAGACCATGTCGCTTCGCCCGTAAGGCAAGCCAGAGACCCCAATATGGTGTTCCACTAACACATCTGCCGCTCAAATTGATGACGAAGGTGGTGTTACACTTCCGTTAATCTATAAGGCTCTCAGCTTCACCGGTCCAGTAGCCAGTTGACCGGTTCATCTGCGATCTAGTGCGGTGAGGTTGCGTGGGCTTTGGTGATCCAATCGCCACCCAAGCCACCCCGCCATTCGGTGTTAGGGCAGATCCCTTGCTGCTCGGGAACCAGCAGGAGGCAAACTCGCGGCAGGCAGTTTAGCGGCAGGCAATTCAGTGGTAGGTTAGTAGGCAACTGAACGCTACATGAGCAGGCTAGAGGGTGCGGGGTTCCGCCTCTAAGAAGTGGTGCGGTGCTACATACATGTACATTTGAGACAATAGCAGGCGGAACTAAGTACGAAAAGATAGGGCAGGCAACGAAGATATAACCCGGTTTAATTTTCAAGAGGTAGAACATATTGAACTTTAACTGACATGTCGTCGATTGCATTGTGAATTCATACCGTTGCCATTTCTGATCCTTGGTTCTGACGCACAATGTCTGAGTTCTCGAGAGACGAACGCTCTCAGCCCTGGAAGCTTATGAATGAGAAGTCTCCCCATGCACCCCTAGCATCTACGGCGGACCCCAATGCCCTATGGGACGATAACCATTCCACTTCCAACCAAAACACACACAACATCGTGGCACACATTGAGAACAACGTGACCATCACGTCAGTAGCTGGTTTTCTAAGAATCATTCATGAGTACCATAATTCAAACTAATATCATTGATGGCCAGGCGAGAGAAAGTTCAGACAGCCCCAAGAATGAGTGTGCGCACCCCTTTACGATGAATACCACCGAGCCACGCAACCCCCTCTAACAACAACAACAACCATATATCCCCAACACTGCGAATCGATGCTAGTCCAAGTACACGATGGCACGCAGCTCGATACTCTCCCTAGGACAGGAAGTGCTCTGAACTTGATCTGGGGGCAGTTGGAACGAGGTGTGAGGGACACCTGTTGGCCGAGGTGCATTAGTAGCCGGACGAGCTTTGAAACATGTTTTAGACGTAGTCGAGGAGAAAGACATACCTTTGTTCCCGTCAGAGTCTACCTGTCTAAAGACCAAGAGCTCCGAAGTGGTTTGCCCGCTTAGGTAATACCATCTATGCTTCGCGTTATGCCGGACCATGTAGTTCTCTCTCACGACCTGCGGTAAGACTTGGTCGTGCGTCTCCAAGTCTTGGTCCTCCACAGTCGCTGCATCACAGATCGCCAAGGGCCAATCGTACAACGGCCCCTTTAAGGGTTTCCAGACGCTAGGTGTGATAGATTAGCAGTTCGTATCTCCAAATCAGAATAATGCTAAAATTTAGCCTACTTGACGTAGATGAACCGTTTGTTCGTATGTGGCCGCGACTCATCAAGCTCGGTCAAAAGAGTGTCGAATGCCTGTGACGTCCCATCTACCAGGAAATGTCAATTTGTCCATATGCTTTGGATCTCTTCGCAAGTGTTCCAATCACAGCCGGCCACTTACCGACATGAACTCGGGTTGCTGGCTGTATGATGGCGCCAGTTTTTCGCACCTCAACTTGGGGAAACTTGGGGTGCCGACGGCGCGTCTTACACATTAGCTCCGTTCAATCCGATAGCTGCAGACCTGTAAACTCACCAGAACACTGAAAACGTGGACAGAAGTCGCACCGAAGTACTCGAGCAAACAACTTCCGATCTCGGGTACATATGTGTCTTCGACCTTTTTCTTGTCTTGAAACTCGTGGTACTCCAGGGAACTGGCCGTTTCGATGACGGCGAATCCGTTCTTTTCGAACGTGAAGGAAGCTTCCCTCCCCCTTATATCCTCAATTAGCGTAGCGACCCTTTCTTTACTGTAGTTGCTCCGAGGTACGTTTCCAGTCCAGCTCTCAATCTCATGGGCAATACTGAAAGGCTTCTCCAAATCGTAGAGGTCAAGACGCTTAATGAAGTTTAGCGACGCGACGACGTTATTCTTCTTGTTTTCCATTGTGGATCGTGCGGAAAATGGAAGGAGGATTTGGTTAGGGGAAATGATCCAGGCGCTTCCCCGCAGAGAGATAAGCAATGTCAAGCAACCACAGCCGCTGCAGGCCCGTTAACAGCCGTGCAATCTGGCCCAATGTATACCAAGTCGCACACAACATTACCTACCTACCAGAGCTCCCTCGCGTATGGTGCAAAGCGGTAGCAGGAGGCGAAGACGGCATTGAATCACGTGCATGTCAAAACTCGTTGCGACGACAACTTATGTGTTCTGCGGTTCAGTAGCAAATGCGGCTAACGAGAAAAAGGATCTGGAAAGTCCGTGAAAATTATACTTCAGAACAACGCTCCCAATTTCGCATCTGCCTCATCAAACTAATTGGAAGACTCTATGATACGTTTCCTAGATCTACAAGAAAAAAGGCGACCGATGCATCTCTTAGCATAACCTGTATCCCAGGCAAAGACGACATAAGAAAGAAAACAAATAGGAATAGTAACCAGTACCCATAATCTGAACCCCCAACTAACGTTGTCGATTTGAATGAAATTCATCCCAAAGACGCTGCTGGTAAACGCCAAGGGGACATATATCGCCGCGAAAGCGGTAAACTTGCGACTACTCTTGCTCAGTGTGATGCCTCTCTCTGCATCCTCAAAGGTGGCTTCGCTAGTCATGCTATCCAGATCGTGTTGACATCTGGACATGAGATCTGCATTGCTGAGAAGTAGGTGTTCTAGGTCAGTCTTGAGTAGCTTCCCCGTTGAGACGTCGCCGCTGGCACCTTCTGAGACGGCCGCAGAATGCCAGTCCAGATACTGCAGTATGTCAATGATATGGACTCGGCGTCGACGGAGCATCCGGTGGGAGTGTAAGATGATTCTGCGAATGTCCGGTATTGACTCCCGTTTCCGAGCTACGGGCACAGCATGCGAGTCCGGGATGCTGTCTTCAAGCACAGTAGCAACCATGTCTAGGTAGTGTGCCTCTGCCGCACAGAAATAGCGAAAAAGAACGACCAGTGAGTCAAGTGGGCGAGCCGGAACGTCCGCTGAACGAAAAAGTTGCTCATATGCGGGTCCCAGTAGAGAGGCACTCTGTTGAACTTCTTCACCGGAGTGATCCGAGCCATATGATGAGCCATCTCCAGTGTATTGGCATATGCGCCAAGGATGAAGCGTAACCGGCCGGAAATAGATGTTATTCATGACAGATGTCCATGGTCCCTGCACCCCATGCTTCAGGTCTGCCGCTGCGTCTGACCAAATGATGACTTGCAGGCACACTGTTAGCATGTTCCATTGAGGAGAGGTGTGTGATCTTTACCGGCCCAGGGTGTGCTCTCATCCGACGAGTCGGAAATCTGAACCGTCACAAACTGCTCGAGGCTAAAACGGTGCATATCATGGATCTCAATCCGGCGCACGATCGAATCGCAAACGTGCCACCCTCTTCCCATTCGTAAGTTGTGGACGTAGCTGCCCATCTCATCTGAGAACTGCTGTCGTCGTCGCTGCCAGTTGAGTTGGCCAGAACCTTCCATGAAACTACCCACCGACTGGATCGACAACTGCAGGATACTGTGCTTACTCGACGGCAAGGTGTAGTGTGATGGATGCACACTAAGATTTGCTATCTCGTCCATCATAAAACTCAAGTGCGCATCGAAGAAATCGGGGTCGATCCCATATCCTGCTCCGATCTCTGCCAATTGACGCGCCGATGGGTAGCCCGCCATGAAAAGAAGGCGATTAGACCTGTCTGGGCGAACCTGAAAACCGTCGGCCGGGGTCTCTTGCAAGATGGAATCTTTGCCGTATGAAGCATAATGGACACGAATGAACTGTCTCAGTCTTGCCTCATCCGCAGTTGAGTTCTGCGTAATATCGCCCAAGAAGCTTGCTAGTCTTCTACACCTGCCTGCAAACAATGTCGATCTGGGTGAGCTTTCTGATAAATGCCTTATCCAAGCGATATAATCATTGATATCTGGGTCCATCTTGAGAGTTACTCTTGCCTGCCTTATCGACTTTAGTTTCTCTTTGCGTATCTTAGTGGGGGCGACTTACTCGCTAATAGGGGCTCGTACATATTATCGTTAGTATGACATACGCTGCTCACAGGTATAGCATACATAGCGTCAATTTGAAAGTACAAAACTGATAGTTGAGAGTCTCGGCGGAGAGTGACTTTAATGGAACCCAATCACCGAAATGGCGTGATTATTCCGGTAAGGCCTCAAAGAGGCCAGGCTCTAGTAGCTGCGTATGGAAACCCAGGGATTCTGACCTGCCTCCGAGGCTTTCTCATGTGATTGGATCATGCATCTGCAAGCCAGGGCGTCTTCAAAGCAGGCTGTCAGCAAAGCAGGCTGTCAGCAAAGGATTGGGAGGGGAATCTTTGATGCCCAACCCAAGTAGCCAAGGTTGATTTTGGGGTAGCTAATGCATCTGGCTGGAGGCCACCCTGTAAGCTGCGATAAGCTCGAGGCTGAGTGTAAGGTGGACATGAATTGCAGCAAGTCAGTAACAGTTCAAGGCTCGCATCTCATTGACTTATCAGATGGGAACGTGTTTTTCGCAACATCACATATCCGGCCATGGATAGGTTGCTTCCGCAGCCACGTGCACATGAAACAATAGGCGACACAGTATTTCACACATATCTTCACGTGGTGGTCTTGCAGTTCGGTACTTGAGTGGGTGATGCGATAATGTTCATTCGTGAGCTATCTATGGAGGGCAAAAGTCCATACCGTAAATGTCTACCGCAAGCAGCTCCAAGACTGTGCCATCGTGCTGTTCATTACTGCATCTGTATACCACTGCTTCCAGTATACCAGCATCTTTACCAGCAAGGGCATCTTGAAGCCTATGCTCCGGGTCAGGCAATAACTAAGAATGTATTGATCGACCAATTCACCCAGAAGGGGTTTTCGGTGTTGAAACGAGGGACGGGATCGGTGTTTGAACGAAAGACGATAGTTGGGATCAGAAGAGTCAACAAGCGAGTGTGGCAAAAGAATGGAAAGAGGAAACTTGCGAGTCCTCGGCATCAAAAGGCACTCATGGTGCAATAGATAAGTGAACGAGTGTAAGAAATGAAGAGTAGACGCCTAATCGAAACATAATACGCACAGCTGCCACATCAGAGCACGGGAGGTATTGATTCACAAGAATCAAGACATAATCGCCAAAACTCCAGTCACCGTTCTTGGACCCTTAGCGATCTTGGGTGACAGAGGCCTGAGTAGGAATCTAGACAAACCACATGACCTGCTCGATGCTACTGGACTCATGCCGCAGGAGCGTAGAATCTCTCATGGGGAGAAGAGGCAACGGGTCTGGTAGCTGTCCCGCTGCCGTCGGCGGAGCCGGAGGCTGCAAATGGGCCACAGCACGCTTCGAAACTATGTGAGCGTAAAAGGCGGCGGGGTGAAATGAGACGGGCAGGGTGGAGCGACAATACTGGTAGCAATGATGAAAGATCATGCGTTGAAGATCATTTGGATTGCATTCGATCTCGTCTAGGATGACCTGGTAGTGGATGGGGCGCGAGGTGCCCTGAATGGCGTTGTGGGAAGTGAGGAAGAAGTCCCAATACTCCGGATGCGTGGCCCCTTGCTCCACTAGCAGGCCCGGCTTGGGGTTGTCGTTTTTGTCAAAGTGTTTGCGGCTCGCAGCCGACCCCTTGTTCGGGTCCGCGTTGAACATCCGTACGTGATGTCGCTTAGTGACGATGATGACCGTTATCTTGGGTGACTCCTGGATCTCCTCTATAAAGGTTTCCTTGATGGCTTGTACCTCGGTGCGAAGGACGTCGCGGAACTGGCCTGCATCCACGCCGTCTCGGAAGAAGTAGAGGTGATCGGGCCCGCCTCCCTTGAGCCTTTCGTGTGTGTTGTGCTCTTTGCGCCACCGATGTATGAAGCGAGGCAGCAGAGACTTCATCGTATCCGGACGCACCATCTCGGTACGGACTCCGTTGGTCTGACAAGCAGCGCCGTATTTGATGGCGCGTGGATCAATCGATACGGCCAACGCAGCCATAGAAGCCTCGTTGGTTCCGGGGGGCGCGTGAGACACGTCGAGACCAATGAACATGGTCTTCGTCGAGAAGTAGCCGGACGTTTTGTTACCCCCTGCGGGTCTTGCGTAACAATTGACACCCCCCAGCTTCGCATTGACCTTCAGCGACACATTGCTGCAGTATTGACTAAGCGCGTTGGGACTATTCTGAAGATCAATCTTTTCCCAAGTCATGACCTGAGAAGGAATCTTCAAATCGCAGTCCATAACCTTTTTGATCCGGTTGTAGACCTTGATGTGTCTCTTTGGCAAGAGGAAGAAAACCATTTGTACAGGTGCATCCGGCTGGTATTTCTTTGCCTTGCCTTCTAGTATCTTGTACATCTCCTTGATGCGCTGCTCTGTCAGATCGGAAATAATCTTGAGATTCTCAATATGTTTCGCTTGCGTATCAATCGCGACACCAGCATGCGACTTGTACACGTTCAAAAAGGTGGTGAAGAACTCTCGGCAATCAGCTGGTGTTTTGGTGTTATCGCAATTGATAGCCATCCAATTCTTGAGTGGCTTCCCCTCATGAAACTTGATATTGTTCAAATTCCATCGATGGCTCTCTGGGACGTCAAGTTTTGTACGAAACTCGAGGGCCGGCCGACTAAGGATACGGCCATGGGCGCGAAGCATGCCCCCCTCGGTGTTGATGGTGACGCCGAATGCCTTGAGGTAGTCGTCTTTATCCAATTTAAGCTCTTTGACACTTCTGGTAATATCACTGTGTCTCTTATCCGGGCGGGAGATGGCCGCCTTGATCATCGCTGAGGTCTTCCAGGGAATAGGTTTCTGTGTTAGCAGACGAGCACTGCTAATTGTGACAGGGTTTTTATTTCCTTCGTGGGACTTACCTCATCTGGGAGAAGCTTGGAAGTATACCGCTGCATCGGGGCGAAGTAACATACTTCAAACGGGAAGTAAACCTCCCCATGAGGTGTTTTGATGAGCGGAAACTCGGGATGCTGGAGTGTCTTCCCGATCGATCGGAAATGCGCCTCGACCGTGGAGCTGAATTGCGATCCATCCTCTCTCTTCTTCGTAAATGAAACATTGGTCGCATCCGCGCCGTTGGGATACTTCTTGGCGTCAAAGAAGATGCTACCCACCGTGTAGATCTTGTCCTTGTCGGCCTTGCCGTGGGCAATGGTGAACTTGGTCCTTTCGAGTCGCCGCAACATGTGGAAGGCTTCAGACATGCAGATATCGGTACCTCGTCGGACGGGCTTCAGTTGTTGTGTGACATTCTGCCAATTAACTTGGGCGACGCGGTCATGGTCAGTAAGGTATTCGAGTATCCAGTCGGCACCATAGCACTTACCATCGAAATCGCTCTTCAGAAGCATATCCATAGCTGCCGCATGCAGAGTGGACCTGTGATTCCAGAATGCCGTGTGAGCAACATCTACATTGACACACATCCGGATGTGTTCGGGGTTCATTGGCTGAGCGCATCCATCATCATTAGCTCAATCCAAAGACATGGTAGTCGCTATGTGCTTACATGCATCGGTCTGAACGCGGCATACGTGCCCGTTATGACTTGCGTGTGTTGACCCAGCTTCTTGCTAAACTGGGGTCGTTTGCTGTAGAAGCTTCGTCGGATAGGAGTAAGATCCTTTGATCGTCCTTCCCGCAGCAGATGATCGAGGAAGTCTAGTATAAGGGGGTAAAGTGTCAGCTTCTGCGCAGTCTGCACATCTCCCTTTGAAGCTTACTGAACTGCCTCGTCGTGACGTCGTCCCACTTAGAGCCGGGCTTGCTAGTGAGATAGTCGTCTAGCTGATTGAGTGTGAACGAGGTGGTCGGCTTGATAGTTAATGTAAATCGGTCAGGGGCCTGGGGATCTTTGCCGCCCTTGCCGCCCTTGCTAGTCGAAGAGTTCTGCTGCTTCTTAGGAAGAATGACCGGGATTTTCACCCCTTCCTTAGGCAACGGGTCAAGCGACCTGACAGAGGTTAGCCCAACATTATGTATCAGAGAGAGCTTCGTTTTATTATACCATGCCATAGCTCGGCCATCGTAGATCCAACGTCCCAACTTCTTGCTGTGTTCTTTCAACCACTTTTGGACAGTGTCAGAATCCCAAAGTCGTTTGGCTAAAGTCTTCGAGTCCTTTGGGTTTGGGGCGGCCAAGACCTAGGTTCCGTGTTGGTCAATTTGCCAGATTCGAACAGATGAGAAGGCGGTACTCACGGAGAACTGGAAGACGCTATCCTGGGCTTCGGGTAGCTCCGTTACCTGGTACATGTTGACAAGCAAGTTCACAGTCGCCACGAAATCGTTATTGTAGCCCGGTCGTTTTGTGAACTCGGGATCCGAATCTCCCTGCGATGTTCAGTGTGAGAGCTAAATTACACCTCTGTCAAATGCTGAAAACTTACAGTGCGGAATGCGCCAGGTGGCAAGTCTACTAGTTTCTTAAGTTCCTGCGCAGTTATCTCTTTCGGAGCCTCGGGCATCTTGTCCTTGGAACTACTAGCCTGATCATCTGAACCGCCAGCCGGTTGTTTGCCCTTGTCGGCAGTTCTGTCAGTCAACGGGGGATGCTGCGCAGGCGACTGAGACCCGCGTTGAGATCCCTGACCGGGTCCGGACCCCGACGCGCTGCCCCCACCCGCGCCGCGCTTATGGCCGGCAGACATGGCGAGCGAAGGGGCTTCTGCGCGACTCGATGCTCACCTGGGTCTTGGCTCTGTTGAGCCCAGACGGTGAGTAATTGTCAAGAGTAGTAGGTGTCAGTGAACTGACGTCAGGATTGGATGTGTGCGAGCGACACAGAAAGATAGATCACAATGCGATGGTTTCTTCCAATGTCGGGATGGTGATGGAGAGGAAGAAATTTCAGGGCCTGGGCTGCGAAAGAAGTGAGTATAAGTACTGGAGGGCAGTGAATGCCCCCTTATTTGCCTTGAGTCTGTGTCCTAGGCTGAACTCGTTTGCTGCTTACAAACTCGCAAAGAGGAACAGGATCGTGAGAGTGCAGCACTATACATTACGTTAGTCATTTGACAATTCTCTTGAGACAATTGTTTAAAGAAGCTGAACAGGAAACGCTGAGTTGTGGCTCTCAGTAATCAATTATGAGATTGGGTTTCGTGATGTTGCTCAAGGGCGGTGATTATTCTTTTCCGTATGACAGCCAACCCCTGAAGCGACGATGTCAACTCATTCCAAGATCCGCCGATAAAGAGTCGTCCTTGGTAGCTGACATAACCACGAAATCAAGTCGTTCAGCAACGACAGACTCAATGATGTCAACGATAGTACAAGGCTAATCTACAGAGACCAATCGGGAACCAACTCACAGGATGCATTCCAATACAGGGGTATCATAAACCTTGGATAGCAACTTCAGTCACATCCATTTTAAAAATCACCAAAATCAGGCGTAGAAACATGCCGCAATGAAAGCTGCGATGCCGTGATATTCTATGTCGCGACACTAGAAACATGATATTGTGGCTACTGACCCCCGAAAACATCCACCCAAACGAAACAAGAAAACCAAACTCCAGCGCTTGCCATTGTGTTGTCATGATGGGCCAGAAGAAAAAAAAGCAACGATGATATCAGGCAAAACTCTACACCGTCCAATTAATTTCGCGAGGGGGCTTGTATCTATCCTGTAAACCCAAACGGGAAAGGGGCTTGTTGCCTGCCTCACTTGCTGCTGCTGCTGGCCCCCTGGTTGTTGCTACTGCTTCTCTCCCCGTCACCACCCTCAGGACTGGGCAACTTCTCCGCATACGCCTCCAACTTCTTATCCTCACTCGCCTTACTCTCCGTGCTGCGACCCCGGTTACTCTCCTCCTCCGCCTTCTTCGACTCACTGCCGACGTTGCTGCCGGGCATATCGCTCTTCAGCCCCTCAAACGAATCCGCGTCGTCCTCGCGGGGCTTCGCATCATCCCCGCCAAAAAGACTGCTCGCGGCGCTGACCTCAGCGCTGTCGGGGCTCGTCACCCGCAGCCCCAGCTTCTTCTCCTGGGCCGGGTCCTCGGCGTTATCGCCCTTCCAGTCCGCCGGCTCCATCTGCGGCACCGGCGAGCCGACAGAGGGCTGATCGATCTCGTCCCCCGCCACCCCCCCGTTCTTGGCCGCCGCCGCCTCGGCCTCGGGGCCCTTGGGCACGACGCTGCGCCAGACGACGGCGATGCGGTCCGCCGCCCGCGTGCCCTTGCGGCTCGAGCCCTTGATGCCGTCCATCTTGTCCCAGTCGATCTCGAAGACGCCGTTGGTCTCGGGCTCGCCGTCGCGCTCCGGGCCGTTGCCCTCGAAGAAGGCGTTGAACCAGACATGCGCCACGGCCGTCACCATGGTCAGCCCCATCGACGACGGCGCCCGGTTGCGGCGCTCCAGGTCGATGTTGACGTCGCTCGTCGGCAGCCGGATCGGCTCCTTGGGCTTGAAGATGACGGCCTGGCCGCCGGGCTCCGGGTCCACGTTTTCCTCTTCGGGGGCGGCGCCTGCTGCCGCTGGTTTCGAAGACGAAGAGGCAGAAGCTTCCGCCTCCTCCTCGGCGGCCGTGTCTTCGACGAAAAGGCTGTTGGATTTCCGCTTCTCTTGCTTCTCGTGCTTCTCCTGCTGCTTCTTGGACTTGCTCCGCATCGGCATCTTGTCCTTGATGCTCATGCTGGACATGTTGCGCGAAATGAGCTTGGGGGTGTGGGATCGGGACGTCTTTTGTTCGGGCGCCTTCGACGGTGTGCTGGATCCGGACGCGACAGGCGTACTATCGCCGCTCTTCCCGACAGGAGTGTCAGGACTCTTGGCGACCGGCGACTGGACCGGCGACTGGCCCGTGAAGTTGGTGCCGTTCTGCGCGTCCGTCTCGCGCGCCTCGTCGAGGATCTGCTTCTCGGTGCCCGGGCTCATGCCGTACCCGGCCATGTCGTAGAGCGAATCCATGAGCCCCGTGCTGCCGGGGGCGCCGCCCTCGACCACGAGCCGCTCGTCGCGGTGGAACGTGTGGAACACCTTGATCTTCTTGCCCTCATCCACAAAACCCTCGACGCACAGCTTGACGCCGTTGCGCAGGCCCCAGACGTGCACCTCGACAATCTCGAGCTCGCGGTCGACGTACTTCTTGCCGCCCTTGGTCCAGCGGTCGACGTAGCCGATCCAGCGCAGCTGGCTGGGGATGCTGACGCCGGGGCCGAACTTGGGCCGCATGCGCCGCTCCGTGAAGCGGGCGAGGGCCTGCTCGGGCGTCCAGCCGCACTGCGAGATCAGGTAGCTGCAGGCCATGGACCCGCTGCGGCCCTTGCCGGCCTTGCAGTGGACCACGACGATGCGCGGGTTCTTCTTGTCGGTGCCCTTCCAGGTGTCGAGGACCTTCTCGAGCAGGTTGTGGTTGTCCGTGTTGGCCTGCTGCCGCCTCTTCTCCTCCTCCTCGTTGGGGACGCCGATGGTCCCCGGCCCGCCCGCCACGCCGTCCGCGTCCAGCTCGTTGCCGTTGAGCCAGTTGCGCATGCTGGCCATGATCATCGGCACGAGCCGGAACGGGGGCGGGTGGTGGTCGGGCCACGGGTAGTGTCGTATTCTATTGTAGACCAGGTTGTCGGGATATCCCGTGCCCTCGGCGCGGAACTCCCATATCGCCCAGTCCTTGCCGTGCTTCTTGCTTAGGAACTCGACGAGGCGGTCGAGGGGGTTTCGGTAGGCGCGTTGCGGGTATGTCTGGGACGGGCCGGATCTGTCGCAAGCAGGCAATTGGTAAGCTGGTTATTCTTGGGTACGGGTGTGTAGCATTATTGTCATCTTCTCGGTTTGAACATACGTCGCGACTATGTTATCCGTAACATAGCATAGATCCAGCCCCGCCTCGGGGTGTTTTGAGCGCGGCCCAGCGACGATTTGGCGCAGGAGGGAGGCCATATCGATAGGTACAAACAGTAGCGGTGGGAAATGGATGGGTATCTTGGTATCTTAGTGTCTGGGCGCTAGGTAGAATAGAGGCACAGCAAGCAAACAAGAAAAACGAAGGAATGGAAGAGTCACAACAAAGAAAGATCTATGTCGTTCTATTACTTTGGGTAGATGTGTCAAAGTGTCGCGTGAAATAGAAAGGCGCCGGCTGTCAGTGCATGGAGACGCTGCTGATCCGGTTTATGCTGGACGGAGTCGATTAACGGGGTTCAGTTTAGCTCGTTGGCTACGGGACGACGTCATGCGACGTGGTTACAAATTACATCATCTAGGCCCCCTCAAGCTTCAATCCAGCTTGCCAGATGGGCTGATGGGCTGATGCTCCCTATTGTGGAATCTCGATTAAATTACCCATCTTACGAGCTTGGACCGTATTGTGAGAATCCGTTTCCAAACTGGTGGACCTAGACGGGAATGTTGTATGTATATAGTTGCAAATTGAGACGAACTGGGCGGTCGCGTGATGATGGAATTGGCAGGGATCGGTGACAGCGTCGATCAAAACGTGGGACACATCATGGATTACAGCTCAGATAATCAAAGCTGCAACATGCAGGCCACGAAGAACAGATACCAAATAAGTATAAAAATCAACATTTTATTTTTTACTGGAATAACAGTGACCAATATTCATGTTATAGTACGCATCTCTGAACTCCCCCCTTCCAGAAAATAACAAGGAATGCAACAGTCAGATTTACACGCTCCTGGTACCAACCATACCCTTTTATCGTCATCCGTTCCGCAGCCGCTTGCCCACCACCCGGCAAGCGTTCCCTACACACTGTCGCGTCGTGCGTGGTGCATGGTGAGCCGTAGCCTATATCTAGTCACATCCGGAAAATGCCGTCGATGCCAACTTCCTATATTCCCAGCTAGGTCTTTCTCGTTATGTCGCCGTATCACTGAGGGAGCCCAACCAGTTCAGGTTGCACTCCGAGGTGAAGAGATCGGGTCCTGTCGCTTAGGACGTCTTCTTGGGGGCAGCGGAGCCGTTGATGTACTTGCTGACATCGGACACATCGTGGAACTGGCGGGCAATCTGCTTAACGGTGTCCCAGATCTGTCTCGCGACAGGGGGAGTGTTCTGCTGGCCGACGAGAGAGTCCACACGAGCCTCAACCATGCTGAACGAGTTCTGCACGTGCGAGCTCTGGGAGAAGCGAGCGCGGAGGAAAGCGGTGTAGAGGGTAATCAGGATCCACGACCGGCGCTGGAAGAAGATGGCAGAGATGAAGATGCGCACCCAGAGGGCGATCTCGAGGGTGGACACAACCGACATGGACATGTCGTAGTAGCTCTTAACGAACTGGCCGATAGCATCGGCAATGGGGTTGCTAGCGGGCTTGGCGTTGGGAGAAGCACCAGCCGCGGGCTTGACGGGCTGAATGGTGGGGATGACATTCTGGCGGAGGTAGGTCGCGACGTGGAAAACAGAGTAGATGCCGTAAGGGAGCATGGCGAGGGGGTACTGGGGGCTCAGCAGCCAGATCAGGGCCATGATCAGGTACTGGACGTTCTCATCCGAGAGCAGGCCGATGGGGCCGCCGGCGGGGTACTTGGCGCCGACCTTTTGGCGGGCGCGCCATGTCTTGTAGACGACGATGCCGTAGGTTATCGCAGCGGCCACAAAGGCGGTGCGGTAGGAGAACTGGGCCATGCGGGCATAGTAGTTCATTCGGATATACGACAGGGAGTATCGGAAAATGCATAGCAGGAGAACCAGGTGCCTAAAAATTTGCTCTTGTCAGCTCGCGGTTCCTTGCTTTGGGCCACTTCCGTGTGCGATGTGCGGTTTTGCGAGCAGACGCCAACCAAGGCTCTTGCTTTTTCTTATTTTGAGGCCACGCGAAAGGCGGTGTCGCAGTATCGCGAGAGGGCTGTGGCAGAGCGGAGAAATCATGTCATGTCTGTACATACCCGGCAAACCAACCGACTGCAGAGATAAAAAGTTAGAACTGTCGAGCAGAACAAAGGGATTATGGAGTCGAGTTCAACAATAGAGGCATACTTACACTGGAGTGTCTTCATTAAGGTCAGGACCCTTTCCTGGAGGGGTAGGTTGGCACTTGGTGGAGGAGCCATTTTTGACGCTGATAGTGATGCGATGGGGAGTTCAATAGGATAGAATTCGTATTAAGCGAACTCAGTTACGATTGAAGATGCACGAAGGCGCTGTGCTAGTTGTGCAAATAGGAGGGCTGCGGTCGACTTGTCGAGGTCGTCTTTTGGGGGAGAAAGGTAGGTAAGGTTGAAGAGAGGTAGGATTGAATGGTGAAGATTAATGATGGAAGCTTCTCTGGTGGTAAGGTGGCTGGAGCGGGAGGATGACGACTGGACGACCGTGTTCAACTCACCCCCAAGCTCCAGTTCTGTACCAGGGTACCTTCTAGCTCTTCAGATCTTCTCTAGCGCCGTGCTCACTGCTCATAGCTGCTCCTCCCCACCTGGCCCGGCCTCGCGCTGATAGGCGGGCGGCTGGGCTGCTCCCCACTTTGCAGCTAGCCTGCTAGCATCTCTGGCTCCCTTGTGAGTTGTGACGGTGCTTCGGGTTCGGCACTGACCTTCTTCAGTTGGCGCTGGTCTCCCTCTCCCTCTTTTTGCTGGGTTTCCAGGTTCAACTCGGTGGGCAATCCCGGGGTCGGTGCTGAACTGAACTACTGACGAAACATGACCCCTCGTGCACTCTTTTTTTTTTTTTTGACAGCAATAGATTGAATGTTTCAATTCCATCAGTTCCAAATCCATCATTTTTGGCCATCATCACTGGGGATTACTGATTAGATAGGAGGTTTTCGTCATGGCCTGCAAGGACCTGCAGCTCCGTGACCAGTCAATTTTCGTGCGAAACCAGTTTCCCTGCTTGTGATGTTGCGAAGCGATGTCATCTACCAAGCCACACAATCGCCAAAGCTTTTCGTCATCGAGCCGCGGTCCCCCCACTGTAAGCATCGTGCTACCCTTAGCTCTTCCGCTACGCTCCCTAGGTTAGTGCAAGCACATTCCAATCGCTCAGTGTATTGGCCAGAGACGAGATGAGTGTTACTTTTTACGGGCCTTGGCCTGCCTTCATAGCTATCTACATGAATATACTCGGATACAAATCGAGGTATGTGTCGTCTCGAATCCGTCGGTGGATTTTGCTATGGTTAGAAGAGGCGATTCCGGAAAGCCGATATGGAAACCCGACGCAAGCTGTTGATTAGCCGGCCGCATCAAAGGCTGCGTGCAACCGCCAAATGCTATCTGGTCACGCGAGCATTAGTTGTTGAAGTTCAGCCCTACATACCTGCGACACCTAACTGCTATCTTCAGGAGAATAGCATTATATTTACTTATGAAGTCCGCCCTTGGGCTTTCGAGATGATATTGATTCTTCTTTTGGTCTCTCACAGTGCTACCTATGTACTTAAGCGAGTAGGCCCAGAACGCTTCTGCCAATACTTCATACAACATGAGTGAGACCTGACGCCCGACCATTACACAGCCCACTAGCGCTAGCGACTTCCCCAGCACATGGCAACTCCGATTTCGATAGAAGTGTGCGACTATAGCGCCGGTTCAAGTCACCGAGGCTCACTGCGCATGGAGGCTTAGTCTGTATTGCAGCCTGGGCATTGCATATCTTTCCCACTCCGGCCCGTAAAGGTGTGGGCTGCCCCCCAAATTCACTCGACGCGGGTGGGAGTTCCCGTTGACCGTTGCGTGGTGTTCTCCCCCAGACCCCTGTTTTGACAGTAGGATTCTGGCAGCCCCTTGCCCAATCAAGTGATGACCTCGTAGGGGCATGTCGACATGGTGGTCTTGGCCGCGGGTGTGTCTATTAATAACATACAAACAACCGCCGTTGGATCAGGCTTGCAGCCTTTCGCATCTTCTCTTTTTTTATCCCCAGCATGAGCCTGACACGCACTTTCGATGATCGCTCGAGGGCAATGCTGGACTTGTTGCCGCCACCAAGCCCTTTGTGACGGAAGGAAACCGACATGCGAGCGCTGCCAAACCAGCGGCCTCGAGTGCCTGGGCTATGGCGCTGAGACCCTGCGGGGTACCGACGACGCCAACGCGGGACCCAATCAACAGATAGAGCCACCGCCGGTTGTGGAGGAGCACCCCTTGCCGGATTCCATCCGACAAAGCCCTACGCCGACTTTATATCGCCGGGCGCAGATGATATTCGAAGGACTGGACTACTGTGTGTTTTCCATTCGACAATCTCGTCTTGACCAATAGATCGCTAATAAGCCTCCAGTCAACAAACTCATCAGTCCCAACGTTGTCTCGGATGCGTCCCACTTCAACCCCTACATAGTCAACTTGCAGCGACTCGACAGCTTTCCCGATCACTATGTCAAGGTTCTTGTCGCCACTGCGGGCTTTCACAGGCTTATGACAGCTGGCCCCGAGCCTACACCCTCGTCGGCCCTGATACAACGCGACATCGATGTCTTCGCCCTTCGAAGCGAGGCCCTGGGTGCTTTGAACGACCAGCTCGCCCATCCGGGGACCCAGACGAGTGATGCAACATTACTGACAGTGGTGGCTCTCTTGATCACCTCGGTGAGCGCTAGCACCTTCTGAACTGATATTGGCCAGACGCTGACCATAGTAGATGCAATCCTCGGCCCATACTGAATGGAGAGCCCATCTAGAGGGCGCCAGGCGCATCATCCAGCTCCGAGGTGGACTCAAGAAGATCATCAAGGACAACCCATACTTCAAGCCCATCTTGATCTACTTTATCATGTGGGTGCGGGATCGCAACTCTATGTTTACTCTAACTAACATGGCCAACCCAGGGCTGATGTAATGGGCGCTACGACCTGCTCATCGAAGCACGAGAAAATGTCTGTGGCGACGCTGATGGCCTTGAAGTACTGGGAAATCGAACCCAACATCCTACGACTACTGGCAGCGACACCCAACCCCTGTCCCGAGGAGATCTTCCAGTCCATCATCCTGATCAACTATCTGCGCACGATAGCTCGAAACGGCAAGCTGCGGAAGCGGAGACAGTCAGGCACGCGCATGGTCCTAGCCAAGATCCTCCGTTTCTCGCCGACCGAGTACGCCGCCCGCATGCACAACTTCACCGGGTGGAAGACGAACGGCAAGGACGTCGGCTTCGCCAGCAGCAGCCCCGAAGAACCACACCCCCTCCCAACTGCGCCCGGCCCTCAAGCGAGCGGCACCTCCTCGAAATCGTCCCCAACCTCCGCCGGGTCGTCCCCCAATAGCATATCGGACCAAGACCTCTGGTTCAGCGTGGCGGCCGTCTACCACGCCGCGGCCCTGCTCTACGGCCTTCGCACCCTCGTCATCGATGCCGAGGAAGCCGACGCGGCCCTCCTCCTGCCGGAGACGACGACGGACATCGTCGCGCTCCGCGAGGAAGCCTGCCGGACGCTGACCGACACGCTGACGCCCGTCTTCTCCGACGAGGACGCCATGTACCGCATCGGGAAGCTGGTCATGTGGCCGCTCTTCATCCTCGGCACGGAGGTACACTACCGCGACTCGGCCCGGCGGAGCTTCTTCGTCGACGGCTTCACGATGCTGAGTCGCACGATGGGGATATTGGGGCCCGTCGGGGCGATTGATGAGCTTACGCACATGTGGGCGGTGGACTCGGAGAATCGGGAGGGGGCTCGGGTGACTTGGGATGATTACTTTGAGGGGAGACCTGATTACATTGTATTTTAGTCCAATCATGAGGTGAGAGCGGCATGTCCTTGCTACTTCTTGAGGTCATACTCCCATTACAACAGTAACATATTATCGAGGAATGCAACATGGAGTGAATCTTGGGCTTCTAAACTGGCCTGTAGCCTTTTTCAGCGGACTCCGACCGATGATTGTCGTGCTACACAACATGCGTATCCAGGGGCTAAAGGCTGCCTAAAGACGCCACATTGGGGGCAGTGGCCTTCAGCTGAGAGGTAGAGAATCGGGATCGACGCCATCTACGTGTGGTGGGGGTATCATATTAGCTATTCTACCAATGTACTTTAGAGACGCAAGGCTGTATGTAGATCGGCTGGCTATGCGAGGTGACGTGAGAACCCAGAATGCAGGTTTGCCTGATGTATGCGATTACAGAGTCCTAAAGCAGTGCAGGATTGATAGTACAGATTAGCTGGTGATTCAGCTATTCCAAAACTAACTACCCACCCCCATTCGACCTTGAACTTGAGTTTTCAGTGCCACTTTCTTGTATATGGGCCAGCGTCCTCAACAGATCCTACCTCCCCAAACCCAATTTTCCAAAATATATTCCTTTACTTGGACCATGGCCATTCCTAATGCTGGCACGAGTCCGGATACATCTGCGGAAGTAGATCATCAGAATACACTGTCAGTGAGCGGCCCCAGCGGCTATGCTGGTGACCAAGACGAAACTACCAACGACGATTACAATGACAAAACCGTCGATGAAAATTATAGTGCCAAACCCTTGATCGCCACTTCTGCATTCTTCAATGGACTTCTATTTGACTGTGTGGCTGTTATGGTCCCCATTGCTTTCCTCATCTTTGCTATCATCGGGATTCAGTCCAAGAATAAGGAAATGGGGCAACGAGAGGAGACTTTGCTGAATGTTGCTCGCTATGTAAGTAATGCTCCAATCTCAATTCTACGATCATCCCTGTTATTTACTGACGGACTCGGCCAGTTAGCTACTGGTTTCCCCTACTGCTTCGCCATGGTCTTTGGAAGAACACTCCAGACCGTTATCTCCTGGCGCATGGAGAGGGGAGCTGATTGCCTCAGCCATGCCTACTTAAGTCGGAGTCTGGCTCTTGGCGGTACACTCATTGCTCCATTTCAAATCCGGCTTGGGCACTGGTTGCCAGTTCTTCTCGTTATACTATGGGCCTTCTCTCCTTTGGGCAGTCAGGCGTCACTTAGGTTCATCTCGCTACAGACGAGAATTGCGCACACTCCATCAAACAGCCCTGTCGTGTACCCCTTTCCACAAGCAACTGATAACTCGGAATGCGGGAACTGTCAAGCAGATGCTCATAACTCAATGCTTTTGGCCGCGTTCCTATCAATTCCGAAAACTGGGCAAGCTTTTGAGGACAGTTGGGGAAACATCAAAATCCCTTTGTTGGAAGACGGCCATGGTAGAACTGGTATCAATGGGTGGGAGACTGTCACGTGGCAACCCGACCTACAATACACCTCACTGATAGGGGTACCTCTTTTGTTGCCACCTGACCATGGCAACATGACTTTCACCTTGGAGTCGTGGTATTGGGGACTGGAGAATACGACCGTCTGGGAAGCCAACTCAACTGCGCCATTACTTCAAGGCTTACACGAGTACAACGGAACGACTCGGCTGCATAACTTTACAGGGTTGAATAGGTTATGGCAATTCGCTATTCCGAGTTCCACGAACACAACATCAACTGGACCGATCCCACTTACCTTCGAGACCACAGCGGGCGATTCTCTGACCCTGGACAACTCTTTGAACGTTTCTTACACCTATGGCCCCGGTACCGGAACTGTGCGACTAGATGCTTTACTTGTCCAAAAGCCCGTCGAGCTGAACGTGACCTGCGCATTTTCGTCGTGCAACGTCACCGATGTCAGAAAATCAACCATGCCCCCAGAATACGATTATGGTTCTGATAGGGACCACCTCATCAACTGGTTCTTCACGCACTTCAAAGGGGCCTTTCCCCTTATGCATACAGGAACGCCATTCAGTGGCGCCCTTGAAGCTTACCTATATGACTCAACAAGGAACCCTTATAACCTCCTCGACTCGACGAACACATGGATTGATCTGACAAATATGAGTGCTCAAGTGCTCAAGCGCCGGTTGACCCAGGTCATAAACACCTACTGGATCGTGGACAATGAGTTCGGCAATGCTGCCGGTGGCTTCAATGAGAGTTCCAATACATGGATGAATGTGAGATCCGCCGTCAAGAACGCTACTGTCACCACTGCCAATTTCCAAGAATACCTCCACTGTGACGATAGGTGGGCTGCGGTTCTTTGCATATCCAGTATCATGTTGCTGTTGGAGGCTTTGGCCTCGACCATCCTGAGTTTCTTCCGTCTGGCGCCCGACTGTACGGACTTCCTCTCGGCCTTGACGCTTAACGACGGGAGGCTGATACTCGAAGGCGGCTCTAGCCTGGATGAATACGAAAGGGTCAGGTTGCTGAGGGATGTGAGGTTGAAGGTTGGGGATGCAAGGTCATGGGAGCAGGTTGGGCAGACAATCATTGCTCAGGATGGGCACGTAGGAGACCTGAAGAAGAAACGCTTATACTGGTGAACATTTCGAAGGGCGGGAAGCAAGAGTATGCTGGTTCGGTCAGCATACAAGACAATAGTGCATGGTGCTGGCGTGTACCTAGTGTTGCTTGAAACCTGTATGCCATATTCATGTTCTTTCTTGATTTTAGAAGTCATGTCAATGCCACATTGGATTGTTGAGTTCTCAATATTGAATTTTGGTCCAGCAAGACGACAACCCAGAGACGAGAATGAGAATAGGTACTTGCCGAAACAGTAAAGTCCCAATCCAGCTTCAGCACTTTCTGATTGTCTTGTAGAAAGGAAAGCCCTAACCAACTGAAGCCCCGATGAGAGTCTTCTTGAAATCTACCTACTGCTGTTGAATTGATATCTGGCAGCTTTCCACCCACGCAACACAATCAGTGGCAGGAGTCACGATACAGCAACCACAATCCCAGCAACCCACACAGTTCGGCATTCCCAATCCGCATCCTACCTCAGACTTTACCCACCACCATCTCGTAGCACATCACCTGCGTTCGTGCTACTGGGTTGGTACTGCCTGAAAGTATTCACAACGATATATGGACTGCCAATGCCGGCAGGCAACGCATTTTTTCTTCTATTCAATTTCAGATATCTGACTTTTTCCTGCTCAAGGATGTGACCGCACTCTTATTTATTTCCCTTGACCCTCAACCTCACAAACGAAATCTCACCAACATCTTTCACCCTCAGCTGCTTGGCCTCAGCAAGCCTACAAATTTTGCCCACCAACATCATCTATTACAAAAGGTCTTGGGCTTGATTTTTCTGGCAAACACCTTCCCAAACTACACAATCCATCTCCATTGCCCTGGTACGATCCAGTCTTGGTCGCTTTTCTCTGATGATGAACCTCACGACTGCCAATACAGGTTCATAAAGATGTGCTTGTAAATTCTCATACAAGCACAACTCGAGAGTTTCAACATAAACTCATACTAAAGCAATTGTCAATTCTCTCAGGTAAGTCTCAATTGGGAAGCCTTGGGAAGCCCACATTCCCAATGTGCATTTTCTTTCTCTCCATCAAAATAAATCCTCGTTTTCGTAACTTGAGGAGGACGTCTTCATTCCCACACCACCTTACCCGACCATTGTTTGCTGACCAAACCCCAGCCACTACTTCATTCCCCTACAGTACTTGCCACCATTCCCAAACTTTACCGACCTTTATTGGGTGGAGTGAACGTGAGTAGATTACGATACCGTGAACCGCGACTACGAACACGGGTTTCAAGGGTGGTCACCTTCGTACCTGACCACGCAATGTCGACCACGGCTTCCGACCAAACAAATCTAGGATAGTCGAACACAGAAAACCTCTTCGCAACCCAAAACGTCGATTGAAGACCATTATGGATTCGACTGAGGACGACCCGCTCGATTACCTCCCCGATCATCGATCGCCTGATAGGGTAATCGATCCTATGGTGCCCGGTGACAGCATTTCACAGACGGAACATGCGGATTCTGCTTTAGAGGCTAAGAGACGGGATCGTCAGGGCAGCATGTTTGTCCCTGAGCGCACAACTACCTCGCCTGAGCCGGACCAAGCGCGTATTAAACAAGAACCCGATACCGACGGAGGACTTGAGTCGCGCATAGAAGCGGAAGAACCTATCGATGATCGCAATCTACAAGAAGCGTCTACTATGGCCCCGCACGACGAAAATTCAGAAGGCGATCCCCCAACGAGCAGCAACGACAATGGAGAGTCCGAGTCTTTCTGGGCCGTCGAAACAAGGGAAAAGAACCCGGCTACTTCCAACCACCCAAAACAAGGGAGCGACGCCCAGAACATTGCTGAGTTCAACCTACTCACCGAGGCACTGGAAGTTTGGTCTTCACAGAAGACCAAACATGAGGCCCAACTGAAACAAAACCCAGGCAATCTAGTCGATATGAAGATGCTTGAGTTATGCGAAGCTCAAATACAGGAGACTAGGGACAAGCTACGTGACGTCGAAACTGGTATGCAGACTGAAGATCTCAACAAAGAAGCATCATCAGACGCAGTGTCCAGCGATAAGGCGAAACCTCCGCCCAGAAGACGCGGAAAGGCCCCCAAAACTATACAGGAATACCATGAGCGCGAAAACGCGAAGATCGAGCCCAAACGAAATATATTGTTTGAGAAACCCAGTACCGATCACCCAGCAAAGCGACGTAAGACCAAAAAAGGTCCCCCCAAGATAACCCAGCGATTCAAAGACTTGGTTAGTAACCATAGCTCTGATGATAGCATCGATGCCCCAGAGACGCAGCAGAGCACCTCTGAAAGCCATGGGCTGCCAGACGATACAGAGAAAGACGAACAAACCAAGATTCGTGAGGAAAAGAAAATGAAGAAGGACATCGGTCTGCTCAGAGCTGCTGAACGAAGCTTCAAGGGCAAATGTAGAGCTGTTGACGAGTCCAAATTTCCTGTCACCAGATGGGAAATTGATGGCGTCAAGTCAAGATTGACCCACCACCAGCTTCTTGGTTGCCAATGGATGCTCGGCAAAGAGCACGGGAAAGACCGTGGTGGGATTAACGCTGATGATATGGGAGTGGGCAAGACACTTCAAGCCCTCGTCTGCATTGCCCTCAACGGACCCAAATCAGATGACCCAAAGCCAACTCTGATTGTCGTGCCTGCGAGTGCAGTCTCTCAGTGGATGGACGAAATTCCAAAGCATCTTGACTACGACAAAAATTTCACCTTCACGCATTTTCAGGCCAAGAAGGGAGAAAATCAGAACACCCTGGAGAGAATGAATATCATGTAAGTCGGAAGGTGTGGCGGGTATTCTCATTCGTACCTTTTTGCTGACCAAGACTTGAAGACTGGCGAGCAGTTCAGAGGTTGAAAGAACGTATCGGACCACAAAGGTGCAACATGGAACGGACTCGCCCGGCGATTCGGGTGAGGAGGTGGGAAGCCAATCTGATAAACACTCTGGTGTGTTGTTCCGAATGAAGTTTTTCCGGGTTATTTTGGACGAAGCCCATTCCATCAAGAATCGGAATTCTGGGAGTAAGTACACGATATACGATGGCAAACCAACTTCACTAACATCGAACAACAGCATTTACCGCTTGTCGTGCTCTGGATGCGAAGCACAGGTGGGCGTTAACGGCTACACCGCTTCAGAACAAGGTGGAGGGTACGTTCCCATAACCTTCCGCCGATCGATGCCATTCCTTACTGATATTCGAACAGAAATATGGCCATACCTCGCCTTCTTGCAGGTGCCTTGGCTGCCATCCAGACAGGATCTCAAGCAAAGGTTGAATAACCTAGAAGACGTAAGGTTGACACAGAGAACCCAGTACGAGAGTCGCTACTAATAGTTAATGACAGCCGGATAATGACAAATGGCTCACTACAATGTTAGACGCCATTATGCTCCAAAGGTTGGTAATCATCGTAGTATGATTTATGGGCTAGAACTAATCCCTTTTTCAGAAAACAGTCATGTGAAATTGCCGGACAGAAAGCTTGGGATGCCAAAGGGAAGCATACCTTGCACATCTGGATAGACCAGACAGAGGAAGAACGCGTCATATACAGGTAAGCCTCAGCTCTCGTTTATCCGCATGTAACTGCTAATATTCAAATTGGGTATAGGTATATCGACATGCGTTTCCGTCAGATTGCTCTGCAACTCCAAGACCAGATGAAGCAAGAGGGCAAATCTGGTAATGTCAATCTACTTCTGACTCTGCTTATGTACCTTAGACAAGCGACTGCCCATCTCTTCTTACTTGAATCAGCAATGAAGAGCAAAATGTGCGGCGAAGACATTCGCAACTTGCAGGAAAAGGTCAAGGGACTTGAAAAGACGCCGCTTCTCCAACAACTTGAGCGCTACCACAACGAGGGGCCCGGACGTCAGCTTAATACAGATGCCCTACTGGGTATGATGCTGGCTGAGAAGAATGACCCTATTTGCCATCTTTGCGGTTTCCAACTGACTGATCCGCGACAGAACAAAGTAAGTTTCATAATCCCGTCCAAAATGACCTATTAATTAGAAAACACAGTGTGGCCACACGTTCTGTCTAAACTGCATCGAGACGGAGATCGAAACCGCCAGCGAACGGGACAATGCCAAAGCTAAGTGTCCAATCTGTGGAATGAGGTTTCATTTTTTGATTCCAGTAAAAATTCCGGACTCGACCCTAAGCCAGGGAGAAGATCAAGCAAAATCCGACCAACCTTCTGCCAAAGACATGGCCGTATTAGCGAAATATGGCCTTACCCCAGAGAAAGCAGCATCTTACAACCTCCTGGAACAAAAACGGAAGCGCCGCAATGACCTTCGACATTGTACCAAGAGGGGCAAGGACGATAAGAAATTGGGAAACGACTATCTCGATGTCCAGCCTCGCGCGAAGGCCGATGATGACATGTTTCTCAATGCCTTGGACAATAACTATCCCGAGCCTTTGACCACCAGTGCCAAGACTACGAAGGCAATATCTATCGTCCTCGAGTGGCAAGAAGAGGCGCCGGACGACAAGATTATCATTTTCACACAGTTTGTGCAACTGGGTCAGATTCTTGGTCGCATGCTGCAGGCTAAGGGGATACACTTTCTCTACTTCTTTGGTGAATTGTCCAAGAAAATGAAAGACGCAGCAATCGCCAAATTCAATAAAGCGAAGGGCATAAAGGTCATGGTAAGTTAAGTCGCTTGGTAAGAGTGCCACTGGCAGCAAGGCACTGACTTGAAGCAGATTGTATCCCTGAAATGTGGCGGTACCGCTTTGAATCTGCAGTGCGCCAACCGAGTCATCATGGTAGACCCTTGGTGGAACGAGTCGATCGAGAACCAAGCCGTTGGTCGAGTATTTCGCATGGGCCAGACGAAGGATACTTATATCCGGCATATTATGGTCAACGACACTGTCGACAGACGCATTTTCGATATGCAAATCAGCAAAAGGGAGGATATCGGGCATGCCATGAACTGCCAGGACTACCTCCGTATGCTTGGGAGCGCCGCAGAGGACGAGGATGACAACCCTACCATCGTGGCCGATACCGATACCTAGCCGACATTCGTTGCCTATTTGCCCTTCTTCGCACCACCGGCGGATTGGCGAACCTGTAGAGAATATGTAACACGGAGAGGAAACATTATTTTCACCGGGCAATGCTGAGTTCATTAGATTTCTGAAGAGGCTTCTATGTCCGCCCGAGTCACCTTTCTTCGGGCTTGTCTCGATGATTCATGGCAGGCTCATGCAAGCGCTCAGAGGATGGGCATTTTACCGAAATTTTCGCGTTTTTCTTCATTCAGTACACACTTAGCTCACATTTATCCCGATCGTGGCATTCACGAGAACATTCAGACGATACCAACATAGACCAATAGACTTGATTACATAGTCCCTGATGTGTTGCTGGTGGTGTGGCTACTTTGCAACTCCAGCCTGAAGAGGAGTCGTTACAGAGCATCGTGACACTTCAAGTTACCCGAAAGATTACGTCTTTGACAAGTAGAAAAGTGAGTTGATGTGTAGGACGAAGTAAGATAAGCCCCTCGACTACTTGAGACATTGAGCTGACAGTTTCCAGCTCGGTTTTCGGTTCTGATACGGCCTTTAAATGCCAATCCAGGTTTGTGTAGATGCAGACAAGTTCTGGGGCCGCCGGGCATTGGAGCTGATTAGCACTGCAACGGTCTATTGTGGGCTGTCTTCATATTAAAGCAAGCCATGGATGGTGCAAAGCATGATGCATAGTCCCGCGGGCGGCGGAACGTTCGGGTCGCACGATATACATCAGCTCACGGATGACGGAATTTTATTACCAAAGAAGTAGGTGGCCCTGCGGCTCGGATCATTTGCGTTGGCAATGATAGTTGGATGATGCAGAGCTGTGCTATCACAGCTGCTCACCGTACAACGCGAGATCCACCCGACCCTGCACTGCCTGCAGAGTACGCTGGAGGCATCGGCGGGACGGAACTTGCATGAGACATTTTGTGGACAAGTTGAATGATGATGCGATCAGCTCATGTCGCTGTCAACAATGTTAACTGTCATGGATTCCGTTCTGGCCCTACGTAACCTCCCGTGAAGGGCTCAATTGCAGTTTTATCGCGCGGTGTTCGGTGTTCGTTCGCCGCGAGCAAGTAAAGCAAGCTTGCGATTAATTACCAGTGCCTGACTGCTAGGCCGCAGAGGGCATGATCGGACCGCCGCTACGGGATGGTTCCCCGCACAGCATGCGACATAGATGGGGAACAAGAAGAGGGCCAGAAGGAGGTGCACGCATGATAAGCTTTTAGCCTTGCAACTTGGGCCCAATCAGCCCCGGCAATTGCGCGACCAGGTATGGCCCACGGCGAAATGCGCAGATGAGGTCGTCGACTCTCGAACTACCTTCCCAAAACCGATGGCACCTTCCTAAAGGCGACAAGTTGGCGAATTGGGTCGCTCGATGCTTATGGGCGGACAATCTGACTGGCCAATGGCGCAATGTTGCATACCGCCGATCTTCAGGTAAACACGGCCTCTGATCGGCATCTTCTTTGCTTCTGTTACTGGTTTCTTGCCCAGCACCCATTGTGCCCAGCCTCGGCGTCTGCATATATAATCCATCCCAGGTCCCGGGTCGCCGAAGACAAGCTTTTCTTGGCCACCTCTCAAGTTTGTCTTCTTTGCCAAGTTTTCGGTCTTCTGCAGCAAAATGGGTCGCTTTGCCGTTGCGTTCTTGGCGCTGCTCGCCCCGAGTGCGGTGGTCGCTTCGCCAATCAAGGCCCGCACCCCGTACCAAGTCAAAGAGACTCACTTCGTGCCCCGCGGATGGAAGAAGGTCGAGCGCGCTTCTTCCGATCGGGTCATGAACCTGCAAATCGGCCTGAAGCAAGGCAACTTCGAAGAGCTCGAGAGACACCTGTACGAAGGTATGTGGGATTGACAGCGGCAGATGCGGTAACACCGGAATGTGCAGTAGCTGACCGGCAATTTTAGTGTCTGACCCGGCCCACGAACGCTATGGCCAGCACCTTTCCCAGCAAGACGTCAAGGACCTTGTCAAGCCCAGCGACGAAGCACTGGATCTCGTCCACGAATGGCTTCAAGACAACGGTGTAGCCCCTGCGGGCTACAGCGCTGCGAAGGATTGGATCACGGTCGCCCTTCCCGTCGACAAGATTGAGAGTCTTCTCGACACCCAGTACCACACGTACGAGCATGCCGACGGGTCCCGCGTGGCGCGCACGTCCAAGTGGTCGCTCCCTGCACACTTGCATGACCACATCGACACCATCCAGCCCACCACCTCATTCTTCCGCGCCCGCGCCGAGAGGTTCGACCACGTTCTGGATGCCGGCTGGATTCCCCCGGCCTATACCCCGCCCAGCAACTCCACGCTGAACAAGGTCTGTAACATCAGCTCTGTCACCCCCGAATGCTTCCAGACCCTGTACGGCACCAAGGGCTACAAGACCCGCGCCGCCGACGTCAACAAAGTTGGCTTCACCAACTACCTCGGAGAACACCCGATTCGCGCGGATACCGAGAAGTTCCTGGCCAAGTATCGCCCTGAAGCGGTCTCCAGCGCCAAGGACTTCAAGCAGTTTACCATTGCAAGTGGCCCCGGAGATGGCCCCATTACCGCGGAGGAACTTGCCGACGGCACTGATAAGGAAGCCAACTTGGATGTTCAAGCCATTGCTGGTATTAGCTACGGAACCCCGATTGAAAGCTACTCGACAGGAGGCAGTCCGCCTTTCATTCCCTCGTCGCAGACCCCGGACAACACCAACGAGCCCTACCTCGTATGGCTCGACTACTTGCTGTCCCAGCCCAGCATCCCGCAAGTCATTTCCACCTCGTACAGCGACGACGAGCAAACCGTTCCCCGCTCTTACGCGAACCGCGTGTGCCAAGAATTCGTCCGAGTTGGAGTGCGAGGCACGTCCATCCTCTTTAGCAGTGGTGACGATGGCGTCGGCCCCGATGGCGGAGTGTGCACGTCCAATGACGGCAAGAACACCACCCAGTTCCTCCCCGGCTTCCCGTCCAGCTGCCCCTACGTCACCACCATCGGTGCCACCATGAAGTTCCAGCCTGAGGTGGTCGCATACCGCCCTCCTTTCGAACGGGACGGAAAGCATTACGGTGCGTACACTTCTGGCGGCGGCTTCAGCAACTACTTTGAGGCGCCGGCCTACCAGAAGCAAGTAACAGAGGACTACGTCAAGAGCCTGAATGGCAAGTTCGACGGTCTGTACAACAAGACAGGTCGCGGATACCCCGACATCTCCGCCCAGGGCATGTACTTTGCCTACTTCTGGAACGGCACGGAAGGTACTATCAGCGGTACCAGTGCCAGTTGCCCGCTGACGGGCGGCATCATCTCCCTGCTCAACGACGCCCGCATCGCCTCCGGCATGCCGCCTATGGGCTTCCTGAACCCCTGGATCTACTCCGTGGGCCGCAAGGGCGTGAACGACATCACCTCGGGCAGCGCGCACGGCTGCGACACCGAGGGCTTCCCGGCCCAGAAGGGTTGGGACCCAGTGACGGGCTTTGGAACACCCGTAAGTACTTTCGACGCTCTCATCTGGAAAATCCCGAAACTAGCTAACTTTGTGACAGATCTTCCCCGAGCTTGTCAAGCTGGCGGGCGCAAAGCTTCACTAAATAGAATAAGATGTTTAGAGCTGATTAGTGCGAAGAATCCTACGTATTCTTTTCATTGAAACATTAATACATCCTAATTAACTGTAGCATTAAATCGTCACCCGTACGTCGTAGGCGCAGCCATGCCGTAGTGAGAAACAAAACAGCGATCCCCTGCTTCTTCCTTAGCCATATCATCAAGAGCGGGCCGGCAGACGGTCGAAGAAGACGGTCTGCACCACGTCCCCGAAGTAGGTCCGCAGCACATGGACGTTGCAGTCGTCAAAGAACTCGAAGTGGTTGTTGAGCTCCAAGCCCACCCAAGCCGGCAGGGTAGCGGTGGTGAAATGGGCGAGCATGACGCCCGACGGTCCCGTGGCCCCGGAGTAGGGGCGATAGTCGTGGTGCTCCTCCACCTCCTCTTTCTTGCCGTACCCGGCGCCCTCTTTTCGCATGGCACTGCCGCCGCCGCCGCAGGGGGAGCGCCCCTTGCCTTGCTCCGCCGGCACGGTCACGTTGACGAGCTCAAACGGCCCGCCGGCGGCGAGGCTGTGCTGGGCGATGGTGGCCCACGCGGCCTCGGGGTCGGTGGGCCGGGCGGGCAGGGTCACGGTCTTGGGGCGGTACTGGGGCTGCGTGGTGTCGTTGGCGGTGATGATGAAGCTGTTGTAGGCGCTGGGGCTGTAGACGGAGATGCCCGAGGGGTAGTTGCTGTGCCAGTCGGGGACGGGGACGCCGGAGGTCGTGTTGCTTTCGGGATGATTAGTGTTTGCTGACCAATTATTCCTTTGGCTCCGGACCCTGCTCCATATTCCTCTTTTTCGTAGGGCAAGGAAGATTTACTCACGTCAGGGTGGCGTTGATGAAGCCCCAGGCTCCTACGAAGCAGGTTAGGGCTTGGTCGGCGGCTACCATGTTGGGCAGGTGGATGTATATACCGGGGGTAGATGGGTATGCTGTGTTTGGTTGGTCGAGATGAGTGAGTCAGTAGATTTGATTTGTCGTGAGGATCCTTTCTAGAAACTCTTGGCATCCGGGTACACTTATACGTGTCTGCCCCTATCTTGTTATTGTCTGCTTTTGGTTCTAAAGGAACCCTAGTTACCAGCCGTTGGCTGGTCATTCCCACACAGCAACAGAATATGACCAAGCTCGCGCTCTAGGTCTAGGGGCGTGCACATTATCCAACGTGATGCAACGCCTCGTGGTCGGAAGAAATTGGGGAATCCATGTGCCGTACGGGTTGGCTAGAAGCCACACTAGAACATCCCTAGTCCGCCCAGCAGGTAGCGCACGTAGTGGGTGGTTGGCGGTAGAACAATGCCGGTGTCGAGAAATTGCCTTCATATGAGAAACGTTCGTTGCTATTAGGGCAGTTGGATGCCGCCTGTTTGATCTCATCTCATGGGTAGCACCCCGACGGACCAAGGTGAGATGAGTGGCTGGTCGCTACTCTCGACCGGGCTCGCCACTAGCTCCTGGATTAGAGTTAAGGGGGGCGAGGTTCCGGGTAATCGGATACTGGCAGTATTCTCTGCACGCTGGATCCACTCACATATGCGATCGTCCTTTTTCATCGTTGGGATTAAATGATGTGTTTGACGAATTGACATGCTTGCTGTCTTTAGTTTCGTATTCTTTTGTCGCTACGGGGAGGAGGCTATGCTTAAGGCCCCGACGCTGTACTTCGACTGGCTCTTCGCCTTCGAGCGCCTTTCGTACCGGACCCGGGCGCTCGACATCGAGTGGGAGAAGATGGCGGTGGAGCAGACAGAGACGTGGCGGAAGGAGGGGGAGGAGGAGGAGCAGGACAAGGAGAAGAAGAAGAGGAAGAAGAAGAACGAGCTGAAGCGGGAGTTGGGCGACCTCGCGGACGAGTACTCTTGGAGAATGGCTTGCCTGATCCACATTCGGGACGAAATTCACCAAACCATGTAATCGTCGAGCTGTCTTTAATCACCCATAATATGTTATTATCTTTTTATCACTGTTGCGTTACTTAGGTGTTATACGAGGGGGCTGCTTGGCTCAACTATTATTCAAAACTGCCCCCCTACCTTACTCTCAACCCTGGTGCTCAATGTTCTAATGCTTGATGAAACGACCCAGTCCTGTAGTCTGTGATCCTGGGAAGACATAAAGAAAAGCACAAAGAAGAGTTCAACGCTGTAAGCATTCGCAAAGCTCACAAATAGCGAGCTTAGCTCACTGCAGAGAGAGCATCGCGACGACGGGGAAGCGAAAAGACATTTGACATACCATTTTCTGGTTTTCGTGTCGGCACAGAGGATACTGTCCAACCGGAAGACTTCACAAGTCGCAATCGCACGGCACACCAATAGAGAAGGCCAAATGACGTTTTCGTGGGGGGTCAACAGTAGTATTGATGATCAATTCGTAGCCCCTTCCTATCTGAAGCGCCAGTTCCTGACGCAAGTCAATATGCTGTGCACCGAAATGAACGCCCCATGATCTTCATCCGCCGCACCTGCCTCGTAGCTATCACTTCCGGCAATGCATGCCCCACTTCGTTCACTCCTCGTGATCTTGGTGAATACACTTGAAGTTGGCTATAGCGCCATGCTTATAGCCGTCCCGGAGGGCATAGGTGTGTTGCTGCACCTTCCGTTCCTTCTCGTACATCTCCTCCAGGGCCTTCGAAACAGGCTCGCCTTTCTCGGCCATTCTGTCGGACAAGGCAATGAGTACCTCCATGTGAATGCGATGTTCGGAAATTTCCTGTTCGAGCTTGACGGACCGGGCCTGGAGCTCGTCCAGTACCAACTGGCATTTGTCGCAGACAGCCATGATGACAGTGACGAAGAACTTCGTAGGACGACTCGCGGTAAGGGATGACGGAAAGTGGTGGGTTGCGTTAAGTGTTTTGCGTGCTGTGTTGGATGTGTCAGTCCTTTGTATCATTGCAACATTCTTGCGCTTCGTACCTATCGTGTATGTATGCTGTGCTCCTGGGACGTGACCTTCGTTTGAGGAATGGATGATGATGAGAGATGTCTGCTAAGATTCACGGATTTCTGTCGTGGTGGTGCTGTTAAAGAAGTTCTCAGCAGGGACGCCTTAACAAAAAGTAAAAGTTGTACTTACACGTTGGCAGATGAAGGCCTATTGATACAGGTCCTTGATCAACTCAACTGTTGCAAGCTGGAAAACAATTGAGAGATGCTTGAGGTGCGGTTTGCGTGAAGGTAGTGATGCTTAATGGGACCTAGTAGGTAGGTGGGTAGTATCCCGATAGGAGAGGACCTGTTGACGATATTAGTGGTTATACGGGGCTGCAACTCATCTGTCGATCCGTGAAAAGCGGTTACTACTATTGCTCATGGAATGATAAGATAAGGCCGAGACCATAAAGGCAAAAGCACGTACTGGCATTGCTGGAAACGATGAGCGAAGATAAATCGAGTGCTAATAGCAGGAACCAATATCAGACTTCTGCAATTTTATTACCAGCTCAGAGGTAATACAGTGTGAGTGCCTTATAAGCGAGGTCACTAGTGCCCTAATAGATATTTCTACTCTTTTTATTAACTAATAGTCATACTTCGCCGAGTAAATCTTTCTTTGAAAGAAATAAGAAGAAAGAAGATTAACTCGGCGAAATATCCTTTTCTTTTTCGAAGAAAGAATATCAATTCGACGAAGCTCAACTATCACAGTCTCAGCAACCTGCTCTGTGTGAGTCTTTTGTTTCTACCGGGGAGCCTTGGCATGTATCGAGGAAAAAGATAAGTCACAGCTTCAGCCTGAAGGAGCGACTGACAGATAGCTTACCCGCCAGCCTAAGACTGCCGGATGAGAAACCCCGTGCCGGTCAGACCCGTGTCAATCTCGACGAGATGCTTGAATAGATGCCCCCCGGGCGAGGGCTTTCCATGTTTCTCCTCTTTCAACTGCGGTTGTTATGTAAAGCGACGAGCCGAGCCGGGATATGTGCTAGACAGACCTCCTTACCAGGGAATGGAGTCTTGAGATGCCTGTTAATACATACTTAGAGAGCAAGTGGCGCTCGAGAGGGACCTGCGGCTTTCTACCGGCTTTTTATTCGCTATTTCGTGTCTACTCCCCCAGTTTCTCTTCACCAATATCCATTCTTCCAGCTTCAAGGTCTATATCATCAGGATAATCTGGTTCGTTGTCGCTGTCCAGCTCTTCGACACTGCGATGGTAATTTGCCTCCCCCACATCACGGTCCGGTGGCGTATCTCTTACTTCTCCGCCAGTCGGATGGGCGTCTCGAAAGTCTGCGTCTTCAACATCGGAAGAGGAGTCAGAAGAAGACGACGAAGACGGCACATAATTCACCTTGATGACGCGCGGCGGCACGCGAAGGTGCTTCCGACGCCAGGCGGGATAGCCCGGCAATCGTACGGGCCCCAGCGGCGACTCGCCAAATTCTGGCAAGTACGTTCCCTGGGGTTGCGGTTTCATTGCCGACTTCACCTCCGCCATCTGGGCTCGTACCTCCCGCAGCTCCCGCATCAGGTCCTCATGCGAACGCCGCTCGGCTGACTCCCTCTTATACCTCTCCACCGCGTCCCTCTCCAATCTCTCGCGTCGCGCCTGCTCCTGCTCCTCCCGTCGCATCTCCTCTACTTTTGCCTGACTCTGTTTCAGCTGTTCCTCCAGTTTGTGATGCTCCTCGAGCTCGTCGCGATCGTGCCGCCTTTGGAGCTCTCGGAGTTCCTTCCGCAGCGCTTCCATCTCCTGACGACTGCGGTCTTCGGAAAGCCGCTTTTCTCGGGCATTGTCGGTCTCTTGACGAATCTTGGCGACGTCGAGCTCGTGTCGGAGGCGTTGCAACTTGAGCTCCATTTCGTGGTCCCGTTCACGAGCTATCCTCAGTTCTTCTGACCTTTCTTTTTCGCGTCTGTGACGTCGACGGCGCGAACGCTCGCGTCTTATCAAATGCGACGTGTCCGAGCCATAGTCGTCCTCATTTATTTGCCGTACAGGATCTCGGGAGGGATCACCATCTTGCTGTTTTGGGGCTTTATCCTCGTTGGACTTAGTAGTTTCCTCTCTTGTTGACTTCTTCGTATCTTTTTCAGGCTGCTCCTCCATCTCCAGCTCGGGGAACTCGGGCAGCTCCATGGCTTCCCTCAGTCTGAGACTCGAACATATCCCTTTTTCCGCCTGCCTGCGATCCGTCTCGGAACTGATGTGCGCCTCCAGATACTCCATGCGCTTGCGCCTGATCTCCGGCATCTTAGAGTCCAGCAACGCCAGGGCCTGCTTTGACAGATACCGGGAGTTGTCAAAGGCAAGCTCGAGGACCTTCTCGCGCTCCGCGGGGTCGGTCTCCAAAGAGTAGAGTAAGAGGCCTTGGTACCACTTCTCGTGCGTCGTGAGGCAGCTCTCGGGCTCATAGAAGACCTCCATGATCGCGTGTTTCAGGTCGTCGGTCGACGAGTCGGCATCAAGAGCCAGGTAAGTTGAGCCCAGAGTATGGGCATATCGCTTGATATCGCCCTGGACAGACCTCTGCAGAGTACATAATTCACCGAATAGCTTAGTGGGGCTTTTGGAGAACAGGATGAGGTTCGTCAGGGCCTGCGACTGCATGCGGTAGTTTTCGAACCGCTTGGCCTGCTTCAACACCAGCTTGGCTGGAGCCCGGTACTCGGCAGGAGCCTCGTCTTGTCTCCACCCCGGGTTCTCGGTCTCGGCTGGGGTGTACTCGGGCAATCCAAAGCCTCTGTGATGGTAGATCCCGGGTACCGGGTTGAACCGGAAGGATGCCGATATGCCGGGTTGCGACTGAAGATGATCGTAGAAAAGAGATTGTTGGTTGCCATTTTGCAAGAGCGCATTTCCCGACTTGCGTAGCATCCAATACATGAACGGCTGACTATCCATCAGCTCCGGATTTGATTTCATCACAGAGGTTGCAGTTTGAGTCGCCAGGGCCATGGTATCTTCTTCGATATCGTAAATGCGATTCCGATCACTCTTACTGATCGGCGACACAGAGAGAAGCATATTCAGCAGCGCTAATGCCGTGGAGCCGTCACTCTCTCCGACTGGCGATTTCCAGTCATCGAGCAAGGCAGTCAGGGGTTTCTGGCTGTCGGTAGGTCCCGCGAAGCTTTGGATGGCTTCTTTGACACCATCCGCCCAGGCTTTAGAGATGAAGATGTCGTGGAAGTCCCAGACACGCCCGTCTCGGAGAAGGTCCGTGTACAGTTGTCGGTAGAACGCCTCGGGAAAGAAGCGCGCGAGTTGCCTTCTTAACCACTGCGTTTGCAGGTAAACGTTGTCCTTGATGCCAGCCAGGCCCAGGATGACAGCGAGGACTTTGATCTACGAGCGCTGGGTAAGCCTTTGACGAAGAAGCGATTGGACAATGACCTTCCGCCCAATTGACTCACCTCGGTAGATCCCACCGGTCCCTCTCCGGAAAGGACTGCATCATGTAACGTTTTTAGCGCTTCGGGTATGATGCTGACCGCGCCCCAATCCGTGGGCGGGCAGTCTAAAGACCGGACTAGCTGCAGCAGTTTCCAATACTCGCGCAGGAGTGCCCCTTCTTGACCACCCAAAAGGTGGTTATCAGGAGCAAACGCGGCATGGCCGTTCAACTCGGCCAAGGTGATATAATCGCCCTGCTCCAGTAGCATCTCGGCGTATTGCACCAGCAAGTACGGATTGTCGTGATGATCCGCCAACTTCTCCGCGAAGAACCGCTTGGCCGAGGCAAAGTCGCCTAGCCTTCGCAGGCGGCAAAATTCCTCGATCTGCTCGTCGAGGCCTTCTTCGCGAAGGGGCAGCTTCAGATGAACGGTGATGTCCGAGTTTTGGGAGGGGTCCCAGATGGCGTTCACCCCTTTTCTGGCGAGAACCGCCTGGGCACCTGGAGCATACTGGTTGCCTGTGGAAATCTGTTCACCCGAGATTGTCTGTCCACGAACAGGAATCGGCGCATCAGAAAGATTGGGTGATTGCCGGGCGGGCTTGGCATCATTGGCACGATCGCGCTCGCCCTTTCTGCGGTTTTGCTGACGGCGCCGCCGTTTGCCACTCGCGTTGCTACTGTCATCCGAAGAAGCGTCCCCTGAGAAGTCCGCGCTCTCAACGTGGTTGTTGATCGTGATCTGAATCGGAGGTGGAGGATTGAAAAGGGGCTGCTGCTGTTGTTGTTCCTGCGGCGGTGTTGGCCGCCGCGGTGGCGGTGGCGAGTAAAAGGTTTCGTCGTCGTAGTAGCTCCTGCGGGACTGCGAGGGACTGTAATACCGCCGGCGAGAGCTGCGCTCCCGCGACCGGGACCGATTCAAAGCCCGTTCGTCCGCGTAGGAGGACGAGCTTCCCCCTACCCCGGCCCCGAACGAGTCGGCGGTCGGTGACTTCGACATCGTCGTCGCGCCTCGCTTTCTCGCGAGGGACGAGAGGCCCTGCGCGGTCTTCCGCGCGATTGTAATAGTCGTGTTCCTCATAGTACGACACGGGGTAGCGTTCTGTTTCGGGCGAAATGTCTCTTTCTAGAAACCGTGGTCGCTTCTCCATGGTAATCGGGGGAGGGGAACGAGACCTGTCACGTTCGTGCACGAAGACTGGGCTGGGACTACGAGGCCCCCGGCCCTCCACGGTCTCGACCTCTCTGGCCCGAAGGACCAAAGGGCCTTGGCCTTCTGAAGGTTCCGACGCCATGTTTGGTTCGGAGCTGGATATGTTCAGAATCTGTGTCGCAGGGCAAAGAGTATGGGATTATGATGATCAAGGATCCCATGGAAGACAAGACTCGGGAATGAATGGAATTGTTGTTTGCTTATCTTGGTTGGGGTGACATAAGCGATCCAGTCAGATTGAGCCCGCTCAGCCATGTCGTGTTTTGGCCCCCAATGGCTTCAGCTGACGGTGAGATCAAGTATTTACAGGCCTTCCCTGGCACATGCATTAGAGGCGCAGATCCCGACTGGGATCTAAGCAATTGAAGGCCTGCGTCACCTGAGTCCCCAGCCTCATAGGCTCGCACTCCTCGCTTCTCAGTCGCTAATATTTCTCGTTGATCAATTGCTCCTCAGGTAAATTCCATCGTTATCAATTCTCTAGATCCATTTGCTAGACAGAACCAAGAAAAACCCATAATGTCTGGAAGCACGCTACATCCGGTATACAGCGGCGTCGCGCGCTCGCATCGAGAGCGCTTCAAGCACCTGGGCCGCAAGTACGGCAAATACGATTTTGGCCGGTTCGACCAGGTCCGAGGCTCCAGCTATCACCTGGGCAAAGGCTCCATCGGGGCCATGGAAGTCGCCTGCAACTTCCTCTTCACCAAGTCGCGCTGGGGCGTCCTATCCCCAGACAAAAACCCCGGCGGCGTCGTGTATCTAGATCTCGTCTTCACCGAGCCGCCGGGCTGTCGGCTCCAGGGCGCCACGGTGGAGCTGAAGCTGGACGACGAAGACGAGGATCTCCGGAACCATTTCGCGTCGGGAAAACCGCCGCCCAAGCCCCAGGTGCCCGTGCAAATCACCCACCACGGCCCCGATCAGCTGCACGGCGAGACGGTGCAGGTGCTGAAAACGACGCGGAAAGCGTTCATCCCGGAGATCAACACGGGCGGCTTCGGGGGTATTGGCGGGGTCGGAAAGGAGTCGCAGCAGCAGGAGTTCATACGGAGCAATTGGCGCCTTTCGAGCCAGCCCATGTCCCACGACGCCTCCGGGCGGCCCAAGACGATGCGCTGGGACATCAACGAGAACCAGCTGGAGCGGCAGTCGGACCACCCGAACACGTTCCACACCGCGTTCGCCTTCGAGCACGACGGGCAGCCGTTCTTCATGCAGGTGGAAGTAAGCGGCCACTTGGACAGCACGACGTCGGAGTTGAAACACCGGGCGAAGCAGAGCATCAACCGGCTCAACTTCTTCGCGGAGCCCCGGACGGCGACGACCATGGTGAACTTTGGGGGGCGCGACAATCCTTACAAGACCCCGCGCGATGAGCTGGCGAGGTCGATACCCGACGAGATGGTTCTGGCTAATATGCGACCAGTCCCGCGGGTGCCTCGCATACGGACCGGGCAGGAGCAGCTCTACCAAGCCAGCGCGGAGACGGAGGAAGTGGCAGTTGAAGAAGAGGTGGCAGATGATGGGGACGAGTCGATTGAGCAGTCGTACATCACAAACCGACTGACGGCACCGGAGGCGGAGGAACTACGAGCTGGAGCAATGGCAGTGCTATCCCTGGGACAGGCCCCCACCAGAAACATATTTCAAACGGGGCGAACGAGGCAGCCATTCCGATCGGGAGTCGTTGATCTGACGGGGACAGGAAACGACACTGAGCTGCCGGCGCGAACCCCTACCGACGCGGACAGCTCAATGGAACAGGGACGTGATATTTCGACAGAACAGGATAACACCAGCAATGCTCCCGCGAGCTCCGAGCAGATCGAGAGGCTCTTGCAAGAAGCAAAGCTGCCTCTGGTGCTTCAGCTAATCATTCTGTGGCTGATGTCGCTTGGCGCGAGGTGGCCGCAGTTGGAGCAGAGACGCCTGCTGTCGAGTGCGACCGCAGCGGACTAGCGTGCTGTAAGCATGGCGGATGATGAGTACTCAGACTCAAACATTTTGAATCTGCATAACGTGGCGTTATTGGTAAAAGTGGTAATGAATGAATGTACTCTATGAAAATCCCCAATATGATCCTGAAAATCGTTGTTGAGCGATTCATACCGCAATTGCCGTCTTTCAATTTGACAAGGACGTTTTGCAAGTGTTCGTGGGGAATTACCCCTGAAGGTTTCCCAAACACGCTGTGGCCTGAGTTTGGCCCGGGGTATTAGTGGGGGCCAAGACTGCGGAGGGTTGGGGGTGCCGAGGTTCAATTGCGATGGAACGTGGCAAACGTCATCTCGCAACTCTTTCACTTTACCACGAATTCATGGAGGCTATCAATCAGTCGAATTTGAAATGCCATTCATGTTTTCTTCCACTTGGTGAATTGCATTCGATTACACGTTGACGGGACGAAGTGCACCGCTGTTTTTGATTCTAGAAGACTTGCGCCCGTTAGCACTAAATCCGCCGGACGTCTGCCCGCTTACCCACCGCGCACGCCTCTCAATAGCCAGCGAGCAATTGCTTTCTTTCTGACAGATTACCGCTGTTCCCGTGTCTCAGCAGCGCCTACCTAAGCCAGCCAGCGACCATGTCTCCCCCAAACAACACCCCAGGCCTGCCCTCCAGCCTGAGCTCACCGCCCCCAGCCGTGCCGGACACGCTGGTCTCCCTTCCCCGCCCCGCACGTCCTGCTCGTGACCCTCAACCGCCCCCAGCAGCTCAACTGCATCCCCCGCCCCCAGCACTTCGCCCTGGAGCGGCTCTGGGACTGGTACGATGAGGAGCCCAGCCTGCGCTGCGCCGTCCTCACCGGCACCGGCCGCGCCTTCTGCGCCGGCGCCGACCTCAAAGAGTGGAACGCCATCAACACGCGCCCCGCCACCGCCAATTCCCCCAGCGGCGCTCCGTCGCAAGCCGGCATCACCGCCTCGGGCGCCACCACCACCACGCCCCAACAGCAGCCTGAAGACGCGACATCCTCGCACGACAAACCCACGTCCCGCATGCCCCGCGGCGGCTTCGGCGGCATGAGCAACCGCGGCGGCGCCAAGCCCATCCTGGCCGCCGCCAACGGGATCTGCTTCGGCGGCGGCATGGAGATGGCCATCAACTGCGACATGGTCATCGCCGCGGCCTCGGCGCGCTTCGGCCTGCCCGAGGTGACCATCGGCGTGATCGCGCTGGCGGGCGCGCTGCCGCGGCTCGCGCGCAGCGTGGGCCGGCAGCGGGCGTCGGAGATGGCGCTGGGCGGGGGGTCGTACACGGCGGGGGAGATGAAGGAGTGGGGGCTCGTGAACGAGGTCGTGGCCGCTGGGGGGGATGCCGTCGCGAAGGCGTTGGAGTGGGCGGGGAGGATTGCGGGGAATAGTCCGGATGCGGTTATTGTTAGTCGTGAGGGGTTGAAGCTGGGATGGGAAGGGGTTGGGCCTGAGATGGGGACGGATATGCTGATTAAGGGGTGGTATGGCCGGATCGAGAAGGGGGAGAATATGGTTGAGGGCGTCAAGAGCTTCAATGAGAAGCGGAAGCCGGTGTGGAAGGATAGCAAGTTGTAAGGGGTGGCGCAGTACGGGGACGTATGCTTTGGATATTACTTATCTTTCGGCTGTTCACTATGATAATGTCATATCCTCCGCATCTCATTCTCTTCGTGTAATATGATATGCTACGTGGTATAAGGCGGCCCAACAGAATTCACGTATTTGAGCTGTCGTCTCTCCGTTCGATCTATCGCTCTTGGCACGTTTATCTCTTTGTGTGCTCAAAGAGATAGACAGTCACTCAAACGTACCGTGCCAGTCTTCTTCTTGGAACTTGTTCATTTCTGACAGGTGATATGGTATACGTCAAAAACAACAGAAGTGAAAGAAAGAAACTGTAATGACAAGTGACACCGCTCTTTTCTGTCCAAAGAGTCATATATACTGAAATGGAGTTTTCAACTTTCACGTACTAAGAAAAACTCTGTCAAAGTTCCATCATCCCCAGCATCATCTTACCCAACCCCACCTCCCTTCCACAAAATCGAAGCTGCCTTCCGAATTGACCAAGTGGGAGCAGAGATGTCGACAACCCAAGAGCAGCCTCAGGTGATGATCAAGGGCGACGCGAACCGAGGCCGCTCCGCACCCCCCGAGCGGCGCAGTGGCGGCGACGGCGGATCGGAGACTGTTGAAATCTCTGGCGCACCCGGCTTGTCGCACGAGGAGGACGAAAGACTTGCGGAGATCGAGAAGGAACTAGTCATCGCGCGGAGAATACATGGTTATTGCATGACGTATTTCCACCATCCCCCCAGCGAGCCGGGACAAAAGGCGATTCAACGCCAAAAGGCGCACGTCGAGGAACTATCCGCGGAGAAAAAGAAGCTCCTCGAGAAGTCTGCCGCGCGTGCTCGAGCGGACGATGCGTCTGGGACCCAAGAAACCTCGACCGCGCAACCCGAGTCGGCCGCGACTGCGCGTGGCGCGCGTGGTGTCGATTCCGCAGATCGTTCTGCGCAGGCGGCTCCAGGCGACTTGGTTCCTGACAAGTCGTCACGCGCTGGAGCCGATGGACCCAAGCTCTACGAATGCTGCGTGAAGTGCGGCGGCCCAATCACTCCAGATCATTCGGATTCTATTCCCGACTCCTATTCAGGCTCGGAAAGCATTGCGCTTTCTGACCTCGAGGACTTTGTTTGTTCGGAACACGACGGTAATAGCGGGCATCAAGGAGATGATGATGACGCGGAAATCAAAACACACCCAGACATCGACTCCGACTTGGACCTCGAAGACATTCCACTGTTCGGCGAGGACCATAACGACAAAAACGGGGACAACGGGAACAACGGGAAAGACGCGGTTACTGGCCCCTCCGTGAAGACTCGCAAGCGCAAATGGAGCGACGGTACTGATGACAAGCGCGGATCGCCCAATCGAAAGCGACAGAAGGCGATGGAGGAAGCCACTGCTTGGGACAGTCTCAGCGGTCCGGTGAAGCAAATCCTGCGCGTCGCTCGCGCCCTCGATACGACTTCGGACGATTTGGAGGAAGCAGCATACTTCTTCCATCGCTTCGACCGGTCTACATCGTAACGAGCTGAGAGCATCCTATATCGTATGACCGGAGAGCGCAAATACTTTTTTCTACATCATACTTAGTTGTGTTTGTTATTGGCCAACAGGACTATGGTGTTCTGGGCGCGTATGGCAAATTATGGCGGGGGAAAAGCCCTAGATTAAACGAAAGTATCTCGGATTGTCCGCAAGGTCGTTCTCAATCCATGGCGAAAGGTCGCCTACTTCTTTACTTGACGTCTAGCTACTTGAGTCGTAGTTTCAGGCTGTTGAACTGGTCCGACCTAGCATTTTCTCACAAATCTCCGCGGGTCGGCTACCATGTAAGACGAAGTCTTCCATACAGTCCCGCTCCCTGTCTGCCATGAACGCGCAGAAGGCCTCGCCTAGCTCGCCCTGCGCGAGAGAATGGCGAGGGGCGCGAAACCACCGTCCCCAGCAGTCCTTGTCGACAATGGTCCCGGCACCCTTGTGAATCTCGTCCATGGCAAAGTCCATCTCGACGTGCGCTCTCCAAAGGTCCTGTTGGACATACGACTCGCTTGGGCAGTCAATGAAAGGCTCACCCTTGAAGGCTGGCAGCTGTAACAGCGCAGCCATCATGAACAGAGCCGTGATTGTGTATCGAGACAGGTCCAGAAGCCAGTGGTACAGCTTGTGCTTCAAGGTAGTCAGATCCTTGCGGAAGGCGACGGTGGATTTCCATAGTCGAGGCAGCTCGAAGCTGCCAAAGCCGAGTCCCATGCTGCGCAACTCATGGTCCTGGTAGGTCGTTCGCAGCGCTCTAGTGAAATGGGCAGATGGATACCCGTCGGACGGCGTGGCCTGGATCTCTTTCAGCATAGTCAAGGCGTCTTTGGCGAGGAATGAAACAGCGCCGAGTACGTCCGCCAGAGCCTGTCTCGGGGTTTGCGCTTCAGATAGGTCGATCTGTCGGATTTGCTGAGGTGTGATCTTCAGGCCCCGGTAAAGGACGTTCAGGGCGGATTGCATTATCGTACCACCCGCGAGCGATGGGATGTAGGTCGTTCCAGGGAGCTCATCGGATTCGTGGTTCGTTGCGACGTCCTTGATCTTCTTACTGGGGGTGTTGGTCTCGGCCACGCTGTCGGCCTTGCGCTTGGGTTGGCCCCCGTCCCGCACAACGGGTGGATGCAGGTCGTTAGTGGCTCCTGCAGCGTCGTCCGTAGCATTGCTTCGAGCAGAGCCATTGTTGATGTCCTCAGGGACTCCCCGCTTTTCGCCGGGTACCTCTTCCTCGTTGAACGCGGCAGGGACTTGCTTGTCGTCGCCACCGAGGCGAAGGTATGCATCCTTGAGCTGACGACCCATGCTCATAGAATGGTTGAAGATCTTCTTTTCTGCTCTCTGCGACCATGTTTTCACCTTGTTGTCCCTGTCCTCTAAGATCTTTTTGATGATTGCTTCTTCACCCCGCAAAATTTCCAAGTACTTCTTCAGATACGACGTGTTGGGGAGGAAACGAGATGGGTCAACAGCATTACGGTCTGCCATTATGTATGGTGCTTTGATCAAGTTAGAATGCCAGTGCGGAAACAGGGTTTAGGGTTCGACTGTGAGGGTATTCTATCTCGTCACTTACTGATCCGGGCAGAAAACGGTGAGGCGTTATGGTTTGCGTGCTTGTCTACTTCGTTGTCTTTCGTAGGACTAGGTAGTTGTGCCTGATGTACGCGTGGGTGAGAAAAGTAGAAGGTCGAATTGGGCCGGCCGGAACCTACAATCTAGTCGACTGTACTGGTGCAAAGTGTCAATGTGTGTGTGAGAGAGGAAGAGATTTGCGGATGGAGAAGGAAAAGATTGTTAGTTGTTTAAGTACTTGAGAATGTGACAGAGCTGCATTCAACGCAGCTTCTCCTTAATGCTAGTGAGGTACGGCCATATTGAATGCAATGAGAACCGGTGTTTCCCCTTCCTTTTCTGGGTTTTTGTTATTTACTCTTCTTCACTTTGTAGTTCTTGCAGCTGATTCCCTTACTGCCTGGGGCTGCGAACCGGCGCCATTTTGGGAACTAGTTATCTATTGATTATAGCTTTGATACCTCGCCTCGCTTGCAACATTTTTTCCGGTTCTGATAGGTGTACCAGAGGGCTATACCACCTGCAATGTTGAACAGGGCCAGTGACGCGTCCACATCTGTCACACCCACCTTGCATATTCCCTGACTGACTACAGCATGCGGGGCTACACGATGTCAACTAAATTACCCCCATCCACGGAGTGTCATGCCACTGTCAACTATCCATACTATTTCACGTAAATAGTCAAAATGACATTTTCCAATCAGTCATCGTAACTGATGGAATAAACATTTTGCCAAAAGTACTAAGTTATCCCCAGTATGTGCAGTACAAGACAACCGATGGGACCAGTGCTTCCCCCCATTAAGGGGATGCTGAGCAAATCACATGATGATCATGGTACGTACGGGATGAATATCGTATGCAATTGTGTCTCATAGCAAGCTCCTATCTTGGGCCATGACAGGCGAATCGCATAGCTATGATCTGCCCCGTTGATCTTTGCAGACGACTAGCTATTATACAAATGCCCTCCGGTTTCTCCATGTGTTCCTCCCGTCACGGGATCTGGCAAACCTCGATGACTAGTGGCTAGTGACCCGTTGTTCACTATTTCTTCCGTCCTGCGTCAGGATATGCCGTATGAAGTAGGACATTATTCGCTATCGCCATAGCTTAACTATAACCGGGCGTGCTCAAGAAGGTAACGAGGGCAGGCAGTTCTGGAAACAGTGGCCCGAGCCGGCGACCGAATCCGATCTTTTTGAGGTAGTATCCGACCTTGGTGAAGGGGTCGTAGTGCTCATAAACAAATTCCAGAACGACCTGGGGAGCCTGTGCTTTTACTGCACGAAAGCAATTGAGAACTTCCTTGTGGTGCTCCAGAGTCTCTGTAATGGCCGAAGCTCTTACCGCGTCTTCGGCGAGCTCGCCTTTGGGTTTGAAGGACGTGGCGAATGCGACAGCGACCGACGTGACCAGGCATGAATACTTGGCGAGAATTGTGGCGGTGAGCAATAGCCTGCAGACTGTATCCTCCACAACCTCAGATTCAGGACTGGCAAGAAGACCAAAAAGGGTGTCAGTCCAATCCTTCTCGCGTGGGACTTCGAAAATGTAGTGAAGCTGCCCGTATGGAAAGGTTTCATCCAGCGAGGTTCTGAAGTCATCCATCTCAGCACTTGAAGCCGAACCGTTTGAGATGGACATAGCAACTCTGCCTATGACATGGGAATCCATTCGTAGTCTGTAGGCGCAATGGGCTAGATACGACATGAATTCTGCGGGGATATCAAATGTTATGTTCGTATGAATGTCCATCTGGTCGGGGTTGAAATCGCTAGACAGAGATTCTTGGGTCAGAAGTACTCTTATAGCTTCCAAGAGATCAGCGCATTGTTCTTCAGCAGCCTTGTCGAATTCTTCATCGTCGAACTTGAAATAAGCCTCGATAACTTCTTCATGTTTGGCCAGACCCCAAAGGGAACGGTCAGAGAACCTAGGACCAGGGGCTAGAGTGCCGTCCATCAGGAGCGCGAGCAATGCGGCGGTTCTTCCCGGCTCGGGTTGGCTGCTGTGAACATGGTTGGTTTGAAGTCGTTTCGCAATGCGCGGCAGCAGGCCGTCGGGCGGACCCCGCTTTCGGTTCTCGGCCGGACTGGCGTCGGCGTCGCGTTTGCTGACTTCAGGTGCTTCGTCAGCATGGCGGGTGCGGTGCGCGCAATGGCGAATTCGCGCCATGCGCAAGTCGTCACGTCGGGAGGCCAACACTTTCTTGGCTTCTTGGATGTTATGAGTGGCGCGGTCGGCCTGCTCGCGCAGCTCGATGGGAACCTCTTTGTTCTCGCTGTTGTACACGTCGACGACGGACTTGACGTGGGCTCGATAGTAGAACTCGGTCTTGTCAAAGTCCAGTTGCTGCTCTTGCAAGCGAGCCTCGGCGTCGCGCACGGCTTGGGCTGCAGTCGTGTCGGCCATTGTGATTGTGTTGTGTTGTGTTGTGTTGTGTTGGGATGTAAGACCCGACGAATGAAGTGCTGAGAGTAGCACCAAGATTGGTTCTATCGACTCTCGACGTTAGCATTTATTTGTGAAATGAACAGGCTTTCTTGAGAGGGGGTAATGGAATTACCTCGAGTAAAACGGTCACTCCTTCTCCAATCAGATATCGGGGTAATGAGGAACCAGCACTGGGACAGAAAGGAATGAACGCCGAAAGTCGGGGGAATAATTGAGAAGGAGTTTGGTGTGGAGCAGATAGCCCTTGTGGTATTTTGGGCGACGAAGGGAGGAAGCAACAGAACTGGGAAGTGTTTGCTTACTAGAAGGTGTCTAAAGGTTGTGAGAAGGACCTGAGTAGCTCGAGGTGTGAGTGACGCGAATTTATAGTCACTGGTGCAGGTGAGATGAATGTAATTGGGCCCCGAACTTCAATCGCCAGGAATTAAATGCTATTGAATGCAGAATTTCAAAAGTTACATTCAATGAGGGGAGGTGAAAAGAAACCCAATTCCGGGTACGTCCCTGATTTCACACGCTTACGCTGTTTCAACAATTTCCGTACAGGCTTTCTTAACAGCCTCGGCCACAGAAAAAACACAAGTGGGAAACGACCAACCCCAAAACCAGCATTCATACGTGGCGGAAACCATACTTTCATCCACATCAATATCAGCAGTTGAAAATTGGCTCTTGTCCGCCATCATTAATCAACTCGAACCAACTACATCTGGTTTGCCGAATCACGCCAGTATCAAGACCTCCCGAGGAACAACTATTCGCATTCGCCAACCAACTCATCACGAACTGTCGTCCTTGGCAGCCAACCTCAGATTCCTACTTACATTCCCGGTTCCCGAGTTTCGTGCGCGTCAGATTCCAGTCGACATTCACCCACCAACATCCCATCCTTCTGCCACAGTTTAACGATTAATCATGGCTGAGGCCCAAGATCATGCCGAAGTGGAGGCCGAGAACGGCGCCAAGTACTTCTTGAAAGAGGTCATACCCCGCAGCCTCAAGTTTCTCCATATGCCAAGCAGAGACTCTGAGCTGTCAGAAGAGTCCAGCGACAATGAGGAGGCATCAGCGGATATGTCCCCACTCGGACGATACGTGGGCGGCGGCGTCAACCTGGGCGTCATAGCTGGCAGCGTAGGGGAGTATCCAAGAAACGGAGGTCTCGTGAGACTGAAAGCAAAACGGGGCACACGTGCCGGCGACATACCGGTAAATGACAAGGTGGGCGAAGAGGCCAAGGTCATGGTTACCGATGCCAAGGGTCGACCACACGAGTCGCCGGTCAACCCGTTCTGGCTCTACTGCATACCAGGACAATTATCATTGGCCAAGGGATATCTCAACCAGTCGGCCATGGCAGGCACGGAAAATGATATCCGAACTCAGCACCAGGCAGAACTAGCGGCCCTCCGGATACCGACCGCACCCAAGGTCTTATGTGATGCGGCTTTCGAGGATAAGCGATTCTTACTGAAAGGCGACTTCCTGTGCGAACACAACATCTCACGCGGTTGCTTCCCATACCACACGGTTTACGCTTTCGAGAAGTTTGATTGGGATGATGAACTCATTGCTCTGTTGCAGAATTTCAGGAGAAAACATCCACACGATATCCTGCCTTTGGGAGTTATTCAAGTTGGCCTCCTCAACTATTGGTCGGAAAACCGTGCGATTGGGACTAGGCCGTGGCTACTCAACAGGACTTCGCTGGCCAAGTATCTGGTGTATTTCGTTGTGTGCCTCGCGCGAGCCGTCACCATGGGCACCGTACTCATCAACGACCCGCTTGAGTTCGCCGTTGCATCCTGGAAGACTGAGAACAGCACGGGTAAACACAGCCGTGGCTTGGACTGCCAGATCCACGATGACTCCATCGATGCCACCCGTTGCTTCGAGCTTATCGACCGGCAACGTCCTAAGGTCGTCGGGAGACTCTTGACCTCGGATTTGGAAGGCGCTCAGCAGCCCCGGAATCGATCCAGACTGTGAGGTATTCCAGGAGCATCTGGATATCGAGGAAAGCGCCAATACCCGAGATGAGGCCATACGCAACACGGTACAACTGATCGGCAACATGCGGCAGCACGGGGCCGGCCGCTTGCTAGATCCCAAGGCGAAGCGGCATTTCATACTGATACCGATGTCTATGAGAGAGCCTTGGGATACTTCACCGATCGAGGTTTTTGAAGATGGCGCCCCTGACGCGAAGACGATCAAGAGACTTGAGAAAGCACACCAAGCCCGGATCTATCAGTTCCCCGACGAAGAGGATGAGCCCTTCGAGACGTCGCGCAAGCGGACCCGCGAAATGATTCGGGAGCAAGAAGACCAGCTACCCCACCGAAAGAGACAGCGGGTGATTCGGCAAGTACCAGGCTGGGATGAGCTTTCCGAGCCCGTCAAGACGCTCGTGAAACAGTCCCGTATGGAGAACACTTCCCCTCGCGAGTTGACGGAGGCAGCCAAGTTCCTTCGCCGTGTCGACGGGTTTGAGCATGGCTATAGAGCGGGCACCAGACGCAACTTGTGACGGAAGGATTTCCTTTCAAGGATGTCCATGCGTCGATAGGTCTCACCACAGGACTAGGGGGGTTGATACAGCCTGGTGTACGGATATAGGGGAAAAGGGGGAAAGGGGGAAACGAAGATATGACATCATACTAGATTGTTCCCCCTATGTCTCTGAATTTGAGTTTACGATGATAGTCTGCATAGCCATAGCACAGTCAAGAAATGGATTGCATTAAACCATTTTCCAAGTGACGTATGAGTGCATGCTCGTGGCCATGATAGTAGAGAACTGGCGAGGGAAGTTTGATTGCAAGCTACCTTTACAAAAGGGTAGCTGGATAACCCATTACTTGCATGATACATCCATCATTGGCGGGGGAGAAGGAGATTGAGACTCTCAATCATTGTCAAATGGCAAGAATCCGCGCCTTACGGGACATCTGACTCGTCCCGGTAAGAATATAGAAGGTGTATACGTTCTCACTGCCCCTAATGCCCTACATGACAATCCAAGGGATAGAAACCAGTCTAGGAGGGAGACGGGGATAATAGAGGGGAACAGGGGAGGAGGGAAACAGAAAGGACGGAGAAGTCGGCCTGGAAGAGGAAAGAAAACCTGGGACAGACGGGTGAAGGGGCCACCGCGCCGGGTGTTTTTAGTCTATCCCAAAGTCGGAGGTAATCAATTTGAGATTATGTCAGGGATGCGCGCCCTACGCACGCTGTAACTTCGTTTACGTACAATGAAGCCTGGTGCTAACCCGATCTCCCCTTGCACTTATCCTATAAATGCTACGCTGATTCGTTCGAGTAGGTCCTAATATGAATATCTTTCCCGCTCCGTCGTGGAAATCGTGCTCGTCTAGGGCTATCGCAGTTGGTCAATCAATAGACAACGTGGCCGAGAGCTGTCTGGGCATTGTTAAACCGTAACTTGCTTTTCCCTACGAGTAACCAAGTATACCCCCAAAGACGAGACAAGAGTAAGAAAATGAGAATTTGTCACGATGCTATCGAAACCGACATCATCCTTACCCCAGCCGAACCGAATGGGTACCGGACAGAACCATCCCACGATCGAAAGCCCCACGATAATCACACACTACCGAAACCGCGTGGGTGCGACTTGTTTAACCCCGGATGGCAGGCGAATGGCAAAAGACGATTACAGTCGTACCACCCTGAACAAAAGAACCACGAGCGACCACCAGGGCCGGGAGGCAGACGACTGCGTGCCTATCGAGCCCGACATCGCGTCCGACCCGGGGTATGTGACTCTCGTACAATAGGCCAGGGAACTGACTACGGTCGATCTACCATGCGCGTCGAATTTCCTTGTCAATTTGGCCAAGGAAAACCCACCAAATCCAACGTCACGGTGTGCGCGGCGCTCATTTGAAGTATATGTATGTACGCGGGATATGGAAATTTACCATACTGCACTGGAATACAGTATAAAGTGAACCGCGAATGCATTAGACTAACTCGAAGCATACGAGAGGTTGGGGCTATCTAAATAGTCCCCGGGTATCTGGCTTCGCGCCCATCGCGCTTTCCGCGTATGCTATGTTACAGAGTAATCAAGTTTTCCTTCCCTCCCTGGTCATTTTCCCACGAACTATCCGAGACCACCATATTCCCCCTTCTAGTCCAGACCATAGCCGACCGAGCCAAGGAACTTGACTAGGTCGCAGTTGATGTCCGGGTGCTTGCCCAGCTTCTCCAAGCAGCCCTTTATGGTGTCGTTGGCGAGGGTCGCGCCCACCGCGCCGCCCTTATTGTAGCCGAAGGTGTCGGTCAGCGCGTGGGCCAGCTGCGGGTAGCCGGAGGTGTGGTCGACGAACGAGCGGTGCAGCTTGCGATGGTAGTTCAGGCAGCGCTGCAGAGCGCGGAGCGTGATGGCCTGGCGGCGCTGGTTGTCTTTGCCGCGTCCGAGCTTCGGCGCGATGGCCGTGGCGAGGGCGGTGGCGAGGCAAGCATACTTGTTCAAGACGAGGGTGGATTGAAGCAGCTGCAGGAGCATGGTCTTGCGCGCGTCGCTGTCCTCACCGCCGAGGGTGGACAAGACCTGGTCCACGGGACTTCCGGCGTGTGTGCCGTGGACGGCGCGGAGATCGACGGCGCTGAAGGTGCTCTTCAGGGAAGCCTCGAGGTCGGCGAAGGTGCCGCGGCCCATCTTACCCTCGAGTATGGCCAGAATGCTGCCTCCCAGAAGAGGCGCATCCTCCTGGATTCTGTGCAGGCAAGTGGTCAGCAGACCCATCGCGTGGGACGTGTCCTGCGGTGCCTCGCGGGGAGGAGGTCCATCTGCTGGGGGCAGTGAGTGATGGACTCGCCCTCCTGGCTGACAAGGAGCAAGATGATCTTGCCGAGGGCCGATTTGCCCTGAGGAGACAACGAGTTCACAGTCATGTTCTCCCCCTTGTTGACTTTGTCGATGTCTGCAGATCGGGTCAACACCTTGTTGTAGCTGGTGATGGCGACGTAGCCATATACGTTGCGCTTGGCAAGCGCGCTTCGTGCCTGCCAGGAAAAGACCGTCTTTTTCGTCCTCCTCGTGCTTGGTCTCTTCGAACTTGATACGGTCAGTCATGTGCTCGGCGTAATAGAATTGGGCTCGCTGGTCATTAAGTGCAGCTGCGAGGTGGCGAACATGCTCCTCCAGGCCCTGGATTTCCTTCAAGGCCTCGTTGGCTTTCGCGGTCAGCTCGGCAGAGGGGGCGGTGCCTTCGGACTCGTGAGCCTTGAGCTGCGACTCGATGTTGACCCTGTACTGGTGTTCCTTGTTAATAACGCGCGCCTTGACGGACTTGATGGTCGCCTCGGCTCTGTGGAGGGTCTCAAGCGTTATGGGCGCCATGTTGAACAATCGAGTCATGAATGACGCGCAGGGCGGATACTGTATGTACGGGTGGGGTGTGGATGGGTAAAGTATGCTTAGATGAAGTTGAGAGTTAGTGATAGTTGAGTAGATTATCCTTTGAGGTAGTGATGGAGGTTGGTGGTTGGGAGAAGATTTGGAATAGCATCAGGTGAGAACTGGGGGTATTTATACTGCAGAATCCAGAAGGAGCTGGGTACTTAGGTACTTATAAAAGGCAATAGAAACTAGCGTAGAAATTGAACCATTATCTTCAACTGTGATATTTTTCTTACTGCTATCTAATATATTAGGGAGCAAGAAATTTATCACAGCCTTGATCGTTTCAAAGCTATTGGTGGCATAAGCCCAGTATAGGCTAACCCTTTTAGGCGATATTACCGGTCGTGACTGCCAGTTCTACCCTGCTATGGTTGTTATTCGCAACGGAGCAATTTTTGAGCGTTGCGATCCAAGTGCGGCTCGCGACGCACGTTTGGCTCGCGGTTCACCTAGTGCTTAAGTCAAAATAAATTCCGCCGCGGACCGGAAACGGCGGCGATCAGGTACTGTTGCGCGATATGCGCGACGTACGTAGGGTATGAGAGCTGCTTGATCTGCGAAGCACACGAAGATTGCGTAAGCTATGGAACTTGCATCAATCTGGAAAGCGGACGAGGCACGCGAGGCGCGTTGTCTGCGTGAGACGCGTCGTACACGGAGCTTGCAGCGCGTTGTCTGCGTGAGACGCGTCGTACACGGAGCTTGCAGAAGCCGCAACAGTAAAAACTCTTGGAAGACCGGATTCCCGGTCCCCAAGGACCGCAAGATGCCCAATATCGCGGCGCGGCCCTCTGGGGAATCAAAGGTTTGTGCGATATCGCTGGGATAATCTGCCTTCTTAACCGACGTCCTTAGTTCGCCGATGCGAGGGGAAATCACTTCACGAGAAGTGCGTGATCCGCTCGGGGCTGCCGAGGTCAGAGCTGCCGCTTTGCGCCTTGATGAAGGGCGAAGAAGCAGATATGCATATAGGGCAAAGTAAGTCTCACGGACCCACTTGAGGTGCTTATAATTTATGTGTCGTTGAAGCCCGGTCCGGCTCGCGCTCGTGTCTTTTGGCATGCCCTTTTGCTGACAGAAATCGGAAGATGGGAAAAAGAGGTGGAATCGCCGCCCATAAACCGGTCAATAAGCCTTGGGCCCGGCGATCTATAGCGAGCCACCCACCAGCCGAGATCATATTGCCCTTTTTAGTGTTAGCCCGCTGGAAGTCGTCCATTTTCCCGCATGTATTTCAGATTGTCGGGGGCGGAACGGGGAGATCTAGAGGAATAGGGGGTACATGAGAAACAAGGGAAATAAAGGAAACATGGGAAACATGGGAAACAGGGGAAACAGGGAAAACGGGGAGACAAAGGAAATATGGGAAACATGGAAAACATGGGAAACCTGAGAAACATGGGAAACGGGGACGACGGGGAAATCGCGGTAGACCGATTGTATAAAGAAAACACGTAGAAATAAAGAAAGTTTCGGTGATGAAATCAGTGTTGAGGGGAAAAGAATCAGGAGATTAGCTTTAAGCAAACGCTACGCTTCGCTGTATACATCAGTATACATAATAACGTAGTAGTACGAGGCGCCAAAATATTGCGAGAAGTTCTAAAGTTGCAGGTCGTCAAATTAAAGTTGTCCCGGAAATATGCGCACGGACTTCGCGAGTCGCGTGTGCTCGGAGACCACCAACGTAGTGTGGTAAATTAAAGTACATCCTATGAAACCAGTCGCATATTCATGTCTCTCGAAAATCCATGGCGCAAATTCTTTGCTCGTGAGCCGGCAACTAAATCGCCCGAGATACCTGAAAAGGCCATCCATCTCCGGGGCATCGGAACGAATCTCGTGGGCCCCGCTCTCCACGCTCACCGCGCTCCCCTTGTTCTCCGCGCCGCCGCGCCTCAGTCTCGAAAACGCGCAATGAACACATCTCGCAAACCATATCGGAACCGTATCATACAGACCAAGCAAGCGTCACCTGTCAACCCGCCCTCCCTTATCGCACTTCATCGTTCCGCCCCTTAATCCTTGAAGTCCGTGGAGCTCAAGAACATGTAGAAGTATACGTCCATCCCTTCCACGTAGCTTAGCTCACCCAATTTATCCGTGACGAGCTTATCTCCAATCTTGCCGCGGATTGCGTCGTCAGGGTTATAGTGCAGACCGCAATCCTCCATGTCAACGGGCCGGTTGTCATAGCAATAGTCGCCCCACACGACCCGAAGCGCTCTGTAATGCCGCATGCATTCGCGGAGGCTTGAGAGCTTTACCGGCTCGAAGGCGCTTACCATCCTGCCGAACTTCCAAGCGACCACGTGCGTGAGGCACGTCGCCAGGCAGGTGTACTTGGCGAGTACCAGCGACGATCGGAGCAGTCTGCCCATCATCCGGGTGCGGCCCGCATGGTCCAAGCTGCCGGCGGCGCGCAAAATCTCTTCGCCTCCGCCCTGCGCCACCTTGTACACGTCGTTCATACCGTGCATGTCGTACGTGGTGTTGAGCGCCTCGACCAGCTGCCGGGTACCGTTGGCCGGCTGGACCATGTGCGCGATATCCAAGGTTTGCTGGCCGATCACAGCCGAGTCCATCTGCAGCTTGCGTACGCATTGGAGGAGGAAATCAAGGCGGGCATGGTGGAGAGCCTTCTCCGGGTCCGCGGCATCGATCGCCCGCATCTGAAGCGGTACGTGGGAAACCGACTTAACATCGCGGTTGCTCAACAAAGCGACCACGTTATCCAGGACTGTCTTCTTATCCTTCTGAACTGCAGTCCGGCTGCGACATTCGTCGCTCAGGAACAACTCGCGATCAACGTTCATGCCGCGCAGCTCGCAAGAATCGTTCACCGTGATGTTCCGATCCATGGCGATAGTGCCGTCCTTGAAGAACGGGCGGAGCAACTTGGCGCGGTCTACTTGGCGGGCATAGTAGGCGGCTTCGTCGTTTCGGTTCATGATCGCCCGGACTTCGGCTCTAATCTCATCAGACGGCAGCGATTCGTAAAGTATCTCGTCGATTTCGATCCGACTATTACCTCGGTACGCGCGGAATCGCTTAGCCGTGGCCTGGATCGAGTCAGCAGGGGCGGGTCTCTTTCTGTTGCCCTGGGATCCATTCGCCGCGACGCTCTGGTCATTGTCAGCCCCCTCCGTGCCCTGCGTCTGCGACGACTGGATACTGATGTGAAATCGGAATAACTCTTCCTCCTCCATCAACTCATCGCGGCGAGCTTGGATCTTGGTGATACGCTCCCAAGCACCGTTGGTCTCGCATTGCATGGCCGCAGCGATGGCTGGGTCATTGTGATACTTCGCGGACGCCTCTCGGAAACCCTGGAGCTTCGCCTCCTCTTGCGCGCGCTGCGTGTCCAGCTCCTTTATCTCTCCCTGGGTCTCAAGCAGCTTCTGCTGGATATCTGTTAAATCGGCCATGATAACGACTTGTCGCAGTTATACTAGTCTCTGCGCATATGTTTCCGGAATATCTGCGATTTCGGGGCTATCTCTGATTTCCGGGAAATCCACGTTCCCCGGGCCGACTGTAATTCCCGTGCTGTATGCGTTATTCGGGCCGTCTGCGTTATCCGGACTGTCTGCGATTATCGGACCGTTTGTGTTTCCCGGGCCGTCTGCGTTATCGGGGCTTTCTGCGTTGATCGAGCTGTCCGCGTTGAGCGATTCGGAGACCTGATGGAATCGGGCGGTTAGGGGTCTGGTGGTTTGAGTTGTTGAAATATGAAAAGGTGAAGAGTGGTGGAGGTGAGAAGTGGCAGAGGTGAGGAGAGGTGAAGAAACAAGATGAATGAGATGATGTCGTATGAGAGTCAGTATTTATACCCCTAAGAAATGAATCGGGCTAACGTAGTTTCCTAGTTGGGAATTACCATAACGTTCTGTCCTTCTGCGTTCTATTCTTTCCCTTTTTTCTTCTTCTCTCTCTTTAGCTCATGCCAGGCGTCTCCTTTATAAAAGGGTAGTAATCTATAATTTATAGGCGAAGTAACTTATATTATATAGCTCTTCATTTAATTTAATTCCTAATGTACTGCTTTAATCGTTAGTAACTGGGATTGTGATTTAGTGACGACTGGTGGCCGGACCAGTCGACCTATATATATCATGCCTAGTAGGATCAGAGCCGTCGATCTGGTATCTTACATCCTGTTGTGGGAGCTGGCGGCTGGAAGTGGGGCATGCTCCGGCACGGAAGCGGGACTGATTTGGTATTTTACCTTAAAGTTCCCTGGTGACCTGGCTCGTATGGCTGGCTGACACTGTAGTGGCAGTTGTCCCAATTTGGAGTCCGGTCTGGGCTGATGCTTAACATGCCTCAGCTCTGCTTGTCCCCCGCGCCCCCCAAATGGAGCGGCCACTTCTGGAACTGCTACAAAAGGCATCGAGTTTGCGTGAGGAAGAGTAACCGCCGACATAAACATTTTTTTCACATCCCCATCAACTATTCCGAAGCTTTCCTTCCATTCACTAGATACCCAACTCGCTACCTGTTCTGATTTTTTTTCATTCTCTCACCAACTTCCTTGAAACCGTTTGGCCCTTCTTCCAATCAACATCCCACCAAGCTACAAACAATTACTCAACATGGACCGTCGCGCCAAGAAAAAAGATGTGCAGGCCGCCAAAGACAAGGCAGAGGCCGAGACACTCAAGGACATAATCATTGACGCCAAGAAGAAGCTTGATACACAGGAGATGACTGCACTCTTCGCGACTGCGAAGGTCACAAATCTTGGCCCGCGCTCGGGTATCGAAACCCCTCCCAAGCAACAGGGTATGGATCATGGCTCGGTCACAATGGAGCAGAAGAAGAGACTCGACGACGTCATCGACCTTGTCACCAACACCAGCATTGAGTCAATCAGTCACCTTCCCAAGCAAATGCTGCTTCTAGCTACAGGCAATCTGGAAGACGAACAGCAGAAGATGTATCTTCTGATCGACGCCACTCATTCGCTCCAACGTAATGCAACTCACCTCGGAGAGGCGGCTATTGCTCTCGTCCGGGGCACCAACATCTTTCGTCACAACGCCAATATTTTGGGTGTGGTCATTAACACATTCGACGAGGACCAACGCCACAAGCTCTTCGATATCCCCGATGAAGTGTGTCCAATTACGGCCATCGACCTCCGCCTGAGAAGCGAGGACCCAGCTGAGAAGATGCCCATGGTTATGGGGGTTTTGCAGTCTACCGTGGAGCTGGCCTTCTTCACCTGCCTGGTCACCTGCCTCACGGCCGCCCTGCACTACGGGCCGGGAAAGCGCCCTAAAACCATTGCTGAGCAGACCATCGTCCACTACATCCGGATCTGTCGCGAGCTGCACGAGGTTCATGCTGAAGTATCATAAGGCGTCAAGAACCTGGCTGACAAGCCTGCCACCAACTACGATACGACCCGAAGGGCCGAATTGGCACGGAACTCATACTCATGGGAGCTGCAATGCGGCTTTGGGAAATGCGCCATATCCCAGATCTCGATCTCTGTCTCTATTCCCTCCTCGGCGAGAAGCGCTTTTCGGATTAAATACGGGCGACCCGCGCGATCTGCAAGAGGGCCATAGAGGCGAAACATGCCACTGCCTAGGCTGCTGGTCTCGCAATTGGAATGTAATGTCTGGAGTGGTACGGGTCAACTTACAGTGATCGAGGAAACACGGATACTGTGGCGTGGCATTCGATGTTAATAAGTAGCAGTCGGTACCGTTATGTTTGGCCGTTGAGGGCCGAATACAAAGAATCGTGACTGTGCATAGTGTTTTAGACCCTCCACATCGTTTGTTGTGATCTTGTTGAAGTGTATGCCCAATACATGTCATACGTGTGATGTATGTCGCTCCCGTCGCGCCCGTCGCGCCCGTCATGCCCGTCATGCCCGTCATGCCCGTCATGCCCGTCATACCCGTCATGCCGGTCACGCTTGGCACGGAGATCTTAAGAGGGTGATACCCTATAAAACCGCATTACATCCAAGAGTACCCTCCGAAGGTCACGTCGTCTCCGTCAAGCATAAGGTCCAGCGACATCGGAAGCCGCGTGGATAACGAGATCGACCGCTGTGAGGTTAACGATGCATCCACGAGGGTCACTGGCATCTGCGAGGGCACCATAGCGATCTAAGGTGAAACGCAAATGTATTGGTGTCATTTGGTGCAATAAGGACGCTCTGATTATGTACCGCCTGCCTTGCTGTAAGAAACTTGTCGTCAGAAAGTCACGCACGTCACGCGGGTTGCGCGTGCCACGCAGGCCATACTTATCATGCATATCAATCATGTCAGGCATAGTATGAGGATCACGCCGTATGGGCACGGATCACATCCAACAGGCATCGCAGATATGTAGGACGCGAAGTGTATGTCATTAATGTACGGGTCTCTCATCCTACCACGCCGGCATCCATCAATTTGTCCTTCCTTTCTGACACTTTCGCTGCGTAAGATACCCTCGTGCTTGCTAATCCCTTCTGATCGCTCAGAATACCCTTCCTGTAATCCTCAATCTTATTTTCCCGTCCCTTTGAATTCCAACTCGTCGTCGCTAGCAAGGGGAACCGATCTGCTCATTCGAATGTAGAAAAGGTACGCATCGCCCGGGTAGATCGGCCTGGAAATCGTGGACGATCGAATGCGCCCCTGCACGTCGTACGTAGTGAAATCGGCGATTCTACCGTTCCCCCAGGCAACAGCAACCAGGGTGTACTCGTACGATAGCTGCGCAATCTGTATGGGCTCACCTACGCTAGCAACCTGGGCATCCGCGCGCACCACGAGGCGCAAGAGGTCTTTGCAGGCGTGCGGCGAGAAATCGAAACGACCCTCCATCTTGATCTTGAGGAAAGGGGGAAAGGAGCACAGGAGATGTCGACGATGTACGCTAATATCGCCGTCGGGCAAGTCGGGCACGTCGGGCATGACCCAGTGCTTTTGTCCCTCCACAACGTGAAGCTCGCGTAACCCGAAGAGCTTTTCGATGCAGTGTTGTGGGCTCGCGGCGCCGGTGCAGGTGATGTCACCCAGTCTGAACACTTCGTCCTTTGACAGCTGGTACGCGCCGAGAACGGCTCCGGGGCTCGCTCTCTGGTAAACAGGATCGACTAATCGGAAGCAGGCCGATTCGAACAAGACCTTCCCGGCATCGGGGTGATGAAGCATCTCGTGGAGATCGATGCAGGCGAGTTCGTGACGGGATCTCTGGTCTGGGGATCTGAGGCTTGCGAGGAAAACACTCATGAGGCGTTTATCGAGACTCTCGTCATGGCCGAAGTCGTGCCATGCGAGCTTGATGAGGTTGTGCTCTTCGTCTTGACGATTCGGCTTGAAACCGACGCCGAGGAGGTAGCGTGCAAGACCGGCAATAACGAAAGTCGGCTCTGATCGTATCGGGTCGGCCGCGTCATGCTCGCGAATACCGTCAATCGCGAGGTCATCGTACTGCATGCAAAACGTGCGCAATCGCTTGCCTATACCCCCAGGACTGTCTTTCAACACCTCACGCAGATCTCGAGCTTTCTCCATCGTCGGTGACTGGGTATGGTTGGGGACTAGGTATGTTTGGTGAAGAGGAAGGTAATGGTTGGTGACTAGGAAGGTATGATTGGTTGGTGACCAGGTATTTGTCTGGCAGTAGGAATTTAATTGTAGTCTGTCAAGCTGGTTGTTTCCAACAACCCAATTAAAAAACGAAGGTGAGGTGGGAAAGAGAAAAGGGAAAATAGAGAGGGAAGAATATTCAATATCTTTGCATTCATATTGGAATTCCACCTGAATTCCCACCTGGGAAGTTGATTTTCTTTTCAAATGGGGAGCTGTTCGTTTTCCCTTCTTGGCCCACCAATTTCCAACTGGAAGGAGTTGGAAGGTGCCTTCTCTTTTTGGTTGACCAATTTCCAATTAGAAGGAGCGATGTGGATTGTTTAGCTTCAAATTCCTCTTGTTTCTGTTTGGGTACCTGGGGCACAACCAAAATCTTGAGATGATCAATACCCCAACAACAGCCGGCATTTCCCACCAACTTCTGGGAAATCATCTTCTCTTCCCAGTCAACGTTGAAAGATGGCCGACTCACCCATCTCATACGGACGTGGTCGACCCACTAAGGAACGCGAGCAAGGTAAGCAGATCCAAGTCCCGCGAACAAGTAAGCGTTCCGATACGTGTTGGCCGCGGATCGTGGCCGTGGGCGTGGCCGTCGAGTCAGGCGTGGCGATCATGGCAGCCGTGGCAGCCGTGGCAGCCGTGGCAGCCGTGGCAGCCGTGGCGATCGTGGCAGCCGTGGCGATCGTGGCAGCCGTGGCGATCGTGGCAGCCGTGGCGATCGTATCAGTACAGGACTTCTCGACTTACGCGTGTGATGTACAGAGCGTCGTGCCCAAGGACTGTTACCTCAGCTGCGCGCCACAACCTCTCGCGCCGAGACCCGAAGCAGCGCAGCAGGTATATCAGCAGGCCCCGTAGAGCCCTTCGTGAAGCACAGGAGCCCCAAACCTCACGCAACTGTATCCCAAGCCGCCCGACCAGCAAAAAGAGGCACAGGAGCTCCTCGCGGTCGACCTCCTAAGCGACGCACCGGACTTCCAGGCCGACCTCGGAAGGGACCTGTGGTGGGGAATGAGGGTCGCCCAAGAGCCTCGTCCCCTCCGGAGCGCACGCAGTTGGGCGTTAACGAGGATGGCGGAATCGAACCGTTCGCAGATGATGAAGCATCCGAAGAAGGAGACCATATGCGCGAGAATCGGCTACACCATGGTAAGTCGCTTATAGCTATCGCCGCGAATCATGCACTGACCGCGGACTACACGCAGTGATCGACCAGTCGCCCGGCGCGCTAGATGATGATGATAACGAGGAAGACCTGCTCGCCGTCCCTGACGTCAACGCTTTGCGCGGCGATGGGCTCTCTGGTAGTGGACGTGTGGAGGATGACGCAGAGCGTAGCCTGGAGACCGGCAGAGCGATTCACACGTGGGATGATTTAGACATAGATGTCGCTGGCCTTCTGCTGAGCTCCTGGGATGGATTACCAGAGGAGAGACATTTGGGGGATTTCATGTCCGGCTTGTAATGAAGGGCCAGGGACCATATACCGAAAGCAGTAAAAGTGAGAAAATCAGTTCGCGGTGGCCTCAACGTCTACCCCTTAGGTAGAAACCCATGGAAGTTCCTTGTTCATCTGTTCTGCACCTAAGAGATGTCCCATGTGATGTACGAGTATCTCGGGCCGTATCGATTTCCGCGCAACACACATAATCGGTCGTCTCGAGCTCCACGAAGGCCACGTAATCCACTAGATCCGCGAAATCCAAGAGGCTCACGGAGTCCACGTGACGTGGCGTAAGACATGGATACTAGCAGTGTTGTCAAGCAATCAACCATTCTAACCTTATATTTAATTAACTAATTAACACCGTTATATTAAGTAATTAATATCGATTTATTAAAAAATATTATAAAAAAAGTAAAAGATTTAAAAGATTTAAATAATTAATAATTAATTAATATAATTAATATAATGAAATTAAAGTTAGAATATCTTTAATATAATAATATTTTTATAATATTAAAAGTTAATCTTATAAAGTTAAAAATTAATCTAATGAAATATCGTTACTTTAGAACTTTTATCGATAACTTTATTAATAATTTTATATTATAATTTATTTTAACCTTTTTAAATTTAATCTTGAAACTTTAAACTTTATCCCTTAAGTTATTCTTTAAGTTATTATTTTTAAGCTATTTCGAGCTTATTATTATTATATTATATTATTGTATATTATTATTTATTATCGTTTATTATAATTAAATTTAATTTCACCGGCTTTATTAATATTATATTTAAAAATAGAACTTTATTAACGTTATTGTTAAAAATAAAGCTTTTATATAAATTATAACGTTAAAAATTATCGTAAAATATAAACTAATTAACCCTTAATTAATTAACGCCCTTTTAATTAACCATTTTATTAATTAACTATCGCCAAATCGGCTGTAGGGGTAGTACCAACTAACCAACGGTACGCTGGTTAGTTGGTTGGTTATTTGATAACACTGGATGCTAGCCGTGACGCTTCCGTTGTTAACCTCGAATGCGTCCCCGGCTTTCCATTTTCCCAGAGAATCGGTGTGATGCGTCAAGCCATAACCTTTTACGTGATGCCGCCGGCGCGTGTAACGCAACCTTTCCTGTATGTTTCGAGGTCTGACGAGGCAAAACATCCTCCTCTGCTGGGGAGATTCCACTACGGTCCAGCGAACCCAACTGGTCCAGTGCACCAGTTCTGGCATGTGTTAGTACAGACGAGGTATTGGAGAGAGTCTTCAGACGACCATTGCCACGGAGATCCCCAGGACGTCACTGACATTCTTGTCATCGTAGTAGCCGAGCGAAGTGATCTGGGCGTGAAACTATTGCGCTGCACTGAAAAGGGGGTTGGTCTCTGCGAAAGGGAGCTGAAAATTATGAAAATGGTCAATGGTATTATTGATGAAAGGGAGATCGTAGCAGAAAAAGAGGATGGAGAGATGGGGTAGGCGCGGAAAAGAGGAGAAAACGAAGAAAGGGGGAAAACGAAGAAAGGGGGAAAACGAAGAAAGGGGGAAAACGAAGAAAGGGGGAACTCGGGCTGAAGGGGGAAATCGGTCTGAACGGGGGAAATCGGTCTGAACGGGGGAAATCGGTCTGAACGGGGCGGTCGGGCTGGACGGGGATGTCGGGAGATCGAGGTAGACGGGGAAATCGTGCTGGACGGAGAAGGGAGGAGAGACGGGAAAACATGAGCACCGCGCCGAGGTCTTACTTGTAAACGGAAACTCTGAAGTTGCAGGTAGTCAAATTAGGGTTGTGTCAGGGATGTGCATACAACCTTCGCAAGTCGCGCGACTGCATACAGAAAATGAGCGAATCGGGAATGCCAGAAGTCTATTGTACTATGAAAGACGTGTGGAGGAGGTCCGCCGACCTGATTTTCTGCTCCGGAGTATTAAGGTAAATCACCCTAGTGGTGTACGTATGAATTCAGTCGCAGTAAATCATTCCAGTGTATGTATGAATTCAGTCGCAAAGTCATTTTCCTCGGACTTCATGGCGCCAAATGCACCTGTTGCGGTCCCTTGAACGCCGCGCGTTTCATCAAGTCTCGCTGCCTATCGCGTCCGACGCATGCAGCTTAAACCATTTGCTCGCACCTTTTCCACTGTGGGCTTGTGCGCCGCCTCATGCAGCGCTGCCGCGCTGCAATTCCTTTTGGTACAAATTCGGTGCCGATTTCCCGCCCAGCCCTCCCATGGCACTCATCCTACAATATCCGCGTTGGTCCCATTTGCCGCGTTGTTGCCGTATTTCAAACGAAGTCCACCGAGGAAAAGAACGCATACCATTAGATGTTCGCTCCGAGACAAGCGACTTCGGAAGTGTCGCCTATCGACCCGACGTATTTCCCATTTCCCCAACGGACTAGCCCAGGTCGTTCCTCCACCTCCTTTAGGCTTGACCGTCGCCGACTGAACCAAGGAAGGTGCGCAAGTCGCGATTGTCCTGACTCAGCTTCACCAGCCGACCATTGATCAGGCTGTTCTCAAAGATGCCGCAGACCTTGTCGTGCATGTTGTACGCGATCGAGGTGCGCGGCACTTCGGCCAGCTGCGGACCCTCGGCGATCTCCGTGACGTACATCTGGTAGAGCTGGCCATGGTAGTCGACGCACCGTCGGAGAGTCTTGTCGGCGATGGCGCTGCGACGCAGGTTGTCCTCCGATCCGCCCTGGCCGCGTCCGAACTTGGGAGCGAGGGCGACGGCGAGGCCGGTGCCCAGGCATACGTACTTGGTCAAGACTACGACGTGATGAAGGAGGCGCAGGCGAATAGCCTTCTGTACCGAGACGTCCGAGCTACCCAGGCTGCGCACGATCGCCTCGATGGGGTCGTTCTGCTCGGCGTAGATGTCGCGCAGCTCGTGCATGTCGTGGGTTCTCTCCAGAGAGGCCACGAGGTCGGTGATGGTGTCATCGCTCATCTTGCTGTCGATTATAGCGAGGACTGCGCCACCAAGGGCAACAGTGTCGTCCTGGAGGTCGTGCATCGAGGTGATGAGAGGGTCCATGACTAGGTGGTGGTTCTTAGGGGTCGTACGCGGGACGCGGTTCATCTGCTTCGGGCAATGGGTGATGGAATGGTTCGTAAGCAAGGCGACCGTCTCCCTCAGGGCTGTCTTGGCCTCCGTTGACAGCGAGACCCAAGTGAAGCCAAACTGCTTCATAATCTTGTCCGCGTCCGCAATGCCAAACAAGGCGTCGTCCTCCCGGGTGATGACACCGGCGCCTCGGTCAAGCTGTGTAGCCATCGCCACGAACTCAGCACGATCGTCGGGATAGCCGCGCTTCTTGCGACCCGCGCCGCTCGCGTGGTCACCGTCGACGTCGGGCTTGTCTGCAGCAGAAGCACCGCGAGCGGACAGGTACTTCTCGACGTAGTAGACGCAAGTCTTGAGGTTGCGCTCCTTTTCCTTGCGCTGGAGGTTCTCCTCTGAGGCCTTGATGGCCAGCATGGCTTTCTCGGACTCCTCGATCAACTCGTCAGACGCGGGCTTTCCCTGAGACTTGTACCATTCGAGTCGTGCATCAACATCGGCCTCATAGCGCTCTCGCAAGCCCGAGATCTTACTCTTGAGGTTCTCGATGTCCTCGTTGAGGTCGCGGAACGTCTGGTCGGTGACGGCCGCGATGGTCGTCTCTTCGGCGCGGAGCGTCTCGTGCGTGATCGTCTCCATGTTGAATGATTTAGTCGTGAGTGACGTGCGGGGCGCGGAGCGTATGTACGGGTACTGTATGGATGGACTGGGTATGCTTAGACGTAGCTGAGAGGTAGTGGTAGATGAGGAGATTGGCCACTGAGTTGGAGGTTGGTGATGGAGGGAGAGGTTAGGAATAGGCTTCAGGGGGGGAGAAATTAATTTATACTGCAGGGGATTTCGGTACATAGGTACTTCTGAAGGGCAATAAGTAGCCAGGGTAAAAGAGGATCTCCGTCGACTGGAATCTCCTTCTTACCGTAGCTGAATATAACAGGGAGGAAGAAATATAGCACAGCTTTAGTCGTTTAAAGGCTATTATCTTATACATCCATCCCTAGCCTAACCTGTTTAGGTAATAGAGGATTAAATATTATAATTTAATACCCATTTAGGCTTGGCGGCGCCGCCAGCCGTCTTTTAATACCAAGAAACATCATGGGCCCCCTTAAAGCACCACATTGGCTAGTGTTGATGTATTACGCCGGCGGATGTGGTGATGTTTCCTTGGTGTTGAGATGCGCCGGCCGATATCGTAATGTTTTCTTGGTATTGAGATTGTGTGCGCACCACATCGGCCGGTAAGTACTTGAAGTCGGTACAAACCAAAAGAACAGCTGTAGAGTGGGCTTGCGGCTCAGCCGGGGTTTGCGCCGATGGTGGTCATGCCGCGGTCCGGAACAAGCTGCGATTAGATAACGTTTCGCGAACCGCGCGACGTACGTTCGGTACGGGGTTGCTTAATCGGCCAGATATACAAAGACTTTGTGGTAGGATGCACACTTTCGTAAAGCGCATGAAACCCACGAAGGGCCTGAACTGCGTGGGTTGAACGAGGTGCGCGGCAGACGTGTGGCCGGATACAGAACCCGCAGGAGTCGCAGCGATGCTGGGTCTCTGGTGCTCAAGGACTTCAAGCTGCTTGGTACCGCGGCGCCGCAGTTTGGGACATGGCAACCGGGACGTTGCTGTCGACCCTGGCACCCGCAGAGAGCGCACTGCCCTCAGAACAGAGCATGAGCGTACGAAAAGGGGGCTTTGCGCTCAGAAACCACGTGCTCGCGGCGCGGACGCGAAAGATCATCTCGGAGACGGCGTACGCGTATTACGAGAAATGCATCGTGAAGCCGGCGGTGGGAGCCTTGCGCCCCTCCTTCATGGGGTTTTATGACGTCGGTGCGTGAGAGTGCCGCGTGGGACACGCGCACCAAACGGGACCCACGGAATGAACTTAAAGCGCGGTAGACATGGTCGTTGGCTCTGTTGCGGAAGATGTTTCGCAGAAGATGTATCCCGTCGCGATGGTCGTGCAGAGTGGATTAGCCAAGGCGTGGAAACCATGTTGCCTATAAAGTCTGTTGCATGTGATCCGCTGCGGAAGGCATGACAGGATGATGGGAGACGGTGCGGCGCCACTTACGATAATGGCGTGCAGTATGTGTAGATCGCGGAGCCCGCGAGGAGAGTTCACGCCGTGCGTGGAAATCGCGCAAGATATAAATTATCGGGCTGTAATAATTACCGTGTGAGCTTGGTGGTGTGCCAGACGAGGTGCTGGATGTTTTATTTTCGGGAGAGGTTATGAAGGTGTTTAAGTACTGGGGAAGTGGTCTGCAGCACCAAAGTTCTGTCAGCGGGCAAAAGGAATGGGGAATGGGTTAAGGTCAAGGTGAAGGTTAGGTGAAAGGCAGCAACAATTGGAAATGATGAGGTGAAGGGGAGGGAGAGGCCGGACCCGGACTAAAGTGGGGCCGGGTCGACGGCGGCTGAGGTACGTACCTTTTAACGGGCTTGGCCAGAGACGGGGAACAAGCTTAGGTTAGTACTGCTAGCCTAGGTTTTAGTCGGCGGGCCGACTCTAAAGCCGGTCAACTGGGTATCCGGGCTGCAGGTGGATGACCAGGGGTTGTAAAACAACTCAAAATTGGTGCTGGCGACGAGCCGGTGCCTCCCATGGTGGCACCGCCCAGTCAGACCCAACTACAATCTCGATTTCGAGCCAACGGCGGCCCTCCCTGCTCGCCTGCCGCCTCGAGATCAGAGAAGGTATCGGACTTCCACAGAAACGGTCAGCTAGTCCTTGGGCGATGCTGCCCCAAACCAGTAACATTTTCTGTTTTCCCAGTTTCGATTGCCCAAGTTGAGGCACTCGCCTTTTTGATATCCAAGCCCCAGAGTTACAGATCAATGGATGGAACTCGGCCCAGGCCAGATCATGTCGTTGAAGGTTCTTTCTGCTCCTACGTGGCCGTATCATGACTCAGACCCTGGTGATACAAGGTGGTGTTGTTCTTCAAGCCTGGGCAAATGATCTGGCTCCCCTTGGTGATGACGATGTAGCCCCGGCTGGTGGGTCTAACATGCGGGTCAGCTCGTTGAGGTTGTGAATACGGGCGAGGCTTTTGCCGGCAGGACAAGCTCTGACAGCAGGACCGTCGGCATCAGAGGCCGTTGCCTCGGTAGAAGGATGTCTTAAACAGTGTTGAGGAGAGCCATCGCAGAATTGAGTTGGGTATGTGTTTTAACTGTGAGTTTCCGCCTGTAGGTATGATAAGGTGATCTCAAATGGTCATGGTGGAAGGTTGGTGGGGGATGGTTAGGATGCTGTTAACTAGAATAATAGATCGTGAAGAAGAAGCGAGGATGGGTAAGCCTTGTCAAATCGTTCCGATTTATTTCATACATCTAAAGAGGATTGGAACCAAGAGTTTTCCATTACGTGATTCGCGGCATCAGATATTTATAACTTGAAGAAGATAATAAGGACGTGAAATGGATTTAAATGATTTTATATATGCCGATAGCGGCGTAAGTGAATATTGAATGTATATCATGTTGCATTCAATTTCGAAAGGCATGTTCTTACCCTAGGCAAATTGCTGATTTAGAATGCCTTTGCTTGTTATAAAACCATAGTGATTTCTTATCTTAAACTGCTCTCACTATTTCACTTTCACTAAACCTCTCTTAAAGATCTTCCTCTCTTAATCCACGATCATCAAGTACTGCTCCTGTGCTGGCCTCATCTACCCCCACAACAGAGGTCGCCCTCTCTACCTCCTGCCAGTAGGTCCATCTAACCACAATCATGCCGTACAAGGAAAGCTGACCGAGTAGATATGCCGCCCATCAAAAACCCTCCCGAGGCGGCTATCCGTGACGGAAGCCTGTCGGTCCTCATCGAAGTGATTCCTAGGGGTGTCGGCCTTTTCGGTTTCCCGCTTCACAGTTCCGACCAAAATGAGAAAATGCAATCAACTGTCCATTTCGGTTCCTCTATCGAGACGGCGGTCTCGGTACGGCTCAAGGGTTCTGGATATCAAAGCTCCATTGATTTCGGCATGTATGGAAACGTCTCAATATGCAACACCAAGGGCCGCCGCATTGCGAGCGACAGGGAACCCGGCCTAGACCAGGTCATACCCCATTACATCTACTGTTACTCCGGCGCCATCACTGAGGCCAAAAGATGGTTTGTCGGGGGTCAAGTGAGCGAGGCCGAGTGTGAAGCGTTCCTGAAGCAAGTGGCCCTTGAGATGGCCAGAGACGCTCCGCCTCTGCCGCCCACCCCGATGATTCGCAAGTTGCGTCCTCTCAGCGTCACCCAGACTGACACCGTGCCTCCTTACGAGACCATTCGGTGCTTCCGCCCTTACGCATGGACCGCTGAGGTGGAGGAACTGTTGCACGAGTTCCGCCGGGCAATGCCGAAGGATCTCCTCCCCATGGGAATGCTCAAGGCGGGCCTACTGAACTGGTGGTACTACATACACCACAAATTGGAGGGCGAGGGTCAGCAAGTGAGTTTGGCTGTCTTCTTGGTCTATTTCGTCGTGTCCCTCGGGCGCGCAGTCTTGTGCCAGGAACTAGTCCCCTACCACCCGGCCCGACTTGCCCGCTGCTGTCAGGGCCCTGATACAAAGGCTTTGAAGGGCAGATACAACGAAGATCAATACCAGATTCATGCTCTTGCCATCAAAGAGGCGGAAATCTTTCGTCTTTTGGACATGCATAGGCCCGTCCACCTTGGGCGACTTGTCACGGCCGATCTGCTTGGATCCAAGAACCCCGTCATCGACGCCACCTGCACCTATTTCAAGGAATACCTAAAACTCGAGAACTATCACGACACTCGCGCCGAGGCCATCAAGCCATTTGTTGAGCTGATTGGCAACGTCCCAGCCCAAGGCGTGGGTCGCTTCATAAAGCCACACGTTAAACATTATGCTCTGCTTCCTGTGAGTGCCGTAGCTGGCCTCAACATTTGCCCGGTCAGGCAGTTCGATAAGGCCACCCTGCGCCGAAACGATTTGGAGAAGCTGAAGTTCGACCTTGCCCCAAGAGTTCGAACACAAAAACAGCACCGGAAGCCTGAGATCATTGATTTGACCAGAACATACACAGGTCGACCTGCGCCGGACCAAGCCCGTCAGGACCTTCCCCCCGGCAATTATGGGCCTCTGGCAGGTCCCGTTGCCACAGGTCCTACTGACGCAAAAGCTACTCCTGTAGTCCCTTCTCCCGTTATTGACAACACTGGGCCCCCCAAAGTCCCTACTCCCGCCCACGACATTACCGAACCCCTGGTGGGCCGCACTCCTGCCATTGACAGTGCCGGGCTCTCGGGCAATCGTAACCCCGCGCGTGATGTTACCATACCCGCGGCAAGCCCTACTCCCGCCCGTGATGAGGGCCGACCATCGGCAGATGCTACTCCCGTACGCCGCGGACGGGAAGTCACCAGAGCACCGTCCCCACAAGTCAAACAGGAGCCTGAAGTCAAGCAGGAGCCTGAAGTCAAGCGAGAATCCTCGGTCATGGGGCAGCCTGACAGAAAGAGGGCCAAACTCGATCATGACCCTCCCACCAGCTTGTATGCCTTCACACGCGACGTCAACCACCGTGAAAAGACGGTCCTCGCCGTGGTCGAGAGCCTGCGCTTGACTGCTGATGAGATGGTCCAGGCCAACGCCCGCTTCGCCCAGTACAAAGCTGGATATGCTGGTGAGGGTGGCGGTCGGCCAGGTACCAACGTTACGACTGTCTATGACTCTATGAAGGGGGCGAATCTGAATGTATCTGAAGCCAGCCGAGTCTGCGCACACCACTGTGAGCAGCTGGATCGCCAGAAGGATCGGGAGCGAGGTCCGAAGCAGAACGCTGGTGACCCTATCTACATAGATGACAGCGACGACGAGCTCTTCGTGAGGCCCTGATGGATAGAACAACGTTCGTGGTTGAGCGAAGGTACCTTATTGAGCTTTCTGGGGCAGAGGTCGCGGTGAAAAGTGAGAGTCAAAGGTGCTCGCGCACATGGGCTCATCAGCTGATAGCCATCACGTTGAGTATTATGCTCTAGATTTTGCGAAGCATATTGACCATCGATAGTCAATAGATTATTGATGTCCCAGTTTACTTGCCTAAGTAATGCGTGCCTGAATATCCTACGATAAAGAATGGTAGCTGTGCTCTGCCAAACCCTTGCAGTGTTCCCGTATCCATCCCAGGTCATGCCCTTCCACGGGCAGGCGGCAGGTCTTAGAACCCAATGTGTTTTGCCTCAGTATTCCCGATAATATTCCCTTTGCAATCAAGTAAGATCAGCAGGGTCATGGTTGAATTAGCTACCTTCAGCAATAACTCAGAGTACTTGGCAATTGCCAAAGTCGCTAGACCTTTGGAGTGCATTACTGTCTAGGCTACGATCCGCTGAACGATTTGCAGCGGCTACAGACCTAGAATTTTCCCCTTCAGCAGCAAACAGTACCTCATATGCCCCCAATGTTATTTGACGAAGTCCATGATACAGCAGTCGCAGTTGTACCGGGTGCCAACATTGTCAAGAATTGGATTCAAATGCAGCTGGATACCTGCGCCTAAGCAAGGCCCAGAACATTAACCAAAGTATTACATCGCCCAGTAAGTGGCAATGCAGGGATCAGGCGGGTTACGTGGCCATTGCCCACTTGCGGTCAGTGTTTGTGTTGGTTCAGGTCCTGCCAGCCAAGAATCAGCGAGGCAGACTGCCACGGCCCAAGAACACAGCAAGCCCAAGCCCAATTGCGGCAACCACGATGATATGTTGTGCTGGATACAAGGTGCTCGGTCTCTTTCTGCAGTAGTTGCACCCTTATATGTCCAAAGGTATCGACAGGAGCTAGTGCGTTTTGATGACAATTAGAGACCACCCGCCAACGGAAAGAGCAATCAGAGGCAAGGCAGCCACGACCAAACCTGCACATGAGAAAAAACCCTGGACATGTAGTCTAAGAGTTTGGGAAGTCGCGACGGAGACTGACAGATATGGCACCACAAAGAAATCCCTAAGCGGCCCTTTGTAAAAAGTCCCCCAAAATCTCAACTCGCCTCCTCATTTCAACTTGCTTCCCCTACACATGATCATACCGTTTTTTGGTTTTTTGGCCTCGCCTCTAAGACTCTGGGAGCGTCTGTATTAAGAGGCGTTTCCCATTTTGCTCCAATCCCCGATAACGCAGCGCGTCTAGTGCTCTCCAGCATATTCCTTGCCTGTCGGGGCAGCTGCCCCCTTTTCTGGCTCGACTACAACTTTCTTCCCATGCGTTGCCCCCCTTCCTCTCATGGCCAGCCGCTCCTCGTCGATAGGTCACACCCCGCCATCAGCCCCTTTCTGTTTGTGGCTCGCATGGGAACTATCATCCACCCTCCCTGTCTCAACAGCACCGTTTTGACCTCCGCCCGGACGCAGATATCCCGGCCAGGCGTGACCAGATCAGCAGAACATAATGTACGATCTCCATGTCTAGATGGCCTAAGGATGATGCTGTGGGGGACTTGGATTACTTAATACATAGTGAAGAGTAGTCATGGAAGGAAAACACGTGTAGTCCACCCGACTCCCATCGCCTCCGTCGACATGGAAGAAGACGGTGTAATGATTTGTGGTACGGGTAGAGGACACGCCGTCTCATACGTCGCCTGCCCTCGGGGCATCGGTGGAAGGGTGACCCTCATCCAGGGCTGGACTGTCGTCGGTGATGCCCGCTTTCTCTCTGGCGGTTCGCTGGGTGGCGATGGCAGCTCCATTTGACGAATGCGCCGCCATCACCAAATGCAACCTCGTGCTCGGTCAATTCGATGCGCGATCCATCGGTCCCAGACACGATGTGGCTGCAGACCGCGCAGTCGGTGACTGGTGCAATTCTAGGGCGTGCATTGACTTCTACGTTGCCTTACCCTCTGTCCTTGTCCCATGATCTCACAATACACAGAGCTACGCAGCTATATCACCACATTCGTGGACATTGAGGTCGGCGTGTACGCAGTGCGATGGGTCTATTGATCTATCTAGTTTTCTCTGTATCCGCTGGTTTCAGTTTCCATTGCACTGAACTCAGTCGCATTTTGCTTTAGGCAATCGGAATGAGATCTCATGTCTCCCAGATGACGGTGATGAGGATGATCCGCAGTGGTATGAACTAGTCAAAGCCACCAATAGTAGGGAAACATTCCGTCGTCTGCAAAGATGATTGATTGCGATCAGGCTGAGTAACTTCCAAAAAATACCAACGTCTTCATCCGCATCAAAACGCCGCAAATGTTGTCGTGGCCATTGCCGCGTCGACTAGTATACAAGCTCCTGGGGCCAAAACACACGCCGGCTATCAAGAATTGACCCCATTGTCGTCGTAAACGCCATCCCAAAGGACATTCTTCCAGGTACCAACGGCGATGTCGGTGTCGTCGGACCCTTAATCTGAGGGGGTAAATTGGGCATGGAAATAGTCATTGGCAGGATCCCGCACATGTTCCAGCTTGGACTGTTCCAAGCCGGGCTGTCGCTGAAGGGCATCGACAGTCGGCTCTAGTAACTTGTGGAGCACTGGGTCTGCCAGGGATTGCGCGTCAATATTGTACTTGACTGGGCTATCGACCTGGGCCGTCATAAAGCCAATCATGCGGTGCTGCAACAGCTCGAAGTTCTTGTAGCTTCGGGCAATACTGGCTATGTCGGTGCCCTGCCATTGGACGGCCGCGTCGGGGTCGTCAGGATCGAAACGATCGAACGCTATCATTAAGCTGTGTGCAAGCACCCGGGCAAAGAAGTTAATGCGGGCCATGTCTCGAGCGACACGGAGTATGACCTCTACGGTCAGAAGGCGTGGTGACGGTTTTCCAGGTCCTTGCTGGCCTTCTGACTTGTCTGCGAGGAACCGCTCTAGCCAAAACGTATAAGCCCGTACTTCACTCGGCTGCTTATCCATCAACCCCATGACATGATTATACAACATGTCCGGTCTGAAGGTTTCGATAATAACCTCCAATACGTTCTTAAACAGACCCGTAGACAATGACTCGGGATCTCTAGTGGGGGTTTCAAGGTAGCTGTATATCCTGCTCGTCGCTACCGTTGTGTGTGCATGGAACGTGCTGACAGCAGACAAGAACGCATTAAGTGCATCGCGGTACACGCCAGTGTGCGTATTGTTTGCCTCGATCTTCGCTTTGACAGCCTCGCTTAGCTGAGGGGGCAGAGGATCGCTCATTTTCTGTAAATGCGCCAGTGCTGCTGCCAAATACTCTTTGGCTTCAGGCTTTACAGCCACCGGCACGTAGCCCATTGAACGCATGAAAGCCTCTGGCGGAACATCTTCGCGTGCAGAAATGGAGCTATTTGTCAAGTCCAACTCGACATGCAAGCCAACTTGTAAGCTGCCACAATCAAGCATCTCGTGAGCGAGATAGGCCATCTGGTCGGCACCTTCCACAAGGTCGAGATATTTGGCACGATAAGGCAACTGGTCGGCGTCTTTCAACTTGTCCTTGAGAAGTCTGGTACGAACATGAGCATTCTTGGTCACCTTGTGAACCGCTGCTAGTCCCGCACGGCTCACGGGAAAGGATGGTGCCATGGTTGATGACGGTAGCTGTTCTATGAAAGTGACGTAGAATGATCAGTAGTTGTATGTAAGAATGTTGTGACTGATGGTGGGATATCTGTTTCACACACGCCGGGTACTTACCTTCTTATCAATCTGGATTTCTAAATCCTTACTTGTTAGGCCTCAAGAGACGGGGTAATGGATATGGCTACCACGACGTAGTTGGTTGGGCGAGAGAGGATTGGGTATGCGAGGGTACGAGGTTTGGCTCAAAGTTGATTTCCCAGCTCGTGATAATTGACTGAAGAGAGGGGAAATCGAAGCAACTTGGCCGCCAACTCTTAGGTGGCGTGGTATGAGAAAGGAATGGTTCTGAGGCCGACCGAAGTTGGAATGAGATCGAAATAAATAGGTTTTGGCGGGTGTCTTTGCATTCAATCGAACTTTACAATTCAATGGTGTCTTGAATATTATCCGTGTTATTGACTCTTCATTGTATTCAATGTTGCATCGTTTCTTGGGCTAGCAGGGACCTGGGGAGCCCAACTGGTTCTAACAACCCAGCAGAAAGGGTTGAACTGACAAAACGAGGTTTTTCAACATAATATCGGCCTGGAAAGACACAGCCAGCACATCACTCCAATCACCATTACAAACGAGGTTCTGAGTTAGACGGCTAATTGTCTATTTGACGGCAACTGGAAGAAGAAGGACCGGCTCTATAACAGAAACAAGTACGACTGGACCATCGACAGTAGTAAGAACTCCCGCCTATCTCATGGCTCATTGGAAATCTGTGTGTCGCCTATGGTTCCTCATATATATCTCTCATTCCCATACGCATTACACCCATTGCTCCCACTCAATGAGCTGGTTAATCTGGAAATGCTTGACATATAGATGTGGAGCAGCTGCTCCGCGAGGGTGCGGACGCGCTGAAGCCACATGCGGGCGACCATTTTGTCGGCCTGGAGGCGGGCGTTGCGGAGCATGATGGACGCGTTAATCAGCTTCACATCCTGGTTGGCACCGGAAGTCTCGTTGATGTTGTTCTGAGCGATCTCTGCTCGTTGGCGACCTGGGCTTCGGCGGCGGTGAGGAATGCGTGAAGGCTGTTGGCGTGGGTGACTTCTTTTCTTCTTTTCTTTTTCGATTCATACCAAGGTTCCCGGTAGAACCAAAGAACTCACAATGAGCAGGGTAACTCAAAAATAAACAAACTCAAAGAACATTGTAGCCTATTTCGTCGTATCGGATGTCCTCGGTCTCGCGCATAACGACTTGCATGTCCTCGTCTTCCGATTTGGAGCCGGCCAAGTCGTCATCGTCGCTGGAGGGGTATTCGGCGTCGACAGAGGTCATCATCTCGGCATCGGAGTCGATACTCTGGATGTCGCCGCTCATGGCGTTGTCGTCATTGTGGACATCGGGCTTCTCGCCAAGGCCACTGGCCGCGGCTGAGGTGGAGGCGACAGCTTGATTGTTGGCAAACGAAATGACTGCTGCGTACGCTGCGCGCGTGAGTATGCGAGTCGTGCGTGAAATGGGAGCGAGGCGAACTTACATCGTATGTGCTTGCCAGAATTGTTTTCTATGCCGCAATGAGGAGAGGGCAAAGCAGAGTTATGATGGTGGGTAGGAGGGGTGGCGGATGGAAAGGAAATTTATGGTGGTTGGCGGCAGAAGGAAATGGCAGGCAGAAAAAACAATGGCTGGCTCAGCAAAGCTCCGAGTTTCCAGAGTAACAACTGTACATTATTTTTTGGTTGTTTCTTATGGGATATGTAGGTATTGAACTCTCCCCTCTCTCCCCTCCTGTTTTATCTGTATCTACCAGCTGCTCACCTTCCTCCCCTACCACCTATTCATCGCCTTAAGAAATTGTGACCAAGTGCCCTATTGTTCTATCCAATATATGCTCCTCTCCCTCCTCTCCCCCCCCCCTCTCCTCTCTCTCCTTCTTCTCTTTCACCTCCTTCCACTCATTCCCCTCCCTCCTCCCTTCTCCCAGCTGCCTTCCTCTTGCCCAATATTGCCGCCGCCCGTATATCATTTCAAGCTCACCTTCTCCTCACCTCGAGAAACGATAGGTCCAAATTGAATTACTCTTACCAGTTCTTATCCTAGCAGTATCTTAATAGAAATCAGAAAGTAATACAATATACCACCTTGTAAGTCCTTATTTAGATCCCTGTTTGGAACCCTACCTTGGGCCCTCACCTGTATTCACCTTATCCTATATTATTTTAGGGATATGTGATTTCCAATCTCCCACCTAACCTCCTACCTAACCTCTCACCTCGACCTGTGTCGTTTTGTGATTTCCAATCTCCCATCTAACCTCCGACCTAACTTCCCCCCAAACCCCAACTTCCAACTCTCCTACTTTCTCTTCCACACCCAAAGGCTCGCATCCTCCAACCACCTTAACACACGATTCGCCCGCGAAACGCGCACCACGTAGCGAAAACAGACGCCATGGATGAAGCAGTCACCATGGACCAGGTGCGCGCGCACGAGGGCCGGTTCAACACCCAGCGCGCGGAGTACGATGAGGGACGGCGTCAGTACGAGGTCGAGATTCCCCACGGAATCGCCTTATTCGGTAGATCGGCCAGGGCTGTCCCGGACTGGGTCCGTGATCATACAGCGCGGCTCGAGGAGACCATGCGTCGCTCGTTGGGCGAAATTCGCGTTCTCGAGGGCGAACTCGAGGATGTGCACATCAGCTAATTACCGCTACCCACCGGCCGGTCTACCTCGCATGTTTCACGACCGACTCGTTCAGGACATTGAAAGCGGTGGCAGCGGTCCAGTTGACGGTGATACCGTCCAGAAGCTGCAAGGTATAACCGCCAAGGGTCTCAGGCGAGATGTTCCTACAGATGAACACCGAGCGCGTCCTTGTCATCGACCGAGGTTGGTACATACACGACGATTAGAGTTATGGAAGGAGAATGAAACAAATATGGTATCATTGGGAAGGGTGGCGTGAAGGTCTTTCTTTCTTTTTTCTTTTTTTTTTTCTTTTCCTTTTCTCTTTTTTTCTCTTGACCTGCTGGCAGGTGAAGGTCGGGAAGCCCGTCGGTCGGCCAGGCCGCCGGGGCGCCACACCTGCAGGAGAGCACGGCTTACATGCGTTGTATCTTGTGTCACACAATCCCGGCCCATTCCGTGTGTTTCTCGTGCGCATTATCGACAAATCGGAAATGGACGAATTCTCGAGCTGTAAAGCCGGGGCTAACTGGTTGGTCAGCCGCCCGCTGACCCGCTTTCTTACTAGCGGCGCGCGTTTGCGCCTCCTTATACGACGTATTGGCTGACTGCGCCGGCGCGTAAGGCTGGTCATGCAGATTCATCGTATAGATTATGGGCATGGTAGATAATATATCGGGAGCAAAATCGTGCTTTTTCATTATATATAAGGCATCAGACTGCTTGCTCGCCATGTCGGATTCTCCACGGATAACAGACTACCATATACATCCAGACTCTCAATAACACATACAGTTAAACTAATACCCATAATCACATTCAAAGAACATACTCTATGATGTTTCAAGCCACAACTGATGTACTGATCATCGGCGCCGGTCCCACGGGCACCACCCTAGCCCTGGAGCTCGCCGCCCAAAACATCCCCTTCCGCCTCGTCGACAAAGCCCTCGAGCGCTCGGACAAATCCCGAGCCCTGGCCGTGCAAAGCCGAAGCCTCGAAATCCTCAATCGCCATGCGCCCGTCCAGGAGCTGATTGACCTCGGAAACTGCGGCACCGGGGGCGTCTACTACATCCACGGTAAACAGGTCGCCGACCTGGACCTGTCAAAAGTCCGCACCGGGGACGACACCGAGTTCCCCCAGACCCTCATGGTGCCCCAAAGCGACACGGAGCGCTTCCTTGACGGGGTGTTGGCCAGGAAGTATGGCCGCTCTCCCGAGTTCGGCGTGGAGGCTGCATCGATTGTGCAAGATGCCGAAGGCGTCACTGTGACACTGCGCAAAGTACGCAGCGAAAACGTTGTCGCCACCACTGCTACCGATGAGGACGATGTCGAAACTGTGCGAGCCCAATACGTCGTAGGCGCCGACGGATCCCACAGCGCTGTGCGCCACGCCTGCCCGAGCATCACCTTCGACGGCTCCGCCTACCCCCAAGACTTCATCCTCTGCGACGCCCACCTCCGGGCCAGCAGCCTCCCGACGGATCGCTTCGCCGTCTGCTGGGGCGCCGGCCTGATGACGGTGTTCCCGCTCAAGGACGGCCTGGTCCGCGTAGTGGCCTCGCGCCCGGACCACCACGCCGACGACGAGGACGAGCCCGTCCTCGCGGACTTCCAGACGTGGTTCGACCACATGGCCCCCGGCAGCGGCGAGCTCTACGACCCCTTCTGGATGGCGCGGTTCCGGCTCCATCATCGCGTCGCTAGCAGTTATCGGGAGGGGAGGTTGTTTTTGGCGGGGGACGCGGCGCATATTCACTCCCCGGCCGGAGGGCAGGGGATGAACACCGGTAGTAAGTTCCCCTCAAGTCCAAGTCGCCGTAGGAGCCTACTGATAACGAAAAATAGTCCAAGACGCCGCCAACCTCGGCTGGAAGCTCGCCCGCGTCCTCCGCGGCGAGAAGCCCGATGCCCTCCTCGACTCCTACAGCGCCGAGCGCCGCCCCGTGGGCGAGAAATTGTTAAAATCCTCGGATCTCATGTTCAGCATTGCGGCCGCCAACGGCTGGCTCTGGCGGCTGTTCCGGAACTTGCTGGCGCCCTGGCTGCTGCCGTTCGTGTACCACGACGAGGCGCGCCGCAACACTATCTTCCGGTTCCTTTCGCAGCTGGGGGTCAGGTACCGGAGGAGCACTATCGTCGGGACGGCGGCGGGGTTCGCGGAAAGGGGGCCGGTGCGCGGGGGGGATCGGGCGCCGGATGGGGTGCTGGTTGGGAGTCGGAGTGGGGATGGTGGGAGGCAGGAGATGAGATTGCACCGGCTTTTGACGCCGGAGAAGCATCACCTGCTTCTCTTCTCGGGCGTGGAAGAGGAGGGAAGGGCCACGGGGGCTGAGTTGATGCGTGCTGAGGCGCAGTTCAAGCAGCGGGATCCGGATGCGGCCCTGGTGCACATGCTGGTTACTGGGGCGTCCGAGACCCACCTTGGGTATCTAGACGTGGAGGGGGCGCTGCACAGGCGGTTCGGCATGGAGAAGACGGCGGGGTATGCCTATGTCCGCCCGGATGGGTACGTGGCGCATATTGGGCCGCTCAGCTCGCTGGGGGAGTTCATGGAGTGGCAGTAAGACATGGCCGCGGGTAACTTGTACGATAGATGTGTGAATATGAGACTGGTGTGATATGAACGGGCAATAGATGTATATATTTCTCACACCATGGAATCATGATATAACTTGACTCGTAGCAGCTCATCTTATCTCGAGTCGCCCCTGACTACTAGCATCAGAAAGGAACAGAAGATGTATACCACGTTTCATTTCCACTACAGTAGCCAACGAGGACTTGGGTGTTGGCCTGCGTCAGGTCAGCAAGTTGCTTTAATTTGCAGAGAAACATTATGTATATCGTTCTTACCATTGATCTTGGTGATGCGCACGGCTGCCGTGTCATGTCGCTTCACCTTCAATACAACCGAGCCGGTAAAGACGCCGATGTCCTTACCCGTCCACATGTCATGCACGAGGTGAGTACCACCTTCACCAATCGCCGCCTCATCTTGCTGCAGCCCCGGAACTTCGGAGAACTTCACCTCCATGTCTTTCTCCTCTTCCCCGGTGTTGAGCAGGAAGACGTGCACCCCTCGGAAGAGCTGCCGCCCCAGTAGTCGGCCGGGTGAGTCTCGTTCCCAACACCATCCCATCGGTACGGCATCGCACCCGCCCCGTATACGGTGTCCTGGTTGAACGCGATGAGCTCCTCATTCTTGAGTATAGTCAGGATCTCGGGCCGGATCCCGTCGAGCTTGGTCCCGATAACGAGCGGGCTCTTGAGCGCGGCCCACAGCGCAAAGTGGCTGCGGTTCTCCTCGAGGGTCAGGTTCCCGTTGCCGACCTCGAGCATGTCCCAGTCGTTGTGGCCCCAGAAGCCCGACACGTTCCAGTAGAAGGCGGCCTGGTTCAGGATGGGCATGAGGCCCAGGCTGCCCTGGTGGTTGCCCGTCCAGGCCGGGTAGATGTCGCTGTACATGCGCCAGCTGTGGCCCGTGCCGTTGCCCCACGCCACCACGTTGGCGTGGCCCCAGATGCAGAGGGAGTACTGAATCGTGCGGTCCTGCGCCAGGAGGGCGTCGCGCATGCGGTTGTAGCGCGTGGTGCTGTTGGAGGTCGACCAGTCGTAGCCCGGGGGGCACGGGCCCGTCGGGGCTGCCGCCGTTGTCGGGGTACATGTAGGGGACGTCTACCCACTCTTGGGGGACGTTGCAGTTGTCGTACTTCAGGTCTGGGTCCCAAACATGCATCCTTTGTTAGTCCCCTCGCTCTTTTGATCCAGTGAATCCAGGACTGAGAGAACTCACAGTCGACTCCCCACTCTGACCAAGCTGTTGCATCGATCTCCTCGTATCCCAAAGACCCAGGATAGCCTCCGCACGTTTGCGTACCTAGCCATGTCACTAACCCTGCATCCTTATTGGGTCTGCACCACGATCAACACGGACTCACCAGCATCACCGTATATGCCAAGTTTCAGTCCCCTCCCGTGAACCTCATCAGCAACATGCTTGATACCCTCGGGGAACTTGACCGGATCCGGGATGATCCTTTGCGTCACGTTATCCCGTGTGGTCCCTTTGACGCTCCAGCAGTCGTCGATGTTGACGTATTGGTAGCCGAGGTCCTTGAGCCCCAGCTCGACCATGAGATCGGCGACGCGGAGGAACACGTCTTCGTTTATGTTGCAGGCGTATTCGTTCCAAGAGTTCCAGCCCATGGCGGGTAGGCGTCCGGTTCCATCGGGACTGACCAAAGCGTGGCCGACGCTCAGCAGGCCTAAGACTAGTAAAACGGCAATCATGTTGGTGGTAATGTTGTTCGCTGCTCGAGTAAAAGCAAAGGCGAAAATAAACGGAAAGGGAAAACTAAGGGGAATCATATATCAAGCTTGTTTAACTCCAAAAAGGCCTACGGATCTATCGCATGAGCTCTGAAAAGGCGGAGTATAGTCTTTGCGTCAGCTTCTGTACCATGTGTCCTGCGACAAAAGATCCACCAATCGGTGTCGGGTAAGTTGGTGAAGCATTTACCCCAAGCAACCTGACCCCCAAGAAGGCTTGGCCCCGCTGATCCGCTCCATCGCGGCATGGGAGATGCGTTACTCGAATTATTTGTCGATCTCTTCCCCTCGCAAATTCACTTCCGAATCAGGCTCTGCGAGGCATCGGGGGCGATTGAAACACACAAGCTCTTACGATAGACATAAGGAAATTGCCAGCAATATCAACGTACGAGAAATAGATACAAGTCCGAGCGCGCCGGGAGCCACGTTCCATCTCCCGCTTCAATCCAGCTTCCGCACATACTCTACCGGCCCCAAGTACCGCTTCCGGGCAGAGAGCGCGTAGTAAAGCAACGAGCCCAGGACCGAGACCCCGTAGATCATAATGTTCCAGTTCATATCCGCCGGTGCCGGCTTGGGGCCCGGAAAGAAGGCGAAGACGAAGATGAGAAGGAGAAACAGCATCGACACGATGTTGACCGTCAGGCCCCATCTACCGAGGGGCAGTTTGCTAAGAAGGAGGGGCTGCTTGGTGAGGCGCCGCCAGGTGATACAGCCGATGCTGCACATGTAGCTTGACAGGATCGCGTTCGTGCCCAGCGACGTGAGCGAGTTCAAAGCCACGTCGGATCCGATGGCGATCAGGGTCAACAGCACAGTGACTACGAGAGTCATGGTGATGGAATTGATCGGGAGGTTCATACCGGGATGAACGTCTGAGCATGGCATCACCGTTAGTTCAATGTTTAATCCAGCGTAACCGTCATTTGGCGGAGGCATTCACAAAAGGAATAGTACTGCAGAGACCCGATAGATGTCGCGCGAGTGAGAAAATTGAGTGACACTTACATGCAAAATAGGAGAACGGCATGCCTTGGTCCCGCGAGAAGGCCCACAACTGGCGCGACGCGGTTGCGACACCGGTAAGATTGCCCGCGATGGTCATAATGACAATGATGATGCTCATGCCGGTAGCGCCGGCTTTCGACCGCGTAGCACTCTCGAACACGGCCAGGAACGGGAAGCCAGTCGGCGTGTTGAGCACGTCGTCGACGTTGCCGAGACAAGAGCAGAAGGTGATCAACATGACCCAGCCAAAGGCGCCGTTGAAGAAGGTGGTCCAGATCATGGAGCGCGGGAGTATCCGGGCCGCATCCTGCAGTTCCTCCGACATGTGCACCGCCGCGTCAGCCCCCAATAGAGGATAGACCGAGGCCATGGTGCCGACCATGACGCTGGTGCCGATGCTGCCCCACCCCCCTCCGTCGTGGAAGCTCGTAAAGACCTGCGCCGCGGACGTCCTGGGCGAGAGGACCCAGAGCACGACCAGGATGGCCACGAAGCCGAGGGCGTGGATCGCCAGCAGGCCGGCTTCGACCATCGGCAGCTTCCGGGCCAGCGCGGCGTTGAAGAAGACGGAGAAGGCGGCCACGGCGATCGAGAGCATGGTCGTATGCCACCCTTGGGGCTGGTAGCTCGGGTAGTTGAGGGCGATGAGGCCCTGGATCTGCCCCCCAGAGATGTACGCGCTCGATGCGCAGCCGGTCTGCCACGACAGCACGCACATCCAGCCCATGACATAACTCATGAACTGCTGGTACTTGCGCGGGGCGAACTCCGATACCCAATGATACTGGTCCGCTCTTGCTTTCAGTGTTCATCCTCGTCTGGGGAAAGGAAACCAAGAAGGGACTTCCGTACTTGACCACCTGTAGTGGGTGCCATGGAGCCCATTTCGGCCATGGACGTGTTCACGAACCCGAACCCGATCCAGCAGACCAGAAACATCCAAATGTAGCCGGCCGTCCCGCCGTTGGTGAGCCCAATGGACCCTACCGCCAGCACCGATTCCCATGCCTGCATCAGAATCATGGAAAAGCCAAAAATGGACAAGAAGCGGAAGTTTCGCTGGGCCGTGGACGTCAGCAATGCCTTCAAGGTGGCTTTGGTCGCGCCCGTCTTGTCTAGCCTACTTACCTTCAATTCCTGGGCTTTTCCCATGCGCGTCATGTCGCGGCGGTCCCGCGCATTTCCATCTCTGAGATCGGTAATTTCGGTGTCCAGTTCAATATCGACAGTGGTCGGGTCATTCTTCGTCTCAGTCATCTTGACAGGTTATGAGGCGGCTCCTTCAAGAAAAGTGTGATGCAAAGTACACTCAAGAGACGAAGGATGTGGTGTGTATTTCTCTCAACGGTAGAGACCCGGGAATCTCGCAGGATGGGGGGCTGCACAGAAAATACTTTGAAATGCCGTGGGGCTTTAGGCGGTTGCGGCCCGGCACGGTGGCGATTGGTTTTCTCCCAGTGATAATGCAGCCACCATAGCGCCCGCCGGCAACGACTCACGCAATCGCACCCCTTTTTAGCTGCATGCATGATGCAGGTTGGGAGGGAACTTGTCTGTCTACGACCATTTGCGAAGTGGGCTTTTCCCGCTCCATCAGTGACTCCTGGTACTACCTTCTTGTTGATCTCATAGTCCCATCGCGCAAGGAGTAGACAACCCTTACTTGAAGAATCTCGCTTCCGTAACCTAGAACTACCCTTTGAGCTTAGATCTCGGGTCCCGACCCGGAATTCTTGCCAGGCAATAAACCATGGGCGGAACTGTGCCGTTGCTGCACCTTGCCACATAGGTACCCTGTTATTTGTCATTCAGCGATGCCCACCGAACCACCCAGCCGGATAGGGAGGAATGAACCACTTTTGTTTTTCCACGATCGCCTGACGGGAAGGAACTGAATGATGGGAGAGAAGAGGATTGCCGTCAAAAGACATTTCTACGAGCTCTGTATCTCCCATGGGCAAACTTCCAAAGACTTCTAAGCCACCAACCCGGGACATAGACGAACAACATCTCCGTGACACTGCGGAACCGGATTACAACCCCTCCTGATCGCGCTTATGCGACCACACACTTTGCTCAATGCGTTAAACATGCGACGCAACCAGTCATCATCTAATAGCTCGAAGAGTTATTAACCATATTAGATGGACAAATAAATTGTACACATGTGTTGCCAAGCCTCACTTATGACTATCCCAGAAGATCCAGGCCGCCACATGGAGTCAATAGACCTCGGTGGCTCAAGTTACCCGCACGTCAACAGGTACTCAACCGCAAAACGATGTCATAATGGTAGAATAATGGTAGAATAATCGTGGAATAATCATCAACGGCCAACACAATCAGAACCCCGATATACAACAGTCTGCCCTATACCACTTTGCTTTCATTCCTCAACTGCTCTTCGTTCAATCACCGATACGAAGTGCCTTCTCGAGCTCCTCGATATCGAGTACATCTTCATCGTCTTCCCTCACTAGCTGGCCCAGGCTGTCACCATTGAAAGATCGCGGCACAGCGCCGCCAGATGCAGAGGTGCCGATGTCGGACCATGAAGCCTCAGACCCCAAATTGTCCAAAGACGACACCGAATCCTGGTTGTACGGGTACAAGAGACTGGGAATGCTGGAGCGGTCACTGGAGTCGTGCTTCCGGCGTGAGGGCAGCCTCTCGTCCAGTATGAGTTTCGCGTCCTTTCGGACACGTTGCGTGATCTGCTCTAGGAGCTGACGATGCGTCCGTAATGCGACCTGACCCTGGCTGCTGTAGACGTCTGGAAGGCGCCAGTGAAGATAGATGTTATGGTGCGACGGCCGCACCTGGATGCCGTCGCCGCGTTCGAAGAAGTAGTAGGAGCACAAGCGGCAGGTCGGCTTGCTGCAGCCGATGTACTTGTACCCGTTCCAGAAATTACTGGAGCGGAAGATGTCCTGCCGGATAAGGGCCGCGTGGATCTGGACCTCGGCATGCACGAAGGGGCGAAACGTCGTCCTGTTCACGATGTCCTTCATCTCGGCACTCAAGCCGATTGCGTTCAGGACCCTTACCTGCCGCAGGTATGGCCTTGGATTCTCATCGTCCCATAGCATGTTTCGCACGACGGTCTCGGCGGTAAGTTGGCGGTTCAAGAAGGGATTCGACGCCTTCCGACCACAGGGAATGGCGAGCACTTGAAAGTCCTGGAAGAGCTTCGGCCAGCGGTCATTCGCGGCCAAAATGACTTCTGCAGCTTGGCGGTAGGAATGAAGACGTCCAAGGTAGTGGCGAAGTTCCTGCCAATCCTCCAAGTTCGATGCGTTCCTGTCATCCGTTTGTTGCAATATGGACTCGTCGATCGTGCTGCCCTTGTTCGTCCTGATAGCATTCAGGAGAGTGTCGCAGTCGCTAAGAACTAGTTGTGGATCACTTGTTCAGGTTTCATTCATGGTACTGACTCTAGAGGGATGACAGCGACCTACACTTGTTTTGATCATTGTCGTTACCCGTTTCCAGCGGGAAGGAGGCCCGGATCAGGAGTAATTTCAACTCGTGTTCCAGCACTTAGATAAAGCGGGCAAACTGTTAGCCAGAACTTACGACTTCTTGATCAATTGTTCGAACCTACTGATTAGGTTCTTGATACCGGCTCTGCAGTCGACAATGCACGCCTCCAGGCACTTTCGCAAGTTGATCAAGTATGCCTGAAAACGTGGGAAATTGAACAAGATGATCATCCCTAGAACCTTCTTGAGCAGGGGCTTTGAATTCAGTTGAGACGGGTTCGTGTGCACGAAGCCCAAGAGCTCTGTCAAGAACTTCCGCGCATCTTGGAGCTGCTCGTGACTTCGCTGGTTGGAGGCGATGACATAGACGGGCTGGCTGTTGTCTCCCTGCAAGATCGTCAGGGCCGTGACAGTCCGTCCGCCTCCCTCGCAGTCAAGGACCTGCGCAAGCTTGTTGGCGAAGCACTTGTGGGCCTCGAATGAGGGCAGCATCGAGTCAGTCGGAATGCCGAGCGGCTCGCCCGCTCCGTCACGGTGCCCCCTCAACACCCGGTTCATGGCGTCTTCAAGAACCAGGGGCTGGTAAAGCAGTTCCAGGATCGCTGAATCATCTCAAAGGGGGGCTTCGTTCATCGTCGCCACTTTGAGACCCAGGTGCCCGCCATTAGCAGATGGTTCCAATTGTAGTATATCATATGGTTGAAGAAATTCGCACTTACTCGGTAGAAGCCGTGGTTCCAGTGATTCCGGTGGTTCCAGTGATTCCGGTTAGAGAGCCTTACAACAACCGGTAGTTTTCTTTATGCGTTGAGCGAGACAAAGGCCATGGGAGGTCACCTGGACTATAAGTGTGAACGTAGGTGTTTGATAGCGCCCCTCCCATCATGACGTAGATGGATATGTACGTGAAAAGAATATATCAACCTTTACCAATTAGACGGCGGCATGCAGGGGGCCTACCTGATAAGGAGTTGGGGTAATTCACCACCCCAAGCCCGGTAGCTGATCAGATGAACGATTATGCGGGTAGATAAAGTTCATGTACGAAATACGATTAGGTTTTCCTTGTTCATCCGACTTTATCGATAGGTGAAAGGAGTTGACGATACCATCTTTTCGAAATTTGACATAAGGCTATCACGTTGCATAACGACGCCTGCCATCGATCTCTAGATTTTTTTTAAAAAAAACAAGTCATCCTCTTTTTACGTAATCAGGCCACATAGAAATACCTATAAGAATTTGTTCTATATTGTCGTATGAGCATTGCTAGGGTCGATTTTGTTTCGAGGCTGCTGCCTTGGTTCTTGCCTGAGAGTATCTCTAGTGAGAACGCCTGGAAGCTATCTGAAATCTCATATTGATGGGTGTACCGCATCTCTACTAAATGAGTGAAAACAAAGGAAGCCTCATAAATCATCGCGCAAAGGTTGCGCTACTGTGAGTCATCCGGAAGCTCTTAACAGCCCTTGCACCTCTACAATCACACAAGGAGGCAAAATAGCAAAACTGTAGACCAATAAGCATATTCAATGTAAGGCGAAGGAGTACAGAACAAAGCCAATGGTTTCAGGAGTGCTGTAGGCCTGCGGGATGACTGATTTATGAGTGCCTGGTTTCGGGGTGCAGTAAAGTCGACCAATCAAAATCGGCGTTTCCTTGAAGAGTTGCTGCCTGGACGGCGTGTGCCCCACCAAACCACTACACTTCAGTGTGGTGCAGCCAGTTACGTCAAAGCATACGTCTTAGGCGACAGTCCTACACCATCTCACTGCGTCTCCCCGTGCATCGAAATGCAGCACCACCTTTGTAAGATCAGAACCATCAAATCGGCTTGGATTCTTGTTTGGCCTCGCTGCCATCCATAAGTAATCATCCCTCTTCCCCATCATCCTCTCTCTCCATCTCTATCTTCCTCATCTTCTATTGTTCATGCACTCCGTCATCTCACATCATCATCAAGTGTGAACATCCAGGATGGCACTATTTGGGCAGCCCGCACGCAGCCTCTGCGGTTTCTACTACTTCCCGGAACACGACCCGTCTATCGCTTCCCCCAGGCGTCACACATACCTCCCACAGGTCAAGGTTGAGGCGCACACGTCCATCATCTCTTCCATCGCCCGCACCACTCTGTTTCAGACGTTCGTCAACCCCGAACAGGCCCTCATCAAGCAGGTGCACTACACGTTTCCCCTCTTCGACGGTGTCAGCATCGTCGGCTTCACATGCACCATTGGCGACCGCGTCATCAAGGGCGTGGTCAAGGAGCGACACCAGGCCAAGGCCACCTTCGACCAAGCAATTGCCCAGGGCGAAACGGCGGGTTTGCTCGAGCAAGCCGTCGAAACCGCGGGAGATGTCTTCAGGACGAGCGTGGGAAACATCCCCGGGGGCGCCCAGATCCAGGTCGAAATTACCTACCTCGGAGAGCTCAAACACGATGCTCAGATCAATGGCTTGCGGCTCACGATCCCGACTTGCATTGCCCCACGCTATGGTTCATATCACAGTGGCCCTCAGTCGCCTAATGCAGCTTCAGCTTCAGCCACGCCGGATGGTGGCATACATGTCACCGTAGATGCACAAGTGTCTGCAGGATCGCGCATCACATCCATCCAGTCCCCATCCCACCAGATTGCAGTTACAATTGGCAGAACGTCCAAGTGTCCCGAGCAGCAAGACCTCTCCTTCGAGAAAGCATCCGCCACTCTTTCGCTTGGCTCGACTGAGCTTGACAAGGACTTTGTCCTTCAGATGACGGCCACGGAGATTGGAAACCCGGTCGCCGTCCTGGAGGAACACCCGTCGATACCCGGTCAAAAGGCCATCATGGCCACCCTGGTACCCAAATTTTCCCTTGCCCCCGAGAAGCCAGAGGTGGTCTTCGTTTGCGATCGAAGCGGAAGCATGAGCGACAAGATCCCTAATCTGAAGAAGGCACTGCAGTTGTTCGTCAAGTCGCTGACCGTGGGCATCAAATTCAACATATGCAGCTTCGGCTCCAACCACAGTTTCCTTTGGGACAGATCCCGCACGTACGACTCTGCAAGCATGACAGAGGCTATGCGACACATTGAGGGGTTTGGTGCCAACTACGGAGGCACCGAAATGTACCAGCCCGTCGAACAGTCGATCAAGCGACGCTACCAAGATATGAACCTCGAGGTCTTCTTACTAACTGACGGCGAGATCTGGGACCAGGACCGCCTCGTCCATATGATCAACGAGAACATCGCTTTGGCTGGTGGAGCCATTCGTTTATTCACACTCGGCATCGGTTACGCCGTCAGCCACTCCCTGATCGAGAGGGTGGCGAGAGCCGGCAACGGATTCTCGCAGGCGATTTCCGACTCGGAGGAGATGGGCAGCAAGGTCGTGCGGATGCTCAAAGGTGCCCTTTCTCCCCACATCAAGGACTACACATTGGACGTCAAGTATGAGGCAGCAGATGACGACGACTTCGAGGTCATTGACACTACTCTCGAGTCATTGGTCATCGACGAGACCAAAGCTGCCGAAAATGCGACACCCCAGAAACCGATTTCTCTCTTCGACCCATACACCAGCGAAGACGACCAGGCAGCGACCACCGTCCAAGACAAGTTCTCGAGCCTTCCCTCGATCAATACTCCCAAGCTGTTGCAGGCGCCCCATACCATCCCGCCCTTGTTCCCCTTTGCCCGGAGCACCGTCTACCTGATGATCTCACCCGACGCCGGTACTCAGCGACAACCCAAATCCGTCCTCCTGCGCGGCACATCTCGACAAGGCCCTCTGGAGCTCGAGATCCCCATTACTCACCTCGACGAAAAGGGTCAAAGCATTCACCAGCTTGCCGCCAAGAAGGCCGTCGGCGAGCTCGAGGAGGGTCGCGGCTGGATCTTCCACGCCAAGGACGCCGAGGAGGTCCTGCTCAAACAGAAATACGACGGGCAGTTCCAAGACATGGTCGAGCGCGAGGCCGTCCGACTGGGCGTACAGTACCAGGTCGGCGGCAAATGGTGCTCTTTCGTCGCAGTTTCCGAGGGCGAGGGCGAGGACGAACAGGAAATCAAGGTCAGCCCGGGCCAGCAGCAGAATCAGAAGCAGGGCTTTGGATATCATCAGGCCGTGATGTTGAAATCAAGCATGACGCGTTCGCATGGTGGAAGAACCCCATCTTCTGGGTACGTCCAGCCAGCCTTTGATGCAGGAGTTCCGCAAGGCGGCCTTTTCGGTGCGGCTCCGCAGGCCCGAGAACGCCATGCTGCCCCCGCGGGCAGAAGAAATCAATCCGGGGGCGGCGCCTTTGGTGGGCTCTCGAGCCCCCTTTTCGCCTCGCAGCCTGCCTCTGTCCCGTCGCGAGGCAGTCTTTTCGGCTCCGCTGCGAATACTCCGGCGGCTCCAGCACCCCCAAGCAGCGGACTCTTTGTTCAGCCTGCAAGACCTTCTCAGGGCTCATCTGGCCTGTTTGGTGGTTCAATGAGCCATGCTCCTCCCTCTGGTGGCACCTCTCTGTTCGCCAATCGTCCTCGATCTATTCAATATCGTACCCCCAGCTCGGCACAACATCACTCCTTCGAGGTGGACACTTGCGCCAAAGAAGCTTGCGCGGAAGGATCTCCTCCATCGAGTGGTTTTGGTGGGTGGGGGGCGAGCTCTCCGCCGGTTCCGACGACTACCAGTTTCGGTAACACGTCCAGCGGCTACAACGATGCGGCACGACTCAGCAGACCCCGTAAGAAGAAGGTTCGGGGCAGTGGCGAGGGTCAATCGACCGAAGATAGCGAGGCACCGGCGCCGACTCTATCGAGACTGGTGCTGCTCCAGAGCTTCGACGGCTCGTGGTCCTGGACGCAGGAGCTGTTTTCCGTCATGCAGTGGAGCGAGCAGTCGCTCAATTCGAAGTGGACGGCCGCTGTCGCTTCCAAGTACGGCAAAGACGGCTTGGGCCACAGCCAGGTCATCGTAACCGCTTGTGTCGTTGCTTGGCTCCGGAAAGAGGCTGCGGGCGAGAAGGACTCGTGGGAGCTGCTTGTTGAGAAAGCTCTCGCCTGGCTGGAGGCGCAGCTGCCCGGTCAGGATATCGAGGGATTGGTTGAGATGGCCAAGGATTTGGTTTGATGGGTTATGAGTAATGACGGTGGTTGATGCGAAGAAGGTTTCACGGAAGCGTTGTTTTTGACCCCCCCTGTTTTCCTGATTCGAGAAGGACATTGGGTTTTTGACAGTTATGGATGGCCATGCAAAGAACTAGGATAGGCAGTAGATAGCTTCTGAAACAATCATGAATATGTTTCTCATAGCAAATATTCCCTGTGTTATTATTCGCGTGACCAGTCTGTATTTACTATCTTGGGAGACCAATGAGGTAGCCGACAAGCTGATCCACTATGAGAACCACTCACACCCCCGACTGTTATTGTCGCGTGTCATCACTCCTCCTGGCCTTGACGAACGGCTCCTTTTTTACAGCAATCTCCACCTCTTCATAGGCATCGTAGCCATACAGCCACGGCTGGACGTGAGGGCAAGTCCAGCGGCTGGGGAATGGACCTTTGGATTCTTTTCCCAGCTGTGATAAAAAGATCTCGTCACGGGCCTCCTGTTCGGGGCCATCCGGCATGTGGAAAGTATCTCTCTTTGGCAAAGCAAGAGTCTTAGTTCAGGAATTCCAGAGGGAGAGAATGAGAGAGGGGGGGGGCGGAGTGCTATTCAATGCACTTACTTGCTTGAATGTCTCTCTCACGATGGACTCGCCCCGGGCCTTCCTCAGCTTCTCGTACATGGCTAGAGCTTGGGGCACCTGATCTCTCGACTGGATATGTTCGAGCAGCAGCCCGAGCACCGCGCCGTCCTCGATGGCGGAGTTGGCACCCTGGGCCAGGTAGGGCAGCATCGGGTGGCAAGCATCGCCCCTATTTTGGGTCAGAGACCTGCACAACTTACATGACACAACATTAGCTGCAGTGACGGGAACCTTACACAAAGACGAGATTGGACTTGTCGTTGACCCACGTAGCCATTTCCTCTCCTAATAGACTGCGTTAGCGATATGTTGGCTACAGCTGGGTTACCGGGAACTTGCGGTGCATCAGCTTCCACTTGTCGACCTGGTCGACGAGACCCAGACACCGAGACAGAACTGGGTCCCAGCCCTCGAAAAGCGCCTTCATCTCCTCGACCGAGCCCTCCTGTCGGCTGACCCCGGGCGGCAGGTCGTCGGGCACGAGGAGCACGATGTTGTACATGGTGCCGCCGCGCAGCGAGTAGGCCACGGCGTGGGCGTAGGGCCCGATCCAGAAATGGGTGGCGGGCTCGGCCACGCGGCGACGCAGGTCGGGGTCGGGGATCTGGTCCAGCTTCAGCACGACGCGGTACGCCAGGTCGCCCGTGGGCCGGGGCGGGTCGTCGCGGCCGAGGAAGCGGGAGCGGCAGCGCGACCACAGCCCGTCCGCCGCGACGACGAGGTCGGCCGCGGCCCGGGCGCCGGCGGCGGTGACCACCTCGGGCCGACGGGGCGCTTGGTCCAGCGCCAGGTCGACCACCTTCTCGCCCAGCCGGAACCGCACGCCCAGCGCCCGGGCCCGCTCGCACAGCGCGCGCTGCAGGTCCACGCGGTGCATGTCGAGGAAGGGGGCGCCGTACCGCGTGCGCATGTTCCGGGCGAAGGAGGCGTCCTGCGCCAGGACGGGCCCCGTGTACCGGTGCACGGTCAGCTCGGTTGGCTCGGCGCCCGCGGCCCAGAGTGCGTCGGGGAGGCCCCACCGCTGCAGGATCTTGGTGCAGTTGGGCGTGAGCTGCAGTCCCGCGCCAATCTGTGGGGATGTGCAACATCTTAAGTTAGACCACGATCATGATGCGCAGGGAAATATACTGACTTCTTGAAGCTCCTTGGCCGCATCAAAGACGGTGACTCTAGAACCGGACTGCGCGATGGAAATGGCGGTGGCCAGGCCGCCGAGTCCAGCTCCGACGACGATGACATCGAGTCGGACGAGGGTCTCACGAGAAGTAATCGTTGGTACTGAATAGTCAGGATCCATCTTTCCACCAACCGCCTGGGATATGTAAGATCTAGTTAGTTACTGGACAGGGAGGGCCTGGTTGCGTGTCGTGTCGCGAACGAATTATACAGCAGTAGATCAAGTGACAAAAGCTTAGCTGCAACCCACTAACCGCCATCTCTCTCCCGAGCCCTTTCTCCAAACATTCATGACGACATGCCGTATGCCCGACGCCCTCCTTTTGGTATTTGGAGTGGGGTAATACTTCCCCGGAAAACTCGGTGGAGTCCCTGTCTGAGTGGGCCCGGCTCTCCCTATCGGATGGTGCTTTCGGCATTTCCACGCGCATCGTGTGGGGTAGGACTGGCTCCATATGACACTTTCAACCAGGTAAGAGCCAGCACTAATCCATACATATAGGGCATAACGTCTGGCTGGGCGGATGGCCGAGGCGCTGAAGGACGACTACACGATCGTTCTCGCGAGAAACGTCCGCGGTTTCCAGCCGGACCCGATGCTCTCGGCATACATGTGGGTGGCAGAAAACGTGGTAAATATTTAACAGACAGCCCGGTCCATCAAGCTCGACACTACTATTGTGTTGTATGGTTTATCACTGGGTGATTGACTTTTACCCAGCCTTCTGTCCATGCACGAGTCCCGTTTCAAATAGCCACGGTCTCCGTCAGAATCAGGCGTGCATGATGGTTGCTGTACCAGATGCCGAGTCATGGATTGCATCTTGCATCCCGAGCTAATAGCCTCTTACGTCAAACCAACATGACATTCACTTTTGCCCCGACTCGAAGTCGGTTGCCGTTCTGTGTACCACTAAACACCCCCTGATAGTTTGACGTAGCTGAAAGGTTGGCATGAAAGTTGATGGCTTGGCTGGCTAACCTTCTTAGGATTCGTGTACTGTCGGCGTTATCTCCCCTAGCCCAGCTCACCCCTGAGTGGCATCAAGCTCAGCTTGTGCTGAGGGCATCAGTGATAGCTGAATCTTATCTGCCCGCGGCCGACATACAGTCACAAAGCTTTGGGTGCAGAATACGAACTGCATGTGACTCGCATAACTTGCCTAGCTTCAGGCTTTCATGTCAACGACGTTGACTAAATGCTGACCTTATCTACTTCATCTGCAATCTTACGAATCATGATGGATATGAAACACGTATCAAATCGTTGTTTATGCCGTGGCTGTAACCTAGCTGAGCTATGAACTCGACACTCTACTCCAACTCAAACCCGCCCATCTCCTCATCATCCGGGCCCTCTCTGACGATGATCCCATTCACCATGATGATCTCGCCGACCTCGAGATCGGCATCAAACACAGGACGGTGCTGCGGGTGTGGAATGACAGAGTCGATGCTTCGCGCAGCCAGGCTCTGATACTCGGAGTTCTCTCGCTGCATTTCGGACATAGCCAGCTTCTCCAGGTTCTGGAGCTCCTCGCGGTGGGCTCCAATCTCCTGCATAACCTCGTCGAGCTTGTCATGGGCGTTCCGCGTGTTTTCCTCGAGTTCGTCGACCGTTCCTTGTACCTCCCATCTTATGAGGGCGATGGCCTGCGTGGCAGCGGGGTCCCTCAGCAACTCGGTGAAGTCCTCGGCATCGCGGAGGAAGTTCTCGACGGCGGCGGCCGTGATGCGGAGTCGATGGACGGCGGTGTGTCGGATGTCGGTGACGCAGCGGCAGAGCTGGTCCAGGGGCCTCGCATTTTGTTGTGCCCGTAGGGCCGCGCTTTTGGTCAGGACCGCGCTTTTGGACAATAGCGCCACCCAGTGGTTGAGCTCCATCGCTTCTGGGCAGTCCCAGCCCTTCTTCTGCAGGTGTTGAGGCAGATGCTTGGTCGCGAATCCATAGCATGCTCGTTCCAACAGCTGCTGGAGATGCACCAGCAGCTTGTGCTGGGATGGGAAGGGCAGATGCACAGGGAGGAGCGGCTTGTCCATGACAGGAGTCTGGATCGGCTTGTTTGCCAATGATGCACCGAGGCCTTCGCCCGCTACCTCGTTGTCAGACAGAACATCGGATCCGTCATGAGCCGGTTCGACCTCGGGAGCTGCCCATTCCGCTGGCAAGACTGGGGACAATTCCACCAGACCTTGGAAGCGAGCCTGAGCTTTCTCGGCAGAGGCGAAGATCCCATCGGCTAGGAGACGGCGGGTTGTGTCATGGACTTTTGCCTCGCCATATCTCTGGAGTAACTCCGCGACCTGCGCAACTGGCTTGTGATGAGAAATGAGATTGCGGATAGGCTTGATCTTTCGGATGTTGGCGAGCGCACCACTGAAAACACCCTTCAAGGCCAGGTATACCGCGCGCTCGTCTTCGTGAGACATGTTGAGATCCATGGCTGCGAGTTGCTTTGATGCACGCTCGTCGCATTTTTCGCCCTGCAACAATAAGTTAGGTGGTGTTCTGGTCCCTTGCTCCTTCCCCAAGCGCGTCCATTGCTTACTTACCTGGCACTCACGCAGCAGGAACTGGGTGCAAAACGGGTAGCTGCCCTTCAAAAAGAAGTAGGATGAACTCAAACCGCGGGGGAGGGCACGGCGCGCCTAATTACTAGAATGCCCTCGATTGTTCTGCAATCGGCGATACCACAGACATCACTGTAAAGGTCGAGGGTGCTTTGGGGCTCTCTTACACCCATCTAAGACCCTAGCGCGTTCTTTGTTTGGGGTGTTTCCTTCCCAGGTCCAAACACTTCGATTGAATGCCAAATCGAATCAAAATCAAGCGAACTAAACCGCGAAAGCCATGTTTACCTTGTGCGCCCGTTCTGTGTAGATCTAATGACCACGATACGACTGCCAATGTCTTCAACTAATCAGCCACCCGCTCAACTGAAAGGATCTTGTGGTGATATCGGACTTTGGCAGGCCCTCTCCCACTATTCCATGCTTCCATTGCCAGAGAGTTATCGCAATAGTCCTTGCAAGCTACCAGCGAGTGACAACATCTATGTCCAAGCGTTGGTAGAGAACTGGGGAACATCGTTCCCTCTGGACATAGCTTTTAACTTCCCATTGTGGAATTGGATTGTCCTATTGGATTATCCCAGATTTCACCGGAATAACCAGGATGTATCGACAATGGTGATTCCACCTTTTTTTGTCACGTTTTCCCTCTCGCCAGACGTGTTACAGTGAATAGACATAATCAGCCGGCATATAAAGCTCGAGGGCTTGAGACTGTGGTATCGATTAGCATGTCCCACATCGATTGATGAAATCAACATGGAGAATGGTACACGGTCAAACGATGGCCTGGTCATGGGCTAGCCTGTTCAGGAGGATTGTGCATCACCTTTGGTTCACAAGTGACACTGCGATGTCATGTACCACACTTGCCGCACGTAGAACGTTGTTTGGCGTGGGTTTGCCTTGCGACAGTGTTGCATTCGGCACTTTCCAGGCTTGGAAAGCGTCATGCAATACCCTGATCAACATATTTCGCCTTATGGCAGGGTATTACTGTGACCATGGAGAAGCAAACAGGGCAGGTTCCGGTTCTTCTGGAGAGACCCCCAGACTTTTTGAAGCACCCCTTCGATGCCGACCTGTGATTATATATGCCCGACACACCCGAGCGCAGCAGCGCACACCGATTTTTGTTGAAACTTTTCGCGTGGCTGCCCTTCTCACGGAGATTGTGAGTCTATCGCGTACTACCATCAATATGTTTGCTCCTTCGTCTTTCCTTACTCGCCCTTCTCCTCAGGGCAAACCCTGGAAGTCTCGCAACCGCCAACCCGCTCGGCCGCAGGCAAAACCACAGGTGGCTACTGGTAGTGTTCGATGATGGGAATGGCAAGACGTATCAGGTCTCTGTCCAGGCCAACACGCCCGGGGTCCAAACCAACAACAGCATGGTCGTCTCCCAGGTCTCTTTGCATAGCGGTCCGATTGCTGCATGCACGGTCTTCGGAATCAACGGTAGCATGCAAGAGGTCGCGGGTGGGGTACGAGGATCCCAGACACGGGCCGGCTAGAGGTTGTCTGTGGAGTGTTACTGACGCAGTTCACGCAGGCCCCGGCTCCTATCGAACCCCCGCAGGCCCAATACTTCGTGTACTGCGCGGCGTCGCAAAAGGGTGGCTTTGTGTGACTTGTGATGGCATCGGGTGCTACATGATGTCTCAGGGGATCACGGCTGTTGCAAGGAAGCTTGAATGTGTGTAGGAAGAACGCCTTTGTTATTTTTTGCGCCAGTGTATCAATGCAAATGTCTGGATACGACCGCAGCTCTCCTAAAGCTAGCCAAATTGGATAGCCGACTCAATGCGACAACGCCCTCCCAAATGGGGTATCAAAACCCATGCCAGCGCCCAAAAGTGAATGTCCGTGGTATATATATGCCCCATGTAATCCAAACATAAGAAAAAAAGAAGAAAAAAAGATAAGAAAAAAGGGTATCTCTATCATGCGCTCTTTTTATGCCTCGAAGAACTTGAAGCTGTAGCCCACGTTCTCGGTGTCGCCCGGCACGTCCTTGCGGCTGTACTTGGTCTGGGCCCACCAGACGAAGCTGCCGGTGTACCAGTGGCGGTTGTCCCAGCTGTAGGGGGTGCCCTTGGCGACGCCGTGGAACATGAAGGGGATGTGGTCGGTGCCGCCGGGGCTGGCGCCGACGTCGCCGTTGGGGAGGGCGAAGGTGTGGTGGCCCGGCCCGTCGATGCCGAGCGTGGCGTCCCACCCGGCCATCATGTTGCCCTGCTCGGAGCCGAAGAGGCAGCCGTTGGACTTGTACCAGTCCCACACGTTGGTCGGGTCGCCGCCCTTCTTGAGGCGCAGGTCCGCCAGGCAGTACCGCGGGCCCCAGCTGCCGTTGGCCGAGTACACAATGTGCAGCTGGCCGTCCGGGTCGACGATGGCCTCGGGCCCCTCGTTGATCAGGGGGTTGCCGCCGTCCTTCTTGCTCTCCCACGGCTCCCGCGGCTGCGAGATGATGTAGCGGGCACCCGTCGCCTGCGTCGGGCTGCTCATGCGGGCGATGTACAGGTTCTGCTCCACGTTGTCCGTGCCCTCCCAGCCGGACCAGACGAGGTAGCGCTGCCCGCCAAAGGTGAACAGGACGCCGTCGATGGCCCACCGGTCGTCCGGCAGGCTGACCTTGGTAGCGTCGGACGGGTAGTTGCCCAGGGGCGAGTCGGCGCTGATGGCGTACATGCGGTGGTCGTTGCCGGCCGCGAAGTGGATCCAGGTCCGGCCGCCCTCGGTGGAGATCTCGGGCGCCCAGACGGCGTCCATGTTGTTGGACCAGACCTTCTTGCGCTGGGCGGGCTTGCCGAGCCCCTCCAGCGTCGGCGACTCGCGGACCCAGATGCCGCCGTCGGCCGACTCGGCCGAGTAGTAGTTGTTGCCGACCTTCATGACGGTGGGGTCGGCGCCCGCCCTCACGTCGGTGTAGGCGGTGGTGCCGCCGACGAGGAGGAGCAGAACGGTGCCCAAGATCAGGAAGAGAGCGGCGGAGCGCCTCCGTAGGGGGAATCGGGGGTATAAAACATGGTGATGGCTAGTGTGATGGATCTGGAGACTTGATTGAACGTCGAGAATCATTGTACGACGAGCCCCGGTCCCTTTATATCAGGGGAGCTCACGTCAGACATCTCGTGAGGGTTGGCTCGTTCCTGTCTAAGTCGTAACGAAGCGCCCAATCATGACTGATTCCCCGACTCAAGAAGTGTGGGTGTGTGTGCTCGGAGATTGTTTGCTATTCCTCCCCCTCAGGTGGTGGCTTATGCCCAAAGCAGGGCCCTAACGGCCGTTCGTCAGTTGAGGTCCGATGCCAGGGGGGTGATCCATTGTCTCAGCCTTACCCGGCTATAGCCAAGACAGGCCAGCGCCACTCGACGGATGGGTATGACAGGTCTCGTGTTGCCGCCGTATTGGATGGCACCGGCTCACCCACTCCTCCAAGTCAGTGAAACGTTGCCGCCGAATCATGGAGCGCGATCCACCCGTGCGGACGCACTCCATCGCATCTCGCATACTGCCCCGAATGATCTGCCTGAGAGATGTGCTGATCATATCGATTTCTTTGGTCGATGCCTGAAGCAGATGCCGAGAGGTAAGCCGGCTTACGTCTAGGACGCAGCCATCATTTGATTGCCTGTCGTCATACTAGATTGCCGTAACGAACTATGTGCTGGAAAACGGCTGCAGGATGATGTTGTATGTTACACCGCCCATAACCGTTTCCCTTACTGTTGCTTGCTTTGCGTCGCCTCGCCAAGTTTAGTAGGAGGGGTATATCACTAACGCCCTATAGAGGCGCCGAAACCCATCCATTCCCACGCTCGCGGTTCTCGGCTGTCGGCAGCACTGCCCGCGGCTGCGCAGATGCACGCTAGTGGCTCTGACAACATCTGCATACGGACAGCGCATATTTGCCAGCTCAAAAAAAGACAGAGACCAGGCTCCAGCATTTTCGGATGACGGAAAATAGATTAGAGTAAGCCCCGTGCGGAGCCCAAAGAGAGAAAAAAGAAAAAGGTCCTAATATGGCACAGTAGGCAGGTAACAGTCTGCGAGGACCAATCAAAAGCTGATCACACGCTATGTTGGCGCTTGGCTTTCAGTTGTTTCTAGAAGGCCGTTGGGTGACCTCCCCCCTGCAGCCCCCACCAGGACCCTGAAAATCCAGTCACAAAGTCTCCGCGAGACTGCGCTGGCCCCGCTGGTTTCACATCTGGGAGAAAGGCCGATGGACGAACCAGATGCGACGTGGGCCCCCCTCCATCGTATTTTTCTATTTTGCGATGCCATTGCTTCCGAGCTGGCAGAATGCACATTCGGCCCATTTACTGCTGAATTACTATCAAATTTCACCGTATGACCGATTTACCCCTCTAAGCCTGCCAGCTGTGCTCAGGTCCAGAACCGATAGCTAGGGGTTCTGCTCCTTCAACCCGCTATTAATAGTGGCGCATCCCCAGCACACCGCAAGGGGGGAGGATTTGCTTACTTTTCTCACTTCCAGCGATTGGTGATTGGCTTGACAACACCGCCTTGTGGTTCCCGGCTGAGGGGGAAGCACCGCCTAGGATTCCCCACCATACACTCGGTACCTGACTGACAAGCTGACTGACACTGCAACTGGAACGACTCTTCCGAACGGCGCAATCGGATGAGGGCTGATGCAACGTGACTCACTGGAACACCGAATCCCCTTCCCCGATAGTCACGGACCCGAGAATGTCTTGTATGGAAGCCTAGGAGGAGTATACGGCAAGTGGAAATCGTAAAATCCTCTGCATGCTACAGGATAGGCGACGGGAGCCGCGGAATGCTACCTTCCTATAGCGGATCAGAGTATGCACAACTTCACTTATTTAATTTTCATCATACGCAAAAGCAAGACCATGATGCTTAGAGACGCTTGGCTAACTAATTCCGAACGAACCAGAAGCGTTGGTGGTGGTGGTGGTGGTGGTGTTGTCGGAAGACCGAAGTGCCACGTCGATTGCTGGGCGACTAAAACCAACTGACCTCAGTCAGGCGGGTTCGATGGCTCGGACTTCCGCCGAGATCTACTTGTCCATGGGCGGAACGGAACAGCAAAGTGTGGTCGTGCAAAATGTGTAGACTATGTCTCCCTATACACTTTCCATCTGGATAGGCCTGAGTGTAGTCTATGTCTCCCTATACACTTTCCATCTGGATAGGCCTGAGTGTAGTCGTTTGCGACAAGTCGACGTTCAATTAAACGCAGGTTGGCGCGGCTTTCGTTATGCTGATGTCTCGTCGCTGACGTAACCCAGGGCTGGTGGGCAGTGGGCAGTGGGGTGTTCACTTTTTCCGCCTCCGAAAACCATCACGCCTGAAACATTCGGTTCGTCCCATGCTGAGTTTAAAGTGACCACAAGGCATTTGACGTCTTCTATCGCGCTCGGGGTCTCAAAAGGGCGCAAGGAGATTATCAGCGGCAACCAGACTGTCGGGTTTTGCAGATGTGCATTCGCTTTTCCCCGGAGATTGAGTTGCGAGGAGCCGGTATCGCGTGAGCACTCCCAAGTCACGTGCCCGCGTGCCGAGGAGCGCTGGCTGCAGCAGCCCACACAACAAAGACCCTAGCTAGCTTAGGTACCTCAAGTACCGAAAGAAGCGTAGCGATCCCCCCAAGACATCATGACGGCCACCACTTCGCCGTCCAAGGAGGACAGATATCACGAGTCCTACGATGACTCCGGCCGAGAGTCTCTGGATGCGCAGCTGCTGCCGTCGAGTGCCCCGCCATTGGTTGCCAAGAAACGTGCCACGCGTTCGAAGTCTGCCCTGATCTACGCCGCCATCATTTCCGTCGCCATCATCACCATCCTCGCATTCCTCGGCGTCGTCCGCTATCTTGGGTGGGGCGGCGAGCATCTCAAATGGCCCAAGGCTTCTTCTTCGGTGCCCGATTATTTCCAGACCACCACGGAGGTCCTGCCGGGCCCGACCAAGACGGCGGCCATTGCCCCCTTTTTAGCCCAGACCAACACGGTCGCGTTTACGGGTACTTGGGCCCCCAACCAGCCCCTGCAGACGGGTGTGCCCATCGAGGGGAATGTCAACAACTCCAACATCTTCCAGCTGCAAGGCCACCTCTCGAGCTACTTCGCCCATTCCGAGGGCTTTGGGGTGGATGAGCACCCGCTTCCGCCGGGCGCCAAGATTTCCCAGATGCACCTCCTGCATCGCCATGGATCGCGATACCCGACCGGCGAGTCTTCCATTTCGGACTTTGCCGCCAAGGTCGAGAACCTGACGCGAACTGGCAAGGCGGACTGGTCTGGTCGGCTAAGCTTCCTCAAGGACTGGAAGTACACCCTGGGCGCGGAGATCCTCGTCGCCAGGGGCCGCCAGGAGCTGTTCGACAGTGGTGTTCTGCAATACTACAACTACGGCAGCCTCTACAACACCTCGACCAAGATCCTGGCGCGGACGACCAGCCAGGACCGCATGCTGAAGTCGGCCGAGTACTTCATGGCCGGCTTCTTTGGCCTTGAGTGGACCCGGAACGTCACGCTCGAGCCCATCCTCGAGACGTTTGGGCTCAACAACTCGCTGGCCGGGTACTTTGCCTGCGAGAACGCCCTCAACTTCCGGTCCCAGGGCGGCAACAACGCGTCGCGCGCCTGGGAGCACATCTACCTCGCGGACGCGACGGAGCGCCTGCGCAAGTTCACCGGCGACTACGACTGGACCGTGGCGGACAGCTACAACGCCCAGACCCTTTGCCCCTACGAGACGGTCGCCTACGGCTTCTCGCGGTGGTGCGACCTGTTCACGTACGAGGAGTGGCTCGACTTCGAGTACAGCATCGACCTGCAGTTCCAGGGCGGGTCGGGCTTCCAGTCGCCGACCGGGCGCGCCGTGGGCATCGGGTTCGTGGAGGAGTTCCACGCGCGGCTGCAGGGCCACCTGTACGACCTGCCCGAGGGCGCGACCAACGTCAACTACACGCTCGACACGATGGACGAGACGTTCCCGCTGCACCAGGACATCTACTTCGACTTCAGCCACGACACCAACATCTACTCCGTCATCACGGCCTTCGGGCTCAAGCAGTTCTCGGACCAGTTGCCCTCGACGCACCGCCTCGAACCGCGCAACGTGACCATCTCGCACATCACCCCCTTCGCCGCCAAGATGGTGTGGGAGGTCATCACGGCGCCCCATCCCGTCAAGGCCCAGCGACCCGACCCTTCCAAGGCGGCCAGCCAGGCAGACTCTTACTATGACGAGGGCGATGCGACGAAATATGTCCATCTGACTTTGAGCCAGCGCACCGTGCCGCTTGGCGAGAGTTATCCCGAGTGTGGCCGCCGCGATGACGGCTGGTGCGAAATGGGCACGTTTATGCAGATCCTGGACGGGCTGTTGGAGCAGGCCAAGTTTGAGTACAGCTGTTTTGGAAATTACACGGGCGGCAGCAACGTTACAGACGGTAAGTCAGACGACGTCAATTGATTCTAATGGGGGTGTTGTGCAATTGCGGCCCAAGGTTTTGTTCAGTGGCTAACAGAGTATTTTACAGGGGTTCCAGTGGTCAAGAGAGCGCTGGGCGGTGGCATGGGGTCCGGGTTAGCGCAGTTTGAGGCTAGCGACCACTACTGGCTGTAATTGCAGGCGCCTGGGTCGCGTTGGCCGTTCCCTACAACGGCGCATTTCGTATGGAGGGTATATCTCAGTGCCCAATGTATTTTCAAGCCATACAATATTATCTGATCAATTACGACAGACTGGAAATTGTATTGAGTCATCAGGTATGTGTTGGCACTTTACGACCTGTATTCGAGCAGGATTTGGGACAGAAGAAACGAATCGATGCAAGCAGGGCTTCTGCCAACTTCCCTGGATGCGTGCCCCACTTACGTCACTGCCCGGATGTCTGAGCCTGACACCCGCGAAATCCATCCAAGTGCTCCAAGATGACTGCTTGATATGTGATTACTCGCATGCATGCAATTCCCGTGTAGCGTTCTCTAAAACCTGGCCTCACACCGATGTCGAAGCCGAGCAGCAAGCGCACCCTCCTCTGGGACTGGACGCTGACGCGAGACCACGACGCCACGCCGGCCCTGCAGGCCGCCGCGGCCGCGCTGGCGAAGCCCTCGTCGCGCATCGCCTCCGCCACCAACTGGAACGCCTGGCGCCCGCCCGAGCTGCCGGGGGGACCTGCCCTTCCGGCCCATGATCCGCACCCCCGCCCAGCTCGAGGGCGGCGAATGGGACATGATCCGCGGCAGCGTCGAGGCCGAGCTCCGGAGGGACGCTGAGGCGCCCGTCATACTGCATACCTTCAATGAGCCGGAGCGTATCCCGCTCTCGGTCGACGAGGCGCTGCGGCTCTGGCGCACGTTGATCCTGCCGCTTCGGCAGGCCCACGGCCATCGCGTGAAGCTCGTCAGCCCGGCTTGCGCCTCGGACCCGCCGGGGTCGCAGTGGCTGGACGCCTTCATGGCCGGCCTTCCTGAGGCGGGCGACAGGCCCGACATCCTTGGTTTGCACTTCTACACCATGCCGGACCAGAGCGCGGACCAGGGGCTGGCGGCAGCGAAGGCCTACTTCGAGGAGCGACATGTGCGCTTCGGTGGGCTGCCGGTTATCATTTCGGAGCTGGCGAGCACGAGCCGGGACCCCGCGGTGGTGGACCGGTTCTCGCGGGAGCTGGCGCGGTGGCTGGAGGGGCGGGAGCGGGGCTGGGTGGTCGAGTACGGGTTCTTTGGGGTGATGCGCGAGGTGGCGGACGGGTTCGTGAGCCCGGCGGGGCAGATGCTGGATGGGGAGGGAGGTTGGACGGGGTTGGGGAGGTGGTGGGTTGGGTTGAAGCCGATGGCGCTGTAGGAGACTCTGGGGTTTCATGCAAATGGGCCATGGATGTATATGAGACATTACGAATGGGCAAGTGTTTCATTTAATGAAATGGATATTCTTTCCAGACTTACCTGATTGATTCAAGATATTCTACACTTTACATATATACTTTCCTTACCTTCAGACCTACCTTTGTGGTTTCATGCTGACGGAAGAGCGACGACAATGGTTCCATTCCCGCTCTTCTACTTCCCAACCCCCTTGTTCTCCTTCGCCGCCGCCTCGGCCTGGGCCTCCTTCATGCAAGCATCACACGCGCACTCGAAGCCCCAAGTCGCGAGCCCCTCCTGCCGCTGCTCCCGCGTCAGCTCCCGGCCGGCCTTCTCGCCGAGGTAGCTGACAAAGACCTGCTCCCCGGGGGCGATGTCGCGCAGCGCCCGGACGCCGAGCCGCTGCGAGCGCACGCCGAGGTAAAAGAAGGCGGCGTTGGGGGCGCAGGCGTGGTTGATGCGGCTGAAGACCGAATACACGACGCCGCCCACGATGACGCCCTCGGGACGGGCCGGGTCGTCGTAGTCCAGGACCGCCACGTTGTTGGTGCGGTAGGCGGCCAGCGCGGCCAGGCCGGACGCCATGGCCTCGTCCAGGGCCCGGTCGGTCAGGCCCTTGACGTCCATGTACCAGTTTCGCATGCGGGTCCGGTCGCCGTCGCTCACGCTCTCGAGCTGCGCGGGCGAGGCGTATAGCGACTGGAAGGCGGCGCGGCGCCGGGGCGGAAGCCGGTCCAGGGCCTCGAGGAGCTGGCGCACGCGGTGGTTGCTGACGCGGTCGCCGCCCCGGGGCGCGAAGAGCAGGGGCTCCTCGGCGAAGAGGAGGGCGTGTCGCGGGATGGCTTGCGTCGCGAAGAGGCCCTTGCCGGTGCCGGGGGCGTCGCGGACCTCGACCGGGTTCAGGGTGCCGATCTGGCCGTCGCGGATGACGTGGCCGGCGGGCCGGGGGGCGGCGCGGCTGCCGCTGCTGCGGGAGCCGGTGGAGGTTATGCTGGAGGTGGAGTCGCGCCGGGTGGGCGACTTCATGAAGGATAATCGGCCCTTGGGTCCGGCATCCTTGGTCGGGGAGGTGATGGGCGTGTGGGCCTCACGGTTCGTCTCGTCGACGCCTAGTTTGATCGAAGGGGAGTCCATGGTGCCTACAGGGTCTATGTCAGATCTCTATTTGTGTCACGTCGCCTCAGGACCGGAAACGGATGCGGGATATATAGCACATGCAGCTAGTCTATTGTATTGAACATTTCTTTGTCTGCCTGTTGGCTTGGACCCGGGGCGAACATCAAAGAGTCTTTGTTTAGCAAAATGGATTGTGCACTGTGGTTCCATAGTCTATAGATAATGCGCCAACGAGGTTCTTTCGGCAGCCTTGTTGGCTTGTTGGAACAATGAACCCAACAGCATGTCATGGCATTATGGTGACCACGCTTATTCAAGGCCATCACCACAACTACAGGATGTATTAAGCTAACCATTTTCCTGTGAAAAACCACCGCAATAAAAAGTAAAAAAATCCTAAGAACCCGAGGATGTAGGCGAAAAGATCCGCTCTTGGATGACCGTATAAGCGAGGTGCGATTGCCGGTACTGTAGCTTTCAAGAGTCTTGGATCACCGAGCTTCGCCTCCATTCTCCCCCTCACGACAGCAAAAGGACACTGCCTCTTGGCGTCTGGTGGGACATCGCTGATCCGATGATGCGCGTTCATGAGGTACGCCCGGTACCTCTCGTGTGTCTTCTCCTTCTCCGCGTCGTGCGCTGGCATCGCGTCTTCTCCTTGCACCATTGCGTGGCCTATGGCGCAACGCCACAGCGCAGTATGGTTCCACCTGTCCTCCCGCGTCCAAGGCCCCTCCGGCCTCCAAGGCCCCTCCTTGTACCGCAGGCGCGCTTTGTGCCTGTTGCGGATCGACCAGACCCAGAGGAAGACCGACTTGAGTAGTTCGGCGTTCCGGATGATGTTGTATGTATCATCCGTCGTCTCGGGCGTGACGACGGCCGCTTCGAGCATCCGCAGCAGCAGCGCCTCTTTCCTGCGCCCCTTGGACGTGCCGCATGTCGGTTCGGTACACCAGGTGAGGCCTTGGGCGTCGGCGCTGCGGTTGTCTCCCGTGTTCTCCCTCTGGGCCAGCCAGCGGGAGTCGGACGGCGAGGGGATGTGTGCCACGGGCCGCGAAACCACCAGGCCGAGGTCGGTGGCGGGCTCCGTCCCGTCCGAACGTGACCTCTGGTATCGCAGGTAGAAAGAAGCCTTGCAGATGCGGCAACCCCGAGGCATCCCTCCGTAATCCAGCAAACGCTTATAGGTCGATTTCGCCTGGCATCTTTCTACTTCCATTAGGCGATGTCTCCGGATTGTGTGGAACAGGTGACCCATGAACACGGGATCAGTGGTTCCAGTATGCGGGCATGCCTGGCCGAGACCGGACTGCTCAAGGCGCCTACGTATGGACAAAAGCGCCTCCTGGCTGCCAAAGTCCGGGTCGGATTCACGCTGCTGCGCCAACGGGAAATACGTCCGAAGGCGGCCAATGGACGGGTCAAACGCCGTATCACACTGGCCGCACGCGAAAGCGCCTGGCGAAAAGCACGCCTCGGTGTACTCGTCGAAATCGAAACGCTTGTGGGCGCAGACGCGAAAACGCGCGGTGCTTCCGATGCAGATCAGTCTTTGTTCGTCCTGCAGTGAGCCACGTGTGGGCATCTCCGGGAAATGGATGCGTGCGTGGAACTTTTGGCAGCCGGCGCAGTGGACTGGACGCATGGCGCGCTGTAGCTGCAGCCGGAACGGTTCGATGCGGCGCAAACGCTTGCAGACAGAGCAGAGAGTGTCACGCAGCAAGAGGCCCGCTATTTCGAACATGACATCGCCAGCGGGCGTGTAGATGTTGTGGCGTAGGTCGTGCGGCGGCATCCAAGACGGAGCCCCCGACAGAGCAGCCGGATCGAAATTCCATGGCGGCCCGTATTCTCTCGGTGCACTGAAGAGGTTTACCTTAACCTCACAAAGGCCGGGGGCGATCGGCCGGGTATCCGGGACGCCGGAGTAGTCCAGCGGCCGATATGGCGTCTTTTGCGGCCGAAGGCAGAAGGATGTCAGCGTTCGGTCGTAGCTCAGACGCCGGAAACGGCGACAGGTCCTGGCAAGGCAGTAGAAAGAGTCGATCGACAGACCCTGTAGGATATCGAGCAGTAGCTCGTCTGGAAGATCCATTAATTTGGCCATCATGGACAATGTCGATAACAGTGAGACGCACGAATCTTGCGGTTTGTTAATGGAATCGATAACAAGACGAAGTTCAAGCTGGGTACCAAGATACATTAATGATCACCTTGAAAAATATGTATATCATAGTTCGGAGATAACTCGCCACTACCATTAGAGTTACCCCGTCCTTTGGTACAACGAAGATTGATAACACCAAGACGCTATCTTCAAAGGGGGCTTTCCTTTTCGGAATTAGAACCAGAAGCTATGATAAGAGCTGATTTTTGTTTGGTTTTCTCGCAAGACAGCCGTGGATACGGCAATATCAAACTCTCGTAGCAAAACCGAGTGTATCATGGGACACCTTAAACTTCAAGCATATCATAGGTTTCTTGCGCAAACCCCTGTATCCGATAATTTATAAGCTTGCGCCCTTTCCAGTCGAAGCACCTCGCTTTGAAATAGAAAAAGAAAAGCGAACTAGACAATCCATGGGCATCAACACAATGGCCAGCCTGCAAGGTCTCCCAGACGAGCTGCTACTCGAAATACTGCAGCAACTTCCCATCGAGTCATTCTACTGCATCACAAAGACCTGTCGCGTTTTCAGACGCCTGAGGCATGATAACACCTTAAGCGAGTTCCACTATGATCCAGCACGGAGGCCTGAGCCTGACGCAAAGTGTTTGAGCACAGCGTCGATCGATAGGTATCAGTTTGACATGGGGATCTATGAGCCGCCAAAAGAACAGGTTCCTGCATGGCGAATCAAGAGAAACCAATGGGTCGAAACTGATATTTACTCGTCGTTCCGAGGGTTCATATCGGATACTGTGTTTTGGCCCATCTACGACTGGCAACAAAACGCCCAAATGGTGCCGTACGACCTTCGGACCGAAATCCACTTCGACAAGGATATGTATAAGACTATACATCTCCTGCTGCGAGACACCTTGTGTTGGCCGTGCTACGAGTTTCGATTCAGCCCAAGGTTTCGGGAGAACATGCAAACACTCATGAGCCCAGTACGCTGCGAGGGCTGCGGCATCTACCACCCCAGGATCCATTTTGGCGGACTTGACTATCTTGATAAATCCGTGAGGTCACAGCCCACTTGTGTCGGCCGCACCCGCCTCTTCAAAGTGTGCGAGCACGTGCGCTTAAACTGGAAAGAATACCAAAAAGCCTCTTGGTCTGGACATTTTGACTGCAAAGCCTGCAGGACGTCCTTCCGCTCGTTATCAGCGACCGTGACAACCCATATCGAGCTCCTGAAACGACCCCACACAGCGTTCGTCGTGGACGAAGATACAATTGGGTTGCTACGGAACCACATTGGGAGTCTCAAAGACGACGTTTGTCCGCACGTTGCCCTCAACGGAGCCGATTTCGTCGACTATCTCTTGTATAACATCCGAAGATGCTATGCAAGAGACGGCTCGTGGTCTTGCTCGAATACCACCGACATGCCGCTTCTGGACTACGGAGGAAAACCTTGGACATGCCGCTTATGTCGTACGGTAGCTTCCATCTGCCACACCGACTCGCCCGTCCACGGGATGGAGCATACGTCGCAGATGGAACTCGTCATATCAAGACCCGTCGTGCAATTCAGTCTACCCTCTGACGCGGCGTGGCTTGCGCAGGCGGAGCGAACGAAAGATAGCCGACCTGCGGACGCCCACAGAATCACGTGGTGTGAGGACTCGACCTGCGGTTCCTCCAAAGGCGGCCGGAAAGAGGCGCTGCTTATACGCATGCTGGAGATGGCTATGCGTATCCCCGAGCGACACAAGATCTACGGCATCTGCCCGATGGAGAGAAGCCAGTGGCTGCATCGCGTCTTCTGGTGGTTTTGGTCGGCGGCCGATCCCACGCTAAGCCTGGGGGAACAGGCAGAGTACAACACAGTGCACTTGGATCAACCAACCATCGTCAGTGTTGTTGTGCCCAACATGACCAACTCTGTTGAACGTTTACTTTTTGATTACGAACGCTTAGTTCTACAACGAGTCCGCCCCGGGCGGCTACGCCTTGCCCCAGGACGAATTGAGTGTCTGGCTTGCCCGTGCCCGCCCAGAAAGGTATCTGAAGAGTTTGCGCCCGCATATTCCGGAATACAGGAGGATGGCGGCTGCCGTGCGCTTGGCCGTTACTTTGGGAGATATTCGCTCGTCCAGCCCCGGACCCGTGATCCCGAACCTAGATCTATACGAGGCCTATCTGACAAGCGAGGGCCGGATCTACAAGTCTGACTGGGGTGCTTGGGGTAGGGCGTACAGGACGAAGATGATTGGAAAGCTACGAGGGATGCTCGGAATCCACTACCGCGTGCCCGTAGTCGGCGGGGAAATGGGTAGTGATAAGCCCAATGGTTCGACTGACAGCTAATTAGTCTGAGCTATAATAATCACTGTTCCTCAACCGCGAGCCTGCAAGCGACGAGAGGGCGGACAGCGCAGGATCCGATGCTACGGCCATTAGCTAATAGCCTTTATTTGTTTCATCTTCTTTTTATTTTATCTTTTTTTAAATAAAACCTTTACGCGAACCCTGCTTAATTAATAGGATAAGCGTTAAAATTTCGTGTTAGTTGACCCCTTTCTCTTCAAGGGCGGTGATGTGTTAACTGCCTACTTATTGAGTACACTGTCGCACTTTCCGGTTCAGGGCTCCGTTCTCAATTGGGATTTGTACGGGTGTGCACCCTTGACAGCTCACCGAAATACATGCAGATAGCCGGGGTGCAATGCAATGATTCGTCTAGCCGTCATGCCGTGCTGCCTGGAATGAGGCATTCTTGCATGGGTGGCGCAGTCTGGAACGTCAAAAGGACGGCTTAGGTGGGGCGCCTCGCTGTGGGATAAGCAGAAGCAACTCAGTCGGTGTATGTTGACAGCCTCCGTTGCTTACATCAAACTTGGGTTGGAGGGGTTCTGATCGAGTTGCCATCTAATATATATTTGGTCACTTGATTATAACTCGGTCATGGGCTGCCCCCTCGCTCTCAGTGCTAAGTAAATTTACATGCAACCTGTGGTCATTGAAACGCATACGCCCTTGAATTGACCATTTACTTCTCTCTTGGGTAACTGATCTGGGTCACTCTCTTTTATCATTGAGTACCTTAGACGACGATGATATGCGCTGCCTGTTCAAAAATCTTTGTTGGTCCATCCAGCCCTACGACAGCCCTAAGCGACCATCACCAGACAGCTTTGGAGCTCGAACAATCGGCAGCGGCAAGATGTGTCATTTGCTACTGGCTCTGGCAGGACTTCGTAACAGAGTGCGCCCGCCAAGGAAGCGGTGCTGCAAGCGGGGAGACCATGCCTAATTCAACGACAGTGTTCCAAAAGCGGCCTTTGCGATATCGATGCGACGCGCTGATCTTGGGTGATCCAGGCTCGCGTATCGTGATGCCTTTGGGAAGAGCCAGGAACTGGAAAGTTCTTGAGCTTGCCTTCAATTGCCCGTCAGATTTCATGGCGGGGAACACATTCAATTGGAGGAACAGTTCAATACAGGGTCACGCCCTAATGGCCGACAAGTTTGATTTCTTCGCTTTGCATGACGCGTCAGGTGAATGTTCCTGCGCTCGACTATCTATGGTGGCAATCGGCTTGCTGATCAATGTGTCCAGAGCTGCAGGAGTTCCTCGAAGGGGCGCCCAGTCGACAACAATCAATATCCCTCACGTCGCGCTTGCAGCTGGCTGGCCGATGGCTCCGAGAATGCATTGAATCTCATATTACATGCAGTCAGAGGAGGTCAGAAGCGCCAACGCGCTATCCAAAGCGTCTCTTGGACATAAGCGCAGAGGGAGTCGTCCGGTTGTGGACGACCCCAGAGGGCTTGATACCAGGACCACGACTACGATACGTGTCCCTTAGCCACTGCTGGGGCCCCACGAAGATCTACACCCTCAACACGGGCACCTACGAGGCGTTGTCAGACGGCTTGCCCGTATCAAAGCTACCGAAGACCTTCCAAGACGCCATTTATGTCGCGCGGTTTCTGGGCGTCCACAACATTTGGATTGATAGCCTTTGCATCTTCCAAGACTCCGTCGCAGACTGGGAGAGGGAATGTGTCACAATGCTCTACGTATACGAAAATGCCCTGTTCAACATAGCCGCTACAGCAGCAGACCGGGCCGACGCGGGATGTCTTCACCCTCGAAATTTGGACGTGACAGAACCTTGTATTGTCGACACCACGTGGGGCTCCGAATATGGCTCGCAGCAGCACGTCTACAACAGGTACCTCTTCATCAACACTCTGAGTAACGAACCGCTAGGGCACCGGGCATGGGTCGTCCAGGAGGTTCTGCTGGCTCCTCGCGTACTGTACCTCAGCCAAGAGCAGTTTTTCTGGGAGTGTCACGAGGTGATAGCTTGCGAGACGTATCCGGGTGGACTGCCTCCCATGATGCGCATGAACTGGAGCCGGGAGCCGCTCCTTTCTCGAGGCGGCGCCGATCGAGAAAAGGCGCAGAAGCTCTGGCAAAACATCGTCTTCCGATTCTCCACTTGTAAGCTCACCCGAGCATCCGACAAGCTTGTGGCCATCTACGGCATTGTCCAGCTCATGGAGCGTGTCTTGCAAGATTCGTGCATTGTGGGCATGTGGAGGAGCGCACTTCCCGCGCAACTGCTATGGCACAGTGGACAAGCCAACTTCCTGACGAAGCCCCCGACCTACCGTGCTCCATCATGGTCCTGGGCGAGTCTTGATGGACGCATCCACGCGGGTGGGTTCGAGCAAGCAGGGGTGCTGATAGAGATCCATGAAATAGTCGGCGACCCGTTCACCCGCGCTTTGGTTGACCAATCTATATGGATGAGACTTGAGGGGCACCTCTTCGGGATCAAAAGTGGTCTCTTGGGAACCCAAGGTGGACGGAGCAGCTTGTCCACGGCTTGAGCTGTTTGGCCTAGTTTGGGAAATTGATCGCGTTCGGTTTGACACTAGCGACGTCGCCGAGGGGATCGAAGGAATGGTGCCAATACTGTTGATTCAAGCTTTGCGCGTCGATAATCGACTGGGCCTTGCCGGTATCATGCTGCAGGCGCACGATGCACAGCATGGACAAGAGACTCAAAACGAAGATGACAAAGGCATATCGAGGTTTAGCCGCCTTGGCCTTGTGGATCTCATCGTTCGTGATCCTCGTACTTGGGAAGTAGCAGATGTTGATGGTTGGATATCAGCGCATGGCAAAACTCGTTCGATAATATTTATATAGTAACTGCGTTGCCCATAGGATCCAGTGTACCACTAACTACGGTATGTCGACTTTCGAATTCATGGTAAACCAGGCCCTTTATGTTTACGAACTTAATTATAACCTGGGCTAAATTAACTCTATCGACGGTATTAATATTGGCTTGGTCGGCATTCAGCTGCACGTTGCTGACAATGCCGCAGCGACGATCGGTGCCGTCGCATCAAATATATTAAGGCCCAGATCACCAAGAGAGCGGGGTTCGGCAGCCACAGGACTTGATAACAGGAAGGATATATACAAAAGCAAAAACATTTACTCAACATATCCTACATATAATTCTCTTATAGTATCGGGCTCTACGTCATGCAAGTTGATGGCAGCTGTGTGAAGTTTAGATCTACGACAAGTTTCAGGATCTCAGCCCAGCTGCCTGCTCAGCCGCACCGAGAGGAAAAGAAAAACACTCCAACGACGAACGAGAAGATGTGCTATATTGAGAATCATCAGTAGGCCTGTAGATAGTATCAAGTAATGAACTGCCTGTCTGGAATGCCTCAGGGTTTGTGAAGATGTGTATAATAAGGTCTGCAGTCACCACTCCGTATCATCAATCTTCACCTTCATCTCCATCAAGCAACACATACTAGCTCTGCTCTTCTACTTACATCTACAATCGTCTCAAATAAAGCCCACACACACACACACACACACACAAAGCCTCTCCAACAGATTCATCACTGGCCATCCACCATGTACTCTTCCATCAAGATCGTTTCCCTCCTTTTCCTTGCGGCCCTCGGCCTTGCCAGCCCTGTCCCCGACTCCCTTCGCCTCGACAACGGCCAAGAGACTGTCAACGCGGCACTTGGAACACGCGACCGCGGCGCCGTCCTCGATGCCCGAGGCAACTTGGATTGCAAGGGGCCCGCTTTCTGCGAGCCCCTCGGCGATAGCCGCGATGATGCCTTCCGCCAGATCAAACCTGGAAAGTGAGTCGTTATCCATCATTTCTTCCTTATCATAACATGGTACATATACTAACAAGAATGGCGATATGCCGCACCTACCTCACGGGGGTTAACAAGGGTGCGAGCGGTACCTGCAGCGGTACTTGCGGTGTATTCGTCAGCGGCAATCATTGCTCGGTTCTGGGCTCTCAGCTCCAGGTAAGCATATCTGATTCTCCACCCCCACATCGGCAGATGATTGATTGGACGCGACTGACGGTATTTGTTTCCCTCCCCCATAGTCATCCTACGAAGCCATTCGAAACCATTGGTGTTCGCACTGCGGCCGCGAGACCCTGGACAACGGTTACATGGTAAAGATCGACCGCGTCACTGGTTGCTAGATAGGGGTCGACTAGACACATGTATTTTTCCTGTCCATTCTTGTGGTATTCATGTTGGCGGCTATATAAGTGACGTCGTCGTGGTGGCGCATGTATTATGTAAGCGTTCACGGACGGATCCGGGGCTCTGATCTGTAGATCTGTGGGGTGGGGTCAACGGGAGCTTACTGTTTAAATTGGCGATCATTAACCCCGCGGGAATAACTGAGTCTATTAATATATCAACAGCACTTTCCCCGACACCCAACCAAGTAGCTACCCCTGATCAATGCCGTCCTGATTGATCAGCTTACAACTCGAAGATACCTTCTTCGGTCCAATTATCTATCCTCCCTCAATTGTTTTCTCTTTCAACCCGACATATCGCAGCACACCACAACTAAATAAGCCGGCACTTTCTTACAATGGCTGCCCAGATCCCTCAGGAATGGTTCGGCGAGAAACTGCGCGATGGTGCCGCGTCACCAGAGCAATGCACCACCCTGAGAGCATACTTTGACAGCATCATGTCCGTCGACGACGCGGCCAAGATCCTGACCCGACCGGTCCAACAGGCCGCGACCGCCGAGCAGGATCAAACCGAGGACGAGGTGGATGAGCTGTGCAACCTCTGGGCCATCGTCATCGACCTGATTATCGAATGGCAAGTCGCCCACCCGCAGATCCTGCGTCTCCTGGGCGCCATCACCCGGCTTCCCGCAGTGGACCGGACCGGCAAGGCGAGTCTGGGCACCTTCACCGACGACGCAGGCGTGTTGCGCGAGTACCAGCTCTGGGGGCATGTTCCTAAGTTTTGGAATATGCTGAGTGACTACTGGCACTGTAAGTCAATATCCTTTCGCGAGACCCTTCACCCCCTCCCTCCCTTTCTCTGACCCTGCTGCATCTTGTGAGCAAGTCAACTAATACCACTCGTAGCGTATGTCGCATGGAGGAACCAAGCTATCAAATCCCCACAAGACAGTGACATAACAGAAGAGAACGAGTGGACTTGCCTCAACGCGTTCGCCGCGCTCGCTCTGGTCGAGGATGGACCCTTCCAGGGCATGAAACTGTTGAACGATTGGGGTCGTCAAGCTCTCGACCTGGCCGCCCAGGGAGGGGCCGCCACTGCACCCGTCGATGTGCCCGTGGCGGCGTCTTGGCTCGTGCTGGCGGGCCCCGAACTACGGAGAACTCACAAACAGCAAGAAACACAATGGCGGCAGACGTTCGAGGATATTTCCAAGACGGAGGACCTTGCGCAACGGCTTCGCGATGATGCTACAGATATGGTGGCGAGACTTTCGGAGGATTAAGGAGATGATACCTGACAACAGCGATGGAAGTGGCTCGGGGCCGTGGGCGTCGATCAAAGAGTACATGTACATTATACCGGAGGCAAGCGGGTTGAAATGCAATGGTGAAAACCACACATGACACTTGAGATACGTGGTATTTACACATACTAACCTTGGCTCTTCATTCAGCTGCGTATGGGCATGATGATCTGGGTAAGTGACTTTCGAGGTGTATTCCTTCCTGGTTCAGTGTTTATTCCACGTTATCCCAGTGTCTTACGAGGGAAGAGGAACCGTTTATTCGAGAGATTTCCAATATTCCCTCTTGAGACATCTTGTTCCCTCCAAAAAGAGTAAGTGCTAACGCCGAGAGTCGATAGGGTGCATCTGGAGAACAATCAAATGCATCTTTATCAATGTTCAGGCACGGGTTGATGCATTGGGTTTATGGGGCTGTGGGGGGATCTGATTGGACGTCACAGGGTGTTACAACAGCTCAAGAGCGTGACTGTTGGTTGTACAGGCCTCCAACATGATGTGCGGGGAAGCGAGCGCGATCGAAATTCGTCTGCCGCCGTTTCCGCTGCTCCCAGCTCCCAGTTCCCAGTCTCTCTTCCCACCTTCCTCAGAATTTCCGGCTACCAAACTCATGAAACCTACTTAGGCCAAAGATCTACAATGACGGAAGACACAGCTACAGACACGCCTTACCAGTGTTTTCATTGTCCCAAACGTTTCAAGAAACCCCAAGACCTCGCGAATCACTCCCGCGCGAAGGGCCACCATCCGCAGCAGGCCGTCGTAGCAACTACTATGCAGCATGATCCTACCGGTTCCAACTTCTATCAAGGTCACCAGTACTCGCCAGATCTTTCAGCAGACCGTTCGACCATCTACCCACTCCTTCTAGAGCGATGCCATCCGCGCAGCCGCCTGGAGTCGGAGGGATACCCCCGACAGACAGAAGACGAGCTCGCCAACGGACCGACCCGACGGTTCTTCACGGCTCCGAACTCGCAGACAGCTCGGCTCGCAGTAGTATTGGACTGCGAAATGGCGGCTACAAGAGAATGCGAGCGTGAGCTGATCAGTATCTGCGCCCTGGACTTCCTGACGGGGGAAGTCTTGGTCAAGTCCCTGGTCAAACCCCCATTGCCGGTTGTACAGTGGAAAAGCGACATCCACGGCATTACTCCTACAGCCATGGCGGTGGCCCGCGCGAACGGCCAGACTCTGGACGGGCCGCAAGGGGCGCGGGCCGAGCTATGGAAGCACGTTGGCGAAGACACGGTCCTAGTCGGGCACGCACTAGGGCATGACCTAAACGCCCTTGGCATCGCGCACCAGAGGGTCGTGGACTCTTCCATTGTGACAGCCGAAGCCGTGTTTGGAAAGAGCAAGAAGCAATCTCGCCGCTGGGGCCTCGCTATGCTCTGTAAGGACCTCCTTGGACTTGCGATCCGGCGGGGGCGCGGTGTACACGACGACCTGGAAGACGCCTTGGCCGCGCGAGAACTGGTTCTATTGTGTTTGCGCCAGCCGGTAGCCCTTGCCGTCTGGGCCAATCAAGCTCGTTCCGCCAGGTCGCAAAGACAAACGAGGGGCAGAGGAGGTTTTCGGGGACGGGCCCGCAAGCAGAGGGCCCAGCCGCCGTCAGGGGACTATGATGATGAGGTTGAGGTTGTGAGATTCAGGGATGTGGTGGATTGGGACATGTGGCCCAAGTCGTCCCCGGACTGGTCGGACTAAGATGCGGAAACGGCTTTGTAATAGAATGTTACTTGTATCCTCATTAGTATTGATCCCCAATTGACCAAAAGAGACAACATCAACGAATAATAAGCGTACCAACGGCCACGGATTCAAGCTATCATCCCATTTGGCAATGTTTATCCCAGTGTGTCTGCAGTGCGTTATCCCTTTTCGAGTATTCAATTTGGCTGGTTGCTGCAAGCAACTGGGACATTCAAGAAGACAGTTCTGACAGCCCCCTGGCAAAACGGTGGCGTCAACCTTGGAGCAATAAAATGCACTGCCATCAGCCACCAAAAATGCAGTCCCACCCACCAAGATATCCAACACCACATCACCTTTTACTGCGCCTCGCCCAGCTCAGGCATTTCCTTACTGAATCCGGTCCGTGGGGGCCAAAACGTCCCAGAGCGCTTCAAAGTGCACTTTTTGGTCCGAGTTGCCCGTGAGGCTCCCGGGATACCACCCTACCCCTCACGAGAGGGATGTCGGCAGCTGACATGGAGGGTACGCCTTTCTACATGTATTCTCCCGCTCATTCCAGGGCTGAGAGGATAATGCAGGTCACGATATTGGCTGGTACGACATGCAGCATACCAATAAAAGGCACAGGGGACCCCACGTCGTAAGCATCGGGGGGTTTTGTTCTTTTTGATTCCACATATGCGAAGTCAGTCAGGCCGGCAGTTGGTGAGAGCCTTACAACGACCAGGCTACCACCAGATACCTCATTTCCAAACGTATAGCCTCATCTTCGTTTGGGAAATGCCAATCAACAATCACATTGTAGTACCTTTGCACCTTGCCGGTTTTGGTTCACTTGATTGGTAGACGCACGGATCGATCAGCCGTTCGACTGTTTGGCGAAACACCAAACGGAATAGGGGCGAACAGCCTTTTTGCATGAAACGGCTCCAGGCCAAGTTCAACAGTGCAAACAGGGCACGACGAGTTCCCAATCACCCCCAGCGCAAACATGGCCTCTGTGGGTGTCGGGATTGACATCGGCACCGCCAATACGCGAGTGGCCGTGTATCGCAATGACAAATACGAGATCATCCCCGACGAGGACGGCTCGCCGAGCATGCCGTCCTACGTGTCCTTCGGTGAGAAGCAGCGGTTCTTCGGGGCCGCCGCAAAACGCCAGGCCAACCGAAACCCGGAAAACACGGTCTTCAATGTGCTGCGACTACTAGGGAGAGACTTCCTCGACGTGGGGCTGCAGGACGACTTGAACTATCTGCCGTTCCGGGTGGTAGGCGACGACAAACCACTCATTCAAGTCCGCTATCTCGGCCAAGAGGTCCGGTTCACCCCAGAACAGGTCCTGGCCATGATCCTGTCCAAGGCCAAGCAAAACGCCGAGGCTTATCTCCACCAGACCGTCATGGAAGTCCAGATAAGCGTGCCCGCGGACTTTGGGATCCGGAAGTACGACGCCGTCCGCGACGCCGCCGCCATCGCCGGACTCGAGGTCCTCGAGCTGCTGCCCAGCCCGACCTGCGCGTCGTACGTCCTGGGGCTCGGACGGCCCGAAAAGGACCCGTACTCGTACGTCATCGCCGACGCGGGCGCGGGCGGTTTCAGCGCCGCCGTGATCACCTGCGACGAGGACGTCCACGAGGTCGCGTCCGTCGTGGGCGACACGGGGCTGGGCGGCGAGGACTTTCTCAAGAACCTGGTCTACCACTTCGTCGACCGGATCAGGGAGATGTGGAACAAGGACATCACCAAGAACAGGAAGGCCATCCAGCGGCTCCGGAGTGCCTGCGAGCAGGCCATCTGCGATCTGTCGTCTGCGCAGTCGACCAAGATCGACCTCGAAGCTCTGTTCGAGGGCCGTAACTTCTATCATCACTTCACCCGGCAGGACTTTGAGGTTTTCAGCGCGCAGCTGATAAAGAGGATGCGAGAGACACTCGACCAGGCCCTAGATGAGGCAAAGGTCACCAAGTCTGAGGTCAAGTACGTCTTCCCCCTCGGGGGCTGCTCGAGGATGCCCCAGGTTCGGAAGTTGCTGTCCGACTGCTTCAACGGCAGCGATCTCGACAGATTCCTCGACACGGAAGAAGCCCAAGTCTGCGGGCTCGCTGTCGGTGCATCCATCAAGACGGGCGACCAGTCGAACAGCCGAGCCAGTGAACCGCTCCTCTTATCCGCCCTCCCGAAGAGTTTAGGGGTCGGAACTTGGCGGACCGGGACCGAAGTGGGAAGTGTCAACAAGATATTGCTCAAGAATTCGATGATGATCAACAGGAAGGAATCGGTATTTTCCTTGTCCCTCACCGACTACGACCCAGCCGTGTCATACACGCCAAAGCAGGGCAAGACCAAACCCGCCGGTGGTGAGCTTTCACCCGGCATGCGAGTCATGGACTTTTACGAGGGCGAGGGATTGTTTGCCTCGAATAATGAGCGTGTGGGCACACTGTATCTCGATCCGATACTGCCGCCACCTGGGCCGGAGGTCATTAGCCTCAGAGTCAAACTGGATTCGAGAAGCGGTTTCCGAGTTAAGGCCAAGGTGACAGCACTCGAGACAGGCTCTGCTCACTCTGGAAAGAAGAATTCCATCTCGATGTTCCTGGGGGATCGGCTGCCCGACGAACGCCTCCAGCAGTTGATAACGGACGAGGCGAAGTACAGAAGAGCCGACGATGCAGAAGCCCAGCGGGTTGCTCAGCGTGTGGACCTGGACCGGCAGATTTCCAGCCTGTCGGAGATGCTTTCTTCCGACTATGCAGCGGTGGTGGAGAGAAAGCCCAACTTGCGGGAGACCCTCAACAGCATGAGGACCTGGTTGGAAGATAATGAAAATGCTCCACTGGCCGAGTACCGAACCAAACTGCAGATACTGACCAGTATCCAGTGGGATCTACAAGACAGAGGCACGCAATCGCACACCAGCCAGTCTACAGCCGACCCTGCACCTCCTTATCAGAAGGACCCGGATGCAACACCTCGGACGCCCAGCGGATCTCGCCTCTTGAGAAAGGAGATTCGGGAGATGATTTCTTGGCTGGATCAAGTCCGAGTCGACTTCGACCAAAAGAAGAAACGTCTCGAGGAGACGCTGGAAGGCTTGGCGGACAGCGATTCCGATCCGACCGACGATCCCGAACCTAAAGATCAGAGCCCAACTCACAAACGACCACCCAGTATGGATGCAGCCGAGAGGTTCGCGAGCCACTTCGACGGGTCCAAGAAGTCCTACACGGCCGCGGACTTGGACATGATCTCTGCCTATCTGCGGATGAAGGGCGAGAAGAAGCACAGCCAAAACCCTAAACTCTACACCGTGCTTCGATTGATCGGTGAACTGCACGTATTTGACCAATTTGTGGAACGTAGTATCTCAGACGACCTGATCCCTCGCCTGAGCTACGAGTCTTTGCCGCCATCCATCAACATGGAGATTGCGAGGAAGTTCATGGGTCGGCGCTCGGTAGTGATGGATGTTTAAGTGATTATTCGTCATCTTGGACCTCGATCTGGACTTCTTTCGCAGATGGCAAACCTTTCACCGCACGATTGAGATGATGACATTATGAGACATGAAAGCCGGGTGGATGAAAGTGGGGACAACACGGCATAATGATTGGCGACATGGCATAACCATGGCATAACTAGGGGCCTCTTGACGACTTCACGAAACGTTTCTTCTAATTTGACCTGTCAGACAGAATACTGGTAGGTAGCATTGGTCTTTCTATGAGAGATATTGTTGAGGAGTTGTATGAGAACAGACTGGTCCCGATTATCAGCCCTACCAGGTATGAATCAAAATTCAGAGCACATGTCGTACATTGCCTATTTAAGCTCGCCGGCCTGAAGAACCTGCTGGTTCTCGTGGCCCTGGAAGATCTCATCGCCTCCGGATTTGGAGTACTTCCCGATCGACCAGGTCTGGTCAGCCGCCGGTTCCCAACCCGTGCCGGACCAGATCTGCATCCGCACATCGTTCTCCTCATCGATGCCGAAGATGTACAAGAAGGCTGTGTATATTTAGTAGCTGAAATCGTGGTATGACAATGACATCGTCGCCGAGGGAGGAACAGAAGCAACTTACCGGTGTTGTTCTTAGCCACCAGCGCGGGCTCCGACACGAAGGGCCCCGCCAGCGTCCACCACTCCTCGGCCGACGGGTTCCACCGCCCGGCGTCGTAGTTCTTGATGCGTAGCTTGCCGTCGTCGAGGCTCTTGCCGACCGTGTCGACGTGGTCGGGCTTCCAGTGGACGACGCGCGGCGTGTCGGTGAACTCGCCGCCCAGGTTCTCCCACTTGTCGGGCGCGGGCCGGTACGACTGCCCGTCCCAGTAGAGGTGGTGCAGCGCGCCGTCCGAGGAGTCGATGCCCCAGAAGTCCATGCGGTCGGCGCCCCACGACGTGGCGAGCGGGTTGCCGATGAAGCCCGGGCCGCCCAGGTCCTCCCAGGCGGACCAGTCGCCGCCGGATTGGTAGTACTTGTGCATCAGGGACCCGTTGGCGGCGTGGCCGACGATGTCGAGGCGGCCCTCGCCCCAGGACACGACGGCGGGGTCGCTGAAGAACTCGCCGCCAAAGTCCTCCCACTTGTCGCCCGAGGGGTACCAGTCCTCGCCCGTCCAGGCCTTGTGGACGTAGGCGCCCTTCTTGGTCCGCCCCACGATGTCGAGGCGGTTCTCGCCCCAGGACCTGGAGGCCACGGCCTCGATGTGGTGGTGGTGGCCGCCTCCCAGGTCCTCGGCGCCCTTCCACGAGGGGCCCCACTCGCCGCCGCCAAAATACTTGTGCATGACGTTGCCGCCCGAGGCGTTGACGTAGACGACGTCGAGGCGGCCCTCGCCCCACGACGTCACCGAGGGGCAGCCCTTGGCCTGCGAGGGGAGGTACTCGAACTCGCCGGCGGGCTGCCAGTCGTGGCCGGTGTAGAACTTGTGCCAGATGGACGCGTCCTCGGCGACGCCGAACAGGTCGACGCGGGGGTCGGACCAGGACACCGCCGTAAGGCAGGGGTCGTCCGTCATGGCCGCAGCGAGCTGGGATAATCATTAGATGGATGTGATAGGGGGTTTGGGTGTGGACCTACAGCTACGGTCTGGATCAAAGCGGCGAGCTTGCGGTAGATCATTTTCATTGCTTTGCTGGTCGAAACTCTGCCTGCCAATTATGGGACGAAATCTAGAGGGAGCTTCTTGACCCGCCCGAGCAGACGTCGGCCTTTATGTGTTTGTCGGTATCCGTAGATCTGCGATTAACAAAACGCCATTGCGATCATCTTGATGCATCTCCCTGCCGTGGTGGGGTTGGTCCGAGACATTGGCTGGGTGACGCCATTATCTTGGTCCTAACCATCCCTGACCCCAGAGCAGTAGCCCAGAGCACAGTAGCGCTACGGGTACCGCTACGGGGGCATGTCCTAAATTGGGCTGCAGCTGGCCAATGACGGTTCTAGGTCTGTAAAACATGGCGCGCAGCATGTGCCGACAAGAAGCAAAACGATTTACTTTCAGTGCAAGTACGGCCGGCACGCAATTCTCCCAGCTAGCCACCAAAGGCCTCTTGTACAGTCGAAGCAGGCGGGCGACGCAACCCGAGTTTAGGTGGGACGATGATCTGAGACACTCTCGGCCCCAGCCGCAGCTCGCTATGCCCAGTAGCCTTTTGGCATGGACAGGGGCCTGCAGCTACGTGCCGTCTGAGACCGGGTTGTCGGGGTCGAATGACATGGAATACCGAATGCGCCTACGGTTTACACGATGGCCGGCTAGCTATGCATCACGCAAGCCATGGATTGACTTCTGAGTTGTGGCACTGCTTGATTGGCGAGGTATCCCTGCCGGCGTCTAGCCTACATCTGCAGCCATTCGCATTGGAAACCCAATGTCTCGAAATAGCAACGCCAAAGTTGCCTCGCACAGCAGCAGATCGTCTTTGCTAATTCCAAGGCAGCTAACTCAGATCTACGATCGAATATATGCAAGTCTGAAACCCTCTTCCCTACATACAATACAGTGTTTGCCACTTCCTCAATCATCCGAAGCTGCTGGCTGCCGTCCTTCACTCCTCCACGTCGTCCTCGGCCTGCAAGCTATGCACCACCCCCGCCGCCGCCGTGGAGCCCATGTAAATCGCCGCCAGCACCGACTTGAGCAGGGCGGCGCAGTCCCCCACCGCGAGCACGCCCTCCACGCTCGTCGTCGGGAACGGCGAGGCGACCTTGACGAAGCCGCCCCGGGGTTCCAGCTCGAGCCCCAGCTGCGCGGCAAAGGGGCCCGCCTGCTCCGTGTCGGGCGCGTGCAGCAGGAAGCCTTCGCGGACGATGGTGCCGTCTTCGAGGGTGACGAGCAGGCCGTGATGGGCGTCACCCTCGTCAGATACCGAAGTCGGAGCCGCTGCTGAGGATACGACTGATTCAGGCTTCGTCGGGTCTTTGGCCAGCGACGCTATCTTCCGATCTTCTACACGGAACTTCTTGGTCGACTTGAGGGCTTCGCGAATCTGCACGCCGACTTGGGGGTTCCCGTTGGTGTAGACCGTGACCTGGTCTGCGAGCCGGGCTGCCATTCGCGCCACCCCTGAGCCCATCTTGGGGTTAGTCAAGGCGCCCGTGGCGAGAAGGCCAGCCGAGGGGCGACCGCGCTCCTCGTAGCCATGGCAGAAGGCACAGTGGAAGCTGTTTTACCGACAGGGTCAGCAAGTGTGTAATTTTAAACCGGCCTGAGAAAAGTGATGACGATGCGCATGAGTGAGGAGGAGGAGAAATGCTTGACTTACATTCTGCGACCCCACAGCTCATCATACCCAGGTATATCAGCCGGCATGATATCCCGAACCCCAGAAGCCACAATAACGCGACGCCCGCGATACCTGTTCCCGCTGGTGTCTACAGCCTCGAACAGAAGTGGCTTGCCGTCGCCGCCCACCTTCGCGACCCGCGCGATCTCGCAGTCCACAAAGCGAATCGTGTCGTACCGCGCGAGGATCTGCTCCCGCGACACGGCGCGGAACTCGGCCGGGTCCCTGTGGTCCCAGCCGGGCACGTTGTGCATGTGGCGCGCGCGCTCGTTGCGGAAGCGGGACGAGCTGAAGACGACGGCCGTGTGCAGCTGGCGGGCCAGTCCCGCCGCGGCGCTGAGACCCGCGGGGCCGGCGCCGAGGATGAGGACGTCGGCGACGTTGGCAGGGTTGGTGGACATTTTGTTCTGTGGGTTTGGAATAGGAGTCTGATCGATACGTAGAATGGACGGGGGATGTTGGATAGATAGATTTAGAGCTAGAAGGTCAGTATTGTGTGCGGGAATGGTCTCATCAGGAAATCAAGTCCTCGTGCTTCTCTTTAAATGAAGATGTAAACGCTTCGTCGAGACGCGCCGGAGACATACCTCGGAGACATGCCCATGCCTTGGGTCAAGTTGTGCGTAACATGTCCAGCAGCCAACCGAAATATTCTCGCAGGGTGCTGATCCTCGTCATCCTACACCAGCCCCTAGCCAAAAACACTCGCATATTCTGCTCACATCATGTAGTACCCACATACACACTATTAAAATCGGCAAGTTCTCACACATTCCGTGACTTGTCCCACGAACCGCGACCGATGAAAGATGAATCATCTTGATTCATTCGCTAGGATATGGATTATGGGCTCCATCTCAAAAGGCTCCGTAAAGTGTCCGAGATGATGATGTGGACCGGTCGGGGTGTGGGCCGGCGCCCTTTGCCCTTGTACGATAATCTGGAGTCGCGGACCCTCCCGTTATCCTTGCACATCCGGGGTTGCTGCGGAGCTCTGAACTCCCACTTCGCATACAATAAGGATGGTTTCAAGTGGTCATCAATTCATCGCTTCATCATATCTATGTAGGTATCTGAAGTCGTGTCTCATGTCTCGTGAACGGCAAGTCACATCCCTTATCTCAATCGCGCCAATCGAAGCTATTTCAGCCCTCCAAGTCATCCTCCGCCATCTTAGCCGGGTCTTCGTGACCAACATTCGGCTGCGAGACTGAGGGAGCAGGTCTCTCATTGAGCACCGGATCCTTCCAATTGACCATCAGGCTCTGGGGAAGTAGGGTGTCGAAGCTGGTGCGGACCTCCTTGCATTCCTTGATGAAGCGGAACCCGCCGATATTGAGCTCACATACGACCAGCTCCATCTTCATGCCCGGCGTCAGTTTGCCCAGAAGATCGTCGTCGAGGATGAAGTTCTCGGTGGGCTGGTGGACGTCGTCAACTTCCTCGGGTCGGGGGACGTTGCTCCAGGCGTGATCGATGATGGTGTGTCGGAGCAGGACAATTCCAGTGGGCGTGATCTTACCACCCAGGTCCTGCTCCTTGAGCATCTCCTCGTTGTGAGTCTTGGTGCGCTTCTTGGGTCGGTGGGTCGAGACTACCTGGTAGGCCTGCGTCTTGGTGCTGACAACGCGCATCTCGCGCGGCTCCGTCTCGTAGATGGTCTGCTTCAGCTTTTCGTCCTTGATTTTCTCCATGAGGTTAAAGCGGAAGATGGCCAGTTGCAGATGAGCGTCGAGCTCCTCGGGGTTGTAGCGCATGTCGACTCCCGCCCACTCGGATGCTTTCTTGTCCTCCGGGGTCTCACTTGCAGGCTTCTCCGGCTCATAGGCCTTGAAGATTCCGCCGTCGCAGAACAGGAAGCGGGCGGCAGTGTTGAACGAGTCAGGAAGGGCTGCGTAGAGATCATAGGTGTTGCGCAGCTCGTCGGGCGCAATGTCGCAGATGAGCTGAGCGGCCTTGATGTTGTCCGTGTATTCAGGGCACACATCGTGGTGGAGGACGTAGTTCAGGAAGTTGTGGATGATGCGTCCCGCCTCGCGGGTATCGGTCTCGGGATCGACCTGCGTGAAGCACTCGGGGATGAAGCGCGAGAGAAAACCCTTGACCACGCCCTCAAAGTCGACGACCCAGCCCTCGGCGAACTTGGGGTGGTAGAACTTGGCGCTGTGGGCGCCGGTCTGGATGAAGTCGGTGGCGGTCATCAGGCGGATCTCGTCCGTGGTGGCCTCGCGGATGGCATCGGCATCCATGCCGCCAAACTGGCGCTGGGTGGCCTGGATCCCGCCAAAGAAGAGGTACTTGTCGAAGATGTGGCCGTTGCGCGTCGCTACCTTACGCTTCTGGCGGTAGCGCTGGATGCAGTCCTCGATGCGCTGCTCGAACGGGATCTCGGCCGCATACAGGTGCTTCTCCTCCGAGGCTTCGGCGGGAGTCGTCGGGGTGTCGCAGAAGTTCTCTTTGGATGGGTTAGCTTTCAAAATCGTAAGAGAGAGTGTGGTTGTTCCAGAGGGACCTACCCTCGAATCCAGTGATGTGTCTTCGCTTCTTGCCAGTCTTCTTGTTGCGCTTCTTCTTCTTGGGCTTGCCATCCTCCAAGGCCAGGTCGGCGACACTGGCAGTGGCACCGTCCACGTCAGGGTCAGCTTCAGCAACTGCGTCGGTCGCTTCATCGCCGATGCTGGAAGGCTGCTCAGTTTGGCCGCTCTTGCTGTCCACAGAATGGACCTGGGAATTATTGGGTGAGGTGGTGGATTTCATAGCAGCCTCTTCTGCACCGTCGCCGACGACGGTCTGATCAGCCATTTTGCTTAACGCGACCGTGCAGTAAGTGTGTTGGGATATTTTGGTGGATGGTGGTTGTTGAAGTCGGCGATGTGCCCAAGGTTGGTGGAAGTGAAGGAGCAGTGAAACTGAAGGTGACGCGATGCAGCGAACCCTTCTTGCCTTCCAATGGAAAAACTGCAGTTGGCAGTGAGCAACGCAGATGCAGGCAGATGCTCTCGCTCAATTTTACTTATTGCCCTACCAGAAAATGGCATTGAAGCGAAATGCTCTATGGAGAGCACTTCAAGTTGAATACAAACCGCCGTTTGCTGGAAGAGGGCCCTCACTTTGCCAGCAAGCAACCTAACCTACAAAGCAGCCAGCAGCAGTGCCAATTTCTTCCAGCTGCGTTCAGTTTGCTTGGATCATAAATTGGACCTACCTGTAACCGCTGTGTCTTGTCGCTGTAATTGATGCTCATGCCAAATAACATCCAACATACATACTTATGGATTCTTTTCGTTGTTTGAAGATTTGCTTACCATCTACAAACACTGGCTTGTCATTTCAACCTCACCTTGAGATGAGGGTGGAAACAGGCCCCAATGCTTGGCAATTTCAACCACAAAAGGTAAGTAATGAACGCTGTATTGCCACCTCTCGATTTAATGATGAAGAAAATGGTATTATTTCAGTTCGTCTTTCTTCGAATGTCTTTCTTCGATTGGAAGCGGCCAAGTTGAATGGCCATGTTAGATGGGAGATATCCCCAACATCCAACTGCCATGGGCCAGATGACCGATGCATGTCTCAAATGTTCCAACACATCCCGTCGGGTGTCAGCACGTGCCAGCGGATTCTTTCATGTTATTTGCGACTCTTGCATCGATTGATTGATTCGATGAGGTGGCCAGATTGAACACGGGGTAGTGGGTTACTGATGCTTGTCAGATGCCCTCTACGAGATGACCTGCATCTGAATGATCGGGAAAGTGCGTGATGAGGCAAGATGGATATCGAGAAAGCATGCATGAGGCATGTTTCTCCTCGACCAGTGTGGCACATGGATTTCCAACGCAGATGCAACTGAGCAAATAGGAGGAATGCTGATGAGTGTGGCTCATTGCCCGAACTCTAGGCCAGAGCTAACATTAGTGGGTAGGGGTCCGCTAAACCATCGCCCTTCAGTGGGTAAGGCAGATTCTGGACGGGTGGCCTCAGTGGCTGAGCCGACGGAAACGCGCTGAAAGTCCGCCACACAGCAGGCGTTGGGCGCTACGAGACAGGCAGCAGAGCATTTGAACAGTGCTTCCAGAAGCGTCAGGGCGTGCCGTGTAAGCCGGCCGGACCGCAGCAAGACCACGTCGCCGTCAGACGTCACAGCCAGCACCAGTCAGCGGGCGGATTTCTGGGCAAAGCAGCGGCAGCAGCAGCGGGCAGCAGATCTTGGCCATTACAGTAACATGATGATAAGCCAGCGCCGGTGGGACTGGCGTTGAACCAATGAAAGTGCCCGTGCGGGAACGTGTAACGAGATACCAACTCGAGATTAATTGCCTGTCGTCTGTAGACGATGTACAGATTGTTCCAGTTTCAGTTGCCGGATGCTGTTTAATCCCAAGCCCCAACAGTTAGTCGGCTCTCTCTCCCGGTAATGCTGTTTGTCTGCGTCGCACCCGCCATGAAACCCATTAAATCTATCTGACATGCAGGAAAACACGGACTTTCTGCATGGACCCTGATGGCAAAGGGGGCACTGACCTGGGCCAAGGAAAGAAAGCAGGGGCCAATATGTCGGGGAACAGGTAATAAATTGTAGGAAAAAATTAAGCCTAACCGATGACGGCAGCGGTCTTGCCCCTTGGAGCCCTACGTACTTACTGCTGCTTCTTCTCTCTCACTCTCTCATCTCGCCCTCTCTAACTAAAGCTTTAGCGCTCTCTGTCTCCCTGATCCAACTTCTTCAAGTGACTGATTCCTTGTACCTTTTTCGAGTCCCCTATTATTGGACGGAACAACCTGTTTATGGCTGGCTGCGCCCTTCGTCACCCCTCCCACTTCCACTCCCGCGTCTGATCCCTTTCATTCGATTTGATCCTGTGCTTTTCCCGCCCGCCCTGCTCCTTTGTATTGTAACCTTACCTTGACCAACCTTACTCATACCTCCATACGGGCATACACCTACCTATTCTTCTTATTTGTAGTCGAACCGCACCCCCTCCTTTACGTGCGCGTTGGGAACTATTCTTTATTTTATTTTTTTCCATTTCCATTGACCATTCTCGAGTGCCGTTACATTGCCTTCAAGTTAGACAGGGTTTACCCAGGAAAGCCTGCCTATTCACCTGCATTGTCATCACATGTTGTCGTGGCTGTTGTGTTTTCATTCTTTGTGCGCGGCCGTACAAGCGCCGAACCTACTATTGATCCATTGATTGCCCGAAAAACGAAACGAAACCACCGAGGAATAAATAAACCTTGACACTCCGCCAACACATTCGGGTTAGAGGAGGAAAACCAGACCGAGTAAACCTGTCGAACAGGATCGCAAAACCTCAGTTACGTTCATCTAATGGGTACCACCAACATGAGTGCCGGATCGCCCAAGAAACTGTCCACGTCCGCGACCTTTCCTCCCCCCAAGCGCGGATTGAGTCGCGAGCGAGACATGCCCAAGCAATCGGACTTGGTTGACTACAACTACGCCGTCGCCGGACAGTAAGGATCCCTCTCTTCGCTTGCCCTTGCGCATATCGCCCGGGCTCAATGCGCGCTGCGCTGCTGCGCTTCATTTTCTGGAGGTACTGACAATTGGCGCAAACAGTGCGGGTACATTGTGCGATGCCGACGGCGAGCTTTTCATCAAGCCCTGCACCGCGCCCGAAATCAACTTCTACGAGTCGGCGCATGCGCTGCACCCCGACTTTGCCGAATGGATGCCCTTGTACCTGGGCAGTCTTGCCTTGACCGAGAACACGACCGACGAAATGATTCACGCAGCGATCCCCGGCATCGTCGAACAGGCCGACATTCCTACCCCCATCAAGGAAGAGATCCAGTCGCATCTCCACCTCGACGAGCGCCCCGTACCCCCGGCCTTGCTCCAGCGCTCGGCGACAATGGGCGCCGCTCCCCTGGTCGCACCAGCACCCGGCGAGAAACCGTCTTGGGTCCCGAATAAGAGCCGGAAGATCACGACGGATCGCGCCGTGGTGCTGGAGAACGCCAGCTTCGGCTACAAGAAGCCCAACATCATGGACGCCAAGCTGGGCCTGCGCCTCTGGGCCGACGACGCCCCCGCCGAGAAGCAGGCGCGCTTCGACGAGATCGCCATGGAGACGACGCACAAGCACAACGGGTTCCGTGTCGCCGGCATGCGGGTGTACAAAGGTTCCGAGGACCCGTCCGACCTGGACGAGGAAGGGTACCGCATCTACGACAAGTGGTGGGGTCGCAAGACGGTCAATGACGACAACCTCCTCAGCAGCCTGAAGCAGTTCATCTTCAACAAGCCCGCGGGCATCGACGAGGAACTCGGCAAGATTGTCGCGGGCGCCTTCGCCACCGATTTGCGCCGGGTCCAAGAGGTCCTCGAGGCCCACGAGAGCCGCATGTACTCGGCCAGTCTGCTGTTCGTCTTCGAGGGCGACGGCGCGGCCCTGCGCGCGGCCATTGAGGAGACGAGCGCGAGCGCCCAGGCGTCCGTCAATGCTGGTATCCGGGTGGACAGCGGCATCGGCATGGATGAGGTCGGATCCAACAAGGTCTATGTCAGCCTCGACGAGGCCGACGGTGGCGAATCGGGCGGCGACGAATCGGACGAGTCGGAAGACTACTCGAGCATGCCGCACATTTACAGCCTGAAACTGATCGACTTCGCCCACGCGAAGTGGGTGCCGGGGCAAGGACCCGACGAGAACATTCTGCTCGGGGTCAGAAGCTTGGTGAAGCTATTCGAGGATATGTCCCTGTAGCGGACTGCCTACCCACACGTAGGGAAACGATAAGGAGGGGAGAGTACGGGACAACGGAACACGGGGGGCCAGCTGGATGGAGCGGCGTGTACGATGCGATGATGATATCCTACAGCATATGGCGCTTTTGCATGTGCATTTTCTTAGAGGTTCGTGGTAGGGATGCATGGATCTTCTACTTCATCTTCATAAGTCCACACAACGGCGTACCGGACGGGGAACAAGGGCCCTCATTTTCTCAGTTTCAGACCTAAAAAGCAATATATACAAATACCTTCCTCTGTTGCATATATCACAATCCAAGGAACGTCTTGGTTACTACTTGGATTCTCTCTTATAATAGGTGCTGGTTTCACTAAGTATTGAAATATAGCAATTGTATCCGCGACTCAGCAAGTCGATCGTGCAGTGGAAAAAGCAATACCTTGCAGCACTCCGGTTACTTGACCAGTACGCAATTCATTTCGAGTAGGAGCTATGTCGCTTGGGCGCCTGTAAGCCGCCTGCCGCCTGTGACAATGCCACTAAAACGCCCGGAACCCCCACCTGCCACCTAATGATTCTGCCCCACCAAGGCTGTGAGGCTGAGACCTGACCCATCAATCAATTGAACGAGGTTGCACCCTCAGTCATAACCATCCATCATTCTTTCCCGCATCTTTCCAGCCTCCGTTATGTTAATGTCAGGAGTTGGCGCGTCGACAGCAATCAATCGCATTGAATCACTGCTGAAGTTTTCTGCGGTCTCGTAGGTAGCCAGTCTAGTCCTCCAGGTGTACGAATCGACTACACAGTGTCTGTCTTCAAGGAAGTCGCAATCCATCCATGTTGATTCCGTGTCGCTCTGTCTGCGTTGCTGCCACCCAAACCCACCACGCTCCCGCGCGAGAATAAACCTGACTGGTCATTACAGTGGTGGTCGTTCATCCCACTGTCATAAATTGATCTGGACTAGGTGGAATAATCGAGTAATCAAGACAGCCCGGTACTGGTCCGGTTTATTCCTGCGAACCAGCAAAAAAATCACGATTGTTGTGAGGCGCATCGCGTAGTAGTTACACACATTCTCTAGTCCTGCAGTCATCAATCTTTGGTCACCGCCGCCATGTCAATTCCCGGCTTAGGTCATATCGCTCCGGTAAGCTCAGCTCTCACTTACTCTCCCAACATCCTTTCCATCGCCCCGAAAATCTCTGCTGCAGGTCATATTTACGAGCAAGCATGACAACAGGCGCCCCCTCCAGGCTCAACCGCGGCCGCTGCCGCCCTAGTCGAAACCACGACCGTCAAGCTCCAGCCCTTCTGGGAATACCGATTCGAAGTCCCTGCCTCGACCACCCTCACCGTGCGCCTAGTTAACGGCACCGCCGAGAAGGACGGCACCGAGCTCGCGCCCAACACTCCCTACGTATTCACCCGCATCAAGTCCAAGATCAACACCTGGCAGACGTGTGAGCTCGAGATCACGTCGCCCAATCCGGACGGCTACCATGCCTACACTTCTACGCCCAGTAGCCCCGAGGGCACCAGCCTGGTCTCGTACCTGAACCTCCACTCCAAGCTCGAAGCCTCGCGCGCCCAAGTCCAGCGAAGCATCGCCGCGGCGGGGGAGAACAACATCAGCGCGGCCGGCATGGGCCCGCGCATTCTGGTCTGCGGGCCCGCCTACAGCGGCAAGACGAGCCTGGTCAAGATGCTGACGGCCTGGGCGACGCGCAGAGGCAACCAGCCCATGGTCATCAACACCGACCCGACGCACGGCATGCTGTCGCTGCCCGGCACGCTGAGCGCCGCCGTCTTCGCCACCATCATGGACATCACGACCGAGTGGGGAGGCACGCCGAGCTCCGGCCCCACGGCCATCCCCGTCAAGCTGCCGCTGGCCTACCTGTACGGCCTGCGCTCGCCCGAGGAGAACCCCAAGCTGTACCGGGCCCTGATCAGCCGGCTGGCGGCCGCGACGACGAGCCGGTTGGCCGAGGACCCCGACGTCCGCCGGTCGGGCATGGTCATCGACACGGGCGACCTGAGCGCCACCAACGCGACGCGCCACGAGGCGCTCGCCCACGTCGTCTCCGAGTTCTCGGTCAACATCGTGGTGGTGCTGGGCTCGGACCGCATCACGGCCGACCTGATGCGGCGGTTCGCGGGCCAGAAGACGACGCTGGGCGAGGACATTGCTGTCGTGGGCCTTGACCGGAGCGGCGGCGCCGTCGAGCGCGATGCGGCTTTCATGCAGAGCGTGACCGAGGCTATCATCAAGGAGTACTTCTTCGGAGATGTGCGGAGGAACTTGAGCCCGCATACGCAGCAGGTGCCCTTCGATGCCGTGACTATATGGAAAGTTGTCGAAGGTATGTTTGCTCTATTAACCTCGTCAGGGGCCCTCCCTCGTGGACTATGATATATAACTTCTTGCTACTCGATGATAACAAATGCCCCCTTCCTCCCTAGACCCCACCAACGCTTCGTCGGACGATGATTTCTACGACCCCGCGGCATCCGAGTCGAGCCTCGAAAAGGTGGAGCCCTCGCTGGCCATGTCCTCGTGTATTCTGGCCGTTGTTTACGCCGGCGTCCACGACGATCCGGACACGATCCGCGACGCCAACATCATGGGCTACGTGTGGGTCGCGGGCGTCGACGAGGCCAAGAGGAAGCTCAAGTTGACGGCGCCGGTGCCGACGCGGCTGGGTGACCGGCCGATGGTGTTTGGGAACTATCCGGAGCCGGTCATTGGGTTGACTGGTTAGAAGCACTACGATGGAATAGCAGGATAATACTTAGTGAGAGGTAGTCACATCCCGAAGTCAACTGAATATCATACCATTGTCACCATATGCGAATTAAGCGACTTCTGTTGTTTGTTCCTTCCTGTTCAAGTGTTTATTCCACGTTATCCTACCTGGTATATATTCCTTACTGTATCAGATTCTTTCCGTTTCAGGGTTTATTCCTCTGTTCCAGTGTCTCGCAGGGGATGGAGTAGCCGCCTCGTCGGGATTTCCATTATTCCCTCCCTTAGTCGCTGTCGCTGTCACTGCTATCGCCTTCGCTACTGCTCCCCTCGCTGCTGCTCCCGTCGTCTTCACTGCTGTCGTTGTCTTCGCTGCTGTTGTCGTCACCCTTGCCTCCCTGCCTTCTATGTGAGCCGCCGCCGCCACTTTTGATGGCCCCCAGAGCTGCCAGGAACTCCAATAGGTCATCGTTCATGGCGCAAACCTCCAGGGCCATAACCTCGTTCATCACCGCCGCCGAGTCGTGGCCCAATCGCATGGCAGCCGCGGTCCACTTGTTGATCTGTTTCTTCAAAGGGGCCCCCTGCTTCTGCTTCTTCTTGCTCTCCTTATGCTTGCTGCTGCTACCCATCTTGTCCCACCAGCTGCTCTCATTCTCTTTGTCTTTTCCCTTGCTCTTTTTGTTCTTCTTCTTCTCGCCGTCCGAGTCCTGCTGCTGCTGCTGCTGCCTCCGTATCGCCTCCATCTGGCTTGTGACCTGACTCAGCATCTTGGCCAGGTGCACCTCGGCCCGGTCGAACCGCTGTCTTCCCATCGCCCGCTGTTCGGACGTCAGGACGCCGCACTCGCCGACCTTGTCCCACCACTTGCGCATGTTGGCCAGCTTGCCCGGCAGGGGAGCCAGACGCTGGTGCGCCTTCCGCAGGGACCACTGGACCACGCCAAGCGGGTCGTCGCGTGAAGGTGCCGGGCCGTCATCGTAGCTTTGGCCCCTGCTGCTTTCCCCTGGAAAGGGTTGCCCGTAGCGGGTACCGTAGGGACCGGCGCCGGGAGGTGGGAAGTTGCCCCAGTCTCGAGGTGGCATGCCGCCGCTACCGCTACCAAATGGCGGGAAGCCGCCTGGGGTGAATCCTCCCGGAAATCCTCCTGGAGGGAAACCTGCGCTGGATGACGCTGGCCTTCGGGGACCGCTGCTGCTGCCGGGGAACCTACCTTTCGCGCCAAACATGAACTCGTTGAACTCATTGAACATCGGATCGTCCGTGGGAAAGAAGCTACGACCTCCAGGTCCCCCTCCTCTCTCGCCACCGTAGCCGGGCGGCGGGGCCGAGCCGGGAAACCCTCCATAAGCAAAGCCGCATCCTCCGCCGGGGAAGCCCCGTCCACAACCACCACCACCAGGAAAGCCTCCTCCTTCGCCCGGGTTCTTCTCCGCCCAGCGCCCTCGTTTGGGCTCGGCCAGGTAGTCCTGGATGTCCTCGTAGGCCTGACGGATCGCAGCGAACTTGTCGTTGTTGGCCTGGGACGCGCCGGCCTTGTCGGGGTGGTGCTTGAAGGAGAGCTTGCGGAAGGCGTCCTTGACCTCGGCCTCGCTGGCGCCGGGGGCTAGGCCGAGGATTTGGTAGCAGTCGCTGAGCGACGGTCTGGAGTGAGACATGATGATAATGGGGTCGGTCGCCTTTGTAGGGGACCAGGGTCCTGTGTGTGTCGACTTGTTTAGTACTTGCTGGAAAAAGTGTCTCTCGCGAGCGGGTCTTTTCGTTGTGTATGTCTCGAAGAGGCAATATGTTTGAAAGACTTGGACTCGAGTCTCTCTTTGTAAGTACCCATGTATATATATAAACTGCTAGAAATAACAATACAAATTGTCGGCAAAAGCCACAAAGGACTGCGATTTCAGCACTGAGACAATGACTTAGAAGCGTCACCGAGGTCATGTTTCTCTTTATCTCACACGTCGACAGTTCGCGTAACTAGAAGAACAATGTGGTTACTTGAGGTGATGTTCTGCCAATTTCTTCAGCTGTCTGAAGGTTTGAGTCTCGAGAGTCTGACATCACGTTTAACGGGCATTTCAGGAAACCACCCTCATGGCGTGGCATCCCTGTTGTGTCAGTTTGACATTCGATGTGACGCACCTGTCTAGATACCATATTATTCACTAACGACAATTCGTTCGATTTATGTATCTTGAACGGACCGTCCGTCGACTACCTATCGACTCTTCGTATGGGAAGCGGAACCCTCTTCAGAACTGCCAACTTTGGTCATGCTACCGAGTTGAGTATTCCTGGGGCTGACAGCTGTCCATTACCAGCTACTCCGGCGCGTGAAACCCAAGTGCGCTTGCCGATCGTGCATTAAGTGGTGGTGGTATGGTACAATCACAGACAGTTACTTACTGATGAACCACGTCTACCCTCCCCCCTTTCCCTCCACTGCTTCTCTACTAATAGGTCATACAGTTCGGGTCATCCTCACATTCTGCATCCAGATTCCTCCGCCACTTCTCGGCCCGCTCAACATCCTGGATCATGTCCCGCGGTGTCCGGCCCGCCCGGTTCGGGACGTCGAGGACCGCCGCCGCGCCCCCGGCGGGGCCCAAGAAGAGTCCCAGGATCCGCCGAAGGTTCTCTTCGCCGTCTTTGATCCACTGTTGTTCCCACTTTTCGCGCTCTGAACTGTCGTCGCGCAGCGGCCGGAATTCCCTGATGAGATACCGAAGCTTCTCGAACACCATGTGGACGGGCGTGTCCCCCTCGTCGTTGGCTGCACCGGGACTCGCGCCGTGGTCGAGCAGGAACCGGACCGTGTCGACCTTTTCTCCGAGCCAGAGCGCGTGGTGGAGCGTTCGAGGAGGCCCGCAGGGGGGTCCCAGAGCCTCGCCCGGACCATGCGCCCCAGGGCCGTGTTGCCGTGGCGGTCCTTCACCGCCGGGTTGGCCCCCTGATCGAGAAGGAAGTGCAGGACGTCGTCCCACCGCACCGCGTCGGATTCTTGGTTGACGGCCAGGTCGCAGTACTCGGCGGCCAAGAAGAAGGGGGTTTTGCCGTCCGGGCCCGGCGCCTCGAGGTCGCTGTGCGGCGGCAGCGCCTTGGCCGTCTCGATGGCCCGGGGCGCGACCGACTGGCGCTCTTGCCACAGATGAAGTGCAGGGTGGCGCCGGAGGGAGCCGGTCTCGCTGGCGAGGCAGTGCAGCGGCTGCCTGCCTTGGCTGTCCCGCGCCAGTGCCATGGCGGGGCCCCCGGGCTGTTCCAGGAGGAGCTGAACCGCCTCTACGTTGAGGTGGCGGGCGGCGATGTGGAGCAGGGTGCTGTTGCCGATGCCCTCGTCCTCGTAGTCGTCGAACTGCACGCGGACATCGATGTCGGCTCCCCGGTCAATGAGGCGCCGGATCAGGCCGGGCGTCCCCAGCGCGACGGCGTAGCTCAGAGCGGTCCCCGAGACGAGGCCGCGGCGGATGCGTTGGTCGCGGACGTCGGCGCCCAAGTCCAGCAGGAGCTCGATGATGGCCTCGCAGCGAGCTATGTGCTCTTCGAGCGACATCTCGTCTCCGGGGACGCTGGTAGAGGGCCGTGCACGCCTGGAGAAGGGGCGTGTTGCCGTCCGACGTGCGCTGGCCGATATCCGTTTCGGTCTTGGTCTCGGACCGCTCCAGCAGGAAGCGCACGACGGGCAGGGAGCGGGACCGGCAGGCCGCGAAGAACAGGTACCGGAGGTCGGGGCAGTAGTCCCAGGCCCCGCCTGGCTCGCGCCCCGCCCACTCGCGGCCGTAGGGGTAGTCGTAGTCGGCGTACTTCAGCAGCACCCGGAGGGCCTCGAGGCTGCCGTGCTGGACCGCCAGGTGCCAGGGCGTCGGGTATCCGTACACGCAGGGCATGACGCGACGACGGTGGAATTTCTTTAAGTATCGTTCGAGGGCGTCGGCATCATCCTGGCGGATGATGCGGTGGAGTCGGGTGCCATACGCGTCCCCGGGCGGGAACCATTTGGTAACGTAGCTTGCAATAGTTTTTGTAGCAGGGTCAGCAGTCCAGTCGGTAGGCGCCCAGTCTCCATCTTCGTCCAAGTCCTCCGGAGAGGCAGACAAGATCGACGAAGGCAACTTGGGCACATCCATGGTGGCTAAGTGACGGAGCGAGAAACGGGAGTGGTCTAGCGACTACTTCATGAAGAGCCCTTAAACGCCAGAGGGGACTCTGGCTTGATGTTAATACTTTACAATCGTCTCCACCTACTTACACACAGGGGTTGGGCGCAGGGGTCTATGGATCGATTATTGTGGACGCATCAAGATGTGGCCCCGATTATATCTCCCTGCCATGCCGGATGAGTCAATTGGCCGTATAATATATCGTGCCATCAATGACGAAAAGGCTGCTTTTTCATATTCACACTCTCCCACCCAATGGTCAAGGACAAAGTAGTTTTTTTGGCAGCACGGCTTGAAGACCTCTGGATGTGATTGGCGCCTCACGTGATCCGACCCTTTCAGCTAGGTCGCCCTTCTCTTATTACACCCTTAAGCTGATTGGATAGGCAGTTGCTGATCTGTTTGATTGGCCTTGTGATATGCAAGATAAGACTGTGAGATGTTACCCCGCTTGCTTCGGTAGCTAGGGTCATATTAGTGGCAGACCATCCGGGGAACTGTCCTGGAGCTGTCATCGTGTTTGGTCACCGCGTACTTTCTAACAACCAACGACATGTCCCCAAACACTTTGAACCAAGGTGACTGGCTGAGTGCACCTGGTGAGTACCGGGATCTGATCCATTATCTGTGTGCTTCAGACCCCAGGCTGAGACGGAGGGATCCCAAGGCTGTCAAGAAGGGCATTCCATGGGACAGTGTTCCAGGAAAGGTAGTAATGCTAGCATGTCAAGCCAATGCCACCGGGTTCGAGCAGCCAGTCACGTATGACACCCCACAGGGCCTGAAAGAGCATCTAGAAACTCGGTCGACTGACAATTTGAACCGGATATACATCCTCGAAGGTCAAAACCCAGACCTGATAGCCTCATTGGGTCACCATCACCGGATGCACCCCTCCTTCTTCCTGGAACACGAGAGAATCGATGTAGATGCCCAAGGTCCAACAAGGGAGAGTGACGTCATGACGCTACCAAGCATGGCTTTGAACCAGGAGCACTTCTGCATCAAGTACTTCGAAGTGGTATCGCTCCCGGTCTCTCTGCGTGGCACATTCCGCCTCAGATGTGCCACCAGCGGGCGTCATATCGGCGTAACTCGGATCATGGGGTCGTTCTTGGACTTTGGTGTCATGCGGCGGAAGTGTTCCATTTGGAGAAGGCGACGATGCATTCCTGACGTGGCTTGGGACTGTAAGTACCACAGATGGACCCCAGATGTCTCTATCCCCACTTGTAGGCCGAACATCAGCTCATCAAACCCGTGCAGGCATCATCATAACAGACCCTCCACTGACTCTGGTTCAACGTGACGAGCTATCTAATCACGTTGTTGCACCGTTGTCATTTCGAAGCGGTTATCCAGACTTCGTCCCACAGGAAGAACAGATGAAGACGAGAACTGGTCCAACTAGGACCTCTATGCTCGAAGACGTCTGCTTCTACCTCGAGCACTACTCCAGCCTACTCGACCTCAAAGATGCGGAGTCGGTGACCCTGGTGGCTAAAAAGATTGCCGTGTCCCACTTCAACCAGCTGCACGATTTTGTGAGATCGGTTGTTTTGAGCACACAGTGGCAGCTGTCGCGCCAGGACGACCTGAATCGCTTCGATGCTACCCAAGCCGAAGCCCAGTGGAGTGACACACAGGCCCTCGAACGCCGACTCGGCGAATACCACGAGGAACTCGAGTGCACCATGATTCAGTGCCGCGTCCCTCTCCAGGATCTCGACGTCGAACACGTAGGCGACTGGAAGGATGTTGGGGCTGACTTCCAGTTCCTTTACATGAGGTTCAAAGACATCCGGCGCCGCGTAGAAGGCCTTAATTCGGCCATCACGGCTTTGACCAACCTAGCGGCGGCAAGACAGGCGCTGAAGAGTCAGGAGGTTGCGCTTAGGGAGGCAAAGAACACAAAGGTGCTGACATTTCTTGGGTTGGTGTTCATTCCGCTGGCATACACCGCGACTCTTTTTAGCATGGCCGAGCCTTACGCGCCGGGCGGAGACAAGTTCTGGCAGTACTTTGCCATTTCAATCCCTCTCATCGTCCTGGTAGGTTCCCTCTACTACTTTTCAGCCCGTGGACTATCGATGATGTAGTGCTAGGGCAATCATCCCGTCCAGGACATACATTCAGTTTGTAACCGTGATCGGCTCAACTGCGTCAGCGGGTCGGGTCGAATAAGATCAGTGCTCGCAAGAATTTTAACGCGTAATGAGCACGTTGAGGATGGAATTGCATAGTATTTATCAAAGAACTTGCGAAATGAAACGAATTTTTGTTGGGTACAGAACTAGCCTCAATCTACTCGTTGCGATGTTTTCGAAAACCCTCCGAGAATACCTTCCGAGCGTTGTCCACTTACGCCCCGGAGACCTATCCCGTTTAGTAACAAATCTGAAATCCAAGATACATAAAGAGCAGGGAACCCTCAAGTAGATACACCCAAAAAGCAAACAAGCAGATCCAGAGATTCAGGACCTTCTCGTCCTCTTATTATATTGACTTGAAGACCTCTCACTGTCACGCCTAAATACACCATGGTCACCAAGGATTCTATCTCACCCCACAACGTAAACCGTTCAAATGATCCTAAGCAGGCTCGAAAAGGGCCGCGGTTCTGGGCCATCATGGGCGTCCTCGCTCTGACCAGCCTTCTGACCTCTCTGGAAGCCACCATCACATCCACGGTGCTTCCCGTAATCGTTGAAGACCTCAGTGGGGGATCTGGCTACATCTGGGTGGCTAATGCTTACCTCTTAACCATGTAAGTCTCTTGTATTACTGCCCTCGACATAACTGTTTGAGCTGTCTTTACCAACAACAATGTGTAAACAAGGGCGGCGCTCCAGCCAATGTTTGGCCAACTCGCAAACGTGTTTGGTCGCCGATGGCCTATGATCTTGTCGACGGCCGCTTTCGTACTCGGGAGTGGCATCTGCGGCGGGTAAGTGCTGTCAGGTCCAGGGGCCACAATGCTTTCCCTACACTGGAAAAAGATCGTTGACAACTGGATGTTCATATTGCAGGGCTACCAACATGGGCATGCTGATCGCCGGCCGCGTGATTCAGGGCATCGGCGGGTCCGGCATCGGCGTCCTCTGCGAGACCATCATCTGCGACCTGGTGCCGCTGCGGGAGCGAGGCACCTACATGGCCGCCGTGCTCGGCATGGTCGCCCTGGGCACCTCGCTGGGCCCCCTGTTCGGCGGGCTGATCGTCCGCTACAGCACCTGGCGCTGGGCCTTCTACATGGCCCTTCCCATCGGCGGCCCGGCGCTGGTCTTGTTGTTCCTGTTTCTCAACGTCAACTACGACAAGTCGAGCACGCTGGCCACCAAGCTGACCCGCCTCGACTGGCCGGGCAACGCCGTCTTCGTCGGCGCCTCGAGCTCCGTCCTCATCGCCCTGAGCTGGGCCGGCGCCGAGCACCCCTGGTCCTCGCCCCAGGTCCTCGTTCCGCTCCTCGTCGGCGCGGCGGGCCTCGCGGCGTTCCTGGCGCTCGAGGCCAGCGGCCCCTGCTTCGCGCCGAACCCGATGATGCCCCTCCGCCTCTTCGCCTCCCGCGTCACCGGCGCCGTCTTCGCCCTCACCTTCCTCCACGGCGCCGTCCTGATGTGGCCCCTGTACTTCCTCCCCGTCTACTTCCAGGGCGTCCGGGGCGCGAGCCCCTACCGCTCGGGCGTGATGCTGCTGCCCACCATCCTGGCGCTGATCCCGGCCGCCGCGGCCGGCGGGCTGCTGCTGTCCCGGACGGGGCGCTACAAGCCGATCCTCGTCGCAGCCTTTGCGCTCGTCACCGCCGGCTTCGGCCTCTTCTCGCGGCTCGACGCGGACTCGAGCGCGGGCGCCTGGGTCGGGTTCCAGGTCGTCGAGGCCCTGGGCGCGGGACTCGCCCTCCCGACGCTGCTGCCGGCCCTGCTGGCGCCGCTGGGGGACCGCGACACGGCGCTCGCGACGGGCGCGTGGGCGTTTATGCGCGGGTTCGGGGCCGTCTGGGGCGTCGCGGTCGCTGGCGCTGTGTTCAGCAGCCGGGCGGCGCAGTTGGCGTCGTCGGGCGCTATCAGCGGAAACGCGACCGTGGCCGCCGAGTTCGCGGCGGGCGGCGCCTACCAGGCTGCGACAGCGCGTTTCCTGGAGTCGCTGTCAGCGTCGCCGGACGCGCGCGCGCAAGTAGTGGCTGTGCAGAGTTGGGCGTTGCAGCGGTCGTGGCAGGTGGCCATCGCGTTCGCGGCGGCGGGGTTCGTCGTGGCGGTTTTGCTGAAGGAGGTGCCGCTTCGGGAGGAGCTGGACAGCGAGTTTGGGATGGTCGAGAAGACGAATACCAGCAAGGAGGAGGGAGGTAGTGCATAGAAGGGGCACCTAGACGACTACGCAGTTGGCAGGTGTAATACACAGACACCGAGGATGACATGGCTGGTCGGATTGTCTACATGGAAGCGCTTTGGTTTCAATGGGGGCGGTTTTCAGATGCGATACGGATTGATGGTTGATTGGGTTATATGAAGAACAATAATAGCACTGTTTAGAGTCTAACTATCGAACAGTGCGATAGTCCTCTTCATATTCTCTCGTATCCCTTCCACCAATGGCTTGGTTCCTCCGCCTGACTGAAGATCATCCTGGGCCATGACGCTGTGAAGCAGCCGCGCCCGCTCTCCATCAACAAACATCCCTGCCGACGACTGCTGCAAGGAAGAAGAAGTAACCTCTCCCGCGAGGCGATATGCGGCGGGGAGCCCCAAGCAGTCTTCCAGACTTTGAATATGGCTTCGGATGACCTCGATTATACCCATCGCATACACTCTCGCTGGGATATCCTGCAATGTAGAGGTGCCGCCAATACGAAGTACAGCTTTCGCTTTCAACGACCGGACGGCGTCGTGTGGCATTTGATGTAAAGATTGGTAGGCGTCGCTGAAGATCGAGCCGTAAAGCCTCATCAGCGCAAGGTAGTCTGAGAGTATCAAGAGCGTGGTTTCCGTGCTGATGGGTGAAGCCCGAGTTGGAGAAAAAGAAGAATCGGCGGCATCGGGTAGCAAGCGCTGACTGTGAGCATTGGCCAGGTTAGAAGGGGGAGGGTCGGAGCCACTGCCCGCCGTCATGGACCGGATGATGTCGATCAATTCATTCGTACACGTGAGTACTACGGCGACAGGGTTCTCAGTCGCCATGCCCACGAAGGTGCCATCCTCTGCGCACTTCTCCACCATGTTACGAGGATCCGAGAGGAAGGTCTTCGTGGCTGCGGCCTGCCGCTCTAGCTTCTCCCCGAGATTTCTTAGTGAACTGGCTGCACTCGGGGGTGAGACGGCCGCAGTATTCGGCAAGCATGCGAGAGAAGCCATGAATGGGTCTAAATCAAGGACATCATTGGAACCTTCACCCAAGTAGATCATGTCGAGGCAATCTGCTTCGCCCAGCAGCCCCTGGGGCTGTGGTGAGTTGCTTGACTGGTCTAGCGACGGACAATTACCCGACGCAAAACGCCCAGTGGTCGTTGATGTGGTGCCGAAGAAGTTCGTATCGCCAGGTACTGTCCAGTGATCCAAGCTCTCGGCACCGAGCCATGGTGTGGCAGTGTCTGCGCAAAGGGGCTCATCATGGACTGAAGGTGTGCGAGAACACTCGACATCGCCGCTGTCTCGCGGCGTGGATAAGTGCTGAGGCGACGACTCGGTACCAGAGTCTACGGCCGGATGACCACTCTGTATAACGACTCCATCCAGATACGACTTTCGCGGCCTGCCGGGTCGCCCAGGGGACCCCGTCGCGCACGGCTCGCCGACGCGGACACAGCGAGGGCACGGCGCGGAGCTGTCCTCGGCGCGCGGGCATCGGACCCTTTTCGCCCTGCACCGATCGCAGGCGGATCGCTTTGTGGCTGCTGCTATCTTTGGCATAGTGACCTTCTTCTGCTGGAAAATCAAGCTGGGAGTAGGGAACCAAACATGTCAATGCCGGGCCTGCTCAGAGAATCCCCCATTTCCCAGAAATACAATGAAATTAATTGATGGAATGCGAAATATTCATCCGACAGTAGCTATTTCCTAGCACTTGCTATGGCTGAGCTGAAAACCCTCCGAGAATCACTACACCTCGGAGGGTTTGGGGGATAGTGGGGCACACCTGCTGAGAGCTCTAGCTGGCAGTCAGATAGGCTGCTTGTAAGAGACAAGCAACAAGCGACGTTCGTACCCAATAGCTGCCAATTTAGAAGCGTATCTACGCCAATGGCAACCATCATCGTCATAACCATAATCAGGGCATATTAAATGCTGTTGGATTGAGTGAGGCAGGGCATGCTAGGGAGAAGGAAGAAGCAGGGCGTGGAGCGTGAGCACCTGAGTTCTGTCTAGGGGATGGATGCTGTTGGGTTTGCTTGCTTATTAGCATTTGATGAGCTACACTTTCAATCCTTCATCAAAATTATGCTTTACATTCCTCCCTCACCGATATTACTATTTCTTTTCTCATCATCATCGACAATGTGACGAAATTTGCCAGTTGGGCGGCGCAGTATGCTAGCTCGGTATCGTTGATTGGGTACCACTATAGCGGTGCCCTTCGTATATCGGCACCGTTCCCTGGGCTCGGGTCGTTTCTGATTGCACGGTGAATCAACTGGGCGATACAGTACGGACCACCTACAAGGGTCAATTAAACCACCCTCAAAGTGGGTCTCAGCGCCAGCTCGTACCACCCTCAAATTACATAAAAGTATAAAATGTATAATTTTATTTTTTAAAACGTTTTTAAATAACGGAAAAAATACGGTAATAATTTAAGGTTAAAATAATGTTTAAATTAAGTTTAAACTTAATTTAAATTATATTTAAATATAATTTAAATTAAGTATATACTTTTTTAAAAAATAAAAATTTTATTTTTATTAATTTTTTTAAAAATATTATTAAAAAGTATATTTATAAAATAATATTTTAATATTTAATATTTTAATATTTTAATATTATATTTTTTAATTATTATAATTTTAATATTTTATTATTTTAATATTTTAATATTTTATTTAATTATTTTAATTTTTTATTTTTAATTTTATAAAACTTTATTTTAATATTTAATTACTTTAATATTTAAATATTTTTTTTTTTTTTTTTTTTTTTTTCTATAAAACTTTATTATTTTATATTAATTTATTTTTATTATAGTTTTGCTATTAATATATATTTATAATTTTAAATATATTAAAAAATAAAGTAAATATATATTTATTTTAAATATTGTTTTAAATTTAAATATTTTGTTTTTATTTTTATTTTTATTATTTTAAATTTTAAACTTTAAAATTTTTATTCTAATTCTTTTAAATTTTAAATTTTAAAATATTTTATTTAATATTTAAATATTTTATTAATATTATAATTTATATTATTATATTCTATATTAAATTTAAATATTATATTTTTTAAAGGTTTAAATTAAATATATATTTGGTTTAAATATTATTTAAATATTAAATTTTAATATTTTATTTTAATTTTTTTTAAAGTTTAAACTAAGTATATACTTAATTTAAACATTATTTAAACATTAAACTTTAATATTTTATTTTAATTATAATTTTTTAAAAGTTTAAATTAAATATATACTTAATTTAAATAATATTTAAATATTAAAATTTTATATTTTATTTTTAAATTTTTATTTTTATTTTTAAAAGTTTAAATTAAATATATACTTAATTTAAATAATATTTAAATATTAAATTCTAATATTTTATTTTTATTTTTTATTTTTATTTTTTAATAATTTAAACTAAGTATATACTTAATTTAAACATTATTTAAATATTAAGTTTTTATATTTTAATTTTATTTTTATCTTTATTTCTATTTTTAAAAGTTTAACTTAATTTAAATATTTTTAAAAATTAAGATTTTAATTTTAATTTTTATTTTTTTAAAAATATAAATTAAATTTATACTTAGTTTAAATTTAAACGTTTATTTAATCCGTTTTATTAAAATTTTAAACGTTAAATTTAAAATTTTATAAAATTCCGTTATTTCAGCATAAACCAACTTTAAGGGTGGTGTGATTAACCCCTGTAGGTAGTCCGTATCAGGAGCCCGAATCAACTGCTGCACCACAGCATGTGGGGTTTTGGTCGCGATTGACAGCTAAGCTGATGGGGTTTAGATCCCCATGCTTACAGCAGCAGCTAGGGCTTAGCATTGGGCTTAGGGGCCCTTATCCCTGTGATGCTTACTGGGATGCATCGTCCCATCTTTTTGGTCGCAATTCCCAGGTTCGCGAACCCTTCGAGATGGACCATTTTCACAAGATCAATTTACAACTCGCTGGTGATACGTTTTGGCCATGCAACTCGAATTGCCGACATGAGGAGCATGCCTCAGATTGGCTTATCGGAAAAGCAATTTAGCTGATGTCATCTGCGCTGAATCAGGCTGCAGATTGCACGCGGAGGGGGCGATATGCAACACCCCATCACATCACCTATAAGTAGGCTGGGCTGTCAGCACAAGAGGCTGCATGCAGTAACCTGGACACTCGAAGCGAAAAGGACCAACCACCAATTTTCCTTCTCAGCCCCAATTCAGTGGTCCGCGCCCCTCAACCTGCCTGCCTGCCAACAACCTTCAAGGCTACTAACAAAGCTATGAGGCTCCGAACGATTCAGATTGAGCACGAGATCGGGCATATGCGAGGCAAGCAAAAAGAAGGGACTTTCGGCCGGTTTCACCAAAGGCTGAAATTGGGCTAGGTCGCATTCAGTGCCGCGACTCCAATCTCCAAGGGTGGTGCTGTGCTGGTAGTGTCACTCTATTTTTGGCCCCTACGCCTTTCCCTAGCTGCTCCTCAGCACCTGCACTTTACGGAGTCGCCATGGCCTTGGAAGCAATAGCGCCCGTTGTCTACGGCGGTGGTAGCATCTAGCGATGTAACGGAAATTGATAGGGTGGCCATCGGCTCCATCCGCCTTCAGCTGTCTGCCCGACTGTCACCCCTCCTTACTGCCCTCCTGTCTTCGATCTTGTGCTCTGGTTACCTATTTTCGGCTGCACAATGCTGGGCTGAGGAACGTTGCTAATGCATCTTGCTGGGGTCCGCCACACACCACCTCGCTGCCACGCTCTTCTTGGTCTGCCCTTGGATGCACATGCTAAGTCAGCGCGATGGAGGATCACACGAAGTCCCAATTGGCCATTTCAATGCGACGCATCTCCTGGTTGGCCGTGATCCGGAATGGGGGCTCCACTGTGGACTTGATCCGAGATCGACTGGATTCCTGTTGCGGCAAAGCTGCTGCTGGCTGTGTTGGCACTAGAGCTGCATGTCAGCTTGCACCCCTGCTCGAAAATAGTTACGTCGTAACGAACTGTGAGAGGAGGGAGATGGTCCCTTGTGGTTCTCCCCGTAGGTATATGGTCTCCCCCGGCGGTGGTCCCTTGAGCTTGGGTGCTGCCGAGGGAAAACGAACCAACAGAACGGATCCCGAACAGTTTTTTGTTTGTATGACCTGGCAAGCAGCTAATCTCAAGCGCACACCCCTCTTCTCGTTTCTTTTTCACTTGTTTCCCACCGATCCTCGGGAAATGGTTACTGTCTTTTCTGTTTCTGTTTCTCCCTTTTCCCGTGTCGAGACGTTTTCCCGTGTCGAGACGTAGAGAGGTTCCGCCTGCATAACCGCGCGACAAATCCGAGCTACCTACCGCAACCATGCGATACTCCCAGATTGGACAATTGTTGGCTTTTGGCCTCGTGTCATGTGCCACGGCACAGGAGGTCACCTGTTGGGCCCCGGACGGCAAGACCCAGGCCGACAACGAGACATATGTCCCCTGCAACAAGCTGGGGATCCAGCAAGACGGCATCTTTTCGAGCTGCTGTGCTCTGGACGGACCGGCCGAAAGGCGAGACACCTGCTCGTCGCTGGGTCTTTGTAACGGCCCCGACAACCGGCTGCGACGCGGGTTCTGTACCGACAAGACCTGGAAGAGCAAGGCCTGTGTCGACGTCTGCATCACGACAGAGGTACGAGTGAATGACACGAACCCTCGGCTTGATTCTGTCGACGTTTACCATGTGCCTTCACGATAACTAACCAACCAATTGCACGATTTAGGATGGCGGCAACCCGAGCAACAGCTCCGTCATAACGAATTGCAATGACGGCAGTGGCAAATATTGCTGCGGCGAGACGACCAGCTGCTGCGGCACAGATCGCGCCGTGTCCATTCCGACGCAGGATAGTGTATGTTCGGCACATACCGCCGACGACAATGGCAGCGACGCCACCACGTTCAAGAACGCCACCATCGGCCTGGCCGTCGTCGCCGGCGTGTCCCTGCTGGTGGCCATGGCCTCGATCTTCTGGTTCCTGCGGCAGAACAAGTCGCTGAAGCAGCAGCTGGCCGACGAGAAGTCCAACTCGGAGCACCGCCACCACCAGCAGGCGTCCATGATGCACGACCGCGCCTCGGTGGTGCCGACCATGACCGACTCGAACCACCCGGGCGGCTCGGTCTACGGCGGCTCGACGACCCACCACAACAACCAGTCACCCCTGCTGGATCCGAGCCACCCCTACTACAACAAGACGCCCCACGGCTCCCCGCCGCCGCAGCCCATGTCGCCCAACTCGGACATTCACCACCACAACAACAACAATATGGCCCGCTACTCGGAGCTCGACGGCGGAACGGCTAACCGCATCGAGATGGCCTCGCCCGATCCTTACACCCAGCAGAACCGTAATTCGACGCAGACGAACAACAACAACCGGGATTCGACGCAGCATCCCAACTACAGCAGCCCCTTGCACTCGCCGGACCTGCCGCAACAGTAGCTGTCGATTGGTCTTAAAGCACTTGAAAGGTTTTGTACTTAATGTTTGTACATTGAGGGAAAAGGATGGGTGGTTGGCGTTTTGGTCAGCGGGCTTCTTTTTCATTTGCTTCTTGGCTGGTACTCGGTCGCTGATGGTTGGGCGATATGCTCGTCACGCGCGCACACATATACCCGCATTTTGCCCAACGTGGTTCTGTTGGTGATATCCAGAAATATAACACAACTAGTTTTAGTTACGTAGTTTTGGATTTTTGGAAACAATGGGAGTATATGATGAGCTGGTGGTTCCGGCTCTGGCTTGACATGATATGGGTGTATCTTTATCTTTGCACTGCCATAGCATATCATTTAATGCAAAAGTATTACATGTAGACGAACTCATTGATACGCAGTGAAGTCCTTCCTGGCCAGTGTATCTTATTACTATTGGCGGATTGAAAAACCGCCCTGCCTCGACCAATGTCTAAGGGATCCTCGGTCGTTCGGCGCATCGGCTTTTGCACGATACTCCATGGACGATGCTCCGTGGACAACTCGTCGCGCAGCTCGTGCTGCTGAAAAGAGGTAATCCCACCTATGCGACCTTGAACAGATCAAATTAAGAAGCCTTGTATATCAAAGCCCCTTGCGCCATGGGGAAGTTCCTGCCCTGCCTTCGGTTCGCTGGAGGCCAGCTTGCGCTTAAGGGAGGGGGGGCTTCGTTACATGGCACTAATGCGGATTCTAAGCCCAGTCCTTGGAAATGACGTAGAGTCTGCCTTGTGACCGAAATGGCCAGCTCAATCTCAATGCCGATTGAACCAATAATACCTACTACCAGCTTCTGCTCTGGCATATGGAACTTTCTTTCCGATGCGACCTACCTCAGCCAGCACACAAGATGTAAGATTTACTTACCCGGCTCACTTTCTTACCAGCTTTTCCCCCAAGCCACATCATATCACTCATGATGGAAACAGCTTTCCACAACCAAATACCAATGCCCCAAGTCGCCCCGTCATTGCAGATTCTGCAATGAGTTCAAACGAATGTTCAAATCCGAAAACAAATCGAGAATATTCAACTTTGGGAAAATCAACAACATCAGCGATAAGCCGTGTCATCATCGTCTATTGCAATGGATCCGCGACTCGCTTGGGAGCGGACAGGAAGATTACGATATTGGTGGTGTTCAATTCAAAAACCATGTCGTGGTTTATTGCCACGCCTGGTCAAGGGCGACACTTCTTGCTACTGCCCCAGAGGATGGATCAATGTTTGTTGGACGCGTGGTCGACAGCGACTGGGTGGACTTGGATTTGCTCCGAGATTGGAAAACAATGTGCATTACGGAGCACGGAGAGCGTTGCTGCAATCCCCTTCAGCTCTCTCGAGCCTATCCAGCGTGGCTTGTTGATACGTACAACAACTGCCTTGTGCCAGGAGAGGGCATATCGGAATACGTGGCTCTCAGTTACGTATGGGGTACTAAGGCTTACCTTCGCTGCGAATCTGCCAACCTGAATGCGCTTCAACACCAGGGTGCCTTGTCGGAGGGTCCATTATCCACGGATCTACCGCCTACAATTTCGGATGCTATGGGACTTGTACGCTCGCTACAGGAACGTTATTTGTGGGTTGATGCATTATGCATCGTTCAGGACGCCCCTGACCAAACAAGAGAACAACTCTTGATAATGGCTAAAATATACGCATTTGCGGTGTTTACCATTGTCGCCGCCGACGGGGATGCGAGCGAAGGCTTGCCTGGCATCCCAGGTATCTCTGCTCCACGTAACTTCAATCAGCTGGTCGTGCCATTCGCAGCAAACGAGACGTTGATCGTCAGGGAGAATATGGATTTCGATAGCCGCTATTTCCACAGAGCATGGACCTTCCAGGAGTATGCTATGTCCCAGAGACTTCTGATCATCAGAAAGAAGCAGTTTAACTGGGTGTGTTCCTCTATCGGAAACTACGAGGATTCTGTTTATGACGATCTCTACCGTGGGCCAAGCTTGAACATACCGCAGATCCAGTCAGGCAACCCTTGTTTGGAAGAGCTACAACAGGTATTCGAAATTTACAACGACAGAGAGCTTTCCTTCCCCGAGGATGCTTTGGCTGGCGTGACTGGCATTCTGGATATATTAGGCAGGACTTTCGAAGGCGGGTTTCTCTATGGTCTGCCGGTAATGTATTTCGAGGCGACATTGATGTGGAAAACCAGTGGACAGAGAATACGTAGACGACTTCACTCGGGGAAACAACACTCCATCCTGGAAGGATCCTGTTTGCCATCTTGGTCTTGGTTAGGATGGAAAACAAGCCACATCTATTTCAACGAAAGCGATGGAGATCTAGAGAGGTTTGGAACTGCTTCCTTCAGCATCACCCAATGGTACAGTCATCAGGCACCTATGTCGAGCGATAGGCGAGCGATTGGTCCTTGCTTTCCGGGCAGGATGTTGAATCCTGACGATGATTGTCTCGATGATCCACTGGCTCAAGGATGGGCAGTAAATACATATAACCCCGATGTCCACGGGTCCAGCGGGCCTTTAGTCGGAAACCGTGTCTATCGACACTCGCTTATGCCAGGTCAAACGTTCTGGCGCTGGGTCCCATTCAAAGATCCTCGAGACAAACCCTGCCCTACCACGCACCCACAACATCCGTTTGTGTCATGCAGAACTAGACGGGGATGGTTCCTTGCTAAACGGTGGAACTTCAGATTTCGCGACAACGCCAAAGTATTTGACATGAACAGAAGTCCTTGCGGGCGGCTCCAGGTCACGTCAGAGGAGACTTTGACCGAGTTGCCAGCTCCTGAATCTTCTCAGTACGAGCCCATAGAGCTTTCAGCTATTTGCCTGCGGAAAGTACACCCTGAAGAGAGAAAACACTACGTTGATTATCTTGAAATGTCTGAGTCCGATGAGACTTACGGCGTTCTTTGGGTTGAATGGGAGGACGGCGTCGCTTACCGTAAAGCCGTTGGGGAAATCGATAAGGAGGCCTGGGAGGCGCACGACCTTGAGGACGTTGATCTCGTGCTTGGATGATCTTGTACTGAGCTGTGATAGTAGAAGAATAGATAAACTGGGAACCAGAAAATTCAGCATGTGTTTCTGCTATAAGCTGCCCTTCAGTTGTGTCAAGTGCTGGTCCTATCTTTACCCAGTTCAGCATCGAAGGGGTTGCTTGGGCGTGCTCAGAGGTAAGCTTTCCATACATATTGTGTTGGCTGACAAGGGTTGCCTCTAAGATTGATCACTGCCAACACACGAAGCTCGTATTGACAATCGTTTTCACGAACCGAGATTTACCTTGCAAGCTTCTTCGTTTGAACGTTCCATGCCGGATAAGCGAGGCCCACTGTGAAGGATTAGATTTTCGCATTAATTAAGCTGTCAGTGAGCTCACAGTGAGACAACTGGACGTTCGATCTAGTGGTACAAGATAGGGTTAAGGTTTCGATGGGATCGGAACGGCCAGCCACTACGGTTGCATCCTGCCTTAGGTTCTTCCTCATGACGGCACTTTCGTTGCTTCCCGCCGGGGCGGCGGAAAGGATGCGGGATTCCCAGCCCGCTCCTTTGAGATTTTACCCCAAAGATCCATCCGACAGGAATGCCGTCTTGGCCTCGCGCCACCATGTCAGAACTCATGGCGTGCATAGATGTTTGCAAACCGACGGGTCTGTGTTTGTAACACATTGTCCCCATCACCAAACCCACATTTCTAGACAATGCGTCCCGAACCCCTGATCTTCGCGTTAGGACTCCTTGATACGGCACGAGCAACGGCGGCTAACCGCACCAAATGGACATATTCTGACTGGAAAGCCGGCGCAATATTCAAGCGTCAAAGTGGCGCCGCCGCTTGCCCAGTGCCCCAAGATGTCTCGGTCACGGCGCCGAAGGGGACACCTTTTGTGCCTTTATCGCAACCGGAGTTGGACTCCATCGTGGAATGGCTGGGAAGCTCGTCGCTGGGGCTGAACCTGTCGGACCCGTCCAGCCCCACACTGGCGATGAGCGACAACTACATCTCTCATATCGAGATACTCAAACCGAACAAGACGGACGTCACGAGCTATCTCAGTGGCGACTCCAACTCCGTGCCGCGATATGCACGCGTAGTGATTAATGAGGGGGCGGCTTCGGTGCCCGGCGTGGTCCAGTATTACGTGAGTAACCATGCAAGGCGCTCAAGTTACTTGGACGCAACTGACTGACATGTGCAGGTCGGGCCTCTGCCAATCTCGGACTCGACGACCATGAGACCTCTGGACTACTTCTACAATGGCCCGAACGGCCCCAAGGTACTCTACAGCGGCGGCCTGTTCGACGCGCCCCGGCAGAGGGCCGTGGAGGCCATCGTCGCGACCACCATGGCGAGCATCGCGGACATCACCCTCAACCTCACCGGGCTGGCCTACTACGGGTCCGACGACAACCGGACCAACGCCGAGTACTTTGTCCAGAACCCGTACTCGACCGACGGCACCACGGGGGTGACGTGGCTCCCGTGGCGGCGGCGCGCCCCGAACCCCTGGGACCAGCCCTCGGACCTCTACGTCAGCTTCGACATTGCCGGCACGGACGCTTCCCTGTACCACCTGCGGATGATCGTGTACAATCTGGTCGTGTATAACTCCACTGATGATTTCCGCGCGGCGTGGTCAGCTGGCGAGATCACCAAGACTCCTAACCCGACGACCAACGATTCGTTCCTGGACAAGGACCGTACTGGGCCCGTGCGAGATCTCGAGGATCGGTTCGCTCCTACGGTGCTCAATCTGGACGGGAACAGATACCGGGTTGATAACGACAACAAGTATTTGACCTACATGGGGTGGTCTTTCTACACCAGGTTCGACAAGGATGTGGGGATCCAGTTCTACGACATCAGGTTCAAGGGCGAGAGTGTCTTGTACGAGCTGTCCCTCCAGGGTAAGCACATCTTTCAAACACTAGTCCCACGTCCCAAAGCTGACGTATGGTAGATGCACTCGTCCAGTACGCCGGAAACAACCCATTTCAGACCGGGACGGCTTACAGCGACCGCTTCTACGGCATTGGCGCCCAAGCGGTGCGCCCCATCCCGGGCTACGACTGCCCGTACCACGCCACCTACTGGAACGCGACGTTCAACGACGGCACCAGCCTGCGGACCATCGACCGGGCGATCTGCATCTTCGAGACGGACCTGGGCGCCCCCCTGACGCGCCACAACGTCTACGGCCAGTGGGAGCAGTCGACCAAGGGCTCCAAGCTGGTCGTGCGCATGATCGCGACGCTGGGCAACTACGACTACCTCTGGGACTACGGCTTCGCGGTCGACGGCAGCCTCAGCGTCGACGCCCGCGCCTCGGGCTACGTGCAGGCCAACTACTACCGCCCCGACGACGCGGGCCGCTGGGGCCCCCGCATCGGCGAGACCATCTCGGGCACCATGCACACCCACGTCATGAACTTCAAGGCCGACTTCGACCTCGTCGACCCCCGCAACTCCTTCCGCCGCACCGACCTCGTCGTCGAGAACGTCACGCAGCCGTGGTACCCCGAGCGCGGCGTCTTCGAGACGATGCGGTATGATATTGGTGATATCGCGTCCGAGGCGGGCGGGCTGCTGTACCTGCCGCCCAACGGGCAGTCCATGTACACCGTCGTCAACAAGGACCGCCCCAACGCCTGGGGCGAGCCGCGGGGGTACCGCATCGTCCCCGGCCTGAGCAACGTCTACCTCCCTTCCCGCAACTCGCCCTTCTTCCTCCGGTCGGGCGAGCACGCCAAGCAGGCCTTCGCCGTGTCGCGGCAGCACGACACGGAGCCCGCCTCGACGGCGGCGCTGTCGGGCAACGTGCCCGAGGCGCCCCTGGTGGAGTTCTGGGACTTCTTCGCCGACGACGAGTCTCTAGACCAGGAGGACCTGGTGGCCTGGGCCAACCTGGGGATGCACCACTTCGTGCGGGCCGAGGACCTGCCCAACACGCTCGCGGCCGAGGCGCACGCGAGCCTCCTGTTTGCGCCGCAGAACTGGGGGGACGGCGGGGAGAACACGCGCGACCTGGCCAACGCCGTCATCTACCGCGCCGACGACACGAATGGCGCGGGGGTCGTGGTGCCCGAGACGAATGGGGTGGAGGCGCCGGCTTGCTTGTTGTTGGGGGCGGACGATGAGTTGCTGGGGGTTTTTGAGGACCAGTGATGGATGCGGCAGGGGCAGGGGGCAGGTGCGATTGAAGAAATTGGATCGCAATGCACATACAACATACACGCACGGCACGTATAGGCTGGGATCATATCACATTTGGTTATCATAATTTGCTCAGTGAATGGGATTCGTATGAATTTCATAGTGGTTTTTTTTATCAATTGAACCGACCTGCATCGCGTTTCCCAATTCCAAAAGGAGCGGTAGGTAGAAACGTGAGAAATTCATGGATGAGGGGGGGTGCAGCGTGTTTATCGAGGATTCTGCCTACGTGGCTGTAAGCGAACACAATTACCGTACCGGTGCTTGATTCGTTTCGTTCTCGCTTCTCGCTGGTGGCTTCTCCACCATCTGGGCAGAGTCTGCAAGGTCTTGCATTTCTTTCTTTTCTTTTTCATCTCGTCAATCAATCGATGGAGCCCAAGAGCCCGGACACAGTCGCCGATCATGACCAGTTTGCGGTCGCTGCTGGCCCCTTCAGACGGGCGTTTTGACTCGTCGGGGGGGAAAATGGTCGCGGGGAAGTTCTAGGGGCCTGGCCTGAACCTTCTGCACTTGTGGGGTTCGGTTGGGTTTGTTGGTCCAAAAAACCGGTCCCCTGTAAAATGGTGCATCAGTGGTTCTTTCCTGCATCAGCGACATCCGGGCTTTCAGGAATCAAAAAGTTTTGCTCAAAACCGGTATCAGAAAACTGGTAGCTGGAAGGGATTCACGTGCCAAATCATTCATGCGGGGTCGTAGATACCAAGACGTATCAATTGCACTGGTAGTCATAATAGAATGTAGGAGATGATAAGTCGGATGCAAGAGCAGTGGCATGGCAGTCTGGCCGTTGGTCAGAAAAAGGTTGCGTCGTACCGCCCAGATCGGCACCCCTCGAGTTTCAAGTGGGGGCGGATTAGGCGTCAGTCAGAATCTTGTTCGCCAACCTTGTCCACCACCCCTCGCTCGGTTGGGCGAGGTTGCAAGTCCGTCCCAACAGATCAGCCCTATCTGCCGTTTTCCAGTTGCCCGAGTGACTTGAGAAAGAGAGAGAGAGAGAGAGAGAGAAAAACCCCTCGCATCAGATGTGGCCTGTGGAGGCCAGCATGGACTGGGCGGAGTCGTGTACGGCACAGTCCTGGGCCCAGGGTTCCATCCGTTTGGGTGCTCATAAGGCTTCGTGGGAGCACGGCACCCGCGTGTCGCGTTTGCATCGCCTCGATAGACCGCAATGTCACTGTCAGGGCGCTTCAGGAAGCACTCACCGTCTTGGCCGGTCGGATGCAGGAAGGTCGAAGCATATTGATCGCCCAATATAACGGCAACGGCAGATGCATCCCGTCCCCGTTTCCCTGTCGATCTGGAATGTTCCAAGAGGCGCCCGATACTGGGTTTTGAGAGCTGCCGTACTCATCATGACGTTGGACAGGCATCTCTCTCTCGCCCGCCCCATGCGGTGCAACATCACGGTTGTAGACAGCAAACCAGGGGCTGACGAGAGTGCCCAAATCGCCCAGGGGAAGAGCTGGCCAGCAAACGCTCGGGCTGGTATCACGTCATACGACCTGGTTGTCTGGCAGCCCAATGCAACATCTGGCGCCATACAGAGGACAACGCGCATCCCACGGGTGCGACTGCGGCAGTTTGCGTGTCCGACGGAAAGACTGCTCGTCGACTCTGGGAGGGGAGGCAGATGTTCTGTTGTAAGCTGAGATTATATTGATCGGGTAAGGGCTCGCTTGCTGCATGCCGGAACCTCTGCCGTCGGATGCAAGCTCGGATGCCGAAAAGGGCATTTTACCGGTGAGTCGATGTGCAGCCGGTCGGGGCGAAGAGCGGTGACACAGGACCTTTGCCCGTGTGCGGTGTGCTCTTGGGAGGCTTCCCGTCGTCTCCAGACCGGTGCACCGGTGTACCGGAAAATTCCTTTGACTTTTCTCTATCGCAGGCCAAGTAAGGTGCCTCATCTAGATTATATCGCTTGCATGTGCCAAGCTAAGCTGGGCTTGCAGGACGGGGGCATGGGTTGTCGGGTGGGGCCCCCTGTGCAGCACCTGTGCCCAATGAAGCGCCAGATGCAAGGGGCGCTCTATCGCCAAGCGGGCTATTCGCGGGTCTTGTCGCCGGGGGCCCCAAGGCAGGGACCACGAGACCTGACAGCAATCAAGCCACTTGGAGTCGGAATGAGCTGTCAAGACTCATAACTAGCAACTGCGCCCCCTCCTGAGGCATTCGGAGATGGGGGAACAAGGGAATTTCACGTTTGGCAGTGAGTGGGTTGGCTCCCAAAGCCATTTTCCTGCCGTCCCCTTCCCTGAATATCAAGTTCGAAGTTCAGCCCAGCGACTATTTCTTTTTTCGTTTCCCCCTTTTTTTTCACTTGCTGCTGTGGGTACCACCAGTTTTCTGGAAACAAAAATATCGTGACGGGTTCCCAGCATACATTACATACTACAGACCAATCCTCCTACAAACGCCGACAGACAAAACCAGAAAACGCCAAGCCCTTATTAGATTTCTGTTTCTCCGCGGACACGATGACGACGGACCTCCACCTCACCTTCTACCCCGCGCCGGCGCCCAACGGGACAGGGGTGCTAGTCCTGCCCGGCGGAGGTTACGGCAACATTTCTTGGGACAACGAGGGCCCGCCTCCCGCCGCCTGGCTCAACGCGCGCGGCTTCGACGCCTGGATCCTGCGCTACACGGTCGACAGCCACCGCGGGGCCGTCGCGCCCGTCTACCCTGCGCCGATCGACGAGGCGGTGGAGGCGGTGGGGCGCATCCGCGCCGGCGGGCGGGTCGCCACGCTGGGGGTCTGGGGCTTTTCCGCGGGGGGGCACCTGGCGGCCATCACGGCTACTACCACCACCGCAGCTGTTACCAATGGCCTAAAGAAGAAAACAGGGGGGGAAGAAGACGACGCCGCCGAAACGGAGAAAGGGGTAGCGTCCATCGTGGACTTCGCCATCCTCACCTACCCCGTCATCACCATGCACCCCGACGCCATGCACGAGGGCTCCCTGCGCAACCTGCTCGGCCCCGACGCCGCCGAGGCGACGCGCCGGGCCATGTGCGCCGAGACGCGCGTGGGCGCCCACACGCCGCCGACCTTCCTGTTCCACACGGCCAACGACCCGATCGTGCCGGTCCAGAACACGCTGCTGTTCGCGGGGGCGCTGGCGCGGCACCGCCGCCCGTTCCGCCTGCTGATACTGCCCGACGGGCCGCACGGCATCGGGCTCGCGATGGAGGACAAGGAGCGCAGCTGGACGGGGGAGCTGGAGCGGTGGATTGTGGGGTTTGTTGCGGCGAAGGCTTGAGGGCGGAAACTAAGACAAGGGACATGAGGAAAGACATACACCGAAACTGGAGGGGAAGATGGGGAAGAAGGGGACAGAAAGAGAAAGACGGACAGAGACTAATAGACTTGCATGGGCCGGATTTAGCATTACTGGATGTCAGTACGTCCGGAGTTTCGAGATTGGATGCATCAAAGGTTAGAAAAGAGGGCACCAAGGTATGGCCATTACTAGATGACGCCGTCTGCGAAGGCGTGAGGGAATCAAGGGTGAATTTTCTGATCACTCACTGAGCTCACCTGCCCATTATGACAAAAACGCAAAAGCAATTAGCGCGTGTGCCACTGCTTTGACGTCAGTGGTATAAAAGGATCAACATCCCTCTGCGAGACAATCTGGGTGTTCACTCACTCGGCTTGGGGAAGACCCTAGCTAAGGCGCCAGTCAATTGGTTATGATGTATTCTCAGATACATATCGTCTCACTTGCAAACATTGGATCGTGTCAATGCCTCAAAACATCGTATTCCAATATAAAAGGGTATCGAACTAGTAAACAGGCCACACAAGAACCCCACCAACACCAAAAGAAAGAAAGCTCTAGTATCCCTTCCCCAGCGAGTCTCTGTCCGGCGACCCCGAATTGGACCTCGGACCCCGGACCGCCCCGTTGGAGAACGCGGGCGGGTTCGTCCAGGGCGCCGCGGCGTGCAGCGGGTTGGCCTCGTACTCGATGTGGACCTCGCGCGTCGTGTAGATGCCCATCCGCGGGTCCCTACCGTTGTTATTGTTCCCGCCACCGCCGCCACTGCTCCCATGACTGCCCCCGCTGCCGCCCGAGTCGTGGTGCCGGTGGAAGACGGCCGCGTCGGGCGGCCGCTGCGGGTGCTGCTGCTGCTGCTGCAGCTCCTGGTTGAGCCGGTGGTTCTCGAGCTCCGTGTACGAGTAGGTGCTGCCGCGGCTGCCCTTGCTGCCGTGGGGGCTGCCGCGGTGCAGGACCGAGTCGACGACTTTCCGCATGCGCCGCCCGGTGCCGGTGCCGGTGCTGCGGTTGGTCGAGACGTGGGACAGCTGGCCCGTCATCGTGGTGGTGGTGGCCTGCGTCATGTTGCCGAAGGTCGTGTTGTTGGAGATGTCCTCGTGCTCCCACATCTCCAGCCGCCGCTGCTTGGCCACCTTGGCGATGAGCTCGGCCATGGACATCTCAATGTTGAGCTTGACCATGTAGGCCAGGGGGTGGAACTGCATGTATCTGCATGACATGAATATCAGTCAGTGTTACTAGGTATGTCCCCCGACGGTAGCACTCACACGAAGGTGTTCCTCAGGCTCATCATGGAGATGATGAGCACGTCCATGCTGAGGGAGAAGCAGATGATGAACATGTTGAAGCGCACGAGCGTCTTGTACTTGGTGAGCCCGTTGGAGACGAGGTTGCGCTGGACGATGACGATGAAGTAGATGTTGAGGGCGGCGTCGATAATGAGGTAGATGCACTTCTCGCAGCGGTCCCACCACAGGTTGATCCACATGTAGCGCGCCGAGATCTGGAGGCGGGCCGGGATCCAGATGTTGTAGACGGTGATGTTGACCATGGTGATGATGACGGCCACGATGGCCTTGAGCTGCCGCGTCCAGCGCTTGTCGTGGATCAGGATCGCGCACCGGTTGATGATGATCTGCAGCAGGAACTGGACCTGCAGGGCCCAGAGGGTGACTAGCAATTGGCACATTCGTTGGTCAGTTTACCAGAGTACGGCTTTCGTTTCTGTATAAGAGACTTTGTGGTGTTACCGTACGGATACCGAAGTAGTAGGCCAGGCTAGAAACCCCCCCCACCACTAAGTCAGTAAGTGTACTCTTTGTCTCGAGATGAGTGTTTCACTCACCTTGGGTTCAAGATATGTTCCAAGTACAGAAAGCACAAGAGGGCAAAGCCCGCGCAAACGATTATCTCACTCCAGATCATGATGATGTAGGGGCTCCGGAAGACGCGGCAGCCGCGCTTCTTGTACCCATGCCACGTCTGCCGGGCGGCCGTCCAGGTCGTGAGCCATCCGAAGCCGATGGTGAAGCCGAAGGCGAGCGAGGCGATGATGTAATCTTCTGTCGTGACCGGCTCGGGGACATAGTTGGGCGAGACGTAGCTCATGGTCCGCCGTTGCTGGAGTTTGTGAATTCTGCTTCTTCTTCGATTTCCCTTTTTTTTTCTTGTTTTCTTCTTCCTATAGGTGCTAGGAATGGCGCCGTGCAGACGGTTCGGAGGTGTGCTGGCGGGTCCGCAGCTCGACCATTGGGGCAGAAACAGTTTGTTTTAAAACATCGAGTTTCTGAGAAAGAGTCGTTCGTGTCGCCGTTTGGTTATCCCCCCTGATTAGAGAAAGAGTTCTGAAAGCGCGGCAGCTTCAGATAGTAGTATAGAAGAATGACAAGGGGCTAGGTATGTATGTATGTATGTAATATGGTCCGCAGCAGTCCACCTGCGGAGAGGGGGAGAGATAGACGAGGGCTCTTGTGGCAAATTGGGGCCGACAGCTGGGAAGGATGCTGCCAAAATACTATGTCTGGTACACATTACCGTTATTCCCATTGAGCCACGAGACGGGGAACAGCTCGCGAGTCATAGTGGAGGTGAATCACTCTATTCTCCCGCCCATGGTTTCATCCTTACGCGAGGAGCTGTTGAGACTGGCGGAGATGGAGCCGTCTGGGAGCCTCTTGTTGCACAACTCGATGCCAGCTCAACGTGGTCGACTGTGCAAATCGGGGGATTAGAGTTCGCCGCGGCACCGCCTGGCCGAGCTGATGGTCAGGACAGGAAGCAGGGAAGCGGGGCATCAGTATGGAGAAGAAATGATGAACTGAACGAACTGGAGGGCGGGAAGGGCGTTGACGAGTCGTGATGGATCGGCCATGGTGCGAAGGCTACGACGCCTTGGGTTACGCCATAACTTTATTTCAGCTTAGGCCGTTCCCCTCCTACTCATTGGGGCCCTTTTGGAGTCTTGGCCCTCTCGACGCTGTAGGGCTAAGACACTCCGGATGACGCATGGACAGGGGGCATGTTTTAACTTTTCCGTGGGCCGGCCTAACGCGGGGGGTCGACTTGACGAACCCATTGCGTGCCGTTCGGTTGCTCGCTCAATTCTTCCATCGAAGTTCTGCATCGGCGTCTACTGTAGTGGTACAGTATCCAAGGCTTCTCTGGGGAAGGTGGAAATCCGGAGATGAAGTACCGGAACGATGGGGCTCGATGACAAGACTTGGGATAACGGGCTGGTCACAGAAACAAGTTGCAGTCCTGGCGGCAGACGGGGCATGGTGCATCCGAATAGGACAGTAACACATACACTTCATGACAACGTCTCAGCAACAGTGTCACAGGCTTACCATCCTATCAAACACACCACTCTCGCCCCCAATCTGGTCATGCCTGCGACCTCAGCAACGATATCAATCGAAGTGTTCCGTCGCCCCCATCGCAGCTTCCAAATTCCAATATTTTGATGGCTTTGAACAAGCGAATCGCGTCGTTGTTTCCCTGGCCCGTCTTGTGCAGGTCGCGCACTTACCGCTACTGTAATAATACGACTACTACCTACCACACCTGCGCCCGCGTTCTGGTGGGTTAACCAGCTGACCACGCCATTCTGACTTCATGGCTGTGAAACATGTGTCGAATAAGGTTCCCGAGCCTCCTCTGAGTAAGCCAGGGAGCTCCCTCGCAACCGCTTTCTGCTTCGGGCAACGAGTCGATGGGAGAAGAGTGTCGGATACTGCACCCTCCCATTCGCAGTTCCCGATGCAGCTGCACAAGTCAACACCACATCCCTGCATCCGGTCAGACCAAGCAACGGGCGTGGGGTGTGGCGAACGGTTGGCGACCCGGGAGGGTGGCAGGTGGGACCCCAACTGCCAAGGAAGCATACCCACAAGCTTCTTCTACCGACAGTCTAACACAGAATAGAGTTCTTCTAGAACTCGCCCTCCCCCGTCCTGCCCCAATCCCTCCGCTCGCTCCGTTGTTGCCCGATACCCGGAGCCGCACGCTCCCCCGCATTGCTGGAGAGAAAAACAAGAGATCATGGGTCCACAGCTCAGATTGATGTGCGTTCTCCATACTCACATATTTGATACTTACCACTCCATTCGTTAATCTCCAGTAATGAGCCACACTTTGACAGCTCGACGACAGTCGATCTGCTCCACACGGGTCCCAGACAACGGCCGATCCAGCCACCAGCAACCAACCTGTGCTTCTGACCTGCGGCTTGCCTGCCTGCACAAACTGCTACTGGCGAACCACTGGCCAATGTCCCCCCCTTGGAATCTCATTGGCACGTGGCTCTCCAACGCTTGTCATGGACGAACCCCAACCATGCACCCACCCTGCATTCGGAGTCTACAGTAGCCCGCAGCTTTGGCCAACTGTTTCTCTCTCCATTGCGAGGGTAGTGGGAAACTAGACTCGGGCGGGACTCACTAACGGGCCATCCGTCCCGACTTGATCTGCCGTGGCCACAGCCGCTTCTCTTTCTTCCGACACGACTTTCTGCCCTTTTTCCTTTCTTTTTTCCTGCCGCAGCGGAAGATAACTCCCGAGGCTTTCCCCATTGCTTATTCACTCACTGCTGCCACTACTTCTACTAATACTACTGCGTGGCTTAGTAAAGGAGCAACTCAATGTTGCTCCCTTGGCAATCACGCTTACGCAGCCCGTCAGGCCGGGAGCATCCGCCAATGCGGCAGTGAAACAACGGCCAGCAGAGAGACTCGTGTGCGGCGCGCCGTCTTTTCCGCTTATCTATCCCCAAACCCCCAGGATTACCTGACACGCGCCGCGCATGTCGATCCTTCGTCTTTCCAAACCCCGAACTCAATCGTTCTGTCCTCTCTCGGTGTGTATTACCGTCGCTACCACCTGCCTCGCACGGGATTGAGACCGGTACGACGCCACGGCACCGGAAGGGGAAGAGCCAATTCACCTTTCTCCTCGGATGTTAGCCGATCGGGTTCGAGCACGATTCTCCCTTGGTATAGACAGACTACCCCCATTAATACCACCCAGCACCATTGCAAGAGTTGGTCCATAGAGTTGGTCCATGTACTGACCTGGCCCGCGCGCCCGAATTTAGTCAGTGAAGATGGATATCCTCATTGACCTGGTGGCCCAATCTCGATCGCGTGATGCAACGAGGTGTCTCGAGAGTAACATTTCGGCCTGGAACGTGTTACGGAAACGGTTCACGAGAACCTTCCTCTTCGTCGGTGCTTGCAACACGCTCGTGCAAATGTAACCCTTCGAAAGCTTCTATGCCGTTTTCCTGGATTCCGATATTCTGCCGCAACGGACAAATGTAATGTCCGTCGACGAGCATGTCAACTCGTGACGGGTGCTCCTCTCGGTTCCAGTATCCTATCATAGGGACTCCGCTTCAACTTTATGATAGACCGATTAAGTACCATATTCCCTTTCACCTCATCGTCTTGGAGGAGGATGACTTGAGTGTGAGGGGCGTCGACATTGTCTTTCATACATCTGAAATCAGCTGTGGACTTCAAAAGTATGGTCTACCTAATCTTTCGCACCGAGATATGGCATTCTTGGGAATAATTCTCTTACTCTAGGACACACAAATAACATCGTGGTACCAGGGGGGACCATTGCTCGTGCTTGTTAGAGGTATCACACGATCTCACGGTCAATCTCACACAAGATAGATTCTGTGCGCCCGACCCGTTCTTGAAACCGGTCTTGGTTAAATACCCAACGGCGGACCTGCATGCAACATGTCGCGAGACCATGCTAGGGATGCGCCGACTGCTATATCTAGATAGCCATGCATCCCTCACCGCCACTAGTGGTGATTCCGCATCCAAATCCGGTGGACTATGCATTTTCAGCATGGAGAAGGACAGCTGGCGTGTGAGCTTTCAGTGCCACCCGCTCAGGTTCAGCATGTAGAACCAAGACCAATCTGCCGAGGCAGGGCGTTGGTTGGCCAAACTCTTGCTATGGTGCTCGGGGACGACCCGGATCTAAACTTCAGTAATCAGGGGAAGGCGTGACGGAGGACTTAATCTACTACAAGCCCATGCTGCCGTATCATCTTTTCCCAAGAACGTTCAAGGAGTGCTTTCATGGTCTCACCCAGCCTTGGCTTTTGCAAACAAGCTTAAAAGGAGTCCGCTGAGCCACCAGCCCCGGAAACGAGTCTCGGGAGCCCTCGCCCTGCGAAACACTGTACACCTCCTCCCACTGAAACCGCGAGATAGTCAACCCTTTGCTACTCAGTCCTCTTGCAAGCTCGGGTGATCGCCATCATGCCCAAGCTAGATGTCAGCGAACTGAACATTATAGCTTCAGTCCTTGGTATGCCGAACCTAAGCTTCGCAACCGTCGATGATTGCAACTAACCTATACACCCAGGGGTATTCACCATGATCTTTGGCCTCATAGCTGTGAACATCAAGAGCCGGTGGTACCTAGGCGAAGCTCGTGAGTTATGATCGCATATCCCTACGTTTGCGGCTAAACCTCATGTTGATGATTTTGTTTCATAGTTCCAGCGGTAGAAATTGGGATTATTCTAGGACCGATCGCAGCAAGGGTCCTAGACTCGCAGCAATGGGTCATAACCACCATCATCCGGCAGGATGATATCACGTTGGGTGTCATGAGAGTAATGATTGGTATTCAACTGTCAGTCCTGGCCTCGACCGGTTCTCATGTGCATCTGCCATACTAACCATACCTACCAGGGTGATCGCGGGCTACCAGCTCCCCGCTCGCTACCTCAAGTTCCGCTACCGCGAGATGCTCGTCTGCCTCCTACCCGTCATGACCGCCATGTGGCTCTCGACCTCGGTGTGCGTCCTGGCGGCGATCCCGCACCTCAGCCCCTACTCGGCCCTCATCGTGGGCGCCTGCGTGACCTCGACCGACCCCATCCTTTCGCAGGCCATCGCCAAGGGCCCCTTCGCCGACAAATTTGTCGCTCGCCCTTTGCGCGAGATTATATCCGCCGAAGCGGGGGCTAACGACGGGTTCGCATCCCCATTTCTCGGACTGGCTATCAACCTCTTGCTCCAGTCTCGCGCGCCGGCGGTGTCGCAGGGGGGCAGTATCACGGATGCCCTGGGGGACTGGGTGCTCGAGACGCTGCTTTACACCGTGGTGTTGGCGATTGTCTATGGGGCCGTCGCGGGCTACTGCGCGCGCAAGGCGGTCGAGCTCTCGCTGGCTAGGAAGTGGATCGACACGGAGGGATATCTATTATTCCCCTGCGCCTTGGGTGTAAGTCAGTCCGTCAAATTCCCCTCCCATCCAATCTACTACTACTGCCTTGGTCTCCGATACTGATAAGCTCATTACCAGCTCTTCGTCCTGGGCACATGCGGCGCCCTCGGCACCAGCGACCTGCTCGCCTGCTTCGTGGCGGGCTGCGCCCTGAACTGGGACGGCCGCTTCCTGGCCGAGACCAAGCGGCGGCACGACGAGGTCAACTCGTGCATCGACGTGCTGCTCAACTTCGCGGGGTTCATGTACATCGGCGTGACGGTCCCCTGGGCGAGCTTCGACCAGCCGGCCACGACGGGCATCACGTGGCCGCGCCTCCTCGCCCTGGGGCTGCTCGTGCTCGTCTTGCGGCGCATCCCGGCGCTGCTGATGTGCTACCGGATGATGCCGAACGTGGTGCGCGGCTGGAGGGAGGCCGTCTTTATGGGGTATTTTGGTCCGATTGGGGTCGGGGCCATTTACTATCTCGAACACACCACCATCTTGCTGCTGAGGGTGACCAACCCATCCAGCAGTGAGCAGGCATTGCTCAATGCCATTGGTCCAGGTATGTAATGCTCACCCTATGGACTTGTGTCCCGATGCTCGCTCAAAGCGGTGGCTAATCTCAGTGGCCAGTGGTCTACTTCCTGGCCCTCTTCTCCATCCTCGTCCACGGCCTCTCCATCCCGATCCTCAACCTCGTCTACTCGGCCTGCGGCGTCTGCCCCGTCACCGACGACGCCGAGCCCCTCCGGCGGTGCAGCGTGCACGTCGCCACCCCCAACAACGCCGTGCCGGGGGACCACGACACCTTCATCGCCTTCAACCGCTTCACCCGGCCCGACTACCAAACCGAGCCGTCGTTGTTGCCTACAGTGGAACGGGGCCCGCACCGCCGCATGTTCGCTCCCGAGGTCTGTGTTGACCTTGCCAGACCAGGGGCAATAGCTCCTCATCCATGATAGCAGCAAATATAAGGTTTCCAGTTCGGATGTGTGATGTGGGTTCGTCGTGAGTCGCGCGCCGTTGACGCCTGATCGGCGACGGAGATCGAACGGTTCGCGCCAAGATTGCGGTTCATGCCAAACCAAGATTCGGCCCCAAAACTCAAAAAGTCTTATCCTTATCCGGTCAGACCTACATAGCCCTAGCAGGGGGGAGAGTATTGATAAGACATGGCTCCCCCATGTGGAGCGTCCGTGGGCACACGAACGGTGATGATCTTGAGTCAGTCGGCGTCCATCGGAAGCTGCCGCAGTGTGTGGCTGGCGGGCGTTGAGGTTGTGGCGGGTGACGGCGACACCGCCACGACAGGTCAGGTCTGGGGGGAGGGAAAAGGAGCCTGTGCCTCGAAAGACGAACGAAGCGGCAGTTGTATGCGCGTCATATAGCAAACTGCAGATCAGGTTCGCGCGACGCAGGATATCGGATAACTACGCCGCAGAGCTGCATTAGATGATCGCATAAGCTGCCACGCTTGCACCGGGCGCGATGCTACAGAAGAAGTATGCAGGACATTCCAAGCCCAGTGATCCGCATACCACGTGGAGACGCGTGCGTGTGTCCCCCCTGCTCGTGTGTCATCCCCTGCCTTTGTGTGTGCATACCTCCGCATGGGCCGGCGGCCGAAATGAAACCGACAAGCACCGCAGAGTGCGGCTTTGCGGCCGCAGCGGGCTCGCTCGCGGGCGATATGTCAGCAAGCCGTCGCGGTTCGCGTTTTTACATACGTACTGTCAATCGACAGAGCGCCGACATGGTGCGCGGACAGGCTCAGGGAAGGGGCCTGCTTCGGGGGAAGAGGAAGGGAGGGAGGGAGGGAGAAGAGCCGGGGCGGACAGCGGTACGTTCCGCCATGGCGCCGGGATAATATTCTTGTTTATATTAACATCCTCGGAACCTAACTCTGTTCGATCTTGTTTCTCCGATTCGGGACCCGTTCTGGACGTCCGAGCTCGTCCTGAACGGACCGGGTTTCAGGCATCCCCCTAGTTACTTTAGGTGGCTCCGGGTCCATTTCGGCTTAGCCCGTGGTCCGTGGCCGTTGAGCCCCTTGTTAGCTCCGACGTAATACTCTACTTGATGCTTGGGATTGGTTAGATTTACGTATACGTTTTGTAATAGGCCTCCCTTAACGCCGTCCTTGATCTCTCCGTTCATGGCCCCGTATGGACTTGGCATATATCACCCTTTGTACATACGTTGGCTATAAAAGCAGTATGTCTGTGAACTGACAGAGTGGGTCAAAGAAACGTACAAGCCGGGGTGCAGAAAAATTCGAACCTCCCCCCCTGTTAACAAAGGAGACAAGAGGGAATCAACTACTCCGTACATATGCAATTGATAGCTTTCTGGGCAACTGCACTACCGTGCGGCCCCGTCGGGACTCCATCGTGTCCCCGCCGCCCCTGTAGATACGGTTTGATCACCCCCACCTCGTCGCTCCCCGTCGTGCCATCGTGGCCCAGCCCTGGCGCTCTTGACAGCCGTTCGCTGCAGGACCGTTGCGCGCCGTTACAGATTCCTCGTGGCCCCTGGTCGCACGGCCCATCTGTGCAACCCAAGCCCTGAACCGGGACAGGCCATGGAACAATTTGCACGTGTACAGTGGTTCGTATGTAAGTAGGGAGGGAATCGGCTTTTCGCCCGACGACCCCAGCCACAGAAGCCCTGACCAGGACTATATACAAACCCGCACCCGTGAATCGTTGCTTGTTTCTGTATAATGGGTGTCGGGACCCTGGCAGAAGTATTCTTGGACACAGCAGGATTTCCCGGCTGCCTGCTTACTGATCAACGTCGTATTTAGCTTGCGTCGACCCTCTCTCTACCGCGGTTGTTTCAACTCTGGTTCTCTCATTCCGCTTCCCTTCTTCTTCTTCCCTATCCCTATCCGGCGGTTTACATAATCAACTATGACCGCCGTCCCGGGCGCAAAAGCAAATAATGGTCGTCTTGCCTGCCGAATCCCGATCCTTCCTTCATAACAACGACGACGACGACGACAGGCCAGCCACCTTCTCCTGGGCCGTCCCAACTAAACATGGCCTCCTTATCCTTCGTCCCCTCCATACCGAGCAGCCCGCAGGCCTTCCTTCCGCCGGCGGATCCGGCGGCGGCGGGCGCCTCCCGCGCGCCGCTTGTCAAGGGCGTCGCCATTTTCTGCATGTTGGTCCTCACCACCATTACGTCCCTGCGGCTGTACACGAGGCGTTGCCTCGTGCGTGTGGTCGGCCTCGACGACTACCTCGCCGTAGTTGCGTGGGTGAGTGGAATGAACGCCTCCTGTCATGATATGACGATACCCGGGACACCCGCCAGCTGACGCACAAAATCTCAATTCTAGCTCTCCGTCATCATCGTGGGGACCTTGTACATGGTGCACACTAACTACGGCCTGGGACACCACATCTGGGAGCCCATGAGCCCCGCGCGCCTCATGACGTCGCTCGAGCTCGTCTTCGTCGAGGGCGTCATGTACAACATCAGCCTCATGGCCATCAAGATCGCCCTCTTCGCGCAGTACTACCGCCTCATCGCCCAGACCGAGTACCGCGTCCCCTGCCTCGTCCTCGCCGCGCTCGTCGTCGCCTGGTGCCTCGGCATGGTCTTCATCGTCGTCTTCGGCTGCTACCCCGTCCAGGCGGCCTGGGACTTCACCATCACCGAGAAGGACTGCACGACGGCCTCGCACGGCATCGTCATCGGCATCGGCAACATCATCACCGACTTCATCCTCATCATGCTGCCGGTGCCGATTGTGTGGACGCTCAAGATGAAGACGAGCCAGAAGCTGGCCATCCTTGGTATCTTCGGCATAGGTTCCTTGTGAGTTCGGCTTGTGATCCCAATCCCTCCACAAGAATTCCTTACTAACAAGTCATTTCTCCTGTAGCACCTGCGTCGTCTCCATCCTCCGACTGACCTTCCTGCGCATCACCGACGACTTCGGCTACAGCGCCGCCATCATCGACTGCTGGACCATCGGCGAGCTCTCGGCGGCCTGCTCCTGCCCGTCGCTCATGGTGCTGCAGCCGTTCATCAAGAAGCTCGGCATCAACCTCAGCAGCTTCCGCAACCACAGCCGCAAGCTGTCCGACGCGCCCGGCCGGTCCCGGCCGTCCAGCCGCAAGATCGTCTTCGGCTCGTCAGGCCGGCGGTCGGCGCCGCAGCCGGAGAACGCGAATGGGAGTGAGGTGGAGCTGTACCAGCTGTACCACAAAGTATAGTAGCCGGTTTGCGACTGGCTCGGCGAGGGGCGCAGGCTTACGATTTCCTTTGTAGTTATACCACGAGATACCACGGGCGCTAGATGCATGAATGAATGAATACCAGACTACTACCTCGCTAGAGGGAAAGAAACGGACCATCACCACCGGGGTCACCGGAAAGGCTGAATGAGCGCAGCGTGCTGAGGTTATCTATGAGCCTCGATCGTCTCCAGATTTTAACACGAACGAGATGCCGGCGTGACCATGCTACGATAATCCTTCGCCTCTGCCCACCAAGACTGGTCAAGTACCAGCCCATGTAGAACGGACTGACGCAGAGCGTACTTGCCTGTCAACCGCGGCGTGGGGTTCGAAATCTCCTTACTTTCATCGTCTTCTATGGGCTCACCCGGCCCCAACTAAAGGTCCGAGACATTGCCCGCCGCGGAACGGCGTATGGTGGCACCCAAGCCGCAATTATCGTCTATGCTTTTGTCAGTTTTGAAGGTATTGGGTATAATACCTTGTTTTGAGGTTATTATTTCTGAGGTAACCTGCTCTTTAGGAGTGTCCGTTTCTGTCGGGGAGCTTTAGTATAAATCGAAAAGAAAGGAAAGGGAAAAAATAATAAAAACGTAGTTGTGATAGCAGAGAAGATAAGGGTTATGACAAAACATCATGGAAATCCAAAGTTTGTATGATCACTTCTACTGAGGTGTAATTGATAATTGCGATAGACCACAACCTACCTGACGGGTTGTTTCCACAGTGAAATAACGCACATTGGCATCCCAACTAGACATGAGGCCATCTTTGTTGACTGACGTGGGTTCCCGATTTATATAGGTATCCGTGCCCAAGAGACGGGAGTACACTAGCGCTGGACGGGTCTATATAATTCTAGATCGCGGTCTCTAGGATTGTCAGTGCTTCCGTGTCGGTCTGTTCCCCCGCAGTTGTGGCCCGAGGGGCCCACCACGGCTGCTGTTGAACTTAGGAGCGTTCGTATCCGGGAGTTGCCAAGCCGAATCTGAACGGCGCATTCCTGATTGGGAAGTCTTTTCTCAGTCAATACCTTCATTTCACAAGTTTGTGATCGGACACCCAGAAAATTGGGTCGGCGACAGACCTTCCACGGGCACTAGAACTATAGCCGGCACTAACCAAGGGGCACTAGCCGTTTCCCCTGGACGAGCTGAATGTACTATTGACTGCTAATTCGTAGTCGTACTTGTAAGCTTGAGCACTCCTGCCTACTACGGGACACCTACGCCCCAACCGTGACTAGTGATGAGGGTAGCGTCCCCGTACGTCTGTTGCTCTTTCAGTTACGGCATGGCCGTTCGGGAACTCTTTTGGTATGCCGGCGCTACTACCTTTAGCTGGGCCGGGCGAGACTTGTTCAAGTGATCTATGCCTTTTTGATCAAGCGGTATTAGTGTCCCATCCCTCCCAAGAGCCCGAGCCAGAAGAGCGGTTGGACTACGCTTGCTGCCTTTGCTGCCAACCACATTCTCTTACTTGGCCCTCTGCTGGTGCCGCATCCACTCACTCACTGTCGCCATGTTTTCTTCTTCCCTCCTCCTCGCGTCCTTGGCTGGTCTCGCCGCCTCGCTGCCCAACGAGATATCCGTCAGAACCACGAGGGCGGCTGGTAACCCATTCCTTTCCTCGTGCACTCCCGACCAATGTCTTTCGGCCGTAGTCGGTGCGGCGCTCCCCGCCCCATCCAAGGCCTTGGAGGACTGCTCCGCGTTTCTGCAGCAGAGCACATCGATGGTTACCGCACGCGCGACGCCAGTAACCGTGACGATAACCCAGGCCCAGTCTGGGGCCGCCACATCTACCACCACGGCCTATGACAACACGACCACGACCACTACCGTTGGTGTGCCTGTCACCGTTTTCGATACGGTCAGTGAGACGGACACCGTTACCGAAACCTCACAGGTCACTGCGACCTCGGTTGTCACTAGTTTGGTGACGGTCACGGGCTTGGACCTTAGCTTGACCACCTTGACCCAGACGTCGACTTCGGTAGAGACGGATGTGACGACCTCTGTGCAGACCATCGCCCCGCAGAAGCGCGATGTGCTTCAGGAGGGCCCGAAGATCAAGGGCCGTTGCAAACACCCACAAGGCACTACCAGCAGCAGCATGCTTTCGCTGCCCTCGGGATGCACCAACGCCGTTGAGTACGCATCTGCCTGCGCTTGCGCCGTCGTGTCCGCCACTGCTGTCACGGTGACACTGACGCACGAAGCGGAGCCTGCCACTGTGACGGCTACCGTCGTGGTCGTCACAGAGACGCTCACCCGCACCGCCGTGTCGACGGTGACGGAATCACACAGCACTACCGAGACCTTGAACGCGACAGCCCTCGTCAGTGCCACCGTCCAAGTAACCGACATCGCTCTGACCACGACCACCCAAACCGTGTACGTCACCAATTCATCCACCGACATCGTCACCACCACCCTCGTCGTCCCCACTACCACCACAACAACGACGGTGCAGACCGTGACCGCGGCCGCCCCCTCGGGACCCAGCTGCCCCGCGGTGCCCCCCACCTGCGCCCAGCCCTCCTTCCGTCTCCAGGTCGCCAACGGGACCGCGGCGGGCGACTACTTGGTCGCCAGAGCGCCCGGCCCCCGAGAAATCCTCAGCTACATCATCCTCTACAGCGCCGACCCCTCCAAAGCCACGACCTTCACCCTCGACGCCGGCGGCGTCCTCTTCGCCAACGTCGCCGCCGCCCCCGGCCCCCCCGGGTCTTCCCCGCTGGACCGCCGGGTGTACTACCTGCCCCAGGCCGGCTCCGACGGGGAACCCGCCGGCCTCGTCCCCCGGCCAGGGGCGGCCTATCGGCCGCTCTACGCCCAGACCGCCTGCGGACCACGTTGCCCCGCGACCATGGCCGCGGGCGCGACGGGCACCCTGCTTATTACCGGGGCGGGGGCCAACGGGGCGTTCGACACGTTCGGGTACTGCAACGGCAAGCTGACGGTGACGGTGGGTGGGGGCACCGGGTACTGCAGCGGAGGTTCCAACGAGGGTTATACGATCGCTTTGACTTACACCGTCGTCTAGGACCCATGTGCGGGGGGAGATGGACACATGGAATTTACCTGCTTAGACTATTTTATGCAAGTATAACAGCATGACCCCAGACTGACATTTCTCCTTTCCACCCTGTTCAACATACACTTGTAGGCACCTGGTCGGAATCATTGGGGTGGGAAGTGGCGATTTCGTGCACTTCCGCACCCGAGCTGCACCTGAAACAGAAGTTCTTATCCTTCTTTGCTTACGCCTCCTTCATATGCCCCTGCGTCTTGATGTTGAGCAGAGGCACCATCAGCAGACTAACGAAGCTCACGGCCGTAGCGAACCAGAAGAGCGCAGCGTATGGCTCGAAGGGATCGTGGGCGTAGTAGCCGCCGCCGGCCGGCTTCTCCGACACGCTGGCGAAGAGGGCGGCGCATATTCCGAGCCCGAGGACGGTGGCTAGCTTGATGGTGGTCTGGAAGACGGAGCTGGCGATGGACTGCTGCGACTTGGGCAGCGAGGAGACGACGTACATCTAGCGTCGTGTTGTTTTATCAGTAGCCAACTCGTTCATATCAAGTAGCTCACGAAGATATTTGCAGTCACTACTCACATTGACGACGTTGAACTCAAAGTCGGTCCCGAAGACCACGATGACGAATGCTGGGAACGTGAAGGCCCAGTAGGAGGCACCCGAGCGCTGCACCGCAACCAACAGGAAGGAAATGGTGAAACAGGCAGCGCCTATCCCCATTAACAGCTTGTTGGAGACGATGTGCAGGAGTCTCCCGGCGAGTATCTGTCATCGTTAGACACACCATCATGTGTTCGCAACCGCAGCGCTAAAGTACTCACATTGACAACGACTCCGGACACGGCAGCTGGTATCAGGCAAACCGCGGCGACAAGCGGAGAGTACCCGAAGACTTCCTGAAGGTAGAGCGCACCGAAGAAGAAGAGAGCGGGGAAAGACAGGAAACCGAGAAGCAAGATGGCCAGTAGCTGGCGGCACTTAGTATACGCTCAGAGAGGGATATTACTGGTGACCCAGCTAACTCACCAGACTGAATTCCTTGTCTCGCCAGACTCCCATGGGCATTAGCGGGTACGAGAACCGCGTCTCCCACCATACAAAGGCGACGAGAAGGAGCGGGCCCAGGGCTAGGAAGGCAATGATATATGGCGTACTCCAGCCCTGTGGCGAATCAGGACCGACACTAATGTCGTTGCCAGTCAGTCATGTACCAGCAGGGATAATGATGAGTGAAAGCAGCCGAGTACTTACCTGATGCCCGCAGTTAGGAGCCCAATCCCACAAATAGCCAACGTGACGCCAACAAAGTCGAACTGCCTCAGCGACTCCACGTTGAAGGGAAGCTTCTCGCTGTCGTCCGGGGGCACCGTGAAACAAGCGACGACGGCCACGGCCGCGTAGATGATAGCGAGCAGCCAAAACGACGCCGCCCACCCCGCGACCCGCGAGGCCGCGCCGGAGAAGACGGCGCTCACCGCGAAGCCGAGGTGGTTGCCGGAGCTGAAGCAGGCGAAGGCGTAGTTCTTGCGCCTGCCGGGCCGCTCGTAGAGACTCCCCAAGATCCCCTGGGCCGAGGGGATGACGGACGCCGACGCCAGGCCCATGACGGCGTTCAGCACGATCAGGGCGAGGGGATCGCGCGCGAAGCCCGTGGCGAGGGCCAGGAGGGCGAAGAGGAAAAGGCTCACCAGCAGGATGGCCCGGCGGCCGAACAGGTCGGCCACTTTGCCGAAGAAGAGCAGGAAGGAGCCAGAGGTCAGGCTGGAGGCGGCGACGACCCACGTCAGCTGGGAGGTGGCCATGCCGAGGTCCGCGCGCATGTCGGGCGAGACGATGAGGATGCTGCCCTGCAGGAAGCTGGGCATGGCGATGCTCATGGTGGCGGTCAGGACGAAGAGGATCTCGTGGGCCAGGGAGCGGAAGGCGGCCGGGCGCGCGTTGGGGTCCGTCTCGGGTTGGGCGAGAGCAGCAGCTTCTGCGTCGCTTCCGGGAGGTGGTGTTTTTGGAGCCTGTATCTCGGCGCTGTTCGTTATGGGCACCAGCTCGATCGAGTCATGGGCTGCGACAACCGCGGCCGCTTCCGTCATTGTTGCCATTGCTGCTGGAGTCGGTGACGCTGAGCAATTTTCCTATCAATGACTTCGCTTGTAATATCTGGTGCAACGATGGCTTCAAGGTGTATTAGTTACTTCCCAGTGTGTATACATGTACGGAGACGAGGATGAGCCCCGCCAGTGTCCGTACTTTACCTGCCGATGACCGGAGCTCTGGCAGACATTATGTATGACAGCCCACGCCCTTGATGACACCTGGGACACTCCAATCGGGGACCCTTGTGGCTTGAGAGACCGCCTAACCGGACTGCAGCTCCCCCTTAGCGGGGCAGGTAAACGAACAGTGCAGGTAAGTACTCAGCTAGAGCCAATCCGGGAAGCTGTTTGGCCTTCCAGCCCATTGCCCCTCTGGCCAAGAGGTACCCGAAAGCCAAGCGTCGGGCCCCAACTAACGTGAAGAATGAAGCATGGTCGATAGATGAGCACAAGCAGGAATAAACTGCTTATTGGTATTATTATTAAGTGTATGTTGAACGATGTGATGCCGTACTACTTGATTGAGAACCCGAATAAAAGGGCGCCGTTCCAAGCCCCCTTCGAACCCAGCCCTTGGAGTGGTTGCATCTCCAACAATCAGAGCTTAAAAGCGCGGCTGGCCAAGTACCGACGACAGACTAGGCATCTTCCTCAAACGACAGCGATGTAGTTCAAGACGACCGTCTCGGGCCGTCCCCCGTTGCAGAGGTCTCCGGCGCTCCCCCCGACCGAGAGTATCAGCCTGTCGTCGCAGAGAACCCACGTGTCGTAGGCCCCGTTCTTGCCCGCCGTCGGATACAGCCGGCCCGTGGCGGCGGGGCAGCCGGGCCCGGCGCCGGCGCTCGCGTACAGCGGCAGCGGCGGCGCGGACGCGATCTGGGGGACGGGGTAAAGCATAGAGAAGGTCGAGTAGACGACGCGGCCGGCCAGGCTGTTGGTGGCGTCGTAGAAGACCTGCGGGCCGCCCTCGGAGTCGGCCCGCAGGATGCCGCCGTAGCCGATGGTGAAGACGGCGGTGGCCCCCGACGTGGCGCGCAGCGACAGGGTGGGGAACCATTCGCCGTCCCAGTCGGCACCCCCGTACAGGAACTGGCCCTCGCGCGTGCCGCTGGCGATCTGGATGTGGAAGGTCGGCTGCGGCTGCGTGCAGACCGTGGGCGAGGCGGCGGCGGTCACCACCACGGTCGTCGTCGTGGTGCTGGCGACGGTCGACGTCTCGGTCTCGTAGTCGTAGTCGGTGAACTCCTTGACGACGCCCTCCTCGTACGTCTCCGTCACGGTGGCGACGGTCGTCTCGGCCGTGGTCGTGGTGAAGGCCGTGATGGTGGAGGTCTGGGTAATGCTCGAGTAGGCCGTCGCGAACACCGTGTCCGTACTCAGGACGGTTTCCGTGACCGTGACGATGGTGTTCACCGTCGCGGCGGGCCCGGCCGTCGTCACGTAGGCGCATGCGCAGGCGGAGGAGTACTGAGCGGCATCGGCGCAGAAAGTGGGGAACGAAGGGGCACTGGAAAGTGTCGACGTGCTGGAAGAGGCCGGGTAGCTGGAGGTGATGCTGGACGTGCTGAGAGAAGCTGAGTCGCTCGAAGCGCTGCTGGAAGTGCTGGAGGAAGGATCGCTTGTGATGGATTGGGATTGGTTCGAAGAAGCCGAGTCGCTTGAACTAGTACTGGGTGCCTCGATCGAAGAAGTGGAATCGCTTGAGCTGGCACTGGCTGTGATGGAGGCGCTTGACGGGGTGGTCGACTCGGGATGATGCCGGCAAGCGCCACGCTTGGGCTTAGGAGCCTTCAGCACATCACGCTTGGCGCCTCGAGGGACGACGGTCACGACGGTGGGCGTGGGGGTATATGTGGACGTGACCGTCTGGGTCTGCACCTCCGTGGTAGTCGTCGTCGTATCGACCTCGACGATGTTGCCCTCCAAGTAGGTAATGTAGCTTATCGAAACCTCGTAGTCGGTGACCTTCTCCGTCGTCGTGACCGTTTCCGTCGTGAGGACGTTAGAGACGAAGGTGGTGGGCAGGGTCTGCGTCACCGTCACCGTGACGGGGGGCGGGTTCGCCGTCACGAACGACCTGCTGGTCGAGGTCGAAGTGACCGGCGGCAGCTGATGCAGAAACGCGGAGCAGTCGTCCAAGGCCACGCTCGGGGTGGCAAGGGCAACCGCTATCACTCCATTGGCGCACGCATCGACTGCACAGGTGGGATTGTAGGGGTTTCCACGTCTGCTCAGTACGGATCTGCCCAGAATGTTGCCAGGCAGGGCCGCGACGGCGCCGACGAAAAGAGGGATGAGCAACGAAGACATGGCGGCGGAAGACGACGGAAGTCCAGCGAGTGAGTGAAGCTGATGCCGAAACCAAAAGTTCGTGGGATCCGAATCAAGTCATCGCGCACATAGCGGTGGGCGTCTTGGTTAACAAGACTTGCCTGCGGCAGAGCAGGGACATAGCCCAGACCACAGCAATATCTCCTATACCGCGAATGTTCCATTACCATAAGATTAGGATGCACCGCGAAACTGGCAAAGGTCGGTCTAGAAAACGAACGGTATCGTGCTAGAGAGCCGTTAGAGCTGCCGTGGCTGGCTGAGAAGAGCTGATTTCGGGACACTATTATGAATGCTAGTGTGGGTTCGGCTTAGCGATGGGCCTGAAGCGCTGAAGCTTGGGTCTTAGCAGTCAATAGGGTATTGTTCTTGCTCATAAGAAAAAGTTTGGGCCAGCGGGTAGAAAGAGCACGAACTCATCTAGAAGTATCAGCCGTAGCTTAGGGTCTAGTCTTAACCCGAATTTGGCATCGTGTTGCCCAGATCCGGACGTCGCAGCATCTCCATGCAGCATTCAGCTGAACGGAAAACGGGGCACTGGGGATGGTTCTAGGCGTGAGGTCTCCTTTTTAGCGCCGGAGCTCTTATTTCTTAGCGCTCAATTTCCAGCCGCAACTGCTACGCATCACAAGCGCCCACCTATCACCTGTCCATTTTCTGGAAGAATAACATCCTGGCTACGGCCCGCGAAGTTTGATCCGGACCCTGTCCAGCTCCACTAGCAACAGCGATCGACACACAATGTTGCTTGCCGCATAGCGTGCGACAACGGGCAGGGCGTCAAAGTACGAAATGGGCGTCATGGCCGACAATATCGAAGTCCCGTAGACCAGCTGCAACAGAGCCGCCAGCGCGGCAGCCGAGAAGAGCGCCTCGCTGATCCATCGCCTCGGTGCCTCGTAGGTCTCTTTCGTCAGGACGCGAGACCGTTTCGCCCGCGCGTCCTTCCCACTCTGCCGGAAGGTGAGGGTGGGGAGTCGGTACTGCTGGTAGACGGCGAGCAGGGCGAAAATGGCCGGGAAAACCCCCAGGAGGCCCCACGCCAGCGGCATGAAAACCGAGCCGCAGCGGAACCCCACCACGGCCCGCGAGTCGAGGTAGAGGGAGGTGGCTATGTTGTTCGCGATCGCGCCGATTGCCAGGACACGCAGGCCAACGTCGAACAACCTTCGTACGGCTCGATACTGGCTCGTGAGCCACCCGTCGTACAGGCGCACGAACTTCGAGGGCGTCTTGTTGACGATCTTGGCCACTTCCAGCGGGGTAAAGATGTGTCTGATTTGGAGGGCCGGCGCCCCAAGGGACAGGAGGATGGCTAGCAGGGGGTGATGCGTCGACAGGACCGCCAGCTCAGCAATGTCGGAGCCGACGAAGGACAGGATGGTGGGCGTCAGGCCCAGCACCACCTGCGAGTTGGCCAGGTTCGACTTGATCGACTCGCTCGAGTTCTCCAGGATGCAGTCCAGGGCGGCGGCGCACGGCGCCCGGAACCGGTCCTTGTTGTTGCCGTGGAAGTCGTCGATCTCGGTCGCGCATTGCTCCCTGGCGACCTGGCGCCAGTGGTAGTCGAAGTAAGGGAACCAGAGCCTGAACTTGTTGCTCCGGACACCAATCGCCACCACGTTCGCCATCCAAAGGAAGATTGAGAGTAGCCACACTTTATGCATTGTGACTCCTGCAACGCCTGCGTCGGCTCTAGGATAAGGAATTGCAACCTAGTGGATTGGTATGCACGTTGCGCACTCACATAAGTGCGCTAAGTTGGTAGATTTGATGGCAAGAGAGGAAAGAATAGAAAAGAGCACTTGGGTAAGATTTTATCGACTTCAAGCACTTTTTCAGCTTTTAGCTGTGCTTACGCGCCGAATGGACGAGGCTTACATTGCGGCTGGCTGGCTTTACTTGGCGTCGAGATCCATGTTAATTTAATGAGCGCGCACTCATCATCAGAGCGCCAGGAAGGTGTATTACAGCGGTGCGGGGATTGCTTCTACTTTGGTGTCGGTCGGTCATTCCTTCCCTTCACGAATTCTGTCACCACTAGTAAGCCAACTCGCCAACTTGCTTGTTCAGAGATTAGTATGGACACACAAAAGCGTCTGCCCAACTTGTCAACTGCCAATTGCCAACAGCAAAACGAACACCATTTCTCAACTCCAACTGTTGAAATCAACGTGCAAGCTCTCTCCTCGTCCATTCGTCAATCAAGTCTCCTTCTTCATCTGCCAAACAAAACAGGACAGAACAGAACCAAGAAGCTCCCCCCAACGAACTCGCCATGTTTGAGCACTTTGAGCTCCGCCACATCCCTGCCCTCGTCGCAGCGACCGGCATGACGTTCGGCGGCCTGTGGGTCTTCTTCGACCCCCACGCCGCCATGCGGTGGTACGACGCCAGCAGCGACGCCAGCAGCGACGCCAGCAGCCCCCAAGCCGCCGTCGTTATGCGCTTCAACACCGACCTCGGCCTGTCCATGTTCGCGCTCTATTTCACCGGCCAGTTCTTCGCCTGCGATGTCATCCTCGCCGTCGCGGGCGTCCACTTCGCGTTCGTCGACAGCTGGCTCGTCTGGCGCCAGGATGGCGACGCTGGCAACGCCGCTTTAGGGTTGCTCAGCACGGGCTGGATGGCGGCCGCGGGCCTTGCGTGCTGGACTTCTGGGGGCGCTCGTCGCTGATTGCGTCCGGGACGCCGGGCGGGGACACGTGGTACATCCTTCTATTAACTACCGACCTGTGTTACTTGAACTTCATTCTCTGCCAGGCTCTGTCTTCGTATCTTCCAGCGTCCGTGTTGCTCTCAAGAGTCCAGGCTTTCCAGGAACCGGTGCCTCTCAATCGCATCAGCAAAGTCACACAAGTGCTGCTTGGCTTCCTCATCCCCCGCGATCCCTTCGTACACTCTAGCTACATTCCTCGCCGGGATCGGCAGCTTGTCCCACTCATCCGCCTTGATGGGGACTTCGGTAACCTGGTCGGCCGCGGCATCGAAGAACTCGATCTTCTGATCCGGGTAGCCGATCTGCAGGAAGACTCCCGATGCTGTCACCCGAAGCTCGCCCTTGGTGCCCAGGATGCGCCAGTCCAGGGCAGGGGCCCCCTTGAACGGGTTTCCGCCTCGCAACGTGTACTGGACGGGGATAGAATTTACCAGCACGCCGTTGATGAAGATGGTGTCTTCGGCGGTCTGGGGGTGCTGGTTCGAGATGACGGTGCCGTCCGCCTTGGTCAACTTGACAAAGGGACGACGGACGGTCAACAGGGCGTTGCTTTTAGCGGGCTCAAAAGTCGACCCCAGTCCTGTCAGGTGGCACTGTCAGTCAATTCCCGCCAATGGAAAGTATTTGGATTGGCCTTACCTTGTTGAACCCAGTCGAGCGTGTGTCCGCTGTGGATGGTGAGCAAGTTGCCCCCGACGCTCTTGTCGGCAAAGTAGGCATAGGCCTCCATCGCCACATCGCCTCCCATCATGCCATAGCCGGAGCACGTGCTACTGAGCACCTCCCCAAGCTTACCGGACTCTATGAAGTCTCTGACGGTGGCAATTATGGGAGCCTGTCGTGCTTGGAGGCCCACGACAGCCGAGCCCTGCTTCTTGTGGCTTGCGATTTCCTCGGCATCCGCCAGGCTCTTGCCCAGGGGCCACTCGACGTAGACATCCTTGCCGGCCTTCAACGAAGGGACGATACCTTCGTTGTGTCGGTCAACACGAGTGCTGCAAACGACCAAGTCGACGTTGGGATCGTTGGCAAGATCTGGAGACCTGGGTCAGAGACTGGATAAAAGTCATACAGTCGAAAGTGGCAACTGACCTTCGGGACTACCGTAAGCCTTTGTAGACTCGGGCAAACCATGGATTTTGATTGCCTCTTGGGCACTCTCCACCGAGCTGTTCTGGATGGCCACGATCTCGAACTTGTCCGTCTGCTTGAGATAGGGCAGATGTGATACGGGGGCCCAGCCAGTCTTGGACAGACCGATGAAACCAACACGGATCGGCGCCATCTTGGGAAAAGTGGGTGAACTTGGTATTAGCGACTGTGTCAGTTGGGTATTCAAGGAGATCGCCGTACGGAGTACTGATGTAACACCTGGGGCAGAGACAGGAAGCGAAGCGGGATCCATTCAAAGATCCGAGGCTCGACCCAGATAGTGGATCCAAACACGTGACGCCTCCTCATTGGAAAGTCAACATTTTCCGGAATCAGCCGAGAGTCCCGATGTGGCCGGCCAGAGCCTCTTCCCAATCCGGCGTGTGCGGCCGGTGAAACGCAAATTGCAAGTGGGCGACCCGAACTCATCTCAAACGTCCACTTGAAATTCTGCCAGGATGTGCGAGTGAAATGAAGCATGATCCTTCCTACCTGCCAAGTTGCCGACAGGAGTTCCGTGTAACGCGTGAGTTCCTCCGAATGCACCGTTGACCAGCCGAATTGTCTCTCCGGAACCACAGTGCAGCTTTCAGTAGGTAGTATTGACGCGGCGCATGCGGGCGGGCTCACTGATTGGTTGCCATACGACTCCTCTGGGATGCGGGAAACCAATCAAAACTAGGGCCCCGTCCCGACAAGTCGGATCGCGCTTGGATTGCGGGTTTCAACTACACTTCGCATCATCTCCGTAGCCTCCAGAATCTTTATCTCACAAAAGCTGAACTGACGTTACGGGGGTGGGTGAAACCGTGGCATCTTCTTGAGTTGATCAGGCAATGGAGAGTAGCGGCCCGAGAAATTGTAAATTTTGGTTCGGTACGGAATGCATCAGTGTCTGGATAACACCTCGGCATGGTTACGTGGCATGGGAGCAGTCCCACATGAAGCAGCTCTCTCGCATCCATTCGTGGCCTACACAAAATACGTGGAAGATTCACGCACCATATAGCCGATCTTTTCGAAGGAGGCACAGTCCTTACCCTTGATACTAATCACACGCTATGAAACAACAGCCTTGCTTGCCTGGCAACAGTTTAGTTATGGAACGTCCAATGCGAAGGCCTGGTAAGGCGTGTGCTCTTTGGATGATCAGATACGAACTAGCGACTATAAGTAACAGCCCGTTAGCCCACAGGCATTCTTCCAAACCCGTTACTGCCTTCACCAACTTACACCAACATACATTTTACATTCTGAAGCCGGACTTCAGCATTTCAATTCAGCTTTATACTTTTCTCTCTTTCTTGCCCCATATCACAAAGATACAGCCAATTCCACTCGCCCAAGAACCCCCCTCAAGCCAAAATGCATCGCAATGTTCTTGCCACGTTCTTTCTTCTCGCTCTCAGCCCTTTCACTCAAGCACACAGTGTAGTTGTGAGCCCTGCCGGAGTCACGCAGGTCCATTGCAACATGAGTAGCGATGCCAGTAATGGTACACAGAATGCCGCAGGCAACAGTTCAAACACTCCGCGGGTATAAAGTGAGATATCAATCCCCGTGCATCTTGTTCAACCGTCCCAGGTCCGTAGGCATATGCTGATGATAGAGTTACCTTTATAGCTTGCGAAGGAGATTTGATCTGATAGGAAGGCCACGATGAGGGACATACTGGGGGTTGAGCGACAATCAATGCAACTATTTGCATATGAACGAGTGCAAGCAAAGCAGGATCAGATTGGACCAAACCACCACCACCTTTTGCTGCCGATAGTTTAGATCAATCAAGATAGGCTTGTCGACCTCCATCGTCCCGCCGTATGGTAGGACTGCCAGGAGCCGATCTATGGTAGTCCGGGCTAGAAAACCTATTGTTACCAGCTACTGACGGCTGAGCGGGCTGCGGATGCGCGCCGTTCCGACCCATGTGTTTTGCGTGACGTGCTTTCCAAACGGTTCTCATGGCTCAATAAAAAGTCGACCCACTAATCAGGTTACTAGCCCTTATAGCTCAGTGGTAGAGCGTTGCACTCGTAACAGGCGCGTTACCCGCCAGAGTCCATGCAAAGGTCCGCCGTTCAATCCGGCGTGAGGGCATTAAACTTTATCTTTTGCAATTTCTCTTTTTGTCTCCCCAAAACTGCGCATTCAACTAGCAGTGAGAATTGTTACCCTTAATCGGCCGAGGAAGGAGCGAAATGTGATGGGCGCCTAGAATATGAGGGATCTTCTGATTACCCTGCATGTTTAGTACCTGTAGACTTAACCACAACAGGAAGAGCATTGTAGCATATCATACAAGGCATCATCAAGTGCAAGCAGAGCAGGATCAAGTCGAACCAGTTTCCTTTCCTAGGGATTGCATAACGTGATCCAAGACAGACTTGTCAGTGACTCATCATACCGTCGTAGCGAGAGAGTGGCAGAAGCGCGACTGATTAGCATCCTGATTTTCACCTATGTTTTGGCTTGAGCAAGGAAAGAGATTGTTCCCAGCGACAGGCTGTAGAGCAAAATGTGGCCAACATGAGGGAGACTTAGCATAGCAGGCAAGCCCGTTCCGATTGACGTGTTTTGTCGTGACGTTTTGTGCGAGGCACTGGGCTGCTGTAAAAAGAAAGTGCCACATGATGGATGGGCTGGGAGCGGGAAGGTCCCATGTGCTTGCCGTTGCTGGGGTCTGCATCGAACAATTGCTGATGCCATGCCTCTCGAGTCTGTTTGGGAGGATACCATGGCAGCAAGATCGGCCGAGTTGCTTCGCTTTCTAGGGTCTGTGTACCCGACGTCGGTACAATTTTCGAGAACCACGACGTTATGGTGCTTCTCAGTTTGTCGAAAGCTAGCAGCATTGAGGCTGCTTTTTCCGTATGCTTTTCTGTCCCCATACGTTGAAGAGCCTTGTGCTTTGTTTGAGCGGCATCGCTTCGTAGGACATTTCACAATCGCGCCTGCTTGTTTCGTGTTTATCACCAAACTGGCAACCACGCAGGGGATCAAGCTGCTGCCACTTTCTGCCAGCCTTAACACCCCGCCCCAAAACATTTGCTACTCATGTTTGGGCCTTGCGTACCATTGATTTCTGCGATTCATCAGCTTTTCTGGGATTCATCAACTTTTCTGGGACTCACCAGCTTTTCTGCGATTCATCAGCTTTTCTGCTATTTTTGGTTCCTTGCTTTACATCTTTCCCACCACAAGTATCTCGACATGTCGTCTTCCGCCAAGCCTTCGCAGACGTTGGCCACAGACAGCCAGGAAGTACTCGACGAAGGAAGTCAGGCATACCGACTGGGCGGCTTTCATCCTGTTTACATCGGCGACATCTACCATGACAGATATGAGGTCCTGAGCAAGATTGGCTACGGCGGGTATTCAACCGTCTGGCTTGTTCGCGATGGCAAAGCAACGTAAGTTGGAGACCATCATTGTTTCCAAACACCAAGCGAGGCGAAGACGACTGAATACCATCTAGGAAAGGTGGTTCCTCCGAATTCCGAGCCCTCAAGGTCCTCAGTGCAGAGTGCTATGGGGCCGAGAAAGATATCTACGAGCGGGAGATCCTGCGCCACTTGAGATACGGAAACCCAATGCGCAGGGGATACGAGTTCATTTGCCATCTCGAAGATGACTTTGAGCACAAGGGCCCCAACGGAACCCATGTGTGCCTGGTGTTCCAGCTTTGCGGCGAGAGTATGCTGATGTACGGAGCACGGTTCGAGGACTTGATGATCCCAACTGAAGTGATGCGGCGCATCACGACCCAGCTACTGCTGGCCCTCGACTACGCCCACAAATTCGGGGTAATCCACACCGGCAAGTGCTTTCCACGCCGCATGTCGACCTCGGCTAATACTAATCCGCAATGTAGATATCCAGGCAAGCAACATCTTCGTGAAAATGAAGACCTACTCCCGCATCGAAAATGGTTATCTTGCGCAAGATACAGTCCAACAGAACAGATCGGAGGGACAGTACACTGTCATCCCCAGCCGCCCTCTTTCCCGTTACTCCTTCCAACCCGACGATCGAGTCGACGAGATCGACATTGTTCTTGGCGACTGGGGTTTCTCCTGCTGGACCGACTACCACCTATGCGAGGTGATCCAGCCCGTCACCCTACGTGCCCCCGAAGTCCTGCTCGGAGCCGGCTGGGGTCCGGCGGCGGACGTCTGGAGCGTGGGTGCCACCGTTCTCGAGATGTACCGAGATGTGCGCATGTTCATCGGCCTGACCGCACCGGACGGGCCCTACAAGCTGGGACAGCATTTGGCCGAGATTGAGCATCTGCTGGGCCCGTTTCCGAAGGCATTGCTAGACAAGGGGGATCCGGACAGAGTGGGGCGCATATTTGATAAGGATGGCAAGGTCAAGGATGTGGACGAGTCGGATGCCAACCTAGACAAGTGGAGTCCGGACACAGTGGGGCGCACGTTTGGTAAGAAACGCAAGTTCAAGTATGTAGACGAGTGGGATGCCGACCACAATCTGATGTCGGAGTGGTACACCCCGGGGCTGCCCCAGGACGTGAAGGCAAAATTTGTCGCATTCTTGAATGCGGCCATGGCAATTAATCCGGCCGATAGGCCAAAGCCAGCAGGTCTATTGATGGACCCTTGGGTGCACACACTGGGATAGCCTGAAGGGCTTCTTGGCTTGGGGAACTCTTGTCGCTATCACCTTGATGGTAACCCACGAGGCTATGCTTCATTGTTGACATCACGGATCGTTTGCTGTTATTAGTATAAGTTTCATTCTGTCAAATAGCATACCCGATGCTCATAGGAAATACATAAGTCCGATGTTATTGCGATGTTCCGGCTAGTGACCATCAGCTTGGTAATCCATCCTCATCGTTTGCGTCCACTTGAGTAAGTCCAGGGGATGATTCGGGGTCGTCCCGAGAGTGACGCGGCTTGGGCTTCGGAACGGTTCCGAGCCGGGGAGCGTTCCGAACTAGGTTTAAGCCTCCCCTTTCACCCACGCCGGGATGAGCAAACTTGACATGGGCGCACTTGGCTTGCTCGCCCCCTTAGCCACCATGGTTGTTTGCAGTGTGCGATCTGGGAATAGCCTCCCAAAGAGACATGAGGTCCTAGTAAAACTCCTCCTGAGGAATCGTCCGTGGTTACTTGGTTACCACTGGCTTGTCGTTGAAATAAGGACTTGCACTAGTTATCCACCTACGCTGTCAAGAGTTCGTCCGAAGTTGAGCACGACAGGGGTTGACGCGGTTGGCGCCACAAACCTTGATGGAGATAAAACCACCCCTTGAAGCAAAGTTTGATGAATATCAGTTCGCAACTAACCAGGGCCTGGAAGCATCGTCATTCGCCATTTTGCGTGCATGATTTACCTATAGGTCCAAACGGGGTGGTGTATTTGCAGATTATGCTGACGGCAGACTCGTTTTTCTTGTACTAGGCCATCATATCTACAGGCTCCTATGATCACGCGATTAATACAGTGAAAATTATTCAGATGTAAAACAAAGCAAATGAATTGTGTAGCTAGACTAGAACAGTAGTCACAAATGAGAGGGCGGTGAAGTCGACTACAAAGCGCACAGGCAACGATTGGCAAGCGCCCTGTCCATCCATCCCTATTATCCGCACAAGCAGCAACCTCTTTCTCGGCCAGCAGGTAGACGGTCCTTGACTGGAGCAAGAAGTAAAATACAGGTATCTCGCTACCACTGGCACACCAGCTCCTCCGCCACCTTGTCCGTCCCGCAGTCGTGCACGTCGGTGTGGTTGGCGCGGTAGCAGTCCGCCGTAGCCCAGCGACGGCAAGCGAGGGCCCCGACCTTGGCGCCCGCCGCGACGCTCGTGTAGTTGTCGACGGCCGCGAGGTAGCTGCACGTGTCGTTGAAGGCGGTCAGTTCTGTGTACCAGGTCTGCAGGCCGGACGACGGGCGGTCGCCGGCGTTGAGCGCCAGGGACCACGTCGCCGCCTCGGTGCAGACGCTGGCGGGATTCAGACGGCCGTTGTAACCGGCGAGATGCCACGACCCGCTGCTGGTATTGGTGTGGGACCGCAGGCCGTAGACGGCCGTGGACGAGTTGGCGACGGCGGCGAGGCGGTCGCGGAGCTGGCGCGAGATGGCGGCGGCTTTGTCGCCGCCGCCGCCGCCGGTCCAGGACCAGGCGCACGAGTCGGTCGCGCAGCACTTGGGCGAGCTGGCGTCGCAGCCCGTGTCGCTGCAGTAGCAGTCGGGGCAGCTCGCGTCGGAGCAGCAGGCGGGCGAGCTGTCGTCGCAGCCGTCCTCGTTGCAGGTGCAGGGGTATCCGTTGTCGAGCTTGCACTGGTCGTCGCAGGTCGGGGTCGGCGACGGCGCGGTCGTGGTGGTGCTGGGGGTGATGCTGGGGACGGTTGATGTCGAGGACGTCGTCGTGGCTGCCGTCGTCGGGTACCAGGTGGTGAGCTCGGTGGGCGTGGCAGGCTCCGTGCTCCAGCTGCGCGTCACGGTGCTCGAGGGCACGGGCTGGCCGTTCTCCGGGTCTTGGGGGTCCTGGTGGTCGGGCGGCGTCCCCGTCGGGCTGGCGCCGCAGTAGTACCCGCTGCATACCGTGCCGCCGCAGCCCCCGGCGGCTGAGCACGTGGGCTGGGCCACCGAGGCCGACGCGAAAGTGATGTACTGCACACCGGGATCGATGGGATCCACAGGGCACGAGCCCGCGTCGTCGCCGTCGTCGTTTTGCGTCCGTCGATTCCGTCGGTTCCGTGGAGGGGGGCCGCCGCAGCTTAGCACCGACTCGCCCGGGCCCATGTTTCTCATGTCGGGGTCGAGGCCGTCGCATGCTCCGTTGGCGTCCCAGTCTTCCCGCGTGTCCCAGTCTTTCAAGCAGTTGTAGCTGATGGCCTTTTGCTGCGTCTCGTTCCAGACCTGAACTTGGCCGTTCCAGGCCACGGGCCGTTTCTGGTCATCCGGTACCGGTACCAAGACGCCCGCGTCGGTGAAACGGGTGTAGCGGCGAGCTAAGAAAGCGATCATCTTCTTGACGTTTCTGGGGTTCTTCAGGGGCTCGTGGAACGGACCCGGCAGGGAACGCAGATACGCGGCGATTCCGGCAACCTGCGGCGCGCCTACAACGCGAACAGGCAAAGTGTTAGCTTTCTACGAGACCTTGAATATCCGTCGTGGGGAGGAGTTCCGTACTGTAGGATGTTCCGTTGTCTACTCTGTAACTACGGCCGTTGGTGCCAGGTATGGCCGGGTCTATTGGGATTCTGACTTCTTCGCCTGGTGCGTATGTTGTTATCCAGGCGGCTGATTGACCCCATTCCGGTTCGGTCCCGTTGATGTCCGTGGCGCCGACGACGATCAAACTCTTCAGCTGTCCGAAGGGGTTCCAGGCGGCGCTCGGGCTGCCGAATCTTGCTGGGTATGCGTCGGGCTGTCTCCCGTTCTCACGCGCGCTGTTGCCAGCCGCGACCACCATCACGACGCCGACGGCCTCGAGTCTGTCCATGATGTACTCTGGTATCGTCTTGTTAGGCTTCTGTCCAAGGTCGAAGGAGAGCCGTGGGCTGACTTACTCAAGCTTCGGAGCAGGGCTGGTTCGGGATGCGGGGACTCGTCTGCAACCGAGACCGGTTAGCACCAAACCCATGGTTCCATCCGCCCTTCCCGAATGCTTCTCGGGAGCGCAACTTACATTTCCAGCTCATATTGACCACAGCTTTGTTTAGCAGTGAGCCGCCATTGCTGTGCACGCTGTAGTATATCATGTAAAGCTCCGAGATCAAATCGGCACGGACGACGTAGGCGGGGTAACCCTGCCAGTCGAGGTCTTCGGTCCAAATGACTCGGCATTTCTTGCAGGTGCCTAGATAGGCCCCGTTGATGTGTGCTACGACGCCGGTTCCGTGGGAAAGATATGGTTCAAGGTTTGGTCCGTTCAGTGGGTGGGGGAGTGTCATCCCGTTGATGAGATTACTGATTCGCGCATTCCTTAACTCCTGTGGTCCGATCCGGATGCGTCAGTCAACTACGTCAAGACCGTGTACTCGGAACAGGACCGCATGATACGCACCACATGGTTGTCCCAGGTCCCGTTTTCGCCGGTGACATAGACTGTCCAGCCATCATTTTCGTCGTTGTCCCACCCACCCTCAGTGTCCCACCAGAATTTGTACCACGGGGGATTCCGTGGGCTTTCGCATGAATAACTATCTTGGCCGCACAAGGCCTGCCCCTTGGGTAGAGAGTCAACACCGGTCTCCCAGAATGGAGAGCTTCTGTTTCGAGGAACGCGGAGCGTCGTATTATCGCCGGGGTCGCTAAGGTCATAGTTGAGGACGGGACCCTCTGGCGTCGGTTCTTGTTTCGGCTCATCTGGCAGGTTCATATTTCTTTGCTCGTAGTAGCTCACTCCGTCGACATCGGGCTGCGTACAAGAAACAGATTGTTAGCGGTCGATCTAGCGCCCGGCGTGTAGGGATTTACTGACCGATTGCTGCAAAGCCTCGTATGTCAACGTGTCGAGCCCGGGGATCCAATAGAAGCCGGTATAGCCAAGGGCCTCCACCGTTTTGTATTTGCCGGAGTAGTTGGCCAGGATGTCCGGGATCTCCCCGACATTGCCGGGATCTGTGGGAAAGACGATCGCATCGTTGAAGCAAACCTACGTAGTCCGGGGTCAGCACACTGTTTTTTGATCCATTTCCCCGTGTCGAGATCTAGGTTTGGCTGGGAGTTGTTTTACGTTCTGCGGACAGAAATTAGCATATAGTTCTTGGAGGATGGAGCGCTGCGAGGGAACTCTTGCGGCAGATCATATTGCACTTACAAGCATATTTCCACTTGCTGTAGGCTGGCAGGCGCTGCTGGAAGATGTGCTGGAGGTGGTGCTCGAGGTGCTGGATGTGCTTGAAGTACTTGATATGCTGGACTCGCTGGACGTACTGCCCTTGCTTGTCGAAGTGGGCGAGCTGGATGGCGCAGTCGACGTGACTGTCGCCCCCACATTTGTGTCGGTCTGCAGCCGAGTTACGTATTAGCGTCACGGTACATGGGGACAATGTGCCACCCTATACCAAAATGATTCGTCGAATTAACCGAGACATATCATACGTACCGCGGAGCATCCTTCGATGGTGTCACATTCCCCCGTTATGGTGGACCTGCGCGTCGTACCGGACTCGACGGTGACAGAGGTCGTTATGGTGCACAGCTCGGCCGTCTGGGTCTGGCAGCTCGTGGAGCGGTCGTCCGAGTACGTCAGTTTGTGGTCCCAGCCGATGCTACACAGGGGTCAGTAATACTTTATCAGTCTATGATGCAAAGACGAGGAAGGGAGAGGGGGGATGCAAATGTTCCACCTACGTGATTTTGGGCCATGGCGGAAGCTTGCCCTTGAACTTGTACGTGCCTAACTTCGGGAACTTGAAATGGTCAAGTGGCGGCGGTCCACTGTGTAACGCCCCAGCAAGACTTGGTCAGACACCTTTCACAGCAGCAACTCTACTCAAGGAGGTTTGACTTACGGGGGGTAGATCCCGGGAGGGAGTCTGAGTCTGAACCCAGAAAGATTGATGTTGATACCATTGACCTTAATCGAGCAGATCTGGAAGCGAAGGGGTTAGCACGAAAAAAGGGACCCCTTTAATGGGAAAGTTCTGGGGGTGGTTACCTTGAAAACAAAGAACCAATGGCAATCTGAATCCGTGGTTCCATCTTCAGATTGCGTGGGGTCGTCCGCGCGGATTGCTACGATTTCTCCCGAAGGCCAGAAATTCCAGAAGGGCAACGGCCCTGACGGAGTGGAACCCCCCTACAAGAAGAAAGTTAGATGATACACTGAGGTACGGGGGTTTGGTGATGGGCTGTGTATGTCTGGAAGCACACACCTTCGTCGGCGTCGGCGTGGGTTCCAGCCCCCAGTCCCAAAAGCCACCCGTAAAGGTCACCGTGGTGGGTTCTACCAGCGTCATCGTTGTTGCACCCGCGAAAAAGCCACCCTCCAGGGCGAATGTCGTAGGATCAAACCCTCTCCCGTTCACTCCATTCCAGGTGAGGGTCGTGGCGAGGTTTGCGACGGGGATGTCTCCTAGGATGTACCCACCGCCCAAGGTCAAGGTCGTGTCGAGGAATCCCACGCCCAACGTCAGGGTGGTGGGCAATGGGACTTGCCAAAACGTGGGTATCCCAAACGTCACGGCCGTGGACTGCGGGTGGCCGCCGGGGGCGGGCGCCCCGCCTATGGTCAAGGTGGCGGGCAGTTGTCCACCCACGGCTCCTCCGATGCTCACGGTGGTGGGCGGTGCTCCCCCCGCCGTGTTGCCGAAGATGAAGGTCATAGATGTCGTCGCGGGCACCGTCGGGGTCGAGATGCCTCCGCCAAAGGTTACTGTGGTGGGCGGCACTTCTCCCGAAAGCCCTCCCAAGACTATGGTGGTGGGCTCCACTCCTCCTCCGAAGCCCTGTATAGACAATGCCGTGGACGGTGCTCCTCCCGAGCCCCCCGGGAAAGTGATGGCCATGGGCGGCAACACAAGAGGATCCTTGTTGGGATCCAGCGTCGGGGTGGGTGTGGGCCAATGGAAAGAAGTGACAAAACTGCAGTCGAGATTCCAATACCCGCTAAAGATATCCAGGAAGGTGTACGTTTGGAGTCGCGGGCACTCGTAGCCGATCGTGTATGTGGCCTGAAGATCGGGGTCGAGGGTAAACGTCGTCTTGGGTGTCGCAAACGTCAGCTCTGTGACAGGAGGACAGGCGACCGTCGTTGTCGGGATGAGGTCGGGCGGCAAGTGGATCGTGGTCACCGTTGGTCCTGACACGGATATGAAGGTAGAATAGGGAGTGAAGAAAGTCACGGGCCTGGCGCTGGTGCTGGTAGTTGGCGGTAGGATGGCGAAAGGGTCGCTAGAGGCTGTCCATCCAGGTCCATCGGGCGGGCCCTGGCTCACCTTGGGCCAAGGCGGGAGGGCCACGCTGCGGGTGGTGGTACCACCTTTGCCATCAGGTAACGGCACGCCGACGGGGGGAATATCAACACTGGGTTCAGCCAGCAAACCACCACCAGTTGCTGTCGAGGTGATGTTCAGGTTGTAATATGGCATTCCGCCAATCGTCAAGCTTTGGTTTTGCTTTTGTCAGCAATCATGCACAAACCTGGTCTGGGAGGTGAGACACTTACAGAGGAATGTCAATGGTAACAATGGTAGTGGCGATAATGATTGTCGTCTGTAACACTAGAGTTAGAAAACATCTAGCATATAACGGCCCTTTCTTGTTAGGTATGCACTTACTATCACCTGCCCGTTGGGAGCGGTGGTCGTGCCGGGACCTGCGTACTCCAGGCTTGTTGTATAGTTGCCAGGGTCAATGGTAGACGAAGTAGATAACGGGCTTATGGGCAGCACCAAGATGCACGGCGGCGGGCACGAGACATTCGGAGTAGCCCAGATCTCTGGACCCACGTAGACAATGTTGGGGGTATCTTGTCCGTTGGTGGGCAGCCAGATGCTTACTTCGGTGGTACGTCCACTGTATTGACAATTAGATTGCTGAAACCAAAGCGGAACATAGCCAAAGCCTACCTTTGAGTATCGTTTTGACGAATTGCGGTACCGCTGCAAGGGCGGCAAGTGTTAGCAATGTACCCAGAGATCAGTAAAACGGCTAAGATTCTTACTCAATCCCGAGGGCAACGTTTTCCGTTCCAAGTGTGAACATATTGAAAATTGTAACGTCTTGAGAGTTTTGTACTTCCAGGATCCGCTCTTGACAGTTGTACATGTCGGTGCAGTTTTGTTGGAAGTTCTGGAAGAATGAATATAGACCTGGTGGTCGTTGGTAAGTGCAGCTGGGATGGTATAATTAAACAGAATCACTTACCTGCCCCATGGACGGTGATGTTGGTCGAATCAAGGATGCGCATGCCCCAGGACATCCTGCAGATATATATTGTGCAGCCATCAAACGTCGGGTCAGCTGCGAAGCTCTTCCCTGGGAGGAACGGATTAGGTGCCACAGGCTCGGGCTGGAAATAAGGAGCCTCAGTCTGCAGATGACCTATATAAACCTAGCGCCAAATTATGTCAGCCTGGACAGGTTTCAAGAATGCTGCTGCTCAGTGACCACACCCCAGAAAACTAGAGACACTGACATTCTTTGCATTGGAGAATTGATAATTATACAGCACCGAGTGCTCAGAACCTGAGCCATAGAACCACGACGGACCCTCGGACTCGATGAGCACTGCAGAGAAGAAGTTAGCAATCGACTCGAGTCGCCGCCATGGAGCAGTTTAGCTTACTTCCTCGTGCGCCGTACACGCTGACCCGGTTGGAGGTCTTGTCGGTGAGGCTCACTACGTTGAAATCGTTGTCGCTGTATTGTTGGTCAGCATGGTCGGTACTTGACCAATCGACATCATGATGGGAACTCACTGATCAGCAACCCAGGCCCAGACGTTCTCAAAGTACCCAGACGCTTGTTGAGTGACGTGAAACATCAACGAAGCGGCGATGCACTGCCCATTGACCTCGCCAGACTTCGGGCAGTGCTCCACGTCCAGGTCCGTTCCTGTGGCACCACCCACGCGGAAGTGAGAGTCCCACATAGCGGCCGAGCCCTGCTGAGCGGCAGCTACGTTCCACTCCATGAGCACCGCACCAGCGGTGGGTCCTGCTACAGTAAATAACATTTCGACGATCTCGATATTGCCGACGTCGCCTTTGTTTCCGACTTGGACCATGACCTTTGGGTTGTGCATATCGGCAAAGTAGACTCCGGCACCTTGGATTTGGGACCAACTGGAACCTTGGACCCGAGAACCGGTGGGAATCAGGACGGTGCTTCCAACCTGGTATATGCCTGCCGGAAAATACGCAATCTGGTTGGCCGTCGCTGCCTTCTCCAGGAAGGCGTTGATGGCACCAGCCTGGTCTCCGCTGCCGTCGTTGGAGATGCCCTCGTTGGTGGCGACAAGAAAGTTGCTGGGGTCCAGGTCCTCGTATTGGGGTCTGGACCTGACAAAGAGATTTCCGTTCTCAAGAAGGCCTTGCCCCTTGGGAGGGGCGTCGGCCGGCGCTGCTTGATAGGAGCCCTCGGAGCCATTGTAACGCTGGCCAGCTGCCCAGAGTATGATATGATAGGGCCCATTACCGACTGTGGTTGAGCAAACCCGTGTCAGCATGTCGACTATCGCCCGAGAGGGACAAGGTATCCGCCACTTACCATTGAGCAATACGCGGTTGTCGTCTTGTGCGACAACAGCGCCAACATTGTCGACGAAAAGATTGTCCAGAACAATGTTGGGGGAGTCGTTCAGTCCGTTCGTCAAGATGGCCGTAGGGACATCGAAGATGGCGCAATCTGCATAAAATTAGTTTAGACGCCCGCCAACCGTTTTCCCGTGATGCCCATGGACTTGCCGATTATGGATACAGAGCCAGTACCCTGTCCTCCATCACCACCTCGACCGCTGATGTTGAAGCCGACAGCACCGCCGTGTATTTCGACCTGGGGGAGTTTCGTTAGTGCATGGCTTGGATCACATCTTGGATCTGATTAGGGAGGGTTCTTACACCTTGCCAATTGAAGCCCCAATCCCACACCATCTGAACCGACGTCAGACAGCCATAGAACTTGATGTTCCTAGCCGTGTACTGTTGTGAGCCTGGAGTTGAATGTCAATGACAAGACATTCTGCAAGAAACAGGGCAAAGGATGAAGCCTACCAGCTCGCCATCCAATGGCGCCACCCATAAATACCTGTTTGAGTCAGTATGCTGGAGTCGCTGAAACGTGATGAGGGTTTGGACTGGCATACAAGATCTGTATTAAGAGTCAGCAGCTAATAGTGATAGCGGGGGTCAAGCTAAGAGACCTACCTGAGACAAAGCCACCGCTACCGTTCTCCATAAAGATGCCCACGTGACTGGCCGAGTTCACATCCGTGGCGTTGGGCATATTGAACACTAGGTTCTGTAGAGTTGTCTGGGTAATGTCAGTCGTGGTTTCGCGCAAGGAAACATAAGTATCTATCCACTTACAGCCTGTGCAGCCTGCCAATGAATGCCGGTCGGGACGTAGGGCTGGCCATTGTCGGTCGTGGATAGCGGCATATCCGTCAGGTCGAAAATGAAATTTCGGATATGTCGGAAGAATTGATTCTCATTCACGAACCTGCATAAAGACTCAGTGACGGAGCTCAAAAGACGTGTACCGTAAAAGTGCCGTTGTAATTACCATTGGTCGCCAGATCTGTTCAATGCCGTCAGTACTCTGTTACAAACACGGGTATAAGGTGGAGGACTCACGTCCCCGGGATATATGGGTCAGTGTCAATCATGGCAATTCCCTTGAAGGTGTCGCATCCCTTGATAGTCGGGGGGTCATTGGGGTCGCCAATGAACTGGGTGTAGTAGAGCTGGATGATTGGGGTGCAAATCGTGTAGGTGCCAGGCTGGACATTACACATTAGCCAACCAGTACGAAAAATGACAAAGGAAGATGCTAAATTAAATGTTAGACATTATGTAAGGGGTGACGAACTGGAAAGTAGATGATTGCGCCTTTGGTGAAGGTGCTTCCACAGTCTTTGCCACATCTCGACCCGTCCTGGATGGCAGCGTTGATGCACTCGGTGGTGTCGGTGTTTCCAGAGTTGTCGGCCCCGTAGTCGTCAACCACATTACGAAAGAACTTGTATCCTGGGTCGGCATGAGGTTGCTGATTTTGTTGTTAGTAACACCTGTCAACTTTAGATGCTTGTCAACTCACAGTGCCAAGAGGACCCAAACTGGTTAACCAGTACGAAGACGAGTCAGCTCGCGGCGAGTGGTTCGGGTGGGAAGCCTTGCTGTTGGGCAAAGAAAGTGTGGTGTTATGAGTAGGTTTCAATCCCGAACCATCGCCGCCACGAATGACGTGTCCGGCTCGGAGATTCTTCATGAAGTTGTCGAAGCTGCCCGAGTACTGCCAGACAGGGCCATCTTGCGTTCCTAGAGCCATTGTCAATTGCCCCACAACCGTGACTTCCATGGGATCCGGAACCCTTACCTTTATCGGGAGATGCATTGAAGAAGTTGTGTCGATGATCAACCATGTAAGGAGGATTGGGCTAGGCAGAACGGCAGAGCCCAAGTCAGTTGCACTTGTACACACACAAACCTTCGTTGACAGGTTCTGGACTTTGCTTACTTGGGGACCATAACCAGGCACGTTGGGCCAGTTCTTGGGAGATTCCTGGAGACTCTCCCATGAGGCGGCAACAAGACTGTACTGTTGTACAAGGAAAAGCAGCAGGGCTGCAAGCATACTATTGTACGCCATCCCTGCTGCCAGGTCGCACAAACGAGACAATGCCCCGATGGACCGTGGCAATGCAGATGGATGTCGAGACTGTGAGGCTCTTGAGTCAGCAGACTTGTGAAAAGGTTGAAGCAATTCTGGAAGAGGGTTTTGGTAAGAGTTGGAAGTATCGTGATGCCAGGAACTGGTTGGCGGGAAGACGAATTGCGCAGGAGAAAGGAAGGAAATCTTGTGAATACGTCAAGCTGGGTTCGACTTTATATTCTGCTCAGTGAATTGAATATATGTGCACTGTGAAGGTACTGAATGCATTGACACTATTCACCCAACTCGGCCATCATCCTAGCGACGCAGAAATGACACACGGCGCATTACCAAATGACTTCAACACCACACTCAAGGTTCAAGCAAGTGCATATAACATTCAATCTCAATCACATGGCTTGAGTCGCAGACTAGATATCAGAATCTGGTGGTTTTTAGTCGCAATATGTATCATAAGCCTCAGGCTGATGTTGTCCTGCCACCACAAATGCAACCATTATTCATTCGTAATACTCCAATGCAGTCACCCCATGTAACCCAGTTGCCTAAGCTTTGCCTCTAAACTAGGGAGCCTTATTGGCACTGGAGATCACACCCATTCTCGTCACGTCACTAACCAAGTCATCGGCGGCGTATGCAGTCACTTCTTGGAGACAGCGGCGATGCCCCTTGCCACCTGTCTTGTGATGATACAACACAAGTAATCAATACCAAGTAGCTTCACGTTTCGGGGCTTTGCTGACACTGTACGTCGCTCCACCAGTGGCCGCGTCGTACGTCAAGTCCTCAGGTCCGTACGCCATCTCCTCGCGAAGCCAGTTTCGCTGGCCCTTCCAATCGCGATGGTGATGATCGCGGTGCGACGGAAGCTTGGGATACGGGCGTTGCGGAGTGATGTTTAGGATATTGCCCACGCGCGGATTGCCTCCCAATACGAAGACGGTTCCGGCGGCCCGTCTGTAGTGCTTTTCGGCCATCTCGCGCTTGCCGACGGGGCGGCCGCGCTTCTGCTTGTACTGGAATATATGCTCCACGCCGAAGAAAGGCCGTCGTCCTGACTGGCGCGCCGGGCTCATGAGTCCCCAATGACTGATGGTCCAAGAAGAGTTGCCCATCGTCATGCCGGCTGTACTGGGCGAAGAGGTCTGGATAGTTGGGGGTGTTGGGGTCTGCGATTGCCGAATCGGCAACATATTGTAAACAAATCAGTGTAGATGACATTGTATGCTCCAGAATGCCTTGCTGAGAAAAACGGGCTTTGTCTTTTTGTCAGGAATGAGGATCATTTGTGGACATTTCTCCAGGCAACCCATCTCACTGAACAAAGGATCCCACTGCGATGTGATGGTCGAGCAACGTCCCGCCTGAGTACATGTATAAATGTACCGAGGCAACCAGATGTGAGTCTTAGTAAGGAAGGAATTACCTTTTGAGGTTCATTCCCTTTATCCAAGTGGTTACTCCTTGCGGCCTTGATGCTTGGTCTCTCCTCTTTTCTACTCGCCAGTATCTCAGAACAGATACGTGGACTATATCTTGGGAATTTCCGGTATCTCTGAATGAGTGACTCGACGGATACAAGATGCAAGGGGTCACGATTTAAGAGACACGGATTCACTCTTTCTTAGACAGGCACATATTCAGGCAGGTATAGATAGATATAACATTGAATTTCCTCTTATCATTATGTCGTCACGTCTCTTCACGATCTTTTTCTTTTTCTTCTACTAACACCACTCCGCTTAAGTCAAGAGCTTCCTCAGCTTGGCGAAGTCGGGCGTGCCCAGCCCGGAGGCGGCGTCCCAGCCCTTGGCGGCCGCGAAGCCGGCCTGCTGGTGGGCGGCGTTGGAGCAGCCGTTAATGTTGCTCTCGGTGATGTCGGTGAAGGCCCCCTCGGCCACGTCGGCGGCGTAGAGGAGCGGGTTCAGGAAGCCGAGGACGGGCTTGCCGGCCCTGAGGCGGATGTCGTTGAGCAGGGCGATCATGGAGGCGACGACGGGGGTCGAGGCCGAGGTGCCCTTGGCCGTGGTGGCGATGCCGCGGTTGATGACGAGGTAGTCGACGCCGAGCAGGGACAGGTCCGGGTAGGCGCGCCCCGACGCGTTCCAGGCGAACCAGGGGTCCTCGGGCACGCCCGTGTTGTCGCTCGAGGCGATGTACTTGGCCACGGCGTCCTTCTGCCAGTCGGGCTGCGGGAAGTAGTTGGAGAAGCCGCCCGCGCTGAAGCCGGCGACGCCGCCCCAGCGCGTGGTGGCGCCGACGGTGGTGACCCAGGGGCACGAGGCCGGGAAGGTGGGGATGAAGCGGTACTGGCCCTCGGGGCCCTTGCAGTCGCTGAAGCGGGTGCCCTGGGTGCCGGCGTCGCCACTAGCCACCAATACGGAGACGCCGCGCAGGGCCAGGTAGGAGAAGCGGTCGCAGACCTGGTTGGCGTAGGCCTGGGGCACGGCCTGCTCGTCGTCGGTGTAGGAGATGGAGACGACCTGGGGGATGTCGTTCTGGGCCAGCAGGTAGTCGAGGTACTCGAGGTAGGGCTCCTGCTGGTTGTCTTCGTCGGGGATGGGGACGTTGCCCGGCTGGTCCTGGGCCGGGGGACGGCCGCCCGTCAGGTGGTAGGTCACGTTGAGCGGGCCGAGGAAGGAGGTGCTGTACTCGATGTCCAGCTGGGCCTCGAGCTCGGCCTTGGCCTCGTCCTGGCTGTTCTCGGCGCCGTTCACGTTGACGATGGTGTAGGGGGCCTGGAGGCTGGCGTCGCTGAGCCCGTACTGCGACGTAAAGTTCTTGAAGTCCTCCAGGTTGGCGTTCTGCTCGAGGAAGCCGCCGAGGGCGAGCTTGCTGGCCGACGCCGTCTCGGGCATGTAGTCGATGTTGTACATGGAGGTTAGGTTGACCGGGCAGATGTACTTGCTGCAGTCCCAGGGGCCGGTGGGGAGGCCATGCTGGCGGCGATCCAGCTTGGACTCCTCGGCGGCGCGGGCCTTGGCGCCGTCGAAGAAGTGGACGGTGGGGTAGACGAAGTCGACGTCGTCGCGGATCCCCAGAGGCAGCGAGTAGGCCTCGGTGCGGGCGACGGGCTGGTCGTCGCCGTCGCGGGTGTAGTAGGAGAACTTGGTCCCGAACAGGGACTCGGCCTCGGCGGCGCGGATCTTGATCTCGAAGCCGCGGTCGCTGTCGCGCACGACGTGGATGTTGCGCTCGTCGATCCAGCGCTGAACCTTGTCCCACGAAGCCTTGCGGGCCGTGGCCGAGGTGGAGTCGCGGAGGAGCGCGCGCAGCTGCTCGGCGCTCATGTACTTGCCGTACAGCGGGGACTTGGGGTCGCTGCGGCCCAGTATGTGCTTCTCGTCCACCTTGCGGTGCTCCTTGACGGCGATGCGCAGCGTCAGGACGTCATCGGGGGTGGCCGAGCGCACCAATTGCCAGGATGACGGGACGGAGGCGGCCCTCTCGTGCTCGACGAGGTTGTCGGCGGGTTGGGGCAGTCCGGAGACGAGGCCGGACGCCAGGAGTAGCGAAACGAATGTAGGTGCCAGCATTTTCAATAAAACGAGGGTTGAAAGTGGGATGCAGGCTGAACTGTGCGTGGAAGCAGGAAAAAAAAGCCAAGATAACCGATCGCATACCAGGTTACTTATATAGTAACGATCAGCTGCCGGCGCCCGCCCTATCGTTGGCGCCGTGCCATCGTGGATCGATCTCGTCCTCGGTGTTGGGACCGAGTCGCATTGCAAAAGTTCGTATTAGCCATGGCGGTCAAGTGTTGCAGTGCATTAGAGACTATAGCATAGGTCGGTACTGACCCATCGACAAGCTCATTTCCGGCCCCGTCTTAAACGTCAAACACAGGGGTTGTAGCGTCGGCACTGCCCTAGCCCACCCTAGCCTTCGGCTTAGCCTTCTAAATCCCACCCAAGCCCACTAAAGCCCCCTCGGCCCCTGATGCTTAGCGGCCGCCCATTGGTGGATTTCGCCTCTAAAAAAAGGCAGCTCAGGCTTATCCCTGTTGCCGCATCGCGGGACTCAGCTTCTTCGGGAGCTCGGTACCAATCTTGACAGACAAAAAAGTTCGTGATGCGCTCGGGGGTCCACTATCACGGGGCTCACCCTGTCGCGATGGTACCACATGGTGCATCCGGGTACCGAATGCTTGGTTGACCGTTAGTTGAAGCCGAACTATATAGCATCTGGGTGAAGTCGCTCTTTTCGCTCCCAGGCTGAGAAGGAAGAACCACCATCCCACCAGCCAACTCCCACTACTACTCTCGTTTTCTTGCAGCAGTCCGTCCACTCACTCGCTCGCTCACTACCACACTCGTTCCAAGATGGTCGCTGTTCCTCCCACCGCCGGTACGCTGGCCATGCCAGTGTTCTACCAGCCCCTGATTGACCAGCAAGTCATTGCCAACGTCTCCTGGGGCACCCCCGGCTCCAAGCCCATCCCCACCGTCGTCGACACGGGCAGCTACGGCTACTGGGTCGCCGGGCCCGACGCCGTTGTCAACTCGGGCTCGCCCTACCTCGGCGTCATGGGCCCCTGCAACCAGACGGTGGACCCGGCCTTCAACTGGCCCGAGTCGTCGAGCCACAGCGGCCCATACGACGAGGGCAAGGCCGTCTTCGCCTACGGCGGCGGCGGCAAGATCATCAACTGCCCCACGGCCGTCAACGACACCATGAACTTCGGCGAGGGCTACCCCGCCATCGAGAACGTCCAGGTCGCCACCTGCGAGTTCATCCACATCAAGGCCCGCAGCACCACCTGCAGCGGCGCCCACTACGACAAGAGCATCATGGGCCTGGCCCCGATCCCCTCGGTCGGCGGCGGGCCCGAGATCCACCCCGAGCTGCTCAAGCAGGGCCGTCTCAGCAGCTCCGTCTTCTCCATTTACTTCGACGCCCCGCCCGCCGACATCAACGAGCCCCAGAAGGGCACCCTGCTCTTCGGCGCCGTGCCCGAGGGCAAGTACAGCGGCGACCTCGTCACCGTCCCCAACACCGGCTTCACCCGCGCCGAGAAGGGCTACTACTACATCGGCATGCCCGAGGTGCGCGCCGCCCACATCAACGGCCAGGGCGACAACAAGAAGACCGTCATCCCCGCCGTCGACCCCGCCAAGGTCCCCGACTGCCTCGTCGACTCGGGCACGTGGGGCCTGACCCTCCCGACCGACGAAGACGCCTTCTTCGCCGCCACCGGCCTCGAGGCGGACTCGCCCTTCCTCAGCCCACGCTACCCGTCCGCCTGCGCCGACATCCCCCTCGACGCCGGCCTCGAGTTCGCCTTCACCGGCCAGGACGGCAAGGAGGCCACCGTCAAGATCCCCTACCGCAGCATGGCCGAGGCCCCCGGCCTGGAGCCCAACACGTGCCGCCTCAACGTCCAGCTCAGCGACGGCGGGTGCACCTTCGGCGGCACCTTCTACTCGGCCGCCTTCGTCGCCCACGACGACGACGCCAAGACGGTGCGGATTGCCCAGGGCGCCGTTGCCGGCGCTGCCCAGGGCCCGCCCAAGGGTCTGAGACTCTAGAGTCTCGATTAATTTTATGAGACGATGTTAATTAGAAGATTGAAGAAGAAGAAAATACCCATGATATCAATTTGAAATGAACAAACCGTAACATAATCATCGCCTTACTCGCCATGTGAATCCCTTGTTGGCACATGGTACTTTCCAAGCCTGTTACTTACTTCCAATACCCTGGACAAGGCATGCACCAAAGCCGTCAGCTTGGAACCCAGATTTTCCAGTGGACGCTTCTCAGCCCCTGACATGACGAAATCTCTCTTGACTCTACGGATACGAGGTCTGCAATGCTGGTGCAATGCGCTTCACTTGTTCGGAGTTTTGGTCGTATTGGTGTAAATAAGTGCATGGATGTGTGCAATGCAGCGTGTAATTACGCGCCAAGCCTTCAATGCCCGCATGTGAAAAACGTGCTCAGGCATAGAGCACGCTGCAGAACCAGGTCATCTCGGCGCCAAGTCGCGGGACGCTGGATTCTTGCGAGGATCACTCGCGTCGACTCGTCCAAAAACGCCGAAGAGCCGGGTCTGGTCACATAAAAAAAGAAGCGCATTGTGAATTGGCGGGCTTGACGTGCATCTCGAGAAAAAGATAGGAATGTGCATCGCTGGATTTGGCGAAGGAGCCGACGACGCAGGTTGAGTGGGTGTGTTGCTGCTTAGGGCATTAAAAGGAACTGGTTCAGCGACAATTGAACTGGGGGCTAGGGGGCAGGCACCGGGTAGGGGCGTCCAGTAGGCTGGTCCTGGGGCTCACTCAGGATTTCTCCGAATCGCCCCCCATTTTGTGCAATCTCTCGCGTCCCTCGGGCCGCTGTTGCGGGGTCTCGATTAGGTGCCTCCGCGCCCAAATCGGAAGGTCGCCAGATTGAAGGTGTGCTGCATCGGGGACATCTCACCCAACCCCCCGTGCGGCGCGTGCCTGTGTGCCCCCCAATACAGCAGAGCGTCCGTGCCATTCTGGGCTGACGGACGCGGGATTATTGTTGTTCTGCGTCGCGCAACCACCATACCAATCCGATAGAATTGGTTCGGCGCGCATCTCTGTACGTCCTTACCTACCTGCCTACTGACTGACTCGTTCTGCCGCCTGGGCCGTCACCCCATTCTTGGCTCCTCCCAAAAGGGACACACGAGCCGCTGCCAGCGATTACACTTCAGCATTTCGGTTCCACCCTCGCTGATATTGTGGCTTGGGACCCGGGAATGGAGCAGGGTTGCAGCCGGTCCAGCTGCTTGGTGCCGCATGGCGGTGGATTGGTTCCTGACTAATCGCCTGCTGATGACTGTCTTGTCGGCCTTGCAACCCGCAGCATCGCAGTCAGCTGGGACCCGGTTCAGGCTCTCCGCAACCTCGAATCCACACCATGCTATTGCCCAATGCTCTTCGGATCCAGCCGGATTGACTGGGGTTGGCACATGGAGAGATATCCCTCCTATCACAATGCGTTCCAACAGGTTTCTTGCCTCCCACTCCGGGAAGCCGCACTTCCACCCGGGCTTGGATCGATGCGGCGCCCTGGACACTAGGGCCTTGGATCCTACAGTTCCAATGATGGCGATTATATATCTAGACGCTACTCCTCGCAGTCATGCTGGACTCGTGCTCTCGTAGAAGTCACTAGGTCTTCCCAAGCTTTACCTGCCCGAACCCCGGACTGCCACGTCAATCACAAGCCAGTCAACATGGGCAACTTCGTCCGCCTCCTGTCCCTGCTCGCTGCAGTGGGCTCGAGTAAGTTTATCTCGCCTCTTACATATGTTTCAGTGGTTCATCATGAGCTGACGGGACAAAGATTTGCATCAAGCATGGGCCCAAAGCGGAACACCCACGCCTTACACTGATGCCGACACTGGCATTGTCTTTAATACCTGGCCCGTCTCCAGTGGCATGACCTTTGGTGTGGCATTGCCATCCGATGCCCTGACTGTTGACGCCGATGAGTTCATTGGTATCTTCGTAGGTAGCCCCAGTATCGCGACCGGCCCCTTCCACGTTTGTGCATGCTGACTTGCCGCCCAGCAATGCTCCTCCACGAGCGCCACCGAGGACGGCTGGTGCGGTGTCTCGATGGGCGGACCCATGACCAACAGCCTCCTGCTGATGGCCTGGCCCTACGAGACCGAGGTCTACACCAGCTTCCTGTGGGCCACTGGCTACGACCTGCCGGTGCAGTACACGGGAGACGCCAAGCTGACCCAGATCTCCTCGACTACCGGCGACGACGGGTTCTCCGTCATCTTCCGATGCCAAAACTGTCTTAGCTGGAATCAGGGAGGGAGCACCGGGTCCGCGTCGACGAGCAGCGGCGTCATGGTTCTCGGTTGGGCGGCGGCCCTGACCAACCCGACCAATGCCGAGTGCCCTGCCCAGGTTGTCATGAAGCAGCATGAGGCCCAGGGCATCTTCGGTGCCCAGCTGGGCAGCGCCGCGGCTAATCCCTCTTACACCCAATGGGCGGCTCTTGCTACCAAGACCGTCACTGGCTGTGGAGGTGGTGGAGGTAGCCCGCCCACTACTACCAGCACGTCGAGCGCTCCTCCCGTCACCACTACCGCGCCCCCTACTGGAGTGCCCGTCCCCACCGGTACATATGACTACGTCATCGTCGGAGCCGGCGCTGGTGGCATTCCTCTGGCCGACAAGCTCAGCGAGTCCGGCAAGAAGGTCTTGCTGATCGAGAAGGGACCTCCCTCTTCCGGTCGATGGGGCGGTGACAACAAGCCGGCGTGGCTGGACGGGACCAACCTGACCCGCTACGACGTTCCCGGCCTGTGTAATGAGATCTGGCAAGACTCGGCCGGCATCGCCTGCACCGACACCGACCAGATGTCCGGCTGTGTGCTCGGCGGCGGTACTGCCATCAACGCCGGCCTATGGTGGAAGCCCTACACCGCCGACTGGGACTACAACTTCCCCAACGGCTGGAAGGCTTCGGACATGGCCGGCGCCACGAACCGCGTCTTCTCCCGCATCCCCGGCACCGACCACCCCTCCCAGGACGGCAAGCTCTACCTCCAGCAGGGCTATGACGTTCTCGCCACCGGTCTCCGCAAGGGCGGCTGGAAGGAGGTCGCGGCCAACACGGCCAACAACCAGAAGAACCGCACTTTCGGCCACACCGCCTACATGTACAGCCACGGAGAGCGCGGCGGGCCCATGGCGACCTACCTGGACTCGGCCAGCAAGCGCGGCAACTTCAAGTTGTGGATGCAGACCTCGGTCAAGCGAGTGGTCAGAAGCGGCGGCCACGTCACCGGCGTCGAGGTCGAGCCGTACCTCAAGGGCGGCTACCAGGGCACCGTCAACCTGACGCCCGTGACCGGCCGCGTCATCCTGTCCGCCGGCGCCTTCGGCTCGGCCAAGCTGCTGATGCGCAGCGGCATCGGCCCGCAGGACCAGCTCGAGGTGGTCAAGGCCTCGGCCGCCGACGGCGCCAGCATGATCGGGAGCGACGACTGGATCAACCTGCCCGTCGGCTACAACCTCGAGGACCACACCAACACGGACCTCGTCGTCGAGCACCCGGACGTCGTCTTCTACGACTTCTACGAGGCCTTTGACGCGCCCAACACCACCGACAAGAACCTTTACTTGAACAACCGGGCGGGCATCCTGGCCCAGGCCGCGCCCAACATCGGGCCCATGATGTGGGACGAGATCAAGGGCGCCGACGGCGTCGTGCGCCAGATGCAGTGGACGTCGCGCGTCGAGGGCAGCGCGGGCGTGGACAACGGCTACGCCATGACCATGAGCCAGTACCTCGGCCGCGGCGCCACGTCGCGCGGGCGCATGACCATCACGCCCACGCTCAACACGGTCGTCTCCACGGTTCCCTACTTGCGCGACCCCCAGGATGTCGCGGCCGTCATTCAGGGGATCAAAAACGTGCAGGCGGCTATTAATAGTCAGAATATTCCGGGGCTGAAGTGGAGGGTGCCGGCGCCGGGGGAGACGGTGGAGGATTTTGTTAATAACGTAAGTTTATCAACACTTTGGTAAATTGCCCGTGACATGATTCACTGACTGTACTACAGATGGTCGTCGCCACCTCCAACCGCCGCGCCAACCACTGGATCGGTAAGTCATCTCCATCGTGGCGGCTCACCCAAACCTGCACTCACTAACACACGACCAACAGGCACCAACAAGATGGGCACCGACGACGGCCGCAAGACCAGCGGCACCGCCGTCGTGGACCTCAACACCAAGGTGTACGGCACCGACAACCTCTTCGTCGTGGACGCCGGCATCTTCCCCGGCATGGTGACGACGAACCCCTCGTCCTACATCGTCATCGCGGCCGAGCGGGCGGCGGAGCGCATCCTGGCGCTGCCGGCCGTCCAGGCCAACGCGCGCTACGGGCAGTGCGGCGGGCGCGACTGGACGGGGAGCTACGCTTGTGTGCAGGGGACTACTTGCCAGTTCCAGAATGCTTATTATTCGCAGTGCTTGTAAGCTTGCTTGTTTAGGTAGGGGGTGAGGGGGACGGGGTTGGTTGGGGTTACTACTATGGGGCTTGGGTAGAGTAGACGAGACGAGAGGATATTCTTGGTACATATTTTTATCTTTACATATTTCATGGCTGACTACCGAGAATGCTTTGACTGTGGGGTTTGTCTGGTGTTGGTTATTACTGGCGCTATCACACGTTGCGGAAAGGCGCAATGACAACCAAAATCGGGCAGACTGACAGCTCCCAACATGTAGGCTCGCCAGCCAGATCTGAGAGCATCCCTTCACCCCGCGAGATTCCCAGGCATGTTCCTTTGGTCCCCACGTTGAATGCAATGAGCGCCAAGAAACACGCAAAGAGTGTGGGCTTCACCTTTGCTTTTCAGCTTAAACGAGAAACCGGGGCCAGGGGCCCGCTCGACTGGTTTGGTGGGTTGCACACCTCGACGCCACCCCATGCGGGGAAATGGTGGTTCTTGGCTTGACCTACTGGGTGCTTGCCCCGATGTCAGATTGCCAGGTTCCAGATCCCACGCAGGCAATTCTCCGTTGAGCAGGTTGTTGGCTGCTGACAGGGCTGGCGTTGATTATGCATATGCAAGTGTGGGGAAGAACCTGGTTGGGTGGTGCCGGGACGCGGACAGTCGGATCGGGGACCCCTATCTCCGTGGCCAGGGGTCGGTCAGGACTCGGTCAACGTGACCGGCGTGTTTACGAATTCACATCCACATGACGAGGTGCATTGGCTTGTGACACGCAGGTATTGAGAAACGCGACTTAGCAAGTGAACAAGCGAGTAGCATTCAATTGCTGTCTGGCAGTCACTTGCTACTGATATCAGATGTCTGAGCAATGTAACTGATAGCTCAATTGACCGTCTCATGATTGATACGTAAGATTGATCCTTGTTACACCACATTTATGGTACCTCAACTCCCGCAACTAACCGTCTCGGCTGGAATCTAGAGCTGGCTGAATGTCCAAGAGCTCTCCCAGCTGTACTTGTCGCCGGGCTTGCTGATCTGGGCGTGCAGGCGATCCCACTCCGGGCTGTGTTTAAGGATAGGTTAGAAAGGTCTTAGTCTTCGTAGCGGGGCAAAAGTGGAAAGAGACCCAGGCATGTGTTGTAGGACGTCACTGCCACCGCGGGATTTACTCACTGGTTGATCCCATCCACATAATCCTGCGCCTCAATAGCCACGCAAGACGACCGCGTCACGTTGCGCCTCCCCTCGAGCCCCTGGTTCGCCTTGAGCGGCGCGGTGCCGTCGAACCAGTTGCACGAATACAAGACGACGCCCGGCTGGTCGGTGCGCAGCTCCGCCTTGATGCCCGAGAAGGGGCTCGCCAGCTCGACGACGACGGCGTCGGGCGCCGGCTTGCCCTCGATGGTGAAGTAGCCGTTGTAGCCCTCGCACGCGCCGTCGGCCCCGCAGTTGCCCGCGAACCCCGGCTGGTCCCGCGCGTGGCCCAAGGCGAGGCCGGGGCGGCTGGCGAAGTCGTTGATGCTGCCCGGGGCGGCGGTCAGGATCTTGCCGGTGGGGGAGGGCGCCTTGGTCGGCTTCGAGGTAGTTGGCGGAGTCTGAGGATTGGGAGTGTCAGCTAGGCTATCTCTTTCGTTTTGATTTGGTTTAACAGCAAGTTCTTACAGGGCATGTGCAGCGTGTGCTCCCAAACCTTGTCGGTGTCGGGGTTCTTGAACGCATCCAAGTTGAAGTAGGTGTGGTGCGTCAACATGAGAGCTGCAAGTGCCATTAGCCACGGCATCAATCTCGCCCTCTTCGTCAAACGTACGTGTGGCTTGGTCCAACGACTTGGCGTCCATCTTGATGTTGAGCACGCCATCCTTGACGCTGTACACGACGCTGGCCTCGACGTCGCCCAGCATGTTCTGCGACGAGTTGGACTTGTCGTAGATGGAGAAGGTGACGGCGTCGGGCTGGGCGCTCGCGACCTGCCAGGTGCGGTACGACCAGTTGTTGGTGCCGCTGTGCAGCGTGTTGTCGCCGTCGTTCTTCTCCGTGTCGTACGTCTTGCCGTCCAGCTCGTAGTGGCCGTAGCCGATCCGGTTCACGTAGCGGCCCGGGATGGAGTTGTACACGGGGTGGCCGGGGTCCTTGGCTGAACGAGGCCGCTGGTTAGGGTATTGTCCATGTGAAGAAGCCATGTGCGGCGCATGGGACACTTACGGTAGTACTCGATGTCATCGTAGCCCAGGACGACGTCGACGTCCTTGCCATTCTTGTCCTTGACGAAGAGATTGGTCAATGTGGCACCGTAGGGGATGAACTGATAGCTAGGTTAGCAGCCTGATCCGACCTCCACGGGGCATCGGTATAGAGACTTGCCTGAGCCTTAATGCCCTTCGACTCGATCGTGAACTTGCCATCCTTGCCGGGCTTCGGAGAGCCGGAAGGGTGCGCAACACCGGCAGTAGCCATCAGTGCGACGATCCAAGAATAGCGCATGACTATTTATTCTAATCAGTTCTTCCGGACTAGAAATTGATAATGCGACAAGAGTCAAGAGCGAAGAATGAGCGAGGGACTCGGGGTCAGACCGACACTTATGGTGGAGTGATTCGGCGAGCGACGGGGGGCGGGACGAAGTACTAGCAGACGACTCGGAGGAATTATTACTGGGCCTGAAGCGCGCGCGGGATCCGGGGGCGTCTTATAACTCCCGTGGCTCTCCCGTGTTCGCGTAATTCCCAATTGAACAGCCGGACTGCAGAGTTACATGACGATCCACTTTGCAATCAAGTGGTCAATAACGGGCCACCACGGAAGAAGTCCAGCCGTCTGCGCAGGTGTTATGGAAAACAAGACCCAACAGCGTGCCATCCATCCCCGACCATTGCAGGTGACATCAGCCTGTTTCTTTCGCATATGCATAACCCCAAAAGCCATAAACTCCGACTCCTCCCTCTCCGAATCCTTTCTTGCCTCTTCTACCCCGAAAGGCCAAGCGGCCAAGTGGCAAGTGGCTCCTACCAACACTCACTTTGCGCTTTGGAGGCAAGGTGTTACCCCGCAGATATGCAGGTACCTCGGCCAAGCCAATAAGATGCAGTAATATTACCACCAACCAGAATCCAGACCCCAGCATCGGCTCTTTTGGCTAGTTCCGCCAAGATCTGCAATGCCGCCCCCCTTTGGGGCGTCCATTGCGACGGTAAGGCGGGAACCATTCCCACCAACACCACAGACGACGTGACCTACCTTCAGACAGGACACCATCATCTCGTCCCGAGAGAAGCATGTAGGTTGAGGTATGACAATTTAATAAAAAGCCAGTGCGTCCCGTCTCTTTGTTTTGCTGCCTATGTGCAAGTGAGCTTCTCCTGCGACAACAACGGACACATCCAAGATTGCGGACCAATGAGCCTATGCACTGCGGGCGCCCGGCATTACCACCTCGCGATATTAACTGGATCCTACTCGGGTCGAGGGCAAACACCCGAAAGCGGATACCTGCTCGTTGGGCTGGACCCAGCTGTATGGCAAGCAATCAGAGCTGGACAATCCTGTCCACCCCTCTGAGCAAACGCGACCTAACGGGGACGGGTCTCTGAGCTATCACGTGGACCAAGTAGCCAGGTTTCGAGTGCAGGTTACCTAGTGGGCACTATTGGGAGAGACTCCAAATACTTTCCAAATCTGCCGTTTCTTGGGTATGCTGGCTACAGTGTGTGTCGTTGGGTAGGGCAATGGTTCTACAGACCAGGCACGTGACCATCGACTCGACATGATGTCCACAAATGTAGGATTTGCCTATGCATTCTTTGGATATTTAGTGAAACATGGTTGATCTCAGACCGAGCTCGAAGAATCGTAACTGCTGGGCTGTTTTCAAGATATCTATTCGCAAAACCCGGTCACGTGCTCTGATCCATAATCCAAATGAAATCATAATGCAGGCGCCCAACATCCACAGCGATATACCTACAACTTCAAAGTTCCCGCCGCCCCCATTCAAGACCGTTGACTGTGTTTTCGATCCAACCCCCAATTCCTTCAGCCATGTCGTTTATGACCCTCCCCGCCGAGCTCAGGGGCTTGATATACCACGCCTTCCTGACCGATAACGCACCCTGCCAACATGTGATTCCAGTCTCTGGGGGTATCTACGCCCACTATGCCCGTTTCCCATGTCAGGCTATTCCGGACCACGAGTTTCTGCAGAACCTGTCGAGGTGCTGCGGGCTTAGCGGATGGGGCGACTACCTCGAAACGATGCGCTTCAGCGAGTGGCGGGGCGGCCACCTCGCCTGCGAGCCCGGCACCCTGTTTCATCGCTCCGAGAGGCTCCCCTCCCCCCTCCCGCTGTTCCTCACGTGTCGCCAGGTCTACCGGGAGGCCGCGGTCTACCTGCACGGCGCGCCCCTCATCATCAACACGACCGACGCCTTCGCGGCCTTTACCGGTCCCAAAGGCTGGGATACTTCGCTGAGCGTGGCGACGGTGCAGCTGGTGGTGGACCCCGTGCGCCGGCGGGACGGCGGCTACGGCGTCGATAGGGAGTTCGTTCGGCGCCTCGTCCGCCTCGATCTGTCCTCGGTGCGGCTGACGACACTGGGGCCCGTCGACGCCGACAGGGCGCGGTGGCTGCTGCAGGCTTTGTCGGGGAGGGGGGGAGGGGTCCGAGGGGAAGGGGTGCATAGAGCTTGTCAGTCCCACCGCGACGAGGGTGGCGGCGGTGCGGCTCGGGAATGGGTGCCGGGTTACGATTCGGCCCGACGTTGCTTGGGCGAGGGTTTTGTATGTGTTGGAGGAAAGGGGGGACGAAGAGCTTAGGGGGTCATTGACGTCCTATGACATGTTGGTAAGGGTTGCCGGAGACCTTGGACTGGATATCAAGTCAGATGTCTTCAGCGAATGTATTTCGCAATCGACTGGCTAATAGATATCGACAGAAGCTTTCACAAGCCAATGCCAATCCCTGAATGGCCACCAGCAGAGCCAGAATTAACACACGCCATATTGTCCCCACTATTGGGAGATCGCTGCTCCCACTAGATAATGCCTCACTGTACATACCAGGGATTGTTACTCGGTGCTATAGGCATTACATTTATTTTGTCAATTAAAACCCTTGATTAGATAACTTGGCTGATGATCATTCACGTCAAGTACTATACCAAGAGCAGCGCTATCGCCGTCAGGGAAATCTCTTTTACTTACTGGGTGCTGGGATCGGATATTTGCAGGAACGAGGTTTCAAGTTCCAACGACAAACAGGAAGCGAAGACAATAGCAAACGGCTTCTCGACTCGGAATTATACATTATTAATCAAACATACAGTTAACCACACGATGGTCCATTCTCCCTGCGTGCATTCGAAGCCTAGGCCCCAAACCCTAAATAGTAAATGTCGTCTTGGGTGTTTTGTTTTGGCCGGGGCTCCTCAGTATGAGCCGAAGAAGAAAGCTAGGAAAGAAAAGGAAACAATAAGAAAGTGTACATGGACTACCCGTCCAGAATTACCGACTCTAATTACCTTCCAAGCCCCATACATGCTGCTACTTCAGTAGTAATTCTCTTTACCCGTCACCCCAAGTGGCCTCGTCGTCTCCTGTGCTTCATAGTCCATCACAAGCTGCACATGATCGCGGTAGTCAGCCCGCACCCGCGCGATCTTCTTCCAGATCCCGCTCGACGTCACGCCGGCGCCAGCGTCGACCAGGTCTCCACTGGTGGGGGCGAGCGTCTTTAGCGTGAGAAACAGCAGGTTCTGCAGGTCGAATCACGTCGTGACGTGCAAGATTCGCGTCGTCGCGGAGGATATCCAGAACGTGACCGACCGCGATGGCAGCGGCATATAAGGACACGGCACCTAGATACATGGCAAGCATGACTTGGGCGAATTGCAGGGTCTTGCGCGGCTGGCCCGTCCCGTACCCGTAGCGCTCCGCCGTGAGCTCGATGGGAAGAGACTTGTTCAAAAAGTCCCTTTCGAGTTGTTCGAGATCCTTGCGGTAGGTTTTTCCTGTAGCGTTGTTCGACACATGGGTGGAATTGTGCGCGGAAATTGTACTGACAAAGCTTTGGCGCTGCCAATCCAGCTTGGCGTAGGACAGCGTGGTATCGTCCCTCGAGAGGTTCACTACGGTCATGCCGGTAGTACAAGTCCTTGCCAGCGCCTCTGTTAGGTAACCCCCGATTGCCGTGGCTAGCAGAATATTTCTCGCTGTCTTCTTCTCCTTCTGCTCTACAGCGCTCAGTTGATCTGGGATATCTGTGAAGGTTTCGAAGTTGCTTGTGAGTGCAGCAAGTACCGACCATTCGTTGTCCTTCCTAGGATCGATCCACGGGTTCAACAGCCTTAGCCATGATATGGTAAAGCTCACCATGATCCCCGTGGACGACTCATTGTCACCGACCCCTAGCATAGTCTTATTTTCCTGGAGGCTCGACTCTAGTACATTGGTCTTGATCGGATCGAAGGTATAATTGGCTGGGATCCAGCTTGCTACCGCACTGCAAAGGTAGACATTGTCTTCGTCTCGAACGCCTTGTTGCTTTGAAGTCTGCCCGGATAGGTAGACGACAGTTGAAATTGGAATGTCCAAAAATAAGTCGGTGACGTCGCTGTATGATGCATTATTAAATTTAGACGTCGCTGGTACGAATTTGCGAGGGGCCGCACGTCGAGTTTCGCACTCTCTGTTCCCCATACAGTTCAGACCCTGGGTCGGATAATCCACCTCAGTCAGTTTCATGAAGTCGGGCTTTTTGTATACCTTGCATTCGGACTGCACGAAGGGCTGAAGCAGTTCTGACGAAGAGGGGGTGTGAAGGCGGTATCGAGGCCTTCTCGACCCAAGGTCTCCAGACACAGCGCCGACATTAGCGGTTGCGATGTAGTTCTGTAGGAGCCCAATGCTGTTCAAAAGGAAGTTCGATGGCGTTGTGGTGAGAACCACAGATTTCTCGCCTGTCAGGGGTTTTAGGCGTCGACCGATGTCAGACGCGACGGACTGAAACATAATGGGGCTGTCCAGATTGGTGGCCTTCCACTGCCTGACCCATTGGTTGATCTCTCGAAAGCCACTCGCAGGGCAATCCGTATCGTACAGTGCCTGCGAGGTCCCGCACCACTCAGCCTCCCAGGAGTCCTCCTTGACCTGCATAACTGAATTCCACACGTCATCCCGATTCCTCCGATATATGAGCGGCGATGTCAAGTTGCTGAAGGCGGTACCTGGGGCAAACTCGAACCAGTCGAGAGATGGAGTTAGGAGAACAGCCGAAGACGGACCGACGGTGGCCGACATGAGCGTAGCGAAAACGAAGAGACCGAAAAGCAGTATTTCCACAGGCCTGGCCTTGTCTAGCGCCTGACGCCAGAGAGGAGAGCTCAGAAGATACCCTAGATCTCCAACTCGATACCCTGCAGTCAGAAATGCAAGCCGAACGCCATTTCCGATCAACTGGCGGCGGTAAATGGCTACAATAATAGCAGATAGAGAGAAGACCATGATAACTTCGTGTATCTTGGCTGCAGCCTGTAGCAGATTCATTATGGTGCTCGGTGAGAACTCGATATCCCCGACACGGGGTCCTTGTTCGGGATACCTTTCGACTCTCGGTATTAGCGCTTACTCTTCTTAGACTGATAACATGTCATAAAAGGGAATAATATATTCTCGGAAAAGCGGTTACTAAATCCCCTGTGAGACACTGGGGTAACGTGAAACAAAAAAGAATAAAGACCAAAGATTGCTCACCAGAACACCTGTTTGGAGCCGATGTAAAGGACGAAGATTGTTGAAAACACTACCGGGACATGGAATAGCCAGCTCTGGAAGAACACCAGCCGACCGGTTTGGGTCACCTTTTTGGGCGTCCCTTCTGTTCGTGGTTCGGCTCCTTTCACGAAGTCTTGCCAATAGCTAGATCTATATTTGGTAGACTGGGAGGAAAAGGTGGACTCGGGATACGAGTGACTCGGGGATGGAGAATGGGGGTGTAACAGGAGCCTCACACGGCGTGACTCGGTTTCATTCACGTCGTGGATAGCAACTTTATGGTATGGAGAGGTTCCATGGGCCCTGGTGGGAACTTGGACATTGTCTATGTCCGGCATCGTGTGTCGGACCAGATAAACCAAAAAGAGGCTTGAGAAGGAGAGAAGGAAGGAAAAGGCCGAGTTGCTTATATCCCTTCGTGTTTGAGTTCCGAAAGAAACAAGAAAGGAGACTGCTAGCCTTATTAAACGTTGACTCTTCACTGCTGTGCCGCGTCAACTGCCACTTACCTGAAAAGCAGTTGAAACGAATTTTGGGATTCTTTTGTACAGCTCTCTACAGAAGCGCGACACAAACAACATTGGCGGCAAGTGCATTGCTGACTCACAGGTTGTGCAGCTGCCTAATAGCGATTTCACGACAGCTGAAAACTCGGCCCAGCCATATACCCTTGCATTTTTACAGATTCAACCTGAGCCAAATGTTAAGCATTCTCATTGGGCTATTGTTTTGCGAGATTAGTAAACAGCTAGGGAATTTGGGGTTCCGGGCGCCTGATTACCAGTCGTACCGATTTCACATGCAACCTGCTATCTTTGCAGAACACGTCTGATGACCCTGTCGAGCCCCTAGGTTGAGCTTCCCTCGCGATTGAGGCACTGCCCCGCCAACCACGCTACAACTCCCGCATGTAGGATCAGCAGAGACCAGCGCGGTTCCTTGTTTTATTCACTTTGTCACATCATCGCAAACGCCACTGACATCAATCGACAGCCACCAAGTGTCGGGTCCTGCGACGTAAGCTGGACTCGGGCGTGTGAACACATGAGTTGTTTCTCCCTGTTCCTTTTCCGTTGTTGGTTGCTGTTCCATGGTAACACCATCTCTGGAATGAATGACTGGCTGTGGTGGCATGCTTCTTGCAGTTTGTTGCAGGTTTGCTTGAGCTGGCAAGCCTGAACACCTCACTTTCTTCTTCTTCTTCTAGCTTGCCGTTGGTTGGGCTGTGACGGTGCAGCGTCATAGTTTCTCGTTTTTCTTTGTCCAAGACTAAAACTACTGGATGAGCTCCAGTACGATTGGACCTAAGGAATCGTGACACAATAATGTTACCGTGTACGCCAGCACCCGTCACCAGCTGTCCCCGGCAACACCAGGCAGCGCCTTCCTAGCTATTCCCTTCTCATCGCCAGCCCCTTTCCCAAATCGAAGCCAGTATATACTTCCATCGCCAGTTCCCCTCCCTAGGAACTCCTCTAGTATAGTACGCCCTCGCGCCGCTGGCTGGGACTCTCTTCCGCCCAGGATTCCCGTTCGGCTAGCACCTACTTTTACCACGTCGACGCCACCCCCTCCTCCACGTCGCACAGCAGGAGAGGCCATTTCTAGCCACGCTGGCTGTGATCGCATAGTTACGGCTGTGAGCGGTCTTGGCACCAAATTAACTCACGTGACGCCCCTTTTGGCAGTGCTGGTAGCCCCTGAGCTGGCAATACCAACAAAAGCACGTCACCCCAGCAAGCACAACAAAGGCCTTACAACGAGCAAGTCACTATTACAAACCATATGGACTATGAAACAAAGCCATTGTACAAACTGCCCCCAAAACACACAAGTCAGCTGTATAGAAAGAAAATTGCACGGGATAGTTAGTTCACTCACGCACAAAAACAAGCATCTTCGACGTAAGATAAGTCTATTCGTTCCCTCTGCAAGCAGAGTCGTCGTGACTGACTACTTAAATGCGTCGAATCATGCAAACCAATGTCAGAACGCCACAGCATCAGTGCCGAGGTTCCATCTTCCCCGCCCAGGTTTCCCAAACCATATCATTATCAGTCCGTGCACCGCTTCGTCTAGCCACTTACTGCTCTGGAAACAAAGGATGTACACCACAAGTCATCTCACCGTCGGGTATGGATTGGGGCGGGGAAATTGAGCGTTGCTAGCCCATCACTGCCAGATGCTTACTTGAAGACGTTAGAAGGACCGCTCGCGGTGGTGGGTGGCTCGACTGGCTCCGGTGGAGCCTGCTCGGGTCCCATGCCCGGAGGGTTGGTCTTCCTCAGGAGGGGCAGATCGAGGCCCTCAGTAGCGATGCTATTGTGGACCTTGCGATATGTACCGCATCCGACGTCTCCATCCAGCAGCTGTTGGATAGGTGGCAGATCAAATCCGCCGCCACCTCCGCTGGTGGGCTTGTTCAGGTGCCATCCTTTACGTCTCGGCATTTTGATGGCACACGTAAGGCGATTCGTCCTGAGATAATGAATATGAATTGGTTATGGTATGAACACTAGAAGGAAGTTAGCAACTCTAAGAAAGCGCTGATAAGAAAAAGGGGTTAACTAAATTGATGATGATGGATGAGGGAAAAGAGAAACCGGCCATCTGGAGCAGGGAGTCTTGAATATTATAAGAAAAGTGGCACTGGGAACACAACACACCAGATCATGATACACACTACTGTTGTTCACTTCAAACTGGTATATTGTTCCGAAACAGATTCTCAGCCTAGACATTGACTACACACATACTCTCTACTCAGCGTAAAGTGTAACTGACACTGCATGTTTGGATTGGCAGCGACTAGAGATGCTGGCAACTACAGGCTCCAAGACCGTGGGGGAAGGGCTCGAAAAGCATAATCTTCTGGGTTATTAGTAACACGTCCCTGGGTTGCCAGACCAGATCACAATGATAGAACACAGGGAACATCGAATCCTCATTGAATGAGTGTGCCTCAGGGTTATTGGGGGTTTCCGCAGTCTCAATTATGGATTCAAGGTGTTGGGTCGCCAACTCAAACCAAACCACCCATAATGAAGTTCTCCTTGAGCGCTAGGGCCCCAGCTCGTAGCACCATTGAACTCTCCCTCATAGTCGGAGCTCGTTTCGTCATGATATCTGTCTGAAGACATGAAATGAGCAACCAGGTCCGGACGGGGACTTGCCCTATTTGCTCGCTCAACTTACCTACTTAGATTGTGGAGATGATGCGGAGAGAAATTCATTCACACCGAAATCCACATTGGAAGGGCCGTTGGCCTGCTGGTGGGTCTCGGCGGGTTTGTACTTTGGGCCAGTGCCATGTGGGTTATTCTCCTTGGGGACAGGCAGGTCGAGACCGACGGTAGAGATGCTGTTGTCCTTGCCGCGGTAGGTTCCGCAGCCGGTCTTGCTGGCGAGCTGCTTGTCGATGGACGGGAGGTCGTAGCCGCCGCCGGCACCGCCGAGTATGGGCTTGTCGTCCCTTTTGTAGTTTCTCTTCGCCATGTTTGGGAGTCGATGCTGGGGAGGTGGTGTGCGGCGTGTGTTCTTACAGTAAAGAATAGACGTGCTTGGCTTTGTATCCCCCGCGAAGGCCTTGAGTTGGTGATGTTGATTGAGATGTGAGATGATGACATGACACCGGTGTCTGAAACAGAGGAGATTTATACGGCGAGCATAGGGGGTGAATACAGAACCAAGTTGAATGTAGCAATATGGATGTGAATAGGCATATCTATCTTGCTCACATTTCATGAATTGTTTCAGTGAATGATGGGTTATTCAAAGCCATGCTACATACATTGCCAAACCATTAAGTTTTCTAAGCGGAATGAAGATGCCCTAAACTTGAGTGACGATCGCCAACCTCAGACGCACCGTTTCCTGACCATCCGGAATGGACAGGGCATAACTAATTGCTTAGGCTTTCTCATTTCTTCTTCCAGCTCAGAGCAGCCCGCTCCGGGTGCAACATCTGCAGCAGTAGAATCTGCGCCGAGTCAGTCTCCAGCTGATGCTGAATTCTGCGCCTGGACTCGTCTGCGCTTTCGCCCCGTTCCTTGGTCGGGCTCACTCGATGGTCTCGAAAAAGCGCGGCCATGGTAGCGACAAACTCGACCTGGGAGAACTTCTTGCCGGGGCAGTTGCGCTCGCCCTCGGACCAGCCGACAAAGGTGCCGCGGCGCGGAGTGATCAGCTCCTCCTCTGTCGTCAACGGACTTCCTCCCTCAACAGCACTACTCGTCTGCCTGATCCAGCGAGACGGGCGCCACTCCAGCGAATCGGGTCCCCAGAAGTCGGGATGGGTATGCACGGCAGATTATGCGACTAAGATAGTCGTTTTGGGCGGGATTGTGATGGTCTTTCCGCCTACGGTCAGCTGCTGGGCCCGCGTGTCGGTCCATTTGGACATGGGCACGGGCGTCCACAGCCGCCCCGTTTCCATCAAGACAGCAGCGCAGCGCTTGAGACGGTGGAATTCCGAGTGATAGTCCCACTCTGAAACCGGCCGGTCCTCCAAGACGCGGCAAACCTCCTCCGAGATCCACTCCTGGACTTCGGGGTTGATGGCCAAATGCATCAAGCCGAAAACAAGACTATGGGTTGTCGTATCGTGGCCGGCAAAGTTGAAGAGGAACATGTTCCCGTAGAGCTCGCGTTCCGTCAGTCGCGTGGCCGGGTCCTCCTCCTCGGCCGAGGCCCGGACCAGGGTGGACATCAGCGTGCGGCCCATCATTTTCGCGTCCCGCTGGGCTACCAAACGTTTCTCTTCCTCGTAGATGCCCGTCAAAAACTCCTGATAGGCAACAATCGCCCGATGCAAGCGGCGAAGGCTGGCAGGGAGCCACGGCCTGGCGAGGAACCGGGTGCCTAACGCCATGATGAGGATGCTATTGTCCAAGACGATCTGCAGCGACTCCTTGTAGCTCATAACTACCGAGGCGGCCCTCTTCTCAAGGTGGCCCTGGAACTTGAACGACCTGCCGAACCCGGCTCGGGACAGGATGTGGAGCGAAAGGGTGCGCGAGTCGTCGGAGGTGCTCGTGATGGACGGCTTGGACGCCCAGTAGCGGATCATGCCGTCGGCCTGGGCCAAGCTCTCGGACCAGACGACCTCGTTGTTGGGCTCGTTGAAGCACGAGTTAGCTGCCTTTCGTTGTCTCTTCCACTGCTCTCCTTCGACCTAATGCATATACTGTCAGCTTCAAGCAGTCCAAGGACACAGACTCTTTTGTACTTACGGTAGCTAGATTCGGGCCAAATGGGTTCAACATTGCTATAGGAACATTGGTCAGTATCAATGTTTTGACTACTCACATAAAACACAGAACACGACTTACTGTAAAACTGCAATGGACGTACTAAGTCACTCTTGCGCCGAAATACCTCCATCAGGGCGTCTGGGTCGCAAAGCTGGATCGCATTGTAGTTGGAGGTGACAAGCACCCAGGCAGTGCCCATTTCCAGAGCGGACCGACACTTGTCCTGGACCTCCCATCCCCGCCAATTGTACCTAGTAAAGGTCGAGTCGCGGAGAAATGGCAGGAGCTTGCATAAGAGGTGGACGGCCTTGCTGTCTACTAGCAACCAGAAAGGATTGTTGCTGGCGATGAAAAGTACGCGGATGGGGAGGCCGATCTTGCGAGCGATTAGGTAATTCCGAAAAAGGCATATCATGGAATAAACCCCCCAGGCAAAAGACAAGGCGGCCAATACAATGACCAAACTATTCAGAGAAGCCATCGTCGAACAATGGAAGGTAGTACAATTCAGGGTCACAAGAAATGTTGTAGTTACCACTGAGGACAGCACAGTTCGCCGTTGCTGGTTATTTGCCAGGGGATGTCACCGTAGGTGGCACAGCAACTTGTCGTTAGAGCCAACAGCTTGGGAATTGCGTTCATTCTATTGGATGCCTTCTTAAGCGAGACGCAAGGGCTGCGGGCGGGAGCCAACCAGGCGGGTCCTCATTTGCGTGGCGTCCTTAGAAAGGCTTCGAGTAGCAGTTCCTGACAGGTTATGGGAGTCACATTCAACCTGTAAAGTGGGTGATAGCGTGTCAATCAACCGGGTTTACAGCAAATGCACCGTTGCTGCAGCTAACGCGGAAACCCCCGCCGCGTTGTGTCGATCATGACTGGTGAACGTTTCCCAAAAAGCTCAATAGTTATAATCAGCCGATAAACAGAAAGGCCAACAGGTATATAAAATTTTAGAGATGGTTTGGGGTTGCCGCATTCTTTACCAGTAAATCATTTTAGTCTCACGGATACAGCCAATGACTTTACATGAATTATATGATACGGAACTCAACTCGAACCTTGGGAGAGGAGCTGGCCCTGTCAGGGGTGTTTCTTGGGAGAAAACCCAAGAGTAGCCGGCCATCAATCTTTGCAACACATATGGAGATGAGCTCCTACAGCCTTCTTGATTTCTGGTGAAAGTATAATCAAGCACCTTCCAGCCTAGCTGCCTGGATGGTTTGGCCTTCTTGCCCCGGACTTGGCGGATGTGGCAATATCTGGGTACAGAAATGAACGATGATACGGCGGATGGTTCGACACCGGAAGCTCTTGGTATTCTCCAAGTTGTGCTAGCTGTTTGCTCCTAAATGGGCCTCTGTATTGGTACTACCAGGCTCGATCGATGTGTGTGAGAGCGATTCATATCACAGCCTGTCGAGTCAGACAGTCAGCAGCCACGGCTTGTTCGTGACACATCTAGCTAGTCCTCCAGGCAATGGGCTTTCCTGCTAGATACCGTGGTTCCGGAGGAATGATAGATGCATTGACCGAAGTTCATATCGATGATCTTACGCGAGGCTCGACCTGAGACCTCATGCACGGGTCTTTGAATTTATCGCCGGGGATTGGCTGCTTTGTTCACCGACCGGTATGAAGTCTGTCAGGATAGCAGTCTTTTAGCTAATTGTAATACACCCTTATACAGTTGACTCCTCGAACCTTGGAGGTAATACGGTGCCACAAGGCCGGGACGGACCCAATCAACGGGGTCCCCGGCTTTTCAGCTATAATGACGCCAAGTGTTGCCATCGCAGCCACCTATTCTACAAGACTAGATATCTTGCAGATCCTCGTCGGATGCTCGGATATGCGGCACTAGCCTTACCAAGAAAGAAGTTTATCTGGTGGGACTGCCACTGCAAAGCCAATAGAGATCTGTTTCACAGGCTAAAGGAGCTGTCCAAGTGGTTTGCAAAATGGCTTATGGGATCAGCAGTATGAACCAGCTTGGTTCGTATGCCGCTGCTGGCAGACATAGACCTGCACTAATGCATCGAAGTTTACAGCCAAATAAATGCACACGCCTGGTGGCGTTTGGCGAGATTATCTACCTTGTTGATGCCGGAGGATTCTCCGATCGATTGTATGAAGAAAGGCAATTAATGATGACCAAACCAACTGGATCAGGCTCTCCGGCATCATGTCCGAATATAAATATGTGCGGTTCTTCCTCTGAACTGCTGTTTGTTTCTTCCATCTCGCAGTCCCCTCATCACATCCTTACATCGATCATCGTAAATACACACACTTCCAGTACTTCATCTTATACCGAGTTCATCGTCTTCGCCATGCTCATCAGCAACATCGTTCCCGTCCTGGCTACGGCTGCCGCAGTCTTCGCACCGGCCGCCGCCGCCACGGATATGTCGCTCAAGTGGCACAGCAAGACGGACTGCAACGACCACGGAGGCCCTGTTCGGGAATATTCCCGGAACAACTGCATCCCCCTTGCTTCGACAACCCATGGCGTGACCATTATCTCGCATAACCCCCCTTGCAAGAGTAAGAGAATGAGCCCAAGTTCCCGTTCCAGATGTTAAAACGCCCCCCTCTGACTGATCGCGTGCGTAACACAGTGAGGGGATACCCAGGCGGAAGCTGCGACGGCGGTGCGATTACCGCCTTTAGCTCTCACCAGTGCCACTCCTTGAAGGGGGTCTGGTCGGTCCGCGTCGAATGCTAGATTACTAGGAGCGACACGCGAAGCCCGGTAGTCGTCTTTCTCTTTCATTTTTGGGGGTCGGGGCTGAGCTACTTAGCTCTAGATGAAATCTTGGGCGGGGTGATAGGGGCTACATACACACCATTCCTTTACATCTACAGCGCTTGACGCGTATCACTGAATAAGAACACATGCGGGATGACACCCAAACATCCATTCGTGCCCAAAAACTGTTATGTTTCTCGACGTATCTCCATCACAACCCCAGGCTGCCCGAGTATTGCTGAGCTCATTACCTAGGTATTTATGTTGCATACATGGAAGGGCATGTATCTCGATTAGTAGATGGCTCAGTTTTGTCGTCCGCATTTGCTGCATGTATCAAGATGAACTCTAGCATCCTTCTTAACTTCGGGAGCAATCATAACCAAGCACTTTCTGCCTGCCTGCCCGCCTGGACGATTTGGTCGGCTTGCCGCGGCTTTGACGGACGTGGTACGGAAACGACCAATACGGCGTATAGGATCTTATTGGAATTCTTTTTCTATTTCTTTCTTTTCGAAGATATGGGCCTTGTCCAGGTCTTGCCAGCTAGTTGCTCCTCAACTTTTGGTGTGACCACCACCCTTACTCTTTGAGACGCGATTGGGCCTGATGAGCAATGCCACCAGCCTCAGTCGATCTGTAGGGAAGGAGATCATTCCACAGCCTGCCAACTCAAATCGTCAGGATCCATGGGGATCTATGGGCTACTGGCGATTTATACAGCTAGTCATAGCAAATGGGCGTGTCTGCTCGGTATGGTCACGGCGGTGGAAATATAGGAGTATCCATAGAGGCTCATATTATTCGTCTTAGCGGGGTTCGGAGCAGAAGCTTTATTCACGGGTTGTTGAATATACTGCCCGCGATTGCTTGCTTTTCATGATCCGGTATGGGTATGAATTGGATAGTAGTCCCTTGGCTTTACGTAATACGTCGTTATATGGGGAATCTCACTGCATTTGGTCGCAATACGTGGTCGCATGGCTGAGCCTCGGCTAGCCGGTACCTACTCGACTGTTCCGCCTTAATGCGGCCAAGAGATGGTATCGCAGCTATGCATCTGACAAGCATTATTGTTTATGGAATTTTGCCGGCTATGCGGCACCAGCCCCACGAAAAGAAACGCCTCTACAGCGGCGATGCTATTCGAAAGCTCACACGGTCCGTTAAGCAAGTGAATTGAGCAATCCAATTGGGTGGAAACTTAGATGTAGGCTCGGTATTTTGAACCAGATAGGACTGTACGCCGCTCCTGTCAGCCCTAGAGGTATAAAATTGATTGAAACAGATAGCAAGGCGCATACTTGCATGTCGCAGCCAGTCCTACTGGAGACAATGGAATCAGGTCCTTTGGCATATCATTTAAGTATAAATATCTCTAGTTTCTCCCTAGGATTACCGTCTCCCATCTTGCAATCCCGTCTTCATTCACCCCCATAGCAGAATCCTCATAACAGACATATCATCTTCCCACATCGACCGCACTCATTCAACATGCTCATCAACAATATCATCCCTATCGTCGCCACGGCGGCTGCCGTGTTCGCCCCGGCTACCGCGGCCTGGGACATGAAGCTCAAGTGGCACAGCAAGACGACCTGCTCCGGCGGCGGAGGTCCTTCGAGAACCTACTCGCGGAACAACTGTATCGCGCTCGCCTCCACGGACCACGGCGTACAGGTCCAGGACCACACCAACGGATGCAAGAGTAAGAACAATCCCTTCCCTTCCAAAGTATAGTATGCCTTATGCAGGAGACCGTGACTAATGCTGCGCGGTGTTATAGTGAGGGGCTACCCAGGCGGCAACTGCGACGGCGGCTCGAAGACCGCCTTCAGTTCGCACCAGTGCCACTCCTTGAAGGGGATCTGGTCTGTCCGGATCGAATGCTAGACTACCAGCACTTCAAATTTGGAAGTTGTCTCTCGGCCTAGGAGTGGGGGATGAACTGGGTACTAGTGAAAGTCACGGGTCGGCTACAGACACATCATTCCGTTACTTCTATAGCACTTGACGAGCATTAGCACTGAATACAAATACATGCGGTTTGAAACCTAAAGAACCATTTGCACTAAGTAGCTGTTTTGTGGTTTTCTCACGTATCGTTTTCAAGTGCCGAAAATGACATGCATTCTGCTATGCCGATCCTAGCGGATAAATGGTCGTCTTCGCCGCAAGGCTATCGGATGCCACCATGCTATTGGGTCTTTATATATATGCATACAGACAAACAGCCCATTGGACGTGTTCACATTCATCACGTTTTCGTATTTCAATCGACAGTCCGACCCCAGGCCAAGAGTTGCTTGCCTCATTTGCTGACATACATTGAGACTGTATGACACCCTCTTCCACGTTTACATGTACATAATTGGTTCGAGTGGTATTATTATCCGGTAAGCAACGCCGTGGGGGCTACATCGTCTACTCCATCGTCTGCCCGCACAGTTTGGGGCTACACAGGATTAAACGAGCGATGGTGTTAGGCAGGGAACCCTATCTTTCGAATCAAGTAGATATCAGGCTGAGATTCGGACAAGTTAAATGAATGCTTCAGCTTCCCTATCTACGAAATTGGCGCCAAAACTCATGTTCACCCGCACATCGCTCCTGTAATAATTCCTTGTCGCAACAAAGATCCACGAAAAGTGTCAGCAGCACACTGCTAAGACAAATTGCATTATGCGTAAGCTCAGATCCGGGCCTACATTGATCATGCGTTGGATACTGACTAACGTCCTAAGCGTGCAATGAATCGGACCGTTCTGAATGGCACAAATATGATGCCGTCATTACTTCACAGGAAGATATTGACAACGGCCCTTTGCGGACGCTTGACGGTAAGGGCGACGTCTTGATTCAGGGTGCAAAGGGCTCCCTGAACTTCACGGATGTACCCTTTGGTCAGAGCATTAATGTTATCTGCAACCCTGATCTACAGAAGATCAATTTTACCGAGTACTTTCAGTTCACGCAGTTGAACATCAGTGAAGCGCCAGCCCTGACAGAAATCTGGATGACTCCGTCGAACGAATATACAAACTTTGTCGACAACGCCAACATCAGCATCAGGGCCGCTCCGAAACTTGGGGGTGGTCACTGGCAGGATTTCAATTGTTCCACATTGGTTGAGCTTGTTCTTCACGACGCAGGCGGCGTCTCGTTTCCATACTTGAACTCCGTCGAATTACTTGATTTTGCGGACACTCCGATTCTTGCCGAAAAGCTTGAGACAATTTCCGATCTCCGCATGGAGAATTCCAACTCCCGAAGTGCTCCTCGAACTGACTTCAAGGCATTGAAGAGCGTAACCGGCAGCTTGTACGCCGGTAATGCGGAAAGCCACAATGGAAGGGGTGATGACCACAAGGAGACCGTTCAGGGAGAGACTGGGCCGGCGGGGGCTCAACTGGATGACACACATATTCGCGAAGCTGGTGGTAGATCTATTCCCCATCAAGTCGGAGGCGGCGAGATATTGGAGGCTGGGGGAAGGGCATTGCCTGCGGAAGCAGGGGATCAACGCACCATGGTTGCTGTGTCAGCTTTGCCACAGGAGACGAAGGCGTCGCCGGTAGAGCTGGCCTGAACCTCGCCGTTTCGGAGTTTAGCAGGGATCGATGACGAGCTCTGTGAGCCTAGTACTGTTATGTCCAAGTATCCATCATTTCCATATATACTTATTATATATGTTGAACACTGTACTAGTCGAATTTCTGATAGCTGCTTCCTCTCTAGCACATTCGGCAACTATATTTTTTCCTTCCCTTCTACGGAAACTACGAGACACCAATCCTCAACCTGTCGGTCCTGCACCATCTCTGTGTCTGTGGGATGTGGTGTCTGAGAGATGAACCGGTTCAGTGTTTACAGGGCGAAGCTCGGTGGCATGTGAATCCAGGAGTGATTCATCCAGGTGCGTATAGTTGGACCTGCTTCGCTGCGTAGCCCGTTTAAAGGATGAGATTAGAGGCACAACCGGCTTCTCGGACTTCTTCGAGGGCGAAAACAGCTGCGGAAAGGCCGAGACACATGCGATGACGATAGCTAGGACTCAATGCCATTAGCAAGCTGGTCTTATACAAAAGAGACTACAAAGGGTATTGAGGGGTGGAATTGACTTACCAACACCCAGCTCTACAGCTAGCCAAAAGTATGTCCACCCGGCATCATATTGTTTGGTGCCGTCAGTCGTGGCAGTGATAACAGTGACGCGGACTATTGTAATGGCCATTGTAACCATCACCAGAGAGAAAATCCCCAACAGCGCCAGCTTCTGGCGTATCTGGATTCGGGTGTTCCACACTAGATTTATCGGAATACACAAGACTGTGTCTGTCAGCTGGGACGCATTTCTTGGCCGCACCTTGCGACAACTTACTGAGCAGGTTAGTCGCGATATCCAACGCGCAACTAGTGACCAGCGTCACCACGTTGAGACGGGCGCAATCAGTAGCGTCGTCTTCCACCTTCATATCCAAGGACCGCGTCAGGCACTTGTACGGTATGACCCCGATCCAGACAAAGTAGACCGAGACGGTCAAACACAGCGACGCCCACCAGAGATACTGGCCTTTAGTCACATTCCGTCTCAGCCTCCTGAAGAATAACAGGAACGATAGTTTGACCATGACAATACTCGTAGTCCAAAACATCAGTATGAATAGCTGGCTCTGCCACGACTTCTTGGAGTCCTCGGCAAACGACTCCGAAGGTGGGATGTTTCCGGTGATGACGTCCCGCACGATGTAGATGTACGACGCCTGCTTCTGCCAAACAATAGCAGACATCCCGCAGAGGGCCCAGGCGACGATGATGAGCCAGTCGTCTGCGTACAGCTTCCTTGGTCCTCGGAAACGAGAGAAGAGTCGCATTGCCAGCGTGATGGCCGAGAGAGCAGCACTGAGCCAGACGCCGACCTTGATGCGACATTAGTATGGATCCAACCTACAGAAGGGGTCCCGATACTCACCAGAAAGCCATTCTTCGATATCATGGGCGGTACATATTGGCGTTCATCGCTGGGTAGACTGGACATGTTCGTCGATGCTTGTTGTTATAGCCGTCAAGATCCTCCAAGTGAAACGATTACACATGGACCAAAGAACCCCCACAATCATCTTTCACCTTTCAATTCGAGTTGCGTCCGGTTTTACTTGATATGGATTGACGTTTTGCTTTCGCCACGTAGGGATTACAGTAGTGAAAATACAGAAGGAAAAGAAATAAAGACGGGAAATCAGTTCCATCAGGCCAATGGCCATACTTCAAGTCGTAATCAAAGAGGCACGTCTTTCGAGACCCATATTATGTAGGACATTCTGGCTAGGATGACTGGACACTGCCGGCCAGCTCGGAGAGATAACGGAATTGAAAGCCCCAGAAGAAGGCAGAAGGCACTTGATAAGGCATACCGTCAGCAGTCTGGTGATTAAGGCATGCAAGAAAGTACCGCGGCTCCAGGGGTATGCTTTTGCCACGCATATCTGATTGGTCTACCACCAGCGGGGCAGACCCGCACGTAACGTACTACTACATTCCGTCCGTCTGCCCATGCTCACCATGATCTCCATCGTGGATGTCCAAATCCAACAGTACAGCCATGAACGGCAACCCGTGGCTCAGGCCAAAGGCGGTGGAAGTCAAGACCGGCTGACTGCTGATGTCACGGCAGATGTGGGGGTTCTAGTCAACCCTAGCTGCGACCGCAACCTTACTGAATTCCGGCCGCCAACGTCACACCTGCCGGCAAAGGATCTTCATGATAACTACTTAACTGGCCTGCGAATACGTGGGCTTGAGCTGGATTTATTTAATCGAAGATTATCCGAAGAGACTTGCTGACGGAAATCGGATGCGATGCCGAGTAAAGAAAGGCCTGGGAGGGTGGTCAGCAGAGCGTCACAGTCGTGGTACTGAGCCTCCGTTGGCCCCAGAGAACCCGGCTGTGATTAAAGCCGCATCGGGCTGCTGCGGCGCCCAGTTGGCTTGATTCCCAACAACGTGAACATTTGCCGTCCATGTAAATCTACCGCATCAGCCAGATAAAATCACCGCCATGACCGCTCATCAGTTGGGCCAAATGCCCGAAGTTCCAGTGGACTTTCTGACAGGGCTCTCTGGGGGTTGGATTCGGCTCGGTTGAAGTAAGGTTGGGCCGTGTTGCATTTAGTGCAGCCCCTCCGTGCAACCCGCACACTGCGCCCTGGAACAAGCTTCCCGCAACGGTCAACTCAGCCCTAAGCAATGTGGATCATGCCGCTACTGATGATCGGTAGGAGCTGTCGAGGAGAAGAGCCCGACGAAGCCCTTAGCAATTGCACAGGCAACTGTCAAGAGTTCCATTGGCCTGGTCCCAACACCGAACCAGCCTTATCCAAAAACACATTTGCTATTGTGAAGTCGTGACAGAGCTAAAGTTATGGGAAGGCGATGTAATATGTGTTTGCTGTGCCTGCAGCATCTTCGCATGCAACCTGTCACTGCTGCCGAAGGATGTTCAATACGGCTCCAGCCTCGCAGCTACTGCGGCCGTCGTCTACAAACATCATCTCTAAAGCCCTGTCGGCTTGCCGTGTCAAGGTAACGCAACCATGAAAAGCGCGGGATGATATCTTGTTTGCTGCATTTATTAAGTGGCTTGTCGTAAGATGCAAGACGGGGCACCCCCATTGACGGGCGCACGCATATACACGACATGACCCGTCCAGCTTGCCAGAGCCTGATTTAATTGCGCTTTATCATCAATTGTTGGTATTTCCGAGACTTTTCATCAATTTCAAAGATCAGGCCAGTTAACATACACACCTCGAATTTCCTTTCTACAAATACCCAAAGTAAGGTATCGCCAACACAACCCAAGTTTCAACACAGCCATCATGCTCTCCTTCCAAGACGCCGTAGCCGCGGGCAAAGTCACGACCGCCCAGGCCCACGAAATCTTCGACACCCTGCCCGCAGTCCAGATCGATGAACTGCGAGGACTCTGGAAGGGCGCCGAGTTCCCCACCGCGTCGCCATCTGACGGCCTCCTGGCGGCGTCCGGCTGGTTCGGAAAGCGCTTCACCGGCAACGACCACGTCGACCCCCTAGTGTGGTACGGTTCGAAGAGCCAGAAGGAGGATCGTATTAGTGGTGATAGCAGCGAGCTATTCGCGGCCGATCCCCCCAAGGCCATGTCGCTCATCTTCCAGTGAGCGTACGTGCCGGACCAACAGACCGAGTGCGAGACGCATGAGCCGGGAGGTACAGTTTGAAAGGCGATCTCACCAGACATTAAGTGTAGCCGGTTTCGGGAATGCCATGCCCGATCAAGCCCAGTTGCCCCGAGACAACCATGGCCTACGTGACCTAACCCCCCGCAAAAGTGTTTTCCACACCTCCACGGTTCAAAGGTCGATCGCGGACTCTATTAAAGAGGGGCAAACCAGATGGCACTCTTCCTTAGCCAGAACATACGTGAAGGAAACGCCAGCTCGATCAAACGCTTGCTCAACGTGGCGCAGCTGCAAGGCCTGCAGCCACCGGTGACGCGCACATCTGGGGCCGGGCCGGAGGTGCACGGCACGCAGCCTCGAGAGCCGGCCCTTCTCCTGCTCTTCCCGCCGCCGCGGCTGCACCGCTGCCGCCAGATCGAGCAGTTGGCGGGCCAAGGCATCGACGTAAAGCTCCGGGTGGAGGCGGAGGAAGTCGCCGTAATCGGCGTCCGCGTCGCTCCAGCGGTCGCAGAGGTCCAGCCGCTCCAGGTTCGGCGGCAGCAGGTCCGGCAGCCACAGGCGGTCGATCTGCCCCGACGGCCCGAACAGCATGAACACGTCGAGGGTCAAGATCCGGAGCTTGGTCATGGAGGGCAAGCAGGTCAGGCGGTAGGACCAGCTCAGGTGCTTGAGGGCATGGCGCTCGAACCCGGCCAGGCGCAGCTCCTCTAGCGTCTCGGCGCGGAGCAGCAGTGCGGAGCTGAGGGCCTCTAAGTGAGGGGGGGAATGTGATTCCGAGTGCCCTCTATGCATCCCGACCGCATCCAAGGCCAAGCGGCGCAAGTTCGTGGCTACCCGGCAGGCCGCATAGAAGTCGCTGCAGTGGTGGTTGACACTTGAAAGGCTCAAAGACTCGATCTTGGGCAACCACTGGCGGAGATTGACCCTGGTCCGTGACTCGTTGTGGTCGGGCCGCGAACTGTAAACGTCGAAGAAAGACTGGAATCCGTCTACGTGCCACGTCTCGATGTGCCGCAGCGTCGGCAGGTTCAGGAGCGCGTAGATGGCATCAAACGAGACCATGGGCCGCTCCGGATTGCGACTGTCCCGGGATACGTTATGCAGCTGTATCTGCAGGGTGGCCAATTTCGGCAGGACGGCCGAAGCAGTCGCCTCATCCTTCAAGAGTTCCTCAAGAATCATGGGTGTCACATCGCACGGCCATTTATCGACGCCCTCGATGAGCAAGGTGTCGACCTCGGGCAGCAGGCAGAAAAGAGCCGCAAGCGTCTTCTCCGCGATGGTATCAATACCATCTTCAATGTCGTCAGAGCCCTCAAGGCCGAGTCGCCTTGTGTGTGGCATTATCGGGCGCGGCGCTGGGAGCTCGGCGATATCCAGAACCCGTCTTGCAAATTCGGGCAAGTGAGAGAAGCCGTCATTGTGGCTCAACCAGCTTGTCCATGTAGCCCTCTGTAGTTCTCGGTCAGATGGGGACTCATGCCGGGCCCGCAGTATGCCACCGCTAATGGGCAGGGCACAAGCAAGATACTTGATGTGCAGGCGCAAGGCCGGGTTGTGTGCCAGCGTTCGAAGCAGCGGCACCAGGTTGTCCGATGGTTTGCCTGTGACGCCGTTTAGGACAAACAGGATTGAGGAAGATGCAGGAGAAGTTGTTTGGTCACAGCCAAGAGAGGAAGGCTTGACTTTCCTGAAGTCGAGGAAGAGAATGATGGTGCGATACAGCCATGACTGCGCTTCCACGGCCGCGGAGCGGCAGGTGAGGCAGAGATTCCACAGCGTAGCGCGTCTGTTCAAGTACTCTCGGGAAGGCAAGCGACTGCCCAGCTCTGGCCGTGGGAGCTCAAAGTGGCCGACAATTTGCGCCCTGAGCTCCGCCGGCAGGCTGTTCCAAGACATGGCGATACTGGAGATGAATGATCTGGGCACGATTGAAGGTCAATGGTATATACAATGATTGGTGTCATGGAAGGAAGATAATATAGTCTTGGTTTTTGTTCCAAAAAAAAAAAGAATGACTGGGACCTTCCGCTGTTGCTACGAGTGCCTAACGCGCAGAACCCCGCCCCTGATAGGCCAACAGGGAACGATCTGCCCCGCATTCCCCTTGCTCATATCTTCTTGCTCATATCTTCTTGCTCAAATCTTCTGGCTCAAATCTTCTGGCTCATATCTTCTTACTCATATCTTCTGGCTCATATCCTCTTGCTCATCTACTTACCAGAGAAATACTCAATTACAGGGGTCAAGAACCTGCGCGGCCAACGTAGGGGCATCGCTTTCCCCCAATCGCATACCTCGATCACCCATTCAAGGTACCCATGGACAGCCAGGAACTGCATCAGACCCCTCTAAATGCACCGCATCGTGACATTCAACCCCGTCTCCAGCGCGCTGCCCCCGTGCGCCAGCAACGAGAAGGTGTAGGCCCCCTTTTCGAGCTCCCACTCGTCCCAGCGGTTGTAGATGGTGAGGTACCGGTCCACGTCCAGCTCCATGGTGATATCGCTGGCCTCCTCCCCGGCCTGCAGGTACACCCGCTTGAACGCCACGAGCTGCCTCACGGGCTGCACCACTGACGACACCCGCGCCAGTAGGTATACTTGGGCCACGAAGCTGCCGGGGCGGGTGCCGTTGTTGCGGACGTTGATTGAGAAACGGATGGTGTCGCCGGCGCTGAATGTAGTCGAGCTCTCCCGTTGCAGCGGCTGATCCAGCACCTGCGCTTGGAAGCTTGACGTCGCGAACGTGGTATAAGATAACCCGTACCCAAACCAGTAGAGCGGCTCCGAGTCCACATCCAAATACTTGATCCTGCGCGCGAACTGCTTGAAATTGTAGTACACAGGCAGCTGTCCCACATGGCGCGGCACCGTAACCGGCATACGCCCGCCCGGCGACGCCGCCCCGAACAGCACGTCGGCGACGGCCTGCCCGCCGCTCTGGCCCGGGAAGAAGGCCGACAGCACCGCGGCGCTGGCCTCATAAAACTCGGGGGACCGCGAAGGGCCTTCCCCCCTGCAGGACCAGCACGACGGGCTTGCCTGTCGCGTACACGGCGCCCGCGAGCCGGTCCTGCGAGGGGGAGAGGCCCAGGGTGGCGCGGTCCCCGCTCTCGCCGTCCGAGTTCCAGGCTGCGCCCACGGCGAGGACGACGAGGTCGGCCGTGGCGGCCAGCTGGGCGGCTTGTGAGACCGCGCGGTCGCCGTCGTTGCGGTCGACGAGGTTCCAGAAGAGGACCATTTGCGAGTTGAGCGACGAGACGTTCTCGATCTTCTTGTGCAGGTTGTAGGCCTGGTACTCGATGCGGATGCGGTACGTCGCGCCCTGGCGGAACGTGAAGGGCGCGGATCCGGGCGGCGGCTGGGTGCTGTTGGCTTGGGTGAAGGGGTACTGCATGATGTTGCCCATGACGGTGCCCGAGTCCAGAAATTGGTCGGCGGTGCCGTGCGACATGACCAACTGGTCGTCCACGTAGAGCCTCGCGGTCGTGTTGGGACCGACGGCGACCCCGATCCAGCCGTCTACGTCCAGGTCGACGGGCGACTCGAGCTCGCCTTCCCAGATGGTACTGAAGTTGTTGGACGGGAGACCTGGGGGTGGATACATGCCCCAGTCCAGTGCCGGCGCCTCCACCCTCTCGACGGGCTGCTCCTGGAAATTGGGGTTGTGGAAGTATTTCGCTTGCAGCCCGCCTTTGGTGCCGTTCGCGGAGAGCAGGTAGGGCGGAACGACGTACTGGCCATTGTATTCCCACGTGTTGGCGCCCCAGCTAGAAACGAGCTCGATTTTGGTCTTCGTGTTAGATGATGTTTTCGTGTATGCCAGCAGCCCTCCCCGTAATGTCTTGGCGGCACCGGCCGGGTACTGTCCCCATGCTCCGGAATAGTCGCCATAGTTCATCGTATCCGCGAAGGGGCCTATCAGGGCGATGCGGCTGATGTTTTGCTCGCGCGGCCGCAGGGGTAGCGTCTCATTTCTGTTCTCGAGAAGGACGATGCTCTTCTGTGCCGCCTCCAGCGTGAGCCCTCTATGCTCTTCCACCAGACTGAGAGGGTCGGGGCTGTTGTCGGGAATGAGGGGGTTCTGGAACAAGCCGAGGTCCCACTTCACCCCAAGCATTCTCCGGACCCGGGATTGCAGTGTCTTCAGGGTGACCGTGCCATTGGCGATCAGTCCCTTGGTGGTCTGGTGTGGGCAGGTTAGCAAGTGCCTGCAGGACGTACGCGACTTGGCGAGCTTCTCACGTTGAGGTAGGTCTCCAGGGAGTAGTCGTAGAACTGGAGCATGCCTCCCGCGTTGAACCACTGCGCGATGGCATCAGCCGGGCTGTCGGCCACCTTATGCATCGTCTCGAGCTCGATCATGCCTGGAAGATGTGTAAGTCCACAGTCTGTCGAGTTTGAGGCTGTGGATAAGGTAAACCTGTGTCATCGGCCATGACGAATCCCTCATAGCCCCAATCCTCCAAAGCCTTGTATAACATCGGATGTACCGATGCTGGGATATCGTCAAACTCGTTATACGCCCTGTTCGTGTCTCAAAGTCAATCCACGAGACCGTAAGACGAAGTTCAGATACTTATTTACATCATCACACCTCTTGCGCCCCCCAGCTGTACTGCAGCTTTGAAAGGGGTCAGGAGATCCTGGAGCACTTGTCGATTGCCATGGCCCATGAACGGCGCTGCATTTCGCCCGGACTGTGGTGAACCATGTGCCGCGAAGTGCTAGGCGATGTCAGTTTACGCCTGGCCCAGACATCATGGTACGTGGCTATTTCGGCACCTTCATGACGGGCACCACTGCATCGGGCTCTGACCACGAGCTGTTCTTCGACAGGCCCGAGGAATACGCAACCCCCATATGTGAGGTCAGGATCTTGTCTTCGCCCCATGCTTCTATAAACGACTGGCAGTTAGTGATTGCCCGAAACGACAGGAAGAGTCAATCCACACCTTGCATCCGACCCCACCGGGGATCCTGGCCGATATCGAGGACGGGCGAGAAGCAGGCGTGGATGCCGGTCGAGCGCGCCTCCTTCGCAATGGCGCGCCCGACGCGGTAGACCAGATCGGTATCGAAGCTAGCGGACAGGCCCAGGCTCTGCGGAAACATGGATTGCTTGAAGGACCCCACTCCGTGCAGGCATTCGCCCGTGTGCAGGATCGGGATCTTCTGGCGCGATTTGTCCAGGTTCAACTGCTGCAGCTCGTTGTTCTGGGAGGCGTTCAGCGTGTACCTGAATGTCCATCAGCGAGCCGAGGGCAGTGAGGAAAAACGGAAATTCATGTAAGTTCATCTCACCAATCGTGCATAACGCCGATGGGCGAGCCGGGGGAAAAGCGCATGGTGTGGTCTGCATCTTGTGAGCATCCTCGACCTTTACTATGGAAGACACGGGCTGGAGTGCCCCATACCGTATAATTCATTCCGAGACTCGACTCCAATGATCTCCCCGGCGAACATGAGATGCACCTGTAGGACTAGTCCGTTCAGCTACTCGGCTTACACAATTTTAGATGTTTCCGTCTTACCCAAATCCTCTATCGTCATGTTGGCAATTAACGAGTCAAGGAACGAATCTTTCTGAGAGCGGTCCTCTGCTGCCCTTTCGGGCGCAACCCATCTTTGGTCGACATTGCTGTATCGCGCAGGTAGTTGAGCGGCAGCGAGCCACCAGAGGCAAGAAGTTGCGACGAGCCAAAGCATTGCGATGGACAAATAACGTTCACAAGATGATGCAAGCAAAGACCAGTTGTGTCACATCAGGAGATGCATATCTGATATTATACTGTTACCGAATATCCAAGTTTAGCTGCCCCCGCGTTCTTTCTCATGATGGTAACGTTACGGCTGCAGTAACGCTGCTCATTGCTTCTCGGCATAGGCTTGGCCCATGACATAGAAAGAATTAAGTCTTCAGAGGTTGCCGAGAATGAGGGGCAAGTGGATACGGTCGAGTTCCTGGTGAGAATGATCGATTGCGGATGTCCACCATCTGCAGGCACGTACGCACTGAATAAGATATACATGAAGCTAGGGATGTCGTTGCCGACGGGATCGTTGCTGTTCGGCATATAAGACCCCGACATACTCATCCTATTTAGTACTCACCAAAGCCCGGCATTGTCACCACTGAGAACAACCTAGTGGGGGGCTGGGGGAATGAAATCATTGTTGGCCAGTGTCGGGTACCATGGTTATATGGTGCCAGGTCCAATCAAATTCGCCAATCCGTCCGATTCCCAATTGACTAGCAGTCAATAGTTCCTTCCCATTGGCAGGGATGCAGGCCCTGTTGGGGCTGGAGGGCTGGCGGCACGACGGGTAAGCCTCGCTGGCGAGGACGGATGATTTGGCGTGCATGGGGTTTGATGGGGATGGATCAGTGTTGGCTTCGGTTTTCAGTGCGTTGGCGGTCGTGGCGGTCAAGTTTTCGCTGCCGGGGCCCCACTAAATGTACCTGCGCTGGCGGGCTTAGGCAGGCTCTCTAACCAGATGGATTTAGGGGAGTTTAGGGAGAAATTGGGGGGCAGTAGCGGTTGCTAGTGACTTCATTGGCTCGCCGGCACTTCCCAAAGCAAAAGTCAACATCAACAATCCAATCGACCAAGACCACCGACGGGTTCGTCAGGTTCAGAACGTTCGACTTTTTACGAGACCTGCCAGCCGGTGCCGCTTTTTTCCCTCCGAGCCATGTACCAATCTTTGTGTTTGGTCACGATTGCCAAAGACAGAGTCTCATCCCCGAAATTGAAATGAAAAGATGGCCCTCCAACCGCCCAAGCCCGCCTCCACGCGACCGAGACCGATATCTTTACGCGCCTCGGCCAAGTCCCCTCTGGCACCTACGCAACCCAGCGCCGCCGCCGCCGCCAGCACTGTCCAGCTTCCCAGCACCACCTCCTCAAGGACGCTCTTCCTGACCAACTTGCGACTCCTCGACTTGGACCAGGAGGAGGATTGGCCCGACATCACGCCCGCGACCTTCTCCTCCAAGGATGCCGCCGGCGGCCAAAAGAAGCGCATCCAGGCCGTCGAGTGGGCGCTTTACCAGCTCTTCAACCTCTGGAACCCCGAAGAGACGCAGAACAAGCTCCGGCCGTTCTACCCCCCTCTCGACCAAGTCCAGTCCATCAATCTGCGCGCCGCCTTCACACGATGCCTAGAGCAGGCGAAGAAGAACGGCATCCTCGGCCGCGATGCCGTCATCCGCAAAACCATGCTCGACGAGTGCAAGGGCGAGCGTTTCGAAGAAGTCCTGGCCGTCTTCGCCTCGGCGGTCCTGAAGAAGCTGGTGGCTGAGCGCGCCCTCAACGCCGGCCACGACTACCGACCCTCCATCTCCGAGAACATCGCGATCGAGAACTGGGGCTACAAGGGCGAGCGGACGGAGCTGAACGGGCTGTTTCTCGCCCACAAGGTTTCGCTACGGGCATTCTTGCGGGACAAGAATGCGGCGCGGGAACGGTATAACGATTTTGCGCAACTACTGGCGCTGAAGGAGCAGACCATTGCGAAGCGCAACGAGCAGGTCAAGAGCTTGGCGGCGGACGATCCTAGCAGTCAGGCCTCGGACAAGACGAGGTACCAAGTGCGCCAGCTGCTCAAGACGAATTGGACGGGCAACGACCAATGGACCGAAAACATACTTTACGGCGAGAATAGCTCTAGCAAGGGCGGGCTGCTGTCCACCCCATTTGAGCAGGTGTGGGATGGTGTCCAGAAGGGGACACTGACAGATATTGAAGATCAGAGTCTGGGCCTGCTTGACCAACTGGACCAGCGAGTCCAAGTACAGCGCGCGCGGCTCGAAAAGTGGGATGGTTTTAGGAAGAAACTATTTGGCGACAAGGTAGCTGAGCCTCGCAAAGCACCCGGACCTGACAGTAAAGGCATCGATCTCGGCTTCACTGCCCATCTGGAACTTACTGCCGACACCATGACACCCCAAGACCTGGACGGCTTAAATCTACCACCACCTCCGCCCCAGTACGCCCAGCTGCTCGACAACATGAAGGCGGAGCTCGACAGTGACCTGGCGCGCATTCCCGATTTCGCCAGCCTAGTCACCAACCGGTCTTCAGCAAAGGCCCACTGCCCCGAAGAACCGGAGCAACTGTCAGACCTTGACGAGTGGGAGAATGAACTAGAACGAGAAGCCAAACTCTCTAGGCCGCCGGTCAATCTTCATGGGTCCAGCCTGCGTTCGCCTAAGCGGCGTCCTGTGGTTCGCACGCATTCAATAAACACCCGACCGCCGATTGAGAGTAGCGATGATGACGACGACAACGAGGAAATGATGGAGACGCCTCGCAATGCGCGCCCCAGTCCCATGCCAATCAGTAGTCGCTCTTCCTCGGTGACCCCTGAGCCAGAGGAACCAATATCAGAGCAGGGGACAGCCAGGATACTCCGATACTCCCCTCCAATATCGCCTCCGCGTTCGCAATCTCCAGAGTTACCAGGTACTCTGCCCAGATCGAAGAAGCCGGTCGCGGAAGAATTGACCGCGCCAGACCGGGAGACTTCTCCCACTCAACTCGCGGCGGATCAGATCCTGGCCTCCATGTCCAACGCGTCACCGTCCCCTCTGAAGAAGCCTCGACACACGCTGTCGTTGACGGAGCGGACTCGCATGTCTATGCAGCGAACGCCCTCGCTGGATAACGACTGGGACGAGCACGATACCACGCAACTGCTGTCGCCGACGCCCCGACCCCGAGTCAATATCCAGGCCTTGAGTAACAACACCGTAGATGACCCTACGGAGCCGGAAGATCCCGAGGACCTGATGGCGCGAACGCGGAGGTCGATGCAGGGTTACGAAGCCGCGCGTCAGAAGGCGCAGCTGGAACGCCGGCGGTCGGAGCGCAAGTGCCGGATGATATCGCCCGTCAAGGAGCCCGCCTTCCCCATACTGGAAGAGGAGGACACGGCAGAGCAATCGACGATCATCGAAGACCTCCTGGAGCAAGGGGTCGACGACATGGAGCTCGTCTTCCGGAGCCGGCCCAAGATGCGGATGAGTCCGACGCCCAGTCCGGGGAGGCGGTGGGATCAGGATTTGTACGAGGATGAGGATTGAGGCAGGAGTGGACTGTTCTGTTTAGACGAAAAATGTACTTTAACAACGTGGTCTGGTTTCTGTGTTACGATTACTGCATCGGGGCGACGGGTTGATGTATTGACAAGGGCATAGCATTGGCGTAGATGTACTTGGTCCGGTCTGGTCTGTTACGGTATGACAAAAGTCGGCAGCACGATTAGATTGTTTCGAATAATACCGAAAGGAAGTTCAAATAAGCTTAGATCCGATCTTGTATTGCGTGTGCCAACCGGCTGTCATTCGGAATCTGATCCGAAGCGGGTCGGGTCGACCAGCGCTTGGATGAAGTCTAGCCGCTGTCAACTCTCCCCACAGGCATTCTAGTGTCTAGCGGGGAGGCTTCCGAGAGTTTATTGCTAGCGGACTTGGCCAAGTCTCAGGTCCCGACTGGCCCCGAGCGATAAAAGGTAGTAACTCTGCCACGTTGGGTTTTAATCGTCTGAATTTGAACATTCTTATTAAACATTGTCATGTAGGTTTACACAGAATGATGCATTATGTCGTCGCTTGATACCCGGCTAATGTACATGTAATGTTCCGGTGTCCTTTCGACTCCCCAAACACCAGTGCTCAACCTGGCTCGGAACGCCCCCCGGCAGTTGCCAGGCGACGCCAGTGTTGCCATATTTCCCCCATGTCATGATTTGCAAATCCAGACAAAAAGCTAATTTTCCAAAGAGCAATCTTCAATCGGTTTATATACACCCACCCCACAACTACGTGACCCAAGCTAAGAACGCCCTCTCGGACCGTCCCGGGAATGTGCCTCCGCCGAGCCCCGCGGACTAGCAGCCCCCGAATCCCGCCGAGACCGCGAAGTTGCGCCGCCGCTAGAACCCCGCCTCGCCGACAGTGCGTAGCTCCCCGAGGCAAACAGACCCGGCGAGTACTCCTCCTCCTCATCCCCCGCCGCCGCCTCCGGGTCCCGCGCGCTCATGTCGCGGAGCAGGTAGCGCCGCACCAGGTAGCCCAGCCGGCGGTACTTGTCGCGGACGAACTTGGTCTTGGACGCGCTGAAGACGTTGTGCAGGTCCTCGAGCGACAGCTGCCGCGTCTCCTCGACCAGGAAGTAGACGAGGACCCAGGCCAGCAGGGTGAGGCCGCTGAAGAGGCCGAGGCTGCCGGGGGGCGTGAGGATGCTGTCGTCGCTGAGGCTGTAGGTGGTTACGCGGGTGGTCAGTAAGCAAGCATGATGTTTTGACTTGAAACAATGTCATAACTACTCACCGTGGGAAGAAAAGGGTCAACAGGCCGGCGAAGAGCAGGTTGACGGATATCACGCTGGCGCAACCCTAGATGGTCAGAGTCAGCTCGGATATATGCCACGCAGTTGTCGTCACTGGTCGGTATCACACTTACAATTTCTCGATGGGACAGCGGAAAGCTGATGGATGTTGTTAGCGTCATGCATATCACACATTACGTTTGGTAGTGATCTCGGACTCACTTCTCAGATGCCAATGTGAAAGGAATTGGGCCTGCAAATATGTCGATCAGTTTTCAAATGTACACCAAATGGAAGGAAAATGGTGGTCAGATTCGCTTACCCAGGCCTGGGGCATACGCTGCAGTATGGACTAGAATCGATCATCAGCAAACGGCTTTTGTTTTGAGAGGCCGCGTCGTGTTTACGGTAGAGCAATGTGGCAACCAAGCGCACAGTGTTGGCGTTCCCGCTGTTTGGCGTGTAAGGAATTGGGAAGGAATAGGCGGCCGCGGCCATGAAGATGCACATGAGCGGAAGTGTGGAAATCAGCCACTTCCTTCTCCCCAGCGTGTCGATGGTCTTGATCGCCGGAAGCCCGCAAAAGAACATCACAGCTCCTAAATGACGGGTCATTAGCTTCGGAGTTTGGTGGAAAACCATGGCAAGCGTGTATGGGTACGGAGGCTTACCAAAGCCGAAACTGAGTCCGATAGCAGTGATACGCTTGAGCTGTTCATCATCTCCGCCAATGAATGCAGTGAAGAGCGTTCCTTTATAGTGTAAGTATTACGCACCGTATGCCTGCGTTGTGGTTATTGAACCTACCAGAGTAAAATGCAGAGACATTGACTGATATATGTTAGCAAGTATAGCTTACAACAGTTACAACGAATGGGTTCAGCTCACTGCCACAAAGCTGCTGGGATAGAGCGACAGTCGAACCGCTAATCAAGGCATTTCGGAGCCGGACTTGGGTGAAGAGGTCTAGGAAGCCGCCCACAGAACGCTTTCCAGTAGTTTTACCATCGGCAGGCGGATCCGACCGGGGGCCTGGATGAATGTTTCGTTCCTCCTCAATAGTTTTGTGCAACAGGTAGATATCTCGCAACGCAAGCAGCTACACGGCACGAGGGTTAGGTATCCTTCTCGCATGAAATAGATACGGGTCGCTTCTTCAACTTACCTCACATGTTTCTCTTATCTTCCTCAGCTCCTCATAAGCCCTCATTGGGCTATACTTCTTGTTATCGGACTTCATGAAGTACCTAGGACTCTCCGGGCAAGACCAAATGACAATCAACAATATTGCTGCCTGGATAGCCGGCGTACCAAGCATCAAGCCCAGGACAATGTCGTCGTTCTCGATAGTGGCCGCGAATATGAGATTCAAAAGGAGGCCAAACATGAGGCCGCAAGCCACCCTTGCAGAGTCGTGAGTAAAGCGCAACATGAATGATAGGAAAAGAAAGACGCTCACCAGAGCTGCCACGCCAAAAGGAAGGATCCGCGCCAGAATCTGATGGCGGTCTCGGACGCCAGAATGGGAGTACTGACGGCCTTCATGCCCATTCCTGAATACATTGGTTAGTCGGTCAGTGGACCATAACTAGGTGGAAAGGGCTGTTTAGTAACGTACCAATGCCATTGATGACTCTGACGGCAACAAGAATGCGCCACCGATCCGATCGCCGGTCCTTATTTTGAATGATGGGAATGAGCCCCGAGGCCACACAGCTCACCATGATCATGGCGGCGGATATGGCTATAGCCCCTTTCCTTCCGAAACGGTTATTGGCCGGTGGGGCCAGCCAACAGCCGATGCCGGCCGCTGCGAACCATGGCACGGAGTTGAGGCCGCCCAGCGCCCAGGACTCACTGTTTGGGAGCAGAGAGGTGTCGGGCCCAGTTGAATCAGTGGTAGTACTCGATGTAGTGTTAGATATACCCGCGGCGCCGAGGAGCTCGGGGTAGAGCGATGACGAGTTGAGCGAGGCCTGCATGAGGCCCTGCAGGAACGCAGCGAGGCACACGGCGGCGGTGACTCGCAGCATGTTGCGTTCGGAGAACAGCTTGTTTCGCTCATTCCGCAGGGCCTCTTTCTCCGGATCTGTTAATGTCACGGGGAGCCGGCGGGTGACATATTCCTCATCGCCTCGAGCCACTTTGTCATATACTGGTCGCCGGATTAAGAGTCAGTATATAGGTCATGTGGCGACACTGGCCGGAGAGTATCTGGTAGGTAATTTACATACTTCCGGCATCTCGAGCCACGTAAGCGGCGCGGATTAGCTTCTCGATAAACACTTGATTATCCGGGCTGTCCTTCAATTTGAACTCCTTCTGGGCGAAACGGCGCGCGTCTTCTTCCAGCTCATTGTCATCGTCCAAAAGGTCTGCATCGTTCTTGGTTAGCACATCTAAGAAGGAACTTACGCCGAGAAGGACAGGGAGATCGAGACTAACCAAGGCGATTCAACACTTGACCACTATAGGGCCTTTGCTCCCCATGGCCATTGATGTGTTCCATGTCTGGTAAATGGTGGGTATGACGATTGATCAACCTCGAGCGAAATGAGAAGCACAAGAGACATGAGGTAGAGGTGGTAGTACTCCGCAACACTAGGACTTGATCTGAATAAGTGATCGATCCTGGAAGCCCTTTGGAGGCTGAGTTAGAGCGCGGAACAAGCGCCACACACGGGTGGCCGACGCACGTTGAAGAATGAGCCAAAACACAATCTCCACCGTTGTAGCCAGCCTGCTTCTCCTCCTTGGCCTGCTTCAATAAACCCATCTCAGCCGCCTCGGGCGAAGTCATGTACCCTGGAAGCGTTACATCTAGCGTGGTCATTAATGTAAGGCACGAACTCCAGTCCGTCGTGTGGAGTTTTGCTGGCCAGTCCTCTCTTCAGCCTGATATTCGCTCGAGCCTGCCCCTCTCTCCCTCCATGACGGTGGCGCCCGACTCAAGACGGCGGCAGGCGTCTAGAATCACCACCGCCAGGCAACCGTAACATCCATGCACCCCTCACGTACTCACCCGCTCCATCTGAGTCACTCGTATCCGTTGCGCTGGCGTGATACGAGGCTCACCGAAAAAGGAAGCAGGAAAAGCGGCATCATGCGGCCTCAATTCAGCTGGATCGGCGCCGAAGGATCAGGCTGCGCCTGCACCGTGGTCTCTTTGTTGGTCCCCGGTTCTGGGCCTGCATGGTGGAAGACGGCGCCCCATGTGCGTGAGGCTGGAGATGGGATGTTGGCGTCGACCGGTGTGTGTGCACGTATTTACGCGGTGCAATCAGGAGTGTTTAAAGGCGGATCAGCAGTCAATAAGCAGTCTAGCGTGTACGTAAGTGGAATATCCAATGGCGTCAGTAAGTCACACCGACCGGGCTTGCGGCAGCCCTCGCGGGACCGGGGGGGTTGTCCATTTCGCTGGGAAAATGATGACAGGATTCGTTTCTGGGCTTGGCTGACCTTGGCACACCTTGGGGTAGCTGGGTCCCAACCCACTCCAGTCTGGGGTAAAAACGGGGAATGATGGTACTCTACCCATCTGCTCTCATCGTATGCCACTTCACCGTGTTCGGGCCTTCTTTCCAAAACAATGGCGACCGGCATCGAGATCGTCGGGGGTGTTGCCGCCTGCATCGAAGTCGTCAGGTTCGGCAAAAGTATCATCGAATTCATTTCCGACATAAACGAGGACAGGTCAGAAATAGAGGATACACTTCTCTATTTCAAAAACACCATCAACGGTATCGTCACCGTCTTTGATAGCATCCACGGTGCCATCGAGAACCAAGGGCTGGACGACTCTGACACTTTCGTCAAAATCGTATGGGACTATGGTGAACACTGCGCTTACTTGCTCAAAAACCTCAAGAACAAGCTGCCCGAGTTGTCTGCAAATCCTGGAGCAAAACAGAAAGTATGGGCCGCACTAAAGCAGAGGATCAGGGGGAACGTCATACAAGAACAAGTCGTGTTCCTGCAGCGGTACATGCAGATAACCCAGATGGCACTATGGGGAATTGAGTCGTGTGTACATTCCTAACCATGCCTCGACTACAATAAGAACACCGCGCTAACCAACAACCACACAGTCGGCAGATGTCGAGACAGGACACCAAGATTGACCGGATGCACGAGATGCTATCAGAGCTCGCTGCCTTGCCTCCCTACAGCCCCAACAACCCCGACGACGGCGACTACGATCGATTAAAGACCAACATTGACAAGATTCGCGATGTCGCCACCAGAGAATCGTCCGTCTATGATCTTGTTATGGAGCCGGTGCCAGTCCGCAGGGTGGAGACCCAAGTCTGCTCTTCGGGCCTTGACAACCTGCCTCAGTCAGTCCGAGAACTGTTGATAGAAGATAGAACGCTGTCTATGCCAGTCAGGCCGACCGCACCATCCCGAAATGATCCCGTCGAGGCTCTGGAGAGGCGAGGGATGTTTCTCAGGGCGGCGAACGAGGTCAGCCACCATGCATTGTCGCACGAAGAGGAGATGGAGCAGGAAGAAAGGCGGGCCGACCTATTGCTCAAGTGTGCCACAATACGACCGCACCAGAGAGCCCTCGGTATACTTAACCGCCTGTGGGAATCGGAGTCACAACAGGCAGCCGACAGCATTTCTCCCAAGCGACTGGGAGAACTGGGGTCCAAAGTGGCAAGACTATCACTGGACAGCAAGCGGCTTGGACACTTTACCGAACAGGAGCGGACGGATGATCGTGTACGGGCCATCAGTGTTCTCGACAGAAGCATGAAGTTGTTGCTGGACAACCTCGAGAAGATTCAGCCTTATCCTTACAAAACGTTGCTGTCGGTCGGGGAACTATTGATACACATCCTGAAGGAAACCGGGAACGCCACCTTCGCAGACAAGACTGGAAACAGCCTTCGTCGGAAATTAGGAGATCTCGGAGGAAATCCATGTCCTATCCCCCACGATTGGCCGCACAAGTTCATGACCAAAAGGTCAGAAGCATTGGACTGGTGCGAGCCTGCGAACCTTGTAAGGCTGCACGATAGGTGGCCAGAGACGCCAACCATTTTTGAACGGCCCGATCTCTTCAAACTGAGGTTCAAAGTGAGGTCTGCTGACTTCCGGTTTGATGCACCAGCGGAAGGCATTTCTCCGATTCACCTTGCCGTCGTATACGAGGAAAAGGAAATATTGGCAGAGATGCTGGGCGATGTGGAGGACATCAAAATGATGAATTCCGGGCCGCCGACCCCCTTGATGGAGGCCGCCATGAAGGGAAACGAGGAAATTGTCAAGTTACTGCTTACACACGAAGCGCAAGTCAACTGCGTGGATGCACAGCAACGGACAGCTCTCCACTGGGCGCAGATCGGAAATGGATATAATGCGGTCGGCATCGCACAGTCGATCCTGGCCGCGCCACAGGGAAACTCAATTCTCGAGAAGAAAGACGTCGATGGCAAGACGGCCCTCTACCTGGCCTGCAAGATGGGAAACGGGGACATGGTGGAGCTGCTGGTCACCAAGCACAAGGCCCGGGTGAGCGTCAAAGACGTATACTGCAAGACCGCCCTGCACGCCACGGTGGAGGCCCAAGACCGCCCCGACGAGCGACTGCGGATCGTCCAGATCCTGCTCGAGGCCCGAGCCGACCCCAACACGTCGGACAACAGCGACCGCACGCCGCTCTGCATCGCCTGCTCCCGCGGCAACTACGACCTCGCCCGCCTCCTCCTCGACCACGGCGCCGGCCCCAACCGGCGCGGCCCGGACGGCCAGACGCCGCTCATCGTCGCGACGCGGCGCAACCACGTCAACATCGTGCTCGAGCTCCTGCAGAAGGGCGCGCAGCCGACCCTCAAGGACGCGGGCGGCCAGAGCGCCCTCGGCTACGCGGAGCGGACCAGGATGACGTCGGAAATTCACAATCTGCTGCGCGGTGGCAACCCTACGGCCCAGCGTCAAAGGAGCTTCGCATCGTCGCGGAGCGGGCCCTTCTTCGGGGGGTCGAGCTCGAGCTCGGGCAGTCGGCGCTCGTCACGGCAAAATCCCTGAATTATTGGAAGTGTTTTGAAATAACGTGTAATGTATATGTGGTTGCTGTATTATAGTAATGATAATGATGGCGGTGTATTGATTGATGATGGAGTCTATTGATTGGGAAGCGAACGGTGCGATATGGTTGTTGGTAAGACGGTCGCGGCAGCTGTAAAAGCTGGGTGGGTGGTTTTCGATGTATCAGTTGAAACCAAAATATCACATTGACCATTGTAGCATCACTCGTGCATCCCAGATTGCGCCATAGTCTTACACGCTCTGCGACAAGAACTTGACGACGGTGTCCACGAGCCAATTCTCCGCCTCCCCGGGCGGCTTCTCGACGCGGTGGTCTGCATTTGGGATACTCCCCGAGAGGTCGCTCGCGACGCCGGGGCGGCAGAGGGACTTCCACTGCTGAATCTGGCCCTCCTTGTCGACGGACGGCGGGACGTACTCGTCCTTGCCCGAGTGCAGGATGAGCAGAGGCTTCTCAAACCTCTGCCAGAAGGCCCGAGCTTCGTCCTGGGTGAACTCGGGGTCGAAGTAATTATCGCCACCACTGTGGGAGTACGTGATGGGTTAGTACTCATTGGCAGGCATGCAATCCATAAATAGAAACTGGGACATGGACTTACTCCTTAGCACCCAGTGAGTAGAAGCGGTCCGCGGAGATGGGCACGTCGAAGATGCCGGGCGGGATGCTTCCGATTGGCATGCGCTCCTCTCCCTTGCCTGAGGCAATCATGTCCCGGGCCATTTGGACGACCTGCTCCAGCTTCTCGGCACCCATCTCCATCTGGAGGGCAGAGCGATCGCAGGCGGGTGCCTGGAGGATGAAGCCATCCACGGGCGGGATGTCCGAGTACGCGGGAGACACGTACTCCATGCAGTCCTGTGCACATGGCCAATGTCAGCCGAATCCCCCAATTGAGCACACTAGCTGATCGCATCGGGACGACCCATAGCTTCATACCTGAGTGCCCGTGGAGTGGCCCATGAGCACGATCTTCTCCTTGCCGATGGAGCGAAGATAGCGGACGAAAGCCGCGATGTCGGCTACGTCATCCGACAGCCGCTTAAAGCCGAACTGGGTGTACGAGCTGCTCAGGCGGAATTCGAAAAGGGAGTACCTCAGGCCATCTGCCTGCTGAGCTGAGAGCGCCGCGGAGATTCCCCGAGGGTAGTACACGGTGAAGGGCCCATCACCAAGGCCGCCGATGAAGACGAGGGCGTTCTTGGCGTCGGTTGGGCCGGTCTCGAACGCCGTGTTGTGCGGTGTCGGCGACTCGAAGCGGTGGACGGTGGTTGGGAAGGTTGTAGCGGCTGAGGACGACATTATGAGTGAGCCAATGGGATCAAAGGGTCATGACTTAATTTCCTAGGTAGCACGTAGGTATGTGATGTTAGGGGGCAGGGGTTGTTAAGCAAGGAACAAGCAATCGACGTGTGTTTGCGACGCTTGTGCGGGCGCGGTGCTGCTGTCACGTCAGAGTTTAGGGTGCGCCCGCCCACTAATTCCAGGGCCCGAAAGTTCCCCTCTCGCGCCCCACGCACCCACCAGGCTAAAAATCAGGACCCTCCCAATGCTCTCTAGTGACACACTGACCCCGACAAGTCGTTAGACGTCTTATCACCCCCAAAGTCAAATTCAACGACATCGATCAAGGCTCCATTTTCTAGTCTGTGATAATCCGAGGCACGTACGGAGTACCTATCGAGCGATTATTGTTAGATCTAGGCAGCGGGCTGTCCAGGGCCCCCAGGCATAGTCCTGCTTGAATTACTTGACCAAGTGATTCTTAGGAGTGATGAGAGTTAGCGCTGTCGCCCAGGCAGGCTGCAAACTCGTTAGTGGCGGTTGGGGCTTGCAAGATTTTGTGCATTCACCCCTTGAGTCAATACCACACAGTGTCCCCGAGGCACGCCAGACCCAATTGCATCGCTGGAACCAAGACAGCTCCCACCGCTGTCAGTGCCCCCGCCAAGCTGCTATTTGCTGATAGCCATTGCAATTACACAACAGGCCCAACGTTTCTTTGGGTCATCGGCTCGTGGATGGAGTAAGCAGTTCGGATCACGCCCATGGTCAACTATGCTGCCAGCTCCAGCATCATTCACTTAGGCAATGAATGGATCAGAACGTAATGGGACTCTCAAATAATACTACATCTGGGTGTGCATTGCCGGAATGTACTACGCATAATCTACATCAACCCGCAAGCCATTTCCTAGTCTAGGTTTCGTACATATTCCACCGGGCCGACGTATCGCTTCCACGGCCACACTGCGCAGTACAGCAGGGAAGCAACAACAGACACGCCGTACACGAGTATGTTCCAATTCATCAGATCCGGCCGGCATGATGGTGAACAGTTGTTGCAAGGCTCGCAGTAGCTTCTATCTGTCACATGCAATCCCAGCAGAGCCAGTATGCCCACCACTTAATTAATCCCCAGTGGCTTCTCGGCCAAATACCTCGAATTAGCTGCAACTTTGTAAAAAGGTGGTGCTGGCGGCTGGCGGACAGGATGGAAGCGTGTTCGAATCAGTTTTATCCAGATTTGTCGAGTTGGGGGGAGGGGGGCTGCAATGTCACCAATCGGGCTGTTCCCGCTCTCCGGGTGTCACCCTCCTGCCATCCCCACTGTTGCTTCTATTGCCAAGTCGCATGGCAAAGACTTCGCATTTACGGAGTACCTGTGATGGGAATCTCGCTTACACATGAGTCTTGAGTCCTGCACCTGTGCTAAATCTGCAGTTTGCTGCTGCTCGACCTTCAGCTTGGGCCACCAAGCCACCAAGCATCCAGCCGGGAACGCCCAAGCTGCGAGAGCGAATCGCCTACCTAAAGTAGACAAGAGACACCCCCTGCAGTTTGCTCCATTCGAGGGGTTATCTCTATGCGGGATCCAATTCCCCCAAAAGCACACGCATTCAGCTAAGCGACCCGAACAGCGGTGTTACCCGGTCCGATCCCAACTCTACGACAAAATATGGGCTGATTCTCGGCTGGTTGGCCGCTGCGCCCTATCGTCGTGGGATTCATGGTGCTTGCAGCACCGAAGTCCCTTGCTTCGATACGATATTGCACACAATATTAACCAGCAGCCCCCAACCCCAACCCGCGAACCAGTTTCAAGCCCACGTGTGTGCCTGGGAACCCCTGCCATCTGCGAATTCGGCGGCTAGTAAAAGCCGTCTTCCTACACAGCTAGCCCGAAAGAGCGGTTTGAGTCGTCAGCTGAGAAACCGGAAGTACCTGGTCAACTAAACCCACAGCGACCCCAAGAAACCATATATGCCTTTCTATCTTCGAACAGGGCTACATGCATGGATACTTCACGTCGATCGAACTGAGCGTGTCCAATGTCATGGTTTCTAATCGTTATCAGCAATATGAAACGCAACCAGGCGTTGAATGCTATCCGATTCCTAGACCCAACTACTTCTCAAGTCGCCTCCCGTGTCTGATCTCAGTCCAGCTTCCTCACGTACTCCACAGGCCCCACGTATTGTTTCCTGGCCACGGCCGCGTAGTAGACCAGCGAGCCGACGACCGTGCTGCCCCAGATCAGGATGTTCCAGTTCATCAGGTCGGGCGTCGGCATCGGCGACGGCGGAAAGAAGGAAAAGACAAAGGCGACGAGCAGGAACAGCATCGAGACCGCGTTGATGAACAGCCCGTAGCGGCCCAGCGAGAGCTTGCTCGGGAGCAGCGGCTTGTGGGTCAGGCGGCGCCAGAGCACGCACCCGATGCTGCAGACGTAGCTGGAGAGGATGGCGGTGCCGCCTAGTGAGGTGAGCGTGTTGAAGGCTACGGGGGATCCGATGGCGATGAGGGACAACAGTGTGGTGAAGATCAATGTGGTGATGATGGAGTTGACCGGTAGGTTGAGGCGGGGGTAGACGTCTATGGACAGCATTAGCACTTGGGGGGAACCCTGAACGTAGTTCTTGACGGGTGACTTGCATGAGAACCATGGCGAAAAGGGCATGCCCTTGTCGCGAGAGAAAGCCCACAATTGACGCGACGCCGTGGCGTGTTGGGTGAGGATCCCGGCTATTGTCATGATGATGATGAGTACGCTCATGGCCGTGGCCCCACCGGCGCTCTGTGTCGTGTTGTAAAACATGGCAATGAAAGGAACCCCAGTCTCGGAGTCCAAGATGCTGGCCAAGTCACCCAGAGTGGAGCAGAACGTGATGAGCATGATCCATCCTACCATGCAGGATGCCAGTGTCAGCAAACTTCTATCGGCGATACAACGTAGATTGGACCTACCTAGAGCACCATTAACGAGAGTGGTGGCAATCATGGAACGCGGCAGCGTCCTCGAGGCGTCCTGGAGCTCTTCGGACATGTGCACGGCGGCATCGGCTCCGAGGAGGGGAAGAAGGCTGGCCGTAATGCCCACCATGGTGCTAGTCCCGACGCTGCCCCAGCCACCCCCATCGTTGAACGTGGTGAAGACCTGGGATGCCTGCGTCCGGGGCGCCAGCACCCACAGCGTGACCAAAATGGCGACGAACCCCAAAATGTGAATGCAGAGCAGCCCCGCCTCCACGAGGGGCAGCCGGCGCGCCAACACGATATTGAAGAAGACCCCGAAGGCGGCGAGGGCGATGGCCAGCAGCGTGCCGTGCCAGGGGTGCGGCTCGTAGTAGCGCGGCGCGTAGTTGAGCACGAGCAGGCCCTGGACCTGCGTGCCGGCGATGTAGCAGGTGGAGGCGATGATGGTTTGCCAGGCGAGCACGCACATCCAGCCCATGACGTAGCTGAGGAACTTCTGGTGCCGGCGCGGCGCGAACTCGGACACCCAGTGGTACTGCCCGCCCGTCGTCGGCGCCATCGAGGCCATCTCCGCCATCGAGAGGTTGACGAAGACCCAGCCGACCCACGACGCCAGGTACAGCCAGATGTAGCCGGCGGTGCCGCCGTTGGTGAGGCCGATGGCGCCGAGCGAGAAGATGGCCTCCCAGGACTGCATCAGGATCATCGTGAAGCCAAAAATGGAGATGAACCGGAAGTTCCTCTGTTGGAGGCGAACGGTAGAGGTGTGTGTCAGTCGCGAGGACCTAGAGTCAAGACGGGGACTTCGCATACCTTCAGCTCCTGGGTCTTACCCATGCGGGTCATGTCCCGGCGATCTTGCGCATTGCCATCTTCCGGGTCGACGATATCGCTATCCAGCTCAATATCAATTGGCGCATCGCTTTTGGTGTAATTGAGTTTGTCGTTCGGTGCCATCTTGATTGGTCTCGGAGGACACCTGGAGTAAGGGTTGTGCGATGGAGAATGTTGATTGATGAGGGACAGGACATATAGCCACCAGACCAATACTTCGTTGATGTAGATCGAAGGGGATGCAAAGAAGGGTGGTACTGGTTTCTAGAAGAAAGCCAAGTCATACTTGTAGCGCAGTATTATTCCTGGCATCATTGCACCATCTGCGGGAGCGGAGAAGAGGGAGCCACGTAACTGATCTAATACCACATGGAAGACTGGGGAGGGGATCGATCAATAGTTCCGAACTGCCGACGAGTTTGATCATGGCTGCATGGACTTGGAGAGCTGAGACATTTTTGGCGGGCGGATCGATTCAGCGGAAACCGCTGGCTAAGAGCTGTAAGCGACTTCAATACGGCCTGTCAGGGTGATAATGCAGCCCATATATGCGCCAGTCACTCAGTGTCCCAATGACCCTGGTCCTTTGCATCGCCACAAAGTTGGTCTTTTCCCTTTTCATCCCTAGCGTACCTGCGGCCGAGGATGACAGCCGTCCCATTGGTCTTACTGAGGAAGGTATAGATCGCCCCCCTGATTACTCGGGACATTTCGCTTAGACCAATCCTCCCGCGCCTGAGACTCGGGTCTGGAACTGGCAGTTGGGCCAAGCCAAAACTCCCGTGTCCCCAAGGACGTCAATGGTCAGCATTGCAGGCAAGTTTGCTACACACCTTGCCGTTTGCCTGTCAGCGCTGACCACCCAAAGGCGAGCCACCCCCGGCCACTGCAAAATTCGCAACGTGCCGGTTACGCGAAACGGGTCTAAAAGGCCTGCAGTTTGCTGATGTCCGGAATCTCTCCCCATACCTATCTCATATATCATCTTCTAGTCTTTCAGCCTACCCTGCTTGCACCTGAGCTGATGCCACGATGGCGGCGCCATGGGCTGATTAACGGGCCTCCAGTTCACGACACCTACCTGCCAACCGTGACCCGACCCAAAGGACGAGGGATCAATGCGAGTGTAGCAGTTTCCCAGGATTGTCCCTCGCTTGCCTTCGCCTGCTAGCATTCTCAGCATTTCTCAGCTCCCGTCGTCGTCCTTGATACTCATCTGCCTTTTCGTGAAATTTGGTTCCCTGCCAAATTGACCCAGCGCAACGGAACCGACCTGGAACGAACAACAGCACCCAGAAACAGCACACAGAAGTTTGAACATGCATGCTTCCTCCCTGCCAATGTCACCTACACCTCCCAACGGCCAACTTTAGCGGCACATCCGACCTTCTCACCGCACACCTAATTTGAGGTGAAGGAGTAAGATCCGAAGAGATAACTACTGCAAGTGACCAGGTCCTATCTTTTTTCTTCTCCCCATCTCGGGTTTTATCCCGACAGCCCAATGAGTCTGTTCAAGCAAAGTCCGAAGAAATCGGCTAGAATATATTATCCCGCGACCATATATCCGACCGGCTCCACAAACCGCAGGCCGCCGACGAGACCATGAGCTCTTTAGGCTCGGGTGATGACGGCATCACCGGCTCCACGCGCTTTTCGCCCATCACCGACACCGACCATGCCGGTTATATCTGGATCGTCACCATCATCGGGACCGTCTACACAGCGCTGTCCCTCTTGCTAAGAGCGTGGATCAAATACCGGGTCTACGGCTGGGACGACTTGCTGATCGCCGTGGGGACCGTGCTGCATCTGGGCCAGTCCATAGCGGTCTATCTGGGTCTTTCCCATGGACTGGCGAAGTCGAACGCTATCACGAATGCTGCCGATAGCCCGGCCGCGAGTAAGGCGTGGTTCGCCGTGGAACTAATGGGCGTACTTGTCTTGGGAATCTCGAAATGCTCGGTGCTGGCGTTGATGTTGCGGGTGTTTACCCCTGAGACGGGCATCACCTCGGGCTATCGCGCTTGTCTGGTCTTGACCATGGTCAGCGCCGTCTGGTGTATCGCCTCCGTCGTCGCCATCTCGGCTGGCTGTGACACCGCTACCATTCTCTCGTCCGCCAGCAAAGACTCTTGTCCTGGCCTGGTAAGTCACATGGACGGGTGAAAAGCTAAAATTCACCCACATGGCTGACGGGACATTACATGCAGTACAACCGCCTACTCGGGATCACGGTGCCCGACATCATCACCGACGTCATGATCTGCCTCATCCCCCCCTGGGCCACGCTGCCCCTCCACATGACGAAAGGCGTGCGCTTCCACGTCTCGCTCGCCTTCAGCTTCCGCCTCTTCGTCGTTCCCCTCGCCGCCCTCCGCATTTACTATTACAGAAAGGACGTCACCGCCGCCGACTCGACCGCCGACGACGCGCAGTTCGCCATCGCCAACAGCCTCCTCTTCCAGCAGGCCGCCCTCGTCGTCTCGCTCATCAGCGCCACCATCCCCAACCTCCGCACCTTCATGAAGTCCATCAACTCGGGCTTCACCCTGCCGCCGCTCGCCACCGAGCAGACGCGCGCCTTTGCGCTGCGGACGTTTGGGGGCAGTACCATGGTCCACGGGCGGAGCAGCGGGAGCAACGGGCACCACCACACGGGCGGGAACAACACTACAACCACCACGAACAAGTCGTTCGCCACTTCGAGCGGTAGTGGGAACCGGGATCATCCCGAGGAGCTGTCACTGCGTCCGGACGGCGTGCACCACCAGGCGCGCATCTCGCACGTGCGGCAGCCGAGCGACGCGGCGTCGGAGCAGGATAGCAGTTTTAATCGGTCCGGTAGCCAGGAGCGGATCATCACCAAGCGGATGGAGTGGGATGTGCGGCATGATACCAACGACACTCACGATAGCATATGATGTGGATAGATATCATGGTTTGGTTGGTCTTCTGTTTTGAAAAAGCTTTTACTCGTGGCTATATTGCTGGATATTCCCTGTACATTTACTTCATTCAAGCTGTTATAGATTCACCTTGTTCTATATGATCACGAGTTTACGAAGCTTGTGAATCCACGCCAGGCCTCTTGATTCACATCCCAGTGCTGATTTGCGGTCGCTGAAGCCGATATATCCCGACCTGCGATACTGAAAAGGGGCACTGGTTCGCTTCTACCGGGGCATCTTCGGCCAGCGGCCCCTGTGTATCCATTAAGTAAGCGTTGGACAGATCAACCGTTCGCCGCTAAGAGCCACCAGCGTGAGTATCGAGTGCCAAAGTGCTCTGTTCCACATATTATAAGATATGGCATTTCCCTTGATCTGTCAATTTGTGACTGCTTCCACTGAATCATGACTCACTCCTACTTCGAGAGGCTGCCACCAGAGCTTCTACTTCCCATCCTATCCAACCTCTCTGGTCTAGAATTTCTCGATAGTATCCTTCGGGCCTCGCCCGCCGCATACCGGCTCTTCGACACCTATGGCGCCGAGATCTTCGAACCTCTCTTGTCGAGCGGTGAGATTCACCAGTTCACCGTCTCCTTGATTCGGATGAGCGCCTACCTAAGGACTTCCTCCCTCCCTCCTCATGTCCAGGATCTATTCAGCCTCCGCAACTGACTTGCAGGCGAGACGACAACCTACAGGTGGGACCCGCCCCGCTGGGAGCTTCCGCCTTGCCCCTTGCCAACCGGGATGACCGCCACGGCTCTCCGCGGCCGCCTGGCCAGTCATCGGAAAGTCGTGGCGCTGACCGTTGGGAGCCTCGAGTACTACTTGGGTCTGTTCAACGCGTCGAAGCCGGAACAGCTGGCGGACAAGGAGTTCTTCTACGCCCTCGAACATAGTGACGGATGGAAGGGCGACTACGTCGGCGCGTGGCAGCCGGACCCGCCACGCGAGCCCTTTCCTCTACGCGGCGCCGGGCCGCCGACCTGGGTCGAGGAGCTGCGCGTCATGCGCGCTTGCTGGCGCCTGGAGCTCTTCGAGAGCGCCAGGGTCGGCATCGAGGCCGGACGTCTACCCTGGCCGCCGACCGTCGAAATCTACGAGCCGCATCTGCGGGGGATGGGGGCCGACCCACGCATGTTCTACGACTGTATGCTGGGGGCGCCTGGGTGGTCGCGCCGCCGCAGGGGTCCGCCTGGGCACGAGGAGAGCGACGCCAATCCGCATGCCACGACGGAGGGGGCGCACGACCTCGACGCCGAGATGCTAACGACGGTGCAGACCTACATGGCGGAGAACCGACCAAGCCTCGCGGCGCCCGACTTCCTCGCCCGGGCCAGGAGAAGCTGGCGGGTGCCGGCGCCGGAGGGGCCAGGGGACCTGGACGTCCTCGGCAATGTGTCGGGGATCCTGCTGTTCTACTACGACGACGACGACGCGAGCGGCGGCGGCGGGGAGGAGGACCCTGCCGCCGCCGAAAGCCACGCCTCGCCGATCCGGCACGTGAGCTTCGAGCCGTTCCGCCGCGCCGGCTTCGCCATCTGGAGCGAGCGTCGGCTGCGGGCGGACGAGTCTTTCGGATCGCCCACGCTCTGGCAGCGCTACGTGTTCGAATGCTGCCTGGCGGCCTGGCGGGGCGTCCTGACGCCCGAGATGCTCCGCGAGAGGGTCCGGGCGAACGCGCGGCACCGCGTGGCCGGCTCGGACTAGACGGACACGGGGGCCAGCGACGCCGGGGGGAGATTGGGCTTCTGCCCGGGTGGGTGGTCCGGTCGGAGCGCTTCACGCACCGGAATCGGGAGAGGGCGCGCCGTCGACTGTCTCGGGTGCGGGAGGGCGAAGGGACGCCGTCTTGAGCTGATCATTCGGCCAATAAGTTTTTGAGTTTTAGAGGCCATGATAGACGCGAACCTATTGAAATGCTTGGCCGGACTAACGGATTACAAATCTAACACGATCTAATCTAAGGCCCCATGTTTTCTATACTATGATTATGGGACTTCTGTATCTACCTCTGTTCGATCAATTCACGTAGTCGCCAACGTAATGCTGTTGGCATTCTTGAAGTTCATGCAAGACCACTTCAGGAGGTTAACATCAGCTCTTGAGGACGGCCATGGGCTAGGCGGGTTACTCTGAGCCCAGCCAAGGTAGAAGATAATAGGGGCATCAGGGCCTCGCGCAGTAAATGTGGGTAATGGACTGTCTACTCTTGGCGCGGGAGAGGGTTGGAACCATGATATCGCTTAGGAGACGTGCAAGTGGACGCGATCATGGGGCTAGTGGATCTCGCCACCATTGATGCAGGTTACCCAACCATGGCCTACATGATCCACACTACATTAGATGAAACAATTATAGACCTAGTGAGAAGACAGTAACCGGTATTCGTTTCGCCTACTGAAGATGTGGTAGCGAGCCGAAGACATCCGTCCCTTCTTCTGACAGCACCCCCCCGTTTGGTTCAATCGAATCGCGTCAAGCAAGCCGGGTACACACCTGCATATATACGAACCAATCGACCAGCCACTCTCTGACACAGGAGTTCGTCGATGATGCCTGGGAAATATTGACGAAGCCATAACCGAACCAATGGGAAAGTGTCACGGGTGCCACCTTGAGATGAGTCAAAAGTGGAGAGAATATCCCAACCAAGTGTTCATGCCCAAAGCATCCGGCAAGAACTTGGACATAGCCGGCAAGGAGTCTGATAGGGGAATATTATCACTATTATGCATCACATAGTATGGACACCCTTGGCTGGACTTGGGACATTGTGTTTTGGTTGGAAAGATTATCCGTGTCACCCAATGTGCGTCGATGACCGGTGTGGCCTTGATCTCAGTATGAATATGGAAAAGGAGTAGTGGCATGCTGTTTTACTGGTGCCCGCAGACGGAGCCGCCGATCTCTCATCTCAAAGTCGGATGGGATTGGTTTCGCCAACGGCATCTCCTAGCGACATACGGGTATGTACAAAGTGGTACGATATATAAATGCTTGCAATACTGGATTTGGGGGGCCTTTGAAAATGGCCAATCTGGCTATGGATCAGTTGCCGAAAGTGGTGTAGGAGGAAAGATGGCGATAGGCTCATCATTGGCCGCTTCGTCATACCCTCCTGCAAGGTGTGCTGTCTTATCGTACATGGCAGATCAAACATGTATTCGTTGTGATAAGACACTGAATGCCAAGGTTTGAGGCTCAAAATTGGAAATTGAGGACTCTGCAACACTGTCCGCAATGACTGCACTGAGTATTTCAAGACGTACTGAGGAGACCATCTGTTATGGAGTCAGTTTCCACCACCACGCCCACTAGCTCACTCGCCTTTCCAGTCACCAAGACAAGCGGCAGCATATGAACAGCCATCCTAGGAACTCTCTCATCCATAGTAGTCTGAGGACATCTTGCAGCCATGGCCCCAGCGGTCGACGTCGTCCCGTTTTCGCAGCTCTCCCCGCCTCTTGTCCCATCATCCGACCAGAAAGAGTACTATTCCACGGGTCTTCGGCGTCGCTTCCAACTGGACGGCTTGAGAGTTGCCCCTTCTGGTTCAAGTAGTGCGCCGAGCGCTAACGTTGGGTACGAAGTCGATGAGTCCAAATTTCGGGAGCGTACTGAAGCTAGGCTCAAGTTGGGCAACCTTCCAAGTGCGGCCCCTCAGGGGTGGCCTACTGAGGTGAAAGGACCTCTTGTCTGGAGCACACAAGACTTCCCCAATGAGGATGAGTACGTCTATACTCTGACCGAGACAGACATCACTGAGATAGAAGAGGCCCTTGGGTTGTTCAAAGGTAGCACTGACCTAAACGTATGTCACGCTTTACGCTAACATCCATCCATCAGAGCACGACCTGGATGGGAGTGAGGTCTCAAGTGTATTGTTCCCGCTTCCGGTCCTCGGATCCCGTCTCGACAAACTCCGTCAAGATGTTTACAGTGGCCGGGGCTTCGTCATCATCCGCGGACTGGATCCGGATAGACACACCGAAGAAGACACCACGATCATCTATCTTGGCCTCTCTAGCTACATTGCGGAGCGCCGTGGCAAGCAGGACCAGCGAGGCTCGATGCTGAGTAAGAAGAAACCCCAGCCTACTATGGTCTTACCTGCTGACTTTGGATCGGCTATAGTGCATGTGATCAAGCGCAATGACGAGACTGATGGGCAGTTCAGCGAAGACAAGGTATGCAAAGATACAAGGTCGAATGAAGTCACCTCGAGCGCTCACACCATTTCTAGCCCTTCCACACAGACACAGTGACCGACTGTCTCGGTCTTTATACCTACAACCTGCCCGAGGCAGGCGGTCGCAGTATTCTGGCGTCCGCATGGACCGTCTACAATGAGCTGGCGGCAACGCGGCCAGATCTGATTCATGTCCTCGCGCAAGAGGACTGGCCCTTCGACACGTAAGCGCTATGAGCCAAAGCATGATACAATCAAGCATTTGATAGTATTAATAATGTGTGCAATTGTGAAGATTCGGCCGCAACCCGCCTTTCTACAAGCGAGCGCTGCTTTACCACCACGACAGCAAGATCATCCTCAGCTTCTCGCGCCGGCTTCTCGTCGGCCACTTGCCGTTCATGCCCCGCAGCCCCGGCATCCCCGGCCTCACCGAAGCCCAGGCCGAGGCCATGGACGCGGTACACTTCCTGGCCAAGAAGCACGAGTTCCGACCGCGCATGCTCAAGGGCGACCTGCGCCTGATCAACAACATGGCCATCATGCATCGGAGAGAGGCTTTTGAGAACAGCTCGCTGCATTCGCGGCATCTCGTGCGCATGTGGCTCAACAACGAGGAAGCATGCTGGAAGCTGCCCGGGCCTCTCCGCATCGCTTGGGCCCGAATCTTCGATGACGAAGAGCGAGAGGGCCACTGGGACATCATGCCGGTCCGTAAGAACGGCAAGATCCTGCGCGTCGCCGGCTCGTGCGACTGACGGATACATAACTGCACAAGGTGGGGCCAACTCACCGTTTGGTGGATTTGGTAAGGTTTCGGTCTCTTCTTCGGCTGTCCAACGGGTGCTTCATTAAAAACAGGTTCTTGGTCAAACCAGTATGTACGAGGCCAGGTCCAGGACGACTACTATTTGCAAGTCCTCGATTTCTTTTGGGCGGGCGTGATATGACTGGGGGAGAAGCAGAGCCAGTCAAGTACTTACTCTACTTACACTCATTTATATGTGGTGTTTGACTCCTGAACTGTCCATCATAGTCAGGAAGGGGTGATTAGATTGCACTGTGTAGTGACACTTTGATGAAGCGGCATGATGTGTTGAATCTGTGGCTTTCATGGAATTCTCGACAGCTCGACCCTAATCTCCTATGCCAGAACAGCTGCGTGTATTTCGTGTTTATTCTCTTTTTCATCGTTACTACCTGGTACGCTCGGAGGAGGGACCGACTGGAAGAGAATGGGATAAAAGGCAAGGCGTCTTATTAATTAATACTCAATCGTTTGCCCGTGGCCTCCAGTCATCATCGTACAGGAATGACACCCAGAACAAATCATTACCGACGAGATCTCTCTCCCGGACGTTCTTCATAACTGAAGCTAGTTTGACGAGACATTCAGTAACATTCTCTCCAAGGATTCGAAGAGGGAAGATGCATACATCTCTGCTTGACTAGTTCGGAAGTTCTCCAGACGAAATCTACTTGCTCGTCATTGAGGTCTGCCGCGCGCTGAAGCTCGGCGCGCCCGGCTGCATTTGCAGGCAAGGAGAAGGGTAGGACGCCCTTATTGATGAAGTGGAAATGGGCCAGCATAGCTTGAACGCTTCTGTGCTGATCATAGATGCCATTTGGGTTGGCATAGCGTTCCTGGACCAGTGTGAGCAAGCAACGTTATTCTAAAGGCATCAATTGTTCTCACCTTGTGCCCATAATTCGTTGCAGTCTCCTCGTCACGCCTGGTAATCATGGCACAGTTATGAAGGAGTATGAACATGACTAGGTAGATCGTTAGCCAGTTTTCTCGTTTCTTCTCCAGCACAAGATTGTTGAGCCTCCTCAAAACATCGCTGCTCTTGGGCCGTAGTATTGTCGTATAGAGAATGCATTCCATCTGTGCAATAATCATGCACGGCATAGGTACCCGGTTGTAATGCGGGCTTTCGGGGTCATCAACTATCTGACCACCCAGTTTCTCCTTGCCATACAGATGACACGGATTGCTTGTTAGACGACAAGCGATCCAGAGTCTAAAACAGTCCCAGATCAGGGATCTCTCCTCTTCAGTCTACAGTTCGATATCCACTTTAGTAATTGCCTTCAGCGGGAGTTGAGTGAAGGAAGCTGAGCCTACCTTTGCCATCACAGGATGTCGAAAAGCCATCATGTAAGTTTCCCAGAAGAAGTCGTCCAAGCCGCCAACAGCCCCACATATGTAGGTGAAGATGTTTCTGTCAGTCCATCCTTTCATCATCTCGGCGACTTCGTGCATATCGGCCAGACCATATCTTGGAATGGGATGGGATCTGGGGCAGCCGTTACTCTCCCACCTCTCTTCCAAAGCATCACCTTCCACCGGGATGAACTCCCGCACTTTGGCCTTATAAGGGGCATCAAGGAAGTTTTGGGATATCTCAACGATCTTGATATCGTCCGACGCCCATTCATCAATGTCAACGATGTCGAGGTTCTTCCATCTTGAAGTAAAGATTCTGTACGGTGTCTCTTGTTCGCGGTACAGCATTGCATCAGTTATTTTGTATCGAAGGCAAGGCATTTTCGACAATGTCGGTCCCCTCATGTTCTTGCATGTTAGGCATTCGCCTTTTAGGTCGACAGGATTGGGGAAACACTATTGGGCTCTTAGATTTCATCCGAATATTATGCAAGTGGGTCGGACATCATACTCGTGTTCTGTTCATCCGACAACGTACACATCCTCTGTTGCTTCTAGTCAAGGCTGTGCTTGATCTCAAAACATCGTCTGTATATGGACCACGTCGACCTTTTTGACCGTCCTTTCCTCCCAAACTCTTTTCTCTTCTCTGTTCCGTTTTCTTGTTTGTCTTTCGGCGGCGGGTGCGCTTTGGTATGTTCCATACTCGACTGCAGGGACCCAGTGTCGCAACGTCGTCGGCATATCCGGCCACCTCTTCTTGGCTGACAAGCGCTATGTCTGAGTCATCAGATGTTCTGTTGCTACTAGAGGTCGGGGTTGTTATGGCCCAGGACGATGTGGTGGTAGATGATGCTTCGCTCCTCGTCCAGTCATCCGAAGATACCGGTATAGAGGTCGTTGGAGGGGTGGTGTCTATGTTGCCGAAGTTGGCAGACGAAAGAAGCAGTGGGGCAGACGCTGGGTCGTGGGTGGGGACAACATCGAGGCCAATTCCGTTCGCGTCAAGGCATTGCGCATGAGAGAAAGGCCGGTATTGGAGGGGCTCTCGTGTGTCGCCTGAGCACGGGGTTTGGACCCAAGCCCAAAGCTCTTGATCGGTCCACTCACCCCAATCCTCGCCGATATCTACCAGCGGTGATCCAATCCCAGAGGCAGTATCACTCGGCTGAGGAGGCAATATCGTGGATTGTTGCTCGGTAAGGGGCGGCGGCGTTGCCTTGATGCGGGGGTTCTCCACGCCTAGCCGGTCTGCTAGCTGTTCCGACGACAGCCCAAGAAGTTCAGCCGCCTCCTGGAATTTAGCAGGGTCTATCTGGGCCGTCATGGGCGCGATTGCGCCAGTTGGTTCTTGTCGGGATCTGGGAGCCGCAAGGGGCCTAGCAAACGTTTGATACGCCTTTAGAGGGACCCGAGTGGAACCTTATACGGGTGCTGACGTGAGGCTGAATCCATTTGGCATTGTGTCACTAGTGTCTGGTCGTTGGTCAACATGCCCGACACGCCCAACCCCCGACACGATTGGCACGTGACCTCAACTCACCGACACGGCTTGATTAAGCCGACCTATCACAAGCCGTTTTCATTTGGACCGATAAGCCCCAACTCAGCCGGGTGTTGCCGAGAAATGTCTTCTCATCAGGGTCTCGCAGAATGCGGGGTCTCACATGCCTGTATTACCGTACTAAGAATTTACGCCAAACCGTCTTTCCTCTGGACCTATCAAATTATCTCCTTACTGAGACCGATGAGCTGCAGGATTCTTAATGCTGCTTATCATTGACGTAGCACTGCATCGCATGTGACCTATCATACTGTCTTCATATCAAGACCGGTGAAGTCGTATATCCGGTTAGGCCTTGGCACCCCGATGCCTGAGATATACTGCAAGGATGCTAGGTATGGGGTCCTGACAATTCACACTGTGGTGTCCTGTAACATGTCTAAGCATCCCACGTCAGAAATTGATTTGATTCCATCCAGCCACATCACTCAAATTGAAAGTCTCCAACCGTGTAATGGTTTTTCCAAGACAACGCCTTTGAGAACCAACCACGCCTGCATGGTCAAATAACAGAGAATAAACCCCATCGCTGTCCATCCCAGTATGGAGTTAAGCCAAGAGGTCGCCCAAGCAGTTTGGAGATCGGATTTCGTTTATAGTCACCGCCGTCTACGAACCAAAGCCGCTCAGGCAAAGCCCGTGGATTGGATTGAGTCCGGCCTTAATCCTCGGAACCGGGTCGACACTTTACTGCCTCTGGATCATTTGAGACGGAGAGTAGATGGAGGCATGTTTGGCACACATCTATTCGTCATTCCTTTAGACGTTCCTCAAGTTCCTCCCTTGCGCATCAGTATATCGATCCCTGATGTCGGAGAGATTCCCCGTCCCCTGAGAGACTCTTTGGATTCTGCTTCGGCAGTCCCACTTCAAAAGCACGATGCCTCTATGACAGGTGTGGCAAAGCATGTGTGCCATGCTCTGGACTATCATTGCAAGCAAAACCCGGGCTTCCTGGAGCACTACTTCCGGATGCCTTTTGGATCCAGGATTGTCTTCGAAAACATTGCTAGCCATGTGAAGGATATGAGAGTTGTGCCAGTTCCCAACTACGACCTGGAACGGAAGGCAATGTCCCTCAACCAATTGAAAGCTGTCTTGGGGGAGACTGTATCAGCCGAGCAATGGCCACCTGCCATTGATATAATGGATTTGAGCCTGGAGAAGCATCTTCATGACACCGTTGCTCTTGTCCGTTGTCCTACCAGCGCACTTGATACACAAGGCAGATCAGTCATTTTCAAACACATCAGCCACAGTGTTGCAGATCTGCTTCATGAGTTGAAGTACCTGCTCAACATGACCCCGCATCAAAATGTGGTACCACGTCCATTGGCCATAATAACGAAAAAGTCAAACTTCGGTGGCAAACTTGCCGTACTGGGGTTTCTTATCCCCTACTACGAGCAGGGTTCAATGAGAGATCTGCTTCCACATAGACGCTTGGCGGGAACTCTGCGAAGCTCCCAACAGCTAACATGGTGTAAGCAGGTTGCGGCGGCACTAGACCATATCCACAAAGTACATGGAACATTCTATTCGGATCTTCGGCCAGATAACGTGCTCGTCTCGGTGTCCCACGACCATGGTACAGAAACCGCCATTCTGTGCGACTTTGAACAACGTGGGAACTGGTACGAATGGTGTCCGCCTGAGGTTCTGTACGTCCAATACGCCGAGAACCTGCGAAAGGCGCGGTACAGTCCGGAGGAGGAGCTCACATGGGAAACGCGCATCCAAACTTTCCTGCAGGACAAAGACCAAAGCCATACACGCAACAGAGCCTGGAACTCAATGTCTCACGAGACACAGGAGAAAGCGATGGTGTACTGTCTCGGGCTGTTCATGTACTGCGTTTTCGAGGGGCAAAGTAACGTGTGTGGCAATAAGGTGAACCATTTCACCTACGAACCAGACATAGAATTTCCAACTTTCCGTCGTACGCCGCCACGTGTCAAGGGAATCATCGAGAGATGCACCGATCGCGGGGTGTACCAAACGCCCATGCGCAAACATGATGGTGCAGATAAGGATATTGTGAGACCCTTTGTGAGAGTCGGCGGGTTGCTCTACCCCGATGGAGCGCTGCATTGCCAGACGGCGACGCCCAGCACAGCTTGCCGAGTTCTTGACGGGGTATTGAAATACTGGGAGCAGGAATTGGCTCATGCAAAAGACTTTTTGAAATGCGGTCACGAACTGGCCAAAACGAATGGGTTGAATAGGCCCACTCTGAGTCAAGTGTTAGACGAGCTGAATGCTGCGGAAAACGAGTTTGATTAGTTGCAGATAACTTCGAATGTTGGTTTCCCGATGCTAGCCAGCCCCATTCACCCTTGAAAACTTGAAAAGTTACCTCCACCTGCGATTACATAGACTGCATTCCCCTGCCAATTTCCCTTGCCCTTCTCCTTATGTGGTTTGAAGTGAAATGCAACGCAGATATTGGTCCCACTTATTACGATCCCCCCATTTTGTCATAGTCTACGAGCGCATCCCTGACAATTTGAGCCATACGAAGGAGGTGCTCCTCACTGTATCTCATTCCAATTATCTGAATACCCGCTGGCGCTCCATGGTAGACCTCCGGGTCATCTGACTGCAGTCAACATCCACATAGACGCATGATATGGGGATGGTATCGACTTACAGCCGTCCATATTCTTCTTGTCCAACTCGGTGAGCGGAGAGAAGTCTTGGCCAACTTTGTCAATTTCCTGATCCACCGATGTAACCGGGATTGTGATAGCTGGATAGTCAAGAACATTCATCGAGCTAGCGTAAGCTAGTTCCTGTAAGCACCACTGCCTTGAGGACGACATCGGGCGTACATGCCTGAGTAGAAGTACTTTCCAGGCAAAAGACCAGCATATGGGCTGACTGGCTGTATGATGGCTGCCACTGGACGACCTAGACAAGGTTAACTTCTTGAGTCCTCGGTGATCCCATGAGGATCGGACATTTACCACTGCGTGTTCTGTCAGCAGACGACATCCAGTACTCTTGGTAGTCCTGACGGTATTCCATCATGTCCACAACTAAATTTTCATATTGAGGGAGGGGGATAGGTGATGGCGGTGCGTTGTTCGGAAACAATGACTTTATTTGAGGAACAAGAGGTTCATCCGAGAGTCTAAGAGCCTCCCACACATCGGGGCAGCCATCGCCCCTGGCAATACGTCCCTATATCTGTTAACCTCCACAACTTTCGGGGAAGTCTGCTTGCAAAGACTGGTGCTTACATGTAACCCGATGGAACGATTGTTAGATGGCGGGTTCCACTCCAGCAACTGTGTAACAGTTTCAATGGCCATGCCCATGAACCTTTAGGGAATGACGCACCTCATGTCCAGCGGCTTTTAATGCTGCCTGGGCGATTCTCATGGCGCGAGCAACTGGCGGGTGTGGATGTACGTTGGCGTCATGCTCCATGATACCAAATGTCAGATTCCCGCTGTCTTCTGGCTCGTCTCTCCATGGTATGGGCACAACGAAAGGATCCTGTAGCCAAGGCTTGGTGGCAAGGAGGGATTTGAGGACCAGGTTCACTGTCCCAACAGAAGGGCCCATAATTCCGGCGGAGGTGGGCATGACTTGCTGCCCTGGTGCCTTTTGTCTATGGTTAGCGAATGACTCCAGACGGTGTATGTAAAGATCTGCAAAATACTGTATTCGCAACCCCCTTCATAGAGATGCGAGCGGAGGAAGGTTTAAACCCGAAGACGCCCGTGTAGGATGATGGAATTGTCACAGAACCACCAATATCCGAGCCTATACCAAACGTACTGCCTCTCAAGGCTTGCATCACAGCTTCACCTGAGCATCAGTTAGCAATCTGTTTCGAGGTCATGGCCGTACCGTACCAACCTCCAGATGATCCGCCGGCTGAAAGAGCTTGGTTATGGGGGTTCAACTGATACCCGACAATGTTGTTGTTCGTTTCAGGTGCCTAAGGATTCTCAGCATGGTAACATCTGGACAGATTGACAGAGCCATCACTCACCCACAGGCTCACAACCACCGACGTCTACTCCGATTTAGCGACAATTGTGGGAACGTGGTTTCAAACATTACCTTGCCAATCGGTACAGCCCCAAGACTCTTCAACTCCTTGGTAATCTGGCTCTCAAATACTTTCTCTTTCCCTGTTCCCTTTTTGCCCTCAAAGGTGTCTATCCAGCCAACGAATCCAAGTGAGGTTCCAAGGCCATGGACGTGAAATTGGTCTTTAAACGTCATCGGAAGTCCGTGTAGGGGTCCTACAAGTTCGCCGTGAGTTTGAAAGTGGACATCAAGCTCATAAGCCTGCCGAATGGCGTTATCAAAGTCGATCTCTAACATGTTACTTGTCTGTTATGAATGTGTCAACTCTGGAAACATGGCTAATGTCTTGTATTCGAACGTACCAACTGGTGAGCATAAGCCGCACGCTTACAAAAGGCCGTCACGACTTCTACCGCCGTCAACTCGGAGCTGTTCATGCGTTGGATGAGATCAGGTGCATCCAGAGATGTCACCTGGAGCGTCTTCTTGTCAAGGAGGGTCTCAAAGAAACCTCCAGTGATTCTCTCCGAGCACTTGGCTGCTTTCAGCACCGCCTCCGACAAGCGCCAGGCAGCCGGTATCTTTGCCAAGTCGGCATTCCGCTTAGTTTCTGCGATTTGCTTCCATCTCGAAGACTGGCTGCCAGAAAGCCACGACAGTATACCCATGTTGAACCCAAAACCAAAGCTCAGGCTTATAGCTATGAAAGCGTACAGAAGTAGCACGATTATTCTTGTTAAGCTCGCCATGATGCTGATCTTAAGTAACATTAAACCATGTCATGAGTTAGATGTTTTGTTCTGTGAATCAACAGATCGTGAGTGACTTTGATAGATGTTGGGTGATGCTCTCAAAGGCACTAGTTCGGAACGTGCACACACACACACACACATACCTTACGTCGTACCATACAATTTGGCGAATTCAAGTCAATCCTGATTGGGTCATGGCAAAATGCATCAGGCTGTCGGCAGGCAGGCTCATACATCATACATTAGTGAGTGGGGCAACCGAACCGATGAGCGGGTAAGATGGGCAGTTGATTGGCTGAAGAGCTGGATTGCTACATCCTAGAGGCTGTCTCATCCCTGTTTTGTCTTTGTTCCAGCCTTCCGCTCTGTCCGACCCAACAAGAAGCAAAACAAATTGCTCATGGTGGCTGCGTCGACGCAAGTTCCAGTCTCACCGCAGCATATAGATATCAACAAAATGCACACAGTATGCTTTCACTGTCTTCCCTGCTTGCAGGCAAACTGCATGCTTGTAGTTAGACGAGGAAATAAGCTGTTGATTAGAAATAGGTTGGGCTTGACAACACCGACTTCTCATAGCCTAAAGGACTCAGGCTGTGGCTGGCGGTTCAACATGGCGGTCTGTATGATTATATGGCTTGACAAAGTTTTTGCCTGGCGCTCCGTCGGTGACGTGTTGCGGAAGATCCTTTTTCGATCTCTTCATCCGTTTTGGCGGTGTCCTTCTTTCCCAAACTCTGCCAATCCATACCAGGTCATCCCCAAGAGAAAGGGTTCACTATGCGGATATCTGAGCTGCCATAATGAACAACTAAAGCTGTTGGTAGTGGGCACTGCTCCCGTATCTATTCAGGATCCGGATTCTGACATCTCTCACAGTCCTGAGATCTGGGCATGCGATGTATTATGTATATAGGCAAAAGGCAGGCATTGTGGTGTCCCGTCTTATTTTACGAGTTGATCAGGTGATCTAAACCCGGCCAATGATGCTTCAGCCTTATTTCTCATCTGTTACACCCTTGCCAACCGACGAGCTGAATTTTGCGAGGCTGACAGGTTTCCTTGATGGCCCTTTGGTCTCATCGTATCCATTATCATTGCTGTATCATTGGACCAGCAAGACTATACCATATGTGTGTCCTGACACACACACACCAGACAATGTCAGTGGAAAGTTGTTTTCCAATTATTTCCTCTCATCGGTTCAGAGATCGTCAAAATGGCGTCGATATGCAGGTGAGCCGATCAGACGGGCAATTGGACAGTGAATAAATACTGAAGAAGATAGCTTGGTGGACAAGGCACAATAACGATGACTTTAAACACTGCCTCAAGTCTGCCAATGCAGGAATGTTGTATGGAAAAAGCCATCAACCGATGAAGCTTCAGTCCATGACTGCGTGACCGATGAACACGATCTTTGCTATCTAAGTGGACATCTTGGGAAGTGATGCAATATATATAAGTAGAGAATACAGTCATCTTGTGATCGCGAGATGGAAAGATATAACTTTTGGAGATGAGAGCAGACATTTACTCAACAGGAACCTAAGCTGTGATATTCAACTCATGGCAGGACTTATTGAACAAATTGGTTATACGGGCCTGGTGGCTTATAACGGTAAGCCTCATTTCAAGTTGACCTTAAAGGACAGGTGCCCCTAATATAATGACATCAAGCACTAACCAATCAAAGGATCGTTTGAACCTGGCGAGCTCAGCTCATTATATTCAGCTGCAAAGGGGAGCTCATATGAAGCGAACTCGTCAAGAAGTTCCAAATCCCAGTCAAAGACCTCAACTCAAAAGAAGACTTCAAAGATTCTTGTAATAGAGACCTCTGGGAGCGATACCAACAGCGGGCAGAGTGCCTGATGTTATGGTGGCGGCTTTTCTATCTGTCAGTACAACCCATCCGCAAACAATTGTCCATCAGAAAGGTGTGTTAACTTGGGAACTTACTTGAGATAGATTGGGACCGGAATAGATGTAGCCCAGTGTTCGAACGGGCCGGGTTACTAGACCTTGGAGTTTATCGATTGTGTTTTGGTTATTTGTTTTTTGAAATGGCGGATGTATACAACAATTAGAATCTGTTCCCAAGAAGGCAGGAAAAGGAACTCGGAGTATTATGACGTCACTTAGGGCTATGGGCGTAGGTCTGTTAGGCATAGAGTGGTATTCCATGAGGCGTGTTATTGTTCGTTCTTAAGTCTTCCGATCTCTGTTCTCTGATTATCCCTTGTAACGGTGTCCTTCGAGGAGAAGTGTGAACCAGGAATGGTATTAGTAATTTGCCGTATACAAAATATTGAGAGCTTAACCAGCGGCTGCTAAACTGGTTTCTATGCATTATATCATCCCCTTCTTCATTGACAATACGAGTATACTCTCTCTTGCTGTCACGTTGTTCTCGTTCGGCTGACACCCCCTCTCGGTTGATAGAACTGAGTCATCCAGGCTGATGAGCCAGAATCTTTCTTTCATGACCAACCCATGAAATACGGGTATCTATCCACGTCGTTAAATCGAAACGGAACTTCGACCCGTAAGTGACTGGGTGGTCTACTGACCGCCGTGGTGACGATGTGGGCTGGGCCGGCGCCTGCGAATGCATCGAGGGCCACATCCGTGCATCCAATATATGCCTCCACCCCCCCAGGTTTACTCGGCCAGAGGCTTCCGTTAAGCGTTTCAACTAATTTCCAGTCTTCCTACGGGACCCCTTCCACAGCAGGGGGGGTAGACTGGGAGCCAGCGGCTGAGAATGGCTTCAGACTTGTGATGTGGAATAAGAAAGTAGCAATTGGCAACAGGCCTGTGGCAACTCGCCCAACGAATTTATCCAGGGAGTCTTCTACACCATCTTCACATTTATGGCGTTTCTTGACGACATTACAGCGGGCAAGGGATTTGCGACCTTTCAACCCCCAAAACGATTTAACCCCCCGACGACTAATTGTAAATTTGGTCTCTAGGTCCCGAAACGGTGTCATCAATGGCATTGCAATATCCAACCTAGAGCCATGATGCAAATCATAAAGAACATGATGAGCTGTCCTAGAAATGGATTGTTCGGAGTGCCAAGGAGGTTAGCAGCGTCCGGGAAGTGTGACTTCTGAGATTCTGGGTTGGTTCGAATATGAGATAATCAAACGTTCAAGGACACAGGCTGCTGGCAACCGGGAGAAAAGAGCCATAGTGTAATTCATTTCATGTTTCCGTACTTGGTGATGAGATAGGCTGGATCATTGTCCAATAAAGATGAATCAGACAGTTTGGTTTGCACGGACGGGTTTTTGGCTAGGCGGGCAAGCGGGCTAACCCGAGTGCAACCGAGGGAGAAGAAAAAAACAGGGGTCCAAAGTCCCTAAAAAACGTCCGTCGGGCCTGTTTTCATCTGTCTCCAAGCCGCTAAAAATAAATGACAATCGGAACCCCGACTTCGCCATCTTTTCCTAAATTCCTACGCCCACCATCGCCCAGAACCGTTCGACCGTCGTTCGATTCTTGCCGTCTAATTACAACCATGATACCCCGGTAGAGCAAAACTACCCCACCGACTCGCCGCCCTAATTGATATGACGTCCTCACTCTCGCGAGTCGCAATGCGACAGTGTCCAACATGCCTCCGACCCGGCCGATCGTCGCGACAATTTCCTGATGTACTACGACGACCATACTCGACCCCGAGCGGCCAAGGCGACGAGGCCCCGAAGACGCCGACGCCCGCGCCGCGGACAGAGCGGCCTGAAGACAAGAGCACTGGACCCCGCACGAAGCAGTGGCATTCAACCGAGGCGATGCCCATCGAGATCAGGGCCGTGCATACGGGGGAACGCATGGCGCTATTCCATAGCCAATACAGCGTTGCGGAGGCATTATCCTTGACTAAGCCCTCACTGAGGGGAAGACTGGACCGCGGTTCTACGTTTTGTTACTCGGGTACGCTTTGTCACCTGTCGCAAGCGGAAGAAGGTACTTCGGCCGAACTGTCCGCGGACGGGGAGAGCGGTCAATCGCGCAAGCCGCATGTTCTCACGGAAGTGCATACCGGAGCTGTGTATAGAACATTTCCCAACCGAAGTGCCTGTAGTAGATTCTTGGGGGTTAACAGGATGTCGCTGCATCATGGGGTTCCTTTCCTCCATGGGGGCGTCTTTTGCCAGCTTTCCGAGGTCAACGTCAACAAGCAACAAACCCGTTCCCCCCACACTTCCGCGCCGGGCGCAACCCGCGGCGCCGACGCGACAGCCAGGAACAACCGCCACAGCGACAATACAGCGACTACCGCGCCCACTGCGCCGACACTGACGCTGCCACAGCAGCCGATAGCGAAAGAAGAAAAGAAGAGGCCCGGGCGACTCCGGTGCCGGTCCCGGTGCCCGGCGCCGTCGCGCCGCTGCCCATCTGGCAGCGCCTGGGGCCCCTCACGCGCGGGGCCGAGGCCTACGCCCGCGCCCAGCGCCGCCGGCCCTGGGTCACCCAGGTCGCCACCATGCTGGTCATCTACCTCTGCGCCGACATCAGCGCCCAGCAGATCAGCGGCAAGGACGAGCACGAGTACGCGCGCACGGCGCGGTCGCTGACCATTGGCGGGGTGGCGGCGATCCCGGGTCACATCTGGTAGGTCTAGCCTTCTTTCTCCTTGGGTGCATGGGATAGCGCACATATTCGAGCATTGAGGGGATGGTGGGCTAACTATTGGTGTACCTATTTGTTCAGGTTCGTGTTCCTGTCGCAACACTTCAACTACCCCTCCAAGGTGCTCTCCGTCGCCGTCAAGGTCGCCATCAACCAGGCCGTCTTCACGCCCCTCTTCAACACGTACTTCTTCGGCGGGCAGGCGCTGCTGTCGGGCGACTCGCTAGAGCAGGCTTGGGACCGCGTGCGCGCCACCGTGCCCGTCAGCGTCGTCAACTCGTGCAAGGTCTGGCCCGCCGTCACGGCCGTCAGCTTCGCCTACCTGCCGCTCGAGTACCGCGCCCTGTTCGCCGGCGTCGTCGCCGTCGGCTGGCAGACCTACCTCAGCTTCCTGAACCGGCAGGCCGAGGCCGCTGAGGCGTTGGCGCTGGCGGCGGAGGTTGGATCGCGGAAGGAGCGCGGCGCTGTACATCACTCCCGTATAGTTCCTGTGGCTGGCCCGACGCGAAGTGCCGCAGAGATTGGCGGTACTGATAGAAATCGCATCGCGGCTTGATCTTCACTTACGCGCATTTGAACGGTCTGGAGCATTAGAGCATGATGGTAGCTCGTATTGGATGCAGCTCAGCGCGGAGACATAGACTTGGGTTTGGCGCATTTCATTTACGGGGCGTTTTGGTAGACCGGGATACCTCAAGACCAGACAAAGAAAGGCGCGGGCGTTTCTACTGGGCTTTCAGTGTACATAGAGTACATGCATTATTACAGCATAAACTTGCATTCATTCGCGTCTTGCTTTGCTTCTTTTTTCTTTCTTTTCCAAACTCCGAACTCCAGAACCCACCAGAGCCCTAAGAGCGATCCTCTCCAGATACGGCGAACATAGTGGGTACCGCTACCCCCGTCGGACAGGAGGAACTGAAGAAGTCAGGTCTAGCCGTACACGGGTTAGGCCAACGGCTTTCGCCTTTAATTGCTTGATTGGAAATAGCAGAGGCTCGTGTATTTCTTCATCTCTCTCCTTACATGACAGAAACACCGGGCTGAATCTGAATCAACATCCCTAAGTGTACCAAGGCTAAACTGTTTTTCACGAGAAGATCAGATTGAGGCAACGATACCGCTGACGTGAGCAGTAGAAGCTACCGCGTTGGCTGCTGCACCTGGCGAAAACTGCGGCCAGAGTGTAGGACTGCCAGCGCCACAGCATCGGCGCAACTTCCCTGGGGAGCAGTCATCGGCACTTGTCACATGCTGCGACTCTTTCCCATTGGCAAAACTCGAGACCTACATGTAAGGTGGGGATCAAATTCGATCCCCCCTCCGGAGTTGGCTCTACTCGAGACAAGCCCCGATGCAATTGGCCGCATCGGAGGGTCGTACTGCACGGGCCGTGCTGCGTGTGACGGACGAAAACAGCCTCCAACTTCAAGCCTCCCCCGCCTCTCTCCCTCCCTGTCCCTCACCATGCCCTCTCAGCCTTCCCCAGGGGGCGACCAATTGGTGCCTGAGGCCTGGGCTCGCATCTCCCTTCCGCCTTTTCATGTGTTGGATAGAGTCGTGACCGTTTGTTTCCCCGCTGCGGGGGCCGTTTCTGTGTGTAGGTCTGCGATTGGATGATCCCTTTGGGTGTACTGGTGTGCGTGTGGTGTTGATCGAGTTGGCCCGTTTGCTTCGTTTCGTCCAGAAATATGACAGCACCCCTTGCTCGTCAACAACAACAACATGGTTCCTTGCCTTATCACTTTCAGCTCTCTCGTCGCATGCTACCCCTGCCGGGCCATGCAGAAAACATGCTACATTTTGTATTACCGATTTGCTTTTCTGTACTCCGACGTGGTTGGGATTCCCTCGGGATGATGTTATTTGATCCCGCTTATAGCGCGCTGTCCAATCAGCGTCGGGGTTTCGTCAGGGAAACCCTGGGGCAGGGCTCACGGCGTAGTCCCGCACTGCCCTTGAACGAAGAACCAACTGCATATTCTGCCTGCTGGGTTTTCATCGTTACCCAACATGGATAAATGCAACTTGAAGCAGGCTGAGGTGGGGATATCCAGTTTCTCGTAGCTGGTTTGCATCTGCCAGCCTGCTGCGTTATCCCTCATGTATCCCCCTGTGGAGAGACGACAGTCCGTTTGGGTTTGTTCTTCCCCGTTGATTTCTTTCTTTCTTCCTGTTTCTCAGTTCCTCCTCCCTCCGTACCGTAACCAGTGGTACCAGCCCCCAGTAGCTGACTTGCTCTGGTTCATACCAACATCATGGCTTCAGCGTCTCGTAGTATCGCTGTTTTGCTCTGCGCTATTCTCCAGCTCTGTCTTCACCATGCACGAGCTTCCCGGATAGCCGCCTTCACCAATACTGGATACAAAGCACCTCAAGTGATCATGTACGATGGCGCCTCTGACAGCATCCTCTACAGCCTTTGCAACAGCCAGGACACCCCAATCTTTCCTGCAGATAAGTCGGCGGCGTTCGAGCTGCAGCCTCAGTTTCCTCCCTATCCCGGAACACACGTGTCGGTCATAGGATACATAGGTGACAAAGGAATCGAAGTGAGTCTGTACTGGCTTTTCCCCTACAGTCCTAGGGCTCCACTCTTCCGCTAGTAAAGGGTGTATTTCCTGACACGTTTCCATCTGGTGCCAGACGCAAATATTCTACCAGACGAAGGACGGCCATATCGTCGAGGGGCTGTATGAATGCAACGAGACTGGTCACTACAAGCCCGTCAAAGGTCAAGAGGCTTTCAAGCTCACGGACGTCAGTGACATCCCCAAGCCCAAGGTGCCTACCGACTTGACGGCGTTGCTCTTCGGCGCCGAAGGGGGAATTAGGCTGTACTACAAAGAAGAGACCAACAGCTCGATTTCCAGCATCAAGTACAAGAAGAAAGAGATTGACCGATGGGTCGCTGGGGGGCCGGCCCAGCCTTACTCCTCGGTTGGCAGCCACGCAGCGGGGTTTGCAATCACAGACAAGATACATCTAATTACCCCAACAAGCAACCAATTAGGTGACGAGCTAGACATCTTCGTGTCCACTACCCTGCCGAAAGATGAAGCATTGTGGGAAATAAGTATGTAACTCCTTGTCCCTTACCTTTTGGACCTCTTGTCACCCCGAACACTGAGAACACTAAGAGACCCAAACCACTGACTACGACCTTCTCCATGTAGATGCTGTGCCGTTTCCCCTGCACGCCGCCAACCTGAGCGACGCGGGCCGCACCGTGCCCGTCATCCTGAGCAACATGACGTACAGCCAGGACCAGTACGACATCAGCTTCGACACCGACTCCGACCCCGGCTGGAGCTTCGAGGCGCTGGACCCGCTGGCCGCGCCTCTGGGCCTGACCTTCGGCTCCGGCGAGACCATGAGTATCTTCTACGTCGGCAAGGACCAGCAGCTGCGCCAGGTGCGGCGCGAGCAGCAGCAGACCAGCGGCGGCAAGAACAACTTCAAGTGGAGCAACGCCACCCGGCCCGGCGCCAAGGCCTGGCCGGCGCCCGACGACACCAGCGCCCACTTCGGCGTCGCCTACGACGCGCAGGCCGACCACATCTGGGTCTACTACATGAGCAACAACACCATGACGCAGCTGTACCAGCCCTCCAAGGGCCAGTGGCGGGACGCCGTGGCGCTGCCCAAGTCCTCCCAATCGGACAGCGGGTCCGGTAGTGGCGGGCTCTCCAAGGGCGCGAAGCTGGGGATCGGCATCGGCGTCGGCTTGGGGGTCCCGCTCCTGCTGGTTGCCATCGCTGCGTATCTATTCTATCACTCGCGCAGCTCCCGCAAGAACAGGGCGGCCGAGAACGCGGCGCTGAACGACGCGCACGCGGCCGCCATCGCGCCGCCGTCACATCCGGGATCGCCCGCGCCGCGCTACACGTCGGGCTACTGGCAGCCGCCGCCGCCCGGACACCAGCCGCACGACGGGCCCTGGCCTCAGCACCAGCCGGGGGTGCCGTACAGCGACCACAACGGCTACATCAAGCCCGAGGCCGGGTACGGGTGGGGCAATGGCGGCTCCATGGATCACAAACTACAGCAGCAGCAGCAGCAGTTCCCGGGTCAGGTGCCGCACCACTCACCCCCGCCGCAGGGGCAGCCTGTGTTTGAGATGAGCAACAATCAGGTCCCTGTGCCGCCCCAGGAGATGCCGGGAGAGGTTACTACGACTGCGACTGCGACCACGACGGAGGTACCGGGTCCGCATCCCAGGTGATGGTTGTGTTTTCGATGATCGCATCGCTGGGCTGGAGTGGTTACCGGAGTCGGGATCGTGAAAAGTATGGTTGGATTGGATGATGCGCTGGTGAAAGGTGCGATACGAATAAACGAACTTAATGAGGGATTGATTGGGACGGGGAGGAGACTTGGCAATAGAGTAGATGTTGGTATATTTGGCACTTGACATGAAATGACGCAGGGCCTGAAATGCAGTGTTGCAATTCTCACACTCTTCACAGCTTACATTATCCCAGTGGTTGATCGTACATATCGAGCTACCATCAGCGAATAGCAGTCTAGTAATTCAATGTACAACAATCTGACCTTGCGGTTGACGTTGAACCTGTGGTTAATTAGTAATCACCGCGATCTTGGACAGGCCGTTTCATCCGATCGCTGGCTAGTCCCCAACGGCCACTAGAGAAACAGACCCATAAGTTACACTCCCGTTCCCGTGCCGATTGGCGCTTGGCCGCATCCCGGAACTGGCTTGGACGCAAAGAAGCATTACGAGGCCGAGTGCGCTGACTCCGGCTCCCCGCGGTGACACGGCATCGTCTCGATTTCGCAATCGTGGCTTGCAGCTGCAGCAGCATTTTGCGCCCACCTTTGCTGCGTTGTTCGATTCGTGCCGCTCTTGCCGAGTTACAGTGGACCTGCATTGCTTGGCCAGCTCCTGGCCTTTCACCGTAAGCCCATAAGCCCACACCCAAACTGAGGTTGTGGGAGCTTTGAATGACGCGCCAGCAGTTCTCATTGGTAAACAATCCGATGGGTTTCCATTCATCATAGGAAATCTACCCCTCCATCGGATTGCCCCTCAATTCTTTTTTGTTTGCAGATAAAATCTGCCCAAGCAAGCAAGCCAGCCGATCTCACACCTGAGCTGCACACCTCGCCCTGTGGAAAACGACCCCACGCTTCTCTCACCACCCCAATCCAAACCAACAACTCATCACGAGATCATTTATTGAGAGAGGGTGAGAGAGAGTTCGGAACGAGAAAGCAACCAACAACCAAAATGGCGGACTCCCGAGCCCACTTCTGGCTCGCCAGCCTGTTCCTGGCCGTCGTCTGCCTGGCCACGCCTGCCGCGGCCTTCGGCGCCGGCAACATCAGCAGCAGCTCGCCCATTGAGGGCATCAACTGGCGCCACGGCGACATCGAGGACGCCCTGCTCGGGATCATGATGGCGCGAGCCCTCAACAAGAAGGGCAAGGAGTTCTCGAAAGTCATGGTCGCCCGCGTCTACTTTGGCAACTGGCTGCGCGACTACTCCCAGGCTGTCGATCTGGGCACCATCAAGACGGTCTCGTACGAAGCGATTCGACTGGTCGTCGCTATTCTGGGATTGTGAGTTTTTCTTGGTTTCCATTTCCGCTTCTGCTCATGCGGCATGGGCGCTTTTGACACACGCACGTGCCCATCGAACACTTACTGACACGCCGGACCCCAGCATGAACTTCGGCTTCGGCTCCAAGGAATTCGAGGTCACCGAGGAGCGCCTCGGCTGCTACCGCCCGGAAGAGCACATCGACAACCCCAAGGGCTACGGCGGCGACAGCAACCCCAAGGACTACTGGCACGGCCTGCGCGGCCCCGTCGACGAGGAGCGCGAGCTGGCCTTCGACCCGGAGACGGGCATGATCAACTACATCGCCAACGAGCGCGAGGACATCGCCACCTCGTCGCGGCTCCTGCGCCACCTGCTCGGCCGCTGCATCGAGCTCGGCCGCGAGCACGCCGCCACGGGCAACGACGACGCCCTGTACGAGTCGATGCGCCTCATGGGCACGGGCCTGCACTGCCTCGAGGACTTCTTCGCGCACTCCAACTACATCGAGCTCGCCCTCATCGAGATGGGCAACCGCCACGTCTTCCCCCACGTGGGGCGCGACGTCCGCGTCGTGCTCGAGGACGTCGACCGCGAGGTCTACCCCGTCGTCACCGGCACGTTCGGCGAGGTCGACTTCCTGCACTCGGTCGCCGGCGAGGTCTCGGACAAGCTGGCGGCCAACGAGATGCAGGAGCTCCAAGAACACCTGGAGAACGGCAAGCACGAGGACACGTCGCTGCTGCGCAAGCTGCTGGCCATGATCCCGTCGTCCGTCTTCGGCGGCGAGAGCCAGACGGACAAGATCGACCAGATCCAGCAGGACACGGCCACCGCCCAAATGGACGGCCTGGAAGTCAAGCCGCACCGGGACCCCGAGGAGATCACGCTCTGGGTGTCCAACATCTTCCGGCAGATCGTGCCCATCATCGAGTGGCACGACCGCATCATGAAGATCATCTCGGACGCCCTGCCGCGCATCCCCATCCTCCCGAAAATCGTCGAGCGCCTCGAGGACCAGCTCAACGCTTTTGTGACGGCCCAGATCGCGCCCTTCGTCGTGCCCGTCATCCAGCAGATCCAGAACGAGATGGGCGCCGGCTCCGAGGGCATCATCCAGAGCTCCGCCGACCAGCAGCACCGCGTCTTCAACGACGACTCGGCCAGCGACCCCACCCACTCCATGCTGTCCAAGGACCACTTCACCAACGTACGTCGCACCCCCCCCCCCCATCCCCTCTCTGTCTTCTCCAAGAGTCGCCCCGCTAACATGTGTGCTACCCACAGCTCCTCAACGAACCCGCCGGCAAGTCCGCCCAAGCCATGGTGAAATGGGTCGTCCCCCAGCTCATGGAAGCCATGGACGACGACTCCCTCTCCGTCCGCCGCACCGTCGACCGCATCATCGACGGCGTGCTGCACCACCCCGCGCACCGGGAGCAGGGCCGGCACGGCGCCAGCGAGGGCCGCCAGATCTTCTTCGAGGTCGTCGAGCACTGGTGGAACGACCTGCCCGAGGAGGGCCAGGACGACTACCGCCGCCGCCTGTCGCGCGAGGGGGTCCTCGCCGGCGAGAACCACAAGGAGGGCGAGTGGGACAGCGGCCACGGCCACGGCTGCCTCGGCAAGCTCGAGCAGCACCAGCAGCACGGCGGCGGCAAGAAGGAGAAGAAGGAGGAGTGGGACGACAAGATCGCCAACGCCGCCGCCGACGCCATTATCGGCAGCGTCTCGGGCGCCTTTAACGACTTCGTCCCCGGTAACAACAACTCGGGAGGTGGCGGTGGCGGAGATGGCCGCGCCAGCCCCGGCGGCGTGTTTGGCGGCGTGGCTAAGTTCCTCGGCGAAGTCCTCGGGGGCCACAACGGCGGCGGTGGCGGCGAACAGCGCAGCAGTGGTGGCGGCGACGAGTACGGACGGCAGGACAGCTTCGAGCGGCGCGAGACGTTCGAGCGCTCCGATGGCGACGATTACCACTCCCGGCCCCAGGAACCCGTCTACAGCGGCGGCGGCCACGCCGCCAGCTTTTTCGGCGAAGGCGGTGGCGGTGACGACGACCGCGACCGCGGCGGCGACTCTTACAGTAGAGGTGGTGGTGACGGTGGCTACGGCTCTTCGGGGCACAGACATGACAGCGAAAGCGGTGGCTATGGCGGTGGTTCCGAGTACGGTCGTGAAGGTGGCGGTCACGCTGCCAGCTTCTTCTCCGGTGGTGGCGACGATCGCGGCGGATATGACCAGGGCGGTTACGGTCAGCCCCCTCCTCCTCAGCAGTACTACGGCGGCGGTGGATACGACGGCGGTCAGGGCGGCGGCTACTACGGAGGCCAAGGTGGTGGCTACCCGCCCCAGGGTGGTTACCCGCCCCAGGGTTACCCGCCCCAGGGAGGTTATCCGCCTCAGGGAGGCTACGGCGGCTACCCGCCCCAGGGAGGAGGATTTGGTGGTGATGGCTACAACCAGCAGGGCGGCTACTATGAGCGTCGCTGGTAAAAACGGCGGCGACTTTGCTACGATGTGCCACCCATTGATGATTGCGGATACTATGATGATGACTTTGACGGCCGGTTGCATGACATAATCACTAGACATGAGGAAGCCTCGCCTTCAATAAATCAAAAGAAATCAAGCTAATTGTTTGCTTTGGTAAATTCAAAAAAGATCTTGATTTGATGTGCTACATGGACGTTGGCAGAAGCCTCAAGAGGCCCTGTTGTTGTGCCCCACCGCCCTCTCCTCGTGCTCAATATCCGCCTTCTCGTCGGAAAACAAGTCGCGCGGCGCATCCGGGTGATCGCCGCCCGTGAGGCGGTGCCCATGGCGGCCAATCTTCCACCAGGGCAGGGCAAACAGCTCGTCCATGGACTCGAGGGAGCGGCCCGCCATCTCGGGCACGAAGAACCAGACCCAGGCCAGGCCCATGAGACAGACCACGCCGCAAAACATGAAGAAGCCGAAGGGCGTCATGGCCAGCAGCATGAGGGGCACGGCCTTGGTGTTGCCGAACTGGTTGATAAAGTGCACGCACATGACGAGCGAGGCGCCCAGGGCGCGCAGGCGCAGGGGCCAGATGTCGGCGTTGACGAGGTACTGGAACGCGTTCCAGCCCATGGCCCAGCCGACGCCCGAGATGTAGAGGGCCGACACGGCGCCCACGGCGGCGCGGCGCTGCGAGGGGCTCAGGTCGCCCGTCTCGAGGCGATCGGTGCCCACGATGCCCAGGAAGATGGCGACGTAGAGGATCGAGACGGCTTGGAGGGTGATGCCGGCGTAAAGCGACTTGCGGCGACCCAAGAAGTCGACGATGAAGAAGGCGCACAGATAAGCCGCCGTCAGCTTCACAACGCCTAGGATGCAGGTGGCGAACAGCTTCTCGGATTGGCCGGTGTAGCCCAGAACACCGAAGAAGTCAACAGCATAAATGGTGATGGCACTGGCGCCGGACCATTGGCCCAGAAGCTGCGATAGGAGGCCCAGCATGAGACGGTAGCGGTTGGCGGGAACCATGACCAACTCCCGCAGCTTGCCCATCCGGGATACTCCGTGGGTGGCCTCGCGCTCACGCTCGAGCTGGTCCCGAATCCCCATCAACTCCTCTTGCACGAAAGGGTGCTCAATTGGCAGTTGCCGGAGCTTCGTGATAGCCTGGACTGCCTCGTCGTGTTTGCCCCGCATGACGAGGTAGCGCGGGCTCTCGTTAAGGGTGAAGGACATGAGGAGGAACAGACCCGCGAATCCGATATGGGCAGTCTGAGGAGCCACCCACTGCATGCGCGACGAGTTGGAGATGTGCAGTGACGCGCCCCAGTTGGAGAAGTAGGCGATCATCACCCCGAGGTAGACGGAGCCGGCGAAGATGTTGGTCAACATTCCGCGGACCGCACGAGGAGCCGTCTCGCCAATGTAGGTGGGCCCGACGACGACGGTCATTCCAATACCCAGGCCAGCAATGAAGCGACCGGCAATGACCTGACCGACGTTGCCGTGACTAGTAATGACGATGATGAAGCCGACGAGCCAGAGGATGCACAAGGATTGAAGCGACCGGATACGACCGATGCGGTCGCAGAGCAGGAACGCCAGTAGAGAGCCCACGATGGAGCCCAGCTGGACCATGCTGGTGATGTTGGACTTGCGGTTCTCTTGCTCGTCCTCGGTGCCGACCTTCATGCCAAACTCGCTCGAGAAGCTCTTGAGAGAGACCATGCCTCCGACGAGACCTTCATCGAGACCTCGACTGGCACCGAGAATACCTAGGGAAGCGTTGTTAGCCGGCGACTCTAGTTGGGAAATTGTTCGCATCCAAGGACTCACCGAACACAAAAGTGCTCCAGTATAACCGCCAGTTGAGCACCTCTTTGGGCGTCTCATTGAGAGCGGCGGTCTGGAAATAGGAAAGTTTCATCTTGAGGGGTTTTGCTAGACAGTCCCGCAAACGTCAGGCTTGTCGAGGAAGAGCACAGAGGATGATGGCGACGAAAATTTCAGAGACATGTTATTGCAGGGCAATATACCCTCTTTATACGTACGGTCGCATCTTACCCCGGATTGACATAAAAGAGGACTCTGGGGATTATGGAGCGAGTCTGAGCGGCCAAGCATGGGGAGCATGGGCGGAACCCATCGGTCTCCCCACAATTTGCAATTTGCGTCTCCATCGTGGCTCGGGACTTGACCGAAGTCAGCACCAATCCCAGACGCGACGTTGCCTCTTGTCCACATGGCGCGCGCGGGGTCGCGATGGTACCAAGTCCTTGGTTACCATTGGAGTGCGACTAGAAGTGCGTCCATCTTACGATGGCTAACCCTTCTGGTCAACCCTTCTGGCCAACCCTGCCAACTCACATCTCGAGGGTGTTCTTTCACCCGCGGCCAGTCGGTCACCCTCGCCCTTCGGGCTAGCGGCCGACGAAGACCTGGCCGAGAGATCTCCGGGCGGATCTGGCCAGCTGGGCAACCGTCATGTCCATTATTCTGACCCAATGACAATTCGTGGTGCGTACCGACCGAAAGTGACAGAGGAGTGGAATTGGGAGGTTCGCTGGGTCGGGAGTGAGGGTCGGTAAGTGTTGCAAATTGCAAGGACGATGGCCCGCGTAGAAACGCCAAGCTGGCGGACGAGCTCAGCCGATGCTAGCAAGAGGTTGTTAGTGCTTCATACACGGCTATCGATCGTACTGTCGGTGGACGATTTCGCCGCGGCTCAGAGAGTAGAAGAGAAAAAAGTCGGATACCCCCCGACGGTGAGGGCATGTCCGTCACGCTCGACTGGGTTGGACCTGGGAGGAATAGCTGAGGAGAGTTCGGAAGCTACCACCAGCCCCGACTTTCAAGGTTTTACTAGCCACACCCGCTCAGTTGCCGGAAACCTGCAAAGTCGGCACGCTTTCATTCCAGTCAGGTCTCGCCGAAATAAATATCTCACTGGATCCTCTAGTTGCGGTCAAAATGCACAAGCAATGAGGCAAATTCAGATGCTACGAAGAATGATTCTAGGGGTGGTGCAACAGAGATTCTCAAGCAAGGAATTCCCCGGGCCTCGGCAGCATCGTCTGCCTAGGCTCTAGTGACTTAAGCAATTTTACTTATTTGGCAGTTGCTTATTTCGGCCTTGGTGCTCGGGTCAGTGCTTGGGGGGGCAATCATTGTGGGTGGGGGTAGATAGTGGATGCGGCTCTTCCTTTTCGGGCTCTTCCTGGTGGGGGATGACCAGCGCTGAGGGCGTGCTGCCAAGTTGTTCGTGCCAACTTTGCGGGGAACTGATGCTAGCAGCTAGCATGCGCCGGCCTGGACTTTTTAGGCCATGTGGTCGCATAGCACTTGCACCAAATGCAGCCAGGACCCAGCTGAGATCAGAAATTCAAAGAGACATAGAGCCGTCTACCATTGTAGTTCGTTCCAAGAATTTGTTTCAATTGAACACGGTTTAATCGCGATAGTTTGCTGATTGAGAGTCTCCTGGTATAGCTACTTTTCTTCCCGGCCGAAAATGCAAGACAGATGTCGTCCGAATTACAGCACTCGTTCCATCCATCAATTCACTCCAGCGATTCCATCAGCATTTGTCTGAGCCAACATCAACGTGGAAGTTGTTCGCATCCCACTTCTCCCGGCCCTGGCACCAGGCATTGTTGCCATCCCCGCCCTGGCATGAGAAGCAGTCATTCTGGGCAATGTCGCCCAAAGCATGGCATGACCAGAGGACCTCCTGCCTACAAGAGGAAATCATCAGTTAGTATCAGGATTGAACCGACAAGAACCCTTGCTTGTATAAGCGTGTTCGACAGAAGAGAACGTACCCGTCATTGGAGCACAGCCAGATGCCCGAGTTGTAAGAGCAGCTGATGCGTGCGCAAGTGCCCGCATTTCCTGCGCTGACTCCACAGTTGCCGGAAATCCCGTGCAGGTAGTCGATGCCGTCGTTGATGTAGTTGACGTCGGCGGTTCCGCTTCCACCGGTCCAGCAATCAACCTCGTGGCCATCCTGCAAGTGTGATTAATGGCCGTGATGGAATAATATAGTGATACAACTAGCTGCATCACAAGAATGGACATACATTTTTGCCGGACAGATGATCGGAAGCGGAACTGGTGCGATTGAGGGAGAAGTCTGGCTTGATCTGCTTGATCTGGGCGACGACCTCCTGCAAAGCACAACGTCAGCTGGATAGGACAGTAATCGACAAGGTCAATTGTTCATGGGGTAGTTGTTACCTGGATGGTGCCGTTGAAGTTCATCTCAGGGCCGCCCTCCTCGATCTGTCCGCGCCAGATCATCTTGGAGACGGTAGCATCAGCAGGGGGAGCCGTAGTCAACTGCATGCCCGGAACGGCAGCAGCAAGAACTGCAAAGAGAACGAGAATGAGGTTCAGCATTGTGAGTGATTGATGGATCGAGAAATTGAGAGACGGGTTGGTGATGTAGTGTCGTTGTTCCGGACGTGTATCTTGGTATGTGGAATGTTGGATTGAGCGACGAGAATGTTGAGCAGACAGGAAAGTGTTGCGAGCAGTTTGGCCTCATAGGAGAACTCTTGATGGAGCGTTTATGTAGAAAGATTATTGCATCGAGGAAGCGACCATTCAAATGCATTAACATGAGCATGTGACTATTTGGGATACTTAAGGGGAAGGAACCAACCGATAGCATCTTCCCTTCCATTCGCAACTTCCTTTTCACATCATATCATGGTTCAAGCTGGTTCATCCTCACATCAATGTGTTGGGCCACACTGGTGCATGCCTTCAATTTGATGATAACACGATGCAGGCTTACAACCAGCCCCGGGGTTTTGAATACATGTAAGAAATGTACGTCATCATGTTCGAAACATTCCCCTAAATCGATTGCTAACGTGAGGGTTTGTTTGATACCCGCGAGGAGAATCCCCATCTGCGCCTGTTTCTTCTGGACTTATTCGGTGGTCTCCACCATCCCATGAACTCCTCATCCCTATCCCTAAGACTGTCGAGATACGGCGGCCGAGTATACATGCGATGCCACATCCCGCCCGGGCTCAACTGCGTGTAGCGCTCCGCGTAGTCACAAACGCTCATGTACATCCACCCGACGTCTTGGTGAAACCACCATTCGACATCTTCGTCGGTAGGATGTGATTCGGGACCCACCTCGCCGTCCACGACTTCTTCCTCATCGATAGTCGGACCCCACCACTGCAGGCTAAGCAGCTTCACGGCAGGGAACAATCTGTCGTATTCATCCTTGACCTGATCGAAAGACTCCAGGCACAGGTCGTCGACGACCAGACAGTACCGGTAACGGGGTCGGTGGTACTCAGGACTATAATACCCCGTGGACATATACTTTTCGTAGGGGTCGATGTCGGTATGCAGCTTTGTCTTCAGGTCGTTGAGACCCCAGGACAGGAAGTGCTCTCGCACTTGGCGATGAGTTGCCCGGCTAATAAGGAAGTTGACCATTAGCACCAGTGAGACAAGAAATCTCTAGAGATGGAGACTATTGTAAGATTAAAACACTTACTAAAGTGCTGGGTCGTCAATTGCGCGAAGGTCGTGAGACGGCAAAAGATCTTGTCGCTTGTAGTACTCGAGGGATTCCTGCATGCTATCCTGAAGACCTTGTACAGCACGGTTCCATGCTGCATTATGGCCTTCAGCACAGCGGTATATCTATGATGTTTGCTCTCTTGTTAGCAAGACCATCCGCATGAGGATAGGCAGGTTGTTATGTCTCACGCACCACAAACCCCCAAGCAGGATCTCTGACGTCGGTGTCCGATAACCCAGTATCGACATCTGCGAAATACTTCATTTCGTTTTGCCATACAGCCAAGTCCTCTGCGCACGTCATGATTGGCTTGTATCGGTATATGCAATTCTCATCTGTCATTGGGGCATCGATCTTCCGACAATCACCGTCTGGGGTTTGTTCTCGGCTGGAGTAGGGCATTGATTCTAATGCAGGATGCTGTTCGCCTTTACGTGGGCCGTACTTCTTTGAAATAAGCTGGAAGGTTCGACACTGTTGTTGTGCCAACACCCAAGTTCTGGGTTCGCAGGTCATCTGAGTTGATCTTGACGCAGATGTGTGAAGGACTGGCAGCTTTGGGAATCTCTTCCTTGTCAAACAGGATGGAAATAGCCTAGACATGCTTTTAGACCGAAGACAAGGGTCCATGGTGCCTGAGAATCAGAGAGTAAATTTTGACAGATGTTTGGCGCGAGAAGATGGTGTGATACAGACCGGAGAGGAATCCAGACGTGGGTGAGGGCGACATGGCACCTTATCAAGAGCACACGCGCGATCTTATTGGAGCTACGTTCCGTGCACGTATTCCTCGTGTTGGTGGCCTCGGATTATTTAATGCAAATGGCCCTTTTTTTTTCCTGCCGTGTGAAATCCATCCCTGGATAGAGTGGCCTGTGGGTTACGTGCGAGAATGTTGGTATCGCCAGTTCAAGGGCTACCGGCACTGCAAGGAGAGTCACGTGCGGGTACGCACGGATCACCAGCTTATCGTTGGAAAGGAGCTGGTGATCCCTGCCGCAATAAATAGGAGCATGATGAAGAGAGACTAATTATACCTGGGTATGATTGCACTGAAGCCCATTCAACACAAAACGTTGTACGATCGTGATGTCTCCAGTCGCTGTTTTTTTTTTTTTTTTTTTTTCTATAAAACTTTTCTGACTTGCAGGACATGGCCCGTGACTACGAGCCCGCGGCCAGAACGGGGTTAATGCAGCTGCGGCGATGTGGACCGTATGCGAGTTGATAGGCGCTGCTGTGCCTCCCACTTGCAACAGCTCTGTCAACTTTGCAGTTCGCGCTTGCAGAGCCTGCGCAGAAACAGCGCATATATAGAATTCGAAACATTCTAACGTTGTCAACCTTTCAAAGATTGTCAACGCCATGGGGTTTCGCAAGGCCCTAAAACACCTTATCCCACGCCGCCATGGTAGACGCAACGTGGACCCCTACCCAGACAATGGTAGTGGTTCCGCGCAGGCTCCTGTGCCACCCGACAGTGGCAGTCTTTCCCCGCTTCCAACCACCTCCCCGGGCCCGCTCCCTTCCGTCGATCCACGACTGCCGCAGCCTGGTTCAGGACTGGAACCCCCATCTTCCGGTACCTTCGTCTCAGCTCCAGGCCCGACACTGTCTGCTGGCCCACCGCACCCCCAAGCCACACTGTCACCATTGGGAGCCAAGACATGGCTATGGACCCGTGCTTATGAAGCTCTCCGAGTGCAGGACGCCCAGTTGGTGGATCAATACGAGAGACTGCTCTCCAGGGAACTGGAGCCGCACAGTAGCTCCAATGCAGACTTGGAAAATACCGAAAATCGAATTGATACCAACCCCGACGACCGGCGGGCCCAGCTTGAGAAGATTACCGACCAAGGCTTGCGCCGGATGGATGAAAACCAGACGAAGTACACCATATCCGGACACGTCTTCGTCGTGAGGGATCAGGCAACCCAAGCTATCAAGCTCATCCAAATGTTTAAAGGCCTAGTTGACGAGGCCGTCAAAGCGTCCCCCGAGGCTGCCATCGCCTGGGCCGGTGTCTGCATCCTCCTGCCCGTGTTGACGAAGCCAGAGGCGGCGGCGGCGGCCAACAGCGAAGGCTTGACATATGTCACTTCCCGGATCCGCTACTACATCGAACTTGAGAGTCTGCTGTTGCCGGAAAAGCTCGAGAAGCCAGGTTTGAAAGCGGAATTCGAATGTCGTATTGTGGAGCTCTACCAGTGCATTCTCGAGTTTCAGCTCAAGACCGTTCTGAGACTTTACCGGAAGTGGCTTGCCACTCTGGGTCGGGACTTGATCAGTCATGATGATTGGAAAGCAATGCTTCTGAAGATCAAGGATTTGGAGAAGGACGTGTACAGCGAATCAATTCGCATCAACACCCTCAGCTCTCGGAGCACTCTAGAAAATATATGGGATGGGGCAAAAGAACAGCACAGCAAAATGCAACGGACGTTGCATTCCTTGCTATTAACTGCGGAGGATATGGTGGCGGAGCAAAGGCGTACAAAGTATGTGTCTTCCTCTTACGACCTATTATGGATCTGGACTAACAACGAACCAGTGCAATACTCGAGAACCACCCCATAAACCTTCCCACCGTCCCCGAAGCACAATACAACAGTGCTGACGTGCAAGACAGCCCAAAATGCGAGGCTGGCACTCGAGTATGCATTCAGGAGACAATCGCTCAGTGGGCGGATGAAAAGATCGGGGAGAGTTTCTTCTGGCTTGTCGGGCCCGCAGGAACCGGCAAGTCAACTATTGCGCGCACCGTTGCCCATAACTTCCAAGAGGAAGGTCGGCTAGCTGCTGGTTACTTCTTCAAGAGAGGAGAGCAGGGGCGCAACGACACCAGTCGCTTTTTTACTACCCTTGCCGCCCAGTTGGCCGAGGCAATACCCGCTTTGCAAAGCTATCTCCAGAGATCTTTACACGGTCTTGAAAATGATTCAGTGGCCAAATTGAGTCTTGAAGCCCAATTCGACAAGCTCTTTCCCCAGATGGATCTACCCTCTTCCGACACACACCCGGGATCAAAAGTAGTCATCATTGACGCTTTGGACGAGTGCGAGCGCCCTGACCACTTGCAAAAGATCGTTGGCCTGTTGTCAAAGCTTTGCAATGTCACCTGGGCGCGATTGCGTGTGCTGTTCACCAGCAGATCTGACCCTAGTATCGTCTCCGTCTTCGACCGCCTGCTAAGGAAACACTTTGCACGCAGGCTTGACCTACGCCAGGAGTTCGCTGAGGATACAAAAGAGGACATCCGAAAAGTATTGGAGGCGCGATTTTCGCATCTCAAAAGTAACGGCTTGGTCGAAGATGATCCCTGGCCCGCTGCCGAGGACTTCGACCGCTTGGTTCAGATGGCTACGAACCCCGAGCCGCTCTTCATCTACGCTGCAACGTTTTGTCGTTTTGTATTTGATGAACAACACCCGAAAGATCCAGTGGAACAGTTGAGGCTGTGGCTCGAGCAGCGCGAAGCAAGCGCATCCCAGATCCAACAGATATATGACCCTATTCTCAACCAGGCATTCCGTGGCAGCGACGAAGTTGAACTTCTTCAAAGGCTACAGTTTCTGGGAGCGCTTGTTCTACTAGCAACTCCGCTTCCTGCATCGTCACTCGCTGCACTTCTTGGCATGACCAGAGTCAAATGGTGGCTTCGTGAGTTCCACGCAGTATTGGATGTCCCCGGTGAGAGCGACAGGCCCACAAGGCTACTACACAAGTCTTTTAGCGACTATCTTCTAAGTTCAGACGTGTCAAACACGGGATTGTACAGAGTGGACGCCGCAGAGATTCAAACTTTGCTTGCGAAGAGATGCATACAGCGCATGGCGACAGGATTGAAACAAGACATCTGTGATATCCGAAAGCTAGACGCTGCTCAAAACGATGTCGAAAAGGCTACCATCAATCGCTGCATTCCATCGGAACTCCAATATGCTTGCCGTCACTGGGTTGACCATTTGCAACGCAGTGAGGAGCCGTTCAACAAGGAAATCTCCAACTTTCTTTACGAACATCTTCTTCACTGGCTAGAAGCCATGTGCCTTCTCGGAAATCTCCGAGAAGGAGCGAATGTGATGAGGGGGCTTCTGAATTTCACGCAGGTTTGTGTGCTGTCCCTCCACAACATCTCGTGCTTAGACTTACTTTTACAGCAACATGACAACGTGCCCTCGGAATTCATTGATTTTGTGAAAGACGCCAACAGGGTTATTTCAAGCTTCGGCTCAATCATCGAACGTGTACCTCTTCAGATCTATGGGTCGTTGCTGTTATTCGCTCCTGTTGCAAGCAAAGTGCGGCAAAGGTTTTGGGACCAACGACTGCCTAGTCTATGCGACATTCAAGGTGTGAAGCCAGATTGGGACGCCCACCGCCAGACGCTTGAGGGTCATACAAACAATATCACCGCGATTGCCTTTTCGCCGGATGGACGGCTTCTCGCGTCAGGATCGCGTGATGATACGGTCCGGCTATGGGATGCAATCACGGGCACCCATCTACAAACACTCGAGGGTCACGGTAGCCCTGTGAACGCAGTTGCCTTTTCCCCCGACGGCCAGATACTGGCATCAGGATCATGGAGCAAGACAATCAGAATCTGGAATGTGCCAACTGGAGCTCCCTTGAAAACACTTGAGAGCGATAGCGCCTGGGTGGGGGTGGTTGCCTTTTCGCTAGATAGCGAGTGGCTTGCCTCGGCCTCAGAGGAATCAATTCAAGTCTGGAACTTGAATACGGGCACAGAGCGGAGGGAAACATTTCTCATCGATGGGTTCGATGCCATCGCCTTCTCTCCCGATATGCGGCTTGCATCAATCGGTTTCGGTGTCACGATCCAGCTGGCGAACATCGCAACTGGCAGGCACCAATACGTACTCACAGGTCACCATGCTCCTATCCGTTCAATTGCATTCTCACCTGATGGCAATTTTATAGCGTCGGGATCAGATGACCACACAGTGCGACTATGGAACACAGGGGATGGTACGCAAAAGTCCAAGATCGACGGCCACGGCAACGCAGTTATTGCGGTTGCTTTCTCACCAAACGGCCAGCTCTTAACATCGGCATCATCACGGACCGTCAAGATCTGGGATACAGCGACTGGGACACAACAAAGTACATTAGTACATGACGGCCCTAAAATTCGTACGATCGCCTTTTCTCCAGACAGCCAGGATCTGGCAATAACAGTGTCGAACCGCGACACGACGATACAGCTCTTGGAGAATAGACAAGTCACGCCTGAGAAGAATCGCGATCAGCATGAGTCCGTTCGCGCAATGGTTTTGTCGCCTGATGGCCAGCTTGTAGCAGCAGCGTCGCGGGACAAAACAGTCCGTCTGTGGGACACCTCAACGTGGTCAAGCCGGAGGATGGACGGAGACGATAACTACGACGTTTTACAGGTCACTTTCTCACCCGACAGCAAGCAACTTGCATCGTTCCACGATTCGCGATGGGGCGATTCGACATGGATCTGGGACGTGGAGAACGGCACAAACAAGCAGACGTTCGACGATGACAACGGCTTAGTCCGGGCGGTCGCTTATTCACCCGACGGCCAGCTGGTCGCGTCCGGGGTCTCCGACACTCTCAAGGTTTATGAAGCGATGACAGGTGTCTGTTTGTATACGCTTGAGGACCATGGCGGCCTTATCGGTGCAATTGTCTTCTCACATGATAGCCAGTCATTGGCGTCGTGGTCAGAAGACGAAACAATTCGGCTATGGGACATGGAAACAGGTCTAAGTCGGCACGTAATTCGCGTTTCGAGCTCTCATGTTCAATCCAAGCTTCTATTCTCACCCGATAGTAAGCTTATCGCGCTCATAGGCCAGGATCGTGGTATGGGCTGCTGGGATAAGGCGACGGGTGCGCAACATTGGAAATTTCACGATATGGTTAGGAATGGAGCAAACGGCTCTGTTTCAGCTGCTGCCTTCTCACCCAATAACCGGCTGCTAGCAACAGTAAAGCGGGATTCACACGACCGATATATAATCGAACTTGGGGACGTAACCACACGCTGCGGGTGCTCGAAGGAACTCTTCAGCCCCAAGAACGATTATACAGACTTGCTCTTCTCACCAGATTGCCGGCTTGTAGCGGCAGTATCACGACGAAGGTTCATCTGTGTATGGAACACGACAACATACTCGCACCTGTACACACTCCCCATCCCTGACGGTATCATCAGAAAGATCAGGTTCTCACCCGACGGGAAAACGATAGCGTCGGCATCGACAAGCAAGACAATCCGACTCTGGGAAGCAAACACAGGTGCACATCTGCAGACGATACACCATAGCAAAGGATTGGTCAGGGAGATGCGCTTCTTTCACAACGAACTTGTCGCTTCAGTATCGGATGAAGTTGAAGACTACGCGTGGAATCTCTGGAGCCCGATGGCGCTCGAATTCCACAGGTACGACATCACGTCTGCTCTTCAGAAAGCTACCATCTCGGAGCCGATCTTTGATGGGGTCAGCCTTGACGCGGATGAAGAGTGGATCACGAGTGGTTCGGAGAAAGTCATCTGGCTTCCTCCAGAATACCGACCTACTAACACGGCTGATGAGAAAAAGCCTCATTTTCGTCGGAGATTCCGATCCATAGCCTGGACTAGTAGAGAGACTACAATCTTCATTGGTTGTGCTTCAGGTCGTGCTATCCGAGTTCAAGTCGGTTGATGGTATCAAACGCACATCTGGTATTGGTGTAGCGTGCATATCTTGACGCTCAATTCCAGTATCGCTGTCTTGCAATATGCAACTTCTGTTCATATCTTCCTGATTTGTATTGCTCTTTTACATCACTGGTCACGGGAAAACTCACCATGCCAAAGGCTGACATGGGAGCTGTGTAGATTCTTGATTGAACACTGGCTGACTATGCTTAGGTCAGCGCTCTAAGATGGATGGAAGTGCAATAGGCAAAGAAACAAGCATATGACTGAAGTGTTTGTGACCCCACGATTGTGTGGCATTGAATAGATCGACAGAGATATAGAATGCCTGTATTCAACTTTGAATGCCCACGGCAACCGAAACCAGTATAAAAGTAATAACTACCCGGCCACAGCAAATTCTTTTTACTTACCATAAAGACGCACTTCTTACTAGCTAACAAGACCGCATCTCCAACTATTCTCAAAACCCGTATACCCCTTAAAGCTTTGCGATTCGTATCGACACGACGTTGGCGGGTCAGAATGCAAGACCAAACTGGCTTCACCAAGCCTCTGGGCGAACAAATCCCTAATACGCGGCACGCAATCTCGGTCTCGCTTCCCCACTGGGACGATATCGTTGCGTTCGCCGCCAAGGAACCATGGATCATGGGCATGTTAAAAGGGGGCTACCCCCGGTTCGTCATTCACAAAGATGTCGTGGCAGTCACCAAGCTCTGCATCGAAATGCTCCAAGAGCAACATCCCGTAATACAGACTGGCGTCGAAAAAGTCTCCCGCGGGGTAGGATGCCTGGTATTTCCCTCCATCACCTACGCGGCGGATTGCCAGGAGTACATTGCGCGCAGCACCGGGTCCCACGATAATGAAGTGACGATCCGGCGATTCGACTTCTCCATCCCTCGAAGGGTAGACCCTCGTCCAGACGGTGAAGAAGCGTCGAGATTCGAAACGATGGATCTGTATGCCGTGTTTTACCCCGAGGAGTATCACGACACCGCACGTCGATTTTGGCGCATTTCGGGCACCGGCATGTCGTCACGACTGGCAGAAGATATACTTCGAGGAATAGAAACCAAGACAACAGAGCATCGCATGTATGACAGGAATCTATCAGTCTCGTCGTCTCACCGTGTACTTCAACGCCGCATTGCCACATTCTTGCATAGAGGCGTCCCAATGCCGCCAGTCCTGTTAGAAGACGACGGAGCAGTGTTCGATGTCGTACACCTCTATCCCACAGGCATGGCAGCTATATATAGTCTGACAAAGATACTAAGGTTGTGGGGTGGAACCAAAGCCGTCGTCTTTGGCTTCCCCTACGACAGCACGCTCCGTGTGCAGGAGTTATTCGCCAAAGATCATTTCTTCTACGGACACGGCACAGCCGACGAACTTGACCAACTAGAGGCCCATCTACAAGAAGAAAAGGGGGTTCACAGTCGTACCATCCAGTACGTCTGGTGTGAATGCACGTCCAACCCCCTGGTCCACACCCCCGACCTGGACCGCATCCGTGCCTTAGCCGACGAGTACGGGTTCCTAGTCATCGTCGACGACACCATCGGAACGGCGGCCAACGTCAACGTCGTAGACGTCGCCGACATCATCGTGACCTCGCTAAGCAAGAGCTTCAACGGCCGCGCCGACGCCATGGGGGGCAGCATCGTACTGAACCGACTGCAAACCCGCCACCAGGCCCAGCTCCGCCGACTCTTCGCCTCCGAGGAGAACGCCGGCTACTTCGACAGCTCGCTCCTCTACCACCGCGACGCCCGGCAGATAGAGCTGAACAGCCGGGACTACTTGCCCCGCATCGCCGCGATGAACGCCAACGCGGCCCGCCTCGTCGAGCTGTTGACACCGCTAGCGGGTCCCGGCCGGGCGCTCCAGCGCATTTATTACCCGCGCGACGACCCGAACTACCAAGCCCGCATGCGCCCGGTCGAGAGGCCGCGAGACGACGAGAGCGGCGGCGACGGCTTCGTCCCGGGCTACGGCGGTCTATTCACGCTGGGATTCGCGTCCGTGGGCGTGGCGCGCGCCTTCTTCGACGCGTTGGACGTCTGCAAGGGCTCGTCTCTGGGCGCCGAGATGACGCTTGTGCAACCGTATGTGCAGACTGTGTTCCCACGGAAGAAGGAGTGGGCGGCGCAGTTCGGGCTGGACGAGGCCATTGTGCGATGCTCGATCGGGGTGGAGGATGGGGCAGTCTTGGAGAGGATATTTGAGGTGGCCATGGAGGCGGCGGAGAAGGCATTCGATGGCGGTCCATGTAGTGATCCCAAACGCTGAGCTCATGTGGCTGGAAAGCCAAAGCTTGAATACGAGACAGGGGTATTTGATACGCTGAATGTTCAAGCCGGCATATTGGGCCAACTGCTGCCACCAGGGGACAAGCTCAAGGTTGCCTTGAACCTTGGATGGCGCCATACTCTCTGTCGTAAGCTGACTTTGCGTCGCACCGAAGCCGAGTGGAACTTTATGGCAAGTTGAGTTCTCACGAATGTTGGTTTCTCGGCTTCTTGTGAGGCTCACGTCGTATAAATTGGGCAATTCTCCTGCTGCATGTTCGTATCTTTTTGCTTTACCCCTCATCCATTCTGCATCAGAGCATAGCAAGGTCTCGTGTTTATGAAAGTCGTTACTGTCCGATCTATGATGACCACGTTTGTCAGAAGCTATTCCGACCAAAGAGTGCTTTGTGAAAGAGCACTCAGTTTAAACCCCATTGTCTGAGATCTTGGCTTTCTCTTGATTACTTGCGACCCTAATGCGTTTTCGCGTACCAAGTGGTACTGGTCTGTAATACGCTGACTTCCAACACATTCACTTCTGGGGGTTTCAGCCATCGGTTCCTGAGACTTGCACTTGGCATTGAAGTGCCATAACGCGGAATACCTTTTGCAGGATCGTTTACTTGATACACTGTCGAAAAGAGAATGTCAGGTTTAGGATTCCAACTTATTCGAATCTCTCGTTGATGGCATGAAGGCCTCTGATCTAGTTTCTCCATGTATTCACACCTAGACTAAGTCTGCTTTGGTGCGAGTTTACGACACATCGCTGAGAAGAACTTTCAACTATGAAACACCTCCAAGAACCAAGCACGTGATTGAAAATCGATCATGGCCAATATCTCATAATCAATTTTATTCACTTCACTGTACTTCAAGGTCGGGTGCCCATCAGATATCATCAAACACCTATTACAGAACAGATTCAAAGGGTTCGTTTGAGTACGTCTCGTTTCCTCTCGAATGCCTCCACAGTATTTGTACATATTGACAATCTATCTATCCTCCGGCGGCGCTCGGGGTGGTGTTTGGAATAGACATAGCATGGGACAAGCTCCTCCGTCAAGGGGACCAGAAGATGAAGACCCAAAGACATAACTAGTCATCATTGAGATTTCAACTGATTGAGGACATAATTTGACTTAGACGGATAGTAAATAGAACAATAAACACACAATAACAGCTAGTGCTATATTATACTTCTACAACTGAAGCCTACTACGGCTTCTGCGCCTTCAACTCAAACAGCAAACACCCGGCGTGGAGGCTACCGCCCACGTCGTTTTTGTTGCAGCCCTGTCAGCGGCCAATGAAGGTCTACTGGCACTCGGTGGCCGAGGGCTTCTCCTTGTTGAGCGGGTTGGCGGCGAAGATCTCGGTCCAGCCGCTGGCCAGCTCGCAGCCGTCCTTCCAGTAGATGTTGTACTGCAGCGCCTGAAGGTTTTCGTAGAGGAACTGGTGGTTGAAGGTGCCCCTGTCGCCGGTCTTGACACGGTCACCGGGGAAAAAGATGGCGTAGGCTGTTTCGGCGGCTGCGGATGGAAGAACTGCAAGCGCTTGGCTGCGGATGGCCGCGGTCAGCTCAACACCGATTCCTATGCGCTATCTGGATCGGCTCTCTACTGGTTCAATGAGGGAAGGCCCAGAGCTGAGAACGGTAGCTTCGGGAATGAGGCCCTCGCTGATGCTTCCAGGAGATGGGTGGGCTCAGGTTCGGTCCGCGCCGTTGAAGTTATACAAGCCTAATTTCGCCTGACCTCCTCTACTCTACGAAAGTATGAGCATACCGACCTGGTTATTTATACTTTTTCATTCAGCTCACAGGAAATCTGAGAATGGAACTGGGCTATTCATTTCCATGTCCATGTTGGCCTTTCCGGCGAAGTATGAATGAACCTTCTTCGAACCTGTTGTAAATGATGTGTTCGTCAGTTCGGATGCTGTATGTGATAACAAACCATTTTGAAAGTCCCGATTTCAGCTAGTTGTCGTAGACCTCTCACGCGGTCTTGCATGGATAACAACGACGTCCCGCTCCAGATACCCTCGCCTTATCTCCCATTCCGGCAACATGTCCTCGGCACCTCGAGCCGAGACCCGCTCCCAAGACAGCGTCAATTGCCCCCAGGCGCCCTCGGGCAGCAGTCCCACCAGCGGCTCCAGCAACTGCTCTTCCTGCTCGCGCCACCGTTCTTGCCAGCAGATCGGCACGCTCAGCACCACCTTCAACCACCGAAGGCTCGGCAACTGGCGCAACGCCGCCCAGGCCGGGCCCCATGCGCCGCTCATCCCGTCGGCCACGAAGTCCTTGTCGTCGTAATCAAAGCCCTGTCGTCGTCGCCACCACCACGATCGCCCAGCGCGCACCATCGTCGTCTCCGGCCTGCGGCGGAACATCAGAACGTCTCTCGGATCCGCCAGGGACCAGCCGAAGTCCAGCCGCCGCAGCCACTGTGCGCCGACGCTCGCGGCCAGTAGCCGGACGGCGGCCCTCTCGCCCACGCAGAAGGTGTTGGTGGCGTACAGCAGGGGCAGCCCCTCATCGCGGGCGCGCCGGCAGGAACGCAGCAGGCTCAGGACGCGGGCGGCGCGGAAGGTGAGGATCTGGGGTCCCCCGACGCCGTGCGTAACGAGGTCCAGTTTGAGCGGGGAGTCGCAAGCGCGGAGGGTCAGCTTGGGCGGGCTTGCGACGACGACGAGGCGGAAGATGGCCTCGCGCAGCTCCGGGGGCAGCTTGGCGAAGAGCGGGGATTGGGATTGGGGGTGCGGGGTCGGAGCTGGGCGCTTGGAGCGGAAAAGGGAAGCCATGGCGTGGTATCATTGGCAATTGGCAGTTGACAAGATGGGAGCTGAGAAGTGGATTTCGAAGTGCGGCGATGGAAGATTTAAAGAATTGGTTACTGTCGGTTACCCTTCTCCCACTCATAAATACCCTCTCGCGGTTGGCTGTAGCTAACGAAAGAGGCAGGGTTGTCCTTGATTAACTGCTTGGGTTAGGGGCCGTAATCCTAGTTAAGGCTAAGACCAACTGCATTGGGATGGGCCGGCTAAGCCACACCTTTTAACAAACCGTCGTCTTGCCATCACAAATAGCTCCAGTAAACGCATGCAAGCATGTTGCAAAGAGTCTGGGTTCCAGCAGATCTCAATCTTTCTTCAAAATACAGTCTATATACCAATCACGTAAGTCATTGCACAACTGGCTACAATGATCGGGGTCACATATTACCGACAACACCTACCAAAATGCATTGGAGGAGCCGAGAAGGTGAGCATATAATTGTACCCAGTAACTGCCGAAACATTTCGGTACATGTGATGTTGATGGTAAGTCCAGTTACTCGTAATGGTGGTGATGATTTCCCAGGCACTTATATAGAGCACTTCCGACACTGCTCAATAGCTTGATCATGCTGGAGTGAATGATGGCAATGTCGAGTCGAGAATTAGCTTATTCATATCCTTTACTCCATGGCTTCACATAAGCCCTGGACGGGGAATTTCCCACAATCTCGGAATCGAAGCTCGGTCTCTAGCTCGGCTGGTGTGTTCCCTATCTCCAGATAGGCCAGATTAGCTCAGGTCCAAGCAGGGGTAAAACATCCATCTGTGGCCTATGACATCTCATCAAGCAAGGTAAGATACCATTATGGACACTGGTATATTTAGACTCGATCCTATAGTTTGCAAGCTTGAGGTTCTTGTCAAGTTTATATATCTATGAACAACACCAATCGGGTATTGGCATAATAATAACATATCACGGTTGAGGTATGCCAATGAGCTTTTGGATTCCTTATCGTCTATTATTTCGGCAGTCCCACGACCCTGCAGTCATCTCTGTCACAGTGTTCGTTTACGAGTCGCCCCTAGAGATGCCGGTGATATAATAATATTAACATAAACGCCGGTAAGGCAAATCAAATAGCTTTCCTTGACATGACCATCCTCCATAGTGAACATTAGCTCTAGAACACCTAAGTCATGCCTAGTCAATCCTAATATCTTGTGGATAGTATCCGCCGGACCCAGCCGAGCCATCCTGATACACGTCACTAGCGTCTGTCAAATTGCGATTCCAAGCAGTGAGGTTCGGTAAGCAACTTACTCATTGAATTAGGAGCCTATTGTTAGAAGGTATTCGTTTTAGTCATCCTGCTTGTTGGTCTTGGAAGACTTGTAGACCTTCTTTTTCGACTTCTTGTCGGGTAGAACCGGAGGTGACGGGTCACCGTGTCGAACACTTCCGTCGTAGGCTTGAGTTGAAGACCTATATCCAGTTGATACATATGTTTAGAAAGTAGTTAAGCGCGAAGAATGCATGATGTTTATAGTATATTGAGACGAGGCATTAGTAGAGTATCGTTATTCGATTATACGTTGAGTATAAAGATCTCCGAGTTGTCCGAAAGTGCTCAACGTGGGAGCGACCATATCTACTTATACGCCCAGAGACTATAGCTTCGCGGGTACTTAGTGGGGGTAGACTCATCATATTTCGGTAAAGGTGAATTAATTACAATCGCCACTTACTGATACTCCTTAAACTCCTTCAAAATACCTTAAAAAGTACGTGTATATGATAAGGTCTCATCTAATTGGCTCGACGCTGAATACCACAAGTCCATATACCCTGAGCCTTATAAGCGCGGCTTTGTGACTTGCAACTCATATGATTTAAAAGATCTGATTGGCCAGATCACTGTACACATTTCTGTATTGCGGCAATTTGGGGCCTACATAGGAGCGAAGCTGCGTACCGGCAGAAGCCGGAATGGCCCAATGGCCTCCATATGCGAACCACAGTCACTCTGTGGCAAAGGCACACGTGGCCCGGAATGTCAGGAAGTCGGCTGCATAACGGCAACCGTCTTCTTACATTGCGTGGTGGTCATCCCTTCAGCTATCGTCGGCTCCCGCTCCCTCCATAATGGGCAGATCTTGATTTTATTGGTTGGATTGCGGTGCAGTGCAACCCTGATTATGCAAACCAACAAATCCAGTCCACCGCGAATTCTGATTTCAAAGGATCTACGCCATCCACGTCGTCCAATAAGTTGCGTGTACTACACACCATCTTATGGCGCATACCCCTCCTCACCAAGTGTTTCTATCTTCGTTATCTCAACCGCTCTACCTACCCAGAAAGCCCTATTCAGAAAAAACTATCAATGGAGTAGTACTGTGATGTTTTTAGGGCGGTGGATTAGCAGTACTCGCTGCCACTCGTAGTCCAAGCCAAGCTTTACGTGAAACATAGAATATTGTTGCTCGGTACCGCATACTGGTCGGTCGATTACATAAAGGTCTAATTATGTGGTAATAGTCGAGTGACCATATGAAGCGCCATGAGAGAACACGCCTCTAAGCCGAGACACCTTCCAGGCACGAACCCAGGCCCGCGAACATAGAAGACGTCCGATGCAGCTGGCCTTCTTAGTAGATATAAACCTGCAATCGTCATCAGTAAGAGCTCAGTCGGTTTTCAGTGTTGCAGACAACTTACAAACTCGTCATTCTGCCGATCCGTCAGATCCAAAAACGCATTTTCACCGATCCGCGTGTGAGCGGCCCCGGCCTCTACCGCCTCAGCCGTCTGATTCGGTTTACTACCACCGTTACTGTCACCCCCAGCCAAAGAGTCCGCCACAACGCCACCAGCGTCGTCATCAACCGCCTCGTACCTGTCCTCCATGCTCGTATCCTTGATGTGAGCAGGCTTGCCGTTGCGCACCCGCCGCTTCGACTGGAGCCGGTTGAGAAACAGCAAGTTGACGACCTGCAGGACGGCGCAGGCGGCGAGCGCGACAAAGATGCCCAGCACGGCCCGCAGGCCGGGCAGGTAGGCGGGCGCGTCCTTGGCGTTGAAGAGCAAAGGGCCGATGATCTGGCCGGCGGAGGACCCGGCGTTGTAAATGGCCATGACGGCGGACTTCTTGGTGGTCCCCGCCGTGTTGCCGACGATCCAGGTGACGATGATGGGATTGACGCCGTACATGATGGCCAACAAGTAATAACCCACGAGAAGGGGGTCCCTTTGCGCGGCGGCGCGGGGCAGGACGTAGAGCATGACCGTCCCCGCGATGGGCGGCAGCGTCAGCAGCACCAGAACCACCGACTTGACCCGGAACCGCTGCGCGGCGATGGACGAGACCATGATGACGACCCACTGGATGGCGCCGAAGGGGATGTTGAGCAGCGAGGTGCGGTACTTGTCGTAGCCCAGCCCGCTGAGGATGATGGGGCCGAAGGTGTTGGTCACGCTGGCGGCCGCGTTGAGCAGCAGCGACATGGCGAACCACAGGTACGTCTTGGGCTCCAGCAGCATCTCCCGGACCTGGGGCCACTTGAACTCGCTCGAGCCCGTGCCCGTCTGGTTGGCGCGCAGCCGCTCGATGGCCTTGGGCTTGTCGGCTTCGGCCAGGAAGCGGGCCGAGGGGATGTCGGCGTCGAGCTTCCAGGCGACGAAGGGGGCGGTTGCGACGGTTAGGAGGCCGACGAAGAGGAAGATGCTGGATTTTGTGTCAGCTTGTAAGCAGGAACCAGTAGGGAAATTGGTCATATCTGCAGGTGCTCACATTTGCCATGACTCCAATCGGTCAGACTTGATCATCCCCAACCCATACGACAGCGCCGACGCCGCCATGGTCGAAAGGCCGTTGGTGCCGTACCACGTCGCGATGCGGACAGGCTGCTCGGCGCGCCGGTACCACTGCGAAGTGATGACGCCAAAAAGGGGCAAGCAGCCGGCCTCGAACAGGCCGAGGAAGAAGCGGGTAGCGATCAGGTCGCCAAAGTTACGGCAGGCCGACATGGCGGTCTGGGCGACGCCCCAGCCCAGGATGAGGCACGGCATGAGGACGCGGTGCGGGACGCGGACGATGAGGAACGACAGGAAGGGCTGCGAGACCAGCTGCGCGATGGGCAGGATGGAGCCGACGAGGGAGTACTGGTCGCCGACCAGGCGCGTCGACTCGCGCAGGCCGAAGGTGGCGGCGTAGCCCAGCACCGACTTGTCGAGGATCTGCAGGAAGTAGACCCAGGTGAGGATCACGAGGATGACCTTGTCCGTCTGCCGGCGGATGCGCTTGTTCTATCGTAGACCGTATTAGTAGCTCTTGATGGATCACCGTGTATTGCACTAGAGTCTACTCACGTCTTCCTCCGTCACCGTCACCCGGCCCGCCTCACTGAGTATCGCCAGCGCCCGGTCGCCGTGTGGATTTCCAATGAGCGCATTTCGAGAGTTGGCGGACACAGCGTGTCTCAGATTGTCCCCGGAGGCTCCTGCTTTGTCTCTAATTCTACGAAACATGTCTGCCATCTAGTCTTGCTGGGAATGTATTCAAGGTAGCACAACAGCAAAAGTGATTATTGGAAGCAATAAGTCCCCTGAGATGGGGGGGAGGGAGAAAGGGAGAAAAGCAGAAAGAACAACATCCGTGAATACGACCGCCAAAAGAGAATTGGGGTACAGAACGATGACGGATGCCGCGCATATATACCTCCCCCACGTTCCGGCAGTCGTGCTCGTCTGTGCGGCCAGGCAAACCGCTTTGGGAGGCCTAGACTGCCAATCTTGGTTTTTTAGGTTTCGCAGCAGGTCATCTGCTAGGGCTGCACTCCAGATTGGTCCGGACAATAGCGGGCCGCCGCAGGCGTGGAGTTACACGACATGACCGGGGGTTGGGATGGCAGAGTCATGGTTTGGACGGTTCGAACCCGCTTCCGGGCTGCGCCATGACAGCAACAGATCCGGGTGCGATAAATATCGGCTGATAACAAGTCGGCTCGCACAACTTGGAACACTCGGGGTGATAAGGCATTGCCGTAGATACAAAACGCGTTTGTTGATATTGTCCACTTCGGTCTTTGAGAAGAAGCTGAGGACTGGGGCCGGCAACCAATCAAGGACAGTATCAGTCAGCTTGGCATGAACAGGGGTTCGATTCATTCTATTCCCCGGAAGCAGCCAAGACGCTTACCCCGCAAATCCCCGCAAAATCCTCGATACGACCCTTGACCAAGCTCACGTGGTATTCGCCCGTGAAAGTTCACGACTATCAAATCAAGTCGCCGTACGGGATCATGATACTACACCTCTATCGTAAAGTTTGCCTTCAGATCCTGTTATTACACTCGCAATGCGACCACGGTTAGCATGTTACACGTTCATTTTCCCTTTTCTCCAATTCATACCAGGGTTCCTAGTAAAGCAGAAGACCCATAAAGCTTGGTGCCCTCCCAACCATTTATCCAAAGTCAAATAGAGATCGATATTCTACACCCCAAACTCTTCACGATATCCAGCCAGTTCGAACATGTACGGATCCCGTGGGTACAGATATGGAGACGGCGGTGTTACGTGGCAATATTGGTTGTAATGGGTCCGCCGTATCACGGTAGAATATATGTGGCTGCTTGGAAGACGTGTGGCGTGATTGCTCGGAAGATCCCGATATCCGACTCTCTAAGTCCAAACCACCTCCTACTCCCTATCTTGTCCGCGTTGCTTTTTTTTGTTTTATCTCTCCATACCCCCGAGATGATTTCCCTCGTCGCCTTCGACCTCGACAAGACGCTCGTCAGGTACAAACAGCAGCCTCTGCCCATCGAGGTGGTGGCCGCCATCAACTTCCTGCTGCGGGTGGCCCACGTGGCCCTCATCTGCCACGGGGCCTGGGAGGAGGTCGAGCCGCGCGTCGGCGCCCAGCTGGCCTCGGACATCCCCGACCTGACCAAGCTCTGGATCCTGCCGGCGGGCGGCACCAGCATCTACGGCTACCACCTCGCCGACGACGGGCGCTTCAAGTACATCAACCGCTGGAACCTCTGGACCGAAGAGGAGGTCGCGACCATGGTGTCGACGCTGGACGCGGCGCTGGCGGCCAAGGGCCTCGCGCCGCCGGCCGAGGCGGTCCGGGGCCCGCGCGTCGAGTACTGCGGGTCCTACATCAAGCTGCACGTGCTGGGCCGGGCGACCGACGAGCCGACCAAGGACGCGTGGGACCCCGACGACACCAAGCGCCGCCGCGTCGAGGCCGACATGCGCGCGCGCCTGCACCGCATCGGCCTGCTGCAGCAGGGGCTGTACCGCGACGGCCTGCTGCTGTACAAGGACGGCATGCTGCCCGAGTTCGAGATCCGCGTCGGGCACGGCGATACGCTGGATATCACGCGCGATGAGGGCCTGCAGCGCTTTGCCTGTTATCACCGCCTCGAGGAGATCACGGGCGTGCCGCGTAGCCAGATGCTGTGGGTTGGGCCCCGCGACGACAAGCCTGGCAAGGATCAGTGTATTGTGCTGAATAATGAGCACCACACGTTTGTGGAGAACCTCGGGGAGGCGGTGGCGACGATTCGGGCCATTACCGCGTGTCTTTCTTGAACCGAGGGGCCATGCAAGTCAATATGTTTGTATGAGATGAAGAGGCGGGTGGAAGAGTCTGCCACAGGTCGCAACATCATACGGCCATAATATCGAAAAGGCAAACATGGGCAAACACCAACTGGCGAATAAAGTGTCTGCGAGATGTACAGAAGACGCGGAGGTAATATAGTATCGGGTTGGATCTTCTCCTTATGCACGTGATGTACTCTTTGGCGCCCGTGGTTAAAATGCAAAGTACGTCAAGCCGAAAGTGTCGAAGGAACTTTGCTACTTGGATGTGGGAGAACTTGAGAATATGAGACATGGACATGGGATACGCGGGATCACCACTTCCCACCAACGAAAGGGGCAAATCAAGGTTTGCTATTGTCTCAAACGATGCAAGGCTGTTCTAATAGTTTGCACCAGAATAGCAGCAGGCTCTCGGGCACTTACAGGTCTCCCTTTCCTTTTATTCGTATTGGCTTTAGTGGGTCTCAAGGCAGTTGGTCGTTTGCGATAGAAAAGGACCTGCAATCACTCAACCCTGCATGTGTTCCTTGGAGGTCCCTGGACTCGTTCGCTGCGGCCGCATCCAACCATCTGTGACCTCGATTTCTTATATAATACCTAAATGATCTCCCCATATCTTCTAAGACTTTTGAATTACAGCACTTGCAATCTAACTCACAGGCAACTTAGTTTGGCCTCATTGCCAAACTTTTCTTTAGATACAGGCAAACCCTTCTTCGTGTTTATGAAGATGCAGGTAGGGCGCTCACCACCAATTTCCTGATATAGCTTCTTCTTGGGCGTCGGCAACTGATGTCTTCTTAACCGGATCAGGTTCCACGCGGTCTCTTCATCCTCCTCGCCACCATCGGCGCCTCCTTGCAGCTCACCGTTGCCGCCCCCACCGCCGCACCGAAGCAGAACGTTGCGCAGGCCAGCACCTACTACCTCGACTGCGGCTCCAACTCGGTCACCAACCTGTGCTCGGCCAAGAACTCGGATACTCACTGCAACCCGACCACGGGCAAGCTAACGACCTCGCTGGCCGGCACTTGCGGCGCTTGCAAATGCATCAAGGAGGCTGTTTGCACGCGGGGCTGCGCCCGGAAGTGATCAAACCGACTTCTTCGAATCGAGGCCTGAAATAGTACAGGCGGAAACGGCATGTACTGGGGGCATTCCTTTGATGAGCATGGTCGAGGGGTCTGAGATATCAGCCAGCGCGGATGCACCTGTACAATCTCGTACGAGCAATTATAGCCATGGCTAATTGGAAAATCCATCTATTCTTCATAGCGCACATTAAGAATTTGCATATGAAGAATACCTAAGTAAGCATGACCAGATTTGAGCTGCGTCGTCTTTTATCGATCGTCCCTGTTTTGCTAGCCTTGTCAATCAACCCTCGTCCGCCAATCTCCATTACCTTGTCATATCCCCTTCCAAATTGGTCAGGCAGGTATCCATTCGCCCTTTTCGCATTCGCATTCGCTTCTTAAGGTGATGGTTGAACCAAAGGGCGCCAAGTGGAAAGGGGTTGGACGCTACGGTAGGGACACAAAGGGGAAGGAGCTCTTATCGATAAGTCGATGACGTAGCCCCACACAGCCACTTCCTTAGCTCTCCCAACGTCAATGATTACGTGGGGAGCGAAGGCCTTTCCATCTCTCGAACCCATCTTCTGATCATTCATTGTTGTCTGAGAAGTCACTTCAGGCCCAAAAACAGACAAGATGCTATCCGGAATCAAGAAGTTCGCGGGCGGTCTCCGCGACGGCGAAGAAGGCCACCATGACGAGAAAGGCGGCAAGGAGGAGCAGTCGCTGACCACCATCCTCCCCACGCGCGAGGACCGCGCCAGCCTGCTGCTGCTCGTGGTCGAGTGCCTGGAGGAGATGCGCCAGCAGATGGCCAACAACTTCGAGGCGGGCGACGTGGCGGAAGTGGACCCGACTAAGCTGGAAATCGCCCCTCCATCTCAATCCAGCGAGACCGCACTCAACGTCAGTAGCGAGAAGGCCGCGGACCAGCCCGACGGTACCGACGACCCGCTGCCTTCCGCTGAAGCAGAAGCCGGTGACGCGGCCCCCACCCCAGAGGAAAAGCTCCAGAAAGCCCAACAGCAGGCGCAGAAGCGACGGGAGCAGCTGGCCAAAGCGCTGGCCAAGGACGAGTTCGTCGCGCTCAAGAAGGCCTCGGTCGCGCATTTCGACGAGTGGCGCGACCAAGTCCTCGAGCGCGTCGGCGAGGTCGTCAACCAAGCGCCCGATGCGGACGACCCGGCCATCCAGAAAGCCAAGAACGAGGAGCTGCGCCGCCGCGACCACGACCAGCCATCCGCTGCGCCCGCGGGAGGCGCGGCTGCGGCTGCGGCTACCCCGCAGGACGACGGTGGTTTGGCCCAGTTGCAGCAAACGTACCCCCCTCAGGCGACGCCCCTGCGCGACCTCGAGGATGCCCACCGCATCCTGGTCATCCACTCCCTGCTCCTGCTTTTCCTCAGCCTCGAGACCTACCAGTCCGAGTCGCGCGTCTTGATGCTGCGGCTCGCCAGCTCCCTGGCCGTACCTCCGCAGGTCTTGGCCGAGGACGAAGGAAAGGTCGCCAACGGTCTGCTCGAAGCCGCCAAGCACATGAGCGCCGACGAGCAGAGAGAGGCCCGCGCCGACAAGAACTCGACGTCCCGCAAGTGGAAGGTCGGTTTAGGTGCCGCGGCCGGTGCGGTCCTTATTGGTGTGACGGGAGGGTTGGCGGCGCCGCTGCTGGCTGCTGGTCTGGGCACCGTCATGGGAGGTTTGGGTCTCGGCGCCACCGCGACGGCGGGCTACTTGGGTGCGCTGGCGGGGTCGGCCCCGCTCGTGGGCGTCTTGTTCGGCGCGTACGGCGCCAAGATGACGGGCCAGATGGTTGACGAGTACGCGAAGGAGGTCGAGGACTTCGCTTTCCTGCCGGTCCACCCTGGCAAGCGGGGCAAGGAGAGCGAAAAGCGGCATCTGCGAGTCGCCATCGGCGTTTCCGGGTGGCTGCTCGTCGAGGACGAGGTGGTAGATCCGTGGAAGGTCTTCCTCTCCAGCAACACGGAAGCCTTCGCCCTGCGATTTGAATTGGAGGCGCTGCTGAGTCTTGGCAATGCGCTGACGGGCTACGTGGCGAGCTATGCCTGGGGCTGGGCCAAGAAGGAGGTCATCAAACACACCATCTTTGCCGCCCTGGCTTCCGCACTCACTCTCCCCTACGGCCTCGCCAAGGCTTCACGCGTCATCGATAACCCGTTCAGCGTGGCCAAGTCGCGCAGCGACAAGGCGGGTGCGGTCCTGGCCGATGCGCTGATCCACAAGGTCCAGGGCGAGAGACCGGTCACGCTCATCGGCTACTCGATGGGCTCGAGGGTCATCTACGCCTGCCTGAACGAGCTGGCGAACCGCAAAGCCTTTGGTTTAGTCGAGTCGGTCTGCCTCATCGGCGCGCCCGTGCCGTCGGACACGGTGTCGTGGCGACGCATCCGCTCCGTGGTGCCCGGCCGCATCGTCAACGTCTACTCGACCAAGGACTACCTGCTGGGCTACCTGTACCGGACGAGCAGCCTGCAGTACGGCGTGGCGGGGCTGCAGGCGGTGCACGGCGTGGCGGACGCCGAGAACGTCGACGTCTCGGACATGGTGGACGGGCACACACAGTACCGGTTCCTGATCGGGTCGATCCTGCAGAAGGTCGGGGTCGAGGGTATTGATGGGGCGGTGGTGGGGCAGCAGATGCGGGCTTTCCGTCGCGAGGAGGCGGATAAGAAGAAGAAGAAGGATGAGGAGAAGATGTCGCCTGAGGCGCGGGACGCGGCGCTGGAGAGGGAGGCGGGGCGGTTGGGGGATGAGCAGCAGGGGGGTACGATTCGGGCGGAGATTCGGCGGAAGGAGGTGCCTAAGCCGTCGGGGTCGGGGTCGGGGTCGGGGTCGGAGGGGTCGCAGGTGCATACTTTGATGAAGTAGATGGGGGGAAGTAGGGGATAGACGATTGAAGTGAGGCGAGCGGTAAAACGATACCAATGAGATAGATAGACGGGAATCGAATGAAATTTTTGGCGTCTGTGCTACACGGGTATTCAAATGGCTTTGTACCGAATGATTGCAAGGATGATATGGTCGGTCTGTCTATGTGTAAGTATGGGCTGGTCTGTCTATTCTTTGTGGTATGTGGTCCTGTTTGATGGGAGTATCAACTCGATATATATATACATTTACATAGATGATGACGAAAGATAAGCTCTTATCACATGTGCCCGTTGAAGTGACATGCAGACCCAAATCCCAATCGCAATTTGTAGTGATTCTTTGAACTCACTGCAAGCTTTTTTTCAACCGTTGGTTTCATCGTCTGTAAATATATGCTGGTAATGCAGGCCTCTGTTTCGAGGTGCCCCTTGATGGTTTGGAATAGGGGGTCTGACAAGTCTTAAAAGACTTGCATTAGCGTAAGTGTTTCAACTACACCCTTTAGCGAACTCGCCTCCCGATGGTTTACCAATACAAGACTTCGATGCTACGGGAAACGAAGGAGTCTAAGCTAGGCTGCTGCTACAACGAACTATCTCTCCTGACGGGCCGAATCCGTACACTGCACGGGGTGAAACTGGAAGTAATGAACGTTTCCCGTTTCAAACGCAAACTAGACAACCTATGTGGAAGGTGACTAAGGAAAAGGGCTGGGTGGCTGAACGGCATAGCTTGGGTATCACACGAACAGGGGCTGGATAAGGGGGCGGCAATCGTCCATGGGGGCTTGTAGTGGTGGAACACTGGGGAAGGTTCAGTCAAACCAACTCGAGTCGAGATGCTCATACGATAGTTTCACTTTAGACGCATCTAGTTACTACTGATCACAGGCCGCCGCTGACTAAACTGCCCATGCAAAATGTAGCAATACTGGCATGAAGGCGATAGGAACTTCCTTAACAGCCCGGACACCGAACACCGGATTCCCGCGCTGATCAACGGGGCTCGGTCAGCTCCAGATCCACCCCCGCGCATCCCCCTTTCGTCAACGGGTGCTTCCGCCCAAGCGCTCTGCCCGATGCGACGCAGGGGAAGGAGTAACCTTGTTTGTTTGATGTTGGTTTGGGAATCGCCAGATATCAAATGTGCGGTGAGGATGCAGAGCCAACTCCGCATGTGCATGTAACACAACTCAATTGCGCTGAAACCTAGCTGGCATCTGGGATAACTCGGAAGGGATTCGGAAGATGTCGGTATTCTAATTGACTGGTTTTTGGTCACCAGGTAATACGTGACGTGGGGTGTCCAGTCTACGATATTGCGATGGCGCGGGGAGCAGTGGCTTGCTCGCATGACCTCTCGTGACTGGCAACTGCTCAGCTGCCGAATCGTACCACCAGCATCTCGGGGGAAAAGCGGGGGTCACTCGCCTATTTAGAGTTGAGGGAATCGGTTCCTCATTGCTAAGCCCTCACTACATCTTGCACATCATGGCGCGTCTTTTTACATATCATTGAGTCCCTTGATCCTTGGTATAGCAATTGCTTTCGCATCGTGGTCAATGTCAATTCAATGGCATCTCCCAGTTATTTGGTCTTTTTGAAGTTCGCCGTGATTGGATGACGGATGTGAACGAGTGGATACGGAACCTGCCCTTGACCCTGCCCCTGTGAAGACCACCTGAAATTCGTACCGAGTGCTCCCGCATCAGTCTCCGAAAGCAATCAATCCCCGTGGAGCCCCGCCATTTCTCGCCCCTGCATGAAACTTTTCGTGGACCATCACCATGTTTTCTCTATTAGTAGGTATTGTCACAGTTTCCCCGGAGTTGAAGCCATGTGCTGTAGAAACCCGGTCACCCCCTTGGACTCGAGGCACTAGCTCCGGCCCTGCGCCATTGCCATTCTTCGGGATGCAATGACGTTGGCCGTCTGTATAGCCTCCGCTGATAAGCAGCGCCACATGCCTGGTACCGAGTGCGAATGGACCATTCGGCAGTGATGGGTTCGCCCAAACGGTAGACGACCGAGACGTAGTCGGAACCCACGACATCAATTGGTACGCCATGTCCTCGGCCGATAGATCAATCATGGAACCCCGAGACCGTCGCAGATGGAGGTCAGTTTGATGCACGCGGCCATGTGCACCGGCCCCGTAATACGCCGCCAGGAGACATCAGTAGACGACATCGGCACGCCCGCGCCGCGCCGCACCGCCGGAAACCGAGGCCGAATCGTGACGATCGATGCGTTGGGGGCGCAAGGACGACCATGACATCCCCGAGGGCCGTAATATCGACATCGACATTGGCCGCGAGCCCGCGCCGGGCTACGACGCAGGTAACACCATGGAAGTTCAATCCGGGGCTGGAAGCCAGAAGGTCAGCCACGCACCCTCTAGCGGAGAGCCTCACTGGACGGCGATTGACACATTCTGCGTTGTTAGTAGAGACGGGGAGTGAGGAGAAGCGCGCCAGTCGCTTGGGTCAGTCGATACGCCAGATGGCGGCTGTCGGACTCCATGACCAGGATCTCGGAAGCGAGACGAAAAGCTTATTGGCTGGAAGGCACGGGCAGCGTTGAGTTGAATGCGTTGTTTGGGTATGGCAGAGTAAATGTCGGTCAATTGGTATTCAAGATCGCGCATCAAGTCTTGTACGTCGCTTGGCTGGAAATCATCGTGATTAATCAATTCGGAACGAGCAATCCTGTTAAGCCCCGTCTCTGAATAGTGCCATGAAAATGCAAGTGTGGAAAAGTGTTCCAACTTTCTAAAAGTGGATGCGACAACTGCGACAGCCGTGACCACCCAGATTAGACGGTACTTGTCTGCGCATGCGGGATTTCCCAAACGACCCCCATTTCATCTTCGTGGCCTTAATCCTCGGAAGTTGGACTTAATGTCGCGCTTTATGGAAAAGCGAGTTCGGGAAAGATGATTTGGTGCCTAGCTCTCTACATAGCCACAAACGCCTATCTCCGGTGATGGTCGAAGAAGTCGGGACCACTGGGTGGGGGGTTACGCGAACACCAACAAGTTGCTTAAATCGCTTGCTGATAGTAGTAGACACTGGCAATCCTCTGCTCACCAACCCGCCGGCTCTAGAGTTATTCATTGGTTGATCATTTGTGTCTGCCCGAAATGCATACCTCTTAAGCTCAGCACATAAGCTTGCTAGGCTTGCTCGCTTGCCAACGAAGTGATGCATCTCAGACGTGTTAAGTGCTACCTGGCTCTAGCGGGCAATGCAGACAGCAGTGGCAGGAGCTTTCTGGCAGTGGGTGGGGTTTCAACCATTTCTCTGGGCCCGACGAAAAGGGCCCAATCGCCTGAACCTCGTGTGCTGATTCGCCCCCTCCACTGTCGACTTGCCCTCTTGGGAAATGCCCCCCCAGAAGCAGGAAAAAAGTCAATTGCCACGAGGGAAGGGAGCAGCCGTCCAGAAATTGAACAATTTGAACCTTGATTCCCAGTCTTTCCCATCGAACGGTTCATCTTTTGCGCGTCAGTGCCGCTTTCCACAGCCGCAAGAAATGGGACCTCAAACGGTAGACGGACCAGGTTTTGGGGGCAACGTCCGGCACTAAGGCGAAGAATTGGGCCAGTAGTCCCCTGAAAAGCATAGGCCCAGCCCTGCACGGCCCGCTGTGGGCTGGCTTCGAGGCTTTTTAGAGGCGACAACGCGACTTGGGGGGCACCTGCGCACCAATTCCGCGCCTCGCATCGCAATTTTTGGGAAATCAGAACACCGAAATCTCTCCATGAAACCCGTTATTTCATGCAGATCGATGGGCTGATTTGCTGAGATTAGGATCAGGTAGATCCAGACCCTGGGGAGTGGAGGAGTCTTCTTTCCTCCAGGGGTCTCCATCGCATGTTTCCCTGGGAGAAAAAAATGGAAACGAAAAAGATCAAAAGACGAACCTCTGCCCACTGCTTGACGCAGCCGTATCTAGTCCACTGTTCAGTCGCCATCGCATGATCTAGGCACATGTAAGCAGAACAGCACCATCGGAACCCACGATAGCACTACCATACCACCAAGGTCGTCAAGTCAACATGTCGGTCCCATCGTCGGACTTCAAGGTCATCATCGCGGGCGGCAGCGTCGCGGGCCTGACCCTGGCCAACGCCCTGGAGAAGGCGGGCGTCGACTACGTGCTGCTGGAGAAGCGCGACATCGCGCCCGAGCTGGGGTTCGCCCTGCTGATCCTGCCGTGCACCACCGTCGTCCACGACCAGCTCGGCGTCTCCAAGCGGTACCTGCCGCCCGCCATCCCCTTCAGCACCCGGGACCACTTCGACGAGCGGGGCGGCGTGGTGAGCCGGAGCAACGAGGGTACCCTCATCGGCGAGAAGTAGGTCACACTTGAAATCTCGTAGAGAAAGGGAGGGTCGGGATTGGTGAAGAGCCAAGTATTGCTCGGTTTAGAAACGTGTGCTAACGAGGAGGTGATGGTGGCGTTTCACAGGGGAAGGCGGCCTTTGATCATGATTGAGCGCAGCCGGTACCTCTGCGCCCTGCGCGACAGCATCAGCGACCAGTCCAAGCTGCGCGCGCGCGAGGGTATTGTTGGTTACGAGGAGGGACCCGACGGCGTGACCGTGACTACGGACAAGGGCAACCGCATCCAGGGAAGCATACTGGTCGGAGCCGACGGCGTTCACAGCTCGATCCGGTCCATGCTGTATCCCAAGATTGATACCACCAAACGTGCGTCTCATTTGGTTCTCCTGGTTTCGAAAAGCGAGCTGACACAAGGCCATGGTAACAGAGTTCGAGACGACTTTCCGCGTACTCATTGGCACATCATTCAACCACGACGTAGATAAGTAAGTCAAACTGTGTTACCTGGGTGTCAATCGCTCAAGCATGAGCAACTAGACTGACCTACCGAGCAGCAAGGAGAAGCTCCTGATGAAGGAAGGGTCCACGAACCACACCATCTCCCCCGGCGTCGGCGGCCTGGCCTGCGCGTCGATCCCCGGCAAGATCTTCTGGGCCATGTACATCCCGCTGGAGAAGAAGCCTCTGCCCGAGTCGGGCAGGCGGAGCTACTCGGAGAGCGACATCGAGGAGGCCATCGCCGAGTGCTGGGACGTGCACTGCTGCGCCGAGTCGACGTTTGGCGACCTGTACCGCAGCCGCACCGCGACCATCATGGTGCCGCTGGAGGAAGGGGTGGTGGACCTGCCGTGGAGCAGCCCCGGGGGCCGCGTGGCGCTGGTGGGCGACGCCGTGCACAAGACGACGGCGACGCTGGGGCTGGGCGGCAACGCGGCCGTCGACGGCGTCTGTTATTTGACCAACGAGCTGATCCCCCTGCTGCGGCGGACCATCACCGGCCAGGAGGGCAGCCGGCAGCCGACTTCCGCGGAGCTGCAGCAGGTCATGAAGGCGTACGAGAGGCAGCAGAGGCCGCGGGCGGCGTACGCGATGAAGGCGTCGTACTACGCGACGCGGTTCGAGACGCTGCACAGCTGGTGGGCGTGGGCGGTAAAATGGGTCTACGGGCTGCTGCCGGTGGGGTTCAAGGTGCGCGTCTTTTCCGACTTCAATGGCAGCGCCCCCGTCTTCGACTGGCTGCCCCATCCCGACGCCCCCGAGGGCAAGAAGGAGCAGTGAGGCGATTCAATCCGGCTGGTTAACTCTTCCATATCTTTCATTCCCTATCTCTGGTTGCTTTTCACATGTGATTAATGGCCAGTTGGCGGTCGAGACTGCCTTAATCCCCTAGGGAGAGCGGGAAGTGGAGCGGAATTGTCGATGATTCACAAGCTTGGCCTGTGAGACAAGTGGAAATGATGGAGCGTCACGATCATGAGTCGCGCTCAGCTGAAAGTTGCCGACCTAATAAGTCAGAGGGTCAATCATCCCGGTGGGGCGAAACCAGCTATCGAACTGCTTGCTACTTTGCTTTGCCAGGAGCCAGGTGCCAGGGGCCAGATCAGCACTCTACACTACCCGAAGGCCTCGGCTGGCTCAACCATTTTCTGGGCCGAAATAGCGTCCGTCGTCATTCAACTCGGCAAGGCGTTTGTTGTTTGTGTCGGACAGGAAGGAGCATTGATTCAATCAATTGTCGCGCAAGCAAACATTCATGTACCATACATCTTAATAGTACTTTTTTTTCTACCCTGACTTATCAATTGATTGAGCGTCATCATCCAACAAACCACCGCAGCAGCAGCAATTGAGGGCCAATACTTAATTCAATCACAGCAACTTCCCCGTAACCATGCCGCCCAATCCGCCGTGGGTCAAGAAGCTGGCCGTCGCCTCGCCCACGGGGCCGAGCTGCTCGCCAAGGAGCGCGCCGCCAGCAACATCGACGTCGACCAGCTGGCCGAGTACATGTTCACGCAGGAGGCGCTGGACCGGCGCGAGCGCGTGCTCAAGGTGCTGACCGCCGACCCCGTCTTCGACAAGGCGCAGAACTACTTCCAGGGCCGCGACGCCCGCATCAAGGCCTCGCTTGCCAAGGCCAAGCGCCTCACCCAGCTCGCCGTCCAGCACAAATGGTCCCCGGAGGACCACGCTTGCGCGAATGACCTGCTGACCGAGGCGACGCCGTACCGGCTGCACGACACCATGTTCCTCATTACCCTGCGCGAGCAAGGGACGCCGGAGCAGCAGAAGCTGTTTTTGAAGAAGGCGGAGAACTATGAGATCATTGGCTGCTACGCTCAGGTATGTGCTTGCCGTCATCTAACCACTGCTTAGGTCAATTAGCTCACTGTGACTCAATTTCATTAGACCGAGCTAGGCCACGGCTCCAACGTCCGCGGCCTGGAGACGACGGCGACGTGGAACCAGGCGGACAAGACGTTCATCCTCCACTCGCCCACGCTGACGGCCTCCAAGTGGTGGATCGGCACCCTGGGCAAGACGGCCAACTACGCCGTCGTCATGGCCCAGCTCATCGTGCACGGCAAGCACTACGGGCCCCACCCCTTCCTGGTGCAGATCCGGGACCTCAAGACGCACGCGGTCCTGCCCGACGTGCACGTCGGCGACATCGGCCCCAAGTTCGGCTTCAACACTATGGACAACGGCTTTCTGCTGCTGAACCAGCTGAAAGTGCCCCACGTCAACATGCTGGCCCGCTTCTCGCGCGTCGACCCGGAGAGCGGCAAGTACCAGCGGCCCGCCAACCCGTCGCTCATTTACGGCACCCTGACCTGGGTCCGCAGCAATATCGTCCTGCAGTCCGGCTCGACCCTGGCGCGCGGCGTCACCATCGCGACGCGCTACTGCGCCGTGCCGCCGGCAGTTCCAGGACCTCGACGCCGCCAAGGACGCCGTCGGCGAGAACCAGGTCCTCAACTACACCATGGTGCAGTACCGCCTGCTGCCGCTGCTGGCCGCCACCTACGCCCTGCACTTCACGGGCCAGAGCATGGTGCGCCTCTACCAGGAGAACCAGAAGCGCATGTCGGCCGCCGCCGACGGCCAATCGGACGCGCGCCGCCGCCCGGGGCCCGAGGAGCTGAACCCGGGCACCGACCTGCTGGCGGACCTGCACGCGACCTCGTGCGCGCTCAAGGCGTACGGCAGCACCGTCGCCGGCGAGGGCCTCGAGACCTGCCGCCGCGCCTGCGGCGGGCACGGCTACAGCTCCTTCTCGGGCATCGGGTCCTTCTACGCCGACTACCTGCCCACGCTGACCTGGGAGGGCGACAACTACATGCTGACGCAGCAGGTGTGCCGCTATCTCCTCAAGTCGGCCCGCGCCGTCATCGCGGGCAAGGCCGGCGACAACGACACCACCCGCATCCTGAAGACGTACCTCGACCGCCGCGACACCACGGGCGCCGCCTACGACATCCTGGCCTCGGACGCGGACCTCGTCGCCGCCTACGCCTGGCGCGTCGCCCACCTGACCTTCGAGGCCCTGCAGCGCCGCGACGTCGAGAAGCAGTCCTGGAACTCGCTGCTCGTCGACTTCTATCGGCTCAGCACCGCGCACGCGCAGTACATGGTCGTCAAGTCCTTCTACGACGCCCTCTTCGAGCCGACCCAGGCGCGGGCCCTCGAGAACTCGCTCGACCGCCAGTCCGTCGCCGTGCTGCACAAGCTGTTCCGGCTGTTCGCGCTGCACACCCTCGTCGAGCGCGAGGCGGACGAGTTCTTCGCGGCCGCGGCGACGACGGCAAGGCAGATTGCGTTGGCGCGGCGGGCGGTCATGGCGCTGTTGGGGGAGGTGCGGCCGCATGCGGTGCGGTTGGTGGATGCGTGGAAGTTCCCCGATTGGCAGCTGGATTCCAGCTTGGGGCGCTACGATGGGCGCGTGTATGAGGATATGTTTCACCGGGCGAGCGAGCTGAATCCGCTGAATGAGGTGGTGTTTGACTCGAACCCGAATAGCAGTGTGCTGTTCCGCGGGGAGGCGGGGATTTCGAGTAAGCTTTGAGCAACAGTGTGTGCGTGTTAGATTATTGGTTGGGTTCGGACCGGTTGCTTTGAGTTGTGTGTAGAGATTTGAAGGGCATTTCGGGTTAGATGTCATGGGCGACTAAATACTACAGCATAGATAAAGACCAATAGAGCTCATCTTCACCATGGAAGTGGGAGTGTATTCTCGACGCATACTATTGCCAGTTATTGTATGTATCTTGAGCGCAAGTGTATCTTTTACCGCCAAACCAAGTCAACCCAATCGGCAGATGCAACATATGGCTCTATGCCTTGGGACGATCCGCGCATGGTCCAGTTACGCAGCTGCTACGAGCACGACAGCCTGAACGATACCTTTGGGGGCCGTTTGCTAATGTCAAGGGTGCTCATGGTGGGGTTGTCATCCCCCCGCCCCCCAGCAGCATTCCGGTGCTGGCGATTCGGTACAACGTCGGATCAGGCTTTGAACCAAAGTAGGCCATCAATCCGACTTTGGAGCATAGTCTTAATGGAAGGCATGGTAAAGCCCTTGGGGCGGCTGCCAATTAGGCCAACGAAATCACTCAGATAGGTGCCGGATCCATCTCACTCAGTAACTGTCTCTTACTCCCGACATCCATGTTCGGTGAGTCCTGGCCACCATCAGCAGCCTCGCTCAGTGACTGGTGCATGTTGAATCGGGAATCGAGCCCCAGATTGAACACCTGCATATCAGGAACAGTGGTTGGTCAGATTTCGGACATGGTCCACAACGAAGAAAACGCTACTGCATGGCCAGCCTGGGGGTTTGAAACTGCAGGATATTGTCAGCGATTCACTGGTCAGATTCTGGAGTGACACGGGGGCGGAGACTTCGTTGGTCCTGCATACCCCACCCGGTGCCGTATCTTTGGCCTCCCACTCAAGATGTGCATTGTTCCGTAAGGCTATATCAAGCTCCAGATCCTCCTCCATGCCCGAACTTGATCAACCACCTCTTCAATACACATAGAATATTCTTCATTGCATTGTGATAACACCACAAGTCACTGAGCCGTCATCCCCTACAGTCTTTCGTGGCCCCATGAGCCTTCGCATTCACTATGACCTCCCTGCCTCCACCCCGTCCAGCCCTGCTGTGGCAGCCAAGAGACTACACCGTGTGGGACGCCAACAGAGACCGAATCTATGAGTACTATCTGGTTGAGAAAAAAGACCTCAGCGAAACCAAAAGGTTGATGGAAACACGTTATGGGTTTCCAGAGCACGAGTAGGTGTTGTCCCACACACTTAAAGTTACTGCCTGAACCTGACAAGATCCAGCAAGAATATGTGGGAGCATGTTCTCCTGAGGCACTTCGGCTTCCGCAAGAACCTCAGCAAGTCTGACTGGGCACCCATCGGTCAAAGCATTGCCAAGAGACGGAGACTTGGGAAAGACACGTATGCCATAGACCTATGCGGCGCCCAGGTACCAAGAAGGCGTGTCGAGAAGAACATACCCCAGGAAATAGCTCTCGGTGGTGAGTATATGATCATGAGAACCCTATTGCTCTATAACGTATATCTGGTGCATGGATCTAATTCGATGACAGCCAACAGTCCCAAGCTGCCTCGAGACATACTCATCAGAACGCCGCCCCCTCAAGAACCCTTCGCATCGAGAGAGTTGCAACGACGGGTGAATATGTCGGATCTACCGCATGCTACACAAGCAGTAGCTTTCATTGCTAACATGCTACCGGAGCGAATTCTGGAGGTGCGAAGGAATTCGCCTTTCATCCAAACCATGCTCAGGCTTCCTGTTCTTCGTGAGTTTTATACTAAATACGCCATTTATAATTATCCATCTTGATACTGACAATGACAGTGGAGTCATATGTGGTCACAGACAATGACATACGAGACTCGTTCGCGTCTCTTTCGCAGATGTATCAACAACGCCCATCTCCGAGACTATTCGGCACATCCACTTCCTTAGAAATATTATCATTCGCTTGTTTCTCGGTATCCAGTAGAGCATGGATCATAGAGCCTCGCCCATTACTCGATTGGATTGGAAAGGTTGTCGACCTACATTTCTTACACGGCATCTTTTCTGCAGACACACCGATGCTAATTCAGCTTTGGTGGTGCCTTCTCAATGAGGCCCAGGAACGCAGGAGTCTTGAGGCATTCAAATGCTTGATCGAAGTTGGCCTTCAGGTTGCAAATGGACAGTGGGCCCGATTCTGCCTACAGTCCTGTTTCGCTGCGTATCAATGCATGCGCAATCTGGTCCCGGACGCTCCATTTGTTAAATATGTGCGTGAGATGGTCTATACTGGTATCTCCGTGAAGGTACTGGTGATTGACGATCCCTTACTCTTTTGGATCAGCGCAGCAAACATGGCAGATATTGCTATGATGGAGATATTGGCCCACGCAGGCTATGGCGTCTCCGAACTACCTACTCTTCAGCAGCAAGCCGTCCTCTGGTCGCTTTTTGAGGGGACTGGAAAGTCCAAGGTCACTTGCTTGAGGTATTTGCTCAAAGCCGGTGTAGCCACCGCCCCCGTGCTATTGAATGAAGTGTACTGGCGCGGGCCTGGAATTGCGATGCTTGCCATAGACCGTCTATGGCTTGGACTCAACCCTAAATATACGATGCTACTCAACGAAGTTTACAAGAGTAGTTCGCGAGGCGACGATACGGTCACAGTCTCTGGTATTTGCAGAGCTGCTTCTGACGGTCTTGACTCTTTGGATCATTACTTGGTAACGACCCCATGTGCAACAGTCAAAACCAAAACAGTGCTCCTGGAAATCGCCCTGTCGGAAATAGCTGCCAAGGGACGTTGTGGCGTTCTCGATTGCCTTTTGGATTACGGCATAGACCCCAACGTCCCTTCTCTAAGCGGAAACGATTTCAGCGGCCCCGATTCATCTCCCAAACTTTGGAATCCAACACTGCGTGCGATCAAGACTTGCAACTTGGAGGCAGTGAAAGTACTTTCCTTCCGAAATCCTTCACTTGACTGTCACGATTGCTTTGTCAGCGTGTTGTCACAAATCGAAAATTATAACTGCTGGGTTGATACCATCGAGTTACTCAAGACGTTAGGTCTCGATCCACAAAGGTTTGGAGATGATCGGGTCATACAAGCAGCTCTATCTGAATGTGACTATGGGAATCAACAGGGAGTTGAACGAGTTGCTCGAATATTCGAACTTTTTAACGTTCGATTTGACAAGAAGATTGATCGAATGAACTTTCTACAGATGGCCATCCGACAACACTGCTCTTTTTCCACCGTGGAAGTATTGTTACGTCACGAAGCCGATGATTGCCCAGAGCTGCTGTTCGATGCATTACAGTCCAATTCGCAAGACAGAGAGAGGATTGTACAATTGCTCCTAGAGCGTGGCATGGAGCCGTCTACTGGTGATGCGAGTCGTATTCTTGAAGCCACGCTCGCGCGACGACAAGGCAATGCGAGAAGGATGGAAGAGAGTCTCAGATTGTATTGCTTGATGCTGAAACGTGGTGTAAGATGGCCTGTCAAAGCTCCAACATGCGGGACCAACCTGATCACATTGCTTCTTGGTGTTGAGGCTGATGATTGTTTGATTGTTGACGTCTTGGATGCTGGATATGATCTCAGTTTGCAAGGTCAACATAACCCAAGAACCCCTTTGATGGAAGCAATCTCAAGAGGCCGCATGGAACTGGCGCTCGACTTCATTCGTCGAGGGGCAAATGTCAATGCGGTAAATTTTCCCAGGGATGGGGATATTGCACTGGAACTCACTGCACTTCATATTGCGTGCGCCATGGGCGCACCGTTATCATTCATTCGCACATTGATCGACGTCGGGGCACGGGTGAACACAGGCTCGGAGTTTGAGGCCTTCACGAGCTTGCATTGTGCTGTTTTCGCTGGATCTTTGAACATTGCATCTTTTCTGATATCCCGTGGAGCATTTGCTAATGCTGCAGCCTCCTCAATACAGGAGAGAACATTGTCGCCTTTGGATTTCGCAGCCGAAATGGGTGACTTGGAAATGTGTCAGCTGCTTTACGACCTTGGGGGCAGGAGTGCTACCAGGGTCGTCACGGATGTCGATGGGGCGGTTCAGCTCGCAAGACTGGATTACCGTCTGGGAGTATTGCAATTCTTTGAGGAACGTGTAGGGGGCTTGGATAGGATTCCAGACCTCAAGGGGAAAGTGCAATCTTTACTATGATTGGGGAAATGGGACTGGTTGGCCTTCTTGCGCACATGCTTGCCCTTATGGATAACAGTGGACTATTTGTATAAGCATATACACCTTCCTAATTATGTACAACTGAGAGTCCTTCAAATATAGTTCCTTATTCATAAGTCCTCCTCACCATGCTGCAAAACACCCATCCCATCATCACTCGCCAGGTCCTCACAACATCTTGTTGAAGTTGTTGTTGTTCGGCCACATCGCCGGCCCGGGCATGGGACAAGTCTTGGGCTGCGGGTTGGCCCAGCTGTCGTACTGGAAGAAGGGCTGGTCGCGCTTGTAGACCCCCGGGATCTGGAAGGTGTTGCTGGGCTTGGCGCCCGTGTAGCTGCTCTCGACCTGCAGGTGGGCGCACTGCAGGAAGAACTCGCGGCCCTTGTAGGGCTGGTGCGTGGCGATGTGCTCGATGCGCATCAGGTACTGGCCCGCGGGGATCTCGGCGGGGAGCGCGAACTTGAACTGCTTCTGGCCCCACGACAGCCACGACTTGTCCGCGGTCGAGCCGTCCCGGTGGCCCAGCTGGTACACCTTGAACCACTCGCCCGAGCCGTCGTAGTCGCGAACGTCGCCGGGGGCTTTGGACATGTAGATCTGTGGGGGGTCTGTCAGCAAAGGGCATTGCAAGTTCAAGCGTTAAAGCGTCGGTCACACACCTGCAGCGGCCCCGGGTGCTGGATCTCGGCCTGGACGTTGGTGGCGAACCCGACGACGTCCTTGCCGGCGACGACCTTGGCCGTCTTGGGCTGGTTGCGGTGGTTCTCGGAGCCCTTGTTGCAGCGGAGGTCCTTGCTGTCGATGAAGCGGCCGTCGTCCCACGAGGGCATGTAGCCGTTGTCGTGCTCGCGCACGTACTCGTGGGCGCCCGTCACCTGGTTGTTGATGATGAGGTGCGGGAAGTGGTAGTGCGCCAGCGTCAGCACCGGGGCCAGGGCCGCGAGGGCGAGGACGGGGAGGTTCTTCATGGTGGTGATGAGGTAAAGGGTGGTGGGTTTGAAGCGAAGGAGTGAAGGACGAGGAAGTGAACGAATGGTGTGCTGCAGGTGTGCAGGTATCACAAGTCTGGGGAGCAGAAAGCAGGATGCGATGAGGAAGGGGTGGAAAGAGTTTTGAACCGATGAGACCGGTCCCTTTATATCTTTTTGGGTAGCAGTATGCCCTCGACTACGATTTGCTATATAAGATGTCGTTTATTGCCAAGCCCGACACCATTCGATCGTGGGGCCCGGGGTACAATACTGCCAAGACCAGCAACACTAAAAATGGACAATGATCCTCACAGTCCGGGCTCCGCATCCATTTTGGCCAACTTCGCCCCGACTCGTTTCTGCTTTTTTCTCCGAGAGCTCAGAGGCGGGATTTGACGATGCTTGGTTATGATTACTCGGTAAGCAAGTGCCGTTGATTGATTGCATCTCGCCCGATTGGCGACTCTAGATTGCCTGGTCTGCGGATGCAGGCTTCACTGCACACGCTTCAGGCCCGTTGCATTTCGGACCGCTCTCCCCCTGCGGGTCAAATGGCCAAACCCCATACGTTGATAACTGCCATCGTCCTTGTCGAGTTGATCCTGGTGTTTTCTTCTTTTGGATGGCGAAGCAGCGACGGGCCACCTAAAATGGGATGACCCAACTCCCGGGGCGACTGTTCTGGAAGCGCCATCACTTTACCAGCCGCTCTCCAGCTTTATCCGACAGCGCATGGCCCATTAACAGAACGACTGCCCTCGAATGTTGCAGTCGTTTAGAATCTATGGTAGCATTACATAGTCACAGTGGTGTTATTGCATCTTGTCCATAGGTGGCCTTGGATTGTCCCGTTGGTGACCGGTTCGGTGCCAGAGAGTGGTTAATATCAGCACATCGGAAAAATTGCAGGAGAGCTTGGACGGCCCAGGGCGCTACGCTGCGAAACGTCGTTGGAGGCGGAGGACTTGACTCTTGGGGTCTTGATTAGACGACGCTGGGGCTTTTGGTGGGGAGCATAGTCTTGGCTTGATGCGACGCTGCCAGATCCCGGTAGTGACATTTATATCTGCCATGGTATATCAGCGCGCGCTTATCCACATTTTCAGGGCTTTTCCATGCGCAACTCGCCCGGAGATCCCTTATCCCTGGCGATGATCGAATGATCAATGATCGTCGCTCGAGTTGGCTCTCAAGATGAGACGAACTGGAGGTGGTCGACCTTGTTCTGGCATTTCGTGCCTTTCAAGGATGTCGGCAACGGCCGGTCTCTTCTAGTAGACCAAACATACGTTTTGATTAGAGGACGGACATGTCTGTTTTGAGCCTTACCTTACTCGCTCTTTTATGCATGCATTCGGGTCCCGATTTTGGCTCAGCAAGTGGCATGACTCATGTCCAACCTTCGAACTTCAGATATCATTGCCAAAATTTGAGACTCGATAATAGGTATGCTCCAATGACAGCAACAGTAGGCAGGATTTGGGGTCTGGTAAAGGGTTAGGACGTCCCATCAGCCTTGTCCTTTGGGTAAACCTCTTTAGGACCCCTAAATTACCATATCGTTATTATTATTATTATATTCTTTAACGTTTAAAATATAGCGAAATTATACCGGACCTCTTTAAAGGTATAAAACGTACTTTTATTTATTTATTTATCCTTTAATAATATATATATAATTTTAAAATTAAAGGAATATTTTATATTTTTTAATTTATTTCTATAACTTTTATTTATTCTATTTTAAATATTTAATTTTACTTTTAATAACGTTTTTTATTCTATATAATATTTTTTATAACCGTAACTTTATAATATTTTTAAGGTTTCTTTTAAATATTTTATTAACCTTTAAATTATAATTATTTTTATCGATTTATTTTATAATATTTTTCTATTATTTTCTTTTATTTTTTTATTTCCTTTATATTTAAAAATAATCCTATTTTAAATATTTATATTTAATAATAATATAAAAAAAGTATAATAAAAATATATTATTTCGCCGCTTAAAGGATAACGATTTTTAACTCTTTTAATTTTTTATTTAAAAGATTTAATATAAATATATAAAAAATATATAAATTACGCTTTTAATATATATAATATAATTATAGTTATCCTTTTAAAAAGTAGATTTTAATAAAGTAATTTATAATTTAATATTATTTATTAAATTTAATTAAATTTTAAAAAAGTTATATTTAATATAATTTAAATAAAGTATTTAAAAAATCCTTATTTATTTAATATAATAATATCGGAAAATTATTATTTCGTTAAAATTTACCGTCTTTTTTAAATAACGGTTTTAACGATTTAAATTAATTATTTAATAATATTTAATTATATTTATAATAAATTATATATTATATAATTTTTATAATTTAATTAAAATTATTATATAAATATAAATAATAAATTTCTATATTTAAATATTTAAATTTATCGTAATATTATTTATAATTATTATAAATCGTAATTATTTATAAATATTAATCGAATTATTTTTAAAAAAACTTTAACGTTTTAAAATATTTATTAAATTTATATTAAATATTAACGTTTTCTAAATTAAAAGAATAATTAATATTTATTTATTATTTTATTATTTATTCCTTTAATTTTATTTTAATCCTTAATTTAATTCTTATTGTTATAAATTTAAATTCTAGATTTAAAAATTTAAACTTTACTTTTAATTTAATTAAAGCGTTTACTTTTTTATTCTTTTTAATACCTTTATAATTTAAACTTTATTTTAAAGTAATATAACTTAAATCTATTAAATAATAAATTGTAATAAATATTTATTATAATATAAATAATACGTCTTTTGAAATAACCGTTATATTATTTATATAAAGAATAATTTTATTATTTAGAAATTATTTCAAGGTTTTTTAAAAGTTTTATAAAATATTTAAAGTTTTTATATTATATACGATTTTATATTTATTTATATTACCTTTTCTTTTAATATCGACGGTTATTTTTATATATATAATATAATTATATTTTAATTCTTCTTTAAACTATAATCTATCGAAAAAAATAATAATTTTTTATAATATTTAATCTTTAAATTAAATATTAAAGGCTTTCGTTATTTATTTATTTTTATTTTTTTAATAAAGTTTTTTTATAAATTAATAATAAATTTAAATATATATAATACTATTTTTTTTTATATATCTTAAATATTATATTATTAATTTTAAATTAATTTTAAATAATCTAATTTTCTTAACTTTTTTAATTTTTAATTTTATTTTAAAAATAACTTTAATTATTAATAAATATCTTTTATATATTATTTTAATTCGTAATAAATACTTATACTTTACTTTTTAAAAGGCGAGTTATATCGTAAATAATTTATTAATTTTAAATAAAATATTATTAAAAACTATTCTTTATATAAAATAAACCGTTTTAAACAATTTATAAATTATTTTATTTAATAAATTAATAAATTTATTTTATTTAATATAAATTTTTCTATTTTAATTTTTAGTAAACTTTTATATTATATATTTTATATTTTTATATTAAACTTTATAATTATATAATATAATTAACAAAATTATAATTTAAATGATTTTTTATAAATTATTTATTAAATTTATATCTTTTTTTATTTTTAAATTTAATTTTTAATAATTTAAATAAAGGATCTTTTTTTCTTTTAATTAAAAGTATAAATTTAATTTCTTTTAATATTATATTAATAATAAGATTAAATTTATTTTTAAAACTTTTAATAAAATAAATCGCTTTTATTTTTATTTAATATAAATTAAATTTTATATTTAATATTATAATGGAGAATTTTATTAATTTTTATATTAACTTTTTTAACGGTTTCTTTAAAAGTTTTATTTATAATAAAAATAATTAAATTATTTATATAATAATATTTAACTTTAATTTTATTTATAAACTTTAATAAATATAATATATAAAATACTAATAATTAAAGTAAATTTTAAAAGGTTTTATAATTAATAAATTTTATATTAAATTTAATTCTATTAAACTTTATATTATTTAATTTACCTTTTAAAAAGCTACTTATTAACTTTAAATATTATATAAATTACCTTTAATTAATTATTTAATATAATAATTTATTATATAAAAATATATTAAATATTTTAAAAATATATATTAAAATTATTATAATTATTAATTTAAAATTTAAAGCGATTTCGATATTATATATTAAAGTTATAATTAAATTTATAAAGTTTCGTTTAAATATAACTTTAATATATTAAAAGTTAATAATACTTACTTTAAATATTATTTAAACTATCCTTTATATAATTAACCTTTTTAAACCTTTATTATAAATTAAAAGTAATATTATAAACCTTTATAAATAATATATAATAAAATCCTTTTTATTAATTTTTAAAATTATAACGATTAATTTTTCTTTAAAATAATTTAAAAATACTTTTAATTTTAAATATATTTTTAATAATCTTTTATAATATTTATTTATAATAAATTATATAACTTTTAAATATTTTATTATAATAACGTTTATATTTAAAGATATTATTATTACTTTTATTAAAAACTTTTTAATTTCCTTTAAAGTTATTTTAATATCCTATTTTAATATATTTATTATAATATTCGAGGGATTTTTTAAATTATTTTTAATATTAAATTAAAATAAAGATTTATTTTAAAAGTAAATTATTTTCTTTTTAGAATCCTTAATTATACTTTAATCGTTATTTTTTAATAATAAATATTATTTATTATAAATATTTTATATTAATTAATAATAAAAATAAATTTTTTATTTATATTAATTAATAATAAAAATAAATTTTTTATTTATATTTATAATATCGATTAATTTCTTTTAAAAGTTTCTTTTAATACTTTCAATTATAATATAAGATATTCTATATTTTATAAAGCTTTAAATAAAGTTATTAATTTTTTAATTAATTTATATTTTAATATATTCTTTTCTATTTTATAAAGGACGTTAATTTATTATTTATATTAAAAAGAAAATTTATATAAAATTTATTACCTTTTATATAATAAAATAAATTAAATAAATATATAAATTAATTAATTATATAATAATCGATTAAAAATAAATTAATAATAATATATTTATTAAAAAATTATTCGTTAATTTCGATTCCTTTATTTCCTATTTATCGATATTTCGGCATTATCTATTTCGTTATTTCGTTTCGATAAATTTTCGAATAACGATTAAAGATTAACGCGACCTTTTATTTTATATTTATATAACCTTCCTTTAACTTTATAAAAACGCGATATTTATTATTAAAATCGCGAAATAATCGATTATTATTTTTCTTAATTTCCTTTTTCGCCTTTATTTTTTATTAAATAATAAAAAAAGAATATAAATATAAAACTATTTTTTATTTCGACTTTTAAAGTATCGTATTATCGATAATTTTAACGATATCGGGGTAAATTAATTTTAATTAATTAATATATTTAATAAAATATATTAATTTTAAAACGTTATAATATATAATTAATAAAATAATTTCTTTAAAATTATTAAAGGCGCTTTTTATAAATACGTACGATATAACATCGTTATTAATATTAATATTTATTATAATATATATAAATAGGTATTAAAATTTAAATAAATATTTATATATTTAATAATATATAAAAGATTAAAGTTAAATAAAAAATAATAATATATATATATATATATATATATAATAAAATAAAGAGATAAATTATAAATTTTAAAGAATATATATTATAAAAATTTATATTTATTTTTAAAAGCTTTCTTTAAAAATTTACGTAAAATCGGTATTTATATATATTAATTTTAAAAACTTTATTATTCGATATAAATAATTTCTAATAAATTTTAAATTTATATAATACGAATAAATATAATAATTCCTTTCTTAATAATTAAATATAATATTATTATAAATCCCGAATTTATTTTAAACTTTATATCGTAAAGGATAATAAATAATTATAATCGAAAGTTATAATAAAAAGGGGGTTTAATATTTATTATTTATTATTATTAAAAATTTAATTTTTTTAACTTTATTATTTAAAATATTTATTTATTTTAATATAAAGTTATTATTAATTTATATTATTATTTATTTATTTTTTATTATTTATATTAATTATATATAATATATATTAAAATAAAATTTAAATAAATATTAAATAATATTTAATTATTTTATTAATTATAAATAAAAACCCTTTTAAAAATTTTAAAATAATAAAATAATAATTTAAAGCGTTATTTAAATTTATATTAATATAAACTTTAATACTTAAAATATTATAAAAAAGTAAATTAATTATATAATTATAATCTTTTTTTTAATTATTTTTTCTTATTTTAATATAAATTTTTATTTCCTTTATAAATATTATATTTATTTTTAATATTTAACTATATAATTTAAAGCTTTTTAAGTTTATATATATTTTAAACTCCTATTTTAAATAATATATATTAACGTCTTTTATCATTAATATTTTAAGTAATAATTTAAAGTTAAATAAATAATTAATAATATAATTAATACTTTATTTTTTATAATAAATTTATATATTATAAAATTTTATTTTAAATTAAAATAAGTTTGAATTATAAATTATTTATTTTTATATTATATATAAAGTTTTATCTTTTTAAGTATATATTATTACTTTAAATATAATTAATTAATTATTATTTTATTTATTTTTAAATTTAAAAGCTTTATAATTTAAATACGGTTAAATTTTAATATTATTATTAATTTATAATTTTATAATTATAATAATATCGGTTTAATATTTATTATTATAATAATATAAAAATAATTTATATATAAAACCTTACTTTATTACGTTAATATAAATTATTTATAACGATTTTAACGTTTTAATTTCTTTAATTATTTAATAATAATATTATCTTTACTTTCTTTTTTTATTTATAAATTTAATTTAAAGTTTATTTTAATAAATCGAATTTTATTATTATAAATAATAAATATTAATTTAATTTTTAAATTAAATTATTACCTTACTTTTAAAATAAATGTTTTAACTTTATTCTTTTTAATTTTAATATCGTTAAATAATATTTTTAAATTTTATAATATAAATTTAAATATTTTAAAGGATTTATAAGCTTTAATAAATATATTAATTTTATTTTTAAAATCCGTTTAATTTTTAATAAATTATTTCTTTAAAGTTTATTTAAAATCTTTTCGATTTAAATTAAACTCTATTTTTTCCTTTTTTTTAATTTCCTCTTTTTTTTTTCTTCTTTTTTTTTTTTTTTTTTTCTTCTTTTATTATTATATTATTATTTTAAACCGTCTCCTTTTCCTTATTTTTATTCTTTTTATTTAAAAAATTAAAATTAAAGTTTAAAAAAAGGTATTTTTAAAGTTATTCAATTTAACGTTAATTTCGTTAAAAAAAATAATATTATTATATTCGCTATTATAAAACGTTTATAATTATTATTACTTTTTTAAGTTTTAAATATAAAAGTTTTATCTTTTATAAATAAATATTTAATATTATTAAATTTATATTTTTTAATAAATTTAATATTATTTAAATATTATATCTTTTTAAATTTTAAAAAGTTAATTAAAATTAATTTATTTTTAACTTTATATAATTTAATTAAATAATTTTTATAATTAATAGAATAAAAGTTTAAATAATTAATATATTTTTTAAAATTAATATATTTATTTTTAAATTAATTAATATATTAATCTTTTCTTTAATCGTATTCTTTATAATATTTAACTTTAAAATAACGGCGAATAATATAATAACTTTAATAATTATCCTTATATTATATAATCGATAATTATTTATTAATTTTCCTATTAAAATTATTTTTAATAAATAGTTTAAATTTTAAAATATTTTTAAAATATAAAACGATTTAAATAATATTATATATTTTTAAATTAACGTTATATTTAAAAGAATAAATATTAATAAATATAAAATTAATATAAATTTTATATTTTATTTTAATTATTTTTATAATAATTTATATAATTTAATCTTTATTAATATAACTTAAAGTCGAAATTAATATTTTAAAAATTATATAAATAATTTAACGTTATAAAATTATTATTTTTATAAAATTTAAAACTCTTTTAATAACCTTTTAATTTTCTTTCTTTATAAAACTATTTTTAATAATATTATTAATTAAATTAATAAATTAATTAATATTAATATAATATAAACTTTTAATATTTTTAATTTTAATAAAATTCTTTTTTTAAAATTAATTTAATAAATAACGGATTTAATTTTATTATTAAATAATCTTTTTCAATTTTTATTAAGAATTTATATATATAACTTTCCTTTAACTTTTTAATAAAAACTTTAAAAATTATAAATAATATTATAAATTTATTTTAAAACTTATTATTAAAGTTTAATATTACCTTTTATTTTATAACGTTTAAATAAAATAATAAAGAATCGATAATATATATAATAATAATAAAAGGTTTCGTTAATATTTTAAATATAAATTAATGTATATTATATATTATAATACCTTCTATCTTTAAAAAAAAGAATACCGTTATAAAATTTTAATGTTTATTTTTTATAAATTCTTTCGTAATATAAATAATATATTAATTTATATTAAAAGTCGATATTATTTAATTAAACGTTTATAATTTTAACAAAATTTATATAAAGTTTTTTAATAATATCGAATTTATAAATTTCTCTCGTAAAATAATTTTAAAATCTTTTTATTAAAGAAAGTTAAATTTTAATAATTTAATTTTATTCCTATATATTTTTAAAAACGTAAAATAATATTTATTTAAATCTTTTATATTTAAAATTTTAATATAATAAGAAATTAATTATTATTTTTATTATTTTATTTAAATTAAATATAATAATCCTTTAATATAATATTATAAGTTTAAAATTTTAATAACGTAACCTCGAAGCGGTCGTTATTATTATTAAATTTAAACCTTTAATATTTTAAATTTAAACGTTAAAATAATATAATATTTAAAAAATAAATAATATATACGTTAAGAAATTTATAATATTTAAGAGGGAAGGTATAAATTACCATGTCGAAGAGTGGATCGACTTGGGGGCGAGGCTCTATGACGTAGCCTTCGCCCGTGGCCATTCGCATTGTGTAGTCAATCTAGATGACGAAGAAATGCCAATTCCTCTCAAAGAATAGTTCATAATCACTGCCGCAAAGACGAAACAAGGTCCTTCCTGCAGTTCTTCGTAGACCACATTGAATGCGCCGCCGTCGATAATAATATTCTGGAAAACACCAGCCCAGCGAACCATTTTATTGGCCCACCCATAAGGCTGAGTGCGGACTCTAATTTGAAAGAGGCCCCCACGCATCTGATGGTGGTCAGCAGCGTCGAAGGGGGCTGGCGGCTCACACGTTGGCCAAATTCCCCCTTTTAAGCCCACTTCCCCTCTGCCTGAACTCGCCAGACTCTTCCAACCTTGAGACGTAGATGTGGTGCGTAAGAATACTTCCGACCCCTTTGCACCATGTCCGACACAATCCGGTCCAGGCGACTCTTCACTGTGGGAGTATTGTTGAGACTATGCATATTATCTATCGCCGAAGGGCAAGTTTGCTATCTTCCCGACGGCACAGTCGCCCAAAACCATATGCCTTGTAGTAAGGCCGGAGGCGCATGCTGCTACTCCGCAGACGATGCGCACCGCGATGCATGTTACAGCAACGGTCTTTGCCAGAGTCTTTGGTTTGGACACATCTATCGCGGCGCATGTACAGATCAAGCTTGGGGAAACAGCTGCCCTAATGTTTGCATTGATGGTAAGTAGAACGGGACCGTGGATGATTCTGGATGACACTTGTTACTGAAACGTGAAAGCAGACAACAGTAGGGATTACCTCCATATCTGTCCCGACAAGGCAGGAGTCTGGTGCTGTAACCTGGTGAATTCGACGGCCGACTGTTGTTCCGAAGGAAAGGGTATCAGCTGGAACAACGCAACGCTTGTCAACTATGCCCTGGAACCTCGACAGACCGACTATACTTTCGAAATGACCGAGGCATACATTACGGTTCCGGCTGCCACTGATCAATCTTCGATTGGGCCACGCATTGTCACCAGTTGCAGTTCAAGCTCAAGCTCACCTGCAACCGCGACTCCATCGACTGCCATGAGCACCCCCGTGCCGACACCGACGGATACATGCCCGCCGGGGCCCAGCGTTGATTTTACAGCAGCAGGTCTCGGTGCGGGCCTAGGCGTTCCCCTAATTGCCGTGTCTGCTGCCTTGCTGTGGATGCTTGCGAAACAGCGATATCATCGGTCGCAGACTACGACTAGCACGAACCAGGTAGCACAGCAGAAGAACATGATAATATCCGTGCAACATCAGGCAGACGACATGAGGTGTGGATCTATTGGAGGCCAGCGCAATTGGGATAAACCTGAATTGTCAGGAGACCATGGTCTCATCGTTGCAGAGTTGAACTAGGGCAATGTTAGAAATTCACAGGCGACTTCTGATCTCATTGGCGATGGACGATTGACTGTATTTGTAATCAACCCACTCTAAAGGTAGCTGGCAGTGAGGCGACAGGTTTGAAAAGGGCGGTGCAGAAGATAATTATGGGTAAATCTCGAAGGACGGGTGTATGATGCGAATACATGATATGACATAGCACTGTTAGACATTTTACGAAAAAGGGAGGGGAATGCTCCTCTGAACAATAATACCACTGTCATATCGATTATGTGCAGGGATCGCGCCACTCAAGGACTCGCGGCCACTTCAACCTCGACAGTCACCCAGACTGTTGCATCATCGACAACTACTACGACTGGCTTTGACGGCAACCCAACTCCACAATAGGAACAAGCACCCAGAACCCCGGCGGTGGCAACGCCCAGAGGTATCGCCACACAGAGCTTCCCGTCTGGTCGCATCACCTCGGCATACCCTTGTCTCGGCGTCCCTGCCAAGACCGTCAGTGTTACCTATACCGCCCCCACCGCCATCACGACCAGCACTGTCCAAGCACCGGCGACCACTACCGTCACCGTCTCCACTCAAGCTCTGCTGACGACGACCACCACCAATATCGGCGTCCAGACCGTCTGGGTAACGGCGCCTACGCCCGCGAACCTCGACTTCGAGCAGGGGCCGCAGGGAGAGCACGTGGGAGTGGTCCGCCAGCGACCAAGGCCGGACCCTCGGCAACGTCCAGACGCCCGACCTGCACAACAAGCCCACCTGGGCCTTCAACGCCCAAAGCGCGCAGAACGCAGGGGGCGTCGTCGCCATCAACACCAACTACTACCACCGCTTCTACCTGCGGGCGGGGCCGACGTACCGCATCTCCCTCTCGGTCAAGACGACGGCGCTCGATCCCCAGTACAACACCGCCATCGACCTCCTGGTGCAGTCGGCCTGCTACAAGGACTTCCAGCTGACCAACGGGACGGCCCTGGGCAATGACTGGTACTACTACAGCATGGACTTTGTCGTCTCCCAGGCCAATCAGGGCTACTGCAACGTCTACACGCTGTTCCTGCAGAGGACGGTGCCGGGCAGCCACTCTGTGGACAACTATGCCATCGACCGATTGAATTGAGGAAATGGATAAGCAGGAAGGGGGGCGGCACAAGAATGTAGATACATAAGCAGTGGTTGTTATTATAGCTACCTCTAACGGAGAACCCGCACCAGCGTATTTTCTCCCGACATCTCAATTCCATGGCTCATCGTCCACATTTGCACAAGAGGTACTGGGTATTGCCCTTCAACAGCGGCGTCTGTCTCTCATTTCGTGAGATGATTTACGATCACCGCAGTCCTCGCCTTCAGATAGGACCGCGTCCATAGCGGCTTCTGCCCAGCGCTCAGCACCGGATAGGACTCTTGCGAAAGCAGCAGCGGGGTGAGCGAGGACTTCCAGATCAGGTGCTCTGCGCGGTGCGTTCGATAGATTATCGCCACGAGGAATATGCTCGCGGCGAGTACCAGGGTAGCCGGTAAGGTAAGCCATGCCCAGCGAACCTCAATGATGACCACTTCATCTAAGACGTCAACGGGGGTCACGGTGGCGTTGGGTCCGTTGAGCATGCTGTACGAGATAGCGGCTGAAATGTTGGTCATGGTGGCGGGTATATCAAGGCTATCGTATAGAACAGCAGTTGTAGAGCCAAAGTTACGGACTTCCTGGTCAGGAACACCATACATGCCTTGGAGAATTCTAGCGATGTTGCCGTAATCGCCGCCGTTGATGATGAAAGTCTTGTTGTAGGGAAAGGTGGGGTTTAGTACACGGTACGCCCATAGTAAGTTCCCCCTCTGCCAGTCAATCTCCGTCTGGGTCGTATTCGGGGGCAATAACTGATACGTTGTTGTAGTTCCTGGTCGGATAGTACCGTGAATGACGATCCAGTCGGTGTACTCTACTGCGCACAATTTGAATGCGCACTCGTAGATGTGCATACTGTCTCTCCAATCGCCGGGGCCGGGTCGCAGTTGGGCTACAGCGAAACCACAAAGTGTATCTAACACTTCGGAATCGTCTGGTGACTCACCGGATACCCATGCTTGTGTATCTTGGGGCTTCCGCCATGGATTGATGGGTGTACTACCCTGGATTAGGTAGCCACCAGGCGTGTAAAAATTGCATCCGTCGACTTCGGATGATGTGTCATTCGAATATGTGGTGCAATTTGGTCTGGTAGACGATGTGACGTCTTTGCAGTTGCAAGTGACACCCATCGAAGAGAATGGTGGATACCTACAGAGCGATCCTGGGCAAGATAGATCTGGGTGTTGAGGTATGTTGTAGAGTGCCAGCATCACGGCCCTCTGTACGGGAGTATCTAGACCCCTTTCATATATAGATCGATCTTTGGTCCCTGACTTAGATGTAGCTCAGGAAACAACTCGAAAGATTTAACTCACTATTGATATCTTCCAGCGATTGGCCCCTGTCGAAAATCTGGGAGGTCTTCAGCTCAGAATGAGCCCCATCTACAGGAACGAGTTTCGTCTCGAAGCTAATGATCTGCTGTGTAAATGGGTCCATTGTGACAGCCGCCAAGAGTAGCATACACCCTAGGTATGGCATCAGCGATTTGGTTGGTTTCTTGCGTATGAACTGGATTGAACCCCATGGGCCTCTGCTAGCGTTGTCAAATTCCTGCAGCTTCGTTACCCTGGATGCCGGTCAGCTTACGTCCGGCTTCCCGGAGTGGTCACATGTGCTGGGGTTGCATACCTGTCCGCTTTCTTGGATTGAAGAAGATGCAGCCATTTCATCTGACTGATACATTCTGATACGGGCTGAACGAGACATGCCTTTGAAGCGGTCGAGAGGACGGAGATGAACGCATTAGGAGAGACAGCGAGATTCCAAGTCGACAGCGGTCGATTTCGTATCTGCGAAAGCAGTATTATGATGCCGAGCAAGCACAGCACTGAGAGTAGAGAACTCCCGATCTCCAGCCACCAATCGGTCTTGGAGAAGTAGCGGGAGAGACTCCTACCAATCTTCCATGAGTGCTTCTTGTATCCTCGAGTGGAGGTTCTTGGGTGCCCGATTAGAGGATCCATTGTGTTGAAACGTATGGGAGCGAGTTGGATGGAGGGGGGGAAACTAAGCACTTCGTTCATTCGGCTACGTCTTATGTCGGATCGCGGTGCCAAAGCGTCGAATGGACCAATTTAGAGCCGCATTTATCGATCTTCGGGCGTGTGGATATTGGAGTAGTACACAACTGACGTTTGGCGAGAGTGCGACGCCTTGCTGCCTGAGGTGTGGTATCATTCGCCTCTACTGTGCCGCGTCAGGTCGTACCATAACAGAAAGGCAAAAGGTTCCACTATACAGCCCGTGAGACGAAAGTGGCACAGGCAACGGCTTGTGCCAACATGGTGGGCTTTCTGATACACACTCGCGTAGCGCTAATGCGCATAGCTCGAAGAAATAGAAATCTGCGTTTCCCAGGAATTATAGTTCAACGTAGTACTAGTGCTTCCTTCTAAGAAGGCGCAGAACAATTGCTACGTGAGAACGGAAATATCGGTCCAAGGCTAGATGTTCTTCGCTTTTTGGGGATCCACCAGGACCAGAGCCTGATGCAGTTGCGGTAGTCCCTCAAAGTACCAAGCCTCGTGTACGACATGGTGGAACGTCTCGAGTCACTTGCCTTCCTCCTTCCTTCCTGATTTTCTGGCGCTGCCCCGGCGTCATGACCTGCACCGCCTCGGCGAAGTGGACGTCGGGATAGATCCCATGGCGGTCATAGGTACTCACGCGCGGCGACCGTGTCACGTAACAGCAGTGGAGCATACCACGCATGACGGCGAGAACGTGTAAGCGGTTGGCGTAGGACCGGTGCCGCTTCACGGCGGAGGAGATGAAGGGATGTGTGCGTCTGGGTCTCTACCATTCGCGGGCTGCCAACGGGGGCCAGGAGGTACTGGCCCTGAATGGCAACGTCTAGGTCTAGGGCGATGACAGGATCGCTCATTACAGGGTTGACCAGTATATGGACGAGGGCGAGAGAACATCTCCTTTTCGGAGTCTAATCGGCCAATCTTGTGGTAGAGGTTGATCATGCGGCTGGTATTGTCCGGCTCTTGGCATGCAGACGCTCCTACATGGGGGTAGATGCAGGTCAAAACTTTCCCGGCGCCGATCAGCGGGGCAACAGGAATAGAAGCGCGAGATGCAGCGAGCTGTGCTAAGTCGGGCTAGCCGTGATTGACGTAGTTCACAAAGCCAAGGTTGCGACGCGCCTGTAAGGTATTTACGATTAAGTGCTTGGCTGCGGAACCCCGCTAAGATTGGACTGGGAGATCCCCTAGCCAGAGCTGGGACCCCTGATCAAAAAGACTGCCGCCCGTAGCACTACCAACATCACCAACGCCTTGTTGCCAACCTTAAATCAACTGCAAGGCACTACCAGAGTGCTATGAAAGGAAAACCTATGTCACGTATCATTACTCTTTATTCAACAACCACCAGTTAGCGCCCACCCTTATCTTCAAGTCGTCTCTATCTACTTTGGAGAGGCTAGGCCACCATATCGTCGCTTGAACGAAAACCGGAACCGATCCATTCTGGACATCCTGTCCAAAACGGCCGTCTTGAGCCGGATCACCTGTTCGCGAGAGAAAGTGTTGCGTTTCCAGTCGTAAGAGCAGAGTGCCGCGCGCTGCATGCCACCCTCCTGCCCGCAGACGATGACCGCCGTCGGGGGCCGGGCTGCCTGGAAGGCCATGGCCGTCATGGAAAATGTATCCACGATGGTGAAAGTATGCAGTGTGTTGCCGCCCTTGTCCATGTTGTAGCTGGGGCGAGGTGGCAAACCAATACACGCGCCCTTTTCAGCGCCTGTAGACTCCTTGTGGCGCGAGAGGGTGCTTCCAGCCACGCTCCATTCAAGGCGCCCGCGGTTGCAGCCGAAGAGGTACTCTTCCACCATCCCCAAGTCGCTGGGAACGCCCTCCATTCCCACGAACGAGGCCTGCGTGTCCCAGAACTTCCCGATGTAGAGTTTCCGGATCATGGCGGGTGCGGCAAGGGAAATGCCGATAGTGACGAACAGGAAGAACATGATAATAACCAACGTCCAAATCTGAGTTGAACTTGCGCCGGTGGGGTTTGAATTGGATGGTTGCAGATCGTTATTTCTCGCGTTGTCATTGGTTCCGGCATTGCGTTGTTTGGCTGCGGTATCTGCACCGACGACAATGGCGGCAGTATTTAATGCGAGAGCTATCCAAATCGCGAGCCAACCCGGATTGCTGCGCAAAACCCACTGGCTGAATGTCCTTTTCCAGGTGCGGCGGGTGAAGAAATACACCGGTTCCACTGATATTTGGCGTCGTTAGCATCCAGTAATTCAAGTGATAAACAGAATCACCTGGGGACGCCATTTGCCCAAGAAGAACAAACTTACTTGAATTCCACCGTATCGTAGCACCATAGGCCCCGTCCAAGATGACTGTCTCGTCATCCGCGATACCTGCAACCTGACATTTCGGTTGGATGTCCCAGAGCTTCGAGCCCCAAAAGTCTTTCTGGTAGTGCCAGGGCTTGTCGGGTTCGAGTGGCTGCACGCATACAAGGCGTTCCAGGAATGCCTCCGAGTCGTTGGCCAGTGAGAGTCTAGCAAAGGCCTCGAACTCCGAGTCGGTCGTATTGACTTCTGGGCGTCGACGCAGAAGACCCATCAAGGCATAGGCCGCGTCTCCGTCGAACCTTTTGTCCTGAACCCGATTCTGGAAACACTCCAGGGCGATGCTGAGTAGCTCTAGAGGCTCTAGGTGGATAGCCGACTCATAATGGTCGATCAGCTGGCGAACACGAGTGGCATCCTTCCAGACGGAGCGTGCAGCAAAGTTTCTCTTTTCCCATTGCTCTGGTGGGTTGGGCCCCCCGATGGCAAATATCTTCACGGGCCTCTGAGGTGGAACGAGCAAGATCTCAGGCAAGGTCCACATCCTCGAACCCCAGACCTGCATCCACTCTGTGAAAGCTGCCGGACTGTACATCTGGGCGCATTCATCCAGCCATTCGTTGCATGCCTCTTCGGTGAATGGTCTTGACGGCTGAGGCTTCCTGCTGGGGCCGACGAGGATGACCATAGAGTGAGCAGCACGCGCAACCTCGCAGATTCTATAAACCTCAGGATTGTTAACTTTAGCCGCGGTAGACCCGTCTGTATTTGGGATGCACTTGAAATCCCACCAGAACGCCTTCAAACCTGCCTTGTGTGCCGCTTCGATCCCGTGTCTCTCTAGTGTTGCCCGGTTGTAATCCCCCAATCGAAGGAGGTTCTTCCGTTCCTGGATATCCGTTATATTCTTGTCATTCAACCAGTCTTCAGTGAAGACGCCGAACTGTGCCCGGGTATACGAGAGAAACACAAAGTCGGTTTCGGAATGACCGCCGTGCTGATCGACCCAGTCATCAACCCTACTAGTCTCGTACCCGATTGGTGCTCCACTTTTGTCGTACTTCAAGAAACAGAGATGACTCGGTCCAAAGCCACGTTTCATCATGTTCTCTTCATCAAGTTTCTCCACTTCAGTAGTACTGCTAGCCTGAGCAGTGGACGCTTGAGATGTCGTCCTTGTAGAAGGTGGCCTTGTTGTGTGCTCAAAGGTCTGTCGACCTCCAAAGGCGTTGGCAGGGTCTGCGTAAGGACTTGACGTCCAGTAACCCATCTCGATGTCTTTTTGGTTATTTCGCTGGGCCTTGGAAACGAGGGAGATGGTGGAGTTATAAGCTGTCGTAACCGACATCTCTCCATCATCTGGGTTCTGGAGTAACAACCGGTATGTCTCATCATCTTCACCCTCTCGGCGGTCCTCTTTGCGGTTGCGCGCCACTTTAGCGTACTGACGATCGTAGGCGCGGACCGGGTCATAATTTCCACCATTCCTCTGAGTGCCGCCCACATCATGCGGAATCAAAAGCTGGTCAACATATCAGACTAAGATCCAATGAGTGGGAAGGCTCTCGAAAGACTCACCACGAAGAATAACAGGAAACAGGAAGTGACCCACGCCCAGGGAGAGGACTCCGCCCACTGGGCCAGGGTGATCATCTTCGAGATCCGTTTTCTCAGCCTTCCAGATCTTCTCCACCTTCCAGTACCTGGAGTTCCACCGTACTCGAGCGTTCGGACTGTGGCTCGGTAAAGGGGAGGAATGGGGGAAAGTAACGGGTCCAAGGAGAAGGAATGCGCCCACTGCGACATGCGAGTCAGTAAGGAGACGGCACCGACAGGTTTCAGTGTTGGGTTCGTCGCTTCCTGAACAACCAGCGGAACGAGCTTTCCACTCTCGGGGTTCAGGTACTTCTCGTCGTCCTGTTCGTTCGGGGGAACCTCGATGAGACGCCCAAAGGCGTCGTGATGCTTGTGGACATTCGTTGCCATATTCGACGACGTGAGAAATTGAATTCTTGCTGTTTAAGTGAGGAGTGTGAAGAAGATGTAAATGCACATCGGCGGAAATAATCACAGCTTAAGTAGGAAAAGTCTTGAACTGTTTGGATTGTCCGTTTCTGCGCCCAGAGGGACCTAATACTATCACCGCGATTCAGATCTCCTGCGATCTATGTTTAGCTGATCTTGTGTAACGTATTGAGGCTGGCCCATGATGATACTCACCTCGGCCCCTGAAATCAAAAGAGATTCATGATTGATTGGGTCTCGGGGTTTGAGTATGCGGCCATAGACGCCATCGCGCCAAGGTCTTTGGGGATTGTGTTATGAGACTGCGCCATGGTTCACACGACATAGAAGAAATGTCCATTCGACGGTCGAACCTCGTCTTTGATGAGGCGTCAGGCTAAAACATTCTTGAAGCCCCTTGAGGTATCAGAGGGACCTTGAATGCGACTGTCCAAAAAGTGTTTTCACTTACATTGCGCATATTGTGGTAAGTAAGCGCCAGGAACCGCAATAAGACGCGCCACCGTTCAGGGGAAACAACAACACAATCCAGGTCTCAGGGCTTAGGGCAGGCTACAGCTGGTCCTGCAACTTCAAAGTAAGGCTGAGACGTTAGGCAACCGCCCAAAAAGATTTTCTTCAGCCCCGAATCCTTCAGCAGCCCACCGTTAGCCGCCGTGGAGTAAGCAAGCAGGATAAGGTTGTGGCGCTCAGCTATCGCCCGTCAATACACACTAGGGTACACCGTTCTTCGGGCGCTTCGCATAGCACACGATGATTGGCAAGAGAGATTTACGTTGGGGGCCTTCCAGAACTCGCAGTAAGATCTCATCGCCGTCCTCTGCATAATCGCGGTCCACCTGGCCATGCTGGCCGTGATGCTCGTTTTGTCGCCTTCCAAGACTCAGACGCCTATGTTCGGAAACGCCTGGCAAGCGGTGGCACAGACCATCAGCGAAGAAACGCTGCCCGTTCTCTCCCTCGCCGACCAGATGACTGACACGGAGCTGCGCAAGGCCCTGGGGAGTGGAGTGGATCTCGCTCGAGAAGGGGTGGTTTGCAACCGGAAAAACGGGAGGGTCGGGTTCCAATCAAGGTACATCTGACAGTGTCTGGATAAAGAACGTGATCCTTTTCAGCTACCAATCTTCTCGTTATTGACACTCGCAGTATACCCATACACCTTTCATCAGTCCTCTCATTACATACGTTTAGTTTCGTATCGTCGAATAGCCCGTAGACTCAACACTAAGAAATAAGAAAATGCCGTGTCTGCTGTTCATCATATGCATCAATAGTCATCATCATCTTCCTCGCCCTCCTCCTCCTCATCCAACAGCCTGTCATGGTAGTACGGACGGCCGGGCGACACTCTCTTGTATCCACACGTGCCACTGACAAAGCCAAGTTCGAGGTCGTTGCGACACTCCGGGAGCTCCTTGTAGAGGTCAGTAACTTGGGGGTCATTTCTCAGCAATCGCTCCCAATCATCGCTGTCCAGTATTCTCTGGAAGATAGTGGAGATTTGGTGATTCACAGTACCCCCTTCTTCCAGAAAGGCCTCCAAGACCGGCTGCTCTTCATCGGACACCAAGTCGAGGATGTTGTCTTCGCTTGGAATCATTCTCTTCTGGAGACATTCGGTGAACGGCTTGGACAATATCTCTTTCCCTTGATCCATGCAGTCGTCATCTTCAGGCATCAGCTCATCCTCATCGCGTTGAATCGCAGCCTGTTCTATGAGCATGCGTCTCATTCTTGGACTGAGAAATCCACCGATGCACTCCCCGCAAGTGCAACCATATCTGATACGTAGAGTATGGTGAATAGTATCCACTTCAGGATGGATCAGACGAGCCTCATCGTCGGTTGCGAAAGACATCTGAGTTATCTCCTCCCGCGAGAACTTGGTCAGGTCGAACACATCCGCCCCAGAAAGGAACCCTGCGCAGGTGATGGAGCGTGGGCCGAACCCAGTAAACCGATCTGACACCACTTCCAGCATGTCCAAATAGCCCTTCCTAGTCCTCAGTTGCTCCATAACGGTCTGCAAAGCTTCAAGGGGTGTATCACCATCTCGGTTACGTGCTGTTGCCAGACTGGGACATCGAGTCACGATACACTTGACTACCTCCAGGCTGCCGTTCATTGCAGCCAGGTGGAGCACCGTGTTTCCCTCCTCGTCAGTGGCGAACCAGCGCTCGTCCTCGGCATTTCCTGGAAGGGCTTCCTCCAGCTGACGGAGGGTCTCGGCATTGGGGGCCCTGATTCTCAATACACTGGTGATGACTTGACGGACATGCTCAAGCATGGCGTTGTAAGCGCCCGTGTGCTGCGGCGGATCCCATTCCTTTGAGATATCCAACTGTCGGGAAGGGTGATCCACTTGGTCCGTAAAGGCGAACCAGGGAGAGGTACCTATCCTTCGAAACCCCAAGGACCGCCAAAAGCGTTTGGAAGTTGCCAGAGCGCCCATAGCCTCGTCCCGATCTGTTTCATCGGCGTCTTGAAGAACAATCCCGGGCCCTACCACCGCCACGTACTTTCGGTGTCCGGCACTGCCACGGACATGGTCCAGAACGGCATGGGCGACTTTCGTGCCCACGCCACGACGACGGGCTTCAGACTCCACCCTGAGCTTCTCAATAAGCAGGATGTCGCCGTGGTCGAGCTCACGGCCCCAAACACCGGAGCCTTGCCGGAAGCCAGGCTCGATGTACTTGCGCTCCACGCGGCCGTAGCGATCGAATAGATCGAAAGCCATATCGCAGGATTCCCGTGATACTTCTTCCATATCTTGCCAGAAGTGAGGCCGGATACGATCACGGTTGATGAGCTTGGCGTCACACTTGGAGATTGGAACTCCTTGTTCCCTGCCAAACGCTGTGATGTCTTCCACCCATGGCTGTTCGCGGTAACTATTCACAGTCAGTTCCCGACTGGTGTAAATGTGGTTTTGATCAAGTCACTCACCTCTCAAGATGGACAGTTAACTCGGATGGTAGTTTGGGACCCTTCTCAGGCATGGTGGATTCAATGTTGAGAGGCCGGTGGGATAGTGGGCACAAGTGATATCTCGTTTGGAAGCCTTGTTCGTTCGGACAACTGGGCAGGCCAATGTAAGGTATGGAAGGAGAGAAGTTTGAATTCTAGGTTGTGATCAGGCCATATTTAAGTTTATGGGTCTATCCAGTCACGTGGTTCCCCTCCCTCTATCGGGGTCATTGTTTATCCACCCTCCTATATGCAGATGCCCGTGTCAAAAATAACATTGCCCCTGGCAGGCGCGCCACCCACGCGGGGTCACATTTATGATTCCTGTACCCAGTACCTAGTGGTTTTATGTATGTCCGTTCTTCAATCTAGTTGATCTAAAACACTACTGACTGGGTGATCATTTCCTGAGGAGTTACGAGGTTTCAATGGATCTATCCAGGAATCAAGATTGCCGGGAAACCTTGGTATGAGTCGAAAAAAAAAAAGAAGAAAGAAGAACAAGACTGGCGTCATCTACTATCTGGCACGGCATGCTCAGTACTTGATGGCAATCAACCGAGCCTTATAATTATTTCCTCTTGGTTTTCAACTTTCGATTCAACACGAGTCAAAGCTTGCGTAAACAAAAGACTCGCAGAGAGCAGGATACCCTCAAATATATGCACACAAATTAGAACCATCATACCCAATGACTCTAAAACCCTCAAAAGCCGTACCAACAGATGTGACTTTTCTGATGGGCCGGGAAAAACCTTGTCGGCGACGGAGAATGCGAAAAGTGCTCTTCGTCCCTTTCGGTGACTCAAAGCCTCGCATACAAAAGGCCCCCCTCGATCTCTCTCTCGCCTGCTTGAGCAAAATTGCACCATCAATGCGACGCACATCACCGCAGATATCCATCCACAAGCTACCACACACGGCATGGAGCCGATCAGCATCTCCAACCGACGTCATGTGGCGCGTGACGACTTCCACGATGCCTCGATGGTGAACTACCGAGCCTCATAATGTGTATTATGCAACATGACTTTGAACACCGGCAGGACAGGTAATGGCAGTTGAGGTAGACATTTGATCCTCCTTCTCAGGCTTGATCGACATATATCCAATCCAGGCGGACAGGTATGTATTCAGATAAGGTAAAGAGCGTGTAATAATAGTATCATAACTAACCCCCAACATATTCCCTCATCTCCCTGGCTGACCTATAGTACTGGATGTTCCTGCCATGGGTCACTGTACATAGGTAGGTGACATCTTATTAGCTTCTATCCCCCGTCGAGTTTCGAACGCGCAAGTACCCTGTTTTGCTTACCATTTTGTACGTACGACCGCTGTTGCCAAGCTCAGTTCTTGTCGCGGCAGTCGCAGCCGCAGGCGCCGCAGGACTTGCCCGGGACGGCCGCGCCGCAGGCCATGGCCGCGTTGCAGTCGGCGTCGGCCTTGCAGGTGATCCAGGGCCCCTGGCCGTTGGCGTGGGCGGCCGTCCAGCACCACCCGCCGCTGCCGTTGCACTTCTTCCAGCAGTAGCCGCCCTTGCCGCAGCCCACGGCCGCGCCGTTCCAGCAGGCCCGCTTGTCGAGGAGCCCCTGCCCCTCCTGGAGCCCGTCCGCGGAGGCGGGGGACGAGGCGGCGGTGGCCAGCAGGGCGGTGGCGGCTAGGAGGGGGTTGAGCTTCATGGTGGTGGTGGTGGTGGTGGTGTTGGTGAGTTGAGTGTTTGAGAGTGGAAGAATGTGTTGAATCTGAGGTTGAGTGGGCAGATTGGTCTGGAGGGATGATGGGATGGGGAATGATGGCCTGTTTCTCTGGTTTCAACGTTGGGGAATAATGCCCTTCTTATACTTCACATCCACCAGGATGGTAGCCCTCTGCTCTCAACAGGGCGAGGTACATCTTGTTAGGAGGCGACGGTCAAAGCAAGTTTACACGGTGCCGTGTCACCCGAGATTGAATCTGCAATGCATTCCAGCGAAGCTGAGCTGCATGATCCCGGTTCAAGCGAATGGCCTTACGCCAAGTTTGGGGTATTCGATGATATATGTGATGACGGCAGCCGATATGATATGATGGTCTTGGTTAGTCCCGTCTGCACTTCACCGGCGACGACGTATAGAGTAGTCCCCAACCCTTCTCTGAAAGCGAGTAAACTTGACTGACCTTTGCTGCTCGCTCTTTGAGCATAGTTTCTGGAAAGCCTCCATACACCCTGCATTACAAAATCTTGAAGGAAATTTTCGGAGCCATGAGTTTATGGCAGCTCGTCTACTTAGACTGATGGTTTGAGGCGGACCACTCTCCGAGACATCTGTACCTGATTATGGCGGTTGCTTGCGAGACTAGAGTATCCGTGGTATATTGTTTATCTTGGCGTAACGGCTTATATCATCACAATACTCTGAATTCTTTACTTTGATTGGTTTCTGTATCCAACATATGTGCGGCGTCTTACACTTGGCATGTTTGTCTCGTCTTACCTTGCCGTGTTTACGGCGAATTACGTATAACAAACCATGACGGCTAGAAACTCTTCCGCGTTGCTCAAGGCCAAGGACTGGCAGATTTTCACATTGTCCGTGGCTAGCCGCTCCAAATCGAATTGACCACGCCCTCAGCCGACTCAAGGTTGGCCGCACGGCATATGGGGAGCTGGATGGAGAATAATGCGAGAATGAGAACATGGTCTATTATAGCAGAATTCGACTTGGAGCATTCGTTGGCCTTCAACTGGTAACAAGATTCGATAATGATGTGTGCATGTTGCCCCTATTTGGCTGAAAGTTACCTACCCCTTTTTAACGATGGCCAGGGCGCGCCATCTGCGAGCGGGCTGAGCTCTTACTGCTGCCAGCTGGCGAATGTATTCGCTTGAGATCACGTGTGGGTGAGCTAGGTTAAGCTAAGCTAGACGCTCAGACCTGCAGTTCGACGTCATGGCTTGAGCTTGGCTGTCTCCATGCATCGGATGCAGACGCTCGAAATGCAATTCAACGCCCACTTTTGACATATCGTCTTCCAATATGATCCAAGACAGCGAGTTGTCGGTGGATCGCAACGACCTCAGCACGGTGCATCAGCACTGCCCAGACAGGCCCTACCTGGAGCTGACAGTGCCCGACAATGCCATTGCTATAACTTTTATCAAGTACAACGTATGCTCCCGCGATCAAGGTATTGAGTTCCATCTTACTTATTTATGCATAACCTTAATTTTCCAATTTGGCTACGTTCTTATCGATACTGACTTAGACCACCAGGCTGGGCCGACCAAGACGGGGTGAATCGTTCATCGACCTGGTTTGACGCTGCGGTGCGTCGGCCCCCCAATCGCAGCTCCATGCCCAACTTCACTTTGTTCTGTAATAAGCGCGGGGTCCCTGAGTTTCACTCGCACGAACTCCGCTGGGGTGAGAAGTCGACATTGGCCAAGCGCAACTGGCTGGCGGCGCTCCTCCCAGGAGACGTGGTTCAGATCATCCCCCGGGCCAAGTTTCAGGGCTGGGTGAACATCGTCCGCGAGGCCCAGATAACTCTGGGCTATCAGAACGAAGACAGTAGCACAGCTCTCTCGGCATCGCAGGAAATTAGGCGGAATACCAGAAGGCTACATGGCGAGAGCCTTAAGAGCACGCGGGACGACATTCGAGTCCTGCTTCTCCAACCCGCGGAGAATCACCAGGATCCCATCTTCTGTTCTCTCCACCACTTGCGACTGGGAGAGGGAGAGGCATTTGAGCCGTTATCTTATTGCTGGGGCGACACTGGCAAAACGGAAGAAATCACCATTAACGCAGAGCCTGTTGGGGGATCATCTCTATCCTTCCCAGTAGCCCGGTCCATTGTCGAGGCATTGCGACAACTCCGGTTGCCAGATACACCGCGCCGTCTGTGGATCGACCAACTATGCATCAACCAAAATGACCGAGACGAGAAGACGCACCAGGTGGGACTTATGGCAAGGATTTATTCCGAAGCCTCCATGGTACATGTGTGGCTGGGGGCAGGGGATCGCGCAACTGCGGCTGCGCTCGCTGTGGTGCGAGACATTTACAATTACGACAGAGAGACCTTTTGCGTAGGAGGGGAAGGATGTAGATGTGAAGGGACCCGACATACCGTCCGTCTACAGGACCTGAAGAAACGGTCCAAGAACCGCAGAGGCTCCAAAGGCCCTTACGATGGCTTGGGCGACATCTTCAAACTGCACCTCATGACATGGCCCGCCGAGGTCCGCCAATCGGCAAGCGGCTTGAAGGGCTCACCCAACCTTTCTCAGCTGCTGTCCTGTCTATTTTCGAACCCCTGGTTCCGCCGGGTGTGGGTCATTCAAGAAGCACTCTGTCCCTCGCGAGCGGTGGTGCGATGCGGATCTGAACTCGTGCCCTGGGATGAGGTACTCCACGCCAACCACGTACTGTCGAGTATCGAATTCGCAACTTCCCAGCCCTATAATCTCGCGCCCGCCGTCACTATGCCATCGGTCTGGAACGTTCTGCGCGAAAGCTTGAGCGAAACACGTCAGACCCCCGACTGCACCGCCTGTGCCGATGGGCGCATGTGCATTCTGTGCGTGTTCCTGCATGGTCTGAGCCTACAGGCCACGGTGCCTCAAGACAAGTTGTTTGCACTTCTCCCCTTTGGTCGAGAGACGGGTCAGCATAGAGGGAACGAGGAACAAGCAATACCACGCTCTCTGAGACCGAGCTACTCGACCCCGATCGGCACCACCATGGCCGACTTTACCCGCTGGTGGATCTCGGAGTATCGCAGCCTCGACGTTCTTTCCTGGACACACTGCCAACCTGGACGTACCTGGCGGCGTACATTGCACGACTCTTCTCAGCCAAAGCTCTCCTCCCCGACCTGGGCACTTGGTGTCGATGGGAAATACACATGGGGTGAAGCGACCCTACTCAACGAACACCGCTACTCTGCATCTGATGACTCAACACCGGACCTGGACCTGATAGTGAAGCCCCTCGACGCCGGCAGCGACAGCAGCGAGACTCATCAAGATCGACTCGAACTGAAGTTACGCGGCTACCAGATCTGCGAGATCCAGGAGATATCCTATCTCGCCCTAGACAACCACATCCCCGCCACCGCCTTCCCCAACTTCAACCCCAAGCAAAGACCCAACCGCAAGAACAGCAAAGACAAACCCCACAACCGAGGCCAGCCCCAACCACCACCGGACGACCACGACCTCATGACCAAGCCCGCCGCCTCGCTCCTCCGCGCCTTCGACCGCACCTTCGACCCGGCCGGCACCTTCAAGTTCTGGAACTCGTGGTGGCCGCAGTCGGACCGCCCCCACGACCAGCGGCCCCGGGACGGGATCCTGCACCGCCTGCTGGAGCCGGCGTTTGGGCCCCTCACCGACCACGTCGCGGCCCACACGCGCTACTACCAGACCCGGCCGCCTTCCGCGGAGGCGTACAGCTTCGAGGCGCTGGCGGGGGACGCGTCGGCGCCGCTGGTCCGGTGTTCGGCGGAGGTAGGGTGCCCGTCTTGTCTTGACCCTTTCTTCTTCGTGGGGTCGGATGGCGGGAGGACGAAGGGGTTGTGTCCGTGGCCTGCGAGTGTGGGCGACGTCGTGGTGCTGTTGAGTGGTGGGAAAGTACCTTACCTTCTGCGCCCGATACCGAGTGAAGAAGAGCAGGGGGGAACGCTCGAGGGCGCGTCATCGAATGCTGCGAGACGGCAGGGTAACCACAAGTACCAGTTTGTCGGCGAATGTTTCGTGATGGGTGCCATGAGGGGCAGGTACTACGAAAAGCAGGTGAGGGAAGGGCGGGAGCTATCTGTTTTCACCCTCGTGTAGCTGTTGTGGCGGGCCCTAGGCGTCTAATGCTCTCATCACCAATCGGAGTTTAGTAACCCCCTCCTATGAAGCAACTGCAATTTTCGGTTCGCATGATTCCACCCGCGATTCCGAGCTACCTTTAACACAAGTCTGGCTGCGCTGGGCTCACACTCTGAGCTACTGTTTGGGAATGGCGCCGTTTTATTACGACTTATCTGTCGACCCTCGGGCTATCATTCAATCCTTCATTCGGCTCAATGGACAGGGCAGGCCCCTTGCCGCGGCGTGGATGGGCGTTCCAGGAGGCGATAATCTCTCACAGAATTTTGTTTCAAGTCCGCGAAGGAAATGTCGCGGAAGTGCCAGTGTACCATTCATAGAAAGGCGTTATGCACCCAGGTCGAGATTGGGGCCACCAGCTTCGGGCCCAAGGCCTTATATGCATTGTGACTCGAGTAGGTGTTGGAGTATAGTGCCCGAGACTTGACCATCGTAAGTGACACACTCCGCGCCATAGAGTGTGTTTCCCAGTTCATCCAGACAAAGATGAATGACGAATACCTGTCGGGCCTCTGGAAGGACCATCCATTGTCCCAACTGATGCGAATCCACATTGGAGCCGCGAAGGGCGGCTACAGGGATCCGCACGACTGTCAATCCAGCAGTCCCTTCATGGTCTTGAGCATCGGTATCAGGCAGTGTACGACTTTTGTTTTTTACAAACAGCACGACGTGACAATTGCTCACTTGACATTTATATGCGGAGCGTCGCCAGGATTGATATATCCAATCACACTCGTTGATGAGGCAGGCGCCATCCTGCGCTTAGCCAGTGCTGACTATGGCATATTCGAACCAGGCAGTGGTCTCTCGATTCAACTACGTACTTATATAGACAGTGTGGATGCCATTCCATCGAGTCACATAGCGAGCTTGCATTCTAACGGTGCCAAGAGGATCATGAATGTCGCCAGGCTTTGACATATCTTGAAGACAACAAAGGCCTCATCTTGTTCAAATCGAAGCCATCAGGTCAACAGGGAAGCCTTAATGCGCCAGAAGTTACGAGGAGACAGTCTGTAAAACATCGCACGACCCCTTTCATGAACAAATGGTCATGGACGAGATTCAAGCGAAATGCGCATCCAAAGGCTTGTTCAGCAGAGTCCAACAGTGCCGCCATGGGCTACCTACCAGCGTATCGAAGGCTCTTGAGTATCTGTCTAGCAACAGGTCAAATGTTAGGGGAAGCAGGTGGATACTTATTTGAATAGAACAGAAGCTGTACTGCCCAAGGAAGAGATGTCTTCGAGATGTAGGGTTCCCCTGAACCTCGAGGGACCTTCAAAGTGGTTGTCGGCAAATGCGTATGCCCTGGTGGAAAACGAGATCGGCAGCAAGGAACGGCAACGTCTGATACCAATAAGCAAGTCCTCAGTGCAAGTGTAATTGCAAAAAGATACCGCGACGAAGAGCCGACGTCTCGATGCAACAATTTATGACGCAGAGAACATGATGTGTATCAGATTGGAGCAAAAGAGAATATGAAAACAAGAGATCGCCGAGAAATCCCGCGCGTAGGTGCTGCGTTTCAACCGCGAAGGCCAGATCATGACGCCGCACGAGACGTCCCGCTACGGAAGCGGTAAGAAGGGTCACGATCACAGATAAGTGCTAGATGGACAACATCACATCTGGCAATCTCCCTGATTCAGATAGGATAAGCCGTTAGCCGAGTTTACTGATGCTTGATGTCGGGTCAAACCGGCCCCACCTGGGCAGGCATGACCGGCTAAAGAATCTCCGGGGGCCGAAATGGCATTTCCCACCGAGCTTGCCCCCGCTGACTTGCGTGTGTAAGGAAGGGAGGTGGACTTCCTAGCCGCTCATGGCAGGAAATAAAAAAGGGAAAATATCCATGTGATTCGGGCGGATGGTCTCGGCTCAACTGCGGTTCTGTCAGATGCATGCCCCAGGGGGCGGCGGGCAGCGGCTGCTGCACGCCCGTCTATTTCTGTTTTCGGGCATGAAAGCCATCCAAGGGATTGCCATACACATATACATACTTTGGCGAGGGAAAGACTATCTCAAATTCTCCCCGCGGCCCGGAAAAGCCGATGGGCTATGAGACAAATTCACTCAGGGATCGTCCCCATTAGTTCTCGGAAATCTCATCGCGGGAGGACCATTTCGCTTAGACCCGAGGCCCAAGGGCACTGCAGCACAGCCAACTAACTACCTGACCATGGGCACCCTGGTTGATCGCCATGGTTCAGGCCGTCGTGATAGGTGACAGATGGCAGACGGGTCAGGCATTGGGGTATTGGTATGTAGTCCCTGATTATCGCGCACCAACAAGCAGACTATTCCAGCTTGGGCAATCCGCATATGCTCGACTGATACGAGCCAATGGAAGGGTGTTTGCTGATCGCAGGGCAAGCTGGGCTATCGTGAAGCCGACATGTGAACCCTCGTCGCTGAAGGAAACCAAGACAGTGTGAGTGGATCTGAAACAAGGAACGCGCTCTAGTGGAGGCTGCCCGGTCATGACTTGGAAATCATTGCTGGAGACCCGGATCACGATCAAAAGTAGGAGTTTGCCTTGGCTTGGCTACTTGGGTGTTGAGCGTGTTGCAATTGTATGTCGCGGACAGAAGGAGCGGGCCGGGTAGGGCACAAATGATACGAGATAAGCTTGGGCGACTGACATACCCCTTGCAGATGCCTCAAAGTCGGAAAATCTTTACTATCCTTATCAGAAAAAGAGTGGACAATGATATAATCGAAGGGGCCAGACCGTTCAGGATGTCACGATGCGGGCGATGCGGTGGCGAAGCGCTGAAAGACACATGAGAAAGGGAGCATGCATGGGTAGCGGTCCAAGTCCGCCCGCCGGAGACTAAGCGCCAAGAATCGTGAAAAACACCGCCAAATAGCATGGTTGGGCCCGACAATGTGTCCGCCATGGTTGGTTTACACCGGCTGCAGTTGAAAGAAGGAAGATAGGGGGCTTGAAGAAGAAGAAGAAAATATGCTCGAGACATCATTCGTAATAGCTCGCAGCACGATGGATGCTCAAAACTCAATGGACGATGTGCACGTTAGGCGGCAATGAAGAGACCAACCAGGTGAAGCCGGACGTGTTACAGCCAGCAGCCTCGTGGCGGTCGAACCAGGCGAGCTTGCGAAGAGGCTGACGTGTTTCGCTGGTCCGTCCATCGAGGAAAGGAGACACGGTGCATCGTGAGATCGTGATTTCGACCATGATGTGTCAACAGTTCTGACGGTCTGGCTGGGTGAACGGGAAGGTGGCAAGTGGAGGTGGGTTGTGGCGGGGCGGCGTAGCGCTACTGGCAACTGGCCGCGAAAAAACGGTGCGACAGGCGCCCGTCTAGCCGTCCAGAAGCTCGTTCACTGATGCTGCCACTGGAAAAAACCCACTGAACTGCTCCTCCCCAGCGTTTCTCTCCACCAAATTCTCTCTCCAACTACAGTGGACACCCACCACCACATCCCACAGTTCTCACCATGCCATGCTCCCATGCAAGCAAGACTCTGGGGGTGGAGAGTCAAAAGAAACGTGGGAAACCGCCTCCAGCGACCACCCGCGTCAAGCCAACAGAATGCGGATTTTTGTTCTTACCTAAAATCAAGTGATACTCCCAGCAATTGCGTGCAAATCCTAAAAATGTTTGTTCAATCTAAAGCGCGATGACGAAATACGAGTCGACATTGTGTTTGTTGAATCGATGCAGAAGATTGGAGTGAGACGCTTGGCAGAGAAATCAGTGAGGACGGATGCTGGCCGAACATACAGGTAGCATTTTGGAGATTACGCGGGTACCACGGTCGTTACATCGACAAACGAGGTTCAATCTGTATTTTCCAAAGAAACCTAGCCAAACCGAGCCGCATCGTGGGATTCGTTTTTGGTACGATGCGTAATTTGGATGCAGGGTGACATGGAGCGCTGTCGTCAGACTAGCGGTTCTGAAAGAAACAGCGTTGGGTGGTCGGCATGGGCCATGCTCTGTGAGGTCATCGACAGGGGGTGCCCCCAGACTGAGGGGCTATGGAGGACAGAATTGAGGGGTCATCCCAGGCCGTTTGAGAAGACGGGCTGAGAACGGTAGTTGGCCGCCGCAACAGTTCCCCATTCGTAAAGTGATTGACAGGAACCGGGGAATCGCCATAGAAAAGATGGGCAGGATAACGTCAAGGCAAAATAAGATTGCCATGGTCGAATTGCCATTGCTGTAATTCCCCGAGCGAGCGAGAAAACGACATAAGGAGGCGTGCCAATGTCGAGTTCGGCTTCCCAATCCGTCTCACCATGGTAGCCGCCGCTCGTTGATTACGCTGTGTGCTGTGTGTTGTGAGCGCTGTATCTTGTCGCATGCAAGTCGGTCACAGCGCCCGGCTATCATAGTGAAGTGGAGCGGACTATTTGATGCCAGTCTGCCAGTGTAGTCTCTGGTGCCTGCCTCCTGTTTCCCCCGACAATTTAGTAACAGTTCACTCAACACCCGCCGACAAATGAGAAGGGCCAGTGTGTACCCCTCCTCTCCGCGACCCTACCTGCAGCTTGTCCCTCCTAGTGTAGCAAACTCGTCGTCCCTACATGCGTGATACTACGGCTCTTGAGTGATAGTGTTGCGGTCACCGGTTACATTATGGCGCAACGGTTTGGGAGGCGGGCGAGTCAGCATTGCATATTGCAGCCATCGTGATCCATCCGGCCGCAGCATCTCCCCCGAGATTGTGAAGCCAGGGCATGCGCAGTCAGCAATCCAAGCAAGATACAGTACACGGTTCCCCAGACTCCCGCAACCACCCGACTTCAAGGGCCCAGTTGTTTTGCAAGAGATTCGAGATTGGGACGTTTCAAGCTTCCAGCCACAAGGAGCCGACGTTTTCAGTGTAAACCTTTCCAGATGATATAGCCGCGCTTAGCTATTGATCGACCATCATTTGCGCGGAGGATATTGCTGGGTTATTGTAGCCCGAGGTTTATTTCTCAACGGCTCGTGGGTTTGGGCATCCTACAGTAATGTGTTTTTTGTTGATGCAGGGTGACGATCTTTCGGCAGCCGGCGCAGGTGCGACGCTTGTCCAAGTTGGACCGAAGTGCAAAAGAATGAAGTTCCAAAAAAGAAGCGATGACGATATGTTTGGGTTTGACTTCTCGTAGGCCGTGGCTCCGTTGCAGTGGCCTCATGCTTGCCTTGGCTGGGCCCTGTCGGTGGAATCGGGAATTGGCGCTATTGGACTGGCAGACTGGATTTGAGGGGAGGTGGATGCTCTTTTGGGGAAGGAGAAAGTCGGAGTAGAGGAAGGAAGCATGCTAGCGCTCGCATGCAATGAAACGCGAAAAAGGACCAGAAAAGGTGAGCACGACCGTTTGCACCAGTCACACCTACAGTTTCCTGGCAAATGAACCCCACTTTCCCTGGATCGATCAATTCGAACGCTGACGATGCCACGATGGGGCGGGCATAGGAGTGATGTCGGTGTTCGTCGTCGGGGTTTTGGAAGCTGGTAGAAATGAAAAAATCTGCTAGACGAGAGGATGAGTCAATCATCAATGTCTATGGCGACAAGTCGGCGACACGGGCAGGTTTTACGGGCTAATCTCGCAAAGCGACTGGCATAGCAAGGAAATAAATGCCTCTGTCAGCTGTCGGTTGCCTGATGCAGAGTGGCTTGTGGCAGGAACGGGTGGTGAGATGGTGCCATCTCGCGCTGTCTGCAGTGAAAGCCACTGACTTTGAGGTGAAGGACCGTTCAAAAAGGGCCGTTAATTCAGTGGTGCTTGGGCTGGGGGCGGGACTGGCTCACTGGGAGACTGAGACGGTGTCTGCCAACCCCAGCAACCTCTCCAAAGCACCCCGGTCGGAGCTAAAAACCAGCGGTTGCCAAGGATGGCCAGAGACAGATAGTTCGGTAGCATTGCGTTGCATGACGACAAGTCCACCATGTACCTGTAAGCCTGCAGCGACTGTCCTCACCCACCACCTGCACTCCTGCACTCGCCCACTGACGGAATGGGCGGGCGTCTATTATTGGTCTCCTTTTGGCGGGCTGGCCAATGAGACAGCCCGCCCAACCTTGCATCCCCCAGACCCCCAGCACCAAACAGCAACGCCTAATCAGAATTGGAGGGGCTTCGAGGTTAGGTACTGTACTTGCATCATTGTGGATTCCTTTTGCTTCCTCACTCGGGACTGCCTTGCCCACACCACTTACACACACCCTCGTACCTTCGACCCTTGCCCATCGGTCCCCTAGATCCGTCATCAGTCAGGGAGTTAGATGCCCATGCCCCTCCCAACATTCAATGGGTTTCGATTCCGATTGTCTTGACCATCGATCGTGCTGCAACCGTCTGCGAATATAAATCTCCCCATTCCCACCTTTCTTCCCATCCACTCTGCTGACTTCATATTCTCCACCTCTTCTCTGACATCCAACAATCTACCCACTTCTCCCAGTTGATCGTCTCTATACCAGAATCCACCGAGAAGCCTGATCGTGTATTATTTATACTACCTCACACTTCCTCTCTCGTCTTCCTGACTTTCCCATCAACCATCAATCTACACCGTCAACTTGAGCTTCTATCTTTGCAAGCTCAACCAACAACATCTCTCAACCTACTACACTACACATCCACACAACAACAACACCCTTCCCCAGCCTCCACCATGACCGGTAACAAGAAGGCTGTCCACTTCGGCTCCGGCAACATTGGCCGAGGCTTCGTTGCTTGCTTCCTCCACGAGTCTGGCTACGATGTCATCTTCGCTGATGTGATGGATGACCTGGTCAACAAGCTGAACGCGACTCCCTCGTACAAGGTCATCGAAGTCGGCACCGAGGGCACCGACGTCAAGACAATCACCAACTACCGTGCCATCAACTCCAAGTACAACGAGGAGGAGCTCGTCAACGAGATTTCCACTGCCGACGTCGTCACATGCTCGGTCGGCCCCAACATCCTCAAGTTCATCGCCCCCGTCATTGCCAAGGGTATCGACAAGCGATCCAACGACCTGCAGCCTCTGGCTGTCATTGCTTGCGAGAACGCCATCGGTGCCACCGACACCCTCGCCGGCCACATCAAGGACCCCAAGAACACCCCCGAGCACCGTCTGGAGGACCACCACCTCCGTGCCGCCTACGCCAACTCCGCTATCGACCGTATCGTACCGGCCCAGAAGGAGGATGCCGGCCTCGACGTGACGCTCGAGAAGTTCTACGAGTGGGTCGTTGAGAGCACTCCCTTCGACAGCCACGCCATCCCCACCATCGACGGCATCAAGTGGGTCGACAACCTGCTGCCCTACATCGAGCGCAAGCTGTTCACCGTCAACACTGGCCACGCCACCGCCGCCTACCACGGCTACAACAGACAGAAGGAGACGGTCGACGATGCTCTGCGCGACAAGGAGATCAAGGCCATCGTCTCTGCTGCTCTCGCCGAGACCAGCAAGCTGATCGTCGAGAAGCACGGCATCCCCGCCGACGAGCAGGAGGCTTACAAGCAAAAGATCATCCTGCGCATCAGCAACCCCCATTTGGCCGACAAGGTCGAGCGTGTTGGCCGTGCCCCCATGCGCAAGCTGAGCCGAAAAGAGCGCTTCATCTCTCCTGCTGCTGAGCTGGCTGAGAAGGGCTACCCCGTCGAGGCTCTGCTTGGTGCTGCCGAAATGGCCTTCCGCTTCCAGGACATCGAGGGCGATGACGAGAGCAAGGAGCTGGCCAAGATCATGGCTGAGAACGATGCTCACGGCGTTGTCACCCAGGTCTGCGGTCTGACCACCTCGGACAAGCTGTACCCCCACGTCGTCAAGATTGTGGAAAAGGTCCAGGCCGACAGTCAAGATTGAATTACGGAGCCTCCCCGGTAGAGCTGTGGTTGTGGATATTTCCTTTTTACCCCACAAACAGCAACACCGTTTCTACTTCTCCACCTTCGATTCTTCGGCTATCTACTGCCTTTTCTTCATCCATAACGACTTTACGACATCTGGGTTCTGCGGGTTTTGCACCGCCGCTTGTTTAGCGAGGCGCGCGTGCTATTAAGGGAATCAAGAAGTGCATTGACATCGGCGTTTGCGGTTTATGATACCTAAGAAAGACAATTACTTGAGTCTTCTAGGTATTCAGGTATTGGCGTTTTCTACCGGCCCATGGAACTTTTGGTTTCGTGTATATAGATTCGGCTAAAACGGCCTCTGCTCTCTTTCAGAGATGCGTGCCAGGCCTCATCAAAATTGAAACTTGATAACGAAACTTTTGATTTACAATGGTGCGAAGTGACGTATTATACATGGCCATTTGCTCTTGACTTATACTTTCTACTTTGACACTTTTGAACATCGCTTGTTGCGCTCGGGAATTTGTGTAATTGCCCGTGCCAGCTCCCAATATTTTGGCGTCCGATCAACAAAGGACATAGAGAACCTCAAAGCAACAAGAATTCATGTCTTTAGTCCACCCTGACACGCCCATGAGTGTACGACTAGGTGGGTGGAATATGTTCAGTTAGCACTTACTTGCTTTCGCCATGGTGATTCACCAGCCCGTTCCTTGCGTCAATATATCAAACCAGATATCCTTTTGAATGGGCACCGCTGAATCATCCCGCCTCATCTCCTCTAACATCGTGGCTCGTATTCGTGGTCACGCCAGTGCGGCGCGCGGTTTTAGATCGTGGCAGTAACAAAACACTCGCCACGTCTCTCGACATACAGCCTGGGTATATCGCATCGCCTGAGCAAGTCCCAAAAGGCATCATCAAGAGTTCAAATCTCGGCCCTGGAGATGGGGACGGGTTCATCACAATCGCATGTTCGTAGCAGAGGAGTTTCTAGAATATTCGCTTTTCATTCCGTTTCGCAAATTAAAAAGGGCAACAGGGAGGCAAGAAGACCACGAACTCCACCATACATGTCGGGTTCCAAGTCATCTTTTACTTTTAAATCGAAGGGTTTTGGTCTTTTAGCCTAGTACTACTATATGCGAGCCAGACACCTCTCTCGTGAACCCCGGAATAGAGAGAATACTGCCACCCATCGTCAGTTAGCATAGGCCGTCGTCGTTTCTTCATCTGCATCTTCCTTCTCTATACCCCCCATATGCTCTCAATACAATCAATTCCCTTTTACGCATCGTCGCCCTACTCGTCATCTTCCTCTTCCTCTTCCTCCTCCTCTTCTTCCTCAGCCTCCTCCGCTTCATCAGCAACCTCGATGAGCTTATCAGTGCCATTGACAGCAACGCCACCGCCATTCTTCTCCAGCGTTAGCCACTCGTCCCACTCGGGGAAGAGCTCCTCGTCCTCGGTCGGCACACCGATCATCTTGGCCACGCGGCCCTTCTTGTTCTTCTCCAAGCTCTCCTTCCACGCCTCCACGCACTTGGGCGCGGCGCTGGGCTTGTACGTTTGCGCGAACAGGACGGCCTCGGTGAAGCGGCCCGTCTTGGCCAGGATGTCGATGCAGCTGTCCAGGTTGCCCACCCTCCAGTGGCATGTGAAGGCGACGTTGTGCGCACCTGCCTCCTCGGCCTGCTGGGCCAGAGACGCCAGGCCCTTCTGGTCGTTGATGCTAGTGTAGATCAGGAGCAGGGACCCGAGGTCCTTGGCGTTGGTGAAGCAGTCGATCGCCAGAGGGAACTGCCAGCCCGCCAGAGCGGCGTCACCAACCGTCTTCCACTTGTGGTCGACATCGGCTTGCTTGGCCAGTTCCAAAGCGATCTCGAGCTGGTTCAGGCTCAGAGCAAGCTCGAACTTGTGCTCGGGGTCGGTTGCGACATCAAGAGCCATCTCCTTGTGGCCTTGGCCCTCAAGGAAGCGGGCAATCTTGTTCATCTCGTTCTCGGGAATGCTGGACAGAAGCTCGCTGGCAGCGTCCATCTCCTCGCGCAGCACCAGAGTCTGGTACTCCAGGACGGGTAACGACAGGGCGAAGGAAGTGACGTTGACATCCTTGTCGGCAAGGTAAATCCTCGAGTCTCTCTGGATGTAGCCCAGGATGTACATCCCTTGGTCAAAGTGTGACACTGTGTAGGTTTGGTCACCAACCAAGTAGTTCAACCGGTTGGTGCTGTTGGTGTAGATGAAGCAGTCGCCGATCCATTCACCTGTCCGCACAGACTCGGAGATGTCGGTGATCACGTCGAAGGCGGCCTCGACACCGTCCTCGTCCTCTTGGCCCTCTTGGAGGGCTTCGACGTAGGCTTCCCGCGAAAACCTCAGGACGTAGCAGGTATCCTCGCAAGCCAGAGCTACAAGCTCGCCGCTGTCAGACCAGTAAACCTCCTTAGGCTCAACCTCGATGCGACGGACAAGGCCGCCAGTGGCCCAGTCGTAGAAGGAAACTCCACCCTGCCCCTTAACACCAAGCAGGACGCCTCCGGTCAATCCGTCGGCCGCAAAGGGAATATCGAGACCTCCAGGCTTCTCAACAAAATTCTTGTAGACCTTGACGCTGGTGGCCGACTCGCGGATAGCAAAATCGTTGCTGTTTTCCTTGGACGCCCAGACGAAGTCCAGAGCGGAGCCGAAGGCCTTGTTTCGCCAGGCAAGCGCGGTGTAGATGATGTATTCGCCATCGCCACATACTGACACGAATCGACCATTCGGGGAGTGGATCAGGGTTTGAGGGTAGACTTCGCAAGTTCCGAGATCCTTGGTAGGGAGGGTAATGGGAGCGTTGTCCTTGAGCGAGGCGTCGCCGCCCTTGATAATCGACGAGACGACCTCGTTGTGTCGGGCCCAAATCAGCTTGCCGGATCCGTCCATGGACACTGCCGGCTCTTCGCGACCGAGCTTGACAACGACAGCACCGTCGTCGAAACCGACGGCGACTCCTTGCTTGCCCTTCTGGTAGGCGACACACCATGCGCGCTCCAGGCCGTAGTTGAGACTTTGCTCGAATCGGTATGTGTTTGCGTGCCATATCCGGATGGTGCCATCTTCTGAACCCGAAATGATGATCTGTAACACAATGCGCTGTCAGACTAGCTGGCCTTGCTCAATGGAGTGGCAGACATCTATTGGACTTACCGGGAGCTCTGGGTGGTACATGGCAAAAGAAACGTTGTTAGTGTGGCCCTCGAGGGTGGCGATCAGGGACTTGGTGGTGTAATCCCAGACCTTAACCGTCCGGTCGTCGGAGGTGGTCAGGAGATATGGCTTGTCGGAGTGGGGGTAGTAGTCGACGGCGTTGACACCCTTGGCCTCGTGGGCCTCGAGGGTGAAGTTGGCTGTGGAAGAGCCCAAGCTCCAGATCTTGACGGTTCGGTCCAAGCAGGCGGAGGCGAAGGTGTTGGTATCCTTGGGGTTGATGGCCAATCCCATGACATAGTGGCTGTGGCCCTCAAAGACCTGGACGCACTTCCAGCCCTTCTCCCAGTCCCACAGCTTGATCGTCATGTCATCGGAGGCCGTCAGGACGAAGGGCTGCGTCGGGTGGACGGCAATGGCTCGAATGTAGTCGGGGTGGGCCTCGAAGGAGGTGATCTTCTCCGAGGTGTTGTAGTTGTAGACGCGGAGCTGGAAGTCGTCGCTACCGCAGACAATCCAGTTCTTGCGCGCCACGAACCGACCGGCACGGACGGGTACGTCGGTAAGCTCGAAGGTCTTGACGACCTGCTGGGTCTCGTAAGACCAGATGTAGACATGGCCCGAGTACAGGGTGGTGAGGATCCAGGGTTCTTGGGGATGGAAGTCGATACCCTTCACACGCTCGCTGCGTGCGAAGAGCTGTCGCTTGACGTCCAGACGCATTGTGGCAGCTGGCGCAGGTGTTGCGCGGCGAGGCTATGGGTTGTTGGAGGTTGAGGCGGCGGGGGGTCGGTGTGTTGCGCGGAGCTGGTGGTTCTCTGGAATAGGGATTACGAGGCCAGCTTTATCCTCCAAGACGCATCGAAAAATCCCAGGCCGTCGAGGTGGGTGGCTGCAGGGCGGATGGCGTCAACGTTAAGTCGTCTCCTGGTTGATCGTGGTATCGTGAGGTGGGTTGGGAAAGGAGCGAATTGCGCTGGCCAGCATTCAATTCAGTACAATTAATTATCGGGTGCAGATGCAGCGCAATTGACTGAAGCCAGCTGCAATTAGTTGGAGACACGTTGAATTGAGTGTCCATCTGCCCAGTCCAGCCAACCTGGCCCCATGCAAGCAATTGGGGCCCCACCACAGTTGACAGATCCCCAATTCAATTGGCAGCCTCATCCTTATCAGTGCCTGTGGCTGATGCTATCGCACCCCCCTATTTCTGATAAGCCACACGTCTCCGATCTAACGACTAAGGACTCGACACCAAGCTGCCATGCTGTGATCGCGCCTGACTTGGCGAAATCCTTCAGGGGAGATGGAGGGGTTGCCCTTTTTCAACACGTTCTATTGTTCTGAAACCTCCATTTTCAATATTGTACTTCGTAATTGCACACCATGGCTGTTGGCTGCTTGGATTGTCTCGATCTTCATTCACCTCATGATTCGCAAGGGTATCCAGACCATATGGGGCGTTACAATCGAGACATCAGCATCCGTCAACTAAACAACTCTACCCTGAGTGACTGCACGAGCTATCAAGTTTTACTACGAGCGCTGCAAGCCTTTTGGCCCGACTTGTCCCCGGACCAAACCGTAGTCCTCAATCTTCACCCCCAAAGAACTCCCGAGGCTGGGTTACTAGGTCGTGATCGGGACAGCTTTGTTGAAGTTTATATATGTGTAAAATATCGTGAGTAAGATATGGATGATGGGGAACTTGGTGCTGACGCGTTGAAAAGCACCATATGCTCCACCCAGTATCATCCCCGAGTGGGTCTACAGGACGCCATTTGGTCCTGAGATGAGCATGTCCGCAGCCTCTAAGAATGCATTTGAGTTCTTGTTGAAAAACTTGAAAGACTACGAGGATTTTCCGAAGCATGACAGGTATAGACACCATCACGATCGTGTTACTGGTGGGTCTCACCCGACAAGGCTCGCTGAGATATGCGGACCTGAAACCTTTCGAATCGTCCAGTTTCCATCCGACGTCACTGTACAATACACCGCTTTAAGCTACTGCTGGGGATCAGACGCATTCCTCACGGCTACAAAGTCCATGCTCGGGACGACGCCCCAGACCCATGGCGACGCCGCGCGGGGACGTTCCAGGAACAGCAGCTCTCGACACATTTGGTATGTTTAACGCCAAATGAGTTCCAGTGGAAATGTAAACTTCGATCATGATGCGAGTGTGGCGATACGAGAAACACGATCGAGTTGGATTTGCCCACGGAGAAGCCATCCAAGGGAGACGACAGACATTGGATGCCGGGGTTGACTGATTACTGGCACAATGCCGTGCTCCAGTACACCTCTAGGGACATGACATTCCCTGGTGACAAGCTCCTTGCCATCTCGGGGTTTGCGGGCTGGGTGAACGAGTATCGCCTCCAAGATGCATACCTAGCAGGCCTATGGGGTAGTATTCTGATTAGTGACATGTGTTGGCATCGAGATGGGGGTGCATTATTAAGGGGAAACCTTCCATGGGCTTTGCCACGTTTTTACCGGGCGCCGTCGTTCTCTGTAAGTGTGAATCTTGCTCTTTCTAACGCCCTCGTTTCCTAGTAGCAGATCACTAGGGACTGGAGACTTTTCACTCCAGTTGTCCCTAGATACGTGACAGGCTCACCTTGACAGCCCGTCCGTTGCTAATCCTAAATATTATAGCGGGCTTCGGTTGATGGTCCGGTAGGTTATTGGTATCGTGAAGAGCGTTGGAATGCCCTCAAAGGAGCACGCCCTGTGGCAGAGGTCCTCGAAGCAAAAGTGTTTTGCACAGGTAGCAACCCTCACGGAGGCGTTGGTGGCTTTTTGGTCCTTCGAGCCAGAGTGTTGGAAGTATCACTGACGCATCGACCCAATCAGTCGAGCACAGAAGGAGTGTACAATGTCTGCTTGCGCAGGCACAAGATTCCCTTCCCGGGCGGACGTTGACATCGACATCGCCACCATCGCGCCGTCGAGCCAATCGGTGGAACAAGTTTTCGGGGTTCGCACTGGGTCTCAAGACTACCTCTACCAGCAGGGCCAGAGACAACTTTACGTACACACGGCTATCGCCGGGCTCTGGGTGTTGCAAGGACTGATTGCTATACCTTATGAGGTACAACGACGCAATTTCAAAGATGTGTTTTCTTGTGGTCGGGAAATCGCTTCAGATACCTGGGGTCTTCGAGCGTTTAGGGCTGCTGGTTCGAGATCTCGAGATGGACGACTGGTACTTCCTCCACATCGGCATAATGTACTCCATAAAGATCGTCTGATAGCAATATATAAATCTTCAAATAGGGGCTATAGTAAGCTCTGTTCAAGCGCTGCACTTGTCCAGGAGGTAGCCCAAGGTCCGGGCTTATATGTCCACGCTATTTTAATCGTTGGCTCATCCCGGACATGTCGGTTCGGGTGTTTATAAGCTTAGGAACTCTCGTAGCGTAATTATTGATCCCCAGTGATGAGTTATTCCCGGGTCTGGGTGATGGTGGTCAGCGCCTGATCCAGTATCAACTTGCATGCATTGTACTCAAATACTTCAGTATTTCAAACCCAAAGTCGAGAAACGTTTGTTCCGGTTGGAACCCGAAACTTCCGGCTCCTAGCCGCAGCCACCCGCCTCTCGGACCTCGGAGCATCATGCGACATCCATGGGTCGCGTTCCGAGAGATGCGACTGGTTGCGTAATATGCCTGCCGCGCGGCGATTGGTTCAGGCGCGGGCTTAGCATGGCGCACCACCCGATCGATCCAGCAGCTCAGGGCCTAGTGTCGGCTTTAGCTGACATTGAGATAAAGACCAAACTTACCCCAAACTCCTCCAAGCCAGTAGATAGCCAACGGAATACACTCGCTGTTTGACTAAGCTGAGCTGCCGAACAGACTGGTTGGAGGTGCGGAGGGGGCTGATCCACCGGTATCCGATCTCAACACCCCTCCTTCTCTCGCAAATACTTACCCTCTCATGTCGACGAGTATGAGACTAAATATGCAGTCTCCTCTTGGCTTTAACGTTCATCTGGCTTGTTTTCGCAGTCCTCAACAGCTAATACACTATATTTTCCCGCCACCATGATTCAACCCGACCTGAGCGACACCGGATCTTTGCTAACACTATCATCTTTCAAGGTAACCTTCCTCGTATGCGATACACACAACAACGTGCGTGCTGACTTTAACTAGGGCCTGGTCTGGGGTCTTTTCGCCCTTTGTTTCGTCGCCCTGAGCGTTCGAGCCGGCATCAGGCTCGCCTGCTTCCGCAAGTTGTTCGCGGAGGACTACCTCATGATACTGGCATTGGGCCTCATGCTGGCCAATGCCATCCTCTGTCAAATACGCATGAAACAGATCTACCTGGTAGATGCGGTCGGCAACGGCGCCGTCGCGCAGCCCCCGGACTTTGCGCAAGACCTGCCAAAGGCCGTGCACGCGGAGCTCGCCAATTCCCTTCTCTGCATTCTCGGGGTATGGGCCGTCAAGTATAACTTCCTCATGTTCTTCTACCGCCTCGGCTCCCACGTCCGGTGGTACCGAATCGCCCTCTGGGCTGTCGTCGCAGTCACCACAGCGTCCCTCGCGGCCGCCCTCGTCTGCCACAGCTACCTCTGTACAACTAGTTCGGAGGAGTTCATCGCGGCCAACTGCGAAACCGCGGGGGGCGGAGGGAGACTGAAGAACACCATCGTCAACACCACCCTCGATGTTGTCACGGACGTGCTGAGTAAGTTTGTTCGGAACTCGATTGCCGTTCATTCCTTGACGACCCAATGCAGTTATCGTTTTCCCTATAGTTATCATATGGAGAGTCCGCCTCCCGCTTCGGAAGAAGATAGTGCTGGCGTGCTTCTTCGGGATGGTCCTGTTAAAAGTGGCTATCCAGCTGGTCAGGGTGGCGTTGACCAATACCAGGATCGCTCAGAATATGGATTGGGTCTGGTTTTGGTTTACGGTTGAGTTCGTCGCCGGTAGGTAACTCTTGCGCTATAACACTCGGAGCACCCCAAACGCACCGCTCTCAAGTCAACTAATCAGATGTGCTCTAGCATTTGTCGTTGCTTGCACGGCATCTTTCCGCTCCTTATTTCTTCAGTTCAACAAGACTCGGAACGAGATTCCGCTAGAAAACCAAGCAAATGCCGCCAAGCGCCTTTCGACCCCCAAAAGTTCGAAGCGCCGGTTTCAGGACACCCTTCTGGATACTATCATGAGCGTGGAAGGCGGGGCCCCACACGAACGCGATGTGCATCTACTGGACCCAGAGCCTCCGTTTTATCGGTTGAGTGAGGACGCGCCGCGGGAAAACAGATGGTCGGGACCTGCCAGCTCGGGATCCGCTGGTACTCAAGCCATGAAAGACCCATCTTTTATGGAAGCGGAAAGAAACGAGGCTAGGCGACGGTAGATGAACCTTCGGTACGACTAATGAAACTGCGCCATGTAGAAGCCAAGGTAGAAAGTTTGTGATGCCGGATCTATGAGATGCCTGGGGCATTGAGGTGGAAAGAGGGACCAACGATATCTCACCGACAAGAAAACCACATCTATACGTCTTAGCATGACCGAGACGACGTTCTGTCATACTGCCAGGGTGAATTAAAGTTGACAACAAATGCACTGGTTAATGGGCTGGGAGTTTGGGGTGTTCCCAGCGGTCTTAACCGGCATACAGCAACGCGACATTTCAGGCGCGATGAGAAATATGAGATATTCGAAATATATCGGAATGTCTCTGCGCTCATTGACTGCATTTAGAATACAGTATCGACGTTGTTGCACATTTGTGGTGCGGGTAACAGTGCTAGATCTCGAGATTAATCCATCTATGATGAATATGAAAACTGACTTAAATGATATATGCGTACAAGAGAATAACTGAATGTCCATTGACTAAGTAGACACATGGCTCTATAGTGTAGGGCGCTTGTCACCTAGGAAGTCTTGATGAAATCGGTGAGTAATGAGGCACAGCCTGGGATTCACTGTTAAGCGAGTACAGCCGGGTACTAGCTCGGCTTCAAGCACATTCCTAAGCTGCCTCCGAGCTAAAATTGCAGTGTAGATTCGTTTATGTCGTGTCACCCGCAATACTTACGTTCAGAACCCTATCTAAGCTAAAATTGCAGTGAAGAGGTGATTTGAGATCTAATGATACATTCTTCATTGGCCCTCAACTGACAGGTCGGCGAGGGCCGCAAGTCTCTTGTGCGACTGTGATATCCCCAGACAGTACTCCGTAGTGACCAGGCCATTACTAGCCGACTGAGGGCGACTTTGTAGACGCGATCCGCATCGATCCAACCAGCTGAGTGAAAACCCAGAAATCCACGTTTGCCTCCTGAACATGTCGTACCAAATCCCTGCCGTGTGTTTTAGCTAACACAAACTTTTACCAAGACAGCATTCCAAGCGGACTGATCCATGGCGTCAAGCTCCGACGAAGATGACAGTTCTAGATACTATGAAAGTGATGGTTCGGCGCCAGCCAGCCAGCGGACGAGAAAGGGTACATGTGGACCCCCTGCCACTTTCAAAGGCCGCCACCAAGCTAAATTTGCAGTGCGATATGCAACCGTGGTGCGCATTAGCGGAACTCCACTAGAGCGTACGGCAACAGTGGCATATATGCTCAAATGCGACAGCAACCCAAAACAACCCACAGCTCTCTGCGTGTTTAGTGCAGCGGGCATATTCTTGGCATTACGGTCGGAGAGGTTTAGTAGTTGGCCAAGGCCGTCGCAATAAAGCCAACCCTATCCGTCACCAGAAGATCCACCCCTGCATCTGCCTGAAGCTATTGTCCAAACTCATCAGCACGCTGCATTCAATGCCCATGAAAGGATGATCCTCATTACCTTTACGTGACCGGGTTCATTGTTCTGCGGCCCGTAGGTGCCGCAAATCAACCCCGCGTTCTTGACAAACCGCACCAGCCGTGGGCAGAGGACGAAGGGCTCCGAGGCGAAGACGACGCCCGCCAAACCCCAATGCCGGGCGAAATGGACGGCCGTCTGAATGCTGGCGGCGCGCTTATCCAGGTCACTGGGCGGAGGCTTGCCAACGTTGCTGATAAACATGACCGGGTACGCCCGCTGTTTCAGGGACAGCAGGATGCAGACCTCGGGGGTGAAGGAAGATAGCACGAGCGGCCGGTTACCGGCAAATTGGCGGATCTTGTCCAGGGCCACGTCGATAAACTTGTTGATTTCGATTACCACCGGGGCTATTCCAGCGGCGATCGTCTCGTGGATCCGGGGATGCTCTGCAAGCAATCAGTAAGCATGGTGGTGGCTCGGAACGCTCCCCGGCGGGTGAGAGCCGACTTACTGAACTCAATATTGAGCCCCACATTCTCGGGGAGCTCTCCGAGGATCTCCTTCAGTGTAACCAGCGAGTCGTGGATGAACTCGCCGCGAGTGTTAGGTTTGAAGCCCTTGGCGCGAAAGTCGACAGTACGCTTTACTCGGTCCTGCACCTGGACAGCACCCAGCTCGTCCTTCTCACTAACAGAGCGGGAGCGGGTTTCGGAACCGACCCCGTCGTTGGATTATGTGGGTTACCAATAACGGAAGCCGGTTCTCCATGTGGAGACTGCACCTGACTCGCGTACCGGAACTGCTCCAGGGTCAGATCGTGAATTGGGATATCCGTGCCCGACTCGCTAAACGACAGGTCGTGATACGAAACGGCTTCCAGGTCGCGCGTGAGTTGAATATCTGTGGTAAGGTCAGTATCTGGTCTGCTCGTCGTACTGCGCTGCGCTGCTGCTCACCAAACTATTGTAGTTAGCAATTGACCCCGACCGTCATGCTCAGGGGTTAACTTACCTCAACGAAAGAGGCGCCATGCTTGGCGGCCGCCAAAAACGACTACATAGAGCGTCACGTAAGCTCGACTCGATTATTTCAAGTATAAGATACGCACCTGCATGGTATTTTCACCGATCTGGAGATACTTCTCCTTGCCGTTGTTTTGGCCAAACCCTGGGACAGCATAAGCAGGTACTCGCAAGTGCTCGGAGGGTAATCCTACCTCTATGGCCCACCAACATCATGCCGTCGCTGTTTTGGTGTTTCTGTAAGGGCAACGGGTCTTGGAGATGGGGATATGGAGTTGCCTGGACGAAAGTAAACAGAACAGTACCCATGACGTCCATTGTGTCGCAATTCAGAATGGCAGCCGTCCGCTCCCGTACAAGGCTCTCTCTTGGACAGCCAGCAGTCAGCTTGATGCCTTCCAGCACTGCACTGCCTATTCCCACCACCTTTTCATGGGCCAGGTCGAAGCGGTTGCGCGCCGTGATTCGGAATGTGAGTACCGGTGTCGCGTCCTCTTTGAGCATGAATACGCATGGTTTGGTGTCCAGGTCGTCGTTGATGAGCGGTAACTCGAATGCCATGGAAACCGGGTCCTTTCCATCCAGGGCCCCTTGTGGCGCGGATATTGTGAGGCTGTAGAGAGTATCATCTTTGGCTGCAGCCGCGGGGCTGGATGAACAGCAACTAACCTCGACAGGGTCTTCCTTCAGCCGGGCTTGAACACTGCCAAGATTGACAATGATTGCTTGCTCGCCCGACTTGAGAGGAGGCGCTACAGGCTCTGCCATCGCGGGGATGGCATTTGTTGGACCTCCTTCGACGATAGTACGGTCCCAGTCTTCGAGCAGTCCTGCGATGGTCTGATGGCCTCTATACGCAGCGAGCTCCTTTGCAGTCCAGCCAAATCGATCGGTCTTTGACGCGTCTGCACCCGCATGGAGGAGAGCTTTGACAATAGCTTCGTGGCCATACATGCACGCAATGGCGAGTGGGGTTAATCGTCTCCGGTGCTCTGTGGCGTTGAGGACATCCCTCTGTCCATCGTGATTGGCAAGTACCAGGTTGACGTAGTCGGGCCGGCCAAGGAGAGCTGCAATATGAAGACTAGTTTCTCCGTTGGTTGGTCCAGCTTCTGGTTGGGACGATAGTCCAGCGCCAGCATCAACGAGACATCGAACAGCCTCGTCATTCTGAATCCTTACTGCGGTTACCAGGAACCCATCAAGCATGCGCCGAAGACCTGTTTCCCCCTTTCCACGCGCATCTTCGCCCAGGCATTTGATAACGTCAATGAACGTGGGCTGGTGCCGATAGAGCATGGTCTCAAAAGGGGTGAGCAATTCGTTACTCTTCGGCGCCCGCAAACAAACTTTCAACAAAGTCGCGACTCAATCCTGGGCCTCCGAGGGAAATGATGACTTTAGAGTAAGATGTGAGATCATGCTTGACCGCATAGCTCAACAGCTCTTGGCCAGATCCGTCGGGGTCGAGGAACAGGCGGGTTGGGTCGCCGCAGACTTGGACCATCCATCGAAAGACACCCAGTAGCTCTTCCTCGGGCTTACAGGCCCGATGGGCTGCGGGGTTTTCATCGTTTTCCCTTGCCCCTGCTGCTATTTGCATGCAGAAGAGGAAACAGTCTTTGTTCAGGCTCTGGACATATGCTGGCGACCGCTCCAGTAACTGAATAACCGTGGTGTTCAGACTGTTCAAAATGAGATACTTGATCACCTGGTCGAGCTGTACGGTCCCAGAGTCGGACGTGGAATCAGAATGAGCCAATTGGACGAATTTCCTCACATCGCCTTGTAGAGCCATGCGATGGACAGCCCCGATGTTGGGCAGTCGATCCAATTTCGATCCGAAGCGCCAGAGTGTCTCCTCCAAAAGGATTTCATGTGCATTTGACTTGCGGTCGAATTGGGCTCCATCCAGCTCAGCGAGTAACGTACTCATTCGGCAAGCGACCGCATTGGTCTTCTCTCTCAACGAATCGTACGCTTTGAACCAGCCTACCCGCTGGGCTTCAAGATTCCCTGCATTCTGCACATCGATCCGCTCCAATTTGCGAAACAGCCTGCGTGCGGCCTCCTCGTTGACTCTGTCGAACCAGTGCAGTTCTTGAAGATCATGAAGTAAGCTCCGATATCCTTCGGCGAGGAAGCACAGTTCCGGTTGTCGGAAGTTGTGAGCAGGAATGGTAGCAGGAAACCCGTCAAGATGGAAATTGGCGATCATCTCCTTCTCCCGCACGAGGACCGCATCGAGGACTCGAGTTCGAAACTCTCCAATCCGTAACAAATCATCTCGCAAGCGTTGGTACGCGGCTGGCCAAGTTAGTCCTTGCTGTAGCTTGATCACTGGGTTGGCAGACTCGGCTGTGTAACGCACAGTGAAAGGCCCGACCTTGGATGTACTGCTCGTTTATTGATGCCTTCCTGTGCTGGTAGTCTACATAGAATGGCTCAAATCCCGGATTGACTAGTCGGTGGAAGCCTTTTCCGAATCGCATAGTCGCGTCGTACAGTATCGACACAAGTAGGTATTGGTGTGCTGATTTTCCAGGTTGTATGGTGGTTCTAATCTTGAGTCGAGCTTCAAGCAGCTAACCCATTGTGCGTCAATGAGACTTTGCATGTGGGTGGTGTGTTGGCGGGGTCAGATTAGCCCCTTATAATGTTCCATTGTTGGCCAACGTGAGTACGGATACGTACCTCAGCTATTATCTCCAGGGACGGGGTGGTGTGATATCCCGCCCATGACCAGGGGCACACCGTGGAGCTACGTATCTTTCACTGCAATTGTAGCCGCTAAAGAGGGGTTATGTATGGAAAGCACTTGCTGAGGACGGAAGCAGTGCAGCCAAGTTGATGGTACCTACACATTATGACATTAGCTAAGTACCTACGTCAAGCCAACTTGAACTGCATACACTATTTTGCCAGTTGACCAGCATGTGAATATGAGGCAAATTGCTCTAGGCAATGAATAGGCATGCATTCCATAATATTGGCATCTCCTTTCTTTCAGATAAGGATGATTGTGAGGTGAAAGAGCAAGTCAGACACGCCCGACTTTCCACTCCAAAGTTAGCGTCAAAGGACTAGCCAACCCCGCGATTCTTTCGCCCCTGTAAGCTACTGGCTACTGAACTCCAGCTCCAAATCTACTGTCGCTAACTACTTAAGGTAAGTGGTGGCCGTTCTATTGATGACTTCCCTGACCCTGTCGCGATGGACTCTTGATCTACTTCAGTGAGGTGAACTGGTTTAGCTACAACAGGTACTGAATCCGTTTCAACAGTCTCTTCACTGGGACCGCTGAGTAGACACCAGATCAATTGTGCACCTTCAGTAGCAAAGATGCTCGCAAGGGATTGATTTCTACTACGACTGGGGCTTTGTATGGTCCACGCACCACGTCCCCCAGACAATTCCAGGACGAAGCTTGATGACATCCGTGACAATGCGATGCGCCATACTAAAATCTACTACCGGCTGGCATGCGTGGGCCAGATGGAGCATTATACACGACACAATGCCCCTGTCCTCACTGCAACCCTAGATGAATGCGCAAGCAAAGACCAGCAAGCTCCACTGATTGTAGTGAAGCTCATTGTGCTGTGCAGGCCAGTGACGGACATGTGCAGAGATCTGTCATACGAAATATAGCATATGGGATGCTGTTCATGATACGAACCTAGTGTAATCAGATCGAACTGCAGCCAGAGATAACCTCAGTGCCACTGGTCAATGCCTAGCTACTTAAATGCGAAGTCCAGGCCAGCCATTGCCCGCTCGAAGTACATCAAACGTCCCGTGTTATGTCGGGGTAAGGGCTCCGGGTGGGCTAACAGCTGTTCCTTGCATTGGCCATGGAAACAAAATATGCACTTCGTGATCGCGGGTTTGATGGAACATCAGGATCAACAGCCTCCCTTTGTATGAGCCACCCCCACCTACACCCCCAGCAATGATTGGAGAACAAATGGTCACGAGAGGGGGGCGGGGGAGTGGTGCGATGAGATTTCACTGCAATTTTAGCTCCCAGGAAGGTGTTCGAGCTGAAGCCTTCTGAGCAGCCAGAAGCAAAGTGAGTGTAGACCCGCGACGCGATCATCTGGTTCAAGTCAAAGTAGCACTATTGTTGTACAAATATCCCCACCCACGTCTTCATCTCCCTCTTGCGCATCTTTCCCGCCGATGAATCCCACGCCAAGACGTTTGAATTGTGTGGTGGTGTCATTGTCCACAGACTTGAGGATAAGGCATGCATTGCATTCTTTTCCACCAGCCCATTGCTGCAAGAATAGACAAGTGACCTCAGTTTTCTGACTATTCCCTAGGATGTGTAGTTGCAACGTTTCCAGGGGATGGTCTAATGCCGCTTCACCCACAACCCTTCCTTTATTGTCAGGATCGAGGAGAAGAGCCGGGTATCTTGGATGGACTCCATCGATTACCACACTCGCAGATTCAGATTCATGGCTGTGCGCAGATCGGCTTCCGTAAATTATACCAGTTCTCCATGTTAGGAACGCCTCGCTCACAAAAAGAATGGCCCTCTTCATTGGTCCTTTCGCCATGAGTTGCTGATCTCCACCAGGGTTCAGATGAGGCTTCAGGTCCAGCGAGATCTGAGCCAAGCTCGTGGCGGTCCACTCCCCGACATATCGAAGTGCACAGAACCGGATCCGCACTTTGCCAACAGTAGCCCAAGACCATGAGGGGATGTTGGGCTTCGTATTGCCGGTGGCATCATGATATAATGCAGTAGGTGAGCCGATGACGGGGCGGTCGTCGTTGGCTGCGACATACCACAGCAGCCCTCGTGGGAGATCAGCCAGCCATAGCCCTTTGACATACCGCGTGGCAAGAGAACTCTCAAGGATAGTTGCGATACCCTGTACTGCGGGTAACGTGTCCTTGACGTACTTCAGTTCTCGGTCGCTGTATCCCTGAATCAGAGCGTACCATGCCGTGAAGGCGGGATGATTGGCATCGAGGCGGTGATTGGACGCAATTCGACGAGCTCCCGGGAACTCGTAAAGCCACGATCGCATACGTGCGATATCTAGCGAAAGTCCGGGGAACCTCGGTATGTCATCGTCGAACTCGTCCAAGTCGTCCGAGTCGTGCATGTACGGAACAATAGGGAGCGACTTCAGTACCGGATCTGTTTCCCGAGCCGCGGCTGATGCACATCTCCAAGAGATGATCCCTTGGCCGATCACCAGGGCGCGCGACGTCAGAACCTCTTCCTGCAAAGTCCAACCTCGTTTGCTCAGGAAGTCTTCGCCATGGCGCGACCCAGCCAGGGTGAGCTTGCGTGTGACTGGTCCATCGTCAGATGCAACAGACATTGTCATTTGACATGGGTATACCTCGCGTGGATCTGTTGGTGATTGTGGGAATAAACCGGAGTGGGCATCCGGGGACCCTACAGCGCAGATGGTAAGGACAGCATATCGGTATATCTGGCCCATCTTAAGAATCTCGGATTCCTTGTCGTCATCGTCGTCTTGGATTATGCATAGCGCATCGACCCAAAGATATTCATACTCTAGAAGATGAGTGGCTAGAATGGCATCTCGGCAGGTCTTAGAAAGAGTCTCAACTGGTATGTTAGTGAGGTGAGCTTGGACGTTGTCCTTGAGGGTCATCATTTGAGGCCGGGATCCCCAGCAGTAGCTTAAAGCTACGTAGTTCACCTGCATCCCCTCACATGTTTCGACAAGAAACGGGCTTCGTGGGTTGATGACGTTGATCAAGCGAGCTGGCAACTCTGTTCCTTCTATAGCAGGGCTTCCGAGCCTGCATTTGTCATGGTTTTCGGTGCATTCCCGCTTCCACAAGCGTACAAGTTCGGTATTCAGGGGCAGACGCGAGTGCAAAAAGCTGTCGCCCGCACGAAACTTCGAAAACTACACAATCAATGAGTACATCATTATATTTATATGGGAATAACAATAGTAGAACGGACCTTTTTGATATGTGCATCCAGAGTTTGTCTATAGTAGTCTTGAATAACCCTAGACTCAGCAAGTGAGTATATGACGTTTGCGGCAAGAACCGTACCTGGAATACCGCCAATCACATCAAGGACTGCATTTCCGAGTCTACTGATGATGGCGATGGACCAAGGTTGTTTGAAATCGGTGTCTTCATCTGCTTCATCACTGATTTTCAACCTCAGAGCCACATAAGCTTCAAGTCCATCAACCAGATTGCGATCGACTTCTGTAAGCCCTAGCTGCGATCTGAGCAGGATGCAGAAATTGCAACCCCAATCGATGGAAGCAAGGAAAGAGCTTCGTGTTCTGTGGAGGACGTGAAAATATGAGTCGAGATTCAAGACCTGGTGAGCCCTATGAAAATGGATGTCAAGGCAAGACTGACACAACATGGCTATTTGCAGTGATGCTGTATTCAAAGATAGTGGGATCTGTCCAGTGCTGTAGAAAAAGGTCCAAGGGGATCAACAAGGACGTAACAGCAACTGTACCTGTTACGGACAAACACCCGAAGCTCTCTCGAGGAAGGCATTTTCGCCATATAAAATTCGATTTGATGCCAAACAAATCTTCGACAATGGCCAGCGTTGCTCAGCCTCAGTGCACTGCAATTTTAGCGGTTGGTGGACGGGTTCAAAAAGTCCCGCCTCCTGACCGTTTCACTAGGCATGGAAGCACGCTGTGACGTGTCACGTAAGCACTAAGTGTTGTAAGTTGCACTTGCACTGCAATTTTAGTCAGTACAAGGGGTATCTCTCCGTTGTCCAGCCGGTCTACCTACCTGCTTTAAATTTGTGATAGTTGGCGAATCTTACAAGATGGTGGAGCGAATCGAGTGCTGCTAGCTCTGGTCAGTACATGGATAGACATATGTCTGAGCCTGGACTGCGATTGATCAGTAGAAGGCCTACTTCCGAGATCTGGCTTTATGGGTTTCTCTCGCGCAACCTGGGATTTGGACCCCATTGCACTGCAATTCTAGCTGTCAGCAGGTCAGTTCGTGGCTGCGGCAGTTCGCCTTCCAGTCTCTAGTCACGCCAAATGTTGCCGGTAGCCGATGGATTCTGCCATGTCTGCCTCGTGGTCGCCCAGCCTGATGCACCTTTGCCAAGCTGCAGTGGAATTTGAGGCATCAGGAAATTTGGAGGGCCAACTCCATCGGACCTTATTTCGCACAGCATCTCAAGATTCTGTAGTGATCATACGGGGGCATCCAATGCTGGTCTTGATGAGCTATTTCAGCAGTGCAAGAAACCTGTTGTGTGATCGGGAGTCGCATCCGAGATGCTTGGGAGGCAGACTTGGGAGGCACTGGGAGGCAGTCTTGGTAAGCTAAAATTGCAGTGAATTAATTCACCTTGTCTTGGGGTGCCCGTGGGGGGCACTGCCCCAGGTGCGGGGTCTTTTACCTTGTACAGGGAAACGGCATCAACCAAATTGTAGTGCGCGCCCGTCCAGTAAAGCCAGTAAAGCCCGAGGGACCAGGATTACAGTGCGGCGTCAGATGTGCAAAAGCTGACAGATTTAAAATTCCCAAGCAACATTTGCGTCGCAAATTCTCGTCTCAAGCAGTTCGGAAAATGGATCTCGGCGGGCTGCTGAATCCCGATGGCGGCATCGAGCTCTCGGGTACCTATTCGAACGAAACCCAACTAGACCCAACGGATCTAGTCCTGCCAGATTTCATTGATACTGACTTCTGGTTTAACGATGGTTCGGACTTGATGCAGTACGAAGCACCGACAACATATGCCACTGGATTTGGCGACGCTCGACAGTTCGAAGCGGATCAGACAGCACATGGAGCAGACCGCCGCAACTCAGGAAGCACTGTCATCGGGGCTGAGCTACTAGGTCCCGCAGACGAGACACGAAGCTGCTATGGCATGGTTGGTCTTCCTATCCCATATTGTAAGCCGGAATAGATGTTGACAGATGTATTGCCGATACTAGCTTTACCATCATATTGTACAAGTAGCACAACAAGACATGTCGCCATTGATCGACAAGCTCACTGCAGAGTTTCATACTCATGGGATCAACTCTTTCACCGTAGAGCATGGTACTGACCGCATTGCTCTTCTCCTTGCAGATAGGACTGACTTTGGCCATTTGCGTAAAACCTTGATCAAAGCATTTGAAGAGCTCCGACATAAAGCTCCAGGTGTGAGCCTCGAAGCGGTCGGCGTCACACAAAGTATCCTGGAGAATCTTCACAGAGCTATCAAGCCCTCGGACGCCAGGTGCCACGTGGACATCAACGTGTATGGGCCCCAGTCGCAAGCCGAGATAGTGGGAAAAGTTTTGATGAGTCACAAGCTCTGGCTGCAGCGCCCGGACAATTACAAGGCCAACGAGTTCCCATACGTGAATCCACACACCATCAGCTTTCCTGGGATGAAAGAAGAGGTGGTAATGCAAGAGCCCCAGGAGCTTGTGGAGTCGTCATCGACACTACCACAAAGCGAGGAAGAGGTGTTAGATCAGGTAATGGCGGAAGTGCATGACCACCTGACCAGAGACCAGGGACTTGCCATGGAGTCAGGAGGCCAAAGCATCAAGACAGAACTGTTACCGTCAGTTACTGACGACTCTCCGTTGTCCATATATTATATTAACAGCACAGCAGGCACCAGCGGCGAGCTCTGAAGTACATGCTTGAACGGGAGTCGGGTGATATCCCTGCCAAGTATCGCTTATGGGAAGAGACACTCAGCGGTGTCACCAAGGTGTTTGTTCATCGAATCACCGGGTCTCGGGCGTTTACACAGCCCAATGAACGAGGTGGAGGGGTGCTAGCCGACGAAATGGGTACGGGCAAATCTCTTTCGACACTAGCACTGATCACTCGGACACTGGATGTCGCCAAAGTCTGGCTACAACAGAAACGCGAGGCACGGGTCGGCAACACTAAAGTCGAGTTCTACGCAAGCACTACCCTTGTAATCGTGCCTTCAGCTCGTAAGTCTGTTTTACAGCCCTTTTTGGCTTTGACATGACCAACAATAGGTGTACTGACTATGATATGTAGAGCTGATTGCAAATTGGGTTCACGAGATCGATTGGTGAGTATCCCAACAGACATGTATCCCGTCAGAACATGGACTAACCTCAGACTGAAGCCACACTGGGGCTACCCTCAAAACCTTCAAATATCACGGAGCGGAAAGAGACAAGGCTACTGAGGATCTTGCTAGCTATGATGTTATAGTCACAACATACAACACTATAGCCTCGGACTACAGCAAGAAGAAATCCATCCTTCACAAAATTGGATGGTATCGCATTGTCCTCGACGAAGGTAGTACCCGCTTGAACCCCCTTTTTACATAATATCGCTAAAATTCAGTTTTCTCAGCACACTACATCCGTAATCATAACACCGTATTCTACCGTGCATGCTGTGATCTCGAGGCCAACTCTCGTTGGTGTCTATCTGGCACTCCGATCCAGAATCGCTTGGAGGATATCGGATCGCTCTTTTCATTCTTGCGTGCTGAACCTTTTCACAGTCGCGCCGAGTTTCGAAGGACGATATGCGTACCTTTTGAGAACCGCGAAATCTCCACGGCCCGTGATCGCCTGATCATGCTGTACGATTCCCTAGTCTTGAGGCGATCCAAGGATACCTGCATCACGGATCTGCCTGACCCAGAGGAAGAGCTTAGGATGTTAGAATTCTCTCCGGGAGAGGCTGCCCAGTATGCTCGCACTCTGCAAATATTGGAGAGGCGGCTGCGCAATCAGGCCTACTTCCAACATGGTGCTTCCATGGCTACACACTCAGAGACGAGTACCAAGGAAACGGCCCACCTAGACAGCAACGCCTTCCGAGAAACCGGTCTGTATCAAGCGCTCGCGGATGAGAACGCATCCCGGTTCAGCCTGTTTCATGCCATGATGCAGCTTCGGATCCTGTGCAATCATGGCACCTACCAGCACATGTTCAGCTGGAAGAAACAGAGGCAGAACTGGGACTCTCAGCAGGAGCGAGAGACCTTCGTAGGGGACACGGCTGCGGGAAAGGAGCGGGTCTGCGATGGCTGCAGTTACCCAATGCCCCAGTCGGGTGTCTCAAAACCCAACGACTTCGTGGAATCATGCCCTCATGTCGTCTGTCTGGACTGTATGAGCGACGCTACATCCAACTCGAATTTGACGGATCCCTGGAGGCATTGCCCTATTTGTCAGAGATTTGGTGCTACTCTAATGAATGCTTCTGCTGGAGCGCGGCGGCATAGCATGGCTGCGGCCGGGGAAGATGTTATGACTGAGGCAGACGAAGAGTTGGGGCCCTTCACTGATACTGCGCGACCGGATTACTTCCGACGGCAGGGAGTATCGACGAAGCTGAATGCGTTGATGGATGATTTGAGAAAAGACCCAGAGGGGACAAACAGGCAAGTACCATGTGACCTCCAGAGCAAGACTGTGTCCCCATACAAGCAGGATTTGACCGTCAAATAGTATCATCTTCTCATGTTGGACACGAACGTTGGATCTCATCCAAAGACGACTGAAAGAAAACGGCATCGAACCCCTACGCATTGACGGGAAATGCCTGTTCTCCGAACGAGAGAGAACCATCAGGAGGTTCGAAGAGGACTCTTCGGCCCATATCTTGCTGATGACCACTGGCACTGGCGCCCACGGGTGAGTGAGCCTGGAAAATGAACATGTAATAATGCTAGTAGCTGACGGCGCCCCAATCTTCTAGATTGAATCTCACAGCTGCCAGCCGCATCTTCATCTTCGAACTGCAGTGGAACCCCAGTATCGAGAGACAAGCCATTGCACGAGCGATTCGTATCGGCCAAACCAGGCAAGTGCGAGTGACGCGATATCTAATCAGAGATACTGTTGAGCAGGTAAGGGAGGAGTGGACTTCTGTCTTGTCACGGAATCATTTGACTAACCGAGGGGTAGGAGATACATTCGCAGCAAAAGAAGAAACGAAAGGCTGCAGATATGGGATTCACGCAAGAGACTAACCAACACAATACAGCTGAGGGTGTACACTAGTCAGGATGCAAAGACCAGTCTACTTCATTACTTTATTAGAAAGAATTAATTCCATATCGTCTATCTATACCATGTTGTTAATTCCATGCCATGCTCAATTGGTTGTTTACCACTTGTGGAGCGAGTGGACTCTGGATTAGCTGCCATGCTTAATCTCATGCTTAAAGGCCTGTAGGCCCTAGAAACACTACGCTAAATCCTTAGGTACTTAGTACGACACCGAAAAGCTACTGGCTACTGTTCGTCTTTAGTGAGCAGTGCTAAATCAACCGTCAATTACCCCGACATTCGATGCGTCTCTCACTGGTATAATGGCTATTTGGAAAGTGTATAAAAACTATAACAATTCAAGCGATCTTCATCTGCAACTCGATATGACGACCGATCTTGCACTGTTTTAGCTGGCTGGGGGTATGTCGTGCGTGATACCTTTGATGCCGGCTGGGCTACCTGCCCCCTGTGAGCACGCTAAAATTGCAGTGAAATCCGGCTTGGGTATCTTGCCCCCCCGTCAGCACGCTAAAATTGCAGTGAATTGCGCCTAGTTCCCTGACGGCCTGCTGCCTTTCCCCAAAGACGGGGAGCTCGGCACGAGCCGCCACTCAGAATCTCACGTGCACGCCTTTGACACATCCGAGATCCTAGACCAGTAGTGGCATTTGCACTTTCCCGCTCTTGAACGCCATCCTCGAGAGTTCGTTTTCGGACCACTGAACCGGTCGCAGTTCAAATGGGCGCAATGGGGCTGTGTTTGACAAGGGCACCAGTGCAAGGCAGACTCGGTCTGGGACTGGCCAATCGGGGCAACGTCAGGTGATGTCAGCTTCGCCCGGTCAGGCTGTGCTGTGCTGCACTGAATTTTCGACATGGTCAACCAGGCGGGCGCAGAAGACCAGAAACCAGAACCTCAATATGCAATCATGTGCGCGCAAAGTACTACAGACCAGAGCATCTTCCGAGTCGCCACAGCCCAGTCCCTAGACAGCCGTCGCTCCTCCGAGCCACGAATGTGGTGAAAACTGAGTGATGCTCTGCAATCATTGCCCATGGCGCTCGTTTCAGGTGTAGAGCCTTATCCTCGTTCACTTGATGATGAAGCGGCCGCGAACACTAGCAATGGGATGGGGTCCATTGCATCTTCAGTGAATGGAGTGCTCAAGGAAGCGCTGGAAGATTTCAAGGCAGGTCTATCTCTGACCCAGGTGGATGAGTTTGGCAGGACCACTCTAGAGCATGTCAAACGGAAGATTCTCTCAATCCAAAAAGAACAAGAGCGACAGAAGGCCATGGTCGGTTTCTCTAGGATGCAGTTCTTTCTTGAGAAGATGGGCGATTTTGACGAGCTCTGCCAAAAAGCCATCATGTGGGGCGATGAATCGTCTGTGTTATCCCCTTGGATCTGGGGGCCAGCGTTTTATATTCTCGTCAAGGTAAATCTAGCCGTCAAACATCTTTGAACATGTTTCTTACCTCAGACAACAGACATCGGCGGAAGACAGCAAAGCGTTAGACAACATCTTAACTGCATACCACGCGTTCGGCAAACTGTGTACCAGATATCAAACACTACGAGGAACTTATTAAGAAGAGATGTGAAGTTGTCAAGTATCTCGAGTTCATGTACCTTGACCTGCTGAAATTCCATCAAAGAGTCGTGAAGCTACTGGATGGGAAGGGTAAGTGTACCTCCAATGGAAAAGATAGACCTTGGCTAATCAAGTACTAATCGTGTAGGGTGGAAGAAAACATTTGAATCCAGGTGGAAGGATTGCCAAGGTGAACTTAAAGCCACTTTGATTAACTTCGAGACGCACTCTGAAGTCCTGGGAATACTCTATGATGCATGGCAGCGACAGCATGACGCGGACTTCTTTTCCCGAGTCGAAGGGCACATTGAACAGGCGGAGAGAAATGCAGAAAATATCCAACAGCTCATCGACCGATTGCCTGCTTTCACCGACATCGATCGCCGTCTCGGCGACTTCCTTGCACAGCTGAACGAAGACCGAAAGAAGAGCGGCCGGCATATGTCTCAAGATCAGGAAGTGTCACTTCACAACGAGGTGTGGAAAGATATTCGCAAGCAACTCAATGACCACGTCATTCGATCGGTCGATGACCGACGAGTCCTTGGCACGCTTGTTACCATGTTCAAGCACCTTAGGGAAAACATGAACAAGCGATTTGAGCAGTGGGAGGCGGAACGCAAGGAGAACCAGAGGAATGATGTACTGAGGTGGATGTCTACCCCTGGCATGTCTCAGGCTAGGCAGCAAGAGATCTTTTGTTCGGTGCAGGCCCCAAACACGGGCTCGTGGATCTTCGACAACCACAAGATATTCAGCTGGATGAACGACGAAAATCCGATAGCTTCTTTAGTCTGGTTGAACGGGAAGATGGGTGCGGGTGAGTGAAACTCCAGTAATGATCTTGGCGAAGCTCGGACTGACTCTTGCCCCAGGCAAAACCATCCTAACTTCGCATATCATTGAGATGTGCAAGAAACAGTTTCAAGGGTTCGACACCAGCTACTTCTACTGCCGCGAACATGTTTCCCACCAGAGCAGCAGTTTGTCTGTACTGAAGGGCATCCTCTTGCAGATGGCAGGCTCTAATCAGGAACTACTCCCGTATTGCAACAAAATGCGAATTGAAGGGCGCCAGGAGTTCCTCGATCAGGTGAATGTTGCGAAGCAACTTCTGGAGGCTCTCTGTGAGTATGATGTCAACCAATTTGTCATCATTGACGGGCTAGACGAATGCGAACCAGGGGAACGAAAGATCATTCTTGATTTCTGGAGAGCTATGGTCGAGAAGACTGCTACTTCCAAGCCCGGTAAACTTCGTGTTCTTCTGGTCAGCCAGGATGTGGGCGATATCAGGAACGCAATCCAAGCATCACTGGTAGCAACACCCCTGGATTTGCTCCCCGAAGACACAGATCAGGATATCCGACGATATCTTGAAACAAAGGCTCCAGAGATACAGGCGAAGACCCAGATTGGTGAGGCCCAGGTACAAAACCTGATTCAATTGGTATACACACGAGCAGAGGGTAAGTAAATCCATTCAAGAACCACACTGTTTACATCTGACTTGGGCCAGGAATGTTCCTTTATGCTACTTTGACCGTCGAAAACTTACTACAGCAGCCCAATATGATGTTTTACCAGGGCGAGTTAGCTAAGAATCTCCCATCAGATCTTGCCGATGCGTGAGTCATTACCCCATTGCAAATTATCTCGATACTGACCAAGACAAGATACAAGAAGATAATTGAACGACTGAGGACAAGCCTTCATGCAAACAGTTGGATGATGGCCAGGAATATCCTTAGTTGGCTGGCAGGAGCACAGCGACCATTGCAATGGCATGAGCTCCAAGCTGCATTGTCCATCCAACTGGACTTTCGCGGCGTACGTATCGATCCCAGATACCGGTTACATGAAGACATACGGATATCGGACCTGTGTGGTCCGCTCGTACGGGCAGTTCGTGACGAAGATGATGTCATGCGGCTGGAATTCACACATGCTACAACAAGAGCGTAAGTCAAACCCCAAGCAAGCGTTTGTGATACCCATTTTGGTTGACCTTCCTTTCAGCTATATACGGTCTGGGAAGCAAAACAAAGGTCTGAACGCCGTTTCCATCGATTACGACGCGACAACCAAGTGTCTCAACTACCTTGCCCTGGATTGTTTCAAGGCCGATCTCGATGAGGCTGGCCGTCAGTCTCATACCCAAAGCGGGTATTATGCAATGCAAGATTATGCTGCTTCTGAATGGGGGCACCATTTGCAGCAGTTGATAACGACAGTCTCGGTGCCACTGCTTGAGAGTAAGCCCCACGAGGTGCTCGCTCTTAGCCAACAACTCGTCCCGACACTCCAACGTTTCGTGGACTTCTATTCGGAAATCAAGGTTCCGGAACGAGACTTGGGCGGGTCCGAACCCGGAAACGGATTGCTCCCAGTGCCGTATTTCACTTCCTTCTACCCCATGTATACGCCCGCTGGCTTGGCGGGGCCTTCATCCCAGCCTTTCGCCACCCCGGGAAACAATGGGTTTGACCCGGCCTATCTTCACCCACCGCGATCCCCTGTAGGGCTCTCCCCTTCTCCATCCCCATCATCTGTCTCCTCAAGATCGCCAGACCCTACGGGCGATCCAGCGGAGTTCTGCGGCCCTTTCAAGTGTTTCCCGGAGCTGTATCGACTACTTGCGCCGCTGTGGGAGCACATATACAGCCATCGGAGACATGTAGACTCCAAGGAGCGCGAGAAGCTATCGCTTGCACAACTGCGCACCTCACTGGAACTCACCCGCAAGACCATCCAGGCGATGTCACTGGAAGATGATATCGCGACCCCGAACCAGATGTCCATTCTTGACATGTACGGCCAGAAACTGTACAAATGCGACCGCGTCCCCTGCGTGTACTTCTGCGAGGGTTTCGCCACAAACGACGAGCTAGAGAAACACCTCAATCGACACGACCGCCCCTACCACTGCCCCGTGAACAACTGCTCGGTGGCCCCGTTCGGCTTCGCCAACAAGAAGGACTGCGAGCGGCACGTCCGGACCTACCACCCCGACGCCGCCGAGGACGGGCTGAATGCGTTCGCCACCGGCAACGTCAGGGCTTCGGCCGAGGACATCGAGGCGCGCGCCAAGTATGGCTGCACGTTTGCGGGATGCGACAAGAAGTACACGCGCAAGGCGAACTTGGATGCGCATTTGGATACGCATAACGGGACACGGAGGTATGCTTGTCGGACATGTGTAAAGGCGTTCACGCGGCCGAGTGATCGGCAGAGGCATGAGAAGTTGCATATGAGGGGAAGGCATTAGACGAATGTATTCATTAAAATTGATATGGGATCCATGCTACATTAGGCGCATCAGGAGCTTACATGATATTGCCAATCCGAGTTTCTATTGGTCAATTGCGTTTCCTCTGGGCCCAGGAATGGATGCACGTTTCTCGGGCCCTTTGATGAGTGTTTTTTTTCTCGGGCCCGATAACGCCAAAATTGCAGTGAAGTCAGACAATTGCTTTGATGAGTGTTTTTCCTCTCGGGCCCGATAACACCAAAATTGCAGTGAAGTCAAACAATTGCTTTGATGAGTACTTTTCAGGGAGAGCCACTCGTACTTTGTATCGCGCTAGTGCAGTTGCCTCAGGAACAAAAGTCTTGTTAAGTAAGTACATGTATATACAAAGAGGCTAGGAATATTAAGAATGACACCATATCGGGGCATCGCTTTAAACGGCTGTTCATGTATGAGCCGGCTACTGAGGTCGCTGTTCAATGTCTCATGCGGAACAAGACTCTATTGTGCACTGCCACCAAAGCAACTCGAGCCCCCGGACCGCGGTCTGGGCCCCGGTCCAGCAATCGAGCCAACCCTCGATCCGAGATGAATCGATCCACGTATACCCAACGTTCCTGCCCCGGCACGGTCTTCCATATCAAGAGACTCGCAACCCAGTCACGAGCCAACTCGGTGTCGGTGAACACCAGGTAGAAGCCCCGGCAGGTCGTGCTGGCGACGATCTTGGAGACCCTGAACGGAAGGCGCAGCGAGACCTCGGTGGGGCCTGCTCTCTCAAGCGCCAAATTTTCGGTGCGGACTATGCTCGTCCGGCTGATGCGGTCCAGGTAGGCGTCGGCTTGGGCGCGGGTGCGGAAGTCGATGTGCACCCGCTGGTCTCTGTACTGGTTGTGGGCGACCCAGACTCCCAGGCCTGCGGGAGACGAGACCATCTTAGCGGTTGGTGGGATGTTGCTTGTTTTCGTGTGTCTATGTGTCAAGTCTGAGTCTGAGTGGAAGGGAAGAAAAGATGTGATCGAGATTTTGAAATGAACAACGTTTTATTACTGTTACTGCAAGCGGTGAGAAAGGGGTTGATCTAATGTCTAGATATCGTTAAAGAGTATTGGTGCTGAGATCGTACTGAGATAAGATGAAATCGAAGCTAGACGAGTCAGAGCATCTTTGCGGTTTTATTATGCACTCTGCACCGAGTTGCTATTGTAGACTGCCCGTTGCATCGTGAGACTGGAACTGCCCTCTGGGACGTGACACTGTCACAGCGCAGGTCAGATCTGGCGACTGATAGCTTTTCATGGCTAGTTGCATCACTCCGGGGCTGGGAGTGCATGCAGATTCCCGTAGCGTGAACTCAACCCCAGCTTCGAGCTAACCGTCAAGATGGGTAAGATGGTGGGCGATTGCAGTAGCTAATAATAGCATATCGATAACGGCCGGGGCGTCAGTAGATGAGTGGCAGGGTATTGGCTGTCTTTGGCGCGTTACCCAACCATCAAGCGCTTACGCTCGGACGTAGCGTCGCGTGTGGCGCTTGAGCGGTATGTACCAAGCAGATGGAAAAGGAAGGGTCTCGGCCGTCAGTGCCAACAAAGCTTAATCATCCCAGCCTCATGCTAACGGTCGCCAAGTCGACGGCTACGAACCTTGTTCTGGTCACAGGGGCTGCTTGGGCGTTGGAATCGCGCTACTAACCCCCCCAGCTTGATCTGGTAGCATAAGAGACACTACCACATACCATGGCCGTTTGACAGGATAGTATATAATTTGGCAGTGACCAAGCATACTCCATGACGCAACAATCGTATTACAGACAACTATCATATTAGCTTCTCGACATGTCTTTCATGAGACGTGGGTCTAGTCTAGATCTCGAAAGAGCCGCCGGTGTCGGTGCTGGGGACTCGACCTTCCCTCCTTATATTGGGTAAGAAGCCAAATTCTTTTTGCTTGGACCATACTAAGAACTCAGGACGCTGGCCTCGGCGTCAACATCACTGCACGACTTGATTGTTGGCCGACGGAGGTCCAGAGCACCGACTTCGCGCGCTAGCAGCAGGCCTCAAAGCCCGCACAGGCCCTTCTGTAGTTACCACAGAAGCAGCCATGGCAGTCAGCATCCAGTCGTACCATGCACTCCCGTTTCGGACGCATTCACCCACAGTACTGTGGACCGTTTTGCCTTTAGCCGCCCGGTATCACGACATACCGATGCCGTAACCGCCGCGGATGCCGATGAAGAAGATGATGATCTGGGATCCTGGGGCTTTTCATCACCACAAATATGGCCTCATTTGCCGCATCGAACGGAAGGAGCGCCCGACATTTTCCGAGCGACTCCGGCTGTTCTGGGCGAAGCAAACAGCAAAGACATCAACCTCGGAGAAAAGCGCCGAGGAGTGCCGGGGGCCGTCTGACCAGGGCCACAGCTGGAGAATCAGCTTGGCGGAGCTCCAGAGGATGCAGCTGCGCAAGCTGCAGTGCAAACTCGTGAGGGCTGTGGTCGATATGCGATACCACGACCACGACCCACCCAATTGGGCCCAAGATCTCAAATCGTTTGGTAGGAGACCTCTTTTCTTTTACCCATTTTCCACATTTTGTCATGTTGAATTCAACACGAGGAGCTCAGCTAAATGGACATGTTTTTCATTTTGATGCAGTTGAGGCAATCAAGGACTACGACTACATAGTCAAGCGGAGCAAGTCCCCACGGGATCCGTTCCTGGTCACCGGCGAGCGGAAGATCGACGACTACGTCATGCGCACCATCCTCGACGACAGCGAAGAGTTCGACGACAAACCCCTCGAGACCATCGGCGTGCCGGCCCCCTGGGAAGAGGACTCGCAGCCCATCGGCGGCACGCGCTTGGCCAACGTGGCGCAGTCGGCATTGGTGGACCTCAAGCAGCGGCTCGCCATGGCGGCGCTGGGCGGGGCGCTGCTGGTCGGGCCCATGTGGCTCATGGTGAAGCGCAACGACCTAAACACCTCGCTAATGTCGACAACCTTGTTTGTCGTGTTCTTTGGGTTGCTGATGGCCGCGTACCTCGACAAAGCTAAGGACGTCATGTCGGCCACGGCGGCGTATGCGGCTGTGCTCGTGGTTTTCGTGGGGTTGGGCACTCAGGCGCCTTTGGGAGGTGGGAGTTTGACGCGGTAGCAAATTGTCATATATATAAATGATCGAATTACATTAAATAGAACCCCCTGTCTGGCTTTTCCCATGTGTCAAGAAACGGAAGAAAGAGCTTTCCACCCCCTCATGCTTTGATAAGCTGACATACCCTGCGCGACCGATACAAGTGGTCCCCGACGGCGCCTCAAACTAGAGACTGTACATCATTAGTAACGATCGTAGAAAGAGAAGAGAAACGCTACTACTTACTGGTCGTCCGACCAGCAATGAACGGTGGGCAAGCAACAGGTCCACCATCTACCGCCGGTCCCACTGATGTTGTCGCATTCCTTGGAGAACTCGCCGGAACATGTGTCATGCTCGCCCCGTAGTTCGCACAATCCATTGCCCTGGGCCGCGGCGAGCGAAACCATGGCCGAGACGGCGAAGATGGCGTGCAAGGGAAACTGCATGTTGGGCTATTCGAGTCGATAAAAGGGCTGGGAATTGCCAAGGGGCTTGAATTGCACAGACTTCAATAGTAAAAGTCGTGGCAGTGATGAAGTGCTAAGACACCAGAAATGCTGGGGATGGCGGAGGAATACTGCCTCCTTTATAGACAGTCTCCGGCTTTCGAATTGGTGGAGGGGGAGCACTGAACCTGGCGAGGAGCCCTGGCTATACGACTGCGCATATTGGACGCCGGCGGCTATTGTAGTGGATAAACCGACCGCCAAGACTGTCAAGATCACCTGTTGATGGGGGCATCGGGACCTACCCCTCATCCTTCTATAGGAGCTGCTGCCAGGACAATGCGACAACAGCGTCACGTCGGCCCTGCACATCTAGGCCGAATTGCTGTAATCGCAACTCCTCCCATGCCGGTATTGCATTGCCTTGCTCCCCATCCCTGCCAGACGGTTCATCCTTGCCAGAACGGTCGGACGGGACCGGGGTAAGTGGGTCTTGCGCATGTATGCCGACGACGACAATGGGCGGTGGCGCCTGGAAGCGTCGACGTCCCCGAAGTATGCTGCATTGGGACGTGGCATTAGGAAATTACTGATGCTTACCCAAGAATTCTTCACGCTGACTGATTATGCACGAATACGTCTTGGGTGAGAACCGTGGTATTCGCTGCCCTACGCCCTGGCCAGGCATGGGGCTTGCATGGCCGAGTGCGAGTCAGAAGCTTGGCGATGAATCATATATCGAGTCTTTAAGACGGAACTTAATTCTGCCGGGGCGTTTGGCAGACAGTCCTGTCCCTGATTTAGAAAGTGGCATCGCTTTCAACGGTACATCGTTCTAGCATGTTTGCCCCAGTGGTATCCTCGTTCATCGCATGAGTGGAGGAACCCAACTTGGTAGGTGGCTTCCCCGGATCGGCATAAGGCCCGCTGTGGAGAAAAGGGACCGCCGAATCAAAATGGTGGGCGGCGTCGGAAGATGACGGCCACGCCGGCCCTCTCGGCGAAGAAGACAAGAAGAAATCAATCGGGAAGCGAAAGATGCTTGCTCTCTTGCAGATCGTGGTGACGACTTCAGAGACTGGGGAGCAAGTCCCCACGGGTTCCGTTCCTGGTCACCGGCGAGCGTAAAGTTGACGGCTACGGCGACGTACGTGGCTGTGCTGGTGATTGTCGTGCGGTCGGGTACTCAAGGGCCTTTGGCAGGTGCGAGCTCTATGCAGTTTATTTCTTGACAACCAACAGTCATGGCTCCCTTGAGACCTGTTATTCCGACTTGATCGCTTTCCCAACTCTACAGTGCGCTTGTGGCGACTGCTTTGAGGATCCTAGACCATCGACGATAATCATATCAGGGGGATATCAGCTTAGCGATAGACGCTTGGGGGCTATTATATATGTTTTCCAGGTCGCAAAAGAGAGAATGATTCATTTTACCTCGAGTTGTCACATTTGAACTCTTCACTGCAAATTTAGCCCTAAGAAGACAGGAACAACGTGGCTGGGCAGAGATCATACGAATGGTCGAGACCCCGGCTCCACTGGTACGATGTGCTTACTGAGCCTATGGTGTGAACAGCGTGGCAGTAACATCATATGTAAGTATGTCCTTATGTACAGGTCCCGATTACGATCAAAATGCACTAACCACTCCCATGATATCCACAGAATTCTCTGGCACTGACGGCCCGTAGAATTGAGAGTGAAAACAAATTTCCAAAGCCTTGGAAGTATCAAGCCAATTCAGTTCTGCACTGACAAGCTGTGTAACGTAGCTGCTCAATGGCATGATAGCTTCGTTCACGTATCGGTGATCTCAGGTCCAGAAATCAAGAAATAATTTGATTCTGCTTTCGAGAATGGAATGAAACAGCGCGTGTTTCTGCCAGTTGGGTACGGTTTCCCATATTCAAATGAAGATAACGCGTGGTAGGGGGCTCAAGGCAATTCTAGCTCCTGCAGCTCGATTAAGGTGAGGCCACCTGTTTTTCTAATACGTGCGCACCGTTCGATGAAGTGTTTTGTTAAAAGTCAAGTGTATAGGATGACCTGTATCGCTCAATATTCCTAGGGTCATTTTGTATTAACGTTTTTGGTGGTTGTTGCTGTAGGACCTGTACACATTTCGAAGCACGTGATAAGTCGGCCTTAAGCGCGTCTAACGACGCCTGCAGTGCTAAGTTTGCAGTGAAATGGTGAGGGGGCCGTTTGGCACCTGTCACTACCTGCGCCTGCCCCATGAGTATAGTTACTTCGCCTACAGCAACAGAGATCCGTGCTATTGCCGTAACGAGTCGGCAGTCGATACCGACTAACACCGCCTCGCAGGAAATTTTCAAGTTGCCTTGCGGAAGCAATCATACGGCGATATGTGGTAATGATGGCCTTATCAACATATCTGGCATTCCTCGCAGTGCATTTTGATCTAGCTTTGCCAAACTATGACAAACTTTGCCCCGCAGTGATCTTCAGAACTGGCGTCTGGATATAGACTTACTGCAACCTACGTAATGCCTTTGGGCATATAATATCCAATTACATAAAGCACTAGTATTTTCATGCTGAAAATTAGAGTGAATCAAGACTACGTTAGTCCAGTTCAGTATCCCTAACCAAAGTCTCGGAGGCTAGCAAGTAAGTTGGATCCACAGGGTTGCCTAGAGTGGATAAAGAGCCCACAGCAAATGTCCGGCGACGAGACCCCCAACACTATTTGAACGCCAGGAATCAAGTACCTACCTTGAAAGCGTCCGTCAACATAAAAGGCCATGATACCCCCAAGAACTCTTCACCGTAAGTCAAAGCACCATCGATTCCGCCTTTCTTTAGACTTTTGGAATCTATCGAAACGCCATCATGCCACTTGCAGCCTGGGCCAACCCTCCAGCCAGGGTCAAACACCCCGATACGGGCCAAGGGTATTCTCAGTTTTCGTGGCCGCTCTATCAGAGCGGTGCGGACTTGGCACTGATCGAGAGGGTCAGAGCCAACCAGAAGCAGGGCGTACCCTTGTCGGATCAAGACAGGGAGCAATTGCTCGCAGCATTTGGGCCACTGACGGGCAAGGCTCTTGCCTACCCAGCTTCGCTCACTAGCGATGAGCGCCGCACAGTGAAGGGATGGCCCGACACCGAGACTCGGCAGGCCAATCTCGAAGCGGTGGGCTTGGGGCACATGACGGCCGAGGAAGTCATGGCCAAGGCCCAAAACGACGCCGGGTGGATGACGCTGGAGCAAGCCAACTTGGTGCGCCAGCGCTTCAACGCGCGGCCGCTGGACGCCTTGGACTGGAAAGTCGACGGCTTCGACAAGGGATTCGCCGTAGAAGCGGTCCAGACGGAAGAGGAAGGTATGACGTACGTTTATGCACATGTGCGTTGGCGCGAGCTCAGTGGGCTGGACGTTTGGGAAGATAGTCGAAGAAACAGTCGAGCAAGATTTGCGGAGCTCGCGGCAAAACGGAAGGATTTGGAAGAGCGAATGGCCAAGGGTCAGCTAACCAAGTGGGAGCTGAGGATAGAAAAGTCGAAGGAGGACTCTCGGCGGGAGAAAGAGGCGCGCAAGTTGGCGGAGGAGAAGCGAATGGCAGAATTGCAGGCCGTCTACGGCACCGGACTCATCGGCTTCGGACTGTACAAGACGCAGGAACTCATGGACCTCCTGGACGAGTATTGGGAGCAGGCGGCCGACTGGAGGGACGGCTTCTTCCGCGGCAAAAAGGACCGGCTGTTCCAGCGGGCCTTGAAAAAGTCTCTCGAGGGCGAAGACAGCGAGTTCCATGTGATGCACAAGGCGGTAACGGGCGAGACGGAGTGGCCCCTGCACTACAAGATCGGTACCAAAATGGCCCGGGAGCTTGTGGCACCCGCCGCGGCCGCATCCGTCTTTCGTCATGACCACCGGACGAACCGCGGACAGGACATGTTCCAGGGCAATTACAAGACATTGCACCCTCGGTATTTCCTGGTCTGGGACCGACACGGCTTCCCGGCCCTCGACAATATTCTCAAGGAAAACACAGTCGTCTTGCCAGAGGTCTGGGTCTACGATGCCGAATGGGAACCGCCGGCGGATGGGGACGGGATCCGCGATGCCGACGGGTACGAGGGGCGTCTCAGGGTCCGCTTCACGTACAACGTGCACGTGCACTTCTGGCCGTTGATCCGGCAAGACGGCTTCGACATGAAGAAGATCTGGATGGAGCAGGAAGACCATACCAAGCCATACCCCTTTCCCGGTCACGACGTCACATACGACAACGTCCGGGAGAAGGTGCCTTGGACCAGTGACGGGGTTCCGGCCGATGTGTGGGCGCAGTTCCAGGAAGCCGTGGCCAAGGGCCAGGGGAGACCAGCTGGGGAAAGCGAACCGATTTCAGAAGAGGATGTTGTCCTGGAGCTGCCACCGAACTTCAAGTTCCCTCCTTCCTGAGGTTAGGGTTTCACGGGGAGAATCTAGTGGCAGAACCCGTATGGTCTCCGTTTGTACCAATAGCAACGTGTTTTGAGGTGATATCGCAGACGCTTTCATTGAATGCGGGTTTAAAGTAGTAATGGTTTCTGTTGGTATTACCAGTTTAGGGGCTACCAGGACTGGTAATAAGGGTGTCACGTACGCAAAGTATACGGACTACCAGGTCTTTCGTACGAAGGACCTAATAAGTTATATTATAATAAATAAGATATATATAATAAATATATTATATTAAACCTTAATTTATTAATATAATTATATTATAATTTATTTAATATTAATTAATAATTATATAAAATAATTATAAATTAATAAAAATAACGAAATAATATATCGATAAAATCCTTAATAATTGTATTAAATAACCCCGAAAAATCTTATAAAATAAAATTTTAAAGAAAAAACGTAACGGATTTTACCGTATAACTCCAAACTTTTTTTCCGAATTATAAAATAAAAAAGAAAAAATAAAATCTTAAATTATATAAAAAACCAGCTATATTATATATTACTTTATACTTTAAATTATTATTATATAAATAAATTTAATAATATTATATTTATTATAATTTTTATAAATAAAACCTTTATTATCGATCCGAACCCGAATAACGATTATATTATATATAAAAATATTATATAAAATATAAGAATTAAAAAAAAAATTTATTAAAAATATATTAATATTACCTTTTAAAATAAAATCCCTAATATAAAAACCCTTTTTAAATCCTTTAAAATAAAAGAAATATATAATATATATTTTATATAATACTTATATAAATACATTACCTTTAAAATTAAAAGGATAAAGCTAAAAAAATAATTTTTTAATAACTTTAAAATATAAAAAATATAACACTTTAAAAAAATAAATTATATAATAATAAAAATATATTTATTATATTTTAATAATAATAACGTTTATATTTTATTTAAAAACTTTTATAATCGACTTATAAATATTATAAAAAAGTTTAAAAAAAAATAAAAAAGGTTTTATATAATAACGATTTTTTTTTTAATAATTTTTATAAATAATTCTAAATATAACGACCTTTTTTAATAAATTTTACGCCCAACTCCGAAATTATAACGGGAATCGATTTAAAATTTATTAAAATAAATATTATTAAACCTTAAAATAAAATATAAAATAACCGATTATATAAAATAATAAATAAATAATTTACAATTTACTTCGAAAACGGACCCGGATATCCTCGATATATAAATTATTTAAAATATTTTAACCTTTCCCGCGTTTAATTTTAAATATATTTTAAACCTTTTATTTTAAAATTTATTCTTTTTATATAACTTTATTTATAATATTTTTTTAAAAAAATTAATATATAATAAAACAATAAACGGAAAAAATTTCCGAAACTTTATTAAAAAATATTAAAAAAAATAAAAGTATTTTAACTTTTTATATAATATTTTTACGAATAAAATTCGAATATTCGTTATTTAATATTAATAAAATAACTTTATAAAAAAATAATATTATATTTTTTTTTAAGTATTTTTATTAATTATATAATAAATTTTTTTATTTATAACTTTAATTTTAAAAAAAAATAAAATAAAATATATTATATTTTTAATAATTATTTTAATACGAAAATAAATTATAATTAATATTATACGGATTAAATTATAATTATTTTTATACGAATAAAAAAAAAAACCTTAAAAAATTATTATATAATATATTAAACGTTTTTTTTAATAAATTATAACTCGTTTAATAAATTTTTAAAATAAACTTTTAAAAGAAAGTTTAATTTTAAATAATTATTGTTTAGGTATATCGAAGAATTTTAATATTTATATCGGCTTTATTTATTAAAAATCGACGTATAAAAGATTTTTTTCGGATTTCTAGGTATCGATAATTGCCGTAATAGATTAAGCGGAAATTTTAATATTCTTATTTAATTAATTATATAAAATTATAAATTTAAAAATATATTTTATCGATTAAAGATTTATAAATAATTATATAAAAAAAAATTATTTTAATTATAAAAAAAAAATATTATATAAAAATTATTAAATATTCTAATTTAATCGGAATTAATAAATATTTTTATTATCTTACTTAAAATTTTTATATAATATAAAATTATCGAACTAATAAATATATTATATTTATTATAAATAAAAATATTAATTAACGAATTATTTTAAAAAAAATTAATTTTATATTTATATATAATATATTTAAATATATAAAAATATTAAAATCGATTTTAAAAATTATAAAACTTTTATATAAAATTAAGAAAGTAAATATAATAACCGTTTTATTAAAATTATATTTAAAAAAAAATTAAAAAGTTTCGATAACGATTTAAAAAACAATTTTAATTTTAATTTTATATAAATAATTAAATATTATTTTATTAACGTTATATTTCTTTATTAATTTATTAGAAATAATATATATTTCATAATTAAATTAATTATATAAATTAAAATGTTTATTTTTTATAATTAATATATTTAAATATATTAAAAAGAATTTTAAAATATTGATATAATAACGTTTTTTATAATTAATAAATTTTAAACGGAAATTTATATATAAAAAAACTTTAATATAAAAATTAATTAAAATTTCGAATTAATAATAATTTAATTTAATAATTCGTTATTTATTATAATAATTAAAATCGTTATTATACGATGGAATTTCGGAATAATAATATATTATATCTTTAAAACGATTATATTATTCTTTTTTTATTTTTTCAATATCGACCGGTTTAAAATATATTATAATAATATTTTAAATATTATTATATAAAAAAAAAAAATATATAATTCTTTATTATTTAAAAATAAAAATATCCGTTTTTTAATATTAATTATATAAAAATAATAATATATTTTATAAAAAAAAAAAACTTTATTATTTATATCAGAAATTTAATTACTTTTTATACGAAAAAGTTATATAATTTCTTAAAAAATATTAACTATAATAATATTACCTCGGCGAATTTTAAAAAAATTTAAAAATTTTATACTAAATATTAATTGTACAATTCAATTTTATAACATTTTAAATTTTTTTTTATAACGAATATAATTTTAATTATAAAATCGTTATTAATATTATATATATTATAAAACGGAATATATTATATATTATTAATATAAATATATTTTTTTAAACTATTATATTTTTTAAACTATTTAATATATAAAATATTTAAAATATTTTTTATCGATATTAAATATATATTTATTTTAAACTTTTTAATATTATATTATATAATTTAAGTATTTATTTTAAAAATAAATTTTAAAATTTTATATAAACGATAAGAATTATATATAAATAAATATTTATTAAAATATATTAAATTATAAAAAAAATCGAAAAAGTTTACGTTTTATTCCGTCGAGTATATAATATTTTTAAAAAAAAAATTTAGTAACTATATTAACCTAGAAACGATTTTCTAAATAATTATTAAAGCTTTAAATAATACCGCCGGCCCAAACGAATTTATTTTTATATTTTTTATTTTTAAAATATATTTATAAATTAATATATAATTTTTATTTTTTTTTAAAATATAAAAAAAAGTTTAAACTATATAAAAAATAATAAAATTATTTCGAAAATATCGTAAAAAGATTAATATTAATCAAGTTTTAAATATATAAAACGGTTTATATATTTATAATATTTTTAACTTTTTATTTTATATTAAAATTTTTATTTAATAGGGAAAAAAAAAATAAAAAAAATTATATAAAATTACCGTTATTAAAAGTTAAATTATTTATATCGATATTAATAACGAATTAAAAAACTTTTAAATAATATAAATTAAATAATTTTTTTTAAAAAAAAAACCGTATTTTAAAAAATAACGAAATAGAATTATACGCGTAATATATATTTAAAAAACCGTTAAAATAATCGTTACTATTTTGCGCGGTAAAGTAATTACCGCGTTAATTTGATATAATAACGGAATAATTATCCTATATAATAATAATTATATACCGTATTATAATTATTAATAATAATATTTCGGACTTAAAAGAAAAAAAAATTATAAATTATATTATAATAATAATACCGGATTTTAAATTATTTTTATATAATACCCTAGTTATATTTTTAATTATAAAAAAACGAAAGAATTATAACTTTATTATAAAATTTCGAAACAATAAAGTTATTATAATTCTTAAACCTTCGTTTTAAAAATTTAACGTTAAAAAAATTAATAATTTAATTATTTAAAAAGTATTTAAATTTATATAACGGTAAATAATATTTAATAAATATTATATCTTTAAAATATAATTTATATAAAAAATAAAAAGGAAAAATATAAAATTATATAAAAAATTTAAATTTATAATTTAAAAATATAGCGATAAAAAAAAAAAATTTTATTTAATCTTTAATAATTTAAAAAATAAATTAACGATTTTTATTTACTTTCGGATTAATTTTAATTTAAAATTTTAAAATATATAAAAAATTATATAATATTATATAAATATATATTTAATTATATAACCGATTTATTTAAAATATATATATAAAACGTTTTTATAAATTCCGGAATCGATTTTTAAAAAAAATAGTTTTTTATATTATTTCTTTATTATATAAATTCGTTAAATTTAATTTATATTAATTTAAAATATATTATAAATATTATATATAATAATTAAATATAATTATTTTAATATATAATTTATATCTCTTTTATATAATAATTAAATCGAAAAAATTCGATATTATAATAATATAAATCGATAATATTTTTAATTTTATAATATCTTTTTTTTAACAAAAAAAAAAAATTAATAAAAATTAAATTTCGTATAAAATTAAAAAAAACTTTTATTAAATAAATATTTATTAAATTTAATAAAAGAAAGATTTTATTATATTTATATAATATCTTTTTTAAATAAAAAAAATAAATAAATTAACTTTAAATTATAAACTTTTAAATAATCGATTAAAATTAATAATATATTTTTTAACGTATAAAAGATATATATATTATTTTAATTTATTAGCCGGAAATATTATATAATTTATCGATCGTTATTTAAATTTAAACTTTTAAAAAAAAAGATATTAAATATTTAAATATATAAATTATTTAATAAATTAAAAATTTAATATAAAGGTTTCGATATATTTTATTCGATTTTTATTATATAAAAATATATATTTTTATTAATAGTTTTTTTATAAATAATAAAAATTTTATTTCTTAATTTAAATATTTTATTTTTATTAAATAGGAAATTAATTATATAAAAAATTAATTTAAAATTTAAAAAAATATCGTTTATTAAAATTTAATAAAATATAAAAAAGTTACCTAAAATATATTAATAAATAAATTATATAATATAATATTAAAGGTTAATAACGATATCGTTTTAAATTTTATATTTTAATAGATTATATAAACTTTTAAATTTTAAAATATTTTAATAATATTTTATATAAATTTATAATTTTTTTATAAATATTTCATTAAATTTAAAACAATAAATAAAAAAAAGTTTATAATTAATATTATATTACTTTAAGAATTATATAAAAGGAAAGAAATTATCGAAATTTATTAAATCGACGACCGAAATAATTTTATTAATACTTTTATTGAAAAATCTTTAAATATAACTTTTAAATAGCTTATTTTTATAAATAAATTTATTATATAAATTAAGGTATATATCGAAAAACTTACCTTATACGCTAAATAAGCGATACGGAATTATTATATAATATTTTTTTTTTTTTTTTTTTTTTTTTTTTTTTTTCATATAAAATATACGGTTATTATTAAGTATTTTTTATATTAAAAACTATATAAGAGAATCGAAGAAAAAGAAATATAATTATATTTATTTTAAATTTTAAAAAAAGAATTTATTATATAAAAAATTTTTTTTTATTTATTATTATACGATATTTATTATATAATTAATTTTATTTATAAACTATTATAATATTAACGTTATTTTTATTATTATTATTATTATTATTATTTTAAGAAATATAATATTAATTATTATATAATATTTAAATATATAAAATATAAATATTATTTTAATATAATTAAAATTAAAAATAGTTATAAAACGAATAATTATTTAATATATTATAACGGTTTTTATATAGAATTAATAAAATATTACGGGAAATAATAAATAAATTATAAAAATAATTTTCATAATAAAAAAAGTGGATATAAACGAAACGGGGGGTATTAATTTAAGAAATTCGGATTTTAATATCGCGGCTCGGTATTTAATATATTTATTTTTTATCGGCTTATTATATAAAAATAATATTAATAAATTATTTAAATTAATAGAAATAATAGGGAAAGATAAAATAATTATATATTAATATAAAAAATAAGGAAGAAGTTTCGATTAATTATTAATTTAATTAAAATTAAAATTTAATAATATTAATTATTAATATTAATAATAATAAAAGTATTAAATATATTAATACTTAGGATATTTTAATTATCGATAATAATAATTTAATTATTATTATTTATTATATAAAAATATATAAAAATAAAAAAATAAGAGATATATATATATAATAATATTAATTATTTATATAAAATAAAAATTAATAAAAGTAAATAATAAAAAAATAAAAAAAATATTTTTTATATAAAAAATTAATTTAATATTTATATTAATAAAAGGGAAGAATTTTTTAAATTATTAATTTAATAATTTTATATTTAATTTAAAAATTTAAAAGAATAAATTATTAATTTATATAATTTTAATTTTTTTATTAATTTATATAATTTTAATTTTTTTTATTAAAGGAATATAAATTAAAAAATTAAATAAAAAATTAAATATTATAAAAGGTATCGGCGATTCTGTTTTTATTAATTTAATTACGATAACGGAATTAAGTATTAATAATAATATTTATATAAAAAAAAAACGGAAAAATTAAATAATTTAATATATTTATATAAGAAACGATAAAAATATAATAAAAGTAGAAAAAAGATTTAGAAAAGAGAGCCGCTTTTTAAAAAAAAAAATTATTAATATTAATATTATTAACTTAAAGGTTATTAAAATTAATAATAAAAGTATTACGTATATAAAGTGTACAGATTATTAAATCTTTTATATAAAAAACTTAATAAATTATATTATAATAAATAAGATATATATAATAAATATATTATATTAAACCCCAACTTACCGGTACGATCGTACTATAGCCCATTTAATAGTTTCCAATCTGATACAATAAGAAAAGAAAGAAAGAAATATATCAAGTCACAAGCATATCTTGCCTGTACTTGTTAAGGGCCCGGTCCTGCATATCCTACTCTGCTTAGTAGCTTCATCTAAGCGTGATCAATTGCTCTTCAGTCGACAAGGGCTCGAGTATGTCTCTTTCCCAGTCCACCATTGCCTTGACACTGGGAAGAAAAGCTCTCACAATCCCTACTCTCTCATAATGCTCACCCGTCGAGGGAGCCAGCTCGGACGGTACATGTTTGAGCACCATAAAGTACATCGTTCGAGTCAATATCACTGTATCTCCATGTCGGCGCGATACATCATACATGTACATAGTCCAGATGGGTGCCAATCTGCAAGAGCTACCGCCGGCAGAACCATGAGTGAATTCGAAAGTACTGTCTTCGAACAAGAAGTCTGGGAAGAAGTCAAATTCAACTTCCCGCGGGACTATGAGCGGATTGTATTCCTTAGATCTACAATCCGCCTTAATGTAGTCACCCAAGCGTTCGTAGTGCCGTGTCGATTCAAATATGTATTTTTGTCCCTTCCTAGTTGCAAGTGTGCAGCTGGGACAGTTGCTCCGGACTTTCCCAGGAATGAGACGAGCACGCAGTCGTAAGTATCCATCCACCACCTCACCAAACTTATTCAGGCCTCTGGGTGTGCAATTTACCTCGACTATGCGCTTTCGGAAGGCGTGAAGCGAGAGGCTCGCTTGGGACTTCCCTATCTGGGCCGGAAAGCGCACACCGGAATCAGCATCCACACTTGCCCACGACCAGGATGGAACCCGCCATTTCGGGCGGCCAGGCGTCTCGGTCTCAGTAGGCTTCGTTGGCTCGGTGATCCATAGTAGATCCTCGGCAAATGTCTGCTCCCACAGTCCGGCGAGGTAACGGCCCCTGCCAGAAGCCGAGTTACTAGCGCAAGCGGACAAAGCTGGAAGCTTATCACTGCCCTTCGTGATCCTCAAGCTCGAGAATGTGGTTACGGCGTTGAGCCAACTCTGCATCGTTTTGCTGAAGTTCAAGTTTCTGTTGTGTTCTCTCTTGGCCCTGAGTTGTGCCTCATGCCTAGAGTCCATGTGTGGCGCAATCTTGTTGTTGCCGCACTGGCAGGTGAACCGCGTGCGACATTCGAACTGAAGCTCTCGGTGATGGCATAGGAGAGTCCGACGCGACAGCATGCGCTCCTGGTAGACCCAGGCTCGAGTCAGGAGGGGTTTTTGGCATGAAAAGTCCTCCGTAGACTTCTCCCGCACACCGAGGCCGGCTTTCAGGCCATCTTTGAGTGGCATATCTAGACAAATATCCTCCAGAGGACTACACGGGAAGCACCCACCCTTGGAATCAGGTGATGACACTGCAGCAATGGTGATATATCCGTTACTGTAGACGTCGCCCATTTTGCTGGACTCAATTTGCCAGTCTATCTCGGAGTCTTGGATGATACACAGTGAATCGATCCATAAATATTGCAGACCGAGCGCACGGGTGATTGTGATGGCGTCCCGGAACGTTTTTGGCAACCTGTTCCAGGCAATGAAGTCCAGATTTTCAGAAATCGTCCCAGTCTTTGTCAGCACCGGCATCGGTGTCGTCCCCCAACAATGAGACAGACAAGCGAATCGTGCGCTGATGTCTCGATCCTCGATCAGCCGGATCCCTGGCTCGCCTTCTTTAACGAGCTCAACACAATCGAGTACTCGCTTGGGCAACTTTGTGGTCTCGTCAGCCCGGCAAGCATCGTGGGCTGCGTCACAGTGTCTCACCCAGCCCCGAGCTGTCTGTAGTGATCCGATGTTGGAGGTCACACCCGAGAGTGTTTGCGCAGAATGCATGCCAAAGATCGCGGTTGTGCTGTCTAGAACACATGATCAGCTTGCACTGCTCTCAATGCAATATATGTATACTGGCTGCCATACCAGAGTCACAGAAAAGTTGAAATTCGCGCGATCGGCCAGTGTCTTGACTGGTAATCCGCAAGGAATAGTGGTAGTCAAGCCATTCGAATACAACAGCATCCCGCGCGAGGTCTACGTGCTCGAGGAGTATGCGGTCCAGCACGCGACTCAAAAACTTGCAAGACCCACAGCCACTGCCAGCTGATGCAGCCATCTCATTGAAACGGAAACTGATACGTTTCTTGCGGTTCGGCTTCTGAATAGATTCAGTGTCCCGGCCGGTCAAGAACTCTTCTCTCTTTTTGTTCCTAGCTCTCTTGATCGAATTCCGACCGGTCGGGAGACTAATAATATCAATGAAGCGCTCCCAATCTGGGCAGTCCAGCTTGCAGCCTTCTGTTCCCATGAGGGTGAACAGATTGACCCGTGTCTTGTCGTAGGAGGGCGCGACAGGTTGAGAAACGGTTTCTTCGGGCATGGTGTCTTTCGAACCGGTCACGCCGGGGCATACTCATCACGGGTGATAGTCTTGTTTGTTTTGCTAAATGGGCAAGAGCCCAATGTCGTCCCTTGTAAGATATGCCATAGAAGTCAGCTGAGATTTAGCACAGATTGAGAGGAAGACATAGCCATTGGAGTAATGCTCGTGTATGCCTTGCGCGGGGTAGGGCGTTGCGGCTGAACAGTTGACGATGCTTTCGGGATTTCATTGGACCACCTAGTTCAGGTTTGTGTTACCCAATAAACGTGAGACCATCAGAGCTTAGACTGGCAAGCTAACGCTTCCTTTGTATCATCTTGACCGAACGTATGCAGGGGCTCGATCGCATGGGTTGACCTGAGAACATCTCCTCGTCCTCCAACACTCATATTAGGACGAGGATCTACCTAGCACAGCATCACCCCTGGACTACTACCTATGCTAAAGGTGCCGTCCCTGAGGAATCCTTGCATGGAAGAACATTATTGTGGAAAGCTCCAGACTTGTCTTCACCATATAAAGTTGTAGTGTGTGCAATCCCAGTCGTCTGATGTTTCCGATAAGCGTGCGGGACGGGCCGTGTCAACTTTAAACGTCTATTTCAACGTATCCACCAGGCTTTCCAGGTGAATCCCCTAACATCGGTCTACCAAAGCCTTGGGGTCAACGAAACTCCACTCAGGCGAGTTCCCATACGCGAAGTGTGCCAGGGAAGATGAGCCAGGTTCGAAGCGGGGCCACCCAGCATGGCTCAATCCATTGACAGGATCCGCAGTGAACTGAGCCCACAGATGTTGCATCAACGCCGTTGTCTTCTCTTGTGGCAGGGACGGCGGGATACCCGCGACAGCCTCCGAGTTCCCGAATATCATATGCATGTCAACGCCATGATAGGCGCCGCTAGTCGGGTACAGCCGGGTGTTTTCCCAGTCGCCAAAGTAGCGGTATTGCCACACGGGGACACCGACGGCTCGGCGGCTCAGCGCCTGCGCGTAGTTGGGACACGTGAAGGATGTCAGCAAGAACTCGTCGCCCTGGGCTTTGGTGACGTTGATACCGCGTCCATAGGCGGATATTACGTAGTACCCCTGTTCGTTGTCGTTGTTTCCAAGGACATATGGCTGTTTTGCATGCTTGGGTTAGCTGACTGGGGTTTCCTCATCCTCATTCTGCTTGCCTTGACTTGGGCTTAGAGCTGACTTACAAGTCGGGCGAAGTTGCCATCTCGTGAGCGCTTGTCGTAGTCGGAGAAGACCAGCTTTTCATCAGCCTGTGGGTAAAATGGTGGAGTAGACCGCACCGGGTTGTTACTGGCTGCAGATGGTACCTGGGATGCGGCCTTCAGTATTTCCGTCCAGCCCTTGGTTCTCATACACGCCAGAGTCTTCTCGTCGGCGCCGCATCCCAGGGTTTGTGAAACATTGTCCCAATTGCTGACCTGACGGCTAGGTTCATTCAGGGGAAAACTGAGGGCGTTGCCGGAATGGGATATGAGCCCACTGACGATCGGCTCTTCTTGATACGCATAAGCCCAATAGTCCACAGCCACGCCGCCGGCCGATTGCCCGAAGAGCACCATGCGGGAGGAGTCACCCCCAAAGCTTGCGATGTTGTCCCGGATCCACTCCACGGCGAGCCGCTGGTCCCGAAGACCGAGGTTTCCTGCCGCATCTGGCGCTCCGGGGAACCCGAAGATGTTGACCCGGTAGTTCAGCGTGACCACGACGACGTCCTCGGCGTCCGCGAGGGCCTGGCCGTCGTAAAACGGGGTGTGGGTATTGCCATTCGCGAAGCGTCCACCGTACAGGAAGATGAGAACAGGCTTTTGTTGGGCAGCGGAGGGGGTCGGCTTGGTCCATATGTTGAGAGTCAGGCAGTCCTCACTTTGAGTATTGCCGGCGCTGCCGACGAAGTAGTTGATGATGCGCTGGGCTTGGGGAGTGAAGCCGGGGAAGTCCACCGGCTTGGACGGCGCCTGAGGACAATCACTAGAAGAGGTTCGGTCAGTAGAAGAACAGTACACGTTTCGCAACTCTAATGGATGTCATACAAGCCCTGTAGCTCATGTATTAGCCAATCTTCTAGGTGTTTTAGCTTCGGGTTTTGATGCAGAGAGGAGGGACACTTGCCCAGTTGGATGCATTCAGGGTTACACCAGAACTCCGCAACGGCACCGGCGGAGCAAAGCGCAATTCTCCGATGGGAGGCGCAGCGTAGGGGATACCCAGGAACTCGACCACGTTGCTTCGGTTCGGGCCCGGATGCCCAAGAAGCAGACCGCTGGTAGTATTGGCCGTTATTGGTGAGGGGTAGTAAGATGTTGCCGCATCCTGGCTGCAGTTCCCAAGAGCAGAGAAAGCTGCAAATAAGAGAATTGTAATCGCATGTGCCATGGTACAGACAAAATTCAAGTGTCCTATACATGTGGTAGCGGTGAATCTCCAATTACCTCGTGAGATGTCGCAAATTCGATGATGCATGGCAAAAGAACCACGCAGCATACGTGGAAGATGCCACTTCCGGCTGCTGGCTAAAAGCAATATCTGCACTTTTTTCTTCTTTCTTTTTTTTTTCGATTCGTACTAAAATTCCTCGATAAAAATAAAATACTTATAAAAAACAAATTACCTTAAAAACAATAAATTTAAAAATAAAATATTATACTTAATATTTTCGAAACTTTTAAAAATATTTTAATAATTATAACTTTTATAAATCGATAAAAGTTTAATAACGGTTAATAATTATAAAATTTCCTCTTTAATTCCAGTTTTATTTCTAATCGTTATTAATAACTTAATGGATTATATATAAAAAATTATCCTTATTTCCTTTATTAATTATTTAAAAGTCTTTTATTTAATATAACTATAATAATATGCGTCGATGTGGATTTGCCGCCGTTTTAGGCAGGAAGTGCCTGCTAATCCGGCGGTCATTCCACACGCTCGGACCCTCCCGCCTGCCAAACAGCTATCCCGCAAATCGTTCACCGCCTTCCTTAAAGTCTACACAGTCTGACCGCCTTCCTGACCAGGCTTTTGGCAACCCCCTGTTCTTCGGCTCTTTCATAGACTCACGCCGCCTCCGACCGTTGGCCATTTCCGTCTTGACCCCCCTAGCTTGGCTCCCTCTTCTGCTCACCTTTTGCGACGCTCGCTGCCTTGGTTCATTCCAATACTTTCTCCCCTCGATCTAGCATCTATTTCCGGCTCTCTGTGCACTCGTCAACATGCATTTGAATAGTCGCTTGCGCCCCTCCCTACTTAGGGTGCTGCTTTGTCTCTCACCTTTCCCTTCTCCCTAGGCCCATACTCTCGAGCCCCCTCCTCGTTGCCTCTTTCACACGCATCACCCGTTACCCATACTTAATCTTCTTCCTCCGATCTAGCTTCTGGGACTGAGCCGTACCTCCGCCCCCTGCCCTTTGCCCTTGAAGCCTTCAATACTCTCCAGCGTGTCGCATGTCGCCTCGATTCTCCAACGTGCCCAGACGGGCGAGACAGCGGAAAGGTGTGCGCCGAAATGCTCGAGCCAGCAACAAAGCCCCGTCTGCCGAAGGAAACGATGCCAACTCCCCAATACCCCGACAGGTTGACGATGATTTCAATGTGCCCGACCACCCACAGGCCAGCGGCGTTTCATCTGACAGCACTCGACGAAGTCCGCGGGGATACCAGCGCAATACAAGAACCGTCAACAGGGCGGTAATGTCTACTACGATACCGAGAGCTACAGACTCCCGCTCGGGATCGATATGCTCCCTCGATTCAGGCACAGACAGTGATGACGAGCTCGAGGAGGATGGCGCGGGGTCAGACTCGGACTTGGACCGCAGCGCAGCTTCTCTGCCCGACTCTGCCTACGCCTCGGGCGAAGGCGATGCTGATGAACGCAACCTCTTGCAGCAGTTCATCGACCAATGTCGAATCGAGGGCCCTACCGTGGCCAACCACGACCCCAAGACCACCAGGGTAGTGGATACTGAGAACCAAAAATGGCAGCTGTATGCTATATCGGCCCGCCTTGGATGCGTATAATAAGCTGACATCTTCCTTTAGGTTCTGCAAGGAAATGAAGGATGAAGAAAAGGCAGCTCGGCTGGGCTGCGAGCTCTTGCTCTACGAACCCAAAGCTACCTTAGAAGCCTGCGATGCTGCTATCTTCAAGGGGTATCTCCATTGGAGGGTCAAATCCTCGAAAGGCGGGATCAAGAAAGAATCGTCCATCATGACCTACTGGAACAATCTCTGCATGTTCTATGCGAGAGAGACGAAACGTTACATGGACGGTGGAATCCTTTATGATATCAACAATGTGAGTGTATCGCTATTGCCTTATTCATCCGCCACTGCTAACATAGCTTTGGTGGGTACATGCCAAACTTACGCCCATGTTCGATCTGGACACGTCAAAAAAGGAGAAGGCAGGTCTTTATGTTTCTGACTTGGATTTGATCCTGCATCACCACTGGGTCACAGACGAAGAGGTGTATGCCCACGAACGATTACGTGTCCAGCTGGCGGCCATTCTTATCATCGCCGGTGCAACTTCTACTAGGCCTGAGGCATTGATTGGGAATCTGCGTTACAGAGATGTACTCTTCCAGCTCTTTCCCCCTGGTGACGGGGGAAAGCGGTCTCGCCTGGGGTTAGTCGTGGACTTTGTGAATGTTAAGAAGACAGGAGGCTCGCGTGATCCTAAGAAGTTTGGGTTCCACGAGGAAGACACGCTACTGCATGATCCAGTCCTTCACATGCTGTCGTTAGCCTTTGCAGACGATGCATTCTTCAACCAGTTCGGATTTGTGGGGGGCATTTACGATTTGGTCGTCCCGCCAGAGTCCGATCGGCTTAAATTGCGGTGGAAAGAGGAGTGGCTAGACCGCCCCATCTTCCGGGATGTGGAGTTAGCTAACGGCGTCAAGATATCACTCACAAAGGCTCTTAAGTATAAGAAAGTTCGCGATCATCTAGTCCGGCTTGGGATCGCTCTGGGATATGCCAAAAGGTTGGAGTTCTACGACATTCGACGTGGATCTGGCAAAAAGCTGCACAGTAAGACCCTCCGTCAAAGCTCAAACGAATGTGCTGCTGACACACTGCAGAGGCACTCAGCCCCGAAGAGAGGAACAAGGCCATGGGGCACAAACTTGGAGACTCGTCAACCTACACCCGATATTACATGACTCACTTTATTGATGCAGATACACAAGCTATTGTGTTTGGAGGCGACCTGCAGTCAGATTTCGTGCATCTCATGGGCCGACTGGTCCGGAATAGTCACGCTCCGACAAAGCTCACCGACCAGCAGATGTATGAAGTCAATAAGGATCATCAGCTCGCCAAATTACGCTCCGAAAGAGATGGTATCAACAATCGTATCAAGGCCGCCCCGGACGCTGAGATCCCGGAGCTGCATAGCCGTCGGAAAGTACTTCAAAATGAGATTGACAGTTTGACAAAGAAGTTGCGTCACAACCGGTTTCAAACCGCAATTAGGGAGTTTCACGAAACATTCCACTCGGATGAGGTTGCCAGGCAGCTCCATGGTATCCGCCCATCCACGCTGCTGGCTCCGCCGTCTATTGAATATGACCTGCCTGAGCGTGCCGAAGTCGCTCGCTTGTTTTCCCTGGCCGCCGAAGTGTCCAACAGGGACAGCCTACATCAGCTACGTATAAGACTTATTAATGCGCTAGCCCTGCTCTCGAAGCGACGAGAGAGCCCTTGCCGGAAAGCGAAATCCAAATCTGGGGACAGAAAGGGAGCACCAAAGCCTCCCGGAAATCCTATGATACCTACTCCACCCGAGGATATGGAGTCCAGCAGGATAGGCACAAGCCCCAGCCACCCAGCCGCGCGCTCGAAGCTATTTTGCCCCTTTTGCAAATGGGCCGATCATGAGGTGGGCAACGCCCAACGTCAGAAGGTTTGGCGGATAGATAGCCTGGCCAGGCATATTCGTCGCCAACATTTGGCTAAGCAGCCTGAATCTTTTGATTGTCCTTATGATGATTGCAATGCTATTCTGTGGGGCACAGAACATTTCACAGCTCACATGGCTCGCGGACATGGCATTGAGTTTCCGCCGTCTATCCTCTTGTAGATAGATTACTTTCTTTGGCGAAGATGATTGAAGGTGTCACATTGAGGGTCAAGGGCGGGTGTTGGTTGAGGATACGAGATTACTTGAATATGACCTTTGCTGAGAACAGGACTAGCTATCCTAATCAGAATTGCGACAGCATAGCACGCAGCCCGTCGCTAGCTCTGAACACGGTGCTTTGATTGACTTATCTGGCGCCCGGTGATTTGCGGAGTGCATCGCCAACCTAACACTTTGTGAAGTGTGAATTCAATGTTTCTTTTTTCCTCTCGGGCAGTCTTCCACGTCAAATTATGATATGATGCTAGGAGCAGTCAGACCCCGCAATCTTCGCCCATAGTGCTCACCGCCTTCCCTATCCTCTTATGCTTCTGACCGCCTTCCTTATTCCCTCATGCTTCTGACCGCCTTCTTAATTGTTTGACCCTTCTATCACACCCTCCATGTAAAAAGTAGCGACTGATTTCGATCTGTGTGCTTACGATCCCGCTGCCTGTGCCCCAAAGCCGACGAGCATCACACTTTTGCATCCATTTTTAAAGTACATCTCTGCATCTTCCGCCTGCATGTAAACCTCTGGTGTCGTGGCTCAGTTCGATCCCGTCTTCGTCATTCATTACATGTAAGCCCGGACACCCTCTTTCCTCTGTTGTTGTTTACTTGACGTATGAAGCTTGTATCGTTCCTGTCCTATGCTTAGATCTCTTTACGTGCAAGAGAAACACACGAGTGACTAGTTTATTCTAGTTGGATAGATTTTACGAAATTTGGACCCAATCAGCTACCATATTCTGTCCACTTGCTATTATACGACTGGCAAATTCGGGCAAGACAGAGTATAGAGATTCGCGTAGGGGCAAGGGTGTCAACAACCAAACCAAATCAAACCAACAATTTCAGCCAATTCAGCCAATCAAACCGGGACATTTATAGTCAGCATCAACCAAATCACATCTGGCCCCTTGGTTTGGTTTGGTTGGTTTGGTTTGGTTGTTTGCAGCCTTGCGTAGGGGTATGAAGCTACATTCACTGGAATATGGCCCTCCTTCAACTGACTGTCTGGGAACTTTACTAGCTAGCATTGCACACCTAGCAGCGACCTCGAGCCGAGCATCAGAGCCTTGTTGATTTTAGTATTGACAATAGCCAATAGAAGAGGGAGTGAGATGCAAGACCAATTACAAATACCATCGTTGCATGGGTGTCCAGTAGTCTTTACATGGATTTCATATCTTTAAACGAGTAGCCGGATGATCTTACCTGAGCTTCACGTGAGCTTTCTAAGCAATAACTGAGTTGCCTGAGCCATGCCTGGGCTGCCTGAGCTGTGCGGAGCTGCCTTCAGGGTTTGGTTAACAGGGGTGCGAAAGCAGCGCCTCTAAGAATGACGAACGTACGTGAATTCAGAAGGACACCTATCGGAGCTAGTTGCATGCCGACAACGAGCAGAAGGAAAAGGCTTTTTGGCACTCCGAAATTGCGCCGCTTCAGCTGGCCCAAACGGAGTGGATGAAGATCATTGAAGTCAGTACAGTACAGTCGCTAGCGAAACCTACGTCCTCTTTCCACTCTTTGATAGTTCTCGTTCTGGATCCACTTTGGCGGGGTAGCTGTTGACACCATGTACCCCGCCATGCTCCCAGGTACAGAGCCAATCTCTGCCTTTGCTACTCCTTCACTTGTACATCCATGAATCGATTGCTATACTTACTCTTGGGTTACTTATGCTCAACGAGAGCTAGAGCTAGAAACTGTTGGCAGTCGTATGCATTCATTGTGGCACTGCAATTGTTCCTGTAAGCGTCTACAAACAGATGTTTGACAGAATCCGGTCAACGTCGTTTTCGGCGTTGAGTTATTATAATAACGCTGACCAGTTTCTGTCAAAACATCTGATTGTAGACGCTTACAAGAACGATTGCAGCGCCGAATAGAGCTTGTACCACCTGTCAGCAGCTTCTCTCGTCGAGGATAAATCGATTCAAGAGTATCGTAATCGGTTTGTGGATGTACATGGGAAAGAGACGGAAAGGCAGAAATTGGCTCTGTACCTGGGAGCATGGCGGGGTACATGGTGTCAACAGCTACCCCGCCAAAGTGGATCCAGAACGAGAACTATCAAAGAGTGGAAAGAGGACGTAGGTTTCGCTAGCGACTGTACACACAATCACACACAATTAATTTACGCCCGGGCGGCGGAGCCGAAAGGGCAACGGACGCTAATCTACGGTACATTCTTGAATCGCTTACTTGTCACCCAAAGCAGTCACTAGCGAAACCTACGTCCTCTTTCCACCCTTTGATAGGGACCCCCTTTGGCGGGGTAGCTGCTGATGTACCCCGCCATGCTTGCAGGTATAGAGCCAATCTGTGCCTTTGCTACTCCTCGACATGCACATCCACAAATAGATTACTATATTCTTGGATTGCTTATGCTCAACGAGAGCTAGTGCCAAAAACTGTTGACAGTCTAGGCTTTCCTTATGGCACTATGTACAATCGTTCCTGTAAACAGATGTTTTGACTACAGATCCAGTCAACTTCGTTTTCGGCGTTGAGTTATGTATTGCAGTAACGCTGAGTAAATTCTGTTTCGAGAATGACTACAGTGGCAGGTAGAGCATATACCACCTGTCGGCAGCTTTTTCGTCAGGGATAAGATAATGCAATAGTCTGATCGGGTTATGGACCCACAAGAAAAAGATAACAAAGCCAAAAATCCAGCTCCGTACCTGCGAGCATGGCGGGGTACATGTTGTCAGCAGCTACCCCTGCAAAGTCGGTTCGGAATGAGAACGATCAAAGAGTGGAAAGAGGACGCAGGTTTCGCTTGTGACCATACCCTATTTCTCTGTCGGTCGCTCCTCTCTGTCAATACGTGCCTGTGTAGGGTCCCGTTAGTAGTATTCCCAGCAGGCCGTGAAAACCGACTCCTGGCAACGAGGTAGTGCGGGTATCTGTACAGCACGTAATGGCTCCTTCTGGAGTACAGCCCATGTTGGGACAGAATTTAGCCTTTGTCCGCTGTACAGATACCCCGCTCTACCTCAACGATAAAAATCATTGAATAGAATCTAGACGCTAGACTTGGATTCAGCAATACTATTAGAGAATGGTAGACGGATACTGTAGGTAGCACATCCCCTACCCTCAGGGGGGTCGAAGCGGCTCTACCTTTTCCTAGACGTCAAACAATGGAACAAAATCAACAACAACAACATGCGCCGCTTGCATCTCTTGTGCATTGAAGGGGATGCGAAATGGGGTGGTAGCCAATTGGGGATTTCTGGCGCGTCGAGTTGCGGCTCAGGGCATCTCTGGGAGGATGTGGTAGATTAGATTCCTACGGGAGGAATTGGCCCTTTTTGTCGCCGTGATCAAATAAGTATTCTTCGGCCTGCTCACTTTTCTCTCACGTTTCACAGTTTTATGGCGCAAGCACTGTCGGGATTACAGTACCGCTCCATGAATTTTGCGTAGCATCAATCGGGAATGTTCTTTCTCCAGCCAGTGCGATCATTCGTTGCTTTTGTTGGTGTATTTCTTTTCGTTCAGCTAGGACAACACATTGCTGCAATGACAGTTAGCAAGAGAACGATTGAGACGAATTCTTCCGGCATCAATTCTGGTATTTCCAATAGGTGTATGTCGCTGAAGCCATTGAAAGTCGAAGTCATCAACAACATCAAAGGGAGCCAACCGTTTGTCTATATAACAGGCGTCGATCAAGTTGGGGCCACTAAGTTCCTTACGAGATCGGGCACTTGGTTTTATCCCGTAGTAGCAGAGGATGCAGGTTTTTCGCCAATCGATCAGGCCTTGATCTCAATCCCAATTGCAGAGCAGCCCAACGTCTTCGCCGTCACGATTCAAGACTGTGTTGTTTCAGGACGGATCTGGATTTCTTTGGGCCAGCTTCCCTTTCATGTTGCGGCTTCGGACGGCGGCTCGCCTTATCTCGTTCCGCCTTCCGTTTTAGATAGCACAAATACTTCAAACACGGTGGACTGGGGATTTGTCGAGCTTACGCACACTGATAGAGACGGGCTGTATGCCAACTTATCCTTCGTGGACTTTGTCGGCTTGATCCTTAGTCTCACTCTGACCCTCGAGCAAGGAGATGCGCAGAAGGTTATTGGTCTCGCAAGTGACGGTGTCTATAGTGTCTGCGAGCAGCTGCGACAACAAAGTCGATTAGACGGGCTACCATGGGACCAACTATGCGTCACAGCACCTAGCGGTCGACCATTGCGTGTTCTTTCGCCGAACCTCTATGAGAGCGTACATCCGGGGGCCACGCAGGGGTACTACGCGCCCTATGTCAATCAAGTATGGTCAAAGTATACGTCTCGTGATCTTGTGATAGATACGCAGTCAAGCATGGGTTCCGTTACCTGCCGCGTTGGTCAAGACGGGCTTCTTTCTTGCGACGGGGACAATCGGGGATACGCACGGCCAAGCGCGTCAGATATATGGAGTTGTAGTACTGGACCTTTTGCGATCCTCGCCGACGATAATGCCGTGCACCGCTCAGTTGTGCCTAGATTATGTGCTGCATTCACAAGATCCACCCTGCTCATCGAAGGTGGCGAAACCCAGCCTGCAGTTGACCGTGCAAGATATTATCTCGGCAAAATAACCAATCACTACAGCCGAGCCGTACACCAATGCCAACTCGACGGGAAAGGGTATTCGTTTCCTTATGATGATGTGAGTCCAGCTCCAGACAATGTAGCCGGTGTGGTGGCGGGGAAAGATCCTCGTCTGCTGCAAATATTCGTGGGAGGTCATGGGGTGGCTTGATGGCTATGGGAAAAGCCTTACGATGATTTTAGATAGTGATATGAGGATCCGACCGTGACCATTGATAGGCTATATAGAGAAGGTACAAAGTGTAATAGTGTCTTTTCCAATGAGAGTGCTAAGGATCCTCTTTCATCGTGATGTTAACTGGGCGAGTTACATGCATCAATTGGCCTCTCCTCCCGCTCCCTCATACAAAGGTCCCTTTCCATGCCCTGGGAACAGTGTAGAATAATCTCTTGGGCCCTGACAAGGTCGTCTCTCTCGTCGAGAGCTCTGACCTTTTCCGCAAGGGCGTCTTTGTGTTGGTCAAGCTCTATCTCGGTGATCTCCTGGCGCAATTTCTGTTCTTCTAATTGTTCCTCTAGTTGAGAGAGGCGAAGTCCCATATCGTCTTTCTCAACCTCCAATCGCCAACACAGCTGTCGAAGTCCCTCGATCTCGGCTGCTTGTGCTTGTAGCTGTTTGCAAGTAGAGCACAATATCGGGAATTTAACTTTGGTCCTAGGTTTATTAACTTGGATAGAATGCATGGGCAATGGATTGGGGATTCTAACATAGTAAATCGACCGGCAGGTGCTTTGGACCTATCCCATATAGCAGTTAAACTAAGCGCTACGTTAACCAGATAGACATATAAGACGACCTAATATAGCTGCGACTGAGACTATAATGGAACAGGCGAACAGGGGACGCGGATGCAATGTTGAACTACTGTGTTATTCAGATCCAGAGGAGGCTCTACCACACAGCAACGTTACTTTAACAGTGGTACAGTTTATGTAAGTGGGGGTGAAGGAGTGTATTGTCTAATGCCTTGGGCTTCCACTCCTGAAGCCTGGTTGCAGGCTAGGTCTTTATAGACCTAGTCAGAAATGGACAGAGTGTCTATAGAAGAATCTAGATACATCTGGAGTCTGGTAGACTTGCAGAGAAGGGAGGAGAGGTATCTCCTAACAGTTTATTATTGGCTCGTATGGATATTCTGATTCCTACTCAAAGACCAATTCAAGTACAGTACAATGCTGTACTTCTGCACATATTGCACTATACAGTACTTGCTTGGATGTGAAGCGGAGGGTATAAAACCATGGTCAAGTTACGTCCCCAGGTGCCGAGGCAGAATCGTTATAATTTAAATAGAGCTACATCATGGAGATAGAATAGAGGCTGAGTTGCTACTGGCGCAGTATGCCTTTGTAGCCAACACGCCCAACTCCGTCTATTGCGAGGCCAGAGGCCAGATCAATACTATGGACGAGGCTGGTCCTGTACTTTTCATACTCTACTTCAGGCTACTACACGCCGGTAGAGAGTCAACCACAATATATGAAAGGGTTAAATCCGCCACACGTTAGTATACGGGCTCCACACATCGATTGACGCTCGATCCCTGGATACTGTCTTTGTTATTGCGATTGGAAGGGGTGTTCTGCGACTATGCGATTTGAAATTGAAACCTCCATAATTAGTAGTTATGATATGGACGATTTATTTTACCTAGCCCCCAAAAGATGCCTAGAGAGATTGCCGTACTGTACGCGAAGTCTTTATTAACACACAGCTCTCGCCATATGGACGGATGTTCAAAAAGCAAGCCTCTTGTTGATCTATGCTGATTCGGTCAATTATCTTTTCCCGTCGGGCCTGTAGAACTGATATATTTGTGTTGGTGTCAAGAACATGAATCTCAAAGTATTAACAGTTGAAACAGTAGATTGGTTTCATGATCTGTTCACCGAGGTTGCAAGAAATAGATGCATGTTTTCGGTGTCAAACAAAACCGTAGTCTATCGATATATGTATCTCTAGTTCTCTCTCACGTTTGAGGGCGTCTTCATCTTCCCGCCACAGCATATCGGGACTTGACTGTTCACTGCCAGTCAAGTACAAGCTCAGCTCCCCTTCCGGCTCAATCTGCTGTATCCACCTCCGACATGCCTGGTATCGGCTGAAGAGCTTCGTTCGTATTGTTCATAAGATACTCTTGTGTTGGGGAAGCAGGCTCCAGCGTAGCTGGTCGGGGCAAATATGCATCAGCTGATTTGAGGAAGGGGCTAGGACAGATCTGTTCGCTTTCCAAAGCCCGGATAAGTCCTGTCTGGCTCTGCACCGTCTGCTCTTGAAGATCGTAAACCGCCTGCATCTCTTCAATTTCCTTTACGAGTTCCGCTACTCTCATCTGCATTTGAGACCTGTCTGCGCATAGTCTCTGGATATGGGCTTGACTATTCTGAAGTTGCAACGCGAACTCTTGGACTGCGGCGCTTAAAACGCTTAAAGGCAACATCAGTGTTGATATATGAGAGGATGGAGTGCAATCCATGATATCCTGGCTAAAGAATGATAGTCCAAACTAGTTGAGTGAGTTGTAGAGCAGGGGCTGCACTATGGGCTATAGAGCCTATTTATCTGAACCATGGCATGAAAGCTGCTTTAGCCTCTTCATCTCATCCCTCCAAAGTATGTACGATGTTTATCCAATATCTGCTGTCTGTCGAAAGACACCCTAGGACGTATTCTCGCATCCATAGCAAGCTCCAGTTCCGGTACGAAAGAGTTTCAGCTATTTACTGATCTTCCAAGGCAAGGAGCCAGCGATGTCTGACACACGAGAGTGACCTACAAATAAGGCCTTGTTTCCAGCAAAATACCATCCTTCTTACCACACTACCCACCATGTTTCAAGCCAGGCACAAGGCTCGGCAACCGATAGCGCCTGTTGTTCGGAGATCTCGCCAGGTGCGAGTGCCTCCTGTGCAGCGTAACCTTACCTTCCAAGCTGCAGCGAACTTCCAGCCAACCCCCACTGTACAGACACGTCCACAAAGTGACTTCCATTTACCAGAGCAAGTCAACACGGTCTGCATATCTGCCACAGCCAGGCTTGTTACTAATTGCCACATACTCTTAGTATACCCGACCATCCCAAAGCCCTCGCCGATGCTATATTCCAACTATCATCCGACCTTGACGAACAGTCTATCCAAGTTAAACAGCTTGGTCAAAGGTAACGTCCGCTCACGCTATCCAATACCTTCCTTTTCCTCTTACTAATCATCCCTTCAGTATTGACGCACTGTACGTAGCTTGTGCCTATTTCCTTGTGGCTAAGACTGACTCTCCACCACAGCAAGCAGGTAGTCGACAATGGGTAGGCAGTTCAAAGGACTTACGGAAACATATACTGAACCGCTGCATAGATTTGAAAATATCAACAGAAAGCTGGACAATTGGTTGACGAAGCTAGATAATGTCATCGAGCAGGACTCTGTGGGCAAAAGTGCAGATGACTTGCTTGAAGAAGAGTTCTTGAGTTTACAATAGGCACATGGAGTGTCCTTTCGAAGCTTTCTAGTAGTAATAATTCAAGTGGTTATATCTTCACATTGGAAGAAGCATGTGCATAAATTAGATGTTGCTCGTCACGTTCTAAATTCAAATTGGAAGTTCACACAAATATTGTCCCATGTCTTAATATTTAGGTATTTTATCAAGTGCGTGTCTCGTTACAGAATGAAATATTTATGTGCAGAAATATGAAGGACACGAGGCTTTGGCTTCTTATTGTTGCCAGCTAGCGTTGCACATATGCTAAGCTATGAATTCCTGCCACTCGTTGCTTTAGTTTAACGTTAGAGAGAAGGTAGTTTTGAATTGAAATCACATTGAGCTTTCAATCCCGATTCACTCCTGGTAGCAATAAAACGCTCCTGCGTTTATATTGTCCATTGTTGACTCTCTGCCTGCAGTATCATATAGTTTGACAATAAGTAATAATGGGCCTGATAGTTACATGTTGTATGCACTGTACTGTATCGTGGGTGTATATAGCATGCACATTGATTACTGTACTGTGAAAACCCGGTTCAGTATCCACATTTTAATCTTAGATTCTTGACCACGAGAATTTGGCCTTTGTTCGCTATACAGATACCCCGCTCTACTTCATTAGCGAGAATCCTTGATTTGGATCCGGACGCTGGATCTGGATTTAACAGTACAAGAAACGTATACATGTACGGGAAATTAGAAATTGTCGATATCTAGCCAGCTTCATTTATGTTACATACTGTATTAGTAGCGATGCAGAGATTTGCTGATGACACCGGTCAAGAAGATAGGAATGGACGCTGGACGTACAGCTAGTGGTGCAGCCCATACCTGTCCAGGGCCATAAAGTCTGATATTCCCTCCGCTCCGCTTGTACCGTTTCGGCGTAGACGGCCGGATCATATTGGATTCAGAGTAATCAGGCGATGTTATTCTCTTCTTGCTGCATCCGTGGAGAGCCTTCTAGATTTTCGTGGGCTTAGTTCGGCCCTGGCTTCCATAATTGTTGTGTAGAGATAAAAGAGTAGCTATGGCGCACGAGCGCCACTAGCGGGCCAGGTCCCTTAGAGAGTCGATTCGCGACCCCGCGTTGTCAGGACCAAAGGCGCCGGTTCTGTCGTACTTTACTTATGACTATGACAAACTGATCTTTGTCTAATGCTACTGTGACATGCTTAAGTCTTCCTTGCGCCACTACAGCAAATGCTGATAGAAATTGATGCTTGATAGCATCAAATGTTGAGAAGGCGATTTCCTAATGATCCAAGGCCCACTCTGGATGCTCCATCTACACCGAAATGTTCGTTTCTAGGGGGAGGGGCGGAGGGTTCTTTGCGGCGCAGCGGCCCAAGTAACCGTAGACCCACAATGACACAGCGGCGTACCCGAGGAAGAGCCCTTGTGCATTTCTGGCTGGAAGTCACAATAGCTGGTCGCACTTCAAGAGCCCGTAAGACTTCCGCGGCTCTAGAGGAGCGAACCAAATGCAGGCACAAATCCGTTGTATAGAGGTTGCACATGTGGGTCAACTTGGGGTTAGGACTCAAGGGCGCGCTGGAATTAGATGAGGCATCGGCGCCCCTTATAGCCAAACTCGAGTCCTAGTACAGCCAATTAGGCGTCGGTTTCCTCTTGGAAGAGCAGTAAGCGGATGTTACATCCCGGCCGTCATAGGCCGTGGCTGCAGATGCTAGTTACCGTGTAACGGGATCAGGTCATTTGCGCAGCTTTTTGGGGTGATGCATTTGGTTGCAGGTGGCGCCACGTATTAACGTACATGACCAAATGGGGACGGTAGTTGGATCGTACATAGGTCTATCAGCAATAACAAAATGACATGAGAACTTGGTACACTTGTATGGTGTGTGTTTGGGCCAGCAAGTGATTTTTGTCTGGAATCGATTACTCAACAGTCTCAAATCACATTATGACCTACGCAATGACGACCCTTATTCTTGCCACCGCCAACACCCCAAAAGCTTGCCTAATAGCACAAAGCACATTCGTTCCGTCTGCTACCCCCCATAGCTGTAGTCTTAGATAGAACCACACTACCACCTATCATATGTCGAAGAATCAAATGGGATATAATAGGCAGCATTGAATATACAAATAGTGGCAAAGATGCTATCTCAAAGGAGGGAAATAACAAAAGAGATCTTCCAGTACTACGTGTTGGCGAACTAGACTGGCTACGAAGCGGGTGTACTGCTGAACTATATTCATATGCAGATGAACCAACACTATCGTGGTTATACCTGGACCAATTGCAGCTCCAACATGTTGTTCACGTTGTTGCTATCTTCTTTATTGAGGTATGTTACCTAGGCCAGTATCCAAGCGGTTCCCATGCGCATCCCTTAGTATGTCCTGTGCCCTGGTGCTTACCATTGGAACAATCAACTTGCTGTAGAGAGCGGGGTGTCCAAACCGAACGTCCACACTTTCGTCGTTTCGTTTCTCCATCACTACATCATCGCTTACTTTTTTACCCCTCTTACTATAGAACAACTGATCATCGTCGAAAGTCTTGATGCAGAAATATTTGAATCCTCCAAGGATGGCAAATAGCGGTGCCATGAGGATTACCTGGACATACGACTCCCTCCTAGCGATCACAAAGATCGCCACCACGACGTTGCTGAGCAACGTCGCGGTAATGACACGATTAACGATGAACCCCCAGAAACCGCCGCCGGATTCGTGTTTTGTCGCAAATACGTACCTGAAACCGAACGTAAGCGGTGAACACGCTAACAAGGTAAAAGATATCGAACTCACATCAACAGATACTTTTTCAGGTAGCTATCCGTAGTAAAGTAAAACGCGGTTACCGGAAGCACTAAGGGCTGGAATGGAGCAAATACCAATGCAATAGTAACATAAAAAAGAAAATTGTTATAATGAGATGCGTAATCGAAAGAAGGCGGCGCCGTAAGTTCGAGCAATTCCCGAGGTGTTGGATTCAAAAACCAGCACGACAACCAGTCTTTTCCTAGTCTGACAAGCTGTGAGATATCCAGCGCCGCACCAAGATTACGCTGCAACAAGTAGTTGAGCCAAAAGGGTGACACATCGCAAAAAGCTCTCATGAGATTCTCGAATGGCTGAGTATCCTTGATGGCCGACCACAGTTTCTGATTCGACTGGACTCGGATGACCGCAGCGGCATACTTCCACCCGGCCGAAAAGAACGAGAAGACAATAAGGTTGTTAAAAATGAAGAAGACATAGAGCTTGCGAGCTACACCTCTCTCGCGTTCCGTTTTGGAGAAATCGCCAGCATAGATTGAGAGACGGCGGAAGATGGTCGGCAGGAGTATGTAGAACAGCGTTGTAACCAAGGGCGCGAGGATACCTTGTATTGCACCCCATGTTCGTGGATGGCGTTCGAGCTCGGCCTGAAAGGTGGGCCATATGGCACCAAGTTTCGACAAGTCGGCTAGGAAGACGGCAATAAGAGCATTAGGGACCGTCCAAACGGCGACCAGAGCAGATACTGCGACGTGACCCATAAAGACTCGCCGGCGTCGAGTTTCCTTGGGCAACGAGAGGTTCTTCCAGATCACATCGTTCGGTCCGGGAGCAAGCTGGATTTTGCTCCCATGAGGATGCTGCTTCCTCGCAGCATACGCCAGCTCGTGAGCCTGCTCCATATTTGGACATGTGGCAAAGCCGTACGGAAGCACTTCCTTATCCACTGTCGCGTTTCTAATTTCGTGGATTTTGGCTGAGAGTCGGCGGATACGCGCAACTAAGTACTCAATAGCATCAACGTTGGATCCTGGGGCGAACGTCGTGTCATCGCCTGCCCGAGCCTTGCAGGTAGGACGTTTTGATGGCAGCGTTTTCGGGTGTCCCGAGTACTTTGAGAGCACTACTTCTAGTTCCCGAACGGCTCCGTCGTATATTTCAATGAGCTCCGGGAGTTCTTTGAGACTATGTGCAATAGTACCGGATAGATCCCTTGATGTAGCAAACTGACGGACAAGTTCGACAATGCCTGCATCGGTGCGATATTGTTCTGGAACGTCAGTCACCTGACCAAATCTTAGTATTGGAACACCTCTAAGTCTCCGAGGAGCGACACATTCTTTGTCGAAGGGGGGTGTAGCGAGATATTGCATACCATCAACGTTCGAGAAAACGCCTTGTTTTGGTAATCAGAGCTCTCGAAATACTCGCACCTGATACGTGCTACAATCCTAGAGCTTGTCCACAAGAAATAGCAAATAACAATGTCGAAGGCATGCGAGGTGGCGACATATGCCCAACATGCCCTCCCGCCGACAGAATAGGGGGCGAATTTCATGAACGTATTGGAACCATCAGACGAACGGTTCTTACTGTTCTCGACGATGTTAAGCGGGATATATACACCACAGCCAATGATAGATAGAAAAATCGTAATGTTGCGGCACATTGTGGTGAAGTGTAGAAAGACAGTTGCATCCTGGCCAATCTTTTCGACAAGCGCCTGATCCCTGGTCTTGACCACAGGTTGGACCCAGCCAAACACTCCATTTGAGATTGCTGGAGGAACACGCTTTCCATCCGAGATATGCTTCAGTCGAGGTGCATAGATTGTTTTGTTGTGAGGTCGTAGGAGACAGAAGAGCACGGCGCAAAGCACTGCGCCACTTATGGAATAACCAAAAGACGACCAGAACGCTTTAGTCGTTAACTGTCACAGGCGGTAAAGTCAGGAATAATATCTTTTTTTCGGAGATGGTATATCTACCTGTGTATTAAATGGACTCTGGATGTACTGAAGGAAGTCCTCGGGGTCGTTGTCGCGGGGCTGTAGCGTGAACATGGTGTGAGATGATTTACGAGCTGTATACCTTTGACCGAGTGGACGGCACCGTAACAAGTGATATGACGTTGGAGTCGAGGCCGGCTGGCTAGGATTTGGGCTTAATATGTAAAAGGCTCTATTTATTACTGAAAATACTGTAGTGGACAGGCATCCATTACGACGCGAGTCTACTGGTGATGCGGTTGCAGGCATTCCTGGCTCAGCCTATTTGCGACGGTCTTCAAATCAGGCTCATCAACAGAACAAGCGAGTATTGCTAGTATTAGTCACTTCGCAGTGCTACCCTAACTGGAGTAGACGAATGAAGGGGCTTACTGGGCGCTAAAGTTTATTCCAGCTCCTTGGCCTATAAAAGGATATTTATATCACGGTAGAAGGTATTCTCACACAGCAAGTAAGGGACCCCATTGTAGTTCTTGTGTGTCACACTGGCGACGGTGGTAATGGATCCCAGGAGCGGCTTCCTACGTAGCAACTAGTCTCAATTACTTCTACGAGACACTGTAGGATCATTCGCTTTTGTTTCTATTCTCCGGATAGGTGACATATTGCCACTGTTTATCCGTCCAATACTGCCTATTATGTACTTCATATTATTCTTCATTGTACAGCACGATGGCTTCCGCACCTGCTACGTAACGTCAACAAGGCCGTGGATTTCGATACCGGTTTTCCTGTGTCCTTCGCTTTCTGCACCAGTTGGGCACTAGGGAGTTCCCTGGAGTCCATCTTCCTGGTGCCTATTCAGTAAGCAGAAGAAAACCTGTAGTATATCGTGATACCTAACGTGCTTGCAGGAGAATGACCCCGGTATTCATATGAATTTGTGGTGGCCGGTACCTACAAACTACACGAATCCAGGTCCTCTACCCATACAATGTTGATAGGTTCTTCAGCAAGAAAGATTCCACGCAATTTCTCGTAAGGCAGGGGAAACAAGCTTTTCGTTTCGCATACCGGTCATCATGATGAGGTTTTGGCGTTAAACTCGAATGGAAGGCGTGGAAGGTCTTATTCTTGTCTGAGGCCGTGGTGGGAAACTCGCCCGGCACCGCCGCCGGCTTGCCGACCATGGTAAGTTTAGTCGAGTCGGCGGCGTCGATGGCGAACATGGAGACGGTGTTGGAGCCGGCGTTGACTGCGAACAGCATCTGTAACCGGTCCGATGTTAGCCTCGGAAGAGGGTGATCAGGGGGAATTTGGGGAGGAAACTTGGACGAGAAGAAGGCAGTTGCTCCTTAGAAACACGTAGAGGGCTCGCAAGTGCTTCCTTACCTTTCCGGCGACCGTCAGGGCCGATTGGGAAAACAGTGCATCTGGAGCCGATGGCTCATTCTTGCTGCCGTCTATACCGTTGGCGCCAGTGCCTCCCGTAGCAGTCGAGGTGGCTTTGCCCACCATACCATCCGCCTGCACGTGCATGGCTACAACGGCGTTTTGCTGATCGTTGCTGATGGTGTAGATAGCCTTGGGTGCGACGACCTTGGCTTTGCACGACGAAGGACGAGCTAGCGTTCCCGGGACCATGGGAAGGGCCATCAGGGCCAACAAGGGAGTGGGGATGAACTTCATGATGGCGCACGATTAAAATGCTAGGGTTTGTCTGATCAAGTAAGGATGTTGGGATTATAATAGCACACGTGACAAGCCGGCTGCCGGAGAAAGAGAGTAGAACTTGCAGGCTGGCTGCGTAGGAGGACTGACGAGAGAGTGAGAGTAGGTGGATGGGCTAGTAGCATCCCCCATCTCTTGAACAAGGCGAAGGGTCTGTGTAATATATACACATGGCGTGGCGCCAGGACACATGCGGGCGAGGAACTGGTTAGTGATCAATATTTCCGAATCGGGTAATTTTGATTACCCAGCAGGCATAGCAAACAAGGCGCGGTTACATTAAGCTTAATTGCAGGGGATTCAATGCACACCGTGTTCCGGCGCTACAGCTGAGTGATACACGAATGAGAGACCCTAAGGACTTGGCGGGGTTGCAATCCCCACTGTGTATGCAAGAACAGCCGCAGGGCTAGGCCGGAAACGGGAATTTGGATTCGGTAATCAACGGACCTTTTGGGGTCTTCCTCCTTCCGGCTCAGACCAGGTGTGTCCTGCCATCCTCGTTATCCCCGTTTCGAATGAACCATTCTTTAAATCTGGCCGTCTCGCTCATATCTTCGCACACCATTCCTGGCCGATTGATTCATTAATGATACGTAATCCTATCTAGTTCATCGCCTGTTCCCGAGTACCAACGCTTCAATGGGTGACCGGCTCTTCCGTATCTTCAACCCCAATGGTGAGTAGCCATTATCCATTGCGCGTACAAATCCCTGACAGTGCGCTAATTAAGCTATAACATGCTTCAATATACAGCGCCCAAGGAGGACGCGGCAATAAAGAGACGGCGCCAACTCCGGCAGGCGCAGAAGTAGGTTCTCCCTCCCGCTCCGCCGATCAATCCTACTCTGTGCTGGATGAGGGTGTAACTAGTTTAACACTTTCCACAGAACCTATCGCGACCGCAAGGAAATCTACCTCAAGTCGCTTGAAGAGGACCTGAAGCAGTCGCGAATCCGCGAAGCAAACTTGCTGCGAGAACGTAAACAGATGCAGAGGATCATCGACGATCTCACGCAGCGCAGCTCTCAAAGCGCTGACGTCTTCACCCCTGTATCGGCAGCCAAGGATAGCCCCGAGCCTAGCCAAGACGGTGGTACATGGTACCATGCCCCCGAGCATATTGCGGAGTCTGGGGGGGCCAACCAAAGGCCCGGCGGACTCGGGCTCCAGCAATGTCTCACATCACAGCCTTCGCAACGCGGTTCACCGGCGACGACAATCTTGAATAGCCCTGGAGACGACACCCGAATCGGAGACGCAGATGAGGTGGAGGTAGGCATGGATTTTGTTTTAACGTGAGTTTTGTCACCTCTCTCCCCTCCCTGCTGCCGAGGTTTTCCGGACATCACCCTGCATTCGGCTCGCCACATTGCTGACGCAACAGGGCCCTCTCTCTCTAGGCTCGAGAGACCCTGTCTCAACCATCTGGCAGGCGATCCTCACGACGCGCACGCACCGACGGGCCACGCCTTGACCGTCTCGTCGCAGCTGCTCTGCGTCGCGCCCACCGCGCCCCATCCGCACAGCCACCTGGCGTGCCCAATGCCCGGCCTCGCGCCCCGCGACCTCCTCGACAACCTGCTACGGCTCTCGTACAGCCTCTGCTCCGACGGTGAGCTGACGCCCGCCCAAGCCTGGCGCTACATCCGCTACCAGCCCGGCGTCGCCCTCTTGCGGGTCGGTGCGTTGCGCCGCCTGGCCGAGCACCTGCTGCGGGATGGCAAATGTCACGGGTACGCGCCGCCTGCCAATCCCTTTCATGTTCCCGTTGCATTATGTCCTTCCTTTTCTAATTCCCTTCTTTTGGCATATTGCAAGCGCTGACTGATCAAAGCTACGGCGCCGTGCTACAAACGGACAAGTTCCGAGCGGCTTTCATCGATATTTTGGCGACTGGCTGAACGTAATGAACTGATATAGTTGCCTTACGAGATAAAGGCGATAAGTATTGTGGAGAATTGAGAAGCAATAGGCTGGTCGCCAGCATGTCAAGAATTAGAGGGAAATTTCGTGCTCGTGGTCTGTTGCGCAGAACACCGTGAAATGCAACCCCAGAGTACCATAAACTTTTTGGGTTTCAAAGGGGTTTTACATTCATCTGGAAAGGACTGATACACTTCTAGCTGATGGACTATACTTGCTAACATGAATGATCCCGATTCCTGCACCTGCTCGGCATTAGAGTCGGCCTGACTGAGGGCATGCTCACAACGCCCTGTCGCATTGCAACTACCACAAAGCCGTAGTATTGAATCAGGCCGCTAGGGAACAGTAGTAAGCAATAATGAAATTTAACACCACAACGGCCTTTTCAGCGGATTGGTTCATCGAGACTGATTCAGCCTAATACAATCGTCTTCGAAGGAGCCCCATGTATGGAATCTCCTGCTTTCACAAGAAGCCTGTAATATAGACAGCAGTGTCTTTGAGCAGAGGCCAGACAACACTTCGTTCACTTGACTGGCCGCTCTGTCACGAGTGAAGGACTAGACAATAGCAATTGCCGGCACGTGCCACGACCGAAAGCCACGGAACTACAGCATCACAGACTTGCAGTACGCACAGGTGCTATCTAGTTTGGTCAACTCATGATAGTTCCGTTTCTCCCTCGCTTCTCCCTAGACTAGAACCTTCCTCCATGGAGTTAATACAATCAGCCTTCGCGCTTGGAACTCAATAACTGCTACCGATTCCTCGATTAGGAAGTGCTTCTTGGCAATCGGTCCAACCATGTTGCGTCTAATTCCACGCTGGTCGGACCTCAACAGGACTGTCTGTCCCCATGCCCCGATTACACATCGTTCCATCAAGCTTTCCAGCTCCTTTGCTGACAGCAGTAGTTTCGTTAATCAGTTACCTGCTATGTGAGACTGAGCCACCGCCGAGCGACAAATCGACTCGCCGAGTCGAAGCTATCAATTTCGAGGCCCTGCCGGGCACTAGCAATGACGCGAATGTCGGTATCGATGTATAAATAGCGATACAGATGCCGAGCACGAAACCGACTCCGAGTATCTTGCAGCAGCTCTCCCTGGCACGGCGGGCGCCGACCCTCTGTCTACGACAGTATCCCGACAACGACGGCAGGGCTATCATATTTAAGAGTCAGAGAACTGCTCCCACCGCAAATAGTGCAAGGTACGCATGGCTTCTCGTTTACTGGCTGTATGGTACTGAGTAACCCTCGAGCGCCCAATGTTCCCGACAGACAATAGAGGGGAAGCCAGCCAGCACCAAGTCAGGTTCCTCGACGAACGCAGGCGACCGGCCAACTTTCGAATTCTTACTGAATGCTCCATTGAAACCATCACAGCGCCTCATGGGTACCACGGCAAGCTATTTGCCTTTAATATGCCATCAACCAGTTCCGCGGTCACATGAATGCCATTAAGGCTTACGCCGTCAGTGACAATCGCAATAGTTTATTTTAGAACAGAGTGCAACTCTGGAATCCGCGAATGACGACGGTGCTAACTAGGTTAACAAGTCAAATTTACTTGGCTCAGTACCATCCGTTAAGGCTGATTCAGCACACTGTAACCGTGTTGCGGATAGTGTTCCGTGGGAATGGGGCTCCTGATTTCAAAGCTAGCGCGGTCTGGACAGGTATCTGCCAGATCCAGAGAGTGGTTGGTTCATTTGAACAGTACCCCACAAGCTGTTCCAGTGGCTGCTAGAGCACTTTGACAAAGATAGACTTCTCGACAGAATGACTCCCTCAGTCCATTTCTATTCTGCTTTCTTCCCAAACACCTCTATGGTCGAAGTTGCCAGCCGGCCAATCATACTTCCTATCGACTCACACCGTACTTCTTATGGCCAGAATGACGACTGGTTATCGTCACAATTCGTCGACCAGGAGATGCAAGACAATTTGAGCAGCCAAAGCCCAGCACCCGACCCACCTGGCGCGATTCAGACCCAAACCAGCGACCGATCGAGTCGGAGTGCGACGCCCTCTCAGCACGACCTCGCATTTGCGCCGCTCAATAATAGAACTAGAAATGCAGCCAACCGACGAGACAAATCAATCACATCCGGTATAACGTCGAATGAAAGGTTACTCTCAATCGTAGAAGCAAAGCCCAAGACATGGAGCAACATGTCACACATCCGCCGCGTGAACTTTGGGGATCTAGCCTCCAGCGGAAACTCAAGAAACGTTTATGACGGACTGGATATTGACTGGGCGACTTTGGAGAAGCGACATGAAATAACATGTCGCGGGCTAAACGCCCCCCAGGTAGACATAGCTGTTGCTCGATGGATCAACTGTATAGAGAGCGTGTTGTCCTTTGTTAAACTGTTCCATGTCCTCTTCCCATCCTCTTTGTTACAGGCTTTTCCATCCTCACTCGATTACCTACCTATCTACCTACCTTATCCAGGTCACGCAGGAGCCCCAGAATGTCTCGCAGCGTCCAAGGCAAGACTGTCATAGTCACAGGTGCCGGGAGCGGCATCAACTTGTCGTTCGCGACGCAACTGCTGTCCAAGGGCTGCAATGTCGTCTTTGCCGATCTCGCGCTGCGGCCCGAGGCGAAGAAGGTAGTCGAGGCTCACCAGCAAGCCGCCTCTGGCCACGGCCGAGCTGTATTCCAGGAAACAGACGTACGCCAATGGGACCAGCTGGAGCGCATGTTCCAGGTTGCCGAGCGCGAGTTCGGCGAGGTTGACATCGTCTGCCCGGGAGCTGGGGTCTACGAGCCTGTAAGTCTGATGCTGCTGCTGCTGCTGCTGCCGCCGCCGCCTTGATCTGATCTGCCGTGACTAATGTTTGGTCGCAGACCTGGAGCAACTTTTGGCATCCTCCGGGAACGGCGCAAAGCCGCGATGTCGCAAGCCAGAACCGATATGCGATTCTCGACATCAACCTCAACCATCCCATTCGCACAACTCAGCTCGCGCTCACCCGGTTCCTGAACAGCAAATCCAAAGGGCCCAAGACCATCATCATCATATCGAGCACCAGCGCTCAGGACACAAGCATCACGACGCCACTCTATGATGCTTCGAAGCATGCCATCAGCGGTTTCGTCCGTGCCATCAAGGACGTCGACTCCATCGCAGGAGTTCGCGTTGCAGCTGTTGCGCCCGGTATCATCAAGACGCCCTTGTACACCAACAACCCGGACAAGTTGTCCATGATCGACTCGGTCAATGATACGTGGGTCGAGCCTGAGGAAGTTGCTGAGGTTATGACGGCACTGATTGAGCAAGATACAACGAGCTCAACTATTGGAGAGTACGCAGAGGGAAAGCAGGACATCAAGATCGAGAGCGGCATCATCCTCGAAGTCACAAAGGGCCGAGCAAGACCTGTCACCGCCTACAACGACCCCGGTCCGTCTGGCCCTGGCGCTCTAGCATCCAACATGGCAGCGTCTGAGGATGCTGTCAAGGCCTTGATCAAGGAGGGCTGGGGTCTGCCGGAAAGGTCATGAGCAAAATGGTGGCAAAGGGATATGTAGGTAGTCATGAAAGTATCCATTATCCATTTTCGCCATTCCGCTCCTCGCTGTTGCACAATTCGCAGTAAAGACTCAGGAACGCCTCGACCATGACTAAGCAAACGAGAAGCACAAATTCCGGGTTTTCATAAGATGATGCAATCTCCAGGGACTAGCCAATGTACTCGGCGCGTCTTCCCAGAGCGCATCGAGAAGGTCCATAATATCAGTGATGTTCGCGATCATTAGCGACTCCTGCAACCGTTGTAGGCGATCTCGAATCATATCTCGCTGCTCCGTGTCCGAGAGACATGACCCAACTATGGCAACTGGCCAACATAGTATGGTGTTGATCTGCGCAGTTGCCTCGATATCCTCTAGATGCGCAAGAGCCGCAGAGACGGACGTGCCGACCAGATCCGTCGAGTGTGAGCTTGTGGACGGCAAAGGCTCGAACGCGCTCGTGTAGAGATAGAGCAGGATCGCGTGTTGGTAGAAAAGCCCGCCCAAACGCAACGTCTCATCGGCGCTTTCAGGTGGTGACCAGTTGAGAACCTTGGTGTGCAGTGTCGCAAACTCCGCCATTCGGTCACCGGCAATGAGAACGGGCTTCGACGTGTCGAGTGGCGGGTATTCCGCCGCGAAGCTATTGATGCGAGGAATCAAGAGGAGAAGCTCGATCCAACAGCCACAAAGGCTACCAACAAACGACTCCGAGGCCAGAAAATGTGCCCGAGATTGAATCAGGTCGTTTATCTGGTACTGCTTGCACTTTTGAGGCTCCAACGATACCAGGCTCAAGGTGACAACATAAACGTAGAACTCCACAAGAAAGTTCTCCAGGGAAGATTTTGGATGAGATGGATCGCTGCTGCTCAAAACAGACGCGATAAGCGTGTCAGCAACTTTCAGGTGCTTAAAGATTGCGCCGTCACGGTCACCTCGGACTGTCTGAGTGATTTTCAGTAAAAGCGCAAATTCCAAGGAGCTGGTCCGAGATCTAGAATTGACAGGTCGCAACCCACCTCGGTGAAGCATAGTAGCAGGGAGCCCAGGGCTAGGATTGCAGGCGTTACGCTAGTCTGGGAAACATAGCTGCTGATTGACTTTCGAAACAAGGCCAAAGACCTGTTATAATATGTATGTGCTAAGTCGTCGTACTGCAGAGGAAGAGCGACGGCGTTGTGAACTGCACTCATGGTGAGGACGAGGTGCATGATAAGGTCGTTGAGCATAGCAATTGGCATTATTTGTGACAGGAACGGGTTCTCAGATCGAACGCCACCAGAGAGAACGAGCGATGTCCGTGATAGATAGTGACCCAGCAGAAGGAAGCCCTGGTCGCCACAGTAGTTCCAGAGGCGCTGGCTACTTGGTTCGGGCATGATGGTTGGTGCTGTTGCGCTCAGGCCATGGTCGAGCCATCGCGTAACACTTGAAGGGGACAATGGCCTGCTGGCGGTCACATCGTTTGTGAAGAAGAAGTCGCTTCCTGAAGTTGTCGAGTAAATATCGGCGGCGTTATCGGCAGAGTCATGCGCCTGTGGCACAGTTGCACGGCCCACGCTGTCACCACCGGCGTCATCACCATGAACTTCCAAGCCATACTGCGTTTCTGGACAGGCCCCATCATGGTCAAGTGGCAGCAATGGGGTGGTTGGGGCCGCGCTCTCTGAGCTGGCGACAGGACTCGTATGTGAGGCGATCGGTGCTGTCGCATTCTTGGACTTGGCTCGCGTCCTCGGAGGAGATCTCTTGGGCTGAGGCCAGGTGCAGTCTAGGCCATTGCGCCTACAACCTGTGCAGATAGGTCGTGCCTCATCGCATTTCTTCTTCCGGGAGCGACATGTCAGACAACCAGTCCGGACACGAGTGATGTGGACTTTGACGTCGCACATAGTGTTGGGCGAACCCTCGCTCTTCGGGAGGAAGGGGGGCAGGGGGTAAGTAGGTCGGGTCGGGTCGGGTCGGGTCGAGTCGAGTATATATATGTTTGATGGACCGATGCAGCAGTCAGTCATGCAACGAGGGTCGCGTGTGTGCAGCGGTGCATGCGAATGTGCGATGTCGTTGCAGTTCAACCAGCAAGAGTGGGGATACCTGGTAAAGAAGTGCGGCCTGTCCGGAGGGATATTATGACCTTAGGTAAGGTCATGGTAGCATAATGATGTGGGGAGACGGAGGAGTGCGGAGTAGTACGGAGTACCTCCTTATCTTCTTATCTGCGATAAGTAGTACTTGCCCTGCCTACTCCGTACAGTAGGTAGATAAGGGACTACAACTAGTGATACAGCGAGGGACCTGGGGTCTGGATTCTTGGCGTGCGTGAGTTGGGTCACACTGTCAGGTGCGCAGCCCTGTAGGGACACTAAAACCTGGGTGCTGTTGGAAGATCCAATTTTATAAGCAGTATATAGCTCTAAAAGAAACTCTTGTATTATATACTGTTAGTTAGCAAATTGTCAAGTAGCATTTTTTTTGAATCAAGTTTATTGTCCGTGTACAGCTACCAAGGAGTAGCATCATAATGGTACATAGTTTTCGTTCAATAATATAAAATTTATACCTTTTTTTTTTCAGGTTAAATAATGGCAATAACAGTAATAGTGCTCAAGTATATGTACCTATCATTGGAGGGGTCTCAAATCGCCTGCGGTGAAATCAGTCTCAATAGGTAAAGTACCGACTACCTACCTAGGTACCCAGGCTACGCACATATAAAGTCGTTGTGCTCCTGCAGCTAAGCAGACCAACTTGCGTTTGTAGCCTTAACTGTTTCCAAGAGCTTGATCATCATGCCGACATTTTTATCGGCCGAGATCCTCGTTCGGAGAGGCAGCGGCAGCAATAAAATACACCCAGGTTAAGAAGCGATCGAGCTGCAGTAACGACTCGTTCGCCTCAATGTCATCACGTAATGCTTCGAGCTCCTTCTCGACTCCCGTGGCCGAGAGCCGACTCTGTTGGGAGTCCCATATTGGCAAAAGCTTCCGCCAGCAGCGGGCTAGGAAGGGGGGTCAACATTGATCGGTTTGGCCTGCTTCCTCGAAGCAGTCGAGAAAGTTGAAGATGGAAGGCAGGATTTGTGCACTATATGACGCATCGAGCTGTGTGATGGCAAAGAGGGTAAGACTGTGCAAACCATGTCAACAGGGGGGATACGGCCATGATGGTGCGGCAAGATGCAAACCTACATGGAGAATTGATCCCGGAGGTAACTCTGGAGTTGTGCGCTGCCTCCTAAGCTCGAGGAATCCATAAACACTCGCATGCTCGTGATTATTTGTGCGAGAGTTGTAAAGTAGTCTTGCGCGGCTATCATCTCATCGTACATGAGAATAACTAGGGCAACAGCGGAGAACAAGCGGTCGTCGGGACTTCCTCGTGAAGAAAACACGTCCCAGCAACTGCCTGAAAGCGATCTAATCGCAGCGGCTTTTGCCGATCCGCCTTTGCGTCGAAGCTAGGATCATCGTGGTAGGCAAGACGGTGGAAGCTTGCTGCCGCGACAGCATCGAAGACGAGCTGCGATGAAGCCGCCAAGGGCAGCAGCTGCATCTTGCCTTCATTGTCTGCCTGCCATATAGGACACATCCGTGGGTTGACTTGCTCGGCGACTGTTGTAATTCATCAGATACGTCTTATGCCATGGGATTCCAAGCGTAACTGACAGTAGTTCAAAGCCCACCAACTAGGCTGTGAATAGAATATTGGCTCAATGCTGAGATTGACATGTCGCTCTCCTTGTCTTTGAGAGCGTGCGAGGCCGTGCTCCTATGGTCAACATCAAGGCTCCCAATAGGCGCACGGGTACCCGTGCGGATTCCGTTTACAGTAAAGCGCCCACTGGTTTCGGCCGGCATCGCACACTTTACGCGCTACAGAACACGTTAAGCCACGTTCGCGTATTCCATTTAACTACCATCATTTTCCCAAGACTTGTCCATAATGGAAGCTACTAGCAGCAGCCACCAGGAATTCCCCGACGACTGTCTTCCTCCTGAAAACACCTACGAATGCCGAGCAGCCTTAGTTACGGCTATCAACGAGTGGGCATATACTAGAGGTCACGCATTCGTGACGAAAAGGTCGACAAAGGAGAAGAGCGGCAAGCTTACAGTCGTTTACGCATGTGATCGGTCACGTCGCGAATATGCTTCTGGGATGGCGCGCCAGCAGAAAACAACAACCCGAAGCAGTAATTGTCCGTTCTCCGTGCTAGCAAAAGAGTCGCGAGACAGGGATACTTGGACCTTGCAATACCGACCCAACCGACAGTTCGCCCAACATAATCACGAGCCGAGTCTACACCCATCCGCCCATCCTATACACCGTGCACTCGATACCGAAACGAAGACTCGGTTATCAAGCCTCTCGAACGCTGGCGTTCCCCCTAAGGAGATTCGAACGTATATACGCCAAAACACGAGTTCGATAGCAACGCAGCAAGATATCTACAATCGAATCGCGGATAGCAGACGAGAGATGTGCGAAGGGCAGAGCACGATCAACGCCCTAGCTAACCAGCTTGATCGTGAAGGGTTCTGGAGTCGTCTGCAGCTCGATTCGGATAACCGTGTTAAGGCTGTGCTTTTTGCCCATCCAGACTCGCTAAAATATCTTCAGGCCTATCCGGATGTCTTGATTCTGGACTGCACCTATAAAACGAACAAGTACGGAATGCCGCTCCTAGATATGATCGGTGTAGACGCCTCTCAACGATCATTTTGCATCGCATTCGCATTCCTTAGTGGGGAGGGCAAGGAGGACTTCGTTTGGGCTTTGGAGCGTCTCAGGTCACTGTACGAGATTAGCAAGGCCCGTCTGCCTTCAGTCGTTCTAACCGATCGATGCCTTGCTTGTATTAACGCTATCGCGGTGTGCTTTCCTTCTGCTGCTTCATTACTATGCCTTTGGCATGTAAATAAAGCCGTCCTTCGTTATTGTCAGCCATCGTTCGTTAATCAATTACGATTCCCAAATGCAGAAGCTGAAAAATCTGAGAATCTCGAAGATTGGAATATCATTTACCACCACTGGCATCAAATCATGAAGCCACCTACCGAAGAGATGATCAATACCCGTGTGTCCGCCTTCGAACAACGGTACATTACGACACATATACAAGCGGTAGCATACGTTAAGGAGACGTGGCTTGATTTGTATAAAGAGAGGCTTGTGAAGGCTTGGGTTGATACCTATCCTCATTTTGGTAATGTTGTCACTTCGCGCGTTGAAGGTGTCCATGCCCTTTTAAAGAGCCACTTGAAAAAGTCGACTCTTGATTTATTTGAGGCTTGGAGAGCTATTAAGCACGCGCTAATGAACCAACTTAGAGAGTTAAGGTCCAACCAGGCTAAACAGCAGATTCGGTCGCCGATCGAATTATCTGGGCCACTCTATGGCGTAGTACGTGGCTGGGTATCACATGAGGCTCTCCGAAAGGTTGAAGAGCAACGGAAGCTTCTCACGACGAACAGCGGGCTTCCTTCGCCAAACTGCACAGGTTCCTTCTCCCGGTCGCAAGGCTTGCCATGCGTCCATAAACTTGAGGCTTTGTTATCCCAAAATAAAGTCCTCCAGCGCGAAGACTTCCATCCACATTGGCACCTAATCCGAAGCGGCACTACACCCCTTCTCCTGGAGCCTCGCCAACATATTGACTCGGCTAATACCAACTCATCTTTACCGCAGTCAAGCAACCGACGGGAGCCCAGCGGCTTTGAGGCGGTGGAAGCCACGACCAGACAGAGAGCCCCACCACGGTGTACCAGCTGTAACACACTGGGTCACACAAGGACCTCTCAAACATGTCCCCTGAGGCACGCAGAGCTACAACTTCGAGTACAGGCGGAATTACAACGGCCACAAGAAGTACCGGAATTTACGTCCGACTTGCCGGTCTTGGAACCTACTCCCGACTTATTAGATCTAGATGTTCGAGAGCAGGTCTTAGAACAGGCTCTGGAGCAAGTCGACCAGGTCCTCGACCAGCAACAGGTTCCGGAGCAGCCTATAAAACATGACGACCCAAGGGCAAGCTACCAACGATGCATCACAGTAAGAGAAGCTTAGTATAAGGATCAGCGTCCGGGGACCAATATTAGCAATAAGATGTACCGGAAAGCGATGGGTTTACCATTACGGTATACCAAGGCAAGCTACGATTGGTGCTTAGATTATAAGCAAATGAAGAAGCATTGCAAAACGCCAACGGGGACAAGAGATTGGACAAGACAAAAAATGATGGCATACTTAGACTGGGATCGGTCTGAGACCGAGCGAATTGATATTCAGGTTGCTCAGGAATCGGCAGGTGGTTTACCTAATCGGAGAGGTATGGGCGGCCTTTGGACAAGGGCAGGACAAGACTGCGAGGAGCAGCAGGCCCTCTACTCTATTTCGACTGAACAGGTTGATGATGATTGTATTATAGTTCGAGTTTAGGGTTCAATATAGGCTACGCTACACTGGTTAGGATACTACAGAAACGAATGTTAGGCTGCGCTGGTTGTAATACCGCAAAAAAAAAAAGGGTGCGATGTCGGCCGAAACCAGTGGGCGCTTTACTGTAATTGGAATCCGCACGGGTACCCGTGCGCCTATTGGGAGCCTCAACATCAACACGCAGACTCGCATACCTGCTTTCTCGAGGGCATTGTTACCTCGTCTAGTGTACGCTGCCGCTTCGTGCTGACTCGAGTGGCTTTTGTCGATTTGGCCCGAGGTGCATTTGGGGAATTTGCATCCGTGATTTGGATCCATCGGAATCCCCTGTCGATACCGCAGCACTCCAAGTTATCTCGCACACATTTCTTGCAGCGAGGTTTGGTGCGGTCGCAGCTGATACGGCGACGCGAGCAGGTCCGACAGCCTCCAGCACGCCACGTCAGATAAGGCAGAGAACCATGTCTTGGGGATGCGCCTCAACTTTGACACGAGGCGGCATCTGGTCTGTTGTTTGTTGCTTGCAGTTAAGGGCTGGCTTGTTGTGTATGTAGGTAGGTCATGTACAGTATGCCGGGGGGTGAGAGCCACTGTAGAGCCACTGGCTTTGTGATAACACGAAGCGTGCCGTCTTGTCGCAGCCTCTCGTTGCCCTTGTAGATCAAGCATGATTCTTCTTATCCTTCTCGTCGTCAGCTGGACCGCGCTCCGTCGTGCCGCTCATCCTGGAGCCCCAGCCTATCAGACCTTATCTCCCTTACCCCGTAGTTCAGTCCTAGCGAAGCGCCGCTAGAAGCGGATCTACTAGGTCGCGACTCGCGAGCTAGCCAGTGTGGCTCCCCCCAACGCTCATGCCTTTATCCCAATGTGGTAAAGATCAACTCGGACCGCTGCCTGCACGACTGGGCTGCCCCTTGTTATCGCAGCTGCGTATATGGGACCCTTTGATCTGTGGGTAAGGTATCATCTAGTCCCATCAGATGCTGGGGTAACTGCGTCCAGGTTCCAGCTGCATCTTCGGTCGAGATGTCGATCGTCCATGCGACGTGACGTGTTGAAGCGGCACACCTTACTGGATAGCGTCCGCATTACGAGGTGACTTCTGATGAGTAAGTATCCGTATATCAGTACCTAATTACGGATACAGCATTGCCAACTTTCCTGCGGTACTTTTCTGGCTCCACCACACAATCCCTTCTGGCCGGTTAAGTCTCAAGCGGCTCGAGGCTTTGCCTCCTTACGGACCACCATATCGTACCCGTTTCGTACCGATTGGCGAGCGCGGCTATTCGCACGCATGGTGCATGGATTGAGCGCCGTACTTCCGATAGATTAATCCGCAGCCATAGTATATATACCGACGCGTGACGATCTGAAAGCTACTAGTTGGAACTCTATCCTCCCAAGGTAGCTCGTCAAAAAAAAATCATCTACCCACTAGAGTGTAAAAGATCATCGCCAATCACGCCCAAACAAGAGGAAAGAAGGAGAAAGGGACAGTCAAGATCATCATGCGTGCACTTCGTTACTACAACCCTGGCGACCTGCGTTTGGAGGACATCCCGGAGCCTGCCTGCCTCGACAACCAGGTCAAAGTGAGGCCAGCTTTCGTCGGAATTTGCGGCACGGATCTGCACGAGTATTCGAGCTCAACCTTCATCCCAGAGCCTGGTCACCCTCACCCAGTCACAGGCGAGACCCGGCCGCTTACTATTGGCCATGAAATTTCTGGTGTAGTTGTTGAGGTTGGTGCAAAGGCAACCAACAAGTCGCTGAAGACTGGGAGTCGGGTGGTCATCCGACCAACGGTATGCTGCTTTGCCTGTTCTGCCTGCAAGGAAGGGTACTTGAGCTGCTGCGCAACACCCGGGTTCCTCGGCTTATCGGGAGGAGGCGGCGGCATGAGCGAGTTCATCTGTGTTGATAGTGAATTCGTCCATGCCCTGCCGGAGGGTATCCCTCTGGATATTGGCGGTACGTACTGATGATTGTCTGCGATTCGTGCGATTGATCTGACAAGACGTAGTCTTGGTCGAGCCACTCGGGACCTGCTGGCGCGCCGTTGCAGAGAGCAACATCAAGGCCGGTGCAGATGTACTGGTCCTGGGCGGAGGCCCAATTAGACTCAGCATCGTCGCGTGCTGCAAGGCAAAGGACGCGCGCTCTATTGTCGTCAGCGAGGTCGCAGCTGAGCGGAGGGCACTGGCTACCATGTTTGGAGCTACACAGGTTGTGAACCCCCTGACCGAGAATATTGTTGCTGTGACCAAGGCAGCGAGCTCGGATGGCGCGGGAGCTACGGCATCTTTTGACTGCGCCGGCCTCTAGCAAACCATTGAAGCCGCGTGTCGTGCCGTCAGGCCGAGAGGCATTGTGGTCAATGTTGCCATCTGGGAGAAGCCTGTGAGCTTTGACCTCAACCTGCTTTGTTTCGGAGAGAGGAGACTCCATGCCGGTAAGTTCACGCACAGTCATCATACTGCCTGCCTCCCTACCAAATGTCGTTTAGTGCTGTGCTGAGAAACATGTCGTCGCGTACAGTTCTGGGATACTCCAAGCAGGACTTTGACAATGTCATCGCAGCCATTCAAGACGGGTCGCTACAACTTGAGCGCATGATCACGCGCAAGATCTCCATTGATCGTGTGGTGGAAGATGGTTTCAACACACTGGCTAAAGATAAAAACACACAAGTGAAGATTCAGGTGGACATGCAGCAGGTAGTCTGAATGAAGATCCTAGCATGCATCTAGTAAAAGGTCCATAGTTCGAACAACTACTACCTATTTTGCTTCCGTCCCGGTGCTATCTCCCTCCACCTGCCCATCTACATGTACCCCACGGTAAGTATGGCGAGCCCGGACGAACCAATCCAACGCCACGAGCAAGCCGAGACCAGCATATACTGCACAGACATAATTCATATCTTATGGTTGTCAGCTCTTTGATCTCTCTTTTCAAGGAGTCATTTGCGAGACTTACTGGCTGCCTCAGCAGGCATTACCGCTGGAAGAGCATAGATGATAATAGAGTAGACGGTCCAGATAAGCAGGACAATGTTAGACAAAAGTCCAAGTTTGCCAAACCAAAAAGGCCCATGTCGTGCATTATCGCGACCTTGAATGAGTTGACAGACGACGGGAATGCTGTAGCTGATGTACAAAAGAGAAATCGTTGCCCCGACAAGCCTGGATGATCTGGTCAATGACATGCCACCAGTCAAGATATCCCAGCAAGTGCCGCTTACGAGTTGAAGGCGACGGAGCTGCCAAGGTAAAGCAGGCCAGTGCACCCATTGATGACGACGCCCGCGGTATGTGCGACCAGAGGCACATCGAGTTTGTGATTAATTTTGCTCAGATGGTTGGAGAAAGGAAGTCCGTTGTCGCGAGCAAAGCTCCAGCACAGTCTGGCCTGCCATGTATGGCAGGTTGTCAAGCATCCCACGCCCGTCAAGATAATCAGAGTCTCCAGTCCCACTGCGCCAGCGACATTGATGGCCTGGTGGAAAATCTCAATGATAGGGACCAAGGTCGCGGTGCCCGTCACAGCATCAAGATCGTGGACCGAGAACATCATGGAGATGGAGAAAAGCCAAGCAGTGGTAAATCCAATAGCCACCGTGCCCAACAAGGCAATTGGAATAGCCCGCTCAGGGTGTTTGACCTCTTCCGCGATGTGCGTTGCGTAATCCAGAGCAGCAAACGGGTAGTTGGCATTGATGAGTCCAATGAGGAAGGCGATGCTCCGAAGGACCCATTGCCGTTTGTATATTGGAAAGTATGGTAGATCTCTCAGGTAGTCGAGCAGCGAAAATAATCTTCCAGCGCCTTGTTGAAACCGGGGCATTCACCCACCATAACGACCTTGTCGGCGTCGCCCTCGACACCATGATACTCCCCATCGGCATCCGCGGGGTCGGCCGTGGGGCTGCGCGCGATGTCTCCTAAATCCGCGCCTCCGGTGGGCTCTTTTAGGCAAGGGTATGTCGGCTCACACTGTTGCGCCCCCGCGGCTTCTTCTCCACGGCTCTGGAAGTGCTCGCCGGGATCACTTGTCCAGCTTCCTGGCATCCAGTCTTCGTCGTGCACGTCCTCGTGCAGCACTGTGCCAGCGCCCTCAGTGGGCTCCATCAGGCAAGGGTCTATTGGCACATACTGCTGTTCCTCGACGACTTCTCCCTCGGGGCTCTGGCGGTGCCTGTCGGGCTCACTTGTCCAGCCTCCTAGCGTCCCTTCTTCGTCTTGAATTCCCTCGGGCAGCACCGGCACCATATCTAGGGGTTCCTGAGTGGTCCCGTACGTGGTCGTGCTAGTACGAACCCTGGAACGCTTCCTCGGAGACGCGCTGGCGTCGGTGCTATCGCCCGCCAACCCGTGCTTGCCCGACCACGGACTTGCGATCTCAGTCGCCGGTTTCTCGTGTGCCCTTAGGTGCTTTTTGAGGTCACCGGGACGGCCAAAGGGCATGCCTTTAGACCGGATGCAGTTTTCATGGTGGCAAAAGAGGCGCGTCTTGTGCGTGCCCAGATGGTTCTGAAATTCGGAGTGCGATGTGAAGGCCCTAGCCCCGTCCACGGTTTCATGCCGGGCACAGTCTCGATAGGGGCAATAATTACCACCTTGTACAGTTCCATTGTGTATCCTTGAGTGGTTATTCAGACTGATACGACTTTTGAAACCCTCAGCACTGGGCGCGGATTTGTTCCGATCACAGCCTTCATGCTCACAGTAGAAGGCGTACTTTCCATCAGTTTTGACTTCCCCGATCTGAGCCCACTTCACGTGTAGTTCTAAGTGTCTTCGAAGGCCCTGACTTGTGGTGAATGCCTTGGCCTCAGGCCGAGATTGATTCCGATGGCAGTTTTCATAGGTGCAATAAAAGCCATCAGACTGGGTGGCATTTATGTGTGGCACGAGGTTGATGTGGTCTCTGAGGTCGCAGAGCTGGCAAAAGGGCCGGAGCCTGTCCGCGCTCTTGCTCCGATTGCAGTCGCTAAAATCGCAATAGATATCTTCCCTCCCTCCTCCAGTGTGCGCACGTTGCAGATGATAATTTAGGTAGGTTTCGGAAGCAAAGGGCTTGTGGCTGTCTGCGGATGGAGACTGTCTGCAGTCTTTGTGCTGGCAATAATAATCCGGCCACTGATACCCGTGTTTTTTTAAGTGTCTTCTAAAGTTGCCGTAGTCTCCCTGCGCAGGTCTCTGTTCGCATGCCGCTTCCGGGCACTTGTAAGGGAGTTCGTGCTTGTCCATGTGTATCCTTGTACCAGATCAGAATTGGTCTCGGCTTGAGTTCGGAGACAACTTACTCCCAATCCGACTTGTGCTTAAATTCCGATGCGTTACAGTCGGCCCAGATACAGGTGAATGTTCCATTTGTATTTGCGATTGGATAACGAGACTTCTTATCAGGAAATATCTTTGGTTCAGGGGGTTGCGAGGAGGCATAGCCGTTGTGTGGACTCATTATATTGGGTCGAACGAGAATAGGCAGCGGTAACTTGTCAAAGGCAGTAGAGATGTTTAGCAAAAAGGGCTTTTCGGGACGTTAAGGGAGGCCTCAAGCGGTGGTCAGTTGGTTCAATATCATCGCCATTAGCTAGGCAACAGAAATCATATCAAAGTCGAAAACAGGGACCTCCCGCTCGTGTTCTAGTAGCTCATCTAATACATGGACTAACCCTTCATCGCCTGGTAATAATATGTGCCCCGGGCTTCCTAGGTGGCCATCAGTAATTAAACGATGCAATTCGCGCAGGCATTTTACATAGTGACTCATGCAATGTCGTGTGCTAAAGGGAAGCGAGATGAGCATATGCATAGTGAACAGCCCTCCATCCGAGCAAGTAGTTCCCAGGCTGTGCTAGTATCACAGAATATTGTCAGTGCCTCCTTGTATGTTTTGGTCGATACATGTGTTTCATCACTTCGCCGTCGTCCTAGGCTGCTAGCCAACTTAGGCAATTGAATATGTGTGTGAGAAGAATCCCATTCAGCATCGGCAGACTTTTCTAAGCGAGGTTGGAACATCGTCTTTGATACGTGTACGTCAGTGTTACTTCACCGATGCCCCTGCTTTGCTGTGCTGTCGTAAGCGCTTTCCCCGGCCCCCTCCCCCTCCCCCCCGACTAACACATGGAAGTGCATACGGCCCGATGAAGTCACATACAAAAACATACCGCACTGTGTCATCCTGTAGAAACAACGCTGCAGGAGTTGCTCCATAAAGGAGCCGTCTGGCAGGGCGCACATGGCGTCTCAGGACGAAAACCCCTGTGAAAGCCCAGTGGGCCAGGTGAGATAGCGGCGCTTTCAAATTGTGAACGGCAGTCCGAGTTTTGTTTCTCTTTGCCCAGCCAATACCAGCCTCGTGGGACCATTGAGAATGACAGTGACGCCGTCACCGCCAGGGATGTCGTATACGGCCACAGGTCCGGCGCCTGATGTACCAGTAGGCGCTATTGCAGTATACAGGAGGTCGGTTTCGTACTCAGCATGACAAACTATTCAAATCAACGCTGACGCCTAGCTTTCCCTCGAAATGGACGGTGACCCGATTATTTAACGTTGCCTAAAAGTTATCCTATTTGCAATGCATTGTTATTCTTCTAGAGTCTTTCTAATGCTTAGTACCTTTTCTTCGTACCTCGAATTCACTAGCTCTAGCTCTACCGATTTGCTCAGCCCTTCTGGAAGGGACTGTCGGGATCGATGTGAGATGGATCCCTCGTCGCCCACATATGAGATTGGTGGATGTACTTTAAAGCCAGGCCAATTCCCCATGCGAACTTTCTACATCCATCTATTTCATGCTCCTGGACGACGCAATTCTTCTTCCAGTACTTGCTCCAAAATCTAGAAAGTAAGGGGGGCGTGGCTGTTTGTACCATTTCTGCGCTCTCCCAAGTTGTGTCTGTCGGTCGGTACTTTACCCATTGGACCTCATACATTGTTTTCTCGGAGTCGTAGCCAAGTACATCAAAGATATGATACTTCAGAGAGCAAATGCCACTCTTTCTCAAGCATTTATCTCGGCCGCCTCTTTCATTCCAGAACTCGTATAGGAGTGAGCTTAGAGGAGTCATCTTCTTGCAATACTATTCTTGTACCCGCCGTTCGGTGAAGTCTTGTAGGGGGTATGCCTGATTATCCACCGCGCAGACGGGGCTCCCGGTCTGCTTCCTTCATCATACATATGCACTGCCCTGGCCTAAACGAGCTTAGCGGTGGGATGGAATTACATCTTTACTTGCAAACTTGCAGGCTACAATGCGGCCCCGTTCCAAAACCAATACTTGCTCAACTCCACGGCCACTCCTCGGCGCAGCACCATTACTGCGACGTCAAAGGTTGCTCGCGAAGCGAGGGCGACAAGGGGTTCAGGCAGAAGAATGAGCACATACGGCACGACCTAGTCCATGAGTCACCGGGCTATGCGTGTCCGTGTTTCAAAGACGGTGAAGACAAAGACCCAGGGCAGACAATACGGAGATAGACATTGCGGGAAGGCTTGTCTGAGTTTTACGGCGGTCGCATGCTGAGCAATGCTGACGGTCTCTTCAGACATGTACGGGTGCACCATGTCGCTAAGGACAAATCAGATCCCCTCCTCCGTGATTGTCCTCTCCTAAAGGCCAGATGGACCGAATCGGGGACGAAGAAGGCGAAGTGCACTGTGACACCGCTGCGCTCGACAGGAGTACTCCAGCCTACAGCTCTTAGCCCATGACCCTACCACGCCGGGCCTCGAATCGCAGGCCTCGAATCCGTCTGCGCTCACAGTAGGATTGTAGCTCCGACACAAAACCTACACTCTCATCATACGGCTTCCGAACCAGCTATCCGACGACTTAGGCGGCATTCGCTGACGCCCCTCAATTCAATCAGCGTTCATGTCCCGTGCCCCTGCGCCAGGTGCATGTCTGTGTCGCAGCTAGTCGAGGCATCAGGCTCAACACAGGTATATACGTCAGCTAGCTTGACGTGAAAGCGCGCCACGACATGGGGAGAGCAAAGCTGTGCGCTTCCTCGGCTGCTCTGAGCCACCTATAGAATTGAAGTTATCCATATGATGGTCGGGCGCCCTGCCATCAAACTGTGTAATCGGTGACGGCTGGCACTTGATGCATCGCATGGCGACAGCTCTTGGATACCATAGATGCATGTACTTTGGCTCAATTTAACGGAGCCAGGCACAGTACATCTCCATCATTGATCACGTAACTTCATCTATCGTTGAGTAATGCCCTTTGAGGAATGCCCTTGGTACTCCATATTCTGGCACAAGTCGAGGCCTCTCACCCCGCGCTGTTGTCCGCCTGTCCGGAACATGACTGATGGAGGCTGGCTAGCCACCAGGAAAGCAAGGGACTATGCTAAAGCTAAACCATGAGGACACATGCCAGCAGTTCCATGTTTCTAGCTCAGCTCTGATACTAAAATTACTTTGGGCACAGGTCGTTCAATGCACCTCTTTTTAGCTGTATCTGAGGGCTGCTCTATGCCCCTAAAAGGTTCCCTTGCTACCTGCCCAAAGATCAACCCGCTATTAGACACACCCGCAAAAATGCAAAGGAAAAGAACGAGGCTGGTTTCTTCCGCAGCCTTGGTACCGCCAACGATTCTGCGTCGGAGTATCAGATGTCCAGCGAGGACTGGTTCTCCCCATCATCAGCTTTGTTGGCCTTTATCAAACAGTGATGAAGCATCTGGTTAAAGCAGAAACGAAGGTAAAGCCCCATATTACACAGCCCGCCGTCGGGGACCTCCTCGTACACTGATTTGATGTGCCTGAACTGCTCCACACTAAGACAACGGGTGCTTTCCCTGGTAAGAGGTTTCCCTGGGAAACTTGTCCGAACGCCCTCCCGTTCACAACGCCGGTTGTGAGCCTCAAGGCTTCGTCTGATCTTGTTTCTGACGCCCTTCCGTTTACAGCGCCGGTGCTAACTCTTAATGCTTCCAGCCCTAGATTTGGGCTCCCAACGTCCTTCCCATGCAAAATCGTGGCGCCAAAGTTGTTGGACATAGCCAGATATATATTCGGTATGATCTAATTGATCTTTGACGCGAAGGACTCCCACGAACTTGCAAATATTCCGTAGAAGTCCCAGGTCGAGTCCTGTCTTTGACTGATGCGTCAACACGTCCGAAGGAGTAAAACTCCGTGAGTACATCCAACCGTCATAGCCAAGGACCTGTTGGCATGGTGGAATCTCTCTTGAGATGCGTTTCAATCTTTTGGATGGTGGCGAGGTGACCGACACAGCCAAATATGCTGCCTCGGCTACGAACAAGCCATCGGAGGGTGCTTGCGCTTCGCTTGGTCGCTTCCTGTTTTTTGGTAGAATCTTATTATGTGTCATATTGGGGAGCGCAGTATAACGTGTTGGGTCGGAATCAGTGTGTATGTAGCAGTGTAGTATGCTGGGGCAGTAGCAAGAAAGGAGAGATGGGGGAGAAAGGAGAGAAAGATGAACGGTTCGGATTCTGGGAGCTCACAGGGTATTTATGTTCCGAAGTGAGAAGCTGGGATAAACTCCGGTTGCTACGCGGCTATGGATCTCGGAAGAAAGTTGTAAGGATCCGACTCACTCTAGGAGACCCTGGGTGTCTTCGATATAATCTCAAATAGGATCGATGATCTCACTTGCAATATTTGCAGAGCGAGCTTGAGATGGCCATTATTTCGGCAATATTCTGTTTGTGTCGGATCGGCTGCTATGCTACCAGACCAGATACGTGTCGGGGGCGTGGGTGTCTTGCCGTCGGAATCGTGTCGCCATCGAGTGAGAAGGTGGCCTTGAGACGTGGCATCCACAAGGGCAGTGCGTCGTAAATTGGAGACTGAGAGCCATTGTCCATGAGTCCCAGGCTACTGGACTGCTTTGCTTCGGTCGTGTGAGACCAAAGATAGTTTCCCATCTAACCCGACACACTGATCATGGGCGGTGTCCTAGCGTTCGAGTGGTTGGAATGCACCGTGTCGCTTATGCAGGGATTGCGTGCGTCCGAGACTGACGATTCGGCCTCCGAGGGGTTTTGCCGCTGCGTACCTGTCCCTATGGAAGTTGCTGTTGTCAGAATCGGTAGCAAAGCCAATTCACAGTCGCCGGGGTCTGGGGGTTCCAAATGGCTCGTACCTTTGGACACAGAACCCGACCCTTCGCTACGCCCAGATGACTGGGCATGTCTTGAATCGCAGCCACCACCTCACAGGCGAGACACTAATGCAGAGTATCATACTGGGAAGACTCGTGGAAGAGCATGAGATGAAAGGGTAATTGAAGCAATGTTATTCATCTCTCCCAAACCGCACGACCTAATCATGTGCCCTAATGACAGAAGATATCTACCTCGGTGGGCTCATCCGTCTGGAATTGACTTTCTTCTTATGCCACCTAAAGGTCAACAATACGCCCATGGTAATCAGCGCCAGCCCCCCGACCCCAGCTCCGACCCCAGTGCCGACCTCAGCTGCTGTGGATATTGCTCCTGTCGTGGCTGTCTTACTAGTCCCGGGGATGATATAGTTCGTTGCTGGCGGCACGGCGGTCATGGACGGGGCTACAGTGGGAGTCGGCCCAGTGTCAAGGGCCAAAATACTAGGGATAGAACCTAGGTTCATGCTCACACGCCTTGGTACAGACATCGACGCGGCCGAGTTACTGAGCATCGGCTTTGAGCTGTGGGGGGATTCTTCCAAGACGGGGTGATCAGACTGGACGAACCGCGAAATTGGAGTCAACCACTCGCTGTCCGAATTCATGGTTAGCGGCAGCAAGACCATTGTGGGTTTCTGGGACGACAAACGACAGCTTATGGGCACTTAGGGTGCAGGGATGCTCTAGATGCTTTGTTGAAAAGTTGTAGTACCCTGGATGGAGTATGCTGCACTTCTCGCTGAATATGGGCTGTGCTAGACGATGGGACCTCCGATCAAGTTATCGAGAATGAACAAAGCGCCAGCTTACTGGGTTCTGCTGACACAACACAGCAAATATTGTTTTATAGCCTAAGCAGTTCCAAGAAGACGCCGACAGGTGCTGTGCGGTATTGTAGATGGCTGCCGCTAAGACGACCCGTGCCTACCAGGATGGGACACCATAATAGGGGACGTTGAATCTGTGTCAGAAACGAGAGGATTAGGTCCTTGCCCCGGTACACCGTGGAAGAATTGGAGCAACAGCCTCTATTACCCGTATGTACAATAGCTTCCAATACAGCCTGAGCAAACAGGGTTGCAACACAGAGGAAGGCATTCCCGGATGCTACAGTACTCAGCGGAACCAGATGGCTAACCAAGAATAGTCGAGGTACTGCTGCCCTTTTGGATCGGTGGAGAAGGGCACTTGCGGAGCGGCTGGGAAGTTTTAGATTCTACGATACGCGGAAACCAGTGCAGACATGAGGAGCACATAGAGGCTCGGCGCCAGGATTGGTGTTATTAGTGGACAATCATGTGAGACGTTGGACGTAAAATAGGGTAGCATCGGAAAGGAAGAAACGATGAAGCTAGAACGATCACTTATGCCCTTCGGAGAGTTGTCGACCTACATCGTGGTGTCATTTAAACCTGTTTGCGAGTACGTAGGTAGGATAGGCACACTGTGAGCCTTTATCTATTCGTTGCGCTGCATACAAATAAAGCAGGCGCTCTGCAGAAGACAAAGCTCAGTAAACCACAAAACAAGGCTGACATAATTAGAACATTCTTTTCTCCAAGTGGCTAGGTATTGCCGTCCACGATGCACCAGATGCAGCCATTGGCTCATCACGATAAAGGCGAGGACATAGAACAAGAGACTGATGGGCTACTGTTGCACTGCGATCCTGCAATGCCGATTCTCTATCCTCTCTTCCCGACGCCCCTGTATCATCCACCAATTACAAGCACCTATACAAAGGACGAAGAAGGATACGTATGGCTTGCCGGTAGTGAAGAAACAACCTTGCGGTTAGCTTCGGTACTAATCTTAGCAGCAGTCACTTGATAGCATCAACAGCCTTTTCGACTTCTCTAGCTGGGATACAGGTTTTGATCGCAATAGCCCAGTATGTAACCATTGTTGCAGTAACACCGGCCACACAATCTGACTTGTTGCGATCTAGAGTTCCCCACCCTCCCCTACCATAGATGTTTCTCCTATGCTTCCTTGTGCCCGACTGGACAGTGTCCAGCTGGACACCGAAACGAAGGCATGGGATGAAGTGATATTCGGGCAGCCACCATCTCTTCCAGACGGCTCCAATGGGAGCTCATAATGCCGGAGGTATCACGCCTCACAACAGTGTTGATTTGGAACGGTAAGACAACTCTGCACTTGTATATAAGGCACATGGAGGCGAGGAACCTAGGGTGTCACGGTCATTGGGTTCGGGGCGCGGAGGCTGACTGTATTGGCGCTATAGACGAAGATGGTAGTCGAACGAGGAAAAGGGGAGGGACGGCAAATACATGTGGGCCACCCATATATGGACCACTAGTAAATACACGTACCAAAAGGGCATTTAATTACGTAATCCATCCATCCACTGAGGCTATTCCCAGTGGTCCATGTGCGTGTATTTAGCAAATTCGTGGTGGAGCTAGACCCCTGACCGATCCCTACCCACACTACCTCCCCACCCATACAAACCATATGGTCACAGATGTACCACCGCCAGGCCCTTGTCAACGCTACCGAAATACCCATAATTACCAGGCCATGCGCGCTTTTAACGCGTCACCCCTCAGGTGCCTTCCAAACATCTTAGCTTTACGAATACCCTCGCCATGGCTACCGAATCAAGCCAACAGCTACTCGAAAACAGCCTCTTTAGTCACTTCAGAGGCTGGATTTGGTCAGAGCGCGGTCGTGATACCAGTTCATGGCTATGGGACGAGGGCTACGATATTCAGAAGGACTCTATCCGCCGCTGGGTCTGTAAAACGTGCGTCCATCTAAACCGACCTCCGATCTCGAGCTTCACAGCCGCAGGCCTACAAAATGCCCGAACCCACCTATGGCGAAGCCATCGGATAGGCGCACCGGAAAGCGAGAAGAAGTGTAATGCGCAGCTGCAAGATGAGGGTATTACCGGCGATCATAAGTCTATAACATCCATCTTTAAGCTCGATCCGCAGCAGCCACAGCAACAGCAGTTTGCGAATAGCCTTGTCCGTAGCTTCGATCGACGCCATCTACAACGAATACTAGTCGAACTTATCGTCGGTAGCAACCTCCCGTTCAGCTTCGTCGATAACCCTCGCTTCCGTGAGCTTCTCGAATACCTAAACCCTTCTGTGGCACTACGGAGAGCTATCCCATCTAGCTCATCAATCCGGCGCCTCATCCTTCAGGAATATAAAGCCCATTGCCAGAAGGTCGTCGACGTCCTCCATAACTGCCCTGGCAAGATACATATCTCTTTTGACGGCTGGACGTCGCCTAACCAGTTCGCATTATATGGAATTGTGTGCTTTTATCGCAATGAAGCTGGCAAGCCTTGTAAGCTACTCCTCGGAGTGCCTGAAGCCCACCGTCATTTCGGTGCTACTATCGCCGGCGAAGTTCTCGATGTCCTCCACGCCTTCGGGATCGATAAAAAGAAGATCGGTTACTTCACTCTTGATAACGCTGAGAATAACAGCACTGCTATGGAAGTTATCGGCGCCGAACTGGGCTTTAATGGCCGTCTCCGGCGCGGCCGTTGTATCGGCCATACTATCAACCTAGCTGCGAAGGCCTTATTATTCGGCCACCATCCTGACGCATTTGAAAAGCAGCTTACCGGTGCGGTGGCGTTAACTGATGCCGATTATCAGCAGTGGCGATCGACGGGCCCAGTTGGGAAGCTTCATAACCTAGTTGTGGATGTGCGTAACGTCCACCGGTTATCCTATCGCTTCCGTCGGCTTCAACAAGATGAGATCGATCGGGCGGCTACACCCACAGATCGAGCAAGACGGCCACTTCGGCTTGTTAGTGATAACGAGACCCGATGGCTTTCCCAGCTATATATGATCCGGCGTGCGCTTTTATTAAAGATACCGCTTAAGATGCTTCTCGTTGTCGCCAGGGAGGACTGGGATCACGAAAATCGGTCAAAACGGACCGGTAGGGTGCCCTCGGCAAAGCTTATAAAGCTTCCGCGATACCTGCGAGAGGAGAACCACCTCTCGGATAACGACTGGGAAGTCCTTCGGCACCTTGAGAGTATCCTAACGATATTTGAGACTGTTGTAAAGACCCTCGAGGGCGACGGCAAGGTTCGGGATCGCCAAGGATGGTCAGGGTCCTATGGCAACGTGTGGGACGTCGTCCTCGGCTTTGAGCTTCTATTAAGTAAGCTAGAGGAATTCAAGCTGCTAGCCGAAGGCCTTCCCGACCCTGAACACTTCAGAATCGGCGTTAACCTAGCGTGGGAGAAGCTAGATATATATTATCAACGGCTTGACGAGACACCGATCTACTATACAGCTTTAGCGCTTCATCCAGCCTATCGATGGGATTGGTTTAATGAGATATGGCAGTTAAAGCCGGAGTGGATCGAAAAAGCGAAGGCCCTAGTCCATGAGGTATGGGTTGCTGACTATGCCCATCTCGATATCAGGGCTATTAGCCGTGAGAGTGCCAGGAGCGACGACGAGCCTCCCGCTAAAAGGCCGCGTTTCTTTAACCCATTCGAGGCTACAGATCGAGCGGCAAAGCTGCCTCGTACGATAGCTGTAATCGGCGATGAATATATAGCTTGGCAACTAGATCGAGAGATAAGCGACGGCGAGGTCCGAGATCCGTTAGCCTATTGGTTTGAAAGGCAAGAACGATATCCTCGCCTCTCGAGGATGGCTATGGACTTCCTCACTATCCAACCTATGTCAGCTGAGTGTGAGAGGGTATTCTCAGCCGCCGGCAAGATGGTGATAGCCTCACGGGCTAGTCTCGAAGCCCAGACTATTGGGATTTGTCAGGTCCTTCGGTCTTGGTATCGAGCTGGCATCCTTCCGGGGAAGGATAACGATATATTACCATTAGCGCCGCATAGCAGTGGAGGCGCCGACGAGGCTAGTGGGCTAGACTGGCTAGAGAGCGACGGCGAGGTCTACTCTGAAGCCTCTAGTGGTGAGGACGTAGAGCCTCCTAGTTCAAGTTCGGATTCTGACTAAGCGGTATTGTGCCGGCGAGGTTGTAAATAGCTTCATTTTGCTTGTATACTATATCCACCCATGTGTACATCCACTGTCAAAATGGTTTAGTGGATGTACATCCACTTACAATTGGCTTCATTACTAATCCACCCATCCACTCGAGCCTTCCAGTGGATGGATGGATGGATGGCGAGCCTTGGATATCGCAATGTTTGCCTAGTTCTACTGTATTACTTTGCTTCTGAGAGACGCGCCCCGCTTTCGGGCTTTGTCCTTTTGCTTCTTGTTGTGTGTTGCGTTCATTGTCGGCTTCTATGCATATTAGGATGTTTCCCGGTCTTAACGAGTTGGAGGAGCGACGGTTTCTGGAGGCGAGCACCGATTAATGAAGGTTTCTCATTGTGCCTGGTTGCGAGAAGAACTCATCGTACTGGCTCCATTGTTGGATTGAACACATTTCATGGACAGATCTGACGTAGCATGCCATAGTTGCCGAAAATAGCCCCAAAAGTCCAGTACCTCTCCCCATGGGAGCGTTGGAAGCGGCAATTTCAGCCTCTTCACTCCTTGCAGACCTTAACTGTCATATCCCGTACTGCTGTGTATCCGGCACTCTACATACCGTACGATACAGTCACTAGCGAAACCTACGTCCTCTTTCCACTCTTTGATAGTTTCCGTTTTAGACATTTTTGCAGGGGTAGCTGTTGACACCATGTACCCCGCCATGCTCGCAAGTACAGAGTCAATTTCTGCCTTTCCGTCTCTTTCCCATGTACATCCACAAACCGATTGCAATACTCTTGAATCGATTATCCTCGACGAGAGAAGCTGCTGACAGGTGGTACAAGCTCTACCTGGCGCCGCAATCGTTCTTGTAAGCGTCTACAATCAGATGTTTTGACAGAAACTGGTCAGCGTTATTATAATAACTCATCGCCGAAAACGACGTTGACCGGATTCTGTCAAACATCTGTTTGTAGACGCTTACAGGAACAATTGCAGTGCCACAATGAATGCATACGACTGCCAACAGTTTCTAGCTCTAGCTCTCGTTGAGCATAAGTAACCCAAGAGTAAGTATAGCAATCGATTCATGGATGTACAAGTGAAGGAGTAGCAAAGGCAGAGATTGGCTTTGTACCTGGGAGCATGGCGGGGTACATGGTGTCAACAGCTACCCCGCCAAAGTGGATCCAGAGCGAGAACTATCAATGAGTGGAAAGAGGACGTAGGTTTCGCTAGCGACTGTATGTCCAATCCTCTTCAGCTCGAGCAAAGCGTCTCGTTTTATTACTGCAGCTCCAACAGACGGGTTTCTAGCCTTGTTATTACATCACCGAGAATATGGTAGAACCTGTGTTAGTCTTTGCCATATTGTGGTGTAGTTCGCTTTCTATCTTACTCGTCTTCAGGACACTTGTTCGGTTCAAGCGGGCATTAAGACGTGGTCACCTGTGCATCACGAAGTGGTTAGCTTATAGCTATCTCTGGAAAAGCAATCAGTATATCGATTCCGCCACAGTAGCACGTGTGGCGTTGACCATAACGTACATCGGCCTCAATATCTTCTGCTTGACCTTCCGGGTTGCCTCACTGCCAGCTGCGGCATTACGGGCTGGTGATTTGGCTCTGTTGAACCAATTTCCCCTAATACTCCATTTCACGCCAATCCCTTTTGCTGATTACCGAATTCTGGTCTTACGCATTCACAGCGCTGCTGGATTCATGTGTTTGAGCCACATATTATTACACGTTGTATCATTTATCGCGGGGCGAGGTGATTTCAACTTCAACGAACACCTATATGCATATTCTGTAAGACCCACCTCCATTTTCTTTTGGTAAATACTGAAACTAGCATAGGCTGCTGTTTCAGCATGTTTCGTAGTCCTGCTTTCTTTACCTTCGCTGCGTAGGGTAGCCTACGAGCTTTTCCTCTGGATCCATCGGCTTTTGGCGACTGTCTTTATTGTCGGGGTTTGTTTCCATCTGCTCAACTCGGGAAAGTTGCGATTCAGATATTTCGTTGCCTATCTAGGGCTACTGACTGCTTCGGTGCTGATCCGCCTTTCCATGGCTGTGTACCGGAACATGAAATGGGGCGAGCCATGCACCCGCGCCATCATTAGTGATGCTCACGGCTTTGTTCATATAACCCTCAATCTGCCACGGCCGTGCGAGATTGATGCTGGTCAATACGTGCTTCTTTGTGTTCCCCGCGTGAGCCTTCTATCCTTCGCTCAGTCGCATCCATTTGTTGTAGCCTCGTGGGCTGAGGTCGGCCAAAACTCGATAGAACTCATCATCCAGCCCCGACGTGGTTTCACTGGAAAGCTTCTGCGCCATTGCAGGCGCCAAGGCGATCAGAGCGTACAAAGGCGAGCATTTATCACCGGTCCTCATGGCTCTAACATTGCAGTCAATGACTATAGAACTGTTCTCTTGGTTGCAAGTGGTCCTGGCGTCATTGCCATGCTACCGTACCTGAGAAAAGTCATCCACGGCTACTACTACAGGAAAGGATGTACTCGGCGAGTTCACCTCATATGGATGATCCAACAAATAGGTACGCTCAGTTCGCTTGTGCGAAATCGCAGCACTGACTTTCCCAAGAGCTGGTAGCAGCAGCACAACCTTTCCTGAACGAGTTTCTGGACGACGACACCCTCGGGGAAAGTTACGTGAGTTTTGCCAGAACGCCCAGCTAAAGTCCAAAGACTTATTGGTAGATTCTATCCATATCGATATACCATGAGAATGGGATGATGGAGGTGCCTTGGGGTCACCGCGCCACTCTTTTCCGAGGGTCGCCAGATTTCGAACATCTCCTCAGGCAAGAGTTTGAGGGGCATTTTACCCAAGTCAGGGAAGGAAACAATCTTACACGATCCGAGAGGGTCTTGTCAGAATTCAAACAAGAAACGGGAAATGTGCTTATTTTAGGTAAGGATCACAATACGCTCATGCGTCTGATAGCTGATCTTGGGATAGTTTCGGACCCTTCCAAGTCTCCCGGCAACTAAAGCCACACGGGTATAAAGCCCAGCTATGTGCCCGGCCTCTACACTCCTGGATTTTCTCGTCCTTCCCTTCGTCAGCAAAGCCTTTACCCTAATCCTGTTATCATTCCTTCCGGCCATGCCTGCACAAAATCGTCCTTTCAATTTTATGGAGCACAGAGAGCTTGGTGAGCAGCTCGCACGTTGCTATAATCTAGCCTATGAGTTCGAGGTGTCCGCCAAAATGGTCCAAAGAAACCTCAGTGACCTGCTTAGCTGCGACTGCAGTTGTGACTGGGACTGCGAACTGCTATTTGTGGGGACGTCCTCCGCGGACTTGGACCCAGATACTTTGAAATTCGTCTGCCTTCCGTACTCCCAGGCGTGTCGGCAAGTCCATGATTGGACGGCGAGGCGGCGTACCCTGCCTACTCAGGACCCCTAATCTCTTCTGCTAACACACTCCTATCCAACGCTCACGTTCCCACAAGCCATCTCCACGTCGCCGGGTTTGGTTCCTTTGGCAATGGCTCGTGTGTGACAAGGGCAGTAAGGGCTTGGTTCTGATTCAACTAACAATTGACTATGGCACTTCTAGGGGCTCTGCTCTTCTGCCTTTCCTCTCCATCCGGGAGGGTGATTCGTCAAGCTTATATACACCTAGTCTGACATCCTTCGGACGTCTTTTATCTCCTTAGCCGCCATACCCTTCAGGAATGTTGTTATCCGGTGGGTCGATATGCATGCCTTCGTTGGCATGCGTGTGACATCGTGATACTCTTTACAACATCTACAACAGCACGTATTAGGCAGGTTGCTCCCCACTGAAGACCATTCGTGATTGCGGGATTTTGATTCTGGTTTTGCTTGTACATCTGTGTTTATCCCCATTCCCCCATTCAAATCCGACTCCACCCACAGAATAGATAACAGTAAATCGCAAAACGGCAAGCTTCCCGTAGCCAAGGTATGTGTTACAGACTATAAAGCAAGTCGATGTTGTACACACCGGGTGGCACCCGGTATGTGTCTCGGTCGCGCAAGTTTGAAGCCAACGACGGCTACTCTGAGGCGTCCATATCCTGTTGGTTCGCGCAACCTCCGCCAACGCAGGTCTTGGGGCCTCTGTCACCACAACCGCGGGCACAAGCCTCCGACTTGGTTACTCGCTTGGACAAGTCACGCCGCTCCTAGCTGAGCTCTTTCTTTCTCGCTGTCAGGTTATACCTTCCGCCAGCTGTTGTTTTGTCAATGGAAGTTTCCGGGGCTTGATTTTGCTCCCTCTCTTCCTTGTACTTCAAGACCGCCCCAAAATGAAAGTTCGTCCGCGCAGCGGGGCGGTTAGGCTCCGTGTGGAGCCTCAGGTGCTGCATCCAATTGTCTTTCCGGTTAAATTTCCTACCACAGAAGTCGCACTCCGCCTCTGGTCCAAGGCCATGTTTCCTACAGTAGGCTGTCAGCAGCGGCATTACGGAAGAGGGCGGACGAAGTCGTACGTGTTCTGGTGTCTCTGAAGGTGCTCGCGCCTCTTGTAAGCCGTCCTATTCTTACATCCCGGAAAGCTACACACGTGAACTGATTTCGGGATTTTGGCTACGGAGATTTGGGCCTCATCCATGTAGCCTACCTCCTTCGCGTTGCTTCGTAGGTCAGAAGCCGGCGAACCCGCCTTCATATCTCTGTGGACACGCATGGACGATGCATCGGCTATACCGTGAACGTCCATGGCGTGGCTGTTGACCATTCCCGGCCGTAGTGAAAGTCGCTCATAGCCATGGGCGACCACTCTGGGTGATGGCGTTCGAATATGAGACAGCTGTGCCACGGGATCAGGTGACGGGTATTGCTGCCAATCATAGGGGCCTCTAGGCTCGAGAAGGGCGGCGGGCTGGTGTACAGGGCCTCCAAATACCTGGGTGAAGTCGAAATATTCGTCGCAAACCATTGGAGAAGAATATTCAGATTTCACATCAACAGGAAAGTATCCGTTGAGGTTTTCTGAACAAAACACCTCATAGCTCATGGGTGCGGAACCCGTGATGGTGTCCAACTCTTCCATGGTTTTTGGTGATCAACTTGAATTGGGAGTCGATCCACTGAATGGCGGATTTTACAGGCCGCGGTAGAGAGTGTTTAAGGAACTCCTCGCGGAAGAAGCACAAGAACGCCGTCGACTTTCATCAGTATGCCGTTCAGCAAGCCAACAATAACGATTCCGTGGTTGCTAGATTGACTGCGTTGGACCAGGGTTGCCCAGCGCCGCTCGAGTTCAGGTCATCTGCCTCAGGGCCTTACACAAAGGATGAAGTCATGACTCGTTCGAGAAAGATTGGACAAATGATGATATAGTTATAGGGGCACAGCTCTTAGCTACAAAGTAGCATTTTAGGTCTGTACCTCCAATCTTGCTCCTCTGGATCGTACCTACCCGTAACCCTACAATGAAGCATACTTTTTGCGTCTATTTCTGACCGTGCTAGCTGAAGCTACTCTGGCTCTATTGACTTTGTACTGTACAGTACCTCAAGATACATTCATGAAACAGAGACTGGTGTGGTAGCTGGTAGTACCAACTATGTAAGGCCGTTCTGTGTCGCTCATATTATCTGCGGATAGGAAAATACTTCTTTGTAGCGGTTTAAAGCATCTTAATCCTACTACGTTCACTTTGCGAGTGTCATTTGCTGGCTAACAGAAATGTCAGATGCACAGGCTACGATATGGTAGATGCGGATCTCAGGAGGCAGAGTTGCTGATCCGCCGCTTCAAATAACGAAAGCCAGCGAACAGCGGCGGATTTGAAGCCAGATGGGGACTCCACCAGGCGCCGGTACTGTTTTACTTTAGTCGCCCGCCTCCTTCGACTCCCACCGAGGGCGACAAAAGTAGACGCCGAACATATGGCTTCTGCGGCACAGTCCATGCCTGCTTATCCTGGTACACGCAAACAAACCCTCGACAGCACCGCCGAAGCAAAAGGACGACATCGACCGCTTCCGTGCTTATGGGACTGCATCACAACTGGCTGTCGGTAGTGCGGTCGCCGCAGAATGCGACCGTGTGATAGCAGCCGTACAATTGGTGCGTGGCAGACACGTGACGCAGGTGAGTCATCTAATAAAGATATTTCCATCCAAATCCGCCATCATCCCTTTCCAGTTCGCAGCAGCCGTTTACAGAGTCTTACCACCTGATCTCCTTTCTACCTTCAAAGCCGCGAAACAATATATGCCACAATGATGGATAACCACACCCTCTCCCTTCTCTCAGTAGCCCCTTTCGGTGTCTCCATAACTTTGGCACACGATGCAAAGACACGACGTCAGGTCTGCGCATGCTCCATGAAGTTGAGCGAAGAGATCCGTATACTTCATGCCATTGTCGCAGAGCTTTCGACGCGCCTTACGAACATGCAGACGATGTATTCACTGCAGTCCCATGCAATACATACGCAACAAGAGCTCATCAACGCCCTCGAAAAGAAGACGACTGCTGGAGGCCGGGTTGCGCCACTGCCGCCAACATATGAATTGACACTCTACGACGGTACCATTTCAGCCCACAGATGCTCGTTGGTGCACGCATGGCAGTCGACTCCCGTTATTCCCCGGATCAGTCGGTTGATGGTATTGGCAGAGTCGGCCGTGATGGACAGTCGCGAGGGAAATAATGGCAGGCGAGAGGCGAGCCACGCCTTGTATGGAGAGGACAAACGGAAGAGATATGCATGACCACTGCAGCACTTGGATCTCGACAAGCTACCAGTGCTAGCCTAGCACGGACGTTCTACATTGGTATGGGGATAAACCGTAGGACCTGCCGCAGAATTGTTGGTAGAATATCGAAAATAAAAGTATACTACCTGCATTGACGGTTGATCTTCATGATTGTGACCAGAAGCTATTTGGCTCAGGTGCCAAAAGGGCATGAATGCTAGACGTTGGAAGAAGCGAGTTAAGGGGGTGGCTCCTAGGTCAGCCCCAGGAGAAAGTGGCTGTGCTACGTGGGGCCGGGCTTCTCGTTCAATTACAGGCAGAGCGGCACATGCTTTGGCTAGAAAATGACGCGTGCAGCATACGCTTGGTGATTGACAACATGACCGCCATCCGATACAGCATGGTAGCAAGCACAACTGGTGCGGGGACAAGCTCATGACAACTGTTACCAAGAATACCCGTTGAGGTGACCGTCGCTTATGTGTGCAAGAGAGACGACAGCATAGCGACACGGTTGTTATTCACTGTTTCGAATGCTCAAAGAACCCCGAAGCACGCCGGCACACAATGACTCCTTAGGCCAGCGAGACCCAGCCCCCACGGGACCAGCGTGATAGACATTGCCACGACCGACCTGCATGCATCGCGCGATAGACGCATCTCACCGACGATTCTCCAACCGACAGCCGAGCAGGATTGCATGATCCATAGCGAAAAGAGTCGACGAGGCTACAAAAGGCCAGTGCATTGGCAGAGGCAGAGGAATGGAGCACCGGCGGTCAGCGCATACTATGCCAGGGGGAGGCAACGCGATTCCGCGCCATGGGCCATCGTGTCGGCGAATGGCCTAGCCCACTCCGACATCCAATATCCTCTTGCGAAGCCTTACACCTGATCGAAAAAGGTGTCGCCCAAGGGATCGGCGTCGGCCACGGGGACGAATCGCTCAAACAGGGCTTTCACCTGCGACAACCAGCCCGTGAGCCTTTGCGTTTGCTGCAAGAACCTGTGCCCGATGTCAGTGGACGACCTGCGCCGGAATGATACACGGCGACTTACAGCTGTTCGACCTTCTGTGTGCTGTTCGGGCACCTGTTGTCAGATGTCTACCTCGTTGCGACGGCGGTGGAGACCTACAAAGTCGTGAAGCTGGCAAGACGTGGGCGTGCGTGAGTAGGAGAACTCTGCTGTACGAGGGCGGGGATAGACTTACTTTTCGTTGTGGTGGGCCAGCTCGGACCGGACGGCGTTGACCTTGTCCAGCAGCTCATCCACCTTGTCCAGCAGTTCTTGGGTGTCGCCCGACGTTCTTCGTTTTCAGTACAACGCGCGGACTGGATGTGGAGGGACCTACGGTAGCGGCGAGCTGAAAGGGCTCGACTCGAGGCCTTCTTGGTCGAAGAAGTTAGGAACGTCTGGAAAGGACAGTGGTTGTTGGCTCGGAGGCTGGAGCTGCGTGGCAGAAGGAGCGACAGTCTTGAGCGCAGACGCAGGTGCGGGTGCAGATGCGTGCGCGGTGGTGGCGTGGCCTGCTGATGGTCGGCCAAGCAGAAACATGGATGCCAGCCCAGCACGATTGGTAGGTTGGGCTGTCGGGCGGAAATGGGCTTGCCAGTGGGGAAGTGCTGATCCATAGCCTGCACTTATGGGCAGAGCGAATTCCTGGACGAAGCACGACTTGTGAAGCATAACCATGCGAGAGCCGATTGGCAGCTTTCAACCCAGCAGACGTGGCGAGGGTCGAAGTGAGTTGCACCGAAAGCGGCCAGCAGTATCTGATTTCGGATCCTTGGCATACTCGTGAGCAAGCAGCTAATGTGCAGCTACCGTCAGTCCCGGACCCTATGTATGGGACGTACCACCGCGTTTTGGCGTGGATTCTGGCTCAGGGCAGTTCGGCGTCCTACGGTCCTCCATTCGAGAGCCAGATCAGCAGAACGAGGTCGGCCGGGACTAGGATCAAGTTCTGGATTGGCTGCTCCCCACCCATGAACTGCTCCACCAGCGCTTCCGCCCCCGCGTGAACAGCCCTTTCGGTGCTGCTTCTGGCCCGCCCATTTAGACGCTGGATGGTTTCGGCACGCCACTGACAGTCCCGCTCCTGAGCCAGTCTTGGTGCTGTAGACTGGGCGACATTGTGACCAAGGGCCGGAAACAGCGCGTGAGAGAGTTCAAGGCCTTGAAGGGTGACGCAGCAAGATCTCGCATCCTCGTGGACAGCTCTGGGGTGCTCCATTCTGGCGAGCCCATTCTGGTGTACGTCCATTCTGGTGTCGCCAATACGACTTTTCGGCCTGCTCAAAACCAGCCGCAGTTGACCCCAGATGCAAGCGGGACATATTGCACTGACGAATTAGCACGAGCGGTTTTGGCGGCGGCACGTCCACCGCATTACGCCTTGGCAAGTACGTGTTGCCAAACCACATGGGGGATCTGTACAGTTGATGCTACAGCACGAGAGGGAGTGGTCGCATAGGCGCAGAACCAAGGCGCAGGAGTAGGAAAGCTACGGGCGGCGGCGACGATCTGCCATGCAAGAAGTACGAGAGAAAGTGCGTGGAGTGCTATGTATGTACGTAAGTATTCGCCAATATATTGTATTCATCTATTCTATTCGCGTCTCTGCATTGGCTCTGCTCGCGGGGTCGGGACTGCCCGATCCGCGCGAACAGGTTCGTAGCCAGCACCACGTACAGGCGCAGAGGCCGGCTTCGCTGGCCGCACTGCCACTAGCAGGTGCAGGGAAAAACCTCGGTACATGAGATGCTCGAATGTAGGAGGAAAACCCGGGTGGCAAAGGCGGCAGGAGATGACTCGAACTGCGGACGCCAGAGCCAGGCCCGATGCCCCTCTGCAGGAGATAACTCGACCGCATGAGGGAGACCGAGCAAAAAGACCATCAACCAGCCCGACAGGAGTCAGTTCAAGCTTCTGGACAACACAAGCGGGAGTCAGTTCAAGCTCTTGGACAACACAAGCGGGAATCAGTTCAAGCTCCTGATCGACACGAGCGGGAGTCAGTTCAAGCTCTTGGACAACACAGGCGGGAGTCAGACAAGCTGCAAGCAGGAGTCTGTTCAAGCCGCAAGGCGCCAAGAGGAGTCTGTTCAAGCCGCAGGGCGCCGAGAGGAGTCTGTTCAAGCTGCAAGGGTGGCCGGCGCTCCGGGCGGAGGCGCGAAGAAGGAAGAGAAAACTACTGGCAATGGTGGGAGGCAGGTCACCCTTATATATCCGCAGCGCGCTGCCAAGACCCACGGGTCGGTGGCCCTGTCCGTCACGAGCTACTATCCATGCGCTGGCTTTGGACCGATTCTGGTGCTGCTTGTCGGGGGGCCGGGGGTCCAGGGAAGCCCAGCCCCCATACGGCGCAAACGGTACCCTCCTGGTTATCCGGGTGATCAGGTTCGACCGTTTCAGCGCGGGCGGCCGTTGGGACTCTTTCTCGCCTCCCCTTGACCGCATTTGGGCGTGGGTAGACAAAGCTGCTCTTTCGCCTGCTTCCGGTCCAGGATCTATTCCTGCATCTATGCCTCTTCTTCGCCTTCCTGGGCCATGTTTGTCCCTCCCCTCTTTCACACCTTTCGTCACCTTCACTTCCTCCCTTACTTCCTCCCTTACTTCCTCCTTACTTCCTCTCGCTCCCTTGCTTCACTCTCGCTCCCTTTCTCGCTCCCGCCCCCCTCTCGCCCATTCCCTCGCCCTCTCTCGTTCCGTCGCCCTCTCTCGTCCCCTCTCCTCCCACTTCCCCTCGTTCCGCCTCTCTCTTTTCTCTGCCCTTCTTTACTTCACATCAATCTTTTGCTGCCACTACGCTTACCTACTTTACGCTCAGTGTCTGATACACCTCACTCTCGTATTCCATCATTAGGCTACTCCACCATCACATTATCAGCCAGCGAAATAGGCCCGCCGTCGCACGATGCGCTTAACGCCGGCTGCGTGACTCGAATTCCCCAACAGTATCCGGCCGAAATCCCTACAACCTCGAGGCGCGACGGCTGCCATTTCTCGGCCGCAACGGAACAGAATACATTCTACGCGGGGGATTTGATCGGAGGCCGCAAGGCCACAGCCACCATGGTCCGGCTGTTCACATACCAGGGCGAGTGACCCAATGTCTAAGTAGCAATGCAGGAGATTTGGCCAGCTACGCAGGAGTTCGCATTTTACTCTGCTATCCGTCTACTAGCGCCCTTCGAAGATGTCGTGTGGCGTCCTACCCATTTTGCTCGGCTCTTCTGCCATAGTGACGGCAAGTAGACCAATGGCTGCCTGAACGGACTGGGGTGACTGGCTCCGATGTTGGCTCGTTCTGATTCCTAACTAATGCACCTTGACGGCCGATTTCTCTGCGATTTGTTTCCTAGAGTATCCAAGCGCCTGCATTGATTGACTAGTGGTGATGGGTACAATGGGGCTTCTGTATGCTCCATTTACCCCCGGCCATGGCTTGCTAGTGGGACTTGTCGCGACCCATAAGATAGCCCTGCCGGCAAACCAGTCGCCCCGCACCCAAATGGGTCGGTCAGAGCTGGAGCCGGCGCAGTTAACTCTAATGCAACTTCCATTCCCTTGCCTCCAACATAGTGACGAAATAGCAACAATGACAGCGCGGATGATGAACAGTCGAGCAGCTGCTGAGGTTGAAGCTCCAAGCCGCTTCGTTAGTGTTCTACTCGTACAGTGCCATACCGCAACACGATGATCGACCCAATGATTGATCGTCACTGGATGCAGGCATAACCGTGACGGCCGCTGATTGGGTTCCGGCTACATGGAACGCAATTTCGCGGCCAGCATCAGCGTGCCACTATTTCCGGCTGGCTCGGCCTGGAAGGATTCCAGCTTACCTTGGCACGATGAAACCATGACCATACGGGAGAAAACAATACTCGGCACGAGTCGTGCGAAAGAGATAACCGGAATGCCGCTGCTGCATGTCCTACTTACCCAACGCTTGCTTACCGATACGGCCTAATAATTCACCGGCAGCGCTATGGTATGACGCCCCAGGCTACCACAGCTATGGGTGTGCCAGACCCGGCATTAGCGTATGGTCTTTTTCCTTTTTCAGTTCAGTCAACCTCGGGACTCCGTATCTCGACAGGTGAGGGCACGGATACACCCAACAAGATACGGTAACGTGGTTAAGGTAGGGCACGAGCTTGGCCAACAAACAAGCTAGGTCGGTCATCCTGAATGTGCACGGCATCCAAGTGCAGGGAGCTTCCCCGCTCAAAGTTCAGGTAGGTGACTGGGGCAGTGGTACCGCATAGAAGGCAGATCCAGCGTATGAGGGCAATCAAGCAATAGGGCCAAGCCCGTGCTTGGAACACCAATTCAAGCGAATGCAGACCAAGACCACACCTCTCATGACACAGTGGTCAGATTACGGATGAAAGCACAGGTAAGCGAATAAGCATCCAATTGAACATCTGCAACGCGCCTACGCGCCTACGTCTCGAAAAGTCTCGAAGCACCGCGTCTAGCATCAGCACCCCACACCCTGGGCAAGACCAGATACGAGCCCTCCATGAAGACGGCACATCAGCGGCGATCCCACCGATTGTTGTACGTCCTATCCTTGGTTTTCGCGAGCCAACTTCCCAAACCCTTCCCAACATAAGCGTGATCTCTGCTAGCGCGACACAAGCGCTGACACACCATTGAAAATCACACCATAATCGGTAGGAAGAGTAACCCAGACCCGTCGAGGCGCCTTCGTTCGGACCGAGCAGGAGTTGGCTCGCCGCATACCCTGGACCAGCATTTCGCCATAGCCATCCTCGTCAAGCCGCCCTACAAGTGCTGGCAACCAGCGCGAGGTTCCGTGCCTCCCGACGAGACATCCGAACGTGCAGGCCTGTGCGAAACCGGCTTCGAGGGCTGCGATAGATATGCCTACCATAGGACACCCATTCGTCGCACTGAACTGTCGTCGATGAAGTGGTCCCTTCCATATAATCGGTCAGCTATGAACCGTGTCACAACCCTAACTCCGTCGGTGGTCAAGTCGCTGCGTCTCGTCTCGGCGATGCATGTTGCTACTGCTCGATTGTCGGGTGCTTGTCGGTTGCTCGGGATCCCGAAGGGAGGAATGTGTCCCGACAGATTGGGTCGCCCGGCAAGGGAAGCAAAGTGGCCTTTATAACAGCAGGAAAGGTCCAACGAAATGGGCGGAGCATGGCGCTAATTCGACGTCAGCTGGTGCTAGCCTCACCCGATGGGCCAATGGGTGTTCGGTCTATCCCTGCCAAGCAAGCGGTCGTAGCTGCTTTGGGAATCGTGCCAGTGCGCGAGACCGCCTTTGATTGTCCTACCCATAATCAAGTCGATTGACTGCCACTGTCAGAGGACCGTCACACTCGAAGTCGTCCGGAGCGGTCTTTCTGAACCCAATGAGCTTGGCGGAGGTCAGACTTGGGCGACGACAACTGTCGCCGTAGTCGCTGTAGTCGCTTGGTTGGCTCGCAGTTGTGATCGAGCCACCATAAGCAAAAACGCAAGCCGCTTCAAGATTACTGTACCGTACCGAGCTTGTACTACTCACTGCTTCGTATCTTCTCAGCGTCGGTGTCGCCTCTACCTGCCAGCCAGGAATAGCGGGGTTTCCTGGAAGCGAATACTCTCCTGGGCTGTTGCAGGTCCTGGCTTCCATCGTTGCCCGCCTGTTGGCGTACAATTGGGGTGCAGAGCCGGAAGAGTAGCAATGGCGCACTAGTGCGACTAGCGGGTCAGGTCCCTTGAACACACCATCATTAGCGTGGCGCCGTTTCGCGACCCCGCGCCTTCAGGGCCAACTGCCCAATCTTCCTGCTGCGCAAGAACTTCTCAAGACACGCCGAAGAGAAGTTGGCTCGGGATCCTCTCGCCAACATGGGTTCGGAACCGGAATAGCAGCTCCCCTGGCGACGCTCGCCCAACTCGAGCTCATTATGCCATCCCATTTGACATCCGCAAGCCAGCACTTGCTATATCTACCGTTCAGCGGGACGCTATTGTAGCTCTATGGACACGCCACGAATATACCCCAAGAAGGTCCAGCAAGTGGCCGAACCATAGTAGGTAGCTAGGCCTCCGCCATGGCCCACACCAAGGCGCAGAAAGACAAGGTTCGAAAGAGCGGCTTGTCACTGCAGAACAAGACAAAAGACCTCGGACGGTACTGCGACGTCTTCAGCGCGCTTGCGTACTGGAACCCGACACACGAGCGGATGGAGACGGCGATGCACGTCCCACGCGGGCAGCGCGTGCCGGACCTCAACAGGATTGTCCGTCCCCATGTCCCGGTTACCGTTCCGTCGAGTGTATCCAGCTCTGTTACTAACAGCCGCAGTTTCGACAATCAGCCGCGTGCCATGCGAGACCGAGCCACGGCCGAGCGACGCGATCGAGCGGCCAAGTCGAAGCCATCCCTTTCGAGGCCCAGGCGGACGCCAGCGACGACGCGAATGCCGTTGCTGGCATGGACAGCGACGCGGATGCCGAGTACGAAACCGATCCCGAGTATGTTGCAGCAGTCCCCGCTGCCGCGGCGGAGCCTCTGTCTGTCTACGACATCATCCCCGACGAGGATGACGGGACTGTCATTCCCAACAGTCCCAGGAAACAGAAGGGTCCGAGGCAGCTGCCTTCGCCGAGAATGCCGCAAGGTAGGCATGATTCTCGTCTATTGACTACATAGTCGACTGACCGTCGACGCTTACCATACAGCAGGCACTCCAGGTTCGCAACCGACGGTGCAGCGGCAGCCCGCCCGTACCGAGCCCAGCTCCACGACGAATACTGCACCAACCGCGGCTGCAGGCGCCCGGCCAGCACACACAAGGTACCCCGACCACGGCGCGATGGATGCGTCGCTGCAGAGAGCGGTACGTTGGAACAGCCGGGTGGCGGCTAGAAGATCCTTGGCGCCGATCGTGTCGACTCAACCACGACAATGCCCTGCTAGAATGGGGGGAAACGGCGTTACGCTGTCGCAGGCAGGCCGTCCAAGGGGATCTGTGCAGAATGCTGCGAGGCGCACGCCAGACTGCTACAAGGACTACAGGCGCAAATTGCAGCGGGACACCTTGGCAAAGAAGATGGTGGGAATGCTGGAGGATCTTCGAATGAGTCTCAGTGGCATGCAGTTCGGGTGACGACGTGGCACATGTTAATGCGTCAAATAATATAAGGAAGCTCTGTCTATGCTTTATGTGGAAGCATGTTTTCAGCTCTAGTTCAGTGACTAACAACCTAACGCTACTGTCGTCCCGTCTGCTCTCGTGACTCCCTACTACTAGTCTCCACAGTGATTCTGCTGCGAGGAAATAGTGTGCGACGTACAGCCCACTCCCATTCAAGTTGGATGATTAGGAGAACATCCTTGCGGTAGATGGCAGGAATGCATTCCCAAGAATCCCTCCAGATAGCTGTCTTTAATATCTACACTGACTCGAAGCCAATTACTTTGTTTTTATGGGGTAGTTCTCCTATCATGTTCTTGCGATGGATCCATGACATTTCTATGCTAAGATGTATCCCAGGCTCGCCTTTGCCCGACTTTGTACCCCACCTACATCCATGGAGACCTCGTGCGGCCCGCGGCCCTTGCCTGATTCAACGGTCGGCCCTTGGGCGAAGCTTCGAGCAAGAGATGCTGTCCGAGCAGGATAACCGACGAAAGGACCCCCACATCGAGGCTGAGGGCCTCGAGGTCCTTCTGCAGCGGGGCCGCCTGCATCCGTTTCCTGTGCTAGGATCATCGGGGACATATTTGGCATCTCTGCCGAGGAATCCCCAGCGTGCCCGTCTTGGTCGTGCCGCCTCTCCATTTCCTGGTGCGAGCTGATGGTATCCCCATTGCTCAAGCCAGACGCATCGGATTCAGGATTTGGGAAGAACTCCGCACTCATGTCGCTCATACCCTCCTCCCCGCCGCCTGGCTGGCATCGATCGGGTTCCAGTGTCGTGGGCTGCGAGGCACCGGCCATTGCTACCAATGCCAGTTCCTATCGCTGGACCTGCAACTTCGAAGTCATTGGCGTCACCAGCCACCGCATCGCACATTGGAGAGTCGAGACGCTCATGGCACCCCATCGTTCTGTCGCCGATCCTTCGGCAACTCCATCGCTGGGCGGATGAGTGGTCTGCGCTCCCTGTTGCACGGCAGAGGATCCATCAATATTGTCCTGTGTCGACGGTGGGCGACCCGTCAAACCTGTCATGGCATGATGCAGCCGCACAATTGGACACTTGGGCCGTTGAGTACGAGGATGTGCTCAGCAAAATCCCCATCTCGGATCGCAAGGGGCCTCGGTCTCGAGACCATACCTACAAAGCTCGGCCGTGGCCAGGCTTCTATCGCTCACCTATCAAGACTCGTTCTGGCTACAAGCCGACAAGCCAGGGAGGAGGTCGTCGTCAAGATGATGATGATAACGGGGATCCTCCTTCACCCAGTCCAAACCGTCCCGCTCAGCCTGCACAGAAACCGTCCGGGACGTCGGCTGCTAGGTCTCGTGAGAAGCAAGGGCGGCAAGGTCGGGAGAAAGCACGGCACAACGAACCAGTCCAGACAAGCATAAAGAATAGGCCTTATTGCACTCACCAGTGTTTGTTGGGGCTAGCGTCTGCCGGGCCCATCGACAAGGATTGCCCCAATGCCAACGATAATAGTGAAAGGCACATTGCTGGATCAAAATTTCTGTCTCTTCTTCGTTCTCAACTCGCTCGAGATCGTGGCCCTGATGCGGATTGTGTGCCGCTCTACATATCGGGCTCGCTTGGTTCGGTTTTCAAGGTACGGCTGTCGTCTTACGGGTACACCCTCGTCGCCAAGGGTATGGAGAGTGCCGAACGCCTACGTTTGTGCCACGAGAAAAAGATATACGATCAAATTCGAGACATTCAAGGAGAATTCACCCCGGTGTGCCTCGGATTGCTAGATCTAGCTTTGCCACAATATTGTGACGGTGGCGTTTACAAGCACCTGATGCTGCTTAGTTGGGGTGGAAGGCCTTTGCTTGGATGCGTTGACCAGGTTGACAAACAGACTGTCATCGCAGGAGTAGCAAGTGCTTTTGCGGCGTTGCACCGTTTGGGAGTCCTCCATCGTGACGCCGAAGCTCGTAATATACTCTTCGATGCGCCTACTGGCCGCGTCATGGTTGTGGACTTTGAACGAGCAGAGTTTAGAGGTCGCGAACCGCTCGCTTGCCTCACCGCACAGTCTCAAAACCGAAAAAGGAAGTGCAAAGCGTCCAAGAAGCAAGTGTCAGACGAGTTTGGAAGAGAATTTCAGTCTGTAATGGGGTCTCTGTCAAAGATCGTGGAAAGTGCCACTTGAAGAAACGGACTTGGTTCATGCCAGACTCGGCAGTACCCGGTCTTTGGTCACCATGAGCGCCGGTGAGGAACGAAACAGTTCGTAAGCAACGGTGTTGTCTTAGCGGCAATCAGGTGCTTGTGATCATGATCTCATTCTCCTTTTGATTGCGTTATGGGTGGTGTCAATGGTTGCTAATTGCATTGATGACTAGTTAGTCCATGGGTTGTCGAGAGAATCAGTGTCTACTATGGATCATGGCTCTTCAGGATACGACGCACTGGCTGGCAACGGGCTGGTTGATGTCGCCAATGGCTTCGGAGTCGTAGGAAATGGCATGGTAGCAACGGCAGGCGCTTCGCAGCCCACAGCACTGAAACCCAGTCAGTGCCAACCTGGAAGGGGGCAGGGTATGTGCGACAGCAGTGCAGAGCTCTACCCAACTGCTGAATCCAAGGCAGCTGGGGAGGACACCGGCTTGCACCAGGAATTAGAGGAGCTGCATCACAGACACGGGAACGCTGGTCCCCGACGACCTTGGCACAGGAAACGGATACAGGCGACCCCGCTATAGAAGTCTCGGGGCTCTCAGCCTCGGCTACGCGGCGCATCTTCATCTCCATCAATCCCCATCCCAACGCCAACGAGCAAACAAGGAAGCGGCTCCTCGACTTCAAGCTTCCAAAGATGGATGATGAAGAGCTCATCAATATCTTGAGGTGGTACACAGTCTCTTTCCCCTTGTTTCTGGCGGTATTAATGTTGATCTTTTAGGCCAACGTAGCTATGGGCATACGTATTTCGAACCATCATTAAGAACTGCTATCAGAGCATCTAGACAATTCATGTCTCAATACACCTTTGCCCAGCCTGCTGCAAGGCTAAATTCCCTTTCTGCTACCACTTGCTGAGTTCAATGCTCTCTTGGTGGGGGCGCAGCGACTTCTTTGGCGGGGTAGCTCCGCTTTCACCAGGCCAAAGGAGATAGGATACCTGCAATTAGGTGGTGTGGGCATCATCCGAAGGCAACTGCCTCTGACTCTTCTGCCTCGTGGGACTGTTGAGATTGACAGTGCCACCGTCATCGCCAGGGATGTCGTATACGGCCACAGGTTCGGCGCCTGCTGTACCAACAGGCGCAATTGCAGTATACAGGCGGTCGGTTTCGTACTCAGCATGACAAACTATTCAAATCAATGCTGGCGCCTGGCTTTCCCTCAAAATGGATGGTGACCCGATCATTCGACGTTGCCTAAAAGTTATCCTATTTGCAATGCATTGTTATTCTTCTAGAGCCTTTCTAATGCTTAGTACCTTTTCTTCGTACCTCGAATTCACTAGCTCTAACTGTACCGATATTGAGATTGCTTCATCCAGCTTCACTCGTTGGTTATCATAGTCCTTTCTCGTATTCACCAGTTCACTCTTGACCTTCCCACGAGCATCTCGCTCGGCTTGGAGTGGCTCATTGCAGCCCCGCAACTCTGACTCTAGCCGATCGATCTCTGCTGTCAAGCTGTTGATTCGTGATGTGAAAGTACCAGTACCCGGGGTCTTCTGTGACGTATTAACTGACTATATTCTGTTCCAGACATAGGGATGTCAGTTCTCTTACTCTGATGCTGCGGACTTCCTCACCATTGTGATGCGGTGAAACCACAGCTTCAAACGTGCGTCCGACACCTTCACATATTTTTCTGTACGCTCCACTGAATGATCGCTTAGATGTTTCGCAAAGAGGGGCTCGGCCTCTGGTAGTCGCTGCCAACCGTATGCATCCTTTTCGGAGGTGATCAAGCGAACTTCCGACGGATCAATTCTCACACCAAATGCGGCCTGAGCAGTTGCGAGCGCTGGCGCTGGAAGAGCTTCGAGCCTCCGTAATCGCCAAGAGTCCGGATGACCGGCTGCGTCGCTGTTTCATCTGTGTGGCGGAGGCTCTGAAGCTCCCCGCCGACAGCCCGCGAGTGAACAAACTATGCCACACCTTCAGCGGGAACATGGAGATCAGCCGCCATTTCCAGAACTGGCATTTGAAGTACCTTGGCAAAAACGATGAGACTGTTTGTCCAATCTGTACCCCGGAGGTCACACTTGTGCACAGGATGCGTCTCCAGCACCACGCACACGTTGCCCATGGGATTCGGTCGGCGAACAAATAGTGGCGAGAATGGACAGTTCCTTTGGAAGGGGTATTGGGGTAACGCATGCGGTGTCATATTGAAGTGTGTTGCCATTGACGCAGATTAGCTTAGTCCGTAACCACCCAAACTAATATTTTCGCATCAATAGCTACCGTAATTGACGGACGAGCTGTTCTTTCGTGATAAAATGCGTTATATAAATAGAGGTAAATTCAACCCACGAAACTAATTGTTACACATTCGATATGACATTGTATGGAGGCTTACTCTCAACTGTAGAAACAAGACTGAAGACACGGATCAAGGCGTCGCTCTTTCGCCAGGGGCATTTGGGGAATACATTTTGCGGTGAAAGTCCGAGGATTTGTCCAAGTAGGTATGTATGACACCCAAGGACACCAGCAAGTTAGATAGGAAACTCAAACTTCATGTTATTTAACTACATCTCTATCTTAAGACGTCCAAGAAAGCTTGCCCTTCCATTATGTTCAAATAGACCCATGTTGATATTCGGGGTTGATAACAAGAAGGGGATCAGCCCAGTTGACCAAACCCAATCTGGGGGGATAGGGACTGTATCCGATAAACTTTTGAATAGCAATAGGCAGGTGAAGGATCTTTTCAACGCTATTGGCGAGATATTGGTTCTCCGGTTGACGGAGGTACGAACAACACGCGCTAGACATGTAGACTCGCCGGCGCTTAGACTCGGTTGTATTTGCTCCTCCTCCGTGAAATTTACTTCCCAATATGATCATTGCATCTCCGCGGCCGAGTTCAGCATCCGCGATACTGGTATCATTGGGAGATGGGGGAGGTCTACTATAGTCCCAGAGGTGGCTTCCGGCGACAACTCGTGTCGCTCCATTCGCACGGTTGGTTGTGTGCGAAGCGGCCATGAATGTCAGTGATCTATCCCGTCCTAAGACGTACTCCTTGGCTGCGCTATTGCCACCATGATGAACTAGATGATCTCGATGGAACTGCTGGGCCTCAGCCCCTGGCTTCAACTATCGCAGTGGCTGATGATAGTCGAGCGCTTGTTTGATAACTTGCTTGCTGATTTCCAAGCTAAAGTTTGGTCAGTACAACTAATGTGTTACGATCGGACCGGCTTCGAAGATAAGGCTCTGGGGACCTTACCCAGTATTTCCCGTTTTCGTACGTGAGAAAGTGATCTCCCAAACCGGAAGTGCACGCCGCCTCTTCTAGATGGCTTGGGTGATGAGAATCCAAGGACTGCCCTTTTCACGATGGCTCTACCTAGTCGTCTAACAATGGGAATGAAGTAATGTCACGGTATGGGCGGCGATGCTGTTTCGAGTGCCGGCCTCATCTAGAGTTTATCAGCTTGCAAAGCCATCCTGTTTGTTGTATACCGTAATATAGACCCACCTACTTCACGGAATAGCGACGCGGCATACACACGCCTCAACCAGACTACATGCCATTTGACGCCTACCGTATGCCATCGCCTATTAGAAGTAACCTGAACTCGTTATGTTGGAGAGTGTGTAGGCCACGTAATCGAAGGCTTCTCAATCGCCATCCACATGTCTCCTGATCGGCGCATTCGCTTTCCTCTGTTTCCCACAGCGACAAACCGGGCCTTGAAGAGACTCACGCTATAGGTAGCGGCGAGTCCTGGAAAAGCACAGTTGGCTGCCACGAAGTTCTTCGTTACAAAGCAAGGAACCTTGACCGACAATGCTGTAGAAAGCCTATAGAGGCTGTGGCTAGATGATGTCTCCCAGTAACGCAGCTAGGAGTACGTTTTACGGCCCCGTATCCAAAAAGCCTCAGGAGGTTATCATCCTTTGGTCAACTGTCCCTCCTACAAGGCATTACACGCGGCGGCCTCCCTCGTATATGACTGGAGGGGCCCTTGAAGTGGAATTTGCAGGGGCTCGTCTCTTCCGACTTCGTCGCCCTTCCCTGTCAACTGGCAAGTAAGGCCTCGCGGGTATGAAGTCCAGCTATGTGTCCGGTCTCCCCCTCCTGGACTTTCTTGTGCCCTTCTCTTCGTCAGCAAAGCCTTTACCATCATCCTGTTATCATTCCTTCCAGCCATGCCTACACAGAATCGTCTTTTCCATTTGATGGAGCACAAAGAGCTTGGTGATCAGCTCGCACATTGTTGTAATCTAGCTTTTGAGTTCGAGAAGTCCGCCGAAATGGTCCAAAAAACACTCAACTACCTGTTGATATCCATTGTTATTTGCACAATGTTCCAAGAGGTAATACCCAGGCAGGAGTTCATGAGCCATGACTGAGCTATACGCCATCAAATCTTCTGCTACGGGGGTACCTGCCTTCTTCCCCAAGATCCTGCTGCCCTAATTCTTGGCCACTTCACTGTGCCATATCGCAGGGGCCATCTTGGGAAGCTGGTATCCGCTCGAGGGCCGCGTGCTGTCGACTTCAGGGGCACTCCTCTACCGATTCTGGTTGGTCCGGGAATGGGCCGGGCTTCTTCGTGGCACCATTCAGGAACCAATCCGACATCCGATCATGTGGCATCTCCTTTTCCGCGTGGCCGCGTTTGGGGTTTGCGTATTGGGGTACCAGTTAAGTTCAAGATGGGCCCAGCTTTATGTACTTTTTTCCAGCGATCCCCTGGACGAGTCTACACACTGACGGATTAGATTCTCTCAGGCACGTATACCATCACTGAGCTCCTTGTTTGCATGAGCCCGTTGGTGGGCAAACTAGTCCGTATGGGGACGCAAGATCTTGAGTTCATAGAACTTCAGTGAAGGAGGGCCGCTCTCGGCCTTTAGACAACATCATGGTTTCATGATTTGCATGGCAATAAGAAGTCAGGCATGCAGAATGGGAGACGGTTTTGGGTGAGCGTAGTCCGAAGGAGGATAAGAATCTACACTAGGACTAATTCCAACTACTTCTCCCAAAGATACTTTAATACGAAAAAGGAAATTTTTCCAGTAACGCCCAGTCTTACTTTCTGATAAGTAGTGAATGACCCATGGTGTCAGAGCTACTAAAGAGCCGATTGAATATTCAGAGAGGCGAAGCTGATCGCGCTTCATCCTGTGTGCTGGACGGAGTGAACGGCTTGTTTTGTGCCGAGTCCTAAGGTCAGCCTCCGCGAGCATGTCACCCCTGAAGTCTTCCATGTCTGAGCAGGCTTTTTCCTCTTTTCCACTTCCCCCCCACCTCGCGTGCTTCTGTCCATTGCCTGCGGTATGCATCCGTGACGAGTTTCCTTGTATATCTATCGTACGCGTGTGTTGCATTGTTGCAGTCTACTGGCTCACATGCGTCTTCGAAGACGCCTCAGGACGTCCGTGACCTGCTTAGAAGCCTTACGTAGACGGACTTCCTCTCGTCGTTAGGCTGCGCCCTTCACTGACTGTTGCCTTTTCAACGGCTGTCTCCGGCGCTTGATCTTCTCCTTCTCTTCATTGTACCTCAAGACTGCCCCAAAGTGGAAGTTTGTCCGCGCCAAGGGGCGGTTAGGCTCCGTGTGAAGCCTCAGGTGGTCCCTCCAATTGTCTCTTCGGTTGAACTTCTTCTCGCAGAAGTCACACCTCACCTCTGGACCGAGACCGTGTTTCCTACAGTAGGCTGTTAGTAAGGGATATTTGGAAGGGACGAGAAGTGGGCTAAATAGAACACACGTTTTCTGGTGTCTCTGGAGGTGCTCGCGTCTCTTGAAAGCCGTCTTATTCTTGCATCCGGCGAAGTCGCACATATGGGCTGCCTTCGGGATCGTGCACACGGGGATGGGAGCACCATCCGTGTAGGCTGCCTCCTTCGCATTATTTCGCGTTGACACAACCGCCCCCATACCTCTGTAGCTATTCATGTTCGATGGCGAGGTTGTACCGGAAACGTCCAAGGAGTGGCCCTCTACCGCTTCCGGCTGGGACGAGAGCTCGCAGGCCCCATCGGCCACCGTGAATGATAGCACAGGAATAGGTGGCGATTGTGTCGCGGAATCAAGCGAAGGGTATGAAAGCAAATGAATGAGATCTGTTACTTCGAGAAAGTCGACTGAGTGTATAGGGCCTCCAACTACGTCGGCGAAGTCGAGGTCCTGATCGCAAATCATTGAGGAAGTATGTCCAGAACTCGGACCAATAGGGCAATATCCACGGAGGTCTCCTGGACAGAAGACATCGCAGCTCATGGGTGTAAGCCCCGGGACGGCCTCCACCTCTTCCATGGCCCCGGATAGTTGACTTGAATCAAGACTCGATCTACTAGACAAGGGCTGTTACTGTACGGGGCACGGGAAAGCGCATTCGAGGATTGTTTCACGAAAGGAGCACACGAACGCCGTCGGTCTTGATCATTATGCCATCAGTAGGCCAGCAACAAGGTTTTGGAGGTCGCTAAGTTGACTGCGTTGGACCGGGCTTGTCTAGTGATGCTTGAGGCCAGCCCTTCTGTCGCAGGGCCTTCAAAGATGAAGTAGTGACTTACGTCTGAGCGAGGTCCTTTGGTGAGCAGATGAATGGTGATTAAAGGAAGCGCAGCTGGCTCTGTCCAATATCTGGGTCGTACTAAGGAGTGGCCGAGTGCTTCCGGTGCTGGTAGCGTTAGAAGTGCGTTTTCGCGGCCTTTATCACAGCCTCTGAAGAGTATTGGATGTCCTCCTATGTCCATTTATCTCGCCATAGCTAGCGCCATTTGCACATACGGCCCATATGGATGGTGACACTTGCCGTCGTCTTCGTAGCACGTTTTGGTTGGCGCCACTGGCAAGAGTTCTGGTCCCATGACTGGGCTTCGCCGACGGCACACATTCCGCCGCTCTCAATGCGTATGTAGTCCCTAGTACGCTGCTGAAGTGCTTCTGTGGCTCTGTGGTGTGGGCTAGTCGGGTCCTGACGATAGGCAGCCGAAACGCATCTGGCGGCTCCCTCAGGTACTCCAGTAGTAGCATGCGCTCATTGTGCACCAAATCTTCAATGCTGCTCTTCTGGTTCGTACCGACCGGTATGATAAGGCGACAACAGCTCAGTTATTTGCATCTATTTCTGGCCACGCTACCTGAAGCGACTTCCGGTCCTATTGGCTTGGTACCGCAAGGTACAGTTGCCAGAAAGGGACGGTGCAGTACTAACGGCTTCAAAGCCGACCACGGAGTCACCCATGAAGAGGCAGAAGTCGGCTGCAGCATGCCCAGCTATATGGATCACGTGGCGCAGAGCTTGCGACGAAAATGAAAGGGGGTGGGGCACCCCGCCCACCCGGTTTGGCGTTATGTTTGATGCCGTTCATAGAGCTGTAGGTTCGCGAACCAGAGTGGAATTTTAAGCACTTTGCCTTTGCTGTTGAATGTACATTGCGATCCCGCAAGTGACTGTCAAAAGTATGAGGAGGCATTAATGTCCCAGTACATCGTGGCTAATACTCCTTCTAGGAAAACTCACCTTTTACGATTCCGATTTAGAGCTTTGTGAAATTGGCATGGCAGATCTCAGCAAGGGTGAATACCAACCAACCAATCAACCAGCTAACGCTGGCTGGTTTGGAAAACGGTTGATCAAAAAAGCGTTGGTTGATTGATGATTGGTAAGTGACCTCTCGCCTACCTTTCGGACGGAAACATTTGAACAACGCTTTTGACCGGGAAGCCGAGATACACAGAGCGAATCTACACCCACAAAGTCCATGAGCAAAATCAACGCAAACCCAGGAACGTCTACGTCCATGAGGCGACGACGAACAAGTACAGCCCAAAAGGATATGACGGATACGAGATCGCTCAAGTACAAATACAAAAACCCGGGGCAGACTTGTTTTCAGGTCCGCCAAAACAACACAGAATGCAGAGCCAGGTGTGATACCTTTGATTCGGCTGAGAATTAGCGTGTTAATGGTGGCATGTGCCTGTGAGATACGAGATTACTGAGCTGGCTTCCTTATTTGGACCAGCGGCACCATCAGCAGCTCTCTACCTGAGGTCTACATCTGCCCTATGGGTCGTATGAGCCGTATGGCGGTGGCGCACTTGCTGGCTCACACGAGGCGCTTTCGAGTCCCTCCAATTCCCGCCGAGTCGTGTGCAGCAGAGCGACGTGGATGCGGAACCAATTGTTCTGCTTCGCCCGACCGTAGTCTCCGACGGGACCGTTTTCAATGCATTCGCAATGGGACCAGAATCGTACACTGGTATACTGTACTTTACTCTTTTTGCTGCACCAGCTCGAAGAGTTTCACGAGCTGTTTCGAGCACGATTAGAGGGCCAGGTCCCCTAGAAAGCAGCGTGGAGCCGGTCCGCGACCCCGCGGTATTTAGGGCCAACTGCCCAATCTTCTGCTGCGCAAAAACTTATCCTCGTCAAGACACGCCGAAGAGAAGCAGGACCGAAATTTATCTTGCCAATATGGGTTCTGGAACCACATCAATAGCTGCCAGCAGGACTGGGCTGAACAGGACCGGGCTGAGCAACAATGGACGCGCAGCAGAACTGGCAGTAATAGTTGGATTGCGGCGAACCGTGCTTTGCAATTGAACTAGTACCCCACCCCACGTAGCAGAGCCGCTTCCTCCTGCGGCTGACGAGACCAGCTACCCCGGTAAACCGCTTTTTTTCACCGAACAACAATAGCTTCGATGCAATGGTCACAGTCACAACAGTCAACCTTCGATACAGGCAGTAAACCTTCATTTTCTATATTCCCCGCCGTGTTTGGAGTATGTCCTAAAATGGCGTTCCGCCGTGGGAGCTTTGCGTTGTATTGGGCGCATTTGACGAGCGTGCGGGGGAGAGTTCTAGGGCTGGTAGAGAAGCCCACCGAGCTGAAAGACTTGAGCAATGCATGGCGGCTGTTATTTTTATATAAGCTGCATATCTCATTAATTCCCACCTAACCTGGGCTGTGGTCCTGTAGTTTCCGCAATGGCTGTGTGCTCCCACAAAGTCTCTATCCCTACCCTATCTACCCTATCATCTACCACGTCGATAACAAAACAGATATACCCTGTTACGCCCGCATCATCCCAAATATCTTCAACTCCAGATGAAATTGTCACGGTTAGGCCCACAGTCATCGTCACTACAAGAGGCCCTGACGTTACATCAACAAAGGAGGTGGTGGTCTACCCACAGCAACCGGAGCGGAACCATGCTGTATTCGTTGTTTTCAAATATTCGGTGGAAGACCCTTCTCGAAGCCATGTGATTAAAAGGTCTTGGGTGGTATTTGAACAAGAACGTGCTCCTTCAGGCCAGAATTACAGCCAGATTTGTTCATGGAACCCGGCAACAAGTATCGAGGCTAATGAATTCAGTCTCGATGATGTGCCATGGCCACCTGATATCGATATTGGAGAACATGATTTAGGGGGGCTGCATGGTTGTCTGTATCATGGGAGTAACGCGGGTGCAGGCAGTATCTCATGCAAAGATGTGGCAGCGGGGCTATGTGAAGTAGAACAGAACATAGTGAACTCTGACCGCATGCCTGACGTTCACAAGGAGATTCATTGTCAGGAGGCCGGGTATGTAGGGTATACTCTTTTCCCTAAGGTTAGGTGTTATATTTAATTAGATACGCATCTACCCAGCGGGCAAGTGAAAAGATCACCCTAATATACCAACCAACCACGAGGGCTCAGAATGTAGCACCAACCAACCAATCGTCGTTAGGTGGTTGGTTTGGTTGGTTGGTTGACATCATGGAGGCTAGACGACCTCTTCTATCCTTAACAAAGGCCTCATTATATGCGTACACTAATCTGGCTCGAGTATGACAGGGGAACTCCACCAACTAGGCACCGCCGGCACGTCATGGGTTCGTAAGACAGCGTTGAGGATCGACCCCGTACGTGTACCGCATCACCAACACTGTCACATTGTACGAGCGAAGGGGCTGCGGAGTTTGTCTGTCAGCGCTTCCCTCATCAACGCTTCTTTCGACAAGGGTTTTCTCAAACAAGATGCCTTTACCCTCGCGGCATGTGAGACTCGCCGGCGGCGGACCGGACATACACGTTCATTGCTTGCAAGTTTATACCAGGTACATAAAAGCTAGCCCTTTTAGTCGTCGAAAGAGGAAGAAGGATGGGAGACGAATCAGCCATGGGGGTAGTAAAGATACTGGTGACAATTACCATGCATTTAGTTACACCTAGATTCTACTAGCCATAGAAGTGTAAATGAACGGGCGCTACCAACAAACAAGTCCCAGGCCATATCGATTAGTGGACGCAGCAGTAGCGGCCAAGGATGCTTCGAAAATGATGCCAAACACACTGATCCCGGTCGTCGGCGAAGGGGTCAGCAACCTTTTTAGCACATATTTGCTGCTCTACAAGAGCCGCCGTACGCCCCCGCCGAAGTATTCTCACGGCATCATAAATGCCGCCTCGACGTTTATACCGTACTTTGCCGAAGTCTCGACAAATCCGCAGCCCAGTTCGAGCGCCAGAGCATGGCCCTCTTGATTCTATGAGGTCATCGGAACTAGAATCAAGTTCTGGATGGGCACTGCCACTCCCCCAGCACCGAACTGCCAGCTTGGACGATGGCCCGTTCCGGCGCGCGACATTCAATTTGACAGACGTCGGCTTCTCTAAAGCTACAGTACTGTGAAACCGGGCTCAGCATCCGTATTTCAATCTGAGATTCTTGGCAACGAAGTAGTACGGGGTATCTGTACAGTGAACAAAGGCCAAATTCTGCCCCAACACCGGCTGTACTTCAAAAACGCCTGTTACGCGTTTTATCGCATTCCAAGGACCCTAGATTGGATACAGACGCTGAGCCTGGATTTACATTGTATAATGAAGCGCCAATGATGACAAGAGTGGGATCAGCACCTTTCAAAACGTCTAATGCGGCTTCTAGTTGACACCTGTCCTGCTTTGCCACCCACTGAGCAGCCGAATACTTACGACATGAGAAGTCCAAAATCTCATCTTTACTTTCAACAGCTGGACCGATACTGGCATCTTTACGCTACTACAATGAATATAAATATGGTGGGTCAACCAAATCTCTAACTTTTCGTTTTTTGTCATTCACACGTCCACCCCCAACCAAGAACTACCATACAATGGCAGGCTCGAACAACCAAACTGCGAAGCCACTTTCTGCCACAGGAGCTGGCATTAGGAAGAACCCTCCAAGGGGCGCCAGTGAAGCGGCAAAAAAGGCCCTTCAAACACGAATAGCTCATATGGATTCTTCCACTCCGGAGAAGGAAGCTGAAAAAGCTACCGCAGAGGCAGAGCTAGATGCAATGGAGGGAGTTGAAGAGGAGAAAAATAACCAAATCGAGGGCATAAAGGCGGAGGAAGATAGCCTTTTCCTTCAAAACCCTACAGAGCCGGCAAAGGAATTATCGGAAACCACACCATCGAACTCAGGCAACGGCGAGCCTGTAAAACCTGAAACCAAACCGAACATTGTCGTCACTGATAATGATGACTCAAAGCCACCATCACATAAAGACCCTGAGGATGTAGCCGACTTAGCAGATGTCCTTGCCCAGCTTGGTGTAGGTAACAGCTACGTCGATGATAGCGGACTGGAGGCTGTTGGCTGGGCACCAGGCGGCATGGGACATAAGCAAATCATCCTGCGGGACGGACCACCGAATGCGGCAAGATACCGTGTGATGCCACAAAACCAATTTCCTACGACTGTCACCCAAGACAAGAAAATGAACCTAAGAAACAACAGACCAGGCGAAGAAAAAGTAGACGGAGAGTGGGTTGTGAAGAAAGGTACTCCTCTCACTATTCAAGGCGTAGCCTGGATTTATCCCAACAACCATGATTGCCCAATCCAACTATTGAATCCTGATAACTGGCCAATCGCGAATGGGAAGAATGCCGGAACTAAGAGAAGCCCTTTCACTCTGATCAGAGTCAAGTTGGAGACCGAAACGGGGTTCGTGCGGAGCTGGGAAACGAGGTCTACGGTCCGACGCATACTGGGGAACGCGAAAACGACATTGAGTAAAGACCTCATGATTGGCGAGTCCGTTTTAATTCCAAAAACCCAGAGCATTGGACTAGCAGATGCCGCCATTATCATAGGGGCCAAGTTCTGCGAGATCCGCCATGGCGAGTGGGAGAAAAAGGAACGGCGCAGTCTCGATAGGTCTCCGTCCCCCAATCCGGAGGCCGATATAGTACACGGAAACATGGCTAAGCTGTAGAATTGAGAAACGCTATCTGTTCTTGGGTATATTGCGATTCGGTGGTATGGGCTACTCCACGGTGCTTTTCATGTCAAGCAGGCCTTGATATCTCCTTTGTTATCAATATTCTCATTTCTCCTTCGAAGATTGGATTTTTGTATATTTCTTTATTTTCCTAGTTGAGTTGTTTGAGTCATAAGTTACTGCGGAATCAAAGCTCCTATCTCGTCTTCAAATCCATTGCACCAGGCGTAGCTTGTGAGTATCGAAATACCGTGCCCGGTTGTTTCTGTCAATACACCCACTATCGAACATGCGCATAGCGGAGTCTCGTACGACAGATACAGTGGGGTCAGGCCGTTCCGTCAGATGCAGGGCAATAGACCGGCTCGCCCTTCGTGCAGAAGCTCTTCTTCTGGGCGGTAGTCAGGCCCGGGGCGGAAACTGAGGGTATGGGGTGGCTCTCGGGTGGCGACGTGCCAGTTCGGGCGCGCCGGGGAAGGGAACGGGTTTCGGCCATCGATTGACTTGTCTCACAGCCAGCAAATTTCCGGGTCACATGAAGCAACAAGTCCACGCGTTTGTCATTCATACTTCCATCCGCCAAGCTAGGAGGCCATCACAGTCTCTGTCCCAGCACTTATTGTCTGAAGTGGTTCGCTCTGAAGTTGAAGACATGACAGCCTAATCATCGTCTAGTGTGATGATCACGACAGGAGCTCGATATGACATAGGCTTGGTAGCCGCCTCTCTCCCGGTAACGATTGTTTCACCAACGCCGCCAAGCCATGATGTCTATCGAGTATGGAGCCGAAAGTAGAGTGAGACCTTGAGCCATATTGGTAACCCAAGTCGCTTCACAACAGGGGACTCGGGTCTATTTCGGGTCTCCGACCAGGTGATGAGCCGTCTGCATGTCCTGGTTCGAGGGCATGTTGACGATCATGAGATAAAGAACACCCTGGTGCGTTGAGCCCATGTCCACTATGATTTTGGTTCGAAGGGATAGCATCACGCCTTACATACGCAGCTCTTCCTCTTGATGTTAGAGTGGCTTGGGGAACATTGTTACGCGGCGGATGGCTGTTAGACAGGTATCACCAACCAAGGTATAGGTGGCCTCAATTTACCTATCCTCTCGGCAAGGAAACCAAATGCCTCGTGTAGGGGGATGTGGTGGAGGAGTGTACCAAGGTAAGTGCCAGTCCTTCTGTTCTTGCCTCATAAGACCCGGTAACAGAGGAGGTCTTATACAGACCGAATCAGGCGACGACACAATATTTTTGATATATCTGGGGTCTGGTAGGGCTTTAAAAGAGGTATGATTAAAGGAGGTATGTCATAATTCTCTAATGCCAAACGCGGGAAGGTGCGTCCATTCTGGTAAACGCCAATCATGGTGTGCGCCAATACAACTTTTCGGCCTGCTCAGAACCAACCGCAGCCATTCCGGCCCCAGATCCAATCCTCTAGATGCTGGTTTTCCAAGTGCATATAGTACCTGTTCTTCTTTGTTGCCAACTCGACTATGAAAGCAGGAGATCTTTGCACGAAATCATCGGCGATCTCGTCCTTCTGCTCCGAACATGCTGATACACAGTGAGTGTAAAGGACCTGAAAGCATCGCGCCAACGACCGGTTCTCGGACAGCACACCCGCAATGGCCTTCATGTTGAAGGTGTTGCACGCTTCCTGGGCGAGCCCCAGAATCTCCTGGGGTGTGTCGATCTCAAGGACGTCACTCTCTAGGAGCAGTTCAGCTTCCCAGAAGCGCCTTTGGCAAGCTAGGGCGAAGAGAAGAGAGGAAGTTCTGGGCATATGGCCTCGGTTATAGTAACGTTGATTGGGGTCTTCGCCCGATCGTAGCAACTCTAGAATAACTCTTCGCCTCGCATGTCGCGTTCTGGCATCTGCGGGGGGGCTTGTAGCGGGCAAAACGGCAGCTGTAAGGGCCGTGCGCGAATAGGGGTTCAGTCCATTCTGCCCTCTCCGCACATCCGGGCAGTCTGGTTTCCGTGATGGGGCCCCCAGGCTTAGCAGTAACTCAGCGATCAGCCATTTTCCCTGATCGCAAGCGATGGAGAGCGGACTCTCTAGATCCCTGTTGACGTGGGTAATCGTTTGGTTGATATCCGCGCCGTACTCGAAAAGAAGATGGATCATATTTTTCGCGGGTCGAGGTCCCATCACGGCGGAGAATACAGCCGTATAGCCGAAGTGATCCTTCGAGTTTACGTCCAGAAGTTTTTCCTTCAAGATGTGTTCCACCATGATCGTTGAACCATGATGTGCAGCGTGATGGAGTACAGTGCCGAAGGAGTTCCTGAGGACCAGCGGGGCGCCTGCCTCGATCAGCCTCTTCGATATCTTGGTCTGACCGAGAGCAATCGAGATAAACAGCGGTGGTAGAAAATGTTTGACCTCGGCCCGAGATTGTGATAAGGGGTTTGGATCTGGGAGATAAATAGGATGTTTCGCTTCTAAGTCCGCCTTTGCTTGAATAGAGTGATTGATAGTTCCAAGGGCAATTTCGAGACCCTTTGTAGTCGGGGTATGCTTCGATGATAGGACGGCAAGAAAGACTGCGGAAGATCCGTTATTTCGCACATCGCTTTCATATAGCCTTTCGCGCCAGAAACACGACAGATTCTTCGAACAACGGCATAGAAAGGACATTTCCCGTAGAGTAAGGTATTTCGAAATCTCCAAAACGATTTCGAACGGCAGATCCGTAAAATGTAAAGCCATTGTGCGGGATAAGCGAGTAGACGGAGAAGATGGTTGATGGATTCCTAGAACCTCTGGACTTCGTAAAGATGTATATAGCCTTTGGAGGTAGCTGCCTTTTTCCCCTTGCCCTGTTCCCTGGTCAAATGAAAAGCTTCGGTGAAAAGCTGACATACCCTTGTTACCACCACGACATCTATGTGGCCACGAGATAGTTTAGTCTTGGCCTATGAGTCAGACGTAAAAGCAGCGGGCTCTGTTTCAAGCGGAGGCCGCCTAACTACGATCGTAGATGACATATGCGGCAATGGAAATCAGTTCTGCTCGAGTGGCAACCTATCGCTGCCCACATACCCATCTCATACGCCCTTTACTTGACAAGGTGAAGACTGCAACTTCAGTATACGTCATTCGATATCTCAAGAAAAGTAGCTATCCGTGGAGGTATCTAAACGATCGCTGAGGTGCTTCACATATCACAGGTATTACCATGATGAGAGTCTCATCCGAACAAGCCATTTGGCACTCTGTGATCTTAGGCAGAACCAAAACAATCTATAGTACCCGGACAGCTCATACGAAAACATTCCTGCTGGTACACGTGATGGATCGTTACAGGAGAGACCGTCCGCTGCGCACTGCCAAAAGAGCCTTGAGGAACTTCGAAATGAGCTGCATAAGCCACTCCGTTTGTACACGTACAGCAATGCGCCGGTTTCTTTTGACAACCGTATCTTGAGGTACAAAGCCAATAAGGATCATGGAATTTTCAGGCAGCATGGTCGGAAATAGATGCAAACCGTTATTGCCTTATGATACGAACCAGAAGAGCAGTAATGAGAATTTGGGGTACAGCGAACGCATACTACTATTCGCATATCTGGTGGCAGAGTTGCTGATCCGTCGCCCAAAATTATGAAAGGTAGTGAACAGCAGCAGATTACAAGCCACATAGGGGGTTGATGGTCCAGTTCAGACGCCTGCAGAACCCCATTAGTAACCACCTAATTCGTGAGAAGCAATTGGAACAGAGAAACGTATTCCGTCAGCAAGTTGGAAGAACAAAGCCAACTGAGTTGAGACATACATAGCCCCATTCTAGCAGCAGCCATTCTTTTGATGAACCGGCGTGTATACCCCACATGTGTAGGTTCGTACATCAAGCCTCGGAGCAGTGGTTGCGGCAGCGTACTGACGCGCTGTTTAGACACTTAACTCACCCATCGGGATTAAGGTAAAACCAGCTACGCAAGACCGGAATGGGGATTGGCGAAATCTATTAGAGGTCTAAGGGAGGCAGAGAAAGCGAAGGAAGATATCGTGGGCTGGTATGAACTAGATAGCTCTTCGTGCGTACTGAAACTTTGTAGCGCAGTGTGTTCCCACAGCTTTCGGCCGTGCCTCGTCGTCTATGGCTACTAATTAGTTCTCGTCCACAACTACAGGTGGTCGTCCTACTGTATCCGCCGCTCAGTCAATGGCCCATAGACTCGATGATCTTGACAGTGTATCGTGACAGCCCCATTCAATGGCTGCGAAGACAACCCGTGAAATGTCAACTATGGAGCCGTGGAAGCTCACGAAAGCCTTCATCAGCTTCGACGGCCCTCAGCCAGCGCAACCCGTCTCGAAGCTTTTCCAAAGTAGCTACGGGGATCTTCCCGTCTGAGAATGTATGTCCTAAGGACTCTTGTCTTGCTCTGTCCTCGCAGAAAGCGAATTCGTGTGCTTCTTGGCCTTGATAGCAACGGCCAAACGATCGAAAGCCATCCGGCTGTCCTTTGGCGCCTGCACCGTGTGTGTCCATTCCAAGGCCCACCAACCAGGGCAGATGTGTTCCACCTTAGCCTGTCCGTCACGGCCACGGACACGGCCATGTGGTTGTGGTGACGCGGGCCGTTGCCCTTCCATGTGCTCCTGAGCTTTAGACATGCTCCCAAAGTGGTTTTCGGTTGGCATGATCCCCTGCGCGGTGAAACAAAAAGCACGTAGCAACTGATTTCGGTGGGGATGACCTGGTGAAAGGAGTACTGTACTCCAACAAGCACCGGGACCTCTCGTACACTTATGAAGTTATCGCTAGCACGATCTGTCCCAGCTTAAGCTTTGATTAAGCTACTATCGCTAGGATGGGCACAAGAGAAGTACTTAGTAGTCGCCGCGCAACTTTCCTGTAGTGTATGGTACGTAGGAACACAACCACACCCATCCACGATGGGGCCGAGCGGCGACCAGATATGGATTTTGTCAGTGAAAAGGTCCGTTGCTGAATGTTCCTGTGAGCAAGACTTGCTGTTTCACGCAATACACCTGCAGCTCCTCTGAGGCTAGAGATTTCTGGTAATGGCCGCGACGCTTTTTCGGGGTCGGCCCTGGTGGACCATGTGAGCTTTCTTGCCTGGGCCGCTTTCGCGTCAGATCCATAGAGCTTCTACTGTGTTCTGAGGATGCCATAAAGGCTTCACTGAGCTGCACTCGCGTAATCCTGTGCTGTTACGCCATAACCGGAACAGGGTAGACGCTATATACATAACGAGGCGGTTCTACACACAGATACGGTACTGTACAAACTTCCACTACTGCATACGGTACGGTCGTCAGTATCCAACTCACACATCGCGGCTTGCCGTCGAGTTCTTTCACGGTACACGTGAGGTCATACAGAAGGTAACGAAATCGGCTTCCTCGCTGGGGGGCCGAGAAATTCATCTCCGCTTGGACCACTTTCTATTTTAGGAATGGTGCACAGTGACGCTTACCCGCTGACCAGATGGCTGGTTTTGTACTCTACCAAGGCTTGGCATGTACCTGTCATCCTATGTAGGCGCTTAGGTAATTAATTACGAGGAGTTGACCCTAATGGTGCGGGGTCGCGAACCAGCTCCACGCTGCTTTCTATATATAGTAACCACATGAAGGCATTACCTCAAAAGCATACGTACATGACCAGTTTCGAGGAATGTTCTAGCACCCCATATAGAGCATCACAAATAGAGCACTACGAAGAAGCCTGCATGCCCTTTCAATTCTATCGATTGATTGAAGGCTGGCGCCACTAGATAGACTTGGCATATACTCCTCCTGCTTTACGGTGGCAACAAATATTACTCATTTAGGACCTGTGTCTAGAATCTTCCTGGTCCCCAACGAAGGCGAAGCGGTCTATAAATTGACGACGCTCCCTGAAACCCTCCATTTTCAAAGGTAGTAAAAAAAAGAAGATAAAGAGTAGAAGCCTTAAAATAGAAATTGCACAAGAATCACTGCTTCCCAACCCCTTCCATGTCGCATTCTATGAAAACCACCCTCCCCGAAGCACAGCCGATCGTAATCAAAGAGCCGGCAACAGCGGATGATACTGGCCGGAAATCAGGCGGTAACCATAACAGATAATTTCCATGCCAAGTTATCCAGCTGCGATCCTCGCTAATGCCATAGCCAAGGCGTGAAACCTCGCGCTGTGGAGGTGATGACTGACTAGGTTGGGTACCAATAGCAATAGCTCCAATATCAGTAAGAAGATGTGAAGAATTCGGGCTGAATGACAATATAGAGGAAGTAGTGCCTATGTGGGTGGTCTGTAGCTCTTGGCCCGTCTGCGCGTCCCAGACCTTGACCGTCCCGTCGCGCGACGCCGACGCCACCAGCTTGCTGTCGGGCGAGAACGCCACCGAGCGGACCCAATCGCTGTGGCCCTTGAGCGTCTGCTTTTCTGCGCCCGTCGCCGCGTCCCAGACCTTGACCGTCCGGTCGTCCGACGCCGACGCCACCAGCTTGCTGTCGGGCGAGAACGCCACCGAGCGGACCCAATCGCTGTGGCCCTTGAGCGTCTGCTTTTCTGCGCCCGTCGCCGCGTCCCAGACCTTGACCGTCCGGTCGTCCGACGCCGACGCCACCAGCTTGCTGTCGGGCGAGAACGCCACCGAGCGGACCCAATCGCTGTGGCCCTTGAGCGTCTGCTTTTCTGCGCCCGTCGCCGCGTCCCAGACCTTGACCGTCCTGTCGTCCGACGCCGACGCCACCAGCTTGCTGTCGGGCGAGAACGCCACCGAGCTGACCCAATCGCTGTGGCCCTTGAGCGTCTGCTTTTCTGCGCCCGTCTGCGCGTCCCAGACCTTGACCGTCCGGTCGTCCGACGCCGACGCCACCAGCTTGCTGTCGGGCGAGAACGCCACCGAGCTGACCGCAGCGCTGTGGCCCTCGAGCGTCTGCTTTTCTGCGCCCGTCGCCGCGTCCCAGACCTTGACCGTCCTGTCGTCCGACGCCGACGCCACCAGCTTGCTGTCGGGCGAGAACGCCACCGAGCTGACCGCAGCGCTGTGGCCCTTGAGCGTCTGCTTCTCTGCGCCCGTCTGCGCGTCCCAGACCTTGACCGTCCGGTCATGCGACGCCGACGCCACCAGCTTGCTGTCGGGCGAGAACGCCACCGAGCTGACCGCAGCGCTGTGGCCCTCGAGCGTCTGCTTTTCTGCGCCCGTCTGCGCGTCCCAGACCTTGACCGTCCGGTCGTACGACGCCGACGCCACCAGCTTGCTGTCGGGCGAGAACGCCACCGAGCTGACCGCAGCGCTGTGGCCCTTGAGCGTCTGCTTCTCTGCGCCCGTCGCCGCGTCCCAGACCTTGACCGTCCGGTCGTCCGACGCCGACGCCACCAGCTTGCTGTCGGGCGAGAACGCCACCGAGCGGACCGGATCGCTGTGGCCCTTGAGCGTCTGCTTTTCTGCGCCCGTCGCCGCGTCCCAGACCTTGACCGTCCGGTCATACGACGCCGACGCCACCAGCTTGCTGTCGGGCGAGAACGCCACCGAGCTGACCGAATCGCTGTGGCCCTCGAGCGTCTGCTTTTCTGCGCCCGTCTCCGCGTCCCAGACCTTGACCGTCCGGTCGTACGACGCCGACGCCACCAGCTTGCTGTCGGGCGAGAACGCCACCGAGCTGACCCAATCGCTGTGGCCCTTGAGCGTCTGCTTCTCTGCGCCCGTCGCCGCGTCCCAGACCTTGACCGTCCGGTCGTCCGACGCCGACGCCACCAGCTTGCTGTCGGGCGAGAACGCCACCGAGCTGACCGCAGCGCTGTGGCCCTCGAGCGTCTGCTTTTCTGCGCCCGTCTGCGCGTCCCAGACCTTGACCGTCTCGTCGCGCGACGCCGACGCCACCAGCTTGCTGTCGGGCGAGAACGCCACCGAGTTGACCTCAGCGCTGTGGCCCTCGAGCGTCTGGCGGCAATTATTCCACTTGTCGTCTACTACTGGCTGGCGCAAGATCCATTGTGGTATAAGACCTTGAAATGTAGCGCGGATTACGCTCCGTTTCGGGGCGAAGAGGAGGCCAGATGAATAGACTTGAAGAGGGGCAACCTGAATAGTAGCAACGTTGGCCAGAATAAAGCGGTTCGCGTCGCTAAGGAAGTCGATTAGTGGTTTACTGGTACTGGGCTTAACAGTTGGTTAGTAACTTAACGGAACGGGTTGGGGGATAGCGTACTATAAGACTACTTAATGTGGTTAAAACCCGCAAGCTTTCTGAAGCTCTGTTCATTAGACTGAGCGCTTCTAACCAATATAGGAGATAGCTTTTTAAGAAGTTATACACCTCACAATCGTCGGTGATCATTGTACCTGACTGTTCCAAGTGGTATACCCAGTAGCGGCAGGCATATTGTATCTCTGGCTGCAGGCGCTCGTTAATTCGCTGTGAATCGATCTCGGAGAGTGTCATCCCTGGGACTTGGACTTGGCAGATATCCGTCCGCAGCGAGCTATTCATGACTCGCAGACATTCCGCGGCTAGCCGACGATGGACCTCTTTCTTATCAATCCAGAACTGGTTGCTCTCTCGCTTCTCCGGGTCGAGAAGGAAGTCGCGGAAGGATAGATGCAGTAATCGGATCGGTTGTTCAGATGAATCGGGGATACTGAGAACGGAGTGTAGTAGGTCCAAAGTGCCAGCAACCGTCTTCGTGGGCGTACCTAATAGCCGCGCCAAGGAAGTTCTGGCAAGTGGTTCAGCAAGAACAACAATTGGCCCAACAATCGATTGAAACCGCTTAATGATATCTTTTTTCTGCTGGGCTAACGCGCCAGCAAGGAGCTTATTCAATACAGGCATATATGTCGCATCGAGCTGAGAGACTTGAGCCGTCGCCCGGTAGCTTATGATCTCTTGTAGTTGGTCTGCAGGGTCCCCGAGTCTTCGGTCAGCGACAAACCGACAAACGGTAGCGGCAAAGATGAACAGCGGTACCGCCATCTTGACCAAGATCCGCATGTCGTCTTCGCTTGGCCATACGGCGGGTATGTGTCGGTCTTTTGCGACGGAATCATTGTAGTCATTCCTTACCCGCATGAGCTCACTTTTGAAGAATACGCGTATATCACGTTCAATGGCAGGTTCAGCGACCTTATGAAGGACAAGATCTTGGTATTCCCCTTTAATCGCAGTGAAGCCAAGGTGTATAGGAAGATCGGGTCTGCTGGTGAGAAAGACTTTGAGCCGGGGCGATTGTATGCTTTTCGAGTTCGAGAATAAGTGTATAAAGCATTTGACATCCTCCTCGTCCTCGCACTCATCTAAGGCATCGACAATAATTAGAAGAGCACGGTCCTTGTTAACAGCTCTAGAAATCTTCGATAGCGGTTGAAATATGAGCTTCTCGATTTGTTCTCTCATCGCTTTTTCGAAGATCGCAGGGTCGGAATCGATGGCAGCTTGGATGTGCGGGATAACAGCCGGTTCCCGTGAGCACAGCTGTGCCGCTAGGGTGGAGAAGAACTTGGACACGCCGCCGCGATCTCTTTCACCACGCTTGAAGAAGAAAGTAGCACCAAGACACCCGCTCGCCGAGGCAGTCTGCGCTAAGGTGCGTGAAATAGTGGATTTGCCCGTTCCTGCCATGCCGTTAAGCCAGAACATCGCTTTTGCGTTCGGATCTTGAATCCATTGATCAATCTCTAGCAGGAGCTCGACTCGGGTGTTTTGGAGGCAGGTCGGATTGTGTTCTTCGGCATGCGAGTCGAATGCGGCCCCTTGCGCGGTGGGGAGTTTCCCGAGGACAAGTTTTTGATCGATGGTAAGAAGAACGGTCCTGTAGGTATACGTTGTAAGCAGTCAAGAATAGACCTAGACCGGAAGAAGCGACTTACATTTGATCAACCTGTAAGGCCAAGGATATTGTTTGGCTACATCCCCTTAGATGAGTGACAACCTTGTCGACGTCCTTGGCCTGGAACGGCCATTTCCATGTGCTGAACCCAAATGGCGTCGTCTTACTCGAAGTCAACTTCTGATGGAGGCTGATGAGTTGTAATTGCCCGTCTCGAAGCGCGCCATCGAGCTTCTCTGTCGAGAGAAGCTTATCTCTATGGGGTCCTTTCAAAAGCTGCTGTACATCCTTAATGACGCTATCCAGGCAGGTTACTGTAGTTACGATTTGTTGTATGTCAGCCCTTGCGCTTGCGACATCTTTCGAGTATTGTACACAAAGCTTGATGACTTTCGCAGTCAATTCAGCAACGGCAAGGGCGCTGGCTGCAGTAGCGAATGCTTCAGCCATTACGGCTTGGATGTCGCTTGATGCATCGGCTAAGGACCAGGCAATCGGTTGGAAGTGTGAAAGACGATTGAGGCTATGCAGGTACAGGGCTGGGCCTGCTGAACAGGAGTCCAGCACGAGGCACACATTGTCGAACGTTGTCGGGGTAATTGTGATGAGGCTGAGCCAGTCACGGGATCTGCACGTCCTGCCAATCGAGTCGTCTTTCCTGTGTCTGACGTTGGCGTATGGCGATGTAATTGGTAGATGCACAGGGAGATTTGCCTGTTGTTGTAATGTCCAGTGAACAGTCGCAATGCAGCAGCCTTTTCAGGCAGGTATTGGGGGGGTTGTCGTCCCGTAGCGGGGCTTTTAGGCGGCAGGTGGCCTAAGCGTGCCTTTGTTCTTGTCCTGGAACACCCAGAACAAAGACATCAACCGCCATCCACGCATCCGCCATCAAGGTGACATCAATGGCCCCAAACCTGGCAGAGGCTACACACGAACGCGCCCAAGCTATGATCGAGAGTAATCAGTTTGCTAATAAACAGATTGCGGAAGCTGTTGGGTGTAGCACCCGTTCCATTCGTACGATCCGAGCGAACCTGCGATACTTTGGCACCACCAGAGCGCCTCGAAACGCCGTCGGACGACCTCGAACCATCACGCCGCCGATGCTTGACGCTCTATGTGATCGTTTGATCGAGAGACCCGAAATGTACCAGGACGAGATGGTCGCATTTCTCGCGGCCGAGTTCGACGTCGAGGTGACGAAAATGAGCGTGAGCAGAGCCCTCGCTTCCATCGGATGGTCCAAGAAAACTACCCGACGCGTAGCCGAAGAACGGAATGCCGACCTACGCGACTTTTATAGCCATACTCTATCCGACTTCCGTTCTTACCACCTAGTGTACATTGACGAATCGGGTTGTGACAAGCGTGCGGGATTTCGACGAACCGGGTGGTCTCCTCAAGGCGTGGCACCCGTACAAATAGCACGGTTCCACCGTAGTCGTAGGTACCAGATCCTACCGGCTTACACCCAAGACGGCATTATGCTTTCACGTATCTTCCAGGGGTTTACGGATAGTGAGGTATTTGAAGACTTTATTCAAGAGCTTCTGCCTTTATGTGGGAGATGGCCCGAGCCGAAGTCTGTCCTGATCATGGACAATGCACCGTTTCATCAACCCGATAGAATCCAACAGCTATGTGACGATGCCGGGGTCAAGCTCCTGTTCCTGCCGCCGTACTCACCAGACCTGAATCCCATTGAAGAGTTCTTTGCCGAGCTCAAGGCCTTCATCAAACGACACGGGCACCTCTATACCATACAGCAGGATTTTGCCGTCTTTCTACAGTGGTGTGTGGACGTCGTAGGATCAAGACGGTCAAGTGCAGAGGGACATTTTCGGCACGCAGGAGTGTCTATTGAAGAACCATAGAAGCTTAAAAATATATTAAACGGAAATAGAAACAACCCTTTTATTTATCGCTCATCACTCGTTACTCGTCATTTAACAAACTAGCCCAGCTTTTAACATCGCGAACGAAGCGTCTGGCGATACCAAGCTTCACACCCTTGTCTAGCAGGAACTGGTAATCCTGATCCTCATGCAACTGCTCAAGGTCTAACCCTTCAGCTAGAGTTAAATCTCGAGCCTTCCGGAACTCGAACTTCAGTACTACATCGTCCACTTTCGTGCACTGCCATTCGCAATATCTCTTAACCGCTCGATCTCTTAAACCGCAGATAGTAATAGGGCTAGAACAGGCAACTGGATGCTCCTCTGAGGCTTGTTCATTCGACTGGCCAGGTAAGACATTGGTGATCTGGATAGACGGAAGATTTCGGGGAGAGGCATCGCGCTTGCGCTTCTGTTTGCGCTCTGTATCCTGCTGTTCTTCGGCATAGAGCTGGGTACGAAGGAAATCAGGCACATCGTCGTGACAATTGATGGGGTGACCTTCTTCGATATGCCGAATCAGGCTTCGGAAGTGATGAGTGCGTAGTCGATAGTGTTTACTGTTCGCACTATCACGCCAGCAATATGGTCCGAGGTGGCACGGCGGCCCTGGGCATCGCATACGCTCGTAGAGTTCGTTCCAGGTAGTCTGCTGGCCCGTCGTCACTTCAGCGTGTAGCTGCGTTGTTCGTCGGGCAAGCATTGTTTGGGTGGCAGAAAATCTCCCCCTCGTAGTGGCCCCCGTCGATGCATCACCGGGTCTGTCGGTATCCACGTAGGTAAAGGCGATCGCGAGTCGTAGTGGCTTCCCTTCTCGAAAGAGAGGCGCCCAGGTTCGAAGCTGCTTCTCGATAAGCCTCCAGTCAATATCAAACCCGCTGAAATATTTAACGAGATCGCGTGCGGACCGATCTCGCACGGAGACTGTGATAGTAGTATCATCAATTTGCACCAAGTCCTTAGCTCTTCGGAGCTTCGTCTTGACCAATCTCTCCAGCTTTGGTTGCAAGAATTTGAGCCAGTAGGCGCCCGGCGCCAGCACAAGGTCGGGCTCTGTGTCCTTCAGAAGGACTCTGTTGTTATACATCACCTTGAACTCAATCGAATAGTGGATGCAGCGAGGAGGTTCATCATTGTAGGCTTCGTCCTCTTTCCAGTCAGCAAGTTGCAGCAAGGGAAGCGTTGCTCGCTCGATGCTCAACTGCCTGCGATCAGCGCACTGAAGCGATTCTTCTGACGCGAAACCCTCAGAAGGCGCAAGCGACGCTCGCCAGCTCTGCTGAGTATTGACTAAAGCCTGAGGAGATAGACTAGGAAAGCCAAAAGCAGCATCACCATCGTCGCCGAATGAATCGTAGGGATACGAATCAAACTCATCATCCATTTTCGCGGCTATACACTAGGGAAGACAGCGCCAGACTTGACGAAGACGGTGGCGAAATCAATTTGGCGGGGGCAGGGAGGTCCATTGTCGGACTCGAACGAAATGAGTCACAGATGGCCCCAAAAGCATCAAAGCCGCCAAATATGGCGGACGTCAGGAACTGCATCCAGTATTGGACTTGGATTGTATTGTTGTTGGTTTGGAGCAGACAGAAGAGCCAGGGACGATGTTGAATGCTAAGCTACATTCGGCTTTGGCCCTGTGCTACGCTGCCATTTGGCAGGCAGCCGCCAGCACTTGTTCTCACTTATTCGGCGGTCGCATCGCCGAGGGATCTCCAATAACCAGGAGCTTCTCTCTTGCATGAAATCGTAGAGTAGAAGAGGTATTGCATAGACATGATTTTGTAGGATTTCTTGAATAGCAGGATCGATGACACGCTGGAACCTTGTTTACCACCGTAAGCCCGGTATGCAGCACCATCATTATTGATAGCGGGTCTGCTTATCGTCTGTTGTTTGTTGGAGCCGCATCTGGATTACTTGAAGTGGGGTGCATAATTGGATGACAGGTCCAGTACTTATTGATATACCTGCGGAGACAGTTGGTGAGCTAAGATCCCGCACTGTGCGCCTTCCTAAAGCGGAAAGTGGTCTGAGCGGAGAACTCGTTTCGTTGTCATCGAAGAGGAAGCCGATTTCGTTACCTGCTGTAATACAATATGGCAACGCAAACCACTACGTACGCTTGGAAAGGCTCGGGGATACGATCACATTGGTCCTTAGATCTAATCGTAGCGCGGGTGCTCTACACCCTACAAACGCCCAACGCTGTATTCCATGGCGTACTAGCGCATAATCAGGACCGCTGGCTGGTAGATGGGCCAGATGAGAGCTTGCTCTGGGTGTGCGAACGAGACGGCTCTGTGGCCGTATGGCAGGAAGACCAGCAGCGGCCCACCATCAGCGAGGGCAGATCGGATCATGACATGGGCGCGGTGATCGGCCACTACGACAGCAGAAGCGGAGCTCTCTACTACTCTATAAAGTGGGTCGGCTACGAATGTCCAACCTGGGAGTCGGAGCAGGATCTAGACCAATACGCTGCTTTCCTAGATCAGTATTGGACTTCTTTCCCACATCAAAACTTGGTCAATTGAACGGCTGGTGTGTCTGGGCCAGGAAGGACATTCAGAGGCGGAAGCACTACCGCACTACACAAAAGTGAGACCGAGCTGCAGGCAGTTTGGACCATAAGCTATTCGTAGGACACCGTAGAGAGCCGGCTAAGACATCTAGATGGCCAAATGTACCATAAGCTACTTCGCAAAAGAGCCTCTATTGCTTTCTGTCTCTCCACTCCGCCTTCGCTAACTTACGCCACTCAGTTGAGGGCCGTAAGCCACGTTCTGGTAGATTCGCGTAATGGAGGCTGGCTGGGCGGAGCGTAACAGAACAACAGCCTCCGCCCTCGACGATGTGACACGAAACGTGTGATTCACCGGCCACGCACATGCACCCAAGCTTTGTTCGACTATCGATTGGCCGCCATGCAGCACGTCATTGCCGCCTTACCTGCACTGGCGGCAGCTAAGGTAAAAAGATGCATTCCCTCTCGATCCCATTGCACCAGTTTTGCTCGCCTCTGTGTAGACAAGACGCCGAACGCGCGGAGAAGCACGGCCAGTACACTCAAGCCGGAAGGAACAAAGCGCAAGTCGTAGAGAGGGCTCATCGCGGCTGCCAGCTGTTTGCAGCTGGGTAGTGTTGGATAGGTGGGAGGCAGGAAGGGCGTAGCAGAGCCGATGAGAGCTTCGGGCTTCCGTACTGGTATTGGGCCAGACTTACCAAGATCCGGACCGCTCTAGGTCGAGGTACGCGCTAGGGGTTGGTGATGGTGCCTGGAAGCACACTGATAGGTGGGAAATCGTATCTACCTTGCTGCAGTCGGTCGTGGCGACTCTGCCCAGTTCGAGCCGACGAGGTAGACAAACGACTGCTATTTTCCTGCCGGTGATCCTCTAGGTCCTCGGGAAGTCAACTTGGCGTCAAGCGTACACTACGCCATATCGAGGGAGGCCTCGATGGGAGAAAGACGATGGATGGTTACAACCAGAAGCAGGCCTCTAAGTCGACCAACAGGAAACCGCCTCACAATCGGATGTGAATTCCTGCAGTCCTCGGTAGCACTCGATGACGTTGGTGGTACGTAGGCTTTGAGCCGCAAGGCAGAAAAAGTCGGAGCATACCTCGCTACAGTCGCTAGCGAAACCAGCGTCCTCTCTTTACTCTTTCATAGTTGCCGTTCTGGCCCCACTTGGCAGGGGTAGCTGCTGACACCATGTACCCCGCCATGCTCGCAAGTACCCAGTCCATTTCTGCCTTTGCTTATCCTTACCTTGTGCATCCATAAATCGATTACCATGTTCATGCATTAGTTTATGCTCCACAAAACCAGGAGCCAGAAGCCGCTGACAGTTTATGGTTTCCTTGGCAATGCAATCGTCCCTGTTAGCGTCCGCAAACAGAGCTTTTGATACAAGTCCGGTCAGCGTCGTCTTCGGCTCGCATTCCACTCCCTGTTACTACAATATGAGCGAGTTCCCCTTGTCGAGATCACTCGCACCTTTCATTATTTTGGTCTTATGGATTTCTCCTCGGGACCATATTCACCAGCGACAAGATGCGGAATACCGATAGCACGGCCGACTATCCCGTACAGGTCTCCTACTACGGTAGCGCAAACGAAGTGCACCCAGCAGTTACTCTCTACCGAAAATGTACTTCTTACACCTCTTTAAAATGGCCTAGAACTAGTTGAGTGATGCTCAATACGACATGTTTGACGGCTGCTGCCTTTTGACATCGCCTTCGAATCCTTACTCAATGCTTCATTGAAACTATAATAAAGTCCTACTTGGCTCGGTACGATCCATCGAGGCCGATCCGCCCACTGTAACGGTGGGTAGCGCCTATAATATGGGGCTCTCGGTTTCCCAAGCTAGCAGCCCGCCGACACCTGCCAGATTCAAGGCAGAGGTGCCAAGCAGCGCTAAGGCCCCTTCACTGTTCGGCCAGAAGTGGCTGCTACAGCACTCCTCAAAGCTGGGTTTCCGACCAAATGTCTCCGCTCGTTCTTTTGCTTCCTTCCCAACACATCTGCCGTCGAAATAGGCGGCCAAGCAACCATGTCTCCCATCGACTCGCAGAGCTCTTGTGGTCAAAATGATGACTGGTTATTGTCGCAATTAGTCGACTCGCAAATACAAGATTATTTTGATAGTCAAAGCCCATCAGCCGATTCACCTGGCGTGATTCAGACCCAAACCAGCGACCGATCGAGTCGGAGTGCGACGCCTTCTCAGCAAGGAACCCTCACATTCACGCCATCCAACGGGAATGGAGATATATCCAACCGACGAAGCCGACCGAATCACATCCGATATGACGTCGAATGGAAGGTTACTTTTAATCGTAGAAGCAAAGCCGAAGACACGGAGCAAAATGTTACACTTTCGCCGCGGGAATTCTGGGAATCCAGTCTGCGGCAAAAGCTCGAAAACGTGACCGAGAAGAAGTTCCCAGCCAATAAACCCTTCCAAGTGGAAGACACCAATATGATCGTGTCCGTAACTGGCAAGCGAAAACTGAAGAAGCGCTACGACGGGCTGGACATTGACTGGGCTGTACTAGAGAAGCAGCTTCGAAGTTGGAGCTATTTGTTTGCGCGTCGGAAACAGCTTTGCATTAACATTACTTTCAACTATGTAGAAATCACGCCCGCGCCATGTCCATCACAGCGACAGACGAGGCGGTCGACGCCGTACCGCAATGGGTCGGCGACGGACTTGATGATTCAAGAGCTCGACGGCACGTGGATTCTACTAGTGAACCTCTTCCCTGGCGTCGTGTATGTAGCCTGATACAATATCCGGGGCCTCTCTGATGCGAAGAACGGATATCTAGGTAACGAAGCCGTCGATGTGCAGGCTTTCAGCCAGCGAGCTGACGAGGCTGAGGACTGTTATGCATGTTCCCACCAAATAGCCTGCTCTTCCGTAAGATGGCCCTGTACATACTGTATACCGCCACCTAACATGACGATGACCGCATCGTCGCTCAGTGCTACTGACGGGTTGGCCGCGCTCTTTGTATAGGAAGGCAACATCAATCCTTAGCTTCTTGCCCTGTGCAACCAAGTCGCTTCAGGCTCGCATCTGCTCTTCGACAGTGGCCTGTTCAATGTTCAGTCCGTCGAGTCATTTCGTGAGATCGCGCTCGGAGCGCTTCGATGCGGATACGATGACGGTCGTCTCTTCAGCTCGGTAGCATCCCCGGTGAGCTTGATGGCCACAATGCCAGCCAGCTTCTATTGGAGACTGAGGTTCCAAAATGCGTACCAGGTTCTGCTCTGTATTACTGGTAATTTTCGTCAGTCTGCCCTTGGCAAGCAATAGCTTCCACTCGATAGAGCAATAGAAACATGTAGGCGAGGTCTCGTCGTATGGTAGATTGGGATCCTAGTCACGTAACTGTAGGAAGGGGAGCCGCGACGGCCTACCTCGTTGCTGGCACTGCTGGCTTTGGTCAGCTGGGCCGATCCTTGGTATGTCAAGCCGCTGGAAGCCGTAGTGCTGTAAACTATTTGTCTTCATTGTACCACTGTGTTGCCTCCAAACCAGCAGTATCCATTGTGATCTTCTTGATTGACCTTGTCGTCAAACACCATCGCGAATCGATCACTGGCCATGCCTAAGCGCACAGGATCAGGTTAGCGCTGACGACGGTCACGTGAGAGGTCACACTTCTGCCACAGGCCGCAACCCCCGCAGACTTTCCAGACAATCTATCTGTTCACGAACAACTAGGTCCACCACCATTGAGTTTAAACCGCACAAACGGCGTCCCATGAACCCACATCGCCTCACAGTCTTACGCATCACGGCCCACCAAGACTTTCGCCACTGGTATCCATCAATCTAATCGTTCTTGATTACGATGGCGGGACCTTTGTCTGCGGCGCTAGGCCCCACCGTGCACCAAAGCCTGGAGGACGCCGTCGTTAGTTTCCGGACTGTCTTGAATGATGGACAACGCCAAGAGCTACGAGACATGATGAAAAAGCCTGATGTTCCTGATGCAGACTCTGTCTTGGTTTTAACAGCCAGGCTTGACTCCATCAACAGAAAGAGGAGAGGCAAAAGCCCCTCTACCCGACTTCACTCACTCTTGTCTTCAGTCGGGGATTTCTGCAACACCATAACTGACGGGAAACCTTGCAACATTGCGGATACCTATGTATCATCACATCCCGAGATTGCTGCATTAGTCTGGGGCAGCATCAAAATGGCAATGACGGTGGGCTAACGACCATGACATAGATAAGATGAGGCATACTGATTAGAGCTTTACGCAGATATTCATGAACTTCATGTCATACCATGACGCGACTTTCAATCTGCTAATGAAGCTGACCGAACTTTGTCCACTCGTATCGGAGTACCGTTCATTATACCCCGATTCGACCAGGTTGCAGAGGTCATTGAGCGCTTTCTATGCATCAATCATTCGTTGCTGTCAACACTTGGTAGAGCTAATACAGCGCCATGGTATGTGCATACACTCCGCATATTGATCGATTATCTGATAGGAAACAGGGTACATGCAGTTCGCTAGGCAGCTTACTACATCGTTTGATGAAGAATTCAGGTCAGATCTTGATAACATTCGGAGTTGTCGCAGTAGTGTCAAAGAGGATGCGTCCTTTGCAAAAGCCCAAGCCGATCTGAAGCATCAGCAACTGCAGGCAAGAGAGCGACAGGAAGCATCACACAGCAGAGAAATTATGACTCGGTTCTTCTCAACTACGGAGCGCAGCCTGCACAAATTGGGGAACCGACAGGTACAAAGCTCTCATCAGGAGTCAGGTAAGGATAGCCGGAAACCCCTCAAAGCATCCATACTTATGACCATGTAGCGAGAAGAACGCAACAGCTACTGGATTCTCTGTCCACACATGATTTCATGAGGCCGTTTAAGCGGAGCAGCGAGAAGCGCTATGGCGACACGACAAATTGGGTGTTCGGAACGGAGCAGTTTCGAAATTGGCTCGATGGGGAAAGCCCGGTTCTTTGGTGTTCAGGGAAAAGTAAGTTACAATACCTATGCGTAAGAATCGAACGCTAACTAATCTGAACAGTTGGGTCTGGCAAGACCATTGTCGCGTAAGTCCCTGTCGTCTATGACACGCGGTGTATACGCACTAAGATAAATACGCCTATAGCTCCAGTGCCATTCATCATATCCTGCATACTAAAGGCTCCCATGGTTGCCCAGTCTCCTTCTTCTTCGCCCAGTCCGACGACACCAACTCATTGAGCGCACATGTCATTCTCAGTTCTATCTTGCATCAAAGACTGAAAGGAATCAAGGTCTCCAAAGCTATGGAAGGCAGGATTCGAACAATAATCTCGTCATCGACTTCTTCGGATGTCTTGGACCTCCTCCGTGAATTGATGCCGGCGCCTCTGAAATCTTACATCTTAATCGACGGACTTGACGAATGCGATGCGAAGGACCGCAAAGAGCTCCTCCAGACACTCTCGGCATTAGTATCATCTGGCAGCAATATTCGCCTATTTCTTTCAAGCCGCTTCAGCCTTCAAAAGGAAGTCAAGAAGCGATTCACAGCCGTGGAGCGCCTTACACTAGACTGTGAAGCCACAAACGAGGATATTGCGACATATATCGAAGGTATTCTCGACGAAAAACTCGAAGATGGCGAACTAACAGTTGGAGACCCCGCACTAGTTGGTGATATCAAAACAGCGCTTATGAAAGGCGCACAGGGGATGTAAGTACTTCTTCCTAATAACCTAAGTATCACGTCTAATGGACAGGAGCAGGTTTCTCTGGACAGAATTTCAACTTAAAGACGTATGCCGGCAGCACTGTGACGAGGATATTCGACATATATTGAGCAATCTCCCTAGAGATCTTGCTGAGACATTTCAGCGAGCTCTCCGTCGTATCGAGAGGCAGAAACATGGCGCAGCAGCTCGCAAAGTATTCCCATGGGTCGCAGCGTCAAAGCGGCCATTGTCGCTTGGAGAATTGCGCGAAGCAATCGCCATCGAAATTGGTCAGCAATACAATGAACCAACTCGCCTGTATAATGACATGGAGGACATTGCCTCTTGGTGTGAGAATCTGATCCAACTCGACGAAGAGAGCCAGATTGTCCAGTTTGCGCATTCAGCTGTTAGGACCTTTCTCTTGGAAAAGCCCAGTGCCCACGATCAAGCTGGTTTCCACCTTCTTCTCGGGGATGTCGACCACAGAATCGGCGAGATATGCGTCACGTATCTCAACTTCAATGATTTTAAGACAACTCTAGCAGTTCGATCGAAGCCTCTGGTTGTGGATCCATCAAAGGTGACACGCGAACTATTCGAACCGGGTTCAAAACGTGCTGCGCTAGTATCACGCATCGTCTCCAGACCTAAAGCGGGAGCACACGATATGCAATCTACTACAGCGTTTTCCTTGCAAGACTCTCGGTCGAGAACCACCGCTTTGGAAGCCGGACATCCCTTCCTGAATTATGCATCAGTCAACTGGATTTTACACACAACATCCTTCCGAGAAACGACGTCTAAGACATGGCGTCTATGGGAAATCATGGTGACCAACGGCCATGGCATCGCGCAGACACCCTGGGAAGGTGATTTTTATGACAAAGCCGTGTGGAACTGGGCAATTCAAGCTCGCCATTATGCAATGGTACACCTTTTGGTTACGCACAATGAATCCTCAACATTCAGGAGCGATATCCTACAGGATGCGGCGAAAGAAGATGATGCTCAACTTATCGATGCATTGCTCAAAGCTCCCTGGACAGCAAAAGCCTACAGTCAGGCACTGCAGATTGCGTCATACTGGGGCCATATCGAGGTGGTCGAAAGGCTGCTCGCGGCGAAAGCCGACGTGAACGCGAAGCCTGCAGAAATTGATGGGCGGACAGCGCTACAAGCCGCAGCCAAAGGCGGCCATATCGAGGTGGTCGATCGATTGAAGCGTGCGGGAGCTCGTTGAGCAGGTATTTACTGTAGCACTTTTGAGTGGCACCGGCATCAAATAACCCAAGTGTCATTAACAACCACGTACTCCTATAGGCGCGCTTTTGTGCCAAAGATAGTGAGAGTGGGCCTGGAGTCGTCTGGTTAGGCTTTAGCCACACGTTCGGTCACCCGATCATGATCCTGCGACCCAGGTTAAGTGGCTATATTAGCAAGAACAGCCAGAGGCCAAGACTGACATTATTGACAGATCATCCCCTACCCTAAAGCAACTTAATCAGCGCGGACCGGCCAGAGCTTTGGAGACATGCAGATAGATCAGTTTCTTGCCATGCAAGGGATCGTGGGCGAAGCTCAGAAGGGGGTGGACCAGTCATTCGGAAAGCTGTCGGCGCAAAACAACAGCAGGGGATTCCAAGGGCAAATGGATGCGGCTTCTTCCGCTTCCATGTTTGGATAACGTAGAATGGCTGCACAGGGAGGAAAGATGGCAAATGTAGCCCAGCAAACTGGGAGAAAGGATGAGAACTCAGGGAAGACTAGTGTGGAAATCCTGTAGACCCCGAATCATAGCATCTAAGGAAGGGATAAAAGTGCAGCGTCAGCAGCAACCGAACGAACGCAAGGTTGGCTCTTTCTTGGGAATTTCAGAACAAGCATGAGAAATGGTGGGGTTGACAGGACGAGCCCGTCCGCCGTCCAATAGCGTGAGCGCTTTCTTAGCTGATGGCTCCGAAAAGGTCCTGCCAAAGGTTCTGCCAAGGGTCTACCGTGTACAGGGATACTGCACAATGAATCGGCTGTGGAGCATAACCTAATGCAAGAGCATGGTAATCGACTTATGGATGCACAAGGAAAGAATAAGCAAAGGCAGAATTTGGCTCTGTACTTGCGAGAATGGCGGGGTACATGGAGTCAGCAGCTACCCTGCAAGGTGGGTTCAGAACGGAAACTGTCAAAGAGTAAAAAGAGGACGCTGGTTTCGCTAGTGACTGTACAATGCACACCAAATTAGGCGATGGATGGAAAATAATCATGATATAATGCCACGCTCCTCAACAATCCTCGCAGGCTGGCTAACTACTGGCCAATGCAATCGACAACCAATGACGCCACCATAATGCAATCAAGAGAATGAGATCATGATCACGAGCACCTGATCGCCGCTAAGATAACACCGTTGCTTACGAACTGTTTCCTTCCTCACTGGCGCTCATGGTGACCAAAGACCGGGTACCGCCTCCAGAGTCCAAGGCACCGAATCTGGCATGAACCAAGTCCGTTTCTTCAAGCGGCACTTTTAACGATCTTTGACAGAGAACCCATAACAAACTGAAATTCTCTTCCAGACTCGTCTGTCACTTGTTTCTTGGACGCTTTGCGCTTCCTTTTTCGGTTTTGAGATTGTGCGGTGAGGCAAGCGAGCGGTTCGCGACCTCTAAACTCTGCTCGTTCAAAGTCCACAACCATGATGCGGCCAGTAGGCGCATCGAAGAGTATATTTCGACCTTCGGCGTCACGATGGAGGACTCCTGGGCGCAGATGTGCGCGTGCGCGCTGGGAGTACCAAAGCCTAGGTTGTTTGCTTTTCTCTCAGCGCCAGTAGTAGAGTTTGTTGGTGTCATGTCCTGGGTGTTGGCTACATGGATTGAGCTGTGCTGCATCGACCAGGCCCCATTCACCCCTGAGTCAGCCTGGCAGTAGACCCCGTTATTCTTTGTAACCAGCCGGAAGTCCCGCAGTCAAAAATTTGCAACCAACACCAGCAGGAAAGTTGGGTTACATTTCATGCATGAAACTACCATGAGCAGGCTGTAGCCAAGGAGCCTTGTAAGTACCCGTGCGTACTCAATCGTACGCAGAGATACATGAGGCGTTCACAGCTGCATCGTACGATCTACATGCAGGGACACCCTTTGGTCGTTGGAAATTAGACGTAAAAGATTTACGTTCTGCTGAATTTAAGTATGACATTGAACCACGGTGTCTTTCGCAGTCACAATTAATACTACATCGTCTTTCTGTCACGACCATTGCTCCTTGGCAAGTGTCTTAAGTGCTCACACAGCGATGGAGAAAACTAAGGTGTATGTGGAGATACGAAGTTCACGTCGCTCGTCGGACTTAATTCACTGATATATAGATATTTAGTCCACTCGGAATCGACCTCGGTGGCACCAGCGTACGAGCTGTGTTCGAAAGACACTGCGTCGGAGATAACAGTAACACAATTTCGTCGCGATTTCTCCCTGGCGAGATTCCCGCCGACATCTATCCCTACGATGAAGACGGCCTAGTGTACCTGAATGGGGCAAGCGATCACGCACGAAGATCAGTGCCCGCCAAATATGCCTTCTACGCCATCGTCGGCACGTCGGATGAATCATTGGAGCAAAATCCCCTAGCCAAGGAGCTCATAGACCACAGCAGGGAGGATACAGCCTTCAAGCAGCGCCTGAGAAAAGGCTTGGTGGAGCTCTTCAAGTGGATCGCGTGCCTCTGCCGTGTTATCTGCGAACAACACGACTACGAGATTGACGTTATTGGCCTCTCGGTGCCATCGCAGTGGACGGAGGACTTCAAGGTCCTGTACAAATCAATCATAGTCGAGACGTTCGGCGATCCAATTCGCGTCTACTTCGTTTGTGAAATTGAAGCTCTGGGTCACTACCTTCACAGGTGAGTATTGAGTTACTTTATTATTGACTATATGTTCCTAGGGTCTGATATTTTAAATAGAAATCACAAGAAGAAGCTCCTTCAACCCTTAGACAAGTTGGACGTCGTCCTTTTTATCGATTTCGGAGGCTATGACACAGTAGGATGCCTTTTAAAACCTCAAGCGGAAAGGGATACTACTAATAACAGGATTAGAACACCTGCATCTTCAAAACTCTCTACGATGAGAAGGATAACCCTAGATTTCATCTGATTTCCGGCGCCAAAGGTACCGAATCGTTTTCTTCTTTCCGTGTCTGTTGATGCATCAAAACGCCTGGCTTAACGTTGCTCTTAGGAGCCGGTGGTGGTAGCGCACAATGGGAGTGCAACATGGCGCAAATGGCAGTGGGAAAGGACGAACGGCGTCTGCTTCCCAAGCTCACGAACGCCATCCACGACGATTTGAATATCATGAAATACTCCATGAAACCCTACTGTAATAACCATAAATACAAATTCGAGGGCCTGAATGACGAAGGCACGGTACGATCTTTCCACATCGAAGCACAGGCCATCAAAGATTCTTTCGACGCCGCGATGGAGGGGCCCCTAAAGCTCGCACGCGAGAGGATCGAGGAGCTTGGGACGATCGATGGCCACAGCAATCACCGAGTGGTTGTTTCCGGCGGGACGTCCCATCATAAGGACCTGGAGGACAAGGTGCGGCAGATGTGCGTGGAAAACGGCATCAAGCATCTGCTCTTTACGGGTCAGTGGGACATCCGGTATGGGTAAGTCAAAATATCAACTCTCTTCCACCACTCCTTTATTATAAAGAAATACTGACTCCATCGAATTTTAATGGATAGTCCCATGAAGGTTGCACATGGCGTAGTGCATGTGCTGCTTCGAATCGGTGATGAGAAAAGGACGGGTACTGCGACCAAGGCCGACGACCGAGACAGACATCTCTCCAATCTCCGTCGGTCCGCAAGAATCCGTCAACGAAAACTGAAAGCTGGGACATAATACGGCGTACGGCGATCGATACGAATAGAGCAGAAGAGGATGAAAAGGCCGAGGTAGCTTGGTAATCTCATCAGCAACTAGAGCCACCCTTTACCATGTAGACCGTGCCCGGTAAAGACAGATATAAAGCCTTCGTATTACGGATGTGCCGCGGCCAGATGGTTAATCTGGCTTATCCTCCCGATCTTCTTTCGTTTCTCATTGTACGTCGTGATAACCGGAGTTCAGCATACCGCCGCTAGATTGCGTACCATGGTAATTTTGTTTCACCTTTTGCGACTCGCTGAGTAAGTAGTCGGCCAATTCGCTACTGCTGATTTGTTTTGGCCAGTGGCGTCGTGAAGCAACCGTAGACCTGCCGGTGGCCTTGCTGCAAGGTTTCACAATCTGTCATACACTGGAAGTCTGTCAGCCTCAAAGAGCCCGACGAGCGAATTGAAGTGCTATCGCCGTACTGATCATCCGCCAGCTCTGATCTAGCCAACTACGTAAATGACTCGTTCCTTCTAGGCAGTCTGGGATGTTTCTTTGGTGGATAGCTTCTTTGGTTTGGCGGGGTAGCTTTCGTAGCTTGTTTGGTAGCTTGTTTGGCGGGGTAGCTCCGCTTTCCCCAAGCCAAAGGAGATAGAAAACCTGCTGATAGGTGGTGGGGAAACCATTTGAAGGCAGCTGCCTCTGCCTCTTCTGCCTCGTGGGACCGTGGACAGTGGCGCCGTTATCGTTATGGTGACCCGGTGGACCTGCTCAATTGGAAATTCTTTAGCAGTTAGTCTGCCATCATCACTTCGCGTCAAAAGAGACCGCCGCCCTCCCCCCGCCTAGTCACACCACAACACCACAACACCACGACACCAAACAAAGACTATCACTCAGGAGGACTCAATCAACCCTGTCGCAACCTTTGTCCATTCATTGTCAGCACACAAAGACCATTCGTTTCCTCAATTCATTTACAATGCTTTGCCAACGATGTCGGCGCATGGCTAGCCAAACCATCAATCAACTCCTCACGGCCGCCACCAGAACCGCACAGCTTGCGACGCATCGAGTTCCTGCCATCACAAGATCCAATGCCTCCCGCCTGACAGCCTTCCGTCAATCCTCGCTGATACATGCACGGCTGTATTCCACTTCGCCCGACGCAAGTGCGCCCGCCACGCCTGCCTCGCCCTCGGCACTGAATGCGCTCGAGAAACCTGACAGCCTAGACGAAGCGGAGTTATCCATCTGGGACAAGCTGACGGCCGAGCTTGCCCCGACCGCACTCCAAGTCATGGATGTATCGGGCAGATGTGGATCCATGTCATTGAGATAATTTCAGAAAAGTTCCGAGGCTCAAACATGTTGAAACAGCAGCGCTGGTAGTCCTTGTAGTAGTCTGGCGCGCACCTCATCGTATTTTGTCTAAACTCGCCTCGACGGCCGGGGAACGACTTTGCAGCGTTTGCCCCTAATCTGGGAGGGCATTGCCGTGGTCGAGTCGACATGATCGACGCCAGGGGCCTTCTGGCCGCCACCCGGCCATCCATCGCGCCGTGGTCAGGGTATCTTGTGGGTGCTGGTCGGCCTGCACACGTCGCGGCGGTCGACGTAGCGTTCATTGTCGGGCTGGACCCGGTGTGGGCGGGCTGCCCCTCCACTGTCGGTTGGGAGCCTAGGACGCCTGCTTTATGATGAGCATCACACAGTCAGTCGGCTATGCAGTCGATAGACGAGAACCAGACTTACCTTGTGGTCTTTGCGATGAGGCCAACTGCCTCGCGCCCACCTGCCTCCTGGGACTGTGGGGAATGACAGTCCCGCCGTCTTCGTCGGGGACGATGTCGTAGACAGACACAGGCTCCGCCCCCGCCAACAGGAGCTGCTGTCATATACTCGGGGTCGCTTTCGTACTCCGCATCCGCGTCGCTATCCACGTCGACACCGGCGTTCGCGTCCTCGCTGGCGTCCGGCTGGGCTTCGAAATCGACTGCTTCGACATGGCGGCGCGATCGTGTCGCTCGACCGTGGCTCGGTCTCGCACGGCCGGCGGCTGATTGACAAAACTGCGGCTGTTAGCGACGGAGTAGGAGAAGCTCGACGGAACAAGAACTGGAACACGGGGACAGACAATCTTGTTCAGGTCCGGCACCCGCTGCCCCGGCGGGACGTGCATCGCCGTGTTCCACCGCTTGTGCGTCGGGTTCCAGTACGCAAGCATGCTTAAGACGTTGCAGTAGCGGCCGAGGTCCCGCGTCTTGTTCTGCAGCGACACGCCGCTCTTGCGCACCTTGTCTTTCTGCCGCTTAGTGTAAGCCATAGCGGAGGCCTAGCTGCCCAAAACAATTCGGCAGCTTGCTGGGTTCTCTTGGAGCATCTTTCGGAGTGTCCATGGTGCTACAAAAGCGTCTCGCGGAACGGTAGATATGTATAGTATGATAGCAAGCTGCCGGCTTGCGGATATGGAATGTGAATGACATGACGAGCCCGCGTCGGGCAAACCTCGCCAGGGGCGCTGCTGATCCGGTTCCAGGACCCATGTTGGCGAAAAGGATTCTCACAGATATCGGGGCTACAGTAGCTTCTCTTCGGTGTCTTGGAGGGGAGAAGTTCTCGCGTAGCAGGGAGATTGGGTGTTGGCCCTAATGGCGCGGGGTCGCGAACTGGTGGTTCCAGGGGACTGGCCCGCTAGTCGCGCTAGTGCGCCCTTGCTACTCCCGGCGCTACACTCCCACAGTAGCGCCAACAGGTTTGCAAGCAACGATGGAAGCTGGGACCAAAAACGGCCCGTGAGACTCTTCGAGCTTAAGCAGCAAAAAGACAGTACTGTACTATATGTTAAACCGGCGGCGCCATTAGCAGCTCTACATCCTAAGGTCTACATCTACCATACCGCAGCTTAGCCAGCCAACACTCTGTACGTCAGAAAGGACACATGAGAAAGAGTACGTAAGATGGCCCTGATCCGAATGCAGAGCTTGCCGAGGTACCCTAGAACGGTTACGAAGAAGCGCTTCCTGCTCGAAAGTCTAGTACATATCGCAGGATGGACTGCATGTAAGTCAACCCGCCAGTACGGCATCGTCTCTTTTTGACGACTATGCTTTGAGGTAGCAAGCCATTGGGACCGGAAGTAGCTTCAGGTAGCGTGGCCAGAAATAAATGCAGATAATTGAGTTGTTGTCGCCTTACTATGCTGGTCGGTACGAACCAGAACACCTGCATTAAAGATTTGGAGTACAACGGACAGGAGGGATGTCGCCATGCTATCCAGGCGCATCTGGCGAGATGGTCTGTTTCCTGGGCGCCGCGTGGCGTCGAGGCAATCAGAGGGCGGTCTCGCACTGACACGATGTGCAAACCCGCTACAGTACGACGACCACTCGGCGGGGGCAGGCCGAACGAACCTGACCTCCAGTTAGCTAATTCCATGCTTAGCCCGCTTTGTTGGTTATTTCCTGGGATAAAAACCACCCTGTTTCCCTTGATGTCTTCGCTTCCCTGTCTTTACGACCCAAACAGTCGGGACGCATTCCTTCCTTTGGAATGCCGGGCAACCCAATCACATCACCAGCACGCCAGCAGGAATGGGCATGCATCACCGAGACGAGGTATGCAGCGGCGCTAACGGGTTCCATCGAAAGGACTACATCGTCGACGGCAGTTCATTGTGACGGACGGTGACCCTCCCTTGACGAGCAGCAATCCTCGTCCATTCGCCTCTGCTGGCGATGGCAAACAACGTTCCATGCCTCGTGGCTGAGAAGGTGGAGCGTGCAGGGTGACAAGCGTGTCCAGCATGGGTGAGACGGTGCAACTGATTCTCGGTCCGGGCGAAGACATGCTCACGCTCTTGGGTTATCCCTCGTCCTGCCAGATTCTCTATAGTGTGTCAACGCTTATGCCGCGCTAGCAGATATTGCGCTCATTTTGGCAAGGGCTGGGAAGTTGGTTCGCGAAGGATACAAGAAAGAACGTACAGGAATTGGTGGTGTCGCCGCTGATGTGTTGCTCCCAGGGCTGGCTCGTATCCGTCTTGCGCAGGGCACTTTGCCAGGGCAGCGGGTATGCTCTGGGAGTGTGCTGACGCCAGGGGCGGTGCGTCAGGACTTGTCGAGACTTAGGCGCATTGCGCCGCGAGAGTCGGTTTTTCTCTGTAGAGTATCTTACTGATCGATCGATACAAGAGCGGGGCACTGCTCTTGGTTGGTTGGTCTGGTGGAGCTGCACTTGGCAACTTGACCATTGACCCGAATGCTCGGGCCGTCGTCCTCCCACTGTCCGCCAGCAAACATTCGTTACGCTGCACCGCTGCTGAGAAATCATGTCGCTAAACCGAGTTCCAGCAGGCTCGGCCTCTCAAATCGGTATGAGAGACACCTCTTTAGAGCATGGGCTTGCTCGGCTTGAAGGAAAGTCGCAGAGGTGGTATGTGGTCTAGCTGTTGCCCTGCGGCTAGTGTCTACGTGCAGCTCGCGCCAGGGTGATCGCAGGAACATCGGGGATGTGCAACCTAGTGAGTGTACAAGTCAGCGCCCTTGGATGCGCCTGCTGTTACAATATTTATAGGCCTAAAAGCCCACATAGATGTTCCACGGAATGCTATGTACGATTATCACCCTACGCAATCCTGAGCATATTAATGCTTCTCACCGCGATCGTATCATATTCCCCTAGCGATTTTCACTCGAGCGAGCGACATGTATTCCTCTCCGTATGAAACATCAAACCAGCCTGGGCTACTGCCGCTTTGGGGAGCCGCGGCGCATACGATTACGCCGGATCCCACCTTCACTCCCACTCAGTATCCACCATATGCGGGTTTCCACCTAGACCAAGGCATACTCGGATCGAGTCCACCGGCGTGAGTTCCTGCCTTATGCAGAGCCGATCAAGTACATTAACGATAGTGCAGAACGGCGGACCAGATGAGGAAGCTACTATATAAAGTCGACATGTTGGACCGAAAGGTGGATGAGGTCCTGTCAGAGCTCAAGAGCCATACTGGAGAGTAAGCGGGCCCGAAACTTCCAGCTATACAAGAACCAGCGACTGACATCCACCAGGTTAGAACGCTGGTAAGTTCTCAGGACTCATGGGAGTAGTGTGGATCTGATGTTTATTTTTGATAGGAAGCAAACATACCAGGAACTGTACGTCACGATTGCGTAGGGGTACGAAGACGGAAGTCTAACCGACATCTAGGTTCCAGCAGCATACACGGAGGTTGATGGGCTGTCTGTCGCAATTGAAGAAGACGATCGTAGAGGCGATGGGGCCGAGTGATGCAAACGACGACGTAGGCGGCATGTAACAAACTGCACAAGGGCTCGACCATGCGGCCTTTGGCTTGCCAGGGACGGAGTCGTTTACAAGAGGCTTAGCTTATGCGCGTTGAAAATGACGGGCGTAGCCTGGTTTGCTGACCAAGTTCGTGCTCCATCTTGACTGTATCGTGGGAAGAAGGTGATTTGTGTCTCTGCTTGTCGAGATCCTGAGTGCCCCGAGATGCTAGGTCTGGCACACCCACCAAGTTGTGTCCATGAGGGTGTGTGGGCCAGTAGTACTGCCGGCAAGGTACTGGCCGTATCGGGGGGCAAGCGTTGGTTGGGTAGGACATAGGATAACAGTACTGTAACCTTGCGGTATTGCGGTGGCATGGTTTGGACGACAGGGGTTGCATTCTTCCGAATATAAGGATCACCAACCAACACCAGAGATGGCCATCCTTCCATCGCGCCAAGGTAAGCTGGCATGCTGCCACGCCGCGCCAGCTGGGATGCTCGTAGCATGCTGAAATTGCGACCCAGTTGGTCGAGACCCATTCAGCGGTCGCTACAGTTATGCCTGCATCCAGAGCGGTTATGGAGTGAAACCTGAATTTCGGCTCATGCAATTAAGCGACCCTAACAATTTCTCATTTTTTAAAGCCTACCCTCGCCCCTTTTGGTTCCCCTAATCGTGCCCACTTCTGACGTTCGATTTGGACCCAATCCAGCATTTGATATCTATAATGCCCAGTTCTATCAGGTCTTAAAAAGGCTACTGTTTGCCCTCGCAGCGACCACTTCTTAACGGCGACAATCAATATATTCCTCCAAATAAAATGAACAGTGCCATGAAGCGTAAAGCATCTGCCGAGAGTATTGATGCTGTTAATTGTATGTTCAATTTCTCGTCCTGTTTTGCTTTCTCGCTCATGTATCAGGTGCCATACTAATCGAAGGGTATAAATAGTTAGTTCTTGTTCCCCTCTTCAAATACCGGTTTGCAGATTGTCTAAACGATCAGGATCCCTGGGGCAGCATACAGTCAGAACTCCAGTGGAGAAGGACAAATGCGAAGTATCCAAGGTGCTCGTCGCTGATATGGGCGAATTCGGTTCGTCACCACGGCATCTTCTATATTATAATCTTCTCTTGAGTGTTTTTGGTGGTTTCTAACTCATCCTGCCAAAACTTGCTTCAAGCCAGTGATAGAATACGTACCGGAGCGGATTTCAATGCGTTCGAAACCCCTACTGACAACGATGCCAACCATATGGTTGAGGATGCGTCTGAAAACAGCGAATTCGACGATACTCCAGTGGACATCAAGCGGGAAATTGAGAAGCTGTTGACGCATCGTCTGGTATCCGATGATGAGGTTGAGATCTTGGTCCAATGGTCATACGAGCCAGACAATGCTTCTTTCGAGCCCGAGGTGGAGATCCAACAATGTGCTCCCAAGGTTTTGTACGAGTATTGGATGGCTCAAGGCGGGCGAACCGAAGCCCTATATCAGAAGGACAGAGACGCCCCGCTTGCTGTGTATCACGCCTTCAAGATTTTGAGGCATGAGAGGAGGAAAGGCGCGTTCCAGTTTGAAGTGCAATGGGTCGGTTATCCTGCGACGACTGGCAACACGTCGCTTGAACCGGAAGACAAGTTGAGAGACATCTGCCCAGAACTTTTGGAAGAGTACTGGAAGAGCCAGGGTGGTAGAGATAAGTGCTTTGCCAAATGCGGTCGTGGTAAGAAACCCTAATGAGCCCCTCGGAAGCGTTGGCTATTGGAATGAAGTTATATTAAGCCAAAGGAGCCGCAGCCATGCAGGCCGGTCGTCCTGGAAGTACACAGCAGCAACAGCACCAAGGGCTTCATGCTCACGTATATTAACAACTTAGTATACGTTGGTTTCACGTTCGTCCAGTCGAATTCAATAATCCGTTTTTCATTTTATATGCTTCTCGAACAACTTAGCCAGTTCATCCATCCAACCCCTTTTTGTCCAACTTCTGCCTTCCGCATAGTCCGTTAATATGCGACGATCTTCCCAAAACAATGCCTCCATGGCGGAGCCCTATCCCCTTCGTCATCTGTCACAACCAGAATACACAGTCGTACATTTGTAGCAGTTCGCACGAGACCTATTTGTAGCATTGTCAGAAGGGCTGGAGATACTGGCCGAAAATGAACTCACACTTCTTAGGGGAAAAGCTAGGAGCAGGCGACTGAACGGTACTTGCTTGGGGTTGTCCTGCATAATTCAATACGGGAACGAACCGAACGAATGAACGAATACACGATGATTTTGCACGAGGAGTCCGTGGCCATCAATGCCACGAGGCCGAGCCTGGAGTTGTCTGAGACCAGGCCTCTCTTATCGCTCTAGACGCCGAACGCTGTGCAAAAAGCAGGAGTAATTATTGGAGATAACTGCTCTTTTGTAGCGAAATGAATGAATCAGGGGAGTGTTTCTTAGAAGGGTGCAGCAGGTGAAGGATTTGGTACAGCACGCAGTACACACCCTCCACGCGATAAGGGGCGTGTAATATTATGAGGGATATGGTCCCATGTCGGCCAAGGCAGTGTACCTCTAGATCCACATAAACTGTGCCGGAAGTTGGGAATGAGGAGATGAGTTGCGCCCGATGAAGTGGCCATGATGCCACATTTATGGAAGTGAAATAGGGGTGGTAGTCAGACTTGTTCACGAGGTATAGAAGGCGACAAAAATAAATTGGAAGTACGAGAGATAAGATAGAAGAAGAAAGAGAAGCGTTACAAGTCAGGTATAGTGATAGCAAAAGCGGCATCAAATATATAAGCCTCGAACTATTCAGACAGACGCATAACATATTGCACCAAGGCATATCTAAGACCACACTATCAAAGCAGATGTTTGGGAGTTCCTTCTCTCAAATGCGTATGGACTGATATTACAGCAAGCCTGCGTTTGTCGTGTCTAATACTCTGCATCATCTGAAGTTCGAGTCACCAGCGGCGTCACCGAGCTCGAAGAGACAAAGTGGAAACGATTCACCGGCCATAGCTAAATTGAGTTTAAATGCAGCTATGATGACGAGAATACAACTACTTCTCTTTCGAAGCTCAATCAGAGACGCCTAGCAAAAGAGGATGTGAAGGTGGTCCTTGGGTAACCAACCAATCATCATCGCTATGTTCATAAGCCAGCATCTGCGCATTTGATTGGGTTGTTCCGGCATTCAATCCATTTTGGGTAATTAAGCTACCCCGCCGGATGTCTTGACGAGATAGCTACCGTCAGTTTTACCACCCCACCTCACCTCTTAGCCCATTTCTCCTGAACTAAACTCTCCAGACTCAGGCGCTGTTCAGAGTACGAAGGGACCGTAAAATCGGGTTACTGCCAGCTACAATGCCACTGCGATCTGGCCTGAATCTCATTATTCTTGCTTGGTGGAGATGGCACAGCCGCGCGCTAGGTAAGTTAGTAGTCGGATGTCGAGGGAGCTAATCTCATTGCCTAGCCAACAGCGGAGCCGCCCGGCTAAATGACATTTTGGAACTTTTCTAAGCTGCTTCCATAATGGGTAAGATACTACCATTCATAATCTTGACCAGCAAATCATCCTCAACGATATATTTCTGTTCGCTAACGGAGGCATGCCTTGTTTGTTCTTGGGCCCAGCTCTTCAGAACCATCTTTCGGCGGTATGTGAACAACCAATATTTCTCCACTTGCAGGAGCTAACCTTCGACGAAGTTGGACAACAGTTGGCAATTCTACCAAAACATTCTCAAGGACATACCGACAACAGCCCCTTGCTCGTCGCAGACTGCCGCCGCCGCCACCGTATCCAAAATAGCAACCGAACTGTGCGATATAGTAACATCACCGCCACCCATACCAGACATGCGAAACAGTGCCCGCCCACCCTACCGGCCTGCAACAGCGGCAGAGCCCATGAGCTCGACCGAAGTCAGTCCCGTATCGCCGCCTCATCAAACCGATTGGGGCGATGCACCGGTAGCCAAGTCTGTTAGGGACAGAGTAGTTTCCGACAGCACTCGGCGAAGTTCGACCACGGGATTACGAATAGCCTCGGCAGCACAGCAAAAGAAGAAATATCATCAGCAGCAACACCGCCACCATTACCGGCAGCAGCAGCAGAACGAAGGCAGATTATCGCGTTCTGAAGTAGCAGCACCAATAGCCCAATACACAAAAATATCGTCTCCAGAATGCGATGTCGATAGGATGGCGCGGATGACCTTGACACAGAAGGGACTGAAAAAGATGGGGGTTCATTTGCAGGACGTCGCTCACCAGCAGCGCATGATGATAGACGACACCATCAGTTGCGGGACTTCACGCTAAGTCGGCGCAATAGGTTCGGTTCAAAAGTTAAGCTACCAGGGCTAATGAATGCACGCCATGTCCGCGCCCTTATCGCCCAACGAGACTAGGCCGACCAGCTCTTCAAACTGGATGGCCGTATCATAGCCTGCCTTCTTTTCAAGGAGGCAGTGCCTTCCGCGTGCTCAACTTTTCGCGCTGCGCCTGGCGCTCCCGCACGTCCTCGTCCTGGTAGACGTGTCCCGGTTCTGCACCGCGGCCCGAAATCTCGCCACCAGGCCCCTCCTCGCGGATACCCGTCGACTTGCTAGGATTCGGTTGAGGATCGGGCTGTTTGGCCGGATGCTGTTGCTGTTGTGATTGCTCCTCCTCGCTGGCTTGCCGGGCTTGTGTCTGGTGAGCCTCTTGTTTATTGCCGGCCGGGTCGTTGGACTCGCGCGTCTGATCGACTTTGGTCTCGCCCAGGACGTCCGTAGCGAGCGCTCTGGAGAGGGAGAATAGGCGACGCTGTGTTATGGCAGCAGCGACAGCGGACTGGACCAGGGGGCGGCGATGTTGTAGGGTACAACGCCATTGATTGGTGGTGGCTTGGCGCCGGAGTGTTCTTGGGAGCATATTGGAATATCTCTATATGCGCAAATACATCTGCGTGTGCATCGACGTAATATTTTTTTGTTATCGCTTTCGGTTACTCCCGAGATCTCAAATGTATAACTATAGAGTACTGGTTGGTATTGATACACCTGGATTGTGATGAGGTCAGTCTCATGTCAGATGGGGCATCCCCTTTCTCTGTTGGTTGTATGACGATAAAGCATCACTCTACTTCACTCGACATGGAACCTTGTAGATTATCCCAATTAATAAGTATGGGACCAAAGGTTGGTTTAGTAACGCCATGATCTCCAGCGTCGTCATGTAGTCGTCACAGTACTAGCCCTCGCTGTTATGTTTTCATCTAGCCGGTGATGGACCGGGAGAGCAAGGTCATCTATGCAATAGGGCTGCAGGGAATGTAGATCTGGTCTTGGTGTGAGCCATTACGGATGTCTACTTGAAACGGCTCGGGCAACTTGCTTGATCTTCTTGTAGCATACTCCTTGAACGTCCATTGAGCTTCAATAGAGTCTCGCGTAACGGTAGATATAGCAAGCTGCTTGGTTTGCTTGTATGAATTTTGATGGCGGATTGAGCGCGAGTTGGGCAAACCTCGCCAGGGCAGCTGCTGATCTGGTTCCAGAACCCATTGTTGACGAGGATAAGCTCTTGCGAAGTGGAGACTATTGGGGCAGTTGGTTCTAAAGGCGATCGGCTGGCCCACTACAGTAGCAGCGCTAGTGCGCCATTGCTACTCTTCTGACTCTGCGCTCCAACAGCGCGTGGGTATCTTCAATCTCTCGGCGGATGAAGCAATTTTTTTTAATGCGCTGCTGGATGAATTAGGCTTCGAGGTGACCGGCCTCCAGGTCGGATCGGTACAAGCGGAGAGGTGGGAACATCACATCGGGCTCTGGTTCTGCGCACCATAATAGGTATGGGCTGCATCACAAGCTGCCTGTCCGTCATCCATTCCCGTCTTTCAGTGCCACTTACGCGACGGTTCCAATTCCGCAGCACAATAAGGGCCAACAGAACTCAGGATGTACATACAGTAAAATCCAGGTTCAGCGTCCGCCTTTCTGATATGAAATAAAAGAACCCGAAGTACTGTGGGGTGCTTGCCCCGTGCGTAAGCGGTATGACAGAAGTACCGGTCATCGCTAAGCTAGACTTTCGTAGGGCTGCATATTTGGCGCTGATACGTACCGCTGCCGCTAAGCCCTGTACACCAACTGCCTTGGAGCCAACAGTGGATCAGTGGATTACACCCTGGACAGAAAGGCAGCTTTGAGCTGACAGGTCGTACTGTAATTGTACTCCGTACATACAGTCGGATTTCCCCCAAGCCCTCAAGTCTCAAGATCCGTATAAGGATTCGTACAAATCGAATAGCATACATATATAGGATGCACTCTGTTCACTCTTGCGTCTGTTTCTAGCCAAGACCTTGAATGTTCAGCACCGTTTGCTAGGTAATAGTCAACTTCGCAGTTTTGGTGCAAGCAGCCTAAGTAGATAACTTCCACGTCACGTGATGTGAGTCATACCCTGTGTTGCACGTCAGCCCACTCATGGGTTATGTTTCTCGTCCGCCCCGAGTCTTCACTGGCCTTTTACGTTTCGCCACCTCACGGTCGAAACAAGCTACGGTCTAGAGTGATTCTAGCGTAGCCATGGAAGGCACGAACTTCGAGATCCCCTCTTTTCACTTTGAGGATGCTGGTCTTGATTTTAGCACTCCCGTTGCCAGCCCGAGCGGAAGTCTTACTCGCTTTGGCGGGCCGTGGAGCGGTGGGCGAACGACCCCCGAGCCTGGTGCAAGTGCACCTAACTCGATTCCTTTGCTTTATACTATTACGTGGAAGCTGCAGCTACGGAAAGGAAGGATTACCAAACTTACTGAAGATACCATAGAAGACCTCGACCTTGCGCCCGGTGCGTACTGGAACGAAATCCTGCAGTCCGAACTCGCGATCCTTGTGCAAAGCAAATTACCCGAGCCTCAATACCAGCCTGACGAGACGTCGATTACTGTGTCCAACTCTAAACGCGGCGAACGACCTTTCCAGAAGCGGTTTAATAAACTGTTAATCGATTGGACGGTCGTAGAGAGCAAGTTAAGGTTTTGGGGTAACCAGGGTAACAATCTAAAAGTCGCCATCTCGTTCATTTACAAAGAGACCCAGACGGCAAAGGACGGCAAGACAGGGCGTGGAGCTACTAAGAAACACACTGCTGCACTAAACAACCTAGTTGCGCAGCAGGAAGCATCTGGTCATCGTCCCGTCTGGCGGGACGTTTACCAGCTTATGGAGTGTGTTAGTGCCGCCTGCACAAATCGGGGATTCTCTTGCTGGCGTAACAACGAGAAGCATTACAAACTTGACAGTGATATCATGGACCGGCTTGTCGACTATGCCGAGGAAGGAAACAAGCTGGACACGCATGCCGATGTGCCGCAAAGGATCCGTGACGTGATCTGCACACGTACGGACGAGGCAGAGGCGCGTAGACTGCGAAAGAGAAAGGCCTCTGATCCGTTGCCTGTCACTGTGCGCGTGCTCTGCCACGGGCACCGTGATGATGCCTCAGCAGAGTGGCCTGGAGAGGGTCAATGGGTACAGCTTGATATCCCTCTACCGGAAGATGAAGCCCCTATAGAGTACAGCCGCTGGCTCAGCGCGAAGGTCACGAATCAGAGATGGCGTGACGCCTCGCGGCTGGCAGGTGACGTCGTGGTTGACAAAGGCTACGATCTTGACTGGCTCTTCACCCACCAGAAGGCCGGCAAAGATATGTTAATTGAGAATGGTGTATTGGAGGGCGTTGCCGCCAGGTTTGTAAGCTGGGTTCCCAAATGGGTAGACGACGCTGGTAAAGATTGAAGCTAGTACGATTTCTGTATTTTACAAGGTTTCTTCAGGAGGCGGTTGCTCTACGTAAAGCCCAGCATTTCGAAAATGACCTTCTGCGCTACCCTGCTGATTGCCAACGACCTTGGCGCATGATTTCACATAACTCTCAAAGTCTCTCTGGATGAGACTGCTGTTACTTTTGCGTTGCGACTTTATACATGCCTTGACCTGGCCAAAGAACTCCTCAATAGGGTTGGTCCGTGGAGTGTACGGGGCGATGAAGTCCGACTTGACACCGGCCTCTCGACACATCTGCTGGACTCTCTCGGAATAATGGAACCCAACGTTGTCCATAACGAGTACGGTCTCAGGCTGCGGCCATCGGCCACAGTGACAGAGCAGCTGGTCGATGAAGTCCTCGAAGGTGGCTTTATCCACGGATCCGTAGAAAAAGCGAGACAGCTTGACGCCTTTCTGTGTATATGCCGCAAGCATAGACAGCCGACTATCGCGCTGGAATTTAGCCTTCTGCACGGGCGTAATCCCCTTCGGTGCCCATCCCTTCCGTCGGAACATGCCAGGCTTGTCGAAGCCAGACTCGTCGATAAAGACCAAATGATACGATCGACATCCCAGCATCTTGAGTCTGTACTGGTAGAAGTGGCGTAGTTCGGGCTTCTGTTGCTGAGCTACGCGACGCATTACCTTGAGAGTCATAGTACGCTTATCCAAAGCGCGAGAAATACTCGTCGCAGATACATCTACTTCAAACTCTTTACTAATAAAACCCATCATCTCACGCCGGTCCATGTCAGGCTCTTTCGCAATCTGATGGCAGAGTGCCATTTCCATGGTAGGAGTGACCTTGGGGTCGGGACCAGGACGGGTGGAAGGTACTGTCGTCGTTCCGTATCGTGCGTGCGTCAATCGTGCTCGGCGGACGGCGCGTTCGCTGCAAGGGATAGCTTCGGCAATGTCGTCATTCGTCGAACCTCGAGTAATCATGGAGAGCATTTGGTCGTGTTGAGACTTCGACAGTCGGGGGGCCATATTGACGGCCTTGTTTGGGGTTTGTTAGGAATCGAAATGTGAAGGGTTGCAGGTTGGAAATGGCGAGACAAGAGCGCCGCAGTTAGGCCATTAGTCGAAGTCACAGTGCCTGTGGAGCTTTGGTTTCCTCTAGTTCACATCCCTTTTAGTGCAACAAGGCCTGGCTTTTAGTGGCTAACCCGCTAGACCACAGAGCCCCATCTACTAAATAGCGAGTAAGTGCCTAGACATGGACAATGCTTCCCACTACTTTAATCGTTTAATCGGACCAAACTCTGTTTTAACGACGTACTCCATATTGAACTACGCAACGTCGAAAGAGAGATTCTCATCCAGCTCCATATCTGTCATTAGCCAAAATGGCTGTCCGACTCGATCACCACGTCCTGTGTTAGCCCCTTTGCAGTTGGTCGCAGCATCTGCCACGCCATGATGCTGATTGGACGGCGGCGCTCGCAAGGTCGCGCGGGGTCGCGCGTCGCAGCAATGTCAGCCGCATCAGGCTGGCACCTACGCTCTTCAGATATTGCGAGTGACGTCTGACTTTCAACAACCTATCGCACGAACATCAAAAGTCAAGGAGTCGCTACTCTACAGGCGCCAGTCATGACCTCAAACCGCACCATCCCGACGAACGATCACCAGCCACCGCGACCCGCTACCCGTAGCGGCTTCGAAATCGCTATAATATGTGCCCTCGTCCACGAAGCCGATGCCGCTGAAGCCCTCTTCGATCATCATTGGGATGATGGCGGCCCGCCTTACGACAAGGCCCTAGGCGATCCGAACGCTTACTCGACCGGCGCTATCGGGCGACACAACGTTGTGCTGGCACACATGCCGGGCATGGGCAAGGCAAACGCGGCAGCTGTCGCGACAAATTGCGGAAAAAGCTTCCCTAACATCAGGCTTGCTGTTGTCCTTGGCGTCTGTGGGGTTATGCCCTTCGCTCAAAATGGGCACGAGGTCGTGCTCGGCGATGTTGTTATCAGCCACGGCGTTATTCAGTACGATCTCGGACGACGCTTACCCGAGCGCTTCACACGCAAAGACACGCTTCGAGACTCGCTAGGCCGACCTAATGCCGAGATTCGTGGTATACTAGCGAAGTTGCAAGGATTTCGCGGCCGAAAAACACTCCAAAACAAGTTGACCGGTTATTTAGCTGTCATCCAGCAGGAGCCTGGTCTCGCAGCCCAGTATCCAGGTGCCCAGCATGACAGGCTGTTCAACGCTGCGTATCGCCATGTTGCCGATGGGAGGTTATGCGACGAGTGCGGCTGTGACGGGCCGTTAATACATCGGAGCCGCCTCGACGAGGACAGTCCGCCGCCTGTTGTACACTTTGGCTTAATCGCGTCAGGTGATACAGTGCTCAAGTCGGGCGAGGATCGCGATAGCATTGCTCAGCAGGAAGAGGTAATAGCCTTTGAGATGGAGAGCGCCGGCGTTTGGGACATAGTTCCGTGCGTAGTGATCAAGGGTGCTTGCGACTACGCGGATAGCCACAAGATGAAGGCATGGCAGCACTATGCGGCGGCAACGGCGGCCGCATGTATGAAGGCGTTCTTAGACTCTTGGGTGCCTTCGAAGCCTTCGTTGCCAGGTGGGTGATACCCGTGTTGGATGATCAGGTAAAGGTTCTTGAACATTCGCTAATCTAGTTAGAAGCGCGATCCGTTCTAGAGCCTATTGCCGAGCTTTCTTCGTCTAATCGTACTGCTGCTACAGCACACGTCATTTCCCTCCCATCTATTCGGAATAAGCACTTCACCGGTCGAGCCGCTATACTAGAAGAGCTTAAGAAGAAACTGTTCCTGTTTCGAGACTGTCAAAGGCTTGCTATAGTCGGACTCGGCGGTGTCGGAAAGACGCAACTTGCTTTACAGTTTGCGCATTGGGTGCGTGAGAAGTATCCCGACTATTCCATCTGCTGGTTGCCGGTCTTGAGCGTCCAGGGTTTCACTCAAGCCTACCTCGATATAGCGGAGAAGTTTGGCATTGATATCGATAGGGAGAATGAGAATCCGAACGATACGATACGAAAGTATCTCAGCTCAGAAGAAGCAGGGAAATGGCTACTGATAGTCGATAATGCGGATGACGCAGGGATGGTTCTCGACGCAGACGGCATATACGACAGCCTACCAGAGAGTGAGACTGGCCTTATGATCTTTACAACACGATCAATGGAGATCGGCCTTGCGATAACAGGAAATGATGTACTCGAGCTACACGAGATGATCCCAGAAGAAGCAAAAGACCTGATGAAGAAGTCACTCATTCGAAAGCAGGCTAATGACGAGGCAATAACGGCCGAGCTCCTGCGCGAACTCACATACCTGCCTCTGGCCATCACCCAAGCTGCTGCATACTTGAACCGAAACCGACTCTCTATCAAGAGATACCTCGAATTATTACACGGTACTGAGCAGAACCTAGTCGAGCTAATGAGTAAAGAGTTTCGCGATAACACACGGTATCGCGAGTCGCGGAATGCAGTGGCGACCACCTGGTTAGTGTCTTTTAACCAGATACAGGTATCCGACAGCACGGCAGCTGAGCTGCTATCGTTCATCTCGTGCATCGAGCCGAAATCCATCCCACGCTCGCTCCTTTCCGTATCATCTTCGGAGGTTAAAACGACCGACGCGATCGGCACGTTGTTAGGATACGCATTTCTTGTCGATCGTGGGGACGTCGAGGTGCAGAAGACGACGCTGGACGAGAAGGATCACTTTCGACTCACGTCAGAACAAGTGCTCGCAACAGCCTACCTCAACGCCAGCCAAGCTCAAAAAGCCGTTGATCTTCTTTAACATGTCGTGGCAGTGGAAAGTCAGCTATTCGATAGAGACGATCCCGATCGATATATATCACTGGAACTATTGGAAGATGCACGCCAGCAATTAGAAGCTGAGTGGGAGCCTGAGACTAATCTTTCGGAACAAGATACACCTTCCGTATAATACTATATATAATGGATGCACCTTGATCAGGCCGAAGCATTTTAACAGCAGTTGCTTACATAAATAGTGATGCTTACACAATTAATGCACAGTAGCTGCACATGATCGTCCGGTTGCAGCCGTTGTTGGAGCCTTCCAGCCATCTTAGTACTTCCCTGGTCGTAGCGGTACATGTAAGCGCTAGAAATGCATCCGTACAGCGGGTCTGTGGTACGCTGACAGGTACCTATGACTCACTAGAATGCACGGTGCAGGAAGCTCCACAGTACTTTAGACAAATATTTTTCATATATCCATCGCGGACGCTGAACCTGGATTTTACTGTACTGTAAACGTCAAATACATATCATAAACGCAGAATCCTAGACCTATATGTTTCACGCTTTGTAATACTCCCGTTTTGGACGAAGCATATAATCTACTAACTCTCTTTGTGGACCGGTTCTTAGTTCTATTGACCGCGACTGAAGCAAATGTTGCTCTTTTCGGTCGGGGCCAAAAGAGCAGTTCCTGCCATTCCATATATGCTTCCATTCATGGACCTTGGTTACCATCGTTCAATCTATTTCTGCCTTACACTCCTTTCTTTATCCGTCCGTGTTGTATAAAGCATTGTACCCTGTCAAATCTGGCTGAATGCTACCCTTTCCCATTGCGCCATTCACATCAATTTGTTCATCATCGTAAGATTTTCAAGATGTTAGCAAGCCTACTCAAACACTTGCTGGCGTGCTCACTTCTGCGCACTTCACTTTGCCTTTCTCCTTTGGACAAACGAGTAGACGGCTACGAAAATTCTGCCTATTTTGCGAACTGGTTGGTTCTATAATTCTCATTCAAAGTTTTCCCGCTAACGGATGCGGGAAAAGGGGTATCTATGCAAGGAATTATCGTCCTCAGCAGTTGCCCGCCGATGTTGTGACAAACATATACTATGCATTCGCAAACTTTCAAGACGACGGGACAGTGTAAGTAAGGTACATTCTAACTCACTTTCTCTAATGCGCTTCAGGTTCTCTTCCGATCCCTGGGCGGACACCCAGATAAACTTGTCCGATGCTTGTAAGCTCATATAGTACCTGGCTGCCTCTTAAGGAATATACTGAGCCCCCCAAGCGACGCCGGCCTCTGGAAGACATGCCTACGGCTGCGTCAAACAGCTTTTTCTTCTCAAAAAGGCCCACCGGAATACCAAAGTTAATCTATCTGTTGGAGGGTGGACATATAGTTTGAACGGGCGGTTCGCCTCAGCTGTATCCACAGAGCCGAAGCGCATTCAGTTTGCTAAATCTTCAGTATCACTGATGAAGGATTGGGGCTTTGATGGGATTGACATTGACTGGGAATATCCTGCGAACGCCAGCGAGGCCGCAGACTTTCTAGCATTGTTGAAGGCATTAAGAGCCGAACTGGACGACTACGCCGCCCGGTCCGTGCCGGGATACCATTTCCGCCTAACAGCTGCGATGCCGGCCGGTCCTGACAAGTACTCCAAGCTGCCGCTGTTCGACATGGCTCAGATAGTGGATGCGTTCAACCTCATGGCTTATGATTACGCGGGCTCTTTCTCCCCGTTGAGTGCGCACCAGGCAAACCTCTATCCCAACTCAGGGAACCTGGGGTCTACCCCCTTCTCCACGGATGCAGCGATTACTGGTTACCTTGCTGCCGGCGTCCCAAGGCATAAGATCATTCTGGGTATCCCTTTATTCGGACGCGCATTTGAAAACACTTCTGGAGTTGGGAAACCTTATTCCGGCATCGGTAAGGGGTCTTGGGAGGACGGAGTTTGGGATTATAAAGCCTTGCCCCGTTCTCACCTAGACGTACAGAAAGATGGCATCGCTGGGGCCACGTACACATACGACAATAACAGCCAGCAGCTGATATCTTACGATACGCCTGGTATGGTCAAGGCGAAGATAGACTACTTGAGGTCCGAGGGCTTAGGAGGGTCCATGTTTTGGGAGGCTAGTGGGGACCGGAACGATGCTGAGAGCCTCATCCGAATAAGCTATTTTTCACTCGGTGCTCTCAGACAGAGCCAGAACAATCTGCAGTATCCAGACAGTACATATGCAAATATTGCTGCTGGCATGCCCTGATCGGGAGGAGCCAAGATACACGTGGTAGACCGCTACGTAGCAAACCCAAAGGTTTACATCTATCCCCTGAAAAAATAACAGCTAAATTGTATTGAATAATAATTAAGGTATTCCCCCATCAAGAGCTCCCATCAGACTAGGACCGCTAGCATAAGAGTGTTAAAATTCTCGGGCCGTGATCCGTTTACACCACTCCCTCCAGTAGCTTCCCACTAAATTTACAGCGTCGATGTTCTCTTCCGGCTCCCAAGTGTATCTCTGGTCGAGAGGCCAGTCGCCTGCCCACATAACTAGGTATTCAGTGGATTCTTCCTCACCTGAGTCGCCAATAATGCGGTGAGATACTAACAACTCTACGTCGTAGGTTTCGCCGTTGGCATTAGGAGGAAGCCTCTCAGGTTGCAGTCGTAGTTCCAGGCCGAGAATGTCAGCTTGCTCAGGTGGGCCCAGCATATGCCTTTTTCGTTTGGTGGCCCTCGGTCCAGGTTGAGGTAGTTGTGGCGGTTTTGTTTTGGGTAAGACATATGCGGTTGGGCCGCCTTCTTTAACTGTGCCGGCCATAGTGTTACCAAAAGTCTGGAAACTAGGCTTTGCAAGTGGAGGTTTCGTAGCATGCGTACAAATTGCAATAACAGGATGAGCCGAACTTCTGTCGAGATCTGTGCCGATCACGTGGTGGCGCTTTGTGTCTTGACTCGATGATGGCTTAGACGTATGAAGAGTTCTTTTGGCCAGTGGAAGATCGGCTGACATAGAGAAGGCATATTAGCAGGTTGCACACGTATCTAAGAAGAGTCGTACCTTGGTATGGTTGCGTGCTATCGAAAGTATGGTTCGATTGTTTCATACCGTAGGTAGGGGTTGCGTGTCCTCTATCGGCTTTTGCGTCACTTGGTCTATTGATAAGAGCGTTAGGGGAATTATGAGGATATGTAGCCTGTCGGTTCGTTGGGCTTCTATTCTCCAGCCCAGCCAAGGCGGTCTTAAATGCTTCCTTTTTCTGTTTTGCCATGTTATAGGCCTCTGGGCTGAAGGGCGGCTGGAATTGAAAGCTCATCATGAAGTGTTGCGAGACCTGGAAGCAAATAGAAAAAAAGCAAAGAAAATGTTAACAGGACGCGCGAGGCAAGGCCCTTTTATATTGAATATTCGTTTCAACTTTCAGACTACCCTTGTCCAGGGCTGACCGCAGTTGTTCCAGCCAACTTTTAGTGGATTGAGGTAACCCATGTTTCTTTGTGACGAGTACAAGTTCGGAAGACTGTCAATTGGTTTGTGCTAACGCTGATCCGCGGTTGCCACCTCCAATCTGCCAATATTATAACTACATCTAAATGGCAAGCACGGGAAGTGCTGAGGGAGGCATACGACCATGCGAAGACCAGCTCGTACATAATTTATACTTTGCCCTCGAGCAGGTGAGGTATCAAAGAGATCAACAACGTCGATTACAAAGCAATGATACTATGTACCGCTTCGTTAATACATTTTTATTCTATCTTCCAAATCAGTGTAGTTGGTGGTCGTAGTTGCATCTTACCCAAGTCATTTGACCCAGCTTCGCACGTAATCGACATTCTTTAACGATCATATAACGTTAGTTAAGCAGAAAGTATTACTTAATACAATTGTTAATTTCGGCATCCACCATGGAATCAAGCTAAAGTGCAAATTTTAATTTTTGAAAAACCTGTTATCATTCAGTATTTGGAATATTGGCTTCCATGCCTGAGTGTGTTATCCATCATGACCTGGAAAACTCGTCCACCAACTTATTAAGCACAGACGCATTCAAGTATAAACCCCTGCCTTCCCATGATGCACCGTTTCGTGCTAGTACACGGGCGACGGCGAACCTTCCTTCTTTGATGGCCCACCAGATTGCACTATGTCCTTCCATCCGATGGTTGATGTCCTTGGAGGCTGCGCAGATTTGGTTGAGGACATCTTCCCAGTTTGATTCGCGGCTTGCGTTGCTCAAGAACCATGCTGTGGCTATCGCGAGGATGGGGGGGATCTGAGTGCCCCCGGGTAGCGCATCCACCCGTGCGCCGGCTTTCAACAAGCGCCGTGCTATCTCGGGCCTATTGCTATTGATCGCCTCTGTCAGCAGAAGGTAGGTTTCGGTAGTTCCGTGTACCGTTCGTGTTGGGTTTGGGTCGGCCCCAGCGTCTAAAAGCGCCTCCACGATCTCGATATGGCCAAAGCGAATGGCAAAAGCAAGAGGACAAATTTGTGGATCCTTGAGTGGCGAAGACACAGCGGCTCCTTCATCAATCAGGTATTGTATTGTAGAAAAGAGGTCTGGAATAATAACCCGTGGCCAGGCATCCCGCCACCCTCTATCATTGGGCGACGCAACTCGAAGACTTGCTACGGGCTGATATGACGCGTCAGCATCACATATCAAATTCACGAGGGGCCCGCCTCCATTATATTTCATGTTCCCGTTGATATCGGCTCCCAGTTGGACGAGAATGCGAGCCTAAATGCACGTTAGAATAAATTTGGATAAGCGAAGATCGAACCAAAAGAGTCACTTGACTTATACCGCTAGGTCGAGGAGAGGCTTACAACAGAGTCGTTGACTGCGTAATGTATTGGAGTCCTTCCCAGCCCATCTAAGGAGTCCACATCAACACCATCCTCTTCCATCAGGAGCCCAGCAATATGAGTATTGGCACGGAAAGCGCAGATATGCATTAGGGTATAACGATCATTCCTGAGATGATAGTAGGGCACCGTCGAGCAAAGATGGCTTCGCGCCGGACATGCTCGGGAAACGAACAGTTGCAGTTTGTTGTTATCGAACAACTGGTTCAATACCTGTGGCGCGTTTTTTCCAGTACTTCGAATCGCAGCTATGGCCATCTCGTAGGTCCTCTGCATGCCATACCAACAACTGAATTGAAGTGCAAACGGTACACTGTTCTGAGGGCAGCTGATAACGTCCTGTATATAAAACCGAGGTAAGATTCTTTCGCACATCATGCGACAAGTAGTAGCGAGTCTGATGCCATCTTGGGGGGATGCTTTGTCCAAGATGGAACCGAGCAGTCCGTTCGGGAGTCCTGTGATTGTGGTTTAGTATTTTGAAAGTCATAGTCAGTGGAGTGGTGTCTTGAGAAGTTGGGCTCGGAGAAAAACACTACAGTACTATTCTCCCCATATATCACCTTTTAACCAGCACTTTCCGATCGGATCTTGAGCAGTATGCGCCATACTGACGTTGATGCCACGGGAGCCAGTGCTATATGCTATCAAACTGTTTAGTGAAGTAAGTTTCCAAACAGCTCAAAAATGCTTTCCAATCTTTTGGACGTCGGACAAGGCGGAAGCGAATGGTGTACTTATAATTCACGCCACGCGGCCGTACGTAAACTACGAGTATCCTACTTTGGCTTTGCTGATTGTTGATGAACTTCAACACCACGCAGAAATTGAGTCCACTATGGAGGCTGTTGAAATGGGTCTTGATATGGCGCCGTTTTAGCTCTTAAACGTAAGTTATGGGTCTTAAAGGCCTTTGCTGTAGAACTTGTTCCGTATACTGAACAGTCTGTCTGGAACAGTATCTCAATTTACCGTAATAATCAAGTCTAGTAGGGTAGGGTCTGCAATTCGAACTCAAAGGGCGAAAAACACCTTTTAGGCTCAGGAGGAGTTTTATCTGGGCTCATCGAGTTGCCGCTGCTGTTTTCAGGTGATGCAAGTTCAGTTCTGGTACAGCGCTTTCTTCACATTAGGCACTTGAACTATGAACGCCCGGCGCCGGTTAGTGTCTCGACACAAATACATTACCATAGAATACTGTCTAAGTGGAGCAGCTGAAGTAAATATTAGCACGAAGACAGTCACTTCCGCTGAATATGATCGGTATGAGAAGGAACTGAAGTTACGTCCGTATAACCTACCGCCCGAAACGAAAGCGCAAGATGTGCATCCACCACTCAAAGACGAAGGAAAGGGAAGGAAAGGACACAAAGACATATATAAGAGGGGCTTTATATTCAAGTGGCCATAGCCGTGAATATACCAGGAAGTGAGGCATATATGGGATACAGTTCGTCATCGCACATCAGACCATGAAGATTACCAAAGTCAGCAACCGGAAAAGACAAGGTTGGCAGTTTAAGTGCAAGGCGATGCTCGCTAATTACATCAGTTCGTCAAGTAAAGTTCCTGTTAGGCATTGATTACTAACATTTTCAGCCTAGCACATTGGCGGCAGATTAATCCATCCCAAAGTTCATTTGATCACTACGGAAAAGGAGGCATACGGTCGAATACAAAGGCCATCAGAGACGTCGGGCAGCGCCTCGTGTTCATAAAGATTCTCGTCTGTTGGTCCATTGATGGCGGAGGCAGGTGCTTTGCCGTTTTTACTGCCCTTGATGAGGTGGGCAGGGACGGCCGATATGCGCTGCTCATTTCCGTGCACGAGGTAGTCGGAGAAGGCCACGACGGTTTCCTTTAGCGTGAAGAAGACGGCGATCTGGTTCCACGTGCATTTCGACATGGCTTGATATAGTTTATACGGCACATACCAGGCCAGCAAGTCATGATAGAACAGAAATAGTTGTGGCCTCGCGTGTTGATGCGGCTGCAAGAGCCGAGTCAAATAATAGGTGAAAACAAATAAGGAAAAGGGGCCGATTGAGTAGCATACCGCGTAACTCTTCTTCCAATCCCGGCGAATCTTGGATGCTTGTTATATAAAATTGTATTTAATATCCAACGCCCAATGGCAATGCCATGTTATCAGCGGATGTTTCGAATGCATCGGAATTCGGTTCAGCACGTGTGTTATTCCGATTTCGGAATAACTCTAGACATAATAGATTAGAAAGCACGAAAGCACTCAGGAATAGAGTTGAACGCAAGAATATGGTAGCGACGAACCGGGACCGCCCATATCGGCGACGAGCACCTTGGATACTGGGCATTTCTCCGTCTCCGCCGGTTTTCTGATAGACTGCTGCACCGGAGCTTCTGATTGTTCAGATGATTTGGACGGAGTAGAGCCAAGTTCGGGGACAATTTTCTTGCCCATCGATCGGCTGTGACGCTCTGGAGTTTAGAATTTCAGTGATACAACTCGCCGAAATCCAGGTCGCACCACTATTATGATGGTGCACTGGCTAGTGAGCATGATCACCCCCTTAGCCGCCGCTAGTTATTCAATAAGCATACCTTTCATTACACAGGGTGGAAGTAGGCTTCTACACTTATAGATCACATAATATTCCCAAGCCAGCAGATGGAGCCGTCACTCATTCTTCCTGCGTAAGATAGCCTATAACAACGTCCGCTTGTATTGGTGCATCACTACAAACCAACTCTTCAACAAATGTTGGTGACCGAGCCAAAGTGCACACGACGTTGACGTGGAAGTGCTGGGCGGGATGTTATCTCGGCATTGTGTCTTGTGACTGCTAGGTTTCGAAGCAGTTGTTCCTCGATTTCTTCCCGAGTGGTGTCCGCCTTCTTTGTCCCACCATACGATTGTATATTTTGCTGGCAGCCATCATAGTGCGAGCGGGAATGAACAGCTCGAGATTCATTTGTTCTCTTCCTGGCTAGATCGTCGTATCTACCTCCAATATCTACGAGGACATACCGAATCGAGCTATGTCGATGGTGCGGGTACATCCTGCGGGTGCGGTTTCTTAGCAGAGTCCGAGGAAGAAAGCGAACCTAGACTCACGCCGCTTAGTCCTACGAATAGTGGACATCATACGCCTGACTATTTTAGACGAGCGGCCGCGGGATACTAAACGCAGCCGCGACTACGTTTTCTCTCTATGCGTCCGAGCAAGCAGCTTAGGAAAGTTGGACTGCTAACTCATCATATTAGCAACAGTTCGAAGCACCTTACGGCAGACGTGGAATAATCTGGGGACCGAGCAGAAAGTCCCAATCCCTGTTTACAGTTGCAGTGGCACGGTTCATGTTGTTTATATCATATGATTAGTAATAGAAGAGTATCACTGCCTCTTGGGCACCGCTTCCGACTGATGGTTGACATAAACACAAGGGCCGAGCTTATGCAACGAATAAAAATCAGCAGCAGAGGAGGATCTAGTACTCGGCGACCTCGACGATGCCATTGATTATGCGCGACAAGCTCTGCGCTTTGCTGGGCCAAATCATTCGGAATGGGCCAATTGGCTTAGGGGGCTCAGCCAGTTTCTGGGTATGCGGTTCACTATGGGTTCAAAGAACCCGACGGACATTCAAGAAGCAATCGACCTCAGTAGACAAGCGGCTGAGGCGGTTGATCGCGATGACATGAGGATGCGCACGGCGTTGGCCAATGTTCTGTCAAATCTACTGAAGGAAAAGTACGAGCAAGATGGCGAGGCTTCCAACTTGGGCGAGGCCGTCGATGTTGTTAGACAGGTTCTTCAAGGTGGTCTTTCAGTAGATCATCCATCGAGGGGATATTTGGAATTCGGCTTGGGTGACGTGCTGCGTGCGCGATTTCACCACACTGGAGACGCCACAGATTCGAAGAAATCCAGAGAGGCTTTCCAGCGAGCATGGTCGTCGCAGAATGCTCCACTGTCGGTTCGAATTCATGCTGCAGCTCGGGCTGCCGAGCTTGCCATGGAGCATCTCGAGAATCAAAATTCTCCGGACTCGTCAGTGCTACTCCGATATCGGACCGAAGTCTCACCGGACCTCGACCATGCCATTAGGCTTCTCCATGCTGTGAGTCCCCTATACATACAGAACTTTACGAAGCAACAAACTCTCAAGCGATTCGCTGGCCTCGGGGCCCACGCCGCCGCCGCCGCCTTGAATGCAAGGATGGAGGCCTCGTATGCCTTGCAGCAGCTGGAGCTCGGGAGAGGCATCATCTCTGGCCTTGTCCTTGATCTCCGGACCGACTTGTCATTCCTCCGAGAGAAACACCCAGAATTGGCGGATCAGTTTTCCAAACTTCGCAACATATTGGATTCTGGTTGTACCACTCTGTCGCCGACTGGGTCGTGGGATCGGGTGCCCAAGCCCCCGCCGAGCGGAGAAGGACTTTGAATCCCTTCTCACCCAAATCCGCAGCGACAAAGGCTTTGTGAGATTTTTGATGCCGCCTACCGTTGAGCAGCTCATGGAAGCGGCCGACCAGGATCCTGCCGTCTATGAAGACCTAGCCTGCAACCAGGCTTCAGGAGTGGAAGGCCATGGTATTTAGACAATACACTCCTTCACCCCTCCTACAGGCAATAAGGGCTTGGTTCGGATTCAGCTAATAATTAACTATGGCACTTCTAGGGGCTCTGGTTTTCTCTCCTTCTTCTCCATCTGGGAGGGCGATTCGTCAGGTTTGTATACACCTAGCCTGGCATCCTCCAGGCGCCCTTTCTATCCCATAATCGCCATATCCTTCAGGAATGTAGTTATCCGTTGGGACGATATGCATGCCTTTGTTGGTATGCGTGTGACAATATCCATCAACCATTGTACCTCGTGGATCAACATTCCATGAATCAACGAGAGGTCGGCTGACTCAGCTTCAATCAATCCACTGAAAGGAAAATTGATGGATGTGTATGGATGAGGAACCCTGAACTCTACCAGGAAAACATATACGGAAATTGTACGACCGCCTCTCGTGGAAAGAAGCCAGTGCCCTGGCCCAGCTCCAAGCGGGAATGGCCCGACTGAACGCATACCTCTATCGAATTCAAGCATCACCGACGGACCAGTGTGAATGCGGGCAAGTGAGAGAGACAGTAGAGCACTTCCTCTTCCGATGCAGAGGTTGGAAAGCATACCGAATAGAGGTGCTACAATGTACGGAGACCCACAGGAGTAACTGGTACTTTTATTTAGGTGACATGTCATCGCCAGACGGTAGGTTTTGGTCTCCCAACATGGATGCTGTTCGAGCAACTATATGGTTTGCTATAGCGACAGGCTGACTGGACGCATACCAGTCTTCCCGCCAACATAACACTAACCACCCCGTGCCTCGTACAGCAGGGGCCGCTTCAGCTGCCGAGGATAGGATGCTGAAAACCTGAAGAAGGGCCTTCGAGCTGGCTTGCTAGGAAATGCTAATAATGCACACCGTAGAGGAAAGTACTGACGGAAAAGGAGTGACATAAGCCGAAACTGGAGTATGTCAGGGCGTTGGGTGACAAGGAGACGATTTAGGATTGTATCATAGATTAGCGATAAGTTAGTTGCTCTTTCGGCTTCGCCGCCCGGATGTTAATAAATTGTGTGTGTGTGTGTAAGCCAGACTGACTATCTGGTCACACCACATTCGTGGTACGAAGGCTCCACATCTGTCTTTAGCGGGCACAGTTTACACGCCAAATGGTGACTCTAGTAATTGATAAGATTACGAAGCTATTTCTGTCTTTCTACCATCTCCTTTATTCGTTTCGATCGTCGTACAGTACGCCGTTACATATTCCAGTTTTGAGTTCCCGTTGACGGATTCGTGCGGACCGGCGGAGTTTGTGACGGCTGCGTGGCGATTCCTCACGATGTGCAGCTCTGTTCCCTTTCCGAGTCTGCTCGGATTCTTCGTAGAGGCCGTCCTGGGCCTGACTCTGGATCCATTTTCCAACCTCGTCCGCATCCCGCTCATTGTTTCGGGGTTTAGCGACCTGGTCATCTTGTTCGGAGCTCTGCAGAGGCTGTGTTGGGTAACACTCGTGCTCGTTTATTTCGCTGGGCCATGTTGGTAGTTCCTTATACCGCGTTGAGCTGGCGACAGAAGTTGGGGTGCCAGGCTCGACAAGTTCCTGGCAACCTTCCATATGCTCGGATGGGTTGGACAGGTTGTCGAAGAAGGCCTGCTGAAAACTATGGACTCGTGAGAAAAGAAACCTATGAACGATATCAAATGGCTCACTTCATATCGTTCAATGATCTTATTCCGGTTATGGCGTAACAGCACCAGCTAGGTAGCGACATTATTGACGACGTAGCCCTGAATAGGCTTTTGCCGTGTACACTATAACTATCCGATTCGGGTCACAGTAGGCACATCTAGCACTAAAAGTCGACCTAGGTAAAGGTTGGCTCCTGTCTCAAAATTGCCAAAAAACGCCATAGTATAGTTGCAGTTTTCCAACTCATATAGATGGGCATCTCGTCAGATCTGCATCCTTAGGGCTTAGGTGAGTGAGGAAAGTCGCAGTGTAAGAATCATGGCAACTGGGTTGGATCCCTCATGTCAATCAGGTACCAAACGAGCCATGACTACGACCGCGCTTGCACGACTAAGCCTAGACGCTATAACCGAAGACATGACGTCCATTTTAGCACGTACTACCCACGACCTCCTCTCCCACGTAACATCCTCGGATGCAGTTGGCATTCATCAAGCCTCCAGGTGTTGCTGAAGATGGACTGGAGGCGTCTCCGATAGTTCAGTGGATAGCGAGGCATTATTGCTTCAACGTTTCATTTCCCATCTGGTGAAGGTCTCCAACACCAGTTCGCTTACATTGCTGGCCACCTTGGAGTATTTACACCGCTTGAAAGGCAAGCTCAGGTTGGCGATACGAAAATTCAAATGTACAACGTACCGTATCTTCCTAGCTGCGCTGATAGTAGCGAATAGGTATCTATACGATTGGTCGCCGAAGAACAAGAAGTGGGCCAAATACAGTCGCTGGTCTTGTGGAACGGTCCGTTTCCGGTTCACTCTACCGGATGTCAACTTGATGGAGGCCGAGATGTTGTCCTTGCTCGAATGGCGGCTAGTCGTCACTGAAGACGACTTCTTCCGCGTTCAGATGACATCCTTGAGCCCAGGTGAAAACAAACTACCAGATTCGGTACAACAGTGTTCACAGCTGGGCTGATAGCCATAGCTAAGGACATAGCTCAAACACGAGAACGAATTATGGACCCAGTAGAACTGCGAGTACGGCGATACTCGGCTTGGGAACAGAAGGAATCAAGACCAATATGAGGCTGAGGTGAGCGTGCCTCAAGAGCATAATCTAGCATCATCCTCTTTGACTGTGTTCAATAGAATGACTCTCTTTGGCTTGCACCCAGTCATGCCATTTCTCCTGTGTGTCTGTATAATTTGATACCCCGAAGATCTATACGAGGCGGTCTCCCTCAGGTAGCCCACGCCCAAGTCCCTGCGCCCATGCATATGGACTAAGGAAACATTACCTTCCATGGCTGACTTCTGTCCTGGAGAGCCGAATAAAGCCGCTATTGGGATCACAAACAGACACACGTAGCGTGATCTGGCACGATCATATTGAGGTGGTGTGTTTTATTCGGCGCAAATGCCTGCTCGATTGATAGACAGCTCTTGAGGATCGATTCGATGAGCAATTACGGGTACACGACGGGAGATAAAGTTTAGCCGTAGGCCCCCAATGGGAGTGGAAGGCTTGAGAAACAAAATAGGACGCGATCTGGCTCCAGAAACCCAAAGGCTACGGTAGCAACACTTACTCAAAGGTACCCCTTAACAATATCCTCGGTTCTGAGCTGGCTCTGGCGGCAGGCGTTCAAAACAGGCGCTTTTCAACTGTCTCCAACCTAACAGGGCATAAATGCACCGTATATAGGATGCATTGCATCTCTCATCGAAATCATGTATTTTACTGCTACAAATATTCGAGACTGTAGAGATTGACCCCATTTCGTTCACTGTCTCCAGAGAGATGGTAGAAAGACCCTATAAACATCAGTCACAGAAGCCTCCATACTCCCCGACCCTGGTCGACATTGAGATCCACAGACTTGGGGGCATGACAACGGCTTTCGACATGCACCCGACCACCTGCAGAGCTTGAAGACACCTACGACCGAACATGACCGCTTGGTGGAGCTATCACGAGAAAACGGGAGACTACGGCAAGAGGCGTTGTACTTCCGAGGGCTGAGCAGAGAGGTCACTCCGCTGCTAGCCGTACTGCGGTATCATATCGACGGGCTGTCCACGACTGTGCGGAAATGCAATGAGAAGATCGAAAAGGCCAATGCGCAGTGGGAGGCAGAGGATAGTAGCAGAGTGAAATGACGAGTGGAGTACTACATGGACGTCGTACAACAACGTTAGGTAGGCTCGAGTTTGGCTTTCAGGGTCTAGTAGAATGGGTTCAACGATGTCTAGTGCAGTATTTTCTGAATAGACTGTGGCCATGGTTTGGGGCTTACTAAGAAATAAGGCGAGTTACGAAAGAGGAGTATCTCCTCAGGTCAATGGCCTTTTCTTGTAGTATACTATCGCGGCAGTGGCGACGCATTCGTGGGCATCACCTAGACGCACAGGAAGATATCATCGCTGGGGCCACGTACGAATACGACAATAACAGCCTGCAGCTGATATCGTACGACACGACTGTTATGGTCAAGGCGAACATGGACTACTTGAGGTCCTAAGGCTTAGGAGGATCCATGTTTTGGGAGGCTAGTGGGGACCGGAACGACGCTGAGAGCCTCATTCGAACAAGCTATTTGTCACTCGGTGCGCTTAGACAGAGCCAGAACAATCTGCAGTATCCGGACAGTACATATGCAAATATTGCTGCTGGCATGCCCTGATCGGGAGGAGCCAAGATACACGTGGTAGACTGATACATACCAAAACCCAAGATTTATGACCCTTTAAAAATGACAGTTAAATTGTGTTGAATAATAATCAAGGTTTTATCCCATCAAGAGCCCCCATCAAAATAGAACCGCTAGCATAAGAGTGTTAGAATTCTCGAGCCGTTGCTGGATACCGAAATTAGAATATTCAAGAACCGTAGCAGGTATTCCTGGCTGAGGGACGCGTAGCGTGTCCAGGTCCATTTTCCACGTTCGGGACTCTCCAATCCGTCGATGGGGCCAATTTAGTTCCCTTGCATGCCATGTCTAGCCTAAAGACCTGGTGGATAGGGGGGAGAGAATTGAGTCCACGGTACCCTATCGGTAAAGTTGCCCAAACTAAACTAGGAGGCTAATGAAAAGTCAGAAAATCCGATCTCCCGGAAGAACCCAGTCTATAGCTTCAGTGGCACAGTTGTTGAAAGTGCCTCGTGTGAGCCAGCAAGTGCGCCACGACCAACAACGGGACGCGGTAGTATTCAGTCCGGTTCTGTCCCCATTCGCTCTGCATCTGCTGCAGCGTTGGCTTTGCTCCTTTGGACCGGCGGCGACATCAGCAGCTCTGCATCCTGAGGTCTACATCTGCCCTACCGCAGCTTAACCAGTCTAGGCTGTACATTTGAGATGCCTAGAACCGGCTACGAAGAAGTACTTCCTGCTCACGCAATAGGCTGCTTCGTAAGTTGAGCTGCGTCTAAGTCACGTCCGTACAGTAGCCATCGAATTACCTATGTCGTCGTCTTCCGCTTCCGAATCATCAAGGAATGTGTTGCAGTGAGCTGACATTGCCGTGGCTGTCCTTCTCGATACGCTGTCTATATATGCCAATTTCGTTTGAAAAGATGTTTTGGATGAGTTAAAAAAGCTCAGGTAGGAAGGAGAGGTGGAGTGATGGAAGCCTTGTGAAGTTCTACTATACTACAATCATTACATACTTTACGGCCAGATGATTTCGGCTGCCCTCGAATGTTGGGAGTATGTCGTAAGGGCTGAGCTAGCTTACAGCAGAAAAACCCTTTCTCAAACTCATGCAACCGTCACCCCCTGTTAAGCTTGTCTGGCCGAATGGATGGGTCGCTGCTAGCTGCCATTGATCCTGGCCTGCCAGGATAGAGACGATACCGCTGCTCAGAGGGTACGAAGCAGTGAGTAGCACAGGCTAGGCACGATACAGTGATCCCGAAGCGGCTTGCGTGTTTGCTCGTGGCGTCCCCACCACGGTCGTGAGCCGACCACACGACTGCAGAGACAGCCGTCGTCCCAGGTATCCTGTCAAGACAATCAGGTACCGTTCTTACGAAGGAAGTAAGGCTGTCACGACTTGCGGGCGTTGGTTCGCCTCTAACGTCGGGGACCCATTTTTCGCGCCCCCCCTGCTTTCGCGCCCCTGTTAACCAGTCCGTTCAAATCAACCCCTTCAATTCAACGTCGCCTATCTAGCTCGTCCTTACTGCAACAACTATACAAGAGCCAGCCTCACTAAGTTCACTATCGCTCTCTCCATCAGAAGTAATTTCAGCTTCTCCAACGGCCATTTGCGTACGCTGTATATCTTCGATTGTAGCGAACCTCGAATTCGGGCTCAAATCCACCTTCCTCCGTTTCCCCGGCCTTGCAGCCTCCAGTTGAGCCTGGAGTGCTTCAACCTGCCTCTCCAGAACGGGCACCTTTACGTCCTTCTCATCGAATGCTTTCCGGACCTTTCGGGACAGTTGACGTTGTGTAACTGTATTCTGAAAGAGAGCGGGAAATTAGATTCCAATGTCGCCTCTTACAAGGCACCCAAGCCTGGATCAGAGTGTATACCACCCATGAATTTCGATGAGTGGCCACATCCACCTTCACAACATGAGCGCAAGAGGTTACACACACCGCCGTGTATGGCCCTTTCCAACGTTCAACCTCGCCCGGACGAGATGATGTTGTCGCCTCTGTCGCCTCACGGCACAGACGTACCATACGCACGTCACACCACGGCTGATGTCTACTCCAGTTACATGGCCACAACGGTGCCGTGCGCACTTCCGTACATATCACACTTCATCGATGCTATCAATGGGGAGAGCTATCCCAGAGAAGAGGCCTTATATTCGTCCATGAACTACGGCTACATACAGGCCATGGAAGTTCCTGGCCCTACTAGGGCTCATTAGTTGTTCCTGGGGCAAGGATCAAAGCAGCCGAATCTGGCGTCAAAATTGAGGACAGAAGTGGGATGCTAGGCTTGGTGTAACGGCACATGGGTTTAGTACCGACGTAAATTTCATAGGAGAATCCAGATTTTAATTTAAGTCTCCGCAGCATTCAATATCCTCACGACCGATGTGAACTGGCCATGCAAAAGTTATGAAGTCGCTTAGAGTTTCAGAGAACATATCCTGCATGCACCCGATCATTGTCCCGAAGGATCTAGATGCCCCCACCTGACTCCATATGGCAGCTACACCACCCATGATATCAGTCATTTCCATCGTATCGGCAAGTATGTCACGAGCTATGGCCCGGTTGAAGGCCTCGGCATCCCTCGGCCAGCCATCCATACGCACAAGCCAAGACGCCCTGACCATCACGAAGCTATTTTCACACTCCGTACCGGCTCGTCGGTATGATTATTCGCCTCCTATACTAAGGAGAGACTGTAAAGTGGTAGGGTCCGACTCGGGTATGGAATCGAGAAACTCAAGAAACAAAGCGTGGTCCATGAATCGTGGTAGAGGCCTCTCTGCGGTTTTTGGATGACGAGTCACGCCGTCGATTGATGCCGTAGGCGAAACTGGCTCGCGCGCCAGGGCTTGTTCTGTCGGATCGAGGAACTCCGGGCCCTCTGGTGAAAGCATAGCGCTATGTGATGCGAGTCCATCACTCAATAAGGGGGTTTCCAATTCAGAAAAGCCAGGTTCAGACATGATATGTGGCAGTAAGAGCTACATAGAAAGTTGTACAGCGGCTCCGCTCGTCCAACCTAGGGAATAACATCTTTGCGGACTGACGTCGTACTTTGTGCAATGGATTTGACTTCGGCATCGCAAGGACCATCTGAGAGCGCAAGCACGTTACTACGTTCCAATGAGTCTTCTTGACCAAACAGAATACTAAGCCGGGAGAGCTCAGGCCAAATGGCAAGTTCATTTGCGCCAAGATTAAGTCTTGTGGCATGTGGGTTGGGTAGCAGAACCTCGTCGTGTGCCTCAGGGAAAACACCAAGGCCTAAATCGAGGATCCAGAAGGAGCCATCTCGGTCGCCCTTAGAAACCTGTTCCCCTATTTACTCATGGATCTTGCACTCTGCCGTCATATTGAGCCATGTACATCAGGGAGTCACGGGAGCAGAAGGGATAGCAGTAGCGTTTAGAGCGTTCGCTAATGGATTGGACCTAAAATATGCTTCAAGATAAGCATAGACAGAGCTGCCGCTTGTGATATATTCGTACTTATACCTGTCACAAGCATATCATCTCGTGGCAGGCTTCGAGATATTCGGAGAGGGTCGTAAGGCGGTTAACCTTTTCTGCTTCTTCGGCGCGTTGTCGCTCCAGCTGGCGTTGCTGCTCTGCTTCTTTTTCAATAATGCGTCATTTTCCATATTGATGTTGATTCATCCATAGACTTCCTTGGTCACCATGGTTAAACAGCGATGGAATTTGAAAGAGAAAAGTGTTGGTTCATTTTCGCTGATACAGTTCAAGGTTGAGTGGCCCACTTTATGTTGTTTCTGGATGCCCTACAAAGACAGCGCCAGTTGGTCCACCAATACGGCAGGACGCCAAGCTTGCTCCCTCAGAACGCTATTCCTCTACCAACCAGCAAACGTCGAAACCCTGTCCTTCGTAAGTTCAAGGACGGCAAAGACGATGGGAGACCAGCTGCTTCCCAGTACTGTGGCCGCTGCACAATCCACAGGTCTCGAAAGAAGACGCCAGATGAATCGCGATGCAGCTAGGGCTACTCGTGCACGAAAGGCAGAAGATATTACGCAAATGAAGGCGACAATAGAGGTACTGTGTGATGACATACGGAAGATGAGAGTTGAAATCAGCGATCTGACGCTGCTCGTCATTAAGGCCCATAATCTGCATTTCGCTGGTTCGGAGTCGATTGACCCTGCTTTACTCCCGTCTGCAGGTTTTCCAAACACGTACAATATGGGCGACCTATCCGACCTCTGTCCGCCATGGCCCCGTACGATGGATCCGGCACTTTTCGGAGATGGTACGGGGTGTAGTGTACGATGGCCCGAGGAGATCATTAGCGATAGAGCGAACTCTGCGGACAGTGATGCTAGCCGTGAAGGTATTTGATGATGGACTATAAAACCTCGAGCTATATCAGCATTAGCATTACGAGCTATAAGAAGATTCAACACCAACAGTACAACAGCAACACATGCTATGGCTGATAACGTAATGGACTATTTCTCCGCTCTTCTGGAGCCTGGAGATTTGTTTACATTAAAGCAAGCCTTTCAAGGACAGGGAAATGCTATGCTGATTGGCCACGATCTTCCCCGGCTCGATTGTACAGCTCTAAGCACCCCAGCAGACGAATCGTCCCCGATACACCTTATCTTGACTTGGTACGGAGAGGGGCACAGCCTCTTCCTGAATCCCAACCTGAAACATAAAAAGGTCATGCCATTTCGCAACGTTTGCGTAGTGCTATGAATAGCTCCGCCATCCGACCTCTTTATCTTCAATGTTGACAAGTACTCCAATTACGTCAGGAACGACCGCTCGACAAACTTGGTTAACTTATTTGACGAGGCGCCCGGGCTTCGCGATATCAAAGTGACGCATGTGGAGGATTGTTGGCTGGGTCGGTTTAACCTCCTTTTCAAAGTGGACAACTTACGTATGCCTAAATTTGAAAGCACTTGGTGGACGCTCTCATCCCCTCAACCGCACAGGAATGGTGTATAGTAGAGGATTGGGTGATGGAAGTTTAGCAGCTAGATATTGCGTTGTACGTTAGAAAATCTTTGTATTTACTCGCTGCGGAAAGAGCCGGCGGACGCAGCTAGTTATTGGTCTCTGACCTCACCGCGCACCAAGCATTCGTTACGCCGGCCTGGTCTGATTAGATTCGCCATAGTCGCCACCGCCCACTACAGCAAGGCAGATACGATTTCCTACCCGTCAGTCTATCCATATATCACCTTGTTTCCCAGGCACTATGGTCAATCCATAATGCGTGCTCAAGCCTAGCTAGCAGTTGGCGTTTTCCTTATGTCTGTACAATATAAATACAGCATCTCGAAGCTCTCGTCAATCTTTTCTGACCACGTTTCCCTCGCGTTCGATGACCGGAAAAGTAGTGGTCATTTCAAGCTGTAGGGCGCCGGGAGGGGTCTGTCAAGCTGTCGGAGAGAGAAGAAGAGTCACAAAAGACCACCAGGCAGGTTCCCAAGCCGAGTATCGGTGTACTGTTTTCCAGCTACGTCACTGCCTTCGAAAATCATCCCAGCTGCGGACGCCGGTCTGCCGAACCTGGTGATGTTTTCTCAGCTGTCCTATGGGGCTCAGGGATGGCACCTGAACGTAGACGAAATCATCTTCAGTGACGACTAGCCGCCATTCGAGCAAGGACAACATCTCGGCCTCCATCAAGTTGACATCCGGTAGAGTGAACCGGAAACGGACCGTTCCACAAGACCAGCGACTGTATTTGGCCCACTTCTTGTTCTTCGGCGACCAATCGTATAGATACCTATTCGCTACTATCAGCGCAGCTAGGAAGATACGGTACGTTGTACATTTGAATTTTCGTATCGCCAACCTGAGCTTGCCTTTCAAGCGGTGTAAATACTCCAAGGTGGCCAGCAATGTAAGCGAACTGGTGTTGGAGACCTTCACCAGATGGGAAATGAAACGTTGAAGCAATAATGCCTCGCTATCCACTGAACTATCGGAGACGCCTCCAGTCCATCTTCAGCAACACCTGGAGGCTTGATGAATGCCAACTGCATCCGAGGATGTTACGTGGGAGAGGAGGTCGTGGGTAGTACGTGCTAAAATGGACGTCATGTCTTCGGTTATAGCGTCTAGGCTTAGTCGTGCAAGCGCGGTCGTAGTCATGGCTCGTTTGGTACCTGATTGACATGAGGGATCCAACCCAGTTGCCATGATTCTTACACTGCGACTTTCCTCACTCACCTAAGCCCTAAGGATGCAGATCTGACGAGATGCCCATCTATATGAGTTGGAAAACTGCAACTATACTATGGCGTTTTTTGGCAATTTTGAGACAGGAGCCAACCTTTACCTAGGTCGACTTTTAGTGCTAGATGTGCCTACTGTGACCCGAATCGGATAGTTATAGTGTACACGGCAAAAGCCTATTCAGGGCTACGTCGTCAATAATGTCGCTACCTAGCTGGTGCTGTTACGCCATAACCGGAATAAGGGAGCGGAATCCACATAAAAGCGCCTTCCAGAAACGGTTCTACACAAGCTTCCCACTAGTACATACCATACAGAACTATGGTCGCACATCGCAGCTTTTCGTCAGGATAGATTATATATGACGAAAGGAAGCATAAAACATGGCAACGCAAGATCTTACATCAGCTCTGAAAGGCTTGGGGATCCGAACACATTGGTCATTGAATCTAGTCGTAGTGCAGGTTCTCTACACTCTACAAACGCCTAATGCTGTATTCCATGGCGTGGTAGCCGAGAACAAGGAGCGTTTGCTGGAGGACGGGCCGAACGTGGACTTGCTCTGGGTATGCGAACGAGATGGTTCTGTGGCCGTATGGCTGGAGAGCCAGCAGCGACCCGCAATCAGGGAGGGCCAATCAGATTATAATATGGATGCGGTGATAGGGCACTATGACACCAGAAGTGGAGTCCTATACTACTCTGTAAAGTGGATTGGGTACGAATGCCCAACTTGGGAGTCGGAGCAGGATCTAGACCAGTATGCTACTTTCCTGGACCATTACTGGGCTACTTTGCAGCATCAAGACTGATTCGATTGAGCGGATTTGTGTCTGGCATAGGGGATGGAGTACTCAGAGGCGGAAGCACTTCTAGCTGCAACCAGCTTTGGTCCATAAGGTGTTCTAAAAACACCAAGGTACCCGCACATCTAGCCAATCAAATGTATGATCTTCTGATATTGACACGCATAAATGCGGCTGGCTGGCTGGATATTTAGGGAGCGGTAGCCTTAGCCCTCCGCGACGTGATTCTCAAGATGTGCTTCCTCTGCGGACATCCGCCCAACCTTTGCTTGACCCGGTCACTTGACCACCATGCAGCACGCCATCGCCGTCTTGACTACACTATCGGCAGCTGCTTCGCCAATGCGCAGCCGGACGAATGCGACAGGCTGCCAGGCTGCGACCCTCGGCAACTATTCTTGGGAGACCAGGAACTTCTACCACCAGGTGTTGAATGCACGGGGACATCTCAGCTTAAACCTGTCGAATCCCGTGTTGTTGCACGCATCTCAATGTAGCGCATCGGATAGCCAGCCGTTTGGCGGCTTCTATGGTACCATTCCCTATAAGTGCGCCGATGGAACAGAGGGTACTACTGACTAGGAATTGTGTCGACGCCACCTCGCCGTACGCCATCCTCTCGCATACGTGGGGTGACGACCAGGCGGTCACAATTTAGGATGTGAAGGAGGGCACAGGTCAGCACAAAGAGGGCTATCATCAATTCCATGTTTCGCTGGTACCAGAACGCTGCCTGCAAGGTGCTGATCGCCTCGGCTCTCTCCATCTCGTCCTCTTCAGCCGATAGGAGACTCCGAGGCCGTGGCCCTATTGCACCTTAAGAGACTACGCGACACACACCACCATGTTTTCGTCGCCAAGGCACACAGCCTTCCTACTTATTGTTGATTACTTACACACATTTTAAATTGTTCAATCCGCTCCGCCATAAGATCCGCATCCGCCAGCTTCACGGGTTTAGTTCGCATAATTACCTTGCGGCTCACGAACAAGAGGACGAAGAGGACCAGACTGATGTACGCAGCGAAGAAGTCACTGGCGCTCCAGTTTATGATGGCGGTGAAGCCGTTTGTGAGCAAGATGAGCACGCAGAAGAACAGACCAAAATACGACAGGTAAGGCTGCAGTGGAGCCCGGTACGGCAAGATCTCCCGTGAGGAACCATTAGCCGCGAGGGCCTTCATGAAGCGTAGATGGCTGATGGAGATGCAAGACCAGGTAATGAAGCCAGCAATTGCAGTGACATTCAGCAGCCAGTCAAAGACGTCGCCTCCGCTCTCGGAGAGGTTCATGTAAGCGAGGAGACCAATGGCCGAGGTAATGCTGACGGCGATGTAGGGAGTGCCTATCTTATTGGTGCGTCGGATAAAAGCGGGCGCGTGGTTCTCATTGGTCAGGGCAACGAGGATACGGCTACCAGAATACACGTTGGAGTTGGCGGCGGAGAGCACGGCCGTCAAGAGAACCGCGTTGATGATGTCAGGAAGAATCTTGACGCCCGCTAGTTTGGCGGCAATTACAAGGGGCGATGCGGAGGCGTCAGTCTTGCCGAGGCTCAGATCCGGGTTGTCGGAGGGCACTAGAAGGCCGATAAAAAAGATGGTCGAGACGAAGAGCGATAAGATACCCCAGAAGGTCCAGCGGACGGCCGAGGGGACGGCCTTCGCGGGGTCGGCCGTCTCACCGGCACCAACGCCGACAAGCTCGGCACCCTGGTAGCTGAACCCGGCGGTGACCAAGACAGACCAGAACCCAACAAATTTTCCGGTGGCACCGGTTACGATGAACTCGGCAAAGGGACCCGGATAAACCCAGTTTGCGAAGCCGATGTAGCCCTGATCGCCTGCACCGGCGTTGATGCAGATGGCAAAAATGACGAAGCCGACTATGGTCACGACCTTGATGCTGGAAAACCACATCTCGAACTCGCCATACCAGCGGATGGGCAGGAAGTTAATGGCAGTAAAGACGACCCAGAATATGGTGATGAAGATGGCGATGCTGAGACTGGCGTCCCAGTACTGGATGATGAGGCCGGCGGCAGTCAGCTCCAGGGCAAATGTAACGGACCAGTTGAACTAGTAGATCCAGCCCATAGCGAAGCCGAGTGAGGGATCAACGAAGCGGGAGGCGTAGACGGTGAAGGAGCCGGGCACAGGGATGAAGGAGGCCATCTCGCCCAGGCTCGTCATGACTGAGAAGACAATGACTCCGACGAAGATGAAGGCGATGAGGCAGCCCACTGGTCCCGCCGTCGCAATAGCCTTGCCGCTTCCCAGTAACAGACCGGTACCTATGGTACCGCCGATGGCGAGGAACTGCTGATGACGGGCCTGCAGGCCACGCTTGAGCTCCGCGCCACCAACCTCGACGTCCTTCCCAGGGCTGTTAAGCTGGGCTGTGTTCTCATGGTAGGGGGCCTTAACTCCATCGTGCTCGTTTGGTGGCCTCTTTTCGCTGATCATCATGGTCATGACAAATTTGGGAAGGGAGAAGGGTTGAGTTGGGAACTAGTCCTTCTCACGTGCACACAGACAACCGGTGGGACGCTAAAAAGAACCAGAGCACTGGGGCAACACAAGGTACTCTGTTCCTTGTTAGTATCGAGAGAGAAGGAAATACGAGGAAGATTTCAGATTAAAGAGGCAGAAACCGTGCGATGCTCGATATGGTAGTCGTTTGGCTCACTTTACTCGATGATTCCCATTCGCGAGATTAAGGCCGAATAGAGCAGCCGTTACCGACCATAGCAAAGGAATAGACTCGGTGGGTGCTCCATAAGTCAATGAAATTTGCATCGCAGGACCCCACGCACAAAACGGGGCGTGGGTCTTCACTTCTGTCAAAAAGGACATGGCTAGGAGCCGTTGTGTGCGTGTTCGACTATCGAAAAAGTTTTGCTTGCCGGCGCGATCCGCGGAGATAGCCAGCAGATGCTCGGCCGGGAGATCGTCATTGCGGAGCAGATGGACCTACATCTGTTCTGGACAAGCGGCCACATATCATCAAACCTCTCCCCATCAACCAATCGCGCACCCCTAGACCGCCACAATTCGCATCGAGAATCCAGCCATGTCACGGTACCGGACTTATCTATGCCCAGTGCGGGTATCTTAGAGCAGAGAACCATTAAAACCCTGGGCGAGCAGCTGGTGCTTCTTGTGCTCGCGTTTGGACTCCTTCTCTGACGAGTTCGCGGGAGTGCAATGCACTTGCGTCTCGAGACTTATATTGCAAGACCATAACTTCCTAATCAACATCGAGAACCACCTTGAACGACTTGACGTATGATCGGTGTCAATAGCGTTGCTCTCCCCGATAATGGCAACATGATTCAGGGTACCGGTGGCAACTGAGGCAGAAAGTGGGACACGATGCATTCTTGCATGGACTGTTAGCATGAGACTAGGTAGTTTGTCTTGTTTGCTTTAGGGGTTTAAGTCTTAGGCTGTTAGTTGTGGCACTAACCATCTGTGTAAATAGTGGCGGTGATCATGAGAATGTAATTCGTTCATGCTCAACTCTTTCAATTCTAATTTCATACCTAAAGTCAGTTCTTTCCATCCCGATAGTAACAGACACTTGGTATCGTCACTGTACCACTTCAAGTACTCATCTAAGGTTATCTAGCTTCGACGTTACACCGAACTAACTCGTGTGGCCCATCGCTTATCTAGATCTTATCGGATAGACCCGACTTATGGATTGCACTCTTCACTTGGCACGGCACTCCAATCCGCATTCCTGATCTATCGAGATGAGTTCCATGATGCTATACATGTTTTCTGGGTGGACAGTGGCCGTGGTTTGGGGCATGCTCAACATGTGTAATAAGAAACAAGTTGACTTACGAAAGAAAAGATTTTATGGGTCAATGGCCTCTTCATTTCATGGTCTATCACGCAGCAGTGGCGGCGCAGTTGCAATGCATGCATTGTATCATTCATCACCTTACATGATGGGATCACACGTATTTTCATAAAATCCTCTAGATTGACGTAGCAGCCTTACATCAAACCCTTCGTGCTCCAAAGCTCCAAATGTCTACAGTGAGTTGTCGCCTTCCCGTGAAGTCGAAGCGGCCATGTCCGACGCAGCAACTTTTTTTTCATTGCCGTTTATGGCTATTTGCTCCATGTGGTCATCTACTGGCTGGAGATTTGTGGGAGACATGGACGAAAGCCAATGACTGACTCAGTCTCATCCGGTGGCGGCTCTGTCGAGGCCTCATTGGCAAAAGAGATAGATCGGTCATGCTCCACTATCTCCAATGATGAGCATTCAGGAAAAAGCCGGCGAGCACAATTACATATAGGCCTCGTAGCTTACCGCGCGGGCTCTGCCAGCTAGATTTAGTGGCTTGCAGTGGAAGGCATACTGGCCGCTTGCGGCGGCCGTTTTGATTCACGTCGCAATACAGCATCATGGTATCGATGTTCAAGAGCAACCTAATGAAGGTCCTATGTGAATACATAGATCTATACTACTACCAGTATCCTAGATATATATATGTGGCAACTAAATGGCGGGGCTACCAGAGGACATTTTCTGTCTGCGTCAGAAACGACAAGAGCAGATTTTTGCCCCGTTCGCCGCCACAGGAATTGGATGCCGGCAGCAAACATCCAGACCAAGACGCGGTGCGACGCGGAAACTCCTCTAGTTGTCAGGTCCGTAGAGCTTCCGCCTGACCTGAAGATGCCACGATGCATCCTGGCAACAGCTGTGCTCTGAGGTACGAAGCCAACAGGGTCGGAAATAGCTTCGGGCAGCATGGTTAGGAACAGATGTATATACTGTAACTGACTTACTGTCTCCTATTACGATCTTGGGAGGTACAGGCCAAAAGAGCGGTTGTAAGAATTTGGGGTACAAAGAAGGTTGACCCGGTAACGCGGGCCTTCACACTCGCTCGTACCTAGTCGGATACATGGAATACATACGTCTCCCAAATGAGTACTCCGATCTTTTGCTGAATCCTACATTGGTAAACAGGTTGGCAACAATCCATTCCGCGTTCCCTGCCCAGTTGCCAAGTGGCGTAGTCAATTGTAGTGCAATGTGGCTAGTGAGCACAGCCACCCCCGTAGTCCGCCGCTAGTAGTCTAATACGCATACCTTTCCTTACGTAGGGTGAAACTATGTTTCTAGATATACATAGGAATCACATATTCCAGCGCCAGTAGATGGAGCCGTCTTTCATTTTTCCTGCTTTGACATAGCCTGCAATGATGTTCGCTTGTATGGGTTCATCACTAAAAACCGACTCCTCAGCAAATCATGGTGACCGAACCAAACCGCACGCGACGTGGACGTGGAAGTGCTGGGCGGGATGCTATCTCGGCATTGTGTCTTGCGACTGCTAGGTTTCGAAGCAGTTGTTCCTCTATTTCTTCCCGAGTGGTGTCCGCCTTGTTTGTCCCACCATACAATTGTATATTTTGGTGGCAGCCATCATAACGTGAGCGAGAATGAACAGCTCGAGATTCATTTCTTCTCTTTTTGAGTAGATAGTCGTCTTTACCTCCAATATCTACGAGGACATACCGAATCGAGCTATGTCGATGGTGCGGGTACACCATGTGGGTGCAGGGTTCCCGCGAGTGTTCTCGTCTGGGCCGACGCGAGTTCTGATTTGTTGGCATGGACTTGTAATAGCTTCTTTCTGCGTATTTTTTGTCTGTAGTAACGCGCGGTCTAAGCACGAGGCAGCTTGAGAAGTTTCCCATCGATTCTGTGCTGGTTGGTGCTGTGCCTAAAAATCTCTAAGACACCTGCGAGCCGATGGTCTTTACATAGATATATCGATGGTCAACGAAAGACCACAGGAAGTGGCTACTCCAGCTCCTCCATGAACGGCTCCGGAGGCCAATATGAGCGGGAATGGGCCTGCAGGTAAGAGAGGACCATCTCTGGATGCTTGGCGAATCCTGTGTACGATGTCCTCGAGCGACTGCTAACTTTAGCAGGCTAAGTCACAAGGGCCGGAATGAGGTCCGCTAGCCAAGCTGAGAGAATTGCCTATACTGGCAGCCGATGCGGCAGAAAGCGAGTATGTTGCTGGACGGCTGGCTTAAGATCATGATACAGTCTCTGATGATGGTGCTTTTTGGAGCATCCCAGTAGTTATGGAACATGTGTACACAGGGCCACACTACAAGCCTACAGTAATTAGCAAGACTTTGAGTTCTGCTTCCACTTGGATCCAACTACGCTAAAGTACTGTATAGCATAAACGGCCGGAAAAGGCCTTCGTCATGGTCATATTAATACACACACCCACACACAAACACAGGCCCTGCTCATGCACAAGGCAACAGTCAAAATAAAAAAGACTCATGGCATCTAGTCAGATCACTCGAGAAACGGCACACCTGGTGCCGTTTGGTGTGTTCAGTGCAGCTATGCACGAGTTCGCAGTCCACCTCTACAATGTCCAGGTCCAGGTCCAGGGACTAGGCGCGGAGAACGTTCAGCTGCAAATCAAGGTAGCAGCGTTGTTGGAGCAAATTAGTGAGATGCAGGCATCTCGTGATCTCCAGGAGCAGGTGTTGAAAACCCAGGCGGATCTCATCCGTGCTCTCGAGAGTGAACAGTGCGGTTATAGTCCGCTTCTCCAGTCACCTACAGTCTGCCTGCCCCAGCCGCTATCCCCAATACTCGAGTCGAACCGGTCGACACCGGCATGCATGACCGAGCCTACCGTGTGCGATGTGGCTGATGTGTCGATTTTGGCCCAATATGGCGAGGAGCCATCCAGCCCTGAGACGACCAAACGGCCAGCAAACGATGACGCAACAGGCACGGCAAAAAGAAGAGCCCCTGTGGAAGACTGGCCCTTACCTGGGTAGCTTCAGTGTCGGAAGAGGCGCGTGGACGAGGCAGGATTGACCGAATCCCAAACCGGAAGTGCACGCCGACTCTTCTAGATGGCTTGGGTGATGAGAATCCAAGGACTGCCCTTTTCACGATGACTCTACCTAGTCGTCCAGCAATGGGAATGAAGTACATGTCACGGTATGGACGGCGATGGTGTTTTCAGCTTTGGCCTCATGTAGGGATTTATCAGGTTGCAGAGCCATCCTGTTTGTTGTATACCGTAATATAGAGCCACCTACTTCACGGAATAGCGACGCGGCATACACACGCCTCAACGACAGACTACATGCCATTTGACGCCTACCGTATGCCATCGCCTATAAGAAGTAACCTGAACTCGTTATGTTGGAGAGTGTGTAGACCACGTAATCGAAGGCTTCTCAATCGCCATCCACCTGTCTCCTGATCTGCGCATTCGATTTACTCTATTTCCCACAGCGACAGACCGGGCCTTGAAGAGACTCGCGCTATAGGTAGCGTCGAGTCCTGGAAAAGCACAGATGGCTGCCACGAAACCCTTCATTACAACAAAGCAAGACACCTTGATCAAGAGTGCTGTAGGAAGCTTATAGAGGCTGTGTCTAGATGATGTCTCCCGCCACCACAGCTAGGAGTACGTTTCGAGGCCTCCTTGACAAAAGAGTATCAGGGGGGCTGTCATCCTTGGCCAACTGTTCCACCTACAAGGCTTTACACGCGGCGGCCTCCCTCCTACATGACTGGAGGGGCCCTTGAAGTGGAATTTGCAGGGGCTCGTCTCTTCCCACTTCGTCGCCCTTCCATGTCAACTGGCAAGTAAGGCCCCGCGGGTATAAAGTCCAGCTATGTGTCCGGTCTCCCCCTCCTGGACTTTCTTGTGTCCTTCTCTTCGTCAGCAAAGCCTTCACCATCATCCTGTTACCATTCCTTCCGGTCATGCCTACACAAAATCGTCCTTTCAATTTTATGGAGCACAAAGAGCTTGGTGATCAGCTCGCACATTGTTGTAATCTAGCCTATGAGTTCGAGAAGTCCGCCGAAATGGTCCAAAAAACACTCAGTGACCTGCCTAGCTGCGGCTGCACTTCGACTGCGACTGCAGATACTTGGTGGAGGAATGCATTGCAAAGATCCCGGATGCCAGCGAGTGGATCAGCGAGCTTGAGTTTCGTGTCGGCAACGAAAAGCCCACGCCAGTAGAAGACAAGCAGAACGATCGTCCTACCTCACCGATGGATTGGGTTTTTCTAGGATGCGTCTTCGGTTTTATTCTATGCCTTATGGGACGAATCCCCTCGGCGGATCGATAGCAGTCTCCATCGGATTGTGGTACAAGCTCAAGATATATCGGAAGCGCAAATGGCACTAGTCATATCATCAATGGCCGGTACACGAGGATGTTGAACTGCCCAAGAGACTCCTCAGTCTAATCATGGCTGGCATTCCTGCTTCCTTCCCCCTTTCGTCGGACCGTCTCGTCCTTCGCAACCTGACAATGAAGGAATTCGTTGCTCAAGAAGACCTTGCCGCCAATGATCTCAACTTCAGTCATGCCCTCTTGGTTCAGACACAGTTCACGGACGACCCATCTGGCCTTGGCGACCTTGACTGTATTGGCGAATGGGCGGGCCACAGATTCGACGTTGCTACTATCGAGGATGTGGACGAAGATGAAGGGTAAGAAGATGTGATTGAGAGGGTGATTGACTTGGCTTCTGCGGTCGAGTGGTGATTAAGAGGTGTATGGTGTATGCGTACAATGAGCACATGCTACTATTTAGGTACCTAAGAGAACAGATGCGTTTCAGCTGCCTATCGTGAACAGGACCAAACTAACCCTAAGCAAAGAGCAACAGAAGCATTTCGGCAGCTACTAAAAGACTACATACATATTTGGAGCAGTGGAATGCGTGTCGTCGACGAAGTCCAGACATGGATCAGGATTCGTGCCAGCTGTGCCAGCCAAAAGCTACCACGAAGAAGACGGCAAGAGTCACCACTCTTGTGGGTCGTATGAGCAGTAGGGCAGTAGTTATGGCGCCGCAAGCGGACAGCGAGAACGCCTCACACGTCCATAATGTACCTACCGTACAGTACTCTCAAGGAAGCCGTAGTAAAGAGTTTGACGAGCGTCACCATGGCGACCGCGGAAGCGCACTTCTACCGCCACCAGCACTAGAAGCATTCGGTACTCTAGCTATGGCCAGGTCCGTTTTCAGACGTCCGGTGGCAAACAGCATGCCAAGGCGGCCGGTAAGCGGTACAAACGTTACGAGAGCCGTTTCTTCAGTACGTACTGTAATACGGCAGGTTATCTACGGTACGCCTGTACGGGACCGTAAGTACGCCGGCGTAGGATTTGACGCAACATGGTTACACCGGCTGCCAAGAAGCACTTCCTAATCGAGAAACCGGTAGCTTCGCAACATAATCAACCCATAAATGGCAGGTCGGGTACTGTACTGTATTGCGCTGGTCACCTCTGGAGACTGGGCCTCGAGGTACGAAGCCTGGAATATCAAAGTAGCTTTCGGTAGCATAATCAGGAAACGATGCAAAACGAGTGTGCTTTACCCAGAGGTACGGGAAAGTACGAACCAGAACAGCAGCACGGGGGATTCGGCGTACGGTGACCCCGAGCTACTACGGGACTACAGACGAGTACAGCCAGATGCATTTCGGCTGCCCTCGAACGCTGGGTATGTCGTAAGGATTGAACTAGCCCAAGCAAGAGGAAAAGACTTTTGCCAAATCCATGCGACTGTCGGCTCCCGTCCAACTTCTCTGGCCAAGCGGATACGAATTCAACCTCAGGCCAGCGGATGCCGATTCAACCTCAGGCTCTGCGCGACATGCTAGGTCGCTTCTAGCTGCCACGGTAACACAGACTTCCAGGAGGCCCCGCTATTCCTGGCATGGCACGTAGAGACGACCCCGACGCTGAGATGATGCGAATCAGTGAGTAGCACAGGTCGGGCACGGTACAGTCATCTTGAAGCGGCTTGCGTTTTTGCTCGTGGTGGCTCGGTCGCTACAGAGACTACAGAGACTACAGGCTACAGAGACAGCTGTCGTCTCCCAAGTCTGACCTCCGCTAAGGTCATTAGATTCAGATGGACCGCTCTGGACGACTTTAAGTGTGACGGCCCTCTAATAGTGATAGTCGATTAACTTGATTATAATAAACACGAAAGTAGGACAAAGTCGACATGTCAGGCGCATCATTAGCAAAATCCAATGTCTATTGGGTGACATGACAATCAAAAGGCGGTCCGCGCACTGGCACGATCCCAAAGCAGCTACGACCTAAACGACCTACTCAGCTCGACTGCTGGCGGGCACAGGCCGACCACCCATTGGCCCGTCGGATGGGGCTTGGGACCAGCTGACCTCGAATTAGCGCCATGCTCCGCCCATTTTGTTGGACCTTTCCTGCTGTTATAAAGACCACTGCCCCCCTTGCGTCCCTTTCTTTGGTGACCCAATCTGTCGGGACACATTCCTCCCTTCGGAATGCCGAGCAACCGACCATCACCGACAATCGAGCAGTAACAACATGCATCACCGAGACGAGATGCAGCGGCATGGTCGATCTACTCTATCCGACGGCTGAGGATTGTGACACGGTTCATGGAGCTGAGGTTACATCGAAAGGACTACATCGACGACAGTTCACTGTGAAAATTAGCAGGTGCGTGGACGATGTGAGAGTCAGTCCATGGTGGGCATGTCTGTCGCAATTCTTCCAAGCCGGTTTCGCACAGGTCTGCAGGTTCCAATTTCTCATCGGGAGGCACGGAACCTCGGGTCGATTGCCAGCGCTCGCTGGGCGGCTTGACGAGGATGGCTATGGCGAAATGCTGGTCAAGGGTGAGCGGCGATTCAACTCCTGCTCGGCCCGAACGAAGGCATGTTCGAGGGGGCTGGGTTACCCCTCTTCCTACCGAATGTGGTGCGATTTCCAATGGTGTGTCAGCGTTTATGCTGCGCTAGCAGAGATTGCGCTTATTTGGGGAAGATTTTGGGAAGATGGTTCGCGAAATCAAGGACAAGATGTACAACAATCAGTAGGTCGCTGGTGATGTCGGGCCTTCATAGCGGGCTCATATCCGGTCTTGCCCAGGGTGCTTTACCCGTGTGCTTTACCAATACGGCAGATGTGCTCTAGGAGTGCTGACGAGACGCGGTGCGTCGGGACTTTTCGTGACGTAGGCGCGTTGCAGAAGTTCAATTGGATATTTTGCCCACTTACCTGTGTCTTTGCCCGTGATTCGGCGCCTCTGCGCGATCGAGAGGTCTAGTCTTCTTGTTCTGCATTCGCTTGTACTGGCGTTCCAAGGGCCAGGCCTCGCTTAGGTGTCCCTTGGACGCTGGATCCGCCTTGCATGCGTCACCAGGACGTGCCAGTCACATACCTGAACTAGGAGCGGGGAAGCCCTCCGCATCCTTGGCGTTCATTGGAACACCCGAATGCGCATGAACGTCTCCACATTGTAGCTCCCACATTGGGTGTAGGATCCGATCAGGTGAGCAAAATCCGATGCGGCAGGTCGGCAGCTGTAGTATCCAGGCAAGACGCTGTGCAGCAGGTGTTGGCCAGTACAATGCCACCTTGTTGCGCCTCAAGAGGTAGTTGGTGAAGGCAAAGATGCTAAACGAGCTAGGACGGGACAGAGCATGGCCACTGCACCATTTTCGTTTGGTGCTCACCTTGTCTCGCGCGGGCGTAAACTCGTCTACGTTGAAGATCTTATGCGGAGAACTCAGCTTGGAGATTCGGTATGACGCCTGGTTTGGCATGACATGGCACTGCTATTGGTAGGCGGCTCAGGTAGAACTGCGCTTAACGTCGTATAGCTCGTTTCTTGACACAGATGTTCGGCCCGTCACCTCCCAACTGGCCGTCAGCCGACAGTCATCACGCAGCACCGTTACAGAAAATGGCATGACTGGAATGAGTGCAAGCATGCTCGGCATGCCGAATCGGTAGGGAAACACGTCCTTGGAGCATGGGTCGTTCGGCTTGTGGGACAGCCGTAGAGGTGGTATGTAGTTTAGCAGTTGCTCTGTGTCTTGCACTGGCTACAGCACGCTCAGAGTGCTCTCAGAAGGATCGAGTGACGTGCAACATAGGTAGTGTCGGCCCCCTTCTATGCACCTGTTGTCACAGTACTTATAGGTCTAGAAGTCCACATAAGTGGTCAACGAACCGCTACGTACGACCAAAATCTACACAATACTAAGAACCAATGTTCACCGCGATCATGTCGCCCGCACCCAGCAATTCCACTCGAGAGAGCGACATGTTCTCTTCTCAGTACGAAATGTCGGATCAGTATGAACTACTGCCACTCTGGGGAGCCGCGGTACATACCACTACGCCAGGTCACACCTTCCCTCCAACTCACGTTCCACCACATGCGGGTTTCCACCCAAACCAAGGCATACTCCAATCGAGTTTTCCGGCGGCGTGAGCTCTTCGTGCCCCGTTTTGAGCCAATCAAGGACATTAACATTGGTCCAGAACGGCGGGCCAGCTGGAGGCGCTAGAATACAAACTCGACATGTTGAACCAAAAGTTAAATGAGATCCTGTCAAAGCTCAGGAGTCATACCGGAGAGTAAGTGGACCTGGACTCACGGTTTTACAAGAAGCAGCGACAACGACTGACAGCTAACTAGGATAGAACACTTGTAAGTTTTCTGGAGTTGTTGATATTGGTGAACGGGTCTGACGTTCGTCTTCTGGCAGCAAGAAAACATACCAGGAACTGTAAGTCACGAGTGCGTAGGCCTAGGGAAACGGAAGTCTGACCGGCATCTAGCGTCCAACAGCAGACACGCAGGTTCATGGGCTGCCTGCCGCAAATGAAGAGGATGATCCTGGATGCCATGGTACCGGGCGACGCACACGACTTCGTAGGCGGGGTGTAAGAATAAAGTACACGAGGACTAGGTTCATGCGGCGTTACCATCTGGCCTGCCAGGAACGAGATCGTGTGGAAGGGGCGTAGGGATGGCAGTTTAGAATCTGTATATTATGCACATTCAGAATGACGAGCCTGGCTCTTTGTTGGCCCAGTTCGTCTCCTATCTTGATTGCATCTTGCGAACGGGGTATCTGCGTCCCTTGTCTGGTCCGAGTGCTCCGACATTGGCTGCGCTGGGAGAAAGCCTGCAGTTATTAGGCCGCATCGGTAGGCAAGCGCTGGGTAGGCCATAGCAACCTGGCGGCATTCCGGTTGTCTCCTTTGCATGACTCGTGCCGAGTCCTGTTCTCTCCCGACCGTAGGCAGCCAACCAACAGCAGAGGCGGCATGGTTCATTGCGCCAAGCGTAAGCTGGAATGCTGCCACGCCGAGCCTAGCCAGAACAATAGTGGCATTCTGCTGGACGCGAAATTGCGGTCCATGTAGCCGGAACCCAATCAGCGGCCTTCACGGTCATGCCTGCATCCGGTGACGGTCAGTCGTCGCTGCTGCGGGGTATGGCACTGCACAGGAAGAGAAAACCAACGAAGCGACTTCGAGCGTCGCCGCCCCGTGCTCGATTGTTCATCGTCCGGGCTGTCATTGTTGTTTTTCGTCACAATGTTGGAGGCAAGAGAATGGAAGTCGCATTAGAGTTAACTGGACTACTCGGGCCGGCTTCTGCTCTGACCGACCCATTGGGGTGGGGTGTGGAGCGACTGGTCTTGCGGCAGGGCTATCTTATGGGTCGCGACAAGTCTCACTAGCGAGCCATGGCCGGGGTAAATGGAGCATACAGAAGCCCCATTGTACCCATCGCCACTAGTCAATCAGTGCAGGCGCTTGGATACTCTAGGAAACGAATCGCAAGAAATCGGCCGTCAAGGTGCATTAGTTAGGAATCAGAACGAGCCAACATCAGAGCCAGTCTCCCCCAGTCCGTTCAGCCAGCCATTTGTCTACTTGCCGCAACTATGCCAGAACAGCCGAGCGAAATGGGTAGGACACCATGCGACATCTTCGAAGGGCGCTAGTAGAGGGATAGCAGAGTAAAATGCGAACTCCTGCGTAGCTGGCAAAATCTCCTGCATTGCTACTTAGACATTGGGTCACTCGCCCTGGTATGCGAACAGCCGGACCATGGTGGTGACTGTGGCCTTGCGGCCTCAGATCCAATCCTCCGCGTAGAATGTATTATAGGTACTCCCCACTGCATGCGGCTATGAGGTCCAAACGCGCCGATAGGGTGCTTCCTGGAAATGCTATCGACGCCCCAGGTACGTTTACTGTGTGGCGGCCGTTCCGTTGTGGCCGAGAAATGGGACCGTCGCGCGTTGAGGAGGTTGTAGGGATTGCGGCCGGATACTGTTGGGGAGTTGGAATCACACAGTCGTTGTTGAGCGCATCGTGCGACGGAGGGCATGTCTTGTTGACTGGTAATGCAACAGGTGGAGTAGCCTATTGACGGAATACGAGAATGAGGGGTGTCAGGCAATAAGCGTAAAGTAGATAAGCGTAGTGGCAGCAAGAGGAGATGGATGGGAAGCAAAGAAGGAGGGAGAGAAAGAGAGGCGGAACGAGGAGAAGTGGGAGGAGAGTGAGAGAGAGGGAATAAGAGAGGGAATAAGAGAGGGAACAAGAGAGGGAACGAGAGAGGGCGAGAGAGGGCGAGAGAGGGCGAGAGAGGGCGAGAGAGGGCGAGAGAGGGCGAGAGAGGGCGAGAGAGGGCGAGAGAGGGCGAGAGAGGGCGAGAGAGGGCGAGAGAAGGCGAGGGCAAGACAGACGAGGGCACGAGACAGACGGGGAACGAGACAGACGGGGGAACGAGAGAGACGAGGGAACGAGAGGGCGAGGCAATGGGCGAGAGGGGGGTGAGCGGAGCGAGAAAGGGAGCGAGAGGGAAGCAAGGGAGAAAGAGGAAAAAGAGAGGGAGGGACAAACATGGCCCAGGAGTCGAAGAGGGACATAGATGCAGGAATAGATCCTGGACGGAAGCCGGCGAAAGGCCAGCTTTGGCTACCCACACCCAAATGCGGTCAAGTAGAGGCAAGAAAGAGTCCCAACGGCCGCCCGCACTGAAACGGTCGAACCTGACCACCCGAATAATCAAGAGGGCACCGTTTGTGCCGCATGGGGGCTGGGCCTCCCTAGACCAGCCGACCCCCCGACAAGCAGCACCAGAACCGGTCCAAAGCCAGCCCATGGATAGTAGCTCGTGACGGACAGTGGCCACCGACCCGTGGGTCTTGGCGGCGCGTTGCGACTATATAAGGGTGACCTGCCTCCCACCATTGCCAGTAGTTTTCTCTTCCTTCTTCGCGCCTCCGCCCGGAGCGCCGGCCACCCTTGCAGCTTGAACAGACTCCTCTTGGCGCCCTGCGGCTTGAACAGACTCCCCCTGGAGGCCTTGCGGCTTGAACAGACTCCTCTCGGCGCCCTGCGGCTTGAACAGACTCCCCATGGAGGCCTTGCGGCTTGAACAGACTCCTCTTGGCGCCCTGCGGCTTGAACAGACTCCTGCTTGCAGCTTGTCTGACTCCCGCTTGTGTTGTCCAAGAGCTTGAACTGACTCCCGCTCGTGTCGATCAGGGGCTTGAACTGACTCCCGCTTGTGTTGTCCGAGAGCTTGAACTGACTCCCGCTCGCGTCGATCAGGGGCTTGAACTGACTCCCGCTTGTGTTGTCCAGAAGCTTGAACTGACTCCTGTCGGGCTGGTTGATGGTCTTTTTGCTCGGTCTCCCTCCTGCGGTCGAGTCATCTCCTGCGGAGGGGTATCGGGCCTGGCTCTGGCGTCCGCAGTTCGAGTCATCTCCTGCCCGCCTTTGCCACCCGGGTTTTCCTCCTACATTCGAGCATCTCATGTACCGAGGTTTTTCCCTGCATCTGCTAGTGGCAGTGCGGCCAGCGAAGCCGGCCTCTGCGCCTGTACGTGGTGCTGGCTACGAACCTGTTGGCGCGGATCGGGCAGTCCCGACCCCGTGAGCAGAGCCAATGCAGAGACGCGACTAGGATAGATGAATATACTACATTGGCGGATACGTACGTACATACATAGCACTCCGCGCCCTCTCCTTCGTGCTTCTTGAATGGCAAATCGTCGCCGCCGCCCGTAGCTTTCCTAATCCTGCGCCTTGGTCCTGCGCCTATGCGGCCATTCGCTCTCGTAGTGTAGCATTGACTGCATAGATCCATGTGGTTTGGCAACACGTACTTGTCAAGGCGTAATGCGGTGGACATGCCGCCGCCAAAACCGCTCATGCTCATTCGCCAGTGCAATGTGTACCTGCGTGCATCTGGGGTCGAAATGACTGCGGTTGGTGTTGAGCAGGCTAAAAAGTTGTATTGGCAACACCGGAATTGGCGACACCAGAATGGACGTACGCCAGAATGAAGTCCACCAGAATGGAGTTAGCCAGAATGGAGGTTCACCTGGACGGAGTTCATCAAACTGGACGCACTCCAGAACTGGTCCACGAGCATGCGCGATCTTGCTGTTTCGCCCCTCCTTCAAGGTCTTGAACATCCTCACGCGCTTTTTCCGGTCCTTGGTCACAATCTCGCCCAGTCTGCAGGCACCTAGACAGGCTCAGGAATGGGACTGTCAGTGGCACGTCGGAACCATCCAGCGCCTAAATGGGCGAGCCAGAAGCAGCATCGAAAGGGCTGTTCACGCGCAGGGGCGGAAGCGGTGCTGGAGCAGTTCGGGGGTGGGGAGCAGCCAACCCAGAACTGGATCCTAGCCCCGGTCGACCTCGTTCTGCTGATCTGCTTCTCGAGTGCAGGACCGTAGGACGGATAACGCCTCTGAGTCAGAATCCACGCCAGAACACGGTGCTACCTCCCACACGTAGAGTCCGGAACTGACGGCAGCTGCAGATGAGCCGCTTGCTCACGAGTAGGCCAAAAATCCTTTACTGCTGGCGGCTCTCGGTACAGGCTCACTTCGGCCCTCTGCTCCACGTCTGCTCTGTGTTGGATGCTGCCAACTCGGCTCTCCCACGCATGGCTATGCTCAACAAGTCGTGCTTCGTCCAGAACTTCGCCTCTGTCCATAAGTGTAAGTTATGGATCAGTACTTCCAACTGGAAATCCCAATTCCGTGTAAATTGTGCTGGGCTAGCATCTATGTTTGCTGCTTCATTACAGCACCGCACGAATTTGGCCACATAAATACCACTTATGGGTTCGAGGCTCCGTCAGTGAGTTGCAGATTCCATTATCTTTCGTCGCCTTGCTCTCATCCACCGGTAACTTCCTGTATTCACCTGTCGCTTCCATCCACGCCGGTATGCTCCCTTCGCAGCGATACGGCGCGCAGCGTCCGCGCCAGCCACGGCAGGGCCGACCATCAGCAGGCCACGCCACCACTGCGCCTGCGACTGCACCCGCAACTGCGTCTGCGCCCAAGACCGTCGCTCCTTCTGCAACGCAGCTCCAGCCTCCAAACCAACAAGCACTGTCCTTTCCAGACGTTCCCAACTTCTTTGAGGGCCAACAAGACCTCGACCCAGGCCCTTTCAGCTCCCCGTCACCGTAGGTCCCCCCACATCCAGTCCGCGCGTTGTACTGAAAAGGAAGAATGTCGGGCGATACCCGAGAACTGCTGGACAAGGTGAATGAGCTGCTGGAAAAGTTCAACGCCGTTCAGTCCGAGCTGGCCCACCACAACGAAAAGTAAGTCTACCTTCGCCCTCGTACGGCATAGCTCTCCTACTCACGCACGCCCACATCTCGCCAGATTCACGACTTTGTAGGTCTCCACCGCCGTTGCAACAAAGTATACATCTGACCACAGGTACCCGAACAGCACACAGAAGGTCGAACAGCTGTAAGTCGCCGTGTGTTCAGCCCTGCACAAATCTTTCTACTGACATCGAGTACAGGTTCCTGCAGCAAACCCAGAGGGTCACGGGCTGGTTGTCGCAGGTGAAAGCCCTGTTTGAGCGCTTCGTCCACGTGGCCGACGCCAATCCTTTGGGCGACACCTTTTTCGATCAGGTATAAGGCTTGAGACAGGGAGTGTTGGGGCGAATTGGGCCATTCGCAAACATGATGACTCCTTGACGCGGAACCGTGTTGTCTTCTGGCATTGTATGTGTCGACCGCCGGTGCTCCATTTCTCTGCCAATGCGCTGACCTTTTGTAGCTCGTCAACTCTTTTCGCACGAACCATGCAGCGCTGCTGAGCTGCCGGTCGGACAATCGTCGAGTAGGATGCGTCTATCGTGCGATGATGCGTGTAGGTCAGTCGTGGCATGCCTGTCATGCTGGTCTTGGAGGACTAGGTAGCCTCGTTGGCCTCAAGGAGTTGCCGGCGTGCTTCGGAGTTCGATGATTATTCGAAACAATGAATAACAACCGTGGTTGCTGTGCTATCGTCTCTTAATTGTCGTCATGCTGCCGTGCTCAAGTCGCCAGCTTGTCCCCGCTCCTGTTGTGCTCGCCGCCATGCTGTGTCGGATTTCGACTCATGTTGTCGGTCGTCGGTCGTCGGTCGTCGGTCGTCGGTCGTCGGCGTACGTTATGCGGCGCGTTGCCAGCGCGATAGAAGAATCGTCTTTTTCGTGCCTTCTAAATTACGTCGTTATGCCGGATAAGTTGATCATGGCATTTGTTGCTGTTTCGAGCACTGACTGCAATTGAACTGGAAGCCCGCCCCACGTAGCACAGCCACCCCTTGGCCCGCTTCTTCTATCGTCCAATATTCATGCTCTTTTGGCACGTGAGCCGAATAGCTTCCATGCAATGGTCACAATCACAACAATCCTTCAATCTAGGTAGTGAACTTTCATTTTCGATACTCTACCAATGATTCTACGGCAGGTCCTACGGTTTCTCCCCATACTATGTAGAACGTCTCCGTGCTAGGCTAGCACTGGTAGCTTGTCGAGATCTCCAAGTGCTGCAGTGGTCATGCATATCTCTGCCGTTTGTCCTCTCCATACAAGACCTGGCTCGCCTCTCGCTTGCCATGACTTCCCTCGCGGCTTTCCATCACGGCCGACTCCGCCAACACCATCAGTGGGCTGATCGGGTGAGCGACGGGGCTCGACTGCCGTGCGGGCATCGACAACCATGCGCGGGCTGAACGAGTATCGTCGAATGGTGGCCATTCAGCCCTTGCCGGCAGTGGTGCAGCTCGACCTGCGACCGTGGTCTCCTTTCCGAGGGCGATAATGAGCTCTTGTTGTGTGCGTAGCACCTGGGACTGTTGTGCATACATTGTCTGCATCTTGGCAAGGCTTGCCGACAACTCTGCGACAATGGAGTGAAGCATACGATTCTCACCACTCAAGTTGACGGCGCATGCGCAGAGCTGGCCTCGCGTCTTTGCATCCTGGGTCGAAGTCGTGAAGACGCCGAAGGGGGCTGTGGAAAAAAGGGAAATGTCATGTCCGTCAATCATTGTGACAAGTGTTGTGTCGGTTTGAGCTAGGCTGAGATCAGGTGGACTGTGTTGAACCAGATGGCTATGTTCGCTGCCTACTAGAATATGCGAAATGGCGGGTTTTAGGTAGGAAGGCCTTTCGTAGATGAGTGTCCTGTGTCACGCGTCATGAGCTAGTTGTAAGGCTTGCACAGGGCGTGTTCGTATCCTGAAGCGATCGACTACCAACAACCAGTTGTGGCTCAGGACCGTAAGAACGAATGAAGCGTCACTCATTGACCGGGAAGTTAATGTGTTCCTCTTGCTTCCGTGCTACTGTCGGTCGTTGTGCCACGACAAGCGCCGGTACTACCGCTAGGAGCAGCATTGGACGACATGGGGAAAGAGCCATTTTGCATCAGGCGAAGGTAGTCCCTAGTAAGCTGCCGAAATGTTTCTGTGGCTCTGTGGTTTGGGCTACTCCGGTCGCGTTCACGACAGGTAGCCGAAACATATCTGGTTATCCTCCCAGGTACTGAAATAGTAGCATGCGCTCATTGTAGCCCCAAACCTCCAGCTGCTGTTCCGGTTAGTATTGTATCTGTTTCCGATCGTGCTACCTGAAGATACTAGAGCTCGACCAGCTTCATAACCCAAGGTGACATTATCAAGAAGAGATATGTGCAGTACTCGAGGGTGTGACCTGTGTGTAGCTCACTATGCGATGCTGGAGACTCTCCATACCTAGCTCTGCATTCAGATATGGACATCATGCTGTGTGTACCCTTTCTAGCGTACAGGAATATAAAATTGTTAAGCCGTTGTTAGGGTAGATGGATGTAGTCTGCAGGATGTAGGCATCGCCGCTTCAAATGACGAACAGCAGCAGACTTGGGGCGAACGGGGACTCCAAGCAGAGACGGGATGGATGTCGGACGGACAGCTTGTGATGCAACCCATGTTCTGGTGCGCAGGACAGAGCCTGATGTTTCCACCGCTCCGCTTGTACAGTTATGGTAGAGGTCGGTCGCCTCGGAGCCTGAATCATCCAGCAGCGTATTCTCTATCGCCGCATCCGTCGAGAGCTCGAAGATCCTCGCGCGCTGTTTCCGGTCTTGGCTTCGTAGTTGCCTGCAGACCTGTTGGTCCTACGAGAGAACTAGGAGTTGCGATGATTCAGAGCCATGTCTCCAAGTATACAATTTTTGACATATTCGCAATGGGACTAGAATTATCCAGTGGCAACCCGTACTCTCTTTTTGCTGCTTAAGCTCGAAGAGTCTCACGGGCTGTTTTCGGTCCTGAGTGTTGCTGGCCTGATTGTGATGCAGAATGAGAACCGTTGCGCAAGTGGCACTGAGAGACGGAATGGACGCCGGACGGACAGCTTGTGATGCAGTCCATACCTGTTCTGGTGCGCAGAACCAGAGCCTAATGTTTGCATATTAGTAGAATCTTGAATCATTAAAAGCCAACGGGTACAGGGCTGACTTTCACCTCCCGGCACTGTCGCGTCCCGTTGTTGGCCGCGGCGCCCTTGCTGGCTCACACGAGGCACTTTCGGGCCCCTCCAATTCTCACCGAGTAGAGAGCAGAAAATCGACACTGCGAGGCCGAACAACCATTCTAGTCCGCCCGACCGTAGTCTCCAATTGTACCCTTTTCGACGGGGTGTGTCGATGCCGAATGGAACCAGAATCATCCAGTACACACACACACACAGTTTATTAACGCCCGGGCGGCGGAGCCGAAAGGGCAACTAACGATTATTTACGGTACATTCTTGAATCGCTTACTTGTCACCCAAAGCCCTTGCATGCTCCATTTTTAGTCGGTCACTCCATTACCGTCAGCACGTTCCTGTTCGGGATCCCGTGTTAGTAATGTCTCCTGGCAGGCCAGCTTGAAGGCCCTTCTCCAAGTGTCCAGCATCCTATCTTCGGCAGCTGAAGCGGCGCCTGCAATCTAAGGCACGGGGTGGTTAGTATTAGTAATATGTGTTAGTGCATAGCCCTAGGATAGTCCCCTTTGGGTCGATTGGTATGCATCTAGTCGGCCCGTGGCCATGGCAAATCGTATCGTTGCTCGGACGGCCTCCATGTCGGGAGACCAAAACCTGCCGCCCGATGGTGACTTGCCACCCAAGTAGAAGGACAAGTTGGTCCTGTGGGTGTCCGTGCACTGTAGCATCTCTGCTCGGCATGCTATCCATCTGTTGCATCGGAAGAGGAAGTGCTCTACCGTCTCTCTCGCTTGTCCACATTCGCACTGGTCGGTCGGTGCCGCTTTGATCTGATATAGGTATTCGTTCAACCTCGCTTTCCCTGTCCGGAGCTGGGCCAGAACGCTGGCTTCTTTCCACGAAAGTCGGTCGTACAGCTGCCTCGTATGTTTTCCCGGAAGAGCTGTGTCGACGCGCTTGGAGTGTTTCCCGACACCTTCCGGCAGCTTGGTTAAAGCACTCCGTTTGGCCCACGCGAGGCTCAGTGTTGTTGACTTCGCCCCCGGCATTTTGGTCCCTGGTTCGGTACCCAGCCTTGTCGTGGTCTTCGCTTCCTTTTTCGCCCGGTCCATAAGCCTGTCTTCCTCAAATGTCGGCAGCCAGGCGATCGTTACGTTATTTCCTTTCCCTCCGCAGGCTCGAAATGGCCTGATAGGCTTGACGGATGTGTCGTTGCCCAGACTGTTGGCGTGGTTTCTTCAGCGTGAGGGCCGCTGCCTTGTTCCTCGTCACAAGGAGGATGTTGCGGTACCGTAACTTCGGCAGCGAACGCAGTGTGTCTGCCATAGCGGCTAGCTCTCCCGTGTACGGGTTCTGCTCGGTTCTCGCACCGAGTGTCACGGCGCGGGCCAAGTGCAGGCGGTCCCCTCGAATCGATCTCTGTATTTCGATGGCTGCTCCAAAGCCTACCAGACCGTTCTTGGCCGAGCTGCTGACCGCAATGCGCACGGCCCAGTCGGTACGCTCGACCTCAGATTCCGCGTCCGACTCGTCCACGATCGTCCTTGTTCGGCTCTCCCACGGGGCTAGTGCGAATGGTTCGATGGTTTCTAGCTCTTCCATCGGTATGTCTTTCAGTATGTCCGCTACTTGGTAGAATGGCGATCGGTGATATCTCCGGAACTTCCGTATCCGAGCTGTGCCACTGCGAAGGGGGTTGGTCGTTGGGAGGGTGTGGATGTCCGTCCACATTCTGATCGCTCTCCGCCAAAACCGGTCTTGGGCTGCGGCAATGTGGGCCTCTGCTTCCGCTACGGTCGTAGCCACTGTCATGAAGGTTCCCACGATTGCCTGCGCCCCTATTTTCTGGATTCGGTTGACTGGCGCCGCTGCTCTGTACCTGCACTCGTGCATCCAGACGTTCGATGCGTAGTCCACCACCGGTGCTACCGTAGCCGTGAACAGCTGTCGCGCCGTGGCAGGGGAGAGGCCCTTAAGCCGTCGTAGTTCCAGCACGGCCTCTAGTCCTTTAGCCGCTGCTTCGGCGATGTGTTGCCTATATTTGAGCTTCGTGTCCATAATGACCCCGAGGATCTTAACGTGATCCCTGGGCCGCACCTCGCGTCCTTTAATGGTAAAGGGTGTCGGGTCGGCTTTATACGGCTTACGCGCAAAGTGAATGATGGCTGTCTTGTCCGCTTCGAACGTCGCACCGCTCCTTCTTTCCCATGCGAGGGCGTCGGCGATGATGGTTTCTATCCCTTCCCGATTGCTCTGCGCCGTAGGGCCTGTGACCCAAGCTGTAAAGTCGTCGACAAAGGCGATCGCGCCCCCGTAGCAGTCGATTCGTCGCTGTACCAGATCCGCATTGAAGAAGAGGAACAGGATCGGAGACAGGGGAGACCCTTGGGGTAGGCCCGCCTGCGGTAGGCTCCGGCTTTCGGACGTATGCCCGTTTACCAGAATCGTCGCCGTACGACCTAAGCAGAAAGCCTTAATCCAACGGAGCAACTGATCTGGTATTCCTCGCGCTTTCATCCTCTGGAGCAACCTGACGTCGAATACCCCGTTATACGCCCCTTTAACATCGAAGCTTACAAGACTGAGGACTTTACGACCTCGCCACGCAGCGTAGACTTGTTCTTGCAGGAGCATAAGCGCCTGTTCCGCTGACCGTCGTTTCCGGGCGCCGAAGTGGTTAGTTGGGAGGAGCCCAAACGTCTCGACTAGATGGGAAATCCTTTCCGCAATCACCGACTCCATCACCTTTCCCAGTGTGGATAGTAGCGAGATCGGCCTCCAGGCTTTCGCTATCGTATAGTCCTCTTTGCCGGGCTTTCTGAGAGGAATAATCTTCGCGTGGCGCCATTGGGTTGGTAGCTCTCCTTCCTCGAGCGAGGTATGGAACAGCGTGAGAACCCGTTGCCTGACCACCGGCCACACTCCCTTCCAGACCGCCACCGGCAGGCCGTCCTCCCCGGGTGCCTTCCAAGACTTAGCCGCGAACAGCTGCCGCTCGATTTCTTCCATCGTGATGGCGCGCATCTCGATAGGCGCCCTCTGCGGGCGGTCCCCTTCGTCGGCAATCTCGTCCGGGAGCGGTGGAAAGAACTGGGTGAGGAGTTCTTCCGCCTGCTCTGTATGGTTAGAGGTGGTCGTCCCGTCTGCTCGAACGAGCTGGGGGACCTTCCCGAATGCCGTGTCGTCGCCCGCCTTGAGGTACTTTGCCGCCTTCCAGATATTATCGTTGTCGGCGAGAAACTCGTTCCAGTGCTTCTTCTTTTGCTGTCGGATCGCATCGTGGTACTGTTTTGCGGCGCCCCTCGCCGTTGCTTCTAGGTCATGCCTGGTGCAGCCTGCCCTTCTCTCGGTCCGGGTTCGGTTTCTCCAGTATGTGTAGATGCGCCGAAGTTGTGTTAGGTCCGTCGTCCACCATCGCTTCGCATACGGCGATGGCCTGGCTTTGGGAGTCAATGCGTGCACTGCTTCTAGGACGACGTCCATCAGCCGGTCAGTCTGCTGCTGGACAGTTCCGCCCGTAGGGGTCGTGGCCAACGCTGCTGCGATCCTGGCGTTGATGTCTTTCCACGGGGCGTTCTTAAAGAGGAGCCGATCTTGGCCCGTAGACGCTGGTGTAGCCAACTCGAAGACCGTCTCCATGGTCCGGTGGTCCGACCCATGTTCCGTGTCGAGCACCCTGCACTTGACTAGAGAATCTTTCATCGCTTCCGATGTTAGGACGAGGTCGATGGTCGTACTATAGGCTCCGCCACTCCACGTTTTCGTGCCCCGCGGGAGCAGACTGCTGAGGCCGAATTCGGCCATGAAATGAATAATCGGATCCGCCTCTCCTTGCTTTTCCAGTCGCACCTCCTCTCCTCCCCAGAGCTGGTCGTGCCGGTTGAAGTCCCCTGTGATAACCACCTCTACTGCTGTTCCGGTCCTCCTTCTCACTACTTCGATAGCGGTGCGCAGCTTTCTGCACGCTTCTTGGAGCGCCGGGGGGTCCTCCACAGGGACGTATACGGACGCCACCAAGATCGCATGTTCCGGCAGCCGCACGGCTGCCGCGGTGATGTCTGGGGACTCAATCGGGACCTGTTCCGCTTCCACCTCCTTGCTGACCCAGAGCATGCTCCGGATCGGCCACCTCCCTTCTCTCCGAACTGATGGAACCATCTTGACCCACCTATGGTGTCCCATCGGTGTCGTCAGAAGCTTCCCTTGAACCATCCTCGCGTGCGGCTCTTGAATCGAGATCACTGTCGCATGCTGTACCTCTTCATCGTTGAGGAGACTGTCGTGTACGGGTCCTTGCTTCCTCACGTTGTTTTGAATAATACGGAACGGTTTAGTCATGGTTCGATGGGTATAGCTTCGGACAGTGTCGACTAAACGACTCGTGTGGTCCTCCGCACGGGACGCACTTTAGAACGGTTGCCTCGCAGCCCTGGTGGCTATGCCCCTGCTTCGCGCATCGACCGCAGGTCTGGGTGTTCTTGCACTGGAATGCCTTGTGTCCCACCTGCTGGCAGTTGTAGCACTGCTCCGGCCGCTCTCGTCGCTCGAATACCCTCGTGTAGCCCGACTCGCCTCCGGCGTAGAAGAAGCCCTCCTCGAGGAACTTCCGCGCCTCGGCCGCCTTCGTCAGGTAAACGACCATGGAGCCGTATGCCTTCCCGTTGTCTTTTCGGCTCAGCCATGCCACCTTAGCGACTGTCGTCTCGTTCTCTTGTCCAAATGCCTCGGCAGCTCCGTCTCGTATGTTGTCGTTCTCGTCCAGGACCGCTGTGCGCCTGACGCTGTCAACCTTGATCGGGTACAATTCGTCTCGCAGGACACGAGCTCCAGACACGCTCGTCTTCTCGGCGGCTTGCTTGACTAGTCGGTGCTCGGTCTCATCTCGGCAGACGATCTTGATGCGCTGGGGCTTCCTAGGGTCCATGGTTACGGCGCGGCATCGCCAGTCCTTCTGTTCTCCCGTCGCTCGCATCTCCTTCTCGATGGCAGCTCGAACCGTTCCGGCGGTCACGCTGGCTCGTTTCTCGTCCTCCATCCGGGATGTGTCGATAGTGCAGTACAAGGTGTCGGTAAACGTGGAAGGCGTCGTGTTCATCGAGGTAAGTGTGCGTACGTTGCTCGGCTGGCTCGTCGGGGGCGTGCGTGCGACCTGCGCGTAGGAGGCCTGCGGGCTCGTCTGGGCGCTGCCGGCGAGGGCCGCGCTGTTCCCGAGTTCTTCCAACTGCTGGGTGACATTTTGAAGCTCGGCGGTGAGCTGCTGGATGATTGCCTGCTGGTTGTTGATGATCTCTTTCAGGTCTCGGACCTCGTTACGAGAGTTGGCCACGAGCTCGTAGATGCGCTGCAGCACCTCCGGGTTGATGGACAAGTTGTTGCTCGGGCTTGTCTCCGGTCCATTGTCGCTTTCATTCGAGAGTAGGGCTTCTCGTGCTTTAGCGCTGGGCTTCGCCCGCTTCGATCGTTTGACCGACGTCGCGATAGAGTTTGGCGCGTCCACCACGATCTCCATCTCTGCACGGTCCTCCATTGTCGCGTCGGACGTCCGCCGCCTCTTCATCCACCTCCCTTCTCAGCAATGGAATAATAATGAATTGAATTAGAATAAAATAAAGGTTCTCCCTCTATTTCTATAAACTTCCGCCTTAAGTCGTTTTTACGGTCATATAGAAGTGTCACACTAACCTTACAGTAGGTGGCGGATACTGCTTTTCCTAAGTCATAGAGTTTCCTTAGTGCAAGGGCAACGTATTTGGCTTGTAGGTGATGCAGAGGGAGGGAGTCGCGGGGGCGCCCTACAATTTCGCCTAATGCTAACGGTGACATGCTGCGACCATGCCGTCTCCCCCCCGCAGCCCGAGCCTGAAGAAACGACAACAACGACAGCCCGATGCGGACGACTACAATGGTGGCTCGGCAGCCGAATACACGCGCTCTGCACCAAGTTCCGACCGAAAAAGCCCAGAGGAGACAGCTGCGACTCCGCGACCCCTGCGAGGGCGCACCATCACAATTCACACCGCTACTGGCCGCATCGCCATCATCCCAATCAGTTTGAAATCAGAGAAAGCGAGTGCGGGCCTCAGTGCCGTGGAGACAGGCGATCAGCACGAATTGCGGCTAGGAGCTAATGAAACTATGAGCACCGCTGGCTACTCCACGGCGCCCCACGGCATCCTTGCTGGATGTTGTAGTTTGCTTCCATCAGTCATGCTTCCGTCGTCGATTTTGGCATCTGCGAGACATGAACCAAGTGAATACTCTTGCTCCGACAGCTTCAACTCTATTTCTCCCATCAAACGCTCATACTCTTTGGTGTCAATGCTCTGGTCATAGGCCTCTACGGTCCGTTCAATAAGAGCGTCCCTCGAAGCATCAAGCCCTTGTATGATTGAAGGCTACGAGCGACAGAAAGCCACACAGCTTGTTGTTGGAGTAAATGGCGCTTTTCCTTCTTCAAATTCTCTCTTTCCATAACATTTCTGCGTTGGAGAGCCTGGTAAAATGCATCTCCATTGTGCTTTAGTTCTTGTTGCAAGACAAGTAGATGTCTCTGGGCCATTGATGGGTCTGTCAAAATACGGTCGACTGCCGTTTTCTTCATGTGATTCTTGCCACCAGGTATACACTCCGTCGCAGCAAGGAGATATATGCTATGCGCGCTGAAGCATCTCCGAGGGTGGTGGTTCGAGGGTTTCATTTTGCGAGAGCTTCTTATGAAATGGTGTTGTAAGAGCATCTCGTATCTCAATGGACCCTTCGGGTTCTGCTTTAGCCGGATCGGACGTCGTATAGCTAGTGTTTCCGACCAGAAGCGGGCTTAGTAGTGGTTTTGCCATACTTACCGGCCAGAGGCCGGCTGCCCTCCAGCCACTTCGGATATTCTGGCCCGAGAGTGCTTCCGAACGGGCCTTCTGGTAGCATTGAAGGAAGTATCGCTTGCCGATTACCGTTGAGTTCGAGAATTGGTTTACATTTCCGAGTACCTTCCGGTACGCCGTCTTTAGAGGGCTGAAGACGACTAGATCGAGGGGTTGTAGGACGTGGGACGTATGAGGGGGTAAAAAAAGAAGACGAATACGATGACGGAAGCATAGATACATGAAGTCGTTCGTTGTATGGCTTCCTTGGCCGTCTCCATATAGATCCTGTCTCACAATCACATTGGCCTTACTAGAGGCGCCCTCATCGACGTATGGCGCCCTTCTGCCTGTCAACAGAGAAGAGCTTCTATTCACTTCATCTCAAGCGCCTGTAGCTTCAGAAGGGACGCAGCCCTCAGGTCCTCGAGTAATGTCCACAAAACTCCAATTGCTTCCCATGTGCTGTTCCATCGCCAGGGCCCGAGACAATATTGGTCCGCTATCGTCCAGCGTGAAAACCATTATGCGCACAAAATTGCGCTAGGTCACAGTATATACACCAGAACCAATGGTTTGTAAGATGATTTGGCAGCTTTCGCTGTGGCCTATTTTGGTTCCGTCTCGTTGACCGTGAGTCGGGGACATAGCAACCACCAGATCCATAAAAGAAATGAGAACAAAGGCTTATAGTTTAGTATTAACCCGGTTTTTTTATTGTCAATATGATTTTGTTTTTGGCATTCCCATCTCCATACGCACAGCCCCTACCAACGGTACATGGTTTACTCAGGAACAAATGGAAAACGTCTCAAGAAAGAACCCAGGCTCTGTGCTGCCCACGTGTAAAAGGAGGGATAGAAGCAACGAAAACATAGCGAAAAACTGGAAGACATGGGTGAAAAGCAGTCGAAGGCTTCAGCGTCGATACGGAGCAGAGGTTTACATCTATATCAAAGTGCCCCGTAGGCGCAAACAGTATCTCTTCGTATCTCACAGGGGTATGTCACCGTTAACACTAAGCGACGTTGTAAGCACCCCTCCCCCCTCCGCGACTCACGTGGCCACCGAATATGTTGACTTCCACTAAACACTAAATAATAACCTAGGAAAAGCAGTATCCGCCACCTACGGTAGTTGTTGGGAGTGAGTTGGATGGGCCGGACCAAGGCAAGGACGCAGCACCAGAAACTGTTGATCGCGTGTTTTAGTCGAAGAAGGCAGGAGTTCAAGGTATGTCCCAATGGGGCAGCCCCAACCAAGCATCTTACGGAACGGTAAATGTAGATAGGAGCGATTGGGTTCCCTGGGTAGACAAGGTACGACGGCTTCGTATAGAATTCAATGGATATTTATAGCCTGCCATGGCTACTGTCACCGTCCAATCCTAAACTTGACCACAAGCCTGGCAGTATATGATCCTTATAGCTCCAACCAGGAGGATGGTCGAATTTCATGCCATCCAAATTGAAGTCTGTGGGGGAAGTCCCCCTCGTTATTGATTCGAACTTGGTTTTCGGCATCAAGTATAGCATCTGAGCTAACGTATGACGCTTGAGTATTTGGCGAAGACGCTCGGGGGACTCCTGTCGTGAGCATGTGTAGCAGTATTTCAGCACTTGTGAGGTGAGAGGCTTCACACTGATAGAATACTTCCAACTCTCTTCCAGCTGGTACCATGTCGTCTCGAGCGAAACCGTTGGTTGTTGGATGCCGAAACTGGAATATTCCAGAACCGCAGTTGGTGTTCCTGGCTGGGTGACACGTAGCGTGTCCAGGTCCATTTTCCAGGTCCTGGAGTCTCCAATTCGTCGATGACTCCGGCTTAGTTCCTGGTGCGGGCTTACATTCGCCCCTAAACACCAGCCAAATTCACCACACCTTGCGATTTCGGCTCGGACATCCTTGTCCGCCCCTTTCAAAGGAAGCACCTCGTGGTCGAGAAAGGTCGTCTTGGGGAACACCGAGTAAGCTTTGTTCCAGGCGATGAAGTTCATCGCCTGCGTGTTCGGCGTGCGACTGAGAATAGCTTGGAGGGGTATGAGTCGTGATTTCCTCAATATGATGAGCAACTCGCCACGTCGTAACCGTGTAACCGACCCTGACCGGACCCGTTCTTCCCCAACCAGTAGGTATCCTTGCGTTTGAAGGTACGCCTGGACCGGATCCGCCTTAGTAGCCTTTGCCATAATTGCCAATGTTTTCGACGTCGTCCGAGAGAAGAACTCGGTAGCAAAGTCGCCATAGATCAAGGCCTCGCTTGCACCGAGGATACTGCGGAAGGCCTGAGGGTCGTGAACGAAGGGCATCAGTTTAGTGTTGATGTTCCATACACAGGATTGCACTTGGGATCGCAGCCCCCTGCAAGTTTGGCATAAAGATACGAGTGACTTGGTGCCAAGCGCACCCATTAGGCTCTTGAAAACGGGGTAGTAAATGGAGAGAATTACTACAAGGGATAGACGTGGTTGGTGTGGTAGACGCCTTCCAGCGTGACCACGCTGAACTGCCACAGTTACCGTCATTGATGATGTAGATGACGGGGAGCGTACGGAGTGCTTGGAGTTTGTTTATATTGTAAACGAGGTAGAGTGGAGGAGCATCTCGCGGAGAAGCCAGTCATTTATATACCCGAACTCGTGTCTAGCTTACGGTAACCATTAGCGCTCTCATCATTGAGGCCTACTCTCTTGCCACTGTGCATAATTACCCCTATCTGAGCTACACTAGGCATTCAACTCCAGCCCAACGACGTCACCTATGATTATGCCGTAAGCAATCACCATATAGCCTTCCACAGCTAAACAGGCTCTCGCGATACATGGCTGCCAGGACCGCATTTACCCACGCAGACCAGGCAGCCTGGTGGCGTTTGCGTGCAGAAATTTAGTCTCATCATTGTCCAATGAGTCTAGCAGTGATGGTTCATTCCCTCTTCCACCTCCGGCACCTCTCTTGACTGCTACATCTCCGCGAAGGCCATGCCTGTCTCCTTCGTACCGAACACACTCCAACCTCACCAGTGCTTCGCGCGCAGCCAAACGAACAGCACCCTGCAAACAAGCAGAAGACCTCGACTTGTGGAAGAAGGGATGCTGCGAAGCGTCAGCCGGTCTTGTTCGTATGGCATGCTGTGATCTCTTACAATCATGGGCGGCAACTGTCCGGCGTATAGTATGTCCAGGAAGTCCGCAGCGTCGTAGGACCAGTAAAACCCCTTGCGAACTAAACCTGTCATGATCTGTTCTACGTACGAGACCATGAACCGATGCATTTCTCGTCGGTGACAGACGTCTGTCGATAGTCTTCCACTCAGGTCGAGGGCTATTGTTCCACCATTAGATCAACTCATCGATTTGTTTATACTGGTCCGTTACTTAGTTTCACCGTCCCATTTGACGCAACACGTACATCCGCTACGCGGGCGTCCGTGGGCAGGGACAGAAGATACATGATGGCGGATACGATCTATTGCCGCCAGTCAGTAGCTAGAAATGTTGCTCAACCCCGGAACACATACCTGCATCATGATACTCGCAACCTCTATTTCGGATTGTAGTGGCGCGATGGCAAAGAGGTCCAAGTCGAAGTGTTCATGGACCACTGGTGTGGTACGACCGCTGCAGTAAATCCCTAGGAGTTGTGCAATACTGGGATGGCTGATTTCGGAGAGAACCCCCAGCTCCGAGACCATGAACTGGGGGGCCTGTCGGACTTGAACGACGTGCCCGCTACCCGACCGGTGCATTCCAAGCCAACCGCTGCCGTTGGTGCCTAGGTGGCGATAGTGGGTATGCGCTGTCTGGTCGATATAGAGCGGGGGCCTTGCCCGGACCGTCACAAGGTTGCGGTCACGGCAGAAGTCTGGCATGCGCTTGAGAGACATGATTGCCGTCAGGCACCATTACTTTGGACTTTACACCATGGAGCTTAAATACGTTGCACGGATGGTTGATGGGCTATGCCACTTGGATACAGCTGGTGCCGCAACTATCGCCTGAGGTAAGAGCCGCATGCGGCGTGAGCCGTTCTGCGAGGTCTAGAACCACCGCAGTGGTGCTTTGAAACGAAATAGCACAACACGATACTGTACTGCAGCCTGTCAATTACGAGTTAGCTTTTGCTAAGCTAACGGACATCCCCGTTAGGAAGTGCTTCTTCGTAGCCGACTTCAACAGTCTTAGTCGTGCGCTCAATATCAACCAAACGTGGGTCTGCAGCGATCAGGACCCCCAGTGGCCGTAAGTGGCCTTCGAATATCCATGAAGCTCCATTCTCATTTTGGCTCAGTATCCAATTCCATGCTTGTGGTTCTATCAACTTGACACTGGACTGTACAAATAAGGCTACCAACGATTGGAAGATGGATGAGCTCGATTCGAGCCGGGAAACCAAGTGCACATCCGTGGCCATGCTCCTCAGGCCGTATCAAATGACGGCTGTTGCTTGAGTAGCTTTATATATTTTAAAATGCAGCAGGACTCGATAAATGGGTCTGGGGAACAGAGTATCTTGATGAACTGCCAAAGCTCCATCATTGCTCTCCAAATAGAGTATCGTAGCCCGTCACCGAAGACCAGTGATCTACTAGTTCCCAGATTGTCAGATCATTCATCGCTGACATTCTGATACCAGATCGCCCAAATCGCGGCCAACAGGTCTTCTACTCCATAGCCAACGGAGATGACCTAATTTGTCAGTCATCATTTTCATATGGGATAGACCACCACTCACCAGTAGCATGTAGACTCTAAGAAGAGGAAGAAGACGCCAGTCTTCGGCACACGTTATACTTATAGCACCGCCTACGACTATCAACGAAAGAAGAAATGCCTCCATGAAGACGCAGCCCTTCGTCCGGTGCTTTTTCTGAGAATACGCCATCCATTCACACGCTACCCATAACCGAAATATGGCTGCGGATACGAGCATGACGGTGCTTCCGTGGTAGGCATGGACGCCTGCGACGATGACGCCCCCCCCAAAAGGAAGTCATGGCTATCGGCAAACCCACAGCTAGCCGGAGCAGATGTAATGATCCATGTGCTGATGGCCACATCCTGCTCATCCAAAGGCACTAGAAACGTCAGCATCAATGGCATTCTCTACCAGTTGGCCAATGTACCTGATTTATCATGCTTGCTGCTGCAATGGAGCCAAGCAGATATACCGTCCAAATGTCGATTTCGACAAAGACTGTGAGCATAGCAAACACGACCACGACCGCGAGTGACAGAATGATCTGGCTGACTGAAAGTAATAACAGCTCGAGGCGGAACTTGACACGGAGCAGCTGGCAGGCCTTCAGCGGTTGCGTTGCTCGTCGATGCTTCAATCGTCCCTACAAACAGATGTTTTGACTGAAATCTGTCAGCGTTCCTGTAATAACTCAATATCAAAAACGACGTTGGCCGGATTGGTTGTCAAAATATCACAGTTTCTACATGCATCGACCGGTGGTGCCCTTCTATTACCTAGTCTCATGTTTATTGATTGGTGAACGTTAGATACAGACCTTCTTTCCCGCCTTAGAGCCTGCTAACAAAGGGTTTTTTGAATGTCACACGCATAACCAACAGACACCTCCACCCAACAGGTAAACCCATTCCTGAAGGGGTGCGGCGGCTAAGGAAACAAACAGGGGTCCGAAGGACGCCAGATAAGATGTATATAAGTCAGACGAATCACCCCCCGAGAAGGAGAGGGAGACGGCCAGAGATCAGAGCCCCTAGAAGTGCCATAGTCAATTATTAGCTGAATCAGAACCAAGCCCTAACTATCCTTGTCACATTGAAGCTCTCGTTGCAGTCTGTTTTTCGGGAAGTGAGCCATCTTCACAGTCGATCATTGTCAGTCGCAGGGACGATGAATGAATCGAGTGGCATGAACAGACTCTACATTAAGATGAGGGCTTGGACAGAGTGGTCTAGTGACGATTGATCAACAATGCCGTAGGAGGCCTTTAGGGGCTGTGTATAGATGATACCGCCAATGGCGTAACCAGGAGTACGTTTCATGGCCTCGCCAGCCAAACCTCGGGAGGATCATTGCCGTTGGTCAATTGTTCCTACCATAAGACGTTTCCAAGCGGCGGCCTCCCTTACATATTGCTGGAGGAGCCCTAGAAGCTGAACTTACAGGGGCTCGTCTCTTCGCCCTTCCACATCCGGTGGAAACTAAAACCTCGCGGGTATAAATTCCAGCTATCTGGCTGGTTCTCTCCAGTCCTGGATTTCCCCGTGTCCTTCCATTGTGACCAAAGTCTTTACCTGAACTCTCTTACCATCGACTCTAGCCATGCCTACACAAAATCATCCCTTCAACATCTCGGAGCACCCAGAACTAATGGATCTGATCACTCAATGTTACAATTTAGCCTATGATCTGAAGGGATGCGCCAAAAAGCTCTCAAATATACTCAGAAGCCTACCTGGCTGCGACTGCGACTGCGACTGCGACTGCAAATACTTGGAGGAGGAATGGATTTACAGAATCCAGGATGCCGGCGAGTCTGTCGGCGAGCTTGAATTCGAAATCGGCAACAAGGAACTGCTAGTAGCTCAAGCTACATCGGGGCGTAGGTGATGCTAGCACTGGCATCATGGCCCTGGCGAAGTAGCCTTCGATGGCGCGACCAAGGCGGGGATATGCTGTATGGTGGTCAAGAGGCAGAGCCAGGTAAAGCTTGAGTGGATGTCCGCGGCTGGGTGAAGCACACTTGCGAATCACGACGGGTTGAGGATACATACCAGAACGTAGCCTACGGTATCCTCAAATAAGGGGGCATGCCTGGGGGCTGAGTTAGAGGACGGGGTGCTTTTAGCCACGACCTTGACGTCTTCACCAACCCACTAGTAAAAGCATCAAGTCGTAACGGCTGAGGTGTGACGAAAAGCATGAGGGGAGTAATGGAAAGCGAAAGGCGAGCCAGACCCTGTATGGAGAGGACAAACGGCAGAGATGTGCATGGCCACTGCAGCACTTGGAGATATTGACAAGCTAGCACGTTCCGTGCAACGTAGTATGGAGGGTAACCATACGACTGCCATAGAATTGTTGGTAGAATATCGAAAAGGAAGCTTTACGATATGAATTGACGGTTGATCATTGCGATTGTGACCTCTGCATGGATGTCATTGTTGTTCGGCCCACGTGCCAAAAGCGCATGAAGCTTGGAGGGAGGTGGATGAAGTGGGTTAAGGGGGTGGCTGGTCTCGTCAGCCACAGGAGAAAGCGGCTGTGCTACGTGGGGGCGGGATTCTAGTGCAATGGCAGGCAGCTCGAAAACTAATTGAGTAGCGAGGAAAGGGCGATTCTTCGGAAACGCGCCGCCGACATGCACAGCGTACGCCTGACGACCAACGACATGAGCCGAAATCCGACATGCATGGCAGCGAGCGCAACAGTGCGGGGACAAGCTCCCGAATTGGTCATGACAGCATGACGACCGATTGCTACCAAAATACAAGTTCAAGGCAACCGTCACTCCTGCGTATCAAGAGAGACGACAGCACAACGACCACGGTTGTTATTCACTGTTTCGAATGACCATCGAACCCGAAGCAAGCACGCCGGCACACAGTGACTCCTTGAGGCCAACGAGGCTACCTAGTCCTCCAAGACCAGCACGAGAGGCATGCCACGACCGACCTGCACGCATCATCGCGCAATAGACGCACCCCACCGACGATTCTCCGCCCGACAGCCGAGCAGCACTACGCGATTACATGAGGAAAGAGCCGACGAGGTGACAAAGGCCAGTGCATTGGCTAGAAGCGAAGCACCTACGATCGGCATGTACGGGGTAGGGGACACAATTCCACAGCCAAGGTCCATCATGTCTGCGAATGGCCCAATCCACCGATATCCAATATCCTCTTGCGAAGCCTTACACCTGATCGAAAAAGGTGTCGCCCAAGGGATCGGCGTCGGCCACGGGGACGAATCGCTCAAACAGGGCTTTCACCTGCGACAACCATCCCGTGAGCCTTTGGGTTTGCTGCAAGAACCTGTATTCGATGTCAGTTGACGATCTGCGCCAGACTGAACACACGGTGACTTACAGCTGTTCGATCTTCTGTGTGCTGTCCGGGCACTGGTCAGATAAACGCATCGTTGCGACGGCGGTGGAGACCTACAAAGTCGTGAATCTGGTGAGACGTGGGCGTGCGTGAGTAGGAGAACTCTGCTGTACGAGGGCGGGGATAGACTTACTTTTCGTTGTGGTGGGCCAGCTGAGACTGGACGGCGTTGACCTTGTCCAGCAGCTCATTCACCTTGTGCAGCAGTTCTAGGGTGTCGCCTGACGTTCTTCGTTTTCAGTACAACGCGCGGACTGGATGTGGAGGGACCTACGGTGGCGGGGAGCTGAAGGGGCCCGAGTTGAGGCCTTCTTCGTCGTCGAAGAAGTTAGGAACGTCTGGAAAGGACAGTGCTTGTTGGTTCGGAGGCTGGAGCTGCGTGGCAGGAGGAGCGACAGTCTTGGGCGCAGACGCAGGAGCGGGTGCAGGCGCGGGCGCCGTGGTGGCATGGCCTGCTGATGGTCGGCCCTGCCGTGGTTGGCGCGGGCGCTGCATACCGTGTCGCTGCGAAGGGAACATGCCGGTAGATGGAAGCGACGGTGAATAGAGGAAGTTGCGGGGGGAAGGGAGCACGACGGACGAAGGGGAATGGGTAACCAACTGAGAGAGCCTCGACCACACAACGGGTATTTATGTGGTCAAATTCGTGCGGTGTGTAATGAAGCAGCAAACATGGATGCCAGCCGAGCACGACTGGTAGGTTGGGCTGTCGGGTGGAAATGGGCTTGCCAGTTGGGAAGTGCTGATCCATAGCCTACACTTATGGGCAGAGCGAATTTCTGGACGAAGCACGACTTGTGAAGCATAACCATGCGAGAGCCGATTGGCAGCATTCAACCCAGCAGACGTGGCGAGGGTCGAAGTGAGTTGCACCGAAAGCGGCCAGCAGTATCTGATTTCGGACCCTTGGCATACTCGTGAGCAAGCAGCTAATGTGCAGCTACCGTCAGTCCCGGACCCTATGTATGGGACGTACCACCGCGTTTTGGCGTGGATTCTGGCTCAGGGCAGTTCGGCGTCCTACGGTCCTCCATTCGAGAGCCAGATCAGCAGAACGAGGTCGGCCGGGACTAGGATCAAGTTCTGGATTGGCTGCTCCCCACCCATGAACTGCTCCACCAGCGCTTCCGCCCCCGCGTGAACAGCCCTTTCGGTGCTGCTTCTGGCCCGCCCATTTAGACGCTGGATGGTTTCGGCACGCCACTGACAGTCCCGCTCCTGAGCCAGTGTCGGTGCTGCAGACTGGGCGACATTGTGGCCAAGGGCCGGAAACAGCGCGTGAGAGAGTTCAAGGCCTTGAAGGGCGACGCAGCAAGATCTCGCATCCTCGTGGACAGTTCTGGGGTGCTCCATTCTGGCGAACCCATTCTGGCGTACGTCCATTCTGGTGTCGCCAATACGACTTTTCGGCCTGCTCAAAACCAGCCGCAGTTGACCCCAGATGCAAGCGGGACATATTGCACTGACGAATGAGCCCGAGCGGTTTTAGCTGCGGCATGTCCACCGCATTACGCCTTGACAAGTACGTGTTGCCAAACCACATGGGGGATCTGTACAGTTGATGCTACAGCACGAGAGGGAGTGGTCGCATAGGCGCAGAACCAAGGCGCAGGAGCAGGAAAGCTACGGGCGGCGGCGACGATCTGCCATTCAAGAAGTAAGAGAGAAAGTGCGTGGAGTGCTATGTATGTACGTAAGTGTTCGCCAATATATTTTATTCACCTATTCTATTCGCGTCTCTGCATTGGCTCTGCTCGCGGGGTCAGGACTGCCCAATCCGCGCGAACAGGTTCGTAGCCAGCACCACGTACAGGCGCAGAGGCCGGCTTCGCTGGCCGCACTGCCACTAGCAGGTGCAGGGAAAAACCTCGGTACATGAGATGCTCGAATGTAGGAGGAAAACCCGGGTGGCAAAGGCGGGCAGGAGATGACTCGAACTGCGGACGCCAGAGCCAGGCCCAATACCCCTCTGCAGGAGATGACTCGACCACATGAGGGAGACCGAGCAAAAGGACCATCAACCAGCCCGACAGGAGTCAGTTCAAGCTCTCGGACAACACAAGCGGGAGTCAGTTCAAGCCCCTGATCGACGCGAGCGGGAGTCAGTTCAAGCTCTTGGACAACACAGGCGGGAGTCAGACAAGCTGCAAGCAGGAGTCTGTTCAAGCCGCAAGGCGCCAAGAGGAGTCTGTTCAAGCCGCAAGGCCTCCAGGGGGAGTCTGTTCAAGCCGCAGGGCGCCAAGAGGAGTCTGTTCAAGCTGCAAGGGTGGCCGGCGCTCCGGGCGGAGGCGCGAAGAAGGAAGAGAAAACTACTGACAATAGTGGGAGGCGGGTCACCCTTATATACCCGCAGCGCGCCGCCAAGACCCACGGATCGGTGGCCCTGTCCGTCACGAGCTACTATCCATGCGCTGGCTTTGGACCGATTCTGGTGCTGCTTGTCGGGGGGCCGGGGGTCCAGGGAAGCCCAGCCCCCATACGGCGCGAACGGTACCCTCCTGGTTATCCGGGTGATCAGGTTCGACCGTTTCAGCGCGGGCGGCCGTTGGGACTCTTTCTCGCCTCCCCTTGACCGCATTTGGGCGTAGGTAGCCAAAGCTGCCCTTTCGCCTGCTTCCGGTCCAGGATCTATTCCTGCATCTATGCCTCTTCTTCGCCTTCCTGGGCCATGTTTGTCCCTCTCTTCCCTCTTTCACACCTTTCGTTACCTTCACTTCCTCCCTTACTTCCTCCTTACTTCCTCTCGCTCCCTTGCTTCGCTCTCGTTCCCTTTCTCGCTCCCGTCCCCCTCTCGCCCATTCCACCGCCCTCTCTCTTTCCCTCGCCCTCTCTCGTTCCCTCGTCTCTCTCGTTCCCTCGTCTCTCTCGTTCCCCGTCTGTCTCGTCCTCTTTTGTTCCCCTCCTCATCCCCTCTCTCGTTCCCTCTCTCGTCCCCTCTCTCGTTCCCTCTCCTCCCACTTCCCCTCGTTCCGCCTCTCTCTTTTCTCTGCCCTTCTTTACTTCACATCAATCTTTTGCTGCCACTACGCTTACCTACTTTACGCTCAGTGTCTGATACACCTCACTCTCGTATTCCATCATTAGGCTACTCCACCATCACATTATCAGCCAGCGAAATAGGCCCGCCGTCGCACGATGCGCTTAACGCCGGCTGCGTGACTCGAATTCCCCAACAGTATCCGGCCGAAATCCCTACAACCTCGAGGCGCGGTGGCCGCCATTTCTCGGCCGCAACGGAACAGAATACATTCTACGCGGGGGATTTGATCGGAGGCCGCAAGGCCACAGCCACCATGGTCCGGCTGTTCACATACCAGGGCGAGTGACCCAATGTCTAAGTAGCAATGCAGGAGATTTGGCCAGCTACGTAGGAGTTCGCATTTTACTCTGCTATCCGTCTACTAGCGCCCTTCGAAGATGTCGTGTGGCGTCCTACCCATTTCGCTCGGCTGTTCTGGCATAGTGACGGCAAGTAGATCAATGGCTGCCTGAACGGACTGGGGTGACTGGCTCCGATGTTGGCTTGTTCTGATTCCTAACTAATGCACCTTGACGGCCGATTTCTCTGCGATTTGTTTCCTAGAGTATCCAAGCGCCTGCATTGATTGACTAGTGGTGATGGGTACAATGGGGCTTCTGTATGCTCCATTTACCCCGGCCATGGCTTGCTAGTGGGACTTGTCGCGACCCATAAGATAGCCCTGCCGGCAAACCAGTCGCCCCGCACCCAAATGGGTCGGTCCGAGCTGGAGCCGGCGCAGTTAACTCTAATGCAACTTCCATTCCCTTGCCTCCAACATAGTGACGAAATAGCAACAATGACAGCGCGGATGATGAACAGTCGAGCAGCTGCTGAGGTTGAAGCTCCAAGCCGCTTCGTTAGTGTTCTACTCGTACAGTGCCATACCGCAACACGATGATCGACCCAATGATTGATCGTCACTGGATGCAGGCATAACCGTGACGGCCGCTGATTGGGTTCCGGCTACGTGGAACGCAATTTTGCGGCCAGCATCAGCGTGCCACTATTTCCGGCTGGCTCGGCCTGGAAGGATTCCAGCTTACCTTGGCACGATGAAACCATGACCATACGGGAGAAAACAATACTCGGCACGAGTCGTGCGAAAGAGATAACCGGAATGCCGCTGCTGCATGTCCTACTTACCCAACGCTTGCTTACCGATACGGCCTAATAATTCACCGGCAGCGCTACGGTATGACGCCCCAGGCTACCACAGCTATGGGTGTGCCAGACCCGGCATTAGCGTATGGTCTTTTTCCTTTTTCAGTTCAGTCAACCTCGGGACTCCGTATCTCGACAGGTGAGGGCACGGATACACCCAACAAGATACGGTAACGTGGTTAAGGTAGGGCACGAGCTTGGCCAACAAACAAGCTAGGTCGGTCATCCTGAATTCGAATGAACCCAGCTCACCTTGCAATCGAAAGGTGGCGATTCAGTCATCGCCGGCAGCGGCGCAGCTCAACCTGCCGCCGTCGTCTGCTTTCCGAGGGTGATTATGAGCTCTTGTTTTTCGCAGAGGGGTCTTCTGGGCATTCTCGGGTCTTCATTGGTCTCAGTGTGGCCAACTAGTTTCAACACCTGCCAATGTATACCCCCTGTGGGCCAGTAACCTGCCACTTCCTATCCCGAAATCACAACCCCGACATTTGGGTCCTCCAACATCCTAGCCATCTCACCACAAGTTATACGCACCCATTTTTGGTTCATGGCGTTATACCCGCTGAAACTTTGCATCTTCTCGTCCCAAACAAGCGGCATGGGGAACCCATAGCCGCCCGGCCGCACAACCAACGACAGGAAAGGCAGACCTGCTAACACATAGGGCGAAAGGTCCTCACTGCTCCATGATTCTTGCCCAAGGACATCGTCCCACAATGCACATCGTCGCTTCCAAAAGAAGCGTTGGGCCACTGGCGTAATCCTGGAGACGACCTCGACGAGGCGCCAGGTAGAGCCAGCCGGACGGCCTCTTGCACGCTTGCATGGCCTTGATTCATCTGCTTTCCTTGCCTTCCGTTTCCGGCAAGGGGTACCCGAAATTTCCGCCTGAGCTAATTGTGAGACGTCCTCCTCCATCGACATTGATATAGCAGGATCTGGGTGGGACCATGCGTAGTGCTCTAGCGGAAGCGATGCTGCTGGGGGGATTGAATCCTCCAGGTTGTCCTGCGCCGGAACCGAACCATTCACCTGGCCGATTCCGCCTAAGGATTGGCTGCGTGATCGTGCAGAGCTGAGGGAACGAGCTTGTGCTGCATCGTCATTTGTAGTTCCATCATGCCCAAGCCCAACCTCCAAGAGCTCATCCCAAGCCCTCCGCCACTTGTCGTCATATTCTGTAGGATTTTGTTCCAAGAAGCATAGCATGTCGTCCAATATAGGGTTCTCAAAATTGCTTCCATCGAAGCATTCAGATGATAATGGTGTTATAGGGGCAACGGCCTTGCTGAAGAAAAAGTCCGCTGCCTGATCCTCTGTCCACGGCGGGAGAATAGCCTCCCAGTATCATTTCTGCATACTACTCGGTGGGAATTGGAGGACACCCAGAGTGCCTCGTGTGAGCCAGCAAGTGCGACACGGCCAACAATGGAACACAACAATATCGGCGCTGCTGTCCCCTGGCTTTGCCCATTTGGACCGGCGGCGCCATCAGCAGCTCTGCATCCTGAGGTCGACATCTGCCCTAGCGCCGCTTAACGACGCAGAGCTGGAGAGAAAACTTTGAACCGACTACGAAAAAGCATTTTTTGATCGAGAGTCTAGCTTCGCAAGATGAACTGCAGATAAATCACACCGTCAGTACTGCACCGGCCTCTTTTGACGACCGTACCTTGAGGTACGAACCCAATAGGACTGGAAGTAGCTTTAGGTAGCATGGCCAGAAACAGATGCAGATAGCTGAGCTATGATACTGGTAGGTACGAACCAGAAGAGCTGCATTGAGGCTTTCGGGTACAATGAGCACATGCTACTATTTGAGTACCTGGGGGAACCAGATGCGTTTCGGCTGCCTGTCGTGAACAGGACCGGTCTAGCCCAAGCCGCAGAGTCATAGAAGCACTTCGGCAACTACGAGGGGCCCATACGGGATCATAGCCACGCCGGCATGGAATTTGACGCAACATGGTGAGACCGGCTGCCAAGAAGCACTTCCTAATCGAGAAATCGGTAGCTTCGCAAGATGACCAACCCTTCAATGGTAGGTTGGATACTGTACTGTATCGTGCTGGCCACTTCTGGTTACTGGACCTCGAGGTACGAAGCCTGGAATATCAGAGCTTTCGGTAGTATCGTCAGGAAACGGCGCCAAATGGGTGTGCCTTACCCAGAGATACGGGAAAGTACGAACCAGAACAGCAGCACGAGGAATTCGGCGTACAGTGACCTCGTACTACTCCAGAACGACATACGAGTACGACCAGATGCATTTCGGCTGCCCTTGGACGCCGGGAGTACGTCATAAGGACTGGACTAGCCCAAGCAAGAGAAAAAGAGCTTTTCCACATCCATGCGACAGTAAGGGTCAACAGAACTTAGGACTGGAAACAACCCGTGGGCCTCTTTGCGCTGATGCAGCAAAAAGAGAGTACGGTTTGCCACTGAGTAATTCTGGCTCCATTGCGAATACGTCAAAAACTGGCTACTTGGAGACTACGGTGACAAGGCCCCTTTTGTCATGGCTCTGAATCATCGCAACTCCTAGTTCTCTCGTACTGTCGGCTCCCGTTCAACTTCTCTGGTCGAGCGGATGCGGATTCGCTCCTCAGCCTCTCCGCAAGTTGGCCGGGTCACTTCCAGCCGCCACGGTAGACGCTGGCTTCCAGGAAACCCCGCTATTCCTGGCTGGCAGGTAGAGGCGACACCGACGGTAACCGCCCGCTTGCCCGCCCGGACACCCCAACCCGAACCTCCCGAACCAGCGCCCGTACGAAGCCCCCGCCTGGGGCCTTCGGCCCTCCGTCCTTCTCCCACCCCGTCGGCGCGTGCCCCCCCCCCCGCCACCGGCCTTGCTGGAAGGCATCCAAACTCGCGAGCTACCCTGTACCCATGCATCACACCAAAGTCCCACGGCTGCTACCCTGTACCTACCCTGTGGCGGTACCGCTCGCCCGGTAGGCCCCTAACCCTAACCACTAACCGCCCTATAGCTACAGGCCTGACGTCCGACGATCTGTCCGATCCGCTGGTTTTTCATGTACGCCAACCCCCTTTTGCTCGGAGAAACAGGACAAAGGCTCAGGCCTTTACGCTCGTAATTAGCGACACGAGGCGGCCGGGCGAAGCAACTTCCTATACACCGACACGCATCACCATGGCAGACAACACACTGCTCGCCGTCCAGGATCTGTCGGGGGCGGCCGGTCAAGCTCCAGGCCAAGCGTCTGGTTTGTCCCAACTCGAAGGGTCGAAAATGCTTTCGTGTATGTGCTGAACCTCTAGTAGCTGGACTAGACTTGTTTTCGTCAACGTCTCAAGCTCCTCCGCGTCGATCCCTTCCCATATCATCTTGGGGAATTCCACGTTCCCAGTGATCGACTTCTCGAATGAACAACCCACCCTGGCAAGGATCGTAGTGCTTCGGTCGTCCCCGAGAGCGGCGTGGAACGCTGTCGTGGTATGACCTGGTATTTGCAAGTAGTAGAAATCAAATCATCTAAGAGATTCAAAATGGTGGTGGCTTGGAGAACTTTGTTCTCGTCGTGAGTCTTAGTTGGTTTGGAGGCTTGGACTTGGCTGGGTCCTGTAGGAGCTTGCGTTTGTTTGTCGAGAGAGATTGTTGACCTGAGATTTTTGAAATCCAGTTGAAGCAGTATAATCATTTCTTTCCGGAAAAGATCAAGCTCTCATGCTAGTCCGGCTGGCTGAGTAGGGACGGTCATCTTCACATAAGAGTACGTAGTGGGCTGTTTTGTAATGTCGAGGAAAGGCCAGTGTTTGGCTCAGCGCGCTCGAGGCTCCAAGAGTCCGCCGTAGTTGATTTTCGGTGCCTAGGACACTAGAAGACCCTGGGACAGTCGTTCCAAAGTAGGTACCCGTAACCCCGCCTCCAAGTACTAAAATAGCTGACAGCGGGTTAGCACTACGATCAGAGGCCCTGAAGTAAGGCTCATCTCGCATGCAGAAGCTTGACTGCCTACGCGCCCCGCAGATTGGCGCAACCCAGGTCCAAAGACAGCAATTACCTACAAGATGTCCACCCAGGATACCTGGGGTCTGGTAGGAACGAACTGGCGCCCACGTCCCAACGCCCCAATTAACCTCTCCTTCGATAATTATTCGTATCCTCAGCAGGCTTGTTGGATTGAAAGATTAAAACTGAAATGTATTGTAGTTAATTCTACGAAATGTATAAGTCAGCCAATGGAGGTTCGAAATCCGTTTCATTGCACTTTGTATGGATCCGGGACCAGCCTTGAAGTCCCACCTAGTCTCGTCCACTGGACCGGAATAACAACAAGACAAAAGCAACAAAGGATTAAGAACAAAGGTACTACAGGCCAATTGTAAGTTCGTTTTTTGTTTGTTTGAAGATGTGACTATCGTCCGCGGAATTACGCTTACGCTTCGGCATAGGACGTGCGGTGTGTCGCGAAACGACTACTGCCCAGCAGCCGTCCCAAGTGCTCCGCCAGCCCCAGCATTGGGAATGCCGCAGCTTTCTAGTGTTTCATGGTAAACCCTATATTACGGGGAGCACGGTGTAGTCTAGATCATGGAACATAGCTGGGAGCGCCTAAGACACTGTCGCCGTGTAGACGGAGAATGTGTGTCGCCAGTGGCACTCGTTCTCTTGCGTGTAGGTCGCAACCGCCCGTACTTCCGTCTCCGCCTCCTTTACTCCGGCCTATTGCGCCAGTGCGATCATCACGACCAAGATGTAAGGAACCTCGTCGGCATTCGGGAGGCATGAGAGGTGGGGACGAGCAGCTGGTGTCGCCGCTTATTTAATTCGCGAACGGGTTCGTTGGCTGGTGCTCGGTGCACCTGGAGCGAATTGGCCCTCTGGTAGTCGATGTGCTTCAAGTTGACAAAGGTAAGAGGTGTAGCTGCGGTGGCCGAGTTCCGGGGCAGACACGTCTGGCACGCAACACGTCTAAACTGTTGGGTACCGATATGGAGCTTGCGTGTCTCGGTCTTCGTGAAAGGGAACAAGCTAGCAACAAGACGCTGCGCGGCCCAAGCGGTCTGCGTTTGGGTCGAGACGCTGTCAAACAACGTATTGAGGTCAGCGAAGTTCGGCTGCTCGTCCGGTGTCGGGGTCGTGGGCAGATTCGCGGAGGCCTTGGTTGCGTCGACTTGCGTCGACGTACATTTTGCAAAGCGGCAATGCAGTGACCATAGATGTTGCTGGGTCCAGAAGGAAGGTCGAACGAACAGCCTTGTCTCGCCGTAGAATAGTCTGGAGCGATGCGGCTGCTGGTTCTGCGGCAGTCGCTGTGGACATGGCTAATGCACTCGTCCAGACAGGCATCAGCATTGGCCGCTCGGCAGCATTTCCGAAGCGCGCGACAGGCAGCTAGGGCGAGACAACCGGTCTTCGAACCGCAGGCCCGAAGAAACGGAGCGTGCACTTGTGCTCGATGAGTTCCAAGAGGGGATGGTGGTGGGTGACCAGTTGATGCATCGGCGACTTTGGCAGACGGAGGGGGCGGGAACAAGTGGCTCGTGCGTCGCAGCACGTGACGCCTCCCACAGGGCTGTGTAGTGCACCAGAGGGCAACGCCCGCACCTGCCTCTGTCTGATCGCACCTTGCCGCGGCGTCGTACCTTCCGTGTACCAGGCCCAGCGCGCATCGAGACGCGCATCGTGAGACGCGCGCACGTGTTGTCGACTCCACCTAGCCGCGTTTCCGATCACGAAGACAGCCAGCCAACGCCCGCGACAGACGCCGTGGCGACGCGACGCGAGGAAGGGCGTGCCTCCGCGGCGCAGACGACGCTACCCCGATCACGAGCCACCGACTTCTCCCAGGGCCATCGGACCTTTCTCCCCGACCCTCCGCTTTGTGCACGCCGCGCCGGCCGATTTCTTGAAAACAGCTTGCACCTACGGGTTCTACATGCCAGCCTACCCGACGATGGGCCGATGCCTGGACGAGTCGGATTCCTAAACGATATTGAACTATGGCCGTCTTCGGACCGGAGGGTGACTTGCCCGATCCACCCGCGTGAACGACGCCGCACTTTTTTATCTGAGCCTCGGCGACGGGCTGCCCGCTCTGCGCGACTTTGAGTTTGCGCCATCCCGCCGTTTTAGAGCCTTGGCTGGTCTGCAGCTAACGAGACTTTCTACGGTCTCCTGTCAGGTCGCCCCTCGAACCATCGAACGCCCGTCGCCCACACTACCCTCCCCGTGTACTGGGCTTCGTCCTCGCCGGGCACCAGCGCGGCATGGTCGTCACAGCCCAGACCGGTTTCATGGTATACCCTCCCCTCGTCGAGGTCCTAGGGAACGTCGACGTCCGCGTCTTCCGCCAGCCGTGGCGGCGCCGTGCTGCTCGTCAACGCCAGCCAGGGCATCCCGCCCCGCCAGCCGCCAACTTCTACGCGCCTTCGCTGAGCGCTTCGAGATCCTGCCCGTCATCCATTTTTTCGAGATCGACCTGAGCGCCGCCGATGTCCTATATGTCCTCGACCGGCTCGAGGTTACTTCCGAGCCCGGTTCTGCCACCGCCATCGGCGTGGCCCCAAGACGGGCCCCAACGTCCAGTCGCTCGTGCCCCTCGTCGGGAACATACCCACATCCAAGGGCAACCACATGAAGCCCTGCGCATGCTTCTGGTAGACTCGTGGTGTGACGAACTCCGCGGCGTCATCTGTCTGGTGCGCGTCTTCGACGGCACCGTCTGCGCAGTCGGTCTTGCGGCAGCGCAGGTCGGCTACATCTGCCACCGGGCATAAAGAAGACTCAGACCGCCAAGATCGGCCACGCCTTCACCACCGTGGGCTCCGAGAACATGGTGGCCCCCTTCCCCGGCTTCGAGGAGCTCAAACTCATGGTCTTCGCCACGGCCTTTCCCAGCGACGACTACCACCGCTTGGCTGGCTTGACTGGTTTGTGCTCGCCGACAGATGCGTGATTCTACCCAAAGAAGACTCGGAAGCCCTGGGGCCGGCTGGTGGCCAGGCTTCCTCGGTAGTCTGCTCCAGCGTGTTCCCGGACCGCCTGCGTCAAGAGCACGGGGCCATTATCGTCACCGAGCCCGTCGTCTAGACGAAGGTGCTCTGGAGGGACGGTGCCGCGTAAGTCATGCAGATCCGGCCGACTTCCCAGCGAGAATCACCGCACGCAGGCGTCGTGCTCTACAAGCCGTACGTGGTCGCGGCGGTGGCGGTGGCGGTGACGGTGCCGAGTACCTAGGCCGGGTTACCGAACGCGGCGCGGCGAACGGCGATGAGCAGGAGAGCATCAAGTGCTTCCCCAGGATGTCGGTCACCAAGTACGGGCTGCCGACGGCGCAGCTGGTCGACTAGCTCGGTAAGCTCGAGGGCGCGGCCAGGGAACGCGACGTTCGACGACGAGGCCGCTGGATGGAAGCAGTCGGTCTAGTCAAGCTGCCGCTGCTCGTCAACAAGGAGCCTGTCGACGCTATCAACCACGTCCTGCACACCTCGCAGGCCGAGCAGCTGGGGAGGCAGTGGGTCAACAAGTTCAAAGAGCAATTGCAGCGCCAGGTATTCGAGGTTATCATCCAGGCCGCCTGAAAGACGTGCTCGCCAAGCTGCACGCCTCGGCCATCACGCGCCGCCGCAAGCGCTTGCGGACTGTTGGCAACGCCACCCTCTTCGGGCTACAGATCTACCTTTCGACACAAGTGTACTTGGTTGGTTATGCTAATTACACGATGCATTAAACCTACCAAAAGCCAACCTCTTTGAACGAAATGTGTGGGTTGATGCGATTAGATACAGAGAGGGTAGTGGAAGTTTAAGCGAGGATATAAGCACCACGGGTATTCACTGATCCAGCCACGACGAGGTGAGCGAACAGCCAAGTCAGGAGACAGCTCTAGTTGATTACTTAGCCAATCTCACCCACCAGTTTCGGGCCGAATTTTGCACCCCAATCGTGAGTGCCGTTGCCGCACGCCGTCTGGATCCCCTGCAGGCCTTTGGTGACCGTCTCCGGGTCGGGCTGGCACTGCAGCACCCTGTAGCCAGCGCCTCGGGGACCCATTTGTCCTGAATCGCCGGGCCGACCTCGTCATGTCCCGTAAGCTATTTCGTACATCATAGTCAGGGGAAGGGGGGTGCGGTTCGAGTCACCATATCCGATCTCAATCCCCTCGGGCACTTTCTCCCCCACCTGCTCCCACACCCGGCAACACCGTCTTTACCCACCTCCGCGCGTCGACCGCGTCGCTGCTCGGGGGTTGGACTTTGGTAGCTCGTGGGGCCTCAGCCCTCCTCGCCGAACCAGGCTCGCTCGACGGTAACCCGCAGTGCCCAGTCGCCTCGCGCCATCAGGCGAAGCGGATGTACGCAACGGTGCGGCGGCGAAATCGGCACCAAGCGCGTTCTCGAAGGCCTGCGAGTGACTGTGGACAGTGGCGATGGCGGCATCCTGCAGGGCGCGCAGCGAGGGGCGCACTGTCTCGAGGACGCGGGCGAAGCGGTGGAGCCAGGTAGATGGTTACCTCCCCTCCTGACTTAATAATAAAACGGCTCGATGTCACATATAAGGGAATATCTAGCCAGGAGGATCATATCGATTTCTCTATAGAGGGAAAATAGAATAAGATAAGGTGTAATTAACTCAGGTACACTACAGATCGACTTCTTGCGTAACGCTCCAGTTTCAACTTAGTGGATGACGCGACCAGAGCCTCCAACCATTACGTACGGGACCACTGCTGGTAGCGCTCCCTCACGTGAGATGATATCCGCAGGCTCGAATCAAGACGCGCCGCTATGCTTCCAGCGTGAAATACATGCGCCGGTGATCGCGAACATCACCGTCGGGTCGGCCTCCCCAAGACGCCTAGTCTCATTACTTCAGCGTTTTTCGTCATCGTGATATATTCTATATAAGCTTATACCCAGCCAGGTAGATTCTAACCAGGACCCATTGATCATTTATAAGCCCTGCGACGCTTTTTCGTTCATGGAACGCCCGACACCGACGCTGGCTAGCCATGCGAGGTGCTCTTCACCGGCGGAGAGTGGAGGTCGTCGGGCCGCTTCTGCGGCGTCACCGTCGACTCGTGAGGGCTGGGGTAAGGCGCCATGCGCAGGCTATTCTGGACATCACCGTCAGGTCGACTGCCCCAAGACGTCTGGTTGGTAGTGTTAGCAGGTCGCATTTAGGACGGTGGTGGTTGTGAAAGCTTACCATATTAAGAGTGATCAAGGCATAGATCTTGATGAGGCCATGGAAGTAGCCAAAGAGGACAGAGACTGGATAGTACATGATGTCCTGGGGGTAGCGGCGCCAGAGACCAACAAGCTTGACGACCTTGGTGAAGGCGAACATCCAGACGAGTTCGGCAATCAGGGCGTAGTGCCGGGTTTCCGGGTCCCAATTGGCGGTGCCCCACCAAAGGGACAGCAGAATCAGGGGGTCTCCAATAAAAGCCAGCGAAGTGAAGGTGGCCAGGTGAAGAGCGTAAGTGCACCACGGCTGCTGACTACCATGCCCAAAAATGTTAGTTTGACCAATCAATTGACGGATTTTGCAATTGTATAATGGATGCACTCACGTAATCACGTATCGCTCCTTGACCAAGCTCGTCCAGTTGCTGCGCCAGTTGCTGCGTGCCCATCGGGAGCATTGGTACATGAACTTCATGCCGTGCTCCAGCGTCGTCTCGATTTCGCATTCCTTCTCGTACTGGATCCACGTCTTCCACTGGTGGTTGACGAGCCATCGGGTCACGAAGTTGTCGTCGTCGGCGTTGAGTATGTACTTGCCCCAGCGCTCGCGTTGGAAGCCGTCGAGGAAGTCTCCGCTCGAAAGAATCTCGGATCGGTAGGCGCCAGTGCGGCCAGACATGCACGAAGTACCGCCGTCCATGTTGTGGGTAGCCGAGATCTCAAAGTTGCGTCGCTCAATGTAGGCCGCGCCGAGCCAGTTCCAGACGTTGTCGAACCACGAGTCAGTGCGTTCGCGGCGTACACGCTGGCAGGTGCCGACTCCTCTCGATCTTGGGATCCTCGAACGGGGCGAGGATCCAGGGCAGCAGGGCCGGGGGCCACCAGACATCATCATCCGCCATGATGGTGATCTCGGTGGTGACTTCGGGCAGGGCCTTGCAGACTTGGAGGCGCTTGTTCGCAATGTCGGTGCAGAGAACGCGGATGTTGGAAGACGACAGAGACTTGACCAGCTTCTGCAGGACCGAGTACCTGTCCCGCGTAGTAATCATTATCATCTGGTAGGGCTTGCAGGCCAGGATGCTCTCCAACGAAGTGCGAAGCTCTTTGGGGCAGTTGTGGATGGTGGGGATAACAACCGTCACGTCAGAAGGGATATATTTGGGCTCGGCCGGGATCGGCTTCGACTTGTACATCCAATGACTAGTTGCATGAACAATCGTGCGAGTGTAGCGCCATAGCCTGAGTAGATGATTAGTCGCCGTCCGCGAGAAAAAGAGGCGCGCATTTTAGTGACAAGTCGTAGTGAATTGCAACTTACCAGAGACTAATGTGAAATTTGAGCCACGAGGGGGTCAGGAAGAACACCCAGAGCACACCGGGGAAAGAAGCTAGGTCGAACATGATGCCCAGATCAGGTGTCGTGTCCCTGTATGTTGAGTTTGAAACGTTATGGAAAGTGACTCAGTGGCTCTAAGAAATCAAGTAGGTTGAGCGTGGGACTCGGGCTGGTCGAATGCCTCCTAGCTGTGGTTGTGGACGAGCTAAGAATAGCAAGGTAAGAGACGAGGTGCTGTTTTGGGGTGCTGAAGCTGACAGGCGAGGATAGCCAGGTTGAAGTAGATGTCTTCAAGGACAACAAATAGCTTTATTCGTGTTGTGTGGCTGTATGTCAACAGTACACGGGCAAGCAACAGGTCAGAAAGAACAAAACGTGAGCGAGCGAGCCTGTGTTTACTACGAAGATAGACGAGCTTCGAGAAACACCTTTAATAATGCGAGAGAATGAGACGGAACCAGAGACTGGAGGATGGTGAGGAGTATCCCTGAGTCTTAACGAATGAGGGAGCATAGGCATGTGGGAAGAGGCGCTACGTAACATACACACTGCGAACCACATACGGTGATTCCAAAACCGTAGGGGAGGAGCGCATGGAACTGCATCCCGGGTATATGACTGCCCGTCTTCCATCTATCAAGCCCTCCTCTGGCATGCTAGATTGGATGGTCTGACTTGGAGACATGCGGGTTCTCAACTTGCAAGCCAGGGCTGTTATCACAACAAACTCTGACGAGTCGTTATACTGGCGAGACGTGGCAATACATGCTTGCCTTTCAAATCATGTAAGCAGTAAGAAGGTGCATGATCTAGGCGTGGGATGTCTGGCTGCCGGAATCACAAGCAGCCATCAGCGTAACCAGCCACAGCAAGCTCGAAAGGAACGCAATGGCTCGGAACGAACGACGACTGTTGATAGCAAAGGCCTGGAAAGCTCTGGGTTCCAATATCTGGTCGAGTAGAGAAACAGTTTATTCGACCATATCGGCTTAACCGATTTGCTGATCAGGACAGAGCCAGCTCCTAGGCGAATACTTTGATCATAGCACTACTCCAGATGTACTCCCACACCCCAAGGGGCGTAGCCCAGGGACCAAAAGGAGACTACTTGCAGACCATGCTTGTCATGTTTGAGCTATATGGCCGGTCCATATGCGGCCCCAGTTGGCCCCTGGCCGGCAGGACTAGCTTCGGCCCATTGAACACCGCGTACCGCCACGGCATGCGCTGCAGGTATGCAGTGGTCGTTATGATACCAGCTTATGCAAGTCTGGTAATTCCTGCCCACACTATAGCCCGGCACGCATGTATTGAAGTGTGCCGCCACTGGCCTGTGTCCAACACCCCTCCTACATAATAGCACCATGTCCCATTCAGACCCTGCAGTCTGGCCGGGGCAAGGGTTCGTCCTGCCGGCTTCGTTTGTGCTCGTCGAGGATCAGGAGAATACTACTGCACATTATCCTTGTAGCCATTATAACCGACACGCAAGGAATTGGCGAATGGATCACAAATCGAATTCACCGGTCTAATGCCATGCAAGCCATCGTATCAAGTTCGACCGGCAGTGACAAGAGTCCCTCCTTTGCTTGATGTGATGTCGGAAAGACAAGGCACATTGCGACTGGCTGGTCAGTTGCTCTTCCTAGCGTGAGGGTCGAGGCGGGTTTATCGTTTTCACTCAACCCTCGGCGTACCGGAAAGGCTTATGATCATCGGGTAGTGGCCCTACCGTAGATGTCTCGTCAGACTCGATCTGTTGTTCTTGGCCAGCACCAATCATGTGAAGTCAACGGCATGTTGGATCGAGCATCAAAACGAAAATGGTGCAGGTTAGGAAGAACATTTGATATTCACATCTCAACTGAGGGGTAGTCACCCCATAGTGGCCAGTGCAGTCAGAGGCTGGCTGCCCAGGCCTGCCATAGCCAGTGAAAGCAGCATAGCTTAGCGGGTGATCAATCAATATGCCACCCTGGGCCAACAATCTCGACGCCTATGCTTGATGACAGTGTTTCCCGGCTAAGTTGCAGTGGCTTGTCGTTGATCATCCGAGCCAAGGATCGCAGTTGCTTGAAGATCGTACTCACGACGACACCGGCCTTCGTGGTCGAGCGTGGCCCCATCCCTCGTGTCACTCTCATCGCTATCCTCGCGCCCGTGTCCGTGTTCGTGGGCCCGAAGACCCTGAGCTGGGCCGGCCCCATGCGAACGCGCCCGACCCAGCAATGCCCTGACGCTCCTGCCGCGACGCTTCCCGACTTCTCAGTACGCCGGTCCGGTACTTCCCAGTATCTGTGCCCCTCGCGCTGCTGTCTAACACAGCACAGTACCGCATCTGCTGTGACTTGCAAGCCAACCACGGGCTTGGCAGCATCGCCCGTGGCGCAAGCAATTTCGAAATGTCGTGCCAGGTCGCGTGTCTAATGAATGTAACAGATTCGTCTTGCCCGTCGCCGCCGATGCCGTAGGGTCGTATTTTCACAATCCTCTCCTTGTTCTCTCAAATCAGGTGTTGCGCCAAGCGATTACTGCGACCACTGATTTATAGTTCGAGGACAGCCGCTGGAGCCGCAGCTTGCTAGTCGGTGAACGTAAGGAGTGGGTGAGCTGCGCGTCAGAAGCTAGCCAGCTCTCCAAGGCTTGAACGCCGCCTGGTTATGAGTGATCGCCAAAACGAAGCTTGCGTGCCAGTTGGCTTGAGGAGCTCGGAGCCGGGGGGCACCGTAACAAAGAGCAGCGGTCATGGTGGTGGTGTTGAGGAGGTGGTTGCACGAGTCAGTAGTGTATGTCGACGATGCAGAAAACAGAAAACCGGACGAGGCTCGTCGACGAGTTCTCATGTGGTCTGTGCGGCGGGATACCTACTTTATGTCCCACTCCGCTATAGAACATTTGATGTTGTAGGTGATAGCTACTGTCGCGTAAAAGCATCCTGCCGATCGAGCTAGTTGCGCGTAATTCACGACAGATTATCGAGGTTCTGAGACCACATGAACTGCTGGAGACAATGTATGGATAGATTCTTTTTCTCTAGCAGAATCATGTAATGGTTGATTTGCATGCTGAAGGGGACTGAGCTTCGAGGCGAAGAAACGTACTTCATTCGATGCTTGACAGGATATGCATCCATGTATTCCATGCTGGTGCAATTCCCCTGCAGAGGCATGAATCGGTGGGCAGTTGGCGGCAGCTTAGCAGTGTGCGCCTCGTTATACTATATGTCCCGTCCACTGTGCTGCTGTGCCAATTGTTGTTCCAATCCATATGCCATGGCGCCGACCTCTTACAGCGCCTAAGCGTTGTCGCAACCTCGTGCCTCAGCCGCTTGTTATTCTCGACCGTCCCCAGGCGGTTCGAAGCACGGCAAGCGTCCCGCGTACCTACTGTGGTGAATGACATAGCCGACGCTAAATTCTAGTCTGGAGTCGTTCCTAAGGCAGTGCTGCATCTGGAGTGAGGTAGGCGATCGTCTGAGCTTCTTGGTACGAGCCTTCGCGGAAAGGTCTTTGCATTTTTTTTCAGCGCGACAGGCGCGCCAATAATGCCCCGGATCGCTCGGCAAGCCCTCGGACTGGCGATGCCAAGCTTCTAGTATTCGATCACAATCGTACATCGCCTGGGGTATAGTGAGGGCGGAGCGGAGTTTAGGACTGCTGCCGTAAAGGCACGTTTACCCTTCGCTGAGTATCACGAGGACTCGTACGTCCATATCCGTCGCGCCAACGTCACCGTGCGGATTCGTCTTGCTTGCCCCCGTGGTTTGTGCGGATGCGGATGGTCGTACTTTCGCATTGGTCCTTCTCGCGTGTGCGCCAGGCAATAATCACGTCCGCGCATATATGAATCCCGGCGAGTATTTAGGGTGTGGACCGCTCGGGTCGCAGGTTGTTCAGTTGGTGAACGGAATGATTGGGCGCTGCGCCTCGGAAGCCAGCTAGCCCCCTAAGGGCTGATGCGCTGCTGATGGATATTGTATGTCTCGCGAGCAGTAACGTACAGCATCCGCCTAGCCATACGCGTGATTGCCAAAATGGACCCGAAGTGTCGGTCGGCTTGAGGGGCTCGAAATAAGGGTGGCCAGGGGGAACATTTGATACGAAGGGCTGGGCTCGGCAGACATAGGTACTGCTGGTGATGGAGGCGGGGAGATGGGTGAAAGACTCGGCGGAGGTGCCTTATGTTAGGTTGTGCTCGTCGACAAGATAGAAAACCAAACAGGCTAACTAATAAATTCTCAAGTTGGTCTGTGCATCGGATACTCGAGTTCTGTCCCACGCCATTGGAGGAACCCTCTGGGCCCGATATTGTAGGTAGACCAAAAGCTGACAGCACTGCTCATGCCGTCAGTCCAGTCTCTTGGTCCCTTTGACTCAATAGTCCGACCTTTTCTCCTATGTAAAGGTGTACACCATTAGCCCATTGAATGTAACTCTCTAAGTAGACTCGTCGTAAGGTGAACATAGGAGTATCCCGAGTCACATGCCCAACAGATCCACCCTTTGTCCAGGTCTCTGTCTCATAATCATCCACCCGATTCAGGGCAAACATACCAGAATGGGCATATGAGCAGTATCAGACAACCACCAAAGAAATATTCACTAACATCCGCACAGCGTACTGATTTCGGCTAGCGAATTGCTACTGACTGTTTCCGACTGTTTCTCTCGAAAGTCGCGGGATTGGGTACGTTTGACGGTTGTCTCTATGCACACAACCACATTTGGCCCCTGACCGAACATGGAGCTTCGGCCCACAAAGCACGCATACTTGTGTCACCCAGTGAGCATCGCGTACTTCCGCGGTATGCGCTGCGGCGGTGCAAAGTGCTCGTTCTGGTACTGCTAATGCAGAACTCATCCCTGCATTCACTGCTATCCCTGGCCTGTCTCTGTACCAGTACCTCATGGTCACCACAGGCATTCTCAGGCCCTGTGAGAGCTCCTGTGTCGTGGGCAGTGCGCCGAAAGGTAATGCCAGGACCTATCTGTGGGCCTTGATACTATATCGCCGCTGGCTGTGCCCTCGTGTACCGCCCAAGCGCGCGTAAGTGCCGCCAGCTACCGAGCGATCCTGTACAGCGCGGCTATGGCCCACCAGCACGAACTCTACATTAATCGCTGACATTAGCGTGAGCCCTGTCTGCGGGGCATCTGTACTTGGAACGTGGAAATAGGGGAGAAGTTCCGCCGCAACCGTGGCGTGGATGTGACGCTGCCAATATCCAGAACAAGTGGTAAAGGAGAGATGGGAGACGGGACATTCCCGAGGCTTGTGTCGGTCTAGATTACACGAGCGACGGACGAACACGGCATGTGGTCTTAATTCAACGCCAAACGTGTATGACCTGCGCAGATGCGAGGTAAAGGAATTTGTGCAGCTGGTAGGCATCTTGCATGCACCAGCTACCCGCAGACTTGTTGGCCTACTGATGGAGTGCAGAGCCAGAAGGTTATCACTGGCGCACTAGCGCGATTAGTGGGCCAGGTTCTAGAAACACGACATTATTAGCGTAGCGCTGGTTTGCGACCCTGCGCCATTAAGGCCAGCCTCGCTGGGCCGTAATGCCGAAGAGAACTCGCCTTGTCTCAACGTTGATCCTTGCAAGACAGAGGAAACATCTTGAATGGCAATAGCTGGGTATTTTATTGGTTGGCATAAGACTTCAACATTGTGGGCCGGTATGAGCCGCCCAAGGTGCGCTCATTCTCTTCCTGAGTACTTGCAAGTAATATCTCTGCCTGTGGGGATAGTTCCCCTCCATTGCTATCTCCCCTCCACCGCTATCTCCCCTCCACCGCTATCTCCCCTCCACCGCTATTGCGACCCCAGTTTCTGTAACGTCCTTCTCACCAATCTTGTCTTTAGCTCCTCTCCTCATCACGTCCGTACTTCAAACAAATTTCTGTGGAGATAATGTATAAGTGATAACATCTATAAACTAGGCTCAACTTTTTGTACGGTAAATTTTTCTTCGATAAAAACTGGCACAATCATTTGCCTTAGGTGTTGTGTTAGTGCAAGGCATTCATGCCTAACAAATGGGGCGAGCATTGATATTACTAAAATTGTCAGGCGACAACCCCGCGCCAACAAGCGGAATGAATGGGTTGTAATTCCCCAAAAACCAGAACTGCAGAAACTCGAGATTATCTTGTTGAGTCAATAATTCTTGAAGTTCTCTGCACAACGACGAACTTGACGCAAATCCACGTTGACGGATTTCTGCATTTTTTATTAATAGCTACTCTCTACCTGCATCGCTGCCATTCCATCTTGAGCGACAGATTCGCGGGGTACGCCCAGTTTCTGTTATACCTATCAATTTCCATGGTAAGTCACTGTCCAAGGACACATTCCGAACATGAGCCTAACGCAATAGTTACAAAGAGTCTAGAGGTCAACCCTCTCGGGTCTGATGTCATCGTCCAGGGCAACACATTGCTGCCTCAATACGTGAAAGGAAAGGAACAAGAGGTACAATGGCAGGATTGCAAAGTCTGGATCTACACCGAAAGGACTTGGGTGGAATTGAAGGATGGAGATGGTCAACCTGTTTCTAGTGGAAAAGCAGTGATCCCTAAAGGCTTTGAGCTGTACTTCACGGGGACGACGTTGAAAATATGATGTTATCTCTGTAGATTGGGATATAAGCTATCTCGTATCTCAGTACCTCCACGCAGTCCCATGTACAAACTTATCATGGCACCACCTTTAGCATCGCTATTGATAGTCATAGTGACGCAGTCTGTTTCTATCAGCCTCCCAAATTCGTATTCAGCCAGTCGAAACGGACATGTATCAATAGCTTCATCAATCTGCTTACCAAATAGTTCCTTGATGCATGCCGTTCGACAACGTCGGAAGGTCATACTATGCTCAGGATCTATTCGGACACCAGCCAGCACAGCATATCTCTTCCCCCCTTCCGTTTCGATTTCTATGCCGTATAACTTCAAAGCATAGTATTCCACCTTTTTCTGTATAATATCGATGGTTGTTATGCAGTACTGCATCTTGACTGGATCACGCGGGAAACCCATCGTAACAGCAGCAGTCTGATAATCGGCCGTTGTATCTCTTCTGATCGCGTAATTTAATGTAGATGGAACCAGGTTGGCAATCGCCTGAGGAGCAGCTCTGGAGAAATGATAGTTCTCGTCGACTGCAGAGCCGGTCGCCGGAGCTGCATTTGTGTTGATCTGGTCTTGCGATTGGGGTGGAGTTTCAGGTGGAGCTGTCGGCGATGATTCGACAGGTTCTTCTCGGCTTGGGTTACTTTGCCGAGCAATCTCTGCTTGGTCGTTAGAGAGTTCCATCTATTGAAAGAAGAGAAAAATACATACTTTGGCGCTTGCAGGATCGCTCCATCACATTGATTGCTTCGAGTGTGGTCGGATTGATACTAGAACCCGCGACGCGCTTCGCTGCACTAACTCGGGTCTCCGTAGATAGTTTATCGAAAGCCTCCAATTGACTGGTCTGGTAATTACGTCCTGGAAAATGGGTTTCTCCAGGTGTCGCAAGGAAGTATGCCACCCAGGGTGAAAACCCTACATCCAGAAAGATTCTTGCAGTCGATTCTAAGGGGGCATTCTGTGCCTGCAGATAAGCTGCCTGTAGCCCTTTTGGTGCTCTTTGACGTGTCCATGGTGATTGAAGGTGACTGGCGACCAATTGGATAGCCGTTTCCATGGTTTCTTCATCTTGAACTCCAATTGTTTCCATTGGCCGATCTGAAGAAAGATAGGCTCGAGGAGAAGTTTAGGAAAATAACGGGGAAGAATGGTGGGGGAGGTTGGCAAGGAAAGGTAGCGGGAAAGGATAGCGAGGGAAGATAGCGAGGGAAGATAGCGAGGGAAGATAGCGAGGGAAGATAGCGAGGGAAGATAGCGAGGGAAGATAGCGAGGGAAGATAGCGAGGGAAGATAGCGAGGGAAGATGGTTCGGAGGATAGTGCGGAAGGTAAAGAAGGGTAGTAACGAAGGACGATGTGGAGTGAGGGGATAATATATGGAACATCATTTAGGTGGAGAAAGTACCTTATCCAAATAACTACGCAGGATGCTAAGCCGCACTACTGTGGGCGCTAAGGCAACTGCGCCATGTGAAGCAATAGCCTTGGAAAGAGTATTGACTATGGCCGGCCCGCATGCAACCGCTTCGACTCCGGATCCCCGTGCCAAGCCAGTCGTCGCATGGTAGTAGCCTGAACGTATGCTACTTGCATTGTGACAACTGGTTATGTGCAGTGTACAGTAATATTGACTTCCATCATCCAACGATGTTGACTGTGGTTGGCTGAACTGACAGCTCAGCCATAATGATGCTATGCATTCATAATGATCCTTGACATTACCGTATGTTTCTTTGCTAGCACCACAGCAAAACTAGGGTCACGAAAACCACCAATGTAACTTCTCAAGATAATGTTCAGATCACGATATGGCCCCTAAGATTTCCTGAACGTATCGAGTTGCAGTTATTCTCGGAGCTTAGGTTAGCCAGATGAAGTACCTGATGGATGGCCAAGCCAGTGAACTGTTCCATTGTGAAAAGAGTAGGTTCTCGCTAATACACGGACAGCTGTCTAAGCGACCCGTATGCAGCCTTTTAGACCCGTGACGCTGGTCACCGAATGGATAGCTGAGGTATTGTTCTCGAATCGCGTTTGATGGTACCTGTCTAATATGAACCTGGTATATATAAAGCCTAAGTATCATGAACTATGTAGTGCTACGTGTCAGAGACCAGCTTGGCCACCTTGAAGCCAGACGCAAGATCTCTCAAGTATCGCCTATCCTAGCCCATACTATGCATCCTGCATGAGGTCGTTCCCAGAGCAGACTGGGAAAGATACTTGAGAGTGCTCCCTGGCTAGGACAGACTTTTAGACCATGATATCTGACCGTGCCGTTGCTCCCGCCACTGTTACTAGTCTGACTCTTGGGGGACCGTACGCAGGAACAGTTATTAGCTGACTCTTCTTTCTACCGAGGCCATCCCAGTGATTCCTAGTCGAATTATACTGAACTAAATTGCGACCACTGGCTGTGGCGCTGCTCCTCCAAATAATATCATGTAAGTAGTATAGTACGCACAGAGGCGAGCGATACTTAGAAGTGACTTGCGAATACATGTACAGGTCGGTCGAGTTGTCATGGTCTCCAGACCGTACATGCGACCTTGAATTACTTCGCTCCAGCCATGCAGCAGCGATCGAGAGTATTCTAGCGAGATATCGCAGAAATGAATTCAGACCAGCCACCGATCTGCAGCGAGCAGGGCCAGTCGAGATGCAAGACATCGTTCCATCATTGGCCTGCATCGATAGTGAGTCCCGAATCAAGGTTCATGCCAGGTATAGGGGGCCAGTGATAGTCAACACCAACCGTACTTTGCTTGCATCCTGCATGATGTCGTTTCCAGAATAGTTCGGAAAGGTTTCTGAGGCAAGCCCCGTCAATAGTATCTCCATCGAGGCTGCAGTTAGTTCCCACGTTTGCTTGTTTTAATGCAACATACCCCTAACAGTGATTCTACCCCTTATCCAATATCCCTCGGCATGGGTGCCCGGGGTGTAACATTGATAGGGAAGTCACCTAACAGTCCAACATGATTGTGGTGAACGCCACCGGGTTCGATGTGCTGACGAAACTTTTGGGTAAGCTCCCAGGTCGAGATGAGTCCGGCGAGGCCTCACCATGCTGTATCTTGTACATTGCAGAGTTGACAGCCCTTGGCTTGCACGGCCACCCAATTGGGACCCTAGAATCGTCGCAGGGCTACTTGCTGCAAGCCGTACCCTGGCTATATCTTCCAGGCCATCGAACCTACTCCCGGATGCTTCGAGCACGATCCGGATGTGTACTTCGTGCTCCCCGAGGATCCTCGCATACAGTTAGTTGTAAAAATGGCTCATGTAAGTCGAATGAACAAATCAATACTGCACTCTATGCAACATGATGTCGAGCTGCTCGTTCTTGTTGCGGCTAATGCAAGACAGACTTGTTGATTGACCCCGGGCCGTGACGCTACCCCTAGCCACCATTACTGGCCTGTCTTTGCAGCTCCGTCTAGGAGGCAGTATGCAGCAACAGTCAGTGGTTGGTCTTGTTTACCGAAGCCATCCCAGTGATATCCAACCGAGATGTTTTTGAACCGCGTTATGACCCCTGGTCGTAGCGCTGCCCCTTCACGTATATGCAAGCCATCGTGTCATCATTAGGCTATGTCGACAGTGATCCTAATCCAGGAACATCATCAGTTTGTTGTTGTCTGGCAGGGTCTCAGCAAAAAACATATAGCAAGGTTCGTGTAGAGTATAGGAGGCCAATAACAAGCTTGTCCGCTTTTGAAAGCAATCACAAGGTACGCGTATGCATCTGCAAGTCACCCCCGAGTATTGTCATTCACCCGTACTATGCATCCTGCACGAGACCATTCACAGTACAGACCGGACAGGATCCTCGGGCAAGCTCCCCGATCAAGGCATCTTCATGCTTAGTACCAGAGAATCGTACCCCGAGAGTGTGCAGTGACATGCATTTGGCTACAAATTTGGTAGGTGTGGTTACTATTGAGGCCAATATGCTAGAAGAGGTCGTCATTAGAACGGCTTGGTGATTTATATAAGCTATCTTAAACTATCATTATAGTGAATTGGTTCGGCAACTTTTCTGCCTACCAAATCATTGCAGTCATCTTTGCACTTTTGAAAGAGATCCTACAAGCCATCAAGGTTAGTTTGCAGGGAACATAGCGAAACGTGACATACTTAAGTTAATCCAATTAGGCCAGGAAGATCATTCGGACGTGGAAGCGACCCCTATTTCTCATTATCGTGAGTCGTTTCATAATTATCATAGCACCATTGATAACGGTACTAATAAATTTACGAACGGTCAAGATGTACGAGACAGCGACAAATTACAGTGGGGAGCAAGGAGAAGAGACCGGTGATGTGAAGGGCAACGGCCCAACGGGACCAGTGAAGGGAACGAGTAGGCCTGCTTAATTATCATCTTGTGTGGCTGGCTTGGTTATAAGATTGAAGAGATACTATTCTTTCCCATCCACCCAATCCCAATCCTTCTCGGTGAAAAACTTTATCCAGACGAAACGCTCCTCCTCTTCATCTGTTGTGGTTATACACATATCTTCCTCTATGATAGATAGATGTAGCCGATTATCCGACTGGAAATACTCATCTGTCCTGTCCCTGACAAAACGTGGCAGAGTCTGATCTGATTGAGTCCTTAAAAGATGCATGACGGCGCTGATACGGGCCTTGAATTCATCTTTCGGGGCGCCGGACTGTAGCGACAATGCTACGGAGTTGAAGCGTAGAGCTTGATTAACTCGCTTCTCGAGAATTGGGTGCTATTCAAGTATGTAAGCGAAGCTTCTTAGCTCTGTAGGAAGCTGCTTACAATGAATTCACCGACATCAGACACTAGGTCAACGAGTTCGGGAGGAAACTGTTCAGCTATTTGTGCCACTAGCTTTCCCCTTTTCAACAGCTTCTTTGGGCATCCGTTCCAATCGAGCCGCCAGGTGCCTTTCCAACGTTCTTCCAGATCCCTCCGTAGAGGTATAAACATTGGCTGATTGACATATACGAAACTCTCGAAGTCGAAAGCCTCAGGTCCTACCGCACGCATGGATTGACTCGGAGTAGCACTCGCGTGAAGGTATGCACTGCCCCCTGAGTTTGCTAAGTGAAGAAGGCTTTGAGCTCCATCAGAAACGTCGTCCCTTCCATATCCACCCGAGATCCCAGGTATGGCAGGCCTCACACCAGAGTCGTGATTGGGTAGGTCTGCTGTCCTCCTATTGCCTGTATGAGTTGCAGCGGTAGAAAGGTTCGTTACATTAAGTGGTAGATCGAACGTGTTGTCCGCTGGACTCCCGTCTTCACAAGAGGGGCCCTTCTGCGATCCTAGAGCCAAGCTTGGAGTTACTCTACCAGCAGGGAGCTCAATCAACTGTTGCTGATTGGTAAGCCGAACGGCATCGTTGCATCCCAGATTTTGCGCAAGCCATAATTCCCAAGATTGGCTTGTTAAAACATAGGATTCTCCATTTGGCCTCGGCTCGGATGCATATTCCTGCGCTTTCTCAAAAAGATGGCCTAAAAGGACCACGGTGAGTCCCTTGAACTGGCCAGCAGCTGTGTGGATCCCCCGCTGCTCTAGGGACGTGATCAGATTCTTGCGATGATCGTCATATCCATCTGCCAGGGGCCAATGTTCTTCTAGCCTGGACATCCGTTGGATTAGTGCGGATGATCTTGACGTAGTGAGGACTTACGTTGACTTTGGGATGTCGCGGTTCGAGAACGCTATTAGTATATCAAGGTTTCCAAGGTCGGATAGGAAGCGGCAGTAGCGTTTACCCTTGCGAACTTCCGATTCGGAAATTTGGTTCCCGTTTGTCAGCGAAGCGGGGACATCGTCGCGTCCAAATATAGTTGCCAACATATACATGCCTATCAGCCCAACTCGCCTTTGCCTCAGCTGCACTTCCTTCGCCAATACATCGGAGCGGACTTTTCCCATGTGCTGTCCCTGGACTAAGCGGAGGAGGACAGATGGGAAGTTATCTTCTGGTTCTGTTGTACATGGGTCGAGGCTTTGGCAGGCTTGCCTGCGAAAGAATGTATTGGGGTCCTGCGCCCAGAGGCGGGTGAAAGGCAGAAGCTCTTGAACAGGAACTATAGGAGTGTTGTTTTCTTGGACTCGTCCTAAACGGGTTTTCGCGGTGTCACCAGGTATTAGGACACGGTCTCGCGTAGTCGATGGTGTAATGGGTCTCGGAGCTCCATCGATGGTAGTTGTAGATATGGGGTCTTGAGCCTTGGGCGGCGTCCGTCTGCGAGCAGGCCCTGAGCATTCGCCGGTAACCTCCGAGAGAGTCCGTTTTCGTGTCTTCGATGGCGGTTTCGTGATAGTAGGGTTTGGGGTTTGATCTACGAGCTCCGTGATGCATCTTCGCGTTGCCGGGGGTAGCGTGTGGAAGAGGGAGCGAATAATGCCGATGAACTCCTACAGACAGAGTAAGCACCTGAAAACAATGTATATATCTAGGCGACTTACCGGTGCCTCCAGAAGTTTTTCCTTTCTATCATACACATGGCAGATGCTTGTGAGTCGGGCTGCCAGAAGTCGAAACTCTGTCATTTCCATGATGGTTATCTGACGACAATGCGACATCTCTTCCGATAACGGAGTCAACGCTTATCAATGGAGTGGATCACGCTACGTCCAATCTTGTCACGTGAAGTAGAGAAGATCCAGCGAGTTTCATTCCACAATTTCCCCACTGAGCTCTCCGCGACCTTTTCTCAACCTACAAGCACATCTTCAAGCGCCTGGGGGACAGCATTACATGCACAATACCTATTCTGTAAGTTTGTCAAAATTGAAAACCCGAAAGATAACTTCTATCTCAACCGTCTCCTAGGACGATGTCGTTGCTGACCTAGATGCAATGCTTGCTGTAGTCCATGAGAAAGCGCCAGATACTAGACTTACACTCCATGAGAGCACGAGCGGTGTGCGACCGAGTCATGGATCCCTCAGTGTAAAATGTCGTTAGAAAGGCAAGTGTGGGGTCACGACATTTGGCCAAATGTCGTGGAAATCCGCTCAATACGGTAACCAGATTTCAGCACGGACCAAGTTGTCTCCAAATGCTATATTGCATGAGCAACGCTATCTGCGAATTCCACCTATTGTCTACGTAGACCACGCGAGGCTTCTATTGGTGTTATATCGCAACTATCCACACCTACTCTCGATAGTTGATGGCCTGCGAGCCGTTGAAAGATGATGGTCTACCAGCGCAACCGCTCATCCAAGCATGCACGTAATTCTTTCTCCGAAAGCACTCACCAATCGCCAACATCACAATCCATCCACCAACATATTTGTCTCAATGAGTTTCGACATCATAAACCAATCTTCCACGACACCGACCCAATCGATTGGATGCACTTGGGACTAGCTGATATGTGGCCCACTCACTCGGCCATCAGAGTATAACCCGCCAGGTCCTGTTTTGGCACCTCTATTGAATGCTGTTCAGGAATGGACAAGCTCGGGTTAATAGCCCAGATGGGAAAGGAAAGCATGATGGCGGCTGGGTGATCATTTGGGACCCCTGTACATGAACATGTTTTCGGAACGCCCTCAGGACCACAGTAGCAACCCCTCTTCTTGCGATATCTGAGTTCTTTCGTGTTGCGCTGGCCTTGGCTTGCAGGGTTAGGAACGAACCATGCCGCCGCCTAGTCTTCGCGCCTACCTCTGTCACACTCGACTAGTGATATCTGTAGGGGTGCTTTCATCTCCACACTTCCTCCTTCTTTTTTTGGTATTTCCGACCATGCAGGATGTCCTCGTCCCGGATGGCCCGCGGTGGTCTTGGCGCCACTATGCCGAGGTGCAGGCAGGATCCTTCTATGGTTCTCGCCCATATAATCCATCTGCAGGTCACTTCTGGTTGCCTGGTTCGCCTGTGCAATGTGACAGTCTTCTTCCTTTGTTCGTCTTACAATGGCGTCCAATGATGAGTGGGAAGTGTCGCTACTCGTCTCCGAAATTGTCCTGGCTTTCACCCTTCTTTCTGCTGTCCTAACTTTTCTTTCCGCTGCCTATGCTTTCCCTGCCACTGTCCCTGTCACGGAACAGGGGGACCCTCCAGAGAAGAAGACAATCTTTGCTGCATATCCCAAATCCTTTAAATCCTTATGTTTTATCGAGGCACTGGCTACTTGTGTAGCTAGCATTGTCCTGTTTGTCTTTGGGCTTGACCGGCATGCCTACTGGCTGGTGATTTTTCCGGCGACATGGCAAAGTCTTGCTTTTGCGGTGCGTTGCCTAGTATCTACCACAACGAATGCTTGCTAACTTTTATAGCGGAGTTTATGTCTCCGTATGATGTACGCTCCCTTGGGTTGGCTTCTTATCCCCGCTGCTTGTGTCATTGACATGGCTACAGCGGGCTTCTTCGTTGGAGCTGTCGTGTGTGCATATCAATCCTCCGAAACCAGTGCTAAGGTCTTGACTCTGATTCCCTCAATCCTGAGTGGGATATGCGTCGCTGTATGGACCAGCTACTTTATTCTCCAGATCAACAAGATGCCACCAGAGGCCAAATCAAAGAGCAGGAATTCACGACATTTGTTTATTGTGATCACCGTCCAGCAAATCTGCTCGATCTTGTCATTTGCATCCTTTCGGGTGAGCTGGCAACCGTTCCTTGGAGTAAGACGACATTCCCGCGTGGCCTAGATCAAGTCTAATCTTTCAGATCATCGTCTTGCCGCATCTCACCCTCGCGGTCTTACAAGTGCTGGCTCCCCCCCGAAGGGTGAAGCTGTGGGTGCGGAAATCGTGTACTGAGGTGTGGGCGCGATCACGGGGTCCTGATCTAGCAGATAGCGCAGCCCTCCACCGAATCTCCTCGAGTGGCTCTAATGGGGGGTATTTCCCCAAAGGAGGCGACGAAGCCGGCGATTTGGAGAGAGCAGCATTTGGCAACGATGTTCCTGGAACCCTCGCCGAGACTTTCCAGATTGGAATCATGGATTGTACTGAAGGAAGAAAGCGCTTTCCGAAGCAGGTATGTTGCTCACTCGCATCGGCTTCGACATGATCGGTACTGACACGTCACAGCCACACATCGCCTTGGCGGGTTACAGATTCCTGATCCAGTTTGTCAACCCGGAGGAAGCTAAAGAGCAGGATATACTCATTGATTTTCCAAAAGGCGGTGACCCAGTGGTATCTTGCAACAAGGCGACGGGGAGTTCACAAATCACTGTGTGTGGCCAGGCCCAGGATGCTGTGGAGTATGTTCAGAGTGTCCTATGTTCAAAATACTCTGAATAGGCGGGTTGCAATCGTCAAAAGGCACTTTCTTGTACATAGATTTCTGTTCTCATAGCACGGTTGTAATCAGGGAAGCTGTCTCGCGAATTAAATTCCACGCATTGCATAGACGACCCACCCAGAGTCGAGACCCCTGCTGACCCACCGATTCCCCGGTCGTGCATGCCCCACACAGTTCCCTCTCGGATCTGGCAGGTACCTGACCACGTAGGGGCCGGGTGTGTCGATGCACCCCACGCTACGTCCCGAGTGCGTGTGGGGGGCCACTAGCGCCGACTCCCAACGTCCTTCCTTGGCGCACCAACCCAAGGGACGATCGCGATGTCCGGCCGCTCCCGGGAGAGCTGGACCGCGCCCCTTGGTTCCGTTCTCCTGGATAACATTGGGGCTAGTCGCTTGCTGTGTGACTACTTATACGGGCCGGTCGCCTTTCAGGCAACCACAGCCTCTTCCCATGCAGCACCCTTTGGTTGCCTGACTCTCACCTCTCGCGTATCAGATCGATCTCGTCCTTGCCCGTCATGTGCGACTACACCCAGGTAGGACGGAAGCCTTGCTGGGTGATCTGGAGCTGATCGTTTCCAGGTCGAGTACTCGTGCGGCCATTTCCGCTTTCGCGTGCAACGTTGGTGCGCCCATTACGAACGCACTCACCGCGTGTGCCCACCCAACATCACCACCGGAGAGCTGAGGTGAGTGGCTGACTTGCGCTACTACGGTGCGACGTTGACCACGACACAGGGGTGATGAGCTGTGCACCGACTGTCGGCCTCACAAGCCAGCGCCTTGGGAGCATATGATTCGGCGAACGGTGCGTGCTGGACAGAACGTCTAGTGGAGGCCTTGTACGTAGTGTCACATACTATTGCCGTTGTGGGCTGTCTACAGCTTGCCTGAATTGATTGTCTCTCCATGCCACTTCCCATGGTGCCCTCCCAGCTGATCCCTGTTTGACCCGTATTGAGTCGAGACGTGATGCGAGAACCCCAAGGAGGACCCAACCGACCTGGCGCTTGGAGTTACTTTCCGCTTCTGGCCCTCGAAACCTCCCTGTACACATGTTTGCGAGTATTACCTGGAGGATTCGCTTCCTGGAAAGGAAGCTCATCACGAACCCCAGCGCTGCACCGCCAACCCCTTCCCACTTCTTCCAGACCGTACTATGTGATGATGGCATCCTCGAACCACGCGTCTCTTGCGCCCGTCCCTTGTCCTTAACACAACCTGACAATTATAAGAACTGCGTAATATGGATGTCCATCTGGAACCAACATCCCCCCTCGCCCCTCGGCATTTGTGGCAAGATTCTAGCCAAGGTGTCTCGGCTGCAGTAGCAACTTGGATGCACCTTAAGTGATCGCGACCGTAACCGATAGGCCACAACCGACAGGCCGTGCATCTTCTTTTGGCTGTTCCTTTGCATTGACGTATAGGATTCCATCCGGTGTCATGGGTGTGGAGCTAAGTGGCATGATACGCTCCCTTACACGGAGGACATGCCACGGCAGGTGCTTACTGCAGCAGAGAATGCCCCCCAGCTATCACTGATCATGCATCTCCCAGCGTACCTCCCCCTTTGTGGTCAGTGTTGTCAGAGAGTCCCCGGGCTGGCAAGACCTTGATTGCTATCACCGCTACCAGACACCGTTCCGTCCCGGGGCATTATCTTGCTCCCTTGTGGGGCACTTTCCACGTAGCGCTGTGCCTTCGCCATACATGTCGCTACTGGGTCTTTTCGGACAGCGGCCGTGCCCTAACCACGGTCTCTGCAGAAACGCTGTTCATGATTGGCAAGCTGAATATAAAGTGAGCTGAACTACACCCTACTGGCTCCTACCTTTCTCAAGACGCTCACTATGGAAGTCCCCGGAGAAGGAAAAGCCCCCCACGGGGTGCTCGTCACCACTTCGACCACAAAGGTGTGTGGCCTTACCAGATTGTAGACCTGCGAAAACGTGACCCGACAACCGCTTATGCTCGTAAGTCGATTCTTTTGTTTCCATAATGCACGCTATTTCGGTCTCTTATCAACGGGATTAGTATCGATCCACTCATATCACCACATCGAGGACTATGGGCTCCTTCAGTGTACACTTCATTGTTGTACCATTGCTATCGGAGTGCTATCGGAATATGTTTGGTTCGGATTGGTTGTGAAATTCGAAAGTGGAGTACAGTAGCATATATCGCACTCATATGTAGCAATCTTGGGCATGCTCACAAACACAGGGGCACTGCAATCCAAGTGTTCTCCCCCCTTTGGTTTAGCTTGTCTTCCAGCGACTTTCCCCAACCCGCTAGAGCTTATTGCGTGGCTGCCATACCTTTCATTCTTTGTTATTTCCTTTTCTCATTTCCTCTTCCTTTTGTTGACTCGTTGCTGAATCAGACGAGCTGATCAACACGGGATACTGGCGCACATTGCCATTGATTGGCCAGACATATCCAGACGATCCCGAGACTGAAGCTACGTCCAATCCTCGATGGAGATTGATGCTCTGTACCTCCAACAATTCCGCCACTGGACGGCTTTTGGTTGTTCTTAAGGGTGTCTTGGTCTCACCCCCACCAGCGACGGCCCTGGCGATGGCGAAAGCGTACCGGCTTTCGTCTTCCGGTGCAACCCCTGTCAACGCGCCGAGACTTGCATGCACGGTACCACCCAGGAAGCGACCCGAAGAGGTTGCGCGAGGTGCACCCCAGGCCACTGCAACTTCACACGGCACACGCCTGCTCAGGGGCACCTTGTCCTACGAATCCTTCCTTTCCTTCCGATCTCCCTCACCTCATGGATACTCGAACCATCGTTCCCAGACTCCTTGCACAATGTACGTCAGTAGCGAACCACGACCTGCCCGTCTCGCCGTGGCACTATACCTGCGTCAGACTGCCCATATTTCCACACATTGGACGCACCCTTCCACACCTTTTACACTCTACAACTCTTGACAATCCATTGGCCAATTGATGTTTGCTTCCCGGTCACAATTTGCATATTTGCAATCGTTCCGCTACACTTATCCTTTCACCCACAGATTCATTTGCTGGGAAGCATCTAGAGCCACCATGCCTGGCAGACCTGAAGGATTGGTCCTGACCGTGGACCCTAACGTCATCCACAAGGTCGATACTGCCAATGCCCAAAATCTATTCAATATGTGGACGGGTACGTTGACTCGCTCGGTATTGGTGCTGCTTGACTTGGGACTAACTTCCCTGGCAGTCTTCTCTAGGTGTGCGGACTCCGTCGAGCAAGGCCGACGATTAGAGAACCTCAGCTGGAGACTCTGGAACCGCGAGACCTTCTGCTGCGACACCACTGAGAGCAAACTACGACAGGCAACCTCTACCCCCGTCGCCGCCACAGCACCCAAGGACATTCCCGAATTGCGGATACCAGAAGTTCCTCAATTGTCCGGCAGTGTGGACTCTATCGCTGAATACGAAGAGGCCATTGAGTTCAGCTCCGAATCCGAACCCATGGAGATCTCCCGACCCAGAATTCTTCGACAAGACTCGAACGCGAGCAATCGCAGCCGCGGCCGTGAGCGCCACATCACATCTGACCACCTGGAGAAGATGGTCGTTTCCATTATCCAAGACAAGGAACCCAACCTGGTACCTTTGGCTGAGATGTCCTCGCCGTCCCTCGAACCCGAGTCGGACGACTCTCAGACAGCCTATTCATCCCCGGATGTTCAACAAACACCCGACACACCCACCACACCGACAACCGAGCCCATGTGCCACTCATCTGTGGAAACACAGTCCGTCATGTCTGCTTCGGTATCATCGGGCGTTACTTCCAGCACCAGCGGCGAGCGTGCCCCGAGTCGAACCACAGTTATCCGCGGCTTTTCTCCTTCTCAAGTCTCCATTCCGACACTGCAGCTTCGCAGTCAAGAGTCAATGAAGCCACTCGCCCTCGGCGGGATCCCCGAGCCCGAAGCTGCTCCAGCATACCGCCCGGTCCAGCTTAAGGGGCAGCCCGCCAAGTTTGCCCTCGGTGGCTCTTCGGGTCATGAGTATACTCCTCAAAGTTGAAGAGTGCCATGCACTCTGCTCGACCCAACTCTTTGTTGAACGCCCAGAAGATAAAAACCTCGTTTAGCAACCAGGTCAGCATACGCACTATCCAGACACAAGATAGTGACGAGCAGTCGGATAGCTACATCGATGAGAGCGCTATCGACGATGATGAGGATGATTCGGAGTGGGAGGATTCCATCGAGGAGGCCGGCAAGGAGAGTATGGACGACCCATTAACTTTCAAGCGCGTCCCGTCCAAACCCAACCTGACCTCTCACCGGTCCAACCTTAGCTTGATGTTTGCTGGTGCGCAGGACCAGCGCCCCCGTGGTGGCTTAGGTGCCGCTATTGCTTCGCAATCCACTTCGGCTCTGCAACGCGCGCGGACTGTCCAGCACATCCCCACAGTCAAGGCCACTTCGCCGAACGATTCCGACGACAGCGGTCTTGAAATGAAGGATGGCATGCGCCACACCCCTTTGAGGCCCATCAACGAGGTTCCTCGCAGCACGGCCCAACCTATCATGACAAGTGCCAATGGCAATCAACGCCAATCAGCACTGTCGCCACGAACTACGAGACGCAACATGCTACACAACGAGTTGACAGAGTCGCTCCACCGACAGCTCCTCTGGGAGCGTCAGCAAAAGACATCCACTGCCAACGCTGTGCTTAAGAGGCGGCACACTTCCCATGATGTGGCCAACCTCAAGCAATACCCCGAAAAGGTTTGCATGAAGAAGACCGAGGAGACCCAGGAGGAGCCCAACGCCACCAGCTGGAACCAATACCTGGAGCGTGATGCCGTTGGCGGCTACCACGCCCAGGGATGGTGAGCGTTCTACACGCATCCAGACTGGAGGGTTTTGTATTCACTGCATTGCGAGGCGGGCGGTTCCGAATGAGGTTGAATCATAACGGACGGCGTTTGTCGGGGCGGGTACATCGTTGTATGTTCGTAATCAATCACGCAAGAAACCATATATCCCTGGCGACAATAGAGAAAGCAATGGCTTCGCTTTACCGCGACGTACTTACAATGCCTGCCACGAATTAAAAAGACGGGAATTCCAAAGCACTCCATTCTGTTGTTCCACGTACTCGTAAATTACTTCACTTGCCAGCATTCGGAGATGCATGGTTCTTTTAGTAGTAGTCTTGACGGATGCACATCTCACGCCCTCTTTTATGGTGTCTATTGCTTGGAACAATGGAAGCCGCGCGGAACAGTACATACAAGCCACGGTAGACCGGATAGGTTCATGCCAAGGGAAATGTGACATGTAAAAATGACACAAAAACATCCATAAGATGTATGCAAGCTGCTGCAGGTATTCGACGGACCATGGTCGTACCATGTAGCCAGAAAAAGAAAACGAGGTACTCCGTACAACTGTAACCCATGGTAAGATACGCGAGCTTCCCAGCTGAAAACCCTGGCAGACTGCCGTTCCGCCGCCGACACAGTGAGGACATGAACCAATAGTGACGCCTAGGATTTTCGGTACAGTGAACAAAGGTCATATATCTCAGCGCTTTAAGACTGGCCACCGATGTCCAACTTCTTCAGCTCTCCCAACCTCTAAAAGCAGACAAATGTACGGAGATGGCATTTATTGCTTTTCTTTTTCTTCTGTTCTTTGTTTTACTATATAAATTAAGGCCATACCCTCTTTATGTAGTGGAAACCGGATGCTAGAAGGCAAGTTCTAGACTTGAAAGTGAACTGAATTACGGCATAATACTCGAGCATTCTAAGCACTTGTTTGTCTTGTCTCTTCCGACGAAATCATACAATGAAATTCATTCCAATCAAACCCGCATCCTCACCACACCGTATAGTCGAGAAACCTTTGCAAAACAGACGTGAACTTGTCGTCAAAGCCTGTAACACTTGTCGCATGCGAAAGAGCAAGGTGAACAAACCATTACAATCATCAAAGCGAATTGTTGCACGAACTGAGCTACGCCTAGTGTTCTGGAGACCGACCGACGTGTAACAGTTGCCAAGAAAAGAGCCTAGACTGTATATACAGTGATGATAAGGAAGAGAAGGGAAAGAAATTCGAAATACTCAGCGCGTTCGCGAAAAAGCTAAAGGATTTACCGCTACAGGACGCTGAACGACTCCTGCACGCTTGGCGAAGTAGCGACGGCAAGATTGAACCACTCTCAAAGCTACTTGACGTTCCGACAGAACCAGAGAGCGTTCCTGCATCCGTCTCTGGACCTCAGGTTTTGACCTCGCGTGAACAAACAGCCTTCTTCGTGGACGCTTTCTTCAGTACCAACGACCAAGTATTCCACGTTTTCAGCAGGGACCAAGTTGAAAAATATATCCACCTATGCTATGATGAAGACAGCCAGAAGCAAACGGCTGACGCTTGCTGCTTGTCGGCCGTAGCTGCTGTTGGCTCCCAGTACCGACACGAGGTTGTCGACAAACAACTGCGGCCCCGAAGGACGTTCTATGATCTCGCCCGTGGTCATTTCGAATCGGCCCGAGACATCCAGCCCTCAGACGCCATCAAAGTCTCTACCATGTTATGCCTGTATAACATCACGAGTAGCGCAGATGAGGCTGCTAGATATGCGGGTAAGCTAACATCTTCCCAGGGGATGGCCCACTTTAGTTAACTAACTGCATGCTACGCTCTGAACACCCCCTAGAGAAAGGCATTGAATTATACAGGAAGCATACAACAGGACTAGCTGCTGACAGCCCCGAGCTGGTGGAACTTGGCAGGACTTGGCGTGCATTGGTATTTATGTCGAGGTAAAGAGCAGCTGGTTTGGCATTGGGACTACAAGCTGACAACAAGTAGTTGGTTACATACCTGGCTTAGCAATGAACGGGGAACAACACTGTGGAAGTGTCTGAGCGACATAAAGCCTACGCAGCTCGAAAAGTATAAATCGACAAATTTAGAAGATAGTAAGTTGCGCTTCCAGATGGTAAATTGACTAATGCGAATACCTCACAGGAATGCAGAACGAAATGCTCAAGGTTTCATTGCTTAATGCACGAGCACGGCAGACACTACGAGCATCCAAGGAGCTTACAGAACATTCTCTGCAAAAGAACCAAGACGACCTGAACACTTGGTATGACGAGCTACCTTCGGAGGCAAAGATTGGCGCTATGTTCAAACACGATACGAGCACTAGGCTTTCTATATGGCGCACTCACCTGCTTCATCTCGGTGGCATGATGTTGTGCTACCGCCAAATAGCTGCCAAAGGATCTCCAGAGCAAGAGAGTTCGTTACTCGAGTTTAAACGGAATGCTGTAGATGCCGCAATAACTTCTGCCAGAGCATTTCGTCTCCTCCTGGATAGCGAAGAAGTGCCTAAGCACTGTTGGTTAAGCAGGTACAGGTCACCCCTTTCCATATTTGACCCAGTTGGCGCTACTAATACATTATTGAAGCTCTCACGCCTCCACGTCCTGCGCAATTCTATTACACTATTGTACTAAGGAACTTGCCAATGGAACCGATGCATGGGAAGACGCGAAGATGGGTGCCACACACTGCCTCGGAGTCCTCGAGTCCTGCAGTCAGCTCGACCCGGTAGCGGCCCAATCATGCACCCAGCTGTCGTCAACATCGCGCATCCTTGATAAATTTCGAAAGAATAGCAACCTGATGTCCCTTCCAGCGTCGCAGGCGCTAACAAGGTCAATCAGTGCTGCTATGCTCAGTATGCTGGAGATCCTCAACCCACCTGCCCCAGATTATCTTAGCTGTTGGATTGAACTTATCGGCTCGGTATACAACGCGAAAGAACCTACAGACCGCGTTTGCCACAGGCACTAGCATTCAGAATCCGAGTCGTCATCAGCCAGACCCAGCGAAGTCTTATCCACGTCGTCATCGTCCTTGCCGCCATCGCCATCGCCCTCCTCGGCGTCACTAGCAAAACCGAGAAGCTCCTTATCCATATCGTCAAGGTCGTCAGCGTCTTCCATGGTGACATCGCCATGAGCAGTGCCATCCGTGCACGACTTCCCCTTCTGGCTGAATCCCGTCCTCTCGCTTCCTTCGGCGTAGTCTCCGTTCATTTCCGGCGTGGGGCCCTTGTGCGCGCGCTGCACCCTGAAGGGGCGCACGGCACCCCGGTTGGAGTACTCGGGGGCCTCCCATCGCTCAAGACGCCGTTCTGCACGCCGGAAAGCCGAAACGTGGGACACGAACTCCTCACCAAAGTCATCCGGCTCCGAGGTCAGCTGGCAAAGACCACCGAACCCCGGACCACGGTAGGGTATGGATTTATCCATAGCACACCTGAACTCTTCCTCATCGCTATCGACAAAGGGGTCCTCCATGGCATCGAGGCGGTATATTGCGCGAATGATGGCACCCTCCTGCTGCCGCGATTTGTGAGCTTTGCGCTGGGCCTTCCGTAGTCCGTGGTGTAGGATGTGCTTGACGCGCTTGTTCCGGTTGTGCTCCACGGCAAGCTGATGGGTAGTAGGCGGCCGGGGCTTGCGGGGAACTAGACCGTCGAGTGCTCCAGATCCAGGCCCGGTGGGAGAGGAAGGTTCGAAGGGTCTGATCCCTGGCAGGATTGCGGCAGAAGTCCCATCATCACCAAGCAGCTTACCTATCCATACATCACGTTTGCTTGGCTGGTGATCTTGGGCATACTGAGCATCGGCGGCAATGATCTTGGCTCGATGGGCTTGTTTCTCGCGGCCAAAATCGAATTCTATTTGGGGGTCAATGTTCTCCTGGTCTTCTTCTTCAGGTGCCATAGGGTGCAACTTAGGCACCCCTTGGTTTGACAGATCCGTATCGTAGATCACACCGGCACCAAAAGGGTTCTCGTCACATCCTTCTTCCGTGAAATCCGATTCCAGGTAGAACCACATCAGCCACAGGAAAGCGTTGGCACGAGAGGAACTGGTAAAATTGGTCTTCATAATCAAGTCGTGGAACTTGCCGTCGCTCGGGAAGTGCAGTTCGGCAATGTGTGTTGCCTGTTGGCAGATGAGGAATATCAAGTTGACCGGGTTTGTCCGCGGAAGGTCAAGATCCTTGAAGTCATTGAGACTGTGAGGCTCGGGCCTGTCTTCGGTGCTAGCCTTGATAATGACCTTGAGGCGCGGAGTATCCTGCAAACGCTTGTAGGCAGTGGCATCTTGGTAGGCCTGGAGAGAGGGAATGGCATGGTAGGTGCGAAGCTGGGCTCGCATCTCGGGGAAGACTAGTAGTAGACAAGAGGTCAGTATGATGATGATGCAAGCAATAAAGATAGAAAAGGGGACTGGAACGGTGACGTACATTCCAAGGTGGTATTCATACGGCCAACATTGACCAACAGACAGACCATAGCCACGCTCTTCGCGGCCTCCCGATCACTAAGCAGTTTGTCGCGAAGGACCTTGCTGGTCTTGCTGCTTCTAGCCATGGTGTCAATGTACAAGTCGGCAAAGGTCTGCTTCTCCGTCTGAGTGAGGTCGTAGCTGTTGGTGAAGACCTTTCGCTCGTTGTCTAAGACGGCGCGGAGAAAGTCGTATTGGATGTCTTTTCGCCATAGTGGCTCGCCATCCTTCTTCTTGAGGGGCTGTAGCTTTTCGGGCTTGGAATCGACCATGTTCGTGTGCTCCACGCCAGCGTCCTCGTTATTGCCGTCACTATTCGTGGAAGACAAGGCGCTTCCTGAAATGCTAGTGTGAAAGGGGCCAGCGATGTGATACCATAAGTTGCGAGACTATTATATGATATTTTGTCTGTAAAATATCGAAAGAAGGAGGGAAAAAGGTTGGGCGGTAGATCGCCGAGGGATGGGTGCAGACCGCTGTAGCGGGCAAATAAAAGACAGCTCTTCACTGGGTACCCTTCACAAGAACAGCTAATGGCCGGTTCGGTTCCAAGGCGCCTGAAAGCCAGCTCTGGGCAAGGGTATCACAGGACACGTCCCACCTACTTGCATATGGGAAGCGAATCAGCAACGCCTCAAACGTGCTACAGGGGCATTGAGCGCTATTTACCTCCCATGGTTCTAGCGAGGTCCCTGGACCCATTGGCCCAGACAGATCTGTCACACGTTGCCAACCGTCTTTCTTGGGCAGAGTAGGCGGTCGCATAAATATAGACTGTATGACCTTTCCCCTCCTCCCAGCACTTGTCTTCCTTCTTGTTGACCACTTCCATGCGTTGATTTGAATTCTGCCACACTCTCACACCTTCTGACGCGTTATATTACACCCCCTGGGCTCGAAAAGCATTCAAGTCTGAACCCACTCCTGTTCCATGGCGGAATCTACACCCCCCCAGGCTGCGGTTGTGCGTCATGTCCCGATCCGGATCAAAAGCGAACAACCTGTAGACCGGGTTGCGGACAACCTGGAGACGCCTTTACTCGATGACCGCAGTTACCACGTGGTTCGTCTGTCTAATCATTTGGAATGCCTTCTGGTTCACGACCCGGAGACGGACAAGGCAAGCGCAGCCTTGGATGTGAATGTGGGCAATTTCAGTGATGAGGCGGATATGCCGGGCATGGCTCACGCCGTGGAACACGTAAGTATTGTTGTTTTGCGGAGATGTCGTCATCAACAGTTGCTGACTGACGCGGCTTAGCTCTTGTTCATGGGGACGAAGAAGTACCCGGTGGAAAATGCATACAACCAGTATCTCTCGGCGCATGCAGGCCACTCGAATGCCTACACTGGCGCAACTTCCACAAACTACTTCTTCGAGGTAGGCGCAAAGCCCAGTGAAGGCGAAGACGAGTCTCCCTTGTATGGCGCTCTGGACCGGTTCGCTCAGTTCTTTATCGAGCCGCTGTTTCTCTCATCGACTTTGGATCGTGAGCTTCAAGCTGTTGACTCGGAGAACAAGAAGAACCTACAGAGCGACCAATGGCGGCTGCACCAGCTCGAGAAGAGCTTATCAAACCCCAAGCACCCCTACTGCCACTTCTCCACAGGAAACTTTGAAGTCCTCAAGACCGAGCCGGAAGCACGCGGTATTGACGTGCGCGCCAAGTTCATGGAGTTCCATGGAAAGCATTACTCGGCAAACAGAATGAAGCTGTGCGTGCTCGGCCGTGAACCTCTTGATGTCCTGGAACGCTGGTCAGCAGAGCTTTTCTCGGCTGTGCCCGACAAGAACTTGCCCCAAAACAGATGGGAAGATGAGGTGCCGTTTGCGAAGGACCAGCTGAAGTGGCAGTGTTTTGCCAAGCCTGTTATGGACTCGAGGGAGCTCAACCTCCTCTTCCCATTCATGGACGAGGAGAAGCTTTACGAGTCACAGCCAAGCCGGTACATCAGTCATTTGATGGGACACGAGGGACCTGGTAGTGTTTTCTCCTACATCAAATCGAAGCGCTGGGCCAATTCGCTGAGCGCTGATGTGTATGCAATCTGCCCTGGCACTCCTGGTGTGTTTGGCTGCCAGGTTCGACTCACCAAAGATGTAAGTCCCCCCCCCCCCCTGACATCATTAAATAGCCCCTAGGCTGACTCTGAAATACAGGGCTTGATGAATTACAAGGAGATTGTCAAGGCTTTCTTCCAGTACGTTGCTCTGCTTCGAGAAACGCCACCGCAGGAATGGATTTTCGAGGAGCAGAAGGGTATGGCCGACGTGGACTTCAAGTTCAAGCAGAAGACACCAGCCAGCCGTTTCACGAGCAAGATTGCCGCCGTCATGCAGAAGCCACTGCCGAGAGAGTGGCTGCTTAGTGGACAGAGCCGACTCAGGAAGTTTGACGCGAGTCTCATTGAAATGGGGTTGGATTGTCTTCGTCCGGACAACTTCAGAATGACTCTGGTCTCCAGAGACTACCCTGGTGATTGGGACCAGAAGGAGAAATGGTACGGAACCGAATACAAGGCCGAGAAGATCCCCGAAGAGTTTCTCGCGGAGATAGCAGAGGCCGCCGATGCTGATGCCAAAACACGTCTGCCTCAACTGCATCTGCCACACAAGAACCAATTTATCCCGACCAAGCTGGAAGTCGAGAAGAAGGAAGTTAAAGAGCCTTCCTTGGTGCCGCGCTTGCTGAGAAACGACAACATAGCCAGAACATGGTTCAAGAAAGACGACACTTTCTGGGTGCCGAAGGCGAACCTCATGGTTAGCTGCAAGAACCCCATCATCTTTGCCACCGCAGAGAACTCGGTTAAGGCGAAACTGTACACCGACCTCGTATGGGATGCCCTGGAGGAATATTCCTATGATGCGGACCTGGCAGGCTTGCAATACAACGTCACTCTGGACTCTCGGGGCATGTTTGTTGAGGTGTCAGGCTACAATGACAAGCTCCCAGTCTTGCTGGAGCAAGTTCTGATCACCATGCGCGACCTGGAGATCCGTGATGAGCGCTTCGACATCGTAAAAGAGCGTCTATCGCGTGGTTACAAGAACTGGGAGCTTCAGCAACCATTCACGCAGATCGGGAATTACATTTCATGGCTCACCTCCGAGCACGACTACGTCGTTGACCAGCTCGAGGCGGAGCTTCCCGGCATCACGGTTGAAGCTACTAGGGCCTTCCACAAACAACTCATTTCCCAAATGCATATCGAAGCCTACGTGCACGGCAATTTGTATAAGGAGGATGCCCTGAAGCTGACCACAATGATTGAGAACACGCTGAAGCCTCGAGTGCTACCCAAGGATCAGCTCCCAATCTTGCGGTCCCTATTGTTTCCCGCTGGCGCCAACTATCTTTACAAGAAGACGCTCAAGGATCCTGCAAACGTCAATCACTGCATAGAATACTACCTCCACATCGGCAGTAAGGGTGACCGCATGGTGCGAGCGAAGACCAAACTGCTTGACCAGATGATCCACGAACCTGCTTTCGACCAGCTGCGCACCAAGGAGCAGCTTGGCTATGTTGTTTTCAGTGGCCTGCGAGGCTGCTCAACAACATATGGCTTCCGGTTCATCATCCAGAGCGAGAGAACTTCTGAGTACTTGGAGTCACGTATCGATTCATTCCTGAATGCCCAAGCTACCGCGTTGAACGACATGAGCGACTCCGAGTTTGAGAGCCACAAGAGAGCCGTGGTAGTCAAGCGTCTCGAGAAGGTGAAGAATCTCGACCAGGAGACCGGGCGACACTGGGCCCAAATCGCCAACGAGTACTATGATTTTGAAGCTGGTATGTATCTCAATCCCTGAAACCGATAATGTGGACTTGATAACTAATACCCCAATTTAGCACAAGAAGATGCAACTCATGTGAAGCGCCTCACGAAGTCTGACATGATCGACTTCTACTCATGCCATATCCTACCGTCCTCGCCTACTCGAGCCAAGTTGGCGGTGTATCTGGAGGCCCAAGGCACAAGTGCCAAGACCCAGGAGGCGGCCTCTTCCGAGAAGGAACCAGAGGTTGTACCCAACAACGGGACTGTTCCCTACTTGATCGAAGACGTCAGAGAGTACAAGTCGCGGCTGGTTGCCAGCTCTGGAGCCCGTCCGATACGGGAGCTTGTCGAGTTCGACGATTTTGATGCCAAACTGTGAGCTCTATATTGAGGGACTGCAATGGTTGGCTACCAATGGGCGTTCGTAGCGGTCCCATGCGGCATACAATGGACATACTGCTAGAGAACGATAGTTATTTTGGTTGGTAATGGATGCTATGAACATTGCTCTTGGTCTGAGTCTCTCCCGTTCGCCACTCATTTCTGATGGTGACAGGAGCTCTACCACCGATTCCTTTCACCCAATTCGTTCCACAGTTTTAGGTCGCATTCGAATGAAGCTCTGTGATGCTAATGAACCAGATCTTCATTACTGAGGCGAGTGACATGGATGTGAAAAGAGAAGTCGGGTAGCCTGTTGGAATGCCCTGGAGCGGTGGGCACCCACCCGAGGGGCCCGGCAGTGGTGGGCCTGGGCCAAGGACCTACTCCAGGCATCAGTCCACCAGCCATAGTGGTGCAATAGGCATGGGCGATGTCCTATCTGCGGAGCAAGAGACGCAGTTCCGAGCTGAATGCCCTGTAAACTTCTCAGTAGGCATTGCGCCCACGTATTTCCTATCAAGACCTGTAAGCAATGCAACACCTTCGCTTGCTACCTCCAGCTATGGCACTAGGCCTGGAGGTCGCTTACAGGCTCTTGCACCGCGGCCACTACCTCGACACCACCTTGACCGGTGCCAGATTCGCTTGAAAGGCCGTGAGCCAGGTCTATCAGGTGCAACCGCATTCGACTCGCACTGGACAGAGGAATCGGTCGAATCGGTCGAATCGGAAACAACCCGTTGAGCCGAGGGTACACGATACCGTGTCAGTACATGCATGCAATATGCGGGCCTAATGGCGATGGCCCACCGCCACCGCTTTCATCCCCGACTGCCAGATCATACGCCACTTGCCAGTCCGCATCGCGTCTCGTGGTTACCATCACGAAGCTGCGGTAGCTTGTGCCGTCGGCCGTTTCCCCTGTTCTTGGCGTCCTTGAGCCAGCCCGTCACAATCCAGGCTACCCACTCCAAAAAGCGCCATGCTCTCCACGGCGCTGCACACACGGCGGATACTTCCCAGTACATGCAGCCATGCCTCGTCAGCGGTAATATCGCGCCAGGAAGCCATCGCGTCACTGCACCACCCTATCGTACGCACCACACCCTGGCATGCGCTTCGTAGCGTAAGCACCGGAGATGCCCTGGATAAAACTGCTTAGATGGCTGGTTCACACCCAGGGAAGACCTGCAAAACAGCAGAGCTTATAAAGCCGCGGGGTCCCTACGAGACGCCTGTTGCCACTTGTTCATGGCACCTCATTCTCTCTTCTCCAGGTAGCAGCATTTGTCCGTTTCCAACAACAAACACCATGGCGGTCGCCAACAACTGTGCCCACTCTTTCAAGATGATCAAGTCCGACAGCACACTGATCCAATGGACATGCAACTTGTGCCATTCAGGTCCCTCTTGGTGGATTTTCGAATGCCGGTACTGCAAGGTCCATGCCTGCCGTGCCTGTGTCCACAACATTTAGCCGATGGGAGATGGCTCTGGTGCGTGAAACAATTTGTGAAGACGCTCGACGTATGGCTGACCACGGTTCAGGCTCTGCGTCCCATGTAATCAAGAGGGCTGAAGGCGAATGGCGTGTTGGGAGGTTGGGGCTCCTACGTGATAGAACTGAGCGCGGAAGGTGGCGAATGAATGCGCCGGGCTTTGTCTCGCGTGTGTGTAGCTCATATTACATCTACTATAATACAGGCTTTCCTTGGTCTGAACACCGCATTTCTATCGTGAGATGCATATGTTCTCGCACCGTCCATACTGTACCATGCTATTCCTCGCACTCGCGTTGCTCCGGATCTCGGTGCCGACGTAGCCAAATTGCGAGGAGGTACTCGTACCGGGCCGGCAGGCTTTGATAAGGAGTCGTTTGGAAAGGAAGCCCCCATCCACTGAACCTACGAGCTTCGCTGTAGGGTTGAAGCACCACAAGACCGGGACCTGTAGGGAGCCGGCATTGCCCCCAGTGGCGTGGATAATTGAACGCTCGTCATTGGTTGTGGATATATTTCCTGATGGTCTCGGGGGTTCGTAAATCGAGCTATTCGTTCAGGGCCCAAACTAGAGCCAGAACCATCACACTCTCTTGGCCACATGACGACACGATTGTGCGTTGCTTTTCCTTTTCCTTGCCTCCAGCACATGGAACACCCGAGTTTTCGAGGTGCCAGCAGCTCTGGAGATTCAAGCTACTACCCAGCGTCGGCATCGTCGGCCTGAGGCATTATAGCCTCGTGTGGAACATGCCTTTAGTGACGTTGGAGATCGCGGGCCAGTTGCCAGTTGCCAGTTGCGTAACAGCATCGTGGCATGTGCAGTCAATAGACCGCACGATATCGCGTTTGGGTAGCAGCCGTACTGTCCTTCGGTTCCATATTCGCTTTGAGAAGGACTTTCGAAGAGTAACCTGTCCGTGATCGATTTTGCGACTACCAAGTGCATGGCCCCTAAGCATACGCGGCTGTCCCAAGCATGCGTGACTTCTGAATATGCTCCGCCTCCCTACGTCGCTCTCCGATCCGGACATCAGAAAAGTCGACTTCCTAGACATATTGCCAGCTGAGGTGCGGGTGCATGGCGGTTTCGGTTCTGGCCCACACACTGGGCCCCTTCGTGAGTATAAACGCATTAGGCAGTGATGCGTCGCTTGGAGATCTGGAGCTTAAGGCGCACATGTCGGAGACGCTTGACAGCAATTTCGGAGCGACATTCTCGCCTACAGCATCGTGATCCAGCCTGAGCATGGTATTTCCTTGGTCTCCAGGAGCGAGCCAAACTTGGCGGTATGCTCCCTCCTGCCCTCCTGCATGCCTATCGGCACTGCCACCTAAGTTCTCGTGGGCTTCTGGCGAATTGACCATGGGAAGGGCGTCCCCGCCTGTTGTATCTGGTAGCTTCGCAGCTGGGTCGAATGACAACCAGACAAGGACTTTCAGTGAAGTGCCCGACCCCCCAGTGGCATAGACAATCGATCGCTCATCATTCACCGCGTCGATACCCCCCTGGTGATCCTTAGGGTTCATAATGTGACATATCCGTTCCAAAGCCGGATCAAGACAGGGGGGTTCAAGTTCCCCTGGCCACATCATGATACGGTTGTAGGATTTCTCTGTCATATCGCTTCCCGTTATATTTTGGTCATTTGAGCTTGTTGAAACTTCTGGAAGCTCTAAACATTTTGTTGTTATCTTTTTGCCAGCTCGTATGCGAAGTCGCTGTGTACAGGCCGATGATGGCAGACGGTCATCCACCAAATCGAGGAAGGTCCCACAAAAATAGAAGTAGGAGCGAAGGTGCGTTTTGCTCAGGCCAAATATTGTACCATCTTCCCCAGCATGAACACCCCGCGGAGACCGTTGCGTTGGAAGCATGTAGTTTGGGTTGCTACTCGACTCGAGCAGCATTGTCAAAGGATCGTCCGGGAGGTTGTTTGCAATGTTGTTTTCCAACTCTTCATCTGCTGCGCCTTCACCTTGGTCTCGAAAAATAACGTTGGTTGAATAGTAGCTTCGTCGATTTCCACTTTGTCCGTTCAACCATTCTTTGCGGGATTCTAAGATCTTCACTTGCCCTGTCGCTTCGTCCTTCTCGAGCTTCAAGAAACCCCATCGATCGTCTATAGGGCCCTCCGCATGCTGTCTTCTCCAACTATCTTGTTTCTTCATAATCTGTGTTTCATCAGGGTCCGGCTTGTCGAGACGGAATCGGAAACAGTAGTAGTAGGACGTCCAGTCAATCTCTTCTACTTCGAAGGCTGTTTGGTTCGACAATCCGTAGAGATAGCCGTCAATAATCTCGAAGCAGACAGTGGATCCGATCTCGTAGCCGACAACGTTGGACAGGTGAAACTTTCTCCTTGACAAATGGCGCTCGGAGAGGTCGAAAAATCGAAGCACCCATTTTTGGAAACCGTCAGGTCCATACTCGGAATGGGTACCGTAGTAGAGATAAGATCCGCTGTTTCGGACGAATAATCTGATTGTAGATTCGAGAAGAATTGACCCGATCAGCTCCTGTTTTTCCGTGTCGAAAATCAGAAGCCAATTTTCCGGATCGGGGAGGGCGAAAGAGAAAAGGCAGCTGGTGATTCCTTCGGCAGTGTGAATGACACTAAACGTGTAATCGTGGCAATTTTGAGACCGCGGGATAGCTTCGGCTGTAAGTCTGGGTATGTCGATTACAATTTCGTGCCCGGAGGGATTGTGTAAGTCCAGGATCCTAAGCCATCTTTGCGTCTTATCCTCGTGTACGTAACACAGTTTGCCACTTGAATAGAGATACGAGTCGGCAAGACCGACCATAGCCACGATATACGGGCGTGCTTCCGCTGTCGCCCTTCGTCTTTTGACCAATCGCCTCAACGCTCGCGCATAGCGGCCATCCTGTACTGCTTGCTGAACCTCCAGCGAGTATGGTGCTTTTGCCTAGTCGAGATCAGTAAGCCGTGTTCGGAAGACCCGGCATTTGGAAATCGACTCACAAGAACAATGGCTTTGCAGAAGCTATCTTCGGTTATGATGTAATGGAAGTGGCGGGAGCAGAGGGACAGGTCGAAAACCTCCTCAATGCTAAGGCTCATAGCGATATTCGCCATCATCTCGTAAGGCAATTTCGTCAATCCCGGGGAAGATAGCCAGACCACCATGGCATCACTTCTCGAAGATGATGTGCCCGCACCTGAAGTGGCAAGCCGCTTCATCGTGCTGAAAGAGCCCAAAGCCGGGCGCCGAAGCCGATACCAACTGAGCTAGGCTTTTGTCGTAATACAGCTAAGACGAGCCTAATTCGATCAAGTCGGGAGCAGTCAATGGTCAAGTAGTTGGGGTGATCGCGAGCTGCTAGGCGCGAATTGGACCGAGGCGCAATCCACGCCTGCCTCCTAGGAAGTCGCGAGATGTCGCTAACCAAACTCGACAGTGCAACTGCTGTTGGCGCCCCGAAGGTAATGTTTCGAATTGCCAGGTGGATGGAGGCGAACGAGAGCACAGAAACAAGAAAGGTGGCCGGCCCAAACTCCCCAGCAGTTACAGCCTTGTCGTGAAGTCGACCGTTTCAGTGGAGCCGGCCATGCCATTCTCTGGGGTTTTCCGCGGACTGGTAACAGCAGGTACAGGAGCTGTGGGTCGGGTACACCACACCCACAGGGGTGGCGATTAGCGTCAGAACTTAGGCAGGGATAGGCCTCGGGCACTCTGCTGTTGGCGGCTAGGCGGCAGTAGCCAATCTGCTTACATCGTTGGCCTCCACATTGTTCACCGGGCCAGGACCGCGCGGAGCTTTTCTAAGCACTCCCTCTGACTGCGCGCGAGAAGCAAATGAAGCCGAGTTTGGCTTGATCAGTGCCCGGGCGTCACTCTCGCTGGGCTTATTGAAAATGACACGGTCGCCGCGAGGTGGGAGAATGCACTACGAGTGTACTCGGACGAAAGACGACCAGGGCCAGGCTGGCTCCGGGGATGTGTGCGGGGCTGCTCGACGCAGGACAACACATGCAGCTAACAGTCTGGGCTGAGGCCCTTCGCGAACACTGCCCACCGCTCTCGGGCGACTGTCACGCAGTGCTATCACCATAATTTGCCTCCAGAACCAATCGCTTCCAGGCAGGTTCAGCGACGAGGCCTTGACACTCAGGAATCGGGCCATGCCAGGATAGAGCCACGGTGACTAGGGGAAGGGGTTGTCGCTACTCAATCAATTACAATGAATACCTGATGCGACTGCCAAGAAATTCCTGTATCCGTTCTGCTAACGAGGTATCTGCGCTCAATCATCCAGTTCTGACTGGCTTCCGGCGCAAGTCGCACATCGTTGCTCATTAGAGGGGAGTCAGTGAGCGCCCAGGGTCATCGTTCATTCACTTGAGGCCTCCCAAGTCTATACCATTGAGGTCACCATCATTGCGTATCTCCTGATCATGCTCATTTTATTCGTCTTGGCCACAGGTCAACAGGGCCTTCTCAACCTAACTTCTTAGCTGGAATCATCTCCTTCATTCTCTAGACCGTGTTGTCCTTGCTGTTCACGTTGTCTTAGCCTCCTTAGTTGCCGGTTCGGCGGACATGAGCCCCCACCATGCGATACCTAGTAGACCAAAAACCGTAAAGACCCCAAAGATGACTTGAAGTGTCCGACACAATGCATCCCAAATCTTGCGCATGTCGCCTTTGATCTCCTCAGAAGCCGACCAGTATAGACCGAGAAGCACAAAAAGCGCAAACAAGCCACATAAGCGACGCCAACCTGATAGCAGATTGTGAATTAGAGCCAAGCCAAAGGGTAATATCCCATTGCCAATCAAAATCTTACTTTTGGGTTCCATCGATGCCTTTTGTTCATGGTAAGATACTATTTGCTCGACAAAGGTCAAGAGGACATACCATAATGATATATCCACAACGGGATAGTGGTTGTTTAGGGAATGTAGGAAAGTGTATAGTTAAGATGTGATAAAATGTATAAGAGAAGAACTATGAACGACAAGAGAGGAGCTTTATTTATTCAATTCCACGACAGTGGACCTACGCGCCCGGCAACACGCCCGGCAACAGCAGTAGCCGTTATCGGCTGGTTAGTGCCGTCACCACCGTGTGCATTGGTCTGTATGTTCCCACACCCCGCGGTCGATTACCAAGGGTAGAGTTGGGCTAATGAACCCATTCAACAGTGCCTGTTACGCGCCGCTTGGGGATAGCAACACCGTCTGATGCGGCCGCGCAGGCTAACTTGAGCTGGCACTGTGTAGTTCCTGTGTCTGCGGGCGGGAACCAGCGCGAACTCGAATATCCGCGTCTCTTGGCCAACAAAGCTGAACATTGTCCACCATTTTCGGATATTCCCCTTTCAGGGGTTCCTGCAACGCTGTTATATGAGCACCTGGCAGGGGTCAGGTGAAGCTTTGCCGGCAGACTATTGGGCCGGTACATCCCCAGCCGCGTTTCTGGACACGGGCTTGATCTTGTCGTCTGGTGAGGGGAGCGCATTCGTGACCCCAATACTTGTCTCTTTGTCAAAGTCTCTCATTCTCGCCATAACACCGCGTTGCTGGACGTCAAGACATTCGCATGTGTATTGCAATCACGCTGCTTTGGCCAGCAATCATGAAGAGGCAGTTCCTAAACTGGAGTAAAACTGTTTCTCAAGACGCTTTGTTTCAATGGATGGAGCCAGAGAAGCCCCTCAGCACATCCGTTGAGGCGGCGTGTGTCTGCAAATCACAAGACGACAATGAGCTTTGCAGCGAGGGCTCGAATTGCCTCAATCGCATCACGGAGACGTATTGCACCCACCACGCCTGTAAGAACCAAATGCCCAACGAATGTCCCGACATTTTGATACACAATTTCGGTTCCAAAGGCTGGGGGCTCAAGTCAACACGAACGATTCCGAGCGGCACCTTCGTATGTCAATACCTTGGTACGACCTTGAACGAGGCCACCGTTAGGAAACAAGGCGAAAGCAACTATCTCTTGCGGCTCGGGGACATTTTCCTTGACGCAAAACAGCAAGGCAATCAGGCTCGGTTCTTGAACCACTCCTGCGACCCCAATTGTGACCTGCTGAAAAGGAACGATGGGGACCGACCTTGTGCTATCATCATCACAAATAGAGAAATACTTCGAAATAACGAACTCACTATCAACTACAGATGGACTTCAGGGGTCGAATGCCTCTGTGGAGCTCCAAATTGTACAAAGGTCATCGGAAGGTCGTCAAAGGAGCGAAGCCAGGACCGACTAAACCGAGACGACGACGATAGCTTGCGGCTCAACGATTCCACCCAAACACCTCGACTCAGGTCTAGCCTAAAAAGGCTTCCTTCGCCATCCCCTGGTGAAAGTCGCAGCAAAAGGCCAAGGCAGGCTCAACTGGATGTGCCTCCCGTACTGTCAACTAGTTGTGGCAAATCATATGCCTCGGATGTCGGAGGATTGCCGAATAATCAAGACAAAAACAACTATCAGCAGTCAACGATGCGACGGCCTGAGGCACGGCATAAAGACCAGACCATTTTGCACGAACCGCCAGCATCGTTGGGAAATAGACCAGATCCGCGTTCGCCGTCAGCAGTCTCTTCACCTAGAAATGACGACTCATATTTCACGATACTGCGTGTACTGAAGTGCAACCTATCGAAGTTCCAGAAGCGCTGCAATGAGCGAAAAGGCTCTCGTACTAGTGGCGTAGCGAAGCCTACCGATGAACCAGCCCCAAATCTCAATGACCCAACCTCCATCGCTTCACACGCCATAGCTAATCCATCCGCCCTCACCCTTGGTCCAGTTTCCTCCACCAGAGATAAAACCGCTTCTCCTGCCTCGAGTGAGGTATCCGGAGCTGGAGGGACAGAGTTGATTCTCGACAACCGGGGCAGCAACGCTCGAAGCTTAGACTCGTCCGGTGAATTGATAAACGGACCGGACGGCGTATTAGTAGCAGAGACTATGATTGGGGGATTGCGAAAGGAGCGAAGTCAGGATAGAGCAATCCTAAACAACAACGAGGAGTTGTTACTTAACTCTGTAATACCCCCTGAGTCGTCGGCAACTGATCGTGTCGGACCACATGCCTCGGATGTCGGAGGATCACTACAGGAATGTGGCATCGATAGCTGTCAGCAGGTGAAGAAGCGGCAAACTAGGGAAACACTGGAGCCAGATGACAGGCAAACAGAGCGATGTGAGATTACTCCCTTTACACCTAGCTCACCCGTTCAAGCCTCTTTTAATCGATCACCTCAACCCACGGCGTCATTTGAGTCCGAGCTCTTGGCTACTTTTACGATCATCAAGCGCCACCACACCAACCCAAATTTTAGCTCACTTTCAGCTACAACAAGGGGAAGCAGAAGCAAGGTAAGTTATGACTTTCTCGCCGTCAAAAAGTAAGGAGCAGCGAGCACACCCTGACCTACTCTACAGTGCGACCCCCGCCACCACAGTGGCCTTGAGGAAGTCAGGGATATGTCAGCAGTCAATTCATCGACACAAAAGTGGGTGCCGCTTCCGGCTCAACCAGCGAACAGCGCTGCCTTCCATCATATTCACGCAGGAGACCCTGATGTCGAAAGGTCATCAGCCATGCACGGATTGCCAGCTTCGTCTAGCCCGATTGCCGGCTCAGATGCGAATGGAGAAAACAACATGCTACATCATCTAATAGAGAGGTCTAAAGACTTTGACTACCCCAAATCGCAACTCTCTACGTTTAGATCATCTAGTCAACCAGGACCCTCCGAGAGCCAGGGCCCTTTGTCAGCTCTCCAAACAGATAATCATGATTTGCGCCTTGCACCAATTCTTGCGGACATGGGAAGGAGACACCAAAGCGAGCTTCCCAAAATCACTCAGCTCGTCAAGCTTCCTGCAAATCCCAATGACCTGACCTCCATCTCTTCACAGGCCCCTGATGATTCTGGCCCCTTCGCCTGTGGTTTAGTCTCCTGCGCCAGTGGGACGAATCTTTCTCCTACCTCACGTCAGGTGGCCGAGACCGAGCGGACTGACTTGATCCCTGACGACCGGCCTGGGCCGCCAGTGTTAGTAACAAAAGTCACGATCCACTCACGTATAATAACTTTCTTTTGAGAATAACTCTTATATGATATAAATGGTATAACAATGTCCTGTATCTCTCGTTCATGACATTGCAGTTTGTTTTGCAATTATGAGCACCATTGGGCCCTCTACACTCTCGGGCTCCTCCGTAAACATAGGTGCTGGTTCACCCCCTTGTTGCTACTACGAGAGGGTGGAGGGTTGCGGGGGCTGTCCAGCATTCGAGTCGTCGCCATTCTTCTCAACGGGCTTCCAGCCTGCTGCGATACTTCCCGCGATAATGCCGGCCATGACGGTAGGCGCGCCCAGTGCGGAATTAGAGCGCGATCTCATCGAGCGCGAGCGCTTGCGCGAATCTGGGGTTGGTGTAGGTGCCATCGACCCCACGCTGTCCTCGCGGACCGGGGTCGAGGGCGTGAACGGCTTGTTTGATACTGAGTTAGATCGAGAGTGGACGGGACTCTTCGACCTGGATCTGTTAAGCAGCATCTCTCTAGGATGTTGCATGGCGAACTTCAGGTTGTTGAGTCGTCCACCCTTGATGCGTTTCAACCAGGCAAGTTCATCTCGAACTTCAGTAAACGCAGCTGGGTAGTAGTTGAATCGCTCTTCGTCCGACACAGTCAGGCCCGGGAGGCGGGGCGACTTCCGTTTGAACTGCTCCGGGACAAGGCTCGCAAGCAGACTGTCAGGAATCAATCGAATAATGGCGCCGACAGGGATGGAAAGGATTCCGAGGAAAATAGCGTATCCCCATTGAGCTCCTGTCTGTGGGGGTGATTTCTGGCCATTCATGTCAACTCGTACGATGTTGAACGCGTCGCCACCAACGAAGATGATCAAGACCTGGGCACCGCACATGAGCGTGTTGATGCCAATAAAGAACCAGTTCTGGAAGAGACCCTCGAAGATATTGAACTTGTTATCGAGACGACGGTTACTGAAGTTACAGTTAGTCACATGATCCAAATAAAGATCCGTTGGGAGTAATAGGACAGGGCGATTGATACTTGCTTCCACTGGTTGAAGATCTGCATCCATACGAATGTATTGAATACAAGGGTGTTCAGTTGAGCCTTCTCGATGTTATCGTCATAAGACAGAATGCTAGGAGATCCGTAGTATATGAGAAGTGTGATGACGAGCTGATAAATGGCCTGTCCGATGATCATCTTCCACATGGTAACGTAGATGATGCTTGAGCCACGCGGTTCTGGCTTTCGATCTAGCACACTATCTTGAGGGGGGTCGGTAGCGAGGGCAAGAGCGGCGAGAGTGTCCATGATCAGATTGACCCAGAGAAGCTGAACAGCAGTCAAAACGGACGATTCTTTATCGCTGGAAACAGCGGTGACAAATGTTAGGATGACGGCAGTGATGTTGACTGTAAGCTGGAACTGCAGGAAGCGTTTCACAGCATCATTGACAGCGCGACCCCACTTCAAGGCCTTGACAATACTGTTGAAGTTGTCATCCATGAGGATGATTGCAGAGGCTTCCTTGGCAACTTCAGTACCAGCAATGCCCATGGAGAACCCGACATCAGCAAGCTTCAAGGCGGGAGCATCGTTCGTACCATCACCCGTTACGGCAACAGTCTCACCCAGGTCTTTGAGGCGTCGAACCAGGATACGTTTGTCTTCGGGGCTGGAGCGGGCCAGAACTTGAAGTCGGGGGATGATAGATTCTTGCTGCGTCCTCGAGAGATTACGGAATTCAGGTCCTTCCATAACAAGACCCTCGGGTTGCAGAATACCACATTCCTTGGCGATTGCTTGTGCCGTCAACTTGTTATCACCAGTAACCATGCGAACCATGACACCAGCTTTCTGGCAGCTCAGGACGGCATCGGAAACACCCTCACGAAGCGGATCTTGGATGCCGACCATCCCCAGGAAAGTCATTCTCTGAAAGATGTCATCGAAGTTCACTTCGCCGTCAGATCGTCGGGTGCTTCGCGGGGGCCACTTGTCGTAATCGCGGAACACGATGCCAATAGTTCTGAGAGATCTGGAGGCATAGCTGTCGATGAGGCCACGAACAGTTTCGGCGCTCTCCTCGCTGAGAGGGACTCGTGCCAAGTCCTGAGAGGGGTCGCGCAACATTTCCGTGCATTTTGCCAGTAGAATCTCAGATGCTCCCTTAACGTAGAGACGGGCCTTGCCGTTGGCCAGCTGCACAACAGCACCCATGCATTTCCGGCCGGAGTCAAACGGGATTAGCTGCAAGACTTTGGCGTTAGAGCGTTCCTCGCTAACAGGGCCCATACCAAGATGCTCCTTGGCAAATGTAAGAAGGGCCGTTTCCGTTTTGGAACCGATGAAGGTCTTCACGCCATCAACATCGCCCTCAAATGCGGTCGAGTTAAGAGTGATTGATTTCAGGAGCAAATCCTTGACTTCCTGCCCAAGAGAGTTCACAAGCTCCTTAGCGGTAGGGCCAGTAGTGGAGTTGTCGCTATCGCCGCCGAAGCGGTGACTGGTTCCAACTGTTCCAGATACGACCTGCATTATATTCTGCGTAAGGGTTCCGGTCTTGTCTGAGCAGATCGTGGTAGCGTTACCCATGACCTCGCAAGCCTTCAGGTGCCGCACGAGGTTGTTCTCTCGAAGCATACGAGTTGTTGCAAACGCCAGAGCAAGTGTGACAGCGAGAGGGAGACCTTCAGGGACAGCGACGACGATGATTGTCACAACGACAATGAAGATGTTCAAAAAGTTTTGGCCCTTTTCCGCAGGCGTGGCAGGGTTGTGAGGCAGTGCCACGAGGAACTTGATGAACAGGACGAGAAACAGCAGTAGACCAGCAGCACCGCCAAGTTTGGCGATATATTCGGCAATGACGTTGAGCTTGGACTGGAGAGGCGTGATCTCTGGATCTTCATCCAAAGCCATCATGGTCTTTCCGTAGCTGGAATAAATGCCAGTGGACGTAGCCAAAAACGTACCAGCTCCTTCCATAACTCGTGCTCCAGATTGAATGAATGGATCTGCCTTCTTCAGATTTTCGCCGTTTTCGATAGCAGCATAGACCTCGTCGCCACCTCGCTTCTTGATGATGTCGGATTCACCAGTTGCTTGGGACTCATCGCACTTGACATTGTAGCCCTGGATCAGAATACCGTCGACAGGAATCAGGTCACCGGGTTCAAGGTGCACGACGTCTCCGGCCATGATGTCGAATACGGAAACTTCGACGGTCTGTCCCGATCGCACAGCCCTCACGACTCGATCTTGCTTCTTTTTGTTGAGTTTGGCAAACTGGCGCTCCTTTTGCCAATCGTTCAAAGATCCAACGAGTACAACAATAACGATAGCCACAATAATGGCGACACCTTCTACCCATTCAACTCCTGGATGCTCGGGGTCGTGTGCGGTACCGAAGGTTTGATATAAGCCGATGGCCAGGGATACAACAGCGGCAATAGAAAGAAGGATCAGAACTTTATCGTTGTACGTGATCCATACAAGCTGTAAAAAGCTCTTGCCCTTCTTCTCGGGAATCCTGTTGTCGCCATAGACACGTTTGCGGTCGGAGAATGCATCGTTGATTTCGTGGCCGGCCGTGTTGGTTCTAGCAATAGGCGTCTCGGGGCTTGGGCTCTCGACTCCTTCTGTCGTCAACTTCGCGTCCTTTTTGGCCACATCCTGTAACGATACAGAACCATCCAAATGCTTTTCATCCACACTCAAGCCTGTATCCCGGTTGGTGCGAAGGCCCTTCTCCATGCCAGAAAGACCACCGAGAGCATAGAATGCAGCCAAAGACTTCGGGTTGAACATTTTGGTAAGCTGTCCCGGACTATACGCAAAGGGATTGTTTTTCACTTCGAAGTCAGCTTCCCTGCCTGCGTCTGGCTTTAGAGCATCCGCATCCTTCATGATTTCGTCGTTGTTGGCGTCGCCCGCCATGCCACCAATCTTCTCGCCCCTGTCGGGTTGCCACGATGCCGTCTGCGCCACCGTCTCGCCCTCGTAAGAAGCAGAAGCAATAGATCTGTTGCCATCCTCACTGTCCACTGAGTTCTGCCTTGGCCGGTAATTGTTGGGCACCGCCAAGAAATTCTGCACACGATCGTTCCCCCTCGAGGTGACGGGGCTGGAGACATTATGGGGGCTCTGGGGCCGGCTGTTGTCGCTGTCGAAAGATCGGGAACCGTGGTAATCCGAAGTCGCTGAGGCACCGGAGGGCTGCCGTTGAGGCATGACGGTCGAAGCCGTCCAGCTATGGTTCAATGGGTTCGAGGTTGACGTAGGACTCGCCGTGTCGACGGTGGGAGAGATAGGAGAATGACGGTAAGATGCAGCAGCCGTGGGGTCCGGGTTATTGTCTTGCGATGCGCCAACTGCTGTGGTATTTATGGTGATGGTCGGGGCCCGGGGTCCTCGGGGTGTCGCCGCGTCGTGGTTGGTAGAGTCGGCCATATTCGCGAATGGCTGGGTCTAGAGATGATATGGGAAATGAGAGAATTCCAGATGCCGGGTGTGGAATGCGTCTGCCTCCTCGTATGGCTGTCCGGTCACTCTCTCGTTTGCCGCGTTTCACATAGCCTTCCTAGGGCACTGGCTTCGTAATGATACCATCAAATCTTACATAAGCGATTGCGTATTAACGTGTTGTTGTCCCTTGAGTTTGAATAACAACAACAAATAATGCTATAATTAGTGACCACGAAGAATGTGAAATGCTCAGGTGCGCCGGTTGGTAGAAAATGGGAAAACAACAGGTCGAGGGGAAATAATCCAAGGTTTGTATAATGTATGTTAAAGAGAGGACGGCAGGCGAAGGTGCTGTACGGGTGCTGGTACCAGCAAGTACATGGGATGTATTGATCCAGGCCAATCCGATCTTTAGCAGCAAGCAAGTGCGATCGGTCGAGGGGGGCAGTGCAAACAAGCAGTGCAACAAACACCAAGTTTTGCAAAGAGGGAGTTTCTGAATGGAGCAACCCTTGCTTATCCATACTCTAAACGAGTGGTTGGTTTCTCTCTACCCTGTTACCCCCTCCCGCTTCTTTTCCCGTGAGATTTGATCTACCGTAGTTCCATGTCAGGTCTATCGCTTCCCTAAATAGCTGGCCCGAGTTTCTGCTTGCGAGTCTCTATCACTTCCACAAACAGCTTCTCCGCCGCCTCCTAATGACCCTGCTGGTTATGTGCAAGGCTTACCATTTCTATTGCTTTCAGACTATCTCCGTGCGCCCGCCCAAGTATCTTAATCTAAGCTTCTTCGCATCCTCGGCCCTCTTCTGCGCTTCATACCCTCGCCCCATGAGCCAAAGATACCATGCGGCTTTATAAAGTATCGAAGCCAGTCCTTTTAAAGACGCTTTATCCTTTGGCCGCTGCGCTGCCGCCGATACGGTGTGTGGAAGAAGCGCCCGGCATGTTGCCCAGTTCTTATATGCTCCAGTAGGGAGCTGGATATCGAGACGACGGATAAACTCAGATTTCCACCTTTCCTGTTGTCCCTCGGCTTCAAGCCATCGTTTCGTAGCCAGCTGAACCAAGCTGTGTATCTCAAACGTCTTTCCGTCCTCAACTGCAGAGATAAACGAGTAATCGCGCAAACTCGAGACATCCGATTCGACGTCTTCATCGCTTGATTCTTGGTCGCTGCCCGAACCGTCCAAAGCAGGGCTCCGTCGGTATTGGGCTGGTCTACCAGTAGCGCCTTCCTTCTCACCTGAGGCCCGCAGGAGACTCTCAGGGATACCTTGACGATCGCAAAAGCTCATAAGCGAAAGTAAGTTGGCTGCGGATGGTCTAGTTTGACGGATGTGGTCGAAGGAGATTTGCCATGTAACAATAATTGAATTTTTGGCTTCCCCATCTCGCCGTAATTGCCCGGCTTCGTAATCAAGAAGAGTCGCTCTCTTCCGGTCGCTCTGTGTGAATTTCTCGAGGTATTGTCGCACTGAACAACGCGGAGCTCTCTGGGCGATGTAGGCTGTCGCTTGGACGATGGACTATGCACAAGGGACTCAATAGCCTCAATGTCTCCCTGCCTGTCTGGCTTTCCTAGCTTTTCCTTCGCCAGGGTTATTGCCTCCGCCTGATGCATGGGATCGACCGTGATGGTATTGCGTAATTCGGCCAGTTTGGACGCCACATCTCTGCTTCTGGTTGTGATCAGGATGGATCCATGTTGGCAAGTAGGAAGATATGAGACGAGCGGCTGACTCTGACCGTCTGAACCATGCTGTTGCCCGTCGCCATTACTAGCGGGGTTATGCAGTAGAAAACTGGCTTCATCGACGTTGTCGAGTATAAGCACCCATTTCCCACTCTTCTCGCCACGTAGCCAATTGTATATTATATAGAAGTTGGAAGATGTTCGTTTGAGGGTTCTTTCGTCCGGGTAGCTTGAGGTAGTCAGCAATGTCTCGGAAGCTCTGCTCGTAACGGGCTGCACTACTCGCGTGGACCCAAAAAAAACCCACGTCTCGGGCGATTGGTCTCGGACTCGGTAGACGTACTCGATGGCGATCTGCGACTTGCCGACTCCGCCCAAGCCGACTAGTGCAGTTCGCGAAGCTGGCTCGCTGCATAAGCGGTGGGCCTGGTCGAGGATTGTGTCCCGTTGGACGAAGTCGCGATCGCGATTAAAAGGAATGACGGCTATCGGCTTGGGTGGGGTTTCTGGTCGTTCTGGTTCTGGTTTGAACCTAGCGTTAGCGTCACCTGGATGAGGACGGCTGCAGAGAGGGATCACTGTAACAAAAAGATAATAATATAAGATAAACATTTTCCACTCAAATCACCCCTAATTCGACCATTTTCGACACCCCCAAGGCCCCCCCATAAACGTACATATGTACCTTTTCCAGCTCGAACGCTGGCTCGAATGCTGGCTCGAATGCTGGCTCGATTGGAAGGGTCCGGTTCGACCCCGTGCTGTGTTCCATCTCCCTCGTCGCCGACCGGGCCACACACTTTCGAGCCAGCATTCGAGCCAGCATTCGAGCAGCCAGCCTTCGAGCAGCCAGCCTTCGAGCAGCCAGCCTTCGAGCAGCCAGCCTTCGAGCAGCCAGCCTTTAAACCGGATCTCGCTCTCGGTCGGTGACTGCCAATTGGTCACGATTGACGTCGATTCTCTCCCATCAAAAGACGTCGATGCCGACGTCCCAAAGGTACATCCAGCCTATCGATAACGATAAAATTGGCCGGAATCAAGCGTCGGGGGGGTCGATGTATCAAAATTTTAGCGTAAAAATGGCCGTCTAGTCTTTTTGTTACAGTGAGCCCTCTCTGCAGCCGTCATGAGGGGCTCTCGTAGCGGCAACATACCTGGAGCGTTGTTAGAACAAAGCGGGTGGAAAGCCAGGTAGACTAGTAGGAGCTCTCCCGCAATCAAAATTAAACTAGTCAACCCTCCAAATAGCTTAACATATGTTTTATGTACACCAACTCACTACTTCGTACGCCTAAAATGGCCGAAAAAAATTATATGTTCCCGTGAGCAATGGCGGCTTCCTTTACTTTGATGTTTAGGCGGGGGAACTATAAGAGAGTGAAGAGAGGACGCTGGTTTCGCTAGCGACTGTATCTGACACAACAACGTGATTGAAGGGCACAAAAAGACAAGTACCCGTGTCACGCTGGCAATGCGCTGCACAACATATGCCGATGACCGACGACCGACGACCGACAACATGAGTCAAAATTTGCCACGCATGGCAGCGAGCACAATATGTGCGGGCACAAGCTCGCAACTTGGGCACGGCACCATGACAACAGTTACTACTAAGAATACCAGTTGAGGTGACCGTCACTTCAGTATTGCAAGAGAGACTGCAGCATAGTGACACGGTTGTTATTCACTGCTTCGAATGACCAACGAACCCCGAAGTGCGCCGGCGCACAGTGACTCCCTATGGCCAACGAGGCTACCCAGTCCCCACGAGACCGGCGTGGGAGACATTGCCATCGCACGATAAACGCACCCCACCGATAATTCTCCGCCCGATAGACGAGCAGAACTACGTGATTCAATGAGGAAAGAGTCGATGAGGCCACAAAGACCTGTCCATTTGCTGAGAAATGGAGCACCAACGGTCGGCACTATAATGTCAGGGGAGGCTGCACAATTCCACAGCCAAGGTCCATCATGTCAGCGAATAGCCCAGTCCACCGATATCCAATATCCCCTCGCGAAGCCTTATACCTGATCGAAAAATGTGTCGCCCAAGGGACCGGCGTCGGCCACGGGAACGAATCGCTCACTACTACGCCGCTCGCTATCAACTACGGCTACTGCTCCCGTCAAACTTAGTTCTTGGGCAACAGCTACTTTCCAGCCACTCATTGCTCGGGTAGGGCAATCTTCCACCCAGACGAGCAGAGATGCTGTACCTAATCCGTGTTATTAGACACTTTCGAGGTGCGGGTTGTTCTTTAAACCTCGCCGCGGTTGCCCCCGATTTCTACGTACATGCCCAAATGCAATGAAGCCGCCCGGATTGGATCGTACAAGATAGAAAATTGCTTGCTTAGAAGAAGAGGAAAATGGTCGCCGAATAATTATTGATAAGAAGAAAGGTTTAATAGTAGTAGTAGCAGTAAAAGTCGTCCGTGGCCGTCTATTCCATTCGTCTCCGTCTCGGCCCCCTGCTGGATAGGACTGGACAGAATAAGTTCCTTTCCGTCGGTCCATAATGCAGTGTTTCGAATCCAACAAACGCATTTCTGTAGAGCGAGTCAGGCGTCTTCCATTTTGATATGTTGGGCAGGAGAGTTACTCTCAACCTCTGGGGACCTGGGACCAACCATCCAGTCCTGCTGCATCGCGAGCCACTTGCTCCAGTTCGACTCGGCGCTCACAATCTCCTTCTCCGTCACGTTCTGCAGTGGCCGGAAGGAGGGGATGCTCAGGTTTTCCCTCGTGTCGTATTGCGACTTGACGTCGAGCCAGCTCGCGCTCTTGGCGGCGAACAGGTAATTGCGGCGCTCCACCTCGTGCATGGGCCCAATGCCCAGCGCCCAGCTGTCGCCGAAGAAGCCGTGCAGTACCATGGGAAAATCGAAACCTGTCACCACCAGACGCCTTATATAGGGGTTGAGGGTCACGGCGGCGGGGACCTGGCCGGGGGACGGCATAGGCATGGGCAACTTGCCCGCCGCGTGCGTGGTGGCCGACAGCATCGCCGAGAACGAGCCGCCCCCGCCGCTCATCCACGGCGTGAGCATGGGGTCCTGTGCTCTTTGAAACGGGAGCTGGATGTTGATGAAGGCCGCTACGATCTGGACGGGCAGGGAGTGCTGCGCGTGGTCCAGGAAGTATCGGACGCACGACTGGAAGTGTGGATACCACTCGAGTATGTCGAATTGGCTGTGGTTCTCTTCCATTGGAAAGAAGCTCGACGGAGGCATCTCCAGACCGCTGCCCCGTGCTCCAGCAGCGACCGATCCTGACGGCTGCGGCGAGGGCTGGGCCTGGGGGTAATGGAACATGGGAAACGAGGATGGCCCACCGCTGCCATGTGGAAGAGAAGCCATGGCTCAGTAATTGTTCAGATTTCGTATTTATTGCTGGTTTCTCCAAGAGTCGGGCGGAGACAATCATTGAGGTCGAATGGGATCGGCATGCCACACCACTGCCTTGGCGATGCGGAGCTTTCCGGAACAAAGAAGTTCAATACCTGGCCAACCTGGTCAGTGTCAGGCGACTTGAATATGCACGGTGCGTCTTCATTTCATCCTATTGACACGGAACAGGCTATTTTGTTGCATTCCATGTAACTGATTGGCCCATGCACTGTCTCGCAATGAACAATGTGATTGAACCGTGGTTTAATAATACCCACTAGCGCTTTCCCAGTCCCTGCCTTATCGCGGAGGGTTACAGTCACATTCAGCCATGCTGTGTGGCCTTAGAAGGCTGGCAAGATCGACACGGTCAGGTGAGTCAACTCGCAAGTCAGGAAGCAATTGTCTGAACCATGGAGCTTTCGCTTTTCAATCTTAGCTGTAACAGAACTGTGTATTTGTCGCTTACATACTAGGAAGGAAATACCTGTTGGGCTTGCAGGCGTTGTGACGAAAGCAAACCGAATTCTCGCCAAACAATACTACACGAAACCGAAAACGAATTCATCGAACACCTCATGTCGTGCCACATAGGCTATTGGAAACGAAACAGAGAAAGTACCTCGCAGTGATCCACTTCCACTTCACGACATTTAGAAACCAGAAGCATCGAGTCTGGCACGCCTAGTAGAGCGGCAGACTCGATCCAGAGTCGGAGACAGAACAGAACGCAGCTATACGCGAAACCTACTAAGCGACATTGGCTTCCAATAAACGAGGCAGTATTTACGGAGATGGATCCATAGAAACGTTGCTGAGGCCCCGGGAGTCGTCTTGGCCAGTCTTTTATTAGGCTACAAGGCAAATACAGCTACCTTGTCGGGCTAACGGTGGCGGCTGAGAGAGAGGCGCGGTAAATTTTGGACAGGGAAAAGGGCGGCCCGATGTTGTCACTGCTGATGGCGATGAGCGACCGAGGGCTTAGGTCGATGAAGACGTGAGAATAGGGCAATAGTGATATTACAATAGCTTTATTCTGTTTCGAATTATGTGCTGATTTAATGCTAAAGCATATAGTCTAACCGCTAAAGGGACAATGGCCCCTAGTTAATTACGTGTTACTAGTACTATTATATAAATTACTGTCGTACTTGTCTCGCCGAGCAACATACCTGACTACATTTTGTGCATTTTGTGTAGAGCGAAGGGCCCTACACTGTCCTGCCCGTAATTTGTTTCGCATGTAGCAGCGCATGAGCCAACTCTGCTTGCATTTCCAATTGCCTTTGACGGTCCTTCGGCATTACCCAGCAGTGACAAGCGAAGACTTCCCAGCTTCAGTGGTTTCACGATCTAACGTCTATCATCACAAGACTGTACATTAATTACGCCGTTGTTATTTTTAATCCTTTGAAACAGCCAAGGCGTTGGCATGGCTGGGTCTTACGATACCTATCAATCGACCAGACCGAACTTCCAAACCCCCTTTTCGGTTAGGCACTGAGATCGTTCCGAGGGCCGCATGGTGGTTGGGATGAGCTAATCCCCTTGGGGTTTTGGGATTTCGTTCTTTGGCCGAGATGGCGTATGCAAGATGTTGCAACAATCGTCTTTGATTGGTCAGTTGAACTGACGCAGCTCAATATCAGACCGTCGCCCAAAGGATTCCTTCCATGTTAAGCAAGGCCCTTTTCAATCACGACCACCTTGTTCTCGTCCTCCGAAACCCTACTTCTGCATATCGCAAGCACATGGCTTCGAATCTAGCTATGGCTGATCTTACATTCGTCCAGTACACCGGTGAGCCCGTACGGCGGCAGTCAGCACGTATCCCTCGTGCAGACTGGGAGAAGAAGAGCCGGATAGTTGACCTCTTCCTGATTTACACACTGAACGAAGTCATCAAGAAAATGGCCGGAATTGGATTCCAAGCAAGGTGTCCATCTGGAACTCATAAGTCGACCGGCTAATCAGGGCCTGGTCCAACCCAAAGCCGTCGACAGTACATCTATCATCTTGGGCAATGGAACATCAACAGATATAAAAACAAGTCAAGACAAGCAGTCGGGCGCAAATGATATACCAATCGGCAGGCGGAAGAATGGCTGTTAAAGACCATCACCATTAATTATCCACAATCTCGGAACACGATCCTCCTAGTAAGAGGTCCAGGGTAGCTGTGGGACGGGTAGTTGGTCCAGATGGGAATGTAGTGGAGGAGTCTACGATTGTCATCATAAGCAGCCCATCAGTGACGGTGCCCGCCGCCGCCGACGTCGTCTTCGGACAAGGTAACGTTCGATCGAATCTGGACCCTAAGGTCCTGCCGCGGCAGTTTCATGAACGACGAGTTCCGCAAGGAGATCAAGGACTATATGAACACGCACGTCAAGTCTGAGGCCGCGCGCCAGACGTGCAAAGTTACAGGTTAAAAAGAGAAAGCGCTGTTCTGGGGCCCCAATTTGGCAAACGTGGGATTCCATTTTATGATGGCATGACAGCGAGGTAGTAAATGGTTGGTGGTTGCTCCCGCGTACTGAGTACATAGCCCCACTTCATGAGGCCTGGGCTGATTGGATAGGCGTAAACGCTCAACTTGTGCCCCACTTGCCCTATTGACAAGTTCGAGTAATCCCCTTCCTGTTACTTGCTTTCCCCCAATCGGATTATAAGAACGAGCCGGGAGTACGCATTCCAGGCTACCAAGCCCAAGCTGGTCACTCACCAGTAAACCATTGCGTCCAAAGATGGCGCCAACTCGTTCTCGACCCGTTCTACAAGGCCCCCACCAAGGTTTTGTGAATGAATTCATCCACCGAGAACAACAGAATCGAGTTTCGAAAGGCCCGAAGTCCTTGACGGCAACGCAGCATGCAGCACTTCGGAAGCAACTGCAAGAAGTCCGTTTTCTGAAGCCGGCGTGGGCTGATGAAACCAAGATTAATGTGGCAAGAATTTTGCGCAAATGGAAAATGTGAGACTTGTCCTTTTCCCCAAGTGGCCACATACCCTTGACTAATGGACATAGCTTCTGTCGTGATGTCGTGAACGGGCCATGGAAAGCCGTCCTTGAACAAGCTGACCGAGCAGCCGCAATGGACTTTCTGTTACATATGTGTGAGACTTACCGGATTAAGTCATGGGGCACATCTTGGGAGTACTATCGTCAGTACAAGCAGCTCTATGCAAGCGTCAATGGCCGCCACATTGACACGAACGATAACAAGGAGATTCTCAAGGTACGTAAGTTACAAATAAGCACTTCCAGCCATTAACAGTTTCGCAGTGGCATGACGCTACCCTGGTACCTCTCTTCAAGCTCCGTCCTCCAAATGTTGATGGTAAACCAGTCGTGAATTCTGACGGTGTTTTCGCTCTTTTGGTTTTCAACATCGCCTACGACGACGGCATCTTCGCAAGTGAGCGTCAACGTATCAATCTCCTTGGTATATACCAAGCTCTGGCATACACAGGAGCACGACCTGGTGAGCTCGTGGATAACGAGACACCCAAGCCATCGGATGGATCTTGGGAAGATCTATTTGCCTCCAAATGCTCAACCAGCTCGAATGAGGACAACAACCATGCACCAGACGAGTTTCAGCTGCTCGATAACATCTTGGCCCGTGAGACTACTGATCGTGGTCGCCCGAAAGCGTTGTGCTACGAAGACGTTCGACTTATGGTGGTACGCCACCCAGAGACCGGCCAAGACATGTTCTCCATGGCTGTGAAATTCATACACCACAAGGGAATGGACAATAACCCGAAGCCGTGAGTGTCCGTTATTGCGATGATTTCGGAATCATTCCTGATGTTTTATTTAGCACGATCTTCTGGTTTACTATGACGCGCAAATTGATATTCAATTTTATCAATGTGATTATCTGCTTAGCCCTCTGCGACGACGCCTTTGATGCCCCAAGCTTGACGACTGTCCGGCGGGTCTTCCAAGTTAAGAACGCGGGCCCGGTCAAGTGCACAACCCTTCGATGGAAGAAAGAGTGGCTGAAGCGGCCGATTTTCCGTGTAGGAGATGAGGTTGTTCGGTATCACAAGCTTCGCGATGACCTAAAACGACAAAGTCTTGACATGGGGAATGAAGAACCTATCACGCCAAAGGCCTTCCGAAGAGGCAATGCCAATGTTATGAACAGTAAGTCCCAGTTCAGTGTTTATCTACTATTTATACTGAAATTAGGCAGGAAAGGCCCCTGACGCTGTGCGGGATCAGGCGCTGCGCCATGATCCCAAATGGGCTACGTTCAATAGTGCGTATATCAACGAGAACATCGAATTTGATACACAGAACGCCTTTCTGGACGAGCCAACAGAAGACGCTCTGATCAACTTGTTTACTCATGTTGGGATGACGCGTGACCCACGGGCTCGAAGAAAGATGGTTCCCAAGCAAGTTTGGGAGTCCTTGCCGCCGGATCCCGAGATTGAAGCACTGAAGCAACGACGAGAGATTCTCAAAGATGGCCGGTATCGATACAAAGGACAAGAAAATGAGGAGGAAATCCGAGTCCTGTCAGGGAGCATCAGAACGAAACAAGCGCAACGCGTAAGCAACCTTACAGGCCACGAACAAGAAACTGACGCACTTTCAAAGGGTAATCCCTTCCCTATTCTTCCCAACGTCTACTTGTACCCGATGCTGATATTCCATGACAATAGTGGAGCGATGTTGCCTTCGCACAATGGGTACGTTTCTGCATCGGCCACGCCAACATCGTCGGTATCATCCTCATGATTAATCAAATCCACAGATGGATGCCTGCGCCACAAAATCGGGCCATGTACGCAACCTGAACTACTTTATCCGGTCTTGGATTACGAACAAAGAGACGGTGGAGATAGTGAACCAGGCCGTAATCAACAAGTTCGGCCCATCCCCAACGATCGGCAAGTGGAACACCGGTCGTCTGTCCTTCGCGCAGGGAGAGGAAGGGTTCGACTCCATCCTGGGTAGCCCGAACGGCCGTGGTTGCGCCTGGTTCCTGATCTCGCATAAGGGAGCATTGGGCGAAAGGACTATCACGCAAATCGAAGTGTTTACCGGCGTTCTTGCCTATACTGTTGTTGGCACCACATATAATGAAGAAACAGTACAAGCCTCGAAGCTTTTTCTTTTGTTCCACATACAAGATGTCTGAGCGGTGGATGCGGTGGGATGGCCCCCATTCTTCTCGGCTATTTTTTTTGTTTCCAGGTTCGATGGCTCTGCTCTCAGCTGCACACCCCGAGTCTCAGGTGTGTCTGGACTGGATTCCGAGAGTTGTCGTAGTTTGTTTCCTCCAATCCTGTTACCAACAGCTTGGTCACTTATTTCGCTAGTTTTGCAGGAAACGGATAATGAAAGAATAGATAAAACTAGTTAATCAGCCCTAGGTACAAAGGCGAAGTTTGTGGAAGGAGTTCTCGCCCAGGCCTTGTATGGAGAGGGCAAACAGCAGAGATGCACATGGCATACTGCAGCACTTGTGGCTCTCGACAAGCTAGCACGGAGACGTTCTACATAGCATTGGGAAAAACCGTACGGCCTGCCGTGAAATTGTTGGTAGAATATCGAAAATGAAGGTTCGCTACCAGGATTGAAGGATTGTTGTGATTGGCACCATTGCATGAAAGCTATTCGGCTCACGTGTCAAAAGAATATGAACATTGGACTGGAAGAAGCGGGTTAAGGGGGTGGCTGCTCTTGGCAGCCACAGGAGAAAGCGGCTGTGCTACGTGGGCTTTCGAGTTCAATTGCAGGCAGAGCTCGAAACAATAACAAATACCATGGCTAGTTGCCATCCGACATAGCTGAGAAGTGACGAAATGACGATTATCCGTAAATGCGCTGTCGCGACTGGCTAAAGATAGGATAGTCGGCTTTCCGGGGCAATTAGCAAAGCTCTAGAAAGCTTCGGCATGGCAAGGATGTCCGTTGTGAGAACCGGTACGTCGTTACTGAGTCGAAGCGATGCGCGGCCTTTCAATATAGTTAAAACCCTGCCGCCTGCACAACCATATGCAATGCAGGTACGAGCGAAGAACAGAGAGTGTAGGAGTACAGTATTGGGTGACTTTCAACAAGGTAGGAAGTAGCATCGAAAGTAAGTATCGAAGCAATCCTACTTCGCCAGCTGTAAGGCGCGTAGCAAGGCTGGACAAAGTGCGATCGCATTAGGATGTACAGAGGGAGCTATATGATAAAAAACAAACTCAGTATCTCAACAGGCAGCGACAGCAGTTACGGAGGCAGCTCATGGGGCTCCCTCTCACGACTAGCGTTCTTTTCACCACCATGCGTGGAAGGCGAGCTCTGCTCTCGTTTCTACGGGAAACAAAGCTTCCCTTTTGTTAACTACAACGAACAGGCTGTGCATGGACAGCAGGTTGAGCGATGGAATTTCTGGATTTGTACTCTCCTGGCTTTAAAGGAGTAAGCCCTCATTAGGGCTAGGTTTGTCATAGTGTCTGTCATAGCTAGGTAGCTACATACGGGCAATAAACTTGGTTCAAAAAAATGGGTGTAGTTAAAGGACCTGAGAGCATCGCCCCAATGACCGGTTCTCGGACAGCACACCCACAATGGCCTTCATATTGGAGGTATTGCACGCTTCCTGGGTGAGCCTCAGAATCTCCTGGGCTCTGCAATTCAACTAGAAGCCCAGCCCCACGCAGCACAGCCACCCCCTTAACCCGCTTCGTTCACCTCTAACCAATATCCATACTCTTTTGGCACGTGAGCCGAACAACAATAGCTTCCATACCATGGTCACAGTCGCAACAATCAACCTTCCATACAGGTAGTAGACTTTCATTTCTAGATTCTAACAGCATTTTTACCGCCAAGGCCGTAAGGTTTCTTTCCCGTACTCTGTAGGATTTCTCAGTGCCAGCTTGCCGAAATCTCTATCTACTGCAGTTTTGCATGTAGTTTTTCAACACAAAAGCATTGCCATGCGCACCTCAGCCGTTTGTCCTCTCCATACAAGGCTAGGCCAGCCCCTCGACACTGCTGTCGGGCAGCAAAGATGGCGTGTCAAGCGGCTGTTTCATAGAAGCCATAGCATCACTGTCCACAGAGTTCGCTCTATTGCTAATGATGTCCTCGGGCCAAATACACTCCGCGCCATCTCCGAAAAGTACCGGATTCATCGTACGGGGCCATGGCGGACAGAGGTCGGGTAGGTCGCCCATATTGTACGCGCTTGGAAAACCTGCAGACGCAAGTAAAGCAGGGTCAATCGACTCCGAACCAGCGAAATGCAGATTATGGGCCTTGGTGACGAGCAGAGCCAGATCGCTGATTTCAACTCTCATCTTCCGTATGTCACCACACAGTACCTCTATCGTCGCCTTCATTTGCATGATATCTTCTGCCTTTCGTGCACGAGTAGCCCTAGCTGCATCGTAATTCGTCTGGCGTCTTCTTTCGGGACCTGTGGATTGTGCAGCGGGTACAGTGCTGGGAAGCAGCTGGTCTCCCATCGCCTTGGCCGTCATTGAACTTGCGAAGGGCAGGGTTTCGACGTTTGCTGGTTGGTAGAGGAAGGTGAAGAGAAAAGGGAAGGAGATCAATTCCTCAAAGATGTAACTATAGGCTAAAGCTTGTTCAGTATGGCCAAGATATTTTTTTGATTATGCTCCCTTTTTATAATAGTTGTCTGCCGCTGGTAATACTGTACAAAGCCCTCCTATCTCCTTCGTCGGTGCAATGTGAGTCTATATGTACAATACCAACAGACGTATGTGCCATCCTTTTCCGTCGCATCAGAGCAGAGTCCACGAGACAAGGAGCTATCTGTAGTCTCTGCAGTCGCTTAGTTGACTCACGGTTGCGACCCAGCCATGCCGCCAGAGTCTGGGGATTGGATCCGCATCCACTCGGCTAGACAAGCTGAAAAGGAGCCGACAGTCGCATGGTTTGGCAAAGATTTCTTTTGCTCCTATATGCTATTTCAGTCCTTACGACATACTGCCAGCGTTGGAGGGCAGCCACAATGCATCTGGTCTCCTCCGTAGCCCCGGAGTAGCACGGTGTCACTGTACGCCGAATCTCCCGTGCTGCTCTTCTGGTTCGTACTTTCCCGTACCCCTGGGTAAAGCACACTCGTTTTGTCTCGTTTCCGGATGATGCTACCGAAAGCAACTGCGATATTCCAGGCTTCGTATCTCGAGGCCCAGTCGTCCAGAAGCGACCAGTGCAATACAGGACAGTACCCAAACCTGCCATTTAGGAGTTGGTCATTTTTCGAAGCTACCGAGTTCTCGAGTGGGAACTGGTTCTTGGTAGCCAGTCTACCATGTTGGGTCAACTTCCCTACCGGTGTACAGTAGTTATGGTGTATGTACAGACGTACATACCATAGACGACCTACCATATTAGAGCATGTACTGAAGAAACGGCCCTCGCAACGTTTGTACCGCTTACCGGCACTACCAGCGGACGTCGGAAAACAGGCCTGGGTCATAGCCAGGAGTACCGAATGCTTCCAGTGCTGGTGGCGGTAGAAGTGCGCTTTCACGGTCGTGCCTGGTCATTCACACTCGTCAAATTCTTTACTACGGCCTCCTCGAGAGTCATTATTTAAGTTGTGGACGTGTGATATCCGCCTTGCCAGTGGGAACTGCAGCAATATACCCAGGGTTGGTCTCGTACTCGACATCTGCATCGCTATCCATATTGATAACGGCATTCGCATCGTCACGGGCGCCGGGCGGGGCCTCGAAATTGATCGCTTCGACTTGGCCGCTCGATCGTATCACTCGGTCGTGGCTCGGTCTCGCATAGCAGGCGACTGATTGACGACACTGCTGCTATCAGCAACGGAGTTAGATAACTCGACGGAACAATATCTGGGAGATGGGGACGGACAATTCTATTCATGTCCGGCATGCGCTGCCCGCGTGGGACGTGCATCGCCGTTTCCATCTGCTCGTGCGTCAGGTTCCAGTACGCAAGCGCACTGAAGATGTCACAATACCGCCCGAGGTCATGTGTCTTGTTCTGTAGCGACAGTCGCTCTTGCGCACCTTGTCTTTCTGTCTTTTGGTGTGCGCGATGACGAAGGTCTAGCTATTCAAAATGGGTCGGGCAACTTGCTGGACCCTCTTGGGGGCACTTGGTGTTTTGGTGGTGCCAAAGTATCGCAGCTTCGATCGGATCTTTTGGACAGCTCGGGGACAGCATCGGGCAGATTTGACGACCATATTGGTCTTGAGCCCACCTTCAATCATCTCACGTATCTGGTTGTGCTGTGATTCGGCAAGGTTCGGTGCCATGGTGATGTTGAGATAAATGTGATGATTCTGTGAAGGTGAAGTGCGGATGGACCACAATTGAAAGCATGACCGCAGCTCCTTCGGTGTCTGCCAGCTGGCGAGTGCCCGCCTATAACGTAGGTCACAATTGAAGCGCGCACCTCTCGGCACATTCGCTACGAATTAATCAATTGCGCAACTGCAACGCCGTAAATCAATGTAAACTAACCGAAATCTAATTCTTCAATGCTTTCTACATTTATTTTACAGGTGCGCGCATTATGACCAGCCTTTCCGCAGTTGCCGCAGCGCCTTTCGCGTGGAAGCCTGTGTCTACCGTGGCAGCTAGAAGCGACCTAGCATGAGCTGAACGGGAGCCGACAGTCGTACGGGTCTTGACAAAGGTCTTTTTCTCCTGCTTGGGCTAGTTCAGTCCTTACGACATACCCAGCGTTCGAGGGTAGCCGAAATGCATCTGGCCGTACTCGTACGCAGTCCCGGAGTAGCACGGTGTCACTGTACGCCGAATCCCCCGTGCTGCTGTTCTGCTTCGTACTTCCCCGTACCACTGGGTAAAGCACACTCGTTTTGCCTCGTTTCCTGATGATGCTACCGAAAGCTACTCCGGTATGCCAGGTCAGAAGTGACCAGCGCAGTACAGTACAGTACCCAAACCTGCCATTTAGGGGTTGCTCATTTTGCGAAGCTACTGAATTCTCGATTAGGAACGGCTTCTTGGCAGACAGTCCAGCCATGTTGCGTCTAATTCCACGCCGGCGTGGTCATGGTCCGGTACATACGTACCACCCAACCTGCCGTATAACCGTATGTACTGAAGAAACGGCTCTCGCAGCGCTTGTACCGCCTACCGACACCCATTGACATGTTGATTGCCAGCGGACGTCTGAAAACGGACCTGGATCCAGTGCTGGCGGCGCTAGAAGGCCGCTTTCACGGTCGTGCCTGGTGGTTCACACTCGTCAAATTCTTTACTTACTACGGCCTCCTCGAGAGTAAGTATCTACGTTGTGGACATGTGAGATGTCCCCGGTGTCCGCTTGCCACGCCATACGGCCCATACGGCCCATACGACCCGTAACTCTTGCCGTCTTCTTCGTGGTAGGTTTTGGCTGGCACGGCTGGCAGGAGTCCTGATCCTAGGTCTGGACTTCGCCGACGACTCGCATTCCACCGCTCCCAATGTGTATGTAGTCCTTTAGCTAGCAGCTGCCGAAATGCTACTGTAGCTCTTTGCTTTGGGCTAGTTCCGTCCCGTTCACGACAGGCAGCCGAAACGCATCTTGTTGTCCCAGGTATTCAAATAGTAGCATGCGCTCATTGTACCCCAAATCCTCAATGCAGCTCTTCTGGTTCGTACCTACCCGTATCATAAGGCGACAACGCAGTTATCTGCGCCTGTTTCTGACCATGTTACCTGAAGCTACCTCCGGTCCTATTGTCTTCGTACCTCAAGGTACGGTCGTCAAAAGAGACCGATGCAGTATGGTGCGACTTACTGTGACTTGCACTCAGCTCAACTTGCAAAGTAGGATGTTTCGTAAGTAGGAAGTGCTACCTCGTAGCCGTTCTAGAGTATCTCAGCAAGCTCTGCATTTGGATCATGGACGTCATGTGTGTACTCTTTCTGATCTGCCTTTCTGACGTGCCTTTCTGACGTACAGAGTCTAGACTGGTTAAGCTGCGGTAGGGCAGATGTAGACCTCAGGATGTAGAGTTGCTGATGGCGCCGCTCCAGATACTGTTGTATTCCATTGTTGGCCGTGGCGCATTTGCTGGGTCACCACAGGAGGCCCTTTCAGGTCTCACCAATTCCCACCGAGTAGTATGCAGAAAAGTGATACTGGGAGGCCAAACTACCATTCTGATCCGCACCACCATAGTCTCCCATTGTACCCTTTTCGAAGTGCGCCGATTCCGAATGGAGCTAGAATCATCTAGTAACATGCAGTACTGTCTTTTTGCTGCGTAAGCTCGAAGAGTCTCACGGGCTGTTTTCGCTCCTGAGTTGTTGGCCCTTACTGTGAAGCAGAATGGGAACTGTTGCGCAAGTGGCATCGAGAGACGGAATGGACGCCGGACGGACAGCTTGTGGTGCAACCCATGTTCTGGTGCGCAGGACAGAGCCTGATGTTCCTACCGCTCCGCTTGTACCGTTCTGGTAGAGGTCGGTCGCCTCGGAGCCTGAATCATCCAGCAGCGTATTCTCCTCTCGCCGCTTCGTTGAGAGCTCGAAGATCTTCGCGCGCTGTTTCCGGTCCTGGCTTCATAGTTGCCTGCAGACCTGTTGGGCTGTTGGAGTGCAGCGTCGGAAGAGTAGCAATGGCGCACTAGCGCACTAGCGTAACCAGCGGGCCAGGTCTAGAACCCACCCACCGTTAGCGTAGAGCTGGTTCGCGACCCCGCGTTATTTTAGGACCAACTGCCCAATCCTCCTGAACTGCGCAAGAACATCTCCTCAAGACACGCCGAGGAGAAGCTAGTCTGAGATTCCTCTCGCCAATATGGGCTCGGAACCGGATCCGCAGCTCCCCTGGCGACGCTCGCCCAACTCGAGCTCATCATGCCATCCCATTTGACATCCGCAAGCCAGCACTTGCTACATCTACCGTTCAGCGGGACGCTATTGTAGCTCTATGGACACTCCACGAATATACCCCAAGAGGGTCCAGCAAGTGGCCCGAACCGTATTAGTAGCTAGGCCTCCGCCATGGCCCACACCAAGGCGCAGAAAGACAAGGTCCGCAAGAGCGGCTTGTCGCTGCAGAACAAGACAAAAGACCTCGGGCGGTACTGCGATGTTTTCAGCGCGCTTGCGTACTGGAACCCGACACACGAGCGGATGGAGACGGCGATGCACGTCCCACGCGGGCAGCGCGTGCCGGACCTCAACAGGATTGTCCGTCCCCAGTCCCACTTACCGTTCCATCGAGTGTATTCAGCTCTGTTACTAACTGCCGCAGTTTCGACGATCAGCCGCGTGCCATGCGAAACCGAGCCACGGCCGAGCGACACGATCGAGCGGCCAAGTCGAAGCCATCAATTTCGAGGCCCAGGCGGATGCCAACGTCGACGCGAATGCCGATGGCGATATAGATGCTGACGCGGATGCCGAGTACGAAACCGATCCCGAGTATGTTGCAGCAGTTCCCGCTGCCGCGGCGGAGCCTCTGTCTGTCTACGACGTCATCCCCGACGAGGATGGCGGGACTGTCATTCCCAACAGTCCCATGAGACAGAAGGGTCCGAGGCAGCTGCCTTCGCCGCGAAGGCCGCAAGGTAAACATGATTCTCGTCTATTGGCTACATAGTCGACTGACCGTTGACGCTCATCATACAGCAGGCACTCCAGGTTCCCAACCGACGGTGGAGCGGCAGCCCGGCCGTACCGAGCCTAGCTCCACGACGAACACTGCACCAACCGCCGCAACGAATGCAGGCGCCCGGCCAGTACCCACAAGATACCCCGACCACGGCGCGATGGATGCGTCGCTGCAGAGAGCTGTACGTTGGAATAGCCGGGTGGCGGCCAGAAGACCCTTGGCGCCGATCATATCGACTCAACCACGGCAGTGCCCTCCCAGAATGGTGGGAAACGGTGTACAGCTGTCACAGGCAGGCCGTCCAAGAGGGTCTGTGCAGAATGCGGCGAGGCGCGTGCCAGACTACTACAAGGACGACAGACGCAAATTGCAGCGGGACACCTTGGCAAAGAAGATGGTGGGAATGCTGGAGGACTTTCTAGCATTGTTGAAGGCAATAAGAGCCGAACTGGACGACTACGACGCCCGGTCCGTGCCGGGGTACCATTTTCACCTGACGGCTGCGATGCCGGCTGGCCCTGACAAGTACACGAAGCTGCCGCTGTTCGAAATGGCTGAGATAGTGGATGCGTTCAACCTCATGGCTTACGATTACGCAGGCTCTTTTCCTCCTGTGAGTGCGCACCAGGCCAATCTTTACCCCAACCCACAGAACCTGGGCTCGACTCCCTTCTCGACAGATGCAGCGATTACGGATTACCTTGCGGTCGGCGTCCCGAGATCGAAGATCATGCTTGGCATGCCCTTATACGGCCGGGCGTTTGAAAATACCTCTGGCCTTGGAAACCCTTATTCTGGTGCAGGTAAGGGGTCTTGGGTGAACGGAGTATGGGACTACAAAGTCTTGCCCCTTTCTCATCTAGACCAACAGAAGGATACCATCGCCGGGGCAACATACACACACGACAAAAATAGCCAGCAGCTGATATCTTACGACACGCCTGGTATGGTCAAGGCGAAGATAGACTACTTGAGGTCCAAAGATTTAGGAGGAGCCATGTTTTGGGAGGCTAGTGGGGACCGGAACGACGCTGAGAGCCTCATTCGAACAAGCTATTTGTCACTCGGTGCGCTTAGACAGAGCCAGAACAATCTGCAGTATCCGGACAGTACATATGCAAATATTGCTGCTGGCATGTCCTGATCGGGAGGAGCCAAGATACACGTGGTAGACTGCTACATACCAAACCCAAAGATTTATGACCCTTCAAAAATGACAGTTAAATTGTGTTGAATAATAATCAAGGTATTATCCCATCAAGAGCCCCATCAAAATAGAACCGCTAGCATAAGAGTGTTAGAATTTTCGGGCCGTGAGCCGTTTACACCATTCCCTCCAGTAGCTTCCCACTAAATTTACAGCGTCGATGTTCTCTTCCGGCTCCCAGGTGTATCTCTGTTCGAGAGGCCAGTCGCCTGCCCACATAACTAGGTATTCAGTGGATTCGTCACCGTAGTCGTCAATAATGCGGTGAGATACTAACAACTCTACGTCGTATGTTTCGCCGTTAGCATTAGGAGGGAACCTCTCAGCTTGCGGTCGTAGCTTTACGCCGAGAATGTTAGCTTCCTGAAGTGTGGCCGGCATATGCCTTTTTCGTTTTTCGGGCCTCGGTCCAGGTCGAGGTAGTTGTGGAGGTTTCCTTTTGGGGGACTCGGCCTTATCCTTCCATTGGTAGGTAGTGATCGTAGGCATAGAGGTTCCGTGCTTTGCATTCCGCGAAGGTCTATGTCCAGTTGAGGTGTTTGCACCGCCAAGCAGGGGAAAAGCAGCAGCTTTCTTGTTGTTTTGAACGTTGATCATCTTATACAGTCCGTGTACGGTTGGGCCGCCTTCTTCAACCGTGCCGGTCATAGTGTTAGCCAAAGTATGGAAACTAGGCTTTGCTAATGGGGTTTCCGTAGCGTGTGTAGAAATTGCAACATCAAGATGAGCCGAGCTTCTGTTGAGATCTGTGCCGATGACGTGGTGGTGCTTTGTGTCTTGACTCGATGATGGCTTGGACCTATGAGGAGTTCTTTTGGCAGCAAAGATAAGGACGGAAAGAAAGAGATGGTTGATTTCAGAGCATACATATTGCAACCATTTTATCACTGACTAAGGAAGTAATGGGGGCAAAGGAAAGGTGCAGGTTGGGGTATCCCTGTCACGGATCGCCAAGAATCACGCATGTCCCGAGTGATCCTTGGTCGTAAATGGCCCCTTCCCGAAACTCTATGGTGTGACCTGTAAGTCACCCTACCTTGACAAATATTGCTTGCAACTACTCCGTTTTTCCAGAGTAATATATAGGATAGTGATTCGCCTGTATTCCCTCCGCCTTCCTTCTTCTGTCTAAGCTGATACTTCGGTGGTGGCGCTATTGGCTATTTGGGGACTCCCCAGAGGCACCCTACCAGCAACAAGATCGACGATTTAGCTTTAAGGTCTTCCCTAACACATTGTTTTTGTAGACGGGTGCCAATACCTTATTATTATGCAGGTATGCATTGTTCTCCATGAGGGCCCAACTGTTGTAACGCGCCATGGGCGCCAGGAGCGATGCAGCCTCCGGTTCCCACCTGAAAATCCAACTATTTCCCGTGTGCTGTTTCTAGCGCCGTGATCTAGTTCCACATTGGGATCCAGCATCTTATTACTGTCCCTACTTCCGCCTCTCTCGACAGTGTGCGCGTCCTGGAGCCTTGAGGGGTCCCGTCTACCGGGGGTGCTCGAGCCTCTTCCAAAATCAGGTTGGTGCCGGGAGCCAACACTCTTCGCAGAGAAACGCGTGGAATTCATCTCATTCGGTTCCAGAGACATTCGCGGTCGCCTTTTATATGGGAGCGAACTTCGTTATACCTGTTTTCAACTCGGCATCGGCAGGGGGAGGATCAGCAGATGTATTCCAGTGCGCACTTCGCACCACAGCTCATGGAGCGATTGGCGGAGGCCTGAGTCTAGGGCCGGGAATGATGTTAGATACGCGGGGTCCGGGTGTAGCCAGAGGTCCATCTCGTCGCCGAGGAACAGACTCTTTATATTCCCAGCGCTGGGAAGCAGCTCGCCCATCAAACCTGCGCGGTACCATCGCTCCAGCATCCGGATCACGTCTCAACTGCGTCTGAACCGGTTCTCATCCTCGAGCACCCCTTCGCCGGACTAATTGTGGACCAAAATGTCAAATGAGAACGTGGGCAACTGGTCCATGGGCCTGAACAGGACATCCTCCGCCGACCTTTGCTACGCCGCCGCCGACAAGCTCCAGTGCTACGCTAAGGCGACCACCCGTACGTGGCCCTATCCATGTCGTAGACGACGGACGGCCTGCTACAGAACTCGGCTCGGGTACGTATTCGGCATACTTACTCTCCTCCCTTGAGCTAACTTCTGCTTACTAGACGACGACGCATCGGGTATGGACGACTTACTTAGCCACCAACTTACCTCGCGATGCGTATGTGATTCACCTACGTGACAGTGCAGCGGTCTCTTATAATTGGATAATATGGTCTTTGGAGAGCAAACGAGGTACTCCGCGCTAGCTCCTTCACATAGTGGGTGATGCGATATCTGAGGAAGCGAGATGAGCGCCTATGCGAGGTAATACAACCCTTCATCTCAATGCGCTGGCCCCAGATTATATTAGTTACCACCCTTACCGCCACTTGTTGGCAAGGTTGCCTGACTAAGCGGAAATAAACGAATATACATGTATGTACCACGCTGTTGATGCGCCAATTGATGGACTTTGACTAAAGAAGCTCAAGATTAGTTTGCAATCGAACATCACAAATTCAGTGCCTGGCGTACAAGCACATGCAGGTGGTTTTTTGGATTGTCTTAATGAGAAGGCTTGCTACTACCCAGATACATCTCGATAGCAACGCCTAGCAGTGGCAGTAAAACACCAATACATCCCTATCGCTCGCTCCTCGCACGACCCAACACCAGAATATACTTTTCCAAGCGTAAGACCTATGCTTTTGGCTACGCGTAAAGCGCACAGGCTCGACAGGTGCTGGTTTTGTAGCACTTGCACTCAACAAGGGGCCTGCGTAATATGTATTGCAACACCTCAAAAGAAGGGTATTGGCAGACTTAATCGTTAAAAATCGACAGGCACAGGGCTTCTTCCGCACGATGATTCCCGTTGGATTGTTCCAGGTTCGAGCAAGGATGAGAAAGTATCATTCATGCGAGATTGTGACCACCCTAGAATGCGGGATTCTTTCGGTGGGCACGCACATCAATGGGACGAGCTTGGTAAAGGAGAAAAGGGTGTGGACGTGCAGTAAGGGTGCTTTGGGTTTGATAAGCTCTTCTCGAGTTGGTGCAACCGCCACTGGTAACTCTGCAGGTTCTTCTTGTTCTCCGAATCAACGGCTTGCAGCTCACGATCCAATGTCGAGGAGAGAAACAGCGGCTCAATAAAGAACTGGGCAAACCTATAGCAACCTTTCCGGTCAGAGCTCTTCAACCTGCGTGCTGAATACATTTTGGGCAGCCACTGGAACTGGATTGTCGACGTTCTTTATAAAAACAAGCCGTCGGCACACTATTAAGCAGGGGGCTGCAAACCCCTTTCTTCTTTGTTCACAGTGCTCGATCAATATGCCATTACTAGATGAGTACGCTGAACATGCTTGTTCCTCACGACATGCTCTTGGTGCCTTAGCGAGGTACTTGGCTTGGGTGGTGACGCAACTGTTTTGGCATTGGCTGGGCAAAAAGAAACAAAACTCGGACTGCCGTTCACAATTCGAAAGCGCCGCTATCTCACCTGGCCCACTGGGCTTTCACAGGGGTTTTCGTCCTGAGACGCCATGCACGCCATGCCAGACGGTCCTTTACGGAGCAACTCCTGCAGCGTTGTTTCTACAGGATGACACAGTGCGTTATGTTTTGGTATGTGACTTCATCGGGCCGTATGCACTTCCATGTGTTAGTCGGGGGGCCGGTGAAAGCGCTTACGACAGCACAGCAAATCAGGGGCATCGGTGAAGTAACACTGGCGTACACGTATCAAAGACGATGTTCCAACCTCGCTTAGAAAAGTCTGCCCATGCTGAATGGGATTCTTCTCACACACATACTCAATTGCCTAAGTTGGCTAGCAGCCTAGGACGACGGTGAAGTGATGAAACACATGTATCGACCAAAACATACAAGGAGGCACTGACAATATTCTGTGATACTAGCACAACTTGGGAACTACTTGCTCGGATGGAGGGCTATTCACTATGCATATGATCATCTCGCTTCCATTTAGCACACGACATTGCATGAGTCACTATGTAAAATGCCTGCGCGAATTGCATCGTTTAATTACTGATGGCCACCTAGGAAGCCCGGGGCACAAATTATTACCAGGCGATGAAGGGTTAACCCATGTATTAGATGAGCGACTAGAACACGAGCGGGAGGTCCCTGTTTTCGACTTGATATGATTTCTGTTGCCTAACTAATGGCGATGATATTGAACCAACTGACCACCGCTTGAGGCCTCCCTTGACGTCCCGAAAAGCCCTTTTTGCTAAACATCTCTACTGCCTTTGACAAGTCACCGCTGCCTATTCTCGTTCGACCCAATACAATGAGTCCACACAACGGCTATGCATCCTCGCAAGCCCCTGAACCAAAATCATTTCCTGATAGGAAGTCTCGTTATCCAATCGCAAATACAAATGGAACATTCACCTGTACCTGGGCCGACTGTAACGCAACGGAATTTAAGCACAAGTCGGATTGGGAGTAAGTTGTCTCCGAACTCAAGCCGAGACCAATTCTGATCTGGTATAAGGATACACATGGACAAGCACGAACTCCCTTATAAGTGCCCGGAAGCGGCATGCCAACAGAGACCTGCGCAGGGAGACTACGCCAACTTTAGAAGACACTTAAAAAAACACGGGTATCAATGGCCGGATTATTATTGTCAGCACAAAGACTGCAGACAGTCTCCATCCGCAGACAGCCACAAGCCCTTTGCTTCCAAAACCTACCTAAATTATCATCTGCAACGCGCGCACACTGGAGGAGGGAGGGAAGATATCTATTGCGATTTTAGCGACTGCAATCGGAGCAAGAGCGCGGACAGGCTCCGGCCCTTTTGCCAGCTCTGCGACCTCAGAGACCACATCAACCTCGTGCCACACGTGAATACCACCCAGTCTGATGGCTTTTATTGCACCTATGAAAACTGCCATCGGAATCAATCTCGGCCTGAGGCCAAGGCATTCGCCACAAGTCAGGGCCTTCGAAGACACTTAGAACTACACGTGAAGTGGGCTCAGATCGGGGAAGTCAAAACTGATGGAAAGTACGCCTTCTACTGTGAGCATGAAGGCTGCGATCAGAACAAATCCGCGCCCAGCGCTGAGGGTTTCAAAAGTCGTATCAGTCTGAATAATCACTCAAGGATACACAATGAAACTGTACAAGGTGGTAATTATTGCCCCTATCGAGACTGTGCCCGGCATGAAACCGTGGACGGGGCTAGGGCCTTCACATCGCACTCTGAATTTCAGAACCATCTGGGCACGCACAAGACGCGCCTCTTTTGCCACCATGGAAACTGCATCAGGTCTAAAGGCATGCCCTTTGGCCGTCCCGGTGACCTCAAAAAGCACCTAAGGGCACACGAGAAACCGGCGACTGAGATCGCAAGTCCGTGGTCGGGCAAGCACGGGTTGGCGGGCGATAGCACAGACGCCAGCGCGTCTCCGAGGAAGCGTTCCAGGGTTCGTACTAGCACGACCACGTACGGGACCACTCAGGAACCCCTAGATATGGTGCCGGTGCTGCCCGAGAGAATTCAAGACGAAGAAGGGACGCTAGGAGGCTGGACAAGTGAGCCCGACGAGCACCGCCAGAGCCCCGAGGGGGAAGTCGTCGAGGAACAGCAGTATGTGCCAATAGACCCTTGCCTGATGGAGCCCACCGGAGGCGCGGATTTAGGAGATATCGCGCGCAGCCCCACGGACGACCCCGCGGATGCCAATGGGGGGTATCATGGTGTCGAGGGCGACGCCGACGAGGTCGTCATGGTGGATGAATGCCCCGATCTCAACAAGGCGCTGGAAGAGTATTTTCGCTGCTCGATCACCTGAGAGATCTACCATACTCTCCAATATACAAAGTAACGGCAATGGGTCCTTCGGAGCCACAAATAGCAATCCTCCTGCTACTGAACCGTCGACAGGCCGGACAGATTGTGGGGACTGACGGGTTCATATGTTCCTATGCAAACACGATACTGCAATCATGCAGAGTCCAAGAGGTCTGCAAGGATATAAAGACGAAGAAACAATGCAAGGCGGCCGAAAGCGCCGTAAGCCTGTCGGTTGGTGGCCTGTCGTCCATCTTGCCCGACAATAACGCACAGCGGGGCTAGCCGGCAATGGAGAAGTTGCCACCATGTGCGAGCTGAGGGATGCACGAAGGGGACTCAGCTGGGTGACATAGAGATTCCAACTGGAGCATGCGGCGTTTTATGTTTCCTGTTTGTTGCGTTGCTAAATGATTACTAAGATAGAAAACGGCTCACTAACTAGCGAGGAACTGTGGTTTCCGACATTCCAACTGTTAATGGGGAAGGAGTGAATTGTCAATGTCCTTGACCTTCCACTCCTAAGCCAGACAACAGGCATGGTTTTATAGACCAGATAGAAGTAGAAATCATAGCAATAGAAAAGTTTAGATACATCTGGAGTCTACATGTACACGAGATATCCCGCATATCAAGCCTACTGGCAATCCCTTGGTCAAACCGTCTCCGTGACTCCTCCGTGCGAGTTCGTTCTCGGCGCTCGTCCCGTCTTAGTAGCTACTGCTTCATGTACAGTGTCCCTTATTACTTATCGGTGGTGGGCATGCGTCTTCGTAATATTTCGTTAACGTTACGAAGAGCTGAAACGCTTCCGGACTGTGTATTAGCCGTTGCCAGTTTTCATGTGGGGTTTTCGGGTCGGGGTCGAACTTCGGCCATCGGGCCTGGTGTCGTCTCGTTTTCCGACAGTGCACTAAGTGTTCTGGCGTTCGTAGCATTCGGCACGCGCATCGGTCATTCTGGAGGTGCCGGAACTTCTTGTGGTACCAGTCAAAGTCTCCATGTCCTGATCGGAGCATGAGAAAGCTGTGGAGTGTCCGTCTAGGGAGGTATAGTTCCTTCGGCGCCTTGAGCGCGCCTCTCGACACTGCTGTTGGGCAGCAATGATGGCGTGTCAACCGACTGTTTCATAGAGGCCACAGCATTACTGTCCGCAGAGTTCGCTCTATCGCTGATGATCTCCTCAGGCCATCGTACACTACACCCCGCTGCATCTCCAAAAAGTGCTGAATTCATCGTACGGCGCCATGACGGACAGAGGTCGGATAGGTCGCCCATATTGTACGTATTTGGAAAACCTGCAGACGCAAGTAAATCAGGATCAATCGATCCCGAACCAGCGAAATGCCGAGTAGTAGAAATAGACATCATCAAGTAGCTTAGTCAAAGTTTAAGCTGGGACTGATCGTGCTGATAACCAGTCATTGGCGTATATCAATACGAACAAGTCGCTAAGGGGTCTGTGACTGGTGGCTATCGTAATTAACGGCTTGTATGAGTTTCATCTACTCCGCGATGCTACCCCGTCGCTTTGGGCTTCGACCCCGACCGGACTTCCTGCGGTCCCCCACCCTTCTCCTTTCCGTGTATAATCGTCCACTCCGCGTTCGGAGCTTCAGCTTCCACTCCTTGAGTAGCTCTGCCATGTCCACCAGATTGCTATCAGGCTCGAAGGTCGGCTCCCACTGGACCCTATAGTGAGTCGCACCGTCCAAAACTTCTTCTCCGATGATAGTACCCAGCCACTGATCACAACGTTGCAGCACCACATGGCTTTCCAAGACAGAATCACGGTTGGGAGCAACCAAATTGTCCATCTCGTCCCGCCACGTCTGTAGCAGTGTTGTGCTTACTTCCGTTTCAGGCACAAGAGTGGGTTTCCAGCTGATCAAATAGTACGTCTTCTCGCCGACGACTTCCTCGTCCAAGATTTCCTGCGCCTCCCATTCCTCGGGAAGCCGGAAGTTGGTTTCCCGTGTCTTTGACATAGTTGAGCTAGTATCTTGGGAGTATAATGGGTTATGTCTTCCCGTAGGTGTGGGCATTGGCAAGTTCAGTGAGCGGCGTGACATGGAAGATTGCATAGAGCCCATGTGGGACTTGTTCGTTACGGTGAGTTAATATATATTTCATAGAGTAGGTGTGGAGGGGTAGCTGAGATCTAGATATCTACAGGTGATTGCTTACAGTCACTAGCGAAACCTACGTCCTCTTTCCACTCTTTGATAGTTCTCGTTCTGGATCCACTTTGGCGGGGTAGCTGTTGACACCATGTACACCGCCATGCTCCCAGGTACAGAGCCAATCTCTGCCTTTGCTACTCATTCACTTGTACATCCATGAATCGATTGCTATACTTACTCTTGGGTCACTTATGTTCAACGAGAGCTAGAGCTAGAAACTGTTGGCAGTCGTATGCATTCATTATGGCACTACAATTGCTCCTGTAAACGTCTACAAACAGATATTTGACAGAATCCGGTCAACGTCGTTTTCGGCGTTGAGTTATTATAGTAACGCTGACCAGTTTCTGTCAAAACATCTGTTTGTAGACGCTTACAAGAACGATTGCAGCGCCGAATAGAGCTTGTACCACCTGTCAGCAGCTTCTCTCGTTGAGGATAAATCGATTCAAGAGTATCGTAATCGGTTTGTGGATGTACATGGGAAAGAGACGGAAAGGCAGAAATTGGCTCTGTACTTGCCAGCATGGCGGGGTACATGGTGTCAACAGCTACCCCTGCAAAAAGGTCTAAAACGGAAATTATCAAAGAGTGGAAAGAGTACGTAGGTTTCGCTAGTGACTGTATGTAGTCTGGGTGTCCCACACTCAATGAGCCGGAATTCATGGTTCAGTGCATGGCAGACAATAAGATATAACATTCATCCACTGACAACAAAACGACATCAGATAGTGGAGCAGATACGGACAGCCTATGCACCAGGCCTGGCTCATGTTCAGCTCGTGGAAAACTCCAGAACTGGCTTAGTACGGCTCTTCCGCTGCGACCGTGGGATCAAGTCCTGATGACCTTCTGGCGCAACACAATTCGTGACGCGTGTCTTGTTCCGACTTTCGCTCGAATCGCTTCTGACGCCACCCCCGTGCCGTTGCAAAACGGCTCCATTAACAAATCCTCATGATAGGGTCAAAGGTGGCAGTATGTGCACGTCTAGGCGTGAACTGGCAAATCTCCTATATTTCAGGGAAGGGATGTGCACGATACGCAGCTCGGTGCCAGGCCTTGAAACAGCAAACCTACTACTCCTGTCGAATGGAACTTAGGAAACAATTGCCTTATGCTGGCAGGGTCAGCCTCTTCACCTTAATATACCACCATATGCCCTGGGGCAATTGGCGGTTCCGTCTTTTGTCCCATTTGGCGCAGTGGTATGCCAACACCTTACGGATGAAGCCGGAGGGCGGTACCGTTGCCCTGGTCCAAGAAGAGTTGGACTTCAGAGTTGTGTAAAGGGGCGTAGCAAGGCAGACACCATGGACTGGTACTGCGCCGGTTTTCGTTGTGTATAAAAGGGAGAGTGTCTCTCGATCAGTGTTCAGTCATGGCATACCTCCTTTAATCATACCACTCGTATACTAGCGTTTTGCATCCGTCTATCAATTTTGTACAACGCCTGGCGTAACTGTGCGGATACACGGACGACCTCTTGCCTTCTTTGCCGCTTTCCCTTTCCTTCTGGCCAAGCTACTCCCGCAATGGACGCTTTGGACGTTCTTCCAATTTCGGCGGCGCTCTCCCTGACCTTCATCATAGGGGGTACTAATATCGCCCTGTACTCGTATTTTGCCTGGTTCACGAATATTCCCCTTCGCTCTTTCTTTGAGAGCCACAACATGCCCACTGATGCCAAGCATACCCGGCTCGTCGTGGCGCTCTGCTGTCTGGGCGCAATCCTCTCTGGCTTGCTGGTTTTGGCATCCTACAGCGTCCTCTATTTCGCTATGGAAAGCAACAGCGACACCCTAATCTATATCGCCATTGGATGCTCGGTTATAGAAGCTATCTACATTGTCGTCGTCATCTTGACCGGCTTCACGGCAAAGTACTGCTGGGATTGGTGGCACTGGCTCGCTGGTAGCGGGGAGGACTACCTTGCTAGGAACTGTAAGACTTTCGTAATTCTGCTCATCATACAGCTGTGTTTCTTGGCTCTTTATTGCATATCCTTCCGAAAAAGGCGCGAACTTCGCCGGAAATAACGGCCTTTGCTCGATACTCTTCCAGCGGAGAATGCTCAGGACACAGCAGTGTGGGAAAGCAGAGATAGAGGACGAACTGAAGACAGAGGACAGGTCTGGCCATGGTCAGGGCGGACAGGTGATCGGGAAGTCATACCTGCCTTGCTATAGTCGACCGTGGCGACTTCGGCAGATCCAACCACAGCAAGCCGGCATTACGACTGGCTGGTGCTTTCTTGCCAGTCGTCCTCTAACTACCGTCGCCCCATGGGCGGCCCCTGTAACATCAGTATGTAGGTGGGGTGAAGGAGTGTTTGCTAAAATGCCTTGCCCTTCCTCTCCTGCAATTTAATACCAGGCGAGGACTTTATACGCTACGTTGTGTAAATATAGAATAATTTAGATCTATCTGGAGCCTGGTAGTTTTAGAGAGAAGTGTGGAGAGATATCTCCCAACAGTATACGCGCTTTCTTTGTTATCAGCGCCAAAACTCGTAGTTCAGTGTTCTCTATGACTCTTGGAAGTTTCCCATATACCGCCTCTGGATAGCCTCGCCTTTGCCAATTTTGAAAGCCAATTTTGTACCGCATGTGCACTACGGATACCTGGCTAAGCGTCATACACATACCCGCGCCACATCAAAGCCATTGCTAGGTAAGAAAAGTGGCTCGCGAGGGGTGACTCGTAAGGGCCTCCCTTAGCTTAGTAAGAGGTCCAGAGCACTATAAATACTCTCCTTCATGCTGTTCTTCTCTGTTAGTTCTCCAGCTTTCTCATTTCTTCCACCGCCACTATGAGGTATCAGTCCCGACTACAGCATCAGCCCCGACCCCAGTCTCGATCCAGAATATGGGATCCTGACACAATACTCGAGCTAAAGCATCCGAAGAAAAGTGTGCACAGTTGCACAGGCTATACTAAATCTCGTGGGAACCCTAGATGCATGAATTCCGTGGCGTCCTTCAAGCACGGTTTTGACATCCTCTGCACCCTCGCCAACACCAAGCCAGCAGCCGCTGCATCATCACGCAGCTTAAAGACGGCAGCTATTCACACGCTATGTCACCTACACCAAGGGCAAATAGATGGCACGGTACAACGATGGAAGTTAGCCTTGAAGAAAGCAGGCGTGGACCAGTCCGAAATCCGAACAACTAAACCCTCTAAACAATATTGGAGCTGGTATTCTACGCCCGACACTAGGGAGTGGAGGTATGAAGACAAGGAGGAACGAAAGGGCCCAGGAAATTACACAACTGGCAATCAAAATTTTCGAGAGAAGGTGCAACAAGAGGAAGAGCAAGGAAAGGCGGCGGAGGATGAAAGACTAAAGGTGGCGGAGGAAATACGGAAAGCGCGGGAGAGCGCTCGTGAGAGACTTCGTCTCGCACAAGTGGAAAGGGAGCAGAAATCAGCTGCCGAATGGACAGAAGCCTTGAGTAGATACCGCATGCGTTGGGCTGATATCAAATCCATACATCCAGGCCAGGTTCGTTTATCCAATCGCCGTCTTACGTGCTCTCTAACAAAACTTATAGGAAATGACGGGGATAAATATTCCTTGGCCGGTCAAATCCGGCCTGTTGCAAGACGTGAATAGAGACAGCGTTTCTGAATTTGTTAAGAAAGCAATGAGCAGCGAAGACACGGCTGAGAAGAAGTGCATACTGATCAATGCAGAGACTAAGAAGTGGCACACTGATAAGGTTATGCAGCACTTTGGAAGGGACATTGTCGAAGGGGAAGTGCATGAGGAGCTGGCTACTGTTGCGAAGGTAATGGTTGAGTTGAGGCAGGAGGCGTCCCGTCAAAGACAGCGCTAGATGGACACTTACCTAGATACAGGCGAGCTTCGGGCTGCCGTACTTATATTAGACCAGACTTAAGAAGTGAACAATCATCCACTAGCTGTTTTGGATCCCGCATTGTATAGAAACCGAAAGCCCATGGTGGGTCCAACGCAATACGTGTTACTACTGCTCTTCCATTTGCAGACCATTGCATGGAAGCTATTCGGCTCACGTGCCAAAAGAGCATGAATATTGGATAATGGAAGAAGCGGGTTAAGGGGGTGGCTGGTGTCAGCCATGGGAGAAAGTGGCTGTGCTACCTGGGGCGGGCTTCCAGTTCAATTGCAGTCAGTGCTCGAAACAGCAACAGATGCTATGATCAACGTCTTTTCCGACATAACGATATAATTTAGTAGGCACGAAAAAGGGGATTCTTCGTATCGCGCTGGCAATGCGCTGCACAACGTACGCCGACGACCGACGGCCGACAACATGAGTCAAAATCCGACGCTGCATGGCAGCGAGCACAATAGGTGCGGACACAAGCTCGCAACTTGGGCACGGCAGCATGACAACAGTTACTACCAAGAATACCAGTTGAGGTGACCGTCACTTCTGCGTAGCCAGAGACGACAGCATAGCAGCCACGGTTGATCTTTACTATTTTGAATGACCGTCGAACCCGAAACAAGCACGCCGGCACACAGCGACTCCTTGAGGCCAACGAGGCTACCTAGTCCTCCAAGACCAGCACGAGAGGCATGCCACTACCGACCTGTACGCATCATCGCGCAATAGATGTACCCCACCGACGATTCTCCACCCGACAAACGAGCAGCACTACGCGATTCCATGAGGAAAGAGTCGACGAGGTGACAAAGGCCAGTGCCTCACGCCTTGCATCTAGATCCATCGCAAGGACATGATAAGAGAACTACCCAGAAAGTAATTAGTCTACTTCGACTTTGGCCAATTGATCCTCCAACAGTAGAGTATGTGACACTGCATCGCTTTTACCTGCTTCCGCTGTAGTGTGTCCATAACTGCCGAAGATATCAATCCCATCAAAACTCAACAGCAACCATACATGGTCCAGTATGGAAATGCTGACCGGGCGTCAAGAGCTCTTTACAGTGCTCCCTCTACTGCATTTAGCCTCCTTGGCAACTCTGATCTCGGTTCGTCAGAGGTCAAAGCAGGAGTGGTAGATGACGCGTCGTTTTCGGTCGACTACGTCGGCTATGAAGGCATTGATTGGAATCGCCTTTCGGGGTATTCCATTCGGGAACATCAAAGGAGGCCGCGGACAGGGGGGTATGGGAACACGGATTCGATATTAAAAAAGACGGCTCCGGTCACCGATTCTGGCTTTGTAAAACGTGCTGTTAGTTGGCATGAGACTGACGACCGTACCAATGGTACTCAGTGCAGGTTGTCCCATTAGCGCTACCTGTCCAATTAGCGCTTGCAATCCGGACCGAGCCAGAGTGCAGGACTGTAGTTAGGTTGCACCCAATCAGCCAAATCAGAAAGGCCCTAGAAGGATAACTATGCAAATAAGATGGCTTTTATACAACATCAAATCATCGGGTCACCATAACGATAACGGCGTCACTGTCCATGGTCCCACGAGGCAGAAGAGGCAGAGGCAGCTACTTTCAAATGGCTTCCCCACCACCTATTAGCAGGTTTTCTATCTCCTTTGGCTTGGGGAAAGCGGAGCTACCCCGCCAAACAAGCTACCAAACAAACCACGAAAGCTACCCCGCCAAACTAAAGAAGCTATCCACCAAAGAAACATCCCAAACTGCCTAGAAGGAACGAGTCATTTACGTATTTGGCTAGACCAGAGCTGGCGGAGGATCAGTACGGCGATAGCGCTTCAATTCGCTTGATGGGCACTTTGAGGCTGGCAGACTTCCAGTGTATGACAGGTTGTGAAACCTTGCAGCAAGGCAGCCAGGTGTGTATACATTGCGCATAAGATAGCGATATGAAAGATCTGGTGCGAGCTTCCCCAAATATCAAATTTACCCGGTGCAAAACGCTCCGGAATGCGGAACTGCAGATATTCGTCAGAATCCAAGTTTCTCAGGAGATGGTATACGCGGTGAGCGTATAGACTTACCGCGTACAGGCTAACTCCGGTGCCGTAGAAAGTAAGCTCGAGCAGATACCATTTCATTCCCGAATATTGGAGCATATAGTCGAGCCCGTATCGCTGGACTCCATGCAGCAGTGGTATAAACGATGAAGCGCCAAAAGCAACGAAGGCGCCCACCCTCACTTTCCGTAAGCGGGGCGTTCTGAGCGCGGGATGCGAAATTAGAATACCGGTAGCAGTGCCTGTGGATAAGATCTGGGTAGCTCATGTCAGCAAGGGAGAGGGTAGAGTGGGGTAATCAAAACCGGTCGGGGAGACTTACAATAGCCCAGTGTAATCTCTGCAAGCCCGCTTCACAGAAGAATAAGAAGTAGACGCCCGAAGAGAACGTGCCCACTGTCACAATAACGATGCCCAACAGATCCATCCCATGCCAGAATTCTTCTACGTCTCGTGAGTGGGGCTGCATCAGGTGGTACAGTGCGCTAAAGACCAAACAAATCTCAGCACACCATAAGTAGATCCCAAACATAGCATAATCAATGGACGAGACATTGAGAAACTGAGGCTCGCCCAGGTGCTGCAGGAAGACAGTTGCGATGAGTGGTAGGAGGAGCGCCCCAACCAGATGAGTGTACACATTGCAAGTCTCGTTATGTAGGAAGGTCAGGCTTGTGAAGATCTCCAGATAGTCTGCTTTCTTTAGTCGATAGCCACTGAGGATATAATGGTTGTCGACATGCCATTCAGGGACCTCTTGCCGCATGATGGTCCGCACTTTAGCCTTGGATCGGTTTGCTGGGCCGTTCGTGCTACACATGTTGATTTTCGGTACGTGCCGTTTTCTGAGTTCCGATCTTGACATGATTCTTCTCCCGAGATGGGTATCTGTCGACAAGAAGTAGGTACAGTATATGGCGGAGATAGGGAAGGACAATCAAGGGCTGAATTTCTGAAGAAGGGGTAAAGGAAGGATAGACGTTGCAACGAAGAAGTGATATACATTTGGAACGGTGCTGCATAATCTGATCAGCGACATTGTGACTTGGAATTGGAAACGGCATCGCATCCTCGTAGACTAGTTCTGGTGTACGTCTAAACGGCTTTTCGGCCTGCTCCAAAGCTATAGGACCAGTCGCAGTTCGTCTGATGCAGATATGCAAGGACGAACGAGCTCTAGCGGTCTCTAGCAGCGGCATGCGGCCATCCCCTTTTGCCTCGGTGGTGCTCGAAACATACATATGTGTGATCTATAGATGTGTCTGCGACAAGTGTTACTCGAGCCTTGAATAAGCGTGACTTCAGACCGCCAGATCAAAGCTGCTTTTCTGTCCAGGGTGTAATCCACCGATCCACTGTTGGTTCTAAGTGCCTGGAGTATAGGGCTTCGCGGTAGTGATACCTGTCAGCACCAAATATGCAGCCCTACGAAAGTCTTACTTAGCGTTGCGGCGTTGCACCGTTTGAGAGTCCTCCATCGTGGCGCCGAAGCTCGAAATATACTCTTCGATGCGCCTACTGGCCGCATCATGGTTGTGGACTTCGAACGAGCAGAGTTTCGAGGTCGCGAGCCGCTCGCTTGCCTCACCACACAGTCTCAAAACCGAAAAAGGAAGCGCAAAGCATCCAAGAAGCAAGTGACAAACGAGTTTGGAAGAGAATTTCAGTCGGTTATGGGGTCTCTGTCAAAGATCGCTGAAAGTGCCGCTTTAAGAAAGGGACTTGGTTCATGCCAGACTCGGTGCCTTTGGACTCTGGAGGCGGTACCCGGTCTTTGGTCACCATTAGCGCCGGTAGCTTCTTTGGCGGGGTAGCTCTGCTTTCACCAGGCCAAAGGAGATAGGATACCTGCAAATAGTGGGCATCATCCGAAGGCAACTGCCTCTGACTCTTCTGCCTCGTGGGACTGTTGAGATTGACAGTGCCACCGTCATCGCCAGGGATGTCGTATACGGCCACAGGTTCGGCGCCTGCTGTACCAACAGGCGCAATTGCAGTATACAGGCGGTCGGTTTCGTACTCAGCATGACAAACTATTCAAATCAATGCTGGCGCCTGGCTTTCCCTCAAAATGGATGGTGACCCGATCATTCGACGTTGCCTAAAAGTTATCCTATTTGCAATGCATTGTTATTCTTCTAGAGCCTTTCTAATGCTTAGTACCTTTTCTTCGTACCTCGAATTCACTAGCTCTAACTGCACCGATATTGAGATTGCTTCATCCAGCTTCACTCGTTGGTTATCATAGTCCTTTCTCGTATTCACCAGTTCGCTCTCGACCTTCTCACGAGCATCTCGCTCGGCTTGGAGTGACTCATTGCAGCCCCGCAACTCTGACTCTAGCCGATCGATCTTTCCTGTCATGCTGTTGATTCGTGATGTGAAAGTACCATTACCCGGGGTCTTCTGTGACGTATTAATTGACTATATTCTGTTCCAGACATAGGGATGTCAGTTCCCTTACTCTGATGCTGCGGACTTCCTCACCATTGTGATGCGGTGAAACCACAGCTTCAAACGTGCGTCCGACACCTTCACATATTTTTCTGTACGCTCCCACTGAATGATCGCTTAGATGTTTCGCAAAGAGGGGCTCGGCCTCTGGTAGTCGCTGCCAACCGTATGCATCCTTTTCGGAGGTGATCAAGCGAACTTCCGACGGATCAATTTTCACACCAATACGCTGTTCTAGAGCAAGTTAGAAGTTATTCCCAAGATAGATCTCATTCGACGAACCGATATGGTCAGCAAGCACCGTCCTGGACCTAATCCGCCACCTTTTTCTTTCCAAATTACTGGCTTTCACAACACTCATGGCCTAAGTTGCAATCGCACACCCACAATTACTGACATGTTCACGGCGGTGAGCCCTTAAATCCTGGAAGGTTTTCGATATGAACAGTCCACACATTGAACTCAGCGCTTGGTCAGCTCGTTCTAAATCCCGTAGAACTAGATAACAATCTAGCCCCTAGCCAATCCTTAGAATCGTAACAGTTTCCTCCATAATATTGTCATTGCAGAGTTATATTATAAATATGGAAGTGACGAGAGCTGTTTCTTAGGTACAACAAAGTCCCGCACCGGTAGATATAGCTTGGTTTGCGGGTGTGAAATGGAGTTGAAATAATGAGCTCGAGCTAGGCGAGCATCGCCAGGGCAGATGCTGATCTGGTCCCGAACCCATGTTGGCGAGAGGAATCTTGGGTCAGCTTCTCTTCGGCGTGTCATGGGGAGGAGAAGTCCTTGCGCAGTTTAGGAGGATTGGGCAGTTGGTTCTAAAATAACGCGGGCTCGCGAACCAGCTTTACGCTAATAACGGTGGGTTCTGGGCCTGGCCCACTGGTTGCGCTAATGCGCCATTGCTACTCTGGTGACTCTGTAGGGCCTGTAGGCAACTATGAAGCCAGGACAGCCAGGACAGCCAGGACCGGAAACAGCGCGAGGGTCTTCGAGCTCTCGACGGATGCACGACCACAAGCTGTCCGTTCGGCGCCCATTCTGTCTCTCAGTGCCACTTGCACGACGGTTCCCATCATGCTTTAAGGACCAACGTTACTCAGTCCCAGAGTCATCGCGTGAGTACTGTAACGCATAAGTCCGATGGGCACAATGCAATCCTCTATGGCGCGCCGTTCACAGAATTCGTCAATTCCAGCGTGGAGACATAGCCTGTTATGCTCCCAAGATACTAGCTCAACCATGTCGGAGCGGCTCCTTTTGTTCTTTTAGCGTTGGGATTTCGAATTTTTATTCTTCCAATTCTCGCCGACAATTCGCCACCCGACAGCCGAGACCACTAGTAAATGGTTGACCCGTTTTATTATTATTCATCTCCATTATCTATCAGACGTCAAAATAAGCATCAATGTTAACTAAAACGTTTTTCAATGGCTTGATAATAGATACTCAGTATACATCGGGCGCCCAGAAGCTACCCAGTAGCAAATTAGTCACATGACCTACTAGCGTTACGCCCTAGTGGTTTGTGATGTACCCAGTAAATAATCGCCTTCCATTTACTCGTCGCCTGCAATGACGATCGTACCAACCAAGCGAGGACGCAGACGCATCGGCAATCTCTATAACACATTTACGGAAATCCGGCTAAAAGCGGAATCGGAAACGTCAATTGGGAAGATGGGTCGCTTAGTACCAAGTTCAACATCGAAAAGAAGATCTTTAGTGCTGGTGCAAGGAAATGTACACCATAACCGGCCGGCATTGACTTCGACGAAGCAAACACAAGGGGAAAGCACTGGCTCGAGATCTACCGAGTCTTCGGATGCCACTAGCCATTGGAAAAAGCCTACAGACGATTACGATTCTCTAGAAGTCATTGATCTGACTGGCTATGACGACTCCGTATCAATTCCCATCACTGGTAGCCCCGAAGCCGCAGTGAGTGTATGAACTCTAGAATAGGACGTTTCACTAATATAACCGAATCAAGAAAAAGCGCCACGACGGATGCGAACTTGGTCGACTTAGCCACTGCTCTGCCCAGGACAGTAAATCCTCGGCTGAAGAGTATGTTTCGGTGGAAAGTACACCCAATATCCCCAAGAAACGGAAGCTTGAGATACGAGATGCTCTTACAACACCATTTCATAAGAAGCTCTCTCAAAACGAAACCCTCGAACCACCACCCTCGGAGATGCTCCCCTCGCCTGCTAAAGATGTGGCCAATCCCAACGATAGACCCATGGGCCTCCATGGGCCCGAAATCAATCTGTTGCAGCGCTCTCGAGATTGCAGATATTCAAGCTTTGCTGCCGGCTCAATGAGCTCTCCGGAGACTGCGTCTCTTACAACCGCATGCGCGCTTCTTGGGTCGGAAAGTCGTACAGACCCCGTCTCCAGTATTTCTGCAATGCCCTCTCCACCTTATAACTTACCGAGCTTCAGCGCGCATAGCATATATCGCCTTGCTGCGACGGAGTGTATACCTGGTGGCAAGAATCACTTGAAGAAAACGGCAGTCGACCGTATTTTGACAGACCCATCAATGGCCCAGAGACATTTACTTGTCTTGCAACAAGAACTAAAGCACAATCGAGATGCATTTTACCAGGCTCTCCAACGCAGAAATGTTATGGAAAGAGAGAATTTGAAGAAGGAAAAGCGCCATTTACTCCAACAACAAGCTGTGTGGCTTTCTGTCGCTCGTAGCCTTCAATCATACAAGGGCTTGATGCTTCAGAGGGACGCTCTTATTGAACGGGCCGTAGAGGCCTATGACCAGAGCATTGACACCAAAGAGTATGAGCGTTTGATGGGAGAAATAGAGTTGAAGCTGTCGGAGCAAGAGTATTCACTTGGTTTATGTCTCGCAGATGCCAAAATCGAGGACGGAAGCATGACTGATGGAAGCAAACTACAACATCCAGCAAGGATGCCGTGGGGCGCTGTGGAGTAGCCAGCGGTGCTCATAGTTTCATTAGCTCCTAGCCGCAATTCGTGCTAATCGCTTGTCTCCACGGCACTGAGGCCCGCACTCGCTTTCTCTGATTACAAACTGAATGGGACGATGGCGATGCGGCCAGTAGCGGTGTGAATTGTGATTGTGCGCCTTCGCAGGGGTCGCGGAGTCACAGCTGTCTCCTCCGGGCTTTTTCGGTCGGAACTTGGTGCAGAGCGCGTGTATTCGGGTGCCGAGCCACCATTGTAGTCGTCCGCATCGGGCTGTCGTCGTTGTCGTCTCTTCGGGCTCGGGCTGCCGGGGGGCGGGGGAGACGGCATGGTCGCAGTATGTCACCATTAGCATTAGGCGAAGTTGTAAGGCGCCCCCGCGACTCCCTCCCTTTGCCTCACCTACAAGCCAAACCCGTTGCCTTGCAATAAGGAAACTCTATGACCTAGGAAAAGCAGTATCCGCCACCTATTGTAAGGTTAGTGGTGGGGAGTGAGGTGGACTAAATCAAAGATGCAGTTTCAGAAACTGTTATTCACTGGTGTTAGTCCCCCATTGCCCCCAGCGGTCACAGCAAACATAGGTAAAAGATCCCCCACCGGTGATAGTCGTGGCAGACGAGATGGAGCCCCGGGGCGGGGGGGTTGGGGGTTGTTAAGTGCGGGATCACCATCGTCGGCAGTGGGTCAAGCAGCGCGTAGGTGATACCCCATTCTTCTAGCTACAGTAAGCCTTTGATCTACCCATCTACCCACTAATTGAACTTCTTCAACACCGCTTGAGTGCGTTTCCCCCCTACCCATAGTCTTCTGTATAGGCGTGTCGATGCACATGGTACCAGCGCGGTTTTGCAACGTGCCTCTTCTAGATCAGCTCATCCCTACGATGAACGCCGATGACGATGTGATATATCTGGGTACGATCGCCAGAACGCGTCAAAAGGTACTGACCCCGTCCACTGCTAGGAGCAGACGACAACGGGAGCCTCGACCTCATCCAAACCCGCGGCCAGTCCCATCCAAGCGCCTCCAGCGTGCCCAGAGCTCCAACAAATTGAGCTGCACGCGGCGCCAACCAGGACGCACACGAGTAGTCGTACCTACTGAAGCGAGATCTAAATTGGTAGAGGTCGGGCATGTCAAGGACTCCACCGGCATTCGGCAAAAAGTGTACGCCTACTTCAACCGACATAGTCGATTCTACCACCAAATCGGCCGAATTCCTGGGTCTAAGCGAATCTCACACCGTGTCGTCGAGTATCATCCGCTCTTTCAAGGATACTCGCACGAGGAAGTGAAAGCTGCGGTCTTCAGCCGCTTGGACACGAAGTTGGGACCGTTTCTTGACGATGGCGAGGCTTAGTAGGGTACGCTTGCTTAGCGGTCGGCCGGCTAGAGCGGCTAGACACGTCAAAAGTCTCTATTTGCTGTACTGTACGAAACTGGGCGATGCAGAATTGAGATGGTCATTCTTAAGGCACGAAACACTTCTCTTGAGCACTGGATAATAAAATTCCGATCAACTGAATCAATTATACGATCGGTGTTTATGGGGTGGCAGTGCAGGTCCATGGATTTGAAGACATGGAGTGTAGTAGATTGATCCACGTAAGGGTGAATGGAGTATATGTACACCGTGGACATAGCAACGCTATTCCGAGAATGTGATGCTGAGTGGAGTTACTCAGAACTATTTATCTTCTGGACATCACAACCACTCGCAGTTCTGGCCACTGACATTACCAATATCCTCGCCCGAGTTGTCCCTGACTTCGTGAGTCTCCACCTTTCTGTCGCGAACAACGGGTCTAGTTCCTCAATCAGGCCTGCCGCCAACCAACTTCACAACATTTGGCTCATCGGAATGGTAGGGCATCTCCCCGGAAACAACATAAAGTGGGTCACTCAACCTTAAACTGTATCAGCGAATGAACCAACACCTTCCCTTTCCCATACTATCGCTGTTCAACCGTGGTGACCAAGGAATTCTATGGATGAATCAACATCAATATGGAAAACGACGCATTATTGAAACGTTTGAAGGAGCTAGAACGTCGCGCCGAAGAAGCAGACCAACGCGCCGAAAAAGCAGAGCAGCAACGCCAGCTGGAGCAACAACGCGCCGAAGAAGCAGAGCAGCAACGCCAACTGGAGCGACAACGCGCCGAAGAAGCAGAAAAGCTTAACCGCCAGACGACCCTCTCCGAATATCTCGAAGCCTGCCACGAGTTTGTCTACGCAAAGTTCCAGGTCGAGCCAGATAAAAGTCTTACATCGAAGGGTCCAACCACGAACCCCCAAAACAAATATTGCCCGACGCGCCTCATCCCTTGGTCAGACTTCATCGACCAGCAAAGGACGGTGTTCGGCGACCTTTATTCACTATACCCGACCGAAACTAGAGCTTTCGAGAGTCTGGCGTTTTTGCACGGCCTTGGAGAAAGGATAGCACGAAAACGGGTTGCCAACGAAAAAGATCTCGAATACTTTCAGCACATCAGTGTGGAGGATCCCGTACGATCGATTGTCGAGCATCTCGTATCTGTCGCCGAGGTCAGGGCGGCTTTTGCTCTGGGGGATGGTATCGTGTTTGAGAACCACCCGAATGCTATTAGCGACATCTCCGAAGAGGTCGTTGACCGCCTTGCCACACCACAACGGCCACGCACCCCCGACCAACCTCGATTCGAACGCCTTCGACTCCGCCCCGATCAAATCTGCATTTACAGGCAGGGAGGGCGAGACTTCGACACAGCGCACAATGCTGTACATCAACGAGTACAAAGCGCCTCACAAGATCACTCCCCAGCATCTCCGCGTAGGGCTTCGCTCGATGGATATATACAAAGAGGTCGTGAATCGGGCCACGATCCCAACCGCAGCGGACCCCGAGGCTCTGTTCCAATACCATTCGGAACGGCTCGTCGCGGCTGCCATAACGCAGACGTTCCACTACATGATTGAGGGTGGATTGGAGTACGGCCTGGTCACCACTGGGGAGGCGATTGTTTTTTTGAAAGTGGACTGGTCCGACCCTACGACCCTATTGTACCATCTGGCCGAACCGCGGGCGGAGGTGGTCGCGCACCCGCGTGATGCGCGTTATTGTACGGCGGTCAGCCAGATGCTTGCTTTCAGTCTGCTAGCGCTGGACTACTCCCAAGGTAGACGGTATCATCGCCAGGACGAGCGTGAAGCGGTCATGTCCAGTCTAAAGACCTGGTCAGAAGATGTCGAGACCATACTCAAGACGATACCAGTCGATCAGCGGAAGGCACCATCGAGCTCGCCCGCCTATGAGCCTGACCCATACAGCGATGTTGACCGATCGCCATGTATGTCGCGGAAGAGGAAACCAAGGAAACCGCCCGGGAATGTGATGAGGATTGGTGTGCCAGCGTATTCGCCGGAGTCATCCGACGATGAGAGCACGAGGCGAATGCAGGAGACGCCCACGCCGCTTGAGCCAAGACGCAGCGGACGGATTCAAGCGGCGCAGCGGGCCTTGCCCAATCACACGCGGAAAGACGGTCACGACGCCTACCGCAGTCGCCAGCAAAACGATGGATACTGTACAGAGGAATGTCTGCGCGGTTTGACGCTAGAGACGAAGACGCGGCTTGATGAAAATTGCCCCAATGTTGCTGCTCATCGACACGATGGGGATGGTCTCCACCACCGCATTCGCCATGCCAGATTTGTGACACTGCTCCGCGACCAACTCAAGCGCACTCTTGACGACGGGATCGAGAGCCTCGACAAGGGAGGTGCTCGTGGGGTCCTCTTCAAGGTGACTCTTCTGGCATATGGGTACACCTTTATTGGCAAGGGCACGGTGCCAGCATTTATCGAGGATCTCGAACACGAAGCAAAGGTCTACCAAGCCCTGCAGCCATTGCAGGGTAAAGTCACGCCGATCTTTCTCGGGGCAATCGACCTACGTACAATATCACGCACTTACTACTACGACTTCCGCGTCCGAGTTCAATACATGATGTTTCTGTCTTGGGGTGGTGATAGCTTGGACTCGGTGCGCACTACAGGCGACGATGGCGATCTAAGCCGACAATTAATCCACGCAATCCGTGGCCTGCACACTTGTGGGGTCGCACACAAGGATCTACGGTCGCCTAATATACTAATAAACCAAGAGACTGGACAGATTAGGATATGCGATTTCGAAAGGGCTGTTTTGATGGAGCGCCCTCGGCTCCCTCTTGGGTCGGTGGTGCCAAATAAGAGAAGGCTCCCGGCGAGAAACAGCGGGGTTGGAAAGATGGGTCGTGACTTGCCTTATAAACGGCAAATGCGCGAGGATTTGAACGCAGTCAACATGATATGCTTGCGACAGGTATGAGTACGAAGATACCACAAGCGGCAGCTTTGTCTGGTTATCTTGCAGCATATTTTCAGGTTCAATCCATTGGCAAACGCTCTAAACGCTAACTGCTATCCCTTCTGCTCCCGTGACTCCCTGGCCCTAGTCTCTACGAGGATTCTGGTGTGAAGAATTAGTCTGCGACGTACAGCCCATTTCCTATTCAAGTCGAGATGACTTGGAGAACATCGCTAGGATGGATGGTAAGAAATTCATTCCCACGGATTCCTCCAGGTAGCTGTCCTCGGTATCTACAGACTCGAAGTTAATTAGTTCGCTTTCTGTACTTCAATACAAGCATAGACAGAGGTGCCGCTTGTGATACCTTCCGTATCAACATGTGCCACGTCTTCACCCGAACTGCATGCCGCTGAGACTCGTCCGAAGGTCCTCCAGCATTCCCACCATCTTCTTTGCCAATGTGTCCCGCTGCAACTTGCGTCTATAGTCCTTGTAGTAGTCTGGCGCGTGACTCGCCCCATTCTGCACATATCCTCTTGGACGGCCTGCCTGCGACAGCTTTGCACCGTTTCCCACCATTCTGGGAGAGCATTGTCGTGGTTGTGTCGTCATAACCGGCGCCAAGGGCTTTCTAGCCGCCACCCGGCTGTTCCAACGTACAGCTCTCTGCAGCGACGCATCCATCGCGCCGTGGTCTCCCGCTGGTATAGCCTCAAGTCTCCTTGAAAGCGCTCGAGCTTTTGTATCAAGATCGCGCTGATTTCCTCGGTGGCGTCGACAACGCATTGGGCTTCCTCATGGGGCGCAAGTCGCGGCCGTGGCGTCCGAGGCTCGGGACTGTAAGACCCCTCTTTCTCGCTAGCATCGTATTCGTAACTGCTCTCGGTCATGCCGTAGACTGCCATGTCGTGCATTTACTCGCTTTCTGGAGGGCGATGTCGGGTGTGTCCAACAGGGCGATGGGTCTGATCGCCTTGGAATCGGACGAGGCCCTGCGTTTGGGCTTTATAATCTGCGCAAAGTAGACCCAGTGCAGGAGGGCATTGCCGGCACACATGCCAACTCATAATCGACTCCATCCTAAAATTAGTTGAGCCGCTTTGAGCGCCGGCAGCGCAATTGCCATGCTTCGTAACTGGACGCACGTACTGCATCTCTGTCTGCGTTGCTTAGGCGGGGGATGCTTTGGAGAAGTTGTAGGCCGAGACAGTTTGGATTCCGCGAAATCTGCTGTGGGGTTGGCTGGCCTTGGCCGCCGGGCCTCAGCGCTACAGTAGCTTAGGAAGCGCTGAGTCGAAATCGGCTACCTTGACTTAATCCCCTAGTAACGGCCATTGTGACCCTGGAGAGCTCAAAATGATTAGTTCCTCTTGTTCTTTTAGCGCTGTAAATATCAAATTTGTACTGTACTGTTCCAGTTCTCATAGGAAGCCATCATCGGTGCGACACTTGTCTTTGCTGTCTTTCCTAGCTATATACTGTATGTAGTGGCCCACAGACAAAAAAGTGGATGCAAATTCCTTTGGATAAAGAAACAGTGGTGCAGCTATTGCGGCCCAGCACCAAGTGGCCAGGTCCCCAGTTGCGTTGATGGCTCTGTTTTGCAGCGCTAATTAGCACCTAAGCATATGCGGGGAAACCGGCTCACCGTGGTGAAAGGCAAACACCACTCTCGTCGTCACCTTGTCTTTCGCTTTACGATGCCTTACAGTATCTGGGGAGGTAGCAGCGTGTTCTGGCGTGGAACCCAATTCAGAGGCATTATCCGGCCTATGGTCCATCCGTTCCCCACCCCGCGCCTGAACCAGCCCTTTCGGCACTGCTTCTGGCTCGCCAATTTGTGTTGACAGACTTTTCCGGCAGGAGAATGTAGTTGGTGACTTCCGAGGAGAACGCGGGATGACCTGGCATTGGGAATTATGGTCCAACTAAATGTACACTGCCCAGAACTCTGAATTCAACCGCCAGTAGTTCGAATTATCAACAACTAGACCTCCCCTACAATCTAGAACCTGTTAGGGAAAGCTCACACTGCTGGAACAATGATTTGCTCGCGTCCATCTCGTAGTATTCGAAATGCATCATGACGAACACGCTCAACCAACGAAAATTTCCAGGTTGTATCAAAACTAACATCTTGTGCATCAGGTACCGTATCTCCATCGACTGGTACCACACGCGAATACTGATCGCCAAGGGTTCGCTCTCGACACACCTCGTCGTTTTCCCAAGCATCACCCTCTGCTGTGGGCAATCTGTATCCCTGCTGATGCGCAAATTTCACTTCGCTTATTGATATAGATGGACCCGGGCGGCCATGCTTCAGGATGATCTTCAAAGCAATCGACGTCTTAGCGTCCAACAGCATCGGACACACACAGACTGCGTGCCTCCACGTCCGAGTTGTCGGCGCGGTTCGCCGCCGTTGCCATTCCTATTTACCTGCAGCATGGCGACGCCTGCCTAGCCGCTGTCGGGTCCCGGTGCTTCCTCTGCGACGGTGCCGCGGGGTTGGTCTTCCGCTTTATACACGCTGTCGACTGTCACCCGGACCTCCCTCGCGTCCAGTACAGGGTTTACCCCATCTGCAACGACGAGCCCTGCTGGGAGCGCGCCAGGCGGGACCTGCTCGTCGAGGGGCCTCCGTCGGCCTCGCGCCCGGCCCCGCCGCTGTCCTGTCGGGTATGTGGGGAGCTCGCCGGCTGTCGGAAGTGCACCGGCTGCCGCGGGGTCGCCTACTGCGGCAAGGCGCACCAGAGGCAGGACTGGCCGGCTCACAAGGCCGTCTGTGTGTTGCCGCCTCCGAGCCCGGTCCCCACTGCCGACGCCTGCGCTAGGGGAGGCGAAGAGGAAGACGAGGCGGAGCCCGAGACGACACTGACTTACAGTGCGATAATTAATACGGCAGGCCCGCAAGAGCCCTCCCGCAACAGGGAGTTCAGTCGCGAGGAAGTCCTTGATTATTTACTACGAGAATAGGCCTTTTCTACCAGCTCCCCTCCGCCTACGTGGCCCCTACCAGACGGCCGTGTCCTCTTCTGCTGCCCCTCCGCGACCGGCCGCCGCCGTGGCCGGCGCTTCCTCGATCGCGTCCCACGCGGCGAACCATGCCGTCTGCCCGTGCTCCCGTCGGAAGCGCTCCCGCGTCTCGTCTCCCCGCCTCTCCAGCCGCGCCACCGCCTCCCGCATCTCGCCGTCCAGCACGTTCTTCGGCTCGATGAAGTCCGCCCGCTCGGGCTCCTGGAAGAGGTACAAGCCCTCCCACCGCGTCGCCCTCGACAGTTGTACGTACAGGCTCATGAAGCTGGGACGCGTCGCCCCGCCGGTGCCGCCGTGCACGCCTTTGAGGTTTAGTAGCACGTCATCGAACTGCTTGCCCTGGCTCTTCTGGTCCGTCATGGCGAAGGCCGGTGTGCACAGCGGCCCCGTGCGGTGCGTCACCCACCGAAATCCTGGCTTACCGCGCGACCGGGGGCCGCCCTTGCCGCGCATGGCGTCGAGGATGGCCACGGTTTTGCTGCCGAGCAGAATCGTGCCCGGCGGCAGACCTGGTATGGCTACGTCGCCAATGGCGTCGAGATTGGGCAGTTGACCCGAATGACGCGGGGTCACCACGCTGCTTTCCAGGGGACCTGGCCCGCTAGTCGCGTTAGTGCGTCATTGCTGCTCTTCCGACTCTGCGGACAACTATGGAAGCCAGGACCGGAAACAGCCAACGAAATTCTTCGAGCTTAAGCAGCAAAAGGCACCACTGTATGTTACTGGATAATTCTGGTTCCATTCGAAAGCGGCGCACCTCGACTCCGAGGACGGCTCGGCCCGTCCTCGGTATCCACTCCAGGGGTAGACAAATTATCTGGGCTCCGTGTCTTCTCGTATCCTTGCAGTGCCCGGAGTATCTTCCTGGGCCTCTTTCGTTTTGCTCTGGTTATAATAGGGGGAGTCCAAATTATTGACCATGTCAAATGTGGATATACGGTCGGAAACCCAAACCCGGTTTGGCGGAGATCCCCCCGATTGTGGAGCAACTGATCTGCAAGCCCCATCTATTTGACGTCCTTCCTTTCTCACTTCCTCATTGTCTATTTGGGCGGGATCAGTAACATGTATCTGCTGCTTACAACCGCTGCTTATGACAATTTCCGCCTGTATTGGTGCTAGGTGGGCTACCATGGTAACTCCCAAGATGAAGTGATCGCTCCGGCGCCAGAAGCATGGCGATGTGTTCAGTAGGACCGCCACCCGCTGTGGCACCTTTAGCTATCCAGAGCGTAACCCAGTGTCCAGAACCATGTTCAAGCAGACAACCCCTGGTTCTGGTGACTAGTCACTTCGGCTTGCCCGTAGCGTTGTAATTAAAACTTGATAAAGCAAGAACTCCCCTCGAACATATCCATCAAATTCAGCTGTTGTAGATAATCGAGAGAGCTGTGTACTCCTGTGCCATTAGGTACAAATCGCTGAACTCCATAGCCGTGTCCTCGTGCTGTATGTCTTCATCTTCAAGCTGGCATAATAGTGCTTCGAACTTTGTTAGGACGTCGAAGATGCCTTGTAAAAAGTCAACCACTATACACCAATGATCAGGCAAGTAACTCACTGTGGGATGAGATTTCGGATGATTGGTTTCTAGGCTAAAACGAAAATAGACCAGTTCCTTGACATTGCAGCGCAGTGGTGTTGTGAGGTGAAAAGCTGTTCGTGTTCAATTTATTGTGCCCATGGATAAAATGATGAAAGAACGAAAGAAAAAAGAATCAAGATTTGTCTAGGAAGAAATCACTGGCTTAGCATCATGGCAGCTTCAGAAGTTATATGGCAGTAAAAAGTCAGGCATGCGTAATGGGAGACGTTTTTGGGTGAGAATAATCCGAACGAGGATAAGAATCTACACTAGGACTCATTCCAACTAATTTTTCCAAGGATAATACTTGTACGAAAAAGGAAATCTTATCCAGTAACGCCCAATTTTTCTTTCTGATAAACAGTGAATAAAGCTTGATATAAGAACTAGTAAAGAGCCATGAATATTCCGAGGCGAAGCTGATCGCGCTTCATCCTGTGTGCAGGACGGCGTGAACGGCTTCGCCTCTGCTGACTCATAAGGCCAGCCTCCGCGAGCATTTTACCCCCGAAGCCTTCAATGTCTGGACGGGCTCTTTACTTTGTCCCAGTAAGAAGCTGTGCAAGCCTCAGATAATCAAAGCGTGGCTCAACTCCATGCCATTGTAACCGCCAAGATAGATCAGCGGCGACCACGCTCTCCAGTGAATAAGGCCAAGATGCGCCAGCCTGACGGCTATGTCTTCTATTCCTCTTTTCTCGCGGGATTCTTGGGTTGAGATACCTATTGCATTACTGGCCATAGGATGTGCGCTTGGCCCTCCCCATCGTCCATGGTTACGTCGACCTACAGCTGCCGAGAAGAGACCGAGACTGCCAAGGGGTTTGAGCATTCTGACACGTTCTTGAAGCTCCGCGATGAGACGGATCCAGAAGTGCGATTCAACGTCTTGGAAGAGCTGCGAATTAGGCTGGTGGAGATGTTGGCCAAGCTCTTCCTCGACTTGACGAAGCGCCTCTGTAGGCGCATTCATGAAGCGGAAGATCTCAACTGCGAAAGAGTCTCTCATCAGCTTCCTTTCGCTAGCAGTCCCGGTACTAGCTGGGGCTGTCGACAGCAGGTCCGTGAGGGCGTTGTAGAGGTTATATTTGCTCCTTTCCGTGTCTTGCGCATCTAAAATATCTTGGCGTAACATATGGTTTGATGAGCGGCAAGGCGACCTTATCGTCTCGGGTGCCGCCACGGAGAGCGAACCCGATGAACTCGCAATGGAGCCGAAACCAGTATCTTGCCCGTGGCTCCGGGCGAAAGTGGAGCCAGGAGTGGCTGGACTCGATGTGATTAGGGTTGGGGTAGGGACAGAGGTAGGATGAGTGTACTTGCTCCTCTCGAACCTCGGTACATACTCTCGAGCTTGCTGGACAGGCGCATGCATATTTCCAGGTGGATGCCATTGAGTACGTCGCTGCGCAGCTTTGTGATTTGCTTCTCGTCAAAGGCGAACGTATTCGGGAGTTGCTGGGAGCTGGAAGGAAGGATCAACCTGGATAAAGCCTCGAAAAACACTGCCATGACGCCGAAAGCAGACGCGGATCCGGGACTGAGGGCAATATCCCTAACGGCTGTGACATACCATTGGCTTCCTGGATGAGGGTCGAGTCTGCCGCTCTGGATCTTCTTACAGAAGAAGCGCTTTTCGAAATTTACAGTGTCCGCGATCAGAGTGGGTTTCCAACAGCGAATAAAATGATTTGCAAGGTCGAGCTTCATCCCTTCCAGTAGGTTCAAGAGACTACGCAGTCCCTGAATCAAATCTCCCATGTCGTTCCTTCGGTTACCGTTTGCCAGCTTGTTGTACATTTCGTCCACCAACATATCCCTCCCAGGAGCACAGTAGGCTTTGAGCACGCTTGAAAGCCACGATGCTAGTTTCTCCAGGTCGACGGTCCCTTTGTAGAACTGCTGCATGATCAGCTCCACATTGAACCCCTCATCAAGGTAGACTCGATCCTGAGAGGGAACAAGAGTGGGGAGAATCTCCTTCACTTCCTTCAACAAGACTGGAAGACACCAGTCGCGGTCCATTCCAAGGCGTTGCTGGGATGATGCCGGAGCTGTAATGAACTCGTGCAATTGGTCACGAAGATCGGCCCAGAATTCATCCGTCTTGGCCTGCTTCTTCCTGCCCTTCTCGCCATCCCAGTTCGGTCCGAATTGCAGGTCCCAGTCGAAATTAAGGTCATGGCGTAGTCTATGGTTGTTGAGGATCTTGTCGATGTCCAGCTCGCTCAATTTGGCTTTCGTTACCGGCGGACTTGCATTGTGCGATTTGTACAAGTCTGTCAATGGGTTCCCTGAAGCCATTCCAGGGTGGTGGTTGTGCTGGCAAGACTGGCTCAGCTTCTTTGCTTCCAGACACGAGGGCTCTGCTCTCGGCTCCAGATCCCAGGTCTCACGTGCATCTAGACTAGATTGCGGGCGTTGTTGTGGTTTCTTTCCTCCCATCCTGTTACCAATAATTTGGTCCCTTGTTTCGCTAAGTTTGGCAGGGAACGGATAATCAACAGAATAAATAAAAATAGTTAATCAGCCTCAGGATATAAAAGCGAAGTTTGCGAAAGAGGTGTTCTGAAAGTTGACCTAGGCAAATTTCGCACGGAGAAAAAGAAATCAAAGTTAGGCCAAAAAAGGACTGGAATAAAGCAAAGCCAGGTAGTCTGTCTAGTAAGCGAAAGCGGCGTACATAAATTCCCCAAGCCCCCCCAGCCCTTATTATTTGCCACCGTAGGCTACATGGGCCGAGCAGGTGAGAAGCACCAGCTGCTATGTCCAAAAAAGCCCTTACCATGCAGGAAGGTGTCAGGTAGGCCTCGACAGCTCAGGGTTGATACCTGCGCGTGAGTTGGTAGCCCGCCCCACATGACACAGCCGCGTTTTCCTGTGGCCCACCCCCTTAACCTTCTCCCACCTCCCTCCAAGCTTCATGCGCTTCTGGCACGTGGCCGAGCGACAATAACTTCCTTGCAAGGGTCACGGTCAACATAATCAACCTTCAGTACAGGTAGTAAGTCTTGATTTTCAATAATCTATCAACAATTTTACGGCTGGTCGTACGGTTTCCCATACTACATAGCACGTCCCGTGCTAGCTTGTCGAGATCTTCAAGTGCTGCAATGATCATACGCATCTCTGCCGTCTGTCCTCTCCATGCAGGGTCTGGCTCGCCTCTCGCTTGCCATTACTTCCCTCATGGCTTTTGTCACACCTCAGCGGTTACAACTTGATGCTTTTACTAGTGGGTTGATGAAGACGTCGAAGTCGTGGCTAAAAGCACCCTGTTATCTAACTCAGCCCCCATGCATCGAGCGAGCGGGTAAAAGGCAATGTACTCTGCACTGCCCGCTCATTGGTGAAGAGCGATCGGGTTAGATGGATGGGTGAATTATTATTGCGTATAACGCAAACCCTTCCCTGCCTAGCTTCGTACGAACAACGTTACCTTACCTAGTTGCCACTTCCTGGGACATGGGGGGAGGGTAGCTGGTTCCTTCGAATCTACTTCTTGAGCTGGCAGTCCAATGAAACAAAGGTGCTACTTGGGATTGATGCTGAACGACGGCAGTCAGGCATGTCACGAAAGTCAGCATGGACATATCAAAAGTGAATAGAGGCTCAATTGACGAGATCAGTACAATCCGATGTGGCCTATCTAGTTTTGCATCGACAACGACATGCTTGTATGCATGGAGCCACTTTCGATAGGGATGATGACCTCCTTGAGCGCTATAAACCAGGAGTCACAGCTAGATACTTTACAAGGGTTTAGATTGGCAGGTGTATAGTATTCTGATCCAATGACGAACGAGCCGGCAACCCTTGATCACCATTATTCGGTCTATAATGTCGTACCCCTGTAGATGGTGGCGTAGGCCGACTGACAGCATCTGGTGTTTCCCGAGGTACTCTACTGGGTCCGCCATGAATATCGGCTGAATTATGATCCTGATGCGTTGGGTGCATTCCGGGTGGCGGCGGCCAATGAACTACATTTGACGGGCTTGGGTGATGTGGATCGGCTGAACGCTCCATATCGTCAATGTTGTTTTTAAGAAGGGAATTTTGCCCATCACATGCATTCGTTTCATCTGTACGCTTGGCCTTCCTCGCCGTCTTCGGGGTCAGGTGCTTAGCCAGGCTCTTCAGAAGAACAGAGGCTAGAATTGCGCCAGTTAACAGAACTAAGGTAGCAACTCCAACGAGAAGACCTACCAAAAGCCCAATTATAATATTATCATTGGTTCCGCTGGATTGGACCGTCAAAGGGTAGTAAGAAAGGTCTATTGGAGTGGTTTGATTTCCCATAGTGTAGTTCATTTTGCGTAGCAGTTTACATAACCTTCAAATGTCGCAAGGGCATATGAAGGATGTTGAACAACCTAGATATATATATATATATTCGACACATATATTACTCTCTTTTTGGAGAAGCACATATTACACTCACTCTGGTTGGTGGTAGGTCTTAGCTCTTTTAACCCCAATGGAGGCAAAAGTTGCTCCCGTCAATCAAGGCCAAAGGGGTAAGTAGTTTCTACCATTCCATATACGTCCATTCCTGGACCTTCGTTACCTCAGCTGCCCAAGAGTTTCAGATCTTATGCAGACAAGGCTGGAAACAACCACACCAACGTACACCAAGGGTTCAAGGTGGATTTGGTTGATTCTGACTAATAAAATTCGAAGCTGGGTGGGTGTACGTGTATTGGGTGTAAACCAGGGGTACACCAGGTGGATTTGGTGTGCGAAAATGAAGCTATTCAGGGGTATCGTCAACCTCTTCATCACCCCTATTACGTGATCCTGGTCGCGGTTCCCCTTCCGCTATCCATTGCGTAACACGTGCGACTTGTTCACCGTATGACAACTGCTCTAATGTATCTTGTTCCACGCGTTCAACTACCGAGATAACTGTCTGATCAACCTCTTCGTCATGCAGGATGCCCGCCCGTAGCCAAGGCCGCAACGCCATACACATGCTGACAATGACGATTTCCTGGCTGCTACGTGTCGAATTGAGAAGCCTCCCAGCGGCTGAAAATAAGCGCTCGCACTCAGCAGACATAGCAGGGATAGTAAGTGTATCCAGCGCCATCTGCGAGAGTCTGGGATACTTGAATCGTCGTATAAACCAGTACACGATGGGATCCGTGACGTACCGGTCATTGGGGTCGGGTAACTCAGCCATCCAGGCATCCCACTCGTCACCAATTTCCGCCGGCAACGGGTTTTCGATCCGTTGCGTGCTCTGTATAAACTCATCCCAATCGTTGGCGGCGTAACGGCCTTCCCGACGGGCGGCCTGTGGTAATATAGCTGCATGGGCTGGCTGCTTGGGGGGGATAGCCCTGTGCTTATATTCGTTGATCCAATGGCTTTTCACGATCATCTTGGCCCTGGCAAGCCAGTCTGGAGGGTTATCTCGCCACAGCCTTGCTAAGCCCCCCCAGCCCTGGGCAGGATGGAATGTAAACGCGGCGTAGTAGAAGTAAACATCGTCAAGTCGGTTATAATAGGCCGTTAATTTATCCCAGGCAGCGTTAACGCCTACTCTAAACTGGATAGGATCGGGGATGCCGTTAGCAATTTCTTTAAAATGCTCAAGCTTAGAGAGGAGGTATTCATATGCTGGAAGCACATCCCATATGTTACCATATGACCCTCGGAAACCGCCGGCGCGGCGCCTGATCTGCCCATCCCCCTCTAGTCTTGTGAGTACGGTCTCGAACGAAGTCAGGATATCTTCCAGATGCTGTAGGGCTACCCAGTCGTTAGCATCAAGCCAGTTGGCGTTATCCAGAAAGATCGGGATCTTGGCTGATGGGCGCAGTTCGCCATTCTTCCCCCGGTTTTCTCGTTCCCATTCGATCCTGAACCGCATCTGCAACTCGTCAAAGTAATTGCGTACGCGTAAGGCGCGTCTTATCATATAAAGCGACCCAAGCCAGCGCGTCTGGTTATCCTTAACGACGTGGAGAGGCTTCTTCGATCGGGCTCGCGCAGTAAAGGCGTTGTTGATATCAGCTTGCTGGATTTGATGGAATAGGGCAGTTTACCTGTGAGCATCTGGGTCAGTAAAATAGTAATATCTATAGGCAATTACGGCAAGGGCTGGCAACCTATAACTCGTATCGATGGCGATAACCAGAATCCGAAGCTTACCAACGGGGCCTTCCTTTCGCCAGAGATCGTACTCAGCGTCGGTAAGTTGCTCGTGGGTCTCGATAAAGGTCTCGACAGGCTGTTCAGCGTTCCCATGAAGTAATAATTTGGCGGCGAGGTTTAGGATGTGACCAAAGCAACGCCCAGTCCATCCTCCCCAGTCGAAAGTCTCGCCCAAATGGTGCATTTCTGTGTCGTTGCTAGAAGCGTTGTCCGTTACACACGCACCTATCTTCTCGCCAATGTCGAATTGCGTAACGAGATCGCTGACGACACGAGCAACATCTTCACCTTGATGGCGCCCAGGCATCTCTGAGATACCCAGCGTCACCTTTCTAGGCTGATAATCCTGGTGCGGAAACACACAGGTAAGCCCAATAACAATCTTTCGATTCCCAGACCGCCAGCCATCGAAAACGAGATGGATCCGGCCAGGCGCGTCCTTTAACGCGTCAATAACTCGGGAACGGTGCTTACTATATTGTGTCACGATCAGAGACTTGATAGATGGGCGCGTTAGGTGAGCTTCCTGGATGCTGACTTGGGGGTTTAGATATTCGAAGATGGCACGTAGCTCGGGCTGTTCAACGATGGAAAAGGGCTGATTCTGGGCGACGATCCATTCCATAAGTAGCTGCTGGAATCGCTTTCTATCAAACATCTTTACCAGCTTGTTAATAACCGCCTGTTCAACGGGGACTCCCGGCGTTAGACTCATATAACGTGCGATGCTCTGTAGTGGCCGTGGTGACCTGTTTCGTTTTTTCTCCTCTCGCGACTTGGGCTTATCGGGTGGCGCCAGCACGAAGTGCTTCGTATATAGGTGACCAGCAGCGTTCTGGAGGCCGGATGGATGAATATTTTTGGGTAATGGGCTGTTGGCGATGATACACAACTTGCAGACCCAGCGCCTGCTATCGCGGTTTTGGATATCGTAGCCGAATTGCCACAGCCACGAGCTGGTATCTCGCACGCGTTCGGAGAAGGCAAAGCCTGGGAAGTGCCTGAAAAGTGCGGCCTCGTGGCCTTGGTTCGTTGTCGGGATGGAATCGGCAGCGGCATGGTAGATGGGCATCTTGAGGGTGTTGATGAGCGTAGAACGGCGCATCTGGAGTATGGAGAGGGCTGGTGAGTAAACAAAGGTCAAATTGAGCAGCGAGCGTACTAAGATCAATTTCAATTAGAGTACCATTAAAATCAAGGGATCTACGATGTCTATACCCTACATCGCTAGTTTCGGTATCTTCCGTGTTACCCCTGGATACGAATACGAGACCGCCCTCTACCCCCAAAACAGTCGAAAACACCAAAAAACTATCGTCAACTACGGCGACATACTTTAAATCCACCAAATCCACCTATTTACCCCAATGGGGAGCGCTGGTTTGGTTGATGAGTCATCAGCCGGGCGCCTGGTGGATTGATTTATGGTGTGGTGGCTTACACCATGGGGTTTATCAAGGTGTAGATGGTGTGGTTGTTTCCAGCCTTGGCACTGGGGTTGCTGAGCCATTGCCAGCATATATTGCCTGTGAGGAAATGAAATATCCGACAAACAGCCCCCAATACGACACAGGCGATACTCATACCCTGACAAACAACCGCTCGACTTCGCAGGCGAACCTACCACCAAATAAACTACCGAAGACTAAGAGCCAGAGAGCCGCTGCCATGATGGATACCTGTACCGAAAAGTCCAAAGGTGTTGCGAAGGGTGTTTTGGGAGCCACACTATGCCCGTTAGGCGTGGGAGCCTGCATTTGTTATGGGTGCCTCCAAGTCTGCACTTGTGGCCAAGGCGAAGAGTGCGTTGAGCTCACGACAGATACCATGAGAGACGCTAAGGATAAACTCGTCTCGAGATGTTAAAAACATACTCGTGTCATCTTGGACGAGCCATATGAGATGTATGGAGGACACCGCAGGAGCTTAACCAGTGAGCATTGCTCTTGGTGAATACGGAAGTGGAGTGGCATTCTGGACTAAACCTAACTGAATACAATGTTCCGAATATATCGTTTCCCTAAATGGCCTTATGCCCACCCTATATACTATTTGACTATCAAAACAATACACAGTGACCCTCGCCTACCTAGATCCACCTGCCCGCCCGTCCTAAGCCCCTCATTGCGAGGTGGAAGCTGCGCACGGCCCGCTGGACCAGTTCCTCCACGCGTTGCATCCCCTCGAAAAGGTGCTCCCCAGGCTGCATCGAATCATCGTAGAATATTTTACATGATATCATCTCCTTGAGCGATGAAGCCGGTTCCGCATTCGACGACTCCAAGTTCGCCCGCGTGGCATTCATGGCTACCGACGACCTATGCATCAGAGACAGGGCCAATCCATCAGTAAGTGGACCTAAACTCACGGTTTTACAAGAAGCAGCGACAACGACTGACAGCGAACTAGGATAGAACACTTGTAAGTTTTCTGGACTTGTTGATATTGGTGAACGGGTCTGACGTTGGCCTTCGGCAGCAAGAAAACATACCAGGAACTGTAAGTCACGCGTGCGTAGGCCTAGGGAAACGGAAGTCTGACCGGCATCTAGAGTCCAACAGCAGACACGCAGGTTCATGGGCTGCCTGTCGCAAACAAAGAGGATGATCCTGGAAGTTATCGCACCGGGCGACGCACACGACTTCGTAGGCGGGGTGTAACAATAAAGTATACTAGGATTAGGTTCATGCGGCGTTACCATCTGGCCTGCCAGGAACGAGATCGTGTGCAAGGGGCTTAGGGATGGTAGTTTAGAATATATATTTTATGCACATTCAGAATGACGGGCCTGGCTCTTTGTTGACCGTGTTCGTTCCCTATCTGTACTGACTGCATCTCGTAACGGGGTATCTGCGTCACTTGTCGGTTCCGAATGCCCGAGATTGACTGAGCTAGAAGAAAGCCTGCAGACGCTGATGCTGGGTCTGGCACGCCCACCTAGCTGTGCCAGCCAGGGCCGTCATACCGTAGTACTGCCGGTGAATTATTAGGCCATATCGGTAAGCAAGCGTTAGTAGGCCATAGCAACCTGGCGGCATTCCGGTTGCCTCCTTTGCATGACTCGTGCCGAGTCTTGTTCTCTCCCGACCGTAGGTAACCAACCAACAGCAGAGGCAACAGCAGAGGCGGCATGGTTCATTGTGCCAAGCGTAAGCTGGAATGCTGCCACGCCGAGCCTAGCCAGAACAATAGTGGCATTCTTCTGGACGCGAAATTGCGGTCCATGTAGCCGGAACCCAATCAGCGGCCTTCACGGTCATGCCTGCATCCGGTGACGGTCAGTCGTCGCTGCTGCGGGGTATGGCACTGCACAGGAAGAGAAAACCAACGAAGCGACTTTGAGCGTCACCGCCCCGTGCTCGATTGCTCAGCATCCGGGCTGTCATTGCTGTTTTTCGTCACAATGTTGGAGGCAAGAGAATGGAAGTCGCATTAGAGTTAACTGGACTACTCGGGCCGGCTTCTGTTCTGACCGACCCATTAGGGTGTGGAGCGACTGGTCTTGCGGCAGGGCTATCTTATGGGTGGCGACAAGTCTCACTAGCGAGCCATGGCCGGGGTAAATGGAGCATACAGAAGCCCCATTGTACCCATCGCCACTAGTCAATCAATGCAGGCGCTTGGATACTCTAGGAAACGAATCGCAAGAAGTCGGCCGTCAAGGTGCATTAGTTAGGAATCAGAACGAGCCAACATCAGAGCCAGTCTCCCCCCAGTCCGTTCAGCCAGCCATTTGTCTACTTGCCGTCACTATGGCAGAAGAGCCGAGCAAAATGGGTAGGACGCCATGCCACATCTTCGAAGGGCGCTAGTAGAGGGATAGCAGAGTAACATGCGAACTCCTGCGTAGCTGGCCAAATCTCCTGCATTGCTACTTAGACATTGGGTCACTCGCCTGGTATTGGAGCAGCCGGACCATGGTGGTGATTGTGGCCTTGTGGCTTCCGATCAAATCCCCCGCGTAGAGTGTATTCTGTTCCGTTGCGGCCGAGAAATGGCGGCCGTCGCGCCTCGAGGTTGTAGGGATTGCGGCCGGATACTGTTGGGGAATTCGAGTCACGCAGCCGGCGTTAAGCGCATCGTGCGACGGCGGGCCTATTTCGCTGGCTGATAATGTGATGGTGGAGTAGCCTAATGATGGAATACGAGAGTGAGGTGTATCAGACACTGAGCGTAAAGTAGGTCCGTTTCCATCTGCTCAGGCGTCGGTTTCCAGTACGCAAGCGCGCTGAAGACGTCGCAGTACCGCCCGAGGTCTTGTATCTTGTTCTGCAGCGACAAGCTGCTCTTTCGAACCTTGTCTTTCTGCCTCTTGGTGTGGGCCATGGCGGAGGCCTAGCTACCTAATACGGTTCGGGCAACTTGCTGGACCCTCTTGGGGTATATTCGTGGAGTGTCCATAGAGCTACAATAGCGTCCCGTGTAACGGTAGATATAGTCGCGCTTGGATTGCGGGTATGTAATGCTAATGACATGATGCGCTCGAGTCGGGTGAAGTGGACCTCGCCAGGGACCTCGCCAGGGGCCTCGCTAGGGTACCTGCTGATCTGGTTCCAGAACCCATGTTGGCAAGAGGAATCTCGGGCCAGCTTCTCTTCGGCGTGTGTCTTGAGGAGGAGAAGTTCTTGCGCAGTTCAGGAGGATTGGGCAGTTGGTCCTAAAATGACGCGGGGTCGCGAACCAGCTCTACGCTAATAATGGTGGGTTCTAAACCTGGCCCGCTGGTTGCGCTAGTGCGCTAGTGCGTCATTGCTACTCTTAAAACGCGTCCGGAGGCCCAGTTGACGCCGACATGTCCCGCGTCGCGTAGACTGAGCAGTCGATTCGCCATATCTTGAACACCACTTATCCGAGGCGAAAACGATCGCGAATCTAGGTCGAGTACATATACGATTGACTGCTCTTCGGAATTCGTAAGCTTTTGCGTTGGCGACTGCGTATCCCGTCGTGCAATACCACCGCAATACCGGTGACGTATGGTTGTATGGGGGACATTGTATATTCACGCTGCGGATCGTACGCTTAACTGAGTCTTTTCGAAGCGCTTGGAGCGCCAATTAAATATCGCTCTCTTTCCATTGGCCTACCATCGTAGTGGTAGTGGAAGTATAAGAATAAAATGTAGGCTGTATGAAATTGAAAGAAAGTGTTCAGTTGGACCGTGGATTACATTATCTGATTCTTCCGTTGCGTACATAAAATGGGTCAACGTGGTAAAGCCACAAAAAGAACGGCATTGAGCATAGTCAAAGGCCCTGTTACGAAAAAGTAACGATCGTCATATTCATTTAAGGAACCATGTCTCACATCACGTTCCCCGTACCATACTAACCCGGCACGACTTTCTGTATCTAGCAAGTGGCCCGTTTTGCTTTGATGAATTCACTCCACAACCCTAATTCGATTCAGTCTCATTTCCCTTGGGCGCCACTGCCTCGACGGCGGACACTAGATCCCGCAAGAACCGTCACTGTGTACTCCGGTCCCACCCGCGCCGTTTCCAGTGGTTTGCGTCTCGGGCCGGAAACAGCCCGCCTTTGGCGTCAACGACGCCGCGCAGGGACATGTCGTGCGCGAAGACGCACCAGACGTTGTCGGCGGCATCGAAGGATGCATGCGTCCGCCGCAGCGTCTGCATCACCTGCGCCAGGCTGTGACCTAAGTTGGTGTCGAATAAGGGCTGCTGCCCCTTGGTGTAGCCACTACACCCTCCTCGTCCACGGGCCGTGCTGAGGTCGCCGAGCAGCTGGCGCAGCATATCCAAGGCGAACGTGACAGAGCTCGGATTTTGACCTCCCGGGCAGGTTCCGTAAGCGGCGATTACCTGCGCGACAGTGCGCAGCACTTCATTGGGAATCTCGTCGGGTTGCGCAGGTGCTGCAATGGGCAGGGGGAGCTGCGGGGACGGATGCAGCTCGCCTCCGTGGTGACAGATGTCGCCACCAAGGAAGATGAAGGTGTCTTCTTCATCCCCTGCGGCCGCGGCAGTGGTTCGTACCAGGCCAGACATGTGCCCCACGGCGTGGCCGGGCGTATCTAGTAAGTAAAAGGAGCCGTCTGCAAAGAAGTCGATGGCGCGGAAACCGCCGATCTCAAGCATCGAGGAGCCGAAGTCGACCTCGTGCAGTTTACGACCTCTAAGGTTTCCATGGGATCAGTACCATAAAGCTGGTAGGAGTGGATGACCTTCCCAAAGGTGCAGGGGAGTGCTTACTCGAAATAATCGTCTCGCAACTCGCTCTTGGGGTTCGTGGGGTAGCCCGGGAGGTGCGCTTTGGTGAACCCTGTACCGAAGACAATTTCTGTGGATTTGGGAAAAGAATTGGGATCGCCAATGTGGTCGAAGTGGTGGTGACTATTGTTCTCACAGTCAGTATGCCGGATCAGTTCGTTTCCTTTGTGCTTTCGTCAATTCCTCGGATTGCACCTTGTTAGCTGTCCAGCCACTCAATAACTTTGACCAAACCAGAAACCGACTCCTCATCATCGAATTTATCTTTTCCTTACACTAGTTTAAAGTATCAAATATTTTCCATGCTTCCCGAGGGGCCGAAAGCCGTGCCAAACCAACCTTTCCATAATAGGTGAATGGACATGAGGAATCAAAGGGGCAGAACTCACCTCCAAATCACACTATCCACCTCTTGCGGATCCACACTGCCCTCCTTTAGTATGTCCGCTACGCTTTTGTCCTGACCAATCTTCCATCCTCCATCGGCTATATCCCGCAGAACCTGAGGAGAGTAGACATCGTCAGGGTGGGTGGGTGCCCCAAGATCCCAGACGGCCTTTTTCCTTTTCCCCGCCGGCGCCGCGTCGTTCTCCAAGCCACTACCCACGCCGTCGCTGAGCTGTTCGATCAAGAAGCACCACGTCGTGATAGGCTGTATAATGCGCAGACCACCGAGCAGTGTCATGAGCTTGCTCTCTAACTGTTCGTTGCGGATGCTCATGGTAGAGTCGATAATGGAGATCTTGGCTGTTGCGCCGGGCGGCGCATGGAGTTGCGGCCGCGTCCCTTGTTCACTTGACATGTTTACCAAGCCTGTTTAGCAATTTAGCGAATAACTTGAAGTCGTCTTGTTTTCTTCCAGTACAAAAGAAATCTGGACGATGTGATCTTTTCTTTTGGATGGGGTACGCTTCTCAAAGGTTTAGGCTCATGTCTAGCTATGCCTTTATTGATATTAGCTCCCCATATAAGTGCGGGGTCCAATACGTCACTATGACCTTTGTAGCCATCGGGTACCTGAATTATGGAGGCCATATTCGAAACAATCCTCTAGGACGCCAGGTGGGCTCCAGGCTGTAATTGTAACTTGGCGCAACCTTGCGCACATCCCCCACAGTACAAGAAGTGCCACATAATTCCGAAGCTATTGGCACCGCTCGGTGACCGGCTTCTATTTCCATATCCTCACACTTGTTCTAGTGGAGCCGACTCGTTAACTACTAAACTAGGCTATGCTCGGAAATTTCAAGCCCTTGGGTTTCGGCGTAGCAAGCAACAAGCACACGCACCCCATTAACACATCTCTTTTCGAAAACATGCTCTTTATCCCAGTCAAATGCATCACGGGCATTGCCTTTCTTCTTCGCTCGGAATGCCTTCTACGCCAGCCTCGGGTTGGTAACAGTAACGAAGACCAAAGTCATCCGTGACGCACCGTCGAGAAACACGAGCCGCATGCGTCGCTGCACTCAACGCTATCCTCGCCCCAGCGATTCCGATCTGATACCGATATCCCCGGCCTACGTCATCGTTGCCGAATCCAAGGGTTGACGAAGGATTGGAGTGCGGCTACAGGTGAGCTTGTTTTTACAACGGATGATACCCCATACATGGCCGAGACACCGTATCACATCATGTACTGAAGATACATACGATTCTTGCAACGTTTTCCTGCTTCTTGGCCGCCTTTCGCATGCTGTTTCCCAGCGGAGTCTGAGAACGGGTGTTTGCCGTATCCAGGGAATAGCCAAATGCTCTCGGTAACGGTAGAAGTGCGTTTCGCCGATGACACGCATTCCAACCGCTCCCAAAGTCGATTTAAGCTCCGCACGATGCGGAAGTAACATAGGTTCGGATGAGTTCTCGAAGATAACTCGAAACATTGAGCATCCCAATGTAGTCGGCAGCTGCGACGTAGACAAGCATCTGGCGCTGGGACACGGGAAGTGGACGCTGATCTGGACTGCTCCATTTGGTTGGCGGGGTCTGTCCGTTTTTGGTAATTTAGCTACCCCGCCGGTTCTACTTGCTGAATTTCGGGTTAGCTCCACTTGCAAGCCCAATGTAACGCAGTTAGGGAACATAGGAAACCTTTCTTGCTAGTGATGAACCTCAATCTCCGATGATAGCTACCGCCATACTGCTCATACAACCCATACCACTGGTGACACTTGCTATCTTCCCCGGCTATTCGAAACGGCAGTTTTAGCTGCAGCCAATTCAAGGCAGGCCCCTAAAATGTGCATTAGGCTACGAGTTGAATTGGCTTTTGGTCTTCATTGGTATTCACACTGCCGATTCCAGGCTAAAGTGGTATCACATGTGCCACACTAAGCGACCGGCTGATCGCGATTGCCTTTTGCTCCTACGCCATGCCGATTGACATGTGTCTACAAAATACAGTGCCAACTGGATAAAGTGGGTGTTCACCATCAATATGCTAGGCGCAGTTGCCTTTTTTAAGCCAAGGGGGATTCTGCCCGGTCCCCTTGCTATTGTACCACCATCTGTTAATTCCGTATAGTGCTTTTATTCTACAGAGACAGCTGTCGTCTTCCAAGTCTGACCTCCGCCAAGGTCATTAGATTCAGATGGACCGCTCAGGAACACTTCGAGTGTGACGGCCCTCTGACAGTGTCAATCAACTCGATTATGGGTAAACACGAAAGCAGCAAAAAAGTCGACAAGTCCTCCAGGCACATCATTGGCCAGATCCATTGTCTATTGGGTAACATGTGGCGTCGAGACAATCAAAAGACGGTCTCGTGCTAAGTTCTGGGGTGCGTCCGTTCTGGTAAACGCCAATTATGGTGTGCGATAACGACTCTTCGGCCTTGGGATCATGTGCCACATAGAATTGCTCTTACATCACAATATGCCGATGGACACGTGTCGGCTGGAGGTTGCGACATGTGATAGAAAGCAAAAGTTTTCGCATCCTACTCAGTGGCTACTATTACACCGCTGCATTTGCCCTGTTTCTAGCCAAGGTTGCCTTTGACGGTACTACCTGTGATGGGCTTCACTGGCTTGTCGGGATTAACAAGTTCATGGCCGAAATACTGTCTATATTGAGGTGAGGAAGGAAAGTTCTTCTGACGAACCGAAGGAGAAAATCTCTGCTAAAGATCCAAGTGGTGTGGGTCCTTGACCCACGCAGGCCGGAACCCCTCAATGGGTTCAACCCGTAGCCTTACCTGTTTATATTCGCATGCGGCTAGTTGTCAAACACTATATATACGTGTCCATCAAACTATTACCTCGGGCCTGATCTTTCACCACTGCTTCATCGTTCATTACATACACTTATTCATCACATACACTATCTAAAATCCACCGCCCGAAAGATGTGTGAGAATTGTGAAGGGGGTCTACCCAAGGGTGTGAAATGCCCAAACTGTGGAGACGTGGGTTAAGGCATAGTAAGCAGAAGCCAGTCAAGACCGAATACATTTATACTTAGAGAAGGTACTAACGAATTGTCCCAGTGACGCTACTCAAGAAACTCGAAGTTCCATCCAATACCGACTTCCTCCATCCGCTCAAACAGCTCTTTCAAGTGCCGATTCTTTACCTTCATTGGTCTCCAATTGCTCGCTAAATCTCGTGTTGCGAATAGGAGGGTGATGGCCGACCCACATTGAAATTGAATACTGGTTCGAGGGTTGAAAATTGTACTGAAGAAATGTTAGCTTAATTTGCAATTAACACACGGAAAACTTACAATCCGTTTGATCCCCTTTCTATGGGGCAGTCTTCGAGAGCTTCCTTAGTGTTTATGTACCACCCACCGCTTCCTTCGCCTGCCCACTGCGGGCGGTGAGAGTTGGCATAATATCCAACATGTGTTGTTTCACCCGATACCTGTAAGCCAAGACATTGGCCTTCTTCCTCATCACGTGACAAGTAGATAGGCTTACCTTCCGTAGCTGCGTCCCCCCACAACATACAGTGTACAAGCACACAAGGTCCTCCAAACCAGGCCCTTAATATAACTCGTAGCCGCTCATTTTTAATGATCGAATTGAGGAGTCCTGGACTGTCCAATGTCCAATAATCAATGCTCTGCTGGTCAATGCCTCCACCAACCTGCTTGTCTTCCCAATGAACAAATCCAGTTTTGTCAAGCTTTATAATATCTTGAGGATCACACTGGCGAATTAGCGGGGAGCAAAGCCAATGCTGAAAGATCGTACTCCAAAATGAATCTTCATCTATGCTTTCTGCAGGAACTGTATTGCACCGCAATTGCACTGTGGGAAAATTCAAATCCTGGAAGATCTTAGCCCTGTTTGTCCGCGACGTAATTTGGTTCGGCCCATGATCTATGGACGAAAGCGAATCCTGCCTCTGTCCATGCGTACAAGCCGAGGGGAAAGGGATATTTTCCAGAAAAGTTGATGGCTCGCATTTCGAGACAATAGCGGTAGTAGAAGCCATGGTAATGTTACGGGTTTCAGCTGCACAACGTTTGGCGGGCCGCCCATCATCCCCGTGCAACTTGCGTTTGAGGGGGGAGGTTTCTGTTAGGCTTGTTGATAACTCGTAACTAGAGGCTACTCCAAGGGGTGGCGATTTTTGTTGGGAGATGGCTAAGAGAAATGCCATGTACGTCGAACTCTCCGGCGCATTGGCTAAGAGTGGTGACTCAGCTATCACATCTTGTTCATTGTTAGTTGATTGCAACTTTAAATCGGGACATGAGTATTTACCGAGAATCTTCTCAGCCTCTGTCGCTCTGGCTTGAGCTCCAAGGATGTTTTTGATACGTTGGCGTAGAGCCGACGCATCAAACTCCCAACCGAGCTCCTTTCCACCATCGATTGCTTCAATGAATCCCTGAACGTTTTGGAGAATCGTCTCAGCGAACCCGAGAACGAAGACTCCGCAGTCGGAAGCATTCGTTTGTTGAGGAACTTGGACTTCTTTTATCTGCACCGGCAATCTGTCTCCACGAGCTTCAAGGTACGTTTTCCAGCGATTGAAAGAGCTGCTGTGCGTTGCACCTAAAGAATCGAGAAAGCAGACAACCCGCTCATGGTAGTCGGTGGCGGGGAAGTATCGCTTGTACATGGCAAGGAGGTACCAGTGGGAATTTTCATTGATGGGCATCAGAACGAACTCTGATTCCAAGGGATACTTTCCATTCTCGAACCGCCACCTCGAATTGGGATCAAACCGCTCAAGGAAATGACTGCTGAGGAAACAGGCATCATGATTTCCGGTGATGAGGTGCATGTATCCGTTGACTATGGTGTCGTTGAGCCATCCCTTTTCGTCAAGCCGATGTATAGAAGATGGTACGTCCCTCAGCCAGGCGGACTTCGGTGTTGATGGAGCCACAAGAAGTGGCGAAGACGGGTAAGAGTCGATGCTGAGTGTCTTGGTCTGTGAATGTAACAATGAAGCGGATGGCAAAGGCGGCGCTGCTGAGTACGGGTATGGGATTGCGGCTGGATTGATTGCGTGCACATTGCCATCCTGACTCGAATAGTCCTCAGGCCCTTCAAGAAGACTAGTGGCGACCTTTTCTGGTAACGGTAGGGGTAGTAGCGTTGATCCTTGTACTATCCGGGCTGGCGACGGTGAGACTGATCCTTGAGCGGTATCCGGGGGATAGTATGATTGTTGTGTCGAGGATGTCGGCAGCGGTGCAAGTAGGGACGATATCGTTATCGTGGAGTTGTTGGCGGTGGGGGGGTCACTCCTTTCCTCCCAGTCTATGGTCGAGGTCGATTCTGGGGAGGGCGGCGGTGGCGAACTGCAGATGGTCGCGACGGTGTCGGCGTCGGAGGGAATTTCGGTATTTGAAAGTAAAGATGGCGATGGTTGTGAGGCGGCGACATCTGAGGGTAAAGGTGAAGGAGACGTTGAGGATATCGACGTCCTAAGTGCCACAATCGGTCCGTTTGCCGTAGAATGAGTACCGCCCCTTCCATTGTCGCCCGTAGCGGGGGGTAGTAGCAATGATTGTGACAATGACGTCCCTGGTAGGGATGATGAGGATCGCATGGAGGGTGTCGTAGGCTGTTCCTGGACGTTGGTAGTGGAGGCATTGGAGTTGCCGTGCTGAGACGGTATTGGTGGGCTCGGCTCGCTGGATTTGGATGGCGACGGAAGTGGCATTTGTTTCGCCAGTGAAGTCGATGGTATGAGTGTCGACCCGTCCCACTGGGAGGGAGATGGAGGTTGTGGAGACAGTGGTCGCGATGACTTCACCTGTGTCTCCGCGAAATCTTCGTGGACAATAAGCCCGTATTTATCCAGGCCATAGCCATCAAGTGCGATGGGTGGGTCAGCATGGCTTTGCGCACGGGTTTGTTTAATAACAAATAACAAATCCAAGTTTTCAATCGGATTGTTAGACTCCCGCACATTTGGCGCCCGTTTGTCTAAGTGCCGTTTGCGTATTCTGCCAGATATCGATACGTTCAACAGCACCACGGTATCCTTCCATTCGCTAAGCCTTGCGGCGGTACGGAGTTTGTCGCAATATCCTCTATTGCGTAAGGAAAATTCGTAATGATTGACAATGTCTTCGCCCCAGCAATTGATGACAGTCACAAGAGCGTTGAGGCATCTGGAGGCTTCCTGCGTCTGGGTGCGGAACTTCTTCCAAGCCTGATCGCTCGATCGTATATATTGGTCGAATAGAGTGTGGTAACAAGCAGCAATCGATGCAGCCTTTTTCTGCTTGTTTAGCAGATAGTCTCGTTTTCGGAGGCAGAGCTGGGTCTGTTCGTATGGCTTGAGGCTCGCTAGCTTGGCACGAAAGTCACGGAAAGCTTGAGCCTCCTCAATGGGAAGAAGACAAATGACTTTGTCCACTTCGGCCTTTGTCAGCGACATCGTGCAACTATTTGGTCACAAAAGTGAGAATCGATTGTCTCACGACAGTCCATAGTATAAAGTAGAAAATGAAGTAGAAAATGAAAACCCGGAGAAATCGTAGCGATTGGGGGCAGGTGGACCGAAAGTCGCACCCGATAGCTTAGCTACGAGTACCTGATCGGGAAGCCTTTGCGTTGGCTGAGAAAAATCGCCCAAACGGGCGTGGCGGCCCGCTAAGTCCCTGCCCTCGCGCGGAGTGGCCCGATTGGGTGGTTGGATGATCATTTGAACCCTGTACTTGGACATGCACTTGGTTCACCCTTAGTCCTCTCATTATTGTACAGTAATAAAATCTGGGTACTTTCTGGCTTGCAGGTCTACGAACGAGCCTTGTCGTCGTTCCAGTCCTTGCTTCTGCCTCTTGTCACATTCCACTAGGATCATCCGAGAGGCGCACACGGGCATCCTGCGTGTTCTACCAAAGCTGGTCTTCATTACCGAGGCCAGGGTACATTGGAGATATGCTATACAAGTCTACCAGACTCCAGATATATCTCGACCCCCTGTCGTGCTAGCGTCGTCTTCTCCCGTGGTGTATTTCTAAAAGAACTCGAGATGATTGATACGGAGAGTTCGTCTCTTCATTCTGCTTCGCCTCTATATCCACCATCCATCCAGACGATGCAAAAGGTCGGCAAATCCAATGCGTTGGAAGAATGGAAGTATAGCCATTATGGGTAAACATGAGATCGATCAAAATCGTGCGCGAGAGATGAAGGATCAATCAAAGTGAATACGTGCAAATCTGTACGTAAAGTGAATAAAACACTGTTGAATTGACCGATTTGCTGTTGATATTGTTGAAATCTCTGGATTCTGGGGGGCTCAACTGGGTTGACTTGGAGATTTCAAGGGATGAGCAATTCTGCCCGAAAATGAGCCCTTCGTATATACATAAATACTGCAAGGCATGTACGTACTGCCGCATCGTATGGAAAAATCAGCATTTCGTCCATAGCATATGTACTTATTTGAAACGGTACATGTGTACTGTAGTTGTTCAGATGTGTTGGCGGAGGAGCCCCATAGCCTGCCTTGGCAGCCAAAGCTCAAGGCAATTCAAGAATTCAACTGTAAGTACAGTACTGTACTGTAATGCTTCGGGCAATGCATAGAGGCTTTGGTTGTTCATTTGTTTGCTGCCATGTTGGCTGCTTCGCATTCATTCCTGGACAGACACCGGGGTCGATAGTACATTACGTAAGTACAGTACATACATACACACCTGGAGCATGCGGCGTTCTATGTTTCCTGTTTGTTGCGTTGCTAAATGATTACTAAGATAGAAAACGGCTCACTAACTAGCGAGGAACTGTGGTTTCCGACATTCCAACTGTTAGTGGGGGTGAAGGAGTGTATTGTCAATGTCCTTGACCTTCCACTCCTAAGCCTGACAACAGGCAAGGTTTTATAGACCAGATAGAAGTGGAAATCATAGCAATAGAAGAGTTTAGATACATCTGGAGTCTAGTAGACTTGTAGAGAAGTACGGAGGTATCCCCTAATAGCTCAAAGATGATGCTAGCTCCAACTCGATAGACGCTGCCGATCTGTTCCACCTTGAGCTGTTCTGAGACGACCCTGACCGGATCCTCCACACGATGTACAGTACTTAATAGAGCAGTCTCCCAAAAGTACTGATGGACAGATCCGCGAGGAATTCCGCCCATCCAAGAACCAATCTAGGCACAAGGACTTCTGCACGGACCCTCGACCCTCCATGAAGTACCCACACAAATCCTTGCAGGGGTCTTTATTTCACCTGCATGACCCCGGAAAGGGAAGTCTCCTAATCGACCAACATGCAGACCTGCTCACAGAGATCGTGCTCATCCGTCGTTAATTTCATAGAGATACTGTACCATCAATTAAGCCCAGTTCAGAATTTGATCAATGAGATGACGAAGTTGCAGAGGACGCTGGTGTCGTGCTCTTTCCCGTTTTGTGCGGACTTTTTAGAGTGCGTTTTTGACCAGGTGCATTTTCGTCTGGTCTTGCCTGCACTGGCGAACACCCATCTCTGTGACGCTGGCCCTGCTCGTTGTAGCTGGACCGTCGTATATCACCTTGGCTCATTGGCATTGTCGAACAAGAATCAGTGGCTGATCTGAAGCTATTCCTGCGATATCTCGCTAAAATATTCTCGATCGAGGCTGCATGCTAGATAAGCCAAGAGTTGCCATATTTTGACTTGCACGAAACACGGCCTAGTGAGGTGTCGCCAAATGCGAGGAAAGCGTGATATATGGGTCCAGGACCGTGGCCGCAGCATCCATTGACCATCACGACGGCTAAAAGGATATGGGTTTGCAAGGCGGACGGCTTGAAGCAAGTAACCCTACGACCCTAGCGGATTCCTCGAGCATAGGTGACAAGGGCTCCGTCATGACAAGGAGTATCCACGGGCACCTAGGTGTGTTGCAAGGAGAATTCATGCGTTACCATGGCGAGAACGCCGCGTTGTCTTCACTGGAGACTAGTTCGGGAGTGCCAAGATCAAGAAGGTGATTTACCTGACGGAGGACACCTACGATGAATTAGGACAAGCAGTGGCTTGCGTATGCGTACACATATTCATGCAGTTGCTTTCGAGGACTAAGCGGGCCATCGGATTTCAATACCTTACACGACGAAAGTTCGTGTGTGCTTCGTTGCATCCAGGCAGTGTCGATCTCATGATGCCCTGGATCAAGGGTCACTGCCGATGACGGCTAATGATGGCACGGTGACTGGCATATACATGAAGTCAATATAGCTTGGCTGGATATCACTGGGATGGCAGTAAGACGACACGGCGAGGGCCATTGTACAGGCCAGTCTCGCAGGAGCTGCCAGAACAAGCAGATCTCCAGCACCACTGCGGAGAGTGAGATCTTAGTGCACCTAAACATCGCTGGGGAGCTTCCTGTATACTCCGGGATCGTGGCCGGAACATGCTCGAACAAGTACGATGGCCAAAAACGACGGGGTCGCTTTATGACTCGGAGCAAGTACCCTATGATGGATGCCTCGAGCAGAGGCCACATAAAGGGGGCCGTCATGGTCAGGGACCTCGACAACTTCCCTAGATGAGGGATCAGGTTTGGGTTCCCATTGGGTGATCATGCAAGCCAAGGGATACCAGAACCCGGGTGTCTTTTTGCTTTCTCGACAAGAGAACGGCATGGTAAGTGAGTTATTCGCATCACAACCTGGCCGGAGACATAGGCGCTTAACCAGAGCACCTTGTCCGGTCTGTTCTAGGAACGACCTCCTGCAGGATGGGTAGGATAGGCCATACTTGAGTCTCTGGGCCAGGAGCACTGTCGACGCAGGCTAACGATGTCATGACAATATGCAGACACATCAAGAGGCAGTGCTATGATCAGGGGTTATTTTGGACAGCTTAAACAAGGCTCAGAAAGAATCCGGCTTGGGTATTACTGGATGGCTTCGGTAAACATGGTCAGCCACCGACGGTCGTTACATGCAGTCCCCCCTAGCTGGAGCTCGCAGAGACAGGCCAATATTAGGATAAGTAAGTTAAGTAAACCTATGAACTATAATATTTGCTTCGAACAGTACACTCCCTCTTAAATTCCACACAGCGAATTCCATACAGTGTAGAGATTTCCATATCTCTATAAAGACGTTGGCTACGACCATCGCCCGCCGTGATTACCATTGCCACCACTATTACCACTAACACCACTATCACCACTATCATCATTACCACCACTCCTATTGGGACGAGCTTCTACCACTCCGAATGTGTACGGAAATTTATAAAGGCTGGAAAGGCTGCGGGTGCCGGCGGTTCGTGCGTTTCGACGCGTGCTCGTTCTTTATGGAGGATAACCTAGGTCCCGGAGAGGAAAAGTGCCTGGGTGCCGGAGGCGACGAGGACAAGGTCGTCGAAGAATGGGAAGACGGTGTATGTGGCGAGTGCAAGGACCGAGAGCAGTATAAGGGGGCCAAATTCGCCGAGTGCTAGGGCAGAAAGCTTCGCGTCTGTGTATTCGTGCATCTCTGTCGTACCTCACTGCATGGCTGCACCGGCTGGTCACCTACAATACTACACGTATGTTAATTTGGGCAAGAACTAGGATCGGGGTGTAGGCGTGGCGGCAAAAGCAGCAAATACACAATCAGACCAGGCAGGCAGTATGTTACCGCTTCATAGGAGGTAGCTCACAGTCACACGGGGAGGCATGCTGGTTGTCGGAGAGAAAGTATGGGACAGATAGCTTGGGCAGTTGCTACTCCGCGCCCAAGTGGGTTACTGTCGACAACGACGAGGAGATTCGAGGTGGTTCCCCCGGGGGAGGGGGGGTCAACCAATTTTACCCTATATTTGTGGATGATATCTGGGACCTGTTAAGCGTCTGAGTGAAGCCCCGCAGGAGTGGCTGGTCTAACTGAGCAGACTGTATATGATGGGCACAGAAGGGTCAAGTCAGAGAGCAAGATTGGAGACGAAAAAGGCAGCATGGACAAGTATGTGGAAGGCTGACAGCAAGCCACGAAGACAATCTGGACCTTGCAAGTCTCAGGTATTCCTCCACGAGCAGGCTGAGCACGAAGTTGTTTGAGTGAGGAGAAAGTGCAGGGCACTGGTGCCTTGTCCAGGTAACTCGTTCCGAGACAGCCTAGGCCAAGCATAACGATACGAGGTTAACATAAGCAAGTTTTTTCTCAAGTCCCATGCCCTTCATGGGCAATTGGTTAATCACTCCTCTGCAGTGAAGCTGGATGAAGCAATCTCAATATCGGTACAGCTAGAGCTCTTGAATGCGATGTGCGAAGAAAAGGTACTAAGCATTAGAAAGGCCCTAGAAGAATAACAATGCATTGCAAATAAGATGGCCTTTAGACGTCGAATCATCGGGTCACCATCCATTTCGAGGGAAAGCCAGGCGCCAGCGTCGATGTGAATAGTCTGTCGTGCTGAGTGCGAAACCAACAGACTGTATACTGCAACAGCGCCTACTGGTACGGCAGGCGCCGAACCTGTGGCTCTTGAAATTGAATGGAGCTGATCCTGCCTTGGTGGACGGTCAGACACTGATCCTCGATCCAGAGGCATCGTCAGATCGTTGCTGCGTGGCTGGAACGAAGTAAGAAGCAAGTGTCATGTATCATGCAAAGTGTTTTGTGCCAAGGGCTAGCTAGGCCGATATTGAAGCCAACATTAAGATACGCGTAAGTATTTACACATTACTCCTAGATATCGGCCATCCCAATCCATACTAGGCATCCTGCACGAGGTCATTTCCAGAACAAACCAGACGAAATCCATGCATGCAACTCTTCTCTCTGAAAACCCCCACCAACCCAACATCACAATCCACCAACATGTTTGTCCCAAAGAGTTTCGACATCATAAAACCAATCTTCCAAGACGCCAACCCAATCGGTTGGATGTACTCGGGACTAGCTGATATGTAGCCCACCCACTCGGCCATCAGAATCTAACCCGCCAGTCCTGTTTCGGCACGTCTCGTGGATGCTGCTCAAGAATGGAAATTGGGTGGGCAAGCTCTGGTGAATGGCCTAGACGAAGAGAGCATGATGATGATTGGGTGGTCATTTGGGACCCCTGTACTTGGACATGCACTTGGAACACCACCAGAAGGATAATGGCAAGCCCTCATTAGTGATATCGAGGTACTTTCGTTTAGGTTGCAGGAGCTGCAAACGAACCATGCTGCCGCCCTCGCTTCTTTCCTTGCCACATTCGACTATAGTGGTACTTGTAGGGGTGGTCCTCTATCCACACTTCCTTGACGACCCCTCGTACGTCTGTCCCGGATGGCCCGCGGTGGTCCTGGACGCCCCTATTGACGATATGCAGGACAACATCTCCACTCCTCCTTTCCCTCATGGCACGAACTTGGTCTCGTACTATGCACTACCGGGGTTGACTAGAGCTCAGCTACTTGATCATACTCACTGTTGATGGGACCCCTGAGCAACATCACTCGGTCTCGGCAGGTCACAGTCAAATCTCATCTCTGAGGGATGGGTCGGAAGACTAAGCGCCAGATCAAGGCTGCTACAAAAGCCGTGTAACTTCGATATAAGTCCTGGGTTTTCCTGCATAGCTATGTGTTCTGCATACGCTTGCCAACCTATCAGTTATGGATTCGCATTCTGTTGACCGCCTACACAACTGGGGGGTGGAACAGAAACAAAGCGCATGTGATGCCTCGAATCCAGTCTACGTAAGTCATTCGTTCGTTCTTTTTACAGCAACTAACTTTCGTAGTCTACCCACGTAGGAGCCGACCGTAAGACTGGTATCGTGAGCGAACCTGGCTTACCTAAGAGAACTGACGTCCCCGGCTCTCTGAACGAATTCAAACGCGACATCTCTATCGCTACAGTCCTGATGGGCGATGGAGGCGTTGGGAAGACGGCGCTCGCGGCCCGGCTTTTGGGCGGAGAACCCTTAAGCTACCCCCACGGACCAACTATTGAGGGTTCATACAAGCACCGCCTAAAAGACCAACTCATCCTCGAAATCACAGACACTGCTGGCGCCGATGGGTACTCCAGCCTGCGAGAAGACGCCATCCGGGATGGCGACTGCTTCATGTTGGTGGTCGACCTCTCTCGGCTTTCTACCTATGAGTACGCTGAGATGCTAGTGTCGCGTGAGATGAGAGGAAAGTTGCCCAACGTCATTGTGGGCAACATGTCTGGTAAGGGCTCTGCGGTGGCAACCCTGAATAAGAAACTTAACCGGGAGGAACGTTTCCTGTTGCAGCATAAATATACGGCGGCGGAGAAGAAAGTAGCGGAAAAGGCAAGGGCACTGGCAGAACGGACTGGGTGCCCGTATGTGGAGGTTCACTTTAACCACGAAGAGAAGGTGGATGACGTTTTCCTCCGCGCCCTGGACGACTTGGAAAACAAGCAAATGCTGTTCTTTCGTCTTATTGCGGTTGCGTGTTATATGATCCTCCGCTATCCCTCTCTGTAGTTCTTAGCCCATAATACCCCCGTCTGGGGCTGTTTCTTTCTGTCATTGGAATCCTTACGTGCTTCTCGTGACGCGACCCCGGTACTTGCCGTGAGCCCACCGATTCCCCGGTCGTGCATGCCCCACACAGCCCCCTCTCGGATCTGGTAGGGCGAGTGTGTCGATGCTAAGTTCCGAGGGTGGAGTATCTCACTAGCGCCGATTCTCAACCTCTTTCATTGGCAAATCAACCCAGGAGACGATCGCGATGTTCGACCGCTTCCGAGAGAGCTGGGCCGCGCCCCTTGGTTCTGTTCTCCTGGATGAAATGGCCCGGCGCTTGCTGCCTCGCTACTTATACAGGCCGACCACCGTCCAGGCAACCACAGCCTCTTCCCCCGATGAAAGCACCATCTGGTTTCCTGCAGACCTAGATCGTCCTCGGCCGCCTCAAATTGCACAGTTGCACCAAACGAATGAACCCGGACTTGACAACATGCCGTACAAGGTTCTTGCACCACGTACTGCACCACGCCCTGTTAATGAATCGACACGTCCCAAACTGACACGACCGCCCAAAATCGCCTGCGATGCCTGCCGCAGCAGAAAGACTGCTGTAAGTGTCTTCATTGAAGATTTCGAATTCCTAAAGACTACTCTAGTAGACCTTACAGCCTCGTTATAGTGCGATAATAAGCGACCCTCTTGTTCCCTATGTACTCGAAGGCTTTCAAAATGCTCCTACTCCACCACGGAAGAGCGTTTAAAGCAACGAGTACACTCTCTACAGTCTTCTCTCGACAACCATGTTGCGCTGTGGAACTTCCTACTCGAAATCCCCGAAGAAAAGATCGTTCAGGTCCTGCACGATGCCCAGGCAGCACCTGATCTCCAGAGTTATCTTGCTAAGGCCAGGGGTGATGCGAGTACGCTGCAAGGGGGAAGACCATCATCAGACTTCGGCGCAACTGCTAGCCTTGATTTCCCCACGAGAACTGAGCTCGACTACGACGAGTTCACTGCTCGTTATGAAATAGTCTACCCTGGCTTTACTCCGATAGAGCTCACCGCAATCAATCCCCAACCGCGTTTCACCAGCCATGCATCTAAACCCGACCTAAGCCACCTTCTTTTGAATTTCGGAGCGCCCATGTTGAGCAGCCCAGCTACTCTATTACAAACGCGACCCGACTCGACTGATCCCTTCATTGGTTTAACAGCAACCCTGGCGGACCGACTTTGCCCTTCCCGCCCACTCGCCAGCGCTCCAACGTCGAGACCAGCAACGCCCCCGTCGTATATCGATGAACGACTACACCGCTTACAGATCGACTATTGGACAAGTGTACCTATAAGCGACGGCTTTGCTGCTACCGCCATTTCCACCTACCTGGAGGTCGATCATCCTTTCCACGCCCTCTTCGATGCCAACCTCTTTCTTGATGATCTTATCAACCGGAATATCACCTTCTGTAGCCCGTTTCTTGTCACCTCCTTACTGTCCCATGCATGTGTAAGTGGTCATTCCTACTTCGCGTCTCTCTGTGTTCTCATGGTAGCCAACCATCCCTATGATAGTACACCTGCTCTGCCATCGACTTGCGGATGTCGGCTTTCGGTTCTGCGTTTTTTAAGGAAGCAGAAATACTCTACAAGGCGGAACGCATGTCCGATAGTCTTCCCGACTCTTCCGCCCTCGCATTTTTCAGCATAGTATGTGCATTGCAGTGTCGCAATGAGCTGGCCTTTGAGACACAGCAGCTCAGCCGCCAGATGGGGAAGCGTATGAAGCTGTTCGGGGTTACTGATGAGGAATCCAACCTGATCCACTTCCATAACTTGCCCCCGAAGATGAAGATTGCATCTGCGCAGACGGCTTGGGGTTTGTACAATTGGCTAAGGTGCGTATCTTGTCCCACGGCGCTTCTGTTATACTAAACCATGTAGTTTACATGCCTTTTTCTACGAGGGCAAAGCCATCGACTATCCTCCGATCATACCAGTCCCAGGCGACGAATGGAGACGCGAGACTGTATCTGGCCTTGATTGGCCTAAACATTCTCTCCCGCCTTGGATGGGGCGCGCATTTCCTGCGCTATGTACGCTCTGTGTCCTCGCACAGGAGATAGCAGCCGTATACTTCAGCGATCGGGAGAAACATCCTCAAGTATCCCTCGCCTTCGCTGAATCCAAATACCAAAAGCTTCTCGAATGGGCAGCGACATTAGGACCAGGACTCCTTAGGTGTGAGAAAAATACGCCGATTGGCACTCTAACTTTCCAGTAAGCTACTCTGTCGGACTGAAAAGGCCATGCTATCGCTGTTCAGATGATTAATGATGCCACAGTATGTACCTCCACACTATCATCCTCACCATTTTCCGCCCCTTTCTCCAGAGTCCGCAGCGAGACCAAAGGCTGCGGTTTACTTCTGCCGAGAGCTCTCCTAGTGCCATTTACACCGCTTCGGTCACCCATATGAAGGACATAGTCCTTCAGCACCACATCCACCATCACGGCAAGCTATTCTCCACTTTCGCCTACGCTGGATACATGCAGCTGTGCAGCGCCATAGCAGGGACGAGCGATAACACGGAGAGCCAACGGCACGAGCAGCAGCTCTACTTTGACGTCTGCATGTGCTTCTTCCAGGATGCGACCCTCCAACACGCCATAGCCACGCCCATCGCACAGGGTCTCCTGCACATGGCGCTGGAAAGTGGCCTCATCCTGGCTTCCGAAATGCGCGATGTCCTGCGGCGCCTCGAAGAGCGTGGAAAACACCACTGCTCGCCGCTCCAGACCAGCGGCACGTCCTCTTCGTCTTACTTCTCAACGGTGCACCAGGCGCACATGATTGTCGACTTCGAGCTCGCCGTCGTCGACGTCCGCGCCGCGCAAGCCCACACGCTGGCCTCGAAACTCGAGGATATAGTGCTCTTTGATGAGCTCACGAATATGGTGACAGCCGACGACGAGGACGCGAACGACGATGGGAAGGACGGAAAGGCGGCGACGCGACAGGAGTAACTTATTACTACGTACTGTAGCTACAGAGTGAAGAACCTAGCGGACGGTATAACCAAAAAATAGATCTGACAATCTGTCTCTTAATCATCCTTTCCCGGCTTACGGCTTGATACGAGCCACTGGACGCTGATTAATTGCCATGCCATACGAACCTGGCGACTGACGTCTCACAGCATCCCTTCTTCCACAAATCAGATACTGTATTGTCCGATTTATTTGGACTCGTACGTGCAAAACAGACCACTTCGGCCCATAGCTCGGCTGAGATACTCACGTGCAGATAAGGTATGCACCCGAGGATTTAGCAGGGCTTTGTAGCCAGTTCGTCTGAATGCAAGAATATGCTAGAGACTACAGATTTGCTTAATATTACACTCTTCCATCCACATGATGACTGGAAAAGCTCCGGCTAGGTTGTAATGGGAATTGTATTGCTTCCTCGCCCAGATTGCATAGTATAATAGTGGACATGTAACCGAGACGCCATAGATGAGGATATTCCAATTCATTAGATTCGGTACTGGGATGGGTGCCAGTGGAAAGAAAGTGAAGGTAAAGGCCATGACGGAAATATGACGGAGATTATGTTGATAGGTAGATCCCGTCCACCTAAGGCGAATTTGTTAGAAAGGAGTGGTTGGTCGGCAAGCCAGCGCCAGAGGATGCAAGAGATGCTTCATATGTAGCTGGTCAGAGAAGCGTTGGTACCGAGCAATGTGATCGAGTTCAGTGCAACGGGGACCCGATAGCTATCAATGATAATAGAACGGTTATCACTGGTGGATTCAACTCTTCCCTCGTGAGGCCAAGTTTCTCTCATATTGCTAAGAACATGTTGAGATCCGCTTGAAGTGGACTGGATGATGAAGAGGTCAACTTGAAAACCTCGATAGTTCGTGACAGGATGTCGGCCAGCAGTTCACGAGGGATAAATCCTGAGAGATCTCATCCTGAAACGGGGGCGGAGCAAAGAAGATTGCCCCATTGCCTGAGTAGTCTCGTCAGTGTTGCCAGCAGAGGAATCGAGTGAGTTCGAAGACTTACACGTGAGCTGTTATAAACAAATTGGTTGCCAAAAGGCTATGTCGAGGATTTAGTTAATCAAGCCACAGCGTCGCGTGCCTGCTCTGATTCGGTCTCGCCTTCGTTCAAGTCCATTTCGCTTTCATAATCAGGTTCACGATAAGACTGTAAAGCTGCCCACCAACAAGCGATGAAGTATGCCATAAAAAATACAAGGCAACAGATAGCGATTGGCCGTGCTACCTGTTGGTCCTTTGTATTCCAGAGAAGGAAAATTGCGACAACCAGGAAGATATGTTCGGCAAGATGAAACAATTCAGACATAAGAAGCGAGAGACGGATGTTCAGAAACTCTCTCTTTAGGAAAGGGATCATTTCTGCCAAGGTCTCAATGTATAACGACCTCTTCGTGCGTAAGAAGTGGATTGTTTCGGGCAGTCCCAATGAATTGACCAGTAGGGTAATACTGAATGTAATAACCAGACACATATGGGTCGAATAGTCTTCCTGAACCAGTCGGCCATGGGAAATGAAAGCCAGGCTAATAATCGCAATTGTGCATTTGGAAAGCCAGGAGAGGAAGAAAAGGAGTTGTGGATGTAAATTTTCCATTTTGATAGGGCGTAGATGATGCGAACCTTGAGAGTGAATCCTACATATACGTGGAGGACGTAGCCACACAGGTATTTGTATGCCCTCATATTCGACAGGCTCTGCGAAGTTGTCTGCGCGTGTATATTTACATGGTATCAATGCTGTGCAACTCTTGACAGTGGGTAGCTTCGAGGTACCGGCTCTTGGAGGATCTCAGGCAGGAAGAAAAAGCTAAAACCCTGTCCCTGTACTTCAAGTTTGTACGCATGAGGCCGGCCCCTTTAGCAGAATATTGTATCCCTCGCTTACAAATGGTCACGCGAGGGGCTGCAAGCGTCGTTCATGCCCCTTGGCCGTGCAGGCCAGGCTAGGAACGTCACTATCCTCATCTTACACTGTCAGGCCATGACATGTCAGCCGGGTGCTTCATATGGGTGTATATTCGATGATACTTGTCAAATGTCACCTTATAAGCTGTACATAGGAGCTTTTTCATTTGTACCCGCATGACAACTAAGGAAGAAACATGATAAATCACACGCTCCGCAGCCCCGGGGCGGTAAGTGGTAGTGTTCCGCCGAGGCTATACCCCTGCAGACATTCGTACGCCTCGCTTAGAGCAAATCGGTGGGTGAGGCCGTATCAAACAGGGTCGGATTTCAGCGCGGGAACCATCGCCAGCATCTTAGTGGAACACGTTGATAAAGCCAAGTGCGTTCGCCGGGTGGGAAACCACAAGCGCCCGGGTGGATTTAGAGACGTTGGTCAACAATACGGCGAGTCAAATTTCGGCCCGGTCACGCCCAGGAGCCTCGATAGTCTTTTCTAGGAAGGATATATTCAAGCACCTTGCTTGCTTACTACTGTGCATGTCAAAAGCCCATTCTAGGATGATGGTCTCCAACATGCAACACCTGGCACGGTCGTAACCAGACTAAGATTCTCCGGTGGGCTATTGCTTCAAGAAATAGATCACACTGCATAGCAACACATTCCTGGAGGTTGTGAAGGGCACATGATTGTATTGATGTCTATCATATCATATGCATGGCTTGATTTTGGTGACCGCGGGGCCGGGGAGAGCGCGTAGGAGGACAAGCCAGCACAGCAGATCCAGGGGTACTGGCGAAGCGAGACTGATGTGCACGTAGGAAAAACTCTCCGCTTAGGTCTGCTAATGCCGAATGGAATTCGTCGTGCTAGTCCGACACACCGATTGAGCCTGACCAGCCCCTGGCTGAGTCCTAATTGCCGGGGTTAGGTGGCAGGTTGGAAAATGGCGACGAGAGCAGCATCGCTTGGGCAACGTGACGCAGCAGCCCTCATCTCATGCTGGCGGTTGCTGGTAACACCGCCCTAGTCATGTAATCTTGTACTTTTGACGACGTGTCGATTCATTCTAAGTATATGCCTGTGCTGTTGAGAAGATACTTCGGATCGCGGATCGGTTCATCTACGCAGCGAATAGAGAGTTGAGGATCCAGCTACGGCAAACAGAAGGAGTACATGTAGGAAGTTTAGAATGAAGCTGACCCAGAGAACGTTGCCATTGGTATGTGGGAAGTAGGGTCACATTCCAGATGAACCCAAGTAATTACAATCGCTTCCTGGAGGTTCCGTTTCTCCGAATAGTCTTGATTGTACCTGGGTGATCCTAGTTTGTTGGTGGGTATCCGAAGGAGGCCACTGGATGAGAAGATCCCATGACATGCACGTATGAAGACATGGATGGTACACCGGACCGTCAAGGTGAACGACCTGTATTGTTCATAGGCCTCGAAGCGTAGCACCGCTACCCAACTACAGTAACACATTTTAAGGTGGCGTCACGAGCCTAATAAGCGCAAGAGTGAGTTCGATGGTGAAGAAATAGCTTGAAGAAAATAAGATGTTTACACGGCCTAGAAGGCGCTCTCAGAGATCTCTTACCGTTAGGCAAGTTGATAAGGATAAAGAGCGTTCGTGAAGCTTCAAGTAGCCTACTAAGTAACTGTTCCATTCTTAGTCTTACAACGCCACCACGCAGGAACACGCAGAGTTTTGTGTGCCCAAGAAGCCTGGCATGCAGGTCCAGCGCTAATGCAATGGCATTTCGTGACTAAGAGCTAGGAAGTTTGAATATAGCCCAAAGGCAGCTCCTTGTATCTTTGACCTGGACGCTGATAGAATGGGCGGTCTAGCACTGCCCCCAGTTGTTCTGCAATACACGCCACCAACGGCAACATTTGAGGCAGGTTGGTTACGTGGGTGTGTAAGCACCCCTTCAAGACAAAGAACATTGATTGAGTTACTGCGGCGCATAAGGGTCGATTATGAGCGTCGAAGAGGGTACCAGTTCCACCAGAATTAATAAATCAACATCATTAACAATCCTTGGAACGACAATGCATCCACGCCCTACTTGAAATGGTACATGAAGCTTCATTTTAGGCTCGGCTGCAACGACCTGCGGCCTTCATGAGAGCCACAACCAACACGTTAGGATCAGGCATAGGATCTCCGAATCCCCTGAACACTCCTCTGGAAGAGGCATATAAAGCACATGCGAATGAGATGCTGAGATCTGGGACTGCAACCTCCGCAAAGTTGAATATAGCGGTGACCACCAAGTCGCGGCCACCCGCAGAGGCAAAGCCAAGGGGGCCTACCATAAATAGCGACAAGGTCTCGTTACTGGCGCGTCGTGCTAGGCCGTCCGGACCTCCTATGACAATGACGAGATCGGGTGCCACAGGTCCAGAGACGCGCCATCTGCATCAGGTCGCCCGATCCCCCATTATATCTAGCGCCATATCAGTGGATGTGACGTTAAGTTGTGCGATTTGTGCCAATGACGTCCCAAGAGCGTCTATCCCATCCACCATCACTGGAAAGTGCCGCCATCCGAATCAGACCTGCCGTGCGTGTATCGCTTCTTGGATAGCATCGCGGCTGGATAGTAGTGGACACGACAGCCTGGCTTGCCCAGAATGTAACGAGCTGTTGAGCGAAATTGACATCAAGGCATTTGCGGCACCTGAGGTGTACGGGAGATATGAAGATCAGGTGCTCCGTTCCGCCCTTTCTAAAGATCCTGAGTTCCACTGGTGCGTGGCGCCCGGGTGCCACTCTGGGCATCTGCATGCTGGTTCCGGCCCAATATTTCGATGCGTCCAATGCGGAAACCGTTCCTGCATCAAGCATAACGTCTTGTGGCATGAGGGTATGACATGCGTGGAATACGATAGTAGCGCACGATCGAGCCAAAGAGCGAAGGAGGAGGCAGCCAGTATAGAGAAGGTCAAAGAGACGAGCAGGCCGTGTCCTGGGCGAGGATGCGGTTGGCATATTGAGAAGAAGGGCGGGTGCGATCATATGACGTGCCACAAATGCAAGACCGAGTTTTGCTGGCGGTGCTTTGCCGATTACAAAGACATCAGGAAATACGGCAATATGGCACACCAGTCGAGTTGCCACTATCATCCAACCAATCTTTAATGGCGATAATAGTTTACTCACATTTACTCGTACGGCGAAGAACGATGGCTTTTCAGCGGGTGCTTAGATTTAAACGGTTTCCTGTAGAAATACATCGAGTGGCAAGTACTTCATTTATTTGCAAAGAACAGCAATACCATACCAACCTCAGTGAACTTCGTAATTCGAGCAAGAGACGCTGCCCGAGCAGGATCACCGACGAAAGGACTCCCACATCGAGACTGAGGGCCTCGAGGTCCTTCTACAGCGGCGCCGCCTGCATCCGTTTCCTGTGCTAGGACCGTCAGGGGCATATTTGGCATCTCTGCTGAGGAATCCCCAGCGTGCCCGTCTTGGTCATGCAACCGCTCCTTTTCCTGGTGCAAGCCGATGGTATCCCCATTGGTCAAGCTAGACGTATCGGATTCAGGATTTGGGGAGAACCCTGCACTCATGTCGCTTATACCCTCCTCCCTGCCGCCTGGCTGGCATGGCCTTGGACCAGAGGCGGAGTGCGACTTCTGTGGTAGGAAATTTAACCGGAAAGACAATTGGATGCAGCACCTGAGGCTCCACACGGAGCCTAACCGCCCCGCTGCGCGGACGAACTTTCATTTTGGGGCGGTCTTGAAGTACAAGGAAGAGAGGAGCAAAATCAAGCCCCGGAAACTTCCGTTTACAAAACAACAGCTGGCGGAAGGTGACTTGTCCAAACGAGTAACCAAGTCGGAGGCTTGTGCCCGCGGTTGTGGTGACAGAGGCCCCAAGAACTGCGTTGGCGGAGGTTGCGCGAACCAACAGGATCTGGACGTCTCAGAGTAGCCGTCGTTGGCTTCAGACTTGCGCGACCGAGACACATACCGAGTGCGACCCGGTGTGTACAACATCGCCTTGCTTTATAGTCTGTAACACATACCTTGGCTGCGGGAAGCTTGCCGTTTTACGATTTACTGTTATCTACTCTGTGGGTGGAGTCGGATCTGAATGGGGGAACGGGGATAAACACAGATGTACAAGCAAAACCAGAATCAAAATCCCGCAATCACGAATGGTCTTCAGTGGGGAGCACCCTGCCTAATACGTGCTGTTGTAGATGTTGTAAAGAGTATCACGATGTCACACGCATGCCAACAAAGGTATGCATATCGACCCAACGGATAACAACATTCCTGAAGGGTATGGCGGCTAAGGAGATAAAAGACGTCCGAAGGATGTCAGACTAGGTGTATATAAGCTTGACGAATCACCCTCCCGGATGGAGAGGAAAGACAGAAGACCAGAGCCCCTAGAAGTGCCATAGTCAATTATTAGTTGAATCAGAACCAAGCCCTTACTGCCCTTGTCACACACGAGCCATTGCCAAAGGAACCAAACCCGGCGACGTGGAGATGGCTTGTGGGAACGTGACCGTTGGATAGGAGTGTGTTAGCAGAAGAGATTACGGGTTCTGAGTAGGCAGGGTACGCCGCCTCGCCGTCCAATCATGGACTTGCCGACACGCCTGGGAGTACGGAAGGCAGTCGAATTCTAAGGTATTTGGGTCTAAGTCTGCGGAGGACGTCCCCACAAATAGCAGTTCGCAGTCGCAGCTAAGCAGGTCACTGAGTTTTTTTGGACCATTTTGGCGAACTCCTCGAACAATCCCCCTGAAGCTCTGTTGCCAAGGGAGGCCTCGAAACATATCCTAACGCATTACTGGGAGACATCCTCTGAAATCAGCCTCGATAGGCTTCGTACAGCACTGTTGGTTAAGGTGTCTTGCTTTGTAACGAACAGATTCGTGGCAGCCAACTGTGTTTTTCCAGACCTCGCCGCAAACTGTAGCATGAGTCTCTGCGAGGCCCGGTCTGTCGCTGTGGCAAATAGAGGAAAGCGAATGCGCAGATCAGGAGACAGGTGGACAGGCGGATGGCGATTGAGAAGCTTCCGATTACGTGGTATACACAATCTCAAACGGCTGCGGCGTGGGTATACCGCGTCACTATTCCGTGAAGTAGGTGTATCTATATTACGGTAAACAACAAACAGGATGACTCTGTAACCTGATAAATCCCTACACAAGGCCTAGGCTGGAAACACCGTCGCCGCCCATGCCGTGGCATGTACTTCATTCCAATTGTTGGACGACTAGGTAGAGCCATCATGAAAGGGCAGCCATTAGATTCCCATCATCCAAGCCATCTAGAAGGGGCGGCGTGCACTTCCGGTTTGGGATTCGGTCAGTCGTGCCTCGTCCACATGCCTCTCCTGACACGGAAGCTACCCAGGTAAGGGCCAGTTTTCCACCGGGACTCTTCGCTTCGCCGTCCCAGTGGCGTCGTCGTTTGCTGGCCGCTTCGCCGTCTCGGGACGGGTTGGCTCCTCGCCATATTGGGCCAAGACCGACACATCCCCCTCAGCCACATCACACAAGGTAGGCTCGGCCATGCATGCCGGTGTCGACCCGTTCGACTCAAGTATTGGCGATAGAGGTTGGGGTAGGTAGACTGTAGGTGACTGGAGAAGCGGACTATAGCCGGGCTGTTCACTCTCGAGAGCACTGATGAGATCCGCCTGGGTTGTCAACACCTGCTCCTGGAGATCGCGAGATGCCTGCATCTCACTGATTTGCTCCAAAAGCGCCGCTACCTTCATTTGCAGCTGGACATTCTCCGCGCCTAGCTTTTGGACCTGAACTTGGCCATTGTAGAGGTGGACTGCAAACTCGTGCATAGCTGCACTGAACACACCAAACGGCACCAGGTGTACCGTTTGTTGAGTGATCTGACTAGATGCCATGACTCTTTTTTATTCTGAATGTTGCCTTGTGCATGAGCAGGGCCTGTGTTTGTGTGTGGGTGTGTGTATTAATATGACCATAACGAAAGCCTTTCCCGGCCGTTTATGCTATCCAGTACTTTACCGTAGTTGGATCCAAGTGGAAACGAAACGCAAAGTCTTGCTAATTAGACTTGTAGTGTCGCCCTGTGTACACATGTTCCATAACTACTGGGATGCCCCAAAAAGCACCATTATCACAGGCTAGATCATGATCTTAAGCCAGCCGTCCAGCAACATATTCGCTTTCTGCCGCATCGGCTGCCAGTATAGGCAATTCTCTCAGCTTGGCTAGCGGACCTCATTCCGGCCCTTGTGACTTAGCCTGCTAAAGTTAGCAGTCGCTCGAGGATATCGTACACAGGATTCGCCAAGCATCCAAAGATGGTCCTCTCTTACCTGCAGGCCCATTCCCGCTCATATTGGCCTCCGGAGCCGTTCATGGAGGAGATGGAGTAGCCACTTCCTGTGGTCTTTCGTTGATCGTCGATAAATCTATGTAAAGGCCGTCGGCTCACAGGTTTCGTAAGACTTTTAGGCACAGCACCAACCAGCACAGAATCGATGGGGAACTTCTCAAGCTGCCTCGTGCTTACACCGCGCATTACCGCAGACAAGGGATACGCAAAAAGAAGCTATTACAAGTCTATGCCAAGAAATCCGAACTCGCGCCGACCCAGACGCGAACACTCGCGGGAACACCGCATCCGCAGGATGTACCCGCACCATCGACATAGCTCGATTCGGTATGTCCTCGTAGATATTGGAGGTAAATACGACTATCTAGCCAGGAAGAGAAGAAAAGAATCTCGAGCTGTTCATTCCCGCTCACGTTATGATGGCTGCCACCAAAATATACAATTGTATGGTGGGACAAAGAAGGCGGACACCACTCGGGAAGAAATCGAGGAACAACTGCTTCGAAACCTAGCAGTCGCAAGACACAATGCCGAGATAGCATCCCGCCCAGCACTTCCGCGTCAAAGTCGTGTGCGCTTTGTAGTGATGCACCAATGCAAGCGGACGTCATGGCTATGGTGGAATGTAGATACATGGGTCTGAAGTCTGTACGTACTGTACAATACTATAAGCTCGCAGAGGAATGCGGAGATATTGCCCACCCGGCCGCAATGATATTGTAATGGTCCCCTTTCCCTAATAATCATAAAGTCACGATTCGGGCTTGGACAACCCTACCTTTCGAGAGGGAATAAAACCTTGGATGACGCATTGAGATACTCGGGTGCCCTCCTTCAATGTCTTGAACATTCTCACGCGCTCGTTCTGGTCCTTGGTCAAAATATCGCTCATGAAATTCTGCAGGCATCTAAAATGGCTTAGGACAGGGAGAGTCAGTGGCGCGCCGGAATCATCCAGCGTCTCAATGGGGGGCCGAGAAGCAGCGCCGAAAGGGCTGTTCACGCGCGAGGGCGGAAGCGCTGCTGGAACAATTCAGGGTTGGTAATCCAGAACCGGATCTTAGCCCGGTTGACCTCGTTCTGCTGGTCTGCCTCTCGAACGGCGGACCGTAGGATTGAGAATGCCTCTTAATCAGAATCCATGCCAGAACACGTGGTACTTCCCACACGTAGAGTCCAGAATTGACGGCAGCCGCAGATGAGCCGCTTGCTCACGCGTAGGCCAAAGCCACGTCTGCTGAGTTAGATGCTGTCAACTTGGCCCTCACACGCATGTTGCCAGTTCTGTTTCGTCCAGAACTTCGCCTCTGCTAGAAGTGTAAGTAATGGATCAGTACTTCCTAATCGAGAGTCTCTAATTGGCAGGTGGATACATACGGATGACATACATATTGGAGGCGGCGTATTGCGTGTCGTCGGAGGAATGCAGACACAAGATCAGGAATTGCGCCGGTCATAACCTACGGCGGAAGAAGACGGCAAATGTTACATACCAGTCGCATGGGTCGTATGTGCAGTATGGCGGTAACTATAGCGTGTAAAATGGACATAGGAGGTTACAGTACCTTGCGCGTTCACAATCGAAACGTCTCGCGGGGATTTTCTGCCTTGACCTGTTCGTCCTAGGGATGCATTATACGACACGAGATGGTCACGTCGCCTCAACCTGAGAGAAAAAGAGACCCTGGAGCTTTTACCAGTAAGGGTCTTGCGGTCAAAGGTTATCGAGGTTGATGGATGCATCAAAGATTGCTTTTTGGTGTCATTCATGGACTCCAAGGTCGATCTCCAAGATCTACATGGTCAGTGGCTCGCATACGGCCGGAAACTTGCCATGAGTCAACTGGGGAAAGCTGTCTTGCTCTCAGGCGAAGTGGGGATTCACGCCTTGAATATAGAGACCCAAAATCCCATCCCAACAATACCTGCCACTCTGCAGGTACCAGGAAGAGTAGGCTCGCTTTATCTGGCCATAAACCATTATATGAAGAACAACAGTCCTCGAGGCCAGCAAAACGAAAAAGGCATATGCCGGTCAAACCTCGGCAAGACGACATTCTCGGCATGAAACTACGACCGCAACCTGAGAGGCTTCTTCCTAATGCTAACGGCAAAACCTACGATGTAGATTTGTTAGTATTTCACCGCATTATTGGCGACTCGGGTGAAGAATCTACTGAATACCTAGTTATGTGGGCAGGCGACTGGCCCCTCGAACAGAGATACACCTGGGAGCCGGAAGAGAACATTTTCGCTGTAAATGTAGTCGGTAGCTATTGGAGGGAATGGTATAAACGAATCACGGCTTGAAGATTCTAGTTTTCTTCTGCTCGCGCGTTTATTCTTGCTGGGAGTCACGATGGGGGCAGAACTTAGTCATTGTTCACTATAATTGAAATGTCATTTTTGGCAAGGGATAGATACAAATATTTCGGCTTGCTCTGTATCAGTGCCATAGACATGGCGTCGTACAGTCGGCCGTAGAAGACTTGGAATGCCACAAGACGCCTTACGTCAAGAACGGCCCGCCCCGGGCCAGGTCACCTCGAGACTCTTCACCTCCAACCCCACGGCCAAGACCATCTTCGGAGACGCCCAATCCGACGCCAAACTCGCACAACCTTCCAATGCGCCCTTGACCGCCGAAGCTGAGAATTTCGCCGCATTAGGACTCCCCAAGCGCACCACCCACCACCTCTCCACCAACTCGAAATGAAAGCCCCGCGTTGATCCAGAAGAACACGATACCCCAGTTCCTCAATGGCGACAGCGACGCCTTCCTCCAAACCGAGACAGGTTTAGGAAAGACCCTTGCATACCTTTTTCCCATCGTACAACGTATCATGTCACTCATCCACGACGTGGACCGCAACAGCCTGGGCACCAAGATACATTGCAACTCCAGCCTGTTCGCCATGATCCTGGCGCCCACACGCGAGTTGTGCAAGCAGATCGCGACTGTTCTCGAGAAGCTCCTCCGCCGCGCTCCCTGTACCGTCAGCACATCAGTCATTGGTGGTGAGAGCAAGAAGTTAGAAAAGGCGCCGATACGGAAGGGTGTCACCTCATCGCCACACCCGGCCGTCTGACGGATCATCTCGATCGACCAAAGCCTTGGACGTCGGCACGGTGCGGTGCCTGGTGCCGAACGAAGGCGATCGTCTGATGGTGATGGGTTACGACGAGCCGAATATGATTGCCGGCAAGGTCCGAGAAGAGGGCCTAAAGACCAAGAACGAGGACGGGGTGCTGCTGGACAAGCTGCCGCAGCGCAGAGTCACGGCGTCCAAGTCGAATCCTGGCACCGCCGAAGTCAACAATGATTCTGTCTTTTCCGCGCTCGCCCAACTCAAGCAGACCTACATCCTCACTGCCGCCAAGCCGCGACTGATGACGCTGCTTACTCTTCTCAAATCCACCTTTGGCCAAAGCCCTGCATTCTAAATTCAAACAGTTTGGTCTTTGTGGGATGGGCGTTGCGAGTCCCGGCATTTCTTTAGCTTGCATGTGATCTTTACCATGGCAGCGAAATGTGTTCTAGCTTCACTCAACTGTTTTAAGAAGTCGAAAGCGACAGGGTTGTCATAGTGTTGAAGGCACTGCTGCATCGCAGAACGGTGCTCGTACCACTGATTAGTGAGGGCCTGCTCAGCAGTTCTAGCAGCATCCACGGCGTCATCAGCCGGCTCTGGCTCTAAAGCCAGCTTGCGACTATGGCCCAAAGGTTTTGAAGAACGGTTGGGACCCTTTTTCCGGCTCCTGACGAGGACAGAAGCTGGGGCCCGTCTAGAGAAGGACGAGCGATTCTGGGAGTTGATCGACGCTCCATAATCACGGTGGACACGTCTCATGTGGTCTCTTAAATTCCAGTGGCGGGAGAATCCGTTTTCAGGTAGCGAACGACTACAGTCTTCGTAAGTGCAAGCATAGGGCTTGTCTCCATGGCCGTGCATGGCGTGGGCTTCACGCTCATGTCGAAGGAGACAGGCAGTCGAAGAGAAGCGGACGTTCTGGCACGAGTCAACCTTGCATCGGTATGGCTTGAGGTGTGAGTCGACGAATTTGCTGGAATTCTGGTTAAAGAAGCGAAACCGAAAAGCAAAAGCCAAGGTGAACTTACTCGTAGTTACACTTCAATCTGGCCGGCTGGTGGTTGCATGAAGGCTGACGCTCCCAGGGGCAATGGAAAAGTCCATCTGCCCATGGCGCGACATTCTTGTACAACTGGTGACCTCGCGCATCAGGTTCATCATCCTCGTTGGAACAGTGGGTGGAAGCTCGAATACGGAGAGCGCTATCTGGGAGGACGTGAACAAGAGCGTCATCGGTAGTCATTGATTTACTGCGGGGGCCGATAATATAAACTTAGATCGCCGTTCAAATGCTTCGAGTTAAGAGCCAACCGACGTACCTGGGTGGTCGCTCACTGGGAATAGGTGAGACATCAACAGTTTGCAGCAATGCCAACACCGGGTCATCATTGCACGACTCCTCCGGATTTCCAAGGGAAGAGATGCGTAACCGGATAGGGCTGAAGGATGAGCGCCCTGAGGCAGCAAGCGAGCCGTCTGCAATACTCTGGTCGAGGTCCAATTCCATCAGTGCGGGGTCCATGTGTTGTGGAAGACGATCTGAGAGTCCATTTGCTCGTGATTCGGCGCTTCTGAGATCGAGAGGTGTAGTCCTCTTGGTCTGCATTCGCTTGCACTGGTGTTCTAAGGGCTAGACCTTGTTGCTTGGTTGTCCCTTGGACGCTGGATCCGCCTTGCATGCGTCACCAGGGCGTGCCAGTCACATACCGGGACTATGAGCGGGGAAGCTCTCCGCGTCCTTGGCGTTTATTGGAACCCTTGGGAATGCACATGAACGATCCCACATTGAATGCTCCCACATTGGATGCGAGGATCCGATCAGGTGAACATAATTTCATGCGGCAGGGAAGGTCAGCAGCTGGCAAGGTGGTCGGGGAAGACGCCGTGCAACAGGTGTAGGCCATTCCAATGCCTACCCGGTTGCTTGGACCGCAAGAGGTAGTTGGCGAAGGCAGCGATACGGAACGAGCTATGATGGGGTAGTTAGATGGACTTCACTCCTGCGCCGCAAGTCGTCTACGTTGTAGATATTCTGCAGGGCAAGCCTGCTTGAAGATTAAGCGTTTCTCTGCAGAGAATCTCACCGATCGATGGAGAGGGGCGGGGCACTGTTATTGGTATCGGTAGGCTGGTCAGGTCGCTTGGCGCCTCGTATAACTGATTCCTTGACCCAAACGTTCGGGCCGTCCCCTTCCAATTGGCCATTAGTCAACAGTCATCACGCAGTCGGCATGCCGAATCGGCAGCACAATCACGTCCTTGGAGCATGGTTTGCTCGATTTGAGGAACAGCCGCAGAAGTGGTATGTAGTCTATCAGTTGCTCTGCGGTGCGCTTGGGCTCGCTCAGAGTGCTCGCGGGAGGTCGTGCAACATAGGTAGTGTACAAGGCAGCCCTTCCATGCACCTACTGTGGCCGTATTTATAGGTCTGGAAGCCTATATAAGTGGTCAACGAACCGCTACGTACGACCAAATCTACGCAATTCTAAGAATCAATGCTCACCGCGATCGTCACACCCAACCAGCGATCCCACTCGAGCGAGCGACATGTTTTCTTCTCAGTACAAAATGTCGGACCAGCGTGAGCTACTGCCACTCTGGGGAGCCGCGGTACATACCACAACGCCAGGTCACAACTTCACTCCAACTCACGTTCCACCACATGCGGGTTTCCACCCAAACCAAGACCTACTCAAATCGAGTTCTCCATCAGCGTGAGCTCTTCGTGCCCCATTTTTGAGCCAATCAAGGACATTAACATTGGTCCAGAACGGCGGGCCAGCTGAAGGAGCTAGAATACAAGCTCGACATATTGAACGAAAAGTTAAATGAGATCCTGTCAGAGCTCAGGAGTCATACTGGAGAGTAAGTGGACCTAAACTCACGGTTTTACAAGAAGCAGCGACAACGACTGACAGCTAACTAGGATAGAACACTTGTAAGTTTTCCGGACTTGTTGATATTGGTGAACGGGTCTGACGTTGGCCTTTGGCAGCAAGAAAACATACCAGGAACTGTAAGTCACGAGTGCGTAGGCCTAGGGAAACGGAAGTCTGACCGGCATCTAGAGTCCAACAGCAGACACGCAGATTCATGGGGTGCCTGTCGCAAACGAAGAGGATGATCCTGGAAGTTATCGCACCAGGCGACGCACACGACTTCGTAGGCGGGGTGTAACAATAAAGTATACTAGGACTAGGTTCATGCGGCGTTACCATCTGGCCTGCCAGGAACGAGATCGTGTGCAAGGGGCTTTAGGGATGGTAGTTTAGAATATTTTATGCACATTCAGAATGACAGGCCTGGCTCTTTGTATCTGCGTCACTTGTCGGTTTCGAGTAGTGCTGCCGGTGAATTATTGGGCCGCATCGGTAAGCAAGAGTTGGGTAGGCCATAGCAACCTGGCGGCATTCCGGTTGCCTCCTTTGCATGACTCGTGCCGAGTCTTGTTCTCTCCCGACCGTAGGTAACCAACCAACAGCAGAGGCAACAGCAGAGGCGGCATGGTTCATTGTGCCAAGCGTAAGCTGGAATGCTGCCACGCCGAGCCTAGCCAGAACAATAGTGGCATTCTGCTGGACGCGAAATTGCGGTCCATGTAGCCGGAACCCAATCAGCGGCCTTCACGGTCATGCCTGCATCCGGTGACGGTCAGTCGTCGCTGCTGCGGGGTATGGCACTGCACAGGAAGAGAAAACCAACGAAGCGACTTCGAGCGTCGCCGCCCCGTGCTCGATTGTCCATCATCCGGGCTGTCATTGTTGTTTTTCGTCACAATGTTGGAGGCAAGAGAATGGAAGTCGCATTAGAGTTAACTGGACTACTCGGGCCGGCTTCTGCTCTGACCGACCCATTGGGGTGTGGAGCGACTGGTCTTGCGGCAGGGCTCTCGTATGGGTCGCGACAAGTCTCACTAGCGAGCCATGGCCGGGGTAAATGGAGCACACAGAAGCCCCATTGTACCCATCGCCACTAGTCAATCAATGCAGGCGCTCGGATGCTCTAGGAAACAAATCGCAAGAAGTCGGCCATCATGGTGCATTCGTTGGAAGTAGAAGAAGCCTACAAACATCGGAGCCAGTCTCCGCCATTCCGTCCAGCCAGCCATTTGTCCACTTGCCGTAACTACGCCAGAACAGCCGAGCAAACTGATAGGAGTTATGCGACGTCTTCGTCGGGCGCTGCCAGTAGGCCAAAGCCGACCGCCGGTTGGTATTGGGAGCAATTGCGTGGGTGGGCCAAATGCTAAAGTGGAACTCTTCCGTGGCTCGCAGTCTCCTGCGTTGGTCCTGTTGCATGAATAGCCGGACCATGGTAGTCGCTGGTCTTGCGTCCTCAGATCGAATCCTCCGCGTAGTATTATAGGCAATCCCCACTGCCTGCGTCTTGGAGGTACAAACGCCGATAGGGTGCTTCCTGGCCATGCACGACCAGGTACGTTTCCTATGACGGCCGTTCCGTTGGGGCCTCCGTTGTGGCCTCGAAATGGCGGCGGTCGCGCCTCGAGGTTGTAGGGATTGCGGCCGGATACTGTTGGGGAATTCGAGTCACGAAGTCGGCGTTGAGCGCATCGTGCGGCGGCGGGCATATTCTTGACTGGCAATGTGACGGTGGAGCAGTCTACTTATGGAATACGAGTGGGGGGGGTATCAGACAATGAGCGTAAAGTAGGTAAGCGTAGTGGCAGCAAGAGGAGATGGGAAGCGAAGGAGAGGAAAAGAGAGAGGCGGAACGAGGGGAAGTGGAAGGAGAGTGAGAGAGAGAGCGAGGGGAAGTGGAAGGAGAGTGAGAGAGAGAGCGAGGGGAAGTGGAAGGAGAGTGAGAGAGAGAGCGAGGGGAAGTGGAAGGAGAGTGAGAGGGAGAGAACGAGAGGGAGAGAATGAGGGAACAAGAGAGAGGGCGAGAGGGCGAGGGGACGAGAGAGGGCGAAGGAATGGGCAAGGGCGAAGGAATGGGCGAGAAAGGGAGCGAGAGGGAAGCAAGGGAGAAAAAGAGGAAAGAGAGGGAAGGACAAACATGGCCCAGGAGGCGAAGAGGGGGGCATAGATGCAGGAATAGATCCTGGACGGAAGCCGGCGAAAGGCCAGCTTTGGCTACCCACGCCCAAATGCGGTCAAGTAGAGGCAAGAAAGAGCCCCAACGGCCGCCCGCACCGAAACGGTCGAACCTGACCACCCGGATAATCAAGAGGGCGCCGTTTGTGCCGCATGGGGGCTGGGCCTCCCTCGACCAGCCGACCCCCCGACAAGCAGCACCAGAACCGGTCCAAAGCCAGCCCATGGATAGTAGCTCGTGACGGACAGGGGCCAGCGACCCGTGGGTCTTGGCGGCGCGCTGCGACTATATAAGGGCGGCCTGCCTCCCACCATTGCCAGTAGTTTTCTCTTTCTTCTTCGCGCCTCCGCCCGGAGCGCCGGCCACCCTTGCAGCTTGAACAGACTCCTCTTGGCGCCCTGCGGCTTGAACAGACTCCTCCTGGAGGCCTTGCGGCTTGAACAGACTCCTGCCGGCGCCCTGCGGCTTGAACAGACTCCCCCTGGAGGCCTTGCGGCTTGAACAGACTCCTCTTGGCGCCCTGCGGCTTGAACAGACTCCTGCTTGCAGCTTGTCTGACTCCCGCTTGTGTTGTCCAAGAGCTTGAACTGACTCCCGCTCGTGTCGATCAGGGGCTTGAACTGACTCCCGCTTGTGTTGTCCGAGAGCTTGAACTGACTCCCGCTCGCGTCGATCAGGGGCTTGAACTGACTCCTGCTTGTGTTGTCCGGCAGCTTGAACTGACTCCCGCCGGCGTCCTGCAGCTTGAACTGTCTGCTGCTTGAGTGGTCGACGACCTCCCCCCCGACAGCTTGAACAGACTCCTTCTGGCGCCCTGCGGCTTGAACAGACTCCTCTTGGCGCCCTGCGGCTTGAACAGACTCCCCCTGGAGGCCTTGCGGCTTGAACAGACTCCTCTTGGCGCCTTGTGGCTTGAACAGACTCCTGCTTGCAGCTTGTCTGACTCCCGCCTGTGTTGTCCAAGAGCTTGAACTGACTCCCGCTCGTGTCGATCAGGGGCTTGAACTGACTCCCGCTTGTGTTGTCCAAGAGCTTGAACTGACTCCCGCTTGTATTGTCCAGAAGCTTGAACTGACTCCTGTCGGGCTGGATGATGGTCTTTTTGCTCGGTCTCCCTCCTGCGGTCGAGTCATCTCCTGCGGAGGGGTATCGGGCCTGGCTCTGGCGTCCGCAGTTCGAGTCATCTCCTGCCCGCCTTTGCCACCCGGGTTTTCCTCCTACATTCGAGCATCTCATGTACCGAGGTTTTTCCTGCATCTGCTAGTGGCAGTGCGGCCAGCGAAGCCGGCCTCTGCGCCTGTACGTGGTGCTGGCTACGAACCTGTTGGCGCGGATCGGGCAGTCCCGACCCCGTGAGCAGAGCCAATGCAGAGACGCGACTAGGATAGATGAATATACTACATTGGCGGATACGTACGTACATACATAGCACTCCGCGCCCTCTCCTTCGTGCTTCTTGAATGGCAAATCGTCGCCGCCGCCCGTAGCTTTCCTAATCCTGCGCCTTGGTCCTGCGCCTATGCGGCCACTCGCTCTCGTAGTGTAGCATTGACTGCATAGATCCATGTGGTTTGGCAACACGTACTTGGACATGCCGCCGCCAAAACCGCTCATGGTCATTCGCCAGTGCAATATGTACCTGCGTGCATCTGGGGTGGAAATGACTGCAGTTGGTGTTGAGCAGGCTAAAAAGTTGTATTGGCAACACCGGAATCGGCGATACCAGAATGGACGTTCACCTGGACGGAGTTCATCAAACTGGACGCACCCGGAACTGGCCCACGAGCATGCACGGCCTTGCTGCTTCGTCTCTCCTTCGAGGTCTTGAACACCTCACGCGCTGTTCCCGGCCCTTGGTCACAATGTCGCCCATGCAATCCTGCAGGCACCTAGACTGGCTCAGGAACGGGGCAGTCAGTGGCGCGCCGAAACCGTCCAGCGTCTAAATGGGCGGCCAAGAAGCAGCACCGAAAGGGCTGTTCACGCGCGAGGGCGGAAGCGCTGCTGGAGTAGTTCGGGGGTGGGGAGTAGCTAACCTAGAACTGGATCCTAGCCCCGGTCGATATCGTTCTGCTGATCTGCTTCTCGAGTGCAGGACCGTAGGACGGATAACGCCTCTGAGTCAGAATCCACACCAGAACACGGTGCTACCTCCCACACGTAGAGTCCGGAACTGACGGCAGCTGAAGCATCTTGATCCTACTACAGTCCATTTTCCGAGTGCCATTTGCTGGCAAACAGAAATGTCAGGTGCACAGGCTACGGTAAGGTAGATATGGATCTCAGGAGGCAGAGTTGCTGATCCATCGCTCAAAGTAACGAAAGCTAGCGAATAGCGGCGGATTTCAAGCTAGATGGAGATACCATCAGGCGCCGGTACTGTTTTTACTTTAGTCGCCCACCTCCTTTGACTCCCACCGAGAGCGACAAAGTAGACGCCGAACGTTCGGCTTCTGCGGCACAACCCATGCCTGCCTATCCTGGTACACGCAAGCACACCCCAAGTAGCACAACAGAAGCAAAAGGACGACGACATCGACTGCTTCCGTGCTTATTGGGCCGCATCCAAGGCTCCGATACACTACACATATCTACACATCGCCCTTCAGTGTAGTGTAGTGTAGTGTAGTAGGCCGAGGGTCATGTGTAGTGTAGTGTAGTGTGCCAAGCCAAGAGGTCCGGTGTAGTGTAACACACATGTGTAAAACCCCTGTCGAAGGATGGATCCCGATTTCCCAATTGGCAAAAGTGAGGCTATTCAGACATCTCGTCTTCGCCGAATTCGTTGATGTCGGCATCAGAGTCGGGGGTGTCGTTTATCGCGTTTGTGAGCCACTGGCCAATCAAATCAGCCTGTATATCCTCCGTCATCTGCCCAATCGCACTATTTCCCACTGATTCGGCTGTTGATAGCACCATATCGTCAATGTCGCTGGGGGCAAGGATACCGGCGCGGATCCACGACCGCAGCGCCATACACATGCTGACAAGCGTGATCTCTAGGCTGCTCCTTGTATCGTCAATCAAGCCTCCGGCCGCAGAAAACAAGCGCTCACACTCTGCGGACATAGCCTGGACCGTGAGGATATCAAGCGCCATCTGCGAGAGTGTGGGGTATTGGAGACGTCGGTCGTGCCAGTATCGGATGGGATCGGTGATGCCTGGTTCAGTTGGCTTATCAAACCAATCACGCCACTCGTTGAAAGCCGCGCTGGCAGGGCCTTGTTGTATCGGGTCAGGCTGACGTTTCGAGCGGATAAAATCCTGCAGAACTGACGACTTGGCACGCTTTGGGGGTCGATCGAAAGCGGGCGAAGGCGACGGCGACGGTGACGATGCTAGTGACGGCGTGAGCACTGACGGTGGTGACGATGGGGGGGACGATAGTATCGACTCGACAGGCTCGTCCTACGAGCATACCGCACAGGCCGGCCGCGGAGACATTGGTTAACGAGCTCTGCAACCTGGCCTATAGCTCGGATTTATAGGACATGGCAGCTGGAAGCTGTACAGAGACATGTCGACACCTTCCACATTTCGTCCGAGAGAAGCAACGTGTACCAGTCCCTGACGTCCAGTCTCGCTCGCTGTTGGACTTTTTTTTCAGCAGCTGCAAGTCACATAAAGCAGGCAGTCTGCTGTGCTTCACACCAAGTAACAACATTGGTCGGGGAACAAGGGCAGCTGAGTCAAAAAGAAACTGCAGGCCGGCTCTTACCGCCGAGTGAGTCTACTGCGCGATTTTCAGTCGTGGATCGAAGGGTGCCTTGCTGGCCTTGTCCAGTTATACATCAAACAGATTTGGTTCAAATTACGACTTTCCTGTCACTAGCGATTCAAACTTCCCCAACAATTCGATATTCGAAAAGAAAACGACCGCTGTGTCCTACATCGAGACTGATTTGATTGATAATGTCCTTTCCGATGTCGAGAAGGAGGGGCAAGAAGAGGAAGCCGTGGACACCAGTATTCTCGTGCGGCCCTCTGTTCTCGCTCTCCTAACACCACAACATTCCGTCTTTTGTTTAGCACGACTTAAACCTGGGATGATTCCCTCCCGCGGTTATCGGCCGCTGCTGCCTCTCTTCCTGCTTCTTCAACCCGTTCTTGCTTCGCCTTGTAATGAGTAGATACAAAGCAAAAGACAGCCACAGTGATAGCAAAGAGGATCAGAACCGACCCATAACTCGCCTGAGCGACGCCTCCGTAGTACATCGTGGAGTAACACGGGACGACATCGTTAGCACTGACCCTTTTGAAGGACGGTTGGAATCCCTGGACTTGATCGGCAAGGTAGCCCCCGGTCACGATCATGACGAAGGCCAGGACTAGCTGAGAGGCCGCGTACGTAGGTAAGATGCTTTCGTGGTCGTGCAGCCACCTCGGGTGAGCCACTATCACGGCCCCGTAAATAGCAAACGCAGCTGTGGCGAGTGCCGTAGTGACTGTATCAATGAGAATGTTGCTTTGCAAGGACAAAAACTTATTGTCTAGAATAGCAGCCGTAGTGTTGGCATAGTCGGACCGAGCTCGGTCTCGTAAAATGACTGCGAAACGTGCGTGGGCCGAGTTGAGAATCGCAATGGCTAGCGAGAGGAGAGTTAGGGAAAAGATGGAAATCCGAATCCGAATCATATATTTGGAAGACATCTTAAGGTTTCTGGATGTTGTTGGCAGATTGCGTGGGTAGGTGAAATTCGGTTGTTCCAGCAGACTTGTTGTAGAGTAGAAATAGTTGAGGCAGGTAGTGAAGTGTGAGGAGTGAAGTGTGAGGAGTGAAGTGTGAGGAGTGAAGTGTGAGGAGTGAAGTGTGAGGAATGAGGTATGAGGAGATTGAGGACTCTATGCCGCTCTTTTTATATAAATATTCCTCGCTATATTTGGCTGGCTACTTCCTCTGGACGCTTCTCATAATGCCACGATTAGTTTGTCATGCTATCCATGGTCGTGGCTATGCAACTTAAGGAAACCTCTGTAGCTTGCATGCGTCCTCTTCTAATAATCACTGTTGCCCATATATTGGTCAACTCTACTCCTATTAACATATCCCGTCGTCAAACAGGGTAAGAGCCCCATGAGATTCTGCCTCGCCTTAGCTTGAGCAATAGCCTCCCACGTCGCTTCGCCACTTTCGCCTCCACTGCCACGTTGACAGAGGCTGGCCGAGGTAGTATTCCTAGGGGACCCAGAAACGGCGAGAGCAGAAAAGGGCTGCTTTCATTCTTGCGTCTCAGGAGGACTTATGGGAAGACAGAATTTGTGGAACCTCAGACTCATGACAGGTGGATGATACTGATCTAGGCAACCGCAGCCACGACCATCTAAGGAAGAATGTTCAGGTTGAGACTACTTAACTTGCTGCCGTCTAGTCTACTGCTGGCTCGATCGTTTGAGAACCTCGCGAATGTTGCCTCGGGCTTGATTAAAGAGTCCTCAACGCAGACAAAGCGGCGTAGGGCTCTACTAAGCGAAACTCTCCTTTTTGGAAGCTAATCATAAGTATTCCGGGTTTTAGGGGGTTTCTTCTCTGGCTAGTCAGGAGGATTGGAGATTTTGCCCTGTCGCGATCAGCCACTCAGGTCCTCCACCGTAATGAAACCACCTGAACGTTACATGTGGACCTCTACATTCACTGTCGAAGTGGCCAAAAAGATGAAGAAGAGGCAAACTCGAGACGAAGCAGTAGGATTGTAGGATGGGTTAGTACCTTCAGAGCGTCGTGCAGGAGTTTATAGAAGTACCTTTTCACAACTTCTATCCACTAGCCGTCAATACTTCGGTTTGGGCGGCTACCCGACACATAACGCGGCGCCGCCCCTTTAGTCCTCGAAATGCTAAATACGTAATCTGGAAAAGCGGTCTTGTGGTTCTTCTTCTCAACCTCTGCCCATTGTTTGAACCGCATACGGGTTTCTGCTGGCTCGAGCAGCCAAAGCTCACCACATACCTTGGAAAAATTCGGCTTGGGGTTCCTGTCGAAATACAAGGCTTTGATCGAGTTACGATAGGCCTTGCGCCACAGCATGAACGCGTTCTGGGGCCTCTTAACCCTGCCACCATTCGAGGCCTGCGGCTGCTCTTGCCGTCGTACCACCGTGGAACGTTGCACCCAGGCTTCAATGTCGAAAGGAGGAGCGCCTTCAGCTACTTCATCCCAACGTTTCTTAAGGGAAACGGTGTCTCCTGGTGAACTCTTTTCTGGAAGAGATGGTGGCTGCCCAAATATCACTTCATCCCATGCCTTCGTTTCGGTGTCCAGCTGGACACTGTCCAGTCGGGCACAAGGAAGCATAGGAGAAACATCTATGGTAGGGGAGGGTGGGGAACTCTAGATCGCAACAAGTCAGATTGTGTGGCCGGTGTTACTGCAACAATGGTTACATACTGGGCTATTGCGATCAAAACCTGTATCCCAGCTAGAGAAGTCGAAAAGGCTGTTGATGCTATCAAGTGACTGCTGCTAAGATTAGTACCGAAGCTAACCGCAAGGTTGTTTCTTCACTACCGGCAAGCCATACGTATCCTTCTTCGTCCTTTGTATAGGTGCTTGTAATTGGTGGATGATACAGGGGCGTCGGGAAGAGAGGATAGAGAATCGACATTGCAGGATCGCAGTGCAACAGTAGCCTATCAGTCTCTTGTTCTATTTCCTTGTCTTTATCGTGATGAGCCAATGGCTGCGTCTGGTGCATCGTGGACGGCAATGCCTAGCCACTCGGAGAAAAGAATGTTCTAATTATGTCAGCCTTGCTGTTTTGTCGTTTACTGAGCTCTGTCTTCTGCAGAGCGCCTGCTTTATTTGTATGCAGCGCAACGAATACATATAAAGGCTGACAGTGTGCCTATTCTACCTACGTACTCGCAAACAGGCTTAAATGACAACACGATGTAGGTGGACAACTCTCCGAAGGGCATAAGTGATCGTTCTGGCTTCATCGTTTCTTCCTTTCCGATGCTATTCTATTTATGTCCAACGTCTCACATGATTGTCCACTAATAACACCAATCCTGGCGCCGAGCCTCTATGTGCTCCTCATGTCTGCACTGGTTTCCGCGTATCGTAGAATCTAAAACTTCCCAGGCGCTCCGCAAGTGCCATTCTCCACCGATCCAAAAGGGCAGCAGTACCTCGACTATTCTTAGTTAGCCATCTGGTTCCGCTGAGTACTGTACAGTACCTTCTGCTGCATCTTCTGCCACTATACTTAGGTCATGCTCCGGGCTTGGCCGGCTGACCTCATTCCGACCCCTGTGACTTAGCATGTCGAAGTCAGCAGTGGCTCGATGACACTGTACACAGGATTCGCCAAGCATCCATAGATGGCCCTGTTACCTGCAGCCTATTCCCGCTTATATTGGCCTCCAGAGCCGTTCATGGCGGAGCTGGAGTAGTCACGTCCTGTGGTCTTCCGTTGACCGTCGATATATCTATGTAAAGGCCGTCGGCTCGCAGGTTTTGTAAGATTTTTAGGCACATCAACTCGAGATCAGCCTCGAAAACAGCCAGAATACACGCGGAGTTGGCCATGGTAGCTCCAAAAAGTCACAGGGTGACAAGGGACCGCCCGAGCAGCGTCTCCGTACAGGCTTGTCCGGTACGATCATTCGCGTCCTATACCGAGAAGAGACTGTAAAGTTGTGGGGTCCGACTTGGGTATGGAATCGAGAAACTCGATAAAAAGAGGGTGTGGTCTATGACTCGTAGTGGCGGACTCTCTGGGGTTTTTGGATAACTGGCTTTGACGCAAGTTCGGCCTACGCTATCTCGCACTTGAACGCGGCGTCCGAGATCGCCCTGCCTCCAAACCTGATGCTGCCTCGGTCCTCTGAGACTGGCCTGCCCGCCCCCCCTCGACCGACGCTCTGCAGATCGGGCAGGTGCTGTGCTCCTTAAGCCACAATTCAACACATTCATCATGGAACCAATGCTTACACGGTAACACGACGACTTCATCACCCAGCCCTACATCATCAATGCAGATTGTACACTTCCCTTTGGCTTCAGGTCCTAGCATCCCCTCCTCCATCTTTTTCCTGGGTAGCCTGGATATCGTCTCGTGGGACGCAGGAGGCGCGGCGTTCGACTGGGAGCCCACACAGATAGCGCAGCTGGTACATACGCTGTGTCCAATAGTGGAAGCGGCATCACATAGACTGATGCTCAGGTGATCCTGGCCTGTGTTCATAGGTTGATCATTTAGGTATATTTCACGTTGCAGCCTGGATGCTATAACCCCCGGTTTCTACACTGCCCCTCTGTATGAGAGTGTGAAACTTGGCTGCGATACCACGTGGGCCCTTGCCTCTCAGCGTCAGTCTCTTCCAAGTATTCCGTAACGCTGAGAGCTGGATACCTTCCTAATACAGCAACTTCACCGATACCGTCTGGTCCTGCCTGTGTGCTATAACTAGGGTCGTCAGGGCAGTTGGAACACCAGGAGCTGCACGGAGGACTATCGTTTGCTCACCAGCTTTACACCGCCACCTGACGTAAAGGGGTAATATGGCAAATATGCGAGCAAATCGAAGCAGGCTCTGTCAGTGTATCCCTACCCAAGGCTGTAAATGAACCAACCAACCGAACCATAGGCTCTTGGTTGGTTTATTTGCCAAATCTCGTGGTTCGGTTGGTTTACTTGGCAAACCACATGCTCTTGGTTGGTTGGTTGTTGGGTTGGTTGCTGGGTTGGTTGATGAAAACGTTGATACTTCTTCATGTTTTTAATTAGCATACTGTTGATCATCGGCGTTGGCCTCAGCATCTAGATGTGCCTCTCGCAACCACCTGGTGGCTCTCTCGCGCGCTTCCTCGTATCCAGCTGCTTCCAGGCCCCTTCTTTCCACCTCTTCTGTTATTGACAGGAATATCGGATCAATATCGCGGATAATACCGGCCCTGTACCAAGATCGTAACGTCATCGATATTGCCACGATAGTTATGTCAAGACTGGAGCGGGAATCATCCAGCAGGCGACCAGCTGATGAGAATAACCTCTCGCATTCCGCAGACATCGATTGGATCGTAAGGAAGTCCAACGCCATCCGCGAAAGTCTTGGGTACTGATGGCGATGGTTATGCCAATACTGGATCGGATCGTTGACCTCGAAGTCGCCTGCTTCTCTTTCGATCAAAACCCACCTCTGGTATTCGTCTCGAGCCTCGTCGTCATCGAACGGTCCATCGTTCGCACGCTCGCGTTGTTGTTGGATGAAGGAAGTGAAGCTGTTCAGCCGAGCTGGGCGTGGATGTGCTGATGGTGTGCGTGGCCTAGGGTTCGTGATATCCAAGCCCTTATATTCATCATCCCACACCTTCTTAACCACCTTCTTTGCGTCACGAACCCATTGCCTTTCTCTTTCCCACAACCATTCGAGAGAAGTCCAACGATTAGCTGGATGAAGGACGTGTGCGGCGTAATATATCGGTGTGTCGCCAAGACCATCGTAATATTCGTTGACTTTGGCCCATGCGGCGTTAATTCCCACCTTGTATTGGATGGGATCAGGGTAGTTGTTAGCATCGATTCGGTATTGTTCAAGCTTTTGAAGGATGAATTCAAACCCGGAGAGGTAATCGTATATATTACCATACGATCCCTCGAACCCGTGAGAACGTTGCTGCACCTGACCGTCGCCTTCCAACTGTCTAAGACAGTCTTCGAAGTCCTTCAAAATCAACGCGATTCTGGCCAACGCCTGCCAGTCAGCCTCGCTTAACCAGTTTTTTTCCTGCAGAAAAGGCGGTCGTTTGGCCGAAGGTCTCATGCCGTCACCTCCAGCAGACCTATTCTCTTGCTCCCATGCTTGTTGAAATTTGATGCGAGTAAGTTCCATATATTGGCGCAATCGGAGAGCGCGTTGGATCATGTAATAGGTGCCCAACCACCGCGTTTGGTTATCTTTCACGAGCTGGAGAGGTTTTCTCTTTCTATCATCTGGATTGGCAGAAGTGGCGTATTCAGTCTTCTGGCAAGTGAGGAAAATGTCATTGAGCCGGTCGCTTTGATCAACGGCGATAACGAGGATTCGAAGCTTGTCGACGGGACCTTGCTTCCTCCAGAGTTCATATTGTGCTGACGTCAATTGCTCGTTGTCGTCTAGGTATTGATCGATGGCGTCACCTTCATTTAGCAATGGGTTCAGCAAGGCTTTGGCCGCGAGGTTGAGGATGTGGCCAAAGCAGCGACCTCGGCGACGACGACCATCAAAGCCAAACACGTTTCCGATGGATTCCATCTCGGTGTCCATGTTGCTGGCGTTGTCAAGCGTGAAATAGCCGGTCTTGTTGCCAATATTGTACGCGTTGATGGGCTTCACGATGGACGAGCCGATGGTGTCACCATCATGACAACCTGCCACTTCCGGCATACCAAGGATGATCTTACGAGGCTGGTTGGTCTGCTCGTCACGAAAGAAACAAGCCAGGCCATACACGTTCTTTCTGTTCTTCGACCTCCAGCCATCAAACGCGAAGTGTATTTGACCGGGGGCGCGTTGTAACACTTCGATTACATGCGGTTGATGACGGTTGAATTCGCTGACGATTCGCGTTCGAATGGTGGTGCGTGTTATGATGGCTTGCTGAGCTTCAACTTCGGGGTTTAAATAACTGCATAACGCGTGGAATCTGCTGGAATCGGTGATTCGGAAAGGCAAGGATTCATGAACGATCCATTCGATGAGGAGTCGTTGGAAGTGCTTCCGGTCGAAAGAGGTATGCATTCTATGCATCATCTTAACGTCGTCGGCGTTCTCGTCGTTCAAATTGAGGAAGGTATGTAGGGTTCGTCGGCGCCGGCTCATTTCTTCCTCTCGTATCTCTTCTCTCGATTGCCGCTGGCCAACTGGTGCTTTTAGGTGATGAGATGTATACAGATGTCCAATAGCATTCGAAAGGCCAGCATCGACGAAGTGTTTATTCTGCGGCGGTTGTTTAATGGCGCAGAACTTACAAATCCAACACTTTTTGCCTCGAAGTTGTAAGTCCATACCAAACCTCCAGACCCAGGATCCTCGTTGCCTTGCGAGAGACGTAGGGGTCCAATTACCGTGCGCTTCGATAAAAGTATGCAATTGATCATCGGTAATAATCGGTGGTTTGACGGTATCGGCAAATCTATAAGTCGGCATGGTATTGTTGGTGACAGGATCGATATTATTAGTGATAGGATCGGTGTTATTGGATGAAAATCAAAACATTGATTTTCCATCAAAATCCCAGCCAAATCAGTGACTGGCCGATGTTCAGGGGCTTACAGGTGATCCTAACTGAATATAGTTAGCTTTCGGTCAGTCAGCCGGTTCCCCGACCCCTGCTAACATGCCAACTTCAACACCAAAAATCATCACCAGAATGACCACGATCCGAGGCAAATCCAGAACGTATACCAACCTAACCAACCTAATCAACGGGTTGGCAACCACCTAAACCTTTGGTTCGGTTGGTTGCTTTATTCTGAACGCTTGGTTCGATTTACGAACCAGAGGCCTCGGCGTGGTTGGTTGTTTTATGGTTTATTAGGTTGGTTGGTTTACAGCCTTGTCCCTACCTAGCTAAACAGGATGAAAGACCGCTCAAAATCAAACCATAGAAATACCTTAAGGCGATGAGGGTATAGCCATTGCCATATTCCCTTGCATAAACCCCTTTCTTCCGTGACTACTACCGAGTCTAACTAGCCACTAAAAATGGAGGTTGAGAAAGAAGTAATGCGACCCCGGGCATGTCACTACTGTATAGCCCCCTACCAAGGGTATTGTTATGGATAAACGAGGGCCGCGTATACACGAAGATGAATTCATCAGGCCATTTGAGCATGAGCCAAAGCGTTTACTGCGATAAAACAGAGCCCTCGGTTTATTATACACCTTGAAGAGGTTACCTTTCTAGAACCTTGGTACGGTAGCTGACCCCTTTTTGATCGCTAGTATAGAATAGCGTCATCTTGCTATGAGCAATGAGTCATCGTCCTAAAGGATGTGATCCCCGGTTCCTCCTGCCTTTCATCCAGGCCACCTTCCCTTGCAAGGCCTTTGAAGCCGAAACCCAGGAGCCTTTTACCTCAAAATGGTATACAAATTCTGCCTGAAATCGTATAGCCTAGGTCCGCCAGGACTGGATAAAGAAATACTGGCCCCTTGTATGTGAATTTATTCGTGAGCTTCAGCAGATAAGAGTAGAATTAATACTAGCAGCCACGACTTTTGTCGGAAGCTAGCATACTAAGTATAGAAATTAATGATTCTATCAGAACAGAATTTAGAATACACTTGCTAGTGTCATTCGACGAGGACTTCTGGCAGCAATTCGCGGGGCCAGGTGTTCTCCAAAATGTCCTCCCCAACGTAACAGATGATTTGTGGGCTAGGTATTCACATATACTATCGCCAAGTAAGGATCACTGAAAAGCTGTTGGCCGGCGAGGACGCCTATGGTTTCCTCGGGCGACACCGTTCGAGTATCAGCTGCGTGTCCTGGGGGAAAGGGGCGAAGCGCAGCTGCGCAAGCTGGTGAGGAATTTCCGCCATTGACTGGAGTATGAGTCAGGGGGAAATGACAGGAAGAGGCGATATCAATGCGGGCGAAAGGACAAAAAGGCTGGAGGTCCCGGGACTATGCTGTAATTGGTCGTCCTTGGCTACCTCCCAAGTCGCGTCCTGCTGCCTTTTGCGACAAGCTGTGGGTGCCATGATCTAGACGTAGTCACGTATAGTTAAGTACCCCAAGCTTATACACCCGCCCAAACCCCCAGAGCTTTCAAAGTAACACTACCATCTTGCGACTGACGCTTTTTCGACTTGGCCAGCTACTCCTTGTTCCGGCAGCTCATCGACCCAGAAGATCCCGACGAACTGTTCGCGCGGTTTGACATCATCACCCCAACCTCCGTTGTACACCAACCATCTCGCCGTCTGTCGCCCTCTCACGCTTAGAACCGTCGCCCTCTGTACCTCCACTGTAATCTAGAAGTAGCTCTACGCGGCCTAGTCGCGTGACCGAACGTTACAGCAAACTGGCCTTGCTATACTCTAATCCCGCCCAATCTCTGGAGGCGCCTCGGCTAGGATCGCAGTCGCCGGCGTCTGACAAGCTTAATAACAGTGACATGTACGAAAACGCGCGAAGGAGGAGGCAGAACGAACCACCCTTCAGTGCTACTTCTAATCCTAGATATTCGGTTCATGATGCCAATGCGCAACGAAGGTTGTATGGTGCCGGCACAGGCGCAGACGCGTCAGACAGGTATCGGCCTGCGCCCCTCAGCACGTCCCCATCGACGGCTCAAGGCATGGGCGGGACGGCTGCCTACAGCGATCACTATCAGGAGCCGGCTGCGGTATTCTCGACCGCGATGCCACAGAGCATAATGCCATACCAGTCCGAATATGGGCAGGATACACGACAAACACAAAATCTTAACGTGTACAATCCCTCTCTGATGTACAACGTCCCGCAGACGAGCGCGCAGAACACCGTTTACGATACGAGTCAACAATTCCCGTCTTGGCAACCTGCAGCTCTGCAGATGATGCCGACGGATGTGGCCGCGTCTTATTTCCCGAGCCAGCCAACCAACGCAGGTGCGGCGCCTGTCATCCAGGCCCAAGCAACGTCTTCGAGCACTTTGGGGGTATATCAACAAATCCCGGCAGACCAGCGCGTAATGCTTCACCAATACCCGAACAGCATTTTGTCAATGAGCGGAATGTCACAGCAAGCTACCGCGCCAGACCAGGTCATGGAGGGGCAGGACTATTCTAATTCTACAGAAATGGGTGAAGCCTACGAGCAGTACCAGACGGCCTTGAGGGAAATTTTTACCAACATCCGCAAAGGCGTCTTGGTTTCGGCTAGCGAATCGCTCTTAACTGTTTCCGACTGGTTGCTCTCCAAGGTGGCCGAATTGGGTACGTTTTGAGGGTCCATCCTGTGGCACGCAGCACCTTATGCTAACCAAATAATATTCTCTTCAGGTCTAGCTGCCGATAATCCCCAATTACACCATGACCGCATCAAGCTCTGGCATGACTTCAACCATGCATGGCTAGCTCTACTACAGAAGCAAAAAGACATGGTTGCTTCAGGTATTCCATCCCAGAGAGGCCAAACACTGGTGAGCGAGGAGAACCTGAAGAAAATGGGAAAAGAGATTGTGCGGCTCTGTGACGTCATTGAGCGACATGGCCTTGTCGACTATGAGTACGGCGTCTGGGAAGAACCCATCATTGAGAGTATATATTATCCCTACAGGCGGTACCCCTGCTCCTCCCCTAACGACTTGGTGGCTGACTTGGAGATAGTTCTTACGGAATGTCTTGGCTTTTACGAGAATGCAGACGGGGCCGTCGGGACGAGTGCCGCATCCCTTGCGAACGCTTCCACCTCGAGCCACCATAACTCGAGATAATTGCTTTTGCGGGGATGGGTACTATGTCACCAACTCGCATACGATGGTTGGGTGACCGTATTGTGTCAGTGTCAGCAGCAACCATTAAAGCTGACGGCCCTATCAGAAAAAAAGGGGGGCAAGAATACTCCATCTACAATATTACAACATTGTCAATATTCTTTGAAATACGACGCTGCTGAGCTAGCCCCGGAAGTCCCGTAGAATCATTCATCATAGAGGGTACGATTAGGTGTGTATGTACAGTATCTCGCTACAGGACCTGCCACGAACCGTGCTACCAGAGGTCCGTGGAATCTTTCTCAAGATGTACTCAGAAAGAGAGTGGGATGAACAAATGGAGCTTCTCCAGAAGCGAGGCAGACCGTCCAAAAGGCGAAGATTTGGGGTTAGCTAGGTCCTGTTCGGCTATTATTGTCAAATCGTTTCATAAGCTCGGCTCTCGTGCTTTCATCAGCCGTCAATTGGAAAGTAGTGCTCAAGAAGTATTGGTACTCTATTTTTACCATTTATATCATGTAAATGACATCAACTGTGCCACTGAAGCTGTAAACTGGGTTCTTCCGGGAGATCGGATTTTCTGACATTTCATTAGCCTCCTAGTTTAGTTTGGGCAACTTTACGGATAGGGTACCGTGGACTCAATTCTCTTCTCCTTGCCCACCAGGTCTTTAGGCTGGACATGGCATGCAAGGGAACTAAATCGGCCCCATCGACGAATTGGAGAGTCGGTATTCCTGGCTGAGTGACGCGTAACCTGTCCATTTTCCACGTTCGGTATCCAGCAACCGACAACTCCGCTCGAGACTATATGGTATCGGTTGGACGATTTTGGAATAACTCTAGACATAATAAATTAGAAAGTACGAAAGCACGAAAGCACTCAGGAAGAGAGTTGAACGCAAGAATATGGTAGCGACGAACCGGGACCACCCATATCGGCGACGAGCACCTTGGATACTGGGCATTTCTCCGTCTCCGCCGGTTTTCTGATAGACTGCTGCACCGGAGCTTCATTGTTCGGGTGACTTGGATGGACTAGAGCCAAGTTCGGGAACAATTGCCCATCGATCGGCTGTGACGCTCTGGAGAAGGATGATCAACTTTTGTTATTGGTGAGTCGGCATGATGGCGGCTTACTGGTTGTCTGTACTTCAATAGAGACAAGCGAACGAATGCGCCGCTGTTTTGCGGATGATGATGGCTTGGTTACAATATCTATTTATACGCTTCGATAAGTATGACGCTTGATGCTTGATCAACAAAACGAAACGCGACTGGAATCTGGACATCAATACCGCCGGATGCTGCTTTCCGCTTCACGCCACGGTTCATTTTGCCTGGAAGAGTAATTGGATTATCGCCGTTGGAAAACGGGGGTTTCGTGGGCAATACGAAGCTTTTCAAGCTGCCGATAATACTGGACATCGTCAAAGGGTCAGTCCAAATATCCAATGTTGGGTATGATCTGTGGCAAAAGTGGGGACGGTCGGGGAACTAAAAGAAGCGCGGGTAGGCCCTGAAGATGAGAAATGGTCGTGGTCGCGTAACTGCAAGGACTCCAAAATGAAGCTTCCCCACATTTGGGTCAATGGTTGGGTGTATCTTATTTCTTCGTGGGGTACATCTTGGGAATACTATCGCCAGTGCAAGCAGCTATAAACAAACTTCAATGGTCACTACATTGATACGAACGAAAATAAAGAGACACTAAAAGTATGCAAGCCTTAGCCAAGTGCTCGCGATTACGCACGGTGCACATGACGCGACTCTAGTACCACACTTCGGGATCCGTCCACCAAATATCGATGGTAAACCAGTCTTCAAGTCGGACGGTCTATTGGCGCTGCTAAACATCACACAAAGACGGCGTGATACTGTACAGTCGCACCAGTCCAAGCTACGTGTACGAATATACTGTCCAGTATATACGTATTTTCGAGTCCTTCTTTCTTGCCAGCTGCCGTGCTTGAGAGTAAACCATGTTCTAGCGCGCGGCTTTTGCCTTGCTTCTACACACGCTGCCGGATGATTGTGGATCAATGTGGAATGGATCACGGCGATGGAAACAGCACACGGGATATAGTTGGATTTTCGGGTGGGAACCGGAGGCTGCACCGCTCCTGGCGCCCATGGGGCGTGATTTCAGATGCCAGTTGGGTGAAGATGGTCTCGCCTAGTAGCTGCTGTTCTGATACTAGAACGCATGTTATCGAGAATGATTTCTGGTGCAGCTTGCCTTCGACGCGTCTTGACGAGGGTAAATTCTTGCGTAGTTCAAAGAGGCCGTGGAGTTGGCCCGCTAGTCGCGCTAGTGCGCCATTGCTACTCTTCCGACTCTGCATCCCAACACAGTAGGGCCAACAGGTCTGCAGGCAACTATGAAGCTAGGACCGGAAACAGCGCGCGAGGATCTTCGAGCTCTCGGCGGATGCAGCGAAAGGAAAATACGCTGCTGGATGATTCAGGTCCGAGGCGACCGGCCTCTAGGTCGGAATGGTACAAGCGGAGCGGGGGAAACATCAGGCTCTGTCCTGCGCACCAGAACATGGGTTGCATCACAAGCTGTCCGTCCGGCGTCCATTTCGTCTCTCAGTGCCACTTGCGCAATGGTTCCCATTCTACATCACAGTAAGGGCCAACATTACTCAGGACCGAAAACAACCCGTGAGACACTTCGAGCTTTTACTGGATGGTTCTGGTTCCATTCGGAATCGGCGCACTTCGATAAGGGTGCAATGGAAGACTACGGTGGTGCGGACCAGAATGGTAGTTTGGCCTCCCAGTATCCTTTCTGCATACTACTCGGTGGGAATTGGAGGCCCCAGAGTGCCTCGTGTGAGCCAGCAAGTGCGCCACGCCCAATAGTGGACACAACTATATCGGCGTCTGCTTGGGGTCCCCGTTCGCTCTAACTCTGCTGCTGTCCGCTGGCTTTGCTCATCTGGACCGGCGGCGCCATCAGCAGTTCTGTATCCTGAGGTCTACATCTGCCCTACCGCAGCTTAACCAGTCTAGTCTCTGTACGTCAGAAGGGCACATCAGAAGGAGTGCACACATGATGCCATGATCCAAATGCAGAGCTTGGTGAGATGCCTAGAACCGGCTATGAAGAAGTACTTCCTGCTCACGCAATAGGCTGCTTCGTGAGTTGAGCTGCGTCTAAGTCACGTCCGTACTACAGTACATCGGTCTCTGATTGACAACTGTACCTTGAGGTACGAGGCCACCAGGGCAGGAAGTCGCTTTAGGTAGCATGGTCAGAAACAGATACAAAAAATTAAGTTATGATACTGATGGGTATGAACCAGAAGAGCTGCATTGAGGCTTTCGGGTACAAGGAGCGCATGCTACTATTTGAGTGCCTGGGAGAACAACCAGATGCGTTCTTGCTACCTCTCGTGAACGGACCGAACTAGCCCAAAGCAACGAGCCACAGAAGCATTTCGGCAGCTACGAGAGGCCCATACACATTGGGAGCGGTGGCATGTGAGTCGTCGGCGAAGTCCAGCCATGGGGTCAGAACTTATGCTAGCCGTGCCAGCCAAAATCTACCACGAAGTGGACGGCAAGGGTTATTAGCCGTATGGGTATTATGAGCAGTATGGCGGTAGCTACGGCGTGGCAAGCGGACACTGAGGAGATCTGACACCTCCACAGGGTAGATACTGTCTCTCGAGGAGGCTGTAGTAAAGAAATTAACGAGTGTGGATGACCAGGCACGACGGCGAAAGGGCACTTCTACCGCCCCCAGCACTAGAAGCATCTGGTAATCTGGCATGGGCCAGGCCCGTTTTCAAACGTCCGCTGGCAACCAGTATGTCAATGGGCGCCAGCAAGCGGTACAAGCGCCTCGAGAGCCGCTCCTTCAGCACATACTGTAATACGGTAGGTCGTCTATGTTGCGTATGTACGGGATCACAACTACGCCAGCATGGGATTTGACGCAACATGGTTAGACCGGCTGCCAAGAAGCACATCCTAATCGAGAAATCGGTAGCTTCGCAAATGACCAACCCTTCAATGGCAGGTTGGGTAATGTACTGTATTGCGCTGGTCACTTCTGGTTACTGGACCTCAAGGTACGAAGCCTGAAATATCGCAGTAGCTTTTGGTAGCATCAAGGGGCGCATATTGCTAGGACTAACGTTTGAGAGGTTGAGGATGTAAATCTCCAGTCCAAAGCGTGCGGCTAGGGCTAAGCTCAGGTTGGACTTGGGACGCCCGTACAAAAGGTACCCTCTTCGGTACGGGATGCCGAGCCCTTTTATGTATCAAAAGCCCCCTCCAATGAGCTGAGCTACTAACGCTGGTATCAATTGAACCGTGAGAAGGTTCAGTCACTGGTGGGTATTGACTCAAAGGCTAAGCACGGCTGTTGGTCAAGGAGGCTCGAAAACAACTACCACTGATGCTCATTCGAGTTTTGGATGCTGTTAGTTGCGTTGGTTCTGTGTCTGTTTCGCACTTCAAGCCTTATGGTTGTGCGGGATCAGAATGGTTGTTTCGGCCTCCCAGTATCATTTCTGTATGCCACTTACTCGGTGGGAACTGGAGCGGCCCGGAAGTGTACGTCAGAAAGGGTACACACAGCACCCGAATGTAGAGATTAGTAAGATATCGGCGCACCGGCTACGAAGAAGCCCTTCCTGCTCGAAAGGCTATTATCACGAGACGAACTGCATGTAAGTTACAGACAACTGAGTGGTTGCCGGCTATAACAACATTCATCTCCTCGCCAAAAAGACAGCGCTCAGACGTAACCCACTACTTCATATTTAGAAGGCCCGCCCTGCGGGAGAAGGGCTGAACTCAAGCGGCACTGGAGAAGCCCGGTCCATCGCAGTCAACTTAGCGACCTCCAAAACCTTGTTGTTGGCTTACTGATGGCATACTGTACCGACGAAGACCGACCGCGTTCGTGTGCTTCTTCCGCGAAAAGTTCGTCGAACACGCTTTCCCGTGCCCCGTAACAGACCCTGTCTTGTGGATCGAGTCTTGGTCCAAGTTAATTATCCGGGGCCATGGAAGAGGTGGAGGCTGTCCCGGGTTTTACACCCATGAGCTGCGATGTGTTCTGTCCAGGAGACCTCTGTGAATACTGTCCTGTTGATCCGAGTTCTGGACATACTTCCTCAATAATTTGCGACCAGGGCCTCGACCCCGCCTACGCACTTGGAAGCCCTACACACTCCGTCGACCTTTTCGAATCAACAGATCCCCTTCCTTTGCATCTACAACCTTGGCTTGATTCCGCAACACGATCGCCTCCTGTTCCAGTGCTATCATCCGCAGTGGCCGACGGGGCCTGTGAGCTCTCGTTACGGCCGGAAATGGTAGAGAATCACTCCTTAGACACTTCCAGTACAGCCTCGCCATCGAAGATGCGTAGCCACAGAGGCATGGGGGCGGTTTCGTCAACGCGAAGTAATGCCAAGGAGGTATTCTACACGGATGACACTCCCATTCCCGTGTGTACAATTCCGAAAGCAGTCCATATGTGCAACTTGCCCGGGTGCAAGAATAAGACGGCTTTCAAGAGACGCGAGCACCTCAAGAGACACCAGAACACGTGTGTTGCTATTTAGCCATCTCACTGTCCCTTCCAAATATCCATTATTAACAGTCTGCTGTAGGAAACATGGTCTCGGGCCAGAGATGACGTGTGACTTCTGCGTTAAGAAGTTTAACCGGAGAGACAATTGGAGGCAGCACCTGAGACTCCACACGGAGCCTAATCGCCGCATGGCGCGGACAAACTTCCATATCGGGGCAGTCTTGAGGTACAATGAAGAGAAGGAGAAGATCAAGCCCCGGAGATAGCCCTTGAAAGGCAACAGTTAGGGCGCAGCCTAACGATGAGAGGGAAAAGCTCATCTACGTAAGGCTTCTAAGCAGGACATGGTCTTCCCAAGGCGTCTTCAACAACGCATATGAGCCACTGGACTCGGAGGAGGCTGGCTGATATATGGAAAAGGAGTCTCCCTGTGGTGCCTTGCGACGTTATCCAGTCTTGTCCCATATATCTGCAACAATGCAACACACGCGTACGATGGATATGAAACAACCTTTACGGATGAATACCACAGGCTCTGGACGCTACAGGAGCGCGCGAGGTGGATGGGAACTGAAAAAGAGGAAAAGGCCTGTCCAGAAATTGAAGGCTTCAGGGGTAGGCTTTTTACAAGGCATCTCCGACGTCCTAACAAAGTTCGAAGCACTACTATGTCAGTTTGAGGATGAAGACATACATCACGAGGGCATGGCTATGGAGTTCAGCCATTTGTACCTAATAACACAGGGGTACTACAGCTCTATCGATTATCCACACCAGATGAATTTGGAGGATATGTCCATGATGAGTTCTTGCTTTATCAGGTTAAACGGTTTCCCGTACTTCGTAGACATGCACCGAATGTCAAATACTTCATCTATTTGTGTTGAACAGCAATACCATTTCACCTTACAAACCTCAGTGGCCAATAAACAACCATCGACGACTAGCCTTTGCCATTCTGCAGAAGCTACTCGAAGCTATAACACATAGTTTCCTTGTGAGCCGTGATTCACCAACGGCCTGCATATCAACGGTGGGCGACTCCGAGAACGGCTCGGCATATCCTCAGTATCCACTACCCAACTTTTCCTCAGGAATTAACGGTTCAGAAACCATTGGCCCCGAATGAGAGGCATGGCGGTTTGTTGCGCCCAGGTGTGGACAAAGTATCTGGGCTCCATGTCTTCTTGTATCCTTGCCATGTCCGGAGGGCACCTGCAGGCCAGCAAACCATGGGCGGCATTACCAGTACGTCAAACGTTCAGTTCATGTCGGTGACCAGCATCGTCCTTCCACAATCTGGCCTGGGGGCCCAAAATTCGCTGCTTTGCCGGTTGGTAGAGTCCAAAATGCACCATCCACTGTTCGCCATTGACACATGTTCCCCTTGAACTAAGCGGACAGAGAAATGGCCTTGTACGCATGATCGTCCGGGAACCTCTTATAGCCCATATCCAGCGGGAATTCCACATTAATCGTGTCTCCCATGGTATCCCAGAAAGTCGCTATGACTGTACAAGGACTCGATACTTGTTCATTGCATACCAAGAGATCCGGGTGGGCATCAGACGTGAGCTGTAGTGGGTAGGGACTGCGTTCTTCTAATGCCAAGTCAGAAAAACGCTGTGTCAAAGGTCGACGGGTAGATGCCAAACTGTTAAGCAGTAAAACTGCTCCGGTGGCGATATTGCGTAATTTGATGTTCATGGTGCGTCGTAGACGGCTGGAAGGATATAGCTCCTGGCTTGCCGCAGAAGTGGGATTCTTCGTGGTTGGGAGGGCTGATCTTTTACATATTATGCACAGTCTATGAACGTGCTGTTCTAGACGTGAAGCTTGATACTAATGGTCTGTTCAAGCAGTCGTATTGTACCTAGTTATGCCACATCATCCATTGAACGACACAAGATGTCGAGGGAGGCCTCCATGCGAGAGAGACGATGGATGGTTGCAACCACAAACAGGCTTTCAAGTCGACCAACAGGAAACTGCCTCACGGTCGGATGTGAATTTCCTCAGCCCTCGGCAACACTCGATGATCGACATGCCCGGCACAACCAGATACCATATAAACCCGTACACCCTTCATTAGACAGAATCCCTTTTTCTTCCCTTTCTTCACTTTTCTCAACCACAAGACCTCCACGACGATGTGCACCGCTGGAAAGATCACTATTGACACTGCTGACGAAACAGACGCCCTATACATCATGACCTTGCCGCAGACAAACGATCGAACCTATCGACTAGAGGCAGATCAGTCTCCCTCCTGCTTCGAATTCCCCTATCCCGGTCTATCACTCGAGCTTGAATGGCCAGACGGTGGGAGTATCCGTTCTACTCTCCCCCCATGGACAGAAGACCAGGCAGCATACTTCTTCTCCAGCGATGCCGTTTCCCCAGAAACACCATCACCATCTGAATGCCTCAATGGCAGCAACTTAGGGGGCTCAGTATTGGACGACATGCTACACTTCTTGGAACCAAATCCCGCAGAATGTGGCGACATGTGGGGGAAGGCCTGGGACGAGCTCGTGGAGGTTGGGTTTGAGCATGATGGAACGGCGAATGACGATAAAGCACAAGCTCGTCTCCTTAGCCCTGGATCACCATACATGCCATCCTTGGTCGGAGCCGACCTGGTGAAGGGCTATCTTCCCGCGCAGGACGATCCGGAGGATTCAGACTCCGTCGAAACATCCCTTCCGCGAGAGCAACGCGCATGGTCTCCCCCAGATCCTGCTGTACCAATGCCGATGGAGGAGGCCGCCTCGGAACTACCTGAAGCGGGGCTTTCAAGAACCCCATGTCGAGAGCGGAGGGCAAGGCCAACCGATAGCCCAGGGACATGCAAACGTGCAAGAGGCTGTGCGGATGGATCTAGACAACACAAATTGCCCGTGCGCCTCGTCAAGGTCGTCGTCTCCAATATCACGCCAGTGGCCCAACACTTCCGTTGGAAGCGACGACGTACATTGTGGTGTGAAGATAACGGGCAAGAAACATGGAGCAGGGAGGACCTTTCGATCTATGTGCTGGCAGGCCTGCCTTTCCTGTCGTTGGTTGTGCAGCCGGGCGGTTATGGGTACGCCGTAACGCTTGTTTGGGACGAAAAGTCGGAGAGGTTCAGCGGGTACAATGCCATGAATGGAAAATGGGTGCGTATAACATGTGAGGAAATGGTTAGGATGTTGGAAAACCCAGAGGTCGGGGTGTGATTCAGAATAAGAAGTGGGCAGAGTACTGGCCTGCGGGGTGTGCGTCGGCAGGAGTTGAAACTCGTTGTCTACACGGAGACTAAGGTATGAACAGCAGAGTAGCCTCAAGTCAAAGCGAAATGCGTGATAAGCCCTCGAAGTTCGTCTGCAACGACGTTTCGAAGCTGCTCCCTTAATGAAATTATTGTATCTCGCTCTCGTACTTCTTCAGTTGACCTGCTTCTCTGCCAAACTTGGCGACGCTGTCTGCTGCTGAAATGGGGGGCCAGAACAATAGCCATTCAGGCCTCTTCATGCCCAGCAATCAGCAAATGGGCCTGCTAGAACTTTATAATGGGATCACCACAGACTTGGAAGCTTACCTCGATAAGGCGATCCTAACAAGACGCCTGAAGAGCTTGCGAATGAGAATTACGAGCCACTCGATCGATTCAACGACAAGCTTGTGACGGATTATGGAGAGGAATACGGCAGAGAACATGCGCTCCCGTACTCCTATTTGAAAAACAAATACCGGGAGGTATCTAGGCTAGAGAAAACGATTGACACAGCGATTGGTGACGATAAGGAGGCTTTGTCCAGAGAGCTTCAGACCCTTCACACCACAATTCAAAAGTACCTGATAACAAGAAATCTCCCCGAAGACTGGGCATCCCTGCTGCATACCCCGCCCCCGCCAGCCAATTTTGATACGTCGATTGATTCCAAGTGGGATCATTGCTACAGTAAATACCCCAGAAGCGAGAATGGAGATAGGATCTTCATCGCGTGGAAGAGAAAGTCGAACGCAGTGTCAGACGAAAAAGACAAAATCTTCTTAGTGACACCTCAGGGACTCCTTTGCGAGGATATCGGTGCATCTAATTCAGAAGAACATAACTTCATGACGGAGCATCCAGAATACGAGTATCTCAAAACAGTCCATCATTACGAAAAGGCGGACATTACCGGGATTCAGGATGCTTGGTCGAAAGGTGGAGGATCAGAAAAGGCGTACCCAGCAATCTATTGCCTCCTCCAATTTAAGGGTAAGAATGTCTTCCGTGCCGCCAGCCGTAGTACAGCAATATGCTATCAGAAAGGTTTTGGTGACTCAGCTATTGCTATCTGCGAGGGTAAAGGCATCATATTCGAGAAACCCCACAGCGAAACGGGGACTAGCAAGAAGACGCATGGAAAGAAGAAAGTTGGCACAAAAAGAGGTTGGACAGACGAAAATCGAAAACTCTTGGAAAAACAGTTGGAAGAGTCTGCAGTGTCGCGTTTGCAAAAAGAGGTTTACGAACTCACTGCAAAGTTAGATAAAGTGCTTGGAACATTCAAGGCTCCTGTCATGACCCGGTAGAATGTCAGGTTGGCGCGGGGGGCCATGGAAACAGCAGGTCTGATTTGCTAGTCTTTCCCATATTTCTCCTTTCTCCTTTCTCTCTTCCTTAGATACGTAGTCAAATTCTATTAAATCATTGCCTTGTTTGATTGAATATACGTAGTATGTTGGCGGGAGAAGGAGTGTGTTATCTAAATAGCTGGCCTTCCATTCCTAAGCCCGACAATAGGCAATGTCTTTATAGGTCACCGCTGGGACACGAAGCAGGCCCGGAACCACTCTATCACCACCGCCAAGCCACGAAAAATCCTGTCCGACGACGACAGGAGACGGGTGTGCCAATACGCTGCAGAAAACCCAAAGAGTAAAGAAACCGAGATCAGATCTAAGTTCGGCGTAGAAAGAAGGCGAGGACGACAAGCCAACTAAGAAAGAATTGAACAATTCTAACCTAGACCTAGTACTGTGTCCAAGGTCCTGCGAAATAAAGACACATGGCTGTCCCAGGAGAATCGCAGTGGCTCATGGGGAGAACATAGGCGTGGAGCGTACATTCGTGAACTGGATGAGGAATCAGACGAAGAAAGGGCTCACGCTTTCCGATGAAGACATGCTAACCAAGGCAAGTATGTTTCACTTAACCACCGACAGCTCAGAGATCCCGGTTATCGGCGATCGAGTGTGGATCCTTTGCGCATAACTATATCAAGAAAGTCCCAGACACTGCGTCGGTTCTGAAGCTTAAGGGGGGATGAGAGGGCTGGTCGAGGGCCTTGTCTAGTTAATGCTTCGCTGCAAACGGTGGAGATAGTGGCGGCATCGCGGAAGTAGAGTATCCTTACGTGGACCGCTAGCGCAGCGATGGTGATAGCTCTGAGATAAAGAAAGGTCACTACGATCGGCCTTGATCATTTATACAACCCTCTGCCGCCAAATGTATCGGGATCTCAATTCCGAGTCACCAGTAATGACGTTCATAGTAGCTAAGAACCTCAAGTTCGGTTGTGTGTCATCCGCACCTCCTACGCTTTAATCAACGAGCAACTGATACGATTCCACTGGGAGCCGTCGTAGGTCATACCTTTCCATTGGTGCCGTGGTCGCCTTGAGATGGTTGTTGCTGGTTTCTCGGCCGGTGGACGGGCGAGTGGCTCAAGCATGCCAGGAGTCTTGCTTTATAACCTAACCTGGTCATTACTGTACCAGGCCGAGTACTCGTGCGACCAATTTCGTTTTCGTATACAGGGCTGCCTCATCCTGGTAAGAAGGAGCACCTGGTCACCGCCTGAACGGTCCATTTAGCATGATTTTGTATGAGGCTAGTCTCTGTGGCCAGTCTTCACTGAGTGACTCGTCACTTGCCTTTTTCCGATCAGCATATATACAGAAAAAGGTAGCTATTAGTGCAGGAGTATTGCCTAGACCACCCCCGGTATATGGGCCTTTGCTGCACCCTAGGTCATTTCGCCGGGCGTTTTAATGGTTCATTTACTGACTCTATTGCCTGGCTGTGCAGGTCTCGAAGGCTGAGTTGCGCGTTCGGGCGCCGAGACGGTAGTACTTCGAGGGGATTTGAGCGGAGTTGCGGGTCTGGTGCTCAGAGGTTGAGATATAGTTTGGCGACGGGGAAACGGAAGTCCGGTCGTTGTCAACATCGATCTCCATCTCGTTGAAACAGGACGCGGTCGAGAGTATTGGTGCAACTCGTCCTAGCGCTTCCATTTCTAATTTGCCTCAACAGCTATGTCGCATACGCATTGCGCACGGAGTAGCTGCGCGGCCGACTTCTGCCTGTGGGCAATGGCGTCTTCGATGACGTGGCCTCATTTGAATTGACGAAATGGCCAAAATGCGGCAATGAAACAGGAGATGCGTGTATCGTCTGCATCGTCACGATATTGGCCTGGTGCGCTGCTCTTATCGCTTGCGAGCCAATGGGAAGCAATCCGGGCATGCAGCGAGCCTCTTCTACATGGCTCACTCCGTTGCGATCCATGCTTTTCTTCTGCATCGTGTAGCTGGAGCACGTTTGAGCGGCTGCTTCAAACGCTGCTACGTCGTGGTCATACATCTACTAAAACACAACATGCGTTGATGCTGTACACTGTGATCACTTCATGTCGTTTATCACATTCGCAGAGCCAGTGAAGCATCAAAGACTGCCAGTACGGGTCGGCACACACGCGTTGTCTAAACATGCACTTGTATGCTCCGTAGATAACCGAAACTCGGAATTGAGGTTTTGATTTGTTGACATTTGTATAGGATAAGCGATCTATTGTACTGGCCCTACGTTGCTTCGGCTGCTGTCTTACCATGGAACAGGGCGTTCCGCGAATCAATACAACAGCGTATTGGAGGATACTCTGGTTAAAAGTAAACAACCAGGGATGCGGTGTTTCTATCCTGGCTGAAACCCGTTTCCCGCCCCTGACATATACGCGGTTCTTAAAAAATCCCGTTCCACGAGTTTAGACGACAGGCTATTGGATGCTGCTCTTGCGACCAAACGAACAGGGGTGTCGTCTATTATCCCGGCTACGCGGTGGCGAGGAACGCGAAAATCTATAGGGGTCAGGTCGCATTGGGAGGGGAGACAAACTGAAAGAGTGTCACATCTTGACCAGGAAAGGAAAGGTGGCGGCCAAACTTTGAGATATATATATGGATCCATCTCCCTCCCGATCTCTCCTTCCTAGTTACTTCATTGCTGGATGTAACCTCTTTTGATACTCTTACATCATCGATAGACGAGCTACTCCTCATCACGATGCCTCCCCAGAGGAAGAGGACGGGCAGGCCAGAGGCGAAAGCCCCCAAGAAACAAAATGGCACGGGCAGCGACCAGCCCACTACCGACCTTTCCCAGGTCCTGACCGACTTCTTGTCGTCGGGGAGCAACTCGACCTTTACCTGCGGCGGCGCCATCTTCCTGGCTGAGCTGGCCGCCCTTCGTTCACCGGGCGAAAGCGCAGCGCCACCATCCCGCGTCGACGAAGACGCCCAGGCGAGCAAGAAGCGTAAGACAGTGCATGGCAAGGAAGCAGCCACGGCTACCGCGTCGACCCGCGAGCCTAAGCCCGTCTCCATCACGATCCGTTGGGTCCGCCCTGACACCCGGCATGCCAAGGCATGGTTCCCCATCGCCGATGACGACGCGGAGGGGATGGAGGCGCTCGATGACCTCGTGAGCGACTGCCAGCCGGCCGGGTTTGGGCACCTCGGTCAGAATGTGTTCGACAAAAGCGTGCGCCGGGCCGGCGCCATGGACTGCTCGCGCTTCTCGTACAGCCTGTGCCCGTACGAGCTGGGGATTATCAATCGCGTCACGCAGCTTCTGCTGCCCAACGTCGCCGGCATGCTGCCCGCGTGCGCGGCGAGCGACGGCTTCGTCCGGGCCGAGCTGCACAAGCTCAACGTAAGTGAGGAGGCGAAAGGGAAAGCCGCTCTGTCTGTCCATGATCGCAAACGCTTATGCCTCTCGGCCGCAGGTATACGAAGGACCCTCGGGCTTCTTCAAGTCCCATGTCGACACGCCGCGCGGGCCGACGCAGTTCGGGTCGCTGGTGCTGTGCCTGCCGAGTGCGCACACGGGCGGACGGCTGACGGTCAGCCACGCCGAGCAGGAATCGGTCGCGTACAACTGGGACCAGGGCAACGCAGGCGACCTGCAGTGGGCCGCATTCTACAGCGACTGCAAGCACGAGGTGCACGAGGTCACCGACGGCCGCCGCATAACCATCACGTACAACCTCTACTACGAGCGTCGCGTCTCGGCCGACCCGTTGTCTGGGCTGGACAGCAAGCCGGCGCCAGTGGACGTCACCAAGCTGGCGCCGTACGCGACCATGGGGGCGCTGCTCCGAAACCCGGAATGGATGAAGGATGGTAGGTCGAAATCAACCACCCATCAAGCAGAGGTTTTCAGGGCCCAGGCTTTGCTGACTACTTCGAGCGCAGGCGGTGTTCTGGGCATCTTCTGCGCCCACGCGTACGCAACCACAATTTCGAATGTGGTGGACCTCGATTCTCCCAAGACTTGTAACCCGTCCTCCACGTCACTCCCGAGCGACAAGCTCACGACCTTCAAGGGCACCGACATGTCACTCTATGCCGTTTTCAGACAGTTGGGTCTCGAGGTCAGCCTGGTGCCCATAATAATATCTTCGAAGTACCTACCCGAGGAGAGCTATTGGCCGCGCGCCGGGATCAAGACTAAGGCTGGTATGGTTGGCCAAACCGCGTACATAACCGATGAAACCGAAGATGCAGCGGAGATCCCGGAGGCCTTTGGCAAGCTGGTGGTTGAAGTCAAGTGGATTAGCCAGCCCCGGTGGAGAAACCTGGCCTTGATACACGGAAATGTGAGTGCCTGCCTGTCCGCATGAGCCGTACGACAAACCACTGAGCCGTACTCGAATATTAGCACTACGGAAACGAAGTCGGGGAGCCCGGGGTGTGCTACGCGTATTATGCCATGCTTGTTACCATCCCGAAAGTAGAGAGCCGCGGGGACTTGGTCTCGAGTGGCTAACGCATTGGCAGCGTGAGGTGGGGGCGCGGCCTCGACCGAATGGAACAGGTGGGCGTAATGGCGAAACAAAAATTATTGAATTATCTAGAAGCTATCGCAGGATCTGTGAACTGCACTGCGAAGTAGTGAGATGGTCGATCCTCGCGCAAAGCATGAATACAAAGGAAAGTCAACTAGAATGTACCGAGTATCTTAATCTTCTTGACAAGCTAGCACGGGACGTGCTACGTAGTACCGGGGGGGGGGGGGCGTACGACCTGCTATAGAATTGTTGGTAGAATATCGAAAATGAAGCTTTACGATATGAATTAACGGTTGATCATTGCGACTCTGAGCATTGGAAGGAAGTTATTATGGCTTGGAGGTGGAAGAAGCAGGTTAAGGGGGTGGCTCTCGTTAGCCACAGGAAAACGCGGCTGTGCCATGTGGGGGCCGGCTACCTGTTCAGTTACATGAGCTCAAACAGCAAGTTAATAAATGCCATGATTACGATGCCTGATAGCCCAAGAGGGTTGTGGTCCCGGACAGCCAATGAAGAGATGTTGGCATAGGCTTCAGAAGGTGAACGGGGGTGGCGTCAGAAGCGATTCGAGCGAAAGTCGGAACAAGACACGCGGCATGAACTGTGTTGCGCCAGAAGGTCATCAGGACTTGATCCCACGGCCGCAGCGGAAGGGCCGTACTAAGCCAGTTCTGGAGTTTTCCACGAACTGAACAAGGGCCAGGCCTGGTGCATAAACTGCCCATATCTGCCCATCGTTGTCATTGGATAAATATTGCATATATGTATCTTATTGTCTACCATGCACTGAACCATGAATTCCGACCCATTGAGTGTGGGACACTCAGACTACATAAGCAATCGTCCATATATAGGTACGTCTCAGTCACGTCCTCCACATTCGATGAAAATTTATCAACTCGCTGTAGCGCATAAGTCCGCATGGGCACAATGCAATCCTTTGTGGCGCGCCGTTCACAGAACTCATCAATACCAACGGGGAGACATAGCCCGTCATGCTCGCAAGATACTACCTCAACCATGTCGGAGGCGCAGGAAACCGACTTCCGGCTTCCCGAGGAATGGGAGGCTCAGGAAATCCTGGACAAGGAAGTCGTCGGCGAGAAGACGTACTATTTGGTCGGCTGGAAACCCACTCTTGTGCCTGAAACGGAAGTAAGCACAACGCTGCTTCAAACGTGGCAGGACGAGATGGACAATTCGGTTACTCCCAATCGTGATTCTGTCTTGGAAAGCCCCGCCATTCTCGTAACTATGCCAGAACGGCTGGCCCCTGTTACGTGGACAGCCGGATCACGATCACGGACCTTGCGCACCAAAACCCGGGTCTCAAGTAGTGTATATTAGAGTGACTCTTCGCCACATGCGACTGTGGTCCCGACGCGTTACGACGGTGCAGGCAATGCCGGCGATGGCCCAGGTGCGTGGACTAGGGGGCGGTCGGTCTGTCGAATTCGGTGCAGGGCGGCCTTCACACCCCGAGGAACTGGAGGGACCGATGGCGGTTGGATACGGTGGGAGTTCGAATCACGCAGTCATGGTGGAGCGGCTCATGTGACGGGAGCAGATCCTGTTGCTTGGTGGTGCGATGGTGGGAGGTGTAGCCCAATGATGAAACACTGGATTTAGGCCAGACAAGGAGGGGCAAGAGTAGTGGCAGCAAGAGGATAGAAAGTAAAAGAGGAAGAGAGAAGCGTAGCGATGAGTGGAAGGGGAAGATAGCAGGAGAGTGGAAGTGAGCAAGAGAGTGGGAGAAAGGGAAGGAGAGAGGGAAGGAGAGAGGGAAGGGAAATAAAGGAGGGAGGAACAAACATGACCCAAGAAGTGTAGATGGAGCAACCGATCCTGGACCGGACGCAGGCGAAAGGGCAGCTTTGACGCTATTCCCGTACCCATCCCGTGGTCTAGTCGTCGCCGCCAAGTCCGAGCTTCTCCTGAATGTCCTGAATCAAAGGCAACACCACCTTCTGTCCAACTGGAACCAGTGCCTCCTTGGCATATTTGTCTTTTTCCTGTAAAACAATCTTATCTACAGACGGGTCGTGACTGTTCAGTGCCTTCCTTAGAAGCCCTGCGCTTGGCCCTCTGGAGCAAAGCTTGCTCTCGTCAAGAGGTATCAGGTCGATGATATCTTTGTCGCCGGACTTGTGTTCATCGAGTTGACGGTAAAGCTTCACCCCATTAGGATCCATGAATTCGCAGAAGGCCAAGACCTCGATAGAGAATTCGGATGCTCCTCCTTGAATTTTGTTCAGGTCTTGTTTGAGGCCGTCAACCTCACTGTTCACCAACGGAGAACCCGTTAAGATAAGCACAGTGGTAGGACGTCCACTGGCCTGGAGTCGGAGTCGCTCATGGTAAGAAATCTCCCGCGACATGGTGAACCAAACACTGTTGAGCAGTTTTGGCTGCTTCTTTGTCTCTTTCAAAGCGTTGTCGTAGAGCCGTTGCAGCTCATTCGTGGAGATGTCGCGCTGATGATACCCATACCAAAAAGGCACCTTCTTTTCTCGCACTACATCCAGCAGTCGGATGTGTGGTTCCGAGTCTTGAGCGCAGGTCTCTTCGAGTCTTTTGATGTGCGCTTGGAGGCCCAAGCCTCGAAGGTTTATGGAGTCATCCACGGATAGGACTGCTTGGGTCCAGTTTCTGGTGTTGAATAGATCATCTAGTTCTTTGGCTTTTTCCTTGTCGGCAGTCGATAAATCGTCTGCGTTCGGATTACGCTGTCTCGTGAAGAAGAACTCCATGCTGCTGTCGTGTGCTTTACCCAGAGATAGAAGAAGCAGAGCAAGCAACTTGATGCCGTGCTTGGTAGGGCGGTGTAAGTTGGGCTTGTCATCGAGCCATATATGGATGTCCCGATGCAGGAGAGGCTGGAAAGCAGCTTGGCCAGCTGCCTCTTGAAATGTCTCGAGAAGTTTCAAGGTCGAGGGAGAAGCTTCGGATCTCGAATACGCCGGCGGGTTCTCGCTCCTGTCAATCTCCCCATAAGCGACCATTTTGACACCAACAGGAGGTCCCGATGAGGATTGGGGCGAAGGATCGAAGTCGGGCGGTCCCGATGGACCTTCCTTTGAGCAAGATCTGCCGCAGCAGAACATAGCGAACAGAGGTAGGAGTTAGATATTCCAACGAGTCCTGTCGTCTTCCTAAAGAAGGGAACAGAAGGGAGGCGACAGGGGCATCCTATACCCATTTTTTAGAGGAGGGGGCTATGAGCTTGTGGCTGGCTCTTCATCCAAGGCTCATTGCAAGGCAGATTCCCTCTGCTTTGTAAGCGTAGTATGGGACCATGCAGTGCATCGTCTCTGGTGTGGTTCGCGTACGAAGCGAGAGCAACAGGGGCCAGGAGTCGAAATCCCTCAGCACCCCTGCATCGCTGCCAATAAAGAGGGCATGCTGCATGGCGCCCATGCGGCCGCAAGCAGCCTTCATGGCGGTGTTTCTGGCCTCTACCATAGTGACTCCGGACCCAATCTCCAATACATCGCAGGCTACACCTCACCCTGTTGATCGTTAACGCTTTCATTTCTTGCTGCCACGTGTGAGCACCTAACATCTAATAAGCTGAGAATTGGTATTATGGACGTACGCCAACCAAGTCCAAACAAAGGTGCTAGGTCCTAGATCCGGCTCGCTTGTCTGGCAATCTTCGGGTTGGTTGTCGACTCAGTCCCATTCCATCGACCACCTTGCCAGAGTCAAGTCCTCAGTAAGTACAGGAGCGGGGATTCAATCAGAAGGGTTCCGGTATAGGACGCTCTAAACCCCAGCCAACATATCCTATTCTAGTACAAGTCGGATGCATCAAGGGTAAAATTCATACACAAATGTTGGCCAATCTCCGCCCATATCGCAACGGGAAGCCTCTAGTCTTCCATGTCCGATCTGGGCGCTACCTAGAGGGGGCCATTGCAGCCGCCGGGCCTGCACGATTTGATCAGCGGATAGCCCGCTCCATACCTGACGGTTCAAGCTAATCAGCCAGAATGCCAGGCCTAACGGTTCGGGGGGAAGCAAAGTACTATTGGTGGCTTGTGTCCGCAAACAAATGTCTGGCCTTGGCCTCCAGCACAGGGGGCGTATGCAGAATCATCCCGGCACGCCTCCAATACATATCCGGAGTATGCAATAACCATGACTGTGTGGCCTGGCGATGCATGATGGCGCTTGGAGGCCACAAGGGCATGTTGCCTTGCAGCAGAGGCCGAGTCTAGATCGCCGGCTGCGTGCTCGAAGCTGGGAATGGCGATAGCAATCTTTACCCGATCGATCTTAAGCGTCCTGGTCTTTGTTTGCCCCTCAGTTTCTCCTACCAAAGTGGTGAAGAGGTTTTTGATGGCTGGGATCATCTGTGAGCACGGTTTGTTGTCGCGTAGGACGGTTAAGGGGCGACTGAGACGAGCGTTGGCGAAGGCCAATCAAGGGCGACGAGTAGAAACAGCGGTGCTGATAACAGCATCCAGCCTGTCTATCGCGCTGGAACCTTGGCCAAGCTCGCATTCTACTGCCGCTCAATGAAGAGTGGTAAGGCAGCGAGCTGGCCTTCTAAACACAGCCTGCCCTCCAACAGACAAGCAGATAGCACGACCAATTGCTATCTGTTGCTTCGTGTCTTTTTGGGTATACTTCCTCTTTTTCTGGTGGGCAGCATTACGCTCTTATGACGAACCCGATTATGCAAGCGAATCCGAGCCGAACGAAAGTGAGACCGAACCAGAGCAGGTTCCCGACGGTGTAGTTTCACGGGTATCATCAGGATAGGGTGTTCACGGTGCGTCATTCGTTTCGGCTGCTAAGCATCGACTGTATGACAAGGACAACCAAAACACCTATGTTTGTTTTTTATGTTCGACGATGCTTCGGAATTCGGTTTCTTGGTATCGGGCTGGTATGCTGGCTTCGGCACACGATGCAAAGACGCCGCGTCAGCTCTGCGCATGCGCCATGGAGTCTACTCTACGACCTACGCTTCGTTCCTGTCGGCCTGAATGTACTGGCCACGCTGCTCCATGCGTTCGCTGTACTTTGTAAGCATCGACGAGTAGCACAGCCGCTGAAGGCTTGCCAGTTACTCCGTGTGAAGTTTCGCCTCGAGCTTCTATTTCTTTCAATCAGCCAGATCATTCTGTCACTCGCGGTCGTGGTCGTGTTAGGGAGTGAGATGGATTAGTACGTAATCACAATAGAGCGGGTCCCTACTGGCCGCCTTATACGTTACCTATGCACGCACAAAAGTACTAGATAACATAGTTGTGAAATTCCATTCACCTACTACTTAGATTGACTGGTAGTAACCGACTTTGGGTAAGCGTCCGATATGCCTGACTTGCTTCTGCTTTGATTAAACACCCTTACCAGACTGGTCTGCCTTGTGATATTTGACGCATTAACATGTGCCACGTCTTTAGCCGAACTGCATACCGCTGAGGGTCGTCCGAAGATCCTCCAGCATTCCCATCATCTTCTTCGCTTCGTCTGTTATGACTTCTCATACGCCTTCGTGATTCCCATTCCGGAGCATGAACCTGACAACACCACCAGAGCCGTGGCGGGCACTGCTTCACGCATACTAGTGGTCAGTCGTGAGGAGCAAGACATCCGCACCAGCTTCTTCGGTGTCTGTGCGTCACCCTGATCGGCTCGACGACGCTGCTCTCGGAAAAATCGATCGCCATCAGGGTTGTTCCATCCCTAAAATCGTTATCATTAACAACAATGACCTGGATGCAGGAAATGGCGGTCAGGAGGAAGAGGAAGCATTGTGCAGATCGGCTCGAGGGTTGTTCTCGGAAGCGTGGTCTGCTCTACAATCGTCTGCAGCCGGCGCAGATGGCGCAGAAGGAAGCTTCGGGGCATATGCCGAGCTGCGAACAAAGGAATAAACTCAATACATTTTGGTACCTTTATCACGTGCGATGTGAAATATGAAATACAAGTTGGCGCCCGTGCCTTAGAGGCCGCGTGCTTTCTACCGTCGTCCCCGTTGCCGCGTAGCCCGGGTTAAGGGGGTGGCTGCTGTCAGCCACGGGAGAAGGTGGCTACGCTACGTGGGGCGGGCTTCCAGTTCAATTGCAGTCAGTGCTCGAAACAGCAATAAATGCCATAATCAACTTATCCGACATAACGACGTAATTTAGGACGCAAGAAAAAGACAATTCTTCTATCGCGCTGGCAACGCGCCGCATAACGTACGCCGACGACCGACGACCAAGCCTTAGCCTATACATATTTGAGTAATAGATCTCCTTCCCTTTTCTCTCCACCTTCCTCTACCAAACAGCAAACCTCGAAACCCTGTCCTTCGCAACTTCAAGGACGGCGAAAACGATGGGAGACCAGCTGCTTCCCAGCACTGTGCCCTCTGCACAATTCACAGGTCCCGAAAGAAGACGCCAGACGAGTTGCGATGCAGCTAGGGCTACTCGTGCACGAAAGCCAGAAGATATTACGCAGATGAAGGCGACAATAGAGGGACTGCGTGATGAGATACGGAAGATGAGAACTGAAATCAGCGGTCTGACTCTGCTCATCATCAAGACCCCTAATCTGCGTTTCGCTGGTTCGGAGTCGATAGACCCTGCTTTAATCCCGTCTGCAGGTTTTCTAAACACGTACAATATGGGCGACCTATCCGGACCTCTGTCAGCCATGGCCCCGTACGATGAATCCAGCACTTTTCGGAGAAGGCGCGGAGTGTAGTGTACGATGGCCCGAGGACATCATCAGCGATAGAGCGAACTCTGCGGACAGTGATGCTGCGGCCTCTATGAAGCAGTCGCTTGACAGGCCATCTTTGCCTTCCAACAACAGTGTCGAGAGGCGAGCCTAGCCTTGTATGGAGAAGACAAACGACCGAGGTACAAATGGCAATGCTTTCGCGTACGGGAGAGAAACCTCACGGCCTTGACGGTAAAATTGCTGGTAAAATATAGAAAATAAAGGCTTACTACCTGTATTGAAGGCTGATTACGGTGACTGACCATTGCATGGAAGCTATTGATGTTCGGCTCACGTCCCAAAAGAGTATGAATATTGAAGGGAGGTGAAAGAAGCGGGTTGAGGGGATGGCGGGTCTCGTCAGCTACAGGAGAAAGCAGCTGCGCTACGTGGGGCGGGTTACTAGTCTTATTTTGTCCTCGCGAAACGCCCATCAATCAAGACGCATTATGGCCCCTTTCCCACCTTGTTTCTTGCCTTCATGGCGGCTGTCAAACAATCGAGAGTAATTCGACTGTTCTTTGGCGCCTGCACCGTGCAGCACAGGACTTCCTGCGGATCCCACCCTGCTCCTTTCCGTGTACAATCGTCCACTCCACGTTCGAAGCTTCAGCCTCCACTCCTGGACCAGCTCGGCACCGCCCACCACTTCTTCCCCGATGATAGTACCCAGCCACTGATCATACCGTTACAGCACCACATGGCTTTCCAAGACAGAATCAAGATTGGGAGAAACCAAATTTTCCATCTCGTCCCGCCGCATTTGAAGCAACGCTGTGCTTACTTCTTTACCGTGTGCCGCAGTAGCTATATACCGAGTTAAGTGGATGAATAGCCATCGACTGAACGTTTTCCTTTATAAAGGCAAAACGTCCAGTCGAGGCTCTTCGTACCATCATTGGTGCTGCACAGAGGTAGGTCGACAGTATATCTCTCTTCCCACGGTAGTTCCTGTTCCGTCTCGACTTCTTCATAATACCCTTTGCCTTTATTGTAATATAATATCGCGGTCTTGATTCTATTTCCTTCCTGTCGGAATAGCTTATCAAGGCTAGTAACCATTGTGGCGTCGTCTCTTTTGAAGGATTCCCAGATGTTCAAAGCGATCTTCGATGCTTTAGGATAATACAAGCCGAGCTTCTGATCAAACCGTTCCGCGGGAAGAAGACTTTCGAGCAGCTCTTTAGAAGTTAGATCGCCGGACCAGTCCATGGACATTACCGCAAGTTCGTGTGGGCCATCAACCCCGTTCATCCTATCAGTAAGGCCGAAACCTAAAAAGACAGGGTTTGCACCTAGTTCGACAGCCTTGCTAAGCCAATCGTTGCTGGCAAATTTCTCTTTTAACACCTGGTTCAACAGCTCTGGTCGCGAGTGATGCTAGTTGTTAAGTCAGACATTGTGAATGCAAGGAGACATAGAAGTTATGTTCTAGTACATACTGTATCAACCTGAAAGATGGGGTACTATATATACATTTCGTAATGCTCTAATATACTTGCTTTAAGTTCTAGAAAGGAGCTGTTCTACTTCTGGCTCCAATTTCGTTCGTGTTGATTATAAGTGGTGGTGCGGGTTCGAATAAACACTTGCTAGCTTGCCGATGACTACAACACAGGTGGAGCGGCCAGGGTCAGGAGTAACATGAGCAGGAAACGAAGCAGGCCAATCGCGAAAGCTATTATCGTACACACACACACAATTTATTAACGCCCGGGCGGCGGAGCCGAAAGGGCAACTAACGCTAGTCTATTGTACGGTACCCTATCTAGGAAAGTACTGACGGAAAAGGAGCGACATGAGCCGAATCTGGAGTATGTAAGGGCTTCGGGTGACAAGGAAACGACTCAGGAATGCAGACCTGTCGGCCCTACTGTTGGAGTGCAACGTCGGAAGAGTAACAATGGCGCACTAGAGCACTAGCGCAGCCAGCGGGCCAGGTCTAGAAACTTCACTTTCGGGTCCCTCCAATTCTTAAGGGATGGTGGGGGGCCGAAACAACCATTCTGGTCCGCACGACCGTAGTCTCCAATTTCATCCTTTTCGACGTGGTGCGCCGATTCGAATGGAGCGAGAATCATCCAGCAATATACAGTACTGCTTGCTTCTGCACCAGCTCGAGTACACCCACGGGCTGTTTCCGGTCCTGACTACTGTTGGCCCCTGCTGCTGTAGGGGCGCAGGGTCGGGCGCAATTGTTTGCAACATAAGCACCGAGTCAATTCGCGACCCCTCGCCTATTAGGGCCAACTGCACAACCTCCCCGGACCGCGCAAGAACCTCTCCTCGTCAAGACACGCCAAAGAGAAGTTGGGCCCGAAATCCATCTTGCCAACATGGGTTCTGGAACCGGATCAGCAGCTCCCCTGGCGACGCTCGCCCAACTCGAGCTCATCATGTCATCCCCATTTCACTCCCGCAAGCCAAGCGTGACTACAGTATATCTACCATTACGCAGGACGCTATTGTAGCTCCATGGACACTCCACGAATATGCTCCAAGAGGGTCCAGCAAATTGCCCGAACCGTGTTAGGTAGCTAGGCCTCCGTCATGGCCCACACCAAGGCGCAGAAAGACAAGGTTCGCAAGAGAGGCTTGTCGCTGCAGAACAAGACACAAGACCTCGGGCCATTATGTAGCGATCTCATGATTGAGGCCTACTCTCTCGCCACTGTGTACAATTACCCCTATCTGAGCTACACTAGGCATTCAACTCCAGCCCAACGACGCCACCTATGATTATGCCGTAAACAATCCCCATATAGCCTTCCGCAGCTAAACATGCCCTCGAGATACTTGGCTGCTAGGACCGCATCTCTCCACGCACATCAGACAGTCTGGTGGGCCATTGCCTGCAGAACTGTAGTCCCATTATTGTCCGATGACTCTAGCAGTGATGTTGCATTCCCTCTTCCACCTCCGGCACCTCTCTCGACTGATACACCTCTGCGAAGACCGTGCCTGTCTCCTTCGTACCGAATACACTCCAACCTTATTAGTGCTTCGCGCGCAGCTGTGCGAACAACACCCTGCAAGCAAGCAGAAGACTTTGACTTGTGGAAGAAGGGATGCTTTGAGACGTCAGTCGGCGACGTTCATATGGTATGCTGTGGTCTCTTACAATCATCGGCGGCAGCTGTCCGGAGTATAGCATATCCAGGAAATCCGCAGCGTCGTAGGACCAGTAAAACCCCTTGCGAACTAAACCCGTCATGATCTGTTCCACATACGAGACCATAAACCGATGCATTTCTCGTCGGCGACTGAGGTCTGTCGATAGTCTTCCACTTAGGTCGAGGGCTATTGTTCCATCATTAGGTCAACTCATCGATGTGTGTGTATACTGGTCTGTTACTTAGTTTCACCGTCCCATTAGACGCAACACGTACATCCGCTGCGCGGGCGTCCGTAGGCAGGGACATAAGATACATGATGGCGGATACGATCTGTTGCCACCAGGTCAGTATCTAGAAGTCTCGCCCAGCCCCAGGATATATACCTGCATCATAATACTCGCAACCTCTACCTCGGATCGAAGTGGGGCGATGGCAAAGAGGTCCAAGTCCAAGTGTTCATGGACCACTGATGTGGTACGACCGCTGCAGTAGATCCCTAGGAGCTGTGCAATACTGGGATGGCTGATCTCGGAGAGGACCCCCAACTCCGAGACCGTGAATTGGGGGGCCTGTCGGACTTGGACGACGTGCCCGCTACCCGACCGGTGCATTCCAAGCCAACCGCTGCCGTTGGTGCCTAGGTGGCGATAGTGGGTATGCGCAGTTTGGCCGATATAGAGCGGGGGCTTTGCCCGGACCGTCACGAGGTTGCGATCACGGCAGAAGTCTGGCATGCGCTTGAGAGACATGATTTTCATCAGGCACCATTTCTTTGGGCTTTACACTATGGAGCTTATATACATTGCTCAGATGGGTGCTGGGACTAAGTGCCATTTGGATACAGCTGGCGCCGCAAATGTCGCCTGAGGTAAAGGCAACATGCGACGCGAACCGTTCTGTGAAGTCTGGAAACATCGTAGTGGCGTTTTGAGACGAAATAGTACAATACGGTACTCCAGCCTGTCAATAACGAGTTGGCTTTTGCGAAGCTAGCGGAAAGTGCTTCTTCGTAGCCCGGTTAAACAAATCTTGCTGTGAGTAGGCCTTTCTGGCACGGGAAGGTACGATACATAAGCCACGGTAGGATAGATGTGGTCCTAGGGATAGAGAGAGTTGCTGACGCCGCCGCCACTCAACAGGGTGAAAGCCAGCGAACAGCAGCAGACTCGGAAAGTATGGACACTATAGAGGCGCTGGTGCTTTCACGTGGCAAGTCACTCGTTCCCGTGAGTTTCGTCACGCTACGTACTATATCATAGAAACCAGAAGCGTTCGTAGTCCCTCACATCAGCCCCAAATGCTTCGCTTCCGCTCCTTGTATCTTCTTTCGCACCCTACTTCATCTACCTCCTCAGTCCCAGTAGGCTACATATCCTCATTCTATCCTCTTCGAAGTGCACAGAGCGGGCATTGCGTCAGTCACCACAGGTTCGACACTCAACAAGCCAGGTTCCCACTTCCACTCACCCCTACGCCAGGTATCCATCAACATACCGAGGCTCAGAGCTCGACTCCAATGATTAACGGTACGATTGCTGTGGTCGATCTCACAGTCGACGTACTTAACTGTCGCCAATGTCGCAACGTTATCTCGAGCCATGCTGAGACGGCCGAGTTCTGCTATGTTTTGGAGCATTGCCGATGTGTACGTCTTGTTCTCCCACATTGAACTGCGCTGACGAGCGACAGGTGCTTTGCTCCGCGTGTCAAGTGTACCGTTGTCCGCAGGCCTCTCATGATCAGTTCTATGGGCGACAAAGCCCCCTTAAGACATTCCGTCTCGGGACATGTGAGATATGTTGGCAGTGGATGAAGGTTCCGGATAGGTTGCCATGTGGTAAGTGAAATGGTCTCATGTTGGACTGGGCTAACTTTCGGAAGGACACACGTTTTGCTCCAGATGCGTGAGACTGCATCGTATTTGCTCAGTTGCGTGCCCAACATGCCGGACTGAGTGGCGCGATCTGCAACTTCGACGGTCTGATCGCACTTGTCGCATGTGGAATATCGGAATGGAGACAACGGCGGAACGAAAGGTTAGGACTGGAGAAAAGCCAATAAACCGGTAGGGTTTATACCTGGGAGGCCACTCTCGTTCGGACGGCAACGAAGGCTCAATAACAACATGGGTGCTGGGCAGTGACACAGCCACTTTTGTCCATGTGGCTAGTATGCTTAGCCACCCCCTAGACTCGGTGTAAATGCCTGAATGAATTCGCTGCCTGTTCATTCTTCACTCAACCTGGATACTGCTGAGAATGAATGTTGCCTTTTTCGAGCTTATGTCTCGGAACAAATTCTGCTTGTGAAGCTTTCTCGGCTTTTACATGATTAACTGCTGTCCAATCTACCAGCTCTAGGTTGCGGACAGTGGGACTGTACAGTCAATGAAGGCTTGATGGTTCAGCTAAAGACCCCTCGTTATGGTCGACTCAAGAGCTTCTGGATCGCTTTGATTGATCCTGTCGAAGACTTATCCGATCAGTGTGGGTTTGGTTACCGATTGCCTTATCCTATTTTATTCCCCAAGCTAATATTTCTGCCTGGTGCAACCCCGAAGTTAATCCTATCCCACCGATCAGGTTGTATACCGAATTCCTCCTTTCAGCCGTACCACCTAAAACGGTGGAAGCTACCAGCCTTACCGTCCTAGATTTTGACCCCTATGCCCGGATTCTCTAGCATCTCGACGATCTGATCTATTGCGATCTCGAGTGCCTTTCCACTCATATAGTCAAACCCGCTGAACGCTCGTGTGTGCTCGTCCCAAAAGATCTGAACAGGGTATCCCTCTCCGGCTGGTCGCACCGCAAGGGAGAGGCATGACAGTTTTGGGCCCTTCCGGAAAGGCAGGCCTGTAGCGGTGGGATAGAGAGATAAGGCCATACCGATCCCCAATGCGTATTTATCACCTCCATCTACTTCATATTTAACAACGCACTGTTTCCTCCAATATAGATTCCAATATCTACATAGTGGGATTGGCGCAATTCGCGTACCATCTCTCCCTTCTCCCAACTTGTGTTTATCGGTCGGTACCCTACCTATTGAACCTTGTACGTTGTTTTCTCGAAGTCGTAGTCAAGTATCTCAAAGACATGAAACTTCAGAGAGCGAATCCCACTCTTTTTCAAGCATGTATCTCGGCCCTTTCTTTCATCCCAGAAATCATATAGGAGTGAGTCGTCCGTGCGCTGCACCTCTTCTTCGCCCGTCCATTCTGTTTGGCCACCGGCCTCGATTTCTATTTCGAAAAGATACACTTGCCTAGGCTCTTTGGTAGTCGTACGGTGAGCAATGCTAACGGTCTCTTTAGGCATGTGCGGAATCACCACGTCGATAAGGACAAAGATGATCCCCTCCTTCGCGACATCCTCTCACAAAGGCTTCTGCAATGAATCTTCTAAGCTGTTCCATTGATGAATCTATAGTATCTCGCTCTCCTAAAAGTAACGAAAACGCAGGATGTGTCTTCGTAAGGGAATATCTAGATCTGCATGGCCCTCTATGCGCTTCGCATGCTTTACCTGCTCTTATCCTCCGCCAAAATTGGCGACGCTGTCTGCTGTAGTACTAGCTCTTCCACGATCCCCATCGACCTCTGAAGTAGGATAAGTGCTTTATGTATATTTGCAAGTAGCCTGTAGAGATTTCTAGCTTCGGAGGACAATCGCTCCTCTGGGGTGAATCTCGACGTGCTGGATAAATCCTCGTTATCGGTCGAGGGGCTGGGCTGCTCTGGTATAGCGAAGCTGCTCTTGTCTGAGGCTGAGTCATCGATAAAATCCTTGAGGCTACCTGGGCTGTCTAGTACATCACTAGAGCGATGACTGTTGGTCCCTAAATCAATTAGCTAATGAAAAGCCATCTTTTGCTTAGCCATCGACTTATCTATGTCGTCGTCTTCCGCTTCCGAATCATCAAGGAATGTGTTGCAGTGAGCTGACATTGCCGTGGCTGTCCTTCTAGATATGCTGCCTATATATGCAAATTTCGTTTGAAAAGATATTTTAGGTAAGTAACAAAAAGCTCAGTTTCAATACGAAGGTTGATAGGAAGGAGAGGCGGAGTGACGGAAGCCTTGTGTAGTTCTACTATACTACAATCAATACTTTCCTGGACATATATACTGAAGTCGACTGTATGTACGGCCAAAATGAAAGCCCAGTGTCATCAATCGTTCAGCTTCTTGCTCTTTTCGCTTTTTAGCCGCTTACATTGTAGAAAGATTGATACTGTAGGCATCACGAACATGAAGCGGTGATTCACTCAGGGGCTGTAACCTTGTTCCAGAAGAGACGGATCCTACATTCGCACCGGTTGCCTTTTGCATAGATACAGGATTGTAAGATGCATAAGCTACAGTAGGGCAGATATAGACCTCAGGATGTGGAGAGTTGCTGATCCGTCGTTCATAGCAGCAGAACCGGGACGGACGATAACACTACACAGGCGCCGGTTCTTCAGAGGTCACATCTTTGCTGCTATACAAGAGTCGCTGTACACCGCCGCCGAAGTATTCTCACGGTATCATAAAATGCCGCCTCGACGTTTCTACCTTCCTTTGCCGAAGTCTCGACAAATCCGCAGCCCAGCTCGAGCGCCGGAGCATTGCTTCAGTAAAACCTTCGTAAAAACCTTCGTAGATACTAGGGCAAAGACAAAACGCAGTGTCAAACGACTTGCAACCGTCGCAGCCTGCCACCCCATCTCCGGTGATTGCGATGCAACGGCTGGGTTTTCGGCATTAGCTTCGCTTCCGAAGTCGATAGAGAGTTTGGAATCGAAGAGGACATAACACAAGGAATTCGTCATAGATTCGCGGGCGCACTGCTGTACTGTCGTTTGGAGGTGTCACTGCCAAGCTTAAATCTTTCTGCGGTGCTGGCGCCTCGAAGGCCACCCTGGCGTGACTAATGGTTCGCTTGGCTTTGCGCCGGAGAGGTTTGCATGACTGCTGTTGAGTTCTGACGGGATTGATGTCTTCCGCACTTATGCATACACCAGGTGCTGTATTGGCTTCTGGGTGTCTCAGGGACGTAGTGCGGGATGTGAAGGACACCGGGAAACCGGTGTCAAAATCCCGGTGCGCGGCCTTATTGACACTAATTGGTGCGGAAGGCATCATGTCGCACAATAGAGAACAATCGATGGCACATCAGAGGCCGCATTGAGCAGGTAAATAGTGGCAATGCACTGATTTACGAAGCAAAGAAGCAAAAGCGAACGATCCTATTGTTTGGGAGGCCGAAACAACCATTTTAGTCCACCCGACCGTAGTCTCCAACTGTACCGTGTCCGGCGTGGTGCGCTGATTCTGAATGGAACCAGAATTATCCACGGCCGCCGCTCCAAATGATGAAAGCCAGCGAAGGGCAGTAAACCCGAGGCCGATGGGGACACGCCAAACAGGCGCCGGTACTGCCGTGCCCCCATTTTGGCCGTGGCGCATTTGCTGGCTCACTTGGACGCACCTTTGGGTCCCTCCCACCGAGTAGTGGGTGGAAAAGTGCCACTCTGACTGGTTCCTATGACCACACTGTCTGGACTTTCCGCAGCCCAGGGAGGTTGTCCTAAATGGAGCGGTGTCGCAAACCTGTGACGGTACGTTCTAGGGGTCTTGGTCCACCAGCCGGGCCAGAGTCTTGCTCTGCCATTCTGGTAGACGCCAATTATGGTGTGCGCCAATACGACTTTTCGGCCTGCTTAGAACCAACTGCGGTCCTTCCGAACTTAGATGCAATCTTCTAGATGCTGGTTTTCTAAGTGCATATAGTACTTGTTCTTCTTTGTTGCCAACTCGACAATGAAAGCAGGGGATTTTTGCACAAAATCATCGGCGATCTCGTCCTTCTGCTCCGAACATGCTGATACACAATGGGTGTAAAGGACCTGAAAGCATCGCGCCAATGATGGGTTCACGGACAGCACACCCGCAATGGCCTTCATGTTGAAGGTATTGCACGCTTCCTGGGTGAGCCTCAGAATCTCCTGGGCTCTGCGCTGTGAAATTGCCGCTCCCTTGCATAGAAGCAAGGCGGCAAAGTCCGGGGCTCCATGACGAGGCGACAAGGCCCATTCCAGCGTCGTTTGGCCATCCGACGTAGGTGTGTCGATCTCAAGGACGTCACTCTCTAGGAGCAGTTCAGCTTCCCAGAAGCGCCTTTGGCAAGCTAGGGCGAAGAGAGTCTTACATCGAAGGGTCCAACCACGAACCCCCAAAACAAATATTGCCCGACGCGCCTCATCCCTTGGCCAGACTTCATCGACCAGCAAAGGACGGTGTTCGGCAACCTTTATTCACTATGCCCGACCGAAACTAGAGCTTTCGAGAGTCTGGCGTTTTTGCACGGGCTTGGAGAAAGGATAGCACGAAAACGGATTGCCAACGAAAAAGATCTCGAATACTTTCAGCACATCAGTGTGGAGGATCCCGTACGATCGATTGTCGAGCATCTCGTATCTGTCGCCGAGGTCAGGGCGGCTTTTGCTCTTGGGGATGGTATCGTGTTTGAGAATCACCCGAATGCTATTAGCGACATCTCCGAAGAGGTCGTTGACCGCCTTGCCACACCACAACGGCCACGCACCCCCGACCAACCTCGATTCGAACGCCTTCGACTCCGGCCCGATCAAATCTGCATTTACAGGCAGGAGGGCGAGACTTCGACACAGCGCACAATGCTGTACATCAACGAGTACAAAGCGCCTCACAAGATCACTCCCCAGCATCTCCGCGTAGGGCTTCGCTCGATGGATATATACAAAGAGGTCGTGAATCGGGCCACGATCCCAACCGCAGCGGACCCCGAGGCTCTGTTCCAATACCATTCGGAACGGCTCGTCGCGGCTGCCATAACGCAGACGTTCCACTACATGATTGAGGGTGGATTGGAGTACGGCCTGGTCACCACTGGGGAGGCGATTGTTTTTTTGAAAGTGGACTGGTCCGACCCTACGACCCTATTGTACCATCTCGCCGAACCGCGGGCGGAGGTAGTCGCGCACCCGCGTGATGCGCGTTATTGTACGGCGGTCAGCCAGATGCTTGCTTTCAGTCTGCTAGCGCTGGACTACTCCCAAGGTAGACGGTATCATCGCCAGGACGAGCGTGAAGCGGTCATGTCCAGTCTAAAGACCTGGTCAGAAGATGTCGAGACCATACTCAAGACGATACCAGTCGATCAGCGGAAGGCACCATCGAGCTCGCCCGCCTATGAGCCTGACCCATACAGCGATGTTGACCGATCGCCATGTATTTCGCGGAAGAGGAAACCAAGGAAACCGCCCGGGAATGTGATGAGGATTGGTGTGCCAGCGCATTCGCCGGAGTCATCCGACGATGAGAGCACGAGGCGAATGCAGGAGACGCCCACGCCGCTTGAGCCAAGACGCAGCGGACGGATTCAAGCGGCCCAGCGGGCCTTGCCCAATCACACGCGGAAAGAGGGTCACGATGCCTACCGCAGTCGCCAGCAAAACGATAGATACTGTACGGAGGAATGTCTGCGCGGTTTGACGCTACAGACGAAGACGCGGCTTGATGAGAATTGCCCCAATGTTGCTGCTCATCGACACGATGGGGATGGTCTCCACCACCGCATTAGCCATGCCAGATTTGTGACACTGCTCCGCGACCAACTCAAGCGCACTCTTGACGACGGGATCGAGAGCCTCGACAAGGGAGGTGCTCGTGGAGTCCTCTTCAAGGTGACTCTTCTTGCATATGGGTACACCTTTATTGGCAAGGGCACGGTGCCGGCATTCATCGAGGATCTCGAACACGAAGCAAAGGTCTACCAAGCCCTGCAGCCATTGCAGGGTAGAGTCACGCCGATCTTTCTCGGGGCAATCGACCTACGTACAATATCACGCACTTACTACTACGACTTCCGCGTCCGAGTTCAATACATGATGTTTCTGTCTTGGGGTGGTGCTAGCTTGGACTCGGTGCGCACTGCAGGCGACGATGGCGATCTAAGCCGTCAATTAATCCACGCAATCCGTGCCCTGCACACTTGTGGGGTTGCACACAAGGATCTCCGGTCGCCTAATGTGCTGATCAATCAAGAGACTAGACAAATTAGGATATGCGATTTCGAGAGGGCCGTTTTGATGGAGCGTCCTCGGCCCCCTCTTGGGTCGGTGGTGCCAAATAAGAGAAGGCTCCCGACGAGAAACAGCGGGGTTGGAAAGATGGGCCGTGAGTTGCCTTATAAACGGCAGATGCGCGAGGATTTGAACGCAATCAACATGATATGCTTGCGACAGGTATAAGTACGAAGATATCACAAGCGGCAGCTTTGTCTGGTTATCTTGCAGCATATTTTCAGGTTCAATTCATTGGCAAACGCTCTAAACGCTAACTGCTATCCCTTCTGCTCCCGTGACTCCCTGGTCCTAGTCTCCACGAGGATTCTGGTGTGAAGAATTAAGAATTAGTGTGCGACGTACAGCCATTTCCTATTCAAATCGAGATGACTTGGAGAACATCGCTAGGATGGATGGTAAGAAATTCATTCCCACGGATTCCTCCAGGTAGCTGTCCTCGGTATCTACAGACTCGAAGTTAATTAGTTCGCTTTCTGTACTTCAATACAAGCATAGACAGAGATGCCGCTTGTGATACCTTCCGTATCAACATGTGCCACGTCTTCACCCGAACTGCATGCCGCTGAGACTCGTCCGAAGGTCCTCCAGCATTCCCACCATCTTCTTTGCCAATGTGTCCCGCTGCAACTTGCGTCTATAGTCCTTGTAGTAGTCTGGCGCGTGACTCGCCCCATTCTGCACATATCCTCTTGGACGGCCTGCCTGCGACAGCTTTGCACCGTTTCCCACCATTCTGGGAGAGCATTGTCGTGGTTGTGCCGTCATAATCGGCGCCAAGGGCCTTCTAGCCGCCACCCGGCCGTTCCAACGTACAGCTCTCTGCAGCGACGCATCCATCGCGCCGTGGTCGGGGTATCTTGTGGGTGCTGGCCGGGCCCCTGCATTCGTCGCCGCGGTTGGTGCAGCGTTCGTCGTGGAGCTAGGCTCGGTGCGGGCGGGCTGCCGCTCCACCGTCGGTTGGGAATCTGGAGTGCCTGCTGTATGATGAGCGTCGACGGTCAGTCGACTATGTAGTCAATAGACGAGAATCATGCTTACCTTGCGGCCTTCGCGGCGAAGGCAGCTGCCTCGGATCCTTCTGTCTCATGGGACTGTTGGGAATGACAGTCCCGCCATCCTCGTCGGGGATGACGTCGTAGACAGACAGAAGCTCCGCCGCGGCAGCGGGAACTGCTGCAACATACTCGGGATCGGTTTCGTACTCGGCATCCGCGTCGCTGTCTATGCCAGCAACGGCATTCGCGTCATCGCTGGCGTCCGCCTGGGCCTCGAAATGGATGGCTTCGACTTGGCCGCTCGATCGCGTCGCCCGGCCGTGGCTCGGTCTCGCATGGCACACGGCTGATCGTTAAAACTGCGGCTGTTAGTAACAGAGCTGGATACACTCGACGGAACGGTAACCGGGACATGGGGACGGACAATTCTGTTGAGATCCGGCACGCGCTGCCCGCGTGGGACGCGCATCGCCGTCTCCATCCGCTCGTGCGTCGGGTTCCAGTACGCAAGCGCGCTGAAGACGTCGCAGTACGCCGGTCTTGTGAACCTTGCCTTTCCGCCTTCTGGTGTGGGCCATGACAGAGGCCTAGCTACCTAAGACGGTTCGGGCAACTTGCTGGACCCTCTTGGGGCATCTTTCTGAGAGTGTCCATTGAGCTACAATAGCGTCTTGCGGAACGGTCGGTATAGCAAGCTGCTTGGTTTGCGGGTATGAAATGTTGGTGACAATGACGAGCTCGAGTTGAGCGGAATGACCTCGTCAGGGCACTTGCTGATCCGGTTCCAGAACCCATGTTGGCAAGATGGATTTCGGGCCCAGCTTCTCTTCGGCGTGTCTTGGCGAGGAGAAGTTCTGGCGCGGTCTGGGGAGGTCGTAATTACAGTAGGCCTAGTGGCGCGGGGTCGCGAATTGACTCGGTGCTTATGTTGCCCACTATTGCGCTAGTGCGCCATTGCTACTCTTCCGACCCTGCACTCCAACAGTAGGGCCAACAGGTCTGCAGGCAACTAGGAAGTCAAAGACCGGAAACAGCACACGAGGATCTTCGAGCTCTCGACGGATGCGGCGATAGAGAATACGCTGCTGAATGATTCAGGCTCCGAGGCGACCGAGCTCTACCAGAACGGTACAAGCGGAGCAGGGGAACATCAGGCTCTGGCCCTGCGCATAAGAACAGGTATGGGTATGGGCTGCATCACAAGCTGTCCGTCCGGCATCGATTCCGTCTCTCAATGCCACTTGCGTGCGGTTCCCATTCTGCTTCACAGTAAGGGCCAACAGAATTCAGGACCGAAAACAGCCCGTGAGACTCTTCGACCTTAGGCAGCAAATGACAGTACAGTATGTTACTGGATGATTCTGGCTCCATTCAGGATCGGCGCATTTCGAAAAGGGACCATGGGAGACTACGGTGGTGCGAACCAGAATCGTAGTTTGGCCTCCCAGTATCCTTTCTACATACTACTCCGTATCCTCTCTGCCTGACGCCTCAGTATCATTCACCAACTCCAAGCACCTATACAAAGGACGAAGAAGGGTACGTATGGCTTCCCGGTAGTGAGGACACGACTTGGGGTGAGCTTCCGTACTAATCTTGGCAGCAGTCACTTGATGGCATGGACAGCCTTTTCGACTTCTCGAGATGGGAAACCGGTTTTGATCGCAATAGCCCAGTATGTACATATTGTTGCAATAACACCATACAATCGGATTGTTTCGACCTAGAGTTCCCCACTCACCCCTACCATAGAAACCTCTCCTATGCTTCCTTGTACCCAGCTGGATACCGAAACGAAGCAATGGTATAAAGTCTGTTACCAATGTTTGTTGAAGATTTGTCTGGTTATGCACTAAGTCCAGCGGATGTTATTGCGATGTTATTTTGGGGGATAAAAATATAGAGTGGCTTTGTAAGAGATCTTGCGCTTAGCATACGGAAAAGAAATATACAGTCCTGCATACAGTAAAGGTCGTATAAATGCATGTCTAATACGATGGTTCATTGAATTGCTAGTCTATTTTTGTGAAACAGGCGCCCTCTGATATGTGAATAGGTAGTGATACTTGGATGCATCAAACTGCTTTCGAAACGAATCGTGGCCTCCTCCTTGGGTTCTGATGAGGCAGCCAGAATTGCAGTTGGGCAGTCCACAGGGCTTTAATGAAGAAGTACGCAAATCATGCAAGTTCTAACGGCGGCATATGTACCATACGTTGAGAGACAATTGGCATTAGAGAGCGACTGTACACAGCCCAGAGGGAGAACCTTTATTTTATTCTAGTTCAATTCATTATTATTCCATTGCTGAGAAGGGAGGTGGATGAAGAGGCGGCGGACGTCCGACGCGACAATGGAGGACCGTGCAGAGATGGAGATCGTGGTGGACGCGCCAAACTCTATCGCGACGTCGGTCAAACGATCGAAGCGGGCGAAGCCCAGCGCTAAAGCACGAGAAGCCCTACTCTCGAATGAAAGCGACAATGGACCGGAGACAAGCCCGAGCAACAACTTGTCCATCAACCCGGAGGTGCTGCAGCGCATCTACGAGCTCGTGGCCAACTCTCGTAACGAGGTCCGAGACCTGAAAGAGATCATCAACAACCAGCAGGCAATCATCCAGCAGCTCACCGCCGAGCTTCAAAATGTCACCCAGCAGTTGGAAGAACTCGGGAACAGCGCGGCCCTCGCCGGCAGCGCCCAGACGAGCCCGCAGGCCTCCTACGCGCAGGTCGCACGCGCGCCCCCGACGAGCCAGCCGAGCAACGTACGCACACTTACCTCGATGAACACGACGCCTTCCACGTTTACCGACACCTTGTACTGCACTATCGACACATCCCGGATGGAGGACGAGAAACGAGCCAGCGTGACCGCCGGAACGGTTCGAGCTGCCATCGAGAAGGAGATGCGAGCGACGGGAGAACAGAAGGACTGGCGATGCCGCGCCGTAACCATGGACCCTAGGAAGCCCCAGCGCATCAAGATCGTCTGCCGAGATGAGACCGAGCACCGACTAGTCAAGCAAGCCGCCGAGAAGACGAGCGTGTCTGGAGCTCGTGTCCTGCGAGACGAATTGTACCCGATCAAGGTTGACAGCGTCAGGCGCACAGCGGTCCTGGACGAGAACGACAACATACGAGACGGAGCTGCCGAGGCATTTGGACAAGAGAACGAGACGACAGTCGCTAAGGTGGCATGGCTGAGCCGAAAAGACAACGGGAAGGCATACGGCTCCATGGTCGTTTACCTGACGAAGGCGGCCGAGGCGCGGAAGTTCCTCGAGGAGGGCTTCTTCTACGCCGGAGGCGAGTCGGGCTACACGAGGGTATTCGAGCGACGAGAGCGGCCGGAGCAGTGCTACAACTGCCAGCAGGTGGGACACAAGGCATTCCAGTGCAAGAACACCCAGACCTGCGGACGATGCGCGAAGCAGGGGCATAGCCACCAGGGCTGCGAGGCAACCGTTCTAAAGTGCGTCCCGTGCGGAGGGACCACACGAGTCGTTTAGTCGACACTGTCCGAAGCTATACCCATCGAACCATGACTAAACCGTTCCGTATTATTCAAAACAACGTGAGGAAGCAAGGACCCGTACACGACAGTCTCCTCAACGATGAAGAGGTACAGCATGCGACAGTGATCTCGATTCAAGAGCCGCACGCGAGGATGGTTCAAGGGAAGCTTCTGACGACACCGATGGGACACCATAGGTGGGTCAAGATGGTTCCATCAGTTCGGAGAGAAGGGAGGTGGCCGATCCGGAGCATGCTCTGGGTCAGCAAGGAGGTGGAAGCGGAACAGGTCCCGATTGAGTCCCCAGACATCACCGCGGCAGTCGTGCGGCTGCCGGAACATGCGATCTTGGTGGCGTCCGTATACGTCCCTGTGGAGGACCCCCCGGCGCTCCAAGAAGCGTGCAGAAAGCTGCGCACCGCTATCGAAGTAGTGAGAAGGAGGACCGGAACAGCAGTAGAGGTGGTTATCACAGCGACGAATCGACTGCTACGGGGGCGCGATCGCCTTTGTCGACGACTTTACAGCTTGGGTCACAGGCCCTACGGCGCAGAGCAATCGGGAAGGGATAGAAACCATCATCGCCGACGCCCTCGCATGGGAAAGAAGGAGCGGTGCGACGTTCGAAGCGGACAAGACAGCCATCATTCACTTTGCGCGTAAGCCGTATAAAGCCGACCCGACACCCTTTACCATTAAAGGACGCGAGGTGCGGCCCAGGGATCACGTTAAGATCCTCGGGGTCATTATGGACACGAAGCTCAAATATAGGCAACACATCGCCGAAGCAGCGGCTAAAGGACTAGAGGCCGTGCTGGAACTACGACGGCTTAAGGGCCTCTCCCCTGCCACGGCGCGACAGCTGTTCACGGCTACGGTAGCACCGGTGGTGGACTACGCATCGAACGTCTGGATGCACGAGTGCAGGTACAGAGCAGCGGCGCCAGTCAACCGAATCCAGAAAATAGGGGCGCAGGCAATCGTGGGAACCTTCATGACAGTGGCTACGACCGTAGCGGAAGCAGAGGCCCACATTGCCGCAGCCCAAGACCGGTTTTGGCGGAGAGCGATCAGAATGTGGACGGACATCCACACCCTCCCAACGACCAACCCCCTTCGCAGTGGCACAGCTCGGATACGGAAGTTCCGGAGATATCACCGATCGCCATTCTACCAAGTAGCGGACATACTGAAAGACATACCGATGGAAGAGCTAGAAACCATCGAACCATTCGCACTAGCCCCGTGGGAGAGCCGAACAAGGACGATCGTGGACGAGTCGGACGCGGAATCTGAGGTCGAGCGTACCGACTGGGCCGTGCGCATTGCGGTCAGCAGCTCGGCCAAGAACGGTCTGGTAGGCTTTGGAGCAGCCATCGAAATACAGAGATCGATTCGAGGGGACCGCCTGCACTTGGCCCGCGCCGTGACACTCGGTGCGAGAACCGAGCAGAACCCGTACACGGGAGAGCTAGCCGCTATGGCAGACACACTGCGTTCGCTGCCGAAGTTACGGTACCGCAACATCCTCCTTGTGACGAGGAACAAGGCAGCGGCCCTCACGCTGAAGAAACCACGCCAACAGTCTGGGCAACGACACATCCGTCAAGCCTATCAGGCCATTTCGAGCCTGCGGAGGGAAGGAAATAACGTAACGATCGCCTGGCTGCCGACATTTGAGGAAGACAGGCTTATGGACCGGGCGAAAAAGGAAGCGAAGACCACGTTGCCATCGAGCGAGTGAGGTATCAAATTGAACAACAACATCAATTACAAGACAATAATACTGTGTACCGCTTCATTAATAAATATTTATACTGTCTTCCAAATTATTGTAGTTGGTGGTCTTAGTTGCATTCTACCCAAGTCGTTTGACCTAGCTCCGTATCCCACGATCGCAGCTTCGCACGTAATCGATATTCTTCAACGATCAAATAAAGTTAAGCAGAAAATTGTTAATTAATACCATTGTTCATTTCGCCATCCACAATGGAATCAAGTTGGAGTGCAAATTTTAATTTTTGAAACACCTTGTCACCATTCAGTACCCTGGAATATTGGCTTCCATGCCTGTGTTTTATCCATCAGGATCTGCTAAACTCGTCCACCAACTTACTAAGCACAGTTGCATTCAAGTATAAACCCCTGCCTTCCCATGATGCACCGTTTCGTGCTAATACACGGGCGACGGCGAACCTTCCTTCTTTGATGGCCCACCAGATTGCACTATGTCCTTCCATCGGATGGTTGATGTCCTTGGAGGCTGCGCAGATTTGGTCGAGGACATCTTCCCAGTTTGATTCGCGGCTTGCGTTGCTCAAGAACCATGCTGTGGCTATCGCGAGGATGGGGGGGATCTGAGTGCCGCCGGGTAACGCATCCACCCGTGCGCCGGCTTTCAACAAGCGCCGTGCTATCTCGGGCCTATTGCTATTGATCGCCTCTGTCAGCAGAAGGTAGGTTTCGGTAGTTCCGTGTACCGTTCGTGTTGGGTTCGGGTCGGCCCCAGCGTCTAAAAGTGCCTCCACAATCTTGATATGGCCAAAGCGAATGGCAAAAGCAAGAGGACAAATTTGTGGATCCTTGAGTGGCGAAGACACAGCGGCTCCTTCGTCAATCAGGTATTGTATTGTAGAAAAGAGGTCTGGAATAATAACCCGTGGCCAGGCATCCCGCCACACTCTATCATTGGGCGACGCAACTCGAAGGCTTGCTACGGGCTGATATGACGCGTCAGCATCACATATCAAATTCACGAGGGGCCCGCTTCCATTATATTTCATGTTCCCGTTGATATCGGCTCCCAGTTGGACGAGAATGCGAGCCTAAATGCACGTTAGAATAAATTTGGATAAGCGAAGATCGAACCAAAAGAGTCACTTGACTTATACCGCTAAGTCGAGGAGAGGCTTACAACAGAGTCGTTGACTGCGTAATGTATTGGAGTCCTTCCCAGCCCATCTAGGGAGTCCACATCAACACCATCCCCTGCCATCAGGAGCCCAGCAATATGAGTATTGGCACGGAAAGCGCAGATATGCATTAGAGTATAACGATCATTCCTGAGATGATAGTAGGGCACCGTCGAGCAAAGATGGCTTCGCGCCGGACATGCTCGGGAGACGAACAGTTGCAGTTTGCTGTTATCGAACAACTGGTTCAATACCTGTGGCGCGTTTTGTCCAGTATTTCGAATCGCAGCTATGGCCATCTCGTAGGTCTTCTGCTTGCCGTACCAACAACTGAATTGAAGTGCAAACGGTACACTGTTCTGAGGGCAGCTAACAACGTCCTGTATATAAAACCGAGGTAAGATTCTTTCGCACATCATGCGACAAGTAGTAGCGAGTCTGATGCCATCTTGGGGGGATGCTTTGTCCAAGATGGAACCGAGCAGTTCGTTCGGGAGTTCTGTGATTGTGGTTTAGCATTTTGAAAGTCATAGTTAGTGGAGTGGTGTCTTGAGAAGTTGGGCTCGGAGAAAAACACTACAGTACTATTCTCCCCATATCTCACCTTTTAACCAGCACTTTCCGATCGGATCTTGAGCAGTATGCGCCATACTGACGTTGATGCCACGGGAGCCAGTGCTATATGCTATCAGACTGTTTAGTGAAGTAAGTTTCCAAACAGCCCAAAAATGCTTTCCAATCTTTTGGACGTCGGAGAAGGCGAAAGCGAATGGTGTACTTATAATTCACGCCACGCGGCCGTACATAAACTACGAGTATCCTACTTTGGCTTTGCTGATTGTTGATGAACTTCAACACCACGCAAAAATTGAGTCCAATATGGAGGCTGGAGAAATGGATCTTGATATGGCGCCGTTTTAGCTCTTAAACGTAAGTTATGGGTCTTAAAGGCCTTTGCTGTAGAACTTGTTCCGTATACTGAACAGTCTGTCTGGAACAGTATCTCAATTTACCGTAATAATCAAGTCTAGTAGGGTAGGGTCTGCAATTCGAACTCAAAGGGCGAAAAACAACTTTTAGGCTCAGGAGGAGTTTTATCTGGGCTCATCGAGTTGTCGCCGCAGTTTCCAGGTTATGCAAGTTCACTTCTGGTACAGCGTTTTCTTCACATTAGTCACTTGAACTATGAACACCCAGCGCCGGTTAATGTGTCGACACAAATACGGTACCATAGAATATTATCTACGTAGAGCCGTTGAAGTACATTGCACTAAGAAAGTCTCTTCCGCTAAATATGACCGTTATGAGAAGAAATTGAAGTTACGTCCGTATAACGTGCCGCCCGGAGTGAAAGCGTAAGATGCGTCCGCCACTCGAAGAAAAAGGAAAGGGCACGAACACATATATAAGATGGGCTTTATAGTTAAGTGGTCATAGCCGTGAACATACCAAGAAGTGAGGCATATGTAAAATACAGTTCGTCATCGCACATTAACCCATAAGGGCTACCAAAGTCAACAACCGGGAAAGACACGGTTGCCAGGTTAAGTGCAAGGCGATGCTCGTTAATCACCTCAGTTCGTCAAGTAAAATTCCTATTAGGCATTGATCACTAACTTTTCTCAGCCTAGCACATTGGTGGCAGATTAATCTACCCCAACTTCTTTTGATCACCACGGAAAAGGAGGCATACGCTTGGAAACGCTTACCTGAGGGAGGATACCTCTTTGCAAAATCTAACCAACCTTGGAGCGTGAGCATGCAAAGATAAATACCGGATGCTTCTTGGCAGCTGTGCATTCACTGTACAGTGGTGAGGGAACCAGCCGTGTTGCAAGAGAATTATTATTATGCTTGAAGTACGAAGTAAACAGCTTTGCATTACAAAGGTCTTGTAGGATTTGCGATCTATTGCCACGCAGGACAACCCTTAGCCAATTGAAATTCTATAGTATTTTAATTCAATAACACGTCCTACGCCTTTTCGCAGGATTCGGGCTCGCCTTCTGGGCTTCTTCTCCTTCTTCTACAGGTCTTTTCCTGTGGTCAGCAGTCCCGAAGACGGCGTTAAGTTTCTGCTGTTCAACAAGACCTTCCAGAGTGAAAGGTGATCCGCTAATATGACTGTGATAGTCACCGACAGCCAGGGATATGGAGAAAGGCCGGTCGCGGCTTTTAATCTGGAAGCTGACTTCCTGGTGGAATTGCTCTTGTGTGTTCACAGTCGGGCTCCCCCAGACTCCCTTGATGATGCGCTGATGGGCTACGTGAAGTGAGGCCGAGGATTGAGCAAGCTGGCACATAAATGCGTTATATTCTGGTGTTTTCGGCTGTAAGCGGCACAGAATCCTGCCCGCACAGAGATAGACCCCATTGTGAAATCGGAAAGGGGCATCTGGACTGAGCTCGAAGACAAACAGCTCCGCCTTGATACGGTGTATCAATGGTTCTAGGGATGGTGAATGAAGAATTTCGTCCCGGGCGAGCTTGGCCACATTTTGCATCTCTGCCACATCGTCGAGAGCGGGTACTGGGCCTTCAAACTCAATATCAAACCGGAAAAGGTTACTTTGGCTATCAGACTTGGTGTGACGGAGTAGCTGTTGCCAGGCCCGATGGGAACTACTGCCTTGCCAAAATGCACGAAAAATACGCATCGGAAATGAGTCTTGCAGGAGCCGACGCGAGTCCCCAAGTACGGGGCTGCGTGTCTTCGCCGCGCCTGTCCCGAGCGACACGATGATACTAGGTTCAGCCCCTGATGCAAAGGCTTCTTGAACTGCTATCGCAGCAGGGTTGTTGAATGCAAGCCCGCCGTCTTGAAATGTGCCTAGCCCATCGATGCGCCTCGGCTTGAAATAGCTTAACATGCGTCAGTATATACATCGGCTGTGCGATCCTACAGTACTTACTAAGGTGCTGCGGTACTGCAGCGTATACTAAAATTTGGTTAGAAATAGCCTCGCAGAGCGACATCAGCTTACATTTCCCACAACGGAATCTGGCCAGTACTGCTTTGAGGCTTGAACACATGGTACTCTGCTTTAGGTTAGAATCATTGCACCCAAGGCGACTTTTCACATACCGGAATCTGCTCGTCGCTGTCCAACACCGTTATAAGTAGTGAAGATACATGCACTTGCATCCTGCGTCGTAGTTACTGTGATTCCGACTTTGGCTCCAAGTTCAGTAGCTGGAGAACAAGCCTGTATACTCTTCTCACCGAACACCTGGAGCAGCACGGCCTCTAGCGGCTTGCTTGAATACTGGCCGTCTAGTACCAGGGTAGCCAGGAGCTTGAAAATGGGCAACAGGATTGGTAAACGTGGCCACCACCATCGGCGTTGAAAGGCAACTTTGGCAAGATTTTCGAAGCTCGCAATGCATTCACTGGGAGACCACCCATTTATCCACAATGCTGCAGCCGTTATTGCACCTACACAGCCGTATATTAGTATAAAGAAGCAGCTAAGCCTCTAACCAAACTTACCAGAGCTGGTCCCATAGATAAGGTCGAAGTGGCGCTGGACTGGACAAGGTAACCCAATGCACTCTTGTAGAGTTTCAATGAATACAAGAGGGGCTATACCCCTCGTACCACCGCCGTCAATGCTCAAAACACGTACGCTCGCGGTGTCAGGCCTCATGCCGATTTCAATGTCTCCTACGCTCTTACCGCAAAGGATGCAGGCTTTCAGGCAAAACCCCCACGGGCTTTTTGTGTCTTGACCAAAGACCCTCACACAATTCTCACAAATCATGTGGCCACAAGGGAGGCTGAACTGAGGAGGACGTCTAACGCAGCTGAAACAAGTGACGTCTGAGAACAAACCAGAATACTCTTTGCGAAATTGGCACAGATTGCTCCTGTGAAGCTCGGCAGCAGACTTGACACGTCGGAAACGTCTGTATTGTTCAAGGAAATTGTTCTCCAACAGGCTCAAGAAGGAAGTAGGCAACGGGAAACTGGTCTCATGTTGCGGCCATTCATCATAGATTCGTTTACTTGTACGTCGGTACAACCTGATGAAGACAGTTCGAGGGTTGAATTCTGGATATTATTAGCGGCTGTTACCTCGCAGGTGTCCGACACTTACGATGCATGCCAGGTGGGTAGTGGTCCAGTATAAAACTTGATGTTATAATAGGGATTCCCAACGTCGTCACGGTCTCAGTGCTTCGCATACTTTTCAAAAAGGTAATGAGATGCGTTTCAAGGTCTGCTGCAACGGGCATCTTTAAACGTGATGCCTCAACAACCTCGAGTGGATGTTTACCTGGATCTACAAAGCGGTCGACAGCAGAATGAATAAAACTTGAAAAGTGCGGGACCGAGAACAGCAAACCGTCACGTCTCCGACGTGAAATACCCGACAGAGACCAAATCTTGGCTTGGAGTCTGTCCCATGGCCTATTCTGGCATTCCTTAGTCGCTCTTGTTTGGCGCACGCTCTCTGCAATGTTGAAAACTTGGTATCCGCGGAAGCGGGGTTTGACGCCATTTTGTGCCCGAACAAGTTCACGCAGCATCAGTTGTTCATTTACCTCTAGGTCTTTGCTTACGACGAGAAGAAGCCATGGTTGAATTCCGGTCAAGGCGAATTGCTGATCCGGGTGTAGCCAACTTCGAAGGTGCTCGGTGACCCTCGCCATACCTCCGAGATCGTCGACAAAAAGACAGACTAGGTCGGAAAAGGGAAGAAGCAACTGGTTGTATAGCCGAGTAACGGCATTTTCCATGCTCTCGAAGCCGAGAGACGACTGTACTTGGTACATACTATTCTCATGGCACCTTGGATTTCCGTAAGCCTTGTTGAACTTCCCACGAGAGAAGAGGTCCCCATCAGCTACTAGCAGAGGATGGGTTACAGTGCCAGGAGCAGAAAATAGATGGATGTCCCCAGATGCCCTTTTATTGCTAGAACCAGGGGGATTGATTCCGAGGCTTCTCAGCGCTAATGATTTATGTCGGTTGCCCAATAAAATGGCAAACCCGGGAAAACGATGGCTTGCAGTTTGTTGATTATGTAATCTTTCGAGTCTATCAGACACCTCCAGGTTTGCGCCCTCATTGTTTCGTGATAGCTGAAGCCAGTGAGAATGGTTGCACTGCCGCATGTTGTCGTGTTTGTATCACACTCATCATCAGTATTAAGGATTCATGGCAACTTATATACGTTATCTTTTGGAGCCGTCTTTTGCGCACGAGGAAGTATGGCCGCCAGATCCATTTCTGACTAGGGTTATTCCTTTTTTGGACATTGTACCGTACTGGATTGTTTAAAGACGACATAGGGCTGTTTGTCTAGTAATGGTCTTCCGTGATGTACTTTCGGATAAGTCTTTTTCGAGCTCTCAAACCGGTGTCTAATCGTCTGAAGTGGCCGCACGTGCTTCTACGTCAAACACGGCCCAATCCCAAACACTTCGTTTGCTATTTAACCTTCGTGTGCCCTTACCAAAGCTCTGTTTGCTCTTTTGTCGCGTTAGCACCCATCTGTTGTATACATCGTTGGAAGCCACACGTCACACTGCTAGTGCCTTCATGTCCATTAACGTGTCACTGGGAAGAACCTATGAAGGCACAAACGCCCATTTGTCATATCCAATAGATTATACTGCATGCGCTGCCGGGCCTATACGGCCAACGTCTCAGGTAGTCCAGCCGATTAGCAACTAGAGCACCAACACAGCCTTATATCCTTCACAGCCAGTTGTCGGGCCTGCAGCTGGCAGCTCGTACCGAAATACCTCTTACGCTTATCACTCTCCAACACCAACAACAATCCCGGTCTTCACTAGCACTTGTTCGCGAACTTGTGCGGCATCACTAGCCGTCGTTCTCGCTCTGCTCTGTTTACAATTTCTATGAGCTTTTCCCTGACGGGTTCACATGCGATCGCAACATCTCGTTTGCGGCCTAGTTAAGTCGCTATCCTACCATGTGCACGCCGCCGAGAAGAGCGTCTAGTGTCTACTCCGAGGATGGTGCTTTCAGCCTGGAAGGAACGTTATTCCGTCTATCTTTACAAACGTCATTACAAGAAGGACGCGAAATATCTTTGCTGGCAGAAGAAAACAAAAAACTCCGGCGGGAAATTGCACATCTACGTTATGTCTGGAAAGATATTTACAGAATTATGAAGGAGATTAATGACGCATATCTGTATCTCACTCGGATCTTCCAAGAGGGTGAGATACGGATGGAGAAAGAACGTCAGAAATGGGTGGCGAACTGCACGGTGATATGAAACTGACATTGTCTCTGGCAGAAGCCGAGGTGTCAGGGGTAGCAATCTTTATTGTTAGTTAGGTCATTAGAATCAAGAAGCTGCGAACCGGAAATGAGTCAATGCTAGAAAAGCTGCCCCACGATAAGCTGAAAGGCTACATCTACATTATGAAGCGCGTGGAATTTAAGAGTCACTCTTGTTCAGCTGGTATCTAGCTGTAGCAGACACTGTTTAACAGTATAGTTATGGCCCTGATGTGTACTGATTTGGAAAGGTGAAGAGCACAAGTCTAGTAACCAGGTAGCTTTTAGCCCACAGCTTGTGAGATTGACAGCCAACAAAGTAAAGCTCCTTCCCACAGATTTTTTGAAGAGCTAGAGTATGTCCTATCCACCAGTGATCGTGAAAAATGGCTCCCGTGAGAGAGTGGCTTATGAGCAGTGTCCGTAAATGCTGTCGCTGTCCGGCAAAGCGTGGACAACATGGTAGGATATAAATTTGGTCATCTATACAGCTGACAAAGGTCAAATTCAGCCCCAACACCGGCTGTACTCCAAAAACACCCGTTACGCGCAGTACAGATACTTCGCACTACCTTGTTGTCAAGATCCTCGGATTAAAATACGGACGCAAAACCTTATTTTCACAGTACTGTCAAATCCCACGTCCAGCGTCCGGATTCCACTCAAGGATTATTGTCATTGAGGTAGAGCGGGGTTGTACAGCGCGCAAAGGCTAAATCCTGTCCCGCCACTAGCTGTACCTCAGAAACGGCTGTTATGCGCTGTGCAGATACCCCGCATTAGCTCATTGTCAAGAATCTTAGATTGAAATGCGCATGCTTAACCTGGGTTTCATAGTACTAGGTTGAACGTTGTTTGGAACTTCTCGATATACACTTGCGACCCTAATGCGTAACGGATAATCATTCGTTATAAGTCATGTTCAGCTGAATTCGGCTTTGTCGAGTCGGAGTACAGCCAGTGTTGGGACAGAATTTGGCCTTTATCCGTTGTACTGGTACCCCGCCCTGCCTCATTGACAAGAATCCTAGATTGGAATCCGGAAGCTGAACCTGGTTTTTACAGTATGGGGTCTAATACGACATTGGAATTGCTCAACAGAAGGATGAGTTTAGTCGAAGAAACAAAATTTGAGCTACGGTATAACCGCAGCTTTTCGCACTGCCGATACGTGCCATACTGTACCTCCTACCACAGTGCACGTTTTGACCAATGGTCAGGGGCCGTATTACCTTCGTCGCTGGGCCTTATGGACGGCTGGAACAGCAGCAGACCGGTAGCTTGAATAACTCAACGCACCGCGCCATTTGGATGCTTCTGGACTCAACTGAAACCTTTGCGATCTCACATTTCAATCCAACGAGCTGGAGAGGTACTTTCAGTAATAAATAGAGCCTTTTACATATTAAGCCCAAATCCTAGCCAGCCGGTCTCGACTCCCGCGTCATATCACTTGATACGGTGCCGTCCACTTGGTCAAACGTATACAGCTCGTAAATCATCTCACACCATGTTCACGCTACAGCCCCGCGACAACGACTCCGAGGACTTCCTTCAGTACATCCAGAGTCCATTTAATACACAGGTAGATATACTATCTCCGAAAAAAAGATATTATTCCTAACTTTACCGCCTGTGACAGTTAACGACTAAAGCGTTCTGGTCGTCCTTCGGTTATTCCATAAGTGGCGCAGTGCTTTGCGCCGTGCTCTTCTGTCTTCTACGACCTCGCAATAAAACAATCTATGCACCTCGACTGAAGCATATCTCGGATGGAAAGTGTGTTCCTCCGGCAGTTTCAAATGGTGTGTTTGGCTGGGTCCAACCTGTGGTCAATACTAGGGATCAGGCGCTTGTCGAAAAGATTGGCCAGGATGCAGCTGTCTTTCTACACTTCACCACAATGTGCCGCAACATTACGATTTTCCTATCTATCATTGGCTGTGGTGTATATATCCCGCTTAACATCGTCGAGAACAGTAAGAACCGTTCGTCTGATGGTTCCAATACGTTCATGAAATTCGCCCCCTATTCTGTCGGCGGGAGGGCATGTTGGGCATATGTCGCCACCTCGCATGCCTTCGACATTGTTATTTGCTATTTCTTGTGGACAAGCTCTAGGATTGTAGCACGTATCAGGTGCGAGTATTTCGAGAGCTCTGAGTACCAAAACAAGGCGTTTCCTCGAACGCTCATGGTATGCAATATCTCGCTATACCCCCCCCCCCCCTTCGATAAAGAATGCGTCGCTCCTCGGAGACCTAGAGGTGTTCCAATACTAAGCTTTGGTCAGGTGACTGACATTGCAGACCGATATCGCACCGATGCAGGCATTGTCGAACTTGTCCGTCCGTTTGCTACATCAAGGGATCTATCTGGTACCATTGCACATAGTCTCAAAGAACTCCCCGAGCTCATTGAAACGTACGAGGGAGCCGTTCGGGCACTAGAAACAGTGCTCTCAAAGTACTCGAGACACCCGAAAACGCTGCCAGCAAAACGTCCTACCTGCAAGGCTCGGGCAGGCGATGACACGACGTTCGCCCCAGGATCCAACGTTGATGCTATTGAGTACTTAGTTGCGCGTATCCGCCGACTCTCAGCCAAAATCCACGAAATGAGAAACGCGACAGTGGATAAGGAAGTGCTTCCGTACGGCTTTGCCACATGTCCAAATATGGAGCAGGCTCACGAGCTGGCGTATGCTGCGAGGAAGCAGCATCCTCATGGGAGCAAAATCCAGCTTGCTCCCGGACCGAAACATGTGATCTGGAAGAACCTCTCGTTGCCTAAGGAAACTCGCCGCTGGCGAGTCTTTATGGGTCACGTCGCGGTATCTGCTCTGGTCGCCGTTTGGACGGTCCCTAATGCTCTTATTGCCGTCTTCCTAGCCGACTTGTCGAAACTTGGTGCCATATGGCCCACCTTTCAGGCCGAGCTCGAACGCCATCCACGAACATGGGGTGCAATACAAGGTATCCTCGCGCCCTTGGTTACAACGCTGTTCTACTTACTCCTGCCGACCATCTTCCGGCGTCTCTCCATCTATGCTGGCGATCTCTCCAAAATGGAACGCGAGAGAGGTGTGGCTCGCAAGCTCTATGTCTTCTTCATCTTTAACAACCTTATCGTCTTCTCGTTCTTTTCGGCCGGTTGGAAGTATGCCGCTGCGGTCATCCGAGCCCAGTCGAATCAGAATCTGTGGGCAGCTATCAAGGATACCCAGCCATTCGAAAACCTCATGGGAGCTTTTTGCGATGTGTCACCCTTTTGGCTCAACTACTTGTTGCAGTGTAATCTTGGTGCGGCGCTGGATATCTCACAGCTTGTCAGACTAGGAAAAGACTGGTTGTCGTGCTGGTTTTTCAATCCAACACCTCGGGAATTGCTCGAACTTACGGCGCCGCCTTCTTTCGATTACGCATCTCATTATAACAATTTTCTTTTTTATGTTACTATTGCATTGGTATTTGCTCCATTCCAGCCCTTAGTGCTTCCGGTAACCGCGTTTTACTTTACTACGGATAGCTACCTGAAAAAGTATCTGTTGATGTGAGTTCGATATCTTTTACCTTGTTAGCGTGTTCACCGCTTACGTTCGGTTTCAGGTACGTATTTGCGACAAAACACGAATCCGGCGGCGGTTTCTGGGGGTTCATCGTTAATCGTGTCATTACCGCGACGTTGCTCAGCAACGTCGTGGTGGCGATCTTTGTGATCGCTAGGAGGGAGTCGTATGTCCAGGTAATCCTCATGGCACCGCTATTTGCCATCCTTGGAGGATTCAAATATTTCTGCATCAAGACTTTCGACGATGATCAGTTGTTCTATAGTAAGAGGGGTAAAAAAGTAAGCGATGATGTAGTGATGGAGAAACGAAACGACGAAAGTGTGGACGTTCGGTTTGGACACCCCGCTCTCTACAGCAAGTTGATTGTTCCAATGGTAAGCACCAGGGCACAGGACATACTAAGGGATGCGCATGGGAACCGCTTGGATACTGGCCTAGGTAACATACCTCAATAAAGAAGATAGCAACAACGTGAACAACATGTTGGAGCTGCAATTGGTCCAGGTATAACCACGATAGTGTTGGTTCATCTGCATATGAATATAGTTCAGCAGTACACCCGCTTCGTAGCCAGTCTAGTTCGCCAACACGTAGTACTGGAAGATCTCTTTTGTTATTTCCCTCCTTTGAGATAGCATCTTTGCCACTATTTGTATATTCAATGCTGCCTATTATATCCCATTTGATTCTTCGACATATGATAGGTGGTAGTGTGGTTCTATCTAAGACTACCGCTATGGGGGGTAGCAGACGGAACGAAGGTGCTTTGTGCTATTAGGCAAGCTTTTGGGGTGTTGGCGGTGGCAAGAATAAGGGTCGTCATTGCGTAGGTCATAATGTGATTTGAGACTGTTGAGTAATCGATTCCAGACAAAAATCACTTGCTGGCCCAAACACACACCATACAAGTGTACCAAGTTCTCATGTCATTTTGTTATTGCTGATAGACCTATGTACGATCCAACTACCGTCCCCATTTGGTCATGTACGTTAATACGTGGCGCCACCTGCAACCAAATGCATCACCCCAAAAAGCTGCGCAAATGACCTGATCCCGTTACACGGTAACTAGCATCTGCAGCCACGGCCTATGACGGCCGGGATGTAACATCCGCTTACTGCTCTTCCAAGAGGAAACCGACGCCTAATTGGCTGTACTAGGACTCGAGTTTGGCTATAAGGGGCGCCGATGCCTCATCTAATTCCAGCGTGCCCTTAAGTCCTAATCCCAAGTCGACCCACATGTGCAACCTGTATACAACGGATTTGTGCCTGCATTTGGCTCGCTCCTCTAGAGCCGCGGAAGTCTTACGAGCTCTTGAAGTGCGACCAGTTATTGTGACTTCCAGCCAGAAATGCACAAAGGTTCTTCATCGAGTACGCCGCTGTGGCATTGGGCCGCAGCGCCGCATAGAACCCTCCGCCCCTCCCCCTAGAAACGAACATTTGGGTGTAGATGGAGGATCCAGAGTAGGCCTTGGATCATTAGGAAATCGCCTTCCCCACATTTGATGCAATCAAGCGTCAATTTCCATCAGCATTTACTGCAGTAGAGAAAAGATGACTTAAGCATGTCACAGTAGCGTTAGGCCAAGATCAGTCTGGCATGTTCATAAGTAAAGTACGACAGAACGGGCGTCTAATAACGCGGGGTCGCGAACCGACTCTCTAAGGGATCTGGCCCGCTAGTGGCGCTAGTGCGGCATAGCTACTCTTCTATCTCTACACAACAACTATGGACGCCAGGACAGAACTCAGCCCACGAAAATCTTCGAGCTCTCCACGGATGCAGCAAAAAGAGACTAGCGTCGCCGGATTATTCTGAATCCAATATGACCCGGCCGTCTACGCCGAAATGGTACAAGCAGAGCGGTGGGAATATCAGACTTATAGCCCTAAACAGGTATGGACCACAAGCTGTATGTCCAGCGTCCATTTCCATCTCTTTATTTGACCGGTGTCATCAGCAAATCTTTAGACCGCTAATCATACGCGGCATAAATGAAGTTAACTCAATATCGAAAATTTCTAATTTCCCGTACGTACATGTTGCTTGTATGTACTGTTGAACCCAGGTTCAGCGTCCGGGTTCCAATCAAGGATTCTTGTCAGTGAGGGTATCTGTACAACGGACAGATTCTGTCCCAACACTAGCTGTACTCCAGGAACGACCGTTACGCGCTGTACAGATACCCCGCACTACCACCTCGTTGTCAAGAATCTCAGATTGAAATGCGGACGCTGACCTGGTTTGCACCGTACAGAAATCACTGTGCATGCAATATACACCTGCGACATACAGTAAGCAAGAGTCACCAATGAACAATACGAACGCAGGATCGTTTTCTGGCCACCAAGGTGAATCGGCATCGGAAGCTCAACGTGATTTCAATAAAAGAATCATTCCCTTCCCTCTAAGGTGAAACCGAAGCAACGAGTGGCAGGGCAAACCAACAAAAAGAAGCTAAAATTCTGTAACTGCACGAACACCCGATAAAGTAACGTTAACGTAATCCACGGTCCAACTGAACACTTTCTTTCAACTCCATACAACCTATATTTTATTCTTTATACTTCCACCACCTACGATGGTAGGCCGATGGAAAGAGAGCGATATTCAATAAGCGCTCTAAGCGCTTCGAGAAGACCCTAAATTAAGCGTACGATCCGCAGCACGAATATGCAATGTCCCGCATACAACCTTACGTCACCGGTATCGCGGTGGTATTACGACAGGATACGCAGTCGCCAACGCAAAGGCTTACGAATCTAAGAGCAATCAATCGTACGATATATAATCGACTAAGATTCGCGATCGTTTCCGCCTCGGATAAGTGGTATTTAAGATATAGCGAATCGACTGCTCAGTCTACGCGACGCGGAACGCGTCGGCGTCAACTGGGCCTCCAGCTTCGTACGACGACAACCAGTACCTTCAGACGCGTTTTAGTCGAAGAATCGACTATCATAGAGTCCTCTGCGAAGATCCCGACGCGTATCGCCCATGGTTTACCCTCGTACGGAATACAATTGATCAGTATAAGATTCAAGAGGAGGATATCTATAACTTCGGCGAGACTGGCTTTCTAATGGGTCAAATCTCGTCCGAAATGGTCGTGACAACTTCCGATCGACGCGGGAGGCCTAGGGCAGTTCAGCAAGGGAACTAGGAATAGGTGACAGTTATCCAGGGCGTCGGGTTATGCACCGGCTCGCTCTCTTAGAGGGTGAGGTAAGCGCACTACGAGGTGAATAAGATGCTTAGCCGACGCCGCCGTACGAAAAAGAGACAGCTACAGGATAGAGGATCACTTCGTATACAAGCTGGAGAAGACCTACAGTCTCAAAGGGACGTTAATGGGCAGTTACAGGATGAATCGCGCCGGAGAAATGGACGTACGAGGTGGCCTGAGACGCGCCCGCGACGCTATAGGATCTGCGGAGAGTCCGGGGGTAATGTGCGCACCTGTCAGAATGATATAGAAGTATCTAAAGATGATAATTCCGCTTGATTTTAATAAATTATATACGTGGTAGAATTAACTTCTACTTTATTGTACAAGGTCGTGGAAAGTGTCTAGTTGGACCGTGGATTCCGTTATCTGAATACTGGACCATGGGACAAACTTTAACGTGAAGTCCCAAGTTGAATTTAGAAAGCGACAAGTAACATCCAATCTACGCACATGCTTCTTCCAACATAGAGTTATAATAAGCATTTGAATTATTCCTATCAGAAAGCTTCGAAAGAACACTCCCACCATACCTATTCTAAACTTAAGAACTCCTCTTCAAGTAATTCATCCGCGTTTTTGCCCAAAGAGTCCTGCTCGATGACATCATCTAGCTTCGTCAACCAATCATCCATCTTTCTGTTGATATCTTCAAATTTATGAACCGGTTCAGTGTGTGCCTTCCGTAGAATATTTAGGACTGCCTACCCATTGTCGACTACCTGCTTGCTGTGGCAGAAACTCAGTGCTAGCCACAAGAAGTAGACATAAGTTACTTACAGGGTGTCAATACTGAAGGGTTGATTAGTAAGAGGAAAGGCTTGGTATTGCGTAGCATAAGCGAACTTTACCTTTGACCAAGCTGTTTCACTTGGATAGACTGTTCGTCAAGCTCGGATGATAGCCGGACTATGGCATCGGCGAGGGCTTTGGAATGGTGGGGTTTATTCAGTCTTGGATTACGAACAAAGAGACGGTGGAGATAGTGAACCAGGCCGTAATCAACAAGTTCGGTCCAGCCCCAACGATCGGCAAGTGGAACACCGGTCGTCTGTCCTTCGCGCAGGGTGAGGAAGGGTTCGACTCCATCCTGGGTAGCCCGAACGGCCGTGGTTGCGCCTGGTTCCTGATCTCGCATAAAGGAGCATTGGGCGAGAGGACTATCACGCAAATCGAAGTGTTTACCGGCATTCTTGCCTATACTGTTGTTGGCACCACATATAATGAGAGAACAGTACAAGCCTCGAAGCTTTTCCTTTTGTTCCACGTACAAGATGTCTGGGCGGCGGATGCAATGGGATTTCCATCAAGATAGGAGGAGTAAGACGGCGTTCATAGTTTCGTCAACCCCTATAACGGAGGTGCGTACCCAATCGGTAGCCAGACGCAAGCACACTACGGCGGAAGCAGGTAGACGCAATAGGGAGTCCTGAGTGGACAAGGAAAAACTTATTCGTATAGAATTTGATTGATGTCTTATCGTTGGGCGGGGCTACCCTCGCCGTTTAATCCCAGACTTGCCCACAAGCCTGGCAGTACCTGATCTTTCCAGCTCCAACCAGGAGGGCAGTCGAATTCTAAGACATCTGGGTCCAAATCGGCGGGCGACGCCCCCCCAGGCCGATTTAGTTCCCTTGCATGCCATGTCCAGCCTAAAGACCTGGTGGGCAAGGAGAAGAGAATTGAGTGCACGGTACCCTATCCGTAAAGTTGCCCAAACTAAACTAGGAGGCTAATGAAATGTCAGAAAATCCGATCTCCCAGAAGAACCCAGTTTACAGCTTCAGTGGCACAGTTGATGTCATTTACATGATATAAATGGTAATAATAGAGTACCAATACTTCTTGAGCACTACTTTCCGATTGACGGCTGATGAAAGCACGAGAGCTGAGCTTATGAAACGATTTGACAATAATAGACGAACAGGACCTAGCTAACCCCAAATCTTCGCCTTTTGGACGGTCTGCCTCGGTTCTGGAGAAGCTCCATTTGTTCATCCCACTCTCTTTCTGTGTACATCTTGAGAAAGATTTCACGGACCTCTGGTAGCGCGGTTCGTGGCAGGTCCTGTAGCGAGACACTCGAAGGTCTCCAGTGAACCTCGACCGTTGCCAGCGTGCCTTTGTTGCCCATGTGCACACCAGTGAGCTTCTCGTACTCATAGAACCCAAACTTTGCCCCTGCTCGATGGTCAGAAAGAGTTTCGAGCTTTATACTGTTATCATGGTTATTGCCATTTTCATGGCATTGGTTCGCGGTTGCCTCCGTTCCCCCTATCCCAGCGAGCCTATCGTCAGAGATGGGTGATATTTCCCGATCGCCATAGGATGACCCCTTACCCTGGGGAGGAAGTGAATCATTCTTGTCTCCGTCGTCTCTGTGCAGATCTAGTCCCTTCTGGTATAAGCAAATTATGGTGTAATATGCACCCTCGAGAGCCTTGGTCAAGGCAATCATCTCGGCTTCTCGCGGCTGGATATCGCCAATGATACCATGTGGTTCATCATGCCAATGTTCCTGCCACTCGGCCTGTCCCTCTGGCAAGCATATATAGGTGAATGCTGCGGAAGAGGCCTGGGCGCATGATCCACCATCTGTGAGGACAAACATTCTTTTGCCCGTTATGCAGATTCTTCGGGTCTTCTTCAATTTTTACCCTAGGATACGGCTGGTTCTCCATCTTGGTGTCCTCTTCAGCCAAATCCGTGTGGGAAGCACACGGCTTCTACAGCGAATTGCCGTGTCGGGATGGCGGGGGCAGCACAGTTCTATAGCTCGCCCAATGCGGCCCGCGGCCTCCAGTTGGCTGCGAACCTCGTTCCACATGGTAATATTGGAGTACGTGTCGACATTACCGATAAGGTACATACCGTGCTGGGCGCGACTCAGCAGGACGTTGATCCTGTTGACGGTACGGAGAAACCCGACTTTGCGAAGGCTTCGTCAACGGTCAGACACTTGGTTCTCATGAGACTCCGCAGCTCGGCTCTTGGCTGGGATATTCCAGAGGACCTCCGAAGCGATTGGCATGATGCATTCGAAAGCACCGCTACGAAAGCGTGGCACCTCGAGCCAATGCCAGGTGACGCGTTTCCACTGCGCAAATACACGAACTAATTATTCTTGCCCGCTACTTGGGAAGACAGGACTGGATTTGGTTGAGAAATGAACAAGGAGGGTTGCTTGGGTTTCTCCGATGATTGCTTGTTATCGTTATTTCCTTGGTTGGTGTCGGTATGCGTAAAATCGGAGCTCAAGCCCAACGGAGATAGATTGTATTGCCAAGAGAGGCAGTTGGGTCACCCGGCGACTGCATCAGGCATGCTGGTTTGCTGTTGGTATACCCGATTCAGGGGTATCCAATACCGACGATAGGGGTATCACGTGCACGCAGCGCACTGACCAATAGCCACTCGTACGATGTTATGGGAGATCTATCTAGTGACACAGGGGGAGAGATAGACATGAATAATCTACCAATCGGACCCCAGACCAACCATAAGACCGTACTAGACCCCATTCAACAATTACTGAACCGACCTGTGCGCTTCGCACAATCTCAGCGTCGGTGTCGTCTCTGCCTGCCATGCCAGGGATAGCAGGGTTTCCTGGTAGTCAGGGTCTACCGTGGCAGCTGCAAGCGACCCGGCCATGGCGCGCGGAGCCTGATGAATGAGATCCGCCCACTCGGCCAGAAAAGCTGAACGAGAGCCGAAAATACGAGAGAACTAGGAGTTGCGATGATTTAGAGTCATGAGGCCTAATCAAGACAGGCCCTGCTGGTAGTAAACAGAACGGGCAAGATTACGGCAATTCTTGATAACCTTCTCATTATGATCGGTTATCAAATGCAGTGGGGTCACGTTTACAATCACTATCGACGGGGCCCCTTAGAGGCACAATTGAGGGAATTCCTAAATCTCATTTAATTTCGGTGTGGATTTGATGGCAAACCCGAGGGAAGCCCTTGGTTCTGTATAACATAGCATTGACCACTTCATAGCTAGAGCCTACAGAGCTACAGCGTGTACTGATCGTTTGAATAGTTATGTGAGTGTATCGTCTTACATTGCGCCAGATGCTATTCTCTCTGTATCGCACTCGGCATCATGAGCTCCAGTGATTCCTTGTCAGTCAACTTGATCACCTCTTTTATTTCCCGCGCAGCCTTGTCCATGGTAGATGGCCATGTTATACGGGGGAGACAGCGCTGCCGAAGCCGCCGTGCTGTAAGAGCCGGGCGACTCGCCAAAGTCGCCGTAGCCACAGCAGTCCATAGTAGCGGCAGTAGACGCCTTGTTAGCATAGGGTGGGTGGTCACCAAGATCGTACTTTGCCACCGCAGCGACCCCGCCGCCATCAGGATACGCGCCGGCTCCGGTCCACGCCGTCGAGTTGGAGCCCTTCGCGCCACCGCTCGAGTAGGCATAATAGGCGGGGGCCGTCTGAACGTCGTAGCCGTAATCGTCGCTCCCTTCTCTTAGGTGCGTTTCGGTCGAAGAGACCTTTTGCGTGCGCAAGTCAAGCAATATTAGCAGATGAGAAAAGTACTCATACGGTGGGTCATTGGGCATGAGAGGGAAATAAAAGTAATCTAAATACCCTTAGGAACAAGCAAGGCTCATGACCAGCGTTCTTACAGTTAGAACATGGCCCGCCGTTTCCTGGATCGCCACTACACCGGATCTTGCGCTTTCGACATCGACCGCACTGTTGTTTTGGGAGGCACATCGTCAGCTTCTCATTCTCTTTTGTTGGCATTACTGAAGCTTTTATGATCACTCCAGATATCCAATGGCTAGCTGGAGTGTTCAAGGTTCTTGAGGAAGGATGACTCAGGGCAAAGAAGGAATGGTAGTCTATAATAGTGTATTATTGCTTTTCTTTCGCCAAACTTACAGCCACGGCGACCTTCCTGCGCGGAGCATCGTCGTCTCGCTCGACCATGGTCTTGGAGAGGCGCGTGTCGCGGTGGGAGCGCAGGTGGTGATGAGGGTAGCGCCGCTCAAGGTAGCCAAGGGGATGCGGCGGGTAAGCGTGACTGTATCGACGGCTTGCTTCACTGGGGATGTAACATGCCGGAGTGACCAATGTGAAGTAGAAGGGGAGAAGGGTTCCTCTCTCTTTTATTGTTCGTCGTGTTATCCTTCGGCTGGCACCCTTCTTCAATGCGCGCGCGCGGGTGGCTAAGTGCGTGGTAATATACAAAAATGGTACGTGTTTAAAAGGGGGTGCTCGGATGAGGTGAAAGGAAGCGAGAGAGTAAATGGTGTGTTAGTCAAGGGTTTCGGTCGGTCCTCTGAACAAGATGGTTACTTTACACAAGCACCGTCACGACCAGCGCCTTTCTTACACCCATTCCTCGCGACAAAAAGCAAAACCACCGCGTGATAAGGACATGCAAAATGAGTGGTAGTTCCCCGCTGCCGCCTGAACATCCGCGTAGTAGCACTAGACGTATTGGCTAGTTCGGACAGTTCGTCTGATCATGTGTTCCCATGGAGTGGGCTTGTGCGGTCGACAATCGGCTGGGTACTGTTAGTTGGGTAGGAACGCACGCGTCAGTTCACTGACTGCATAACTAATCGCCCCTGGGGAGCTGTCAGCGTTGTATCGAAGCGCCGCCACGGTCGTGATTCCAGCCCCCTACCTCAATTCGCCTGTGGCGATATTGGGGGGTTACACGCGGTGTGTCCGCTCGTAGTGAGCGCACCATTGCTGCACACGAAAGCGGAAGTGGCTGCAGTAGTACGACCCTGACCGGATCCTCCACACGATGTAGAGCCCTTAATAGAACAGTCTCCCAAAAGTACTGATGGACAAATCCGCGAGGAATTTCGCCCATCTAAGAACCAATCTAGGCACAAGGACTTCTGCACGGACCCTCGACCCTCCATGAAGTACCCACACAAATCCTTGCAGGGGTCTGCATTTCACCTGCAGCATGACCGGACCCTGGCTCGACGACCAGTCTAATCAGCAAGAAGCCTTAAACCTTGTCAAAAGAGGAACCATGTAGTCTCGTAGTGTTTTGGCCCCGGTATACTTGTCCAGTTACAGCCAGCACTTCATCGTCAATCCAGGGACTGGCTTGACTGAACTGCGTACAGTTAGCCCTTTCGCTGGCGAGCTCCTACACCCGGAACAAAACTTCAACACATATATGCTTCACCTCTTTATGTACATCACCCAACATGTTAACACTCACTTGGAGACCACCTGAGCAACTGCGTCGATCCCTTAGCGAGTCCCTCTCCCTCTCCCTCTCTCTTTTCCATTCTCTTTATCTACCCGTCACTCCATCGGGCCCAGGATATAGACCGAGAGACAGACACAGCTTATACATAAGGTAGCTGCTGGGTCGGACGCGCTGGACCTCCCGCCCTCTGGAACTGCACCTCGTCAACAACGATCACACTTTATAGACACAGACCCAGGAACTCAAGACCAGTTTACCGGGCCCAGGTGCATCATCTTCCCAGATACAGATAATCATTGGCTCCCGCTTTCCCCTCTGGTCATGCCTCAGATATAATAGTTGACCTAGAAGTGGACACCCTGCTGCGTTGCCATATCACGTATCAATTTGTGCCGCGTGCATCTGCATTCGTGCCACACAGGCTTCTCAAATTGGATGCTGACTCTCTCTGTGGTCGCATCGAAACAAAGTCTGGCTCGCGGATCCTCACCCGTCTTAACGGACTCGATTGGCCCGCCTCTCCTCGCTTCATTCTCTCTCCATTTCCTGCTTTTTCCCTAATAACAAAACGACCCGACCAAATCCATCTGCCATAACTGATCCCATCATCTTGTCCTTGCCAGAGGGCAGAAACCCTGGTCCGGCCCCCTTTCAAGGATAGGACTATCGGACCAACCAGCCGAAGCTAGCTACCTGGCCGATAGATTCCCCATCCACCAATCCTAGGAGCCTAGCAGACGAGTATTTGTATATGGCCGTCGCCGTCCAACTGCCACCGAGGAACCATCCAGCCTTCTTGGAGCCCGAGCTTGGATCAGGTCGTCTTCAGAGCTTGTCCTGGCCCAAGATGGCAACCATGTCCTACCAATATTCCCCGCCGCCGCAGGACGGTGCCGAGATGGATCTCTCGCACGCGGGCTACCTCAGTAGCTACGCGACGCCTTCCGCGCCGGCCCAGACGAGAACACTCGCGGGAACACCGCACCCGCAGGACGTATCCGCACCATCGACATAGCTCGATTCGGTATGTCCACGTAGATATTGGAGGTAAATACGACTATCTAGCCAGGAAGAGAAACGTGAATCTCGAGCTGTTCATTCCCGCTCACGTTATGATGGCTGCCACCAAAATATGCAATTGTATGGTGGGACAAAGAAGGCGGACACCACTCGGGAAGAAATCGAGGAACAACTGCTTCGAAACCTAGCATTCGCAAGACACAATGCCGAGATAGCATCCCGCCCATCACTTCCGCGTCAACATCGTGTGCGCTTTGGCTCGGTCACCAACATTTGTTGAAGAGTTGGTCTGTAGTGATGCACCAATGCAAGCGGACGTCAATTATAGGCTATCTCAAGCAGGAAAAATGAGTGACGACTCCATCTTCTGGCGCTGGAATATGTGATTCATATCTACAGTATATCTAGAAATATACTTTCACCCTAGAGTATGCAAGGAAAGGTATGCGTATTGGACGGGTAGCGGCGGGCCAAGGGGTTGGCTATGCTCACTAGCCACAGTACGCTAATTGACTATGCCAACTTGGCAACTTGATAGGAACGCGGAATGAATTCAGTGGTTACCATGTACCCATGTTGTTACTCTACGGAAGATCATGCTGAAATGATGCACTATATCTACTTTGCGATATCGGCACTTGTTACTGTACGTGGCATGACTTTAGTTATGGCCCCTGTGGTAGCTGCATTGGAATCTTGGGGACAGAACTCGGTCATAGGAGTGGTGTAGAGGAGGTTGTTGCCTAAGCACCTGGGCATCCCACTCCTGGAACTTGATAGCCTGGAACTTGATAACGGGTGGACTTTTATAGACCGAGTCAGAAGTTCAGAAGCGGACATCGTGGCTATGGTAGAATGTAGATACATGGGTCTGAAGTCTGTACGTACTGTACAATACTATAAGCTCGCAAAGAAATGCGGAGATATTGCCCACCCGGCCGTAATGATACTGTAATGGTCCCTTTTCCCTGATAATCATAAAGTCACGATTCGGGCCAGGACAGCCCTATCTTTCGAGAAGGAATAAAACCTTGGATGACGCATTGAGATACTGGGGTGCCCTCCTTCAAGGTCTTGAACATTCTCACGCGCCCGTTCTGGTCCTTGGTTAAAATATCGCCCATGAAACAGATGCTCGGAAATACAATCTCGCAGCTGGAGGAACGTCCCTCTAGTAGGCTTCGAACTAGCCGTAGATTTTAACAAACCCACGGCTTCATAGGAGCTGATCTTTCAGCTTGATCTTTGTTTACGGTCTAAGTTCTAGCCTCCCTGTACGAGGGCATCGCACACCAAAGTATTCTTCTGCCACACCAACCTCTTCATCCTCGCCGATAAGTACGATATCACCAAGTTGGGGCAGCTATCTATGCACAAGCTCCCCTTCATGCTCTACCCGAGCCGTATGGGAGACATCCTCTCCCTGGTTGAGCTCGTATTCAACATCTGTGACAAGGGCTTGAAGGGCTTGGATCTGATTCAGCTAATATTTGACTATGGCACCTCTGAGGGCTCTGGTTCTATCTCACTTAAAGTGAGGTCGTGTGTGAGGTTTATATACACATCGTGGAGGATCCTAAAGTCCCCTCTTATCGTATTATCCCTCCCAAGCGCTGTTGCCTGCCTGGAAAGCGGTCCTCCGTTAGACCGGTCCTGCATGCCAGTTGGTCCTGCAGTACGCCTGTTGGATCTGCGTGTGACACTGCGTGTGACACCATCTCCCCCTTCCGTATGCCTTGCCTCGAGGCATCAGAGTTCGACTCGTTCATCGCGTGGTTTGTCGGGGTGTGTGCGATGGAAGTTGACGAGGTCTTCCTTTGCACCATCGCCTAGGAAGTGATCATAGGGTTCCCAGGTCCAGTGTCTTTTGGCGGGCCATCCTTTCCACTTGACCAGATACTTCACGCGTCCTTGGGTCTCTAAGGAGTCCTTGATACTCTCGATAAGATCATGGTCTTCGGCCTCTATGGGTCCGACGTCTCGCAGGACCTGGTCAGGGTGAGGGAGTTCCTGATTGCCAGCGCGGTACGGCTCAATGAGCGACACATGAAAAGAGTTGTGGATTCTCCAGGCCTTGGGGAGCTTGAGTCTGACAGCGGTGGGGGATATTGCCTTGATGACTTGGAAGGGTCCCAATAGCTTGTGATCGAGCGTCTTGGCGGGTCGCTTGGTCTTGATGTGCTCAACTGTCGTGGTTTGGATGGCCTTCAATCGACTGTAGTTTCTGGGGCGACGAGTCTGCACTTAGTGTGTCAAACAGTCTGACTTCCGACGAGGGAAGGATAACTGTGGACGTAGGGCCTCCACAGCCTGTGAAGAAAGCTCGATGCGATAGGCAGCGGCAATGCAGACTATGTTTGTCCAGGTCCCATTACACATCGAAGCAGCGGGCCGGGTTACATTCTGGAGCTTACCATCGGCGAGCGAAAGCGAAAGTTCGACATTGTGTCGGCAATAATGGACGTTTGGATGTGACTTTTCATGAGGGCCTGCAGTTCAATTAGGATTGTCAGATACAGATGAGAATGAATACAATCTATTGATACTCGTTTGGCACGAGCCGAGTAACTTATATACAGTGGTCAGTCATAACAGCCCTTCAATCCAGGTAGTAAACCTTTATTGTCGATATTCTACCAACAATTCTATGTCAGGTTCTACGAGTTTTCCTCATACTATGTAGAACGTCTCCGTGCTATCTTACGCTTCCCCCAAATACTCTTCTTCCCAGGCTAATGACCCAGGAGTAGTTTCGCTGATTTCACCCCAGCTCACGTTGACGTGAGGCATCGTCCTTCCATTATCTGCCCCGGTGGCCCAAACACCTTATTCTCGCCAGTTTCCAGAGTCCACAATGCACCATAACTCGTTCGCCATTCACACACACACCCCCTGACCTGGTTCAGCACGGAAATCGTGCTATATGCACGAGCATCTGGAAACTTCCTGAACCCCCCATCCAGCAAGAAATTCACATTGATGGAATCGCCAGTGCCATCCCAAAAAGTCGCAATGACTTTACAAGGCTTGGATATTGGTACGGTGCATATCGAGAGATCCGGGCGATCATCCAGCGTTGTTTGTAATGGGTAGGGATTGCGTTTTTTTAGTCTTGTGTTGGGAAAAGGCTGTGCAATTGCCCGATGAGCCGCTGCTAAAACAGACATGCTAAGTAGTAGAACCGCCTTCATATTCGTGGTGTTATGCTGCCTGAAGGAATGAAGTTCTTTGATTTCACTGTGTTGTAGAATTGTGGGAGGTTAGCGCTTTAAGAATGATTCGTTACTGCTGAGGTCGAAATCGCCCGCGTGGTCCGCCTGGTTTTTGTTAAGCGACCCAAAAGAGATGCCACGCGCCGGTTCTGCCGCGCCTACGTCCACACTAATTTGGACAAAACCAGTACGTCCAACCCCTGATCATTTACGATGACTACCCCTAATATGTCTGCCATTTATGCTGAAGAAGACTACCCGATCATGCTGTCGTACTCTGTCTTCAGCGGCAGGGTCTGGAGAGACATGATAGCCATAGCCAGGCTTGTAGGAGCTACGCTCAACGCTATGGCTAGGCTCGGGAACTCAAACAGTGCTGGTCGAGCAAGCGGAGAGGGATACAGCTCGAGGATGGCTGTCGGGTGCACAGCTTCTCCCCCGTGAATCATGAAACATGAAATGGTGATGACCGGGGAAGATCGGGGCCTTGTCTTTCTATTTTAGACCAGCTGAAAGAACCAATGGGCGCTGCCCATATGCCTTGGCGAGGGGACAAATCGCGTAAGTGTGAAGCCAATGGGAGGTGCGATCACACGGCGCGCCTGCATGGACCGGGCCATAGAGGTTGCATAATTGCCTTAGCGAATCGCCATACAGAGTCAATTCCCATAACCATGGAAGTAGGTACGAATCCCCAACTTCTTTTTTAAACCTATCTCATCTTCGTATTTCTCGCCCTGCCATTAGTCTCATCATATAATCAGTCCAGAGACATCACCCAAGAACATACTACAACTGCAGCCTTTTGAATCTACAGCCTCACAGCAATAGACATCATGTGGCTCTTGGTCGAGGTATCCGACAATCCCGATGTGGCTTCTATCAGGCCTGAGTCTCATTACTTCTCCTAAGGAGTGGGGTACGAACATCTATCATCGCTATTAAGAGATCTGAAAATGTTGGATTCAAAGGACCCTACCATTCTCAACCATGGGCCGGCTAGGGACTGGAAGCCGCCAACAGCAGATAGAGTTTTGGAAATTCTTCGCTACTGCGCCAAGCCAAGGCTTGGACAAGTGGCAAATAGAGGGCATTTAGGTGCGTTCTATATGTAGCGGGCCCGCCACAGACGGGCTTGCCTCTATGTGATCTCGTATTCCTGACAACTTCGCGCTTCTCCCAAAGTCGTTGGAGCAAATCACGCCGTACCGGAAACCACAAGCCTCGGGATAAGGTTTCCTGACGATAAAGTCTCAATTGCCCAAAGCTGCGCCAGGTTCCCGTCCGCATTCGTCTATTTTCCTTTATCCGGATCCGTCGCCAACACATCCTCTCCGCTCTCCGCGACAAAGCCAACAAAATCCACGAGGCAACCGTCGACGGGCAACAATCCAGGACGACCAAAGAGCAGACTACTAGCACCGAACAATCGCGTAGGAAAGAAGTCATGGCTAACAAAGAGAGAAGTGGAGAAAAAAGAAACACGGCACATCGCAGGGCTCGCGACAATGAATGTTGCTGAGCGGGCGCCTGGCACGCCGAATTTCTCAAAAATATCTACACCTAGCTGTGCCATGGGCATCGAGATGTCCACTACCGCGACGACGACGGCGACAAAGGGCTGGCTCGGCGGATCAACAACGCCAGACGAGCGGGGACCAATTCACACGCTAGCCCTACTCCCGAAGCAAGTCCCACTCAAAAACATGGCCAGATCACCCCCTCTGGAAGGCACCCGTCTGTCTAATGGCGTCTCTCCAAGGCCCTCTTGGGGGCGGCCGAAGTTGTCCACGCCTAATCCAGCAACTAAGCGGTCGCATAATGGGTCGGTTCAGTCGCTGCTGGGAAAGGCGCGGCAGAGCGGAGTAAGGAAGGGGGTCACGGGCGGCATTACGCTGGGGCGACTGCCACAATGCCAGAACGGACTGGCGGCACCACAACTCGGGAAAGATGAAGTATGCAAAAGCACGCGGGAAAAGGGGCAGAAGAATAGCATATCCCCAATGCTGCAGGGTGGACTTTGTTTTGAAATTCGATGACCTAAGCTGGTACTTAATGTGGTCCCCGAACTAGTGCCCGCAACACCAATAGACCCTTCTGCTAAGATTGCGTTCAGATAGTCTACGTTGTAGGATAGTCATAGAAGACGACTGTGAAGAGACCTAAGGGATACCGTAGTTTTGAATAGTCCACTGAGATTCACCTTCTGAAGCCTAAGCTTGGTGCGGCGCTCCTAAAGCTAATTGCTAATCCCTAGGACTACAGAGTAATAGAAAAGGCCCTGACTTGGTTCTATTATTTCTCCTTAAGGCTTGCGTTCTATTCCCATGAGGAACATGTCCAGCGAGTGCAGGCCTCGGTCTAGCTTTACTACTGATCAATAATCAGTCGTCCGTTTCCACCAAAATTTGCCTGTTCACCATCAACACCACCTAACTTCGACTGACCAAAGGCCCTTAGAATAAAGACCTCCGCATTTTTTGCAACTCCACCCTTTCAGGTTCGTGCGGTGCAGTAATGAAGCAGCAAACATAGATGCTAGCCCAGCACAATTTACACGGAATTAGGATTTCCAATTGGAAGTACTGATCCATAACTTACACTTATGGACGGAGGCGAAGTTCTGGACGAAGCACGACTTGTCGAGCATAGCCATGCGTGGGAGAGCCGAGTTGGCAGCATACAACTCAGAGCAGACGTGGAGCAGAGGGCCGAAGTGAGCCTGTACCGAAAGCTGCCAGCAGTAGAGGATCTTTGGCCTACTCGTGAGCAAGCGGCTCATCTGCAGCTGCCGTCAGTTCCGGACTCTACGTGTGCAACGTACCACCGTGTTCTGGCGTGGATTGTGACTCAGAGGCATTCTCCGTCCTATGGCCCTGCATTCGAGAGCCACATCATTAGAACGAGGTCGACCGGGACTAGGATCCAGTTCTGGTTCGGCTGCTCCCCACTCCCCACCCCCGAACTGCTCCAGCACCGCTTCCACCCCCGGGCGTGAACAGCCCTTTCGGCGCTGCTTCTCAGCCTCCCATTGAGACGCTGGATGATTCCGGCGCGCCACTGACTCTCCAGTTCCTAAGCTATTTTAGATGCCTGCAGAATTTCATGAGCGATATTGTGACTAAGGACTAGAACGAGCGCGTGAGAATGTTCAAGACCTTGAAGAAGGGCGGAAGCAGCATGATCTCGCATCCTCGTGGCCAGTCCTAGGGTGTCCATTCTGGTTAGATGTCAATTCTGGTACAGTATGCGTCAATACGACTCTTCGGCCTGCTCAGGACCAACTGCAGTTGTTTCGACCCTAGATGAACACAGGCAGATATTCACTTGCAAACGAGCTCGAGCGATTTGTCGGCGGCATGGGTCCGCCACAGGGGTACGTGACTGCTGCTTTGCAGAGCCTTCATGGCATCTCCAGTGCACAGAAGGAAGCTATACGGATATTACATGAATGCGGCTCAGGGAGAAAAGCCTACATGGCTCACTAGGAGCGACCCTGAAAAAGCGATAGCTGCGTCTGCCGGGTGTTTCTCAAATTCTCATCAAAATTCGCGATTAGTGGAATGCCAGCTTCTTACGGATTGATGTCGGCTGTAATTGGACAAGTCAAGTATCGGGTTGGATGCACCGCAGCGAGTAAATACGAAGATTTTCTAACGTACAACGCAATACCGCATCCAGTTGAAGAGACCAGTTCCAGGCCACGTAGATGGTTCGAATAGAAGATGCAGTCCAAATAACTGTAAGCAGTTTCACGATCCGTGAGATGCGTTCTTTAGCTCGTCTGGTTAATCGTGACTCGATGCTAAGAAATGGAGCCATCCCCCACATCACGATGGTAAAGTATATTGTGATGAAGGCGAGGTGGGCGAGGGCTTCGTCTGCGTGGCGGTAAGTGTCGCTTCTCTCGAAAACTGGCCCAAGACTTTTCTGTGTAAACCATGCAAAGTAAGCTGTTGTCCCCGGGATGGCCAACAACATAACAAGAAGCATGAGCATCTCAGTAAGCCAGCCTAGACAATACAGAAAGTATGAGGCCCAAAGAAGGTACTCAGAGACGGGCCCCATCTGGACGTTGCACACGGAGACCGACGATCGTCGAAAAGATTGACTGCATAGCTTTGTGTGAGTTATAATACTGTAACTTATTTATATTATGATAGTCCCTTTTTGGCGAAGAATCTAATTTACTCACACTATCCTTTGACAGGTTTAAGCTCTAAACCACGACGAAGCGAATATTGCTCTCGTTAATTGGGGCCAAAAGGGCAATTACTACCTATTACATATACACTTCCATTCCTGGACCTATGGTTTCTGTTGTCCCATCTACTTCTGGCTTACGCTCTTTCCCTTATTACACCCTATTGTATAAAGAACTGGGCCTTGTCGAGTCTGGCTCAATTGTTTACCTTCCCATTGCGTCATCCACATCGAGTTGAAAAGTTCCTTACCACGAGGTCCTTAAAATGTCGGCAAAACTTTTGAAGTGCTTGCTGGCGTGCTCATTCCTACGCAATTCACTTGGTCTTTCTCCTCTGGACAAACGGGTGGACGGCTACGAAAATTCTGTCTATTTTGCAAATTGGTCGGTAGTGTGATTCTCACTCAAAGATTGGCTGCTAACAGATTCTGAAAAGGGGTATCTACGCCAAGGATTACCGACCTCAGCAATTGCCCGCCGACGTTATGACTAACATATGCTACGCATTCGCGAACGTTCAAGACAACGGGACTGTGTGAGTATAGTAAATTTTAAGTCCGCCTCCCTCTAATGAGCTTCAGGTTCTCTTCGGATCCATGGGCGGACATCCAAATAAACTGGTCCGATGCTTGTAAACTCACGGTACATAGCTGCCTCTTGAGGAACATACTGATCCCCTAAAGCGAGGCCAGCCTCTGCAAGCTATGCCTACGGCTGCATCAAACAGCTTTATCTACTCAAAAACGCCTATCGGAACGTGAAAGTCCATCTATCAATTGGAGGGTGGACATACAGCCTGAATGGGCGGTTCGCCACAGCCGTGGCCACGGAACCGAAGCGCATTGAGTTTGCTAAGTCTTCGGTATCGCTGATGAAGGACGGGGCTTTGATGGAATCGACATTGACTGGGAATACCCTGCGAACGCCAGCGAGGCGGCAGACTTTCTGGCATTGTTGAAGACAGTAAGAGCTGAACTGAACGACTACGCCGCCCGGTCCGTGCCGGGATACCATTTTCGCCTAACAGCTGCGATGCCGGCCGGTCATGAAAAGTACACGAAGCTGCCGCTGTTCGACATGGCCCAGATAGTGGATGCGTTCAACCTTATGGCTTATGATTACGCGGGCTCTTCTTCTTTGCTGAGTGCGCACCAGGCGAACCTTTACCCCAATCCACGGAACCTAGAATCTACTCCCTTCTCCACGGATGCGGCCATTGTTGATTATATTGCGGTCGGCGTCCCGAGATCGAAGATCATTCTCGGCATGCCCTTATACGGCCGGGCATTCGAGAATACCCCTGGCCCTGGAGAACCTTATTCTGGTGTAGGTAAGGGGTCTTGGGAGGATGGCGTCTGGGATTACAAAGCCTTGCCCCGTTCTCATCTGGACCCACAGAACGATATCATCGCCGGGGCAACATACACACATGACAATACCAGCCAACAGCTGATATCTTACGACACGCCTGATATGGTCAGGACGAAGGTAAACTATTTGAAGTCAAAGGGGTTAGGAGGAAGCATGTTCTGGGAGGCTAGTGGGGACCGGAACGATACGGAGAGCCTCATCCGAACAAGCTATTCATCACTCGGTGCACTTAGACAGAGCCAAAACAATCTGCAATATCCGGACAGTATATATGCAAATATTGCTGCTGGCATGCCCTGATCAGAGGAGCCGAGCTACAGGTGGTAGAGCGCTAGAGAAAAAATCAAAATCTGTATCTATCCCTTGTCAAGACTGAGACTTCAAGCGTAGTGAATAATATCTGAGGTCTTCCCCGATCGTAACTCCCCTCGAAAAGTGGAACACTAACATGATGTCTTTGGAGTCCTATGGCCGCGATTCGTTTACACCAGTCCCTCCAGTAGTCACCGACTAAGTTTACAGCATCGATAGTCTCTTTCTGCTCCCAGGTGTATCTCTGAGGCCAGTACCCTGCCCACATAATCAGTTATTCAATGTATTATTCATCATGTCCCTGTCCGCAAGACTTATGGTACCGAGGTCCACCCAGAGCAGTCTCCCGACGCCTTGCCTTGCCAGGTGCACCTCAACTCCTAGGTCCATGATCTACACAAACTTCTGGTTCGTCACAAACCAGACGCGGTCGCTGTGCACGTCAACCTTCAGTATGGTTGATCAGGAGACCCAGGGGAAGCAGTCCCCCAAGATAGGAGGAGGCCCACGACAGTATCGGCGTGGCGATGTAGCGAATGTTCATTACCATGTGCGTATAAGCATTGCGAGGCGGTCAGCCCTGCTTCCAAGAGCATTCTCGTATTAATCAACCCGACGACAGCCGCTCCAGCGCTGGCTACCAGCAACCTTTACGTATACTCCACAAGAAAGGGGCAAGGCTGGGCGAGATGACAACGGGCTTTTTTTTGCGAGCAGGACCCTGTTGACGCAATCTCAGCAGAACTCCTCGTTGCAGGAAGGGTATATCCTCTACTAGGCGCAAGGGGCCTCCGGGTGGCGGTTGACAGCGTGCAAATCAAAAGGCGGTCCGCCCGGCGCAGCCTCGTTTGATACAGTTGGATCCTCTTCGAGTGTTGGGTGAGGACCGTGATGACAAATTCGAGGTCGATTACAATGTAGTAGACATATACAAACTTGTTTTAGTAGACATCCAGGAGCCCGCCCATGCCGAAACCACAATCACGCCCCTACTGATTGATGCGTATATATGCGCTTACTTATACATTCTTCCACGTATCTTCAAGGAATAGACGTAATTGTCATGCGTGGTCGCCTCGGTCCACGACGAACTCGCTCTACAAACATAAGCGCACTCATGTTTGTTATGAGTTCGCCATGGCCGTCGCCGAGGTGGCCGCCGCTAGGCCGTTGTAGTAGTCATTGCTACATGTCCTGCGCGGAATTTTGAGCTGGATCAGGCCATTGGTCGTGTTTTAAATGAGGTCCGTCTCGCAGATGCTATTCTAGTCTATCACCTACCCGAGTCGAGTTCGTGATTTACTTCTGAGGCATGCCTCCAGTAGAGTATCAGGTACTCGCTAGGTTTCTATCCGTGTTTAACATCATGCCAGGAACCAAGCTGTTAAGGAACCTCACGACCCGGATTCAAATGCCGCTCGCCGTGGCGATGACGATCACTGTCCGCTCTCAAACGCATGCAAGGTGCCTCGCAACGGTTCTTCCACCTCCCTGGACGAGACCATCCCCGGCTCCGTACTTGATCGTCCCCGTGGTCTTGAACTGGATCGTGGCCATCGCCAAACTCGGTCGAGGTGAGTCGCTGCCAGCCCATGCCTCTCGCCAAAAACATCACCTCCCGGTGCAAGACAGGGGTTGGCCCGAATGCTATGGAGTCCTTCGTCGCCCACGCCATTGAATCATAAATTGTAGTAGCGTCTGCCAAACCCCATCCTTTCCGCCGTCCGCCGTTCGATTGTACTCAGTTCCGTCCAGGCCAATATGCTACGACATGTAGGGTATGGAAGTCCCTTTGACTTAGTTCCCTATGGACGGACACAGGGAGATCCAAGAAGGGAGAAAACTAGACAGAAAGGTGGAATTTATACCCGCGAGGCTTTATTTGTCAAGTTATATGGAATGGCGAAGAGACAAGCCCCTTTAAGGGAGGCCGCCGCTTGTATTCGCCTTATGGTAGGAACAATTTAGCAAGGCCAATGATCCTCCTGACATTCAGTTTATGGGGTGGCCTTGAAACATACTCCTGGTTACGTCATTGGCGGATATCATCTATACAAAGCCTCTACAGGCTTTTTACTGTACTGTTGATCAAATGGCCTCGTTCTATAATAGCAAGCGTGTAGGCATTGATACCTCGCCACCAATTTGGACGTCATGAGTTCTGAAAGGTAGCCAATTCGTATGTTGCGTAGTGAACTGATGCTATTCAGAGTTTCATTCCCCTCACTAGCCAGAGGCAGGCCAGAGCCACCCCTTCTCCTTGGCATGTGGGGACTCAAGATACACTCTCACCTTGTGTCTAGATCTCACGAGAGGCAGATGGCACGGATCTAGTCATTCGCAGCCAAGACCGTCTAACGAAGACAATCCGTTGAGTAAATGACACTGATCTGGTCACCCGCAGCCGTATCCATTTAGACCCGAGGCTGACGATACGGTACCTAGTGGAGTCTGTCTGACGTAGCAGTCAGCTGATAGAGTCGTAAATAGGAGATGCAGAGAAGAGAGAGAGTCAGGCTTCTGAGCACTGCCACAACAGACTGAGACGACAAGGCCGTGGTGAGCGAATATAAATGTCTGGCAATTTCCAAGTCTCCGTCTCTGAACCTCCAACTTGTCTTCCCAGAAACATACACAAGATGTTCGCAGAAACATATCCCGTAGTCAGCCTTGATGGCACTGAAAAATGGGCTGCGACGACAAACTCTATTTCAATCAACCAGAACATGCTGGCCGCGGACCTAGGAAGCAGTTTCTGGCTGCATGGCCTTCTCGAGACATTCTTACTCCCTAAATTCGATTCTTTCGAGCCTGAGGAGCTATCGGCAGCAATTCCAGGTTATGGCGACAATGAACAAGCATGTTTATCCCTCGACAAGCCGACAGCTGTCGATCTATCATCGCTACCGACTCTTCAACAGCTCTCTCAAGAGAGGCCGGTTCTAGGTGATGTTCTTGCATTCCTTGACAGCAATCCAGGTCTGCTCGACGAAGAGATTTGGTTTGACTCTCAACCGACAACCATACCTTCTAGCGAACCGAACAACACAACGGACTCCTTGTATCCAACAGGAAGCACAAGAGAAGCTGCACCTACACCGAAAACACCAACGTCACCAAAGTCACATAGAGAGCCCGCCCCAGACGCTGCAACGCGAGTGACCGAAAACAAAGCTTTGCCACCGGCACCTGGGCCAGTGACGTCACCCCTTTGCCGGAAGCGGAAGTTAGGACAGTCCAAGAATTCGACTCGGGAGAAACGCGTGAAGCGCTCCCATTGGAATGGCGTATATGTGCGCCTCGATTCAGCCGCCCTTGATCTCGGGCATGGTAAACAAGGCATCAGGTGGTGTGGCCGCAAGGCTTTATGGACTGGTGCGTCTGGTGATTCGTGGGATGGGGAGGACTTTGGGTGCTATGTACTAGCTGGCCTGCCATACCTCTCCCTTGTGGTGCGACCAAGGGGGGATGGATTCCCTGTCCAGATTTGTTGGGACGAGCACACACGAACCTTCAGCGGGTTTGACCACATGAGTGGAAAGGCACTCGAGATCGCAACAGATCAGATCGTCCAGATGCTAGAGAATCCGGGCATAGGGGTCAAGATCTAGGCCGGCAAGGCTGGTAGCTTGCACTGTTTCGATGCGGTACGGCTGAAAGGAGAAATTTGGTATACAACCTGATCGGAGGGATAGGACCAACTTCGGGCTTGTCCCAGGCAGAAATGTGGAGCTTGGGGAATAAAATGGGATAAGGCAATCGGTAACCAAACCCACACTGATCGGATAAGTCTTCGACAGGATCAATCAAAGCGATCCATAAGCTCTTGAGTCGACCGTAACGAGGGGTCTTTAGCTGAACCATCAAGCCTTCATTGACTGTACATCTCACCCAGTCCTAACCTAGAGCTGGTAGATTGGACAGCAGTTAATCATGTAAAAGCCGAGAAAGCTTCATAAGCACAATCCTTTACGAGGCATGAATTCGAAAAAGAATGCAACATTCATTCCCAGCAATATCCAGGTTGGGTGAAGAATGAACAGGCTGCTAATTCATTCAGGCATTTACACCGAGTCTAAGGGGGTGGCTAAGCACACTAGCCACAGTGACAAAAGTGGCTGTGTCACTGTCCAGCACCCATGTTGTTATTGAGCTGTCGTTGTCGTCCGTAAACACACCCTACTTCCTATGTGTCGCGCCGCAAGAGGCTGGATATCCGTTGTTCGTGAGTGAAGACGCAGACCGTAGCGCTGTTGTCATCCCTCTGCCGACTGGGACAAAAGACCGAACCGGCAATTAACCCAAGACAGATAGTGGAATATGAAGAAGGGAAACCTCACGCCAAGTCTTATATCAACATGGACAAGTCGTTATGGGTCTGGGACTGGTGGCTATCGTAATTGATGGATTGTGTGAGTTTCCTCTACTCCGCGGTGCTATCCCGTCGCTTTGGGCTTCGGCCCCGACCGGACTTCCTGCGAATCCCTACTCTTCTTCTCTCCGTGTATAATCGTCCACTCCGCGTTCGGAGCTTCAGCTTCCACTCCTTGAGTAGCTCCGCCATGTCCACCAGATTGCTATCAGGCTCGAAGGTCGGCTCCCACTGGACCCTATAGTGAGTCGCACCGTCCAAAACCTCTTCTCCGATGATAGTACCCAGCCACTGATCACAACGTTGCAGCACCACATGGCTTTCCAAGACAGAATCACGGTTGGGAGCAACCAAATTGTCCATCTCGTCCCGCCACGTTTGAAGCAGCGTTGTGCTTACTTCCGTTTCAGGCACAAGAGTGGGTTTCCAGCTGATCAAATAGTACGTCTTCTCGCCGACGACTTCCGCGACCCCGAGTATATGACAGCAGCTCCTGTTGGCGGGGCGGAGCCTGTGTCTGTCTACGACATCGTCCCCGACGAAGACGGCGGGACTGTCATTCCCCACAGTCCCAGGAGGCAGGTGGGCGCGAGGCAGTTGGCCTCATCGCAAAGACCACAAGGTAAGTCTGGTTCTCGTCTATCGACTGCATAGCCGACTGACTGTGTGATGCTCATCATAAAGCAGGCGTCCTAGGCTCCCAACCGACAGTGGAGGGGCAGCCCGCCCACACCGGGTCCAGCCCGACAATGAACGCTACGTCGACCGCCGCGACGTGTGCAGGCCGACCAGCACCCACAAGATACCCTGACCACGGCGCGATGGATGGCCGGGTGGCGGCCAGAAGGCCCCTGGCGTCGATCATGTCGACTCGACCACGGCAATGCCCTCCCAGATTAGGGGCAAACGCTGCAAAGTCGTTCCCCGGCCGTCGAGGCGAGTTTAGACAAAATACGATGAGGTGCGCGCCAGACTACTACAAGGACTACCAGCGTAAGTTGCAGCGGGACATCCTGGCGAAGAAGATGGTGGGACTGCTGGACGACCTTCGGACCAGTCTCGGCGTTATGCCGTTCGGGTGAGGATGTGGGTAAGGAAAATATCACAAGCGAAAGCTCTTCTATGCTTCTGTCGAACTATAATTCAGCTCCGGTCCATTAGCCAGTACTCTGCACGCTATGTTCAGCCCTTGCTGGCAGTGGTGCAGCTCGACCTGCAACTGTGGTCTCCTTTCCGAAGGCGATAATGAGCTTCTGTTGTGTGTGTAACACCAACGTCCGACCTTTTTTCCTTTATCAATATCACCATGTACAGAAAACTTACATATGTTCTATACTGCTTAGCTGTCAGTCGTTGTCGCTGCTTCTTGTAACGCCGTGAGTCCAAGTCCACTTGCTCTACTGTATGGCTCCTGTGCTTTGTCTCCCCGTGGATATTGGCGAGTTCTGTGAGCGGCGTGCCATGGAGGATTGCATTGTGCCCATGTGGAACTCGTGCGTTGAGTACAAGAGAACATTTCCGCCTGCCAGTCAGGAACTATTTTGGACGTGCAGGATCAAGTTGCCCGCAGACGTGCTCCCTATCGGAGGGTTAAATCGCTTGAGGGAGCAGAATCTGAATTCAGTCCCTCAATCCAGTTTGGCGTCGCTGCCCTCAGCAAAGCTAGGACTTTACCCTTAAGGAGAGACAGCAGCCTGGGCAATGCGGGCGATAGCTGCTGGTAAGCAACCTTGGTGGCACCTACGGATTACTGCAAGTAGCGTCGACGGCTATCTTCGTTAGGCACCATTTCGATTTTGGTGGCTCATTTAAGGCTACAGTAAAGTGGGATCACATGGCTCCCTGTGAGGGGCATCGGCAAATGAAGCTGGTGAAACTCTTGCCTACATAGTTTTGTCGCAGGCACCCTTAACCACCACGCACGGAACGATATCCCAAATGCCAGCACTCTCCATCTCAAAGGCTATTACCCCTTCCTGCTGAGCAACACTATCGCGATCCTCGCCCGACTTGAGCACTGTGTCGCCTGACGCAATTAAGTCAAAGTGTACAACAGGCGGCGGACTGTCCTCGTCGAGGCGGCTCCGGTGTATCAACGGCTTGTCACAACCGCACTCGTCGCAAAACTTCCCGTCGACAACATGACGGTACGCAGTGTTAAATAGCTTATCATACTGGGCACCTGGATACTGGGCTGCAAGACCAGGTTCCTGCTGAATGACGGCTGAGTAGCGGGTTAACTTGTTTTGGCGTCTTTCGGCCGCGAAATCCTTGCAACTTCGCTAATATGCCACGAATCTCAGTATTAGGTCGGCCTAGCGAATCTCGGAGCGTGTCTTTGCGCGTGAAGCGTTCAGGTAAGCGTCGTCCGAGATCGTACTAGACGGCGCCATCACTAATGACGACGTCGCCGAGCACGACCTCATGCCCATCTCGACTGAAGGGCACGACTCCACAGACGCCAACGACCACAGCAAGTCTGATGTTGGGGAAACTTGTTCGGCATTGAGCTGCGACAGCTGCCGCGTTCGCCTTGCCCAAGCCCGGCATATGTGCAAACACGACGTTGTGTCGCCCGATGGCGCCGGTCGAGTAAGCGTTCGGATCGCCTGGGGCCTTGTCGTAGGGCGGGCCGTCATCGTCCCAATAATGATCGAACAGGGTTTCCGCGGCATCGGCTTCGTGGACGAGGGCACAGATTATAGCGATTTCGAAGTCGCGACGGGTTGCGGGTCGCCGTGGCTGGTGGCCGTTCGTCGGTACGGCGCGGTTGAAGTCCATGGTTGGCTCCTATATAGTAGCAACTACTTGAGTCTTGATGTTCGTGGGATAAATTGCGAAAAGTCAGACGTCCCTTACGGTCTCGAAGGAGTGAGGCGCCAGCCTGATGGGGCTGACATTGCTGCGACGCGCGACCCCGCGCAACCTTGCGAGCGCTGCCGTCCAATCAGCATCATGGCATGTTAAATGCTATAACCAACCGCGACGGGGCGAATACAGGGCGTTCTGGTCAATTCGAGGTGTGATTTTGTATCCCGACTGGTATCGAGCTGAATGGATTTTCTTTCGCCGTTGCGCCGTTCATTATAAAGTACGTCGTCAGACAAGAGTTTGGCCCGACCAAAGAACCCAAGTAGTGGAAAGCACTGTCCATGTCCATGTCCACGCACCTATTTATTACTTTAGTGGATAGGGCCCCGTGGTCTAGCTAAGTACCCACTAAAGGTTAGGCCTATAGACACTAAAAGAGAGGAAACCGTCGCGCCACGGGCACTGTGACTTCGATCAATAGCCTAACCGCGGCCCTCTTGTTTCGCCATCCCAACCTGCGATCTTACACGTTTCGTTTCCGATAAGCCCCCGAATAAGACCATCAAGATGGCCCCCCGACTGTCGAAGTCTCAACACGACCAACTGCTTTCCATGATTACTCAAGGATCGACGAATGATGAAATAGTTTAAAGCCATCCCCTGCAGTCGCCGCGCAGTCCGCCGAGCCCGATCGACGCACGCACGATATGGAACAACGACGACGACTTCCAACCGTCCTGGCCCCGACTTACAATAGAGATGGCCCTTGGCCATCGGTTTACGAAAGGGCTTGGCATGGACTACCGTGAGATGATAGATTATATTAGTAAAGAGGTTGAAGTCGATGTGTCTGCGACAGGTGTTATGTACTGAGCCTTGGATAAGCGTAGAATGACTCTCAGGACAGCCAGCTCAAAGCTGTCCTTCTATCCAGGGTGTAATCCACCGATCCACTGTTGACTCCAAGGCAACCGTAGTACAGGGCTTAGCGGTAGCGGTACCTGTTAAAGCCAAATATGCAGCCCTACGAAAGTCTGGCTTGGCGATGACCGGTACTCCTGCCATATCACTTACGCAAGAGCAGTTTCGCTATATCAGAGCAGCACAGCCCCTCGACCGGTGACGAGGGTGAGTCCAGCACGTCGAGATTCCCCCCAGAGGAGCGATCGTCCTCCGATGTTGGACATCTCTACAGGCTACTTGCAAACATACATAAAGCACTTGTCCTGCTTCAGAAGTCGATGGGGGTCATGCAAGAGCTAGTACTACAGCAGACAGCGTCGCCAATTTTGGCGGAGGATAAGAGCAGGTAAAGCATACGAAGCGCATAGAGGGCCATGCAGGCCTGGATATTCCCTTCACCAGACACATCCTGCGTTTTCGTTACTTCTAGGAGAGCGAGATACCATAGATTTATCAATGGAACCGCTTAGAAAATCCATCGCATAAGAGCTTTGGGAAGCTGTCACACATATCCATTGCCTTATGGTCACTCTCTGATCTTCATACTTTGGCCTCAGTGTAGCCAACGAGTATCAACAGCTGCCAATGTATACCCCTCCGCGGGCCAGTAACCTGCTCACTTCCTATCCCGAAACCATCACCCCGACGTCTGGGTCCGCCAACATCCTAGCCATCTCATCACAAGTTATACGCACCCATTTTCGATTCATGGCATTATACCCGCTGAACCTATGCGACTCTTCGTCCCAAGCAAGCGGTACGGGGAACCCATAGCCGCTCGGCCGCACAACCAACGACAGGAAAGGCAGACCTGCTAACACATAGCACGAAAGGTCCTCACTAGTCCATGATTCTTGCCCAAGGCCATCATCCCACAATGCACATCGTCGCTTCCAACAGAAGTGTTGGGCAACTGGCGTAATCCTGAAGACGACCTCGACGAGGCGTACAGACACTTTGTGCCGGGTAGACCCAGCCGAATGGCCTCTTGCACGCTTGCATGGCCGTGGGTTATCTATTTGCCTTGCCTTTCGCTTTCCACATGGGTTTCTTGAAAGTTCCGCCGCAGGTACTTCTGAGGCGGCCTCCTCCATTGACATTGATACAGCAGGATCTGGACGGGACCATGCGCGGTGCTCTTGCGGAGGGGATGCTTCGAGGGAGACTGAATCCTCTGGGTCGTCCTGTGCCGGACGAAAGCCATTCACATGGCCGACTCCGCCTAAGGATTGGCCGCGTGATCGTGCAGAGCTGAGGGAATGAGCTTGTACTGTATCGCCCATCGTCGTTTCATCATGCCCAAGCCCAGCCTTGAAGAGCTCGTCCCAGGGCCTCCCCCACTTATCGCCACATTCTGCGGGATTTTGTTCAAGGAAGTATAGCATGTCGTCCAGTATCGAGCCCTCCAAATTGTTTCCATCGAGGCATTCAAGTGGTAATGGTGTTATAGGGGCTACAATACGCACGGTCGTATCAATTATCGGCACTGTTTCTCAATCTATCCTCAATATGTATATCCGTATCGCAGGAGTAATCTGTTCTGATATATAAGACTTATCACCGTAGTTGGAGCTCAGAGGTTACGTCCCCAATACAGGCACTGAGTTGTGTGCACCACTGTGATTCACATTATAATTCCAACTTCAACTATTGCGATGTTCCTTACTGATATGTTTCTTCGAATCATTGGCTCTTCAGCCGTGCTCTTCTTCCCACTCTTGGCATCCCGCCAGGCACTCCATACAGCAGATCCAGCGCAACTGTCTCGATGGCTTCAATACTGGTGTATGCTCTCATGCATACTTCTAATTGAGTCCTGCCTCATTCCAGTCTTAGCTTGCATACCGTTCTACTCAGCCGCCACGACGTGGTTTCACTGAAAAGCTTCTGCGCCACTGCAGGCGCCAAGGCGGTCAGAGCGTACAAAGGCGAGCATTTATCACCGGTCCTTATGGCACTAACGTTGCAGTCAATGACTATAGAACTGTTCTCCTGGTTGCAAGTGGTCCTGGCGTCATTGCCATGCTACCGTACCTGAGAAAAGTCATCCACGGTTACTACTACAGGAAAGGATGTACTCGACGAGTTCACCTCATATGGATGATCCAACAAATAGGTACGCTCAGTTCGCTTGTGCGAAATCGCAGCACTGACTTTCCCAAGAGCTGGTAGCAGCAGCACAACCTTTCCTGAACGAGTTTCTGGACGACGACACCCTCGGGGAAAGTTACGTGAGTTTTGTCAGAACGCCTGGCTAAGGTCCGAAGACTGATTGGTAGATTCTATCCATATCGATATACCACGAGAATGGGATGATGGAGGTGCCTTGGGGTCACCGCGCCACTCTTTTCCGAGGGTCCCCAGATTTCGAACATCTCCTCAGACAAGAGTTTGACGGGCATTTTACCCCAGTCAGCAAAGGAAACAATCTTACACGATCCGAGAGGGTCTTGTCAGAATTCAAACAAGAAACGGGAAATGTGCTTATTTTAGGTAAGGATAACAATATGCTCATGCGTGTGATAGCTGATCTTGGGATAGTTTCGGGCATCCGAAAGCTCAGAGATGGTTTAAGACATGCCACCAGGCCGTATGTCGAACATGGTATCAGGATACAAGAGTTAGAATATCAACCAGAGTAAACCATCATGGGGAGCTATGACGCCGTGGGATGTGGGCAATTGTCGGGTCTACTTTAAGGACAACTAGATATAAAGCAGTAGAAGGCACGTTGGTCTTCTGCTAAATTGAGCATTCTAAACTGGACAACTTGCTATCTGGTAATTGTATGGCACACTGACTTGTGCTAGGCGAATGAGATCTTTCAATGTTTCCTTCGGGCATTGTCTGGCAAGGAATTGTTGCTACATCAGTTAGTGTTTGTAAATAGAATTTCGATGAACGCTATTACCTGCAGTAACTCCGTACTGGATTTCGCATCGTTCAAAGCTAAATAAAAGCCACTCGCCTCACAGTTCACTGACCAACGTGCATTGCTGGCGTGGTGTGATTGGCTGGTTGTGGTCTTATACATCAGTCTGCTGGTGATAGTTCTGGTCAATTGCGCATTTCGCAAGGTTCCTTCAGATACCGATATTCCCTGGGTAGGTTTATGAAGTCCTACGCGAAGTTAGGTACACGTCAACAACTTAGAAGATCTTAGCTTACCGATCTTCAAGTCTCCGGCATTGCTCAACAGAACCAAACTGCAATCAAGATTTATGAAGAAATGCTGCCGTTCCAGGAATGAGAGCCCGCCCAGAACCTGCCATCAGTCAGTTAAGCCCACTTAGACACACCAAACAAGGATCTGTACCATGCTTAGAATCACACTCAGCTGGTCAACATCAGGATACGCCGGACATCGAATTATACCTTCTAGAGTAACTGCCGTTTCTTCCAGTACAATGTAAAGGATCGCACCCGCAGAGAAAGCTTCTTGGGCCTCGGCTAGGCTTTTGTGGCGAAGGTTCCGATACCAGTGAAGCACTTCAACTATTCGAGAAGCTGGAAACTCCTGGATATGGGCGCTAGTAAATGGCGGCTGCTTTCTAACGCCATACGTGATGAGACCACCGAGCTCCATTTTGAATGACATCTTGTAGTGGTGCAGTGGGGATTCATATTTCAAGATCAGAGATTTGTGTTGCTTTTTAGGTGTAGCAATTTTTACAGCTTGTAAGCGACGGCTCGGGCGAACATTTCGCTTAATAACCCTTGCATTTTTGCCAGTGCCTTGTGGCGCTTTCGAAAGACCAAGTTCTTGTGGTGTCAAACCCGTAATTTGAGTATGGCGCTTGTACGAATCGTCCAGGGGTTCCATGGCAGCAGTGAACAAGCCGTAATATTGGTGTGCGTGATTCAGTCCTCTCACACAGTATTTATGACATCGACAATACTGGCTTTCGTCCTGATGCACGCCGCAGAAGGGTTAGGTGCCACAGAAAACGGACATTTCTTCGTGCCCCAGCCCAAAGATCTGTATTTAAGCAGGACAATAGCAACTAGGTAGTGCGGGGTATCTGTACATCGCGTAACGGTCGTTTTTGGAGTACAACCGGTGTTGCGACAGAATTTGGCCATTGTTTGCTGTACAGATACTCCGCACTACCTCATTGGCAAGAACCCTTAATTGGACCTGGATTTGACAGTAATACCTGGGTAGCGACATTATTGACGACGTAGGCCTGAATAGGCTTTTGCCGTGCACACTATAACTATCCGATTCGGGTCACAGTAGGCACATCTAGCACTAAAAGTCGACCTAGGTAAAGGTTGGCTCCTGTCTCAAAATTGCCAAAAAACGCCATAGTATAGTTGCAGTTTTCCAACTCATATAGATGGGCATCTCGTCAGATCTGCATCCTTAGGGCTTAGGTGAGTGAGGAAAGTCGCAGTGTAAGAATCATGGCAACTGGGTTGGATCCCTCATGTCAATCAGGTACCAAACGAGCCATGACTACGACCGCGCTTGCACGACTAAGCCTAGACGCTATAACCGAAGACATGACGGCCATTTTAGCACGTACTACCCACGACCTCCTCTCCCACGTAACATCCTCGGATGCAGTTGGCATTCATCAAGCCTCCAGGTGTTGCCGAAGATGGACTGGAGGCGTCTCCGATAGTTCAGTGGGTAGCGAGGCATTATTGCTTCAACGTTTCATTTCCCATCTGGTGAAGGTCTCCAACACCAGTTCGCTTACATTGCTGGCCACCTTGGAGTATTTACACCGCTTGAAAGGCAAGCTCAGGTTGGCGATACGAAAATTCAAATGTACAACGTACCGTATCTTCCTAGCTGCGCTGATAGTAGCGAATAGGTATCTATACGATTGGTCGCCGAAGAACAAGAAGTGGGCCAAATACAGTCGCTGGTCTTGTGGAACGGTCCGTTTCCGGTTCACTCTACCGGATGTCAACTTGATGGAGGCCGAGATGTTGTCCTTGCTCGAATGGCGGCTAGGCGTCACTGAAGACGACTTCTTCCGCGTTCAGATGACATCCTTGAGCCCAGGTGAAAACAAACTACCAGATTCGGTACAACAGTGTTCACAGCTGGGCTGATAGCCATAGCTAAGGACATAGCTCAAACACGAGAACGAATTATGGACCCAGTAGAACTGCGAGTACGGCGATACTCGGCTTGGGAACAGAAGGAATCAAGACCAATATGAGGCTGAGGTGAGCGTGCCTCAAGAGCATAATCTAGCATCATCCTCTTTGACTGTGTTCAATAGAATGACTCTCTTTGGCTTGCACCCAGTCATGCCATTTCTCCTGTGTGTTTGTATAATTTGATACCCCGAAGATCTATACGAGGCGGTCTCCCTCAGGTAGCCCACGCCCAAGTCCCTGCGCCCATGCATATGGACTAAGGAAACATTACCTTCCATGGCTGACTTCTGTCCTGGAGAGCCGAATAAAGCCGCTATTGGGATCACAAACAGACACACGTAGCGTGATCTGGCACGATCATATTGAGGTGGTGTGTTTTATTCGGCGCAAATGCCTGCTCGATTGATAGACAGCTCTTGAAGATGGATTTGACGAGCAATTACGGGTACACTACAGGAGATAAAGTTTAGCCGTAGAGCCCACAATGAGAGCGGAGAGGCTTGAGGGACAAAATAGGACGCGATCCGGCTCAAGAAACCGAACGGCTACGGTAGCAACACTTATTCAAAGGTGCCCCTTAGTAGTATCCTCGGTTTTGAGCTGGCTCTGGCGGCAGGCGTTCAAAACAGGCGCTTTTCAACTGTCTCCAACCTGACAGGACGAAGCTGCACCGTATATAGGATGCATTGCAGCTCTCATCGAAATCATGTATTTTACTGCTACAATTATTCGAGACTGTAGAGATTGACCCCATTTCGTTCACTGCCTCCAGAGAGATGGTAGAAAGACCCCATAAACATCAGTCACAGAAGCCTCCATACTCCCCGACCCTAGTCGACATTGAGATCCACAGACTTGGGGGCATGAAAACGGCTTTCGACATGCGCCCCGATCACCTGCAGAGCTTGAAGGCCCCTACGACCGAACATGACCGCTTGGTGGAGCTATCACGGGAGAACGGGAGACTAGGCAAGAGGCATTGTACTTCCGAGGGCTGAGCAGAGAGGTCACTCCGCTGCTAGCCGTACTGCGGTATCATATCGACGGGCTGTCAACGACTGTGCGGAAATGCAATGAGAAGATCGAAAAGGCCAATGCGCAGTGGGAGGCAGAGGAGAGTAGCAGATTGGAATGACGAGTGAAGCACTACATGGACGTCGTACAACAACGTTAGGTAGGCTCGGGTTTGGCTTTCAGGGTCTAGTAGAATGGGTTCAACGATGTCTAGTGCAGTATTTTCTGAATAGACTGTGGCCATGGTTTGGGGCTTACCAAGAAATAAGGCGAGTTACGAAAGAGGACTATCTCCTCAGGTCAATGGCCTTTTCTTGTAATATACTATCGCGGCAGTGGCGACGCATTCGTGGGCATCATTCGTCGCCTCACGTGATGGGTATTTTATCGATTCCTCTAGATCGACGTCACGGCCTTTATATCAGATCTTTCTTCCTCCAAACCTCCAAACGCACAACAAGTGTCTATGGCGAGCTGTCGTTCTCCTGATGGGGCGGAAGCGGCCATGTCCGCCACAGCAACCTCTTTTGAATAGCCTTCATCAAGGCTACGCCTCGATGTAGCTTCAGCTACTAGTACTTCCCAGCGTATGCCACTATAAGACCCAGAAAGAAACCGGAGGCAAATGCCGAAAGAAGCCAGTCCACTGGATCGTTACCCTTGATTTCTACCGGCGCAGGTTCCTTCTTGCCGATTTCAAACTCAAGCTCGCCGACAGATTCGCCGGCATCCTGGATTCTGTAAATCCATTCCTCCTCCAAGTATTTGCAGTCGCAGTCGCAACCGCAGTTGCAGTCAGGTAGGCTTCTGAGTATATATTGGAGGTTTTTGGCGCATCCCTTGAGACCATAGGCTAAATTGTAACATTGAGTGACTAGATCCATCAATTCTAGGTGCTCCGAGATGTTGAATGGATGATTTTGTGCAGGCATAGCTAGAACGGATGGTAATAGAGTTCAGGTAAAGACTTTGGCCACAATGGAAGGACACAGGGAAATCCAGGATTGGAAAGAACTAGCCAGATAGCTGGAATTTATACCCGCGAGGCTTTAGTTTCCACGGGTTGTGGAAGGGCGAAGAGACAGGCCCCTGCAAGGAGGCCACCGCCTGGAAACGTCTTATGACAAGAACAATTGACCAACGGCAATGATCCTCCCGAGGTTTGGCTGACGAGGAGGCCATGAAACGTACTCCTGGTTACGTCATTGGCGACATCATCTACACACAGCTCCTAAAGGCATTCTACGCCATTGTTGATCAATCGTCACTAGGCAACCCTGTTCAAGTCCCTCATCTTAATGTAGAGCCTGTCCATGCCACTCGATCCATTCATCGTCCATGCGGCCGACTATGGCAGAGATGGGCATCGTTCGGATCGGTCGTTTCAGAGCTTCGGCTGACCGACCGATTCCATATCGGCTGACGCAGCCAAAACGAACGACCGATTTTATATCGGCTGAAGCAACCGCACGAACGACCGATAGAACCGACGGTTCTATCGGTTCTATCGGTTCTATCGGTCGATCGATAGGGTCGCGGACCACGCTGTCGCCCTCGCCAGGCCCCACATATTATTACGTTCGCTAACTCACACCACGGTATGGGATAGATGCAGTGAAACTATCACTCTTGCAGTCACCACCCAAACCCTGCAGCCCAGCGCTAGCAGTGCAGACAGATTGCTGCCAGTCAGACCGGTCTAGTAGATGCAGAGGTATCTCCGCCTTGTAAACTCCACATAAACTCCACGACTTCACGCATTGGCCCATAGAAACAACATGACTTTCCAAGCGGCCACGGCGCGTCGCTGTCATAATACCTATGCTACTGGTCTGGACTCTCACCTCGCTGGGATACAGATTCTCCATTAAATTGTGAAGAGTCGTCCAAGGCTGTATGAAATTGTGAGGGGATATCGTGATCAATATTATTGGAAGACGATAAAGATGATGGCAGGTCTTCTGAACAGAGCTCTGATAACCCAGGGGACTGCGACGTGTTGGCGGCAAACCGATCCATAGCGTATATCTGCATATATAGGAGTTCAGAAACAGACGGACAGACGCAACAACAGATTAGAGTCCAAAAACAGTAAAAGAAAGAGGGACAGACGCAAAACAGTGAAGCAAGCAAGCCGGAGGCAGGAGAATAACAAATTACTTACCATAAAGAGTCAAGTCTGCAGCAGGGACCCTTGAATTAGACCCTTGGGGTGACATCAAATATGGACCTAAAAAACGGAAACTGTCGTCAACCCCAATTTTATGGCTGCTCTAGGCTTCACTACTTTGTTGTACCCCTGGACGTTATCCACAGCTCCAGCCCCATTCCGGGGAATCGGTTCCATCGGTCGGTCGCTCGGTCGGCCGAACGACCGACGTATCTATCGGTTCTCAAAGCCTTGTGACCGACCGACCGATAGATATTCCAGACTTTGACCGAACGACCGATCCGATGCCAAGATCGTTCCCGCAGATCGGCTCCATCGGTCGACCGATCGATGCCCATCTCTGGACTATGGTCGACTGTGAAGATGGCTCACTTCCCGGGAAACAGACTGCGACGAGAGCTTCAAGAAACCCTTTGTTAGCAGAGTCTAAGGAAGAAAGCGAACCTGGACTCACGTCGCTTAGTCCTACGAATAGTGGACGTCATACGCCTGACTATCTTAGACGAGCGGCCCGCGGGATACTAAACGCAGCCGCGACTACGTTTTCTCTCTATGCGTCCGAGCAACCAGCTTAGGAAAGTTGGACTGCTAACTCATCATATTAGCAACAATTCGAAGCACCTTACCGCAGACGTGGAATAAGCTGGGGACCGAGCAGCAAGTCCAAATCCCAATTTACAGTTGCAGTGGCACGGTGCATGTTGTTTATATCATATGATTAGTAATAGGAGACTATCACTGCCTCTTGGGCTCCGCTTCCGACTGATGATTGACATAAACACAAGGGCCGAGCTTATGCAACGAATAAAAATCAGCAGCAGAAGAGGATCTAGCTAGCCCTAATCTTCGCCTTTTCGACGGCCTGCTTGAGCCTTGGAGAAGTTCCATTTGTCCATCCCACTCTTGCTCCGAGTGCATATTTGGAAACATTTCACGGACGTCTTGTAGAGCGGTTCGTGGCAGGTCTTGTAGCGAGACACTCGAAGGTCTCCAGTGAACCTTGACCGTTGCCAGCGTGCCTTTCTTGCCCACGCGCACATCAGTGTGCTTCTCGTACTCATAGAATCCAAAACTCGCCCCTACTCGATGGACAAAAAGCGTTTCGAGCTTCATACCGTTGCCACGGTTATTGTCATTTTCATGGCATTGGTTCTGGTTGCCTCCGTTCCCCCTTTCCCAGAGAGCCTATCGTTAGAGAGAGATAATGTTTCCTGATCGCCATAGAATGATGCATGATCCTGGTGAGGAAGTGAATCATCCTTGTCCCCGTCGTGCCAATCTTGCCCCTTTTGCACAAGTGGACGAGTGCCTGCTTGCTCTACTCCCATCGGGAGTGGAGGTTCCACGAGAATAAATGAAGAACTGCGGTGGCTTTGGGTATTTATATTCTGTGCGATTCCCTGCCCAGGCGGCCTGGTATGGAACAGCCCTGGAGGCCTAAAAACACCGGCGCTGACGGTGTAGCATCGTAGCCGCATCATCCATTGAGCGACACACGATATCGAGGGAGGCCTCCATACGAGAAGTATGATGGTGTGCAACCAGAAACAGGCTGTCAAGTCGGCCAGCAGAAAACGACTTCACCGTTAGATGTGAATTCCCGCAGTCCTCTGCAGCACTCTATGATCGACGAGCCCGGCACGACCAGGTACTATATAAACCGGTACATCCTTCATCAGATAGAATCACTCTTTCTTTTTCTTTCTTCACTTTCCTCAACCACAAGGCCTCCACAACGATGTGCACCGCCGAAAACATCCCCATCGAAACCGTTCATGAAACACACGACCTACCCATCATGGCATTGCCGCGGACCAACGACCCAGCTCATCAACTAGAGGAAGATTATTATTCCTCATGCTTCGAGTTCTCCTATCATGGTCTATCACTCGAGCTTGAACGGCTGGGCCGTGAGGGTATCCTTTCTATTCTCCCGCCGTGGGCAGAGGATCAGGCAGCATATTTTTTCTCCAGCACGGCCGTTGCCCCTATAACACCATTATCATCTGAATGCTTCGATGAAAGAAATTTTGAGAACCCTATATTGGACGACATGCTATGCTTCTTGGAACAAATTCCTGCAGAATATGACGACAAGTGGCGGAGGGCTTGGGATAAGCTCTTGGAGGTTGGACTTGAGCATGATGGAACGACGAAATACGATGCAGCACAAACTCGTTCCCTCAGCTCTGCACGATCACGCAGCCAATCCTTAGGCGGAGTCGGCCAGGTGAATGGTTCTGTTCCAGCGCAGGACGACCCAGAGGATTCAATCCCCCCCGCAGCATTGCTTCCTCAAGAGCACTACACATGGTCCCACCCAGATCCTACTATATCAATGTCGATGGAAGAGGGCGTCTCACAGGTAGCTGAGGCGGAAATTTCAGGTACCCCTTGCCGGAAACGGAAGGCAAGGCAAGCAGGTGAATCAAGGCCATGCAAGCGTGCAAGAGGCCGTCCAGCTGGCTCTACCTGGCGCCTCGTCGAGGTCGTCTCCAGGATTACGCCAGTGGCCCAACACTTCTGTTGGAAGCGACGATGTGCATTGTGGGACGATGTCCTTGGGCAAGAATCATGGAGCAGTGAGGACCTTTCGCCCTATGTGTTGGCAGGTCTGCCTTTCCTGTCGTTGGTTGTGCGGCCGGGCGGCTATGGGTTCCCCGTGCCGCTTGTTTGGGACGAGAAGATGCAAAGTTTCAGCGGGTATAACGCCATGAACCAAAAATGGGTGCGTATAACTTGTGGTGAGATGGCTAGGATGTTGGAGGACCCAAATGTCGGGGTTGTGATTTCGGGATAGGAAGTGAGCAGGTTACTGGCCCACAGGGGATAATACATTGGCAGATGTTGAAGCTAGTTGGCTACACTGAGACCAATGAAGACCCGAGAGCGCCCAGAAGACCCCTCTGCGAAAAACAAGAGCTCATAATCACCCTCGGAAAGCAGACGACGGCGGCAGGTTGAGCTGCGCCACTGCTGGCGGCGACTGAATCGCCACCTTTCGATGATGGCGTGGGCGGAGCCCACCGTTATGGAAAGCCGCGAGAGAATTCAGGGGAACGAGAGGTGATCCAGGCCTTGGATAGAGAAGGCAAACGGCAGAGGTGCGCATAACCATACTGCAGCACTTGGTGATCTCGAACAGAGACGTACTACATAGTATGGGGAAAAACAGTAGGTTATGACCGGCACAATTCCTGATCTTGTGTCTGCATTCCTCCGACGACACGCAATACGCCGCTTCCAATATGTATGTCATCCGTATGTATCCACCTGCCAATTAGAGACTCTCGATTAGGAAGTACTGATCTATCACTTACACTTCTAGCAGAGGCGAAGTTCTGGACGAAACACAACTTACAACATGAGTGTGAGGGCCAAGTTGGCAGCATTCAACTCAGCAGACGTGGCTTTGGCCTAGGGTCTTTTTAATTGCCTCGAAAGCCTCTTTCATCCTGCCATCGATCCAGGCGGCACAAATGGCAGGCTTTCGGGCAGTTCGGCGCTGCAGTTGCGTTGCGGATGATTATGGATGTGCGGGGCGAAAAAAGACGGGTCGACTCCTTCGGCCCCTAATGCACATGGTAAAGAGCCGAGACGGTAGTCCATGCGGAGGATTCGCAGTCCTCTAATTATTACTGGTTCTCAGGCAATGATGGCATCCGTCGTCGGTTCCGGTGGGTCTACAAAGCTTCCCCCTTGTATCTATGTAACAAGTCCGGCTATTCTCATTCGCTCTTTATGAGCAATCTTGTTTCTCTCCAAGGCACACGACGCCACGCAGATGCCGGACGACTGTGCACATAGGAGCATGGAATGCAATCGCGGGAATCCTCCTGCCTTCGAATCTCTGGCCACCGACATCCTTCTGTGCATCCTCTTCTACATTCCCAACCTTGAAACGCTCTGCAACCTCGTTAGCGCCAGCCCTCGTTCACGGCGCCTGTTTCAGACACAGGCACCAGCGCTCTTCGAAGCGGCGTTGGATGGCCCCAACTGCGATGGTCTCCTGGCCCGTCCAGTCCGAGAATTGGTTCGTGCCGTAGTATTTGTACGCACACTAGGCTTACCGTTCCATACTCTCGATAAATTTCGCTACGGCTTTCTGGTTCCCAAATTTTATTCTCGGCGATCATCAACCGCGATAGGATCTATAACGGACCTCCAAGTGGATTTCGATCCTGCCATGTTGCTCTCGGTCCTCAGCACCCATAGTCACATAAATAGGCTTACTCATGCCTGTTTGGCCTCTTACCTCGCTCGCGTGCGTGGCCCTCAGTTCCGGCCGCAGTATTGTCCCGACGCCGTGTACACATTTGGCTGCGGCCCCGAAGAGGTTCAATGGCTACCCGCTTGGAAAAGATCATTCGTGGGAAAACCAATGAAGAAATCTGATGCTGGCCCGCCAAGCTGGGTGGAAGAGATGCGTGTCAAGCGGGCACTTTGGCTCCTGCAGCTCATTGGAGACCTTCAGCGGGCAGTCCTACAGAAGGACGGTGCTACTCGTACCCGCTGGCCTTCCGAAGATATGCATATGTTTCTGAAGATGGCACCTGAAGATTTCATTGAACCGAGCAACCTTGCCGTACCGTCTGAGCGAGGCGCATTCGAGGAAATACTTTCAGTCAAAGAATTTCTTCAAAGCTTACGAACCAACGAAGAGAAACCTACCGTTCGTCTGGGAAACATAGCGCGGCAATACCATCAGCTGCCCCGCCCGCCAGCAGAGGCGATGTCTGAAACACTTGCTACTCCGCTTCCGGAGCGTGTGGAGTGGCTGATCGGAGGCCAAGCTCTGGGGCCGGATACGAGAAAGGAACCGGGAAGGCTACGTTTGCGAGAGCTGTACAAGCAGCGTAAGCCGGAGAGGTCAGAAGCTCGACGTTGGGGCCAGACACCAAGTTGTCTCTTTGAAGAAGCGCCAGGCGTCCAACTATGGCTCAAGCTTACTTCGACGTCCCAGTTGCACATGGAGGCTCACTGCGCGTGGCCCAAAGCCAGGTTCCACAATTCGCCACTGGCTGGTGTGCGATTTGATTCCTTTCGCCGGCTGGGCTTTGCCATTTGGGATAGGAAGAGGATGCACCTGCTTGGTCTCGTAAACGGAACAAGTAGTATTCACCTGGACGAGGAGTGTCGCTACTTTACTTGGGAGAGCTTGCTATCTACTGAAGAGGTAGTCGCTGTCAAGGCCGCACTCGGCGATCCTTATCCGGGCGGGTTGCTTCGTTAGTAGGTTAGGGTAAAGTGTAGTAGAAAGTCTAGTATTTGTTCTCAAGCAACGAAGGCGAAGGCTGTTCTTGGCCATATTCAATAACAATTTGGAGGCAACCCATGGCACCTTATGTCAAGCCAGGTTGCTGTGTTTTGTTATCCCGAGTCTAACTATGTACTTGTGCTTTATCTTATGGACAGTTGAACCATGTAATGCCCAACATTACTACCAAGCAGACCTCCATGCCACATAAGCAGACGCTTCAACCAATAGTGGAATGTAGCAGACAGTATGCTAGCCCATAGTTAATTCGACCATGTGTGCCCCTATTTGAGGATTGGGACTCTACAACGCACAATGGGCATCGTTCTACATCGCTTGCTCGTAAGGGTCTGGTAGCGTTAGCCTTCTCGTCTCATCTGCCATACCATACGAGCTACGTCCTGCGTCACTCCTACGAAACTCCAGTGGGAAATGTACTCAATCGCCGTCTGCCTCCCCATCGGCCATCTCGAGCACGACGGCCGCTTTGTGAGCCGGTTACTCCGGAACTCTAGTCGCTACACTTGCACCATCTCCAGAGGTTCAGAAGAAATATATTTGGAGTATGACAAGCGTGAAAAACCCAGAAAATCTCTCTTTAGTATCGTAGAGGGCAGATATAGCGTCGATGTGTTCGTAAACCAGTTCTGCAGTCCATATGGAGAACCTGTGTTTCTCAGTAGTACAACAGCGGCTCAAACAACGAGCAGTATCTGGACATGGCACCATTAGTTTCTACATGCAAGCATTGTGTAGGATCTCTTATGAAATTCTCGGGGCCAATGATGGTTCCTGTATACTTAGGTAGGTAGATATACTGTTTAGTATCGGCTCTCCAGACAACTATGCTCCTTGTGTCGGATCCAGATTGGCCTATGTGGAACAGAGCGACGGTTCATGATCGAATTGGGAGACAAACGAGACCTCCCCGGCTGACACTTGAATGTCCATGTTTTTATCACTGACCATTTCTGCTATCGAACTACACACTCAGGAAAAGGTCTTGGGAATGGTTTGCACCACTATAGCGAATTGAAACCTCATATGGGCTTGCGTGCCGGTCGTTTATTCCTACGCGAATCGACAAAGCCATTCATTTCTTGAGACTATTTTACCGACCTCGCCTACCTCGTGTAGAACACTTCATCCTACCTGCGTAGAGCATTATGATGCGGTACGGCCGCTTTGTACCCCTTCGCCGGTCGAGTGCCTTCGTGTTCCACCTGGTATTAATAGCCTCACTGATCTATGCAAGCCTTTTTCTTCAAAGTCCTGCGCGTTTGCGGCTGGCAAGGCAGACCCTACAGACCACCGGGGTTTCTACAACCTCTGCGCAGACCAATCTGACTAAGAGGCTGTCCGATGCCACGTATGCTGAAGCCAACCAGAAAGGATTGAACCTTCGCTGTCTGATGGCAAAGAACATCGAGCAAACACAAAGCTACCAAGTGGCTGATTTCTTGATGGATTGGGAGAATGCAGCAACAGAAGGGTGGGTGGGCGTGAGCAACGGCGAGGTACCTTTCTTCAAACATTACCTGGGCCAGACCTTTGCAGCGCTTGGTACCTTGGAAAACAGTCTTTTACACCATTCTATAGGCCACATGGAAGGGGGCCTGATTTTCGAAAACCCCTCCGACCCTAGCGAGGAGGAACTCGATACTCTCACCGTCAACACCCAAGGGAACTTCGAGAGCAACGGTGAGGTAAGTAACCTAGGCGAGCTAGTGGAAGCTATCATCCCCGTTTTGAGCAGAGGCCGACGAGAATAGGTGTCAGGAGCACAGATATACTCTTCTATTGATGTTACCAAGGGCATCTTCATTGCCGACAAATCCAAGACCGTCCAGTCTAGTATGAAGGATCTGTTCGGCACCAATGACTGGAACGAGGTGACGAGTGCCTTACAGGCCACGAACAAGAAACTGACGCACTTTCAAAGGGTAATCCCTTCCCTATTCTTCCCAACGTCTACTTGTACCCGATGCTGATATTCCATGACAATAGTGGAGCGATGTTGCCTTCGCACAATGGGTAAGTTTCTGCATCGGCCACGCCAACATCGTCGGTATCATCCTCGTTATTAATCAAATCCACAGATGGATGCCTGCGCCACAAAATCGGGCCATGTACGCAACCTGAACTACTTTATCCGGTCTTGGATTACGAACAAAGAGACGGTGGAGATAGTGAACCAGGCCGTAATCAACAAGTTCGGTCCTTCCCCAACGATCGGCAAGTGGAACACCGGTCGTCTGTCCTTCGCGCAGGGAGAGGAAGGGTTCGACTCCATACTGGGTAGCCCGAACGGCCGTGGTTGCGCCTGGTTCCTGATCTCGCATAAGGGAGCATTGGGCGAGAGGACTATCACGCAAATCGATGTGTTTACCGGCGTTCTTGCCTATACTGTTGTAGGCACCGCATATAATGAAGAAACAGTACAAGCCTCGAAGCTTTTTCTTTTGTTCCACGTACAAGATGTCTGAGCGGCGGATGCGGTGGGATGGCCCCCATTTTTCTCGGCTATTTTTTTTTTGTTTCCAGGTTCGATGGCTCTGCTCTCAGCTGCACACCCCGAATCTCAGGTGTGTCTGGACTGGATTCCGAGAGTTATCGTGGTTTGTTTCCTCCAATCCTGTTACCAACAGCTTGGTCACTTATTTCGCTAGTTTTGCAGGAAACGGATAATGAAAGAATAGATAAAACTAGTTAATCAGCCCTAGGTACAAAGGTGAAGTTTGTGGAAGGAGTTCTCGTCCAGGCCTTGTATGGAGAGGGCAAACAGCAGAGATGCACATGGCATACTGCAGCACCTGTGGCTCTCGACAAGCTAGCACGGAGACGTTCTACATAGCATTGGGAAAGACCGTACGGCCTGCCGTGAAATTGTTGGTAGAAGATCGAAAATGAAAGTTTACTACTGGATTGAAGGATTGTTGCGATTGTGACCATTGCATGGAAGCTATTCGGCTCATGTGCCAAAAGAGCACGAATATTGGACGGTGGAAGAAGCGGGTTAAGGGGTGGCTGGTGTTAGCCACAGGAAAACGCGACTGTGCCATGGTGGGGGTGGGCTACCTGTTCAATTACGAGCGAAGGTCAAAAGAGTAGCAAATGCCATGATTAGCTTCTTATTCGACACAGCGACGTGATTGAAGGGCACGAAAAAGACGATTATCCGTGTCGCGCTGGCAATGCGCCGCATAACGTACGCCGACGACCGACGACCGACGACCGACAACATGAGTCAAAATCCGACACAGCATGGCGGCGAGCACAACAGGAGCGGGGACAAGCTGGCGACTTGAGCACGGCAGCATGACGACAGTTACTACCAAGAATACCAGTTGAGGTGACCGTCACTTCTGTGTTGCAAGAGAGACGACAGTATAGCCACACGGTTGTTGTTCACTGTTTCGAATGACCAACGAACCCCGAAGCGCGCCGGCGCACAGTGACTCCTTGAGGCTGAACGAGGCTACCCAGCCCCCACGAGACCAGCGTGATAAACATTGCCACGACCGACCTGCATGCATCGCGCGATAGACGCATCCCACCGACGAGTTCCACCCGACAGCCGAGCACCACTACACCCGAGTCAACGAGACAACAAAAGGTCAGCTATTGGCAGAGGAGTGGAGCACCAGCGGTTGGCACACAATGCCAGGAGGCAATGCGATTCCGCGCTAAGGGTCGTTATGCCAGCGAATGGCCCCATTCACTCCGATACTCCATTCTCAAGGCTTATACCTGATCGAAAAAGGTGTCGCCCAAGGGATCGGCGTCGGCCATGGGGACGAAGCGCTCAAACAGGACTTTCACCTGCGACAGCCAGCCCGTGAGCCTTTGGGTTTGCTGCAGGAACCTGCACTTGATGTCAACATACGATCTGTGCCGGGCTGAACACACAGCGACTTACAGCTGTTCGACCTTCTGTGTGCTGGTCCGTCCTGTGGTTAGACGTGCACATTGTTGCGAAAGCGCGGAAGGCCTACAAAGTCGTGAAACTGGTGATGTGTGGGTGTATGTAAGTCGGAGGCCTCTGCCGGTAGTAGGGCGGTGGTATACTTACTTTTCGTTATGGTGGGCCAGCTCGGACTGGATAGCCTCGAACTTGCCCAGCAACTCATTCACCTTGCGCAGCAGTTCTCGGGTGTCGCCCGACGTTCTTCGTTCTCAGTACAACGCGCGGACTGGATGCGGAGTGACCTACGGTGACGGCGGGCTGAAGGGACCTGAGTCGAGACCTTCTTCGTCGAAGAAGTTGGGAACGTCTGGAAAGGACAGTGGTTGCTGGTTCGGAGGCTGGAGCTGCGTGGCAGAAGGAGCGACGGTCTTGGGCGCTGTCGCGGGAGCAGGCGCGGGCGCCGTGGTGGCATGGCCTGCTGATGGTCGGCCCTGTCGCGGCTGGCGCGGACGGCCGTATCGCTGCGTATCGTATCGCTGCGAAGGGAGCATGGCCTCCCAGGTTGGGCATTCGTACCCAATCCACTTTACAGAGTAGTATAGGAATCCACTTCTGCTGTCGTAGTGCCCTATCACCGCATCCATATTATGATCTGATTTTCCCTCCCTGATTGCGGGCCGCTGCTGGCCCTCCAGCCATACGGCCACAGAACCATCTCGTTCGCATACCCAGAGCAAGTCCACGTTCGGCCCGTCCTCCAGCAAACGCTCCCTGTTCTCGGCTAACACGCCATGGAATACATCATTAGGCGTTTGTAGAGTGTAGAGAACCTGCACTACGACTAGATTCAATGACCAATGTGTTCGGATCCCCAAGCCTTTCAAAGCTGATGTAAGATCTTGCGTTGCCATGTTTTATGCCTCCTTTCGTCAAATATAATCTATCCTGACGAAAAGCTGCGATGTGCGACCATAGTTCTGTACGGTATGTACTAGTGGGAAGCTTGTGTAGAACCGTGTCTGGAAGGCGCTTTTATGTGGATTCCGCTCCCCTATTCCGGTTATGGCGTAACAGCACCGGCTGGGTAGCGGCATTATTGACGACGTAGCCCTGAATAGGCTTTTGCCGTTTACACTATATCCGATTCGGGTCACAGTAGGCACAACTAGCACTAAAAGTCGATCTAGATAAAAGTTGGCTCCTGTCTCAAAATTGCCAAAAAGCGCCATAGTATAGTTGCAGTTTTCCAACTCATATAGATGGGCATCTCGTCATAACTGCGTCCTTAGGGCTTAGGTGAGTGAGGAAAGTCGCAGTGTAAGAAGCATGGCAACTGGGTTGGATCCCTCATGTGAGTCAGGTACCAAACGAGCCATGGATACGACCGCGCTTGCACGACGAAGCCTAGACAGCGAAGCCATGACGTCCCTTTTAGCACGTACTACCCATGATCTCCTCTCACACATAACATCATTGGATGCAGTTGGGATTCATCAAGCCTCCAGGTGTTGCCGAGGATGGGCCGGAGGCGCCTCCGATAGTTCCGTGGACAGTGAGGCATTATTACTTCAACGTTTCATTTCCTATCTGGTGAAGGCCTCCAACACCAGTTCGCTTACATGGCTGGCTACCTTGGTGTACTTACACCGCTTGAAAGGGAAGCTCGCGTTGGCGACACGCAAATACAAATGTACAATGTACCGTATCTTCCTAGCTGCGCTTATAGTAGCGACGAAGTATCTACATGACTGGTCGCCGAGGAACAAGAAGTGGGCCAAATACAGTCGTTGTTCTTGTGGGCCCGTCAGTTTCCGGTTCACTCTACCGGATGTCAACCTGATGGAGGGCGAGATGTTGTCCTTGCTCGAATGGCGGCTAGGCGTCACTGAAGATGATTTCGTCCACGTTCAGGTGCCATCCCTGAGCCCCATAGGACAGCTGAGAAAACATCACCAGGTCCGGCAAACCGGCGTCCGCAGCTGGGATGATATTCGAAGGCAGTGACGTAGCTGGAAAACAGTACACCGATACTCGGCTTGGGAACCTGTCTGGTGGTCTTTTGGGACTTTTCTTCTTTCTCCAACAGCTTGACAGACCCCTGCCGGCGCCCTACAGCTTGAAATGACCACTAAGAATCGGAAGGTAATTCAATACCTATCAGCCTTGGAAGGCATTTTCCGGCATGATAATATCTGTAATACATGAAGCACTTCAGAGTTCATTTAGATACCTTCACGGCTAGCTATTCCATCTAGAAGAGATATCCCACCGACAACGACTTGTTTCTGGTATGAATCTTCGATGGTGGGATCATACTGCAGGGCGGTAAAGTATTGATTAGTATGGGATGCAGGTGGGATTTGGGAACAACTTGCCGTTGAGACAATGGTGTATGTAGAACTGGATTGCAAGAGTCATTTTCCTGACACCTTCTTCTAATATCACCAGTCTGTGGAGTGGTACCTCGAAAGACATCGCGACACGTTAGCTAGCGATGAAGTCAGCATCGATGAAATTGTTACGCATCACGGTATGCCCGAAGTTGCGGGGACAGTCCTACAGTAGAATACAGGTCATACCGTAGTGTATTAGGGTGTGTGGTAAGTGAAAGAAGATCGTCTTTGGGCGCTTGGCAGCATGTTGTGGCTCATATACAACTCAATCAAGCCATTGCTAGATCTAGCCATGCTCAGTCCGATGGGTCGGAATGAGGTCCCCAGCCTGGTGAGATCGTACCCTCGACTAACGATGGCTGCAGCGGACCGAAAGCATGATGCTGGGTAGGGATCTTCTGCTTCCGCTTTGAATCGGGGCCTCTACGCCGAAATAACACAAGTGAAGCGGTTGAGAATGTCAGGCTCTTCGGCAGGCCGCGTCAGATCCATGGGAAGTAGGGCATTTGCCGCCGCTCCCGAGCGCCGATACTGTCGCGTGTATGTATAACACCGAAAGATAACTTAGAGTAAATCTCAATTGATCCCAATTTCATCTTCAAGGAGCTATGTATTCACCCATTATGGCTTTCTCGCATGCCAAACGTGCCTTCATAAGTAGTCAGTATATCTTGCTTGCCATCAAAGAGAGGCTGTCTGCTACGCAGTGGGCACTGTATTACTCACATGGTGCATGAAAACCTTTTCGAATGAGTGCAGACCTCAAGTCGCACTCTGTTCTCAAACAGTACCAAATCTTCCAATCTCCAATTGCCGTAACGCATCAACGGCGCTCTTGACATGGACGAAATCGCTGGTTGCATCCCAAAATTGAACCACCGTCCGATATCCTGTTGGTCCTCGCTCTCAGGCCACGGGTGAAATGGGATCTCCTGTTTTTGATGCTCCACCTCTACAAACCCAAGCTTTTCGAGAGTGGAGGCAAGATCCTCCTGAGGCCACAGAGGCTTCCCGTGTGTGTCAAAAGCTTCATACAGCTGGTCCGTCCAGCGGTAGATCTCTGCATCCTGTGGCAAGCTGCCATCTTTGCTGAATGGACGAAAGTCGATCTCAATATGTTCGAAAACTCCCAAGCCGGGCTTCAGGTGGCTTTGTTACAGGATCAGCGTTTTATTTCGTAGATGTGACAGAACACGTGGTAACTGACTTGAAAACGTTTTGGTACAGGGTCGTCCAGTTCGCAACGCAGCCTCCCAGAAGCTGCATGTGGATCAAATCCATGGAATCCTTTTCAAGGCCCCAATTGGGATCGGTGATATCCTGTCCTTGAAAACTGACGCCCGGGGGGATTCTATGCTTGTGTTAGCAGCCTCAAAGCCTCTCAAAATATGCCGTTATCATACAGTTGGGGCTGCATTCTTAAACATGTATCTAATCCGATGACCTTTGCAAATGGATAGAGTCTATATGTATCAGTCAGTCACGAGTGCCCTTTCCAAGTGAATGCTATGATTAGTACTCAGCCATTTCGTTGCACCAAATCCCTGTACCACAGCCGAGATCGAGAACTCTCAGCACTACGTTGCCCTCTATAGGACGTGCATGCAAGCCGCGGACAGAACCCATCGCTTGGCGGGTTTTGATGAAGAAGCTGTGGAAACGATCCAGCCTATCTTGCTCCCCCTCGTCAATCGGGAATAGGCAATTCCCTCTTGTACTATACGCTCGACCATTCTCTATAAAGTACTCTACATACTCCCGAGCTGCCTGGGCAGGACCCCTAATCACCCAGGTTAGTACTGTTCGACAAGTATTGTTGTGGTATGACAAGTTCAAAACAGAATTAGGGACCTTGTAAAGGTAGAGGACCATATACATACACCAGGCTGTTAGCCATTTGTAGTACTCGAATAGTTCTGGTACTAAAAGCACATGTTCGATGTACAATCCACAGTTTGTTGGCTTGAACAAAGAAGAACGCGGATGCTTCTAGGAGTGTGGAGCAAAGGTAAGAAAATATAGATATGATTACGTCTTTATCCTTTTCCCTTTACACTAGCTTACATGTAGTAGCTGTCATATGCAATATTTATGCAAATACTCCATGCCCAGGCTCTAGTGAATGGGCGCCTATACCCCTATGGGCATCTATTCACTCTATCGTACACGACCCTGACACCTTGCTCGTGAAGGTAGATGCCACCTTACAGATCCCTCCCCAATATCCTTTTTGATTTAATAGCGCTAGTTGCTCCGAGTAGATGCTCCGAGAATGCTAATGGGACCGGATGTAGATCACGACGGGTGCGCCAAAACAGTGTGGTTGAACCGGGAACGGGGTTGAAGACAGCTACGGATAGACGCAGGTCAATATGGCATACGATTACGTCTTGTGACCTGTTAGATTCGCTTTCTGAGCTAGGTTATTACTAGCTCCAACTCAAGCACAGTGATTTAGGAATATTGATGCAATCCCAACCATCGCGTTTCGCCTCCTCAGTTGGTGGCCCAGCGCCACTGTAAACCTGTACCCAAGAGTAGTGGTGCTCTTCTATAGGGCAACTGCATGGCGCCTCAAGAATAGAATTTGACTGGTACTCTGCATAAAGTTGGACGCACAACCCGGCTGGTAACTTGGCAGACTACTAACAAGGTAGATCGTCTTGGCAGGCATATCACACGGCATAATACGAGGATTTGGCTTGATAGTTCGAGAGCTTTAGCGAGGTTACGATAGCGCCACGTCCTCGTTTCAGGGCAGCCTGTTAGCCTGTTCGTAGCAGTAGCAACGCCTGCTCATCTGGCTCGCATCAAGACACCGAAGAGAGCATGTATTAATAATAGACCGTATCTACGGCCAGTCACAATCTTCATCCCATACGGAATCACTGTTCCCCGGCCTGAGTACTGGAAACCCCCTCCATTATGTAGGGTTCAACGATTACCGTAGAGTTCCCTCGCTTATAACTATGAAACGAGACTTGGAACAAGACGTGTACGTAGTTAGAGGACCACGAGGCACATAAACTACTCCCGTGATTAGTTATTGTTCTGAAAGAAATGCCGGGTCATAATTTCCGCCGGCAGTTTATAGCTGCGCCAATGCAGTGGCATTTGATGTATCTGAATTAGAGAGCTTCTTTTTGTTTTAAATCAGGTGCTATGAGCTGGCTACTCCCCGGGCGCCATACACCAACTACGTCTAAGCATGGAGGTGCATATGATGTGATAAACATCATGACAAGAATGAGCAACTGCACGATGAGCAGGGATACGTATGGACATTTGTAGTCCATGGAGGTGGGAGTCCCCTTTTTCCTCCGCACAGCCTCGTTCAACATACCTTGTTGTGATTCTTTCGCTTCCGCGCAGCAATTCTACTTTCTAACCGAGCGTAACGAACTATCTACGGCTTACGTTGCTCAGGTGGACTAGACACAACCGTAAGGCAATGGTATGCTCCGGCATCACCAACTTTGTGATTGACTGAGAACTCGAATGGTTCAGGCAGATCCTCCCTGATGAGACGCGCGTCATATCAATCAAGAATAGCTTGTAAAGCTCCATGACAGGCCACAGGCCAGCCAGTCAAGCTCTAATAAAAGATTCAATGGGTAGAAAGACCCATGTGTGATTTTGCAATTCTCTTGAAACCCGGCCTGTTCGTGCCCCCGGAGAAGGGCTTTCTCTGTTGTAGTACCAAGTAACGCCGCTCGATTCATTTAGAGATGATAAATAACCACTCCATGAGCTTATAGCCTAGCTACATATGTAGTTGGCACGCCAGAACTGTGCTCTGGAACCAACTGCTGTATAGCCCTCTGTCGTTATTCATGTCCTAATTTTACAGCATGGCACCAAGCGAAATATTCCAGGCTTAGCATTTGAGATCCGTCGAATGACGTTTTTGCAGGTCGCTTCCAGCCCAACCCGGCGTCTCCTACCAACAAAGTGGCATGATTGAAGGATGAGACTTTGTACATCCACGTCAGGTCCCCTTTACTGCCCGGCGTCAGCGAATGGGCCTTAAAGTTTAGAAGCGTGGAGCTCTCTGATTAGTCCATTGATTGTATTTTCATGCATATGCATGTAGGTTCGACCTCTTCACCAGCCTTCTAGACGATGTATCATTTGTAGGACAATAACAATCAACATCGCTCCTCCTCGCAAGTGCCTCTGAACAGCTCAAGGGAGGGGGTGATTGTCTTTAATAAGCGCTGGCTTGATGGACATGAGATTGCCGAGGCCCATAGGTACTATTTTCACGTTTTATAAGAGCCATGCCATATTTCAAGCACTCCCTTCTTGAGCAGTTTCCCCTCAGCTACTATATTCTTCGGAGTCCTCCACGCTGCCTCCTCAAACACATCTCCTCAAATGCTCTTTTTCGGTTCCATATCCTGGAAACAAGCTGCAAGATAATTCGATAAACCACTTAAATCGAAATCCAATACCATGGCTCAAGAACCTACGGAAGTCATTAGACAGCCGCCGGCGGACTGTTTCCAAAGCCCTGCTTACATAACTCTTCCACCACCACCATACAATTCCACAAGCGGCATGCATCATATTTCGGCCCCCAAACACAATTACCCGCCGTCGCAGAAGGCTACAGAAACCCAGCCTCCAACAAAGAAGGCCCATAAAGCCTCCAAGATCAGAGCTACATGCTTCAAAAGAGCTAGGACTGCCGCAACATATGCACTCTTGTGGATTCCCGCGTTCATTTTCTTTATATTGTACTGCTTCACTTGGTCAGTAGCTGAGATCTTTACTTGTGGCCAAGGCTGCGAGATCATGGGGTCGCTGGAAATTACTATTTCGAATGGCCTGGAATCTTTACGTCGGAAGTGCGTAGCATTCTGGACTGGACGGAACTGAATACGATTGCTTCCTAAAGATCGCTTTCCTCAGATAACCTTAAATGTAGACTAAACATCTTTTGGTCACCTCAAAAACAGAAATTCAAGCGCATGTAGCTCCGCTCGCCTGTGTTTACTAGGGGCAGGCACAAATATACAAGCACAAGAACCAAGATACTACAGTTGCGAATGGTCCTCATTGGCGAAATAATAAATAGACAAACAGGGTGACACGGCTTGCTTTGAGACGCCTACCCAGACGTTTTTGTTGCTAGTTCAGTCCTTACGACATACCCAACGTTCGAGGGCAGCCGAAATGCATCTAGCCTACTCGTATATAGTCCCGTAGTAGCTCGGGGTCACTGTACGCCGAATCCCCCGTACTGCTGTTCTGGTTCGTACTTTCCCGTACCTCTGGGTAAAGCACACTCGTTTTGCATCGTTTCTTGATGATGCTACCGAAAGCTACTCTGATATTCCAGACTTCGTACCTCGAGGCCCAGTCTCCAGAAGTGACCAGCACAATACAGTACAGTACCCGACCTGCCATTTATGGGTTGATCATCTTGCGAAGCTACTGGTTCTCGATTAGGAACTGCTTCTTGGCAGCCGGTCTAACCATGGTGCGTCAAATCCCACGCCGGCGTACTTATGGTCCCGTACAGGCGTACCGTAGATGACCTGCCGTATCACAGTACGTACTGAAGAAACGGCTCTCGTAACGTCTGTACCGCTTACCGGCCGCCTTTGGCATGCTGGTTGCCAGCGGACGTCTGAAAACGGACCTGGCCATAGCTAGAGTACCGAATGCTTCTAGTGCTGGTGGTGGTAGAAGTGCGCTTCCGCGGTCGCCATGGTGACGCTCGTCAAACTCTTTACTACGGCTTCCTTGAGAGTACGGCATGTACACACACACACACAATTTATTGACGCCCGGGCGGCTAAGCCGAAAGGGCAACTATCGCTAGTCTATTGTACATTCCTGAGTCGTTCCCTTGTCACCCAAAGCCCTTACAAACTCCAGTTTCGGCTCATGTCGCTCCTTTTCCGTCAGTACTTTCCTAGATGGGGTCCCGTGTGTTAGTAGCGTTCCCTAGCAAGCCAGCTTGAAGGCCTTTCTTCAAGTGTTCAGCATCCTATCCTCGGCAGCTGAAGCGGCGCCTGCTGTGTGAGGCACGGGGTGGTGGTCAGTATTATGTTAGTGAGGTGACTGGTTCTGGTTTGCGTCCAGTCGGCCTGTCGCTATAGCAAATCGTATGGTGGCTTGAACGGCCTCCATATCAGGAGACCAGAACCTGTCGTCCGACGGTGACTTGCCGCCTAGATAAAAGGATAAGTTGCTCCTGTGGGTTTCTGTGCACTGCAGCATCTCTGTTCGGTATACTGTCCATCTGCTGCATCGGAAGAGGAAGTGATCCACCGTCTCTCTCGCTTGTCCGCAGTCGCACTGGTCTGTTGTTGCTGCTTCGATCCGATAGAGATATGCGTTCAGTCGGGCCATTCCCGTCCGGAGCTGGGCCAGGACGCTAGCTTCTTTCCACGAGAGGCGGTCGTATAGATCGCGTGTGTGTTTTCCTGGCAGGGCTGCGTCCACTCTTTTAGAGTACCTTCCAACATCTTCTGGCAGGCCTGCATCGGTTTTCCGCTTGGCTCGCGCGGTACTGAGTATCGTCGACTTGGCCCCCGGTGTCTCCGTGTTTGGTGCCCGTCCTAGCTGTGTTGACGTCTTTGTTTCCCTCTTCGCATGGCTTATAAGTTCGTCTTCCTCACTTGTTGGTAGCCAGGTTACCGTTATACGGTTTCCCTCCCTCTTTAGGTCTCTAATAGCTTCATAGGCACGGCAGATGTGTTGCTGTCCAGACTGCTGGCGTGGTTTCTTTAGGGTGAATACCGCTGCTCTGTTCCTTGTAAGGAGCACAATCTCCCGGTAGCGGAGCTTTGGTAACGAGTATAGTATGTCTGCCATCGCGGCCAGCTCTCCCGTGTATGGATTCTGCTCGTCTCTTGTGCCGAGAGTAACAGCGCGGGTCTCAAGCATCGGGCTCGCTCTCGTAGACGTCCTGATTTCTACGGCTCCTCCATATCCTACGAGACCGTTCCTTGCTGAGCTGCTCACGGCGATGCGTGCCGTCCAGTCCGGGGCTGTGCTCGGCATCCCCTCTGGCTCGTCTGTTACCGTCGGTACCCGGCTCACCCATGGTGCCAGCGCGTACGGTTGAATGGTTTCGAGCTTCTCCATGGGTATGTCCTTTAATATGTCTGCCACTTGGTAGAATGGCGACCGGTGGTATCTCCTGAATTTCCGTATCCGCGCTGTGCTGCTGCGAAGGGGGTTTGTCGGGGGAAGGGTGTGAATGTCCGCCCACATCTTGATCGCCCTTCTCCAGAACCGATCCTGCGTCGTAGCAATGTGTGCCTCTGCTTCTGCCACGCTTGTCGCCACCGTCATAAATGTGCCGACGATCGCCTGTGCTCCTATTTTCTGGATTCGGTTGACCGGTGCCGCTGCTTTATACCTGCACTCGTGCATCCACACGTTCGACGCGTAGTCCACTGTCGGCGCCACCGTCGCCGTGAAGAGCTGTCGGGCCGTGGCAGGGGAGAGACCCTTGAGTCGTCTCAGCTCCAGGACGGCCTCCAGCCCCTTAGCAGCGGCTCGTGCGATGTGTTCCCTATACTTAAGCTTGGTGTCCATAACAACCCCAAGGATCTTGACGTGCTCTTTGGGCAGTGCATCCCGTCCTCTAATGGTGAAGGGTGTCGAATCGCTCTTGTACGGCTTACGGGCAAAGTGAATGATGGCTGTCTTGTCCGCTTCGAACGTCGCACCGCTCCTTCTTTCCCACGCGAGGGCGTCGTTGATAATGGCTTCTATCCCTTCGCGATTGCTTTCCGCCGTCGGGCCTGTGACCCAAGCTGTAAAGTCGTCGACAAAGGCGATCGCGCCCCCGTAGCAGTCGATTCGCCGCTGTACCAGATCCGCGTTGAAGAAGAGGAACAGGATCGGAGACAAGGGAGACCCTTGGGGTAAGCCGGCCTGTGGTAGGCTACGGCTTTCGGACGTGTGCCCGTTCACCAGAATCGTCGCCGTACGACCTGAGCAGAAAGCGCGGATCCAACGAAGCAACTGGTCTGGTATCCCTCGGGCTTTCATCCTTTGGAGAAGCCTGACGTCGAACACCCCGTTGTACGCCCCTTTGACGTCGAAGCTCACGAGGCTAAGAACTTTACGGCCTCGCCACGCAGCGTAAACCTTCCCGAGCGTGGATAGGAGCGAGATCGGCCTCCAGGCTTTCGCTATCGTGTAGTCTTCTTTGCCCGGCTTTCTGAGAGGAATAATCTTCGCGTGGCGCCATTGGGTTGGTAGCTCTCCTTCCCCGAGCGACGTACGGAACAGCGTTAACACCCGTTGCTTGACCACCGGCCACACTTCCTTCCAGACCACCACCGGCAGGCCGTCCTCCCCGGGTGCTTTCCAGGATTTAGCTGCGAACAGCTGACGCTCTATCTACTCCATCGTGATCGCGCGCATCTCGATGGGCGCCCTCTGCGGGCGGTCCCCTTCGTCAGCAATCTCGTCCGGGAGCGGAGGAAAGAACTTAGTAAGCAGCTCCTCCGCTTGTTCCGCATGGTTAGAAGTACTCGTCCCGTCCGCGCGAACGATCTGGGGGACTTTCCCGAATGCTGTGTCGTCGCCCTCTTTTAGGTACTTCGCCGCCTTCCAGATATTGTTGTTGTCTGCGAGGAAGTCGTTCCAATGCTTCTTCTTTTGCTGTCGGATGGCGTCGTGGTACTGCTTTGCCGCACCCTTAGCCGTCGCTTCTAGGTCCCGTCTGATGCAGCTTGCCCTTCTTTCGGTCCGAGCTCGATTCCTCCAGTATGTATAAATGCACCGGAGTTGTGTTAGGTCCGTCGTCCACCATCGTTTCGCGTACGGCGATGGCTTGGCTTTAGGAGTCAGTGCGTTCACCGCTTCCAAAACGACGTCCATCAGCCGGTCCGTCTGTTCTTGGACCGTACCGCCCGTAGGCGTCGTAACCAATGCTGCTGCGATCCGGGCGTTGATATCCTTCCACGGGGCGTTCTTGAAGAGAGGTCGCTCTTGGCCTCCTGGCGCCTCTGAAGAGTTTCTTCACTTCATGACAGTGTTCCGATATTTGACCAAGCATTCTATCGGCCACATCACCACCGCCCAATAAGCACGTGGGAAGAAATACGGATGGATTTTCGTATTGCAGCACATCAGAAGAGTCACATACTGAGAAGACATATACCGTACCTTCTTTGACATGGTATCTGACAAGGGACGCACACAGCATGTAGCATAGCGTCGGAAACGGGATCAGGGCTATCAAACTGGAGGAAATACCCTCTCACGCCATGTTCTTGTATCTAGCTAGCTTCATTGATAATGAGTTTGAAGTAGATGTATCTGTATCAGCACTCCCATTCGCTGTCAATTGCAGTATTTGCCTTTAGTGGCGATCTTGAACCTCAGCTGAGGATCCTCTCGGTAAGTACGTTTCCTATGTTAGTATCCGAAGGGCCGTCTGATAAGTCTCTTCCAACAAAAGAGCCAGGACGGTCCCGTAATCGACAGCATTGATACTCCATACGCTCTTCGCTCCTGCTAATCTTTGAGACAATAAACTAATCACATCCTCTTTGCCCATACGACTGCCCAGCGCTTCTTGTACAACGAGACTGAAACCACAACCAACATGCTGCTCGAGCAGTAAGTCCAAATGCAAGGTCGTCCCTCCCACTACAGATACCACCGGGGCGAATCGATTCTTGAGACCCTGCATAAGATATATGTAGAGCAGATCCACTGCCCGGGTACATAGCGGCCATTGCGTCAGTGCCGCCTGCCATCTCGCCACATCATTTCCAGAGAAGTCTCCATCTCCAAATGTGGCAAGCACGGAGCCTTTGGGCAGAGCGCTGGCTGCGTGGCATGCAGAATTGCTGAAGCAAGCGGGTAGGAAGATCGACATTGGAATCTCGAAGGAGGTGCCGAATCTTTGAAATATGCGTCTCGTTGGTACCCATTGTTCGCCAAGGTATATCCAATGCTCTCTACTCTGCTGCATCCCGTGACAATTGAATATCACGCATGGTGCCTCCATCGTAGCAGTCTTCCTCTTGAACACATCCCATGACTTGTAGATATCACTCTCTTGCAGAGGACTACATCCATCCCCAACTTGCTCTACTACATTTCCTTTGGGAGCATTGTTTTGAATTGCATCGAAAAACTTTTTGGCTTCTTCGATACCGTAAGCCGTTTTTCCTGGGCAGAAGATAAGAAAGTAGGCATTGGCAGGCTTGTTGACAAAGTGACTGGTGGCGAAATCCATTCTGCGATTGATATTAAGATCCAGAATAGGATGCAATTGGCGCCAGGGAAGGAGTGGTCAGAGATCGGTGAGGGGAAATTTGCTGACAATAAACAGAGACGGGTCAAGCTATATATATACTGTACTAGGGGCCGAACGTGTAGCTCGGCTAGTCTCGATACGAAACAGCCAAATACAGCCCGTGAAGCGCCACGTTGTAGGTACAACATTACAGGACAGCAATCAATTATGCACAAATAACATGATGTACAGCCACTGTTGGCACAGCCGCATACCATCTTGGTACTTATATATATAGGTAAGCGCTCTAAATACATTCTTCCGACGCTGACAGGTACCTATGCCTCACTAGGGTGCACTTTGCAGGAAGCCCCACAGTACATTAGGCTAATTTTTCTCACATATCTATCGCGGACGCTGAACCTGGATTCTACTGTACCGTTGGGTGCAGTAGCAATGGCGCACTAGCGCGACTAGCGCGGAGCTGATTCGCAACCCCGCGCCATTAGGGCCAACACCCAATCTTCTTGCTACGCGAGAACTTCTCTTCAAGACACCGAAGAGAAACTATGTAGGCCTGAAATCTGTTGGAAGCCTTTTCGCCAACATGGGTCCTGGAACCGGATCAGCAGCACCCCTGGCAAGGTTTGCCCAGCTCGAGCTCATCATTTCATCAACATTTCACACCCGCAAGCCGGCAGCTCGCTATATCTACCGTTCCGCGAGACGCTATTATGGCACCATGGCCACGCAGAAAGATGCTCCAAGAGGGTCCAGCACGTTGCCGAACCGTTTTGGCTAGCTAGGCCTCCGTCATGGCTCACACCAAGAGGCAGAAAGACAAGGTTCGCAAGAGCGGCTTGTCACTGCAGAACAAGACACAAGACCTCGGGCGGTACTGCGATGTCTTCAGCGCGCTTGCGTACTGGAACCCGACGCACGAGCGGATGGAGACGGCGATGCACGTCCCACGCGGGCAGCGTGTGCCGGACCTCAACAGGATTGTCCGTCCCCATGTCCCGTTACCGTTCCGTCGAGTGTATCCAGCTCTGTTACTAACAACCGCAGTTTCGACGATCAGCCGCGTGCCATGCGAGACAGAGCCACGGCCGAGCGACGCGATCGAGCGGCCAAGTCGAAGCCATCCATTTCGAGGCCCAGGCCGACGCCAACGACGACGCGAATACCATTACTGGTATAGGCAGCGACGCAGATGCCGAGTACGAAACCGATACCGGGTATGTTGCAGCAGTTCCCGCTGCCGCGGCGGAGCCTCTGTCTGCCTACGACGTCATCCCCGACGAGGATGGTGGGACTGTCATTCCCAACAGTCCCATGAGACAGAAGGGTCCGAGGCAGCTGCCTTCGCCGCGAAGGCCGTCCCACCGTCCTATTCTTCGTGTGGGCGCACGACAACATGGCATGGACGGTACGACTATGGACTTGGGGATCCTGTTGCATCGTGCTCGATGTATGTACACATCTCCATTTCCTGTGCTGGGCTGACAGTCATAGTCATCATTTGTCTTACAGACACCTTTCAGCGACCAATCCATTCCCAGAAGCTACATCGATCTGATTCCCAGCCAGTTCCAGAAGATGCAAGCCGAAGGCTCCAGACACTTGGTAAGAGTATTTAAACGTTGTATTCAAAGATACCTGCTCATATTAGCGCAGGCTACATATCCACCAAGCCCAAAGACCCCGACATCAATGACCCTCCCTCAAGAGGAATCAAAATAGTCCTTAGACTTAGTCCATTAGCACAATTACCTCTACTTCATGTTTCTCCTGCGTCGTTCATGTGGTCGTGAAGTACGTTTCGGATGCTTCTTCGAACTACTTATATTAGCAGCAGCCCAGTTTGTTTCGTTACTGTTTCTCACACGTAGTTCACCACCATCACAACGCTCATGAGGATAAGACCGATCTTTAGAGGGCCTTTCATTTTTAACCGTTCTTGTTAGTTGTTTTGAACGTGTCAACCGTAGATCTGACCATCTGGCTATTTATAACAGATTCAATGTCATGTTTCGCGATATAGCTACCCGTCGCTCGATTTCTGGATTCCGGATCCCGAATCCTTGCGTAAGCGGAGCTCTCATAAGTAGCTCTTGTCGAACTACGGATAGAAGCGTGTCACCCATGCCAAAATGAATGAATTTCTGATAGGCATAGGCCAGATCCAGATCGCAAATCTCTCGGTCGATCTATGCCGTGATAAGGACGAAAATGCGATTAACAAACTACAGTCGGTTTTCCAACGCCACTGTGAACCAGAGATAGATATCAATCATATCGATGTCAAGTTGTGGCCGAGTGAACTAGACGAAGTCCTGGCTTCTTCTGCTATTCCGTTGGAAGACCTAGCGCGGACTCGCCCGCCTTTCCGACAGATCCGATCATCTCGAAAGATTGAATGCATTCATGGAAGGCAGCGTCTCGAGGCGGCTATGAGAACGTCTGGACCAGAGACTTGGTGGACGGCGAGGTTATATTGTATTCCCGAGGGCACCGATCCCCTTCTCCTTCTCCGGCCGCATGCTGAACGATACCACTTCGAGACATGTCGTCCGGATGGATATACATATTGGAAGATACGCCAATATCAGATTCAAGGCGATACGGGATCGGAGAACGAGTGGACCGGCAGGCTGTCGCTACACAAGCAGAAGGCTTTGAAACGCCTGCTAGACATCCCGGAGCTTGTCGTACAACTAGATCGTTTGACCAAGCGCTTCCCCGGCCTCAGAGGTGGGTTGGAGCTTGGAAACATAGAGAAGCATTTAGCTTCGCGCGGCAGAGAGGCGATGGAACGGTACTTAAAACGGACCTTCAAAGTTTGGGAGAAGATAACGCTGGAAGAAGAAGACATCGGGTTGGCCACGGACACACAAACAGTTGAACACGTTCAACTGCTCGCTCCTTCTGCAAGCCGAAAAGACCGGGAACTTATCAGGAAGTTAATGCGTTCACGCGTTCTATATCCTCTGATTCACGATATAGACCGTCGTAAGAGGATCGAGTCCGCCATTCTTGACCTTGGTGTAATAATTCCTAGCATCAAAACATTTCACGAAAACATGAAATACTTCAGCATTGGCTCAGAAATACTTAAATCGACGATGCTAACAAAGCTTAAAAGGGGACAGTCGCTTTACGAGGCGATGCACCAAATCTGGCGTTGTCCCAACAAGTGCTATATCGAGTTCAAGGAGGAAGACTTTCGCGAGGTTCCGTTCAATCCAGATTTTAGCTGGTCCTATCAAGAGGTCTTTATCTCCGCAATGCGATACTCCCCCTGGCTCTCTGACCATCCGCCTCGCCGAGAGAAAGGAAGCAGTACTAGTCTCGCAGGGTCGAAAGACTACTATCTACTAAAGCTGCTACGAAGATCTCGTATGCTGGGCTTCACGTCGAAAAAGATCAATTCTGAGATCTTTAGACTTGTCTCCTTGCAGAGCCAGCCAGAAGACCAAAGGATCGAGAGTTCAGATCAGAATGAGGAACAGATGAGCAGGCGATGTGGCCGCCCCTTCATGGAATCTTCAAAACATATGGTTAACCACTTATTCATTCCCCAGCTCCTAGATTCCAGCAATACGGACCATCTCACGACTCTTTTCGTACAGCGAGATATCCTCTGCGCGTTTTTGGGCGAATTACCCAACTACACCAGTTCAGCTAGGTCACCGACCACAACAGGCTTGACGGTCAGGCGACCAATACTCCGTGCTGGTCAGAATCACCAAGCGATTAGCAGCGGCCGCTGCGATTCACAGCCACCAATGGAGTCCATTTCTCTTTCAGGAAGCGATGGGCCGATAGACACTGAAACCGAGGACGCACGTTCGTACTTCCGCCCGCAACCAGAGGGGGGGCCAAATGTACGAACGAGAAGCACTGGTTACCATGGGCCGCAGGACTCCGAAATTGAGGAAGATACGCGTTCATACTTCAGTCCCCAGCTGAGGGAAGGGCCGCTTGTACGAACGAGCAGCCCTAGGTCCTATTTGGGTCCTCTCCTCCAGAGATGGCCTCTAGGCGATGAGACGAGGTCCAACTCGCAGGTGAACATCGAGGGAAACTCGCTGATTATGGCCGCTGGAATGTCTGCAAAACAAAATCGCAATCAAGACTCGTCGATCAGTGACGCATCTATAAGCCAGGCTTCGAGAACTAGTTTCAATACGTATATATCTTCTTCGGCTGTCTCTGCAGTAACTTCGCCGTCGAGACCTTCGCTGACTTACCCAGATCACGTACCCGACTATACGACACGATCAATCTCTCCGTTAAGCAGAGAAACCCGGAGCACTCGAAGGACGTTCATTGAACCAAGTTACAATAATTAGGGTGGGATTAAATTAGACCATATTATATTACAAATTGTGTACATCTAGTATTTCAAGCTTGTCCCTCCTTCTCCGCCATGATCTTGATTCTCTGTGATCGCCGTGGTCCTTCTGTAGCGACGGCCTTATGTCGGCGTTGGGCTCGATGACTGCCTTGAGTGCAGACTTCCTCGTAGAGACTGTAGGGTGACGGCTCCTTTTTCCAAGGCTCAGAGTCATCATCTTGCTTAGTGACGTGTGCGTCCAGTGCATCCTCGCCATGTCGTGGAGAGAGTGAGAGCAGTCCATCAACAAAAGCCTCGGGAGCTTCAATAGGCTTCCTCTCTTGAATAACGCCGTAACTATCGTCTGAGAGCAGGAGGATGATGCGGTAATGCTCCCTGGACGAGACGTAGAACTCGACAGGTATTTCTCGGAATGTAGTCTCGGCCCCCATGTACGGGTGCGTGGCGAAGATCATACGCCATCGTGTGTCGTTGATGGGTTCCACGACACCAGTACCATTCACCGGCGTGCTTCCCGCTGGGTGCCACTGAAAGACGTTCCCCTCTATGTCTGTCGATGCCTCGAAAGGACGGACCGCAGCGTCGGCGCAATGAAGAACCACAGTCATGCCATGGACGGGTACGTCTTCATCGCGGATGACCTGGCAAATAATGGACATGATAACAATCTGCCTTGTGCTTGATAAAGGGTGTACAGTAGCTTGGATGCGCAGACTCGTCAATCATTTGGTCTTGACCATGATACTTATAGGGTAAGGGTTGGTATGGAGAAGCGCGCGCTTATGTGTTCTCTTCAATTCCTCACTATAAACTCGTTACCCCATGCTCACACGGGCGAGTCGTTGTCAAAACTACTTCTGTAATATACACGAATCTGCTCTTCTGGTCTAGCCGAAATGACATCTTTATACCGTTCGAATTCGCGTATGATAGCGTTTGCGATGTCACCCACCAGCGCATCGCGTTTTTCCAGGCCGGCTTTGTACTGCCCGGCCTTCTCACTGACGTCCTTCCTGGTCTCTGTTTCATCGGCGAGCCTATACTGCAGGGATCTCAGCTGACGAACAAGCTCCTGGTTCCGGAGCCTAAGCTGCTCATTTTCCTCTTCGAGTAAAGAAATGTATGTATCGGGACTGTAAGTTTTATCCGAGTCCGTCGCATCGGCTGCTTGCTCAGCTGCCGGCTTGCCTGGGGTAAGGGGAAGAGCCTTTTCGTGTCTGGACGTCATGTTGGCAGAATGCTCCACCTCTACGAGCAAAGGACCCCCGTTATATGACTGACCCAAGCGGGTCACATACCGGGTTCCGTAGACTAGGATCTCGTTGTTGGAAACCAGTTTTGAAGAACCCCCAAGCACTATGCACACACCCTTGACAAACCCTGCGGAGTGTATTAGCTAGCACGGTCTATGCACATGTTTGCTTGGAGGGCTGTTTTGTGGCGTCGCCGCGAAGAACGATGTAACCCACACCACACCACGTGATGAACAATTACTGCAAGTCTGCATTGCGCTAGACGAACCATCCACTAGGGATCGATCCAATTGTTTGCTATCTTACATTTACGAGGTACGCTAGGGGCCCCAATCTTGTTAACGTGCTTGGTGGGTGCCATCTTTCAGCCGTGAATGTCGCTGATTCCGTTTCGAGCGGCTATTGGCAGGAGTATCATTCGTCACGGTGCGTTGGCTAGATCGGGATGCCAACCGTCTTACAGCTGCCCTTACATTGTTCGTAGAGCGATAAGGCGAAGTACGGGTGGAATCGGTCGCGCGTAGAGTGGGAGAGTATCGAGGTGGGGCTCTGCTTATGCGACCGGTACGTGTGGCAGCAGGCACCTGATTGTTTGTAGGTTCTGCTGCATTCTTCTGTGGGGGCTCCTGCACGTCTTCAATTGACTCGTCGTTCGATGTTGGCAAAGGATTGGACGGATGCTGCGAACTGAGGCGGTCGGCGCTCCCGCCGAACTTGTGTGCGTTAGCTTCATTTATGTTCTAGAACAAGACGGAAGCTGTGAAAGGAAGAAGGGTGCGCTCGAGATTAATTAACCTACCATATCCCGCCAAGAGCGCTGCAGATTTGTCTGTTCGGAATCGCACTCCTCGCTGACTTGCACAAGTTCTGCTCGCTGAGTCTTGCGCTTGTCGACGAGGATGCGCTGCCTTTGGGCAATGCTAGCCCCCTCTTCCTCAAGCGCTTCCTCCGCTTTCGCAAGCGCTTCCAGTTCCTTTGTAAGGTCATTCTTCTTCTTTTGCTTGGACTCGAGTGTGCGCTTTCGTCTGTAGAGTTCCCACAAAGCGGCGCTTTGAGGCAATTCATCACATTCGCGGTCGGACATTTTCTGTCGAATAGTGGTTCGGTGTTATCTGCAAAATTGGGTCCTGCACTGCTCGCTCGGTCGCATCACGATCGTGGGGTGGCTGAAAGGCTTCCGTTTGGTTACAACCAAAACGCGAGCGTAGAGACAAATCTCTAGATGCGTGATCTTGCGTGAAAATTGAAAGGAATGGACGAAGCAGACATGTGCACTGGATCCAGCAGGTTTTGTAGTAGATATTTTGTTTGATGTGCACTGGACGTAGCGTACCCAGACTGTCGGGTGTAATACAATTGATTCGTGATGTCTTCCTTGCCTTATGGCCACAACTAGCTACAATCCTTGCCAGCTTCAGCACGTCAGAAATCCTTTGCAAAGCGTCCGAGAAACGGCACAGATTGTACTACGTAGCCCGTACCAGATGCCATTCTTCGATGCACGATTTACTATAACTCTGTTTCCCCGTTACGTTGTCTGCGGCATCGTTGACAGTAGGCACAGCTCTGGTGGAGCCGTGGCCTGAGGAGTTGCTGGGAACATGCGCACAGCTTCATCCCTCTGTCAGTCTCCTATACTGTACACAAACCGATCCAACATAAGGGCCGCTTTCATAGTCACACTGAGGTGAATAGTGTTTTGCGTAGTTTCCACCAAGCGGCGTTCGTTGCACATGATTTTCGAGGTCATAGCCGGCAAATTGGGGATGCAGTCAGACCGCATTAGCTTCGCATTAGGGATGCATCATGTGGTCTTATGCGCGCGTCAATTCGAATGCAGTGGTTGGTCTCTAACTCAACGGGACTGCGGGGATGAACCTACTGTGGCTAGTCTTGTATTCATTCCCCTGAGTTGAGGTTCATTACGGCTGCAGTCTACTACTGCCTGCACCCGGTTTCCCATTTCCTGATCTTTCCGTCAGTTCAGTCCTCCTTTCCCAGCAATGCGATCATTACTGCCAGTTCTAGCTGGCAGCTGCCGACATGCTTCCAGAACCATATTGGCGAGATGGATTTCGGGTCTAGCTTCTCTTCGGTGTGTCTTGCCGAGGGTAAGTCCTTGCGCGGCTGAGGTTGGGAAGCTGTTCAAATGGCGCGCGGAGGCGCAAACCAGCTCTACACTCATGACGTTGCTTTTCTGGGACCTGGCCCGCTAGTCGCACTAGTAGCTACTCTTCCAACGCTGCATCCAACAAACAGTTAGCGCCAACCAACTAAGACCGGAAATAGCCCGTGAAACTCTTCGAGCTGATGCAGCAAAAAGAGTAAAGTACAGTACGTATCACAGTGGATGGTTCTGTCCCATTGCGAATGCGTCGAGAACAGTCCAGTTGTAGACTCGGTCGGGCGAAGCAGAACAGTGGGTTCAGTCTTCCCGTCGCTTTTTCTGAACACGATTCCGTGGGAATTGGAAAGACTCGAAAGTGCCTCTTGGGAGCAGCAAGTACGCCACGGCCAAGGAGACGACAGGACCGGCGCCCGGTTGTGTCCCGGTTCGCTCCAAGTTTGCTGATGTTCGCTGGTTTTGCTCTTTTGGACCGGCAGCGCCATCAGCAGCTCCACGTCCTGAGGCCTACATCTGCCCTACTGCAGCCTAACCATTTTACACTCTTGTACGTCCGAAAGGGTACACACAGCACAGCATGGATCCAAATGTAGAGCTTGGTAAGATAGCTTGGCACCGGCAACGAAGGGGCACTTCTTGATCGAAAGTCTAGTGTCGCAAGATGAACTGCATAGAAGTCAACCGTCAGTACTGCACCGTCTCTTTGTGACGACTGTACCCTGAGGTACAAGCCAATAGGACCGGAAGTAGCTTCCGATAGCGTGGCCAGAAATAGATGCAAATAGCTGAGCTGTTGTCGTCTTACCATACTGGTCGGTACGAACCAGAAGAGCAGCATTGAAGATTTAGGGTGTAATAAGCGCACGCTACTATTGGAGTACCTGAGAACCACCAGATGCGTTTGGGCTGCCTGTGGTGAACGGGATCCGATTAGCCCGCACCATAGAGTCATAGAAGCGCTCCAGCAGCGTACTAGGGACTACATAAGCATGAGAGCGGTGGAATGCGTGTCGTCGGCGAAGTCCAGTCATGGGATCAGAACTCGTGCCAGTGGTGCCAACCAGAACCTGCTACGAAGACGACGGCAAGTGTCACCAGCCGTACGGGCCGTATGTGTAGTATCGGTAGCTATCATGTCGCAAGCGACACAGGATATCTCACATGTTCATCGAGTACAGAAACTGGAGGAGGTTGTAGTAAAGGACTTCACAAGCGTAGACGGCCAGGCACGACCACAAAAGCGCACTTCCACCGCCATCAGCACTAGAAGCACTGGGTCACTCCTGCTACGGCGTCGCTGGCAAAAAGCATGTCAACAGGTGGCCGGTAAGCGGTACAAATTGCGGGAGCCGTTTCTTCAGTACCTACGGTAGTACGGTAGGCCGTCTACGGTACGTATACAGGGCCATAACTACGCCGGTATGGAACTTGACGCAGCATGGTTAGACCGGCTGCCGAGACGCAGTTCCTCATCGAGAAATCGCTAGCTTCACAGGTGGCCAACTCATAGTATGCAGGTTTGAGTACTGTACCGCCCTGCGCTGGCCACTTCTGGACGACGGGGCGTGGAGGTAGGGAGTCTGGAGTATCAGAGTCGGTTTCGGTAGCATCATCAGGAGAGGATGCGAAAGGAGTGTGCTTTGCCTAGAGATACGGAAAAGTACATACGAACCAGAACAGCAGCCCAAGAGACTTGGAGTACCGTAATCCCCTGCGACTCCGGGACTATGTAAACCTTACTATTCCTGACAGAGCAGGGTAGAGACGACATCGCTGCTGAAAATATGGCTGAGAATACGGCTGCTGAGAATATTCAAGCGGCTCCAGGGTTGCGAGTCGACCACCCGAGCACGGACAGCCGTCATCCCCAAATTCTGCCCGAGTACTTACATTCCGCTCGACCGCTCCCGGCTTCGAGCGTGACGGTCCGCAGGTGACAGTGATTTTTCAGTCCACCGCGACTCCATGCCATGCTAGGACACAGCGGGCAGGAGGGATGTCGACATGCCATCCAGGCGCATTTGGCGAACTCCTCTGTCTGCTGGGCGACGCGCGGCGTCAAGGCAATCAGAGGGGCCTCGCACTGGCACGATGCCCTAAACCGCTACGACCACTTGGCGGGCATAGGCCGAGCAGTCATTGGCTCACCGGGTGGGGCGAGGGCAGCTGACCTTCTTTTGTTGGCCTTTTCCTGGTATAAAGACCATCCTGTATTCCTTGCTTTCCTTTACACCACCGAGGGCGGAGGACTCGATATGTGCAATAAGGCTAATGTCGCCGAGTTCCGTACAGACCAGGGTGGCCGCACAAAAGGCCATCCGAGTGGTAACTTCACGTTTCAAGCCTTTGGGATCGATGGATGCAGCTATACAGGTACGGAGTCAGCCGTAGGAACTCTGGTGTGCCCTGGCGTGGACGGAATAACATGCATCAAGGACCCTCAGCTCGGCGAGCGTTTTCCCTGCGGCCAAGGGGACAATGCGGTATCTCCTAACGTCCGATGCTACTGGCAAACCGGGGAAGCTTTGGAATTGGAGTGATGTGGTCCCATGGCGTGAGCGCATTGCGGGTAGATAGGCCTTCACTTATGTTGGTTTTGGACAAGACGATTTTGTTCAGCCTATATGGGCGACTATTTATGGCCTTGTTTGCTCAGATGTCTTTCATTCTATATACGTGTATGCCCACTGGCGGATACCACCAGGAGAGGAGATAAACTGGCGCCTGCTTCGTACCGCGTTACCTACACACGTCTGAACCGGTTTACCAATGTGCTTTTATGTATATTGCTACTTATGTGTCCTACGCACAGGGTGTCCTAAGCCTGTGCGTAGGTACACAATAGATGCAGATATGACATTTTGAGGGATTCCAAAGCAGTCGAAGTGTTTCACCGTGAATTTCGGTGATTCTGCTAATCGTTTTCCTACTGTTTACAGCGTACTGTCTTCCCTGTGTTCAAAGCGTAGATGCGGGCATGGTAGCCCCTCAAAAGTCACTGTCCAGACTGTTCTCCAACCACATCATTTTGAATCCTATCAACATGCTTATCCTCCTTTCCCACAGCTTGCGAAGCACGAGTCTCACGTCTTCGGTGCTTGATAGTGGGTTCGGCGTCAGGGTGACAAACACGGTAGTGCCTCGCAAGGGCATCGGCGCGGCTAAAAGTCTTCTCTGTGCAAAGGTTGCACCATATCCTTTTCCTGTACGTGTGGATGGTATCCTCATGTCGGGTGAGGTCGTAGAGGCGTGAAAACGTCGTGTTGCAGGGCTTCCCAGTATTCGGATTGACCTTATCGCAAATACAGGGCGTAGCCTGGCTTTTGCAAGGGCTGTTTGCCTCCTTGTGGGATGCAGCAGCCCTATCAGTACTATTCTGAGTGGTCGCCCGGTGAGCTGATCTGCGATTACGCCTCTGGAGTAGCGACATAACTCCATTTCCGCTACTTTTCGACAGCCTCTTCGGCACGATCGAAGCGGCATTCAATCCACTACTGCCAACCAATCCGGGGCACGGGAAAGTTGGATCTGAAGCAGTATGCTGCAGCAGCATTGGCAGCATAGCGGTAAGAGAATGGTGCGAGAGCTGAAAGTCGAGACACATAGAACTCCGGTTCGTCCCCAGGTTGTCGGTGTGCTGAAAAGGAATAGTAGACAAGTCGCGTGGCCCGGGCTCGTTGGACTCGAACACAATATTCTTTGGAGACATTGTGCCCGATAGTTCCCGCTGCTGCTGCTGTGTCTGGGTGAATCCGAAAGTTAGATGATGCACTGATGCCCCCGAGGCATGATCCTGTTTCGTCTCCAAATCACTGGGCGAGGGGTGATTCTGTGGCTGTTCGCATGTTGTACAGTATCGTATATAATGGAAAAGCATAGATACGGCCCAGCTCTGGTTGGAGCCGTGGATCGTGCTGCCGCAATTTTTCGAAGCTATATTGATTGCCTTGGACTTTACCAGCTGCCAGAGACATGGCGGAAAGATCCAGCAAGCGCCAACCACAGAACCCACCGTCCCCGACCCTGGTCAATATTGAGATTCACTAACTCGGAGGCATGACGACGGCTTTCGACATGCACCCCGACCACCTGCAGCGCTTGAAGACACCTACGACCGAACATGATCGCTTGGTCGAGCTCTTGCGAGAGAACGGAAGACTACGGCAAGAGGCGTTGTACTTCAGAGGCCTGACCCGAGAGGTCACTCCCCTGCTAGCTGTACTGCGGTATCATATCGACGGGCTGTCAACGACTGTGCGGAAATGCAATGAGAAGATCGAAAAGGCCAATGCGCAGTGAGAGGCAGAGGAGAGTAGCAGAGTGAAATGACGAGTGAAGCACTACATGGACGTCGTACAACAACGTTAAGTAGGCTCGGGTTTGGCTTTCAGGGTTTAGTAGAATGGGTTCGCTGATCTAGTGCAGTATTTTCTGAAAGACTGTGGTCATGGTTTGGAGCTTACTAAGGGATAAGGCGAGTTACGAAAGAGAAGTATCTCAGGTCAATGGCCTTTTCTTGTAATGTACTATCGCGGCAGTGGCGATGCAGTGGCGATGTATTGGTCGCGCCATTCATCACGTTACATGGTGAGATCCCATGTGATGGGCATTTTATCAATTTTTCTAAACCCAACAACGGCACAACTCTCTTCAGATTTTTCTTGCTCCAAATCTCTAAACGCACAACAAGTGTCTATGGCGAGCTATCGTTCTCCTGAGAGGCAGAAGCGGCCATGTCCGAGACAGCAACCCTCTTTTTGATACCCTTCATGGCCATTCTTTTTGCGTGACCGTCTATTGGACGGAAATGGACGAAAGCCAATCACTGACCACATCAGTGTCATCCGACGGTGGCTCCGTCGACATCCCGGTCGCTCTGAGGACTGACGCTGGGAAAATGTGGAGTCTGGGATTCCCTTGCCCCGTCCAGTCAACATGGCGAGCTAGTACAACCATGTACACAACCCCCAACAGAGGCGTATCTGGGAGATCTGGCGACTACCGATTACCATCTGCAGCCAGAGATCCCAACTAGTTTTCAGGCATCACCTGGCTATCAGGCTGTTTCTGTCCAGGAAAGGAACAAAGAAAAGAACCGTCAAGCTGCCGCTAAGTGTCGTAAACCAATTAAGCAACAAAACAAGGATTTGCTAGATAAAGAGGCTGAATTGCGCACGAAGAATGAGAGTTTGTGGGCTACCAAGGAGGCACTAGAGCAAGAGAAGCTGTCATTGATACAAGAACTATTCCAACACAGTAAGTGTGGCGATGAAAATATCCAGAGGTACCTACAGTTGAGAGCGAGCCAAGTTACTGTACTGCGGGAGAGATCAATGATGACCACCTGGATCAGTGGTAGTCCATAGGCATTTCTGCGTGGGTGCAAAATATGATGGATGGAAAGTCTAGCGAGGACATGATACACAATGGACCATGCAAACCAAAAGCGGGACGAAGGTTGCTGTGGTCCGGGCCGTTGGTGAGGCCCGAACCTTCCAAGTGAGGGGAATAGCGATGCAGTCCCATTGGATGCATTGCAACGTAGATACCGAGGATGTCACTCGGTATCGACACCAACCTTGCTGCGGCTATTATGAATCCGCATCTCCTTGGGGATACATCGTGAGTCAGCTGGACCGTGATGCTGCACCTATTTAGTGGTACTGTCTCGCCCACCTCGTTTCGCTGGTTTCCACGTTCGTTCAGCGCCAGCTAGCCTATCTTTACCAACATAAACGCGATGGCTTGTCTGGTCTCATAATAAACTCGCGATCGACCCCGTAACGTACTCTGACCGCCAGCCATACCCGTAGCGTTGAGCGCTGCGCTGCAGCTGAGCGGGGGTAGGCTGCAGACTTTCTTGCATCTCTTTCTAGGGATTTAGTCGTGGTAGACAAGCCCGAGGGATTCCATGTGTTAGCTTAAAGCTGGTATGAGTCGCTGGGTGCATCAAGTCCCAGGTGCTACAAACACAGCAATAGCTCCTAATCACTCTCGGAAAGCAGATGACGGCGGCAGTTCGAGCTGCGCCACTGCCGGCAATGGCTGAATCGCCACCATTCAATGATGGCGTTGGCGGGGTCCACCGTTATGGAAAGTCGCGAGAGAATTCAGGGGAACGAGAGGTGATCCAGGCCTTGGATAGAGAAGGCAAACGGCAGAGGTGCATACTGCAGCACTTGGAGATCTCGAACAGAGACGTAATACATAGTATGGGTGGTTGAAGGGCACGAGAAAGACGATTATCCGTATCACGCTGGCAATGCGCCGCATAACATACGCCAACGACCGACGACCGACAACATAAGTCGAAATCCAACACTCAATGGCAGCGAGCACAACAGGATCGGGGACAAGCTGTCGACTTGAGCACGACAGCATGACGACAGTTGCTACCAAGAATACCAGTTGAGGTGACCGTCACTTCTATATTACAAGATACAAAAGCATAGCGCCCACTGTTGTTATTCACTGTTCCGAATGACCATCGAACCTGATGTATGTCGGTACATAGTGACTCCTTGAGGCAACGAGGCTGCCCAATCCCCACGAGACCAGCGTGATAAGCATTCCACGACTAGCCTGCACGCATCATCGCACGATAGACGCATCCCACCGTCGATTTTCTACCCGAATACCGAACAACACTACGTGGTTTAATGAGGAAAGAGTCGACAAGGCTACTGAGGCCAGTGCATTTGCTGAGAAATGCAGCGCCACCGGTCGGCACTGCAATGCCAGGGGAGGCTACACAATTCCACAGCCAAGGTCCATCATGTATGCGAATGGCCCAATCCACCGATTCAAATATCCTCTTGCGAGGCCTCACACCTGATCGAAAAAGGTGTCGTTAGGGGCAATTCTTCCGATATAGTGGTGCTTGAATGGCGATAATAGAGCATAGAAAGTGATGAAGACCTCCATTCACGAGCTATTTCGCTGTTCAAAGTCCTCTGCGATCACTTTTCTAAGCTGTTCCATTGATGAATCTATTCTATATTGCTCTTATGTGTCATCGATTGATCTGCTTCTTCTCCCAACTTGGTAACGCTATCTGCTATAGCACGCGTTCTTCCAACATCACCTGATTCCAGTCCATTCCGCCAGGCATAAGCGAGGTTGTAAACGTTCAAAGTGATATCCGAATCTGTAAACTGTAGCTCATATCGGTCGTTCATTTCACCGTGCGGCTTAAGGCTTGATAGGAACATATTGAAGGCGCTCCCTGTCAGTTGATAGTCGTCATTCGTTACTATCAATGCCAAGTACCGCCCTTCGCAGCCAGGCGGCGGCTCGTTTTCGATGTCGCCAATGACAGTGAAGAAGATTTGTTTATCAAAGCACTTGTTGAGGAAAGACGTACCGCGAAAGAGCTCATAGATCTTTTTCGAAGATGGGCTATTTGCAATGTATGAAGTGTAGTCTTCCATAGGTAAGAAACTGGTCATATGAATGCCTCTGATTGGTGAAGATGGTCAGAATTGCAGGCTTGCGGGCTTAGTATTTCCTAGATCAGAATTGGGTTATTTATACAGTAGTCACCGTTCTTTTAACATGTGCCTTCTATTAACCATCCACATTCGACCCCCGTTGGTGGAAGTCAAAATCAGCGGGACAGCCCCCCATTTGCCGACTTTGATCAAGGTAAATTACTGCTGCCCTTTGGAATCGGTGGAGAACGGCACTTGCGGAGCGGCTGGGAAGTTTTAGATTCTACGATACGCAGAAACCAGCGCAGGTATGAGGAGACATAGAGGTTCGGCGACAGGTGTTATTAGTGGACAATTGTTGGGGCAGAATTTGGCTTTCGTCAATTGTACAGATACCTCGCTCTACCTTATTGACAAAAACCCTGGAATGTAATCCGGACGCTGAACCTGGTTTTTACGGTACAGTACTGCGTTGTCCTATCCTACAGCATACCCCTTCAGTTGCAGGCCAGAAATGGTAACGATGACCAATGGATCCATACTCGGTGTGGGGACTGAATTTGGCTTTTGGCCGCTGTATACGGCGGGACGAGTGAAAGAAGCGTAAGCCAGAAATAGATCGAAAGACGGTAATGCAAGTACATGTGGAATAGCAGAAACTGCCCTTTTGGTCCCGATCGACGAGAGAAGCTTTTGCTTCCAAGGTTAAAAGAGCTTAAAACCGGTCAAAAACCAGAGGGGGTATGTTATATGCTTCGCCAAAAAGGGAGTATTATGTGTTTTGAATATACATATATATATCTAGGTTGTTCAGCATTCCACCCATGCGTTTGCGAGCTTTAAAGGTCATATAAACTGCTACGCATATGAGCCTATCAAGTACACCATGGGAAATCAAACCACTCCAATAGACCTTCCTTACTACCCTTTGACGGTCCAATCCAGCGGAACCAATGATAACATCATAATTGGGCTGTTGGTAGGTCTCCTCGTGGGAGTCACTACCTTAGTCGTGTTAACTGGTGCAATTTTGGCCTCTGTTCTTCTTAAGAAAGCCAAGTGTCAAACCGATACAAACGCGTGCAATGTAGAAGACCCGCTTATTAAGAGCGACGGTGGATACACCGAGCATTCCATTGATACACCTCAGACAAAAGCGCAAAACGTACAATATGTAATGCCAATTCAGTGGCCGCCCGACAACGTACATCCACTACAGAGAGGCGACACTCAAGTACAAGGACTGAATAGTAACTCAATCAACAAAGACGCTGGACCAATTGACGTGCCTCGCGTCCTAACTCCCGGTCGATGGGTACCCACAGAAGCTGAGGGTCGGCCGCAGCCACGATCCCATGTGGAGGCGCGGCAATATGGACCGAAAGACGGTAATTAGGGTTTGCCGCCGTTGGCTTTTGTACCTGAAGTATCTAAAAGACCCAGGCGAGCAATATCCCTGATATCAGATTAAGCGTATAGATGAGGATCTAGCCTTTAGAGTAAAAAATGTTGGGGGACATGCACAATGAGTATGGTATGTCGTTGTTAGAACATATATGGTCTGCGCAGTTTTTCCACTGAAGCACGTGCTGACGGTAATGGAGTGACCAACTGAAAATGGAGCATGCAAGGGCTTTGGGTGGCAAGTAAGCGATTCAAAAATGTATCGTAAATTAGCGATAGTTGCCCTTTCGGCTTCGCCGCCCGGGCGTTAATCAGCCTCGGGCGGGGGAGGTTAGTAGCGGTCCGGACCACAATGACGACGAGCAACCCCAACAAGGGGCGGCGGCCCCGAACCACAATGCACGCAAGACCAGGTCTAACAACAAGCGCCCCCCAGCGCTCAGGTGGCTAGGAATACACATCGACAGGCAATTGAAGTTTCGACGACATGTACAAATCAGAGCAGCCAAAAGGATGAAGGTAGCCAACCATATCAAAGCGCTGGCAGCCACCAGACGGGGACCACCAGCAGCTGGACTCCAGAAGGCCATACGAACTAGCATACTGCCCATGCTATTGTACGGTCATGGGGCCTGGTACCGAGGTCGGACACACGGCAAGGAAAGGTAACCGGAGGGGGATAGCAAAAACCGGGACTAGACTAGGTGGGCACGTCGAGCTCTTTCATCAGGCGCTAATTAAAGCCGCAAGGGCGGTACTCCCAGTCTGGAGGACCGTCCATAATGATATGTTGTTCGGGGTTAGTGGCTTACCGACTGCTCGAGTAGCACTGGAAGATGCAAGGCTGCGGTTTGCAGTCCGGCTCCGGACAGTGCACGAGGGGCACCCACTGGCCGCCCGAGCGGAACCAAAGATCATACAACGGGGGAAGAGGGCCGAGCAGGTTCAGACACCACGATCGAACCTTCAACATACAGCACTGCTGCTACCATACACACCAAGAACAGTACTGTACGCTCTGAGGTACAAACCCGGCTCAAGGAGAAACCCCACTGGGGGGCAGAAGAAAGATGCTGCGACGGAGGCTTTCAAGGCCTGGTTCGAACAACAAGACCCTTGGGATATTACAGTATTCTCAGACGGGTCACAGACTAAGGAAGGGCTAGGCTACGGATACGTAATAATCGAAGGCCTGGAGAAGATAGCGGAGGGAAAAAGGGGGATGGATAAATGCGGGGTGGTATTCGATGCAGAGGCACTCGGGGCTAGCGCCTGTACAAACCAGCATGTACCCTAGTCATACATCTTCAAAAATAACGAATGAATCTCCATGAACTATAGTAATAGAGCTCACTGTGGGTCCGGTTCACTCATTCGGGTAGAGCTGTGGCCGGTTCCCTGCGCATGCAGGCCCAGGTAAAGAACCTGAATAGCCTTGCGAGACTACTGTTTTCAAACACAGTTTCGTTGTTGCTGCGGTCAGCCACATAAACTAGAATGAGAGCAAAATGTCGTTACTAGTGGAGAGGTAGGTAACCAACATCGCAATCGCCATTCCGAGATGTGTACATCGAGACAGCCTTGTAGATCTGGGACGGTTCAGGTTCCATTACCTTGACATATCCAAGGTACTAGATCATATGCGACTAGTAGTCTGTAAAGATTGTTCCAGAGGGCTTGGAACGATTCGCGCAATCCCTCCCTTTCCCCGTCATAGCAAAGAAGAGTTTGAAAATTGAGTAATTGCACAAAAGTCATACGAAATGTCTGAAATGACCGCCTTGAGGGCACACAAATGCACAGCATATAGATGCCTTAATCCGCAGGCTACACCGGAGTGTTGGAATGTCAGCCTTACTCTCAGGCTGCCATCCACACTATACCACAAAGGCTTCGCCTCATATGTGGTGTCACCCTTTCGCTATCCTTTATCCCTTTAAGGTGGAAATACGCAACCCATCGAGGGACACTTGTGACTCTCAAAAGGAGTTTGAAAAACGCCCAAAATACACCCTAACATTCCCTCTGCCAAAGCAAATGAATGCACGATTGTGCAAATGCGGCTGTCCTGCTCGTCATGCTCGTCACGAGGATGCCTCACGGGGACTCCCATCTTGAGGCGTAGCCCAACCCCGCCCCCCTGTCGGTCGCATTCCTCTGCCTCTTGTCTGTAATAATTGCTTGAAATCTTTTTGTAGAAATGGAAGGAGGACCTAGGCCTCTGAAAGAGGGGATCAGGGTAGAATGCCGCTCGAAGGGCGGCTGTGGGCAACGCACCGCCCTTGAGGAAGATAGCAGCTTCTATCTACGATTAATAGCATGCGACTCTGCTTGCACGTATCTTCTGGCCGTGATGAGGACGCTTCGCCTCAAGGGCGGAGCCCCCCTTTCAGTTGCCTCGCTGCCCTCACGCCCCTTTCTTTGAGCGTGACTGAAGTAAACTCGGTGTAGTTTGACTCATAGGGGCCTATGCCGGAGAAATGTTCCTATGAAAATAAATGGAAATGCGGCTCTGCTACAATTTTCTCCATAGCCAGGCTGGGATGGATATCCATGATAAGAAGGAGTGAATTTCCATGAACATGTTGTCTTCGGAGTAATGCAAAGCATCCATATTCAGCCAAACCTACACCCCAAACTATCACCAACTTCGCCCCTTAATCAGTAAAGGTCTTTGGCCAAGTGCCAACCTAGACACCATGCATGTAAGTGCCCTTTTATCTTTTCGGGGACACCTACTTGTTGGATGGAAGCACATAAATAACATTGTTGTGACGGGTGACAGAGAGTTCAAGAGCAAATCTACGAGCACACACAGCGACCTTATCGTCGACCAGTTAAAGAACCCTGCGTCCAACACACAAATACGAGCCTCCAAGACTGACGTCGCCATAGTGGTCGAAGGAATTACGTCCGCGACAGCCCCAAAACGAACTCCGGACTGCGATCAGTGGTTAAGATCCTGTTCGTGGCGATTGCCTCTTTCTTTTTGGGAAGCTCCATCAGAAAGGTTAGGGGTGGCGATTCAAGCCATCAACCGGACCAATAAGATCGCTAAGCCCAAGCTCGAGGACATGCATTACGCCAAGAAGGATCTTAATCTGCTCTGGGAACTCCTAGCGGAGCCTTTTTTTCCAGATCATCGCGGTTGCCTACCTGTTGCTCTACGGTGCCTTGTGACTGTTCGGTAAGCTCCTCAACGCCTTTGGCCTCGGTGGGTTGGTGAATGTCGTGTTAGGCGGGCTGGGTCTCAACAAGGTCCTCGATAGCCTTGATTTGGGTGGTGATATTGGTACTATTGTTGTCTAGGACAAGCATGGCAGTGGGGGAGGTTAGGTTTCTCGCATATTAGTGTTGAATAAATAAATGTCTATGGGTAACGATCATAGAGTACAGAGGGCTGATATATCTACCCATGGTCTCCGGCGAAGTTATCGCCACCAGCCAAGCCTTGACGGTAACGCCACTTAAGGCGATTTATTGCTCTCAAACCCAAATACAAGGCCCGTTCTCGTGCTATCGTTACATCCTATGAAATATTTACACAAGGATGGCCAGTCCAGGTCTGGGTAGCAAAGACATGCCATATCCCTACACTATAATAGTAGTGGCTCAATTCAAACACAGTCTATCACACCTCAACCAACCCGGCATTATCAAGAACTAGTCAGATCGGCACCATTCCAATGGGTAAGGGGGACCGAAGTGGCAACCCTCAGCCCAGAGTGATGTGAGAATGTCCAGCCCATAGTCAGACAAGTAGTCATCAAGTCGTACGTAACATAGGTTATGAAGGTGATCTGTACCGATTAGTTCGATCCTCTGAAAACAAATGGTACACGTACCAGAAGCTCTTCGGTCGTACTTTGGCTCGAAAAGCCTAGCAATGTGGCACCAAATGCCAGAACGCGAAGTAAATGGTGAGCAGCAACATATGACTTCCGCTGAGGCATATCCTGGGCTACCAGAAGCCACTCCCAGACAAGCCAAAGCCGAAACGAACCCATAGCTATTTGACGCAGAGTCCCACCCCAGGACACTAGGAGGCCCTCGGCGAACACGCCAACCGAGAGGCACAAGCAGGCTCCCAAGGAAATGCACATCAGGAGTACAGGTGCGAATGGCCGTTTTCCTGGGCTCCATGTCCCCCCTATAAGAAGAGACTTCTGTCTGTTAAAAAGCATGAACCGCGATCCAATGGGGCAAGACCTACTTCGCGAAGCATACTCCATAGTAAGAATACCAGCAACAAGTAATGAAGCAAGAACTCATATCCTTGCCAAGATAAGATTAAAAGGGCTCCCGAGATGGACGTTCCAGCCATATTTATGGAAATAAAGCAGATGAGGAACGTATACCGATAGCTTGCGTTCAGTGGCATAGGCGTCGAGACCTCGTTACGCGACGGAAGATTCTGAACAGTATAGCAGCTCCAGAGTGTAGTCAGGACCTCGACAATTAGTGCTCCGCTGACAATGGCGAGCCTGGACTTGTTGAGTTCCATGAGTAGAATACTGAGGATTTATGACCAAGACTCGATGTGAAATAGGTAGAAACAAGGGAGTGATTATGTATGAACCAGAACCATTGGACCTCGGGGTTTTTATATTCGAAGCATCCTTTCGCCTTTCTGCCCCCCTTATCCATCACACAGGGGCGCACCATGCAACCTCACGGACACAGACGAAAGATTTAATCAGGTTTAAAATCTTTCCTCGGTCTTCGTCCACAGCGGCAAAGTGAGTGATATCACTCATGGCCTCCGTTATGGTTTTACTCACAGCTCAGGCCTCCTGAAACCAGGTGGCTTCTTATGACCCCGTCGTAGATTATCCAATAGGCTCTTTGCCCTGCAGGCTGGCTGAATAAGCAGATATACGAGAACTCAAATAAATAGTATATATTTTGTCAATCGAGGTGAATTCCATTATTCGGATGGAAAAGCCATGGAATTGGATGTAAGGTCAAATTTGTTCTTTCAGAATTAGAGAATATCTGGTTGATGTGCTCTCCCTCGAGCTGGCCAGTTTAGACACGAGGGCATACATATGTAATGACCCGTATAGATACATCCTGCCACCCGTCAACTGCTGGACCACGGCCACCTGGATAGCCCTACTTCGCTGGATCTGGACGGACTCGGAAACGGTCAGAACCCTTATCAAACATAGTTCAGGCGCATACGATGATAGGTGGTTCTTCTCATACGTCGTACGGAGTAAACCAAACGAGCCTCTCCGAGTATCCTGACATTCCGTACGCACTTCAGGCACGAAACCATACAAATTACACAACAAACTCGTCAACGAACTTTCGCATGATTGCAAGTTCCCTGGGCGCTAACCTTATGACAGAGAAAATTTCCCCTTGTTGAATGTCGATACCTTCTCCTCCAGCGCAATCCCAATCGCACATTCCGCCGCTGAGCCATCATCAGCACTTACGATACTCAGCACCGAAGCCTCTCACTTCACATCTGGGACCCATCATCCTAGTATGCCGCACAAGGCGCTTCCGGTTCTAAATTACCAACAGAACGCACACAGAGGCTTACAAAGTATTATAGGACCATTGTAGCGAAAGATAGGTTTAAATAACTCATCGATGGATCACCAATCTCGTGGTTCCTTAGTATGCGTCGATCCCGCCCCTGTGCCCGCAAATTCCAGTCATCTCCGCCATTGTCAACCATTTCGGACAAGAGTATTCTTGCAGTTGCCCACGGCTTGAGTTCGACATAGGGGAGCCACGCGAACCGTACTCCATGCCGGGTAAGTAAAGGCAACCCGACCTAGTTGCTAAAGCCTACCGATCTGATATGAGGCATAGACGCGGGGACAGACATTCTCTGTCGGATCCTTGGCTTACTCGTGAGCAAGCGGCTCATCTGCAGCTGCCGTCAGTTCCGGACTCTACGCGTGGGACGTAGCACCGTGTTCTGGCGTGGATTCTGACTCAGGCGTTATCCGTCCTACGGTCCTGCGCTCGAGAAGCAGATCAGCAGAACCAGGGGCTAGGATCAAGTTCTGGATTGACTGCTCCCACCCCGAAGTGCTCCACCAGCGCATCCGCCCCGCGCGTGAACAGCCCTTTCGGTGCTGGTTCTAGCTCGCCCATCTAGACGCTGGATGGTTTCGGCGCGCCACTGACTGTCCATGGCTCGCTAGTAAGACTTGTCGCGACCCATAAGATAGCCCTGCAGTAAGACCAGTCGCCCCGCACCCAAATGGGCCGGTCAGAGCTGGAGCCGGCCCAGTTAACTCTAATGCAACTTCCGTTCTCTGACCTCCAAGATAGTGACGAAATAACAACAATGACAGCGCGGATGATGAACAGTCGAAGGGAGGGCGAACATACAGTAGTGACATCAAATCAGGAACGATTCTGGTAGGTACGAACCAGAAGAGCTGCATTGAAGCTTTCGGGGTACATGGAGCCCATGCTACTATTTGAGAACCTGGGACAACAACCAGATGCGTTTCGGCTGCCTGTCGTGAACGGGACCGGACTAGCCCAAATCAAAGAGCCACAGAAGCATTTCGGCAGCTACGAGGGGCCTACATACACTTTGGGCGCGGTGGAACGCGTGTCGTCGGTGAAGTCCAGACATGGGATCAAACTTGTGCCAGCCGTGTCAGCCAAAACCTACCACGAAGTAGACGGCAAGATTCACCAGCCGTATGGCGGTAGCTACGGCGTGGCAAAGAGACACTGAGGACATCCCACATACTGTATTCACAACGTAGGTACCGACTCTCGAGGAAGCCGTAGTGAAGAATTTGACGAGTGTGAACGGCCAGGCACGACCGTGAAAGCGCACTTCTACTACCACCAGCGCTGGAAGCATTCGGTACTCCTGGCTATGACCCAGGTCCGTTTTCAGACGGTCGCTGGCAAACACACTCAGAGGCAGCACACTGAAGTGAAAGGAACTGCTTCCATCGTTCCGTGGCGTCTTATTTGTGCTTACGGTCCTGGGTCACAACCGGTTATCACTTTTCGCCTCTTCAAATTGCAGCGAATAATATCCGTCTTGCTTAGCGTTGTCCAACTGATCCCCGTTCTGGCTTCAATTGCGATTCAACGCTAGCCACAATAATCGACGGTCACGACTTTTCCGTTTCACCCACGGCCCCCTTTGGCGTTTTCACGAATTCGGCACTAAAGGCAAAGACGCAACGCCAGTTCTGCGCATGCTTCATGCCATCATCAACGATCTTTCGGCGATGGCCGTTCACGATGCACCAGGCCCAGCCACTGGCTGATCACGATAAAGGCAAGGAAATAGAACAAGAGCCTAATGGGTTGCTACAGTATTGCACTGCGATCCTGCAATGCCGATTCCGTATCCTCTCTGCCTGACGCCTCAGTATCATTCACCAACTCCAAGCACATATACAAAGGACGAAGAAGGGTACGTATGGCTTCCCGGTAGTGAGGACACGACTTGGGGTGAGCTTCAGTACTAATCTTGGCAGCAGTCACTTGATGGCATGAACAGCCTTTTCGACTTCTCGAGATGGGAAACCGGTTTTGATCGCAATAGCCCAGTATGTACATATTGTTGCAATAACACCATACAATCGGATTGTTTCGACCTAGAGTTCCCCACTCACCCCTACCATAGAAACCTCTCCTATGCTTCCTTGTACCCAGCTGGATACCGAAACGAAGCAATGGTATAAAGTCTGTTACTAATGTTTGTTGAAGATTTGTCTGGTTATGCACTAAGTCCAGCGGATGTTATTGCGATGTTATTTTGGGGGATAAAAATATAGAGTGGCTTTGTAAGAGATCTTGCGCTTAGCATACGGAAAAGAAATATACAGTCCTGCATACAGTAAAGGTCGTATAAATGCATGTCTAATACGATGGTTCATTGAATTGCTAGTCTATTTTTGTGAAACAGGCGCCCTCTGATATGTGAATAGGTAGTGATACTGGGATGCATCAAACTGCTTTCGAAACGAATCGTGGCCTCCTCCTTGGGTTCTGATGAGGCAGCCAGAATTGCAGTTGAGCAGTCCACAGGGCTTTAATGAAGAAGTACGCAAATCATACATGTTCTAACAGCGGCATACCATACGTTTGATGCATCTCCCTTAAGAGCCTTCTCTAAAGATGATCCTCGTCTATACGCCTAATTGGCCCCTGTACCTTTGCCGGTTCGCCTAGGACTTGTCGATGCCTCTATGCGAAAGCTAACGAACCGCAAAACTCTCATCCCTATCTTTCGGACCATACTGCCAAGTGTCCACATGTGATGGTGGCAGCCGACTCTCAGCTTCCGTGGGTGCACATCGACCGGGAGTTAAGTCGCGAGGCACTTCCCTGGGTCCGGTGACTTTGTTTATGGAGTTACCGTTCAGTCCTTGTATTTGTAATGGGTGTACGTTGTTGGGCATCCACTGAACTGGCATTGGATCCTGTACATTTTGCGTTTTTCTCTGAGGTGTATTGATGGAATGATCGGTATTACCACCGTCTTTCTTAGCAAACGGGTCTTCTACGTTGCACGCGTTTGTATCGTTTTGACGCTTGGCATTCTTCAGAATAACGGAGACCAGAATTGCGCCTGTTAACAGAACTAGGGTAGTAACTCCAACGAGGAGACCTACCAACAGCCCAATTATGATGTTATCATTGGTTCCGCTGGCCTGGACTGTCAAAGGATAGTAAGAAACGTCTATTGGTGTAGATTCGTTCCCCATGGTGTAGTTGATACAACTCACCTGCATGGAGTTATTCTAAACGCCAAATATCACAAACACACAGAATGCTGGACCTATATATTTGACGCATTATAATACTCCCTTTTGGACGAAACATATAATCTACTAACCCTCTTTGTGGGCAGGTTCTTAGTTCTCTTAACCGCGACTGAAGCCAATGTTGCTCTTGTTGGCCCGGGCCAAAAGAGCAGTTCCTGCGATTCTACATATGCTTCCATTCATGGACCTTTGTTACCAACGTTCGATCTGTTTCTGCCTTACGCTCTTTCCTTTATAGGTCCGTATCGTATAAAGCATTGTACCCTGTCGAAGATGGCCAAATGCTAACTTTCTCATTGGGCCATTCACATCAATTTGTTCATCATCGTGAGGTTCTCAACATGTTGGCAAACCTACTCAAGCACTTACTGGCGTGCTCACTTCTGCGCACTTCACTTAGCATTTCTCCTTTGGGCAAACGGGTAGATGGCTACGAAAATTCTGCCTATTTTGCGAATTGGTTGGTACTATGATTCTCATTCAAAGTCTTCCCGCTAACAGATGCTGGAATAGGGGTATCTATGCAAGGAATTATCGGCCTCAGCAGTTACCCGCGGATGTAGTGACAAACATATACTATGCATTCGCAAACTTTCAAGACGACGGGACAGTGTAAGTAAGGTACATTCTAAGTCGCCTTCTCTAATGCGCTTCAGGTACTCTTCCGATCCCTGGGCGGACATCCAGATAAATTGGTCTGATGCTTGTAAGCTCATATAGTACCTAGCTGCCTCTTAAGAAACATACTGAGCCCCCCAAGTGACGCCAACCTCTGCAAGCCATGCCTACGGCTGCGTCCAACAGCTTTATCTCCTCAAAAAGGCCCACCGGAATGCCAAAGTTCATCTATCAATTGGAGGGTGGACATATAGTCTGAACGGGCGGTTCGCCTCAGCTGTATCCACAGAGCCGAAGCGCATTCAGTTTGCTAAATCGTCGGTATCACTGATGAAGGATTGGGGCTTTGATGGGATTGATATTGATTGGGAATATCCCGCGAACGCCAACGAGGCGGCAGACTTTCTAGCATTGTTGAAGGCAGTAAGAGCTGAACTGGACGACTACGCCGCCCGGTCCGTGCCGGGGTACCATTTTCACCTGACGGCTGCGATGCCGGCCGGTCCTGACAAGTACACCAAGCTGCCGCTGTTCGACATGGCTCAGATAGTGGATGCGTTCAACCTCATGGCTTATGATTACGCGGGCTCTTTCTCCCCATTGAGTGCGCACCAGGCCAACCTTTATCCCAACTCAGGGAACCTGGGATCTACTCCCTTCTCCACGGATGCAGCGATTACTGGTTACCTTGCTGCCGGCGTCCCAAGGTATAAGATCATTCTGGGTATCCCTTTATTCGGACGCGCATTTGAAAACACTTCTGGAGTTGGGAAACCTTATTCCGGCATCGGTAAGGGGTCTTGGGAGGACGGAGTTTGGGATTATAAAGCCTTGCCCCGTTCTCACCTAGACGTACAGAAAGATGCCATCGCTGGGGCCACGTACACATACGACAATAACAGCCAGCAGCTGATATCTTACGACACGCCTAGTATGGTCAAGGCGAAGATAGACTACTTGAGGTCCGAGGGCTTAGGAGGGTCCATGTTTTGGGAGGTTAGTGGGGACCGGAACGACGCTGAGAGCCTCATCCGAATAAGCTATTTTTCACTCGGTGCTCTCAGACAGAGCCAGAACAATCTGCAGTATCCAGACAGTACATATGCAAATATTGCTGCTGGTATGCCCTGATCGGGAGGAGCCAAGATACACGTGGTAGACCGCTACGTAGCAAACCCAAAGGTTTACATTTATCCCCTACAAAAATAACAGTTAAATTGTATTGAATAATAATTAAGGTGTTCCCCCATCAAGAGCTCACATCAGAATAGGACCGCTAGCATAAGAGTGTTAAAATTCTCGGGCCGTGACCCGTTTACACCACTCCCTCCAGTAGCTTCCCACTAAATTTACAGCGTCAATGTTCTCTTCCGGCTCCCAGGTGTATCTCTGGTCGAGAGGCCAGTCGCCTGCCCACATAACTAGGTATTCAGTGGATTCTTCTTCACCTGAGTCGCCAATAATGCGGTGAGATACTAACAACTCTACGTCGTAGGTTTCGCCGTTGGCATTAGGAGGAAGCCTCTCAGGTTGCAGTCGTAGTTCCAGGCCGAGAATGTCAGCTTGCTCAGGTGAGCCCAGCATATGCCTTTTTCGTTTTGTGGACCTCGGTCCAGGTTGAGGTAGTTGTGGCGGTTTTGTTTTGGGCAAGACATATGCGGTTGGGCCGCCTTCTTTAACTGTGCCGGCCATAGTGTTACCAAAAGTCTGGAAACTAGGCTTTGCAAGTGGAGGTTTCGTAGCATGCGTACAAATTGCAATAACAGGATGAGCCGAACTTCTGTCGAGATCTGTGCCGATCACGTGGTGGCGCTTTGTGTCTTGACTCGATGATGGCTTAGACGTATGAAGAGTTCTTTTGGCCAGTGGAAGATCGGCTGACATAGAGAAGGCATATTAGCAGGTTGCACAAGTATCTAAGAAGAGTCGTACCTTGGTATGGTTGCGTGCTATCGAAAGTATGGTTCGATTGTTTCATACCGTAGGTAGGGGTTGCGTGTCCTCTATCGGCTTTTGCGTCACTTGGTCTATTAAAAAGAGCGTTAGGGGAATTATGAGGATATGTAGCCTGTCGGTTCGTTGGGCTTCTATTCTCCAGCCCAGCCAAGGCGGTCTTAAATGCTTCCTTTTTCTGTTTTGCCATGTTATAGGCCTCTGGGCTGAAGGGCGGCTGGAATTGAAAGCTCATCATGAAGTGTTGCGAGACCTGGAAGCAAATAGAAAAAAAGCAAAGAAAATTTTAACAGGACGCGCGAGGCAAGGCCCTTTTATATTGAATATTCGTTTCAACTTTCAGACTACCCTTGTCGAGGGCTGACCGCAGTTGTTCCAGCCAACTTTTAGTGGATTGAGGTAACCCATGTTTCTTTGTGACGAGTACAAGTTCGGAAGACTGCCAATTGGTTTGTGCTAACGCTGATCCGCGGTTGCCACCTCCAATCTGCCAATACTGTAACTACATCTAAATGGCAAGCACGGGAAGTGCTGAGGGAGGCATACGACCATGCGAAGACCAGCTCGTACATAATTTATACTTTGCCATCGAGCGGGTGAGGTATCAAAGAGATCAACAACGTCGATTACAAAGCAATGATACTATGTACCGCTTCGTTAATACATTCTTATTCTATCTTCCAAATCAGTGTAGTTGGTGGTCGTAGTTGCATCTTACCCAAGTCGTTTGACCCAGCTTCGCACGTAATCGACATTCTTCAACGATCATATAACGTTAGTTAAGCAGAAATTATTACTTAAATCAATTGTTAATTTCGGCATCCACCATGGAATCAAGCTAAAGTGCAAATTTTAATTTTTGAAAAACCTGTTATCATTCAGTATCTGGAATATTGGCTTCCATGCCTGAGTGTGTTATCCATCATGACCTGGAAAACTCGTCCACCAACTTATTAAGCACAGACGCATTCAAGTATAAACCCCTGCCTTCCCATGATGCGCCGTTTCGTGCTAGTACACGGGCGACGGCGAACCTTCCTTCTTTGATGGCCCACCAGATTGCACTATGTCCTTCCATCCGATGGTTGATGTCCCTAGAGGCTGCGCAGATTTGGTCGAGGACATCTTCCCAATTTGATTCGCGGCTTGCGTTGTTCAAAAACCATGCGGTGGCTATTGCGAGGATGGGGGGGATCTGAGTGCCGCCAGGTGACGCATCCACCCGTGCGCCGGCTTTCAACAAGCGCCGTGCTATCTCGGGCCTATTACTATTGATCACCTCTGTCAGCAGAAGGTAGGTTTCGGTAGTTCCGTGTACCGTTCGTGTTGGGTTCGGGTCGGCCCCGGCGTCTAAAAGCGCCTCCACAATCTTGATATGGCCAAAGCGAATAGCAAAAGCAAGAGGAGAAATTTGTGGATCCTTGAGTGGCGAAGACACAGCAGCCCCTTCATCAATCAGGTATTGTATTGTAGAAAAGAGGTCTGGAATAATAAGCCGTGGCCAGACCTCCCGGCACAATCTGTCATTTGGCGACGCAATTCGAAGACTTGCCGCCGGCTGATATGACGCATCAGCATCGCATATCAAATTTACGAGGGGCCCGCTTCCATTATATTTCATATTGCCATTGATATCGGCTCCCAGTTGGATGAGGATGCTGGCCTAAAGGCGTGTTAGAAATGGATTCGAATAAATGAAGATCAAACCAAAGGAGTCACTTCGACTTATACTGCTAAGTCGAGGAGGAACTTACAACGGTGTCATTGACTGCGTAATGTATTGGAGTCCTTCCCAGCCCATCTAGGGAGTCCACATCAACACCATCCTCTTCCATCAGGAGCCCAGCAATATGAGTATTGGCACGGAAAGCGCAGATATGCATTAGAGTATAACGATCATTCCTGAGATGATAGTAGGGCACCGTCGAGCACGGAAGGTGACTTCGCGCCGGACATGCTCGGGAGACGAACAACTGCAGTTTGTTGTTATCGAACAACTGGTTCAATACCTGTGGCGCGTTTTTTCCAGTATTTCGAATCGCAGCTATGGCCATCTCGTAGGTCCTCTGCATGCCATACCAACAACTGAATTGAAGTGCAAACGGTACACTGTTCTGAGGGCAGCTAACAACGTCCTGTATATAAAACCGAGGTAAGATTCTTTCGCACATCATGCGACAAGTAGTAGCGAGTCTGATGCCATCTTGGAGGGATGCTTTGTCCAAGATGGAACCGAGCAGTTCGTTCGGGAGTTCTGTGATTGTGGTTTAGCCCTTTGAAGGTTGTAGTGGAAAGGTGGCCTGGGAAGTTGGGCTCGAAGAAAAATACTACAGTTATATTCTCCTCATATCTGACCTTTCAACCAGCACCTTCCGATCACACCCTGATCAGTATGCACCATACTGACGTTGATGCCACGGGAGCCAGTGCTATGTGCTATCAGGCTGTTTAGTGAAGTATGTTTCCCAACAGCCCAAGAATGCTTTCCAATCTTTTGGACGTCGAACAAGGCGGAAGCGAATGGTGTACTTATAATTCACGCCATGCGGCCGTATGTAAACTACGACGTCCTGTTTTGGCTTTGCTGATCCTTGGTGAACTTCAACACCACGCAAGAATTGAGTCCAATATGGAAACTGGAGAAAATGGATCTTGATATGGCGCCATTTTAACTTTTAAACGCAAGTTCTGGGCCTTAAAGGACTTTGCTGTAAAACTTGTTCTGTATTCTGAACAGTCTGGCTAGAACAGTACCTCAATTTATCGTAATAATCAAGTCTAGTAGGGTAGGCTCTGGAATTTGAACTCAAAGGGCGAAAAACACCTTTTAGGCTCAGGGGGAGTTTTATTTGGGCTCATCGAGTTGTCGCTGCGGTTTTCAGGTTATGCAAGTTCAGTTCTGGTACAGCGTTTTCTTCACATTAGTCACTTGAACTATGAACGCCCGGCGCCGATTAGTGTCTCGACACAAATACGGTATCATAGAATATTGTCTAAGTGGAGCAGTTGAAGCACATATTAGCACGAAGACAGTCTCTTCCGCTGAATATGACCGGTATGAGAAGGAACTGAAGTTACGTCCGTATAACCTACCGCCCGGAGCGAAAACGCAAGATGTGCATCCACCACTCGAAGAAGAAGGGAAGGGAAGGAAAGGACACAAAGACATATATGAGAGGGGCTTTATATTTAAGTGGCCATAGCCGTGAATATACCAGGAAGTGAGGCATATATGGGATACAGTTCGTCATGCACATCAGACCATGAAGATTACCAAAGTCAGCAACCGGGAAAGACAAGGTTGGCAGTTTAAGTGCAAGGCGATGCTCGCTAATCACATCAGTTCCTCAAGTAAAATTCATATTAGGCAATGATTACTAACATTTTCAACCTAGCACATTGGCGGCAGATTAATCCATCCAAAGTTCATTTGATCACTACGGAAAAGGAGGCATACGCTTGGAAAAGCTTACCTGAAGCAGGGTACCTCTGCGAAATCTAACCGACCTTGGAGTGTGAGCATGCAAAGAGCTATGCATAAATATCAGATGCTTCTTGGAAGCTGTGAATTTACCGTACAGTGGTGAGGGAACCAGCTGCGTTGTAAGATAATTATTATTACGCTTGGAGTACGAAGTAAGCAGCTACGCATTACAAAGGTCTTGTAAGATTCGCGATCTATTGCCACGCAGGACAGCCCTTAGCCAATTGAAATAGGCAGTAAATTAATTCAATAACAGGTCCTTCGCCTTTTCGCAGGATTCGGGCTAGCCTTGTGGGCTTCTTCTTCTCCTTCTACAGGCCTTTTCCTGTGGTCAGCAGTCCCGAAAATGGCGTTAAGTTTCTGCTGTTCAGCGAGACCTTCCAGAGTGAAAGGCGATCCGCTAATATTACTCTGATAGTCACCGACAGCAAGGGATATGGAGAAAGGCCGGTCGCGGCTTTTAATCTGGAAGCTGACTTCCTGGTCAAATTGCCCTTGTGTGTTCAAAGTTGGGCTCGCCCAAACTCCCTTGATGATGCGCTGATGGGCTACGTGAAGTGAGGCCGAGGATTGAGCAAGCTGGCACATAAATGAGTTAAATTCTGGTGTTTTCGGCTGTAAGCGGCACAGAATCCTGCCCGCACAGAGATAGACCCCGTTGTGAAATCGGAAAGGGGCATCTGCACTGAGCTCAAAGACAAACAGCTCCGCCTTAACACGGTTTATCAATGGTTCTAGGGATGGTGAATGAAGGATTTCGTCCCGGGCGAGCTTGACCACATTTTGCATCTCTGCCACATCGTCGAGAGCAGGTACTGGGCCTTCAAACTCAATATCGAACCGGAAAAGGTTACTTTGGCTATCAGACTTGGTGTGGCGGAGTAGCTGTTGCCAGGCCCGATGAGAACTACTGCCTTGCCAAAATGCACGAAAAATACGCATCGGAAATGAATCTTGCAGGAGTCGACGCGAATCCCCAAGTACGGGGCTGCGTGTCTTCGCCGCGCCTGTCCCGAGCGATACGATGATACTAGGTTCAGCCCCTGATGCAAAGGCTTCTTGAACAGCTATCGCAGCGGGGTTGTTGAATGCAAGCCCACCGTATTGAAATGTGCCCAGGCCATCGATACGCCTCGGCTTGAAATAGCTTAACATGCGTCAGTATATAATCGACTGTGCGATCCTACTGTACTTACTAAGGTGCTGCGGTACTACAGCGTATACTACAATTTGATTAGCGATAGCCTCGCAGAGCGACATCAACTTACATTTCCCACAACGGAATCTGGCCACTACTGCTTTGAGGCTTGAACACATGGTACTCTGCTTTAGGTTAGAATTATTGCAATCAAGGCGACTTTTCACATACCGGAATCTGCTCGTCGCTGTCCAACGCCGTTATAAGTAGTGAAGATACATGCACTTGCATCCTGCGTCGTAGTTACTGTGATTCCGACTTTGGCTCCAAGTTCAGTAGCTGGAGAACAAGCCTGTATACTCTTCTCACCGAACACCTGGAGCAGAACGGCTTCTAGCGGTTTGCTCGAATACTGACTGTCTAGTACCAAGGTAGCCAGGAGCTTGAAAATGGGCAACAAGATCGGTAAACGTGGCCACCACCATCGGGGTTCAAAGGCAACTTTGGCAAGATTTTCGAAGCTTGCAATGCATTCACCGGGAGACCAACCATTTATCCACAATGCTGCAGCTGTTATTGCACCTACACAGCCGTAGATTAGTATAAAAAACCAACTAAAACTCCAACCACGCTTACCAGAGCTGGTCCCGTAGATAAGGTCGAAGTGGCGCTGGACGGGACAAGGTAACCCAATGCACTCTTGTATAGTTTCAATGAATACAAGAGGGGCTATACCCCTCGTACCACCGCCGTCAATGCTCAAAACTCGTACGCTCGCGGTGTCAGGCCTCATGCCGATTTCAATATCTCCTACGCTCTTGCCGCAAAGTATGCAGGTTTTTAGACAAAACCCCCACGGGCTTTTTGTGTCTTGACCAAAGACCCTCACACAATTCTCACAGATCATGTGGCCGCAAGGGAGGCTGAACTGAGGCGGACGTCTAACGCAGCTGAAACAAGTGACATCTGAGAACAAACCAGAATACTCTTCGCGAAATTGGCTCAGATTGCTCCTGTGAAGCTCGGCAGCAGACTTGACACGTCGGAAATGTCTGTATTGTTCAAGGACATTGTTCTCCAGCAGGCTCAAGAAGGAAGCAGGCAACGGGAAACTAGTCTCATGTTGTGGCCATTCATCATAAATTCGTTCACATGTACGTCGGTATAACGTGATGAAGACAGTTCGTGGATTGAAAACTGGAGAATATTAGCGGCTGTTATCTCGCAGATGTCTGACACTTACGATGCATGCCAGGTGGGTAGTGGTCCAATATAAAACTTGACGTTATAATAGGGATTCCCAACGTCGTCACGGCCTCAGTGCTTCTCATACTTTTCAAAAAGGTAATGAGATGCGTTTTAAGGTCTGCTGCAACGGGCGACTTTAGACGTGATGCCTCAACAACCTCGAGTGATCGTTTTCTTGGATCTACAAACCGGTCGACAGCAGAACGAATAAAGCTTGAGAAGTGCGGGACCGAGAACAGCAAACCCTCACGTCTCCGACGTGAAGTGCTCGACAGAGACCAAATCTTGGCTTGGAGTCTGTTCCATGGCCTACTCTCGCATTTCTTAGTCGCTCTTGTTTCGCGCACGCTCTCTGCAATATTGAAAACTTGGTATCCGCGGAAGCGGGGTTTGATACCACTTTGCGTCCGAACAAGTTCACGTAGCATCAGTTGTTCGTCCACCTCCAGGACTTGGCTTACGACGATAAGAAGCCATGGTTGAATTCCGGTCAAGGCAAATTGCTGATCCGGGTGTAGCCAACTTCGAAGGTGCTCGGTAACCTTCGCCATACCTCCGAGATCGTCGACAAAAAGACAGACCAGGTCGGAAAATGGAAGAAGCAACTGGTTGTATAGCCGAGTAACGGAATTTTTCATGCTCTCGAAGCCGAGAGACGACTGTACTTGGTACATGCTATTCTCATGGCATCTTGGATTTCCCCAAGCCTTGTTGAACTTCTCACGAGAGAAGAGGTCCCCATCAGCTACTAGCAGAGGATGGGTTACGGTGCCAGGAGCAGAAAATAGATGGATGTCCCCAGATGCCCTTTTCTAGCTAGAACCTGGGGGATTGATTCCGAGGCTTCTCAGCGCCAATGATTTATGCCGGTTGCCCAATAAAATGGCAAACCCGGGAAAACGATGGCTTGCAATTTGTTGACCATGTAGTCTCTCAAGTCTATCAGACACCTCCAGGTTTGCGCCCTCATTGTTTCGTGATAGCTGAAGCCAGTGAGAATGGTTGCACTGCCCCATGTTGTCATGTTTGTATCACTCTCATCATTAGTGTTAAGGATTCATGGCGACTTATATACATTATCTTTCGGAGCCGTCTTTCGCGCATGAGGAAGCATAGCCGCTAGATGCATTTCTGACTAGGGTTCTTCCTTTTTGGACGTGGCACCGTACTGGATTTCTTGAAGAAAACATAGGTCTGTTTGTCTAGTAATGACCTTCTGTGATGTACTTTCGCACAGGTCTTTGCCTAGCTCTCAAACCGATGTCTAATCGTCTCAAGTGGCCACACGTGCTTCTACGTCAAAAATGGCCCAATCCCAAACACGTTGTTTGCTATTTAACATTCCTGTGACCTAAGCAAAGTTCTATTTGCTCTTTTTCGCAATAGCACCCATCTGTTGTACACATCGTTGGAAGCCATACGTCACACTGCCAGTGTCTTTATGTTCAATAACGTGTCACTCGGAAGAACCTACGAAGGCCCGAACACCCATTTGCCATACCTGATAAACTATACTGCATGCGCTGCCGGGCCTCTACAGCCAACGTCTCAGGTAGTCCAGCCGATTAGCAGCTGGAGCATCAATACAGCTTTATATCCTTCACAGCCAATTGTCGGGCCTCCAGCTGGCAGCTCATACCAAAATATATCTTACGCTTATCACTCCCCAACACTGACAACAAGCCCGGTCTTCACCAGCACTTGTTCGCGAATTCGAGCGGCATCCCTGGCCGTCGTTCTCACTCTGCTCTGTTTACAATTTCTATGAACTTTTCCCTGACGGGTTCACATGCGATCTCAACATCTCGCTCGCGGTCCAATTAGACCGCTATCCTACCATGTGCGCAACGCCGAGAAGAGCGTCTAGCGTCTACTCCGAGGATGGTGCTTTCAGTCTGGAAGGAACGTTATTCCGTCTATCTTTACAAACGTCATTACAAGAAGGACGCGAAATATCTTTGCTGGCAGAAGAAAACGAAAAACTCCGGCGGGAAATTGCACATCTACGTTATGTCTGGAAATATATTTACAGAATTATGAAGGAGATTAATGACGCATATCTGTATCTCACTCGGATCTTCCAAGAGGGTGAGATACGGATGGAGAAAGAACGTCAGAAATGGGTGGCGAACTGCACGGTGATATGAAGCTGAAATTGTCTCTGGCAGAAGCCGAGGTGTCATGGGTAGCAATCTTCATTGCTAGTTAGGTCATTAGAATCAAGAAGCTGCGAACCGGAAATGAGTCTGCTAGAAAAGGTGTCCCACGATAAGCTGAAAGGCTACATCTACATTATGAAGCGCGTGGAATTTAAGAGTCACTCTTGTTCAGCTAGTGTCTAGCTGTAGCAGACACTGTTTAACAAAATAGTTATGACGCTGATGCGTACTGATTTGGAAAGGTGAAGAGCACAAGTCTAGTAACCAGGTAGCTTTTAGCCCACAGCTTGTGAGATTGACAGCCAACAAAGTAAAGCTCCTTCCCACAGATTTTGTGAAGAGCTAGAGTATGTCCTATTCACCAGTGATCGTGAAAAAAGGCTCCCGTGAGAGAGTGGCTTATGAGCAGTGTCCGTAAATGCTGTCGCTGTCCGGCAAAGCGTGGACAACATGGTAGGATATAAATTTGGTCATCTATACAGCTGACAAAGGTCAAATTCAGCCCCAACACCGGCTGTACTCCAAAAACACCCGTTACGCGCAGTACAGTCACCTCGCACTACCTTGCCAAGAATCTCGAATTGAAACACGGACGCAAAACCTTATTTTCACAGTACTGTCAAATCCCACGTCCAGCGTCCGGATTCCACTCAAGGATTATTGTCATTGAGGTAGAGCGGGGTTGTACAGCGCGCAAAGGCTAAATCCTGTCCCGCCACTAGCTGTACCTCAGAAACGGCTGTTATGCGCTGTGCAGATACCCCGCATTAGCTCGTTGTCAAGAATCTTAGATTGAAATGCGGACGCTTAACCTGGGTTTCATAGTATTAGGTTGAACGTTGTTTGAAACTTTTCGAGGTACACTTGCGACTCTAAAGCGTAACGGATAATCATTCGCTGTAAGTCATATTCAACTGAATTCGGCTTTGTCAAGTTGGAGTACAGCCAGTGTTTGGACAGAATTTGGCCTTTATCCGTTGTACTGATACCCCGCCTGCCTCATTGACAAGAATCCTAGATTGGAATCCGGAAGCTGAACCTGGTTTTTACAGTATGGGGTCTGAAACGACATTGGAATTTCTCAACAGAGGATGAGTTTATTCGAAGAAACAAAATTTAAGCTACGGTATAACCGCAGCTTTTCGCATTGCCGATAGGTGCCGTACTGTACCTCCTACCACAGTGCACGGTTTACGAATGTTCAGGGGCCGTATTACTTTCGTCGCTGGGTCTTATGGATGGCTGGAACAACAGCAGACCGGTAGCTTGAATAACTCAACGCGCCGCGTCATTTGGATGCTTCTGGACTTGAGCCTGGCGAAGCAGCTAAACTGGAAATTTCCAGTCTTACGCAAAGAGAAAAGGCGACTATAGAAGAATCACGTCAACGATTATCCCAAAGTATCGATATGAAGTCCGCAACCGCTGTTCGTAGCGAGATTACGAACTATATTTGGCCACACTACTTATTACGGCCCCCTGCCAGCGATTTCAGCGATTCCAGTGATTCTGGAGATATCGATTTCGGGGAGAACTGACTACGAGCTATTAGAATCGGCGTTGAGTAACGCTAGTATATAGTCCACACGCCGTTCCTTGTTTGGCAGTGCCAAAAAGGCAGAGGTAAGCCACTCTTTTGCACAGACCTTAAATGTTGCCTGTAAGCGCTCGTCTGGTGTGAATTGTTCTAACTTCTCAATCTCCAGCACGGCAGACCGAACGTTCTCATCAGACTTGTCTCGAATTTAACGTCAGCGCCGCCCTCTCGAGGCCCTGGTCACTAACCGCGCTTGGCGTATTCGTCGCCGCAGACTTGCCCTTACGCCGCTTCGATGGCGGCAAGCTGGGGACGCTAGAAACCGAAGGCGCTGGCGCAGTGGACTGTGACGAATCCTCTCCAACAAGGCCGGTACCAGAAGGGCCTTCGCCAAAGGGGTTAGTACCAGAGACGCCATCGCCATCGTCTTCTCCAAGAGATTCCGTTACCACGTCCTCCATATCATCTGTATGGGAATCTAATGAGTAAGGAGTCGCTCCAGCCTCGCGGATATACATCCCAGTCGCCGAGGTCCTGCCGAAAACCTCCTCGTACGCCGATATATTAACTAACGGTTCGGAGCGTATCCATCTAGCCGACGGATCTTTTTCGAACAGCCTATCGAAGACCTCGGGCGGCGCACGCATAAAGCCAAGGGCATCCGGGCCTGTTCCGGAGCGTTCTGCTTGTAGCCACTGCTGCCACCGTTTCCGATATTCGATATATCTAGCTCTAGCCTTCTGCCAAGTCCAGTGGCTAGCAAGTTGACTAACAGCCTTCATCCGGACCGCGATATATTCGAACGCCTTTTTCATTTCCCCAGCCCTGGCGATGGTCAACATCGAGTCCCTCTTAGCATCTAATACTCTTTCCATAAACATCCCACGGATTTCAGAGGTGGACTTAAAACGAGGAAGAGCAGCAGCGCGACCGCGGCGCGTCGAAGATTGCTTGCGATTCCGCTGTTGCAAGAGCGACGATGACTGCATAACAGGCTCAAGGGAATCAGCCCTCTCCGTAGTGGCAGCCAGCTCAATTAACTCAACTGGCTGTGTTGGCCATAGCGATGTAGGCCTAGAATCGATGTCGTTCGACTGGCTAGATTGCGTGGATTGTGTATTAACAATAATTAGGTCTTGAACTGGCTCAACGCTACCAACGTCGTCAGGGGCAGACATTATGACTCTTTTCGAAAGATATGCTTGCTCCGGACAAGACACAGGATTCTAATGCGGAGGTCATCCCTCCAGGAAATATCTCCTTATTCCTTTTGCCACCAATCTAACCAACCTCGGCGTAGCGAGATACCTCTACTAGTGGCTTGGCCGACAGGGATATAGTGTGTATTGGCCAATTGCAAAGTTCAGTGTTTTCACAGTATTATCGATCACGGCCTAAGTGTACTCTAAGCCCATTGAAATGAGCAACGAGGGGCTGGACATCTTATGTATGTCTAATCCTCGAGGTAAAATTTGGGCTTTGCAAATGCCGCTACCTACGGAACGGCCATAAGCTAAAACCTTATTCTATTTTTCTTGTTTTAGAAAAGAAGAGCAAAATAAGTAAAATGGCTACTAATTAATCTCTTCCTTCCCTCGTGTGCATGTATTAGAGTTCTTACGTATGCCTAGCATATTTTACAACTTGAACGTAAAGTAAGCAGCGGGCCAGCCCGCCTGGAACCCCATCTCAGTGAGTTGCTAGCTCGACCCAATCATCAACAAGGCAATCGTTACTGCTTAGCGGAAAAATCACAGGCTCCGCTGTCTCGTCTCCGATCTGCAGTACCTACTGGCAATGGCGGCTTGGGAGCTTGGTTAACGCACCGTGTCCTTGTTTCAGTGCCAGGTCTCATACTTGCCTCTTCTCTGGACCCTTCTACCCATCATCGCCTATCCATTGGCAGCTATCGCCTTGCGGTTAGCCGAAACCACCTCAGCCCGCGCAGAGGAACAGAACAGTCCTGCAGTTGGTTCACGATCTGGCCGGCTCCTTCGCTGCAAGGCTGGAAACAACCACACCAACGTACACCAAGGGTTCAAGGTGGATTTGGTTGATTCTGACTAATAAAAATCGAAGCTGGGTGGGTGTACGTGTATTAGGTGTAAATCAGGAGTACACCAGGTGGATTTGGTGTGCGAAAATGAAGCTATTCAGGGCTATCGTCAACCTCGTCGTTACCCCTATTACGTGATCCGGGCCGCGGTTCCCCTTCCGCTATCCATTGCGTAACGCGTGTGACTTGGTCACCGTATACCAGCTGTTCTAAGGCATCATGTTCTACGCGTTCAGCTACCGAGATAACTGCCTGGTCAACCTCTTCGTCATGCAGGATGCCCGCCCGTAGCCAAGACCGCAACGCCATACACATACTGACAATCACGATATCCAGGCTGCTACGTGGTGAATTGAGAAGCCTCCCAGCGGCTGAAAATAAGCGCTCGCACTCAGCAGACATAGCAGGGATAGTTAGTGTATCCAGCGCCATCTGCGAGAGTCTGGGATACTTGAATCGTCGTATAAACCAGTACACGATGGGATCCGTGACGTACTGGTCATTGGGGTCAGGCAGCTCAGCCATCCAGGCGTCCCACCCGTCACCAATTTCCGCCGGCAACGGGTTATCTATCCGTTGCGTGCTCTGTATGGACGCATCCCAATCGTTGGCGGCGTAACGGCCGTCCCGACGGGCGGGACCAGCAACGTTCTGGAGGCCGGATGGATGGATGTTTTTGGGCAATGAGTTATTGGCGATGATACACTGCTTGCAAACCTAGCGCCTGCTATCGCGGTTTTGGATATCGTAGCCAAATTGCCACAGCCACGAGCTGGTATCTCGCACGCGTTCAGAGAAGGCAAAGCCTGGGAAGTGCCTGAAAAGCGCGGCCTCGTGGCCTTGGTTCGTTATCGGAATGGAATCGGCAGCGGCACGGTAGGTAGGCATCTTAAGGGTGTTAATGAGCATAGTAGAACGGCGCGTCTGGAGTAGGGAGAGGGCTGGTAAGTAAACAAAGGTTAGATTGAGCAGCGTGCTAACATCAATTTTAGTTAGAGTAAGTTACCACCAAAATCAAGGGATCTAGTTTCGGCATCTTCCATGTTACCCCTGGATACAAATACAAGACTGCCCTCTACCCCCAAAACAGTCGAAAACACCATAAAACCATCACAGCGACATACTTACAAATCCACCAAATCCACCTATTTACCCCAATGGGAAGCGCTGGTTTGGTTGATGAATCATCAGCCGGGCGCCTGGTGGATTGATTTACGGTGTGGTGGCTTACACCATGGGGTTTATCAAGGTGTAGATGGTGAGGTTGTTTCCAGCCTTGAACAAGCCGATATGTGGCTTGATTGGTTTGGTTGTTTACGCCCTTGAGTGGACATCAAGTATTAGGGAAACTGGAGTTTGACAGTGACATCAACAGCATTAACTATAAGGATGTCAATTACAGGTAGGGCCAATTATGGGGTGGTGTGCGTAACATTGCTTTAACTACCTATTTAGAAGGAAAAGAAAAGAGAAAATTGGTAAAGACTATGAAATCAGACGTCCAACGCAAAGGCCTATTGAGCCATGGCGGGTGGGTCGATTCCTCGGCTCCTCAACAGGTCCTGCACAGCTGAAAGTTGTTGCGCCATGTCAAACGGCGGTACATCTTCAGACGATATGGTTGAAGGAGTCGCGGAGTTTGTCTTGTCAACGCTTCCCTCGTCGTTACAAACGCAGTACCCAACGCAGCCTATGTGTGCAGTGTGCCTAAGGCAATCACGTACTTCTAGATGCTGCCAAACTTCATATTTCTTTCCACATTGACAACACTGGCGTGCCGATTCTGGAAGAGTCGGTAGAAATTGAGGGGCTGCAACATATTTCTGGTACGCTTCTATCGGTTTCTTGGCTTGGCTGTTTGCGATGATCTCTAGAATTCGGTCTTTGCTTTTGAGCTTCTCGAAAAGGGACTTTCGGCCCATATCATTCGTCTCGATAAGGGCGGAGATTCCGGTTTCTAACGCTGGACTGAATGGAATATATGAAGAAGGCGTATATTAGGATCTGCCTCTCCGCCTTCCAATGCCCTGCTTAACAGTTTACTGTCTATGAGTTTGATAGCTTCGTCTCGATATGAACCATTCAAGTTTTCTAGAAGCGGAGCGAGGATTTCGGGATCTAAAGAAACATATAGTTTGCGAGAAGAATAGGGGAGACAGAATAACTGTGCTTTTTTTTGAGGATTGGCCTGGCCCCAGCGGTATGCTATCATTGCGAGCATTCTTTCATCCAAATTAAGAGAATCATAATAACCAATGTCAGAATCAATGTCATACATTATGAACTTATGTTACAGTACATAACACAGTACGGTGATTTACTTACCCTATCGTAAACTCTGCGCGGTGGTGGTTGGAGTCATTTATACTAGCTTAGTTGCGATACAAAGTCGCTTGTTCTGGTGCTCAGCGGCAAGGTCAGTTTCTGCACTATCGCTTTTCGATGACTGTACCTTGAGGTATGTATGTACGGAAGCGAGCATGTCAAAATAGCTGTAATTAGGATCGGTCAGAAATCGAGGAAGCATGTGGTCAGATTAGAGGGTACGGGCCAGAAGGGCCGCATTGAAGACTCGGGGTACAGCAAGCGCATGTTGATTTCTGGGAACTCGTCAGCAATTGAGAGTATTATGAGGTGGTCGGAGCTAGGATCAAGTTCTGGTTGGGCACTGCTACTCCCCCAGCACCGAACTGCCAGCTTGGACGATGGCCCGTTTCGGCGCGCGACATTCACTTCGACAGACGTCGGCTTCTCTAAAACTACAGTACTGTACAGTGAAACCAGGTTCAGCGTCCGTATTTCAATCTGAGATTCTTGGCAATGAAGTAGTACGGGGTATATGTACAGTGGACAAAGGCCAAATTCTGCCCCAACACCGGCTGTACTCCAAAAACGCCTGTTACGCGTTGTACCGCATTCCAAGGACCCTAGATTGGATACAGACGATGAGCCTGGATTTACATTGTATAACGAAGCGCCAATGATGACAAGAGTCGGGATCAGCACCATTCAAAACGTCTGATGCGGATTCTAGTTGACACCTGTCCTGCTTTGCCACCCACTGAGCAGCCAAATAATTTGCGAAATCCAAAACCCCATCTTTACTTTCAACAGCTGGACTGATACTGGCACTTTTGCGCTAACTACAATGAATATAAATATGGTGGGTCAACCAGATCTCTAACCTTTCGTTTTCTGTTATTCACACATCCGCTCCCCAACCAAGAACTACTATACAATGGCAGGCTCGAACAATCAAACTACGAAGCCACTGTCTGCTACAGCTGGCGTTAGGAAGAACCCCCCAAGGGGTACCACTGAAGCGGGGAAAAAGGCCCTTCAAGCACGAGTAGCTCATATGGATTCTTCCACTCCAGACAAGAAAGCTGAAAAAGTTGCCGCAGAGGCAGAGCTAGATGCAATGGAGGGAGTTGAAGAGGAAAACAACGAAATCGAGGACATAAAGACGGAGGAAGGTAGCCTTTTCCTTCAAAACCCTACAGAGCCGGCAAAGGAATTATCGGAAACCACACCATCGAACTCAGGCAATGGCGAGCCTGTACAGCCTGGAACCAAACCGAACATTGTCGTCACTGACAATGATGACTCAAAGTCACCATCACATGAAGACCCTGAGGATGTAGCCGACTTAGCTGATGTGCTTGCCCAGCTTGGTGTAGGTAACAGCCACGTCGATGATAGCGGACTGGAGGCTGTTGGCTGGACAACAGCCGGCATGGGACATAAGCAAATCATCCTGCGGGACGGACCACCGAATGCGGCAAGATACCGTGCGATGCCACAAAACCAATTTCCTACGACTATCACCCAAGACAAGAAAATGAACCTAAGAAACTACAGACCAGGCGAAGAAAAAGTAGACGGAGAGTGGGTTGTGAAGAAAGGTACCCCTCTCACTATTCAAGGCGTAGCCTGGATTTATCCCAACAACCATGATTGCCCAATCCAACTATTGAATCCTGATAACTGGCCAATCGCGAATGGGAAGAATGCTGGAACTAAGAGAAGCCCTTTCACTCTGATCAGAGTCAAGTTGGAGACCGAAACGGGGTTCGTCCGGAGCTGGGAAACGAGGTCTACGGTCCGACGCATACTGGGTAACGCGAAAACGACATTAAGTCAAGACCTCATGATTGGCGAGTCCGTTTTAGTTCCAAAAGCCCAGACCATTGGAATAGCAGATGCCGCCATTATCATAGGGGCCAAGTTCTGCGAGATCCGCCATGGCGAGTGGGTGAAAAAGGAACGGCGCAGTCTCGATAGGTCTCCGTCCCCCAATCCAGAGGCCGATATAGTACACGGAAACATGGCCAAGCTGTAGAATTGAGAAACGCTATCTGTTCTTGGGTAGGTTTGCGATTCGGTTGTGTGGGCTACTACACGGCGCTTTATATGTCAGGCTGGTCTTGATGTCTCCTTTGTTTTATCAATATTCTCATTTTTCCTTCGAAGATTGGATTTTTCTACATTTCTTTAGTTTCCTAGTTGAGTGGTTTTAGTCATAAGTGTTGAATGGGCTTCAGTACGATCGTACAGGTTGGTCTGGTGTTCAGCTGCGTAATATATTCATTGTTGTTTTCTTCTATCTCTACGTAGGCTCGTGCGTAGAGGTCTCCTAGTGTACGCATCGTGATTGGCCCGTGCGATGCTCGCACGTGATCCCCCTATCTGTCGGTATTGAATACCCCTGAATTGGTATTCCAACAATAAGTTACCGCGAATACAAGGTTCCCATTTCATCTTCAAATCTATTGTATTTAAGTTAGTGATAAATATATGCTACCTGAAGCTACTTCCGGTCCTAGAAAACCGCAACTATACTGTGGCGGCTTTTGCCCAAGGGCGTAAACAACCAAACCATATTCAACCAAACCAAATCAATCCAACGATTTCAGTCAATTCAGCCAATCAAACCGGGACATTTATTAGTCAGCATCAACCAAATTACATCTCGCCCCTTGGTTTGGTTGGTTTGGTTTGATTTGGTTTGGTTGTTTACGCCCTTGGAGCCTTTTGGCAATTTTAAGACAGGAGCCAACTTTTACCTCGAGCGACTTTTGGTGATAGATGCGCCTACTGTGACCCGAATCGAATATAGTGTACTGTAAGCTAGGGTACCCCCTCACGGGCCACTTTACTTGTCTACCCCTACCCCTGTAATCAAAGCTATTTCAACGGCTGGAATTGACATAAATTCACTATATTCTGTTATGTAAGGTTGCCGTGGTGGGGCAACGTTTCCCGAATACCTCTGGGCGGTTGGGCGGGGTACCCGCAGGCCGAGCCCTGCGGGATACCACTAGCGCTTTCTGAATCGCCATACAAACTCAAAATGTTGAAGAGCATACCATACCTGATTGAGTAAGGCGACCTTCAGAAGCTGGGCCGAGTACAATTGCGCGTCGGCGTCCACGCTCACGAGTACTGACACCTGCCCACCTGCCGACCCGCCGACCCATCGCGATGCCATCTCGACCCAAGCCCCACGAAGACGCCTGGAAACGGCCTGCCAAGGTCGCTGCCAACATTGACAAGTTGCTGTTTGAGCTGCAAGACTGCCAGCCCAAGAACACCACCAAGACCTACAGAACAAGGCAGCTGGGGCCTTTCTGGAACTACTACAATGGTTGCGTGCGGTCCTGCTACAGGACGCCCCATTTCTGATGGACGACTTCCCCGATCATCCTCTCTTTCAGCAGCCCGTTTTCCAACGTATTGATTTCACCGTCTTTGCCGCCTGCGTACGGGATGCTTGTCGGCAGTCAAGGGTTGACACGCACAGCGAGATCATCTAGAAGGCAATCCCGGTAGTCGCGGAGAAGCTTCGTGCGGTGGCGACCTAGTAGATTGCCGCCGAAAAGTCGGTTCAACAGCTTACTACCGAGGTCCGGCGCCTCGAGGACGAGGTTCACCACCTTCGGAACCTCTCTTGGAGTGTGACAAGGGCAGTAAGGGCTTGGTTCTGGTTCAGCTAATAATTGACTATGGCACTTCTAGGGGCTCTGATCTCTGGTCGTCCCAGATGACCTTTCGTCCTGCCATGTATAAAGGGCCTTCTCTCTCTCCGAGTCGAAGAGAATAGAGTGGTTTCTCCAGCATGCACCAGGCTGATTCCCATACAGACCAACGTTCCGCAAAGACTCCCAGTTCACTCTGAATACGTATCACTTCCTATCTCGCAGCTCCCGTCATATACTTGATGTTGGTTTTGCGAGCGACGCAAGGCTCGAGGTAGCACTGGCCACAGATATTAGTACCCGGGTAACTCAAGAGCAACTCGGCAGTAGACAAGCCATCGGACGCATGGCTTGGCCTTGGAAGATCCGCGAGGGAAGTTCTTGCGGCCCAGGGCATTCGGTTTGTTCTGGGTTTCACCATGTGTGGATTGCTCATGAGGCTTTGGGTATTCGACCGGGCACCCCACTGGCACCCGTTCGGAATATGGTCTATCATACTACCAGGTACTGGAAAACCCTCCAATTGCGCCTTTGCTCCAGAAAGCACCTTGACCATTAGGGTGCTCGCTTTAAACGAATTTGATATGAAAATAGAACATGCCTAAGGCTTTGATTGGGTTTGCCCCCCTTTGGGCAGGCGCTGGAAGCGCCTGCCAAGCCAGTCGGATGGCAGAAAGCCTGGTCCAACCAGGGAACAGGAGGCACAAATGTGTGGGGTGGACATCGTCAGAAGACATCTGAAGATAAGAGGAGGTGTTTTCCGGGAACAGAAAATGACATGAAGATGATCTCAACACGAAGGAACTTTTGCCCTTGTTTCAATGTGAATGCATTCTACCTATCCTTGACTGATACAAAGGCGCTGCATAGGTTCTCAGGTCATATCTCCAAATATCACTACGGCAGGTTTCGGTTGCTTCGTTACATTGATGGTTCGAGTTGCTGGAGTCTCATATTAGGAGTGCAGGACAACGATACGCTAACCAGTCCATAACATACCAGCAGGAATGGGAGAGTTGTGGGCTCTCGTGTGAGGGTGACAACGTCGCCAATCTGGCGTTCTCAGCCAGCCGACAACGCTCAGAGCAAAAGGCTGGGCCCTTTGTCTGCGTTTCGCAATATAAGCAGTACATATATGTCCATACTAGATCGTACGACATTCCTGACGTGTTGAGGTATATAGTAGATGCTAAGTTGTGAAGGAAAGAAACACATGGATCTTCTGGAGAGGTAGTACAAGAAGTGCTAGTCAAGCTCTGGTGTCAGTATATAAGGGAGGCGCTAGCTAGTACTGTAGCTGAACAAAACGTCACGGCAAGTATGTAAAGATGGAATCCTGATACAGTAGAATACTACGGGTGATTACAAGCGTTAGTGACGATGTTCAATCGGTATGATAACGCAGCGTGCGATTCATGTCAATAGTAAGTAAGCTAATGTCATCCATATGGCGGCTTAAGTCAAAAGTACCAGGTCCGATTAATCGTACCTGCATCCGGCATCTCAAATCCCTAATTACGGCCCGTTTGCCGTCTGCGAACCATCATATACCGCACGCAGGCTTCCCATTGCCTGGCCAACTAATCACGACATCGCCGTACTTCAGATCCAGCATGCAACAGTTAACGATTGCGCCCCGGGCACGAAGAATGCCGCCTCCGATAACAACGAGCAGAGCCATGCGAATATTCGCGAATGTATTGAACATCGGCCCGGCCGCATGGCTGACGTTGACATTACTCGTCACCCCGTGGGTGGTGAGGGCGCAGCTTGCCATCACAATGTTATAGCTCGTCATCGTGCTACAGGTGTATGTGGCGTAATCATGTGCGTCGTGCTTCTCGCCGAGCATGAGACGGGTCAGAGCTGTTTGAGGTTCCAACTGGGGCGATCCATGCTACCTGGCAGCCCTGCCGACACGGCCTTTTCAGTAACAGCGTGGCAAGGAAGCAGATGTTGTCATCGAGTCTGTGGCCTCGCCGAGTGAGGCGTTGACTAGCGAATGGCAGTTGTCGCTACTTTGGGTTTGCACAGCATTGTATTGAGGGTGGACGGGCGTATCTGAAGGCGTTCGGTCAGCCTGCTGCCATCGCAATGCAAACCAAGCCTACTACATACCGACTAGATGCCAGCTCGCTGGCAGGCATGGCTCATAAGCGCGACAACTGCCATTCGCTACCGAACGCCGTCTGGCTGGAAGGACGCATATGTACGCTATCGCGTGCATCTTCAAGTGACTCAGGCCATCATGGCGTGTTGCTCTTCGACTTGTGGTGATCAAGAACTACGAGGCGCCAATGCTCGGTTTTCTTGGCAACACGCCAGCCAGATTCATCAGCATCCAATGGCGTCGAGACAAGGGTGTGGCAGATAAGCTTTGTTCCGGACATTGGATGGACTGGTAGAAGATGGACTAGTCAACGGCCCTGGTGAGAGAGATTTCAGCTTGTACACATTAAGGCTCTCTATTTACTCTATCATCGAACAGAGCCACCAAGCTCATCCGACTTATTCGAATCATCTTCCTGCTCTGTGCATACCCTCTGCTTATCTGCCATTAATACTGGGAGATATGCCGCATCTACCATCCCTGGACTTTGAGCCTCGAAAGATTTAAAGCGCCAAAGCTTTGGTGTTACCACGATAACCCTCCGAGCAATTGTATGCACGGTAGATACTCGTCGCAAATCATTCGTCTGCTTTTTTGTCAAAGATATTACCATGCTTTTGCAGTTCATAATCATTGGAACAGCCAGGCCATGCATATGCGCCTGGACGCGTGCACCGGTTGCCTATGATGAGAGGGGTATCCGTGCGTAGGAGCTCTGCCCAACCGGACGGAATCCAGAAGCATATAAGCTGCATATGGCTTGCTTGTATCGGGCCACGCTGCGTTGACTCTAAGCGAGTCTAGTTAGCCTGGCCAAATATTGCTGCAGGTCCACGAACCCAAATAAGGGAGCTCCCCCACGTTTGTGGCATGAACCTGCTCCGGTAACTAACTGTCCCACAATCTCGATGTCGGAAGACGATCAAATCGCCGCAAGTCGATGCGACTGGCATTTGAACCTCAACAGCGATGAGTGTCTCAGTCCTTACCTTACCATACCCGACAGCGGATTCACGTTTAGAGAGCCTGATACGTTAAATGTAAGGCCACAAACCTCTGTGTGACTCCCTGGCCTGACATCAGCCCGACAGTTTGGGCAATACACCATCTCTAGTGAATCGGTACTCGTACCACAGCCTAGTGGGGACCATTACCTGGGGCTCCAGAAACACTACTGGAGCTATGATGGCCATGCCGCGCAGCACAGCCAACAAAGGGAGCTACCACAACTGTACACAGGACCCCGAACAGAGGGTTTTCAAGCACACATGGTCAATACTATTGAAGGCTTGATGCCACAGACGCCGACTTGTTTAGTGTCTTCGCCTGTTCATTGCTATGTGTCTGTCGAGGAAGCGCTGAAGGAAGAGAACCGTCGCGCCGCCGCCGAATCCCTTACAAGAACCAAAGAGGAAGAAAAGGCTCTGAACGATCGGCATGTTAAATTAGGCATGGCAAATTAGGGATTGATAGGTATCGTGAGAGGACTACGGGAGAAGGTGCTGTCCCTGACCGGAGAGATATTGAGGCACAGTGTATGCGGTGATGACCATATTCATAGTTTCATTTTATCGAGAGCGGCCAAAGTCGCCGGCATGCTGTAATGAGGAACTCTGTAGTCTTTGTGGATGATCTCCAACACGGTGCACAATGAATGGTAATGAAGGCTGACCGCCTTATCGACAAGTTGTTCAGGCAAGGGAGACCAAGTTACCCCAGTCCGGCGCGTCGTGTCGCGATTCGCATGCCATAACGTGGCTGCAGGGCGGTACTCAGGAGGCACGCAACGAAGGGAGGGGTATCACTAGAACAGTAGGCCAGCTCACGTACGCTGTTCGTACAGTTCGCGTCCGCTCACAACCTGTGAGGATCGTGCGATTGCAGAGGGACCACGCTTTTCTCCGTGCTGGAACGCGCCGAGCTTGCGCCGTTGGTATCACTAAGCATCCTCGCCTCTTACCGAGAAGGATGTTGGTGAGCATAACGAGCTTGCGAGGGGCCGCGGATCCGTACCCTGGGGAGATGGATACGCCCCACAAGAATCGCTGTAGCACTAGCTCCCATGACTCCAATCAGCCAGCAATCGAGGAAACTTTGACTAGGGGATATGCTACGCTAGAGCAGGCTCAGACTTTCACAATTGAAGCGAGCCGCGTCCGGCAAAAGCTACCCACCACACCCTTGGCTCTCCAGTCGTTGCAGCAGCCATAGTTTAGTGCACTGGTGTATTGCATACAATAGTCGCAGCCAACCACAGCATCCGGAGCTGCTCTGTGCCGCTATCTTTATCACACCCCTCATTGCCCCTACCAGGTACGGAATATTCCTATCTCCACAACTAGATCACGGCTACTTCATTTCGACATCTAAAGGAGCGACACACACCGAACAGGTCATGAGTCGTATTGTAGTTGGTCTACATATATTTGAGCTTCGACATGAATTCGCAACGACCCCTACTCCCCAAAGTGGTCCATTCGGGTGGCAGCGCTAGCGAGCCGACGGAATCCCCACATGCGAAACGCAGCAGACGGAAAGCTACGCCAGTCGCCTGTTGGACCTGCCGCCAGAAGAAGATTAAGGTAGCTGAACACCAAGCATGAAAGATGTATGCGGTTATTTCTGCTAACGTGAGATGGGCCAGTGTGATGGACGGCGGCCCAGCTGCCAGCATTGCCTGAAGAAAAACATAAAGTGTACCTACCCGGATAGTGATGATGTTCGGATGCATGGTCTCCGACAGGCCTGCTGCCGGTGTATCTTCGACATACTTAGCGGCAGATGTGAGGGAGACGCTACAACCATCTCCCGGCGCTTGCGACAGGCTGTCAGCTCGCCAGAAGATTCAAGCAACAGGGACGAGCTAAAAGTCATCGAAGGGTTCCTCCTGAACCTGCAGGATGTCCCGGAAGAAGAAATAGCGGGGTTACTTAAGCCAGTTAGACCTGGCGAGACGCTTTCTGAGGTAGACAGCCTTCGGAACGAAATCGAGCTGCTACGACGCCGTCTTCACCACAACGAGACTGTCCTAACGGCTGTGACGAAACCAAGGCTGCAAGAAGGAGTTCTCGTCAGGCTGTGCAATGCCCAGAGTATCGAACAGGCGTCGAAATGGCTGGAAGATACCGTGGCCTCGGGAGACGTGTTTTTGCCGGGAGCTGTCGACGACGGGCCCGCTCCGTCCGAACCACGAACCTCGCAACGCATGGACGCCATATCTTGTCTTTCCACATGGAGCGCCGACAATGCTGCAGAGGCAAAAGGTGCCGAGACCCCCGATCAAGAAGATGCGGTGCTCTCCGGAAGCCATGACCAGAACGAGTCGACTGGAACCGACTTCCCTTCGGAAGTACTGATGTGGACTGCGAATATGGCATCGTACTTCAGAGTCAGCCCTCAGATACTCTCCGAGCAGATGCAGCAGGGCACCACAAGTCATGGTTTTATGCGCCACATGTCCGTTCCTGTGCCCATGGCAGGTATGAACATGTTACCGGCGACATGGACAAGTGTGACGCAAGACATGAACCGAGTCCAGCACTTGCTTGCCCTCTACTTCTGCTGGGAGTATCCGATATTTGCTACAATACACAAGGAGTACTTCCTTGCCGACTTCTTGAGCGGAAGACAGAGATACTGCTCTGCCGGACTGGTTAATGCGATACTCGCGCTCGGGTGCCTGCTTTCCTCCAAGGCCGGGAGCGACCACAATCCAGATGATTTACGTGTTTTGAGCGACCGTTTCTTCAGAGAATCACTTCGACTCGCCGCCCAGGCCAGCACTCAGTACAGCCTGGTCAACATACAAGCCTTGGGGATTCTGTCACTGCGGGAGCTGAGATGCGGTAGGGACCCAGAAAGCCGGTATTACGCCGAACAAAGCATGCGGTTGGCTGTCGAAATGGGCCTGAACAAGGTCGATCACGGCGAGGAGGGGTACGTGGCTGTATCAACTACTACGTTCTGGGGGTCATTTATCCTGGATAACACGTGGACATTGGTGACGGGCATGTTACCGCTGACTTCACGTGCGCCGCTGCTCCCCTCCAAACCGCCTATCCATCCCGATATTGAAGTGTCACCGTGGACCCCGTATCCAAACGAAGGTAAGTGAGACGATACCATTTGGGGTTTACTATGCACATACTACTAACCCGCCTAAGCAGACGCCAAACCTATGCAACATCGCTTTGAGCAGGTTTCTAACACACAGTCTGTGTTTAGGTGCTTTTGCGAGATCAGCCAGTTGGGCCATAATGCCGCGTATTTTCTCCAAACGCCAAATAATCCCGACACAGGCTACATGCTCCTGGACGCCTATAACCAGTATCTTGACTGGTATAGCAGTATCCCAGAAGCACTCAGGCTGGGGACCAATTTCACGCCACCGGTCTTCCTTGTCCACATATATTATCACTGTGCCGTTCTGCTTCTGTTCCGCCCATTCATTCGATTGCGCATCAATGGATCACCTGTCTTACCACGAGATGTCTGAACCGAGGCCGCGGACGCCGTTCGGAGACTGATACGCTCGTATTCCCAGCTCTACAGTCTTCAGCGATCGCCGTCGTTCTTGCCCTATCTCACCCTGATATCAGCCACCATACATCTCACAGCCGCCACCGTCGAGGGAAACGAGAGCTTGGCCGCGACTGCTACTGCACAGTCAGCCATGCTCACCGACGACGTCCAGCACGTAATCGCGACCGTGCCGCTCGACCTACGAGACCTGGCAAGTGCTGTCGGCTGCCTCGCCGCCCAAGGCAAGATGCCGCGATCCAAACTCGCCTCGGACGTCACCGACGCCCTCCGCCAGGGCATTAGCGACCTGACGGACATGGTGCCATACAACCTCTCTGCCAAGGGAGCGCTGGAAACGCTCGAGTACCTCTGCAAGCTGTGGACCGATGGCGGCGCCGCCTCGGAAGCGCAACAGCAACAGGCCCAAAGCCTTTCCCCCTTCTCGTCCCACGTACATAGGCATGTCGCGTTTGCCTCTGGGCTGTCATGGCAAGAGGCTGGGTTTACCATGTTTTGAGAGACAACAGTGAAAAAGGGTAAGGCGTCTGCGGCGTCGAGATGATCTATTCGTTCTACTTTCGGGGAAAGAATACATGCGTTTCCGTTCATATCTCTTATGTTTCCTGCTTCAAACCGTGGATAGGTGAAATTGCACTTTTTAACCAAACATGCGCAAATGGGGAGAATGCAAATCATCGCAGGGTTACGGGCAGATACAGCGAGTTCAACCGCTAAAACCAGCAGTCCTGCAACCCCCAACGCCACAACCGGGCCCCTAGCTTTCAGTGGTCTAGGCCGCTCTCAGTGGGCGTGAACAACTCATAATCCATACTCTACGATGTGACATACCCATACACCATGGGAATGGAAAAAAGGTCAAATTATTGTCACAATATCCCGATATCACCTAGGGAATACACGCCCTCAAGACTATGCAAACATCGGGTTCCGTTTAGCTTCTTCGTGATATTCATCTATAGATCGTACCGATTCCCCTCTCGTTGGTGAATTTGGTTTGCAATCATCGCCTGAGCGTGTCATATCCGACAGCGTAGGCATTTTAAAGTACGCCAAAAGGCGTCTCAAACGGGCCTTGCGAAAAGCGCACAGGGCAGCTAAACCATGTCATCGCCATGGCGGGCAGGGCCGTGGCCATCGACGGGCCTGCACGACATACCGGACGCATGGGTGTCGTTCATATAGGCGTCGTCGGTGGCGGTGGTACCGTTGCCGCCGAGCTGCTTCTCACCGCCGACAGATCCACTACTGCGCCGCGCAGTCTGACACTGACAAAGCCGAGCTTGTACATGACTTTGATAGATCCCAGGCGAACTGCGACGTGCTCGCCAGCAACATCCGGCTGGCCGACTTCGGCTTCAATCTACACCACTGCTGCCGCTGCGGCATGCTCTGGCGTACCCTTGGGACGCAAACGTGATGCTGCAGATCTTGGGCCGTCTCATTCGGATCAGCTAGCAGGGCGAGGTGGTCTGAATTGCTTTCGCCATACCTGACATTATCTATGGAAAGCTTGGGATCACCTTGTGGAGCAATGCCGTTATATTCGAGATTATTCAGGTGCCGTTCGACCAGCCCTCCAACGGTTGGGGTGTGTCTGCGGACATGGCCATGGCCATCGCAGTCGCGTGCGTCGTGAGCGATACTGTCCACCTGGCGCTCAACAAGGCCGACGGTAAGCGTCACAACTCGCAGACGTCCTGCGCCTGCACAGCCTTCATTCGCTCATTGAATCCGTCATCGCCGTTCGCCGGAGGCGCAGCTCGGAGCCCGGCTTCGCCCCCGACCGTGACTTCTGCGAAACTTATTCTACGGCCTTCGAATTTCTCACTTTCCTCTCACCGCGCCTGCGATTCCGATCCGCTACCCTCTCCACGCCCCGCGCCCGTCAAGACGGCTGTCTACTGACATCAGGTGCAGTGGTTCGTCTCTCTAAGCCGAGGCAACGAGCTCTTCTTCTACAGCCACACCAAAAGCAGCCCCTCGGCTTCCCCAGTCAGTCCTATGTCGGCCGCCACGTCCTGGGCCCGGCCAAGAACGTTTAGTACGCCAGCGCCTACCACTATATGCACCACTGCAAAGGCGCTGCTGTTCGGCGGCCAGAACTCGGCCTCGGCCATCCTGCAGTCCGGCACAGCCGGCCATGCCCGCAAGCTGGGATGTACTACGTACATTTTCGACCCACGCGTTTGGGGCGCCGGGGAGGATTTCGTTGTCCGCCGCGGCAACCCGCTCAAGTTCCTCTACCCCATCCTACCTGGGAATATGCCGAAGCGCGGCGCCCGGCTGGTCGAGGCCAACCCGACCGCCACCGACTGGGGCGCCAACAAGCTTTTGGACGCTGCCTCATGGACGTCCGCCGTGTGCTGGCGATACCGCAGTCGGACCTGGGTGCTGCCGTTGCCGCCCACCACGTTGAGCTGGGCCTCAACGCCGCGACCTTGGGCGGCCAGTGGTACGGACGCAGGTTCTCGGCGTGATCGACATCCTGCACCTCGACACGATTGAGAACGGCGCGCGGTCCGCTGCTATGAGGAGTTCGCGCCAAGGACAGCGCGTCACTCAGTTCTTCTGTCTGGCGCATGCGGTCCGAATTGGCGCGGGCGACTTCTAGCGCGCACGACACGGCACAGGATGGGATAGATAGGTTGTAGCTCAAGTACATATCTGATCCATTCTTGCGACCGCGTGGACCCCTTTACAGCAATCCACGGCGCACCTCGTGAATTCCCAGGCCATGGGGGCCGGGTGCTAGCAGAAATTGTTTCCATATCTGTACCGAGATTCTGACCCTGCTTGGTGAACATTGATGACAACAGGAGCAACATGAACGACAGGAGGCCCTCGCGCCCCAGAGGACGTCACTGCGTCGACCAATTATGCCACCCAGCCTTCTCACTTGCATACGTCCGTATCCGCCACCCACTGTCGTATCGCGGGCGATCTTACAAGTCTTTGCTGACCTTGGCCCCCGCTGCAGGTGGTGACCTCTCTCACACATCATCAGGCCCCCCTGGGTACCCGACTCACCCCTTCTTAGTCCTGTTTGTTTCGAATTTTCGTCCACCAAGCAGCAATTTCTGCGCGTCTCTTCTCTCGGCGGAGCTATCGCCAGGAGGACCTCGGCTTCTCTCATCCTCCTCGCTTGGCGCATCTTTTTCAGCATTTCGACTGCCCCTTCTTCATATGCCGACTCCTCGACCGCGTAGGACTGCGGTCTCTTCGAACAGCAACCCAATGCTCCCCGTCTCACAATACTCGCCTTCACCGCCTGTTGCCCGCCGAGTCCTGCTTTCGTACTTCGCCACCGTCTCGGCCCTGTCCCAGGCCTCTATCGCTGTCAACTTATCGCGGCCGCTGCGCGGGGCCATCGCCCCCCATGTCCTCGGCGGAATTCTGGTCGGGCCCCTTGCTGTCCTTCGTGGCGCACGTGATGCGTTTGAGGCAGGGGGAGGGATTGAGGTTCAATGACGTCGACCGCTACCAGCTGCAAATTCAGTAGGAAGACCCAAGGAGGAGCTGACTTAAGGCGGAGTGCATGACCCAGTATGACGCGCTTTTGTTGCTGTACGACTACTAGGCCGCATGCAGATCTTGATGTAAGGTCCTGGGCCTCAACCCCCGCCACAAGAACTACCACTACTTCGTGATCGTGGATTGGCACCCGGACAAGAATGATCATGGCACTGGATTGGAAGGAAGTAGTGTGCAAATAATAATAAATGTGTCGCACAATCTAACTTTTGTTTGGGTATCAGACAGCCTGCGTGCAAGAACAGCTAAAAATAATCTATACATCCACCATCAAGTAACCTTTTCTTCTTTTTCTTCCTTTTCTTCTACTTCTCTATTGCCTCTTGCCACCACGCTTTACACCTTCCCTCTGGACTTCCATGGTCTTGACACGCTTCTGGTAGCCGCCGCCGACAATCTAGCGGGTGTTGCTGCTGAAACCGCTGTTGCGGTTGCCGTCTGTGATCTCGCGGCCACGCTTGCGGCTCTTCTCCAGCGAGGCCTTAGTGCCGCCGCTGCCGCTGCCGGCCGAGGGCTTCTTGCGGTTGGCCCGGTCGATGCGGTCGACGTTGCCGAGGTCGCGCCAGTCCTCGCCGCCGAATTGCATGTTGCCGGTGCGGCCCTCGGCCTTGTTGCACTTGGAGCGGTCCTCCTTGCTCTCGGCCGGCAGGCGCGTGAAGTTGGACTCCTCGTAGTCGCGGCGGCGTTCCTCGTCGGCCTTCTGGTGCGCCGTCTTCATGCCGCGCGCGCCCGACACGATGGTGGCGCCCACGCTGGGCTGGGTCAGGGGCTGGTCGAGCACCTCCTCGTTGAGGAAGTCGTTGGAAGAATTCTCAAGTGGATGCTCATCACCAGCTGGGTGATGTGCCGTGAGGATATGCTCAAGAAGCTGACATGACAGGGTAGGGCAGAAAGGGCATTGCTGATATCCGTGTAACTCCACACGATGCGTATCGACCATGTGAGTCGCTTGGACAGCGCCACAATCTGGGCATAGCTGATGGATTGTGGTTCTGCTGGATGTGAAGGTCTAACAGCTGGCCATTCTGTTAGAGGTGATCGCAATATCCACAGCCAATCCAGCCGTACTTATCGATGCGGTGCTGACCGTAGCTGCTTGGCGTTTGGAGCTCATGGCAATCTGACCACGGCAGTGTTATCGGGCACTCGCCGATATGCCCTTGGAGGGAATCCAGGGAAGCCCACCTGCCACAGAATGGGCCTTTCTGGATAGTTGTGTTCCGTCTCAAAACGCTTGGCCAAATTTAACGTCGCCTGATCGCATTCCGGGCACTCTTCAAGATGGTGTTCCCAAACCAGATGTTCCGTCAACAATGCTTGCATACTCTCGACATGGTCGCAGCAATGGCATTCCTTCCATTTGTGCGCCTGAACGAGGTGGTTGTGGTCAGTGTTGTCTCCAGCCGCTGGTACTTCGACATCAGTACACCCCGGTTTCGCTGCCCCTCTATGTGACACCTGCGCAGCTATCATCTTGGACCCCTTCGTGGCTAGTCTATCCATTCTTGCAGAGATCAACTACCTGAACCTAGATTCATTTGCAATATGAATCGAAAGATGTCCCACAAGCCGAACGGTCCCAATAATTCGTGATGCTGGTTAGTCGAAGTCCATTCCTTCGTATCAATTATATGTTTCTCGAGGCTAATAGTGATTTTCTGCGACAGCCCAATCGACAAAGAGCGATTCATAGGCTGTTATTATGTTTCGAGCAGCGAGGGGAGAGTTTGTGGTGTCGGGAGGGGTTAAAGTGACTGCGCTGCCGAAATCGTCAAGATTCTGATCACGGAGCCCGAAGACGGAGCCTTTGAAATACTACGACTTTTGCGGAAGGGTGGTAGCTTCAAGGACACCTTGGGGAGGGTGAAAATAAAGCACAAGCACCAAATAGCGATTGAGTCTCGTTCTTGCACCTCGTACGACCACTCCTCCGACGCGATTCGTCTTGTAGCTGTATATCAACGTCCTTCTGAGACTGCAGGTCTTCTCCAGTCTGTATACTAAGTGATCCTCCATTCTGTAGCCGTTTCTTTTTCGCATAGCGGCGCCGGCTAAGCATCTCATTCGCCTCTCGTAGTGCGCTTACCTCACCCTCTAAAAGAGCGAGCCAGTGCATAACTTGCGTTGTACCTTTCGCAATCTGGTCAAGCCCGGCTAAAATTGATGTCGGGGAGCTATTTTGATGTCGCGCGACTCGATTTCTCACGCATTCGGTTTGGGATTGGGCTTCAATTGGGTTGTTTGGGGTCTTCGACTCCCACGGTACAGGTAGGCCGGAAGACGTCGCCGGAGGCGTCGGCGTACGTAGCTTCACATCCAACTGTGAAATCACATATTCCGGATCGTACGGGACGAGGCCTGCCCCTCGAGAACCTCCTTCTACATTTGAGGCTGTAAAAGTCGCCTGGAACGCTTTCCAAAACGCTGGTAGGAAGTCCTCCTTGGAGATGTGGGTGATATGCGCTGGCATAAGACCTTCGATTTCTTTCCCGTACGACCTTTTAACGCACGAAAACAGCCGACATCAAGAGGTTGGAGCTTATGCGACGAATGAGCAGGCATACAGAGTGTGATAATCGAGTTCTCCTTGCAGTAGAGCTCGAAAGCTGTCGAGTGGTGGCTCTCATGGCCGTCAAGGACCAATAGGCGATAAACACCTTTCGTATGAGACTTCGTGTGCTCATCGAAGTGTCGAATCCAATCCTCGCCTCTCTCGTTCGTAGTCCAGCCGTTCTCGGTGACTGCAATAACCCAATCCTTTGGTAACGGGCTGTTTTCGTACCAGGAAGACAAGTACGTTTTCCCGGCAAAGATGATGTACAGAGGGATGACGTAGCCGGACGACCCGACGCCCTGGATAACTGTAACCCATTCGCGATTGCCTTGCTGTACTGCCCTAGGTCTTCCGCGTCGATCGGAGGTTGTCACGACCATTTCGGACGAGATTTGACCATCAGAAAGCCGGTCTCGTCGAAATTGTAGATATCCTCCTCTTGGATCCCATACTTGGTGATTGTATTCCGTACGAGGGTAAACCACGCGCGATACGCGTCGGGATCTTCGCAGAGGACTCTCTGATAGTCGATTCTTCGATTAAAACGCGTCCGGAGGTTTGGTTGTCGTCGTACGAAGTTCGAAGCCCAGTTCATGCCGACGCGTCTTCCGTCGCGTAAGCTAAGCAGTCGATTCGCCATATCTTCTACACCGCTGAGCCGAGGAGGAAACGATCGCGCATTTAGCTCAATAATATACCGTATAATCGCATCATCTTCGGAATCGGTTAATCTACGAGAATTGGCGGAAATTTCGCGCTTTGGCTGAAGACCAAGCCGTCGGTTACGGAGGGTCGCGTAAGGGACACCGTACGTTTTAGAGACAGATCGGAGACTTAATTCTGGGTTCTTTTGAATCGCTTGAAGCGCTAGAATCATTTGGCTTTCTTTCCAAGTGCCGACCATATTGTGTGGTAGAGGAATTACGGGGAGAAGTAAGTCTGTGTTCAATTGGAGGGACGTGGTAAATTCGCTTGTGGAGTACGTTAAAGCCACCAACACCTCCGAAGCCTTAGGGACTCGGTTATTCACGCCACTCAGATATGATTCCCTCAACTACTCGAACTCATCCAAGTAATGGCCAATTCTCGTCCGGGCCTCTCGTTAGCCATCCCAGTGGCATCATCGTCCGCTCGTCGCTTCGCCGTATTGTAGTGTCAGATAGGTTCCTCCACATGTTTTGCCAAGTCTAGCACATTTCCAATCGAGTTGCACACCGCAAGCTCTGCATGCACGCTGGCGTTGATGGTGAGAGCAAGAAGTTGGAAAAGGCGCCGATACGGAAGGGCGTCACCTCATCGCCACACCCGGCCATCTGACAGATCATCTCGACCCACCAAAGCCTTGGACGTCGGCACGGTGTGGTGCCTGGTGCCGGACGAAGGCGATCGCCTGATGGAGATGGGTTTCGAGGAGCTGAAGATGATTGCCGGCAAGGTCCGAGAAGAGGGCCTAAAGATCAAGAACGAGGACGGGGTGCTGCTGGACCAGCTGCTGCAGCGCAGAGTCACGGCGTCCAAGTCGGATCTTGGCGCCGCCGAAGTCAACAACAATTCTGTCTTTTCCGCGCCCGCCCAACTCAAGCAGACCTACACCATCCCTGCCGCCAAGTCGTGACTGATGACGCTACTTGCTCTTCTCAAATCCACCTTTGGCCAAAGCCCCGATTCTTAATTCAACAGTGTGGTTTTTGTGGGATGTACGTTGCGAGTCCTGGCATTTCTTTAGCTTGCACGTGATCTTTACCATGGCAGCAAAATGTGTTCTAGCTTCACTCGACTGTTTTAAGAAGTCAAAAGCGGCAGGGTTGTCATAGTGTTGAAGGCATTGCTGCATCGCAGAACGGTGCTCGTACCACCGATTAGTGAGGGCCGGCTCAGCAGTTCTAGCAGCATCCACGGCGTCATCAGCCGGCTCTGGCTCTAAAGCCAGCTTGCGACTATGGCTCAAGGGTTTTGAAGAACGGTTGCGATCCTTTTTCCGGCTCCTGACAAGGACAGAAGCTGGGCCCCGTCTAGAGAAGGACGAGCCATGCTGGGAGTTGATCGACGCTCCGTAATCACTGTGGACACGTCTCATGTGGTCTCTTAAATTCCAGTTGCGGGAGAATCCGCTTTCAGGCAGAGAACGACTATAGTCTTCGTAAGTGCAAGCATAGGGTTTGTCTCCGTGGCCGTGCATGGCGTGGGCTTCACGCTCATGTCGAAGGAGACAGGCAGTCGAAGAGAAGCGGACGTTCTGGCACGAGTCAACCTTGCATCGGTATGGCTTGAGGTGTGAGTCGACGAATTTGCTGGAATTCTGATTAAAGAAGCGAAACCGAAAAGCAAAAGCCAAGCATGCGTTTGCGAGCTTTGAAGGTTAAATAAACTGCTACGCATATGAGCCTATCAACTACACCATGGGAAATCAAACCACTCCAATAGACCTTCCTTACTACCCTTTGACGGTCCAATCCAGTGGGACCAATGATAACATCATAATTGGGTTGTTGGTAGGTCTCCTCGTGGGAGTCACTACCTTAGTTCTGTTAACTGGCGCAATTTTGGCTTCTGTTCTGAAGAAAGCCAAGTGTCAAACCGATACAAACGCGTGCAATGTAGAAGACCCGCTTATTAAGAGCGACGGTGGATATACCGAGCATTCCATTGATACACCTCAGACAAAAGCGCAAAACGTACAATATGTAATGCCAATTCAGTGGCCGCCCGACAACGTACATCCACTACAGAGAGGCGACACTCAAGTACAAGGACTGAATAGTAACTCAATCAACAAAGCCGCTGGACCAATTGACGTGCCTCGCGTCTTAACTCCCGGTCGATGGGTACCCACAGAAGCTGAGGGTCGGCCGCCGCCACCATCTCATGTGGAGGCGCGGCAATATGGCCCGAAAGACGGTAATTAGGGTTTGTCGCCGTTGGCTTTTGTACCTGAAGTATATAAAAGACCCAGGCGAGCAATATCCCTGATATCAGATTAAGCGTATAGATGAGGATCCGGCCTTTAGAATAAAAAATGTTGGGGGGCACGCACAATGAGTATGGTATGTCGTTGTTAGAACATATATGGTCTGCGCAGTTTTCCCACTGAAGCACGTGCTGACGGTAATGGAGTGACCAACTGGACATTGGAATCCACTGCACATTGAACCTTTTCAACACCGTCACATGAAAAGCTTCCTGCGCCGTCCTTCACCCCGTAGTACTTGCACCCAGAGTGGCCCCATATCTTCGATTCACCGGCTTCCAAGTCAGGCGGCCACGGAAGATCACTGGAACCAATCTCTTCCGGTGCAGCAACCGTCGCTGCTGCGGGCCAAGCGCATATGCGCATTTGAGCGTGCGGGGGAGAGTTCTAGGGCTGGTAGAGAAGCCCATTGGGTTATCCGACAGGCAAGGAGGAGGGGTCCTTCCTAGTCATCGATCTTGGTGGCACAAACCTGCGGATATGTTGGATTACCTTGAAAACGAATGAGAAACCCACCGAAATGGAGCAGAAGCGCTACTACGTCCCCGCCGCCATCAAGACGTCAACATCTGAGGAGCTCTGGACCATGATATCCGTTTCCATTGAGGACTTCATCAAGGAATTCAAGCTGCATGACGGCAGCGCGGAACCGTAAGTGTGCGCGCTCTGACTCGGGGTTCTGCCGGGAGCTAATGCGAACCAGGTTACCCTTAGGCTTCACTTTTTCTTTTCCGCTGGAACAAGACTACATTGACCACGGAGAGTTGAAGACCTGGACAAAGGGCTTTGATATCAAGGGGATGGAAGGTGAAGATATCGCGAAACAGTTCCGGGCCAACTTGGAAAAACATGTAAGTCACCAAGCCCACAACCTACTGGGTCGCATGTTACTGACACAACCTAGAGACTGCCAGTAAAGCTGGTATCCGTGATCAACGACACAACTGGCGCCATGATCGCATCAGCATACCTTGACCCGCAGACAATCGTCGGTGGTATCTTCGGCACGGGATGCAACGCTGCCTACATGGAGAACGTTGGCTCGATACCAAAGCTGAAGACGTCGCTGTCAGACGACACCATGATCGCCATCAACTGCGAATACGGCGCTTTTGATAACTCGCACCAGGTCTTGCCGAGAACCAAGTACGACATTGAGATCTGCCGAGAGTCGGCGCGACCAGACCAGCAGGCCTTCGAGAAGATGAGCGCAGGCCTGTATCTAGGCGAGATCTTCCGTCTTGCCATGCTTGACCTGCACGAACAGAACCTGATCTTCAAGGGTCAAGAGGGATTCGACAAGCTGAACCAGGCATTCAAGCTCGACACCGAGTTCCTGTCCGGTATGGAGCACGAGACCGACGAGCAAATAGTCGCGCGTTACAAGAAGACTTTGAAGCTCAAAGCGGGGCGGGAAGAGCTGATTGTGTCTCGGAGGATCGCAGAGGCTATCGCAACACGTGGTGCCCGGCTCTGCTCGACCGGTATTGCTGCGATCATCAAGAAGAAGGGCCTTACCGAAGGCCACGTCGCGGCGGATGGTTCTGTGGCGCTCAAGCACCCTGGGTTCAAGAATCGATGGAGACAGGCCATGGCGGAGGTCCTAGACTGGCCGAGCGACCGCACCGAGGACCCCATCATTATGACGAAAGCGGAGGACGGTAGTGGGATCGGTGCGGCTGTCATTTCGGCCATGACCGTCAGGCAAAAGAACGAAGGTCGGGCGGAGGGTATCCAGTTCGATGGTAGCACCAAATGAGGGATTTTTGGCTAAGGTAGAGACTTCTGATGCCTGGCATGATGATTGATGATTGATGATTGGTGTAAACTGACCAGATAAGGAAGACATTAATGAACTTGATGATCAACGTAGATACCTTCTGTCATTAGGGTACATGGTTAGGTCGTGCGGTTTGGGAGAGATGAATAAAACTGCTTCAATTAACCTTTCATCTCATCCTCTTCCACAAGTCTTCCCAGTATGATACTCTGCACTGGTGTCTCGCCTGTGAGTATGAATGTTGGAAGGAGTTGGAAGAAGCGGGCTAAGGGGGTGGCGGCTTTCGTCAGCCACAGGAAAAGCGTACCGTTGGTGGAGGAGTCTTCAGGATCGCGGAAGGTGGAGTGACTAGAGGTGAGAAGATAGAAGACACTATTAAGCCATTCAAGATTTCAGAGCAAGATGCCCCATGGAAACTGCCCCCTTCCTAGTCAAGAGAGGGCAGAAGCTGTCCACCTGCCCACCTGTGATAGATACTGGATAAAGTGCGATCGCCTTGGGATGTACAGAGGGAGCTATATGATAAAAAAAAAAACTCTGTACCTCCGCCTAAGCGAATATTGTAACTAAGCCCTACTCTCCAGTAACTTCACCTGAGTTTGTTGGGTAGCGTGATATCTGCGGATCCTCCGCCTCCCCTGTGTTGGCTGTGTTGGCACACAAGTCTATCCTGACCCTTCGTTTAGGCACGATTATAGCCCGATCGGCCCTCCGTTCCCATGGTATCCGCCTCGATGCTGTTATATCCTGACCGACCCTTCACCCCGACGCGGTTATATCCCGACCTTCCGTCTGCCTCAACCTTTCCAATCTGATCATACCCAGACCAGTCCTCTGTCTTCGCACCGCCCTCCGCCCCTGCTTCCCCAACGCGGTGGTATCCCGAGCGGCCTCTCACCTCCACCCGATTGTATCCGGATCTGCCGTTGGTATGCATCTGGTCCTCAAGAAGTTCTTCAGGCTCAGCGGGGCCATGGCTGTCGCGGACAACGAAAGACGGGTACGTTTCTACCGGCTGAGGAAGGGCGTTGGCGAGGCCATTGAGGCCAAGCACGATAAAAAGGTTCAGGATGGAAGTCTTCATTGTGCTGAATAGTGATAGGCCTAGGAGAGAAACAATATCAAGGTATATGATGGGAGCTGCGAGATAGGAAGTGATACGTATTCAGAGTGAACTGGGAGTCTTTGCGGAACGTTGGTGTGTATGGGAATCAGCCTGGTGCATGCTGGAGAAACCACTCTATTGTGTCTCTTCGACTCGGAGAGAGAGAAGGCCCTTTATACATGGCAGGACGAAAGGTCATCTGGTATATATCTGCGAGGTCGCGAAGCCTTACGAAAACGGAGCTGAACCGCTTTTGACGCCGCAGTTCGGATATCGCGGGTGGTGCGCCCAGGTAGCCATCGCAGAATAGCCCCGCTCGAACCATTTATATCGCCTTCTGCCTAAGTCTAGAGGTTCTAGTTCGCGCCAGTTGTCTCTGAAATGGGCGGAGCGTCGGGCTGGCCGCATTGGGTACAGGTTTCCTTTAGTTCTTCCCCCGAGTGGTAGATGTGAGCCAGTAGTATACTAACATGCAGTACCGGCCCATAGTGCGAATGCAGAGCTGGGAGCAAGACGCGTCTGACTGGGCTACGAAGAAGCACTTCCTAACCGGGATGTCCGTTAGCTTCGCAAAAGCTAACTAGTAATTGACAGGCTGAAATATCGTATTGTGCTATTTCGTTTCAAAGCACCACTGCGGTGGTTCTAGACCTCACAGAACGGCTCACGTCGCATGCGGCCCTTATCTCAGGCGATAGTTGCGGCACCAGCTGTATCCAAGTGGCATAACCCATCAACCATCTATGCAATGTATATTACCTCCGTAGTGTGAAGTTCAAGGTAATGGTGCCTGACTGCAATCATGTCTCTCAAGCGCATGCCAGACTTCTGCCGTGACCGCAACCTTGTGACGATCCGGGCAAGGCCCCCGCTCTATATCGACCAGACAGCGCATACCCACTATCGCCACCTAGGCACCAACGGCAGCGGCTGGCTTGGAATGCACCGGTCGGGTAGCGGGCACGTCGTCCAAGTCCGACAGGCCCCCCAATTCACGGTCTCGGAGTTGGGGGTACTCTCCGAGATCAGCCATCCCAGTATTGCACAACTCCTAGGGATCTACTGCAGCGGTCGTATCACATCGGTGGTCCATGAACACTTGGATTTGGACCTCTTTGCCATCGCGCCACTGCAATCCGAGGTAGAGGTTGCGACTGTTATGATGCAGGTATGTGTGCTGGGTTGAGCGAAATTTCTAGATACTGACTGGCGGCAATAGATCGTATCCGCCATCAGGTACCTTTTGTCCCTGCCTACGGACGCCCGCGCAGCGGATGTACGTGTTGCGTCAAATGGGACGGTGAAAATAAGTAACAGACCAGTATAAACACATCGATGAGTTGATCTAATTATGGAACAATAGCCCTCGACCTGAGTGGAAGACTATCGACAGACCTCAGTCGCCGAGGAGAAATGCATCGGTTTATGGTCTCATATGTAGAACAGATCATGGCGGGTTTAGTTCGCAAGGGGTTTTACTGGTCCTACGACGCTGCTGATTTCCTCGACATGCTATATGCCGGACAGTTGCCTCCCATGACTGTAAGAGATCACAGCATGCCATACGAACAAGACCGGCTGACGCTTAGCAGCATCCCCTTCTTCCACAAGTCGAGGTCTTCTGCTTGCTTGCAGGGTGCTGTTCGTTTGGCTGCGCGCGAAGCACTGGTGAGGTTGGAGTGTATTCGGTACGAAGGAGACAGGCATGGCCTTCGCAGAGGTGTAGCATTCAAGAGAGGTGCCGGAGGTGGAAGAGGGAACGCAACATCACTGCTAGACTCATTGGACAATGATGGGACTAAATTTCTGCACGCAAACGCCCACCGGACTGCCTGATCTGCGTGGAGAAATGCGGTCCTGGCAGCCATGTATCGCGAGAGCCTGTTTAGCTGCGGGAGGCTATATGGTGATTGCTTACGGCATAATCATAGGTGACGTCGTTGGGCTGGAGTTGAATGCCTAGTGTAGCTCAGATAGGGGTAATTGTACACAATGGCGAGAGAGTAGGCCTCAATGATGAGAGCGCTAATGGCTACCGTAAGCTAGACAGGAGCTCAGGTATATGAATGACTGGCTTCTCCGCTAGATGCTCCTCCACTCTACCTCGTTTAAAATATAAACAAACTCCTAGCGCTCCGTACGCTCCCCGTCATCTACATCATCAATGACGGTAACTGTGGCGGTTCAGCGTGGTCACGCTGGAAGGCGTCTACCACACCAACCACGTCTATCCCTTGTAGTAATTCTCTCCATTTACTACCCCGTTTTCAAGAGCCTGATGGGTGCGCTCGACACCAAGTCACTCGTATCTTTATGCCAAACTTGCAGGGGGCTGCGATCCCAAGTGCAATCCTATGTATGGAACATCAACACTAAACTGATGCCCTTCGTCCACGACCCTCAGGCCTTCCGCAGTATCCTCGGTGCAAGCGAGGGCTTGATCTATGGCGACTTTGCTACCGAGTTCTTCTCTCGGACGACGTCGAAAACATTGGCAATTATGGCAAAGGCTACTAAGGCGGATCCGGTCCAGGCGTACCTTCAAACGCAAGGATACCTACTGGTTGGGGAAGAACGGGTCCGGTTAGGGTCGTTTACACGGTTACGACGTGGCGAGTTGTTCATCATATTGAGAAATACACGACTCATACCCCTCCAAGCTATTCTCAGTCGCACGCCGAACACGCAGGCGATGAACTTCATCGCCTGGAACAAAGCTTACTCGGTGTTCCCCAAGACGACCTTTCTCGACCACGAGGTGCTTCCTTTGAAAGGGGCGGACAAGGATGTCCGAGCCGAAATCGCAAGGTGTGGTGAATTTGGCTGGTGTTTAGGGGCGAATGTAAGCCCGCACCAGGAACTAAGCCGGAGTCATCGACGAATTGGAGACTCCAGGACCTGGAAAATGGACCTGGACACACTATGCGTCACTCAGCCAGGAACACCGACTGCGGTTCTGGAATATTCCAGTTTCGGCATCGAACAACCAACGGTTTCGCTCGAGACGACGTGGTACCAGCTGGAAGAGGGTTTGAAGTATTCTATCAGTGTGAAGCCTCTCACCTCACAAGTGCTGAAATACCGCTACACATGCTCGCGACAGGAGTCCCCCAAGCATCTTCGCCAAATACTCAAGCGTCATACGTTAGCTCAAATGCTATACTTGATGCCGAAAGCCAAGTTCGAATCAATAACGAGGGGGACTTCCCCCACAGACTTCGATTTGGATGGCATGAAATTCGACCATCCTCCTGATTGGAGCTATAAGGATCATATACTGCCAGGCTTGTGGTCAAGTTTAGGATTGGATGGCGACAGTAGCCATGGCAGGCTATAAATATCCATTGAATTCTATACGAAGCCGTCGTACCCTGTCTACCCAGGGAACCCAATCGCTCCCATCTGCATTTGCGGTTCCGTAAGATGCTTGGTTCGGGCTGCCCCATTGGGACATACCTTGAACTCCTGCCTTCTTGGACTAAAACACGCGATCAACAGTTTCTGGTGCTGCGTCCTTGCTTGGTCCGGCCCATCCAATTCACTCCCAACAACTACCGTAGGTGGCGGATACTGCTTTTCCTAGGTTATTTATTTAGTGTTTAGTGGAAGTCAACATATTCGGTGGCCACGTGAGTCGCGGAGGGGGGGAGGGGTGCTTACAACGTCGCTTAGTGTTAACGGTGACATACCCCTGTGAGATACGAAGAGATACTGTTTGCGCCTACGGGGCACTTTGATATAGATGTAAACCTCTGCTCCGTATCGACGCTGAAGCTTTCGACTGCTTTTCACCCATGTCTTCCAGCTTTTCGCTATGTTTTCGTTGCTTCTATCATCCCTTCTTTTACGCGTGGGCAGCACAGGGCCTGGGTTCTTTCTTGAGCCGTTTTCCATTCGATCCTAAGCAAACCATTTACCGTTGGTAGGAGCTGTGCGTATGGGAAGGGAAAGCCAAAAACAAAATCATATTGACAGTAAAAAATCGGGGTTGATACTAAACTATAAGCCTTTGTTCTCATTTCTTTTATGGATTTGGTGATTGCTATGTCCCCGACTCACGGTCGACGAGATGGAACCGAAGTCGGCCACAGCGAAAGCTGTCAAATCATCTTACAAACCATTGGTTCTGGTCTATATGATGTGACCTAGCGCAATTTTGTGCGCAGAATGGACTTCACGCTAGACGATAGCGGACCGATATTGCCTCGGGCTCTGGCGATGGAACAGCACATGGGAAGCAACTGGAGTTTTGTGGGAATTACGCGAGAACCTGAGGGCTGCGTCCCTTCTGAAGCTACAGGCGCATGAGGTGAAGTAAAAGAAAAGTTCTTCTCTGTTGGCAGGCAGAAGGGCGCCATCCGTCGATGAGGGCGCCCCTAGTAAAGCCAATGTGAATGTGAGTCAGGATCTATATGGAGGCGAAGCGGCTCTGAAGAACTGTAACGGAACACAGTGCCACTGGTAGTAGCTTTGACCCGAAAAACAATGAGGCTTCAGCTACCAGCTGTTTTGATCCCGCGTAGTATAGAACCCGAAAGTCCATGGATGGTCCAACGCAATTGGCGTTACTTACTGTACTAACTACTGCTTTTCCATCTGCACTCTCTTGAGTACCATGTACGGTGTGCCACTGTGAAAGCAGAAATGACGTTGACTGTATGGTACTGAAGGACTGGGCTACTTTCTGCCGGCGCATACACTCTTTTCCTCCATTTCTCAATACAGCTTTCCCGATCTGCATAAGATCTGAAACTCTTGGGCAGCTGAGGTAACAAAGGTCCAGAATGGACGTATATGGAATGGTAGAAACTACTTACCCCTTTGGCCTTGATTGACGGGAGCAACTTTTGCGTCCATTGGGGTTAAAAGAGCTAGACCTGCCACCAACCAGAGTGAGTGTAATATGTGCTTCTCCAAAAAGAGAGTAATATATGTGTCGAATATATATATATATATCTAGGTTGTTCAACATCCTTCATATGCCCTTGCGACATTTGAAGGTTATGTAAACTGCTACGCAAAATGGACTACACCATGGGAAATCAAACCACTCCAATAGACCTTTCTTACTACCCTTTGACGGTCCAGTCCAGCGGAACCAATATTGGGCTTTTGGTAGGTCTTCTCGTTGGAGTTGCTACCTTGGTTCTGTTAACTGGCGCAATTCTGGCCTCTGTTCTTCTGAAGAGCCTGGCTAAGCACTTGACCCCGAAGACGGCGAGGAAAGCCAAGCGTACAGATGAAACGAATGCATGTGATGGGCAAAATTCCCTTCTTAAAAACAACATTGACGATATGGAGCGTTCAGGGGATCCACATCACCCAAGCCCGTCAAATGTAGTTCATTGGCCGCCGCCACCCGGAATGCACCCAACGCATCAGGATCATAATTCAGCCGATATTCATGGCGGACCCAGTAGAGTACCTCGGGAAGTACCAGATGCTGTCAGTCGGCCTACGCCACCATTTACAGGGGTACGACATTATAGACCGAATAATGGTGATCAAGGGTTGCCGGCTCGTTCGTCATTGGATCAGAATACTATACACCTGCCAATCTAAACCCTTGTAAAGTATCTAGCTGTGACTCCCGGTTTATAGCGCTCAAGGGGGTCATCATCCCTATCGAAAGTGGCTCCATGCATACAAGCATGTCGTTGTCGATGCAAAACTAGATAGGCCACATCGGATTGTACTGATCTCGTCAATTGAGCCTCTATTCACTTTTGATATGTCCATGCTGACTTTCGTGACATGCCTGACTGCCGTCGTTCAGCATCAATCCCAAGTAGCACCTTTGTTTCATTGGACTGCCAGCTCAAGAAGTAGATTCGAAGGAACCAGCTACCCTCCCCCCATGTCTCTGGAAGTGGCAACTAGGTAAGGTAACGTTGTTCGTACGAAGCTAGGCAGGGAAGGGTTTGCGTTGTATGCAATAATAGTTCACCCATCCATCTAACCCGATCGCTCTTCACCAATGAGAAGGCAGTGCAGAGTACATTGCCTTTTACCCGCTCGCTCGATGCATGGGGGCTGAGTTAAATAACAGGGTGCTTTTAGCCACGACTTCGACGTCTTCATCAACCCACTAGTAAAAGCATCAAGTTGTAACCGCTGAGGTGTGACAAAAGCCATGAGGGAAGTAATGGCAAGCGAGAGGCGAGCCAGACTCTGCATGGAGAGGACAGACGGCAGAGATGCGCATGATCATTGCAGCACTTGAAGATCTCGACAAGCTAGCACGGGACGTGTCATGTAGTATGGGAAACCGTACGACCAGCCGTAAAATTGTTGATAGATTTTTGAAAATCAAGACTTACTACCTGTACTGAAGGTGATTATGTTGACCGTGACCCTTGCATGGAAGTTATTGTCGCTCGGCCCACGTGCCTGAAGCGCATGAAGCTTGGAGGGAGGTGGGAGCAGGTTAAGGGGGTGGTCCACAGGAAAACGCGGCTGTGTCATGTGGGGCGGGCTACCAACTCACGCGCAGGTATCAACCCTGAGCTGTCGAAGCCTACCTGACACCTTCCTGCATGGTAAGGGCTTTTTTGGACATGGCAGCTGGTGCTTCTCACCTGCTCGGCCCATGTAGCCTACGGTGGCAAATAATAGGGGCTGGGCGTGTTGGGAAATAAATATACGCCACTTTCGCTTGGTAGAGACTACCTGGCTTTACTTTATTCTAGTCCTTTTCTGGCTGAACTTTGATTGCTTGTTATCCTTGCGAATTTTGCCTAGGTCAACTTCCAGAAAACTTTTTCCGCAAACTTCACCTTTAGACTCTGAGGCTGGTTAATTATTTTTATTTATTCTTTTGATTATCTGCTGCCCACAAAGCTCAGCGAAGCAAGTGACCAAGTTAGTGGTAACAGGATGGGAGGAAACAAACGACGACAACGCCCGCAATCTAGTCTAGATGCACGTGAGACCTGGGATCTGGAGCGAGAGCAGAGCCATCGTGTCTGGAAGCAGAGAAGCTGAGCCAGCCTTGCCAGAACAACCACCACCCTGGAATGGCTTCAGGGAACCCATTGACAGACTTGTACAGATCGCACAATGCAAGTCCGCCGGTAACGAAAGCCAAATTGAGCGAGTTGGACATCGACAAGATCCCCAACAATCATAGACTACGCCATGACCTTAATTTCGACCGGGACCTGCAATTCCGACCCAACTGGGATGGCGAGAAGGGCAGGAAGAAGCAGGCCAAGGCGGATGAATTTTGGGCGAATCTTCGTGACCAATTGCACGAGTTCGTTACAGCTCCGGTATCATCCCAGCAATGCCTCGGAATGGGCCGCGACTGGTGTCTTCCAATCTTGTTGAAGGAAGTGAAGGAGATTCTTCACACTCTTGTCTCCTCTCAGGATCGAGTATACATTGATGAGGGGTTCAATGTGGAGCTGATCATGCAGCAGTTCTACAAAGGGACCACCGACCTGGAGAAATTAGCGTCCTGGCTTTCCAGCCTGCTCAAAACCTACTGTGCTCCTGGGAGGGATAAGCTGGTGGACGAAATGTACAACAAGCTGGCAAACGGTAACCGAAGGAACGACATGGGAGATTTGATTCAGGGACTGCGTAGTCTCTTGAACCTACTGGAAGGGATGAAGCTCGACCTTGCAAACCATTTTATTCGCTGTTGGAAACCCACTCTGATCGAGGACACTGTAAATTTCGAAAAGCGCTTCTTCTGTAAGAAGATCCAGAGCGGCAGGCTCGACCCTCATCCAGGAAGCCAATGGTATGTCACAGCCATTAGGGATATTGGCGTCAGTCCCTGATCCGCGTCTGCTTTCGGCGTCATGGCAGTGTTTTTCGAGGCTTTATCCAGGTTGATCCTTCCTTCCAGCTCCCAGCAACTCCCAAATACGTTCGCATTTGATGAGAAGCAAATAACAAAGCTGCGTAGCGACGTACTCAATGGCATCCACCTGGAAATATGCATGCGCCTGTTTAGCAAGCTCGAGAGTATGTACCGAGATTCGAGAGGAGCAAATACCCTCATCCCTACCTCTGTCCCTACCCCAACCCTAATCACATCGAGTCCAGCCACTCCTGGCTCCACCTACGCCAGGAGCCACGGGCAAGATCCTGGTTTCGGCTCCATTACGAGTTCATTGGGTTCACTCTCCGTGGCGGCACCCGAGACGATAAGGTCGCCTTGCCGCTCATCAAACCATATGTTACGCCAAGATATCTTAGAGGCGCAAGACACGGAAAGGAGCAAATATAACCTCTACATCGCCCTCGCGGACCTCCTGTCGACAGCCCCAGCTAGTGCCGAGACTGCTAGCGAAAGGAAGCTGATGAGGGATTCTTTCGCAGTTGAGATCTTCCGCTTCACGAATGCGCCTACAGAGGCGCTTCGTCAAGTCGAGGAAGAGCTTGGCCAACATCTCTACCAGCCCCATTCGCAGCTCTTCCAAGAGGTTGAATCGTACTTCTGGATCCGTCTCATCGCGGAGCTTCAAGAATGTGTCAGGACGCTCAAACCCCTTGGCAGTCTCGGCCTCTTCTCGGCAGCTGTAGGTCGCCGTAACTATGGGCCATGGGGCGGGCCAAGCGCTCATCCTATGTCCAGTAATGCAATAGGTATCTCAACCCAAAAAGCCCGCGCGAAAAAAGGAATAGAAGACATAGCCGCCAGGCTGGCGCATCTTGGCCTTCTTCATTGGAGAGTGTGGTCGCCGCTGATCTATCTTGGCGGTGACAATGGCGGTGACAATGGCATGGAGTTAAGCCACGCGGTGGGTATCTGAGGCGTGCACAGCTTCTTCTACGACGGCATTCGACGATTTAATCAGCCACCGAAGCGAATTCAAAACACCTCGCTAGTGACCTAGCTGAATAGATACCAGTGATTATCCAGAAGTTAGCCGCTTTCTGGCGATTCTCTTCAGACACCGTTCCTGTAACTTTTCTTTTGTTCTAAGCACAAGATGCCTGAGATGCATTAAGATGGCCGTAAGATAGGGGAGCTGCCTCCATACGTTGGTGGTACGTAGGCTTTGAGCCGCAAGGCAAAAAGAGTCGGAGCATACATCGCTACAATGCATTAAACTGTGATGACTATTATCAAGATTATTCCTTCAATTCACCGATACGGCAAACGCAGAGTAAGCTAGGGATCGAGCAGCACGTCCCCGATCCCAGTTTACAGCTCAGCCCCAAGGCTCATATAGTTTATATTATACAATTAGTATGAGACTATCACTGCCTCCCGAGCACTGCTTTTCGATTGGTGACTAGGTTCCCATTCACTGGAGACTGGGATGAAGACGTGATTACATTCCGTTTGCCCTCCGTTTCCACCGCATCCACCACGAGTTGCTCTATCTCGACCTGCCCGCCCTGATCATGGCCAGACCTGTCCTCTGACTTCAGTTCGTCCTCTATCTCTGCTTTCCCACACTGCTGTGCCCTGAGCATTCTCGTCTGGATGAGTATCGAGCAAAGGCAGTTATTTCCGGCGAAGTTCGCGCCTTTTTCGGAAGGATATGTAATAAAGAGCCAAGAAACACAGCTGTATGATGAGCAGAATTACGAAAGCCTTACAGTTCCTAGCAAGGTAGTCCTCCCCGCTACCAGCGAGCCAGTGCCACCAATCTCAGCAGTACTTTGCCGTGAAGCCGGTCAAGATGACGACGACGACAATGTAGATAGCTTCTATAACCAAGCATCCAATGGTGGTATAGATCAGGGTGTCGCTGTTGCTTTCCATAGCGAAATAGAGGACGCTGTAGGATGCCAAAACCAGCAAGCCAGAGAGGATTGCGCCCAGACAGCAGAGCGCCACGACGAGCCGGGTATGCTTGGCATCAGTGGGCATGTTGTGCTCTCAAAGAAAGAGCGAAGGGGAATATTCGTGAACCAGGCAAAATACGAGTACAGGGCGATATTAGTACCCCCTATGATGAAGGTCAGGGAGAGCGCCGCCGAAATTGGAAGAACGTCCAAAGCGCCCATTGCGGGAGTAGCTTGCCCAGAAGGAAATGGAAAGCGGCAAAGAAGGCAAGAGGTCGTCCGTGTATCCGCACAGTTACGCCAGGCGTTGTACAAAATTGATAGACGGATGCAAAACGCTAGTATACGACTGGTATGATTAAAGGAGGTATGCCATGACTGAACACTGATCGAGAGAAACTCTCTCTTTTATCCACAACGAAAACCGGCGCAGTACCAGTCCATGGTGTCTGCCTTGCTACGCCCCTTTACACAACTCTGAAGTCCAACTCTTCTTGGACCAGGGCAACGGTACCGCCCTCCGGCTTCATCCGTAAGGCAATTGTTTCCTGAGTTCCATTCGACAGGAGTAGTAGGTTTGTCGCTTCAATTTCTGGCGCCGTGGGCTGCGTATCGCGCACATCCCTTCCCTGAAATATAGAGGATTTGCCAATTCACGCCTAGATGTGGTAAGCTGCCACCAAGCCGTTAATTACGATAGCCACCAGTCACAGACCCCTTTAGCGACTTGTTCGTATTGATATACGCCAATGACTGGTTCTCAGCACGATCAGTCCCAGCTTAAACTTTGACTAAGCTACTCGATGATGTCTATTTCTACTACGCATCACTCGCTTTCCATGCTGCCTATATAGGAGAGGATCACTGCCTCCTGGGCACCGCTTCCCGACTGATGGTTGACATAAACACGAGGGCTGAGCTTATGAAATGAATAAAATCAGCAGCAGAAGAAGATCTAGCTAGCCCTAATCTTCGCCTTTTCGACGGGCTGCTTGAGCCTTGGAGAAGTTCCATCTAGCCATCCCAATCTTTCTCTGAATACATCTTGAGAAAAGTTTCACGGACCTCTGGTAGAGCGGTTCGTGGCAGGTCTTGTAGCGAGACACTCGAAGGTCTCCAGTGAACCTTGACCGTTGCCAGCGTGCCTTTCTTGCCCACGTGCTCATCAGTGAGCTTCTCGTACTTCATCATGATCTGACCCAGCGCTGCGGAGGTTGAAGTGGTGGGAGGGATGGAGTGGGCCTAAATCAGGTACATCACCGTGCTCTTCTCTAGGACCATTGTTTATCATGATCCTTATTGGCTTTGTACCTCAAGATACGGTTGCCAAAAGAAACCGGCGCATTGCTGTACGTGTAGGAAGTCTTCCTATTTCAGGCGCTCTCGGCGGAACCTGGATAGCCGGCGCTAGTTCAATTGCAGTAGAGCTCCAAACCGCGACACATGCTTGGCTAACGATTATCCGACATAACTGAGCAGCCGGGAAACACGCCGACTGCACAGTGCAGCATACGTTTGGCGATCGACAACATGATCGCAATCCCATACGACATGGCAGCGAGCACAACTGGTGCAGAGACAAGCTCCCGACTTGGTCATGGTAGCATGACGACCGATTGCTACCAATATACAAATTCAAGGCTACTGTCACTTGCGCATGGCAGTCAATTCCCGTTGTTCCCCGGATCAGTCCGCTGATGATGTTAGCGGAGTCGGCCGTGATGGAAAGCCACGAAGAAAGTAATGGCAAGCGGGAGGCGAGCCAAGCCTTGTTGGGAGAGGACAAAAGGCAGAGATGCACATGACATTCTGCAGCACTTGGAGATCTCAACAAGCTAACAGTGCTAGCCTAGCACGGAGACCTGCCGTAGAATTGTTGGTAGAATATCGAAAATGAAGGTTCACTACCATGATTGAAGGATTGTTGTGATTACGACCATTGCATGAAACTATTCGGCTCACGTGCCAAAAGAGCATGAATATTGGACGGTGGAAGAAGCGGGTTAAGGGGGTGGCTGACACCAGCCACAGGAGAGGCGGCTGTGCCACTGGGGCCAGGATTCCAGTTCAATTGCAGTAGCTCGAAACAGCAACAAATGCCATGATCGACTTATTCGACATAACAACGTAATTTAGGACGCACGAAAAAGACGATTCTTCTATCGCGCTGGCAACGCGCCGCACAACATACGCCGATGACCGATCACAGACGACCGACAACAGGAGCCGAAATCCGACACAGCATGGCGGCGAGCACAGCAGGAGCGGGGACAAGCTGGCGACTTGAGCACGGCAGCATGACGACAATTGAGAGACGATAGCACAGCAACCACGGTTGTTATTCATTGTTTCGAATAATCATCGAAGTCCGAAGCACGCCGGCAACCCCTTGAGGCCAACGAGGCTACCTAGTCCTCCAAGACCAGCATGACAGGCATGCCACGACTGACCTACACGCATCATCGCACGATAGACGCATCCTACCCGACGAGCTGACCCGCTGGGTCGCCCACTTTCTCTGCGGGCGCAAAATCAAATTGCTGTTCAACGGGCAGCTTTCCGAATCTTACGCGGTTTCGGGGCTGCCACAGGGTTCCCCTGTCTCCCCGATCCTCTTCTTGCTGTATGTCCGCTTTATCAGCGCACAGAATGGCACGCTGCAGCTGTCGTACATGGACGACTTTGCCCTCGCAGCAAGCTCGACGTCGGCAAAGAAGAACTGCCGGATGCTTCATGACGCCTTGAGACAACTGTTCGACAAGGCCGACAAGGCGGGCGCGACCTTCGAAGTGGAAAAAACAGAGCTGATCCACTTCCACCGTGGCAGACAACCTCTGCTGGACACCATAACGACCCAGGACGCCGAGGTGATACCCAAGCCGGAGGTTCGCTGGCTCGGCATCTGGTTCGATTCTGGGCTGACGTTTCGGACCCACGTAGAAAAGCGACTGACCCTAGCCAACGGAGCTCTCCAAGGCATCCAGCGCATCGCCCGCCAGCGAAGAGGGCTCGGGCTGAATGCCCTGCGCCAGTTATACGTGGTCTGTGTAAGCTCGGTGGCCGACTATGGATCCCTGCTCTGGTTCGGACGAAGAGGCTGCCAGTCCCTGTGGGAGCAGTACCAGAAGCTCCAGAACCAAGCACTGGCCACGATCGTGGGAGCGTTCCCCAGGTCGCCGACCAAGGCACTGGAGGTCGAAGCTGCCCTCCTCCCGCCGGAATGCAGGCACATGAAGCTCGCATACCAGTATGCACTTCGCTTCCTCAAGCTACCCCATGACCACCCCGTCAAACAAGCCTTTTCCAACGGACCACGAAACCAACCCGCTCTGGGGAGCAACTACAATCACGGCCTTTCTCAACCCTCAATGTTCTACCCCACACAACTTCAGTCCCTCATTGTCTTGCTGAAAAGTCTCTCGAAATCACAGAACATAGAGAGGACAGACCAATCTTGGTTCCCGCCATGGTACAGCCCTCCCCCTGCGCCCGGTTATACTCAGCGTAGGGAAAGAGGAGGCAGCGAAGAGACATCGTGAACTTCTCCGAACGATCCCCCAGCACACAGCGATCATCTACACGGACGGCTCTTTCGACGCCCGAGGAAACACAACGAGGTCCGCAGCGGGCCTCTGTTCCTTCACTCCGCACACGAGAGCAGCCAAATGCTACTCCTGGAATCTGGGCCCAGGCCTCCGGATTGCGGACGCAGAGCTCACATGCATACACAAAGCCCTGCGAATTGCCCGATCATGGAACGCTCCCTGCTACATCTTTACCGACAGCCAGGTCGCGCTCCGGCAGACGCAAGGAACTAGCTATATGGCCAGGCAAGTGAACAACATTGCAGAATCTCTCCAACATCCTGTCCAGCTCCATTGGTGCCCGGCGCACTGTGGGATCCGGGGCAACGAGATTGCCGACAAGCTAGCGATGCATGGGAGGCAAGGGACCAAAAGGGGGATGTAGTGCATGGGTGGTACAACTGTATATGGGTGGGAGGAAGCCATATAGCTGGTTGCCTGGTATCTGGATTCTACATCAAGTTACACGTAAGCTGCCAGTCCCGCCGGCAAATTGCAAGACTTGGTTGAAGATTGGGTCCGTTCAGCTGGATGGTTTCAGACGCGACACCGTCCGGTATTCTGGTGACGATATTCCAACCACAGAAGTGCAAGTTCATTGTGTCACTACCTCGCGGGCTGTACAGTAGGCCGTGTTGTGTGGTGGCCCCTTTGTGTTTAGGACAAGGCTTTGTTCGGGACGGGTGGGGTCTCAACAAGTACGCATCTGCGGTTTCGATTGTTACTTTCTACTTAAGTGTCTAAGCATCCTTCCTCTCTCTATCTATTCTAAGCGTCCCAGTCTCGTGGGGCAGTCTACGCTGGTAAACCGGCTCTGGCTTTGCGATCTCCTCCGCCGCTGCGGACTCGGGCCCCTCGCATGCGTGTTCACCCGCCCTGAGGGCCTGGCATGTCGAGCACCACGTCGGCCAGGACTCGGTCTGGGGCGTCTTTTCGGCGCTGCCGGAAACATCTGGGCTAGGAGAGGCGGAGCCTGCTTCTTGCCTGGAAGCCGTGCTGTCTGTCATGGTGTCGTATCGATGGACAAGGTAGTAAACCGTTGGAGTATATTCTTAGAAGCGACATGAGAGGGAGGGGGAGGATAGTGCCTTATATGTAAAATGACTCAGGTCTGATTGCTTGAGCATGCCAACAGAACGTGATGGATGTTACTCAGGACACATTCGACATGTCCTGCTGACCCCCGTTGCATCTAGCAACAAAGACCATGTATATGACCTCCCCTGAAACAGACCTGTTGAACCATGTCTGTGTTCTGTGTTCGAACAGTGAGTAATCCGAAGTTCCTGCGTAAGCCGAGAATATCAGAGTATCTTCTTCCACGATCCACCATGGACCATGTCGGACCACAAGACGTTTTTCCTTTCAACCATTGCACCGCACCTCCCCAAACCCCCGCACCAACGCACTGTTCCCAAATCTCTCCATCGCTGCCGCCTCCAGACTCAAGATGACCTCCAGCCCCCCATCAGCCAGCCGCGGCAGCACGATGGGGTACCGCTGCCCCGTCATCTCCGACAGCCTCACGGCCTCGCACCGACCGACCGACGGGCCCCAGTTGAGCGCGCAGACGCCTTGGTCGGCCCACGAGACCATGGAGATCGCGTCCGAACGCCGGCGTCCACTGGGGTCTAGATTCGGATGAGCCGCCAGGTAGGCCATCGCGGCGCGGATGCTCTGCGCGTTGACCTGGCCCGCTATCGCCCTGCGGATTGCTGCAGCGGTCTTCGCCAGGAGCGTGCCATCTGTGACGCCGTGATGGTCTTGGGACTTGGCGGCATCGGCCAGCGACAGCAGCTCATGAGCGGGAGCCGATACGATGGCCCGGCCAAAGGCGGCGCCGAGATACCTGGGGTCCAGGGGCGGCTCGCAGCGGGCGCGAAAATTGACGGGGATGAATATCGTCGATGTTGGTGAGATCGTATTATGCTTGGTTGACGGTGTCGGAGGAGATTCGGCCGCTGCGGCGGCGCTCCATAGTAGGGCCGTCAGAATGTCACCAGTGGACACCCAGGGTACGTCGGCCGCGACCGATCGAAGTTGGTCCGTGGCGAGGGCTTTGAGTTGTCTCAGAGAGTGCGGAGAGAAATACTAGATGGCTGTGACGAAAGTGGGCGATGACCTGGCAGTGACGGGTAGAATAGCTGTGGCACGTGGAATTAATGTGGCTAGCGGGGTAACCGTAGCAGGTGGAATAGCCGTGGCGGATGGTCACGGGATCGGTTCATCGTACGGGAATGGCACGACGGATGGCACGGTGTTGGGTATATCAGCTCTCGCCACCCCCGACCCCAAATCACGCACCGAGGCTCGGTCCATCCGAGGCTGGATTTCCAAGCCCAATCCCTTGCGACGGACTTCTAGCAAGTCGCGGCAATTCGAAGCCCGCATCTCGAGCAGGTACTGGTAGTGGCTCGTTCGCATCGTTTTAGATTCGGCCCCAGTAAATCATCCAAACATTTCCCCTCGAGCCGCTCTAGGTCCAGATCCATGGGATTATTAGGAATGACAGTCACGCCATCCTCGTCGGGGACGATGTCGAAGACAGAGGTGCGGTGTCTACTGTGCCAGAGGGGGCTGTTGCAGTATACTCGGGGTCGGTTTCATCCTCGCTATCCGCGTCGCTATCCGTGTAGCTATCCGCGTCGTTATCCACGTCGACAACGGCATTCGCGTCGTCGCCGCTGCCTGGCGGGGCCTCGAAATCGATCGCTTCGACTTGGCCGCTCGATCTCGTATGGCAGGCGATTGATTGACGAAACTATGGCTGTCAGAAACGGAGTAGGAGGAACAGCCCATGGTCGAGAATCCAACCACCCACATATTGCCTTATCAACCTAAGGCATAGCATAGGGCTATTATAGAGTTCGCGCTTTATCACAAATCTCTTCTATTCCTAACTCTTTGACAGCTCTGGCTACATCCCCCAGCCAGCGTTGATTATAATGGGCAAGACGTCAAGTCAATAATGGAGATCTTGGCTGTTGCGCCGGGCGGCGCATGGAGTTGCGGCCGCGTCCCTTGTTCACTTGACATGTTTACCAAGCCTGTTTAGCAATTTAGCGAATCACCTGAAGTCGTCGTGTTTTCTTCCAGTACAAAAGAAATCTGGACATGTGACCTTTTCCTTTGGATGGGGTACGCTTCTCAAAGGTTTAGGCTCATGTCTAGCTATGCCTTTATTGATATTAGCTCCCCATATAGTCCGGGGGTCCAATACGTCACTGTGACCTTTGTAGACATCGGGTACCTGGATTATGGAGGCAATATTCGAAATAATCCTCAAGGACGCCAGGTGGGCTCCAGGCTGTAATTGTAACTGTGGCGCAATCTTGTGCACATCCCCCACAGTACAAGAAGTGCCACATAATTCCGAAGCTATTGGCACCACTCGGTGACCGGCTACTATTTCCATATCCTCGCACTTGTTCTAGTGGAGCCGACTCGTTAACCACTAAACTAGGCCATGCCCGGAAATTTCAAGTCCTTGGGTTTCGACGTGGCAAGCAACAAGCACACGCACCCCATTACCACATCTCTTTTGGAAAACTTGCTCTTTATCCCAGTCAAATGCATCACGGCATTGCCTTTCTTCTTCGCTCTGAATGCCTTCTACGCCAGCCTCGGGTTGGTAACAGTAAGGAAGACCAAAGTCATCCGTGACGCACCGTCGAGAAACACGAGCCGCATGCGTCGCTGCACTCAACGCTGTCCTCGCCCCAGCGATTCTGATTTGATATCGATATCCCCGACCTACGTTACCGTTGCCGCATAGCCCGTTACGCCAGGCGATCATCCGTCGATATTCTGTCAGCCGATATCCTGCACGGCGATATCCTGCACGGCGATATCCTGCACGGCTTTTTCAAACCGAGGACGTTGGATGACACGCTGCACGCCATCGGGGAGTGGGAATAGAGGAGAGAGGGTTGCTGGAGATGGTTGCTCCATAAACCTTCACATGGTTGGTCTGCCCGGGATCTACTTCGCAATTCTTTCCTAGCCGAGTCACACTCAGTAGGTCCCGGTTCCTCTAAGCACATCGACAGTCAGGCATGTCACGAAAGTTTGCAGGGGCATACCGAAAGTGAATAGAGGCTAAAGTCTTGTCCGCTTAGGGTCACATACAGCTTCATTCCCAACTAGTGCCCACTCCTGCTCTGTTCAGTGTCTCCTCGTACTCCATCCTCTTTCCTACGCTTGACTCCTTTTTGATCCCCGATCTCCTTTCGCATTTTCGGCAAGTGGTCCAGTAGAGCTACTGCGTTACCTTGCAACGACTTATGACTAGAGTTCGTCCACCCTCTCCCGTCCTCGTCCATCTTCTGTGAACGTCTCGTTAGAGAAACTGCAGTGCTACTAAATGTGGCAGCCGTACCTGTGCATTTTCAAGAAATGCGTCTAGTTGCTTCTTGTAGTCCCCCAAAGCAACATTCGTGTTAATCTGTTGTACCTTGTGTAGGCTCTCGGAGGGAAATGAGCATCTCCTTTGAGCTTCGGCAGATGCCATCGGAGTGGATTTGGGGGGATATCACTGGAGAGTATCACAAAGACGGCGTGATACAGTCGCGCCAGTGAAAGGTACGCGTACGAAAATACTGACCTGTATATACGTTCACTGGTTCAGGGGAACCTCTCGCCTTCTTCTTCAACGGCGCAGGAGGCGATGGCCCAGATCATTGTGAATTTCGAGCTCGCTGTCATTAACGTGGAAGCCGCGCGGGCTCACAGGCTGGCCTCGCAACTCGAGGATTTAGTGTTATTTGACGAGTTCACAAATGGTACGACCACAGTCGGAGACGAAAACGAAGGCGATGATAAGAGCGACGAAATGGAAATCGAAAACGAACGCGGTCACGCAAGCCCAGCAAAGAGTGGTTCGGTGTTAGATTCTGACAACTACAGGACTCTGGCTAGTGGTTGGCAATGACAGTTCCATGTACACCTGTACGGTTCATCAGAGGAGAACCACGATAATCGAGAACACGCTAGAGCACCGCATGTTACCCAAGGGCCAGCTGCCAATCCTGAGATCTATGGTGTTCCCCATCGGTGCGAACTATCTCTACAAAAAGAGGCTCAAGGATCCCGCGAATATCAATCGCTGTATTGAATACTATTTCGCCATCCTGTGACAAGGGCAGTATTCGTTGGTATGCGTGTGACACATCGGCAGTAAGGATGGCGGCATGATGCGAGCAGAGACGCAGCAGCTTGACCAGATGATGTACGAACCTGCTTTAGATCAATTTCTCATAAAGGAGCAGCTTGGCTATGCTATTTTTAGTGGTCTGCGAGGCTCCTCTACAACTTAACGTTTCCAGTTTATCATCCAGAGCGAGAAAGCTTCTGAATACTTGGAGTCGCGTATTGAGACTATTAACTTATGCTAATATCCATACCTAATCTAGCTAAAGAAAATGCACCTTATGCGAAGCGGCTTCGAAGGTCCGATATGATCGAGTTCTACTCGAACCATATTCTACCGTCGTCGCCCATTAGAGCCAAGTTGGTGGTGTATTTGGAGGTGCATGGGACAAGTGCCAAGACTCAAGAGGCAACCGCCGCCGAGATAGAGCCAGAAGTCGCACCCAGCAATGGTACCGTTTCCTATTCGATTACGGATGTCGGAGAGTACATGTATCAACTTATAGCCAGCTCTGGGGTATGTCCAATACACGAGCTTGGCTTCTTTGAGGAATTTGACTCCAAACTGTGAACACTGTATCAAACATTAGGTCTTGCGGCCATCCATAGCACCTTCAAATTAGCATTGTTAGACTCAGACCACTAAGGTATTCTAACTACTGGGAGATGAATAAGTATGTAGCTGTTTGGGTTGGGTCGATAATGGATAATATGAGCAGTTTCCATTCTATTTTCGGGCTCTCTGACAGCCGGCAGAACTTCTGCTACCAACGTCTTGACTTTTTTGAGATATTGCTGGTAAGAATCTCTGTGACGTGTACCACTGGTTAACTAGTATGTTATTCAAGTCAATGCCGACGGAGGAGCCATGACCTGCTACTGCTGAATTGGCAACCCGTATTCACTGTAGAGTAGTACCTCAGTTTGGAGAGCCCTAAATTGAAGGGCATTGCAGGAAGTTTCCAGTGATACGCCTGAATGGAACATGGGACGCACCAACTACAACCTGCCGGATATAGTGGTGTGATATACATGGTCTGATGGGTTTATCTGTGGAAGGAATAGACCCAGTTCCGAGCTGACCCCTTTCTCAACTCTCGAGCTTGCGCCACTCGTATTTCTCACCAAGTACCGTACACCAGTAATCCTCCCATTTCTTAGCAGTCTTATGACACAAAACCCGTTACCGTCGACATCGTCCCGGGAGTACATTGCGATTGCCAAGTTGACGCCCTCAGCCGTCGTTAATCCTGCTCGAAATGACTGCCCTGACTCAAGCTCACCAAAGGCGACCGCTATCGACGCAATTGGAGCAGCTGCACCAGAACGAATCGGAAACGCCCCATCGAGCCGAGGAGACAAAGGCATATGCAGCTTGATTAGCCTTCTGCCATCTCTGCTCCCATCAGAAATCGACAGATCGCACACCATTCAACGAGTCCGTATCATTTCTGCGTACCTGATCTTTGCAGGCGTGTGATACTTTTACACTCTGTGCATCCGGCCGTTTCTGCACTTCTCAGTATCGATCCTGGGTACCAATACCGTGAAGTCAATCATGATCTGTCATAACGCCGTTCTCGCTTGGCTTGCTTCCCCGACCGCTGGTGGGGCCAAAAAGGGGCTATTGCAGAAGAGACTGAGGGGTAATTTCAAGTACATGCAGCCATCCGCAATGGCCAATCTCTCGAGTACGTTCCCATAGCATGTTGTATCTGCTATGCTATGCATGGCGTAGAAAAGAACAAACCACGTAGCTGCAGCAATTTCACACGGCCTACTAAGGGAGACTGACGTATGGTAACACTCAACAAAGTTGTGGAACCCTACAGATGAGCATGCCGTCTTTTCCCAATGACACATCCTCTACTCTTTGATCAACGTCTGTAGTAAGTCTCCAACGACAAGAACAATGGCAGTCGCCAATAAATGCGCCCACTCTTTCAAGGTGATCAAGTCCGACAGCACGCTGATACAATGGATTTGTAACCTGTGCCATTCAGGCCCCTCTTGGTGGATCTTCGAGTGCCGGTATTGCAAAGTTCACGCCTGCCGAGCCTGCGTTCACAATATCTAGCCAACGACTTTCCGGTAAGTTTCGAAAGCCTGTGTGAACGCGCGACAGTAGCTGATAGGTAATCAAGGCGGTAGATTACATATGGGACGGCTGGGTGTACCAAAGGTGCAAGCGTGAAAGGTGGCAAGTCAAGGTTGACTTCCAACGCTATGTGCCAATTCCTATCTCGTGTATTCAGTCCCGTGTTTGGTCTGTTATATCAGTTCTCGAGTTTTATGAACTCCCATCTGCCATCTATGGGACCTTCATCATGCTGCCTTCGCCAGCTACCCCTTTTTAATGATCTGGGTTTCATGAGGGACCGGCTCGTCGAGGCGAGAGCGAATGCAGTAGTAGTAAGATATTCATCAATATCTTTTAATTCGAAGGATGTTTGATTCGAAAATCCGCACAGAGAACCGTCGGTGATCTCAAAGCCAATAGTAGAGATGACCTCGTAAGCAACGAGATTGGAGAGGTGTATTTTGTTGATGGAGAATTAGGCCTACATCGTGCTTGCAGGTCGGACACTCCAGGTTTGTTTGCGAGTGCACGTTACTATATCTAATTGGTAGGAAAAATGGATACTGACTTTCCACAGGAACATGTCACGGCTAAGTCAATACACCCTCCGTGGTGGAAAGATCCGGAACATGAAGGACAGCCGAGAGAGATATGCTTGTTTAGTTCAAGATACAGCAAGAGGGAATCATGGATTGTAAAGAGTATATATATTATCCAAATATTAAGCTGGCTCTCTAAGGATACAGCAACGCGATCAGGTCGGGCCGCTCGGTACAACTCCATCTTCAAAAACAGCTGGATCCGATTCATGAAGTCTTCGACAGTTCGAGAGATAGGACGACAGAAAGATGATATAACGCTTGCAGAAATATTTGGAAGCAAGTAGACATCAGTGGTGCCCATCGAGCTCACGTTCGCGGATCGAGACCCCCCTGCCGAGGACATCCTCTCAGCACGATTACCAGCACAACATCCTCTCTAGGTTTATCCTTCACAAATTACCCGCCGAGCTATTATCGCGGATCATCGGTTTCATCACGCCCCAATCCAATTCATGCCGAACTCAACAAACTAATAGTAACATCTGAGGGACTTTGGCTTAGGAGAGGAACTGGATCCAACGACGAATTCAAACGTCTCGGGAATGGCTCCTGGGCAAGAAATAGATCAATGGATGATTTCGACGCGAGAGAGTAGAGAATGGAAGCACCGAGGCATTATGTACAAGGAGGCTGCATCGGTATCTTCGACTTTCAACCATTTCAACCAGGAGTATTGCGGACCTTCCCGGAGGCGACTCTGGTCGACGACCATTTCAAATCCTGTCACGATTAAACCAGTATCTAACAAGAGAGAGCTCCGATATGTAGGGAGTAAGGGACACCGATTTGTTGGTTGAGATATGGTTCACCTAGACTCTTTGCATCCGAGTGCTCTTGATCTGTGTAAGGAAAGGTATGGATACTAGGAATAGGGATAAAACTGCTTAAGGGGGTGGCTATGCACCCGAGCCACATAATGCAATAAATGTGGCTGTGCTCCGCCGTTGGTCAAATTGGGGCACCTCTTATTGGCGACTGACAAAGGTTCCGAGGTAGCACAATATCTATGATACCCACCATCCAAACGATTCTAGGCGAAACTGAAAAGAGGGCTATGTCAGTATTACTCTTGAAAGGTAATCCATAACATAAAGTGTTAACGCCTTCTTCGAGGCTATAGCCAAGAGGCGCTGTACTCGCGGCAATCCTCGAGATAACGCCTAAGCTAACTGTGTCTGACAGCTCTCAAATCGACTGTGTCCCATCGAACAGTTGCGAAAGCCCAGATGTTGTTAAATCTCAATCTCGGTGAAAATTAATTGTATTACCTTGGTTTTGTCTTGTTTTCATTTTGCGCGTACACAGTAAAATGAACATATTTCGACAACACACAACTCCTGTATACTACCACCATACCAAGAGTTCCTTTGACCTCGACTACTGATATTCAATCATTCCACCAACCACTTCATCAAAGCAAGCGCCTTTTACATACTTTACGAGATGACGCACCTTTCGAACCAGGCAATCGCACCGGCGATATCCCCTCCAAACCCATCGCGTTCCGACATGACGATGCTGTTCATGACACTCCTTTAGAGCATGATGAGGTGCTCGCGCTTCTTGTGACAAGGGAAGTAAGAGCTTGGGGTTCAGCTAATAATTGGCTATGGCACTTCTAGGGGCTCCAGCCTGTCTGTTCTTCCTCTCTTTCCAGGAGGGTGATTCGCCTGGCTTATATACACCTTATCTAGTATCCTTTAGACGTTCTTTGTCCCTTAGCCGCCGTATCCTTCAAGAATGTAGTTATCCATTGGGCTGATGTGCATGCCTCCTCTTAGTCATGCATGCCTGTGACTGGTATGCGTGTGACACTTCTGCTCGAACTCATTGTCACCGTTGAGGATGCCCATCACTCTGCTCATGGCGTACTTCATGATTAGAATCGAGTGCTTTTCAATTCTTGGCCTTCATGCATTTGATTGTCTGTGCTCAGGAGTAATTGACACCAGCTTATACAGCTCTCGTGGTAGCAGGGTACCTCCTTATGAATTCGTGTAGTACACACAAAGGTTGGAATGCGGTGCGGATCCGGTCGGGCGCGCGTTGAAATGTAGGCTCGAGCCTTGAGGTGACCGGACAGATGATGGATGTTAGGGTCTTGGGCCACCCTAACTACGTCTTCTACGACGCGAACATAAAGCAGCAGAATATACTGGTCAGAATCGATGCCGAGCCCTCAGGTATGAACAAGAGGTGAGATATGAGCGCGCTCGACTCCATGTTCGTCTTCGTGGACATGGACAACTGCGGGGAGTTTCTCGTCGCCTACAAGACAAAGCAGCTGATCACGAGATCGGATATGATCAGGTTCCCAAACGTAGACACCTGGAACTTCCCAATGTGATACATGGGTACCCATACGTGAACAGAAACTCGAACACACCCAATAATCCGCTCAAGTTCACCATCGTGTGCAAGCTAGTCACCAAGTAGTGCCACGCGTGTTAGGTGATCCTTATATACTCGCTCATGATCTGCAACGACGATGTGAAGAGGAAGGTCTGCGTACCAGATGACGAGAGAAACAAGACTAGGATGACCTGGCTCGTGTATACGATGAATAACGTGCTCTGCAACGAGAATGGGGCGCTAAGTGTTTCGGCAGTCTGTCCGGGTCCGCCCTCTTGTAGCCTTGGCCACTGGGAAAGCAGTCTTTACTGCTGTACCGGATCGAATCGGTCGAGGTTTCCGAAGAGGAGCATGACGGGGATTGCAATGAACGGCCGTTGTGCCTCGTCCTGATACTTTCTGAACCGGCTATCCACCGAAATCAGCGTCAGCCTGCCCACATGGGTGATCTCGTCGACCACAAGTGTTACCTTGCTCTTCCATCGCGGTTTCTCTTCTTCCGATATCCTCCACGTGGCCTCGCCACTGCCCTCAGAGTCGACATTCCTGCGCTTTGGATACCCACCGTTATGCTGGTATCCTCCTTTCCCTACAGCTTTGCGATGCGCTCCACCTTTTCCCAGTCGAGCAGGATGATCCCCCGGAGTGGTGAGCCCTGCATATTTTGTAGCTGCCGATAGAACCGCCGGCCTCGGTCGCCCCCTCTTGTCGCGGCGCTATGTTTCCCTCTATACCCGCTTCCTCTTTGCTGCGGCTTCGCAATCTAAAGACCGTAGCGCCGAGCTATTGACCATACCTTTAACGTTGCCACTCCAAGCGGCCGCATACAGAACGTTTAGAAGGGCGGTCCAGTGCTCCTCCAACTCAATACGTTCGTCATTCCCGGCGCCGCCGTCTCTTTCCTCGTCCAAGGGTCCCAGGGCGCCGGCCTCTGCTATCTCCTCGAAGCCCTCGTCGATGCCCCGCAGCTTCGAGCCGGCCGCTGCGTCGTTCGCCGACACCCTAAACAACGCGATGTTACGAGTGTGAAAACGTAGCCGCTCGCTGAGGGCTCCCTCAAGCGTCCGCCTGAGTCCTGGTATATCACCAGCGGCATCGGCCCGGAACCCAATAATAATGCTAGCTGATGCACTTTCTTACATAGCGAGATACGACAAGGAGAAACAAATTAATAAAACCTGCCATCTCACCAACCTTTTGTCGTGTTCATTGAAGCTATCCGTAAGCTGCCCAATGAGGATGGGATATGCCGCTTTTCCCGGGGCTCGGAGGTACTGCTCCCAGCCCGTAAACCACCACCACCTCGCCGGCGGGAAGGGCAAGCTCCCGTCATCGCTGCAGTGAGACATTTACCTGCCGCCCGCACGGCGGCTCAAGGACGCCCTCGGCGGTCTCGCCAAGGACGTCCTGTTCGGCCGCTACCTGTACAAGTGGCGCGGCGCCGACTTCCTCGTGTACCTGGTGGACGGGCGCGACGGCGTGTCGGCGTACCCGACGGTGCGTAACTACTACGTGCTGACGGCGGACCGCGAGAAAGTGCGGCAGCTGCTGCTCGACCTGCACGAGGAGGTCTGGGTCTTCGACCAAGCGGCGTGGACCAAGAAATGCGAGCTGTACGCGAGCGTGCGCAAGGCGTCGTGGGACGACGTGATCCTGGACGCGTGCATGAAGAAGGCCCTCATCGACGACCACGTCTCCTTCAAAAGCCGCGGCACCTACGCCCGCCTCCGCGTGCCCTGGAAGCGCGGCGTCATCTACCACGGCCCGCCCGGCAACGGCAAGACCGTCTCCATCAAGGCCACCATGCACATGTTGTACGATCTCGACGTGCCAGTGCCGGCGCTCTACGTGTGGTCGCTGCAGTCGACAGGTTCCCTAGAGCGATTCTTCTCGACAATGCAAGATATTACCAGTCCCGGGAGGTACCTGGACTTCAGAGAGTGAAATCAGCTGACTTGTTGACTCTATGTTCGTGGGCCCCGAGCACTCAATCAAGCAGATCTTCGCCAAGGCGCGTGAGTTCAGGAGGATTGGGCAGTTGGTCCTAAAATGACGCGGGGTCGCGAGCCAGCTCTACGCTAACAACGGTGGGTTCTAGGCCTGGCCCGCTGGTTGCGCTAGTGCGCTAGTGCGCCATTGCTACTCTTCCGACGCTGCACTCCAACAGTAGGACCAACAGGTCAGCAGGCAACTACGAAGTCAGGACCGGAACAGCGCGCGAGGATCTTCGATCTCTCGACGGATGCAGCGAAAGGAGAATACGCTGCTGGATGATTCTGGCTCCATTCGGGATCGGCGCACTTGAAAAGAGTACAATGAGAGACAACGGTCGTGCGGACCAGAATGATAGTTTGGCCTCCCAGATGCATACTACTCGGTAGGAATTGGAGGAACTCCGGAGTGCCTCTTGAAGTGCCCCACGCCCAGTAATGGGCACAACTATATCGGCGTCTGCTTGGGGTCCCCATTCGCTCTAAGTTTGCTGGCTTTGCTCATTTTTGGGCCGGCGGCGCCATCAGCAGCTCTACGTCCTGAGGCCTACATCTGCCCTACCGCAGCTCAACCAGTCTTTGAGCCGGCTCCGAAAAAGCACTTCCTAATCGAGAGTCTCTAGCATCGCAAAATGACAAAGCCACACCGTCGAGTACTGCACCGGTCTCTTTTGGACGAATGTACCTTGGGGTACGAAGCCAATTGGACCGGACGTAGCTTCAGGTAGCATTGTCAGGAATAGATGCAAACGACTGAGTTGTCATCTTATGATAAGTACGGACCAGAAGCCTCTTCTTATATAGTCGAGGAAGTACTGATAGGTCAGCTGCTGTGGGGTTCGGCACTTGCGCTTCTAGCGCTGCGGGACTGGTTTGACTCTGTACTTATGTTGTGGTTGTGACATTTGAACCTAATGCATTCACCGATTGATATGCTCTCACTTTGGTCTATGTGGGTCAGCTAGCAAGTTAAAACCATCTTGCAGCTTATATTACCCCAACTCCGCAACCTCTTCTGCTGTTCTCTATCTCTTTTGCTGTCCTCTCTTTCGACCCATCTCTCTCCACTGCCATGGCAACGAGCAGCAAAAGCAAGAACTTCCACGATGTCCTTGGGACATTCGTGGAAGATACGTCCTCTCTTCAGAAGATCGCCCGCGAGGAGCATATGCTATTTTGGGGTCTACCTGTTATCTCCATCTTCTGCCCAACACAACGTCCGATACAGTCATTTGAGGTATTTCTTCGATCTGGAAGGGATCGGCTCTGGGATCTCTTGCAACGGGAGGGATACGAACTGGAAACTTCGAGCCCAGAGCAGCGGAAACATATTTTTTTCCACGGCAAGAACAAAATCCAAGTGCACGTCGTTCAAGATCAAGAGATGGATTTCTTGGGGCTTACGTCGCTCGAATCCTATGTTCTTGCCACAACCATGACGACTTACGGACAACACTTCATGACGTGGGGGCACGCAGTCTGTGTGTGTCCGATGCTGTTGGACGCTAAGACATCGATTGCTTTGAAGATCATCCTGAAGCATGGCCGCCCGGGTCCATCTATATCAATAAGCGAAGTGAAATTTGCGCATCAGCAGGGATACAGATTGCCCACAGCAGAGGGTGATGCTTGGGAAAACGACGAGGTGTGTCGAGAGCGAACCCTTGGCGATCAGTATTCGCGTGTGGTACCAGTCGATGGAGATACGGTACCTGATGCACAAGATGTTAGTTTTGATACAACCTGGAAATTTTCGTTGGTTGAGCGTGTTCGTCATGATGCATTTCGAATACTACGAGATAGACGCGAGCAAATCATTGTTCCAGCAGTGTGAACTTTCCCTGACAGGTTCTAGATCGTAGGGGAGGTCTAGTTGTTGATAATTCGAACTACTGGCGGTGGAATTCAGAGTTCTGGGCAGTGTACATTTAGTTGGACCATAATTCCCAATGCCAGGTCATCCCGCGTTCTCCTCGGAAGTCAGCAACTACATTCTCCTGCCGGAAAAGTCTGTCCACACAAATTGGCGAGCCAGAAGCAGTGCCGAAAGGGCTGGTTCAGGCGCGGGGTGGAGAACGGATGGACCATAGGCCGGATAATGCCTCTGAATTGGGTTCCGCGCCAGAACACGCTGCTACCTCCCCCAGATACTGTAAGGCATCGCAAAGCGAAAGACAAGGTGACGACGAGAGTGGTGTTTGCCTTTCACCACGGTGAGCCGGTTTCCCCGCATATGCTTAGGTGCTATTAGCGCTGCAAAACAGAGCCATCAACGCAACTGGGGACCTGGCCACTTGGTGCTGGGCCGCAATAGCTGCACCACTGTTTCTTTATCCAAAGGAATTTGCATCCACTTTTTTGTCTGTGGGCCACTACATACAGTATATAGCTAGGAAAGACCGCAAAGACAAGTGTCGCACCGATGATGGCTTCCTATGAGAACTGGAACAGTACAGTACAAATTCAATATTCACAGCGCTAAAAGAACAAGAGGAATCAATCATTTTGAGCTCTCCAGAGTCACAATGGCCGTTACTAGGGGATTAAGTCAAGGGAGCCGATTTCGACTCAGCGCTTCCTAAGCTACTGTAGCGCTGAGGCCCGGCGGCCAAGGCCAGCCAACCCCACAGCAGATTTCGCGGAGTCCAAACTGTCTCGGCCTACCAAAGCATCCCCCGCCTAAGCAACGCAGACAGAGATGCAGTACGTGCGTCCAGTTACGAAGCATGGCAATTGCGCTGCCGGCGCTCAAAGCGGCTGAACTGATTTTAGGATGGAGTCGATTATGAGTTGGCATGTGTGCCGGCAATGCCCTCCTGCACTGGGTCTACTTTGCGCAGATTATAAAGCCCAAACGCAGGGCCTTGTCCGATTCCAAGGCGATCAGACCCATCGTCCTGTTGGACACACCCGACATCGCCCTCCAGAAAGCGAGTAGATGCACGAAATGACAGTCTAGGACATGACCGACAGCAGTTACGAATACGATGCTAGCGAGGAAGAGGGGTCTCACAGTCCCGAGCCTCGGACGCCACGGCCGCGACTTGCGCCCCATGAGGAAGCCCAATGCGTTGTCGACGCCACCGAGGAAATCAGCGCGATCTTGATACAAAAGCTCGAGCGCTTTCAAGGAGACTTGAGGCTATACCAGCGGGAGTCGAGCCGGAGCCGGGACGAGCTGGAGAAGACGAAGAACGAGATGATGCAGGAACTGTGCATGGCCAAGGAGCGGCTGCTGGAAGAGCTCGCGTCGGCCACGATGGCGAGGATGGAGGGAGTCGAGCCGTGCCCGCCGCTGCCACGATCGGAATCTCGACCTCGACCGCCATCTCCGCGAAAGCCAGGATCTCACGCGGCACAGGAAAACGGGGTCGGAGAAGTAGCCGAGGCTTCACCAGAGACGCAACCGCTGCAGGTGGAGCTGCCAAACGCCAAGTTAGCGTCCCAAATCGCGCCGAGCCGACCTTACATGCACGACAAGCGGGAGAAGGATAAAATCCGCAAGTCCGGAGTCTCTGCAGCGAAAGGCGCTGGCGCTCGGAGAGATGTGCAATGTATTCAGCTTGACAATGTACTGGAACATTGTCCATGGCCGGATGGACGTGGCCATGTACGTTCCCGAAGGCCAGAAAATCCCTGATCTCGGCCAAGTGGTGAGTGCGCCCGCTCCTTGCGGTGTGTTCCTGCCCCGACTGACGAGCATACTAGATCCGGAGCCTGCGCGGCCGGCAGGCTCGCGTAACGCAACGGGCCCAGGTCTTTCAGACGTCGAGGCGAGTGCAGAAGCCGTCTTCCAATCTCAGCCGTGCGAGAGATACGGGGCAAGGCTCGGCAGTCCGACCGCTGCGATCCCAGCGGCGGCACAGTGCTGGAACAGGCCATCTAAGCCCGCAGCCGATGTCAGGTTTGACGGGATGCCTGTCGTCGGCAAAGGATGCTGATGGTGGGACCTTTGCCGTGCAACAGGGAGCGCCGACCACCCGCCAGCCCAGCGATCAAGGTGGCCAAGGATCGCCGAGAGGATTGGTGACAGGGTCTGCTGTGGATTATGACCCTTCGAGGTTCGACACGCTGGCTGGTAACACGCGGGCTGGTAGCGGGCTGGCTGGTGTCGCCAGTGGCTTGGAAGGCGCAGACGCCGCGATCGGAAATGGCGCGGTAGCAACGCCAGGCGGCTCGCAGCCCACGCCGCTGGGACCCGGACACTGCCAGCCACTTGATGGGGAGCAAGATATGTGCGACAGCAGTCTGGGCTTTTTCCCAAATGCTGAGTTCGAGATGTCTGGCTCAAGTTATGGGGAGGACGTCGGCTGGCAGCAGGAAATGGAAGGGCTGCATGACCAAGACGGGGACGCTGGGCACCCCTCAAAAGAGATGTCCGATATGCTCTCCGCAACAGTTGTGGCACAGGAGGTTGCAGGTGGCCCCGCTACAGAAGGCTCTCAGCGTGCTCAGCCTCGGTCTAGGAGCCCCTCCGCTGGATATCCTGCTCAGATCGCGTCGCCTGCTCTAAGCTTTTCCCAAGGGCCGGCCATGGATTCAGCCAAGGATCGAGGGCAGCATGGGGTATCAATGGATGCATGCTGGCCACAACGTCAGGCAAAGGGGAGTTTGGATTACATCTTGCTGTAGGGATGCTGGGGCCGATGCGGAGATTAGGACTGTAAGGATCGATGAATCCAGCTCACACCTTGCATCTAGGTTCATCGCAAGGCCATGATAGGAGGAATTACTCCTGAAAGCAAACTAGTAGACTTCGAGTCAGTGTAGATATTGAGGATGCTATCTGAAGCATGGTTTGACATAAGCACGGATAAGCTGCCGCTTGTGATATCTTCCGCATCAACATCCACGTCTTCACCCGAACGGCATACCGCTGAGACTCATTCGAAGATCCTCCAGCATCCCCACTATCTTCTTTGCCAAGATGTCCCGCTGCAATTTGCGCCAGTGATCCTTGTAGTAGTCTGGCGTGCGCCCCGCCGCACTCTGCACAGACCCTCTTGGACGGCCTGCCTGTGACAGCTTTACACCGTTTCCCACCATTCTGGGAGGGCACTGCCGTGGTTGAGTCGACATGATCGGCGCCAAGGGTCTTCTGGCCGCCACCCGGCTATTCCAACGTACAGCTCCCTGCAGCGACGCATCCATCGCGCCGTGGTCGGGGTATCTTGTAGGTGCTGGCTGGGCGCCTGCATTCGTCGCCGCGGTTGGTGCAGTGTTCGTCGTGGAGCTAGGCTCGGTACGGCCGGGCTGCCGCTCCACCGTCGTCCGGGAACCTGGAGTGCCTGCTGTATGATGAGCGTCAACGGTCAGTCGACTATGTAGTCAATAGACGAGAATAATACTTACCTTGCGACCTTCGCGGCGAAGGCAGCTGCCTCGGACCCTTCTGTCTCATGGGACTGTTGGGAATGACAGTCCCGCCGTCCTCGTCGGGGATGACGTCGTAGACGGACAGAGGCTCCGCCGCGGCAGCGGGAACTGCTGCAATATACTCGGGATCGGTTTCATACTCGGCATCCGCGTCGCTGCCTATGCCAGCAACGGCATTCGCGTCGTCGCTGGCGTCCGCCTGGGCCTCGAAATTGATGGCTTCGACTAGGCGGCTCGATCGTGTCGCTCGGCCGTGGCTCGGTCTCGCATGGCACGCGGCTGATTGTCGAAACTGCGGCTGTTAGTAACAGAGCTGGATACACTCGACGGAACGGTAACCGGGACATGGGGACGGACAATCCTGTAGCACTCATGCTCCGTTATGGCTCGTTCAGATCACATGCCCGTCTGCCTGCTTATAAAGAAACATCTTCGGGTTCCTTCCCCATGTCTATTCTAGTTCGCCTGCCCATAAGAGTAGAATTGCCAACTGTTACGCTTGTACCGTTCCGGCGTAAACGGCCGATTCACATCGGAACCAGAACTGTACAGTATTATTGTTCTGCTGCATCCGATAAGAGCTCGCAGATGCTTAAGGCCCGCTTCGTTAGATGCGAAACTGGCAACAACATTAGATGAAGGGAGAGCCTCAGGTGAAGCGCAAAGATGCCAAACTACAGTATTGTGAGAGATAGAGACACTTCGCCAGCGGGTCTAGAGAGGACGTGGGTTTCGCTAGCGACTGTACTCCGGGGAGAGTTGTAAACTCTAGAGGACCGTTTCTACTTAATTGTTTTTTCGTTGAGCTGGAAAGGTAGCGAGCACGCGACCTGTAAGAGAGCCCTCCCAGCAAGATCAGTCGCTCCATACCCCAAAGGCGTGGTCAGAGCAGAAGTCGGCCCGAGTAGTCCAGGGAACTCTAATGCAACTTCCATTCCTCAGCCTTACGACGAATGTGACGGAAGCCCAACGAAAACAAACCCTGGTGATGAACAATCGCGCACGGGGCGATGACGCTTGCCTGGTGATGAACAATCGCGCACGGGGCGATGACGCTTGCAACCGCCCCGTCGGGTTTCGCCTCTTATAGTGTAGTGCCAGTGCCACCATACCCGCAGCAGCGATGATTGACCGTCACTAAATGCAGGCATAACCGTAATGGCCGCTGATTGGGTCTCGACCAACTGGGTCGCAATTTCGTCCAGCATCGGCATGCCACGAGCATTCCAGCTGGCTCGACGTGGCAGCATGCCAGCTTACCTTGGCGCGATGGAACGATGGCCGTTTCTAGCGTTGGTTGGTTATGCCTTATATTCAGGAAGAATGCAACCCCTGTCATCCAAACCATGCCACCGCAATACCGCAAGGTTACAGTACTGTTATCCTATGTCCTACCCAACCAACGCTTGCCCCCCGATACGGCCAGTACCTTGCTGGCAGTACCACTGGCCCACACACCCCCATGGACACAACTTGGTGGGTGTGCCAGACCCAGCATCTCGGAGCACTCAGGATCTCGACAAGCAGAGACACAAATCACCTTCTTCCCACGATACAGTCAAGATGGAGCACGAACTCGGTCAGCAAACCAGGCTAAGCCCGTCATTTTCAATGCGCATAAGATCTCGATCCGGAACTGCCCACCCCTAAGCCTCTTGGTAAACGGCTCCGTCCCTGGCAAGCCAAAACCCGCATGGTCGAGCCCTTGTGCGGTTTATTATACGTCGACTGCGTCGTCGCCTGTATCACTCGGTCCCATGGTCTCTACGATGATCTTCTTCAATTGCGACAGACAGCCCACCAATCTGCGTGTATGCTGCTGGAACCTAGATGTCGGTTAGACTTCCGTCTTCGTACCCCTACGCAATCGTGACGTACAGTTCCTGGTATGTTTGCTTCCTATCAAAAATAAACATCAGACCCACACTACTCCCATGAGTCCTGAGAACTTACCAGCGTTCTAACCTGGTGGATGTCAGTCGCTGATTCTTGCATAGCCGGGAGTCTCGAGCCCGCTTACTCTCCAGTATGACTCTTGAGCTCTGACAGGACCACATCCACCTTCTGGTGCAACATGTCGACTTTATACAGTAGCTCCTTCATCTGGTCCGCGGCCGTTCTGCATTATCGTTAACGTACTTGATTGGCTCCGCATGGGGCAGGAACTCACGCCGGTGGACTCGATCCGAGTATGCCTTGGTCTAGGTGGAAACCCGCATATGGTGGATGCTGAGTGGGAGGGAAGGTGGGATCCGGCGTAGTCGTATGCGCCGCGGCTCCCCAAAGCGGCAGTAGCCCAGGCTGGTTTGATGTTTCATACGGAGAGGAATACATGTCGCTCGCTCGAGTGAAAATCACTAGGGGGATATGATACGATCGCGGTGAGAAGCACTAATATGCTCAGGATTGCGTAGGGTGGTAATCGTACATAGCATTCCGTGGAACATCTATGTGGGCTTTTAGGCCTATAAGTATTGTAACAGTCGGTGCATCCAAGGGCGCCGACTTGTACACTCACTATGTTGCGCATCCTCGGTCCTCCTGCGAACACCCTAGCGGGAGCTGTACGGAGACGCAAGCCGCAGGGCAACTGCCAGACCACATACCACCTCTGCGACTGTCCTCAAGCCGAGCGAACCCATGTTGCAAAGAGGTGTTTCTTCAACTCAGCGACTGGATTCCTTGGCAGCGGTGCAGCCAACAGCGTGACGAATGTTTGCTGACGGCCAGTGGGAGGGCGACGGCCCGAACATTCGGGTCCAGGAACGAGTTATAGCGAGACGCCAAGTGACGCTCCACCTGACCAACTTGCCAAGAGCAGAGCCCCATCCTTGTCTATCGATCAATCGGTGGGTTCTCTGCAGAGAAACACCGAATCTCGCGGCGCACCAGATGAAGCCCACCCAACCAGCGGGCTTTCTCTCGCGTCTATGCCTGAGCAAGGCAAGATAAGCGCCGCATGGGCAGGCCACTATTGCCAGCTGCTGACCTCCCTGCCGCATGGCATGGAATTTACCTGATCGGCACCCTATGTGGGAGCCTCCAATGTGGGGACGCCCATGCGCATTCCCCGCGGAAAGCTTCCCCGCTCCAGGCTCAGGTATGCGACTGTGGCATGCCCTAGTGACGCATGCAAGGGGGGCCCACCGACCAGGCAAGCCCTACTAACCATTACTTGGAACACCGATATAAGCGAATGCAGATCAAGAAGACTACACATTTCGATGTGCTTAAAAACACCGGATTATGGGCGAAGACGCAGGCAAGAGGGAAAAAAAAGAAAGAAAGTCCAATTGCGAGCTTCTGCAATACGCCTACGTCTCGACAAGTCCCGACGCACCGCGCCTGGCGTCAGCACATTCCCAGAACACGCCTGCCGCCCTGGCAAAGCGCCCTGCGCATGACGTATACGAGCCAGCCCTGGGAGCAACGCATCAGTCGCAATACCACCGATTTCTGTACGTCCTATCTTAGATTTTCGCAAACCAACTTCCCCAGCCATTCCCAAAATGAGCGCAATATCTGCTAGCGCGGCATAAGGGTGGCATAAGCGTTGACACACCATCGAGAATCACACCATATCGGCAGGACGAGGGATAATCCAAGCCCGTGAGCATGCCTTTGCCCGGACCGAGAATCAATTGCATCGCTGCACCCATGCTGGGCATGTCGGCCACCACTCCCCCAACCCGGGTTTGCAGGCCTGCACGCTCCATCCTTTCATCCGCGAGGCATGGAACGCCGTTTGCCAACGCTAGCAGAGGCGAATGGACGGGGATTGCTTTCGCGAACTGCTCGTCAAGGAGGGTCACCGTTCGTCACACTGAACGGGTCGTCGATGATGTAGTCCTTTCGATGGAACTCGTCAGCGCCATGGAACGTGCCTCAATCCTCAGTTCCGTCGGGTGAAGTTGATTGGCCCAGCTGCGGCATCTCGTCTCGGTGATGCACCATTCCTGCTAGCGTGCTGGTGATGTGATTGGCGGTTGCCCGGCATTCCAAAGGAAGGAATGTGTCCCGACAGTTTGGGTCAGTGAGACAGGGAAGCGAGGAAAGTAAGGGAGACAGGGTGGCCTTTATACCAGGAAATGGCCAAGCGGGCTAAGCAGTTAGCTAACTCTAGGTCAGCTGGCTCCCCGCCCCACCCGGTGTTCGGCCTGTGCCCGCCAGGTGGTCGTAGCGGTTTTGGGCATCGTGCCAGTGCAAGACCAACTTCTGATTTCCTCGACGCCACGCGTCGCCCAATAGACAGGGAGTTCACCAGGTGCGTCTGGATGGCATGTCGACATCCCTCATGCCCACTATGTCCTAGCATGGCACGGAGTCGCGGTGGATTGACTGTCACGTGCGGACCGTCACGCTCGAAGTCGGGAGCGGTCGAGCGGAATCTGAGTACTCTGGCAGAATAGTGGGGCACGACGGCTGTCTGTGCAGCTGGGTGATCGGTTCACCATCGTGGAGCCAGCAAGAGCTGGGCATGGGCGCACTACGAGCAAAGACGCAAGCCGCTTGAAGATCACTACTTCGTACCCTCTCAGCAGCCGTATTCTCAGCGGCGGTATCATCTCCACCCTGGCGGGCCAGGAATAGCAAGGTCTCCTGCCGTCAGCGTCCACTGTAGCAGCTAGAAGACCCCGCCAACTTGCACAGAGTGTGAGGATGGACATCCGCATCCACTTGGCCCCAGACCCTGGCCAGAAGCCGACGGTCGCGTAGATTGGCAAAGGTCTTTTCCCTTGCGTGGGCTAGTTCGGTTGCCACGACATATTCCCAGCGTCCGACGGGCAGCCGAAATGCATCTGCTGTTGGTCTTACGTACTGTACAGTAGTCCCGGAGTCGCAGGGGATCACGGTACTCCGAATCTCTTGTGCTGCTGTTGTGGTTCGTACTTTTCTGTATCTTTAGGCAAAGCACATTCCTTTTGCATCCTTTCCTGACCCTGCTACCGAAAGCTACTCTCCTATTCCGGGCTTGGTATCTCGAGGCCCAGTCGTCCAGAAATGGCCAGCGCAGTTCTCAATGAGGACCTGCTTCTTAGCTGCGGTCTACTGCAACTATCCACCGCTTCCAATTGTATGCATGTAGTCCCTAGTACCGCTGCTTCTGTGCTTCTGTGCTTCTGTGGCTCTGTGATATGGTGATATGGGCTAGTTGGGTTTCGTCCACGACAGGCAACCCAAACGCATCTGGTGGTTCTCTCAGGTACTCCAATAGTAGCATGTGTTCATAGTACCCCAAATCTCCAATGCAGCTGTTCTGGTTCGTACCGACCAGTATGATAAGGCGACAGCAACTCAGTTATCTGCATCTATTTCTGGCCACGCTACCTGAAGCTACTTCCGGTCCCATTGGCTTGGTACCTCAAGGTACAGTCATCAAAAAGAGACGATGCAGTACTGACGGGTTGACTTACAGATACTAGACTTTCGAGCAGGAAGCGCTTCTTCGTAGCCGGTGCGACGGTATCTTACCAAGTTCTACATTCGGGTTTATGCTGTGTGTACCCTTTCTGACGTACAGGAGTGTGCACTGGCTACGCTGCGGTATGATTGATGTAGGCATCAGGCCGTAGAGCTTCTGATGCTGCCGTCGGTCCAAATAAGCAAAGCCAGCGAACAGCAGCAAACCCAGAGCGAATGGGGATACAACCGAGCATCGATCCTGTCGCGTCCTGTTGTTGGTCGTGGCGCACTCGCTGCTCGCGCGCGTCACTTACGGGTACCTCCATCCCAGCGAGTAGATGGTATACAGAAAACAGAATGAGACTGGGAGGTTGAAACAACCATTCTGCTCCGCACAACCATAGTGTCCCATTGTATGCTTCTCGATGCACTGATTTCGAATGGGCCAGAACCATCCAGTAACATGCTGTGGTGCCTTTTGCTGCTTAAGCTCGAAGAGTCTCACTAGAGACGGGAATCGACGCCGGACGGACAGCTTGTACTGCAGCTCATACCTGTTCGGGTACGCAAGCCAGAGCTGGATGTTCCCACCGCTCCGCTTGTACCATTCCGGCGTCACCTCGCCTAAATCATCCCTCAGCGTATCCTCTTTTTGTTGCATTTGTCCAGAGCTCGAAGATTCTCATGGGCTGTTTGCGATCCTGGCTTCCATAGTTGCTCGCAAACCTGTTGGCCCTACCGTTGGGTGCAGTAGCAATGGCGCACTAGCGCGACTAGCGCGGAGCTGATTCGCAACCCCGCGCCATTAGGGCCAACACCCAATCTTCTTGCTACGCGACAACTTCTCTTCAAGACACCGAAGAGAAGCTATGTAGGCCTGAAATCTGTTGGAAGCCTTTTCGCCAACATGGGTCCTGGAACCGGATCAGCAGCACCCCTGGCAAGGTTTGCCCAGCTCGAGCTCATCATTTCATCAACATTTCACACCCGCAAGCCGGCAGCTCGCTATATCTACCGTTCCGCGAGACGCTATTATAGCACCATGGCCACGCAGAAAGATGCTCCAAGAGGGTCCAGCACGTTGCCGAACCGTTTTGGCTAGCTAGGCCTCCGTCATGGCCCACACCAAGAGGCAGAAGGACAAGGTTCGCAAGAGCGGCTTGTCGCTGCAGAACAAGACAAAAGACCTCGGGCGGTACTGCGATGTCTTCAGCGCGCTTGCGTACTGGAACCCGACGCACGAGCGGATGGAGACGGCGATGCACGTCCCACGCGGGCAGCGTGTGCCGGACCTCAACAGGATTGTCCGTCCCCATGTCCCGTTACCGTTCCGTCAAGTGTATCCAGCTCTGTTACTAACAACCGCAGTTTCGACGATCAGCCGCGTGCCATGCGAGACCGAGCCACGGCCGAGCGACGCGATCGAGCGGCCAAGTCGAAGCCATCCATTTCGAGGCCCAGGCCGACGCCAACGACGACGCGAATAACATTACTGGCATAGGCAGCGACGCAGATGCCGAGTACGAAACCGATACCGGGTATGTTGCAGCCGTTCCCGCTGCCGCGGCGGAGCCTCTGTCCGTCTACGACGTCATCCCCGACGAAGATGGCGGGACTGTCATTCCCAACAGTCCGACGAGACAGAAGGGTCCGAGGCAGCTGCCTTCGCCGCGAAGGCCGCGTGGTAAGCATGATTCTCGTCTATTGGCTACATAGTCGACTGGCCGTTGACGCTCATCATACAGCAGGCACTCCAGGTTCCCAACCGATGGGGGAGCGGCAGCCCGCCCGTACCGAGCCCAGCTCCACGACGAACACTGCACCAACCGCCGCGACGAATGCAGGTGCCCGGCCAGCACCCACAAGATACCCCAACCACGGCGCGATAGATGCGTCGCTGCAGAGAGCTGTACGTTGGAACAGCCGGGTGGCGGCTAGAAGGCCCTTGGCGCCGATTAGGACGACACAACCACGACAATGCCCTGCTAGAATGGGGGGAAACGGCGTTACGCTGTCGCAGGCAGGCCGTCCAAGAGGATCTGGGCAAAATTCGGTGGGGCGCGTGCCAGACTACTACAAGGACTACAGGCGCAAATGGCAGCGGGACACCTTGGCAAAGAAGATGGTGGGAATGCTGGAGGACCTACGAACGAGCCTCAGCGGTATGCAGTTCGGCTGAAGACGTAGTACATGGTGATACGGTAGATATCACGAGCAACAGCTCTGTCTATGCTTATCTCGAAGCATACTTTTTCTCGCCGTGTCTGCTGTGAACAGTGCGCGGCGTGCAGCCCACTTCAAAAGTCGGAGAACACCATGATGGTAGATGGCAAGAATGGCATTTACTAGGATCCACAGCTATCCTTAGTATCTACACTGACTCGAAATGATTACATCGTCTACTGTGAGAGCTCCCTGTGGCCGATGAGGTAGCCAGCAGAAAGTACGTACCGGGCGAGAAAGACCGCCGTGTCGCCAGCAATGAACTACATCATCCCTGAAACTAGTATTACAGCCACGAGATGAGCAATATCCACAGCAGCTAAGGTCGGCATTGGGGTCGAAGCTGGGGTCGGGGGCCTGGCGCTGGTTACTCTGGACGTATTGTTGATCTTCAGGTGGCGTAAGAATAAAGTCAATTCCAGACGGGTGAGTCTACTGAGGTAGATACCTTCTGTCATTAGGGTACATGACTAGGTTGTGCCAGGGGTATAACCGTACCGTATGCGGTAGTGGAAGTTTGTACCGTATCTGCGTAGAACCGCCTTGTTATTTACATATCGGCTACCCTGTTTCGGTTATGGCGTAAGAGCAGATTGTGACTAGCCGTAGATACAGTCTATTATTAATACATGCTCTCTTCAGTGTCTTGATACGAGCCAGATGAGCAGGCGTTGCTACTGTTACGAACAGGCTAACAGGCTGCCCTGAAGCGAGGACGTGGCGCTATCGTAACCTCGCTAAAGCTCTCCAACTATCAAGCCAAATCCTCGTATCATGCCATGTGATATGCCTGCCAAGTTACCAGCCGGGTTGTGCGTCCAACTTTATGCAGAGTACCAGTCAATTCCATTCTTGAGGCGCCATACAGCTGCCCTATAGAAGAACACCAATACTCTTGGGTACAGGTTTACAGTGGCGCTGGGCCACCAACTGAGGAAGCGTAACGCGATGGTTGGGATTGCATCAATATTCGTAAATCACTGTGCTTGAGTTGAAGCTAGCAAGAACCTAGCTCAGAAAGCGAATCTAACAGGTCGCAAGACGTAATCGTATGCCATATTGGCATGCGTCTATCCGTAGCGGTCTTCAACCCCATTCCCGGTTCAACCACACCATTTTGGCGCACCCGTCGTGATCTACATCCGGTCCCATTAGCATCTTCTCGGAGCATCTACTCAGAGCAACTAGCCCTATTAAATAAAAAAGAATATTGGGGAGGGATCTGTAAGGTGACATCTACCTTCACGAGCAAGGTGTCAGGGTCGTGTACGATAGATTGAATAGATGCTCATAGGGGTATAGGTGCCCATTCACTGGAGCCTGGGCGACTCTGAGCGACCCATGGAGTATTTGCATAAATATTGCATATGACAGCTACTACATGTAAGCTAGTGTAAAAGGAAAAGGATGAAGACGTGATCCTATCTATATATTCTTACCTTTGCTCTACACCCCTAGAAGCATCCACGTTCTTTGTTCAAGTCAACAAACTGTGGATTGTACATCGAACATGTGCTATTAGTACTGGAGCTATTCGAGTACTACAAATGGTTAACAACCTGGTGTATGTAATGGTCCTCTGCCTTTACAAGGTCCCTAATTTGTTTTGACTTGTCATACCACGTCAGTGCTTGTCGAACAGTACTAACCTGGAGATTAGGGATCCTCCCCAGGGAGCTCGGGATTATATAGAGTACTCCACAGAGAATGGTCGAGCCTATAGTACAAAAGGGAATTACCTATTTCCGATCGACGAGGGGGAGCAAGATAGGCTGGATCGTTTCCACAGCTTCTTCGTCCAAATCCGCCAGGCGATGGGTTCTGTCCGCGGCTTGCATGCACGACCTATAGAGAACAACGCAGTGCTGAGAGTTCTCGATCTCGGCTGTGGTACAGGAATTTGGTGTAACGAAATGGCCGAGTACTGATCATAGCATTCACTTGGAATGGGCATTCTTGACTGACTGATACATATAGACTCTATCCATCTGCAAAGGTCATTGGATTGGATACATGTTTAAGAATGCAGCCCCAACTGTATGATAACAGCAGATTTCGAGAGCTTTGAGGATGCTAATAAAAGCATAGAATCCCCCCGGGCGTCGGTTTTCAAGGACAGGATATCACCGACCCCAATTGGGACCTTGAAAAGGATTCCATGGATTTGATCCATATGCAGCTTCTGGGAGGCTGCGTTGCGAACTGGACGACCCTCTACCAAACCGTTTTCAAGTCAGTTACCACGTATTTTGTCAGATCTACGAAATAAAAGGCTGATTCTGTAACAAAGCCACCTGAAGCCCAGCTTGGGAGTTTTCGAACATATTGAGATCGATTTTCGTCCATTCAGCAAAGATGGCAGCTTGCCACAGGATGCAGAGATCTATCGCTGGACGGACCAGCTGTATGAAGCTTTTGACACACACGGGAAGCCTCTGTGGCCTAGGGAGGACCTTGCCTCCACTCTCGAGAAGCTTGGGTTTGTAGAGGTGGAGCATCAACAACAAGAGATCCCATTTCACCCTTGGCCTGAGAGCGAGGACGAACAGGATATCGGACGGTGGTTCAATTTAGGGATGCAACCAGCGATTTCGTCCATGTCAAGAGCGCCATTGATGCGTTACGGCGATTGGAGATTGGAAGATTTGGTACTGTTTGAGAACAGAGTGCGACTCGAGATCTGCACTCATTCGAAAAGGTTTTCATGCACCATGTGAGTAATACAGTGCCCAATATGTAGCAGACAGCCTCTCTTTGATGGCAAGCAAGAGATACTAATTACTTCTAAAGGCACGTTTGGCATGCGAGAAAGCCATAATGGGTGAATACATAGCTGTTTGAAGATGAAATTGGGATGAATTGAACGTTCCTCTAAGTTAGTTAAAAATAGTTAATATAGGCTAAGGCACTTCGTCCAGAACTTCGCCTCTGTCCATAAGTGTAAGTGATGGGTCAGTACTTCGCAACTGGGAATTCCAATTCCGTGCCTGACAGCCCAGCCGACCAATCGTGTTGGGCTGGCATCCATGCTTTGCTGCTTCATTACAGCACTGCACTTGGCCACATAAATATCAGTTGTGGGGTCGAGGATCTCTCAGTGAGTTGCATATTCCACTACCCTTCGTCCGCATTGCTTTCCTCCACCTGTAATCTCTATTCTTCCATCCATGCCGCCATGCTTCCATCGCAGCGGTACGGTGCGCACTGTCCGCGCCAGCCACGGCAGGCCTGACCATCAGCAGGCCACGCCACCACCGCGCACGCATCTGAACTTTATTTTAATCGTTTAAAGCATCTTTCCAGACGAAATTGACATATAGACAGCATATTTAGGACAGCCACGGCAATGCAAGCTAACAACCAGCTCCTCACAAATTATATTGGGAAGCACGGATACACAACGAAGGGGATGACGTGGGGACATCAGAGCGGATGTGCTCTGAGAGTGGTACTCACGCCAAGCGCGATGATGAGAATTCCAGGCTCTATAGTCATGCGAACCAGAACTGTCGATATATAGCTATCTACGTATAAGTTACGAACAGACTAGCAGGTCCCCGCGCAGTGTAATGGTTCAAGCGGTTGATTCAACGGATTCGATCCCACTACATACGAGTATTCTAAACCTAAAGAAAGAAAGGAAAAGGGACCCGTTTCGGGCTGTGATTGTGGTCGTGTAGAAATAGCTTCGTGATGGTTCGAGGGACGCCAAGGCCTTCACCCAGGCCATAGCCCGTGACACTACCCAAAAATGAAATAGAACAGAACGAACAAAACAAAGTGGAACAAAATGGATAGCGTGGTGTGTAAATGCCAAGCTCCCTTGCTTCAGCCTATGTCCGCGCCTCTCTCCCTTCCCCCCTGTGCCCTTTATCCGAGCCCCCATCAACGTCGGCGCTGGCCAAAGATGATGTCGACGACTTTTTGAATACCAATATAGGCGGCCGAGGTTATCGCACCCTTGGTTACCCCCCAAGCCAATGCACGAAGGAAACCCCCGTCATCCGGGGACTTGTGCGAATGGCGGTGACTGCGGTAGTCTCCGTGGCACTCTGGCTCCCTGCGTCGGCCGCCACGATGCTCTTCTGTTTTCTTGAGATAGACTCGGTCGGGGCTAAAGTTGCGGTTTGCACGGGGGGGACAGCTCATCCGTGAGGTCTCCCTTCTCCCGTAGTATTTTTGCGACTGTCCATCCCGAGAATGTTAACCACATAGCTCCTTCCGTCCAATGTGGGGGTTATCTAAAACACTGAGGATTACTTACAGGCATCTTGCCGAGGCTATGTATGTATATGAGTTTCTACTGAGCGATCTTAAACTGGCGATGATTTTGTGCGGATTTTCTGAATCTGAACGTTCTGTGTTCCGCGAGATGAAGACCTTTCAAAGGGAACGGCATGATACAGTCTTATAGTCGTCCAGCAGAGTCCTCTGACCGTGGAAAAGGCAGCAGAGCCGCATATTTTCCATTGTAGGGCACAGGGATTTTCCACTTTGTTATTTTGGGCGCTTATGAGTCGTATCTGCCCAGCGTTCCTTCGACCAGAGGCCCAGGCCCTCCTGCCAGTTCCTACGAATAGAGACCATGTGAACTACTATGATGTCACGGGCACAAAGGGGCGCGGAAAGGTCTATGCCCTTCTCGTGATGATGGAACTCGAAGCAGAGCCTCATTTTCGCATTCGATAAAGACAAATGCTTCGACCACTCTTGACTTTCTCGGTGGGAGTTCCAGATTAATTACGCCCGATAACTTCTTTTACTTCCTTCCTTACCGACTCTTCAAGAACTGGCCAGCTCTAAACAGCTTCCAGGCTAACATAAGTCTAAACCACACGAACTTTCACAGATATTGGCTAATGATTGTTGCCGTCGGGGCGATGACAAATCCACTAAAGTCTCTATACTCTCTTCTTTGTTGAGTAGTAAGCCCTCTTTTAAGGCTAGATTCGTTGTCATGTCTACCATAGTTACATGGTTGAATATGGTCAATAAACTTGATTCAAAAACAAACACGGATCGCATAGCAACTAACAGACACTTGGATTGCATGTATTATAAAGAAAGAAGCGGCTTTACTGGTTCTAGCAGTGAGTGCCTGAGCAGGATGATATTAACCACCCTACGCCGTCCAAATTGCTACAGCAGATTGCTATGTACCATGAAATCTCGTCGGCACCGAACGAGGGTGCAAGAGACCCTGGCTGGGAACGCCGATGCATATTGCTTTGGACATTTTCCCATGCATGTGACAAAATAGAAGTCTTCCGTGGCAAGCAGCCCAACAAACCGTCGAGGGAGGCGGCCGGCACAACCTGGAGGTTTTTGTCGAAACCTTGTCTTAGTTATTAGACGTACGACAAAGAAGCAAAAGCGAACGATCCTATAGTGCGACCACGTGGTGCAGTCAGCCAAGACGAGTGACCAGGCTCGGCCCTGGATCGAGTGTCTTGCGCTTGAGAAAGTGGACAAAAGAGACAGATGTCTAGAATATGCCGAGGACCATGTTCTTCCACTGCCAACGGTAGTAGCTGTTCTCGTCCTCCTTTCTGTAAGTACTTGATTTGGTCTCAAGGCGCAGGCGCAGTCGTGTAGCGACGGGAGTTGACTTTGGCGCATCCCGACCAATGCCGCCCTCAACAAAGGATGGTCCGTCCTCCTCGTGGGCCACGGAGGTCTAAAGGACAGTTCACGGTGGGCCGTCAGATAGGCTTTGCTATCCTCAACGGGATACGGATGGCGCTGAGCGAGACCTCACGCAGCCTGACGGGCCTTTCGGTCGATGCGCGGGTCGCGCGGTTCGGGTCCTCGCACGGCTCTCTCGTGACAGGCTTCGCGGCGGAGATGGCCGAAGCTTACGCGCCGGTCCTCATGGCCTTTGTGGGGACGGCCCTCGGCGCCGCCATCGCTAACGGCACGCAGATCTTCGAAATGGACAATCAACGCTTCTTGGCAGGCGTCATCTTCGCAAGCATACAGGCAACTAAAATGCATCTAGTCGTACTCTTACATAGTCCCCCACAGTACAGGAAGTGCCACGTAATTCCGAAGCTTATTGGCACCGCTCGGTGACCGGCTTCTATTCTTATATCCTCGCACTTATCCTAGTGGGGCCGACTCGTTCACCACCACTAAAACTAAGCCATACTCGGAAATATCAAGTCATTAGGTTTCGGTGTAGCAAGCAACAACCCATTACTACATATCCTTTTAAAAAACTCCTCTTCATCCCAGTCAAATGCATCACGCGAATTGCCTTTCTCTTCACTCGGAATGCCTTCTACGCCAGCAGCGAGTTGGTAACAGTAAGAAAGACCAAAGCCATCCGTAACGCACCGTCGAGAAACGCGAGCCGCATGCGTCGCTGCGCTCAGCGCCGTCCTCGCCCCAGCGATTCCGCTCTGATATCGATATCCCCGACCTACGTCATCGTTGCCGAATCCAAGGGTTGACGAAGAATTAGAGTGCAGCTACAGGCGAGCTTACTTTTATAACGAATGATACCCCATACGTGGGCGAGACACCGTATCACGGCATGTACTGCAGATACATACGATTCTCGCAACGTTCTCCTTTCGTACGCTGTTTGCCAGCGGGAGTCTGAGAACGGGTGTTTGCAGTATCGAGGGAGTAGCCAAATGATCTCAGTAACGGTGAAAGTGCGTTTCGCCGATGATACGCGTTCCCATTGCTCCGCACGATACGTAACATAGATCCGGATGAGCTCCCGAAGATAACTCGAAACATTGAGTATCGTGACGTAGTCGGCAGCTGCGACACAGACAAGCATCTGGCGCTGCTGGGACACGGGGAGTGAACGCTGATCTGGAATGCCTTGAGGAACGAAAGGATATTTTGGGCGCGCGGGGAACCTTCCGCATCGGGTTTAGCGTAGTCGCCCAAGAGGAAATGTAGCTTCGTGGCCCGAAGGGGAAAATAGCTACCCCGCCGAACCCATTTTCTCGTCTTACGGTGCCTCGATCTCTTTTCCCACTGTCCCGACCTGTCCCGACTACCCCCCTGTCCTGTCGGCTGCCGGCTGCCGAAGTGTCTCCAAGAGAATAGCGTAGAAGGGAGTGGTGTGGTTAGCTGCCGAAGTGCGTCCAGGAACGTGGCGTCGAAGACAGGGCTGCCGGCTGCTGGAGGTGCTCTATTACAGCGAGACCTAAAGGCCTATGCTGCGGAGGAAGTGAGCGCGTATGGTTCAGTCCGATTTTCGATTTTCCTACTGCGCCCCGCCCCGTCCCAGCCGCGGCCTGCCGCCGTGGTTTCTAGCTCCATCGCGCCCCACGCAGCAAACCAGCTCTCCTGCCCGTGCTCCCGCCAGAAGCGCTCCCTTGTCTCACCCCCCTGCCTCTCCAACCGCGCCGCGGCGTTCTTCAAATCGCTGTCCAGCACATTCCTCGGCTCGATGAAGTCCGACCGCTCCGGCTCCTGGAAGAGGTATAGGCCTTCCCACCGCGTCGCCCTCGACAGCTGCACGTAGAGGCTCGTGAAGCTGGGCCGCGGCGCCGTTGCGGTCCCGCGGGGGTGCACCCTTGAGGTTCAGGAGCACCTCGGCGAACTGCTTCCCCTGGCTCTTCCGGTCTGTCACGGCGAACGCCGACGTGCACAGCGGCCCCGTCCGGTGCGTCACCCTCTGGAAGCCTGGCTTGTCGCGGGATAGGGGCCCGCCCTTACCACGTAGGCTTTCGGGTATAGCCACCGTCTGACTGCGGAGCATGACCGTGCCCGGGGGCAGGCCGGGTATGGCCAGCTCTGCGATCGCATCCGATTGTAGGAGCACGGTGAGCGGTGGGCGTAGGTGGAAGGTAACATCGCTGGCAACGGCGATGCTGGCGTACACCGGGTCCGGGACCACATCGACTGCTGTGAAAGGCGCACCGTTCACTAGCTTTAGGCCCACATGCAAGTTCCGCGTCACGACGACCGGCATCCCCTGCGCGTAAAAAAGAGCCCTGGCGTCGGCATTTGCGAATCATCCCCGTAGCGTAGTGCCTCCCCTAGCTCCCCCCTGCCCACAGGCCTTCCCGCCTCCGTGGAGTGCCGCGCCGCGAAGATGGACACGTGCCGACCGGCCGCCCGGGCATACTGCACGACCGCTGCCATGTTGAGATTCCACTGGTCTTGGTTCAGCGGCGTGATAGCCCGTAGCCCGTCCGCGAAAGTAGGATGGGATGGTTTGTATAGGCGGCGCCGCAGCTGCCCGAAGTCCTCCTCCGTCTGCTCGCCGCTCCGCAGCCGTTGGAGGAAGCCCCGCAGCTTGGGGCATCCAGCGGCGCGTACCTGGTCGCGAAGCATTACTACCGAACGGAACTGGACGAATATTTTATGCGCCATCAGGTGCTTCCCTTGGCTGTATGGGTTCGCGTTGCTATGTCTTCTAGGCCTCGGCAGGAGCAGGCTCGTCTGCTGCACTGGTTCGAACTGGTAGAAGTCGCCGAAGAAGATCACGATGGGGATTCCGCCGAACGGCCGCCGCGAGTCGGCTGGGTACTGCCGGAGTCGGCTGTCTACCGCCGCTAGCGTCAACCCGCCTACCTGGCTGATCTCGTCCATGATGAGCATCACCTTGCTCTTCCACCGCAGCTTCTCCTCCTCCGATAGCCGCCTTGGCGCGTCGTTGCTCCCCTCGAACCCTATATTCGCCGCCGAGTGGAGTGTCACGCCGCCGATCAGCGCTGCCGCGTTACCGCTGGCACCCGTCAGGAGGTCTCGCTGGCCGCCCTTCCGCCGAAACATGTCCTTGATCGCGTGGATGACGCGCGATTTGCCGGTGCCGCCCTCGCCGACTGTAAGCTATCTCGTCAAGACATTCGGCGGGGTAGCTTGATTACCTAGAATGGATTCGATACTAGAACAGCCCATGCGACTGGTACTCGGATGAAACCTTGTGAACAACAGAAAAGGCCATCTTGGTATGGCGCAAATACTCGAGGTAGCGGTCGAAGCATTTGCGCATCAGAGTCTGATCCTGGAAAGTGGGGCTCGACTTGGGGACTGCGAAGAAGGTGCTAAAGAAAGTCTTGTAGTATAACATGGCCTCAGAGAAGGCGCCTTTAGTCCAGAGCTCCGTCGCCACGAGAAGGATAGGTTTCGGGACTTCGGGCTTGCTGATAAACCCATCGCCGTTGAGGACGCGGATGATCTTCTGGTAGTACTCAATAGAGACAGGGCGCGGATGGGTGAGCTCCGCGAGGTCCCAAAGGGCTCAAGCACCTTATTATGTTGCTCGCCATGGTGGGCTGTCAAACCGTCGAGCCTCTCTTGACGGACAGTGATGCCAGCCTCATTCTGTCGAGTCTTGGTGTAGAAAGAGAGCAACTCCTGGGTCACTTGTTCCCACAGCTTGTCATCCACCTTGCGGCCCGACCGCATCGCGCGGTAGAGGCGGACGCGGATGTCTTCCTCTTCGGTTTTGCGTTGGCGAATTGAATAGCACTCGGCTAAGCGTCTGACAAGATCTACGCATTCCTCGACATGCTCGCGGACGAGGGTAATGTCGTAAACATTGGTCGAAAATAGAGATGGCCAGATACCCCGCAGTGCCCTTTCGAGCAGGTGACTTGCATCTTGCCAGCGGCGCTGAGATATATAGTGGGTGACGAGGCTATTGACTGATGCAAATGTTGTGGAGCTCATAGTGGTGATAGACCCAGCGTAGTCGAAGATCGCCTTCTCCAAAGTCTTTTCGGACGTGACTGTCTTGAAGGAGCTGGCCGACTGTAAGGCCTCTTGAAAGGTGAGCTGGACGCTCTGCTCGACCTCTTCATAGGTCGAGGTCTGGGTATGGTTGATGGCTTGAAAGTGATGCATGCAGAGCTTCAGGACTTCCAATGATATCGACGACAGCTTCATCGACTTGGCCATCTTGGCAACCTCGACTAGGAACGAAACAGAGGCCTCGGAAAGCCTAATAGTGGACTCGCGCCGATATTCCTCCCAAACGCTGTCGAGAAGTGCTGATGACTCTAAAGTCCTCTTCTGTGCCTGTAAGAACTGCGAATAGCTACGCCATATCCGAGTGGGAACAAATGAAATCGGTCAGAGATCTAAGGAGGAGAGAGGGAAAGCAAAGGAAGATATCGTGGGCTGGTATGAACTAAATAGCTCCTTGTGCGCACTGCGACTTTGTAGCGCAGTGTGTTCCTATAAACCAAAGCTCGTTGCATATTGCTCCCACTTCCCGCGCTGTAGTGCTTCTCCACTGCGGCTACGGACTTAATTATTTGTGACCAAACATCCTGCCCCACACAGCTCCAGTTACTCACTCCCTCTTAGTCTTAGCAATCCAGCGTGAAACGTCGCAGCCCCGCTTTCATTGAGCCACGTGCACCTTCCATTTTCGTCATGCTGTCGCCAGTTAACTAACGTAGCTAATGAGTAGTCCGTGCCTTGACTTACATATAGTAGTAGTATAAACTCGAGAGGGTCCATGTCTTTTTCCTTGATAAACGTCACGTATCTCAATAATCATGTTGGGTTCACTCTCGTTCTCTACGCTTCCTAGCGAGCTCCGCATCAAAGTCTGGAAGGAGGCTTTGGAGAATGAGTCAGACACGCGCCTGGTCGTCACTTACTTCCCTGAGGTGCTCGATGCGGGGACGCACATTTTGCCCCACGCTGGGCTCCTCTCACCTCTCCTGGCGGTCTCACTCGAGAGTCGGCACTGCGCCCTGGCCTTCTACTCCCTCCGGCTACCCGTGTACCCGCTGTTCATGACTCTGGAGCGGTACCTCGCCACGCCTAAGCAGGACAACAGTAGCGGCAGAGTCGGTCTCCATTATCCCAACCGCCAGGCCACAGCGTCTAGCATCGTATCGCGACGTGTCGGGGTGGCCATTATGGCGTTCCAGGGAGCCTGCCGGCGTCCCGCAGATCTGCCGATGGCCCTGGGCGCGCTCTACCTGAACCCGGGGCGTGACGTGTTTGTGTATCCGTACCGTAGCGACGGGATGGTTTACGGGACACAATACTACAAGAGGCTCTACGGCGAAGGCGACAGGAGCGACAAAGACGACGAAGACAAGGGTGGCCAAGAAATTGTTGAGGACAGGTGGCTCACGCCTGCCTTTTCCGAGCCGCAGTTCGCCGTGCAGGTGGCGTCCCGGGTCACGCGCGTCCTTCTGGTAGGAGGTTACGGTCCGCTGTACAATGAGCCCTGGATGGGGAGCTGCTGCTATGAGCCGCATGAGCTTATGAAGTTCCCCAACTGCCTCGAGGCCAGACATATCCAGGTTGAAGACCCAACCGACACGTGCGGGCAGATCCTACACACAGGCCTCTACAAGTGCCCTGATTTGCCGAGGGATAAGCGCCTCGGTGCATGGGTGGCCGCCAATGACTTCCGACAAAACAAAACGGGGCTATCTCCATGAGCATAATAAGGGAGCCGATCATATCGATTGGAGGGAGGGGCATGAGAAAGTGTGCACGTAATGAACCACGTACGGTGAGGGTCTCCTGACCTGATGTGTCTCAATACACAGTGTGCGAGCGACATCGTTACCAGCCTAAAATAGTCTAAACCTCATTGTGCCCGAAGGAGCGCAGAGATTTTCTGGTCTATGTGGTGGTTTTGAAGAGTGATGATGATAAACCAGGTGCGCAATGAGACAACCAACACTCCGATGTGTTGGCAAATGTTTAAAGACAACACTCGATCTGGTTCATTCACGTCATGTTGCAGACTCCGTCCCGTTTACTGTTATACTTATATGCGGAGTGACGGTGGCGATCAGTCCCAGCTTAAAATTTGACGAAGCTATTAGCACTAGGATTGACATAAGAGAAGTAGTAGTTGCCGCGCAACTTTACTGTAGTTTACGGTAGTAACACAACTACATCAGCCTATGTGTATGTGAGGGCAGGGTGGCGGCCAAATATGGAATGTGTCAGTGAAAAGGTTCGTTACTGTATATACGTATCTGTGGGCAATACTTGATGTTTCATGTGATACATCAGAAGCTCATCTGAGTTCAGAGCATTTCTGGTAATGGCTGGGACGCTTTTTCAGGGTTGCCCCTAGTGAGCCATATAGGCTTTTCTCCCTGAGCCGCTTCCTGTCAGATCCGTAGAGCTTCCTACTGTGCCCTGGAGATGTCATGAAGGCTCTACAAATAGCAGTCACGTATCCCTACGGTGGACCCATGCAGCCGCCAAAATCGCTCGAGCTCGTTCGCAGTGCAATATCTACCTGTGTTCATCTGGGGTCGAAACGACTGCAGTCGGTCCTGAGCAGACCGAAGAGTCGTATTGACGCACACCATAATTGTCGTCCACCAGAATGGACGTTCGTCAGAATGGACATTCACCAGAATGGACGCCCCAGAACTGGCCACGAGGATGCGAGACCTTGATGCTTCGCCCCTCCTTCAAGGTCTTGAACATCCTCGCGCGCTCTTTCCGGTCCTTGGTCACAATTGGTCACAATGTCGCCCATGCAATTCTGCAGGCATCTAGAATGTCTCAGGAACGGGGCAGTCAGTGGCGCGCCGGAACCATCCAGCGTCTAAATCGGCGACCGTGAACCAGCACCGAAAGGGCTCTTCACGCGCGGGGGCGGAAGCGGTGCTGGAGTCGTTCAGGTGTGGGAAGCAGTGCTAATCCAGAACTAGATCCTAGCCCCGGTCGACCTCGTTCTGTTGATCTGGTTCTCGAATGAGAACCATAGGATGGAATGCTTCTGAGTCAGAATCCACGCTAGAACACATTGGTACGTCCCACACGTAGAGTCCGGACTGACGGAGCTGCAGATGAGCCGCTTGCTGACGAGTAGGCCAAAGATCCGATACTGCTGACCGCTTTCGGTGCAGACTCACTTCGGCCCTCCGCCACGTCTGCTGAGTCGGATGCTGCCAACTCGGCTCTCCCACACATGGCAATGCTTGACAAGTCGTGCTGCGTCCGGAATTTCGCCTCTGATATAAGTGCAAGTCATGAGTCAGCACTTCCCAACTGGCAAGCCCATTTCCGCCTGACAGCCCAGCCTACCAATCGTGCTGGCTGGCATCCATGTTTGCTGCTTCATTACACACCGCACGAATTTGGCCACATAAATATCTGTTGTGGGGTCAAGACTCTCTCAGTGAGTATTCATTCTATTATACCCTTCGCCCGCCTTGCTCTCCTCCACCTGTAACTTCCTCTATTCACCTGTCGCTTCCACTGAGCAGGCTGTTCTAAAGTTCGCCTGCCTCCACCAAAACGACCCCGCGTTACGCGCCGTGGCCGATCCACGCCGGCATGCTCCCTTCGCCACGATACGGTGCGCAGCATCCGCGCCAGCAACGGGGCCGACCATCAGCAGGCCACGCCGCCACTGCACCCGCGCCTGCACCCGCTCCTGCGTCTGCGCCCAAGACCGTCGCTCCTTCTGCCACGCAGCCCCAGCCTCAGAACCAACCACTGTCCTTTCCAGACGTCCCCAACTTCTTCGACCAATAAGACCTCGACTCGGGCCCTTTCAGCTCTTCGCCACTGTAGGTTCCTCCACACCCAGTCCGCGCGCTGTACTGAGAACGAAGAACGTCGGGCGACACCCAAGAACTGCTAGACAAGGTGGATGAGCTGCTGGACAAGGTCAACGCCGTCCAGTCTGAGCTGGCCCACCACAACGAAAAGTAAGTCTATCCCCGCCCTCGTATGGCAGAGGTTTCCTACTCACGCACGTCTCGCGAGATTCACGACTTTGTAGGTATACATCTAACCACAGGCGCCCCGACAGCACACAGAAGGTCGAACAGCTGTAAGTCGCCGTGTATTCAGTCTGACTCAGGTTGTCAACTGACATCGAGTACAGGTTCCTGCAGCAAACCCAAAGGTTCACGGGCTGGTTATCGCAGGTGAAAGCCCTGTTTGAGCGATTCGTCCCCGTGGCCGACGCCGATCCCTTGGGCGACAGCTTTTTCGATCAGGTATAAGGCTTGAGACAAGGAGTATCGGAGTGAATTAAAGCATTCGCAGACACGACAACCTCTTGGCGCGGAATCGCGTTGTCTCACTGGCCCCGTAGATGCCGACCACCGGTGCTCCATTCATCTGCCTCTGCCAATGCACCGTAGTAGCAGGGGATGCAGGTTCTTCGTCAATCGATCAGGCCTTGATCTCAATTCCGATTGCAGAGCAGACCAACGTCTTCACACTCACAATTCAAGACTGTGTCGTCTCAGGACGAATCTGGATTTCTTTAGGCCAACTTCCCTCTCGTGTTACGGCTTCGGACAGCGGCTCACCTTATCTCGTTCCGCCTTCCGTCTTAGATAGCACCAATACTTCAAACACGGTGGACTGGGGATTTGTCGAGCTTACGCACACTGATAAAGATGGGCTGTATGCCAACTTATCCTTCGTGGACTTTGTCGGGTTGATCCTTAGTCTCACTCTGACCCTCGAGCAAGGAGATGTCCAGAAGGTTGTTGGTCTCGCAAGTGACGGTGTCTATAGTGTCTGCGAGCAGCTGCGACAACAGAGTCGATTGGATGGGCTACCATGGGACCAACTGTGCGTCACAGCACCTAGCGGTCGACCATTGCGTGTTGCTTCGCCGAACCTCTATGAGAGCGCACATCCGGGAGCCACGCAGGGGTACTACGCGCCCTATGTCAATCAAGTATGGTCAAGGTATACGTCTCGTGCTCTTGTGATAGATACACAGTCAGACATGGGTTCCGTTACTTGCCGCGTGGGCCAAGACGGGCTTCTTTCTTGCGACGGGGACAATCGGAGATACGCACGCCCAAGCGTGCCAGATATATGGAGTTGTAGTACTGGGCCTTTTGCGATCCTCGCCGACGATAATGCCGTACACCGCTCAGTTGTGCCTAGATTATGTGCTGCGTTCACAAGATCCACCCTGTTCATCGAAGGTGGCGAAACCCAGCCTGCATTTAATCGTAAAAGATATTATCCCGGCAAAATAACCAATCACTACAGCCGAGCCGTACACCAATGTCAACTAGACGGGAAAGGGTATTCGTTTCCTTATGATGATGTGAGTCCAGCCCCGGACAATGTAGCCGGTGTGGTGGCGGGGAAAGATCCTCGTCTGCTGCAAATCTTCGTGGGAGGTCAGGGGGTGGCTTGATGGTTATGGGAAAAGCCTTAAGATGAGTTTAGATAGTGATATGAGCATCGTACCGAGACCATTGATAGGCTATATAGAGATTGTACAAAGAAGTGCGATAGTGTCTTTTCCAATGAGAATACTACGTATTCCTCTTTCACCGTGATACTAACTGGGCGAGTTACATGCATCAATTGGTCTCTCCTCCTGCTCTTTCACACAAAGGTCCCTTTCCATGCCTAGGGGATAGTGTAGAAGAATCTCCTGGGCCCTGAGAAGGTTGTTTGTCTCGTCGAGAGTTCTAGCCTTTTCGGCAAGGGCGTCTTTGTGTTGGTCAAGCTCTATCTCAGTGATCTCCCGACGCAATTTATGTTCCTCTAATTGTTCCTCTCGTTGAGAAAGGCGCAGTCCCATATCGTCTTTCTCAACCTCCAATCGACTACACAGCTGTCGAAGTCCCTTGATCTCGGCCGCTTGTGCTTGTAGCTGCTTGCAAGTAGAGCACAATAAGGGGGATGTAACTTTAGTCCTGTGTTCATTAACCTTAGATAGAATGCATTGACAAGGGATTGGGGATTCTAACATTGTGAACCGACCGGCAGGTGCTTTGCATCTATCCAACATAGCAGTTAAACTAAGCGCCAGGATAGACTGATAGACATATATGACTACCTAATATAGCTACGACTGAGATAACAATGAAGCAGGTTGTCTGGGGACGGGGATGCGATATTGAACTACTGTGTTATTCAGATCCAGAGGAGGCTCTACCACACGGCAACGTTACTTTAACAGTGGTACAGTATAGTATTGGCTCGCATGGATATTCTGCTTTCTAATCAAAGACCAATTCAGCTACAATGCTGTACTGCTGCGCATCTTGCGCTATGCAGTACTGCTTGGATGTGAAGCGGAGGATATAAAACCATGGTCAAGTTATGTCCCCAGGTGCCGAGGCAGAATCGACGGGAAAAGGATGTTATAATTTAAATACAGCTACATCATGGAGATAGAATAGAGGCTGAGCTACTGGCGCAGTATGCCTTTGTAGTCAACACGCCCGACTCCGTCTATTGCGAGGCCAGAGACCAGATCAATACTATGGACGAGGCTGGTCCTGTACTTTTCATACTCTACTCCAGGCTACTACATGCCGGTAGAGAATGAACCACAATGTATGAAAGGGTCAATCCCGTTACACGTCAGTGTATGGGCTCCACGCATCGGTTGACGCTCGATACCTGGATATCTGTCTATGGTATTGGGATTGGAAGGGGTGTTCCGCGACTATGCGATTTGAAATTGAAACCTCGATAGTGAGTTGTTATGATATGGACGATTTATTTTACCTGATTCCCAAAAGAGTTCTAGAGATTGCAGTACGCGAACCCTTCATTAACCCACAGCTCTCGCCATATGGACGGATGCTCGTCAAGCAAGCCTCTATGTTGATCTATGGTGACTTGATTAATTGCTTTTACCCGTTGGGCGTGTAGAGCTCATATCTTTGGTCTGGTGTCAAAAACATGAACCTCAAAGTATCAACGGCTGAAACAGTAGACTGGTTCTACGGCCGGTTCGCCGAGGTTACAAGAAAGTAGATACATGTATTTAGGTGTCAAACAAAACCGCAGTCTATCGATAAACGAATCTCTAGTCCTCTTTTTCGCTATGCTTGAGGGCTTCTTCACCTTCCCACCACAGCATGTTGAGACTTGACTGTTCACTGCCAGTTCAAATACAAGCTCGGCTCCTCCTTCGGCTCATTCTGCTGCGTTTGCCTCCGGCATGCTTGGTTTACAATAGGCACATGGAGTGTCCTTTCGAAGCTTTCTAGTAGTAATAATTCAAGTGATTATACCTTCATATTGGAAGAAGCATGAATTTGTCAGAATCGTCATTTTCATATGGATAGAGCACCACTCACCAGTAGCATGTAGAGTCTAAGTATAGGAAGAAGACGCCAATTTTTGACACACGTTATTCCCATAGCACCGGCTACGACCATCAACGAAAGAAGAAATGCCCACATGAAGACGCAGCCCTTCGTCCGGTGTTTTTTCTGAGAATACACTATCCATTCACACGCTACCCATGACCGAAATGCGGCTGCAGACACGAGTATGACGGTGCTTCCGTGGTAGGTATGGATAGCTGTGATGATGATGCCCCCCAAAAAGGAACCCAGGGCTATCGGCAAATCCACAGCGAGCCGGAGCAATGCAAGCATTCAACGCCATGTCCTTTACTGGCTCAGAGGTGGGCCTCGTGTACTATAATCCTTTCAGCCCAAATAGCCATGACTACCCAGCCAACATGCTCGAGCTGGGATACGTCCAGTCAGGCATCTACAGCGACGAAGACTACAGCCTATCTTCGCTAATGATGTCTATGATTCCAGCATCCCAGACATGTTTTTCTGCTTTGCCGTCGAGTAGTGTAGATTCTTATCCTCCTTCGGACTACGCTCACCCAAAACCGTCTCCCATTCTGCATGCCTGACTTCTTATTGCCATGCAAATCATGAAACCATGATGTTGTCTAAAGGCCGAGAGCGGCCCTCCTTCACTGAAGTTCTATGAACTCAAGATCTTGCGTCCCCATACGGACTAGTTTGCCCACCAACGGGCTCATGCAAACAAGGAGCTCAGTGATGGTATACGTGCCTGAGAGAATCTAATCCGTCAGTGTGTAGACTCGTCCAGGGGATCGCTGGAAAAAAGTACATGGAGCTGGGCCCATCTTGAACTTGACTGGTACCCCAATACGCAAACCCCAAACGCGGCCACGCGGATAAGGAGATGCCACATGATCGGATGTCGAGTTGGTTCCTGAATGGTGCCACGAAGAAGCCCGGCCCATTCCCGGACCAACCAGAATCGGTAGAGGAGTGCCCCTGAAGTCGACAGCACGCGGCCCTCGAGCGGATACCAGCTTCCCAAGATGGCCCCTACGATATGGCACAGTGAGGTGGCTAAGAACAGGGACAGCAGGATCTTGGGGAAGAAGGCAGGTACCCCCGTGGCAGAAGATTTGATGGCGTATAGCACCTGGCAGTGGTCAGTCATGGCTCATGTACTCCTGCCTGGGTATTACCTCTTGTGACATTGTGCAAATAACAATGGATATCAGCAGATAGATCCCCCAGAGCCGACCGTACACCATGTAGAGGACAAGAAAGAGTGTCGTAACACCCATCGATAAGGCACATTGGACCATGATCACTACGACCAAGAATTTTCCGCGCCTTGAAACCTGGGACCGCCTGACTGTGGGATACTGCCCGAGTACGATGAACGACACGAGCCTGTATAAGCTCACGGTGATGAAAAACGAGAAAATGGTCGCAGTTATGGCGATCTGCTCGTTGCTGTCCATGTTGCTCGAAGAGGGCTCGATCAGCGCGGCGATGCGGGCTTCTCCCAGGGGGACTGAGTGCCGTTGGCCTAGCAGGACATTGGAAATAAGAGAGCTTCTAAGGCAGAACATCCAAAGCTGCTTTGGCGTCAGCTGATTTATGCTAGTCCGAAGGACATGAAACAATGATGTCTTCTGGGTCCAGCACAACACGCCACATTAAGCTACGTCACGGCCATGGTACACATACGATATACCAGAGCCATCCTTCGCACTCCAAGCATACTCATCGTTAGCAAAGACATAGCCTCGGCGCGGGCAAAGACAACTAAGACCGCAGTGGTTCATCTCGCTCTGACTCGCACAAATTCAATGCTGTGGACTAGCGAGTGATGCCATGCCACCCCCATCGTAGTTAAGCCAAGTACGAAGAAGCGAGATTGTATATAACGCCAAGTTCCAACCCCAGAGATTCCGACAAATTCGCGAGAATATATAAACCAGTGCTTCCCTCCTAGACAAAGCTTGATTCTTTTTTTTTTTTTCGTTCTTTCTACTTTCTACCCACATGTACAATCAATTGAACACCAACAGCTTCCCACCTCACAACGCTCCTGCTGCAGTATCAAAGGACTGCTCTACTTTCATTTCAGCGCAGAAACCAATCATCCGGAATGTCACGCCACAGTGAGTTACTTGCCTGATCATAGTTGTATAGTGGTTGACTTTTTACAAGGCATCTCCGACGTCCTAACAAAGTTCGAAGCACTACTTTGTCAGTTTGAGGACGACGACATACATCACGAGGACGCGGCTATGGAGTTCAGCCGTTTGTACCTAAGGGCACAGGAGTATTACAGCTCTCTCGATTATCCATACCAGCTGAAGTTGATGGGTATGTTCGTGAGGAGTTCTTGCTTTGTCAGGTTCTAGTTACACCACTACGGACAAGCCAAAATCGCTAGTCACCGGAACCAGGGGTTATCTGCCCGGACATGGATCTCGACACTAGAAATATACTCTGATAGCTGAAGGCGTCATCACGAGTGGTGGCCCTACTGAATACATCGCTACGCTTCTTGACCGGGAGCGATCACTTCATAGTGCGGAAATTGTCATAAGCAGCGATTGTAAGTAGCAGATACATGTTCCTGATCCCGCCTACATTGTCAATGAGCAAGTGAGAAAGGAGAGACGTCAAATAGATGGGGCTTTTGCAGATCGGTTGCTCCACAATCGGGGGGTTCTCCGCCAAGCCGGGTTCGGGTTTCCGGCCATATGTCTATATTTGACACGGCCAATAATTTGGACTCCACGTATTATAACCAGAGCAAGACGAACGAGACGCAAGAAGATACTCCGGGCACTGCAAAGATACGAGAAGACACGGAGCCCAGATGATTTGTCCACACCTGGGCGCACCAAACCACCATGCCTCTCGTTCGCGGCCAATGGTTTCTGGACCCTTCTTCCTGAGGGAAAGTCGGGTAGTAGATACCGAGGACGGGCCGAGCCGTCCTCGGAGTCGCCCACCGTTGATATGGAGGCCGCTGGTGAATCACGACCCACAAGGGGATATCGTGTTGTAGTGTTCGAGTGGCTTCTCCAGGATGCGAAGGCTAGTCGTCGATGGCTGATGATAGGTCACTGAGGTTTGTAAAGTGGCATGGTCTTGCTGTTCTATGCAAATAGATGAAGTACCTGCTATCCAATGTATTCCTACAGGAAACTGTTTAAGTCTAAGCACCCGCTCAAAAGCCGTTCTTCTTTGCCGTGTGAGTAAACTATTATCGCCATCAAAGATTGGTTGGATGATAGTCGCAACTCGACTGGTGTGCTATATTGCCGTCTTTCCTGATCTCTTTGTAATCGGCAAAGCACCGCCAGCAAAACTCGGTCTTGCATTTGTGACACGTCATATGATCGCACCCGCCCGTCTTCTCAATACGCCAACCGCATCCTCGCCCAGGACACGGCCTGCTCGTCTGTTTGACTTTCTCCACACTGGCCGCCTCCTCCATCGCTCTTCGGCTCGAGCGTGCACTACTATCATATTCCGCACATGTCATACCATCGTGCCACAAGACGTTGTGCTTAAGGCAGGACCGAGTTCCACATTGGACGCACCGGAATATTGGGCCGGAACCAGCATGCAGCTGTCCAGAGCGGCATCCGGGCGCGACGCACCAATGGAACTCGGGATCCTTGGAAAGAGCAGAACGGAGAACCTGGCCTTCATATCTCTCGTATACCCGGGGGGCCGCAAATGCCTTGATGTCGCTTTCACCCAATCCCTCGTTACATTCTGGGCACGTAAGCCTGTCGTGGCCACTGCTCTCCAGCCGTGATGCTATCCAAGAAGCGATACACGCACGGCAAGTCTGGTTCAAGTGGCGGCACTTGCCAGTGATGGTGGATGGGATGGAGGCTCTTGGGACGTCATTGGCGCAAATCGCACAACTCGATTGACCCTGAACCGGTTATATGTGCCGCCATGCCGACGACCATCCTGGATTGTACAAGCCGACCACTTAATAAGGGGGCACCAGGGCATGGGTCGTACCTGCTTCTTCGTTGGCAGTGGATGCAACCTTGGATCTATTCAATCCCAACAGGCAGAACTGGAAATCCAAGTAATGGTCAACGACGCGTCGGTGTTACACCTGCCTGGATGAGGTGCATCTCCAAGCCGGGGCTGATGAGCTGAGTTATTCAGAGGAGGTAGAGGACGGTGGGCTGCGACTTGTTGGCTTAGTGGCCCCGAATTCCGTAGAACATAATGACTTCGGATATGTGCTGAGACCCACGAGGCGAAACATCCTCTTGGCAAGTGGTCCCCTTACGAGCGTTGTACTGAACGACAGGGGATGTAATTGCTACAGTTCCAAGGTGTACGCTCTATGATCCCAAAACCATGCCTCCGATCTCCGCAGCTGGCATAGCTCGCCTGCAGACGGCTGCAATGTTTCTCTGGTTGCTTTTCATACATCGTTCGCTTTTCACTTTCAACACCAGACTCTTTCGCATGACACCACTTCAGCATTCTGCTAAGTAACTCGAAAGCAATGGCCAGGCTTCGACTAGGGCCAATACTGTTCTGCAATCTTCAGATTTGCAGAAGGCTGTTGCTTCGTTCGACGTCGATGTGTGCTACTACGTTAACGACCATGTTGTCTGTCTTGAGCCGGACTTGCTAGTTTACGACTGGTAGCCTAGCTTGGCGCGTTGGCCTCCAGAGCAGAGGTAAGGTTGGCTCTCTACGTCCAGGCGGCTGACGGCATGTTGCTATGGGCCTGCCTCGCGTATCCTCGCTGGGGTATTTACGACCGGATACGCCTTCTCCGAACTGAGACCCTGCGAAGCTGAGTCGCTCAGCGAGGGCTAGACGCAAGATGAGACAGCTCATTGGCTTGGTAACACCAATTTAACTGGGAAATCGTGCCACTTGGGATCTTGCGGGCATAAGCCTGACAGAGCGCTGTATTGCAGCCCAGTAGACTTCGCCTTCGCGCGATTAGCCTGTCTTGCAAACAGCTTGGCTATTGGATGCCAGCGTTTCCGGAGATGGGGACTGCGCTTGAAGAGCCCAAGAAGGAGCATCAGGGAAGTTAGTGATGGACGGGGAAGTAAGGGGTCAAACAGGCAAAATGCGCCAACCGTCGGCGAACCCGAGATGGGAAGGTCACAAGACGAAGGCAACGGCGATCTTAAAGGGGGGCGCTGCGAGGGGAGTTATGGTCCGAAATGGGATGGGTGTTTACTTGGGTTCAAGGTTCTGCTGGTCACGCTCGCCCACTCCCGGATGAAGAATTGCATGCCCTGCCAATCCGGGATCCTGTGGGCGGTTTCGGCTATGGCTCACATGCCCTGTCGGACGGTAATGGGTTTGAGAAAATCTGTGCTGCCGCTAGTATGCACTGTGACCAACGCATGGTTGGATTTTGCGGGCATGAGATGGTGCAAAGACGAGATGGCGACATTCTGTCTCCTCAAGCAGACGGAGCTGTCCTGCTTCCGAGTTTCGAGGGGACACGAAGAGAGCCTGCCGAGATCAGCGTGGCCTTGGGACATGATTGCATGTGCACTGACCTTGTAGCCCGTATTGATGGCCACCACCATGAAGACTTGTGGATAGTGAGCGCTGCAATCAGACTAAGGGACTTCGTCGATTGGCTTACAAGATAGCATGCGTCGTTGGGGCCCACGTAGCAGATCGCAGGAAAGCCGCCAGCAGGCTCTCCAAACTTGTTAATGACCTTGTGGCTGCATCGATTGATAGCGTTGGCGAATCTTTCAAAGATGGAAATGGTCCATGTCAAGCCGGTGCTGGGTGTCTTTGGCATCTGGAAGCACTCTCGTAATGGATCTGTACTGGCAATCTCATCGATTACATATGGTATGAGCCGGCATCCATACGCTGTCCTACTCCGGGCTAGGCCGACCTCCGAAAGGCACGCCATTCTCTGAAGTGTGAAAGATGGCAAGGATACCGTACATAGGTTTACATGCTAGCTGTCAGTTCACACAGAAGATACGATCGGAAGAACGAGATCGCATTGTCTAATGCCGCACCTTCTGCTTGGATGAACAAACCCGACTCACAGACAAATGATCTTGAAGAATCACGTACCAGGTCGGAAGGTTTCATATGCGACCCTTGTTCTGGAGCTGGTAGGGCATCTGCAAAGAACTGGCGGGATTATGGCCAGCTGCGACATAGCTGGTCTAGCATATGTAGTGGGGGAGTTCTCGCTGGGTTCAGCCTTAAAAGCTGACCCGCATGGAGACTTGGCCAAGTGACCTAGACCACGCCTTATTCTGGGAGCAGGGACGAATGAGGGGTCGGAAACAAATGTCCGTAAAGCGACCTCTTGAAGCGGCTTGCTTTTCACGGAGCAGTCAACACAGCAAAAGTCCATTGTAGTCTCCCATGGATAGCAAGTTCAATTCTAAACTAACCAAATGCGGTTTCGCTCTTCATATTGCTTGCTACAAGTACAGTACATGATGATCATACGCCACGAAGAGGTGCACCGGATCGTGCAGCAGATACGCCGCCGTACCCACGTAAAGGCCCTGCCCCGACAGTACTGCCACATTGCGTGGTATAAAGTCGAACCCCACCATACAAAACTCTGTAGGCGCCCAGCCATACCAAGGGATTGAATTAATGTAGAACCCACGATCACAATGGACCTGGATAAACCCGACCATTGAGGCGTAGCGCATCTCTGGTCGGACAAGTTGCTGATCGAGATATCCACCATACAGGCACACAGGCAGTTCTGGACGCGGAGGGAGCTGATAAAGTAGGTTATGGTCTAGGAGATGTAAGCTACAGTACCACCTCGTTCTGTGGGCGACGCACCTTGAAGCTCGTATTGCCATTCCGCGTCCACCTCTTCCATACTTGGCGGAGGGGCCATGTTCATGTTCGTGCGTGGTAGGTATGGATAATGGCTGGTGATGGGTTTTCTGGAGCACTCGGTCTGTCGACCGTGAGTTAAAAAAAATCAGACCTGGCAAGGGCGTGAAGTTGGCTTTTATGCTTGGCTGCTCGCACGCAGTAATCTCGTCAAGCATCGGCTAACCCTTGCAAACTTGCCAGTCATCCCTTCCCCGAAAGGCAGGCAAGGAGTGGGAAACAAAATAGCGGCGGTGGCATTGGGGGCGTTGTTTGCTTGCCCTGGTGCGACGCCTCCAAAAGCCATAGTGGCTTCAACCAATGCTTCAGGTAGCAATCCCAGCCAAGTGTCACAAGATGTAGCTGGCCGCCTCTTTTGCTGTGAAGCGAAGGCCAGAGAATGCAAATTCAGGCAACGGTACGGCACAGTATGACGAATCCAGGATGTGAATGGCCAAAATGAAGCATACATTCGCAGCTGCGTATCACAAAGGACCGACCCAACGGCACCAACCTCTGCAGGGAATTTCTTGTATCATATGTCAACTACCAAACCACTGTATTCCCATTGTGTTCAGCAGCCAGAATGCACAAACTGGTCATGATACGATTTCCATGCGGGCCTCTCATACAGCTTCGCCGCGCTTTTTCCGCCTATGCATACACATGCAAGCAACTGTGTGCGTAGTACCACTCGGTCTGAGATAAAGCCATGCATGTGTAGCTGGTGCTTTCAATGAAGTAAAGAGGCGTGCGCCCATTGGGGGAAGAGGCTGTGGTTGTCTGGACTGTGGTCGGCCTGTATAAGTAGCGAGGCAGCAAGCGCTGGGCTATTTCATCCAGGAGAACAGAACCAAGGGGCGCGGCCCAGCTCTCCCGGAAGCGGTCGAACATCGCGATCGTCTCCCGGGTTGATTCGCCAATGAAAGACGTTGAGAATCGGCGCTAGTGCGATACTCCGCCCTCGGAATGTAGCGTGGGGTGCATCGACACACTCGCCCTGCCAGATCCGAGAGGGGGCTGTGTGGGGCATGCACGACCGGGGAATCGGTGGGCTCACGGCAAGTACCCGGGTCGCGTCCCGAGGCACGTAAGGATTCCAATGACAGAAAGGAACAGCCCCAGACGGGGGTATTATGGGCTAAGAACTACAGAGAGGGGACAGCGGAGGATCATATTACACGCAACCGCAAAAAGACGGGGGAACAACATTTCCTTGTTTTCCAAGTCGTCCAGGGCGTGTAGGAAAACGTCATCCACCTTCTCTTCATTTTTAAAGGGCACCTGCACAGAATGACAATCGGAATCCATTCTACTGGCTCACTCTCGATACGCGCCTGGCTCGACTCTTCCAGAGCGTGCCAGCCTTTCCAATGGCTATATGATGAACACAGCTTGACAGGCTTGGATTTTGCAGTATTTGCACTCGAGAATCGACAAAGAGGTTCTGCGTGGCATATATTGCAGACGCAGCGCATTTTTCCGAATGCTTCAAATGATGGAAGATAGCAATAGAGGTGCAAGAGACCTGTAGAAAAGCACTATGGTGGTTAGAAGCTACATGGCCCTATGCATTATTTTCCCATCCCGGCTGATGCAACCAAGCTGGTTTGTTCCAGCTTCTCTACTCTGTATAAGACCTGTTGTTCCTGAGAAGCTGAGCGACTTAACGTGTAATTTATTCCGGCACAAGACATGACTTACTCGGTTGGTCATTATCCACTGGGTTCTCTTAAACCGTGAGCTCGCGACTCACCACGCATATTTTGCGCATGGCCTGTCCGTATCCTGCCGTATATGCATCGAGGCGGATTCTGTACCGCCCAGGACAAGAGATAGTGAGATTGAGGAAGCAAGCACGGCCGGCATTGGGGAATGTGACAGATTCACATGTCCGCGACAACCTCGCCTGGGTGATCCATGAGCACGGCGTGAAGGAAGTCGTATTGTGCGTCGCTAACAGCCAATGGCTGCTTCATGGCCACCCCAGCTTGCAACACGGTGGGTGAGTGTACCTCGATCTTCATATTGGAACAAGGATGAGAAAGTTTCATCTATAATGGTTATTGATAATGCAACGTCGCTCTTAGCTGACTCAAATCCCGGCCCAACGAAGTCTGCTTTACCGATACCCCCTGTGATGGCGGCCAAATCAACCTGGGGATTGTTTCACCACTTGCTCCTCACGAAGGAAGCCGCTTGGCTCGAGAGGTCGAGGAGGAAGGCTTCCCCGATGGTGACGAGATCAGCGGGAGACTGGAGATCGTCGCACCGTTTCCCTTGTCGCTCGCTGGAGACCAATCAAAGAGGCTCTCCGACGGGATCAGCTCACGAAACGGCCCCTATAATGGTGGCCAACCTGAGCAAGGGCTAGGGCCTGCATTGAATCCTTTTCCTCAAAGATGCAACCGGTCAGACGCTGTGCCCGAGAATACCACATACCCTAGCTTTGCCCCCCACCCCCCCTGGACGAACAGTCGGATCAACGTGCCTGAGCTATCGCAAAGTTCCCTAAATAGGACCCATGAAAATACATTACGTTGACACTAGTGAGAATAGAGCACACAGTCAAGGGTATGAGTACACGGGTTTTGTCTTAGGGCAGCTTCCTGTAAGTGTTTGGTCTTCGATCTTGGACACACAGTCGATATCCAACTCCTCTTTGAGGTTGCCCTGGAACCAAGCATCGGTACTAAAAGGGTTTATTAAACGGTACATTGAAGCAGACGGGCTCATTAATTTCCGAATTTCGGTGAGCTACCTCGTTTCATAACTGAGTGAAAGCATTTGTTGAAAGATAAACCACAGCCAGGCGAGCCCGTAAGCAAAACTTTCGTCATGGAGTTCCACCTGCCTTATCTTATTTGGCGAAGCCTTGATACTGGAAGCAACTGTGAATATCCACGAAGAACATTGGATGGCAGGCCTCTCAGCAAGACTCAGGACATGTCTTTCTTAGCACGTTCGACGGGACCCGACATCGACAATGGACAGCATACACCAGCCGGTTACCTATACGAAGCACAGTTATCCTGTGTGGTGACTGGCTACAATGGTTCTTATTGGACAGCGATTTCTTTCTCCGATACGTATTTCTACCCAGGCGCAAACGACAATGATGCTTCGCTTTGCGGTGACAATGAAGACATGCTACCATACTACGACGGAGATGAAGACGATGAGGCTACAGATCCCTTGACTGTTGGCAACTTTTCTGTTCAACAGGGCGGGCTGGATCCGAGACATTATTTCCTGGTGACAATAAATAATCGACTAGAGAAAGTCCGAGGAGAATGGGACTTCATTTTGCTACCGGATTCTTCTACCGAATGGCTCCGCTGAGACAAAGTACGAAGATTAAGGAGTTACCATAAGACAGCGGATATGTGTGATAACTTCCCAAGGAAGCAAGACATACTGGTACTGCAATAACAAGGCACATACCGAGGCCACTGCCTAGCGTAAATTCCAACGGCTAAGATGAAATTATGAGGTGTATCTCGTGTCACGTGGCTCACCGTGGCTCACAGGAGAAGGGTTGATATGTAAGAGACGCCTGAGTTCAATAGTCCATGCAAACTAGGATTCCTAAGCAAGCCGTCTTTGTCGTAGTTCGGCCATAACCTGCTGGTATGAACGAATGTTATACCCCATCCCTGGCCGCGCCATTAAATCACTCACACCTGTCAAAATAATCGCCGTGCGGATGATCTCCGCTGGATATAACGCGGCAACTTCTACAGCTAGCGATTCCAGGATTTCAAGGCCAATAGCCTTGTTTTCACTAAATTATTATGAGCGGATGGACATACGATAAGACTTGCCTGCTTACATTATTCTTTCAGCCTCCTCTGAGTGGGCTAAGAGCAGGACAGGAGACATGCCTGCAAGAGCCGTCCAGCGTTTTGCTTTATATTTCCTTGTCGTCAAGATCCTTTGTACCGTTGCAGGGTCCAAGTCATCTTGCAGTGCACGGGAGTATAGCTCCCTTGCGATGCTTGTATTTGTGCGGTCATCCGCAATATGAATACGGCCGTGTTTCCGGTCACTGCGAATAATGGGCTTTAAGGAATTGAGCAGTTTAGGTAATAGTACATAGGCTAATCTTGAAGCCAATGTCTTTTGCTCTGTACCGATGATGTTGTCTAAAACATGGAATGCCGAGGTAATTGCGCCGTCCGTACAAACTGTGTAAGGTGGAAAGGTCGTATTGTGCCGCAAGTCAACCCAGCATTGAAATATCTCTTCGCAATGGCCAAAAAAGAATGCTTGCGCATCGCCCCTAATAAGAAAAGAAGCCAGCTGGGCGATGCAAGGCGAGTTAGTAAGGGGCTGCGCCCATGATGGTTTGGCAACCTGGTGCGATTGTGGGGGATCTTGTGACTCGGGGATTGCACTGCTCTCGGCCATGATAACGTCGCCGTCGAAATCCATGTATGCACTACTTTGTGGTACTGTTGTATAGTGCCTGGCTATGAACTACGAAGCTGTTACGGAAGATTTATAACTTACTATTCTACATGGTTTAGATTGAGGAATTAAAATATCGTTTAATTTGAAAGTTCCAAACGGCTTACTGATTTGCGTAAATTGGAAAATAACCAACAACTCTGTAACGCTAGGCCTAGTTTTTAGAGCAGCTTGTAGACTAACATGTTCACTTTTGTCTAGACTGCTGAACTATGGAAAATGTCCAAATATACTCTGACATAGGTCCACGCTGTCTCGATCAACGGTAGGAGATTAACAGTCGCACAGGGTCGCGAAAAGGTTGTATGTAGAGTAAGATGTTTGATCTACGTTAGTGAGCCCAAGCGAAATCTAGTACGGGACCATCCCTTCCTTTACAATGGCCACGCTAGGATCTGGTTATCGATTCTGCATCGTTTTCAAAAATGCCAATAAATATTATGAACTAGTTATATGTATTTATATGATTAAACAATTGTGTTAAAAGGTCTTAAGACCATCACTTCAATGTTAATGCTGACAAGACGTGATTAAACTTCTGGTAATCGTACAAAGAATGGCAGTTCACTGGAATTCGCATTCGGGTTCGAAGGAAGAATATTCCTGTAAAGACCTCTGCGGCCCAAGCAGCCAGCTAATTATCCATGAAGTTTTAAATGCACAAGGGGTGGGAAAAACAAAGCTCTAATTGGCTCTCTACTTGTCAGCATGGAAGGGTACATGGCGTCACCCTACGCCCTTGCAAAGTTGACGCAAAATGGACACTCTAAAAGAGTGGAGAGAACTCTGGTTTCGTTACAGTAGTAATTGCTAATAATGCAGCCAGTAGATTCAGAATTCGAGTCGCGGCAATACCAGATCTACTTGCAGTGGTGGTGTAACGAGTGCAACCCGGAAACAAGAAAGATCCATGCAAGGCGAACGCACGTAGGCGCCGATGCCATAGTAGGGTGCCAGCCAGCTGCAGCCGTATCGCCACCTGCGAGTATTCTCTATTCTCCTGTCGGCGACCTGCTAATTACGGCAATTCTTTCGCTCCCGGTGGGTCCCATCCGGCGCCGCTAGGCGCCCGGGCTCTCGGCATCCCTTTGTACCTGTAGCTCAGCACGATGTACTCTTAGTCTGCCGAGCCAGCCTGCTCTTTTCTTATCGACGTACTTTGCACCGTCGCAATCGCAATCACACTCGGGCGCGCAGCGAGATGCTGCTCCGTCTCGTCGTGAGATCATCAGCTGCATTTATTCGTGGCCTACGTAAAATGCTAGATACAAGATCAGATACTCCCTATTATCCAAGACCGCCGAGACGGACGCGACCCAGAACCCTACGATGGCATCGCACGTCTGTACCAAGGCCAGTAGTTGTCGCGGACCCAGTCCGCAAGAGCCGGCTTACCGTTGTGCCACCGTTCTCGCCAGACCGCGTCGTAGCAGCAAAAGACCACTCGCGACCTTGATAGATCAGAGCAGGAAGGAATGGGATCATGGTCGTGTCCTAGGCGATTTGTTCCCCGGGGAGATGCCATTGCGCCGCTTGCCATACGCTGAGCTGCAGCTGTGCTTCCGTGTAGCCCTCGCCTGGGGTCGCCTCCGCAGGGCGTCGTAGTCGATGTGATTGATGTATTCGGTGCGCGCCCTGAGTTCTTCGATCTGCAAGGGCTCGTCGTGCGCGGCTTGACAAAGAGACAAAAGTCCACCATCTTGCTTTGGTGGCGCGTACGAAGCAGCTTCGCCATGGTACAGGACATGCGGCGGACGTGGACGCCAGGGGCGTCAGACGTGGAAGGGATGCGTTATTGCAATCGTTCTCGGGCGAAACATCAGGTAAGTATGGCGCTAGCGGCTGTTCCATTATTTTCCGCTTTGCACATCTGGTTAAAAGTAACAAACCGAAATCCTAGAATCAAGACCAGCTGCTAGTTCCAGGCTTGGAATCAATCTTTAAAGATGGTACGATTCAGTGATGTGTTAATCTTTAAAAATAAGGCTGGCCGTATAAAGTCTTCCCCCGCCCAGGCTAGTGTACATGGCTTAGCAGGCTGCGGAATGAATGCACTCCGGCGGTGACGCGATGGCCGATGCTTCCCACCCATCGGCGTCGCAGATGGCCCGGCCACGTCCGGGACAGCGACATACCAAATCGGTTCGGATTTTCCGGCTTGTTTCATCTCTCGTTCGACCGGATGTGGAGGTACTTTTCGCTAAGAATCAGAAAATGATTATACGTTGCTGGGCCTTTTTATTACACAAGACAACTTTGCCGCGCACTATTACAGGTCCCAGCGTCGCAATTTTTGCGGCGTTCCGCGCTTTGGATAGAATCATTACAACAAAGGCGCCAACCCCTATCGTAAGATTAGCGTACATACTGCTAGCCCGATTGTTAGACTCTTTAAACGCGGTCATCAGAGCCGATCGACAAGACGGTCGCATCTATACAAAGAGTGGCTATGGAAATTCTAGCGTCGCTATGGACCTTTATATAAGGGCACAGCAAAACGGTGCTGGTTACAACGAAGTTCGTGAGCTACTCCATAGGCGTGCACGCAAAGCAAGACGTTGGCAAGCCCTGGCAGGCACCTCTCCTACCCTACTCCTTATACACTCTAATCAAGCAGAAAAGTTAATGTAAGCGGCGAATAAGTGAAGAGGTGCATGATTGTTACTAATTGGGTTCTAGTGGGAATAAGGCTATATTTAAGGGAACTCTCCAACTTGTAGCGAGGAAACTGATGCACTCGTACCCAGCACAATTGGTCCGCGCCGCGGCGCTTGTAGCAGGCAAAGGGGAAGCAATGGTTCGGTCAGGGATGGCGTTCGATGTCTTGGAGTTGCAACGAAGTATGATGCAACTGACGCTATCAGGAACGGGTTGAGGTGTTCAACAGTTATAGCAACAGGACTGCGGGCTCGAAGGGGTTGGTTTGTTTGTACGTCTTCAATTAGCATTAGTTACCTAGCTTTGGAATTAGTACATGTCCCTAACCTTTTCCTGCCCTGCGGATCCCTTTCCTGCCCTGCGGATTCCTTCCCTGCCCTGCGGAACCTTTTCCTGCCCCGTGTATCTTCTTCTCGACCCTATAGAATGTTTTCCTGTCCCTGTGGGTCTTTTTCGGCCCCCGGGATCTTCCTGCCTCAATGGATCTTCTTACTGCTTTTGGTACAACAGTCCGAACGAAGTCAACTTCTTATTATTGTGTTGCTGAGTGCGTTCCTGATCTGTTGCGCCTTCATACATAGCATCGCCCATACCCAGCATCACCTAGTCCTTCCACCGCAGCTTATCTTGCCTCGATAACTTCCTCGCGGCCTCGTGATTGCCCTCGAGCCTGGTATTTGCCGCTGATCATGCCACTGGCCCTGAGAGGAACCCTTGTGCCGAACGCTCATCAACCAGACCAGGCCCCGATAACGCGCGACTTGCCGATGCCAACTTCGCCGTCCAATCCATAGTTTATAAGTGAGGATAGTTCTGAAAGATGATACCATTTACTACTTGATAGACTCTGTCGACCGGTCCCACAATTATCAGCTCCAGGTGGCCCTGACCGGATCCTCCACGCCATTATATAGAAAATATCCGAAGGTCTTCTTGTCCGCAATCAGCCGTTGCGAGATCCTGTTTCCAGGCCGGCCAGAAAGTTTCAGTTATCGAAAACATGGCTCTTAGTGGGAAAATCGTAAAGTGTGCAGATAGTTCTTTGCTGCTCGAAGAAGTCGGGCTATGGCCTCAGGTTTTCCGGACACCATTTGTCGCGGATTGGTTATGGAACCCCTCGATGTCAGCTGCGGGTCTGGTTCGATAGCAAAACTAGAGAATGCGGAAGCATAGCAACTGGCGATGCTTTCGTTCAATGTTGTTAGCCGTGTCTGTCCTTCGAGGGTATCGGCTCGTCACTATTCTTTCTCGGTGCGTCGTCGCTTCTACTATCGTCCTCTCTCCTCTTCTTCTCGCTCTTCCAGCTAGTTTGAATTCATTTGTTCAGCCATGATGCATGAATTGATGTTGTGGTTAAAAATGAGGCATTGGCTCACCCTAGTGCTGGTTTTTAAGATGCCGCCTAATTGAAATGGGTCGTGAAGGTGGGATGGAATTGGCAACTGGGTGAGTTAATGGTTTCAAGCGGGACAAAAACCCGGAAGCTACGGTGCTAGAGCCTGGGGCCTGGGGCATGAGGCTGTCGGTGGTTCCACCAGACAGGCGCTAACTACGTAAGAACAGGTACTCGTGCACGCACCAACTTTCAGATTTCGCCAGGGCTCACCAACTAAAGTTGGTGCTGACCGGCTGAATGATCAGATCACCTAAATGAGCAGTTGGAATTAAAGTGGAAAACACGGTTTTTGAAAATTAACGTTTTTAATTAATATAGCTTTATTTTAGGCTTAAATGATTAAGACCTGTATAGATTTATAATTTAAAAAAAATACAAGATTATATTAATTCTATTATTTTTATAAGGGAATTTTTTTAAAAAATCTTATAAAACGTTATATATTATTTAAAAATAATATATAGAATAATGTCAAATCATGTAACTTAATTATATATTATACATTATTAAAAAATATCCTTTAAACGATCCACATATACATATATTTATTCATTGAATTCTAATTATATGAATATTTAGAATTATGTTCTAGAATTAATTACTTATATAATTAAATAAAATACATTTAATATCATAAGAATAATACATAATTTATCTTTATTAAATATCTCTTTTATTTAATTAAATGAGATCTTTAAAAGGGTAAAATATATAACTGGGCTGCGGATTTGTCGAGACTTCGGCAAAGTATGGTATAAACGTCGAGGCGGCATTTTATGATGCCGTGAGAATACTTCGGCGGGGGCGTACGGCGGCTCTTGTAGAGCAGCAAATATGCGCTAAAAAGGTTGATGACCCCTTCGCCGACAACCAGGATCAGTGTGTTTGGCATCATTTTCGAAGCATCCTTGGCCGCTACTGCTGCGTCCACTAATCGATATGGCTTGGGACTTGTTTGTTGGTAGCGCCCGTTCATGTACACTTCTGTGACTAGTAGAATCTAGGTGTAACTAAATGCATGGTAATTGTCACGAGTATCTTTACTACCCCCATGACTGATACGTTTCCCATCCTTCTTCCTCTGTCGACGACTAAAACGGCTAACTTTTATGTACCTGGTATAAACGTGCAAGCAATGAACATGTATGTCCGGTCCGCCGCCGGCGAGTCTCACATGTCGCGAGGGTAAAGGCATCCTGGTTGAGAAAACCCTTGTCGAAAGAAGCGTTGATGAGGGAAGCGCTGACGAGACAAACTCCGCAGCCCCTTCGCTCGTAGAATGTGACAGTGTTGGTGATGCGGTACACGTACGGGGTCGATCCTCAACGCTGTCTTACGAAGCCATGACGTGCCGGCGGTGCCTAATAGGTGGAGTTCCCCTTCTACATCTACCATCGCAGCTAAACTTAGCATAAATTATCATGCTCAACAATACGGAGGAAGCCGAGATCATCCCTTCACCGACGGTGAGTCTTGCATCGTGTGATTGTCGGCTCGAGAAGCCAAGGGTAAGCAACTGTGGAAACCAGGACCGAAAACAGCGCGCGAGAATCTTCGAGCTCGGGACGGATGCAGCAAAAAGAGAATACGCTGCGGGATGATTCGAACTCCGAGGTGACGCAGGAATGGTGAGGGGGGTAGCTATCTCAGCCTGACCCGTATTACATCCGTACGTCGTTGGAGGAAGGGGAGCTACCAACCCAATGGCGCCACGCGAAAATCATCCCTCTCCGAAAGCCCGGCAAAGAAGACTACGCTATAGCGAAAGCTTGGAGGCCGATCTCGCTACTGTCAACACTCGGAAAGGTGATGGAGTCCGTCATTGCGGAAAGAATCTCCCATCTAGTCGAGACGTTCGGGCTCCTTCCAACAGAACAAGCGCTTATGCTCCTGCAAGAACAAGTCTACGCTGCTTGGCGAGGTCACAAGGTTCTCAGCCTGGTAAGCTTCGATGTCAAAGGGGCGTACAATGGGGTATTCGACGTTAGGCTTCTCCAAAGGATGAAAGCGCGAGGAATACCAGATCAGTTGCTCCGTTGGATCCGCGCTTTCTGCTCAGGTCGTACGGCGACGATTCAGGTGAACGGACACACGTCCGAAAGTCGTAACCTACCGTAGGCGGGCTTGCCCCAAGGGTCTCCTCTGTCTCCGATTATGTTCCTCTTCTTTAATGCAGATCTGGTACAGCGGCGAATCGACTGCTACGGGGGCGCGATCGCCTTTGTAGACGACTTTACAGCTTGGGTCACAGGCCAAACAGCGCAGAGCAATCGCGAAGGGATAGAAGCCATCATCGACGACGCCCTCGCATGGGAGAGAAGGAGTGGTGCGGCTGGAAACCATCGAACCGTTTGCACTAGCCCCGTGGGAGAGCCGGATAAGGACGATCGCGGATGAGTCGGAAGCGGAATCTAGCGTCGAGCGCACAGACTGGGCGGTGCGCATTGCAGTGAGCAGCTCAGTCAGGAACGGGCTAGTGGGCTTTGGAGCAGCCATCGAAATATGGAAATCAATTCGAGGGGACTGCCTGCACTTGGCCTGCGCCATTACACTCGGTGAAAGAACAGAGCAGAACCCGTACACGGGAGAGCTAGCCGCCATAGCCGACACCCTACGTTCGTTGCCGAAACTTCGGTACCGCAACATCCTGCTCGTGACCATGTCGTGCCGTATACTGGCGTCGTGACATGTAGCGGTGAACTGGATTATGTTGTTTTTCACAAGGCTCGGTTTGGCAATGCTTTTGAGAATCCATTGCTGGTCTCGAGGGACGCGAACATAGAGACCGGGGGTACTTAGGAGTAGTTTGGGATGGTTGTCCTGAGCGGAATCGTTGCTAGTGCTGATAGTTTTTGGTGACATGTTCTATGATATAAGTTGATAACAGTGGCAGGTGCGCACTTTCTCGAGGAAGAAAAGAATAGTGTGATAGTTGCGCAGTGGTCTATGAAGAATAAGTGTAATGAAGGAGGAAGCGTTGAAGATACATCGACACGGGGGCATCAAGGTTTTAAATAGCCAGCTCCTTTTCGGCCTTCCTAGACTGATGGCAGATAGGTTGACTCAGTACCAAGTCTCTACTGTCAAGATAAGACGCGACACAAGCGCACACCCGAAATCTCACTGACCTGGATAGCTGACACAAGCGTCGCCCACCCTGGCAGATGCGCATATGATCTGCCCTGGCGAAAACGTTTCGTAACCTGGTGACGATCGTGGTTGATGTTCTTGTCGCCTGCGCAAGAATACCGTAAGTGTTTGCCATCACCAAGCTATGTCTTTCTTTGAGGACGAGTGACCATGTAGGGATGTGGTATTAGCATCGGCAGAGACGTCTCTGCCTCTGCCTTAGGCCACGCAGGAAGCAGTGAAGAAAGGCTCTCGGAGCAGTGCGCTGAGACTTCGTGTCCTGAGCAAAACGATATTCTGGGCCACGTCGACGTCACGCGGCCTGCCCACTCTACATTTCCAGCAAGCCAACAGTAAAGATGGTGCTCGCTGCATGGAACATTCTCAGCTCGCGGGTTTGAGGAAAAGCATCGCTGCGCCAATCGGGCACGCTTATGAAACAATGAGTTAGGCATTGAGGGAGGTTAATAAATGGGAAATATTAGATCAATACGGGATGATATGTGTAACATTACTTCAACTACGCGAAGCTGTCTGTTGTATCACTAATTCTTCCAACATCACCACGGACTTTTGAAGCAGGCCAAACGCGTCATGAAGGTTCGCAAGTAGCCTGTAGAGATGTCCAACGTCGGGGAATGATCGCTCCTCAGCGGGGAACCTCGATGTGCTAGACCGATCCTCGTTACCGAACGAAGGACTAGACTGCTCCGAGATAGCGAAACTGTCGTTGGGGGCCGTGTCAGAAACCACAAAGTCCTTGAGGCTGCCTGGGTTGTCTAGCACATCACTGGTGCAATGGCTGCTGGTTCTACATCAATCAGCTAATAGAAAGCGCTGGGGCGTTTCGGTTTCATTTACCTATGTCGACAGCTTCCGCCTCCGATTCACTGGTAGTTGGTTCGCTCTGACTTGACATTTCCGTGGAGGACTTATGACGGTTTTAACAGATAAAAAAAGATTGACGTCAAGGGAATTTTGGGACAAGTGGAGTGAAGCTCGGTATTAAATACCATGTATATCTGGAAGAAGGCAGAGTGGCAGTAGTCTTCTGCAGTTCTATTACAGTATACAGTAGTGGAGATACTACAGTACTATACTGGCCCTATATATCGGACCAATACGGCCAGACTGAAATTCCTGGGTCATCGGCCCCTTTAGCCTCTTCACCTTTGCATCCTAGCCGTTACACTGGACCATGTAAATGGAACATAGTGGCAGAAAGTGATAAGGGACCCCGTAATTGTATTTCCAGACACTAGTCTGCACTGAGATGATCCAGAGCCAAACACTGGAGGTCAGATCAGGTACGAGACCTATAGATTCTCTGCAGCAAAGCTCCTAAGCAGGATCCAACTGCAATTATTGCTCATACCTATGACTCATTGGCAATAAGCCCACCAAATACATACTATAGTGCACTTGACAACAATATGTCCATAAAGTGAGCATATCTAGTTGGCTCGGGAAGTCACTCTCAGCATATTTGGATCATTCACAACAGGACCAGCGTAAAAATATATGGAATGAAATCCCTGTGTACTATGTAATTCGTTACTGGCGTGTGTGACTCTATGTCTTCTTTCTGTGAATAAGTGGACGTAAATCATGTTATTCCTCTCAGCATATGGACTGGCCCAGGCACGCTTCCGCCCCAAATCAGGAACTGGCCCTAGCTTCGCTACTGACCCAGATAGGATTGCTAAGAAAGCCGGTCGCTGTCTTCTACAGTTGGATCTGCGCTCAAAACATTGCCATACTAGCTTATGTACATATTAGACATACTGCCTGTACACTATGTGGAAGCCCAAAGACTACCGTGGATTCAACAAGGAAGAGAGCAGAATGAAGCACGTTATTCTGATTGCGCATTTGCTTGGCCTGGTACACACCCACTGTAAGTAATCGAGAGCACGGCTGCCAGGCGATGGATGACTGACATGGATGGAAGACATATTCCCTAACCTGATACATGATGGCGAAGTGACGGAAGACTGGGCGTGAGTCCCTTTGCTATGCGTGCCCCTGCAACGAAAGACTCATTTGTAGACAGCTATGTCCGTCAAACCTCGAACTACGAGAGCCAAAGCCCGGTCATGAATGCCTCCCCAGCACAGGTCCGATGCGATGAACTAGGGAGTTCCCCTTATAGCACCGGAATTCGTCAGGTCATACCTGGAGAGACAGTGGGGTTTCGGGTCAGCCCAAGCATCCAACACCCCGGCCCAGTGGCATTCTACATGGCCAAAGCTCCCAAAGCGCATACGGCAAAGACGTTCGACGGCGACGGAGATGTCTGGTTCAAGATTGCTCAGGAACAGCCAAGCTTTGGCCCCTCACAGCTGACGTGGCCGTCGGAGGGACGAGCCGAACTGTCTGTGCGAATCCCCCAGTGTATCGTTGCTGGTGAATACTTGCTTCGAGTGGAGCACCTCGGTCTACATGGCGCCTATAATATTGGCGGCGCACAAGTAAGGTCTTTGTCTCTATGTTGCGGTGGCCTTTGCTTACACAGCGCAGTTCTTCCAGGCATGTGCTCAACTTTCCGTGTCTGGGACGGGCACGAGGGAGTTCACTGGAGTCCATCTTCCTGGTGCCTATTCAGTAAGCAGAAGAAAACCTGTAGTATATCATGATATCTAACGTGCTTGCAGGAGAATGACCCTGGTATCCATGTGAACTTGTGGTAGCCGGTACCTACAAACTACACGAATCCAGGCCCTCTACCTATACAATGTTGATAGGGTCTTCAGCAAGAAAGATTCCACGCAATTTCTCGTAAGACGGGGGAATCAAGCTCTTCTTTTCGCATACCGGTCATTATTAGTGAGAGTTTGGCGTTAAACTCGAATGGAAGGCGTAGAAGGAAGCTTTGTATAGTGCTTTGTGGCTTTACGCTGTCTTGTTAGCATAACAATTACAGGGGTGTTAGGGGAGTAGCTATAAAGGTCCAGACTGAGTGCTACACTCTAACGTCTATTATCTTTATTTACAAGAAGAATCTCTAAAGAGAGAAAGATTTCCCTTGACTATCGTGAGAATGTCTACCTAATTATATACGTGTTTTGTTCCAGCACGTAGGATATCCGACAACAAATCGGTCCAATGGATAATCACTACCAGGTTGTGTAGTTTACCCACCGGCCCCCTTTTCTGCCGTAACCGAAACTCAGCTTCAGATAGCGATTCAACTGAGTCACAGAAAAACTACCCCAGAAAAATTCGTACCGGCCGATAACAATAAATAAATACAGCGTATATAGCCGACCCGCCCGTTTATTTGATGGAAATTTAAGGTCTTGTCTCCTCGTACCCTACCGACTGTCCTATCTCTCAGGGAAAGACCTGCTTTATACAACCATCCTCGCAAATTGCCGAGGTCCGTTATTATCGGCGAGTTTCGCGGTCCTTCCGAACAAAGATGTAATAAAGAACGAAGAAACACAGTTGTACGATGAGTAGAACTGCGAATGCCTCACAGTTCCTCGCAAGGTAATCCTCCCCGCTACCAGCAAGCCAATGCCACCAATCCCAGCAGTACTTTGCCGTGAAGCCGGCCAAGATGACGATGGAGACGGAATAGACAGCCTCTATAAGCAAGCATACTACGACAATATAGGCAAGGGTGCCGCTATTTCTTTCCGTGTGGACATAGAGCACGCCGTAGGATGCCAAAACCTGCAAGCCAGAAAGAATTGCGCCCATACAGCAGAGTGTCACCACTAGCCGGGTATGCCCGGCATCAGTGGGCATGTTGTGACTCTCAAAGAAAGAGCGAAGGGGTACATTCGTGAACCATGCAAAGTACGAATATGCGGCGATGTTGATACCCCCTATGATGAAGATCAGGGAAAATGCCGTCGAAACTATGAGGACGTGCAAAGTACCCATTGCGTGAGTAGCTTAGCCAGAAGGAAGATAGAAAGTGGCAAGGAGAGTGACAGGTTGTCCAAGTATCCGCACAGTTAGGTCAGGCGTGTACAATATTGATAGCGGATGCAAGATGCCAGTATAGCTCGCATCCCTACTACCTTGAAATAGGGGGCTTTATCAACTCAAGCCTAAGTGCGCACATAGCGTGCCAAATTTGGCCCAATCAAGAGTAATTAATGGAGCCGTTCTGTAACAGAACTGGGGTGTCTCAGAAACGATTTGAGCGCAAGCCGGAAGAAGGTATACGCCTTGAATTGTGTTGCGTCAGAAGGTTATCAGGGCCTGATCCCACGACCGCGACGGAAGAGCCGTACTAAGCTAGTTCTGGAGTTTTCAATGAGCTGAGCAAGGGCCAGGCCGATGAATAAACTGTCCATATCTGCCTATCTGCACCATATCAGATGTCATTTTGTTGTCATTACATGGATATTATATCTTATTGCCCGTCATGCAGTGCGCCATAAATCCTTAGTCCATTGAGTGTGGTACACCCAGACCACATAAGCAATCGCCTGTAGATATCTACATCTCAGCTATTCCCTCCACACCTACTCTATGAGAATATATTAACTCATCGTAGCGCACAAGTCCCACATGGGCTCGATGCAATCCTCCATGGCACGCCGTTCACAGAACTTGCCAATGTCCACACCCACAGGAAGACATAACCCGTTATGCTCCCAATATACTAGCTCAACTATATCAAAGACACGGGAAACCAACTTCCGGCTTCCCGAGGGATGGGAGTCTCAGGAAATCCTGGACGAGGAAGTCGTCGGCGAGAAGACGTACTATTTGATCAGCTGGAAACCCACTCTTGTGCCTGAAACGGAAGTAAGCACAACGCTGCTTCAAACGTGGCGGGACGAGATGGACAATTTGGTTGCTCCCAACCGTGATTCTGTCTTGGAAAGCCATGTGGTGCTGCAACGTTGTATCAGTGGCTGGGTACTATTATCGGAGAAGAGGTTTTGGACGGTGCGACTCACTATAGGTTCCAGTGGGAGCCGACCTTCGAGCCTGATAGCAATCTGGTGGACATGGCGGAGCTACTCAAGGAGTGGAAGCTGAAGCTCCGAACGCGGAGTGGACGATTATACACGGAGAGAAGAAGAGTAGGGATTCGCAGGAAGTCCGGTCGGGGCCGAAGCCCAAAGCGACGGGATAGCATCGTGGAGTAGACGAAACTCATACAAGCCGTTAAATACGATAGTCACCAGTGTCAGGCCCCATAGCGACTTGTTCGTATTGATATACGCCAACGGTCGGTTCTCGGCACGGTCAGTCCCAGCTTAAACTTTGACTAAGCTACTAGCGACTTGATGATGTCTACTTCTACTACGCATCACTCGCTTTCCATCCTGCCTATATAGGAGAGGATCATTGCCTCTTGGGCACCGCTTTCAGATATGCACACAGCGTTTAAAGCTGGGCCACGACCCCGTGCTCTGTAGAAGACGGTACATATGCAGCTACTGTGCTAAGAAACATCCGACCAAGGAGCACAGCTGCAAGGAGTGCAACAGCAAGGTCCCTTGCACACACACGCCTGCAAAATGCGCTAACTGCAATCAACCTGGTCACACGGCCTTCGACAAGGAGACGTGCTATGCTAGAAGCTATATCGCTGGTACAGCACAACCTGAATAGAGGCTGCCACAGCCTGCAATCCCTATTCCAGATCGCCCTAGAGCGCCAATCACACATCCTCTGCCTTCAGGAACCCTGTCTCTTCCAAGACAAGGGTCCTCAGGGAAGCGGCTTGTAGGCGTCTGCTCAATACAGTTACCACGAAGTCTCTTCCAGTCTTCTACGCCACTTTCCTTGAGGCTCTTCAGCAGCTGGCAGCTGCTAGCGGCAGGCGCTCCCGTGGCGCAACCGGCAGATGGCGGCCGTCGAAGGCAGCCGGCAGCCGACAGGGGCAGCCGGGACAGTGGGAAAAGAGATCGAGACACCGTAAAACGAGAGCGGGTTCGGCGGGGTAGCTTGGACCACGAAAATCCAACCTGCCACCTCTTCACGGTGTGATCTAGAAACGTTCTCGGACGGATAGGAGCAGGCAATGGTCGAAGGGTTCATTCCTTACGTTTGCCGTCAACGATTTGGTACAGCGCGCGACGGCTCCTGACGGAAGGACCTTGGGGAAGTCTCCTCCGTTCGGGCTACGGCGATCCCCTCACAACACCCGATACTCTCTCTCGACATCGACGACCGTTCCGACGAAAGAAAAAGAATATCACCACGCACAGCACGCGTCGCCGCACACGACGCACCACGTATCGACCTTCTTACCGAACGGCACCGGGCCAGCGGGAGAGCCCGCCGAGGAATCTCCCGACACGTTAATGATGGAACAAAATAAGAGTCAGCACGAATACACACGACACGCTCCATTAACTACATACAGCCTCTCTTTCGAACGAGGCGCCGTCGGCTTACTCGCTCGTGGTGGACGACTCTCTCACTCGCTGCCGTTCGAGGCAAGGAAAGCTTTTCACACCAGGCTACTAGACCCAGGGGGCAGTAAGGACATCCCAAGGTGGATTTTCGCATACCAGCGCTTTAGATTATCACGAGCCATACACTCATTTCACACACAGCAAGCGACAAAGCGATAAAGATCGAGTCGGATTGGAGACCCCAATGGATAAGGACGCCGGAAATCGGGATTGGGGCTATCAAACTGGAAGCACGGTGCCCAGCACCGTACCTCTCGCGCCATAGCACTGTATCAAGCTAGCATAGTAACAACGTCTGCATAAGGCCTAAGGCCTCGGGTCGGACGATAAATTAACAATCATCATCATTATCATCAATACGCGATCGCGAAGACCGACCCGACCGATACGACGGCATCCAATTGATCGACCTGTACTCTACTGACTGTATCAGGCAGATGACCTCGGCCATTGAGAGAGATTGGCATACCATCTCCATCGCATCACGACATTCATCATCGCATTCGACGCTCCTGCTGCTACTCTCAACCGGGCTCTGCAATGAAGCTGTTGGTCTCCGCCAATCCCCCGACACCCTCGTCATCTCTCCACTGGCGCGGGCAACCAAACCCCCAAATCCATCAAACACTTATTCTATCCCGGGGCATTTCATTTGCTTTGTCTTTCTTTCGCCTGTTCAATTCAAGTTCTGTTTTATCACACTGTTGGATTGAGGATTGCTTGTCGCAGTCCTGTCATCGCATCACCACCGCGTACACGCGCTCAAGGGGCTGGGTTTTCGACAAACTGTTTCTCTTACCCAGGGCATCATTCCACCTGCGCTTCAACCTCGCACAACGCGCCAGTCTTTTGACCTGGCCAGAAGCTGCCTTGTCTAATCGACTACTCTCCGCCGACTCATCATCTTTTTTTCTTCTTCGGACGCGCCCGTCGGTCAGAGTACCTCATAAATCATGGCGAGCGCACGCAAGCGGCCAAAGGCCGAGCAGGACGAGGGCTGGGCAGAATGCCCGTTCAAGGTCGCCCACCCGACTCCGGGCGACAAGGACAAGAAGCAGAAGAAGAGGAGTCGCCTGGGTTGAGAAGATAAAACCCCTCAGCCGCCGCAAAAGACTCCTCTGCAGGTTTCGCTCTTTGCGCCCACGGGCAAGTTCAAGGATCCCAACAACACAATGGACCGGCACTTCCTTGTCACGCCAAACCAGGAATGGGTCGACATGACGAGATATAACAGCTTTGTTTGTATGTGTACCTGTCGACTCTCTGCGCATCTCTTGAGGGGCTCTATACTAACGCGGTTATTTATCATAGTGAACGGGATCAAGTACTACAGCGAAAGCTTCATCTTTGTCGCCAACAGCTCGGCGATTCAGCGACAGAAGAACCCTGACAAGCGATACAACCGAGGAAGCGATCGGACGATGATTGGGTTGCCCGGATTCTCGAGATCCGTGCCAGCGATGAGCATCACGTATATGCCAGAGTTTACTGGATGTATTGGCCCGATGAGCTGCCCTCTGGCACCCAGGATGGGAAGAAATATGTCCAAGGGAGGCAGCCGTATCATGGGCGTAACGAGCTGATAGCTTCCAACCACAGTACGTTTTCATGAGTAGTGTGGTACTCAGCAGCTATCTAACCAAGCCTATAGTGGACGTCATCAACCTTGTCAGCGTTACTGCTTTGGCTACAGTTAACCAATGGGACGAGCAGAATGAGGAAGAGATTCAGTCGGCTTTGTACTGGCGACAAGCCATAGATGTGCGAACCATGGAACTATTGGTAAGTTCGAAACCGCAAGCTTGCAACGAACACCCCGCTAACCACCTTGACTACAGTCTGTGGAACCTCGATGCCGTTGCAATAAGCCCGAGAACCCCGACAAAACGTTGATTGGTTGCAACAGCGACGGCTGCTCAAGCTGGCTACACGACGACTGTCTCCTTCGCGAAGCCCTGATGGCTACCTATCAACGCCTCGGCACCGACAAGTCTCACAGATCAAAGCCCGTCAAGGAAGAGGACGTGGATGGTGAGGGATCCAAGCGACCTCTCAGTCTGAGCGAGTCTGGTGCTGCCCAAACAACCCAGCATCCAATTGACGTAAAGCCAGAAGACCAAAAGACTATCAAGCTTGCCGATGTCGAGAATAACGCCGAGCACATGAACGTTGGCAGGAAGGACAACACTACCATACCCGTGGCTTCCTCCAGCACTGATGACGAGCCCAAAAAGAGGGGTCATCCACGAAAATCTGACGCTGGCGAGCTAAGCGTATCCAAGCCCTATGAAGGTCTCTTCGAGGGTGTCATCAGAAATGACTTATCTCCGCCGGTAGTGGATATTACAAACCTCCGGCAAGACGTTTTTGGCGGGGCGAAGTCATAGACAGAACCTATTCAATGTTCGAATGTTATCCAGTAATTGGCGACCTCTCTTCTTATGGCACGCGCCATATCCGAGCCGCCCCTATTACTCGGCCGATTACCAATCTTGGCGATCTCACCCGCTAGCTTGAAGTCTGGTCCGCATGTACTACGTCACCAGGCCCAAGCACCCTATTCATACCAGTCACTACGTTTTCGTGGCATCTACATCCAAGGCTATTGAGAGGCATCTTGCCACCAAGCGCCACATACATGGACCTAGCTGTAGCAGGCTTGAATTTGATCACGCTAACCCTTTGTAGGCCCCTTGATCTTCATGACATGCAGAAGGCCATCGTAGTTGGAGACGCTCCTTCAAGATTTAATTGGCAGCCTCTTCAACGAATTTGGGTCATATTGCCAGATTTATTCGATCGAGCCGTTCGATATAATGGCAAATAGCGTTTTCTTCGGCTTCAGAAAGCAGAGAGTGAGATGGTTGAGAGCCTTGATGTGGTTGACTGATCCCGGAAATCCTAGTACTCGATGGAACAGCAAGCTGGGGCGCACTGGGATACACCTTTCTCAGCAAATTGGCGATGGTTGTGCTGGTCGCTGGCCCGTCTGGGCTTCATTGCAAAAACGGGACTCCATCGCTATTTGGTACCTGTGTCGTCTTTTCACCCTCCGTAAGATCGTCGTTGGGCTGCCACCCTTCCTCATAAATCGTAGAATTTGTAAGGCTCGGGTTTCCGACTCCGTGATCAGAAACTCTCCCCAGCTATGACCTGGCGAATTCCGGCGCTATAAGGGGGACTCCCCAGCTCGTCGCATCGGATCTGTGCTGCGGAGGCATTCATGACCGGGCTTTGGCTCTCGTAGTTCGAGGTTTGACGGACATAGCTGTTTATAAATAAGTCTTTGGTGGCAGGGGCACGCATAGGAAAGGGACTCACGCCCAGTCTTCCGTCACTTCACCATCATGTATCAGGTTAGGGAATATGTCTTCCAACCATATCAGTCACCCATCGCCTGGCAGCCGTGCTCTCGATTACTTACAGTGGGCGTGTACCAGGCCAAGCAAATGCGTAATCAGAATAACATGCTTCATTCTGCTCTCTTCCTCGTTGAATCCACGGTAGTCTCCGAGTTTCCCCTTGGTGAGCAGCCAGTATGTCTAATATGTAAGTTAGTACGACAAGGTTCTGGGCAGAGCCACCGTGGAAGACATCGACCGGCTGCCTTAGCAATCCTATATTGGCCAGTAGCGAGGCTGCGGCCACTTAGATGAGGCGAAAGCGTGCCTGCGCTAGTCCTTATGCTGAGAGGAATCAAAACCCAATGCAGGACCCGATCCGGCCCCTAGTCAGGATCCTTTCTGCTGACCTGGCTCTCGTACAACCAGGATGTAAGGTTGGAGCCAGCTGCGGAACTGATGGCTGTCTCAGATGGGCTACGCTTTTGGGAGGAAGCCGCAAGCAGCGAATTGGCTGCGGCTGAGCGTGAAGGTGGTTTTGATGCGATATTTTTTAGACACTGAGCCAGAAGCAATACGAAAAGGAGCGACATGAGCCGAATCTGGAGTATGTAAGATCTTTGGGTGACAAGGAAACGACTCAGGAATCCACAATAGACTAGCGTACTCTTTAATAGATCCGGAGCCTGAATCATTCAGCAGCATATTCTCTATCGCCGCATCCGTCGAGAGCTCTAAGATCCTCGCGCGCTGTTTCCGGTCTTGACTTCATAGTTGCCTGCAGACCTGTTGGCCCTACTGTGGGAGTGCAGCGTCAGAAGAGTAGCAATGGCGCACTAGCGCAATAGTGGGCAACATAAGCGCAGTCAATTCGCGACCCTGCGCCATTAGGGCCAACTGCACCTCCCCAGACCGCGCAAGGACTTTTCGTCAAACCGGCTGAAGAGAAGCTGAGCCCGAAATCCTTCCTGCCAACCGCTGTACGGGGCCCTACCGACAGTGGTCTGACCTTCAATCAGCGAGCTATCAGACGATGCCGCTCTGAGTCGGTACCCAATCGTGTAGTTTAGTCAGAAACCATCGACGCAAACGAATTGACGCGCGCATAAGAAAGCCACATGATGCATCCCTAATGCGAAGCTAATGCGATCTGACTGCATCCCAAGATTGCCCAGTTTGCCGTCCTGGCACCCGCAGCCCATCTTGGGCTATTGATTCGGGGTAGAGCAACGGAGTATGACCCGAAGACCATGTGCAAAGAAAACAACTTAGTGGAAACAACCCAAAACCCCGTTTTTGATTGTATTAGCAAAGGACCAACTGTTACCAGGACAACTACAAGCGGAATGAACTAATCGTGCATTGCAGAATGGCATATGGTGCGAGCTACGTAAGACAGTCTGTACCATGCAAGACATCACGAATCAATCGTATTACACCCGACAGTCTAGGTACGCTACGTCGAATGCCTAGAGATACGAGAAAGTACGAAACAGAATATCAGCACCGGGAGACTCAGCGTACAGTGACCCCATGCTACTCCGGGACTGAGTGCCAGTAGGACCAGATGCATTTCGGCTACCCGTCGAACGCTGGCAATATATTATGAAGACTGGACTACAGTAGCTCAAACAAGGAAAAAAGACATTTGCCAAACACATGCGACCATCGGCTCTCATCCAGATTGTTAAGCGCTGAAACTAGCATATATATTCTTGGCCCCTGTGAAGTCGTACCTGATCTGGGTTTAGACATGGTAGTGTTCAAAAGCTCGAGTAACGCATGCTTTAATTCAGCACGTACCTTTGCTAGGTTAATTGTTGGGTGTACTTTTCACCGACGACCGCATATATAAGCTTACCTTGCTTGTGCACCGCATTGAAGTTCGTCCCTGACTGGATGAAGCCTTTCAAGCACCCCGCGCTCGTTGTTTAGCCAGCAGCAGCCTATAATCCTCGCAAACTCGACCCTTCAGCAAAGATGCCCGACTGCGACCGCGAAGACTCGCCTGAGACTGCAGCCCTGTTCGAGAACTATAGCCAAAGGCGTGTTCTCAAAGCGACGTACGAGGAGAAGAAGGATAGATTCGCAAAAGAAGCCGAAGCGCTTCAGGAAGAGAAGGATAGGATCGCCCAAGAGCTACGCAAGGTCGATACCAAGTACAACGCTCTACAGGCAAAACTCGCGCAACTCAGCGCGGGGTATGAAGCTGACAAGACTGGTTTGAGCCACTCTTTGCGACGTATGGTAAGTAAACGTTCCAGTATGAAGGTGAATCTGACGTTGACAACCACAAGCTTTGCGATATTGCCGTCACTCCAGGTTCGCCATCCTTACCGAATCCTTTACCAACGTCGAATGACACATCGATTGAAAATGTGCAGGTGGCATCATGCCAACTCAACTTGTCGCAGTCCAGCGTGGTAGAGGTGGATGCGCCAAGACATACAAACAATCAGCCTGGTGCAACACGTACTGGTCGCGTAAGCAGACCCCCGCGTCGTTACTCTTCCATTCCCGCGACAACCAGCCCGACTCGCCCTTCACCCGATTCGTCTACGAAGAATACAAGGGCGGCTGCGAGAGGGTTATCATCCCAGCCTGGGCACCGGACCGTTACAAACGATACTCCACCTAAAAACCGCGCGAAACGGGATCGACAATGTTACGAGGAAAGTCCTGGGGCCGCCTCTGGGCACGCACGGAAGAAGACAAAGACGGCGGCGGCAACTGAAGAACCATACACCGTCGATTTTGATGAAGTGTTCCAGGATGGACTCGCACTGCACAAGCATATGATCATACAATACCCGCCAGAAAGCGATCGATGGTACTTGTTACGGTGTGACGATCACGGGCTGCATTTCAATCAAAACCCTCTCCATGGGGCTGCGAGACATATGCGGGCGGCAGAGCACCGGGGCCCCAGGAGACACCTAGACATCAACACTTTGAAGGATGCCGATTCGTGGCCTTTGGCCATCCAGACAATGGGACTCCGCGTATCAAATTGCGACGCGACGAAGGCCCAGCAGAACAACACAGCGTTTACCCAAGCGTTGGACGCTGGTTATAAACCCATCAAACCCGAGTCGAGCAAAACGCCCGCCCCATCCCAGATCATTTCTCAGCCACAGCCAGCGCCACGAGAACAAGAGGTGCTAGGCAATGCATCCAGGTTGAGTACTGAACCGGAGTGGTCTGAAGAGAATGGCGGTGAACTTATTACACATCCTCTCGAGGGGAAGCCGTATCTTGGATACTGGCGTTCTGGCTCGCGCGGACAAGGTTGGCACGCACTCGTCGTACTACCGCTTGGGCGTTTCGATGCGATTGGGCTGCATGGCAGTCTTCTCGGGACAGAATTGGCAAAGTCCATACCCGCATGCTACGATCGCCAAAGCGTTACTGATCTCCAATGGGCCGAGGGATACCGTGATGGAGAGCGTCTCGTCGCGAAGCGCAGGTTTCCGGTTATGTGGTTTCTTGACGACCAAACCTTCCCCCTGCGCAAGGATATGATGATGCCAACCCCAGCGTGGTACAACTGGCTGGCAGCTTCAGATCTTCGGCCATTCAGCCCTATTTGCGAAACTGAAGGGAGCAAGCTAGCTCGCGGTCATTACGGCGCACTTGAATATGCCAACCAACGCAAAAGACTCAAGGTGGCCGGGCTTCGATGTAACGTTGAATCCAATGACAGCCTGATGGCTTCCACGGGTTTGTGTACTACCCCTGACCCAAGCAATCTGTCGTACTGTCGCTGACGCCAAATTCGATGGGTAGGATTGTCCCCGGCACAGAGTTACACCAGCGTTGCCGGAAATGCTGCCGACGAAGAGCACGAAAACCAACACCTCAAGTCGGTTGATGACGGCACTAGCACAAATCGCGGTCTTGTTGATGTATTCGATGTTGATATTGAGACTTCCAGAGACAGCAGTCAAAGCAACGATGTGGAGGGCTTTGAATTGGGCTCGTGTCGTACCCGTCGACCTAGCATAACCGTACGCCCTATTGACGTCTCCGATTTCCATTCCAGATGTGGTACCGGGGGTAAGGGAACACCGCACGACGGCACTAATAGTTACATAGTCGACGAACCTACGAGAGCGACCTTTTCTGGCAACTTGATGTTCTGTGGTAGAGTCAGTGACAGCTCCTTTGGTACGGCCACTCCACACGCATAATCAACCAAAGGCCACATTGACACTAACCCTGTAGCTGCCACCAGCAAAAGAGCAAACAGTCGTAGCCCAGCATGCTATGATGTATTCCAACCATAGCTACCATGGGCCCGAGCTCTTCAACGACACAGAAGGGATGAATCCATTGGACGCCAACTTGGGGAACCCAGAGGGCTCTCATGAAAGTGCAGAAGCTTCAGTCAGCACATCTCAGGAAACGCTGCTTCATGGCGTGCCATCAACCGCCGCGGCTCCCTTGATAGGAATCCATCATTTACCGGGCCTGGCGTCAGGCTTCGTAAAAAGTATGAAGGAATTGCGTTCGACTGGCGGTCCCCCAATCGATCCTATTGTATCCTCAAATGGAAGCACTGTCGCCTCTAATCATCGTGACCGCCCGGATGTGGACACTATGACTAACAGCGAATACCAGTGGTGCGCACCAAGGTCCCTCTTGGCGCACACTGCTGCGGCAGTGCTGCAGAGGGTGACAGCTCAACCGGAACCATCTACCCTCTCCAACCCCAAGACGGGCCTCAGCTATGTACTCAATCGTGCCACTGTCTCAGCAAATGGAGGAGGAACAGCAGAAATGCAGCCGGATGACTCTGAAACAACGGGGAATATGGCTACTGCATTGTCGCTTCTGGAACCGAATACCACCCTTCATATCCCCTTGATAGGCAACAGTTACCCTCACACGCCTAGAACACCTAGTATCACTTATCCGATGACCCCTCCCGTGAGCAGGGTCCCTCACCCACTTCGCCAAGGTAGTCCACCTCAAGCTTATCCTCAGATGGCGAATGGTTTTAGTCTACCTCATGAAGCGCATGGAACTACTTTGAACGAGCCGCCTCAGCCATCTATGTTCAAGTTCCACCCACAACCCATGGATCCAACCCCTGCTTTACGTTCTGATATCTTGAGCCCTCCGTCAGATAGAAGCAATATGCCCCAAGGTGGCACATTTTCTCCTGATACTCAGAGCCCGCTAATACCTCAGAACCAGTCTGCCCGTCAGGAAGATGAACAACCCATAAATATGATCAAATCACGTCGTTACGGTATCTTACCCACTGTGCCTCAGTCTGCAGTTTTTTTGAGTGCGACAACACCCAAGGCCACTGTCGTCCCGCAAAATGATGCATATGGCAAGTTCCCATGCCCACACTGCACCAACATTTACATTCACGCGAAGCATCTTAAGCGCCATCAGTTGCGCCGTAAGTATAAGCCCCCCCCCCCCACAGCCCTTTATATCAACGGAACGAAGCTGCTGACCGCAGGGACAGACACCGGCGAGCGCCCTTACATGTGTATATTGTGTCGCAATACTTTTTCCCGGAGTGATATCCTCAAGAGACATTTTCTTAAGTGTTCCATTAAGAACGGAAACCCCACTGGGGCAAGTCATTTGTCTCACCCAGGAGCTCACGTTAGGAATGATGGGGTCACTCAACAAAAGCCCCAGGGAGGTGAAACAGACAAGATGGTGGGCTGAACATTACTTTTTAAACGGCAATCTGCTTTGAGGAGATAGTGTGCGACGTGCAGCCCATTCCCTCCCTATTCAAGTCGGATGACTAGGAGAACATCCTTGCGGTAGATTGCAAGAAAGGCATTCCCAAGGATCCCTCCAGATAGCTGTGTAGCAGGTAGGAGAGAGGTCGTCATGGCGGCATAAAGACGTTCGATAGGAAGGAGAGGTAGGGGAAATCGAGGGGAAGATTCGAGGGGAGGGTCCCCTTCTACCTAGATTCTGATCGGAAGAGGAGGGGTGGGGCTGCCCAACGACGACCAGATCGTCGAGAGGTCGATGATGCCATAGTCAGGCAACGTCGATGCCTGATATTGGGTAAGTTGGAGTAGCCGTTGCAACACCATTAAGAAAAAGCTAAATTGATCCCTGTTATCGAGGTAGCTCTAGGTAGACGCCCCGCGTGACGAGGGTAATTAGAGAATATACCCGTATATACCGTATATAGAAAGATAGCATCCCGTACCTTTGCCGACAAAGTTCCTCCTACTGCAGCCTACGTTGGCGATATGGACCCGTTACATGGCAAGGTTGTTCACTTTATGGAGGCTGCTCAGAGAAAAGACTTCCTATGCGAGACGGTGGAAGGGGTGCCCCATGGCTTTGATGCCATGCTGCCAAGGGAGGCAATCTCACAGGAAGTCAAGGCGAGCATGTTGAAATGGATGAGGGGGAGGTTCGGGATGGCTGAACTACCACCACCCGCGTGCCCAAACCCAACTGCGAGCTCCGCAGGGCGGTAGCGGCGGCCACAGGTGCTCTTGCGGGCGCGGCGGCCGCTTTGGTGTAACTCTGCGATGGAGCACAGTTCTCTCTTGGATAGCTCTGCTCCAGATTCGCAGCGCGGAGCTGCCGGCGTTACTCTTCTTCGCATCGGCGTTGCTCTTCCGTAATACGGTGCTCAGCATGGGCAAGCTGTTCACGGAGTCTTGCAATTTCGTCGTCCATGGCAAGTGGAAACTGGATGTCGTGTTCGGTCTAATATGGATTGTTTATCCCCAGAAGAAAGGCCATCTTTTGATTTCTCTGCGTATCAGGAGCTACATACTACAAGAGTCCGTCTAGCGCTGTCTTTGTCGGGACGCCTCCTGCCTCAACTCAACCATCACTCGCAACAGTAACCAGCTCCTCATGCACTTCCCCTTCGACAATGTCCCTTCCAAAGTGCTGCATAACCTTATCAGTGTACCACTTCTTAGTCTCTTCATTCATCAGTATGAACTTCTTCTCAGCCGTATCTTCGCTGCTCATTGCTTTCTTAACAAATTCAGAAACGCTGTCTCTATTCACATCTCGCAACAGGCCGGATTTGACCGGCCAAGGAATATTTCTCCCCATCATTTCCTACGGAGGCGCGATGGGTCGGCGTACGTTTATGCGGCGCGTTGCCAGCGCGATACGAAGAATCGTCTTTTTCGTGCCTACTCAATTACGTCGTTATGTCGGATAAGAAGCTACAGTAATCATGGCATTTGTTGCTGTTTCGAGCTTGGCTTGTAATTGAACTGGTAGCCCACCCCCACATGGCACAGCCGTGTTTTCCTGTGGCTGACGAGAGCCACCCAGCCACCCCCTCCCAGAGTTTCTCGCCCAGTACGAGCGCTTTTAGGTAATGCTAGAAGAACAAACATACAGTAATTGATTTCTACTGTAACCATCTTACTTTGCTGTAAACACTCCATGACACGTTGTTTTTTATGTAATTTACTAGGTAGACACCGTTTGTGGCGAAAATATGTCCAGTGTAGCATGTTTTGTTGCCTGATGACCAGTGCGATGATAGTGGACTGGAAAAGCCCAGAGATGGTTACCGGCGTAACCTAGACCTACTCCTATCAAATGTAACCTGGGTCTCCTAAAAGAATCGATTTGGCTTTTGCTTTAGCATTACCGGGACCAGAACCCCGTTGTTCTTTCTTCGGTATGTCATCAAAAATATCTTTGGTACGATGGAATACATTGCCTTTCAAACTTGAAGAGTGTAGGGAGCGCCATACCCCTTCTTGCTGGGGTAAATTCAAGATCCCCAAAACGGTGGGCTCTGCGTCTTAACCCTGTTTTTGACTTCTGTTAAGCGAAAAAAAACAGCTTCTCGTCGCATCGCAGGCAACTCAGTCATCCGCCTTGCTGCAGCTACCGAATGAACTGTTGCTCCACATCTTGAAGCAAGCTCGCTTGTTTGGTGATTTGGTCCTAGTTCTCACCTGCAAGCGGATGCTTGTGGTGTCCTCAATGATGGTCATAAGGATTCCCTCTGCAGCACGCCACCGTGCTGTTCCTGACCTGAATTGCGACGGAATGCTCAGACTGTTGAGAGTCATGGAGCCACCCACAACGCCTTGGCTCTGGGCCCCTTGCTGCGATTGCTACCGGTGGCGGCCAAAGAGACAAGTATATTGGAAGAATGTGTTAAAGAGATTTGCGGCGGAATCCTCTTCCGGGATTCTGAAGGGCTACATTCATGTTGTTAAGTCGTGGTGCCATGAGTTATCTTCATCATACCAATGCCCAGAATGCTGGTGTGAAGGCCGTTCCAGAAAGTACAGGCATCTTGTCAAACGGAAAATTGAGCAATCCAGCAAGAACCAGACTCAGCGTTAGAGGCCGTATTTCAAGGTACAGCCATTACAAATCCCATGCTTTCGGTCCGTTACATCCATCGTCAGTCGAGAGCAACTTAGGCCATGAGTGTTGTGAAAGCCAGTAATTTGGAAAGAAAAAGGTGGCGGATTAGGTCCAGGACGGCGCTTGCTGACCATATCGGTTCGTCGAATGAGATCTATCTTGGGAATAACTTCTAACTTGTTCTAGAACAGCGTATTGGTGTGAGAATTGATCCGTCGGAAGTTCGTTTGATCACCTCCGAAAAGGATGCATACGGTTGGCAGCGACTACCAGAGGCCGAGCCCCTCTTTGCGAAACATCTAAGCGATCATTCAGTGGAGCGTACAGAAAAATATGTGAAGGTGTCGGACGCACGTTTGAAGCTGTGGTTTCACCGCATCACAATGGTGAGGAAGTCCGCAGCATCAGAGTAAGAGAACTGACATCCCTATGTCTGGAACAGAATATAGTCAGTTAATACGTCACAGAAGACCCCGGGTACTGGTACTTTCACATCACGAATCAACAGCTTGACAGCAGAGATCGATCGGCTAGAGTCAGAGTTGCGGGGCTGCAATGAGCCACTCCAAGCCGAGCGAGATGCTCGTGAGAAGGTCGAGAGCGAACTGGTGAATATGAGAAAGGACTATGAAAACCAACGAGTGAAGCTGGATGAAGCAATCTCAATATCGGTACAGCTAGAGCTAGTGAATTCGAGGTACGAAGAAAAGGTACTAAGCATTAGAAAGGCTCTAGAAGAATAACAATGCATTGCAAATAGGATAACTTTTAGGCAACGTCGAATAATCGGGTCACCATCCATTTCGAGGGAACGCCAGGCGCCAGCGTTGATTTGAATAGTTTGTCATGCTGAGTACGAAACCGACCGCCTGTATACTGCAATAGCGCCTACCGGTACAGCAGGCGCCGAACCTGTGGCCGTATACGACATCCCTGGCGATGACGGCGGCACTGTCATTCTCAACAGTCCCACGAGGCAGAGGAGTCAGAGGCAGTTGCTTTCGGATGATGCCCACACCACCTATTTGCAGGTATCCCATCTCCTTTGGCCTGGTGAAAGCGGAGCTACCCCGCCAAAGAAGCTACCGAAGAAGCTACCAAAACTACCCTGCTAAACCGAAGAAGCTACCCCGCCAAAGAAGTCGCTGCGCCCCCACTAAGAGAGCATTGAAGAACTCAGCAAGTGGTAGCAGAAAGGGAATTTAGCCTTGCAGCAGGCTGGGCAAAGGTGGACTGAGACAAGAATTGTCTATATGCTCTGATAGCAGTTCTTAATGATGGTTCGAAATTTGTATGCCCATAGCTACGTTGGCCTAAAAGATCAACATTAGTACCGCCAGAAACAGGGGAAGAGATTGTGTACCACCTCAAGATATGTGGTAGATGTTGCCCCCAGCGGCTGGGCTTCGTCATTGCACCACGTTTTAGCTACCTTTCCATGGCATAGCCGCCCAGCTGTCATCTTGGACCCTTGGTGGCTAGTTAACTACTCACATCTGCTTGCTCTCGCATTCGCCCATCGAAAGCCAATTAACTAAATTGTACCTCGAGTGACTCTATAAGCACTATATAGCATTGTTTCAAGACCTACCCTAGCCATAGCTCGGGCCTCAATAGGCGCCTTGTCGAACTGTATGAGCCAATCCCGTACAAGCCGAAGACTACACTGTTAGTCCCGTCTCTGGGCACCCACTATGCTGCAATGCCTGAACGACTCTTCCCCCAATTCAGCAAATGCGATACTGATCCCTCCATCTCAAACACAAGACGACTTAATCCCTAATACCGAATGCAACACCTCACAAGAGAATTAGTGCCGCCGTATGGAAATGGTACTTGCAATTTCAAGCAAACTTGAGTGGTTACTATCTCGTTGCAACCAGAAGCAAAGATGGGTGGAATAAGTGATGTCGAAGTCATCCTAGACGCGCGGCAGCAGTTGCGATGTAAGTGTTGATCGGTTGGAAGTTGCACAGTCCATGGCGGAGGATCTCGTGTTTTAGCGACAAAACTTCAGCTCGTAACGATGCCGCCGAATCCATGAGTGTGCGATTTTGCACCTGCAGCATTCGTCGTCGCTCTTCGAAAACTTGTTCCTCTTCCTTCTTCTTTCTCCGGCATTTACTGGCGGCGACACGATTCTTCTCTTTCTTAATATCAGTGAAGCATTTGGAGGAGCCTGACCGGACTCTGTCCCGCCTGGGCTTCTTGACAGACTGTTTTCTAGACGGTTTCGACGTTGGCATGGGCACTACGGGCTCAAGGGTGTCACTACTGCGCGACGCCGAAGTCTGTGAAAAAGAGCAGGTTAACCGCGACGGCTGATTATTGGAATAGCTAGTATGGGACATGGAGTCTTACGGAAGAGAAAGTCTCCCATGGTTGGGATTGCGCGATATCCTCCAACTTGATGACAGTATCTTGTTGTTCAGTAGGCAAGTCGAAGAATTGATGAGGTTCATGTTGGGAGGAATCTCTAATGCATGGATCAATTAGCGTCCCGCAGCTAGCGCCAACGGGGCTTTGTGGAAGCTCATAAGCCAGGAGGCTTAACATTTGCTGATCGAATCCCATGTTTGCCAGTATTCATAAGTCGAGAAGTCGACGGGGTTGTTGTTGCGAACTTGTGTCGTAGACAGTGGGTACGAGTACTATGGATTGCGAATGTGGAACGGCAATGTGGAAACGGCAATGCCTAGTTACACTACCATAAGAAACAAGATAATGATTGATGTAATATCCCTGGGAATGTAGTACATCCAGCTTTCTCCTTTAGACTTCTTCGGAACTTCTGCGAAGAGCAAATGTCCGAATTCTGGAACCAATGCTCCGGGTTATCTTATGTAACGGCCTAGGTGTATAAACTTTTTGTGGTGTTGAGGGGTAGAGGGGTTGCAATGGTTATTCTCAGTTCAGTATCAGTCCCGCAAATTGGAACGACAATGTAATCGCTTCCCACTGCCGCCACTTACTAGGTACTAGTGTATTCCAACGGGTCACCCGGTAGTTTGGAGATGGTGTTCCACCATCGTTAAAACTACTATGACGTTACTGCCTTACGCGGCTCGGCACGTCAATTCATGCTTGGTTAGCTACGGGCGCGGAGGCCGTAAGCTTCGGCAGCTCGTGTATGCATGTGAATTAACTTGATATCGTTCATGCGTGTATTGTGTATCGTTCGGGTATGGGTCTCGTTACTGCAGAACAACAATGTGAGTTTATGTTAGACCTGTCACTCTTCCTAGTAAGCTGACAATCTCGCAGGGCAATGTCTATGTCTTTGCATTGATTCAAGGCTGCCACAACACTCAGCCTCTACCTGTCACCCATTTCTCCGCACACAAGAAGTACATTACGCGCATTCTTCTATCGCCAGACGTCAAGAAGCTAGCAACATGCTCGGCAGATCATACTGCGAAGATCTGGGTTGTTGCTGACATAGGTCCTTCGATCAAGGTCTCAGTGGTAAATCCCCAGGCTTCTACCCCCCATAGTCTCCTCCCCAACACTATCAGCAACAGTACTATTGGCCCGAACGCCACCACATCACCCGACCCCAACGACAATCAGCCAAAGGACCCCAGCAACTCTAAAAATGAGCCTAAGCCCTGGTCTCTCGAGGGTATCCTGACAGGCCATCAGCGCTGGGTGTGGGACTGCGCTTTCAGCGCCGACTCTGCATATCTGGTGACGGCTTGCTCAGACCATTCTGCACGACTTTGGGAGTTGCACTCACAGCAATCGATTCGGCAGTACAATGGCCATCACCGTGGTACTATCTGCGTTGCCTTGAATGATTACTCGGAGTCTCGCTTAGGCCGCACCTTAACACTTGACTTGACACCTGCCAAGCAACTAAAAAACACATCACCAAAGACCGTCACGTCAGAATTGCGCTGGCCCCAATCCTCCAATCTTCAAACGTGCTGCTGGCCCGGCCAGATACCGGCTTGGAGGCGGTCCGACAAGGTCCGACAATTAATAACCCGAGCTTTCATCATCCGCTCTCCATCTGCAGCGAATTGTCTGGACCCTGCGAATCCTTTGATTGCATCAATGTGACCACCGTTGTTCAGCGTCCCCTGACTTTATAGTAACACGACCCCAGGCCCAACAACACCGCGCCCCAAAGCTCGGCAACCTCGCGCAGGAGTGTTTTCAATACACCAGCCATGGCGAATGAAATATAGAGAGCAGCAAACGTTTGGCCTCGTCGATGTTTTGAGGGCTGCTATTGCTTGCACTGGTAGAGAAGTGGCGCTGCGCCCGGTCGCGAAAGTTAAGGTATGCGCAAGTAAGGCAGGTAGGGACCAGTAGGTTCAGCTAACGCCGCCAGTGGAAGTCGCGGGCGGTCTCGTGCAGTTTTGGTTAAATTCAATTGAGGTTCCAGGCACGCTTATGTTGTGTAGTGTCGAGAAAGTCAATTCGCCATGCATCTTGGATATCAAACATGTTGTCGCGAGCCCTTCTTATAGAACCTCGCTCCCATCAACACCTGCATATCAGATGCCTTCTTGACTAGAGGCTGTCCGCCGTCAGTCGGCCTTACTACGATTATTTCAACACGCCGTCATAGTCACGCAAGGCGCAAGGCCGATCTGCTGTGAGTCAGCCCGCCAAGCCTCTCCAAACCTGCATTCGTGGTTGCGGCGGGGCGCGAGGTTCTCACCAAGATGACCTCTCCGAAGCCTGGGAAATCTGGAGGAGGGGCAATCCCCTCTTTCATTGGCTCTCCTCACTTTCGTAGCTTGACCAAGCGATGCTCCGCCCGTCACGCCTCAGGACGAACTGCTGCATCCTTTGCCCCCTTCTGATGCGATGAGGTCAGTGATTGCCCGCGGAGTGGACACCCATCAGTAGGTCCACATACCGACCGCTGCGCCGTTGCGCCCGACTACGCTGTATGCAATTCTGTCTACGCTTGTGATGCAGCCGGCTCGACAGCATTAATGACTCAAAAGGATTGATAAGGCCATGCATCAACCATCACTGAAATCCCGCCCGCCCGTTGACCGTTGGACCCATCCGGTGTCAGCCCGCCTCTGGTTACTTTCCGTCAAGGTTCCCAGTCACTTTGTTCGTGATATATGCATGTGAATTTATGCATGCGGCATGACGCTTCTGTATTCTCGACTTCGGTTCGGTCCCCACTGGTATTGACGCATATGCGGACGGATACTGTTCTTTGCTTCGTCCTCGACACTGATCCGGATCTCGAGAACAAGCGGCAGTTGCTACCTTACTCCCCACTCGCATCGCTGACCCGAAGCCGATCCGGAAGACCAGGCTAATCTACATCGTAGTCGTCTGCAAGCTTCAGCAGCTCAACAAACAAGCATCCGAACTTGGCTGGCCTTCTCCGACGGTTACCAAGATAGCGCAACCATAGAAACCCGTGATTATCATTCTCGAGGAACAATGTATGTGCCTTCTAGGGCAGACATCACAATGCGTCATACGGCTACGCACCGCCATCATATCTAACAGATCCGAGTCGCCCAGTCTACCAGCAAGTAACGTGCATGTATAGATTGATGTTGTCCTCAGGTCCGAGTCCAAGTTACCGGAAAGTGATCGTGCATACTGAGATTAATAATACTCAATAGCGGACGACCTATTATCGTAGAGCACTATCCGAAGGCCCTACGAACCCAATGTACTTGAAGAGCCGATGGCTTTACCAAAACCACCATATCATGCAGGTCTCAGCGGGGCGCACTCGCCAGCCATCGCGTCAAAACGGTCGTGATTGGACCTGCTAGCGATAATTGAGCCACCGTGTATCATCTCGAACGTCTCTCGAACGATATGTCAAGTCAGGCATCAGCCCAACCAATGAGGCGTCGTCCTCATTGCCTTTTCATCTGCCGGCCTCGATAGATTGCTTGCCAAAGTTATTTGAGATTGTCTTGCTTGATCTAAGTACGTCCGCAGCCTCCAGGGAGATGGTAGAAAGATCCCATCAGTATCAGTCACAGAGGCCTCCATACTCCCCGACCTTAGCCGGTATTGAGATCCACAGACTTGGAGGCATGACAACGGCTTTCGACATGCACCCCGACCACCTGCAGAGCTTGAAGACACCTACGACCGAACATGACCGCTTGGTGGAGCTATCACGGGAGAACGGGAGACTACGGCAAGAGGCGCTGTGCTTTCGAGGGCTGAGCAGGGAGGTCACTCCGCTGCTAGCCGTACTGCGGTATCATATCGACGGGCTGTCAACGACTGTGCGGAAATGCAATGAGAAGATCGAAAAGGCCAATGCGCAGTGGGAGGTAGAGGAGAGTAGCAGAGTGGAATGACGAGTGGAGTACTACATGGACGTCGTACAACAACGTTAGGTAGGCTCGGGTTTGGCTTTCAGGGTCTAGTAGAATGGGTTCAATGATGCCTAGTGCGGTATTTTCTGAATAGACTGGCCATGGTTTGGAGCCTACTAAGGAATAAGGCGAGTTACGAAAGAGGAGTATCTCAGGTCAATGGCCTTTTCTTGTAATGTACTATCGCGGCAGTGGCGACGCATTCGTGGGCATCATTCGTCACCTCACGTGATGGGTATTTTATCGATTCCTCTAGATCGACGTCACGGCCTTTATATTAGATCTTTCTTGCTCCAAATCTCCAAACGCAGAACAAGTGTCTATAGAGAGCCGTCGTTCTCCTGAGAGGCCGAAGCGGCCATGTCCGAGACAGCAACCCTCTTTTTAATACCCTTCATGGCCATTCTTTTTGCGTGACCGTCTATTGGTTGGAAGTCTATAGGTGAAATGGACGAAAGCCAATCACTGACCACATCAGTGTCATCCGACGGTGGCTCCGTCGAGTCGAGGTCTCTTTGGTAAAAGCGATAGACTGGTCGTGCTCCACTAATCGCGGATGTTGATGAGGATTGGGGAAAGAGCCGGCGGGCACAGCTATGTATTGGTTTCGGACCTCACCGCGTGTGCTTTGCCGGCTCAGCTTAGCGGTCTGCAGTGGAAGGCATACTGGTCGCTTGCGGTGGCGATTTCGGTCCATGTCGTTGCAATGTTATGATGCTGAAGATTTGGGATGTCGGGAAATGTTAGGCGCAGGTAGACTAACGGCATCATGGATATATATGTGTATGTGACGACTATCGCGGAGCGCTGCAAGCGGAACTTTTGATCTGTTTTATAAACTGCGCGAGTTTAAGTCGGTCCTACATACACACACACACACAATTTATTAACGCCCGGGCGGCAAGGCCGAAAGGGCAACTGACGCTAATCTACCGTACATTCATGAATCGCTTCCTTGTCACCCAAAGCCCTTGCATGTCCCATTTCCAGTTGGTCACTCCACTTCCGTCAGCACGTTCCTGTTCGGGATCCCGTGTGTTAGTAGTGTTTCGTGGCAGGCCAGCTTGAAGGCCTTTCTCCAAGTGTCCAGCATCCTATCCTCGGCAGCTGGAGCGGCGCCTGCTGTGTGTGGCACGGGGTGGTTAGTATTGTGTTAGTGAGAAGACTGGTATGCGTCCAGTCGGCCTGTCGCTATAGCAAATCGTATAGTTGCTCGAACGGCCTCCATGTCGGGAGACCAGAACCTGTCGTCCGATGGTGATTTGCCACCTAAGTAGAAGGATAAATTACTTCTGTGCGTATCTGTGCACTGAAGCATCTCTGTCCGGTATGCTGTCCATCTGCTGCATCGGAAGAGGAAGTGTTCCACCGTTTCTCTCGCTTGTCCGCATTCGCACTGGTCTGTCGGTGCCGCTTCGATTCGATAGAGATATGCGTTCAGTCGAGCCATCCCTGTCCGGAGCTGGGCCAGGACGCTGGCTTCTTTCCACGAGAGACGATCGTATAACTGTCGTGTGTGTTTTCCTGGTAGAGCTGTGTCGATCTTTTTGGAGTATCTCCCGACGTGTTCCGGCAGGCTTGCATTAGCTTCCCGCTTAGTCCGCGCCACGTTCAGTATCGTCGACTTGGCTCCGGGGGTCTCTACCCCTAGATGCGCGCCTAGCTGCGTCGTGGTTTTGGCCTCCCTCTTCGCTCGATCCATAAGTTGATTTTCCTCGCCCGTCGGTAACCAGGCGATAGCTATACTATTTCCTTCCCTTCTGAGCTCTTGAATGGCTTTGTAGGCTTGGCAGACATGTCGCTGTCCAGACTGTTGGCGTGGTTTCTTCAGTGTGAACACCGCGGCTCTATTCCTCGTGAATAACAGGATATTCCGGTAGCGAAGCTTCGGTAGTGAATGCAGCATGTCTGCCATAGCCGCTAGTTCTCCAGTGAACGGGTTCTGCTCTTCTCTTGCGCCGAGAGTGACAGCACGGGTCTCGCACATAGGGCTCGCTCTCGTGGACGTCTTTATCTCGACGCCCCCCCCCCCGTATCCTACGAGCCCGTTCCTCGCTGAGCTGCTCACGGCAATGCGTGCCGTCCAGTCCGGGGCTGTGCTCGGCATCCCCTCCGGCTCGTCTGTCACCGTCGGTACCCGGCTCACCCATGGTGCCAGCGCGTACGGCTGAATGGTTTCGAGTTTCTCCATGGGCATGTCCTTTAATACGTTCTGCCACTTGGTAGAATGGCGACCGGTGGTATCTCCTGAATTTCCGTATCCGCGCCGTGCTGCTGCGAAGGGGGTTTGTCGGGGGGAGGGTGTGAATGTCCGCCCACATCTTGATCGCCCTTCTCCAGAACCGATCCTGCGTCGTAGCAATGTGTGCCTCTGCTTCCGCCACGCTTGTCGCCACTGTCATGAACGTTCCGACGATTGCCTGGGCCCCTATTTTCTGGATTCGATTCACAGGCACCGCCGCTTTGTACCTGCATTCGTGCATCCACACGTTCGACGCGTAGTCTACCACTGGCGCTACCGTGGCCGTGAAGAGCTGTCGTGCCGTGGCTGGGGACAGTCCTTTCAACCGTCTCAGTTCTATCACGGCCTCTAGCCCCTTGGCTGCGGCCCGGGCAATGTGTTCTTTGTATTTCAGCTTGGCGTCCATAATTACCCCGAGGATCTTGACATGGGTTTTGGGTTGAACACTTTGTCCTTTGATGGTGAAGGGTGTCGAATCGGTCTTGTACGGTTTGCGGGCAAAGTGAATGATGGCTGTCTTGTCCGCTTCGAACGTCGCACCACTTCTCCTCTCCCATGCGAGGGCGTCGTTGATGATGGCTTCTATCCCTTCGCGGTTGCTTTCCGCCGTCGGGCCTGTGACCCAAGCTGTAAAGTCGTCTACAAAGGCGATAGCACCCCGGTAGCAGTCGATCCGCCGCTGTACCAGATCCGCATTAAAGAAGAGGAACAGAATCGGTGACAGGGGGGAGCCTTGGGGCAAGCCCGCCTGTGGTAGGCTTCGTCTTTCGGACGTGTGTCCGTTCACCAGAATCGTCGCCGTACGACCTGAGCAGAAAGCGCTGATCCAACGGAGCAACTGATCTGGTATCCCTCGAGCCTTCATCCTTTGGAGGAGCCTGACGTCGAATACCCCGTTGTACGCCCCTTTGACATCGAAGCTTACCAGGCTGAGAACCTTACGGCCTCGCCACGCAGCGTAGATCTGCTCTTGCAAGAGCATGAGCGCCTGTTCTGCCGACCGTCATTTCCGGGCGCCGAAGTGGTTGGTTGGAAGGAGCCCGAACGTCTCGACTAGATAAGAAATCCTTTCCGCAATGACTGACTCCATCACCTTTCCGAGTGTGGACAGTAGCGAGATCGGCCTCCAGGCTTTCGCTATCGTGTAGTCTTCTTTGCCCGGCTTTTTGAGGGGAATAATCTTTGCGTGGCGCCATTGGGTTGGTAGCTCTCCTTCCCCGAGCGACGTACGGAACAGCGTTAACACCCATTGCTTGACCACCGGCCACACTTCCTTCCAGACCACCACCGGCAGGCCGTCCTCCCCGGGTGCCTTCCAGGACTTGGCTGCGAAAAGCTGCCGCTCGATCTCTTCCATCGTGATAGCGCGCATCTCGATGGGCGCCCTCTGCGGGCGGTCCCCTTCGTCGGCAATCTCGTCCGGAAGCGGGGGAAAGAACTTGGTAAGCAGCTCCTCCGCCTGTTCCGCCTGGTTGGAAGTGCTCTTCCCGTCTGCTCGAGCGAGCTGGGGGGCTTTCCCGAACGCCGTGTCGTCGCCCGCTTTGAGGTACTTCGCTGCCTTCCAGATGTTGTCGTTGTCGGCGAGGAACTCGTTCCAGTGCTTCTTCTTTTGCTGCCGGATGGCATCGTGGTACTGTTTTGCGGCACCTTTCGCCGTTACATCTAGGTCGCTCCTGGTGCATCCTGCCCTCCTCTCGGCCCGGGCTCGGTTGCTCCAGTACGTGTGAATGCGCCGGAGTTGTGTTAGGTCCGTTGTCCACCATCGTTTCGCGTACGGCGATGGCTTGGCTTTGGGCGTCAGTGCGTGCACTGCTTCCAGGACGACTCCCATCAGCCGGTCAGTCTGTTGTTGGACCGTGCCGCCCGTGGGCGTCGTAGCCAATGCCGCTGCGATCCGGGTGTTGATGTCCTTCCATGGGGCGTTCTTGAAGAGAAGTCGTTCCTGGCTCTCTGCCGCTGGTGTGGCCATCTCCAAGACCGTCTCGATGGTCCGGTGATCAGACCCATGTTCCGTGTCGAGCACCCTGCACTTGACTAACGAATCTTTCATCTCTTCCGATGCGAGGACGAGGTCGATGGTCGTGCTATAGGCTCCTCCACTCCACGTTTTCGTACCCCGCGGGAGCAGACTGCTGAGGCCGAATTCGGCCATGAAATGGATAATCGGATCCGCCTCTCCTTGCTTTTCCAGCCGTACCTCCTCTCCGCCCCAGAGCTGGTCATGCCGGTTGAAGTCCCCCGTGATAACCACCTCTACTACTGCCCCCGTCTTCCTTCTCACTGCCTCAATAGCAGTGCGCAGCTTTCTGCACGCTTCTTGGAGCGCGGGGGGATTCTCCACAGGGACGTAAACGGACGCCGCAAAGACCGCATGTTCCGGCAGCCGCACGACTGCTGCGGTGATGTCTGGGGACTCAACCGGGACCTGTTCCGCTTCCACCTCCTTGCTGACCCAGAGCATGCTCCGGATCGGCCACCTCCCGTCTCTCCGAACTGATGGAACCATCTTGACCCACCTATGGTGTCCCATCGGTGTCGTCAGAAGCCGCCCCTGCGCCATCCTCGCGTGAGGCTCTTGAATCGAAATTACTGTCGCATGCTGTACTTCTTCATCGTTGAGGAGACTGTCGTGTACCGGTCCTTGCTTCCTCACGTTGTTTTGAATAATACGGAACGGTTTAGTCATGGTTCGATGGGTACAGCTTCGGACAGTGTCGGCTAAATGACTCGTGTGGTCCTCCACACGGGACGCACTTTAGAACGGTTGCTTCGCAGCCATGGTGGCTGTGTCCCTGCTTTGCGCATCGTCCGCAGGCCTGGGCGTTTTTGCACTGGAATGCCTTGTGTCCCACCTGCTGGCAGTTGTAACACTGTTCCGGCCGCTCTCGTCGCTCGAATACCCTCGTGTAGCCCGACTCGCCTCCGGCGTAAAAGAAACCCTCCTCGAGGAACTTCCGCGCCTCGGCCGCCTTCGTCAGGTAGACAACCATGGATCCGTATGCCTTCCCGTTGTCCTTCCGGCTCAGCCATGCCACCTTGGCGACTGTCGTCTCGTTCTCTTGCCCGAATGCCTCGGCCGCTCCGTCTCGGATCTCGTCGTTTTCGTTGAGGACTGCTGTGCGCCTGACACTGTCCACCTTGATCGGGTATAGTTCGTCTCGCAGGACGCGAGCTTCAGACGCGTTCGTCTTCTCGGCGGCTCGCTTGACTAGTCGGTGCTCGGTCTCATCTCGGCAGACAATCTTGATACGCTGGGGCTTCCTAGGGTCCATGGTTACGGCGCGGCATCGCCAGTCCTTCTGTTCTCCCGTCGCTCGCATCTCCTTCTCGATGGCAGCTCGAACCGTTCCGGCGGTCACGCTGGCTCGTTTCTCGTCCTCCATCCGGGATGTGTCGATAGTGCAGTACAAGGTGTCGGTAAACGTGGAAGGCGTCGTGTTCATCGAGGTAAGTGTGCGTACGTTGCTCGGCTGGCTCGTCGGGGGCGTGCGTGCGACCTGCGCGTAGGAGGCCTGAGGGCTCGTCTGGGCGCTGCCGGCGAGGGCCGCGCTGTTCCTGAGTTCTTCCAATTGCTGGGTGACATTTTGAAGCTCGGCGGTGAGCTGCTGGATGATTGCCTGCTGGTTGTTGATGATCTCTTTCAGGTCTCGGACCTCGTTACGAGAGTTGGCCACGAGCTCGTAGATGCGCTGCAGCACCTCCGGGTCGATGGACACGTTGTTGCTCGGGCTTGTCTCCGGTCCATTGTCGCTTTCATACGAGAGTAGGGCTTCTCGTGCTTTAGCGCTGGGCTTCGCCCGCTTCGATCGTTTGACCGACGTCGCGATAGAGTTTGGCGCGTCCACCACGATCTCCATCTCTGCACGGTCCTCCATTGTCGCGTCGGACGTCCGCCGCCTCTTCATCCACCTCCCTTCTCAGCAATGGAATAATAATGAATTGAATTAGAATAAAATAAAGGTTCCTACAAATGTCAATAGTCAATAGTGGTACAGTCGCTAGCGAAACCTACGTCCTCTTTCCACTCTTTGATAGTTCTCGTTCTGGATCCACTTTGGCGGGGTAGCTGTTGACACCATGTACCCCGCCATGCTTCCAGGTACAGAGCCAATCTCAGCCTTTGCTACTCCTTCACTTGTACATCCATGAATCAATTGCTATACTTACTCTTGGGTTACTTATGCTCAACGAGAGCTAGAGCTAGAAACTGTTGGCAGTCGTATGCCTTCCTTATGGCACTACAATCGTTCTTGTAAGCGTCTACAAACAGATGTTTTGTCAGAATCCGGTCAACGTCGTTTTCAGCGTTGAGTTATTACAGTAACGCTGAGCAAATTCTGTCAAAACATTTGTTTGCAGACGCTTACAAGAACGATTGCGGCGCCAGGTAGAGCACCACCTGTCAGCTGCTTATCTCATCGAGAATAAATTAATTCAAGAGTACTTATTGCAATCGATTTATGGATTTACATGGGAAAGAGACGCAAAGGCAGAAATGGCCCTGTACCTGGGAGCATGGCGGGGTACATGGTGTCAACAGCTACCCCTGCAAAAAGGTCTAAAACGGAAACTATCAAAGAGTGGAAAGAGGACGTAGGTTTCGCTAGTGACTGTAATATTGGGTTGTCCGACTGGCTGTGTAGCGGAGTGGCGGGCAGTAAGCCAAAAAGAAGGAAATGTCTGGCATGCACAGCCGAGCATCGCCCTGGAAGGCAGACCTTACATGAAGTAGCACACTATGGGCGGGAGAAGCATTCGCCGCCGCTCCCAATGAGCAAAGCCAGCGAACAGTAGCGGATTTGGGACGCATTGGGACACAAATGGGCGCCGATACTGCACCGAATAGCGTGCAAAAAAGCAACACTGGAAGGCCGAAAAAACCATTCTGATCCGCCCAACTGTAGTCTCCAATTGCACCCTTTTCGACGTGGTGCGCTGATTCTAAAGTAACCATAATCATCCTGTAACATACGGTACATACAGTGCTGTTAAATCCAGGTCCACCGTCCGGATTCTAATCAAGGATTCTTGCCAATGAAGTAGAGCGGGGTATCAGTACTGCGGACAAAGGCTAAATTCCGTCCCAGCATTAGCTGCACTCCAGAAACGGCCCTTACGCGTTGTACAGATACCCCGCATTACCTCGTTGTCAAGAATCTCAGATTGAAATGCGGACGCTGAACCTGGTTTTCACAGGAGGATTGGGCAGTTGGTTCTCAAATGACACGGGCTCGCGAACCGGCTCTACGCTAAGAACGGTGGGTTCTAGACCTGGCCCGCTGCCTGCGCTAGTGCGCCATTGCTACTCTTCCGACGCTGCACTCCAACAGTAGGGCCAACAGGTCTGCAGCAATTATACCGGAAACAGCGCGCGAGGGTCTTCGAGCTCTCGACGGATGCGGCGATAGGAGAATACGCTGCTAGATGATTCAGGCTCCGAGGCGACCGACCTCTATCGGAACTGTACAAGCGGAGCGGTGGTTACCGTTCCATCGAGTGTATCCTGCTCTGTTACTAACAGCCGCAGTTTCGACGATCAGCCGCGTGCCATGCGAGACCGAGCCACGGCCGAGCGACACGATCGAGTCGCCAAGTCGAGGCCATCCATCTCGAGGCCCAGGCGGATGCCAACGACGACGCGAATGCCGATGGCGATATAGATGTCGACGCGGATGCCGACTACGAAACCGACCCCGAGTATATTGCAGTAGTTCCCGCTGCCGCGGCGGAGCCTTTGTCTGTCTACGACGTCATCCCCGACGATGACGGCGGGACTGTCATTCTCAACAGTCCCACGAGGCAGATGGGTCCGAGACAGCTGCCTCCACCCAAAACACCACCAGGTGAGTACAGCTTCTTCGAGAGGCGATGCTCCAGGTCATTAAAGCTATACGCGCGTGGAAAGAATCAGGCCTGCACCTCTTGGTCACAAGCCGCGACGAATTCGATATACAGGACGTATTAGAAGTAATACCGGAAGAGATAATTGAGATGAAGAGTACCGAAGTGGATCAGGATATAGCCGCTTTTGTTGCCCAGCACCTACGAGAGAACAGGCGCTTACGGAAATGGCAGCGATACTATGACCGAATCGAGAAGGCACTGACCGATCGAGCCAATAGAGTGTTAGTACCCTTCCGATACTTATTTACTTTCACGAATAAGCCCTTAGTTTCCGCTGGGTGGAATGCCAGTTTACAACACTAGCAGCTTGCGCAGCAAACCCACATGTTCTGAATCAACTACTACAGTCCCTGCCACAATCGTTGGACGAAACCTATGCCCGGATGCTTAAGAACATCGAACCTGAAATGCGCGAATATGCTCGGCAAATGTTAAGCGTTTTGTGCTGTGCTATGAGACCCCTTACGGATTTAGAGCTGATCGATGCTCTTGCGGTCGAGCTTAGTGAAAACCCTAGGTTCGACGTGGAACGTAGATTTCAAGATCTTAACCATCTTAAACTTATCTGTCCAGGATTTATAGAGATTGATTTGGATCTCGATAAACGGGAAAATACTGTCCGCATCGCCCACTTCTCCGTACAGGAATACCTCGAGGACGAACGGATCCTAGAGCGTGAGGACGTTGCTCTATTCCATGTTCGAAAACAGGGCGCCCATATCAGTATGGCGACGGTTTGCCTAGCCTTATTACTTGAGCCTCAGGTTAAAGAGCTGCAAGACACCGATTCCATCGAGAAAGCTTACCCCCTGGCTAAATATGCTGCCCGTTACTGGCCTCAACATATTGCAAGCAGGACATTACGAAGCAGCACTGGAAGGAAAGTGTCGCAACTATTCCAAGATCGAGATGGCGCTTTTAGCACTTGGGTGCATATCTGGAACGTTGACCACTATAGTGGGCGGCTAGAAGGCAGGGAAGCGCCGAGCCCAATCTATTACGCTGCTGTCTTAGGACTGACGAAGATTCTTGGCGAGCTGCTCAACGACGGCTGCTCGACAACACAGGTTCCGGTTAGGAGCCACGGGTAAGCTACTGGTTTCGCCTCAATTACGAGTTCATCGGGTTCACTCTCCGTGGCGGCACCCGAGACGATAAGGTGGCCTTGCCGCTAATCAAACCATATGTTACGCCAAGATAAGTTATACGCGCAAGACACGGAAAGGAGCAAACATAACCTCTACATCGCCCTCACGGGCCTCCTGTCGACAGCCCCAGCTAGTGCCGGGACTGCTAGCGAAAGGAAGCTGATGAGAGACTCTTTCGCAGTTGAGATCTTCCGCTTTACGAATGCGCCTACAGAGGCGCTTCGTCAAGTCGAGGAAGAGCTTGGCCAACATCTCTACCAGCCTAATTCGCAGCTCTTCCAAGACGTTGAATCGCACTTCTGGATCCGTCTCATCGCGGAGCTTCAAGAATGTGTCAGGACGCTCAAACCCCTTGGCAGTCTCGGCCTCTTCTCGGCAGCTGTAGGTCGCCGTAACTATGGGCCATGGGGCGGGTCAAGCGCTCATTCTATGTCCAGTAATGCAATAGGTATCTCAACCCAAGAATCCCGCGCGAAAAGAGGAATAGAAGACATAGCCGCCAGGCTGGCGCATCTTGGCCTTCTTCATTGGAGAGTGTGGTCGCCGCTGATATATCTTGGCGGTGACAATGGCGGTGACAATGGCATGGAGTTAAGCCAAGCGGTGGGTATCTGAGGCGTGCACAGCTTCTTCTACGACGGCATTCGACGATTTAATCAGCCACCGAAGCGAATTCAAAACACTTCGCTAGTGACCTAGCTGAATAGATACCTGTGATTATCCAGAAGTTAGCCGCTTTCTGGCGATTCTCTTCAGACACCGTTCCTGTAACTTTTCCTTTTGTTCTAAGCACAAGATGACTGAGATGCAGTAAGATGGCCGTAATATAGGGGGAGCTGCCTCCATACGTTGGTGGGACGTAGGCTTTGAGCCGCAAGGCAAAAGAAAGTCGGAGCATACCTCGCTACATTATCAAGATTATTCCTTCAATTCACCGATACGGCAAACGCAGAGTAAGCTAGGGATCGAGCAGCACGTCACTGATCCCAGTTTACAGCTCAGTTCCACGGCTCATATTGTTTATATTACAATTAGTATGAGACTATCACTGCCTCCCAAGCACTACTTTCCGATTGGTGACTAGGTTCCCATTCACTGGAGACTGGGATGAAGACGTGCTTACATTCCGGTTGCCCTCCGTTTCCATGGCATCCACCACGAGTTGCTCTATGTCGACCTGCCCGCCCTGATCATGGCCAGACCTGTCCTCTGTCTTCAGTTCGTCCTCTATCTCTGCTTTCCCACACTGCTGTGCCCTGAGCATTCTGCTCTGGAAGAGTATCGATATCAGCCCAGCTATGGACGCTGATGTACCGAACCTGGTAGTTTGTTCTCACCTGGGCTCAAGGATGGCGTCTGAACGTGGACAAAATCATCTTCAGTGAGGCCTAGCCGCCATTCGAGCAAGGACAACATCTCGACCTCCATCAGGTTGACATCCGGTAGAGTGAACCCGAAACTGACGGGCCCACCAGACGAACGACTGTACTTGGCCCACTTCTTGTTCCTCGGCGACCAGTCATGTAGATACTTCGTCGCTGCTATAAGCGCAGCTAGGAAGATATCGTACGTTGTCTCTGCTTGAAGTGTAAGTGATGGATCAGTACTTCGTAATCGAGAGTCTCTAGCATCGCAAAATGACAAAGCCATACCGTCAAATTCTGTACCGGTCTCTTTTTGACGAATGTACCTTGGGGTACGAAGCCAATAGGGCCGAAAGTAGCTTCAGGTAGGATTGTCAGGAATAGATGTAAATGACTGAGTTGTCGTCTTATGATACTAGTAGGTACGGACCAGAAGAGCAGTATCGAAGAGTTGGGGTACTGTACAATGAACACATGATGTAGGAGTACCTGAGAGAACAATTAGATGCGTTTCGGCTGCTTGTCGTACTGTTTCCGACGTAGCTGCTTCCCTTGAAGAGTTCCTTGTCGTTCCACTGCCAACAATAGTGGCTGTAGCCAGACAGCTACACTAGGACGACATACATATTGGGAGCTGGAATGCGTGTCGTCGGCGAAGTCCAGGCATGGGATCAGATTTGTGCCAGCCGTGTCAGCCAAATCCTACCACGAAGTGGACGGCAAGATTCACCAGCCGTATGGGTATTATGAGCAGTATGGCGGTAGCTACGGCGTGGTAAGCGGACACCGATGACTCTCACATGTCCAAAACGTAGATACCGACTCTCGAGGAAGCGGTAGTAAATCATTTGACGAGTGTGGACAACAACGCGCGGATGGACGCTCATGTATTCTTCGCCTCACAATGGATCCTCGTCCGCCTGGTTCGTTTAACTTCGAGTACTGGCTTCGAGACCCGAACCCACCCATAACCGATCAAATCCATGCTCCCAGCAATGGTCTAAGCCCTTGTACTGTCGACGCGAAACAGAGGAACAAAGCTAGGGTTGAAGAGGAAATCAGGAGGTCGGAACAGCGCTTGCAATTGAAGCAGCCAGCGTAACACCAGGACCTCGCTTATAGAAAGGGATCTAACAGTTGACAATACTTCCTTTAAACCTGTAAGCGAGGGTTCCACCACATTCAGTCTCGTACCGCTGGAAATTAGCCAAGCATCACAGCCAAGTATTGTATATCGGGCGTGATCAAGGCAGGCTTATCATCCCACCCATGACAGCCATCTTCAATACAACTCTTTACGAATAAGAACAGCCCGACCTCCTCTGAATTTCACGTCACAGGCTATCATCAGCCGCCCGAGAGGTACGACTGTTTCGTGTCTGAGTCTGCGCCGGCGCTCTGTTCCGCCCCCCTACCGGGCTCCGTCGTCGTCGCCGTCGCCGCGCGCCAGATCTCCTCGTACACGTGCTGAAATGTCGGCCGGTGGAAGAGCACGAAGTTAGGGTGTATGTGCTGGAAGAAGGCCTCGATGTAGCGGTCGGCGACCTCGCGCTCGGGGAACTTGACCTTGCTCGAGGGCACGCAGTGCCGCAACAGCTCCGACTTGTTGGCCTGCGCCACGTCGTGGCTGCTGAAGCTGGTTGTCGGCGAGTCGCCCCGGAACATGGACGGCGACAGCGGCTGCGCGTTCGCGGGGTGGCCCTCGTACACCACGATGGGGTCCGTGATCATGTCGTTCTCCTCCGCGAGGCTGTGGGGGTCGCCGCCCAGCGTAGACGAGGCCGACTTCGACCGCGTCACCACCAGGTTCCGCAGCCGCGTGTAGAAGACCATGCTGCCGGTGGGGCTGATGTATTGTGGTCGCTCGCTCGGGTTGCGCACTAGTTTCTCGCTCTCGTCGCTGCTGCGGCGGTCTGATGGCCGTGCCGTTTTTGTATCTGGGGACACGGGCGACAGGAGCGCCGCCGTGCTCACGGAACGCGGCCGCTTCCTCGTGATTGTCTGGGTCGAGGTCGCGGGGATGCTAGACGTGTCGTCGAAGTTGTCGGGTATCTCCAGCCCCATGTCCCGCCCATAGGCGATCACCTCCTCCGCGGTGGGCTCCGCGCCCAGTTGGGGATGGAGGTTCTGGGTCAACGCGTTGATGGCCCGGTAGCGCCGGTCGAGGCTTTCGATGCTGCCGTAGATGCGGTGTTTGCGCGGCATGGTCGTGACGCACTGGATGCCCGCCTCGATGCAGAGCTTGCAGGGAGTCAGGCCCTCGTCGTCGCCGTTGTTGCCCAGCCATCGACGACGAGGGCGCCTGGTCCAGGCGCTGGCACTTGCAGCGCCGCGTCTTGCAGTAGTCGCAGCTGAGCTTGGTGCGCTTCCGCTGGTAGACTGGAACGCGTCGTTTCGCCTTCAATTGTTTGCGCCGCTGCGCGGCCTGCTAGTGGGTGAGTCCGCCTGGCGCGCCGCTCGAGGGTGTCATGTTGCTGCCGCTGCCATGGCGGTCCTGGGCTTCGAACTTCGGGAGGGGGCGTCCGGTGTCCATGGACGGAGGGAGGCCGTACTGTCCCAGCTGGACGTGGCCTTGGGTGGGATCGAATTCCGACTTTGGCTCGGCCATCCCTCGTGGGGGGAGTAGCCTACGAGATGGCGATTATCGTGGAGCTCCATGGAGGAGGATCGGGGAGTGTCGTCGGTCTGGTTATTCCTCGTCTCGTAAGCCTGTAACCGTAGGGGGACACATTGGGGATACGTAGTAGTAGCAGTAATAGTATGTAAAAGTAGTAGTACCAAGGGCAATCACAGGCTAAGATACACACGACCACGTAACACGCGAAAGGAGACAGGCCAATCTTGTGCTGGTGGAAGCAATGAAGCTAAGCAATGGTCCCTCCTCTTAAAATGGATTCCACGGGATGGAAGAGGGTAGGTAGCTAGGTAGGTACGTATGTGGGCTAGCCCTTGCGGATGACGGAATCGATTAGCAATGAGGAACGGTCTCGAGCACTACAAGCTAACAAAAAGCCAAGAGGTGATAGATAGGGGAGGTCGAGTCTAGCGGCCGCGCCGGCGCAAGTGAAAAAGGCTGTTTCGTGTTTTACTTTCCCTTTGGTGGTGGTCTGCAACTCGATTCAGTCGCTGGAGACGCGTAGGGGGCAATGCGACGGATTTGCTTCATCATTACGTATTGACCTGTCGGCTCTTCGAACGAGTCCACGGCCTGAAAGCCCATCCAGGAGTGTCGCCCGGGATGAATTGAGTTGGATCTGCAGAGATGGGCTGATGATGGAGAAGACGCTCCTAGCAAAGACGTCAGGCGTCAGGCCTAGCCTAGCCGTGGGCCGGATGTGCAGCGCAAGGTGGGGCTACTGGGGGCGCAGAGACTTGAGGAGGAATCCACTGTGATGAGGGTCGTATGTTCTTAACAAGCCTGGGGCCATGATTGGTAGTTCGCCCGTTATTTCTTCCTGCCAGTAGGGTTGGACCTTCTCCCCTAGCTCTTTTTTCTCCTCCAAACTCCCCGACTCCTCCACTTTCCCCATCGTCCTGTCTCGCCCTTCTCCAGCCGTCTTAAATCACGTCCGATATGTCGCTTGGAGGCTTATGCCCAATTCTTATACTCCTTTGGTATGGTTGAGTGAGAAATGATTAGGGTTAACAGAGTTTTCGGGATCTTCATTTCTTGTCATCTGGCTTTTTGGGACCTTGTTGAGCTTATTAGGAGTCATTGAAAGCCCTGTTTGAGCGATTCCTCCCCGTGGCCGACGCCGTGCCGCCTGATACGTTTATACCACCTGCCGCCTTCCTGCTACCATGTGCCGAGTTTTTCAAGGGTCTTTTGGTGGGGGTGCAGTGGCTTCTTCGGCGAAGTAGCTTCTTCGGTTTGGTGGGGTAGCTTTGGTAGCTTCGTTGGTAGCCGCTTTGCCCAAGTCAAAGGAGATAGGATACCTGCAAATAGCTGCCTTTGTCACTTCTGCTTGTGGGACTGTTGAGAACGATAGTGCCGCCGTCATCGTTAGGGATGTTGTATACGGCCACAGGATCGGCACCTGTCGTGCTAGTCTATCACCCGGACGTCAAACTCGCTACCAAGCGCCGAAGACGTGAGACGACGAGGACGATCTCTAACCAGGCTCCTCTTCAGCGCCTTTGACGTGGGCTGGGGAATTGGTTCTAGTGGAGCGGGTCGCGAACCAATCAATGGCAGGGACCCAGCCCACTACAGTGATCGAAACCACTTCGATGCCCTCGATTGCACCCTGCCTCAACGAAATGGAGATGGACGTTGACGAGAACGGATAGTTCCCTTCTGCTATGGCCTTACGAATGGGCCTAGATCCAAGATGTAAATTGGATACCTTCGATCGTTTCCGTCTTACTCTAACGCCTACCCTAGTATTCCAACATTGACATATACTCAAGGCTCGTCTTTGCATGAGTCCGTATCCTCATGCATTCATGGTGGGTGGCCTCTTGCCGGTCGCGACCCTCAAGGCCTTATAAAGTCATAGCGAATTTCTGAGACACCACTAATGTAGACTTCCCGCGGGATGAGGGTTGCGAAATTCCTGGACGTTCGTGCATATAAGGCCATTTCTCCGCCCGCTCCACTCAGCGGGTGGGGTACGTGCTTCAATGGTAAAACAGTGGATGGTCCGTTATGGACTCTGCAAGCTGGCGAGGCGGTGATTTTAAGCTACTTACATAGTTTACAATCTCATACTCGTGGTCTCAACTGTCAGAATTTCCTTTTCTTATATCGACCGCTGCGGCACGGCTCAGGCGTTACGAGCATCACAACAATACATCACGAACGCAGATCTTGCTTAAAACCTCCCAATCAATTGGCAGGTAACACATTAGGTAGGTGCAAGGTTACTAAGCTACTATTAGTATTATAAGTAGAAGATTTATCCTGTGCAGGCTATCTAATTGCAATTTCGTTGCACTGGTCGTGAGTCCGATTCTTCTGAAAGCAAGCTTGGGTATCTAACATGAGGAACAGAAGCGCTGGGTTGACCCAATAGTTCTAAATCTGCTAGGTTTAATGTGTCCCATAAATCCCGGCTTGCGTCGCCCAACCATAATGGATGCACTGTTCTTGAAGAGTCAAGTCTTTAGACTGGGCCGTTTGGGATGAATGGCTTTGCTGATATGACCCGTCTAGCACTGTCGGATTTGTTGTTGTCGGCGTCAAGGGTAGGGGATACCGCCCATCGTGCACCCATGAAGTCGGGATCGGGGAGTCAAACGGAACGCACCAACCTTTTGTTGTCAGCAATTAGGTCATGCTCGGGAATCGTCCCACTCACCTTCAGACTGAAGACTGCTAAAGCGATTCCAAGCCTGAAACATTGGGTCACTATACACCAGTCCTTGTATATACTTGTCTTCGCCACCTCTTCACCCAACTTTTGAATTTGCTCCGCCTTTTCTTGTATGATATCCAGTAAGCCTTGTATCTGCTTCTCCCTCTCCTCTACCAATACTTGCATTTTCTTATCAAGCTTCACCACCATCTTGTCCCTCTCTTCGATGGTCCTATTCTTCACATCCACTTACTTCCCTTTCAAGCTCACTTATCCTGCCTTTGTGAGCTATGTCGCGCCTGAACACGTAAAGACACTTTGTCCCACTCGCGTAGCATCTATCGCATGGTGTCTGACCATTGCACTAGACTTCTATTAGACTCCTACTTCCCATTCTTAAAAGTTGACGGCGTACCTTGCTTTTCCGCAAACGGCATGGGCGGCATGCCGTTCGAATAAGTATTCTCTTCTTCCGCGGCGTCTTTACCTGTTTGATTTCATCTGCATTTTTCGGTAATAATGATCTCAAACTCATGGTGGATTGTGACCATAATTTAACCACAGAGATTGGGCTCCAAACGGGCCGACTTTGTCGACATAGGCATATAGCGACTTGAAAATCTTGTAGAGTTATGCCAAATTGAGGTAGAAACATGCGAAGTGAGGGGTCAGGCTGGCCATTATGTACAGAGAGAAAGGAAAAAAGAAAGGAAAAGAATAGATGGAAAGACATCGCTCATCGGCCAACGTCGGATGTAGGCTGGCGCCATTATGAGCTTCGCAGGGCGGGCCTAAATCCGACCCCTGCCGCCACGATCCAATCCGAGCACCTTCTAGCTTTACAAATTTTAATTCCTGAGAAAACCATCGTACAATACAAATCACTAATACGTATATCATTATGCTAAGTTATGGCGTATTCTGCGCCTCTGACTTCGTGGTGTTGCCTAAAATCAGAGAGTGACGGTTAGCTTAGCTAGCTGATGGCGGGGTTAACCTGATGGATTTCCTAATTTTGCGTTTAGAGACTGTTCTATAAAGCGCTTGCGGGATCGTACAATTCATTCAAGGTTGGCACCGATCAGTCCAATCAGATGCCAAGCAGCAAATCAGCTTTAGATTGGAACAGCTATGCTTACTTACTTTTAAACGGCTGTGGGTGTATATGACAGGTCTCTCGATCTGACCTCACTGATCGTATCGTTCCAGACCCATCGTGCTCTTAGTCTTATGTGACTAGCGTCAGGAGCGACTGCTGCGAGACCTGGACTCGAAATACGCCATCTAAGCCTATATTGTTTAGGTAAGACGGCTTGCGGGTGCCTGCAAGCGCTGCAACGTCTGATGCGCCACTGAAAGGTATCCTAAATTAGCGGCCGCCTTTTAGCCAGTCGCGAGCCTTCCCAGAATAACCGACCCAAAGGCAAAGAGCTGCTTAATTGCATGTGGGGCTGTACAATACAGGCCAGCCAATTGTCTTAGAAGGTGGCGCGGGTCGCTTAAGTAGCCGGCCACTGGCTCCACCCATGTTTCTCGTCAGCCCTTACCCGCCAATGTCATTGCCCCCGTCAAGCCTTTTTTGCCTGCGATTGGAATGGAAGAGAGTTAGTTATCTGCAGTCTCTGATAATTTGCGCGCCACAGCAACCCGATGAGAACCTCGTTCAATATGCCGTGTCCGAGTACAAAGCCTCATTGTTCCTCCAACTCCATCATACCTTTGCCGCCAGTTCGGATATGAACACGCTGTTTCTCCGAGCTTGACTGTCAAACTTTGGCCCATCTACCCCGTTCTCCAAGATAATTCAGCGCGTTGTTTTCTGAGCCTAGGAAGGTTAGTTCCTGATGTACTAGCTGAGTAGATCTACGAACCAGCTTCCAGTGGGTTGATTAAAGGCACCACTGGCGGTTGGGAGAGCCAACATATGAATGCGTGATAAATTTCGACAAGAATTCTGGTACTCCACATGTTGACTGTTTTGCGAGAGTCTTAGCCTAGGTGAGGGCAGAAGTCGGACATCGAAGGGGGGTGCCGGCGTTTTATCTCATTCATATGCGTACAAGGTTATAGAAAGCCACTCAGCTACTGTAGTGACAACCCATATGATAGATACTATGATATTACTGACATGCAACTACCTGGAGTCCGCATCGCCTTCCCTGACCCGACCAAGGCCACGAATCTATGGTTTTCCTTATAGCGGAAAGGGGCCTGATTGTACCGCAACCAAGGGACTCTAGCTACGTACAGATTTATTTTGCTTGTCAGCTCCGTACATTGCTACCGATTCCTGAGTTACGTACAGGGGTCCTGAGATCGGATGACAAAATAAGTAGGATTAGGGCTGATGGCCCAGAGAAAACACGACCACTGCAGCCTCCGAGATGGTGGGGGCGAAAACGAGCCCAGCCACTTTCCAAGCCCTTATTATACAATAGGAGAGGTTATCAGAACGCCAGGGAACTCGCCCTCCATCTGCCGAGTCCTCTCCTGGCGGCGCCTGCTGGGTTGTTCGATCTAAGTTGGAACAAGTGGGCTTTCAGCTAGACCTGCAAGCCAATGCCATCATTACCAAATTCCTGATCAACCACTATGCGTGCGTGGAGTGGCGATCTATGCTGGCCTTTCAGGTGTATCATCTAAGTATGGCACGTCTAGACACTAGGCCCGTAGGCTTAAGCAGCCGGGATCGTAAAGCTGTCATTGTCTCAGCCGATCATAGCAAGCTCGAGAGGGACGACATAATCCGCACCATATTTCCTTTTCGTCCTAACCGCAGAAACATGCCGATATTTGAGGGCCGGCCGGAGGAGTTCCACAGCAGGTGCGCATCGCGCTCGTCGCCGTGGTCCACGCCCGCAGCCCAGACAGTCCTGACGAGCGATGCCTCTGGGGCCTCCAGCCCCGCCACGTCCATGTCTGCGTCCGCTGTTCTCTCGCCGCCCCACGACATGACCCCCGGTATCACGTAGGCGGGTCTTATCGAGGTGCATCAGACCCAGCCCTCGAGCGTCGCCGGTCGTGCATAGATGTGATACTCGTGCTGCCGTTCCGATTGGGAAAATCAATGTCTGCTCATCTGTGCGTGCATCGGCTGCAGGAGAATAGGCCTCATAATTATGGCTTTATAGGTACTTCGCGCATATACTGCGGCAACAAAACACGACGAGTCGTTCTCGTGTCCCGGGGAACGTGAGCGCATTCCGATAGGTGAGAAACCTACCAAACTGCATACCTGGGATGCACAAAAGGGCCGGGCTGGTCCGGTAACATGTTTCCGATGCAAACTATCCCCAATCATAACCTTTGAGGCGCAAGTCCCTGTCACCTCCCACAACTACAGTAGGTGGTGGATACTGCTTTTCCTAAGTCATTTAGTCATTTAGTCATTTAGTGGAAGTAAAAATATTTGGCGGGGAGGTGAGTCGAGGGGGGGGGGGGACGGCTTCTTACAACTTCGCCTAATGTTAACGGTGACATGCCCCTGTGAGATACGAAGAGATACAGCTTGCGCCTGCAGGGCAATTTGATATGTCGTAAATCTCTGCTCCATGTTGACGCTGAAGTCTTCGACTGCGTTTCACTCATGTTTTTCAATTTTTCGTAATGTTCTCGTTTCTCCTGTCCCTCTTTTACGTGGTGGCGGCACATCCTGGCTTTGGTTGTTCCTTGTGACTAGCTCATGCGGTCTTTAACACATTTTTTACCATTTGTTGAAGCCATGCTATGGTGGAAGGAGGGAAGGCAAAAAGGAACATCCTATTGGCAGCGAACAAATCGTTTGTATTTTCAACGGGAGGTTGGGCGTACAGTGACCCTGTACTACTCCTGGACTATATACGAGTACGACCCACGTATGTGTCCAGTCACCGTCCCCACTCCCCGTGTTCCGCCCGCACGTAAGAGACTCCGGCCCCGAAGATACCGTTTCATATAGAATCCTCGAAACCCTTGTCGGGCGACACTTTGAGACAGACTCTGTGTATATGTTCGACCGTCCTTCGTCCCCTGGCTGCGTGAAATTTGGATGGACAGCACGCAGTGTGGAAGCGCGTCTCAGCGACTGGTCCAAGTGTGGATACGCTCCAAACCTGCTGTTACGCGTGGACAATGTTCCATGGGCACAACGAGCCGAGGCACACACGCATCATGAGTTGGCCAAGGAGTGGCGTACAGAAAGGCAGTGCAGGGGACCTTATTGTGGACGAAAGAGTCATCAGGAGTGGTTCGAAGTCAGCAAGGAGAAAGCACAGCAGGTAGTGGATGGGTGGGCGAGCGTCCTGAAAGAGGGTGCACCCTACGGCCAGCAAGGAACATTGAAACCGCAGTGGAGGCAATACGTGAAGCAAGCGGTCATCCATGGGATGAAGTTACAGCTCAGAACCTTTGGGAGTATCATGAGTCTGCTCGGGTCGGTAGTACAGCACATCTGGTGGTGCCCGTGAGCGCAGCACGTACACTCAACCTCAAGGAAGTAGAAGAAGAGGAAAATGGATGCTTGCGCCTAGCGGAAGAGAAAGACACTTTGGCCACCAGGGTCCAAGAAGAAGAGCTAGAGCAGAAAAGGTTGCCCGCACGCGGAGGAAGAAAAGAATGGCTCACCACTATATGGAAAGCCAAGCGTGGGTTGTGGTATTGCGACGGCCATGAAACCAGCAGCTGTCGACGAACCGCCAGTCACAGGATGAGCCATCACTCAAGCAGGGCTCGTCGTTTCTTTCGCCACCGCAAGCCCCTCTCGTTCCGATCGCGCCTTGTCCTCGCTTTTTATTGAAAGCTTTGGCCGACGTCAACTCTCTTCCCGCCGCTTCCCAAACAGCAGCATAATTAGACCCACCAACATCAGCCCTGGCAGAGGCCATAGGCAAGCAGGAGAGTTTCTCTGCGTTTACTTTCCTCGCAGAAGTAGAAGTAGGCGCGGACAACAAGATAGCGGAGGCCGATGCGCACGTTGAGCAGAAGTGCTCTTGTGAAAATTCACATCGGGCCCGGGGTTTGGGAATGAAGTTTTGAGTGTATCTGTTTTAATTGTGATTATTTTTCATCCAATTTGGATCTTGCCTTCCCCTCCGACATGTAAGACTTGTCGTACAAACATCGTGCCACAAACAAAGATAGATAAGGGTTGCCAGCATCCAGCTTCTATTCCTTTCACCTCAGTCAAACCAATCTGTCCTTCCAACTTAGCTTACACTCCACCCTTGAAAGAAGCTCCTCCTGCGTTTATATCAACAGCCACTAGAAATGGGACTTAGTAACCCTTGGTCAACAGTTCAAGATGCAGTCGGCATGGACAAAATACTTACTGCTGTGCTTCAACCCGCACACCTCGAACAGCGTAACTGGCGTCACATTCTTGGGCGTACCCACGATGCCTTGCGTCTTGAGACGGAGAAGCGTCTCCTTGATTGCCAGATAAGCCGGAGCGAGGGTAGCGAAACTGAAGATCATGATGCGGAAGCCCATGGCGCGGGCCTCGTCCACTGTAATCGTGGGGCTCTTGCCGTTCTCGACGCTGTTGAGCAGCAAGGGCCAAGGGGCGAGATCCTGGACGGCGCGCTGGGCCTGCTCGTGCGTCTCGAACCCCTCAAGTAACCCTACGTCGGCTCCCTCGTCACGCGCCTCGCGCAGCCGTGCGATGCACTCGTCGTACCCCAGCTGCTGCAGCGCGTCTGTCCGTGCGATCAGCACGAAGTCCGACTGCATGCGCACGCGCGCCGTGTGCGCCGCTCGGATCCGCGATATGTACTCCTCTCGGGGCACTACCTTCTTGCCACTCAGGTGTCCACACCGCTTTGTCAACACCTGGTCCTCCAGGTGGGCGCCCGCGACGCCGGCGCGGATGTACTGCTCCACTGTGCGTGCAGCCATGATGGGGCCTGTTTCGCAAGGCCATGGTCAGTGAGTGCCATAGTTAGGTAGAGAAAGGAAACGGGTAGATTCTAAAATGAAGATTGTACGGGGAGAAGAGTGTCCACGCTGGGTTGGGTGAGAAAAGGGGGCCAAACGGGGTATGGAGTATGGGGTCTGGGGTCTGCGGAGGAAAGTCGCCGACATACCACCGTAGCCGGTGTCCATGTCCGCGATAAGCGGAGGACCGAAGGGGTCGAGGTTTGCAATCATCTCCGCATTTTCACGCATATCGTGCAGTTGGGCAATGGCAAGATCAGGTTGACCCAGGCGCGAAGCAGTGGTGCCAGCTCCCGTCTACAATGCGGAGTTAGTAAGGTGGTTGGACATGTTCCAAGCTTTCTACGGCTTGCAAGCTGCTTCACTTACCATGTACATCGCGTTAAAGCCAATCTCTATGGCTGTGCGAGCAGAGAGACCATCGTAGACACCGGGGCATACAATGAGCTCCTTGGTGTCGAAGATCATTTTCCTGAGCTTGGTGGCCCCTGTAGTGGGCTTGTTGACCGAGACCATAACGTGGTTGAGCTGGAGCCACTCCTCGGACCTGGTAACCGGAGAAAGATGGCTCTGCGGTAGTAGCTGGACTGCGTAGCTCTCTTCTTCTACGCCTTCGGCTGTGTGGACTAGGGAGATGGGCTTAACAAGCTCTGTCATGCGGTGGAGGGCAACCTCTGGGCCAGCAGCGTTGAGCAGAACTTCGGCTTCCGCCTCCATTCTGGAGATGGGCTCGAATTCGATAGCTGAGGGCGACATTACTTGTGTATAAGAGAGGAATGGGGATGTGGGCTAACAGAGTGATGCGCTTAGAACAAGAAGTTGGAGTTTGTGGTGGATGTGATACATGGAGCCGTCTTCTTCGTTTGGCCAGATCATCTGCCGTCTTTATACCCAAGATCTGACTCGATCACGATTGAGTACAAGTTCGGGGCTTTCACAAAGCCAGCCATATCTCCTGCCTTGCCTCCTCATACCAAGACTTTCGAGTATCTCACTGTACATACCACTGACTGGAGCCAAGACGGAATAATTCGTATCACCTCGCACCTCGTAATATTCCATTTCTTGACAGTCGTAGGGATCATGAACGATCCATACACACACCAGCCCGGTGTGGAAGACGGGTTCAATTCACGCACATCGCCGAGAACGTCATGTACTACCCCGGAGTTGCTGCGATAGGGGAAGCCGGGAAGGTGTGGCGTGTTAAAGCAGCGAATGACAACGCGGTTTCAGGCAATCTCAACGCTGCAGAAGCAACCATGACCACACGACGCCTTCCTTGCATCCCGTGGGTCTGCTTGTTGGTTACAACGCGGCCAAGATGGGGACCACGAGATCAGCATTTCACCAGAGGATGACATCTTCGTCACCGATTCCCCTTACATGTGCTCGGCCAGTCACGCTAGAGAGACGGAGTATGCGTGTTTCGTCAGGACTTTATTTGCCAAGACTGTCTATCTAGTCAGCACCTGCTAGATGGGCTACCGCTCTAAAAACGGAATATCTTCAGTATCAGAATATTCTTCCTTGAGTATAGTGCTACAATATGCTTTCTGCATATTGCCCCTACGAAGAGCCATCGAAAGCTCCTTTGTAGCAGCCCTGGGCGCTTAGCGAAGGCTTGTCTGCATAGTGGCCAAGACTAATCATTTGCACACGGGCCAAGATCACTCGCCAAGATAAGAACTTAACCGCTGTAAGCAATAGCACCTGGATGGTAGTTCTTGGAAGGCGTCCTCAGCTCCCGCCTTGGCGCGCAGGAGGAAAACGGAATCTTACAGCTTGGCTTTATTGCTCTGGATGCAGCTATCTCTCGGCATGTCGATCAGCTCCCAATTAAGGCACAATTCTCTGCGAACTACGATGTAGTTCAAGCACAAGAATATGAGCACAAAATCACGCGTTCTATATTCGGCACTGTGCAGGTAATATTGCTTGGCGGGGCTTGACCCTGAGCCAAGACCGAGAGTGACCGGAAGAGGGAATATAGTGCGTCTGAAGAACGGCACACACTCAAATTTCTTTAGTTCGCATACACCGTGAGGGGCAACAGCCACGTACCTCCCCCTGGAGAAATACTTTGGCGTAAGACATAGAGTTGGGATTTAATTACGTCTAAACAAGAAGAAGCATCTAGACAGAACTTCACCTCGCCAAGCGCTCCCGAGTGAATTTACTGGGACAGTTCATCCAGCGGCGGCTAGTTTCTATTGGTAGCGGGCCGTTCCGTCGCACAAACAACGGACGAACCCTATTCATGCTGGGCTAGGTATCCAGATTAGTAGGTCTCAAACATTGGCTCCATGTGACTCATGCATCTCTTACCTTATCTCTGTTCGTTCATGTCTGCAAAGAGCCAAGTCCTGCGGAGAAGGCAGAGATATCGCCTGCATATTTCGTATAGACTTGTTAAACCAAAGCCAGCGAATAACTTCAGCATTACACCCACATCGGAGAGAAGGATGTAGAAAGAAACAGGGTTGTACAGAGAGGGCACATGTTCCTGTTCCTTTCGCGAGTCCCGCCCCTCGACTCGAGACGAGGCCCTTTTCAACACTCAGGACTCTCTCGATCTCTCCGTCGCGTCGACATCAGGGGTCTTGGCCATTTGCCTTACCAGAGACTCCGCGATGTTACTAGCGAGGCAGCGGAAACGCCAACATGATATTCTGGATTGTATATCAAAACAAGGCAGCCCGTATTCGCGTATTAGCAATGGCACTTCTGCTATTTACCCATCACATGACAGACCTTAGTGTCAGCTTACAGCAACTTTTGACTGGTTGATGACGGTTCGTTGAGGGGGATGGTATGCAACCCTACCGCATCTGTCAGACTAGCCAAGCATGGCTTAGAGTCGCATAGAGCTTCTTCAGCGTTGATAGATCCACTATGACTATAATGCTAAGCCGGCCAAGACCCGCCAAGTCGGCCTATTCAAATCTTTGTGGAGGTCGTCCGCCCAGTCCAACTGTAAGTATAAGTTATACGCATCTCTCGTATCGGTATACCTGCGTTGCTTGTGCTAACATACCTGACCGACGCCAGGTCATCTGCATAACTTAATAAACTCAACTCCGAGAGTGCAATTGTTTGTTTGTTGCGAGGGTGTCGGTAGTTAAAGCGACGGTGCTTTACTGATAAAGAGCTGAACAGTATATTGCCAAGCCCGAGGATGGAGATTACCAAGGCTTATTATATGTAGGAGCGGGTCGCCTAGACCGTGCGAGGGCTTGCCAAGGCTTGGTATTTTGGCGTTGCATTGACTAATCGCTCTCGTCTTTTATGACATGTTGCTTGTCGACCAATCAACCTCCCAAATTCGCTCACACACATTTAGCTAGATATGCATAACATGTGCGTGCCGCCTTGTTATCTAATGTCGGCACCACTAATATTCTTGGCAATGCTACATTTGCGCACACTGTATAGATCCATTCCGTCATTCTTTTCAGTTGTCTCCATTTCGACTACTCACCAATTGCTGCGGCTTTCATTCCGGGGTGCGTCTGGCTCGAGGCCGACATCGAGGTGGATCGCCAATCTGCAGCAAAATTGTTTCCAAATCATGAAGACAGTCGGCATTCATTGTCGCCTGCTTTGTCCTAGAGATCCGGAGACTTCTCAAAACGGCAACCCGATCGGAAATCCATCCAAAACGGCCGAGGAGCGCAGAGGAAAACATGTGTCTGGCTCCCCGTGTCCGTAGAAAATTGGGACCATTTCAACCGAGGAATTAGGTGTTCTTCATCGGGGCGCGCTTCTGCTCTTTTTTACGATGGAAACAAAAATTGAAAAAGAGTAATTGCTGCCTAGACGAGAAACAACAGCTATAGAAAAGCAGACTCTATGCTGACCACCGTTGAGATGATGCCGAATCCGGAGAAACTGGAGGAGGCTCAGCCGAGCTCTGGCTCTGGCTCTGGCTCTGAACATGAGCGAGCTCTCACCACCAAGGGGAAACTATACACGCATTTCTCGAGCCCCGTCGATACTCGCGCAGGCTACATTCCTTTGTTGATGTTGTGTTTCGTTACTGGCCTGACAGACGGAACTCTGTACAATGGTGAGAACACAGTTGTTTTCCAAGAACGTCAAACGGTGGCTCGCTAACAATTTCTTCAGCATATGGCACCTTCGTCTCAATGCAAACCGGTAGGTCCAATATACTGACTTTTGATAAATGGTTGTTTATAGTCTGACCTTGATATCTACCTAGGCAACACCATATTCATCGCACTTGGTACATCCGGCCAGAACAACAAGCCGTACGGTTGGGCGCGTTCTCTCTGCTCCCTTGGCTGCTTCGCTATTGGTTGCGTCTCCTTCGCTAGGCTACACAGGGTCATCGGCGGACACCGCCTCCGACGTACTCTGCTCTCCTCGTTTTTCCTCCAGACCGTCTGCGTCGTCGTGGCGGCGTCCATCATCGAAAGCGGCGCCATAGACGGCACGTACCCGTCGCGGGGCGATCCCAACAAGGTCAACCTCACTGAGCTCGCGGCCGTCGCGCTGCTTAGCTTCCAGGCCGCGGGCCAAATCGTCAACAGCCGCGGCTTGGGAGTCAGCGAGGTCCCGACAGTCGTCATCACGACCCTGATGTGTGACCTGGTGAGCGACGAGCAGCTCCTGGTCGGGCTGAGCAAGAACGGCAAGCGCAACCGTCGGGCCATCGCGTACGTCCTCACGCTGGTGGGGGCCATCTGCGGAGGGTGGGTCTCCAAAGCAACGCACCAGGTCGGACCTTGCCTTTGGCTTGTTGCAGCTATCAAGGCTAGCCTCACCTTGTACTGGATTGGTTGGATTCCGCTTCTGAAGTTGATGCGCCATTGAAACCGGACGAAACTGACCGGAAGAGAAGGACCCGTCGCCGTGGGGACATCTCGGCATACCACGGGCTGGGGGTGTCGGCTATGGGAAAGTGGTACAAATTACAATATGGACCTGAACCGTCCAGGGTCGTTATTTTTATTTTTTATTTCATTTTTTGAATCAAGTTGATTGTCCGTATGCAGCAATCTAGCTATGACAGACATTATGACAAATCTAACCCTGAAGGCGGCTTACTCATTTACAACAAGGAGAGTACAATTCATAAATTAGAACAATCGAGTCCACAGGCCATCTGCTGCGCTGGCGCTGACGGTATTCCTAGCGAATTGAATGAGATCCAAGGCTAGGGGGCCTGTCCGAACGGCAACTCCGAAAAGCGGCAGTGCAGAAGACGTAAGAAGGGCGTATACCCACTCGCTCGGTAGTGTCCCGTACGAAGGGCAGAGGCATGCCCCCACCTACAAGCATCACGTGCCCATATGATGGGATCTCACGTGATGGGGTTTTCATCAATTTCTCTAAACCGAGGTCACGCCTATTGTACCGGAACCTTCTTGCTCCAACCCGGCTGAGCAAGAAGAGTGACTATGGAGAGTTGCCATTCTCCTGAGTTGTCACAGTGGCAATCTCCAGCATAGCAACCCTACTGTTAAAGAGAACAAATATTGGCTGCACCACAGTTGTATGGGCATAACCGCTTATGTATTCGTGAAGGCATCTACCGCCGGAGTGTATAATGACGCCATTCGCGGTATTGTCCTGTACATTTCCACCCATAATCCAAGATAAATTGAACACCAGGTCATGAACAAGTGACTACTAGGCAAAAGTGAATCAGTCGTAACCGACACCCTATTCTATTTCATTGGCTCTAATAATGAGGGGGAATGAAATACATAGAAAAGGTCGAAGCTGCCAACACATGGCCAAGGAGTCAGTATGTATGATAGCAAACTGTGCCGGCGTTCAGTTACTTTGCAGATTCTCGCTAGCTCGCTGCCGCCGAGAGACTTGCATACGAGTCTGTAGCTCCGCTGTGCGGGCTTGAATAACCAGGCTGGGTAGCTGCGCTGGAGTGAGAGGAAGGGCGACATGCAGGCTGATTGGTGCCCCGTGCTATTTGCTGTAATCCATTGGGACTGCAATGCATGCAAACACCACGTAAAAGCGGCGAGGATGCATCTACTCCAATGGCTTTATCCTTACATTCCGCCCCGGACCTGACTCCGGTGGCAAATTCTAACCTCGATCTTCCTTCCGACAACCTATAAGAATTGATAGCCGAGAGGCCTTCCATGCAATCCTGCGGCTGCTGGGCTCGACGCAACTAAGAGGTAGGGTCGGCCGCCACCACAAATTAGCAAATCATCTGACATTACGCATTATATACGAGGAAATAGGCATCGCATCCAAGAGGCTCCATCGAATAAATTCGCATAGTCCGAAGTAGCACAGCTGCTTAGGCTCTAATAAGAGAAAACGTCCATACCGGCCGTCAACGTCACAAATACGTTGTGAGCAGCTCTCGTGTGACACCAGTATCTGCTCTACGCGTGTGCCCTCCTCCAGTACTTGCCATTACCGTAGCCATCGGACATTGATAAGCATCTACGACTGCGTTGTATACAGATCCGGAGCGCGATCGAGGACGTCAGCCATGTCAAACCGGACCCTCTTCATGTTCTTCGACCCTCACAATGCAGACCACGGAGTGTCCAGTTTGCCATGCCCAGATAGGGAAAAGCAATTTGGCGCGGCACCGACATAGACACGGCGCTCAACAAAAGAAATTTTGTAGTACATGCACCGTATCGATCTCCCGCAGCAGCTGGTCGAAACACGTCAAATCTCAGACCCACCGAGCCGCCGAGCTCCAGAGGTACACGCAGTCCAACGGAGAATCGATTGACAGTTTGTTACGAGCCTTCCTACACACAACAAGCGGTCCACTAGCATACATAGCGGCTGCTTTCAGATCCGAGATCGAGCATACGAGGGTATATCGACGCTTGCCTCAAACAGAGACACCCTCCACTGGGTGGAGCTTGGGTTATCTCCACCGACAATGATCCCTGAAGCTGAATGCTGGAAGAACAAGCCTTCCTACGAAGACTATCTGAATGATCTGCTTCATGATTTCAGCAAGGAGTCCACAAAGGTTTACCAACGCAGTGATCCTCGGAGGCCTCTTGATAATGCACCCTTCGTAAGAGTGCTGGCTCAGCTGAGTTCGCCAGACGCAGTGACAGCATCCTACGCGACCAACATGAACAGCTCCCTTGCTCAAATGCAAATACCAGAAAGACTGGCTGCACCGCTGTACTTTGATGAGGATCGACACACAACTACCAATATCACACCCAAGTTTGTGTTTATAGACCTACATATAGGTTCGTATACAGGCCTATTCGCCCCTATTTACTGCTGAGACACCTTTTAGATCCACTCAGCCACGGTATTACAACTTCATTTGGGAATTGTGTCAAACTTTGGGCGCTATACCCTCCAACAGATGCCGATGTTCGGCTTTTCTTGCAATCTCGACACATCATGAACAATTTCGTTCATCTGGCAAACAGGCTGCAAGGAGGGGAATTCTGCATCACCACAGAGAAGGTTGCCCTCTACATACCACCCGGATGCCTCCATGCTACCTACACCCTGGCAGGAGGGCTGACCCCTGGCATCCAATACACAACTGCACAGTGCCTCTGCATAGCGAAGCAAGTATGGGAAGTGGAGTCGAGAGTATATAGCGTTAGGAAGGTCGATTGTGGACCATATCTACGAGCTATCAAGATGGGGCTCTTGTCCACAGACTCTGAGACTAGGGGAGTAGCAAGTGATTTTTTCTGCGAGAAATATCGGTATCTGAAGAAGGCGACTCAGTATTATCCGCTGTTCAGAGACGTGGAGCTTCAGATTCGAACGTTTATAATACCTGAAACGATAAGTATGTTTTATGACACACCGAATTATAATTCCCTGACCACGAATACGACAGCAAGTTATTTTAAGCAGCATCGCAAGCCATTGCCTGACGAATCTCTTCCCCCATGTGCATTAAAGAAGGGCACTGCACGATCGAGATGACACTAATCTCAACGCCGGCCTCATGGCAGATCCAGCCCTTCAGCTCGATAGCCACCAGAGAATCCATACTGAGGTTTTCTAAGGGTCGGTCGAGGGCCACCTCGCTGACGTTTTTGATCATGAGCTTGGCGATGTACTCGGCGACTACCGAAGATGGGCTGCATCACAAGCTGCCTGTCTGGCGTTCATCACAATTAGGCCAACAAAACTTAGTACCGAAAACAGCCCGTGAGACTCTTCAAGCTTACGCCGCAAAAAGACAGTACTATATGTTACTAGTTGATTATGGTTCCATTCGGAATCGGCGCACTTCGAAAAGGGTACAATGGGAGACTTGGGCGGACCGGAATGGTTGTTCGACCTCCCAGTATACTTTCTGTATAATACTCGGTGGGAATTGTTGGCTCACACGAGGCACTTTCAGGTCTCTCTAAGTGCGCCGCGGCCAACGGAACACAACAACATCGGCGCTGCTGTTCGCTGGCTTTGCTCATTTGGACCGGCGGCGCCATCAGCAGCTCTGCATCCTGAGGTCTACATCTGCCCTACCGCCGCTTAACGACGCAGAGCAGGAGAGATAACCGACTACGAAAAAGCATTTCCTGATCACGAGTCGAGCTTCGCAAGATGAACTGCATACAAGTCACACCGTCAGTACTGCACCGGTATCTTTTTGGCAACTATAGTTTGAGGTACAAAGCTAATAGGACCGGAAGTAGTTTTGGGTAGCATGATCGGAAACAGGTACAAATAACTGAGTTATGATACTGGTAAGTACGAACCAGAAGGGCTGCATTGAGACTTCAGAGTACAAGGAGCGCATGCTACTATTTGATTACCTGGGAGAACAACAAGATGCATTTCTGCTACTTCTCGTGAACGGGCCGAACTAGCCCAAACCGCAGAGCCATAGAATCATTTCGGCAGCTACTAGGGTTCTACTTACAGCGGTGAAATGCGTGTCGTCGGCGAAGTCCAGCATGGAGCCATGACTTGTGCCAGCCAGAACCGACGGCGGGGGAAGACAGCAAGTGTCACGAGTGGTATGGGTTATATGAGCAGTATGGTGGTAGCTACGGCGTGGCAAGCGGACATTGAGGGCATATCACACGTCCACATCGTAGATACTATCTCGAGGAGACCGGAGCAAAGGAATTAACGAGTGTGGACGACCAGACATGACCGTGAAAGCGCACTTCTACCTCCATCCAGCACTGGAAACATTCGGTACTCTGTCTATGGCCAGGTCCGTTTTCAGACGTCCGCTGGCAACCAGCATGCCAAAGGCGGCCGGTAAGCGATACAAACGTTACGAGAGCCGTTTCTTCAGTACGTACTGTAATACGGCAGGTCATCTACGGTATGTACGCCTGTACGGGACCATAAGTACGCCGGCGTGGGATTTGACGCAATATGGTTAGACCGGCTGCCAAAAAGCAGTTCCTACTCGATAACTCGGTAGCTTCACAAAATGATCAACCCATAAATGGCAGGCTAGGTACTGTACTGCGCTGGTCACTTCTGGAGACTGGATCTCGAGATACGAAGCCTGGAATATCGGAGTAGCTTTCGGTAGCATGGTCAGGAAAAGATGCAAAACGGGTATGCTTTACCCAGAGATACGGGAGAGTACGGACCAGAACAATAGCACGGGAGGTTGGGCGTACAGTGACCCCGTGCTACTCCGGGACTACGGAGGAGTACGACCAGATGCATTTCGGCAATCCTCAAACGCTCGCAGTATGTTGTAAGGACTGAACTAGCCAAAACGAGAAAAAGAAACATTTGCTAATCATGCGACTGTCCGCTCCTGTTCAGCTTGTCTGGCCGAGTGGAGTGTGACACAGGACACTCATCTACGAAAGGCCTTCGTACCTAAAACCCGCCATTTCGCATATTCTAGTAGGCAGCGAACAATAGCTATCTGGCTCAACACAGTCCACTTGATCTCAGCCTAGCTCAAACCGACACAACACTTGTCACAATGATTGAGGGGCATGACATTTCCCTTTTTTCCACAGCCCCCTTCGGCGTCTTCACGACTTCGACCCAGGATGCAAAGACGCGACGCCAGCTCTGCGCATGCGCCGTCAACTTGAGTGATGAGAATCGTATGCTTCACTCCATTGTCGTAGAGTTGTCGGCAAGCCTTGCCAAGATGCAGACAATGTATGCACTACAGTCCCAGGTGCTACACACACAACAAGAGCTCATTATCGCCCTCGGAAAGGAGACCACGGCCGCAGGTCGAGCTGCACCACTGCCGGCAAGGGCTGAATGGCCACCATTCGACGATACTCGTTCAGCCCGCGCATGGTTGTCGATGCCCGCACGGCAGTCGAGCCCCGTCGCTCCCCCGATCAGCCCACTGATGGTGTTGGCGGAGTCGGCCGCGATGGAAAGCCGTGAGGGAATTCATGGCAAGCGAGAGGCAAGCCAGGCTTTGTATGGAGAGGACAAACGGCAGAGATATGCATGACCACTGCAGAAAGGAGATCTCGACAAGCTAGCAGCGCTAGCCTAGTGCGGAGACGCCCTACATAGTATGGGAAGAAACCTTAGGACCTGCCGTAGCATTATTGGTAGAAGATCGAAAATGAAAGTATACTACTGGATTGAAGGATTGTTGCGATTGTAACCATTGCATGGAAGCTATTCGGCTCACGCGCCAAAAGAGCACGAATATTGGACGATAGACGAAGCGGGTCAAGGGGGTGGCTGGTGTCAGCCACGGGAGAAGGTGGCTGTGCTACGTAGGGCTTCCAGTTCAATTGCAGTCAGTGCTCGAAATAGCAACAAATGCCATGATCAACTTATCCAGCATAACGACGTAATTTAGGACGCACGAAAAAGACGATCCTTCTATCGCGCTGGCAAAGCGCCGCATAACGTACGCCGACGACCGACGACCGACGACCGACAACATGAGTCGAAATCCGACACAGCATGGCGGCGAGCACAACAGGAGCGGGGACAAGCTCGGGACTTGAGCATGGCAGCATGATGACAATTGCTGCTAAGAATACCAGTTGAGGTGACCGTCACTTCTGTGTTGCAAGAGAGACGACAGCATAGCGACCACGGTTGTTATTCACTGTTTCGAACGTTTCCCTGTCGTCAGCCACAGGAAACGCGGTGTGTCACCAGCCCTACCAATGGGGGTTAGCCACAATCATACAATTAGGGTCTCAACTAGGAAAGAACTATTGGCCACTACGCTGTGGCCTCCAGCTTTTGCTAGTCACAGCTGGACTGCCCCGCCCGCTGTACTTGGTCGGCCTGTTTAGCTGCTACATTCCACCTCACCTTTCTTTGTCCCTTTTCATACATCCCTTCGCGAATCAGCCGCCCAAAGTAAGGATTGTCGCATTTAACTTGCCAAGTATACCATCCCACACCTCCTCTAAGGCCTGCTCACGAGTATGGCTTCTACGCCAGCACCGAGCTTCAGCGGCAAGGAAGATTAAGGTCATCCGCGACGCGCCACCCAGAAACAAGAGCCGCAGGCGTCGCCACACTCGATATAGCCCTCGCCCCAGCTATCCGATCCGACATTGACACCACCACTAGTCCCCATATCGCCGTGGCCGATTCCAACCAAGATGAACATATCGAGAGGAGGCGGTCGAGCAAGCCTTTGAGGCGAGCTGCGGAAGAACAAGGATATGGTTACGGGCTAGCTGGTTATGCGATTGATGTCACCCACCTTCGTCCATGGCGTGTTCAGGTTTATGAACACCGTGACTGGTGGGAAGAGAGCAAGGCGCCGAGCAATGCCTGAGCCTGCTCGGCCTCTGCGGCAGCACCGGCCGGGTCACAGATTAGTCTTTGGGCAATTGTCGTCGATTTCTCCATCCTCGGCAGAGCGATGTTGTGCACATACAGAGCCCAGCGCCCATCGGGACGCGCGTAAGTGCTTTCGACTCCACACAACCGCGTTTTCGATCACGACACGAAGGCCCAGCACGACGCCAAGCCGACGTCAAGCCGACGCATGCGACTGGCGCAGCCGCGACCCATTCTCCCTCAGCGACGCAGCGAACAGCGATTTATTTTTATGAGCTACGGGTCATCCATCCCCCGCGACCTGGCAGTCATGTCCGCGACAAGAAGGAGTACCCGGCTCCAGGCCAAGACAGCAGCTTCTCTCCAGCCGACTGGTCTTGATTTGGTTCCGCCAACGAGATCCTGGAGATGATGCTAGACAACAGTGGGAAGGAACAACCACTATGCTCATCGTGTTGGACCTGCCGGCGTCTTTGCTTGATCCGGATGCCTCGGCAGCACAAGCGCGCTGTTCACGTCGCCACATCCGAGAGGCGCCCCATATCCTCGGTCTTCGCACCGGACCGGACCACCGCCCGGAAGAAACGGCTCTGCACCTAGGGCGAGCGGGTCCATTGGCCTGCGTCTAACGGAACGATCCGACCCCAGTGTACCCGATCCGTACGGTACTCCACTATGCTCAGTACGATAGTGGGTATATTGACAGAAACACCCGGGCACGGTAGATGGACGAGACCCTCAAGAAGCAACCTGGAAACCGTCGAAGTGCAGGTCCGCTGGCCTGAGACGAAGTGTTCGCACATCGCTCACAGTCACTGCAAGCCCATTGCGCGTAACATTGGCCCGAGGCGCCCGAGGCCGACGAGCGCCTTGAAGCGCTCAAGGAGCAAGCTGACCAGAACCTGCCCAACAACTCCATCCTTGAGGGCCTGTCCATTAAAAAGATAGGCAACGCCGTCGACGAGAAGAACAAGCCCCTCGACCACGTCAAGTTCGGCAACCTCGAGAAGATGGTTGGCAAGTAGCCCGACGCCCAGGGCAAGGTCTGGGACTCCCGGGATAATGTTCCCGGCGAGGTCGAGGGTTTGCCCGACGCCGCCCAGAACACTTCGGGTCCCTTCGAGTACCTCCCCAACGCCACCGTCGTCAAGCACGACAGGGTTATCTTCGATGGCTGCCAGGTCGGCGTGCTTGTTGGCAATGAATTACAGAACTTCATCGGCAAGAAGGTTGATACAGATGGTGACTTTGTCAACAAGAACGACAAGGTCATCGGCAAGGCCGAGCGCTAGAAGGAGAAAGAGCCTAAGGCAGAACCCAAGATCGATCACTCGGCCCTCGCCGACAAGCGCATCAACAAGGCCGGCAACGTTGTCGACAGCCATGGTGATATCTACGGTCGCGTCGTTAAGATCAAGCGCCTCATCCGCAATATGTGCAATAAGACCGGCACCATCCGCAACGAGGGTAGCAATATCATCGGCCACGCCGAGCTCATTCTAGTAGGCTCGTCCGATGGGGGCACTCATACACATGATTGACGTTACGCACTGTAATTGCGCTGAGCAATACGGTTTTGTACCCGTCTGCGCTCGGCAAGGTCTGAAATCTTGGTCCAATCCTCTTCTGGTCTGGCCGAGGGCTAGAAAGCAATGCTGCTGCGTCGAGCTGAATACTGGCTGGGTGCCATGACAGTCCCATATTCTGGGTATTGTGATTGAGATGAGGTCTGAGATGAGGTATGCCGGTTATGATACCAAAAGCAGAGGCGTGTATCAGTGGGGATGTGGTTCGTGGAATGCCTGGCCTATCTGACGCATTGGCCGCTCTGTGCACTTCTGAGAGGAGAGGATGACGGCAGCCTACCAGGACGAACGTAGGCGAAGAAGTTTAGGAAAGAAGATGCGAGGAATGGAAGTGAGGTATTTTAGGGTAATACTAGAGACTACAAACGCTCATAGCTTCTATGGTGGTGCGTCACCTGAAGTAACCTAAAGCGGAACGATTGAATTGCCACGTAAAACTCCGGCGCCTGTTCCTTCCGAGTTTGCTGCTGTTCGCTGGCTTCATCATGCTGAGCAGCGGCGCCATCAGCACCTCTGTCTATCCTGAGGTACATATCTGCTCTACCGCAGCTTATGCATTTTACATTCATGTACGCCAGGAAGCGTACATACAGTACAGGCTCCTAATCCGAATGCAAAACTGGGAGCAAGACGCGTCTGACTGCGCTACGAAGAAGCACTTCCTAACCGGGAAATCCGTTAGCTTCGCAAAAGCCAATTCGTAATTGACGGGCTGGAGTACCGTATTGAAGTGGCATAACCCACTAACCATCCGTGCAACGTATATAAGCTCCATGGTGTAAAGTCCAAAGAAATGACGCCTGACGGCAACCATGTCGCTCAAGCGCATGCCAGACTTCTGCCGTGACCGCAACCTTGTGACGGTCCGGGCAAGGCCCTCGCTCTATATCGACCAAACTGCGCATACCCACTATCGCCACCTAGGCACCAACGGCAGCGGTTGGCTTGGAATGCACCGGTCGGGTAGCGGGCACGTCGTTCAAGTCCGACAGACCCCCCAGTTCATGGTCTCGGGGCTGGGGGTCCTCTCCGAGATCAGCCATCCCAGTATCGCACAACTCCTAGGGATCTACTGCAGCGGTCGTACCACATCAGTGGTCCATGAACACTTGGACTTGGACCTCTTTGCCATCGCACCACTTCAATCCGAAATAGAGGTTGCGAGTATTATGATGCAGGTATATATCCTGGGGCTGGGCGAGACTTCTAGATACTGACCTGGTGGCAACAGATCGTATCCGCCATCATGTATCTTCTGTCCCTGCCTACGGACGCCCGCGCAGCGGATGTACGTGTTGCGTCTGATGGGACGGTGAAAATAAGTAACAGACCAGTATAAACACATCGATGAGTTGATCTAATGATGGAACAATAGCCCTCGACCTGAGTGGAAGACTATCGACAGACCTCAGTCGCCGACGAGAAATGCATCGGTTTATGGTCTCGTATGTAGAACAGATCATGACGGGTTTAGTTCGCAAGGGGTTTTACTGGTCCTACGACGCTGCGGATTTCCTGGACATGCTATACTCCGGACAGCTGCCGCCGATGATTGTAAGAGACCACAGCATGCCATGTGAACGTCGCCGACTGACGTCTCAAAGCATCCCTTCTTCCACAAGTCAAAGTCTTCTGCTTGCTTGCAGGGTGTTGTTCGCACAGCTGCGCGCGAAGCACTGGTAAGGTTGGAGTGTATTCGGTACGAAGGAGACATGCATGGTCTTTGCAGAGGTGTGGCAGTCAAGAGAGGTGCCGGAGGTGGAAGAGGGAATGCAACATCACTGCTAGAGTCATCGGACAATGATGGGACTACAGTTCCGCAGGCAATGGCCCACCAGACTGTCTGATGTGCGTGGAGAGATGCGGTCCTAGCAGCCAAGTATCTCGAGGGCATGTTTAGCTGCGGAAGGCTATATGGGGATTGTTTACGGCATAATCATAGGTGACGTCGTTGGGCTGGAGTTGAATGCCTAGGGTAGCTCAGATAGGGGTAATTGTACACAGTGGCGAGAGAGTAGGCCTCGATGACAAAAGTGCCAATGACGCCTACCGTAAGCCAGACACGAGCTCAGGTATATAAATGACTGGACTTCCCCGCTAGATGCTACATAACTCTATCTCGTATACAACATAAAAAAAAGACCCTAGCACTCCGCACGCTCCCAGTCATCTACATCATCTTCCAATGACGATCACTGTAGCAGTTCAGCGTGGTCACGCTGGAAAGCATCTACCAAGCCAACCACGTCTATCCCTCATAGTAATTCTCTCCATTTACTATCCCGTTTTCAAGAGCCTGATGGGTGCACTCGACACCAAGTCACTCGTATCTTTATGCCAAACTTGCAGGGGGCTGCGATCCCAAGTGCAATCCTGCGAATGGAACATCAACACTAAACTGATACCCTTCGTTGATGACCCTCAGGCCTTCCGCAGCATCCTCGGAGCAAGCGAGGTCTTGATCTACGGCGACTTTGCTACCGAGTTCTTCTCTCGGACGACGTCGAAAACATTGGCAATTATGGCAAAGGCTACTAAGGCGGATCCGGTCCAGGCGTACCTTGGAACACAAGGATACGAACTGGCTGGGGAAGAGCGAGACAAGCTCCTGGCTTGGTCATGGCAGCATGAATACAATTGCTACCAAGGATACCCCTTGAAGTGACCGTCACTTCTGCGTTGCACGAGAGACGACAGCATAGCGACTCCGGCTGTTGTTTGACTGTTTCGAATGACCAACGAACTCCGAAGCACCCTGACACAATACCGGTACCGGTGTAAGATAGAACCCTGCCAATCCCCCAATCACACCCATCTATTTCATACTTCTGAACAGCGCAATGTTCCCACCACTAACTTTCGTCCGGTCTTATTTAATCAGTGGCAAGGCGACCTGATCGTTTCGGGCGCCGCCACTGAGGGTAAACATGTCGTTTTAACTAGGATATTCAGGGTTTTTGTGCAATTATGAAGGGGAGGAGAATACATACCTACATCGCCAACAGGGCCCATGTATTGGCCCCTTTTACACTTGCCGATTGTAACTCTTGTCGCATGATTTGAGATTTATCATTGCTTAGCCACTTGGAAGCCACACAGCAGGCACACTCGTCCTTGTCAAGTCTTTCGACGTAAGCTCCATTGTCCATGGCTTTTTGTTTGATTGCTTCATGATCACGCCTTCTTTGGTCCACTGCAATGTACGTTAGCTTGATACGATGTTCCCAGCGCAATTGAGCACGTACGAAGCCGCGAAGCCTCACGTCTGTGTTCTTCAGATACCCACGGGTAAACCACTGCCCATTCAGGATATAAATTCACAAAGGTAAAAAATCCTTCCCTGTAGTTGACAATGAATACCTGATGCGACTGCCAAGAAATTCCTGTATCCGTTCTGCTAACGAGGTATCTGCGCTCAATCATCCAGTTCTGACTGGCTTCCGGCGCAAGTCGCACATCGTTGCTCATTAGAGGGGAGTCAGTGAGCGCCCAGGGTCATCGTTCATTCACTTGAGGCCTCCCAAGTCTATACCATTGAGGTCACCATCATTGCGTATCTCCTGATCATGCTCATTCTATTCGTCTTGCCCGCAAGTCAACAGGGCCTTCTCAACCTAACTTCTTAGCTGGAATCATCTCCTTCATTCTCTAGACCGTGTTGTCCTTGCTGTTCACGTTGTCTTAGCCTCCTTAGTTGCCGGTTTCCATTTCCCTGTATCATTCTTCGGCGGGCATGAGCCCCCACCATGCGATACCTAGTAGACCAAAAGGAATAAAGACCCAAAAGATGACTTGAAGTGTCCGACACAATGCATCCCAAATCTTGCGCATGTCTCCTTTGGTCTCCGCAGAAGCCGTCCAGTATAGACCGAGAAGCACAAAAAGCGCAAACAAGCCACATAAGCGACGCCAACCTGATAGTAGATTGTGAATTAGAGCCAAGTTACCGAAGGGTAATATTCCATTGCCAATCAAAATCTTACTTTCGGGTTCCATCGATGCCTTTTGTTCATTGTAAGATACTATTTGCTCGAGAAAGGTCAAGGGGACGTACCATAATGATATTTTCACAACGGGATAGTGGTGGTTAAGGGGATGTAGGAAGGTGTTTAGTTTTAGATGTGATAAATCGTATAAGAGAAGAACTATGAACGACAAGAGAGGAGCTTTATCATTGAATTCCAAGCCATTGGACCTACGCGCCCGACAACACGCCCGTCAACAGCAGTAGCCGTTATCGGCTGGTTAGTGTCGTCACCACCGTGTGCATTGGTCTGCATGTTCCCACACCCCGCGGTCGATTACCAAGGGTAGAGTTGGGCTAATGAACCCATTCAACTGTGCCTGTTACGCGCCTCCTGGGGATAGCAACACCATTCGATGCGGCTGCGCAGGCTAACTTGAACTAGCACTATGCAATCCCTATGTTCGTGGGAGGGAACCTGCACGAACTCGAACCTATGCCTTTCATACAGGTCCGGAACTGGCGCCACCAAAATCTACCTCGTTCATTCGATTACCATTCGCAACGCATTGTAGGTACCTCAAGCATCTCAAAAAATGACTAGCAACAGAGAGAAACCATTATCTTGGACGTATAACAGGGCCGCCCAAGGAGTTCTACAATGCTTCAGCATGTACAAGCTGCTGTTGGCTGTTGGGACAGGACACACACAAACTGCCAGACTGGCTCAGGGGTGAATGGGGCCTGGTCGATGCAGGACAATGTAACCGATGCACCCAGCGGTCAGGCGGAGGCTCTTTGCAAGCACTATTCTCAGCTATCGGGCGAGTATTATGCACTGCTATCTCGGTACATCTCCTGCAGGGCGTGATCCATTGCTGTTGCTCTCTTTTTGGGCCCTGGTTTGCATTATCACACGGCAGTGCACTGCAGCCAACTCCCCAAAGCAAGCGCTTCCAAGTAGGCCCAACGCTTTGAACCTAGGCTCCACGCTTTGGTGATGGAGAAACGTAAAGAAGCAACCAGGCTGGCTCCAATGATTTGCTCAACATGGAAGCAATCCTTTGGACGACGGTCTGATATTGAGCTGCGTCAGTTGAACTGACCAATTCCGCATCAAGCAGCGCGCGTGCGGTCGTAGGAGATGCAGTCTCCGGAGAGCCCATTGAGACGACAATAAAGCTTGAAGATCTACAATCTCGAGAGCCTGCAACAAATTGATTTCAGGCCCATGGAGGCCAATAGGCGAGGGGAGTATCTCTGAGGTTGGTGGTTCGAGGGTTTCGGTTTGCGAGAGCTTCTTATGAAATGGTGTTGTAAGAGCATCTCGTATCTCAAGCTTCCGTTTCTTGGAAATGTTGGATGTACTTTCCACCGAAACGTACTCCTCACTCCTCGTTCGAGAAGTCATTATTCTGCACAGAGCAGTGGCTAGGTCGACTAAATTCGCATCCGTTGCAGCGCTCTTCCTTGATTCCGTTGTATTAGTGAATCGTCCTATTCTAGAGCTCATACACTCACTACAGCTTCGGGACTATCAGTTATGGGGATTGATGCGAGGAAGGCGTCATCACAGCCAGTCAGATCAATGACTTCCAGAGAATCGTAGCCGTCTGTACGCTTTTTCCAATGTTTAGTGGCATCCCAAGACCACAGACACTGCCCGACGACTGGCTTTGGCGGTAGCTTATCGTATGCTTATTAAACACATTTCAATAACTCACAACTCACGCGTACTACCACCGTACCGTACCAATGGTGCCTTTTGCGTCTTCATTTTGCTTTTTAACCAATTCACAAACTACTCCATAGAGCCAGTGACCTTTCGCCCTATACCTCACCGACATCCGCAGCAATGAGTCACTCCAGATCCCATACACCGACAAGACGAAGGAGCAAGGCATTGACACTTACTGAAGCACAAAGACAGGAGCCCGAACTCGGGCACGTCTTTCAGTGAACAGATTATGTGCACGGTCAAGGTCCGCATGTCAGGTCAGCGAAGCCATGTTCTGCAAGACGGCCATGAACAGGGCCATGCACCTTGACCGGAGCGTAAGTCCTTACTCGTTTTTCATGAGGGTCAGTATCGGACATAATCCCGCTCCTGCCCAAGGAGATCAGCGATACCACGTGTGAGGATGCCCACAAAAAGTACCTGAACTCAATGTCGCAGAAGCCAGGCGTACAAGTCCTGTGATAGCCTTGGATTCGGCCCGTAGGAGCGAGGGGGCTATCGCTTTTCATGTATCTGTTACCCTTGGAGTCACACTGAGTGATTGAGTAGGGCTGTTGTTAACTTCTGCAAGACACGTTACATGGTATCTATCCGGTACTCCCAGAAATGTGATATTTGAGCCCGTCATCACGAATATCTCACCAGATAGAATCTAATCGAACCACTATGGCGCACATGTATTCGAAACAGATATGAAATATTTTGCATATCCACAGAGGTTTTTGTATAGCAAGATAACTTGGTTCCCCTGATCAGAAGGTACGCTACCAGGACCCAGAAAATGGTACAGTTGTAGACTACCGAGTCCAACACTCAACGCCTAACCAGTGCTGGTACCATACACGTAAAGCCAATCAATGAAATGATGCCGTCATCCAGCCATCGTATACGAGTTGGTGTCATGGTACCCATCTCCGCAAAAGCAATTATCTCGAGTTGTGGTGGATCGAGGTGGAAGCATTGGCAAGGGATGCGTCACTCGTCCCGGCGGCCCCGTCTGTAATCTCGTAAAAGTCAAGACATTCCGTAAGAACTATTTCCAAGTCAGCCACCATGTCGTTGGGGGAGGGGCAGGAGTACTGCCTAGGGATAATACATACTCTCAATGATGGGTTCTTCCCAGACACCGTACTCATAATCGACAAGGCCATGTCGCTCAATGCCGTCACAGAGCCGCACAATCTCTTTCCCCATTTTCTTCAAGCTCTCCTCGCTCACCAGCGTTTGGCCTCTCTGGGGTGGAATACCTGAACCGACCATGTCTTTTTGCTTCTGCAGTAGAGCTAGCCATGCATGGTTGAAGTCATGCCAGAGCTTGATGCGGTCATGGTGTAATTGGGGATCATCGGCAGCTAGACCTGAAGAGGATGTTGTTCGTTAGCAGGAGGGAGTGCAAAGTAGCGCGGGAGAAACCCTCAAAACGTACCCAATTCGGCGACTTTGGAAAGCAACCAGTCAGAAACAGTCAAGAGCGATTCAGTAGCCGAAACCAAGACGCCGTTGCGGATGTTGGTAAAAATCTCCTTCAAGGCCGTTTGGTACTGCTCGTAGGCCTCACCCATTTCTGTAGAATTAGAATAGTCCTGCTCCTCCATGACCTGGTCTGGCGCGCTAGCTTGCTGTGAGATTCCGCTCATTGACGCAATGCTGCTGGGGTATTGGTGAAGCATTGCGCGCTGGTCTGCCGGGCTTTGTTGATATACCCCCGAAGTGCTCGAAGACGCTGCTTGGGCCTGGAGGGCAGGTGCCGCACCTGCGTTGGTTGGCTCGCTCGGGAAATAAGACGCGGCCACATCCGTCGGCATCATCTGCAGAGCTGCAGGTTGCCGCGACGTGAATTGTTGACTCGTATCGTAAACGGTGTTCTGTGCGCTCGTTTGCGGGACGTTGTACATTAGAGAGGGATTGTATGCGCTAAAATTTTGTGTTTGTCGTGTATCCTGCCCATATTCGGACTGGTATGGCATTGTGTTCTGTGGCATCGCGGTCGAGAACGCCGCAGCCGGCTCCTGATAGTAACCGCTGTAGGCAGCCGTCCTGCCCATGCCTCGAGCCGTCGATGGGGACGTGTTGAGGGGCGCAGGCCGGTACCTGTCTGACGCGGCTGCGCCAGCACCATACGACCATCGTTGCGCATTGGCATCATGAACCGGGTATCTAGGATTAGAAGTGGCACTGACTGGCGGTTCGTTCTGTCTCCTCCTTCGCGCGTCGTCATCCATGTCACTGTTATTAGGGTTGCTAGACGCCGGTGACTGCGATCCCAGCCGAGGCGCCTCCAGAGATGGGGCGGGATTAGAGTAGAGCAAGGCCAGTTTGCTGTAACTTTCGGTCACGCGACCAGGCCGCGTAGAGCTACTTTTCGATTACAAAGGAGGCACAAAGGGCGATGGTTCCAAGCGTGAGAGGGCGAGGGACAGCGAGATGGTTGGTGTACAACGGAGGTTGGGGTGATGATTTCGAACCGCGCAAACAGTTCGTTAGGATCTCCTGGGTCGATGAGCTGCCTGAACAAGGAGTAGTTAGCCAAGTCGAAAAAGCGTCAGTCGCAAGATGACAGTATTACTTTGCAAGCTCTAGGGGTTTGGACGGGCATATAAGCTTGGGGCACTGAACTATACGTGACTACGTCTAGATCTTGGCACCCACAGTTTGTCGCAAAAGGCAGCAGGACGCGACTTGGGAGGTGGCCAAGGACAACCGACTACACAAATAAAGATTCAGAGTTTGCGGATCATGCCTTAATCATGTTACTCGGTCAGAGGCCATAGGTACCGGCCTACCGAGAACGAGGTCGAGCGTTCGTGATGAATACTTTCGTGGCCCATCACGACACTCGCCCGCATTAATACCGCCTCTTCCTGTCATATCCCCCTGACTCATACTCCAGCCAATGGCGAAAATGCCTCACCAGCTTGGGCAGCTGCGCTTCGCCCCTTTCCCCCAGGACACGCAGCTGATACTCGAACGGTGTCGTCAGAGGAAACCATAGGCGTCCTCGCCGGCCAACAGCTTTTCAGTGATCCTTACTTGGCGATAGTATATGTGAATACCTAGCCCACAAATCATTTGTTACGTTGGGGGGACATTTTGGAGAACACCTGGGCCCGCGAAGTGCTGCCAGAGGTCCTTGTCGAATGACACTAGCAAGTGTATTCTAAATTCTGTTCTGATAGAATCATTAATTTCTATACTTAGTATGCTAGCTTCTGACAAAAGTCGTGGCTGCTAGTATTAAATCTACTCTTATCTGCGGGAGCTCCAGAAGAAATTCACATACAAGAGGCCAGGATTTCTTCATCCAGTCCTGGTGGACCTAGGCTACACGATTCCAGGCAGAATTTGTATACCATTTTGAGGTAAAAGGCTCCTGGGTTTCGGCTTCAAAGGCCTTGCAAGGGAAGGTGGCCTGGATGAAGGGCAGGAGGAACCGGGGATCACATCCTTTAGGACGATGACTCATTGCTCATGGCAAGATGACGCTGTTGTGTGCTGGCGATCGAAAAGGGGTCAGCTACCGTACCAAGATTCTAGAAAGGTAACCTCTTCACGGTGTATAATAAACCGAGGGCTCTGTTTTATCGCAGTAAACGCTTTAGCTCATGCTCAAATGGCCTGATGAAATTCATCTTCGTGTATACGCGGCCCTCGTTTATCCATAACAATACCCTTGGTAGGGGGCTATACAGTAGTGACATGCCCGGGGTCGCATTACTTCTTTCTCAACCTCCATTCTAGTAGCTAGTTAGACCCGGTAGTAGTCAGGGAAGAAAGGGGTTTATGCAAGGGAATATGGTAATGGTTATACCCTCATCGCCTTAAGGTATTTCTATGGTTTGATTTTGAGCGGTCTTTCATCCTGTTTAGCTAGGTAGGGATACACTGACAGAGCCTGCTTCGATTTGCTCGCATATTTGCCATATTACCCCTTTACGTCAGATGGCGGTGTAAAGCTGGTGAGCAAACGATAGTCCTCCGTGTAGCTCCTGGTGTTCCAACTGCCCTGACGATCCTAGTTATAGCACACAGGCAGGACCAGACGGTATCGGTGAAGTTGCTGTATTAGGAAGGTATCCAGCTCTCAGCGTTACGGAATACTTGGAAGAGACTGACGCTGAGAGGCAAGGGCCCACGTGGTACAGTATCGCAGCCAAGTTTCACACTCTCATACAGAGGGGCAGTGTAGAAACCCGGGGTTATAGCATCCAGGCTGCAACGTGAAATATATCTAAATGATCAACCTATGAACACAGGCCAGGATCACCTGAGCATCAGTCTATGTGATGCCGCTTCCACTATTGGACACATCGTATGTACCAGCTGCACTATCTGTGTGGGCTCGCCTTGCCTATGGCAACTACAGAAGTCGGGGTGCCGGGCTCGGCAGATTCCTGTTGGCCCTCTACGCACTCGGATGGGTTGGGGGCGACAGTCTGCTAAGAACAATGGATTCATAAGATAAGAAATGAAATAGCTTACTTCATATCGTCCAATCACTTCACTGGTATCAAATGTGCTGGTAGATAGGCGATGGCTGTAAATGATTGTAAGGTTTGGTGGAACGAAGCATCTTCATATAGTACCGACGTAAATTTCTTAGGGAAACCCAGCTTTCTAGTTTACACGTCCGTGGTATTCAACAACCTTACGACCGATATAGACGACATAAACGGACAACGGCCCTGTAAATGGGCCCGTCCTTAGCTTGTACTAAGGTGGCTTTTTGGATGATGGCTGCATCCCAGAGCTTGGCCTTGCAAAGGTAGAAAGTGCGCTCAGAGCTTGAGGGACAACATATACTGTACCTGCTCATTGTTTTGAAAGCCTAGATGCCCATTCAAGCCCATATGCCAGCTACACCACCCATTATATCTATCATTCCCATCGTATCGGCAAGTAACTGCTCTATGGTTAGGGAGCTCTGAGAATCGACCAGATGAGGTGGATGGCCGAGACATACCAGGCCTGCACAAAGGACGATACCTAGACAAATTGCCATCACTTGGCAAATACCAGCGAGGTGGACGTACCCGGCCGCATCCAGTGGAAGAGACCAGTTCCAGGCCAAGAATATGGTTCGAATAGAGGATGCTGCCCAAATCACTGTAAGCAGTTTCACGATACGTGAGATGCGTTTTTTAGCTCGTCCAGTTAACCGTGGCTCGAGGCTCAGGAATGGAACCATCCCCCAGATGACGATGGTAAAGTAAACTGTGATAAAAGTAAGGTGTGCAAGGGATTCGTCTAAATGACGGTAGGCGTCGTTTGTCTCAAAAACTGGCCGAAGTCTGTTCTGTGTAAACCATGCAAAGTAAGCGGCTGCCCCCGGGATGGCCAACAGGATGGCAAGAAGCATGAACATCTCAGTAAGGCAGCCTAGGCAATACAGGAAGTATGAGGCCTGAAGAAGGCATTTAGAGACGGGCGCCATCTGGACGCTGTACACGAAGACCGACGATAGCTGAAAAGACTGGTTGCATAGCTTTGTGTACTGGATGTATCGCATGCGGAAACCCGGGGGAAACGCTTCCAGCTATATTATAGAGCTCGATTACTGGTGAGTACAGCCACTGAATGCCAAGTTTCGTATATCTCGGTCAGTATTTATTAAAGAGTACGTTTTGGTGGCCACACTTTTGGAGAAAACCCTTGCTCATCACAATCCAGCGCTGAACTGCATATACGGAAGCCCTTATTGGCGGCGCTTGACGCTTATCTTTGCCGCTATCTGTTTGCGCATGGGGCCCCAAGTACTGCTTCTGGCTCCATTGTGCAGGAAATATCGCATCGAAACCACCTTCACACTCAGCCGCAACCAATTCGCTGCTTGCGGCTTCCTACCAAAAGCGTAGCCCATCTGAGACAGCCATCAGTTCCGCAACTGGCTCCAACCTTACATCCTGGTTGTACGAGAGCCAGGTCAGCAGAAAGGATCCTGACTAGGGGCCGGATCGGGTCCTGCATTGGGTTTTGATTCCTCTCAGCATAAGGACTAGCGCAGGCACGCTTTCGCCTCAACGAAGTGGCTGCAGCCTCGCTACTGGCTAATATAGGATTGCTAAGGCAGCCGGTCGATGTCTTCTACGGTGGCTCTGCTCAGAACCTTGTCATACTAACTTATATATTAGACATACTGGCTGCTCGCTAAGGGGAAGCCCGATTCAACGAGGAAGAGAGCAGAATGAAGCACGTTATTCTGATTACGCATTTGCTTGGCCTGGTACACGCCCACTGTAAGTAATCGAAAGCACGGCTGCCAGGCGATGGGTGACTGATATGGTTGGAAGACATATTCCCTAACCTGATGCATGATGGTGAAGTGACGGAAGACTGGGCGTGAGTCCCTTTCCTATGCGTGCCCCTGCCACCAAAGACTTATTTTTACACAGCTATGTCCGTCAAACCTCGAACTACGAGAGCCAAAGCCCGGTAATGAATGCCTCCGCAGCACAGGTCCGATGCGACGAACTGGGGAGTCCCCCTTATAGCACCGGAATTCGTCAGGTCATAGCTGGAGAGACAGTGGGGTTTCGGGTCAGCCCAAGCATCCAACACCCCGGCCCAGTGGCATTTTACATGGCCAAAGCTCCAAAAGCGCATACGGCAAAGACGTTCGACGGCGACGGCGACGTCTGGTTCAAGATTGCTCAGGAACAGCCAGGCTTTGGCCCCTCACAGCTGACGTGGCCGTCGGAGGGACGAACCGAACTGTCTGTCCGAATCCCCCAGTGTATCGTTGCTGGTGAATACTTGCTTCGAGTGGAGCACCTCGGTCTACATGGCGCCTATAATATTGGCGGCGCACAAGTAAGGTCTTTGTCTCTATTTTGCGGTGGCCTTTGCTTACACAGCGCAGTTCTTCCAGGCATGTGCTCAACTTTCCGTGTCTGGGACGGGCATGAGGGAGTTCACTGGAGTCCATCTTCCTGGTGCCTATTCAGTAAGCGGAAGAGAACCTGTAGTATATCATGGTATCTAACGTGCTTGCAGGAGAATGACCCTGGTATCCATGTGAACTTGTGGTGGCCGGTACCTACAAACTACACGAATCCAGGTCCTCTACCCATACAATGTTGAGAGGGCCATTGACAGGAAGGGCTCGAGCAGCTCCTCGTTGTGAATTGAAAACCGATACTGCTTGGCCAGACATCCGCGCTCTTTTACTGTGACATAGCACCATCAGTATATCTTATCCGTATCTTCACTGAATAGTCGTTTACTTAGTCTATTGTCAGTAGGCATACATGTGATTGTTTCCATCTCTATCTCGTAGAACCGGTTCTTGCTCGGCTGCAGTTTGTCGACGAATGAAGTTCCTTACATGCCTAATAATATAGATATAGGGTGTTCTATTCATCATGAGTATATAATAAGAAGCACAAAAAGGACTAATAAATAATCTGGCCCAGCTGACCTACACACAAAGCAGACCGTTCCTTTTTCTTCCCAGTGTCGCCCGCCGTCTTGCTTGATATATCTGCAATATCACCGTTGAAGTGACGCCCTATTCCTGTCTCATACAAACCGAGTCCAACGAAGCTAATGTTCGCTGGATCATTTTTTGGCCGCATCAGTTACCTTGTAGGCTGTCCCATAACGTTTGGTTACTCGCCCGCGGTAAGACAAGCAGAAGAAGATGGAGCGATACACTATTCTCTCGACTCAGATGGCGGCGGCGTGTTTGGCACACCCTTTGCAGTTACAAGCTCCTCAAGTGACATTACATTGTAAGCCTCTTGGCAAGCCAAGATGTTATGTCCAGATCCGAATCGCCCAAGCAGTCGAATGCCGGACGTTGAGCAAGTATACTAGAAACCTGTTTGAGAGCGCCCTGGGCTAGTGGTGCCGCCTGATCGACTGCGAGTCTGGTTTTATCAGAGGAGGCGACTATGTTGAATACGAGTTGGCTCGTAGAATTTGGCAGCGTTTGTGAGGCCGTGATCGTACACGGCCGACTCCCAACGCCGTCGCACGAAGCCATGGCGTTCTGGCAGTGCGTAGGCAGGCATTCCCCTTCCACGCTACTACTACAACAAGACTTGGAAAGTATTGCCATGTTCAATGACACGCAGGAAGCCGAGATTATCTCTTCCCCAACGAGGAGTCTCGCTTCGTGGGATTGTCGGTTCGAGAAGCCAAGACGAACATATTTGATGCGGGAAGTAACAGACTAGACGTGATATGACTCATGATAAGATGTAAACCAACATCCCAAACATCCCAGAAAGCCCTACACGCCGTGTACATTTGAAACACTTCAGATGATTCTGGCATAGCGTGAGTATGCGTGTGGTGCCTGCGCAGGTATGGCGTAGTGTACGCCCGGTGCCAAGTTGATTTCACAAAGTCCTACAGGATCACTGACAGGAAAATAGCAGTCGTTTGTCATGCCGGCCTCGTCAGCTCGAACTGGGCAGAGTCGCCACAGCCGACTGCAGCAAGTCAAATACGATTCCCCACCTATCAGTGTTCTTCCAGGCACCATCGCCAACCCCTAGCGCGTGCTTCAACCTAGAGCGGTTAGGATCTTCATAAGTCTGGTTCAATACAAGTACGGCATCCCGAAACTCTCATCGGTTCTCCTACGCCCTTCCTATCTTCCCACTTCTTCTAACACTAGCCAGCTGCAAACAGCTCGCAGCCGCGATGAGCCTTCTCCACTTGCGCTACGTTCCTTCCGGCCTGAGTGTACTGGCTACGCGCGTTCGACGTCTTGTCTACACAGAGACGAGCAACACAACCGTTGAAGGCCTGCCAGCTGCTCCGCGTGAAGTTCCGCCTCGAGCTTTTGTTGCTTTCCGTCGGTCAGATCGTCCTGTCCCTGACGGTCGTCATCGTTTCTGCTACGCTTACAGTTGCCGTCGACACCACGATCTGGACCGTGTATCTGGTTGGTTCCATCGTAGCAGTCAGCATGACGAGTCAGGTAAATGAGTCGAATGGTAGAGAGAACCACCATGCTGACGCTTCTAGTGTCTCTGGATGAGCAGTTTCGGGCTATCGGCATGGGGACCCTTCTATCTGCTCCGGCTAGCTGTTGGTTTGCCGATGACTTTGGGATCCTTCATTGGGGGCATCATTATCGCAGGCCCCCATGCCCACTGCGGAAGCACTATCATTCTGGTGGCCGCCGCCGCGTTTCGCCTATGGATTGCATTTGAATGGGCGATGGTTCCACAGCAAAAGCATGGGGCGAAAGGCTTCGCCCTCATAGAGGTGCTTGCTGTGTCGTTGATGGTTATAGCCGGTGCTCTGGGCATGACGTCTACTCGTTAAGGAAAGGTGCGGGACAAGGGAATACGGACGCGTTACCAGCCATCTCGCCGGTCGATGGTCGATCTCTACCTTCCAAGGAGCGGCAGGCATGAACGATCTAGCCACGAGTGGGGAGTGTCGCAAATGTTAAAGACGGAGCGCCAGGCCAGGCAGCATTCGTGAAGTAATTCAGGAGGTCCAAAGTAGTACTCGTCGAAAAGCTCACAGGAATTGGCGTGGTGGTTGGAGATCGGTGGGCGCTCCTATGAGCTGTCCGCATTTGGTTATACGGCTGACCTCGGACTGGTGGACAGGTATCTATTTCGCCGCAAAAGACTACTAGGTGCTGCGGTTGCAGGCATTCCTGGCTCGGCCCGGATGTGACGGCCTTCAGATCAGGCTCAACAACAGAACAGGCTAGTATTAGTCACCTCGTAGTTTAATGGCTTACTGGGCGCTCACAGTCAGTTCGGCTCCTTGGCCTCCTAGTCCATATTAGATCACGGTAGAAGGTATTCCCACAGCAAATAAGAGACCCCGTCGTAGTCTCATTTGTCACACTGGTGACGGTGGTAGTGTACCCTAGCAGCGGCTTTGCCTCTGCTCAGCAGAGGCGTCGTCAGCTACTCTCTACATCCTGAGGTATGCATCTGCCCTACCGCAGCACAAATTTCTTACACATCCTGCACGTCGGTAAAGGGGACAAAAAGTACATGGCCATAATTTGAGTGCAAGATTTTGTGAGGTCATCCTTAGCCGGGTGCGGAAAAGCACTTTTTAATCGAAACATCTCTCGCCTCGCAAAAGGTGGCACCGTCGAGTAATGCGCCGGTACAGAAAGAGGCCGCATCAGTAACTCCGCATTGAGCAATACCGGTGGCGCTCTTTCCAAGTCCATGGCAATGCCGGCGTCGGTCACCAATTCTACCCCACGAAGCCAGTCCATAGTCCAAACACTCCATTCAATCTCTGTCTTATAACCTTACCGGCCGGGGAGAAGAAATTCGGCCCAACAAGACTACATATGCAGCTTGCTGAATGTATCACAAAGCATTCAAAGAGAGGCGCGGCAGAACCGGCGCGTGGCATCTCTTTCGGGTTGCTTAACAAAAAACAGGCGGACCTCAGCAGTAACGAATCATTCTTATAGCGCTGACCTCTCATAATTCCACAAGACAGTGAGATTAAAAAACTCCATTCCTCAGGCATCATATAGTAACACCACGAATATGAAGGCGGTTCTACTACTCAGCATGGTTGCTTTGGTAGCGGCTCATCGGGCAATTGCACAGCCTTTTCCCAATACAAGACTGGAAAAACGCAATCCCTACCCATTACAAACAACGCTGGATGATCGCCCGGATCTCTCGATATGCACCGTACCAATATCCAAGCCTTGTAAAGTCATTGCGACTTTTTGGGATAGCACTGGCGATTCCATCAATGTGAATTTCTTGCTGGATGGGGGGTTCAAGAAGTTTCCAGATGCTCGTGCATATAGCACGATTTCCGTGCTGAACCAGGCCAGGGGGGGTGTGTGTGAATGGCGAACGAATTCGGGTGCATTGTGGACTCTGGAAACTGGCGAGAATAAGGTGTTTGGGCCTCCGGGGCAGATAATGGAAGGACGATGCCTCACGTCAACATGAACTGAGGTAGAATCAGCGGGACCACTTCTGGGTCATTAGCCTGGGAAGAAGGGGTAGGAGGAAGCAGACCAAGGTGGAGCAATTCTGGAACCAATACAAGACAACTGCAGCCGATAGTATTAACGATCTATGTAAAGCTATTGGTGAGTTCTCGTTTTAGATCAAGAGAAATGCCAGTCCACTGTCTAAACTTGCTACCGGCCCGCTCTTGTTTAATTGAGATATGCGCGGACTCCTCCTCGACCAATTGTTGTCCCCCTGAAAATTGGCACAACGCGCAACCCTTCCGGCAACTGGTGGTGGGCATGACGACTGTGAACGCTTCACAGGCTGTATTTGCATGATTATTATCCCGGCCCTTCTAGGTTTCTTGGAAGGGTCCGGGTCTGTTGAGACGGAGTCGGTCTGGTATTCTTCGCCAGGAACACCTTCAGGGAACAAATACTTGTTCATCTCTTTAATTACATCGACATCCTGCTTTTAGTTGTAGACCAGAGTATTGCCATGGAAATTGCTGTTCTTGTTGGTCGAATCGAAAATTTCTTTCAGACAGCAATCGTGTTGGTCATAGGTTTCTTGCGACACAACCTTGTTCTCCTCCGCATCCTTCTTGTCTTCCTCCGTCTCCGGGGGTTTCAGGCCGGGCTTGTAGAAGGATTGGGATGGTAGGGCGGGTGCGTATAATACATGAGCTCGGGATCGTCAATCAAAAAGTAGGGCATGTGACGGCGAATGAGGTCCAAAGCTCTGTCATTGAGGCCAATATTGGACTGGCCGTGCTCCTGGAGCACGCGAAGGTTGTCGCGATTGAAGTCTTCCCAGCCGCCCGGGGAGGGGTAGGACAGTTCGTTGCCCCCGCCGTAGAATTTGGACGTGTAGTCGAAGAACGACATGATGGCGCCGATCGTAACGTGCGAATATTCTTCTTTGGCGTCCTGCTCACTGACTTCTTACCCTTCGCTCGAGGCAGCTCGAGGCCGAACGTTACTCGTGGATATCTATAAAGCTACGCAAGTCTTAAGGTGTGCTATTAATTATCGAACGTGTGTGTGGATACATCCGATTTTGACGCCACCTAACACGAATTAGGGCGACCTTAATTGTGAAGTGGCTTGAAGAAAAGTTGGATATCGGCTGTATGTCCAGGGTCGAAAACTGGACATTTGCAAGGAGCTACTCTAAGATAGAACTCGCGTACTTATACCCTTTTGTGGGTGCTCTATTCTTACTAGTGCCAACGCAATGTATTTTCGTGAGTCCTATCTAGGGAATTTTGTGGTGGCTCAGGCATGTTGATCCGACTGGTCGTCAAGGAGGGCAAGTGAGGGTGCGTGGTCTTCGCCGGCACAGCGTCTAACTGGAAAGACTTTTGGAAGAGGATGAGATGGAAGAGTAGTTGAAGCAATGTTACGCATATCGCCCCATATTGATCCAATATTTCCCATTTATTAACCTCCCTCAGTGCCTAACTCACTGTTTCCACAAGCGCCCCCGATTGGCGCAGCGATGCTTTTCCTCAAACCCGCGAGCTGAGACTGTTTCATGCAGCGAGCACCATCTCTACTGTTGGCTTGATGGAAATGTAGAGTGGGCAGGCCGCGTGACGTCAACGTGGCCTAGAATATCGTTTTGCTCAGGACACGAAGTCTCAGCGCACTGCTCCGAGAGCCTTTCTTCACTGCTTCCTGCGTGGCCTAAGGCAGAGGTAGAGACGTCTCTGCCGATGCTAATACCACATCCCTACATGGTCACTCGTCCTCAAAGAAAGACATAGCTTGGTGATGGCAAACACTTACCGTATTCTTGCGCACGCGACAGAAACATCAACCACGATCGTCACCAGGTTACGAAACGTTTTCGCCAGGGCAGATCATATGCGCGTCTGCCAGGTTGGGCGACACTTGTGCCAGCTATCCAGGTCAGTGAGATTTCGGGTGTGCGCTTGTGTCGCGTCTTATCTTGACAGTAGAGTCTTGGTACTGAGTCAACCTATCTGCCATCAGTCTAGGGAGGCTTCCAGCTACAAATGGAATACTGTCGCTCTATATCAATCCATAACCTGATCTGCTTCGCCAAGAGGCTTCAGTGTTCATAGCTTTCCTTGTTGTGTGGCGTTTCTGTGTCAAGAGGTCGGCGTCCTCAATTCGGTCACGATGTTTGGCTTTATCAAACATGCAACAAAGGCAGCGAATGTAGTTTTCAAGCAGTCTGATTTCGACTGCGTCGGATGCGGGGTTGACGATGGCTCGACGAAGATCCACGGCGCGTTGACGATCGCTTGCAGACGCTAGACATCTGCCTCCTTTCTTAGTGAAATAAATGCATCGAATATTCGTCGATGATGGATCGAGCTGATAAAATGACACAAACCACGACACGCCTTGAAACGAAACCATGACTAATGAAAAGCCTCCTACAACAGAGTTCGTGAGCTCTGCCACTCCATGGACAGATACATGGGAACATGTGTTGATATATGGTCATGTTACTCGCACAATTCGGTCGGCGCTTATTGTGTGACACATCAACCAATAATGGTTGCAGGTCCATTTAAGGCTTTTTCGCGACGGTTGTCTGCCTAACTGGCAAATTTCTAGATGGCGTTTACAAGACTCAGCACTAGCGGGCTGTGGCGCTGCATCAGGTTTGAGAGCGCAGGCCAACCTGCAGAAGCGCTCACAAACGGTAGGCAGAGAATCATTCTTGAAAGCCTGCACCCGCCTTGGCGGCGAAATTCTCTCAGCTGATCTAGTTTTGTTCAGCTTATGTCTTGATGGATGCTGATCCGTGAAGAACTGGTATGTGCCTGTGGCTTCGTGTCAAAGCATTTCTAGACTTCGAAAAGTGCTATAATATCATATATGGTGAATCTGGAAGCCGTTGCGGTAACTGCTATTTATAGAGAAACTCGAACTTTGTTGTACGAATTGAAATTCGTGGTCTGCTTAGGAAAGAGAAAAGATCATGGAAGGTGAATTAAGCTGAAGCTGGGCTATGTATACATTAGTGTGGTGATGGGCGGCAGACCCCACCCCGGCCCGCGAAATGTGGGTTAGGCTTGCTGCGGCCGGGCTGTATTTTACAGCCAGTACGTAACATCCTGGAATATGGGTCGTGCTGGGCCGTTTCTCGAGTCAGTTATCCATTCATCGCGAGGCAATAATAACACATTTGACAGCGGTGCTTGGACGAACGCTTCAATTTACCAGCTCGCTCTTCCTCTCTTTACCATTCTCAATAAGAAGGATAAGCATGCTGTGTAGAAAGGCTGGCCTCTGGTCCATGACTTTCGGGGGCATTATACTAGCAGCTTCGTAGACTGGTAAGTTGCGAGAGCGGATTGCGCCACCTAGTACGCTGCTCGAGCCAGTACAGAGTACGTATAAAGACCAATTCACGAGCTTTTGTCTAGAAACGTAGGCGGAGATCTACTTCGTAGGTAGGCAAGGCAACCCTAATGCGAGGGCATGCATATACTTGGCCTTGCGAGAGTGGCTGTCGGAAATCTTCAAAGCATGGGTCTTGCTTTCCTCCCAAGGGCCTTGAAGCATTCCTTGAAGTAAGGAGAAGCCAATATCAAGTGTTTCGAGGAAAGCCGCATATGAACTTCAATGGAAGTAGGTATATGTTCAACGTCTTTGACAACGGGCTTCGGTTCGGGTTCGGGTTCGTGGGGAGGTGAGATGAGAGGTGAGATCCGCTCAGGTACGATGGGAGCCGGAAGCCGATCTGGCTCGTTGCCAGGATCAAGTGACCTAAATAAGTCGATGAAGCTCTTCGCTTCCTCCTTGTTCTTCCCACCCCCAGCGAATGGCTGACAGGATAACCCGTCATCAAGCGAGTCTCCAAGCCACTCTGCAAAAGGTCTTTCTTCCTTCCTTTCTTTTAACCACTGGCCTCAATTGGGGAAACCTTATCAAAATGCAAGCCCCCCTCCCTTGACTTGACTACGGCCTGACAATTTGAGTATATTTAAGCCAGCCGTTCTTGGCGGTGCGCGAGCTGAACGAGACCCCGGTAGATATACTACCACAGCGAATCAGCGCCTCTATGTCCCTACAAGGCGCTTGAGCCATGGCGTGTCGCATAGCGCGTGTGTGTTCCCCCCCTCTCCCCCCTTTTTCAGCTATCCTGCAAGAGATAAAACCTCAGGCACATCTTCTCCGCACCACCAAAACTAGAGTCACTTCTTCTTTCCCACCACCTGGTAGCGACACCAAGAACAAGCCCCACTTGACCTCATCACGTTCCATTCCCAACCGCGCCCTCTGCGATGCGTCTACCGAATCTTCCCACTCTAGGCCTTGCCGGCACCATCCTCGTCGACGGCGTAGCAACGGCGCAGGCGCAGGCGATGGCCCCACCTGTCACGACGCCGGGCCCGGTGACCATCGACCAGTCTGACCTGTACAGCAGCCAACGCCCCTGCGCGCGCAAGTGCTGGGACTCGTACGGCACCATAGGCTACCAGATCGCCAACAGGATCTCGTGCGAGATGAAGCCCAACGTACGCAACGAGTGCTTCTGCCGTACCGACCTGCAGTTCAGCGCCCACACCTTCGTCGGCTCCTGTGTCAGCACCTGGTGTTCCAAAGTCGCCGCCGATATCGCCACCGCCACCCGGCTGTATGATGAGTACTGCACTGCCAACGGGTATGTGCAGGCGGGGCCGCCAGAGACCACGGTCGGGTCAGGTACGTTTTTTCTTTCTCACTTGAAGAATTCTCATTCGCCTTGCCGTTTTGCTCATCGCAAGCAGCGCGCAAACCATGCGGGAAGGGACTCTATCCTCTACGACATGCCCCTAATCATATCCCAAGCTTACATTGATCCCTGGAATTCAGGCAACCAACCAGCGTCCACGACCGGCACCCGTGCCGTGAACCCGGCCTCGAGGGTATCGACCAGCTCGAGCAGGGCCGCCGTGACCGGACCGAATGAGGCCGAACAAACCGCGTCAGAACCTGGAAATGGAGCCGGCGGAGGTGGTGGTGGCACCCAGCTGGGTGCAGGGGAGCTAGCGGGTATCGTCATTGGTGCGATTAGTGCCGTCGCTACGATCGCCGGTGTCATATATGCTCGAAGGACGCTTAGGAATCGCCATAAGAATTAACCACAAGCACTGTCGGCGATGGCGCAGTCGTCAGATCGCGGGTGGGATGGGGATCAGGGGCTGGATGGTCATTCGCAACGCTGGTGGTGATAATCCAGAATATCGGGACCTCGTGGTTTTGCTTCTGGATATTCATTTATGATACCGATCTCGAAAGACTTCATTGATGTGGCTAATAAGGGAAAAGGCCCGGCTCTGTAGTAAATGGAAAGAAACATAGCTTATACTGTCATTGTCAAAGCAATTTCGGAATCAACTACTAATTACTTCCTGCGTCGGTTTCGTTCTGTAGCGCTAGAGGTGGAAAACCTAGTGTCCAAATGCTCACTACGAAGGCCATTATGCGTGCTGCTTATATATTAGAATAGGAGCTGAGATGTATGACGCAGGATGTGCTCGACATATTACCCTACGGCTGTGAATGCGATAAATAAGACCTAGAGTTTGTGTTGGATATCATTTTCAGGAAATAGACCAACTCGGTTGCATCATGGGAAAAAGTTGATAGAAGGACTTACAAAAATGGGTGCGAATAAGTAGTCATCTGAGTCCCAATTCTTTAATAGTGTCCTGCTGCAAAATCGAATCAACATACAGATGATGGTGAGGATTTCGACGAGGATAACTATCGAGGGGGCCTAGTCCTGTCACTGAAAAGCAGACATCAGTCCTGCCGAATCGAACGCAATAACGCTTTAAAATTGATGGATAATTTGGATGGAAGAATTCCTTTGCCCAAAGTGTCCGTCGAGATACAATAGCGTCTCGCATAATAGTAAATATACGTAGTCGCACTGCTTAAGTTGGGTGAACCTTCACCAGGGCATCTCGGAGTCACGCAAGCCCAATTATGCCGTAACATTTGTGCGCAGTTCCGCTCCACCGATAAGCCGACCAACATCCAGAATGTTCAGCTAGATAGGTTCCGCTCTGCTAAGGGCTCCAGGGCAGGCGCGAAGTCTGTCATTATATATGGCGCTTATTTCTTCCTTGAAAAGGTGCGCATCAAGCAGGGCAAGAGCAAGAGCAAGCACAGGCAGGAAATAGAAGCTTTTGCCTGCGACATACCATTTCCAGCTGCCCGTGCCATCTAGCAACTTATCATCCAATGAAACCCACATCAATACTTGCGTTTCCCTTTCTACCACTGACGCCCCTTTTGACCATGATGCTGGCAAGCGTTACATGTGGTTACCAAGTAAAGCTGCCATCCAGAATCAATCGCACCAAAGTCAAGACACTGATACGTTTCATGTCAACGCGCTTTTAGGCTTCGACCAGTGCTAGCTATATTAGCTGTCATCTCTAGACAAACTCAGAGCTTGTTGTATGAAGTGGAAAATATAGCCTAGCTAAGAAAGAAGAAAGACAGATTGGCGAAAGAGTAAAAAGCTGGGCCGGCAAAATTAGTGTGCCATAGGCGGCAAAAACCCCACCGACCCGCTTGAAGCTGCGGATACGCTATACCAAATATCAGCCCCACGTGTAGTGTGCATGATCTCAAGTGCGAAATCGCCTTTTGAACCTTGGAAAATTATTGTTTCGTCTTCTCAATAGTCGCTGTGCAGTGGCCTACGTGCTCCCACCGTTTGACATCGTAAACCATCTTATCGATTCGAGTTGCTTTTTGTCTATTGACTTGCATAATCCATATTTAGCTTGTTTGTGTTCGGTCGTCGCACTATTTTAGTCGTGATTGTACCCGCTAAACCTCCACATTGCCGGGCGGGACTGTAAGGCTGCCCCTACAAGATAGTTCCACAACTCTATCTTAACACCAACTTCAATATCACATCGCATCTCTGCGTTTTCGTAGGGATAAAATTCCCAACCGTTTCCCTTGTGCCGACATTGATGTATTGGGCCGATTCACAATGGAACCAGAATATCCAGTAGCACACTGTACGGATGCATTGGAAGAGTAGGTATGACGCACTAGCACAAGTAGTGGGCCAAGTCCCCTAGAAAGCGATTCTCGACCCCGCTCCATTGCTCATTGGGGGGGGGGGGGGCCGAGTACCCTTAAATATGTTGTAGGAGCAGGCCAAAGAGCGGGGTTGCTAATGTCTCCATGTCGCTATGCTTCTGCCTAAGGATTACGAATGTCTTATCGATAATTCTACAGATTGAACGCTCCTAGTTTTTTAGTACTAAGAATACTATTATCCAGTACTCATAGAATACCGGTATTTAATGGAGTACTCTGAGTTATCGCTTGGCTGGCAGAAACGGAAGAGAGTCGCGGGTGAAAGCCCGTCCCCGGAGAAAAAACGGCTTTCGTTAAGGGCCTGCAACGAAGATGGCCCCGTTCTCTGTAGCAGATGCTGCAACCTTCCATGGCAGAAGCTGGTTGCCCTCCGCCATCCACCAAAGGGGGCAAGCTGGCGGCGAATTTGCTATTTATCGACCGTGGCGTTCTTAGCAAATCGAACTGTCCTGTCTGTAAATTGCTTGCTCAAATTACACCCGAAAGCATGAACGGCAAGCAGTGTGAGCTCAGGGCATTGTCGTCCTCGCTCGCAATGTGGCCGTAATGTGCGCGTCGACGATCGGACAGACAACATGGACTGCACGGTACTATTTCCCGTGCTCACGAAGAAGAAAAAGAACGAAACGGATGGGCGACGTATATACAATAAGTGGTACGAGGGCGGGTGCTTGGCGCTCGTGAAATCTAGCAACGGGAGGCGGCTACCTGAGACCGGGCCAAGGCGGACTTCCGGAGAAGTCAAGTTCCAGCTACTGAAAGGCTGGTTAGAGCAGTGTATAACACACCACGTACGGTGCTGGCGCGCGAGAACCTGAAGCTCGAAGCCCGGGGTGTAACGAAAGCTATCAGGGGTCCAAATGGAAACCTGGTAAGACGTACCGAAGGGTTTATGTTTTGGCAATACGAGAGAGTATCTGAGCGTGCGATACAAGTCCGCTTCTATCGATACAATGTGCAATAACCGTAGGAACAAATATGACGTAGGGGTGTAGGCTTGAAAGTATTCACAATAGAGTCGTTAAGGCAATGTGCCTCACCAATGGGTTAAGATTGATGCTTAGATTGATCACTGAAGTAGAGAGTGTCCTGGATTTGTGTGTGGTTCACTCTACCGGATGTCAACTTGATGGAGGTCGAGATGTTGTCCTTGCTCGAATGGCGGCTAGGCGTCACTGAAGATGACTTCCTCCACGTTCAGATGCCATCCGTGAGCCACATAGGGCAGGCAAGAACAAACCATCAGGCTCGGCATACCGTCGTCCACGAGCCCTCCATGGATGTATGGGGATACAAAGTCGGGCAAAGACGAGCCTGGAATACATCTTAGCATAGAAATGTTAGGGTCGGTGTGGGAGTTAGGAAACGATAGAATGAATCCAGCTCACATTTTGCATACAGATCCATCGCAACATCATGATAGGAAAACTACCCCAGAAAACAAAGTAGTCAACTTCGAGTCGGTAGATACTAAGGACAGCTATTTGGAGGGATCCTTGGGAATGCCTTTCTTGCCATCTACTGCAAGGATGTTCTCCTAGTCATCCGATTTGAATAGAGAAAGGGAGTCACGAGAGCAGAAGGGATGATATAGTGGGCTCGTTAATGGATTGGAGCTGGAATTACGATGACAGTTCCGCCATCTTCGTCGGAGATAACGTCGTAGACAGACAGAGGCTCCGCCTCGGCAGCGGGAACTGCTGCAATGTACTCGGGATCGGTTTCGTACTCGTTTTCCGAGCTGCTATTCTGCTAGCTTGGGCTTAGTGAGGTTTCTCTCCCGTACGCAAAAGCATTGCCATTTGTACCTCGGTCGTTTGTCTTCTCCATACAAGGCTAGGCTCGCCTCTCGACACTGTTGTCGGGAGGCAAAGATGGCATGTCAAGCGACTGCTTCATAGAGGCCGCAACATCACTGTCCGCAGGGCTGCATATTTGGCGCTGATAGGTACCGCTACCGCTAAGCCCTGTAACTCTAGCTGACTTGGAGCCAACAGTGGACCAGTGGATTACGCCCTGGACAGAAGAGCAGCTTTGAGCTGACTGTCGCGGTGGCTGTTCAGACAAAAAAGCTCCCAGAAGCACTTGGGCAGCTTACTAGACTCTACGGGTTTTCCTCATACTATGCAGAACGTCTCCGTGCTAGCTTACGCTTCCCCCAAAGACTCTTCTTCCCAGGCTAATGACCCAGGAGTGGTTTCGCTGATTCCACCCCAGCTCACGTTGACGTGAGACATCGTCCTTCCATTATCTGCCCCGGAGGCCCAAACACCTTATTCTCGCCAGTTTCCAGAGTCCATAATGCACCATAATTCGATCGCCATTCACACACACACACCCTGGCCTGGTTCAGCACATGAGATACGGAAGATGAGAGCTGAAATCAGCGATCTGACGCTGCTCATTATCAAGACCCCTAATCCGCATTTCGCTGGCTCGGGGTCGCTTGACCCTGCTTTACTCCCGTCTGCAGGTTTTCCCAACACATACGATATGGGCGGCCTATCCGACCTCTGTTCGCCATGGCCCCGTACGATGAACCCGTCAGTTTTTTGGATATGGCGCGGAGTGTAGTGTACGATGGCCCGAGGACATCATCAGCGATAGAGCGAACTCTGCAGAAGTCTTGCTTGGTGTGTACTGTACATAAGTACTGTAACCTTCATACTTCATTTTCACCACAACACAACATGGTCGGTACATACTTGGGAAGGGAGAAGCAAATGCTTTTAGCTCTCCAAAGCGGTTTTGGCAGCTTGCTTGGCCTTCTGGGGCATATTTCTTGAGCGTCCATTGAGCTACAATAGCGTCTCACGCAACGTGGAGATAGCAAGCTCCTTAGCTTGCGAATGAAACGTTGATGACATGATGAGCTCGAGTTGACTGCACGCCCGCAACCACCACAACTATCTGTTCATGTTCTTATGTACCCGCAGACGAGAGGTAGCAGGTCATGGCACCCAACGCTCCCACAGAGGCTCGGCATTTTGATGTTTCGGCAGGGCGCGGTGCCACCAAAATAGTATGTATGCTTTCCGGGCATTGGGTTACGCCAAAGCTAACGGCTATCCTGACAGATTGGTCCAGACAATGGTCCTAGAGATGAGCACGGTGATGTACCTGATTTAGGCCCACTCCATAATAGGGACGATGGATGTGCCAAAACCCCTTTACAGGGTTAAAATATCGTGCATTTGATCATCTAGATGTGTTAGGCGTCCTGCAGTGCTTCCGTCTCTGAGTACTCTCCCCTGTCCCAGACACAAAACCGCTCAATCGACAAAGTTTTGATGTTGTAAAGTAGCCCAGTAGTGGTCCAGGAAAGCAGCATACTGGTCTAGATCCTGCTCCGACTCCCAGGTCAGAATGGTAGTTTCGCCTCCCATCATCCTTTCTGCATACTACTTGGTGGGAATTGGAGAGACCTGAAAGTGCCTCGTGTGATCCAGCAAGTGCGCCACGGCCAACAACGGAACACAACAATATCGGTGCTGCTGTTCGCTGGCTTTACTCATTTAGACCGGCGGCGCCATCGGCAGCTCTGCATCCTGAGGTCTACATCTGCCCTACCGCCGCTTAACAACGCAGAGCAGGAGAGAAAACTTTGAACCGACTACGAAAAAACATTTCCTGATCGAGAGTCGAGCTTCGCAAGATGAACTGCATATAAGTCACACCGTCAGTACTGCACCAGCCTCTTTTGACGACTGTACCTTAAGGTACGAAGACTATAGGACCGGAAGTAGCTTCAGGTAGCATGGTCAGAAACAGGTGTAGACAACTGTGCTATGATACTGGTAGGTACGAACCAGAAGGGCTGCATTGAGACTTCAGGGTACAATTAGCACATGCTACTATTTAGGTACCTAAGAGAACAGATGCGTTTCAGCTGCCTATCGTGAACAGGACCAAACTAACCCTAAGCAAAGAGCCACAGAAGCATTTCGGCAGCTGCTAAAGGACTACATGCACATTGGGAGCGGCGGAATGCGTGTCGTCGACGAAGTCGCCGTCACGGCCTTTGTTTAGCACGACTTAAAACTGGGATGATTCCCTCCCGCGGTTATCGGCCGCTGCTGCCTCTCTTCCTGCTTCTTCAACCCGTTCTTGCTTCGCCTTGTAATGAGTAGATACAAAGCAAAAGACAGCCACAGTGATAGCAAAGAGGATCAGAACCGACCCATAACTCGCCTGAGCGACGCCTCCGTAGTACATCGTGGAGTAATACGGGACGACATCGTTAGCGCTGACCCTTTTGAAGGACGGTTGGAATCCCTGGACTTGATCGGCAAGGTAGCCCCCGGTCACGATCATGACGAAGGCCAGGACTAGCTGAGAGGCTGCGTACGTAGGTAAGATGCTTTCGTGGTCGTGCAGCCACCTCGGGTGAGCCACTATCACGGCGCCGTAAATAGCAAACGCAGCTGTGGCGAGTGCCGTAGTGACTGTATCAATGAGAATGTTGCTTTGCAAAGACAAAAACTTATTGTCTAGAATAGCAGCCGTAGTGTTGGCATAGTCGGACCGAGCTCGGTCTCGTAAAATGACTGCGAAACGTGCGTGGGCCGAGTTGAGAATCGCAATGGCTAGCGAGAGGAGAGTTAGGGAAAAGATGGAAATCCGAATCCGAATCATATATTTGGAAGACATCTTAAGGTTTCTGGATGTTGTTGGCAGATTGCGTGGGTAGGTGAAATTCGGTTGTTCCAGCAGACTTGTTGTAGAGTAGAAATAGTTGAGGCAGGTAGTGAAGTGTGAGGAGTGAAGTGTGAGGAATGAGGTATGAGGAGATTGAGGACTCTATGCCGCTCTTTTTATATACATATTCCTCGCTATATTTGGCTGGCTACTTCCTCTGGACGCTTCTCATAATGCCACGATTGGTTTGTCATGCTGTCCATGGTCGTGGCTATGCAACTTAAGGAAACCTCTGTAGCTTGCATGGGTCCTCTTCTAATAATCACGGTTACCCATATATTGGTCAACTCTACCCCTATTAGCATATCCCATCGTCAAACAGGGCAAAAGCCCTATGAGAATCTGCCTCGCCTTAGCTTGAGCAACAGCCTCCCATGTCGCTCCGCCACTTTCGCCTCCACTGCCACGTTGACAGAGGCTGACGGAGGCAGTATTCCTAGGGGACCCAGAAACCGCGAGAGCAGAAAGGGGCTGCTTTCATTCTTGCGTCTCAGGCGACTTATGGGAAGAAAGAATTTGTAGAACCTCTCAGCCTCATGACAGGTGAATGATACTGATCTAGGCAACCGCAGCCACGACCATCTAAGGAAGAATGTTCAAGTTGAGACTACTTAACTTGCTGCCGTCTAGTCTATTGCTGGCTCGATCGTTTGAGAACCTCGCGAATGTTGCCTCGGGCTTGATTAAAGAGTCCTCAACGCAGACAAAGCGTCGTAGGGCTCTAATAAGCAAAGCTCTCTTTTTTGGAAGATAACCGTAAGTATTCCGGGTTTCAGGGGGTTTCTTCTCTGACCAGTCAGGAGGATTGGAGATTTTGCCCTGTCGCGATCAGCCACTCAGGTCCTCCACCGTAATGAAACCACCTGAACGTTGCATGTGGACCTTTACTTCCACTGTCGAAGTGGCCAAAAAGATGAAGAAGAGGCAAACTGGAGACGAAGCAGTAGGATTGTAGGATGGGTGAGTACCTTCAGAGCGTCGTGCAGGAGTTTATAGAAGTATCTTTTCACAACTCCTGTCCACCAGCTAGATGAAGTCCTGGCTTCTTCTGCTATCCCGTTGGAAGACCTAGCACGGACTCGCCCGCCTTTCCGACAGATCCGATCATCTCGAAAGATTGAATGCATTCATGGAAGGCAGCGTCTCGAGGCGGCTATGAGAACGTCTGGACCAGAGACTTGGTGGACGGCGAGGTTATATTATATTCCCGAAGGCACCGATCCCCTTCTCCTTCTCCGGCCGCATGCTGAACGATACCACTTCGAGACATGTCGTCCGGATGGATACATTTATTGGAAGATAACGCCAATACCAGATTCAAGGCGATACGGGATCGGAGAGCGAGTGGACCGGCAGGCTGTCGCTACACAAGCAGAAGGCGTTGAAACGCCTGCTAGACATCCCGGAGCTTGTCGTACAACTAGATCGTTTGACCAAGCGCTTCCCCGGCCTCAGAGGTGGGTTGGAGCTTGGAAACATAGAGAAGCATTTAGCTTCGCGCGGCAGGGAGGCGATGGAACGGTACTTAAAACGGACCTTCAAAGTTTGGGAGAAGATAACGCTGGAAGAAGAAGACATCGGGTTGGCCACGGACACACAAACAGTTGAACACGTACAACTGGTCGCTCCTTCTGCAAGCCGAAAAGACCGGGAACATGTCAGGAAGTTAATGCGTTCACGCGTTCTATATCCTCTGATTCACGATATAGACCGTCGTAAGAGGATCGAGTCCGCCATTCTTGACCTTGATGTAATAATTCCTAGCATCAAAACATTTCACGAAAACATGAAATACTTCAGCATTGGCTCAGAAATACTTAAATCGACGATACTAACAAGGCTTAAAAAGGGACAGTCGCTTTACGAGGCGATGCACCAAATCTGGCGTTGTCCCAACAAGTGCTATATCGAGTTCAAGGAGGAAGACTTTCGCGAGGTTCCGTTAAATCCAGATTTTAGCTGGTCCTATCAAGAGGTCTTTATCTCCGCAATGCGATACTTCCCCTGGCTCTCTGACCATCCGCCTCGCCGAGAGAAAGGAAGCAGTACTAGTCTCGCAGGGTTGAAAGACTACTATCTACTAAAGCTGCTACGAAGATCTCGTATGCTGGGCTTCACGTCGAAAAAGATCAATTCTGAGATCTTTAGACTTGTCTCCTTGCAGAGCCAGCCAGAAGACCAAAGGATCGAGAGTTCAGATCAGAATGAGGAACAGATGAGCAGGCGATGTGGCCGCCCCTTCATGGAATCTTCAAAACATATGGTTAACCACTTATTCATTCCCCAGCTCCTAGAGTCCAGCAATACGGACCATCTCACGACTCTTTTCGTACAGCGAGATATCCTCTGCGCGTTTTTGGGCGAATTACCCAACTACACCAGTTCAGCTAGGTCACCGATCACAACAGGCTTGACGGTCAGGCGACCAATACTCCGTGCTGGTCAGAATCACCAAGCGATCAGCAGCGGCTGCTGCGATTCACGGCCACCAATGGAGTCCATCTCTCTTTCAGGAAGCGATGGGCCGATAGACACTGAAACCGAGGACGCACGTTCGTACTTCGGCCCGCAACCAGAAGCGGGGCCAAATATACGAACGAGAAGCACTGGCCACCATGGGCCGCATGACTCTGGAATTGAAGAAGATACGCGTTCATACTTCAACCCCCAGCTGAGGGAAGGGCCGCTTGTACGAACGAGCAGCCCTAGGTCCTATTTGGGTCCTCTCCTCCAGAGATGGCCTCTAGGCGATGAGACAAGGTCCAACTCGCAGGTGAACATCGAGGGAAACTCGCTGATCATGGCCGCTGGAATGTCTGCAAAACAAAATCGCAATCAAGACTCGTCGATCAGTGATGCATCTATAAGCCAGGCTTCGAGAACTAGTTTCAATACGCATATATCTTCTTCAGCTGTCTCTGCAGTAACTTCGCCGTCGAGACCTTCGCTGTCTTACCCAGATCACATACCCGACTATACGACACGATCAATCTCTCCGTTAAGCAGAGAAACCCGGAGCACTCGCAGGACGTTCATTGAACCAAGTTACAATAATTAGGGTGGGATCAAATTAGACCATATAATATTACAAATTGTGTACATCGAGTATTTCAAGCTTGTCCCTCCTTCTCCGCCATGATCTTGATTCTCTGTGATCGCCGTGGTCCTTCTGTAGCGGCGGCCTTATGTCCGCGTTGGGCTCGATGACTACCTTGAGTGCGGACTTCCTCGTAGAGACTGTAGGGTGACGGCTCCTTCTTCCAAGGCTCAGAGTCATCATCTTGCTTAGTGGCTTGTGCGTCCAGTGCATCCTCGCCATGACGTGGAGAGAAGGAGAGCAGTCCATCAACAAAAGCCTCGGGGGCTTCAGTAGGCTTCCTCTCTTGAATAACGCCGTAACTATCTTCTGAGAGCAGGAGGATAATGCGATAGTGCTCCCTGGACGAGACGTAGAACTCGACAGGTATTTCTCGGAATGTAGTCTCGTCCCCCATGTACGGGTGCGTGGCGAAGATCATACCCCATCGTGTGTCGTTGATGGATTCCACGACACCAGTACCATTATTATTATTATTATGAGTATAATAATAGGGGGTGGATTAATTCCTCGGTAACTTTTTTTATGGCGTCTTCAAAATATATATTTTGGTGGTTTTGAAGTTGATTTAGTTATCTTTTTTATATTCGCTGGTTTTAGATAGGGAACTCTACGGGTTCTTATTATTTGTCCGAGGGCCTGACATGCTTCGGAGGTGGTGGTAACATAGTTATCTCTTTTATTTCTTAGTTTTATCCAGGAGTTTTTTATTCCTTTAAAAGTAAGGTTTGATTCTGTATCATTTTGTCTCCCATGAGTCATTGTAAATTTTGCTCATTATATTTCCCCCTAGAGAGGTTTGGTTGAAAATTCCCTCGGTTGTAGCATAAGAAGGTCTGAATACCTTTAGTCATCTTAGAATTCTTTTCATGCGTCCTCCGATTTCCATTCGACTTCCGTTCCTAGTATGCCCAGAGAGTTTGTTATTCTCTCATTTTAGTCCTAGGAATATTAGAGGGTTTATTCACTTGTCGTTGTACTTAACTCATTTACATTTCTCTTCGGCTAGGATTATCCCCTTATCAGCATCACCTTTTATTTCAAAGGGCTGATTTCTGAAGAAAAGACCATCGTCTGCATAGAATACACTATCTTCGGCTTGCTTGGTGAATTCGTTTAATACTAATATGGTTAGGATTGGGGATAGTGAGCTTCCTTGTGGTAGCCCCCTATGGGTGTTCCCTATTGACGCAGGTTGATGTTCATCTAGGAGAGCTCATTGTAATTGAATGAACTCTTCTAGTGACATCCCCTCCTCCATGGCCATATATTGTACCACTTTTTTATCTTCTTCTGACATTTCATTGTAAGTGTCAAATATACTTGTATCTCTCAGAGGCATTCCTTGTTTTGATAGTCTGTGTATTTGTTCCCGGTCTCTTAGTACTGACTCATCGATTTCGTCTTTTGCACTAAAGACTGGTACGCTCCGATTTAGATTTTCCAATAGATAATAGTATCTAGGAGGAACTCCAAGCTGTCTTAACTTTTCTCTTACTCAAGCACTGTTTATTTCATTGAAACAGTTTTTTAGATCTATTTCATAGATATATTTATACTTGTTCACTTTTGTTAGAAGGTCGCTTCAAGCCGTTAATGTTCCTTTTTTTGGTTGATAAGCATGTTGATTCTTTTTTATTACATCCGTTAGAAACAGAGTTAAGAAAGACGAATGCATATGAAGGGCTATCCTTCAGGCATGTCTGGGGACACCTAAAGGTCTTCATTTTCCATTTCCTTTGGGGATATATACTCTTTTGTACTCCAGATCGTCTTGTCCTTTCTTGAAGATTTTTTCAACCTTACTTAGGATCGCGAATACATATTTCATCGGCATGGTTTTATATCAGCTTGGGAAGACCCGGTGGAACGCACTTACTTTGAATGCTGTTGAGGATTTCATTAATGATCAAGCTAAAAACCAGAAGCGCCTTCCTTCTCCATTTTCTCTATATTTATTAAGTCGTGATATTTGATACGTCATGAATTTATTCATTTGTTTGTTATCATGACTAGAGAATTTGAATTGGGAGGGCATTCTTCTTTTTATGTCCACTTCCCTGAGAAGGTCATTGACTCGGCCAAGTTTTAAGTCCATTGAGTTGATTGCAGGTATTCTCTGGAAACCAGAGTTTAATACCTTCTTGTGTACCTTACTACGCAGGAATATATCATTTAGTTGCATCTCAGTAAGGTGGTTTTCCATGATATATGTATCTTTTTCAATAACTGTTGCCGACCTTTGAAACAACTATTTTACTTGTTTTACCACCCCTTTTAGTTTAGGTTATCGGCTTTTGCGTGCAGTTGTTAGCTGTTCCCTCCTAAACGTAGGTAGTAGACTTGTTGTTTCGTTGTTCCTTGGGCTGAGGTTCGAATATACCATTCTAAGCCTCATTAAGCGCAAATCGAGAGGCAGCATGGACGGACATGCGTCAATACCTTAAGCCCTTGATAACCGCCTTCGTCGGGCATAAGTATTGTGAACGTTACAAACCCTCGCCAAAAGTTTGTAGTGATGTGCAGCTTTTGATATTAAGACCTTACAATATGTCTCATGACAGAGGAGCTTAGGTGGGACATTTTTTCCATCTATGTTCTTTATTATTATAAGGTCTTAGAAGCGTGTTTGTGGAACCGTACTGAAAGGGAGGCTTAAAACGAGCTCTGTTTTAATGCTTCCTCTCAAATTTTGACGCCTCAAAAGAGGCAAAATGTTGGTACTCGAAAGCCTCCGATGTCGTTTCAGGGACTGGTCGTTTATATCATCACCTCGCCATTCTGGCACGCCCGAATGCGCTCCAGCAGCTGTTTTACTATTCAAAGGCCCTTTCCGCTTTGGAGCCCTTTGAATCGGCCTGGGAATCGATCATGACTTTGTTTGATCCGTTGCTTGGCTCTGATAGTCAACGCTCGCGTCTCCTACCTATCGACTTCGCTTTTGTTAAGGCTCAAGGTATTATGTTCAGCGGCAAACGTGGCGATGAATATCAAACTTCAGTGACAGACCTCCTCGGCAACCTTGATAACCACATTAGCAGAAGTACTCGAAACTGGATGGAAAGCGGGTAAGTGATTCACGCACTTCGGATGCCGTGCAATAGTTGACAGTGAACAGTTACTACATTGGAATCTCCAATTGCTGCGCCTTGTTATATTGGGGCAAGGAGAGTAGCAGTTCCATCTACGAGACCATCCGGACCAGAAGGAAATCAGGCTCCCGCAAGGAAGATGACGAGCAATACAAGAACAGGGAGATCCCCGACCCCAACCACCCTGACAACGCAAAGGCCCTGGAACAAGCTCGTTGTCTTGCCGACGGGGACGTACAACAAGGTTCTCTCCAGATTTGCCGACCCTAATATTTTGCCTTACTTACATACCATACTCGTATTCCATCGCTATCTGATTCTTTTCCCATCAGCTATGAGTCTGCTCGAGACAACGTTCCCTTGGAAACTGGTATCAGCGCTTCTCAATTCTTTTCTGCATTCGTACCACGAATATGAGAGAATTCAAAGTGACGAGTTCCCGAGGCCGGTCAAACAATCACCCAGACCACTCCCAGAAGACTTCGCCCTCCGGGGTTTAGTTTGGGCCGACAAGTACTTCCCGCCCGATTGGTTCTCCAATAACAAGATTGATGATGACGAGAAGTATTTCGAGGTCGCCTCTATGACAGATGAGCGAAAGGAGAGGGTTCTTTGGCTCGGCATTTCTATTGCGCGGCATGGCAAGTGGCTGCTTTATGACGACAAATCTCACCAGTTTTCTGTCCCTTCTCGATTCGAACAGGGTATCAATATCATGAGTGTTAATACCGAAATCGGCATGGTCTCCGAGCTCAACCTGTCACGAGCGTCCACGCTTGTCCCATATTTAGCCGGCAACAAGGCAATGGGCAAAGCCGAGAAAGGCGATAAATATATACCGAATATCGAGGATTCCAGCCGATATGGCGAGACATCCCATCTTTGGACCAGGCTATCACATTAGGCTGAGAATTTTGCGGAGTGGTGTGGGTGCTGGTGTGGACGTCGAAATAAACATCCTCCGTGCACGAGAGCTCCGAAGCCTCAACGATAGGTAGAGGGAGACTGAAACTTGGTTTCGTAAGAAATTTTCCAAGTAGCCGTTCTATGAAAGGGGCGATGAATGGGTGCTGGGTGGATGAAAAGCTACGATGAGGAATGTGTTCTGACCACCAATTTTGGGGTCCAATCAACAAACATCTTTTTGCAACAGAGACTACAGAGACTGCAGCCTGGATATTGGACGGTGGAAGAAGCGGGTTAAGGGGGCGGCTGGTATCAGCCACGGGAGAAGGTGGCTGTGCTACGTGGGGCCGGGCTTCCAGTTCAATTGGGTCTGGGGTTCGGCCCAGTTGACTTTGAGATACACAATCGTCTCGCCTGTGGTGAGCAGACCATACTCAAGTCCACTTTGCATCATGTAGTGGTATGTCTGCGTGATGGCCGATGCTACCAGTCGCTCAGCGTGGTACTGAAAGCGCGCGTATGTGACAAGGGCAGTAAGGGCTTGGGTCTGATTCAGCTAATAATTGACTATGGCACTTCTAGGGGCTCTGGTCTCTCTACCTCCGTCTTCTTTATAGGAGGGTAATTCGTCAGGCTTAAATACACTTTATTTGGTACCCTTTAGGCCCCTTTTTGCTCCTTAGCCGCTATATCCTTCAGGGAAGCGGCTGGGCCCGGCTGCTCGACCTTCAGACTCTGTTGGTAGATTGCAAGATCTAGGACGGCAAGGCTGGTAGCTTCCACCGTTTTTAGGTCGTACGGCTGAAAGGAGGAATTCGGTATACAACCTAATCGGAGGGATAGGACCAACTTCGGGCTTGTCCCAGGCAGAACAGTTGAGCTTGGGGAATAAAATAGGATAAGGCAATCAAACCCACACTGATCGGATAAGTCTTCGACAGGATCAATCAAAGCGATCCAGAAGCTCTTGAGTCGACCGTAACGAGGGGTCTTTAGCTGAACCATCAAGCCTTCATTGACTGTACATCTCACCCAGTCCTACTGTCCGCAACCTAGAGCTGGTAGATTGGACAGCAGTTAATCATGTAAAAGCCGAGAAAGCTTCAAAAGCAGAATGCGTTCCGAGGCATAAGCTCGAAAAAGCAACATTCATTCTCAGCAGTATCCAGGTTGAGTGAAGAATGAACAAGCAGCGAATTCATTCAGGCATTTACACTGAGTCTAAGGGGGTGGCTAATCACACTAGCCACATGGACAAAAGTGGCTGTGTCACTGCCTAGCACTCATGTTGTTATTGAGCCTTCGTTGCCGTCCGAACGAGAGTGGCCTCCCAAGTATAAACCCTAGCGGTTTATTGGCTTTTCTCCAGTCCTGACCTTTCGTTTCGCCGTTGTCTCCATTCCGATATTCCACATGCGACAAGTGCGATCAGAGCGTCGAAGTTGCAGATCGCGCCACTCAGTCCGGCATGTTGGGCACGCAACTGAGCAAATACGATGCAGTCTCACGCATCTGGAGAAAAACGTGTGTCCTTCCGAAAGTTAGCCCAGTCCAACATGAGACCATTTCACTTACCACATGGCAACCCGCATCTGAACGTCATATGGCAGAAGCTGGTTTGGTTAGTAGATAGAGTGCGGGTGATCATGCCGGCGCGGTGGTCACTCTGCGTCTCTACTCTGCAAGACATGGTCGGCCCTGCACCGGAGACGGTACATGGTAACGGGAAGCCGGACCTGGGGTCGTGCCCAGGGTTGCCGGTGGGCCGTGGTGCTGTGATCTGACCAGAGGGCAGTTTTAAGGAGTGGTCCCTACTCGCACTAGGGCCGGCGCTCCTTGGCGCCGTGGTGTCGCCGCTGCTCCTCGCCCGCGACCAGCAAAGTGCGTGGGTACTTGACAGGGGTGGCGATTGATGGAGGACCTATGCATGCAGCCATATTCGTGTTTGACCTGAACTTTCTCAAGGCAATCGGTCTTTCATAAGGCCTTCTTGGCAGTCCACCAGTATACCACGCGCCAGCCGTGACCGTCAGCAGCCGAAACCCAGAAGAGGCGGCCGGCAAGCCATGTGAGTTCGTTATTCTCGCGGCGCTATTGATCTTATATTCATTCCTGCTGCAGTCAGTCGTCTGCCCAAGCGGTTTCGGCTTAGCGGCACCATAGCTGCAGCGGGGGCAGCAGCTTCTTGTCTCAAGTGCGACGAGGTGGCACAGTCTGTAACTCAAAAGATGGGTAAGATCATGTGGCAATTATCGCATCCGAGAACATGACATGGACCAAACCATTGGCTTGGGTCAGTGGAGATCCTCAATCCCACCCAGTCGTCTCCCATTTCCATCAGATGCCAGCCCTTTTTTAGCCGACACCATTGCCAACCCTCATGTGGCAATTTCGGCATGACCAAGCTGAATGATCGTAACCAACAGTATCTCCCATTTTGAACACCAAGTAGCTTAATTTCTAGTCCCAAGTCCAAGAGAACAATACGCCATCTCCGCCGTATGGAAAGAAAATAGAATTTGATATCTCCCAACGCACAGCCTTTGAAGGATTATTATCTCGTTCGTTCCAAGCTGCATACGCATAGTAGACTTGATTAAAAAAAAGAAAAGAAAAGAAAACCAAGAGCAAAGTTAGTTATCGCCATACAATTAGAACCGGCGACGAGGTGGAAATCGAGTTGTGACAGAAGTAATAGAACATAAGTAAAACATAGGTAAGAAGTTAGATGAAAGGAAGAAGAAAGGCTCCGCTATTGAACCGATCCTACTTTCGTGGCGGCAGTTGCGATATAGGGGTCGATGAGCTAGAAGTCACACATCCCATGGCGGAGGATCTTGTGTTTTAACGACGGGACTTCGGTGTGTAGCGACATCGCTGATTCTGCGAGGATGGCATTCTGGACGTGCAGCATGCTTCTGCGTTCTTCGAGGACAAGCTCCTTATCCTTTTTCTTCCCCCGGCGCAAAGTAGCCGATAGACAAGTGTTGTTTCTGGGTTTCCCTAAACCCCCTTTTGAACACTATATAGGCATGTTTCGACCATCGAGGAAACCAAAAAACATCTATCCCATTCCAATTCGATGTTACTATTGGCTCGAATGAGACTCTCGTGGAGGAAGGGTGCTCTCGCATTGGAGGAAACTCCGAAGCTAACAACCTAGCCGGATACTGGACCTATTTACTGTGCAATATGCCGGACCGCTGCTGCCAAGTAGCTTTGGATCAATTCGCAGTGGCAGTCTCCATGGCGCAGAACCTCATTCTTGAGCCAGAGCACCTCCTCACGCAGCCTGGCGGCGTGCTGCAACAGCGACGCTCGCTGGGAGGCCAGCTCCTGTTCACGTTCCCTCAATTCATCGATATATTTCTTTGATTTGTCTCTACATTTGCTGGCCGCAAGGCGGTTCTTCTCCCGGTTTCGTTCGTACCTCTTGCCCCGAGCGGCGGTGGTGACTTCTGGTGCGGAGGTGGACGGCTCCATAGCTCCGCTCCATACTCGCCCAGTCGAACGAAGAGCGCTTAGTGCTGCTTCGTGGTCATCGTTGAAGCCTATTGGAGAGTTTCTGTGGCTAGATTGGTCGCAGTAAGCGCCGGAGGCTGTGGGCCCATGGTTACCAGAATAGGCATGCCTGTTAAGTTCTGGGCCAACCCCGGCATGCATCCCTGTTGAGATAAATTGTTGCTGGTGCTGTTGTAGTAGGGTCTGGTTTACTTGGTGCGATAGACTAGTAGCGGAGTAGCCGAACTAGTGCAACATCTTTTCGTCAGGTCATCCATCAAGAACTGCCCCGAGGGGGGGCGGGGGTGTTAATTTCATAAACTCCAGAGAGATTGAGATGTGATATAAAACTGCCTATGATGCTAAAGATGGACTATGCGAGGGACAGTCTATACGTCCCGAATCAATCGCGTAGGAGTCTGTGGAAAAGATAGACTTGGCTTACTTGGTGCGAAAGATTGTGCTGCTCGATGGGGCTCTGGTATGCCGGGAAGCTGTAGTTGTATTGACCCTCTAAGGAATAGTCGTGCCCACCGAACGGCTCTGTGGGTGGCCCGCAGCCAGTCGTGTTGAAGTAGTTCATGTGCTCGGCCGCCTCGGGTTCCCTCCACGTCAACATGTTAATCTGGTCCATGATGCATGTAGGGGCTTGGCGGGGGTTGACTGCAGGCTTATGCGGGTAGAAGGAGCCTTTTTGGTGAAATAGATGGTTGTTCGCGACCTAGCCGAGCTGACTGGTGATACTTATAAAGGGTTGTCGAACGAGTTGAAAGATAAGGATTAGGTGGAACTTGGGGCCTCCGCCCGCACAATGGCTTGCGTTCTGGTTTATCAAGAGAACTATAGCTAATAAAAATATATGCCATATACCGCCATGTTCGTCCACCTTCAAGGCTGCTACAGTGCCAATACATGACGACTAGGGTCCTGGGGAAAGTGGGTAGGAGGGGTCAAGCAACCGTTGCACGAGCTTTATCTTCCGGCATGTTTTTTATTGGATGGCGTGACCTGGATAGCACCCGAATTGACTGGTATTGTGATTCGCTGCGAGTCCATCAAACGTTCGCGATTAGATGTTTTGTTATCTTACCTGTGGTGTTATCCCTGATTCGCCACCTCTGAGCGGATCGAGAAGCGTAGTCTTCGCAGGTCAACCCTCACGTCTTGCCCAAGAGAAGCTATGAAAGTAGCCACTTCTGCCTCTCCGTGTTGAGGTGCCGATTGTGGAGCTGCTCTATACTAAAAACACTGTGTGCATACAAAAAGCTCTCCATATGGAAACTACGAAGGTACTAGACGCATAGCTTATCTTTCAATTGCCGTCAAATATCAAGCTGCCCTTGACACTTTCCTATATTGCCACCAAGATGGCACTCATTGATTCGAATATCCTTACTGCTTATCTAACTGGTGTAAAGCACCTGCGAACTTCCTGTCATCAACAGATGTCCACACGGCCAGCAACAACTACAACTCAATCAATATGGTGTGTACCAATTCGACGGCCCAGACATATGACTGGTCGGCTGCAGGGTAGCCCTCGTTTTGAAAACGCCATGGTGTATCGTTAGAGGAGTTGTTCTTCATACGGCCATGACCAAATCGGGTGCTTGTCCCCGCAACTGTTTTGATTGTTGTCAATGTCAGACTCCTTATACACTTGTTCTCGAACTCGAAAAGCATCCAATCGCCCAGGCTCAAAATCTTTCTTACCAGCAGACCTGAGCTTCCTATCCGTCTCGGCTTCACTGCGATTAAAGAGGCCATACCAAGATCTTATCCTTCACGAGGTCGTTGGCGGGTATCGTCATTGGTGCGATTAGTGCCGTCGCTACAATCGCCGGTGTCATATATGCCCGAAGGACTCTTAGGAATCGCCATAACCCCGCTCCGCTTGTACCGTTCCAATAAAGGTGGGCCGCCTCGGAGCCTGAATCCCGCATCCGTTGAGAGCTCGATGATCCTCGCGCACTGTTTCCGGTCCATGCTTTTGCCTTCTGCTCGGCTTGTGTGTCTTCGATCGTGGTCTTTCTGTGCGATTCGGTGGAGCTAGGTGTGGGCTCCTTGCCACAGTCCGCACGGACGACAATGGTCGGGCCTTCGTCTATTAAAGGGGCCGGTGTTGGTGACCGCGTACTCCTTCTTGGACTTGTCGGCCATGGTTGGTGTCAAGTCCGTCCAGCATATCTTCAACTACTACAAGAAGCATGGTTACAACACCGTTGTTATGGGTGCTTCATTTCGCAACATAGGCGAGATTACTGAGCTTGCTGGCTGCGATTACCTGACCATTTCCCCCGACTTGCTTGAGGAGCTTCTCAACAGCACAGCCAGTGTGCCCCAGAAGCTTAATGCTAAGGACGCTATCAATCTAAAAATTGAGATGAGGAGCTTCATCAATGATGAGTCCCTGTTCCGGTTCGAGTTCAATGAGGATCAGATGGCGGTCGAGGATCAATCTTACGTATTTGACAACACGAAGCCGGCGGTGGGAAGCCCAGTTAACGCCGACGCGTCCCGCGTCGCGTTGACGGAGCAGTTGATTTGCCATATCTTTTGCACCGCTGAGCCGAGGAGGAAACGATCGCGTGTCTAGATCAATAATATATCGAACAATCGCATCTTCTTCGGAATTGGTCAATTTACGACAATTGGCGGATATTTCGCGTTTTGGCTGAAGACCGAGCCGTCGGTTACGGAGGGTCGCGTAAGGGACATCGTACGTTTTAGAGATAGATCGAAGACTTAATTTTGGGTTCTTTTGAATCGCTTGAAGCGCTAGAATCATTTGGCTTTCTTTCCAAGTGCCGACTATGTTGTGTGGTAAAGGAATAAAGGGAAGAAATAAGTCTATGTTGAATTGAAAGGAAGTGGTAAATTCGGTTGTTTGGTAAATTCGCTTATGGAGTACGTCAATCATCTTTTATTACCTGTATATTGTTCATCGGATTCCTTCTTCTACGGTAGGTTAGGCCGTCATTCGTTCTCATCGTCGAGCTTGTAGTGTTTAAGCAAGTTAAGTCCCAGAACCGGACACTAGACTTTTATTATCATGCTCTCTCCGGTTGAAGTAGGCTGAAGTAGGCTGAAGTAGGCTGTCCAGTTCTTGACATTGATAATCCTGACTGCCACTACACTACTTCCTCCGTCTTCGAGTTCTAAAAGTAGTCAGACACACATTCAACCAACAGTCAATTTTCTAAAGCACTCCGGATTTTATCCTTGACCTCGGCCGTCACTCTGTCTACTATCGATTGGTACATCAACTGGCTAGCCCCCTCTCTCTCCTGGCCCTCAGCCAGCCATTTCTGCATGGCCGCCTTGGTCGTCTCGTCGGTTTCGGTCGTTATAGTCGTGGTCATCATGGCATCCCTCTCCTCCCGCCTCCGCAACTCGTCTTCCATGTTCTCCGCCAGCCACTCCTGTATCTCATCGCCCACGTCGGGCAGCCGCCGCCCAAGGTCGGCGCACTCGGACCGTACCTCGCCCACCTCGGCCGACAGCAGCTCCCGCTCCTCGCTCGCTTCGTCCTGCTCCTCCTCGACCGCCGCGAGCCGTTCATCCAGGTCATGGTAGCGCTCCGCCCACTCGCGGTTCTCCTGCAGGAGCTGCCGGATCTGCCGATGCTGCTGCTCGACCCGCGCCACCAGGGCCTGCACCATATCCAAACCGGCCGTGAGGCCTGATCCAGAATGCGGCCTTGTCATTCTGGCTAGACTGCTTGGCCTGCCTTTGGCACAGGGGTCCAGGTCGGCGGCATCGAGATCGCTCAGGTTGCGCTTGCGGCGCTTGCGCGCAATTCCTGCCAAGACGGTGCGAAAACGTCAGCGACAATAATCCAAGAAGCGGAGCACCGTACTCATCCAACAGAAAGGAAATGCGGGAGAGAGTATGACATTTGGAAGAACACGCACCAGAGACGTGAGTGGGCGAGACACGGCCGAATCCCTGATATCCAGGATACACAGGCGGCATACAAGAGTCCCCTGACAGACTACTGTCAGCAGAGGCCGTCGTAGCGTCCGACCTGTGCGCCGCCGCCGGTGATGGCTGCTGCTGTACTACTTTCCGCCTCTCGCCTACCTCCTCGCCTCTACCATGATCAGGATCATGATGCAAGAGGGAGGCATAATAACGCGGAGGCGTGTCGGTGGCGACAGTAGCAATGTCGGATTCTTCTTCGGAGGCCCCAGGCGGCGACCGAGAACCACCCGGTTCTTTATTGTTGGCATAAGGCGGGGGAGAAGCATAATCGTCATGGAGGGGCAGGCCATCGGTGGGAGCCTTGGGTTGTACCGGATTCGGATTCGGATTCGAGGGGCAATACACTTGCCGCCTTTGCCGCCGTAGAGGGACCGGCGGTCGACCATCTGCCCCAACTTGTTCTTCTGGTTCTGCGTGGCTCGGGGCCACTGCTGAATCGCCCCGTCCAAGACGGCAAAGACGGCCTGCGGCAAGGTATTGGGCTGTATGTAAAGAGAAAAGTCAGACGCCGTAGACAACGACAGGATTGGGCGGGCGGAGGAGCTGGCTTCGGAGTTGTGCTTGTTCAAGTCCAAGTCTTTGGGCACCACGAGATCCCCAGGCCTGTCCAGGGTGAACTGGAGACGCAGAACGTCACCGCTGATGCCCATCTCCTGGCGTACGGCATCAAGACATGGCGGATGCGTCTTCTTCTTATCCTCCTTCGCGTTCTGCTCGTATAGAATCCATCGCAGGGATAAGAAGCGGTCGGGAGTAATGTGCAGGTACAAGAGGTCGCGGCGGTGGCTGCCAGGCTGGATCTGGGTAATGATAGAGGTGGCTAGTCGGAAGAGGACCGAGGCCGACGGCTTGTATCGAACGTAGAGATGGACGGCTAGCAGGCCGACGTTTTCGGGTTGGGGAATAGCCGCAGCCGCAGCCGCAACAGCATCGTGGTCATCGTTGTTGTCGTCGTCGAAGAGGAGAAGGGCTTCCAGCTTCACAATGGTCTCCTTGTCCTTGGCCGCCATGACTTGCGAAAACCTACATTCCGGACTGGGATTCGTACTTACCGACGAAATAAAGAAGACGAAAGACAGCCAGCCACACCTCCTCGGCGAACAAAACCAGTAGAATGATCAGGGCGTCGGGATGACAGACTTCGAACGTAGCCACAAGAGAGATGAGAGAGAGAAAACCAGTCACACAACACAAAAACAGGCAAGAACGTTGCCGACGCGACGGTAGTCTCCTCTACCCCTACTCTAATACGTAGTAGGTAGTAGGAGTGAGTGAAAACTGACCAGGGCGGCTGGCAGACAGACTTGCGTGCTGTGTGTGTGTGTGTGCGTCGCTGGGGCCTCCAATCTCAATTGAGCCGACAGACGAAAAGGAACGTTCCGCGACGGTATCCCGATCCTAGTCCTGTCGTGGGCGGATGGAGGAGGTCTGGTTGGAAAGAAGATGAAAGAGATGAAGATAGAATGAGAGCCCGTGGCGCGCGTATGTTGTGTGTTGTCATCGGGTGGAGGGCGCCGGTGAGGATTGAAACGAAGATGATCAAATTGAAGAAACACTAATTCACGCCGGCTTGGGTGACTCCAATCTGGGTGGTTGGCGGTCGGCGCCAACAAAAAGCTCGGCCCACTTGCAGCTTAGGTAAGCTCCAGACTAAAAGGCACTCTGTAGTGTTGCATTAGTGTGCATTGACCAGAAAGCGTTTCAATTCCTCCCTGATATGTAATACTGTGAAAACGAGGAAAACCCGTAGGACCTGACATAGAATTGTTGGTAGAATATCGAAAATAAAGGTTTACTACCTGGATTGAAGGACTGTTATGACTGACCATTCCATGGAAATTATTCGGCTCGTGCCAAACGAGTATCAATAGATTGTATTCATTCTCATCTGTATTTGGCAATCCTAATTGAACTGCAGGCCCTCATGAAAAGTTACATCCAAACGTCCATTATTGCCGACACAATGTCGAACTTTCGCTTTCGCTCGCTGATGGTAAGCTCCAGAATGTAACCCGGCCCGCTGCTTCGATGTGTAATGGGACCGGGACAAACATAGTCTGCATTGTCGCTGCCTTCTATACCAAATGTATTCGCAGATATAGAGAGTACTGGAATAGTCCCACTTTTGTAGTAATCTCTTACCAATCTGCTATAATTTGCAATGACTACTGAGTTGTGTAGAGGCATATAAGCGAGATTGTAAATATTCAAAGTGATATCCGAATCCTTAAACTCTAGCTCATATCGGTCGTTCATTTCACCGTGCGGCTTAAGGCTTGATAGGAACATATTGAGGGCGCTCCCTGTCAGTTGATAGTCGTCATTCGTTACTATCAATGCCAAGTACCGCCCTTCGCAGCCAGGCGGCGGCTCGCTTTCGATGTCACCAATGACAGTGAAAAATACTTGTTTATCAAAGCACTTGTTGAGGATATACATATCGTGAAAGAGTTCATCCCAGATCTTTTTCGAAGCTGGGCTATTTGCAATGTATGAAGTGTAGTCCTCCATAGGTAAGAAACTGGTTATAGGAATGCCTCTGATTGGTGAAGATGGTTAGAATCGTATTAGTATTTATAAGATCAGAATTGGTTTATTTATAGTCACCGTTCCTCAACATGTGCCTGCCATTCATCATCCACATTCGACCCCAGTTGGTAGAAGTCAAAATGAGCGACACAGCCCCCCATTTGCCACTTTGATCAAGGTATCCTTGGATCTGTAAGTGGCAGAGGATCATCTTTAGGCATTTGCCGCCTGCTGTGGCCCGTCTACCACTCAATCGAGCCATTGCTAGTTCTAGCTGTGCCCAGTCAGATGAGTCGGAAAAAGGTTACCAGTCGTACTCCTGACTGACGATGGATGTGGCGGAACGATAGCAATACGCTGGGTGAGGATCTTCTGGTTCATCTGTAGATCGGGGTCTGTCGGAATGGCTGCGGCTGGTTCTGGAGCAAGGGTGGTGAACTGCATGGTGAAGGTGGTTTGGGTCTTCCATACGGCTCAAGTCCGTTTTTAGACGTCCGCTAGCAAGCAGCATGCCAAGGGCGGCCAGTAGACGCTGAAAACGTTGCGAGAGCCGTTTCTTCGGTACAACTATAATACGGCAGTCGGACGGTACAGTGGGCGCCAGCAGTCTGCTGGCAATTGTTCATCACACTCTTTCGTCATGGCGCTGGAGCGGTCATAGAGGCCCACACAACGAACAGAAAAAGCAAGCTGGAGCTCCATGGGACACCTTGTATTGCCGGTTGCAACCACCCTAGTTGCGTTAAGTGCTTTGTTTAGGATTACACTCATGTAAGTTGTTGCCGGAACGCCGCAGTGCGCACCAGGCAGGATACGCAAGTCTCTACGCATGGGGTCTTTGGGCTCCCACAGCCAGAAATGCTCTAACTCCCGTGAGCCAATCATGGCAAACATTGGCTGACACGGCAATGGTTGCTATGGTTAACTCAATTACATAAGAACATGAACAGATAGTTGTGTTGATTGCGGGCGTGCAGTAGCCTAGCACTTGTCAGATGATGCCTTGGTCAACTCATGGCCACAGTTGAAGAGTAATTCGAGAGGCAGCATCTTGGTCACCCCACACCGTACAGGTGTGTCATCGGACTAGGCCTGTCGTTTTTGGCCATCGCCAATCGCATAGCAAGTCTACTGCATATTGCGAAGCTACCGAGTTCTCGAGTGGAAACTGCTTCTTGGTAGCCGGTCTAACCATGTTGGGTAGAGAGCTACTGATGGCGCCGCCGGTCCAAATGAGGAGAGCCAGCTCATGCAGTCACCTCGAGGCCCAGGGTCCGGATTCGCTCCAAGTCGACTTCAGGCCCCTTCCTGCCCATCCATGGGCAGTCAGGGCCAACAAGACCAGAGGGTTGGCCCAGTCGGACGTCCAGGTGGTACGAGTTGCCACTGTCACAAAACGAGAGGCTGATTATATCCTCGGGCGCAAAGAAAACGAAAAATGCGTGGGATCGGTTTTTGTTTTCCTCCTGGAGAACAATTCTGGGAAAGCGAAGAGCTAAGTAGGCTTCGGACCTACCTGACTCATATCGAAGGTGCAGAGTAGCATCCTGCGAGGACGTGGTATTGTGGGTAGAAGTAGACGGAGATGGGCTTGTGGAAATGAATGGAGAAGTGGAAATCGGAGTGGATGTAGAAACAGCCCATGAGACTTTCACCGCAGCTTTTCCCACGAAGGTTTCTTGATTGTGAATCGCTTCGTCGGAAGGGTCGGCCAGGTTGGGCGGGTTGTCGCTTGCCTCGGCCTCCTGAAGAGGCGGTGGCTCCAAAGACGGTGGCGACGCCATGGAATCGGCCGAACTTTCGAAAGGAACCTGGGCGGGGGAAAACGTTAGCAGAGGAGCCGGAAAGGGCAAGGAAGAGCATAGCATGGATAAAAACTCTGTCCCCCTCAAGGTTAGACAAGAGAGATCCCACCCGCCCAGGCTTTGTGCAACCAGATGGTGCTTTCATCGGGGAAGAGGCTGTGGTTGCCTGGACGGTGGTCGGCCTGTATAAGTAGCGAGGCAGCAAGCGCTGGGCCATTCCATCCAGGAGAACAGAACCAAGGGGCGCGGCCCAGCTCTCCCGGAAGCGGTCGAACATCGCGATCGTCTCCTGGGTTGATTCGCCAATGAAAGATGTTGAGAATCGGCGCTAGTGAGATACTCCACCCTCGGAACTTAGCGTGGGTTGCATCAATACACTCGCCCTACCAGATCCGAGAGGGGGCTGCGTGCGGCATGCACGACCGGGGAATCGGTGGGCTCACGGCAAGTACCGGGGTCGCGTCACGAGAAGCACGTAAGGATTCCAATGACAGAAAGAAACAGCCCCAGACGGGGGTATTATGGGCTAAGAACTACAGAGAGGGATAGCGGAGGATCATATAACACGCAACCGCAAAAAGACGGAAGAACCGCATTTGCTTGTTTTCCAAGTCGTCCAGGGCGCGGAGGAAAACGTCATCCACCTTCTCTTTGTGGTTAAAGTGAACCTCCACATACGGGCACCCAGTCCGTTCTGCCAGTGCCCTTGCCTTTTCCGCTACCTTCTTCTCCGCCACCGTATATTTATGCTGCAACAGCAAACGTTCCTTCCGGTTGAGTTTCTTATTCAGGGCTGCCACCGCAGAGGCCTTACCAGACATGTTGCCCACAATGATGTTGGGCAACTTTCCTCTCATCTCACGCGACACTAGCATCTCAGCGTACTCATAGGTAGAGAGTCGAGAGAGGTCGACCACTAACACGAAGCAGTCGCCTTCCTGCATGGCGTCTTCTCGCAGGCTAGAGTACCCATCGGCGCCAGCAGTGTCCGTGATTTCGAGGATGAGGTGTTCTTTTAGGCGGTGCTTGTATGAACCCTGGATAGTTGGGCCATGGGGGTAGCTTAATGGTTCCCCGCCCAAAAGCCGGGCCGCGAGCGCCGTCTTCCCAACGCCCCCATCGCCCACCAGGACCGTAACGATAGAGATGTCACGTTTGACTTCGTTCAAACAGCCGGGGACGTCAGTCTTACGATCGGCTCCTACGTGGGTAGACTGCGAAAGCTAGTTGCTGTGAAAAGAACGAACGAATGACTTACGTAGACTAGATTCGAGGCATCGCATGCGCTTTGGTTCTGGCCCACCCCCCAGTTGTGTAGGCCGTCAATAGAATGTGAATCCATAGCTGATAGGTGGGCATGTGTATGCAGAACACATAGCTATGCAGGAAGACCCGGGGCTTATATCGAGGTTGAAAACGCATACTGCAAAAGCAGTCGTGATCAGGGGTCCAGTCTTCCAACAAATCCCTCGGAGATGAGATCGACTGAGTGCCCTCTGGGGTTCCACCGAGCGTGACCAGGCACCTGTGCCTAACCAGTTCACTCGAGCAAGGAGATGCGCAGAAGGTTATTGGTCTCGCAAGTGACGGTGTCTATAGTGTCTGCGAGCAGCTGCGACAACAAAGTCGATTAGACGGGCTACCATGGGACCAACTATGCGTCACAGCACCTAGCGGTCGACCATTGCGTGTTCTTTCGCCGAACCTCTATGAGAGCGCACATCCAGGGGCCACGCAGGGGTACTACGCGCCCTATGTCAATCGAACATGGTCAAAGTATACGTCTCGTGATCTTGTGATAGATACGCAGTCAAGCATGGGTTCCGTTACTTGCCGCGTTGGTCAAGACGGGCTTCTTTCTTGCGGCGGGGACAATCGGGGATACGCACGTCCAAGCGCGTCAGATATATGGAGTTGTAGTACTGGGCCTTTTGCGATCCTCGCCGACGATAATGCCGTGCCACATTACATTCGTCAGTAGTTGGTTTCAAATATTCATGCAAGAATACATGCGGCAGGACTCTAAAAAACACTAATTGAAGCTCTTCACAACCTAAATTCAGTTGGTTGATTGATAGTGGTAGAGATTACTGAGTTAGGAAGCTGCTTTCGATGCAAAAGAAGAGAAAGAGGGTGGATCGCCATTGAAAATGTACCTCAATATGGTTGTACGTAGCAAAATACTATCAAACACATGCTTCAATCCGTGCACACGGCCAACCTTCACACTTGGTAGGAGGAAGTCTGAGGGGCGAATCCAACGAGCCTGTTGCCCAGCGCCGGCTGCAGCATCTTCTTCTTATACCACTCACAAGCTGTTTCCGAAAGCTTGACCACCTCTTGAAACTCAAAATCCTTCTTGGGAAGGAGGTCATAGACGCCAGCCTGGGGCCGGGCACTCCTTCACGCGGACATGGCGGTCGGATTGCGGGGGATGGACGACCCGTGACCCAGGGAGAGGAGTCGCTTCTCGCTGCGCCGCTGGGAGATTCTTTGCCGCGTCACGACGGCGTCCGACGCGTATGTTGGTTTGTTGTTGTGCTGGACCTTCGTGACGTGATCGGAAGCGCGGCTTCGTAGAGTCGACAGAACTCATGCGTGTCCCGCTGCACGCTGGGGTCTGTACACAGAGGGTACAACACAGCGGTGAGGTGTTTTCCAAGCCCACAGACAGAAGTGCTGGCAGTATCTGTCGGTGCACTGTCCACTGATCAAGTCCTGGGGGTGGAGGGTCACGTGCTGTGAAGCACGGACCAACTAGTCGCCAGCCTCGCCCTCTGTCCTTGCCAAAGTTGTTGACGTTTCTTCACCCAGCTGCACAACCACCTCCGAGCAGCGACTTTGAACGCTGAAACTGCCCAGCACACGTCACTCTGTTGTCCGGCCTGCAGTTGAAAGGCTGGTTTGCTCGTCCCAGCCGCCCGTTGCGCGCCTCGAGCATGCGGCCACTTGCAACAAGGCTCGAGCCAGTCTCGCCCACTACTTCCATGTGCACGCCGGTGTGAATCAGTGCAGGCCCCCCAAGCGGGGACCTCGTCGAAGTTGCCCACGATACTATCGCCGCTCGAGCAGCAGACACTCGACGACCTCAATGTGTGTTCCAGGCCCAGATGTAGCGGCCCAAAAGCTGTGCGGTCGCAATGCCGCGCGGCATCTTCTCACCCGCTTGTTCCCAATACAGCCAACCAAGACACTCGAGTTCCACTTCGGCAAACATCGTCCCAGAAGCCTATCTCCGCCGCAGCCGACGTACATCTTCGCTTAGTCAACCTGAAGCAAATCAACTATCAGAGGGCCAACCGATGTGGAGCATCATCCAACAGACCCGTTCGCGCATCGAAGAAGCTTCGACCGCAAACCGCTCGCCCCCCAGAATGCCGACGAGGATCCCTACATCGTGGCCGTGATGAGATGATCGCGCGGGCGCAACGGCCCGGGGCGGGCGAAGGTGGGAGTACGGGTCGTCACGACACCCACGCAGAAGAACGGACACGTTCTGCATCTACGACCGCTGCATTATACTCTTAAACCTCCTTGTATACAGGGGTAAGTGCACATATGGACGCACGTAAGCAATGTTGACTGCACATAGCGGCACTTCCGCCAGTCATGACAACAAACACCCAGCACGATACCAAGCCAACGCACACGACCCGCGCCGGTTCGATCACGACGATAGAACCTGCTCGCGAGCTTCTTAACACCTGGGTCCTAGAAAGATCAATGAATACCTTATTCAAGGCTTGATCACAAACATTAGTGATGTGCGATATGGTAGCAATAATGCGGCCAAGATCCTACCAATAGAAGAGCGTAACCGAATCTCCCCCCTAGCTTCCGTCGGTTTGCCCCCTCCATTTCAATATCGTTTCCGCCGATTAAAACAATAACGAAGCAGGCCGGTAGTGTTTCCGACGATCTACAATAAGATGAGTCTTTCAAGATACACTCCTGACATGCCATTTTCCTCGAAGCCATGCGTCCGAAGCAAACCCATCAGCCTTGCTACCTCCATCGACCGCTTATCTAATTCAGAGACCTGTCCGATTTCGCTATTAAACGTGTCCCAGAACCGCTGCCGCAGGTCAACATGAGAAGGATGGAAATGCCAATCCTTGTTTGTCTGGATACCCAGCAGGATCTCTACTCCACCAAGCGATAGCCCAAACGGGGCCACAAAGGCATCGGGCCAGTCCACGACGCCAGTGATGTGACCGGTTGCTTCTTCGACATGGATGTTGTTCTCAAGAATATCACCGTGCTGAAGCGCAATGGGGAAATCGGGGCGAAAGAGGAGGTAGAGGTTTCGTTTAACCATATCGATTGTCGGGTGTAGACTATGGGGCAGCGTGCCCGAGAGCTCATCGAGAATAGAGACATATTCGTCCTGCAACCCAGGCGGTAGTTGATCCCGGGTTAGTGGTCTGTTGATCCATGCCGAAGCAAAGAACCTAATGGAAGGATTAGTGAGCAAGCCATGAAGCAGGTACGCAATAAGACAGAAATCAGTAGGGAATTTGTAATATATATTAACTGACCTGGCAAAATCATGAACGGCCTGCCCGAGACGTGGGTCAACACCTGTGTCCGAAGTGAACATATGTTGACGCACCCGGCAGAAAGCTGGCCCAGACACACGATTCCAAATATAGATATGGAGCGATCCCAGCGTGCCATAATCCACACATTCAGGTACGAATTCGAGGTAGATCTGCTGGGCGAGCTTAAGTTTTGCCATGTCAAGCTGTGAAGACCGAAACTGGACTATTTTAGGGATCTCGTTTCTTTCCACGGTGTAACTATTCCCTCCTTGGATTGGCGTGGCAGAGACGAGACCTCCAAGCAGTTGGGCAGCAAGATCATTGCATTGGTCCTGAGTACTAGAAGTATTCGAGGAGAAGAAGTTAGAAATTTGCGCTCGCGATAAAAGGTCGTAGCTCTCAGGCCCGACTGCATACTTGGAAATGTCCATCTCGAAGGTTGATCATAGCAACTTTTGACAAAATGATCTATGCTAAGATTTGGCCGTGGCCATCTTCATTTATAGCTCCGCGGCGGGCTGCTAAGCTACATCTTAACAGTTGGGGGCCTGGAGCCCCGCAAACCCCGTAGGGTATCCAAATTAGGTATAGTGAACAACTATGTAAGTTGTGAATGGTAGGGTACGCATAAATGTATTCAGACTTGACACCACACTATCCGTTCAATTGCCAACTACAGGCTCGTTTTTGGAGAAGTGGCGATACATGGTTATCTCCAACGCGCTAGTTACGCCGGTTGTCTGTTTTCTCATTCGCTAAATAAGTCAATTCAAGCCGATTTTGTTCCATCGACCCCAAACAGGTTAATTTCATACCAAAACTAACTTTGGTTACATGCGTGCTCTTGCAGTAGGTATGTTCCGCCAAGACACAACACCAATCGAGCGCTGACATTACGATATCCAACCTCCCCGCTGTACCATCCAAATGAGATCCTCTCAACTCTCTCGAATAACCACCAGAACCGGCAACAGAAGGGGTCACGTTGGGCATGTACAGATTGTAAAATTCATTTCTGTAAGAAGGGTAACTGCTGGGAGGTGTGGCATGAGAATCGGTGCTGGAAATAACACTAGTAAACAACTTTCAGTCGTAAGCGCCTTCTGAAATGATGGAGGCTTGAGCGACTGTCGATATATAGTGCCTCAGAAAGCCAGGATAACGATGCCCTGGTCCGCCAGACTCTTCAAGACACCATCCTCAGTGTCAACATTGTCAACATGGACTTTGTGGGTTATCGTGCCATCCGGCTTCTTGGACTCATTCCAATGCTGGCCAGGAGGCGGGCTCGGCAATTGGGACGCAGGATCGACAGGGCTAGACCAACTAACCGGCACGAGCGTCCCAATCTTCTGCATGGACTGCGGAAGCGTGATGGTCCCCAAGCCTCCAACCTCGACCTCTGCGGTAGTGCCAGCATCATCACCTTCGACGAATTGAAGTGCGAGGACATCAACCAGATCCTTCTGGATGATGTTATTGGCCAACTCAGCCATACAGGCCAAAGCTCTCTTGTCGTCCTTGACAATGGGCGACGGTCCCTTGGCGAATTCGTAGGGGATGAGGGTGAAAGCAGCATTCCCACCGCCGTTGTGTTCAATCTTGAAGGCAAGCCCATGCAAGTCGGCAGGGTCGAGTGAGTCAGCCAAGACAGGTCGCATCCACTTTCCCGGGGCAGTCTCGAGCTTGCTCTCCAACTTGATTTCGCCTCCCCCCAGGGGTTCGTGGCTGTGGAGCCGGTGCACAGCCAGCTTGCCGACCATGTCGTTCTTCTTGATAATGGTCGTAAGGGCATCGAGATGATTATCTGGCATCTTCAGGCCCTTGTGGATGCGAGGGAGGCTTGTGGCGCTACCAGGATTATCAGCCTCGGTTATCTCAATTAGACTTCCCCTCCGGATTATGATGGAGGCAGACTTACATGACGGACGACAGGTCTAGGTCTGCCTTGGTAAGGGGACGTTGGATACTAGGCACAATGTCCATCGACATAAAGCTTGGAGCGACCATCATGATTGTGCTAGGTGGATGGGACTTTGCTAATACAGTTGAAGTGCGAGTAGAAGTAGGGGTTTAGTTCGTATTCGTTGAGGGTTTGCGAGATCCTAAGAGATACAACGGAAAGAAGCCAGAAGAACTGTGAGTTTTATACACGTAGGTCACTGTATTTGGTGGTCATGTGAAGTGGAAATGCAATCTGAGAACGATGGAAGGTTATTCATGCTGCAAGGCTGCTAGACTGGTGCCACAGTCACATAGTTGAACCTCGAGTGAGGAATCTGCCTAATTGGTCGTCACCGCCATAATTATGGGAATGGGCATGTATGCGGAAATTCGCGAAAATTCGCAGGGTATGTATTGGGATAAAGCACCACATAGATTCTCACTACTTCTGCGAAAATTAGCAACACCTATCCGAAGTAAATTACTATGGCATCGGTGCATGGTCTGAACCTTATTGGTCACCATACACGTACGTGGATGGGCGTTACCAGGAGCGTGCAGAGGACTGCGACCCTACGAGGCTGGTCGAGTCCCTGGCACACCGACTCTAGGAGCTTGATGCCCAAGTCATTCTTGCCATGAGCTTTCGCGCAATCCTCGCTCGAGGTGAGTGCGGAATGGGATGTGTAGATATGGCATGTTCTTGGCCTTAGAAAGACGAGCTAAGTAAGCGTAATTCGGTCCCTTCCTCTGTTAGACGTCCCTCCACTGGTGCAGCAAGGACGGGGTTATTCTGGAATGAGTCGGTCTGACCCTTTCCGTTCCTCTTTCGTGGGAAGAAGAAGAGTACTATCAAGATTATTCCTTCAATTCACCGATACGGCAAACGCAGAGTAAGCTAGGGATCGAGCAGCACGTCACCGATCCCAGTTTACGGCTCAGTCCCACGGCTCATATTGTTTATATTATACAATTAGTATGAAACTATTACTGCCTCCCAAGCACTGCTTTCCGATTGGTGACTAGGTTCCCATTCACTGGAAACTGGGATGAAGACGTGATTACATTCCGTTTGCCCTCCGTTTCCATGGCATCCACCACGAGTTGCTCTATCTCGACCTGCCCGCCCTGATCATGGCCAGACCTGTCCTCTGTCTTCAGTTCGTCCTTTATCTCTGCTTTCCCACACTGCTGTGCCCTGAGCATTCTCCTCTGGAAGAGCATCGAGCAAAGGCCGTTATTTCCGGCGAAGTTCGCGCCTTTTTCGGAAGGATATATAATAAAGAGCCAAGAAACACAGCTGTATGATGAGCAGAATTACGAAAGCCTTACAGTTCCTAGCAAGGTAGTCCTCCCCGCTACCAGCGAGCCAGTGCCACCAATCCCAGCAGTACTTTGCCGTGAAGCCGGTCAAGATGACGACGACGACAATGTAGATAGCTTCTATAACCAAGCATCCAATGGCGATATAGATCAGGGTGTCGCTGTTGCTTTCCATAGCGAAATAGAGGACGTTGTAGGATGCCAAAACCAGCAAGCCAGAGAGGATTGCGCCCAGACAGCAGAGCGCCACGACGAGCCGGGTATGCTTGGCATCAGTGGGCATGTTGTGGCTCTCAAAGAAAGAGCGAAGGGGAATATTCGTGAACCAGGCAAAATACGAGTACAGGGCGATATTAGTACCCCCTATGATGAAGATCAGGGAGAGCGCCGCCGAAATTGGAAGAACGTCCAAAGCGCCCATTGCGGGAGTAGCTTGGCCAGAAGGAAATGGAAAGCGGCAAAGAAGGCAAGAGGTCGTCCGTGTATCCGCACCGTTACGCCAGGCGTTGTACAAAATTGATAGACGGATGCAAAACGCTAGTATACGAGTGGTATGATTAAAGGAGGTATGCCATGACTGAACACTGATCAAGAGAAACTCTCCCTTTTATAGACAACGAAAACCGGCGCAGTACCAGTCCATGGTGACTGCCTTGCTACGCCCCTTTACACAACTCTAAAGTCCAACTCTTCTTGGACCAGCGCAACGGTACCGCCCTCCGGCTTCATCCGTAAGGCAATTGTTTCCTAAGTTCCATTCGACAGGAGTAGTAGGTCTGTCGCTTTAATGTCTGGCGCCGTGGGCTGCGTATCGCGCACATCCCTTCCCTGAAATATAGAGGATTTGCCAATTCACGCCTAGATGTGGTAAACTGCCACCTTTGGCCCTATCATGAGGATTTGTTAATGGAGCCGTTCTGTAATGGCACGGGGTGGCGTCAGAAGCGATTCGAGCGAAAATCGGAACACGACACGCGCCATGAATTTGTTGCGCCAGAAGGTCATCATGACTTGGTCCCACGGCCGCGGCGGAAGAGCCGTACTAAGCCAGTTCTGGAGTTTTCCACGAGCTGAACAAGAGCCAGGCCTGGTGCATAGAATGTCCATATCTGCACATCTCCACCATCGGATGTCGTTTTGTTGTTATTGGATGAATGTTATATCTTATTGTCTGCCATGCACTGACTCATGAATTCCGGCCCATTGAGTGTACGCCCAGACTACATAAGCAATCACCTGTAGATATCTACACCTCAGCTACCCCTCCACACCTACTCTGTGAAATATATATTAACTCACCGTAACGAACAAGTCCCACATGGGCTCATGCAATCTTCCATGTCACGCCGCTCACTGAACTTGCCAATGCCCACACCTACGGGAAGGCATAACCCATTATACTCCCAAGATACTAGCTCAACTATTTCAAAGACACGGGAAACCAACTTCCGGCTTCCCGAGGAATGGGAGGCTCAGGAAATCCTGGACGAGGAAGTCGTCGGCGAGAAGACGTACTATTTGATCAGCTGGAAACCCACTCTTGTGCCTGAAACGGAAGTAAGCACAACACTGCTACAGACGTGGCGGGACGAGATGGACAATTTGGTTGCTCCCCACCGTGATTCTGTCTTGGAAAGCCATGTGGTGCTGCAACGGTGTGATCAGTGGCTGGGTACCATCATCGGAGAAGAAGCTTTGGACGGTGCGACTCACTATAGGGTCCAGTGGGAGCCGACCTTCGAGCCTGATAGCAATCTGGTGGACATGGCGGAGCTACTCAAGGAGTGGAAGGTGAAGCTCCGAACGCGGAGTGGACGATTATACACGGAAAGGAGAAGGGTGGGGGACCGCAGGAAGTCCGGTCGGGGTCGAAGCCCAAAGCGACGGGATAGCATCGTGGAGTAGACGAAATTCATACAAGCCGTCAATTAGGATAGTCACCAGTCTCAGACCCCATAGCGACTTGTTCGTATTGATATACGCCAATGAACGGTTCTCAGCACGATCAGTCCCAGCTTAAACTTTGACTAAGCTACTGGATGATGTCTATTTCTACTACGCATCACTCGCTTTCCATGCTGCCTATATAAGAAAGGATCATTGCCTCTTCGGCACCGCTTTCCGACTGATGGTTGACATAAACACGAGGGCCGAGTTTATGAATCGAATAAAAGCAGCAGCAGAAGAGGATCTAGCTAGCCCTAATCTTCGCCTTTTCGACGGCCTGCTTGAGCCTTGGAGAAGTTCCATCTGGCCATCCCACTCTTTCTCTGAATACATCTTGAGAAAGGTTTCACGGACTTCTGGTAGAGCGGTTCGTGACAGGTCTTGTAGCGAGACACTCGAAGGTCTCCAGTGAACCTTGACCGTTGCCAGCGTGCCTTTCTTGCCCACGTGCTCATCAGTGAGCTTCTCGTACTCCATCATGATCTGACCCAGCGCTGCGGAGGTTGAAGTGGTGGGAGGGGTGGAGTGGGCCTAAATCAGGTACATCACCGTGCTCTTCTCTAGGACCATTGTTTACCATGATCCTTATTGGCTTTGTACCTCAAGATACGGTTGCCAAAAGAAACCGGCGCATTGCTGTACGTGTAGGAAGTCTTCCTATTTCAGGCGCTCTGGGTAGCTTGATGAAGCGAAGTGCATACTGGTATGCGAGCTTCATGTGCCTGCATTCCGGCGGGAGAAGGGCAGCTTCGACCTCCAGTGCCTTGGTCGGCGACCTGGGGAACGCTCCCGTGATCGTGGCCAGTGCTTGGTTCTGGAGCTTCTGGTACTGCGCCCACAGGGATTGGCAGCCTCTTCGTCCGAACCAGAGCAGGGATCCATAGTCGGCCACCGAGCTTACACAGGCCACGTATAACTGGCGTAAGGCGTTCAGTCCAAGCCCTCTTCGCTGGCGGGCGATGCGCTGGATGCCTTGGAGAGCTCCGTTGGCTAGAGCCAGTCGCTTTTCTACGTGGGTCCGAAACGTCAGCCCAGAATCGAACCAGATGCCGAGCCAGCGAACCGCGGGCTTGGGTATCACCTCGGTGTCCTGGATCGTTATGGTGTCCAGCAGGGGTTGTCTGCCGCGGTGGAAGTGAATCAGTTCTGTTTTGTCCACTTCGAAGGTCGCGCCCGCCTTGTCGGCCTTGTCGAACAGTTCTCTCAGGGCGTCATGAAGCATCCGGTAGTTCTTCTTTGCCGACGTCGAGCTTGCTGCGAGGGCGAAGTCGTCCATGTACGACAGCTGCAGCGTGCCATTCTGTGCGGTGATCGAGCGCACATACAACAAGAAGAGGATCGGGGAAACAGGGGAACCCTGTGGCAGCCCCGAAACTGCGTAGGGTTCGGAAAGCTGGCCGTTGAACAGCAGTTTGATTTTGCGCCCGCAGAGAAAGTGAGTGGACCTGCTTTGTATTGCTTGTAACTGACAGATGCCCCTGTATCCCATCTTTCCTTGATGAATGGGATGACGTAAGGTTAAAACCCGTATCTCTGGGGAAACTCGCGCCTGAACGTGGCTGTGGAATGATAAAAGTCGTAGTAGTAGGTGTGGATAATAACGTGCGTCACCCCCATGTCGACCACCCCCCCATGTCGACCGCCCAAAATGACCCCACAACGTCACACCGCTATTTTCATATATCCTTTTCTTTCTCGCCCAAATCCTCATCGATTCCGCTCAAATTTTAATGGCATATTTAACAAGCACGAATGGCTCAGTATACTGAAGACGATGTAGCTGCTGCCATTCAAGACGTCAGGAATGGCAAGCCAATCCGTCGAGCCGCCAAGGATTGGGGGGTCCCGAAGACCACCCTTATCGACAGGCTGAGCGGGCGTGAGTCCAGCCGGGAAGCTGCTATTAGCCAGCAGAGGCTCTCTCCAGTGCAAGAGAAACACCTTACCGACTGGGTTCTGACCCAAGAGGCTCTCGGTCTGGCCCCAACGCACGCGCAAATCAAGGAACTAGCCGAGCGCGTATTAGCCCTGAAAGGGGACCATACACCACTGGGAAAGAACTGGATAGCCGCTTTCTTTCGAAGGAACCCAATTCTCTGGACGAAAAGGCAACGGCGAATCGATTCTCAGCGTATCCATGGTGCATCAACGGAGGTAATTCGTTCCTGGTTTCCAAAGCTACGAATTCCAGCAATCCAGGCTATTAAACCTGAAAAGAGGTATAATATGGACGAGCACGGTGTCATGGAAGGTCAGGGAGGTAATGGACTTGTCGTCGGAAGCGCAGCGATACGCGCAATCCACCAGAAACAGCCTGGGTCAAGGGCATGGACCTCCATTCTGGAGTGTATATCCGCGACTGGCCGAGCCATCCCTCCCCTCGTTATTTACAAAGGCAAAACCATCCAACAGCAATGGTTCCCTTCCGAATTACGTCAATTCAAGGAATGGCACTTCGCGGCAACCAAAAAAGGCTGGACAGAAGACTCTATCGCAGTAGAGTGGCTGGAGAAGGTGTTCCTCCCCTATACTGATAAGCTAACGCACCCCTCCACGGACCGTCCCTTCACGGACCAGGTTACCCACCATTAGCGACTATTTCAATCAAAGTCATCTCCACGGCCGAAATCGATTTAAAACTGCTATCTTCGAGTATTTACGACAATAATACAATCTTCTGCTTCGGTTCCGTCCCCTTCGATGATTTCATTAGCGTTACGTGGCCCGCCTGGCACCTCGATGTCGCTGGCTTCGTCCTCGTATACGACTCTACCCCTTAGCCTCCGCTTGGCCCGGCGTATGTCAGCCATGCGAACGAATCGCTGTCCCGGTGCGATTCTTACCTTTTGACGTACCCTTGCAGTCTTTCTGTCGAGTTTGGATTGAAGGTAATCGATCTGCGCTTCTAAACTCGCGATTTTATCGGCTTGTTGGTCCAGAGCCTTGCTAGCCTTACGAACGAAGAGCCGTTGAGAAGGGAGCTTGAAAGTAGGGTCTAAGGCAGCTGGCTGACGACCACTTCTCCGTAATGCCTGGCCACCAGAGGGTGTTTTAATAGGTGTTGGGGCCAGTTCGGCGACGAAATCGGGTGTTAATTCCCTTTCAACCACTTCCGGTGCCCTAGAACATACTCGGGCAACACCCACATCCTCTAGGATGACATATCTCGACGATAACGGCTTCGATCGATCCCGCGGATAAATCCCAGCCGTTCTCCAGGCGTTTCTGATTATAGAGAGAGTTAATACGTCAATCCTAGCCTGGCGGTATACCTTCAACATGTCCATCTTAGTAGGCTTTAATCCAAAGACCGTGTTCGGACACTCCCTCAAGAGCCTCCTGAGCCTTCTTTTCAACAACCCGAAGACTCCTACATCCAAAACCTGGACTACATGACTGCAGTGTGGCTCGTAAAAGACTAGCCATATCTTATTTGAGAGACAAAGCCATAAAAAATCATCGTTCGTGTGCGATTCATGGCCATCACAGACCAGGACGACCCATTTGTTGCCGTGGCGAGACCGTATATGAGGAATAAAGATGTCTTCGATCCAATTCAAGGCCGTGGCATTACTGGTCCACCCTCTAGCTGATGCTTTGAATCGCCAGTCGTCCCAAAGATGCCGATTCTGGTTGGGAAACCACTGGCTTTGGACGTCGGCCCCCTTGAAAATGACCAGTGGGGTACTGTATGTTACTGGATAATTCTCGCTCCATTCGAATCGGCGCACCACGTCGAAAAGGGTGCAATTGGAGACTACGGTCGTGCGGACCAGAATGGTTGTTTCGGCCCCCCACCATCACTTAAGAATTGGAGGGACCCGAAAGTGAGCATCGACCCATCTACGCTAATAACGGTGGGTTCTTCAACAGTAGGGCCAACATGTCTGCAGGCTATGAAGCCAGGGCCGGAAACAGTGTGCGAGGATCTTCGAGCTCTCAACGGATTCAGCGAAAGGAGAATACGCTGCTAGATAATTCAGGCTCTAAGGCGACCGACCTCTATTGGAACGGTACAATCGGAGCGGTGGTAACATCAGGCTCTGTCCTGCGCACCAGAACATAGGTTGCATCACAAGCTGTCCGTCCGGCGTCCATTCCGTCTCTCAGTGCCACTTGCGCAACGGTTCCCATTCTGCTTTACAGTAAGGGCCAACCAAACTCAGGCCCGAAAACAGCCCGTGAGACTTTTCGAGCTTACGCAGCAAAATACAGTATTGTATGTTACTGGATGATTCTGGTTCCATTCGGAAGCGGCGCACTTCGATAAGGGTGCAATGGGAAACTACGGTCGTGCGGACTAGAATGGTAGTTTGGCCTCCTAGTAGTTATCCTTTCTGCATACTACTCGTTGGAATTGGAGAGACCTGAAAGTGCCTCGTGTGAACCAGCAAGAGCACCACGGCCAACCAACGGAACACAACAACATCGGCGCGGCTGTTCGCTGGCTTTGTTCATTTGGACCGGCGGCGCCATCAGCAGCTCTGCATCCTGAGGCCTACATCTGCCCTACCGCAGCTCAACCAGTCTTTGAGCCGGCTGCGAAAAAGCGCTTCCTCATCGAGAGCCTCTAGCATCGCAAAATGGCAAAGCCACACCGTCGAGTACCGCACCGGTCTCTTTTGGACGAATGTACCTTGGGGTACGAACCCAATTGGACCGGATGTAGCTTCAGGTAGCATGGTCAGGAAGGGATGCAAATGACTGAGTTGTCGTCTTATGATACTAGTAGGTACGGACCAGAAGAGCAGTATCGAAGAGTTGGGGTACTGTACAATGAGCACATGTTGTATGAGTACCCGAGAGAATAATTAGATGCGTTTCGGCTGCCTGTCGTGAACGGGACGAACTAGTCCAAAGTAAAGAGCCCTAGAAGCGTTTCGGCAGCTCCTAGGACGATATACACATTGGGAGCTGGAATGCGTGTCGTCGGCGAAGTCCAGGCATAGAATCAGGACTCGTGCCAGCCAGAACGGACGGCAGCAGAAGACAGCAAGTCTCACCAGTTGTATGGGTCGTATGAGCAGTATGGCAGTAGCTATGGCGTCGCAAGCGGGCAGCGAGAACGTCTCACACGTCCACACGTCCACAATGTACATAACGTACTCTCAAGGAAGCCGTAGTAGGACTCAATCTACTGTAGTCGGCGACCCAGTTCAAGGAAGGATATAGCGTTTCGCTGATCAGATGGTCCTAGTACAGCTTGATACCACAAGACGTCTTGCAAACCAAAGACTGTGACCTCTGATCAGACCCCTCCGTGCCTCCCGTCAAAGCAGTCGCGAAATACCGACCTATATGTCGCCTGATACTGGTCTACGGATGTCTGTTGATGCAGTTCAGAATTTTTCGATAAAAGAAATGGCCTTTGGTACTCCGAGTGACACACGATCAACCACGCCGGGTCAGATGCAATGTGACGAGTGGTATGGGCCAACTGTGGAATCTAGCCGCCAGCAGCATGCTGCTAGTCATGTAGTGACTCGGCGAGACGACAGACCTCAAGTCATCGCCGTTGGCGGTGCTACAAGCTGCCGCACCTGGCATGTTGTCGGACAACGTGGGGTAAGCTATGCGCAAGTAAGAGTCCGCCCTCTGAGCAGCTTTTACCACGAAGTTAGCAGCGCCGAGCCGGCTCAGTACCAAAGCGAGCTTGACGATATCAACGACTTGATCGAGATTTTGGGCCGGGATTTCGAAATCCAGGAAAGCGAGCACGGGCTTCAACACAATAGAAGACACCGGCGGTCTGCCCGAATCGCGGCTAGGGGCTACTGAAGCTAATGCGAATTGACGGAATGGTATCCAACCAGAGGCCTTCAGGGAATCGGTAGAAGGGACAACCTACGGGCTACCAGATATCAAGAGACCACACCACAGTACTGGTCAGAGATAGGGGTATAGAGATGGAGGAAATCGGTTGGTGTATTATGCAAATACTGCGGCAACATATAAAAGTCTAAGCGAGTTGGGAGTGGCGAGTGGAACATCGTACTTTTCCGTGCCCAGAGCATAGTGGCGTGCTTGTAGAAGGAGAGCTGGATTGCATGCATAGTAAGAGAGGGAAGTGGATTCACTAGCTGTTAAAGGCAGTGACTGATCATGTTGGACACTGTCACACATCGATGGAGAAGAGCGCAAAGAGCACAATGAATTAGAAAACTGAACTGATTATGTAGCAACTGCTAAAAACGCGTCTCGTCAACGCTGGCCTGAGCATGTAGTCTGTCGTTGAGGCGTGTGTATGCCGCGTCGCTATTCCGTGAAGTAGGTGGCTCTATATTACGGTATACAACAAACAGGATGGCTCTGCAACCTGATAAACCCCTACATGAGGCCAAAGCTGAAAACACCATCGCCGTCCATACCGTGACATGTACTTCATTCCCATTGCTGGACGACTAGGTAGAGTCATCGTGAAAAGAGCAGCCATTGGATTCTAAGTCTCCAAAGCCATCCAAAAGGGCGGCATGCACTTTTGATTTCGGATTTGGTCAGTCGCGTCTCATTCGCACGCCTCTTCCGCCACTAAAGCTACCCAGGTAAGGGCCAATTTTCCACAGGGGCTCTTCGTTTTGCCGTCCCTGTTGCGTCATCGTTTGCTGGCCGCTTCGCCGTCTCGGGGCTGGATGGCTCCTCGCCATATTGGGCCAAAATCGACACATCAGCCACATCGCACACGGTAGGCTCGGTCATGCATGCCGGTGTCGACCGGTTCGACTCGAGTATTGGGGATAGCGGCTGGGGCAGGCAGACTGTAGGTGACTGGAGAAGCGGACTATAACCGCGCTGTTCACTCTCGAGAGCACGGATGAGATCCGCCTGGGTTTTCAACACCTGCTCCTGGAGATCGCGAGATGCCTGCATCTCACTAATTTGCTCCAACAGCGCTGCTACCTTGATTTGCAGCTGAACGTTCTCCGCGCCTAGTCCCTGGACCTGGATCTGGACATTGTAGAGGTGGACTGCGAACTCGTGCATAGCTGCACTGGACACCCCAAACGGCACCAGGTGTGTCATTTCTTGAGTCTGACTAGATGCCATGATTGCTTTTTTTATCTTGACCCTTGCCTTGTGGATGAGCAGGGCCTGTGTTTGTGTGTGGGTGTGTATTAATATGACCACAACGAAGGCCTTTTCCGGCCGTTTATACTATACCTCAGTTAGGTTCAAGGGAAAACACATACAGCCAAAACCGAAAGTCTTGCTAATTAGCCTGTAGTGCTCGCACTGTGTACACATGTTCCACAACTGCTGTGCTCCAAAAAACACCATTATCACAGTCTCTATCGTGATCTCCAAACCAGCCGTCCAGCACCATATGTACTTGCTTTTTTCTGCATCTGCTGCCAGTATAGGCCATGCTCCGGGCTCGGCTGGCTGACCTCATTCCGACTCATGTGACTTGGCATGTTAAATCAGCAGTGGCTCGATGACACTCCACACAGGATTCGCCAAGCATCCATAGATGGTACTCTGTTACCTGCAGCCCATTCCCGCTCATAGAGCCGTTCACGCCGGAGCTGGAGTGGTCGTTTCCTGTGGTCTTCTGTTGATCTTAGATATATCAATGTAATGGCCGTCGACGCATAGGTTTCGTAAGACTTTTAGGCATAGCACCGACCAGCACAAAATCGATGGGGAGCTTCTCAAGCTGCCTCGTGCGTAGACCGGGAATTGCTACAGACAAGAAATACGCAGAAAGAATCCATTACAAGTCCATGCCAAGAAATCAGAACTCGCGCCGGCCCAGACGAGAACAGTCACGGGAACGCCGCAACCGAAAGATGTACCCGCACCATCGACATCGCTCGATTCGGTACATTCTCGTAGATATTGGAGGTAGAGACGACTATCTACCCAGGAAGAGGAGAAAGGAATCTCGAGCTGTTTATTCTCGCTCACGGTATGACGACTGCCACCAATATGTACAATTGTATGGTAGGACGAACAAGGCGGATATCACGCGGGAAGGAATAGAGGAACGACTGCTTCGAAACCTTGCAGTCGCAAGACACAATGCCGAGATAGCATCCCGACCAGCACTTCCACGTCCACGTCGGTTATGTCCGCGAGCCATGTGACCTGCGAAATGCTCTGTTCCCCCTAGAATAGCAGTGCTATCACCATAAGGACAATCAAAAAGTTCAGGCTGCTTAGCCAGATGCTGGCCACGAATATGCCTGGCTAGGCCGTCTATCCGCCAACCCTTCTCCCGTTGGGCGTTGCTCACTTCATGATCGGCCTATTTGCAAAACGGGCAAAATAACGTCACGTTAATACACTTATTATTGCATAAGCGTAAACAAAAACACAGTAAGGGAGCAACTAACGAATGATAACAAGGTGATGACCAGATGATAAGTTAAGTGTGAATGCGCAAGAACCACCTCAGCCTTCTCATCCATACGTCAATACACTTGCTATTGCATAAGTATGAAAAGAAACACAGTAAAAATACAAGGGGGCGGAAGCATTCAATACTTAAGACCTCACCTTTAGTTTTAATTAAGTAGACTTTCATGAAACTTGTATATGTGCTCTCCAAACCAAAGCCACCCGTTACACGCCCATAAACCTTGGAATCTATCATGGCTTCTGGAAAGTCGTTCGTTAGTGGATTGAAGGTAAACCAATTTTTTCTAAGTAAATCTTTTAAATTATACATTAACAATCATAGGTTCAATATACAGACCGAAAAGATCCACCAACCAACACCCTCATCGAGCTCAACCTCGGTGAATCCGACATAAACCATGGGTTCGTCGGAAAGTGAGTACTCTATTCCTATCGCCGCAGCCAGTAACTCTATAGCACTATGGCCTACCATTTGATGTCCACGTACAGCCGTTATCACAACATCATGAAATTGAGAGACTAAATCGAATACCTAGATTTGTCTGGCTTACCCCGGAATAAACTCAGGACGCTGATAATGCATGCACCTCTATAGCGATACTTATAACAGACGTACCTCATCCGGACCTTCCGGACCTTGCAAAGGGTGCAGGTGGTGCTTATCGCTACCTCCTCATCCAGAAAGATATAAACGTCAATCCGAAGGTTAGGCACGTGGCATTGTGCTGAAAACCAAACGGTGATGGGGCCATCAATCAGAACGATCTGATAGTTTTGCAGGAACAGGGGTATTGCACCGAACGTTCAACTGACATTAACAAAGATCGGGGTGGAGACTTCTTGTATTTGGTTGGGAAACAGGAATTCGGTTACCAGGACTAATCATCACTGATTTGAGGCTACAATTTAGTCCAAACTCTAACGCTCGTGGGGTTACATACACCAGTATACGCAATGAATTTCAATCAATATGCTTACCAAAAAGGCAATTTTAAATACTACATATGCTTACCATCCCTCATCACATGCGATTGTATCACTATCTATGTGCGATACGGTTTGGCTACACATTATGGCCCAACTTCTACTCAGTTGGAAACTGTCAGTCTCAAAGAAATCAGTCTCGCTTTTTACTAAATTCAACAATTCTCTCCCGGAGCTGTGCAGCTGGTGAAAAAAAAAACCATTATGGTTTTCGCTTATCGACGGCTGTAGTTGAGGAATCGAGTTTGTGGAAGGATCCGTTGTCAGTAGTAGTTACGATTCAGGGTAACCAAAGGCAACTTACCCCGAGACGAATTATGATGAAATTCAATGCCATGAAAGCGATAAAGGTACCCAGGTCCCTCCAGCGGTTGTCCCCCCCCCCCCCCCGACAGGCCCAAAATGGAATGGCGATGGGAATAGAGCCTTGCAGTTTGATATCGAGTCGATAATATCATTCTCTTGAGGCGCCCTTCTCACTAGGCATGTAACGTGGTTCCAAGTTCCGTCACCGCGTAGGAAAGACAGGTAGGCATAGACAAGCGGTGGCAGCCAACTCGTGCGCCAGCAAACGAAATCGTAGGCAAGCCGTGACCACGGCCCACCGCGCCAGTAACCCGGCGGCACCTCGGCAGCCATGCTCAGATCAGATAAGGAACCAGTGTCTAGGTTGGCGACGTAATCTGGTGCGGCATCTGCCGCCAGCCTCAAGAATTGGGCAAGACCCATGGTAGTACGGTTGTTTCGCACAACACCGCCATCTTGAAGTACATCGGTTTTTGGTACACGATAAAGCGGGATGCTGAATGCAGGCGACTGTTCTTGTCTTCCTTGTCCTCCACTTCGTACTCATAACTGCCGTGCCCCAGAGATAGCGTTGTAACCAAAGTTTGGCTGGCAGTTCGAGGAAGGGCCGGTCGTGCTCTGATAAGGGAATCTAGACAAACTCGTCGTCTCTCCCAAGGCCGTCTGGGCACGGTTGGTGGTATTGGGAAGGACTTCAGTGGGCTGGCTTAGGTGAACATCCCTGTGATGTTGAGAAAGATAAGCAATGTTGGCTGGCGCCTTCCGAGGCTCCACAGCCGCCTTCATCCAAGGTTGGCTTTCCAAATACTCTCTCATACCCTTCAGGGGCGAGAGAGCCGGGGGGTCAAGTGGCTTGGCAGCGGAAAGAGATCCCGATGTTGACCGTGATGACGATACCTCGGATGTTATCACATAGATTGCCCTGACTGGAGGCGTACCGATGAAAGACATGTTCTCCAAGCCCAGGGGCTTAGGAATAGGAGAGCCATTAGTAAAAGAAACAAAATCCGGCGGAGGAGGCAAGATAGAACCGTTCTGTCTGTAGCCAAAAGAAACTTGCGTCCAGTGAGTCTCGCAGCCATTGCCACTGGCATATTCGCCGTCGTCAGTAAGCAAGATCGGATTCTTAGAGTTGGCTCCTCTTGCACTGCTTGTTGATGCCTTTGGCTTCAATGACGACTTTACAACAGAGGTCACCGCCCATCTTCGCCCTGCGAGGGGCATTTACGGCCCGAGAGGTTGCCTTTCACCGAGAAGCACACCTTCCTTGGAATAGAACTCCACCGACGTCCGCGCGAGGAGCTCTTGGAGTATTCAACCACGAGTGAACCATCTGCTGCTCCGGAAGGCACCTTCCCAAGGCGCTAGATTGTTCCGCGCATCGGACTCGGCAGCGCTAGAGACGTCGGCAATCTTTTCGCATCACGATACCACCGGAACATGCTGTTGACCGAAGTCTGCAGCTCGATGCTGTCAGACTTGTCGATGCAGCAGGTATCGACCCAGAAATATCGCAACCCGTGTTGTTCCGCTTGTTCGGCACAGAACTCGATCTTGTCATAGCCAGCCTCGTGCTGCCAAGTAGCGGGTGTGTTTGCTAGGTCCGCATAGACGACCTCGTCTGGGCCCCACGTGTGAGAAAGGATCGGCCAGTGTCGTCGCGTTGGAGTAACCGCATCGCAAGTACAGGCGCTACGCGACTCGGCGCATCGTTGGCGAATGAAGGAGAACTCGCAGTATCGCGATCTTGCTTCAGGAAGCTAAGTCGATGTCAACTTCTTCATCGTTGCAAGGAGGACCGATCAACCGGCCCTGCATCAGGCTGCAGGTGCGGGGTATAGCTCAGCCGCAAGCCAGGGACGGCCAGTCGACGAAGGATAAAGATTCGTGCATGCCCGCCGACGTTCCGCTTAGTATCACGAAATACAACAGGCTTGCTTCCCAACTAGGTTGCGGTTCGGCCCGCGGATTGAGCAATATGGAGCGCACATCCGATCCCACAATTGATGTTTTTGCGAAAAGAAAACGAGATGTTGCGGAGTCACGAACCATGGGGCCTTGTGGGGCAGTGCTACTCGCTGCAAACAACAGGCTGAGTAATAAGCAACAACGCCAAAGAACCCATTCATTCGAGTCCGAGCAGGGAGATTGCCCGATCGTCACAACGGCCCAAGTGAGCCAAAACAGCAAGAAGCTTGCTAAAACTCAAAATTTCAGTACAAGTACAGGGCTTGCACAAGGACGGCCACGCCGGTGCACCACACTTTAGCGCAACAACCTGCACGTGAAATGGTCTGCCCCAGAGAGTGGTGGAGGTGGCGGAAAGACGTGCCGAATCCATGACTTCGGCAACGGGAACGCTTATGCGATCTGTCCCGGTCACTCCTAAATACCATTCGTTGGTCTTGGGAGAGCGAATGGTGGCCTTTAACAATTGATTGGCAAAGGCCAGCAATGTGGCTAATTGGGACCGTGTGTGGCAATCTTGGTGTTTCAAATTCTTTACACCCGTTGACCGTGCCCACTACCACTATTCAACATAAGAGGGGATGGGAGAACATGCCTTGTAGATAGATTAGCATTGCAGAGATCCAATTGCCAGCCTTTGATCTACCTGTGATAAGAAGACTTGAATCCCAACACGTCCCGAGTTATATGTAATGCTGCTCAGCAATGGTGGAAGTAATCCACCGAGAAAGAACATACCATGGGTCAATGTTGTGTCGTGCAGTAAGGGGCAAAGTATAATGAGGAAACGCACATAACAGACCAACGGGGTCTCTAGGTTGGATTGAGTGAAGGTAAATCCGTAATAGTAGTGTCCCTCTTATTTCTGAAACCGTTATAGTGCTTAAAAGCAAAAGCCCCCGAACATCTCCTATTTGCTTTCGACTCATCGCAGCCCTCAAGAAGGTCTGGAAAGCCTCAAAGCTCTACGCCTTCTGGACAAAACCATGGATGAGAAAAGGCCGTCTTCCCGTGCTGATAGAAAGCCCTCTCCCCCTCATTCAAAGTATGGTATTACCATTCCTCGATTAGGTGCCATGGTTGCAATGGCCATCTTGGCCGTCTTGTTGTATGTGTCCCGCACAATTGTGTCACCGCACGCAATAGGCGGCATAGACGCACCAAAGCAAACGCCACATTCACCGAGGGCAGGGCCGTTCCTGAATTCTTCCAATTGCTGAGTGATATTTTGAAGCTCGGTGGTGAGCTGCTGGATGGGTGCCTGCTGGTTGTTGATGGTTTCTTTCAGGTCTCGGATCTCGTTACGGGAGTCGTGAATCTCGTTCTGGGAGTTGGCCACGAGCTCGTAGATGCGCTGCAGCATCTCTGGCCTGATGACTCCATTTCCGTACCAACGTGCCTCCGGTCCATTGTCGCTTTCGACGGGTGATAGAGCTTCTGGTGTTTTGACACTGAGCTTCGCCCGCTTCGATCGATTGATCGACGTCGCGATAGAGTTTAACGCGTCACCACAATCTCCATCTTTACACGGTCCTCCACTGTCGCGTTGGACGTCCGCCGCCTCTTCATCCGGCTCTCCTCTTACCAATGAATTAACAACCAACTAAACTAGAATAAAGTAAGGGTCCCTCGTTTTCAGAGACCGCATGAGGCTCGCTACCCACCGCTGGACGCTGGTCGGCGCATGTCAGCACAGCCTAAGGGTCAGCCAACTTTTCATGTGTGCCTAGCGCCTCGCGTAACCACATGAATCATGAAGGAAGCGGCAGGCCGCCCATCTCATCTCTAGTTCCTACGTTTCAGACACTCCAACTCTAAAGCAGGAAATGTTTGAGACAGTACAGAAGAACACAATACAAATTAAGGTTCAAGCTCTGGGCTAAAGGAAAGCGTTATATGAGCCAGGTGTGCACACCGTGTAGTGTTATTCAAGCTGCTGCACTCAGTGGGAAGAATAACAGGGAGATAGCTCATGCTCATGTTCTCACTGCAAGTCACCCAAGTGCCTGGCCCGTTATGGGACCGAGTAACAGAAAGGAGAATAAGACAAAGTAAATCTTTGGGATTTTTGCAATCGAATCGAAAAAGCTACGCCACCGTGCATGTAGGCGACTTTTCATCCTGAGCCTCTGGTGTCATCCCTGTTGCATTATTTAGGCTCCATCTCCTCCTCCCCTCTCTGTTCTCGCACTGCCGGGAGTCCGGCGAAAACAAGCTAGACAAATTGGACCTCGGAATCGAAATAGAAGAAAAGAGCGCTCGGTGAGCGCTGCTCTTGTCCATGGACAACTGACCCAAATCACTTCTCTTTAATAATGAGCAACATTTTAGACAGAACAACTTCCCATAATTAGCTCGAGCGCAGCCGAAAGCCATGGCCTCTAGCTACATCCGTTGCTAAGCCACGTACAGTTAACCTTTTCGCTGTCGAACTCTCACCCCCGGAAGAAACTTTCAATAGGTGATGTTTCATTAACAATCAGATGAGATTTTATATAGGCCATCGCCTTCCAATGGCCATTGAGGAAGCAGTTAGTCTTGGAACAGACTTTGGATCCCACTGCCGTTAGAGCTTGCTCTGGATTATGATTGCAATTGGTATCCAATGCCGCATGCAGGAGACCTAGTAACTACACGACGGCTTCCCTTTCTTCGATGGAGGTAAGAAACTTAATTGCCCAAGCTATCTAAGTTAAGGAAAGCATTCCGAACCCTAACCTGAGAGAACAGTGGGCCAATAGTCTAGAAAGGCAGCAGGTGTTATCGAGCAGCGAAAAGCGACGTAAGAACCTTGGTTATCACCGCGCATCAGTAGCATGCGGTATGTTACATACCTGAGTTTCTCTTATAAGAAAATCTCCTAGCTACGACGGCGCTACTGACACTATTTCCTTAGGACATTGTCGGCATCGAAAGATCAGATGCATCTTACAGCCCGCTGGTCTTGGTGGCCCATGCATGAACTGCATCCGCCTCAACAATGGGTGCAGCTTCTGCCCCGTGGACCAACAGCCAGCAGCACTGATTAAGCAGAAGCAGGGAACGCGCTCCTCGGTAAGATCAAAGATCCAATTGGCACCCTTCCCGGTCATGGCGACTGGACAACCATCGTACGTGGCGCGGCACCAGATGTACCCACGACTCAGCACTATGCAATCGCTGTAGCACATGAAGCCTTCAACCAGGCCACACGCGTCGGCAGACACTCATCCAGTTACCCCTGAGGGTAAGTCCAACTCCTGTTTTGTTCGACAATCCCAAACGCCCCGAGATAACTTCTAAATGCGAACTGTTTAAGGTGGTTTTATTGCTAAATGGAAATCGACAAATGTTCTAGGAAGCGCCCCGAGGATGGGAGCCTACGTATTTGCTCTCGGCGTACATAATTGGATAACGACGGATGTTGGCAACGGCAGCTTAAGCAAGAGCACCGATGTCACAAACGCTTCATGGCGGGTCTATCCTCAAGCACCACTTGGGACACAGGCATGCTCGCCGCACATGACGCATGCCTTACCCGCATCGGCCACCTGGTTGGCCGCATCAGCCAGTGCTGTAATGACGGCAGGGATAAATAGGGAAGTAGTGTCTTGCGCCGAAGACGTACCATGGAGCTCATGCGCCACAGCAACGACGAGGTCCATGTCATACGCCGGCGGCAGTGGCCCCCACGAAGTCTATTCGCCCATGGCCGGGCACGCAGAATTTAACAGCCATGGGCGAGTTCTGGCGAGGACAGCGTATCACCATCGACTCTGACATCAATCTTCTCAAGGGAAGTGGCAGCAGTAGGCAGGGCGGTGGATCATTACGCGGCCTCGTTCTTAGCAGGTCCCAGCTCGCCCCCGAGCTACGGGGATGAGGTCTCAACATTCGAATGGTGTCTACGGGCGCAGGACTGATGAGTAGAAGCCATTATAATACAGTGAGGGCACCGCCGGGTACTAGGAAACGTTTGGCGGAGGCGAGAATATTTACCAGCATACTATATTTGTAGTACAATGAAAGATAAAAAAGCAACTAAGAGTAGCTGTGTGCCAAGTTTCGAGTAAAAAGGAATCGGGACGCCGGCTTGGACAAGTCAATTTTTACTGACGTGGCTTCTGGTTCAGCTAAATACTGGCACCGACTCAAGAATGGACTACCCATTAAGGGCGCCAAACCCCACCTCAGGGTCACCTGTATGCCAGTCGTGTCGATCGTCTAGGTGTTCACTTTGGCCAAACTGCCGCGCCTCTAAGACAAAGTTATGAGAAGTATGTGAACCAATGTTGCATTCCTGGGGTTTCTGTCCCCTCCTCTTGGACCTCAATGTCGCCCGAGTTCTGGAGCGGGCTTAAGAGTGGAAGGCCAAGGTATGTGACCCACGGCGCCATCGGGGAAAGAGCGAGAACCACCCCTCTCTAGCCGTTAATTAGTGCTCCAGACCTTCACGACACGTAGCGATGCGGCAGCCTCCTCTTCAGGGTTAAGAGCCTGAAGGCTTGTCAAGGAGGCAATGCCACGAGCAGTGGGTCTCTCCTCTCAGGCCAGCACAATCATACTTGGCTGAGGTGTACAAGTCCAGGTCTTACTCGACCCATTGAGCACCACGACGTAGGCGGCAGCTGCGACACATACAACTATCTAACGCCAGGATACGGGAAGTAGACGCTGATCGAGACGACTCCAACTGGTTGGCGGGGTCTACCTGTTTTAGGTAATTCAGCTACCCCGCCCTTTCTATCTGCTGAATCTCGGGTCAGCTCCACTTGCAAGCCCAATGCAATGAAGTTACTAAGAATCTCGCAAGGTTCCGAAACCATAGCAACGAAAGCTGATCACAACGTTAGTTATCCCGGCACGGTTAGGACGCCAAGACGTCGTCTACAGCCGTGGATCTGGGCATCCACCACTCCATCGATTATCTCGGTGGCGCGAGGTCCGTGGACGCCACACGGGAAGCGTCGGCGAGAACCTTCAGTTCGGGAGACTCAACAGTGTTCTTGGATCTCCCCTCACTATACTCAAAGGTACCAGTTGGAGTCAGGATGCGTGACGTCTCGCTTTCTGATCCCCGACAAAGCAAGTACGTGGCCTTGTCATTCTCAGCAGCGTTATTCTCGGCAGCCGTATTCTCAGCAGCTGTATCGTCTCTACCCTGCCGGATCAGGAATAACAAGGTCTCCTGCAGTCAGCGTCTACCGTAGCAGCTGGAAGCGACCCCGCCAAGTCGTACAGAGTGAGGATGGAGATCGGCATCCACTCGGCCAGTGAACCTGAACAGAAGCCGACGATCGCATGGATTGGCAAAGGTCTTTTTTCCTTGCTTGGGCTAGTTCGGTCGCCACGACATTCTCCCAGCGTCCGACGAGCGGCCGACGGGCAGCCAAAATGCATCTCGCCGTACTCTTAAATAGTCCCGGAATCGAATGGAGTCACGGTACTCCGAATCAATTGGGCTGCTGTTCTGGTTCGTACTTTCCGTATCTCTAGGCAAAGCACGCTCCTTTGGCATCCTTTCCTGATGTTCCACGCCCAGTCGTCCAGAAGTGGCCAGCGCAGTACGGTACAGTACTCACCTGTTCATTATGAGTTAGTCATTCTCGAAGCCAGCGATTTCTCGATGAGGAACTGCTTCTTGGCAGCCGGTCTACCCATGCTGCGTCAAGTTCCATGCCGGCGTAGTTATGGTCCTGTATACGTACCGTAGACGGCCTACCGTACTATCGTAGGTACTGAAGAAACGGCTCCTGCAACATTCGTACCGCTTACCGACCACCTGTTGACATGGTTTTTTCCAGCGACGCCGGAAAGCGGATCTGCGCCGTAGCAGGAGTGACCGAATGCTTCTAGTGCTGATGGCGGTGGAAGTGCGCTTTCGCGGTCGTGCCTGGCCGTCAACGCTTGTGAAGTCCTTTACTACGGCTTCCTCCAGTTTCTGTACTCGATGAACAGGTGAGATATCCTCTGTGTCCGCTAGCCACGCCATAGCTACCGATACTGCACATACGGCCCATACGGATGGTGACACTTGTCGTCGGCTTTGTAGCAGGTTCTGGTTGGCACCACTGGCACGAGTTCTGGTCCCATGACTGGGCCTCGCCGACGACACACACTCCACCGCTCTCCTGCGTATGTAGTCCTTAGAACGCTGCTGAAGCGCTTCTGTGGGTCTGTGTTGGGTCCTGTTCATAACAGGCAGCCCAAACGCATCTGGCGGTTCTCTCAGGTAGCCAAATAGTAGCATGCGCTCATGGTACCCCAGATCTTCAATGCAGCTATTGTGGTTCGTACCGACCAGTATGATAAGGTGATAACAGCTCGGTTATTTGCACCTATTTCTGCCCACGCTACCTGAAACGACTTCCGGTCCCATTGGCTTGATACCTCAGGGTACAGTTGCCAGAAAGGGACGGTGCAATACTGACGGTTGACTTCTATGCAGTTCATCTTGCGATTGTAGACCTTCGATCAAGAAGTGCTCCTTCGTAGCCGGTGCCAAGGTATCTTACCAAGCTTTACATTTGGATTCATGCTGTGTGTACCCTTTCGGACGTACAGGAGTGTGCAATGGTTGAGCTACGGTAGGGCAGATGTATGCCTCTAGATGTAGAGCTGCTGATGGCGCCGCCGGTTCAAATGAGCAAAGCTAGCGAACAGCAGCAAACTCGGAGCGAATGGGGACACAACCGGGCGCTGGTCCTGCCGTGCGCTAGTATTGGTCGTGTCGCACTTTGTTGCTCTCACGAGGCACTTTCGTGTGCCTCCATTTTCCACCGAGTAGACGGTATACAGAAATGATACTAATAGGTTAAAACACTCATTCCGGTCCGCACGGCCAGTCTCCCATTGTATGCTTTTCGATGCGCCGATTCTGAGCGGACCAGAATCATCCAGTAACATACAGTGGTGCTTTTGCTGCATAAGCTCGAAGAGTCTCACAGGCTATTTCCGATCCTGAGCTCTATGGGCACGTGGTGCAAAATCGGAACCGCCGCGCAAAATGGCACTAGAGGCGAGAATGGACGCCGGATGGACAGCTTGTAATGCAGCCCATTCCTGTTCTGGTGCACAAGCCAGAGCCGGATGTTCCCACCGCTTCGCTTGTACCATTCCTGCATCACATCGGAGTCTGAATCATGCAGCAACATATTCTCTTTTTGCTGCATCCGTCGAGAGCTCGAAGATCCTCGCGCTATTTCCGGTCCTGGCTTCCACAGTTGCTTGCAGACCTGTTGGCCCTACTCTTGGAGTGCCGAGTCGGAAGAGTAGCAATGGCGCGCTAGCGCGGCTAGCGGGCCTGGTCTAGAACACACCATTATTGGCGCGGAGCCGATTCGCGACCCCGCGCCATTAGGGCCAACACCCAATCTCCCAGCTGCGCGAGAACTTCTCCCCTTCAAGTCACCGAAGAGAAGCTGGGCCTGAAAACTTGTTGAAATCCTTTCGCCAACATGGGTCCTGGAACCAGATCAGCAGAGCTCATAGCGAGGTTCACTCAACTCGAGCTGAACCGGAGATGTAGAGCGTCGGGCGACACCTAAGAACTTCCGTGCAAAACGGATGAATAAGCTTTGTGGTAGAATGCTCCTGCTCACGCCCTATCATGCACACCCGCACGTCTCACCGAAAATATAGACCCTGTTAGATCCTGCAGGGAGCATCCTGCTGAAAGGAAGTCGGTCTAAGAACCATCATTTAATCATCATTCAGCTGTCCTGCAACTTGAAGCATATCATTGGCATATCTGCCCGCTTCATACCTGCATATCGCACTTGTCATATATTTGTCGCTAGGAGCTAATCTTCCTGCTCCGGGTGCCTGCGTGCTGCTAGTGTGGATCCCGTGCACTTGAGAGGCAGATTTCCACTTCCGTGCATCGTGGCCGCTGCCCCACCAAAGTAACAGCTCCCGCTCCAAATGTCGTGGGCAGTATGGATCAAGACATCTATCTCAACAGCATCCCGAGCGTCACTTTGTCGTTGTTGGCTGGCCAAGCCCCCGTGTTCACCTCTGGGGTCGTGATCAGAACTTCACCGCATCGTATTCTATAACTGCATGATGCCGTGTTATTGTCGGTCGCTTTTGCCATGTTATGACGCGGAGATAGACAGGCGAAAATACTGGTGCAACGCCACTGCGTTGATGCTGCAATTCGGGAGCTTGCAACCCCCCCCCCGGGCGGGCCCGCGCCGGAAGCGGTGTACTGATGACAGTCCGACACCTTTCCTCTTTGAATTGATAAATCAAAACCTCCACTCTCCACATCTAGCCAATACTTGCCTTGTTGCAAATTCCAGGTGATCTCCTCACTGGGCCGGCTACTGTAATATTCTATGCTGTGCATAAGAGAGCTTGCTTATTCTGGTGTGGTTTCTCGTCGGCTCGGAGCCTTTGCCCCATGCCGCAAATTCACTTCTCTCACCTCCTCACAGCACAATCTGGGAATATGCATATGATTAACTCGCACGGGCGTTGACGTGATGTGGTCGATGACGGGATCATGACAGCATTTTCCTCACGTTTCTGATTTCCTTGCATTCAATCACCACGATTGCAATCCTCGCCTCTATAAACACGGTCGGTGTCCTGCTTAGTTAGATGGAACCACCTTGAAGCAGCCTTCGAGCTATGAGATTGCACTTGAATACCTAAAAACACCATGTCAAGGCACGTCTGTATCACAGCCGTCGATGGCAATACAGGCTACACCATCGCCGAGCTCTTGCTGAGCGATCCGTTCAAGTCCAAAGTTGGCTCCGTCGTCGGCTTGGCCTTGGACGACTCCGCTAGTAAAGCCAAGGAGTTCACCGCATTGGGAGGAAAGCTGGTCTCACACAAGCCGGGTCGCATGCGCGACATGATCAAGACGTTAAAGGAGACGGAGTGCGACGTGCTGTGTCTCGTTCCGCCAGCCCATCGTGACAAGGAGGACATCACTGAGGAGCTCATCCATGCCGCAAAGAAGGCTAACATCCCCAACGTTTGTATGATCAGTTCCGTTGGCTGCGATTACGCCGATCCCAAGAAGCAGCCACACATTCGAGAGTTCATTGAACTAGAGAGTTTATTCCTATCTTCGAAGGGAGATGCCTCGACGGAGACTGGACACTCGCCGGTTGTAATACGGTAATGAGTTGCCCGGACGAGAAGATAGCCGAGACAAATCAAGCTGACATTTGGCTTTAGGGCTGGGTTCTATGCCGAGAATTTGTTATTGTATGCGCCCCAAACACAATCAGAGGGTGTCCTGCCCTTGCCCATCGGTGAGAATCACAAGTTCGCGCCCGTGGCGCTTGGAGTAAGAAACTCTACACTGGCTGCCGATGAGCTGAAGAGGCATGCGATAACCAGTTCTCTATATAGGATGTTGCCCAGGTGGCGGCCCACGTCTTGACTGGTCGCGGAGAACATGGATTCGACGACAGACATCGCGGTCAGATGATGGTCGTTACAGGTAAGCCCAGCAGAAAAAGCCAATTCGAAGCTCAATCATCATAACAATCATCATATAGGGCCAATGTTGTGCGCTGGCGCGGAACTTGCGACAGCTGCGAGCCAGGCTTTGGGCAGTGAGATGAAATTCGAGAGCATTTCCGAGTAGGCAAGCCACCTCTCGTTGTTCGTTTGAGCACCTGCTGGGACTTTACTAATATTCTTTTTCCAGGAGCGAGGCCAAAAAGGTCCTCAAGTCATAGTCCGAGAGCGACCAATCGGAGCTCCAGTACCTCTTGGAGTACTACAGCCTCGTTAAAGAAGGCAAGACGAATTACATATCAACAACGGCATTTGTCAATGTGACAGGCGACCGCCCCACTGAGCCGGTGGATTTCTTCAAGATGTACCGCGACGAGATAAAGCCGGTAGCAAAGAGGGCAAAGCGGGCTCATAAGTAGAACCATAACGAGACAACTGACGCCGGTCACTGGGGCTCTCAAAGGTCTGTAAGACACCTGTTTACTCTAAACGACCATATATGTAGAGTGCGTGCAAGGACCTGCAGATTGGTGCTCGCAGGCTAAGCCACAGCGTCTTTGGTGTGTCCTTGGTGAGTTATAGTATCATATAACTCAAATGTCCATGCATTATTCGGAGACGTTGGCCAAGACGTTCGGCCGAACTAAGCACCTTGTGCCGTCGCGCAGTCACCCGAGCGCCGGCAAGAATCCTGCATTTGAGTCTGTTTTGGGCTTGATGAGCGTGCCAATGGATAAGCTGGCCGACTTATTCCGCAAGTTCTCTGGTAATAGTTGATTATACTACTGTTGCACCTCGGGAGAGCTAGATTTAGTTAGGAGTGGCCAGGTGCTTAATAAGAGTCAACAGTAATCATGTATCTTGCCCTGAGGCTAGATCATTTAATATGAATTGACGTGCGACGTCAGAATCAGTGGAGTTGTGTTGCGGTAGCTTTCCAAAAGAATAAGCCGAGGAGGCGCGCGGGCAGAGGGGCGATTTCGGCTTGCGGAAACCACCATTGACCAACCTGCCGTGACATCCTACAACATCTCACATGAGGCCTTGCGATCCTAACAAGATGTTAATAGTGAAATATGGTATGTTAGAATAGCTTTCGTTTCATTGGGACCCAGACATATCCACAGGCATAACTTGATAAATTTCGTAACGTAACAACTCGTTCGCGGCGCAAATAATGGCAAGTATTTCCTCTAGAGATACACGCTAACTTTTCCAGCATCTGCGATCCGCTTGCTGCAATGCCTAACCTTTCCGTAACTGCATTTTAGTATCCGATCCGTAGCGGGGTATCGTAGTAACCCCGCTTCTGGGCACCGTACACCATATTGTTGGTCGAGTTTAACCTACTCGGTGCTGGTGTGGGATCCGCCCTTGCGGCCAGCCTCCTGTGCCTTTTCGGAGCCAGGCTCAAAGGACCCACTGGAGGCCTTCCCTCCCTGAGACGCTATGTCGCGCTGAGGATGTTGTCAGTTGCAATTGATCACGCTAAATGCTTTTCGTCTAATTTTCCTATAATGGGTACGAACCTGCTTGTCGGCATCCATACTGGCGAAGCCAGAGTTGTGGCTTGACTGGCCACCCTTGGACGCGATTTCCTGCACCTCTTCCTTGGGGCTGGCAGGGTTAGCTGGTGTGCAGGTTCTAATAATCAGGACCGGACGGATCTCACCGGTTGGCAAAGTTGCCCGGATTGGTGTTTTCAGTGAGCGGCATTGTTGATACTGTGGAGTGGATGTTTCTCGAACAAGAAATGCGAGTTATGCGTAACTGATAATGAAGTCGAATGTAGGCATGATGAAGAAGAAGGAAGACCGAGATAGTTCTTAATATATTATGAACACGAGTATGCTTGCCTCCTATGCCGAGCTTTGTCGTCATATTACAATTGCGATCCCTGGCATGGCTTGAATGTCGTTGGCTGGTGCATAATCTACGACGTCAAGTTTTCAGTCTCGCTGCAACCTATTGCGCAAGATCCTGTCAATCTGCCTGAACCTGACGTCGACGCGGGGGAAACTGCCGAACTAGCTGCAAGAAACAAGAAACTGACCCGATTGATTGCTACATATCCTACTGATTTTCATGATGTAAGTGGGTCACCGAGAGTGAAGACGTTGCAGTATCCCCGAGCTCGAGGGCTTGGTTCTACAGCGATAAGTCGCTGACTGTCCATTGAGCTACAATAGCGTCTCGTGGAACGGTAGATATAGCAAGCTGCTGGCTTGCGGATATGAAACGTTGATGATAGGATGAGCTTGAGTTGGGCCTCACCAGGCAGCTGCTGATCTGGTTCTAAAACCTGTTATTGACGAGGATTGCTCCTGCTGCTTCTCTTCAGCGCGTTTCAACAAGGACAAGTTCTCGCGTGGTCCAGAAGGCTGGGCAATTGGTTCTAATGACGCGGGGTCGCAAATCGAACTCCGAGCTAATGATGGTGCTTCTAGGGGACCTGGTTCACTGCAGTAGTAGCGTTAGCGTTAGTGCGCCATTGCTACTCTTCCGACGCTGTCCAACATTCGGGCCAACAGGTCTGCGGGCAACTATGGAAGCCGGGACAGGAAACAGCCTATGGGAGTCTTCGAGCTGATGCGGCGGAAAGACAACACTGGATGTTACTGGGTGATTCTGATTCATCCGGACTCGGCACGCCACACGGGAAACGGCACAATCGGAGAGTACGCTTGTGCGAACCGGAAATGGTTGTTTCGGTCTCTCAGTATCACTTTTCTGCGTGCTGCTCAGTGTGAATTGACGGGAGCCGAAGTGCCTCTTTTGAGATAACAAATGCGCCACACCCAAAAAGGGGACGCGACAGTATCGGCGTATGATCATGTCCCTATTCGCTGTCCAAGTCTGCTGCTGTTCGCTGGCTTTGCTCATTTGGACCGGCGGCGCCATCAGCAGCTCTCTCTCCCCTACCGCAGCTTAACCATTCTACACTCCTGTACGTCAGAAAGGCTACACCAGCATGATGTCCGCAATCCGAATGCAGAGATTAGTAGGATACCTTCGCGCGGCTACGAAGAAGCACTTTCTAGTCAAGAAATCTCTCCCTTCGCAAGATGGAAGGCACCGTCAGTACTGCACCGTCTCTTTCTGGCAACTGTACTTCGCGGTACCAAGCCAATGAGTGCAGTGAGTACTTCAGTCGTAGATTATACGGTGCTAATGGTTCAATTGCCCAATTTCAATCTAGGTAAAGTTTTATTCCCTATATTCTACCAACCATTCTCCCGGCCAGCTCGTGCGGTTTGTTTCCCGTACTCTAGTAAGATGTCTCAGTGTGCCTTGCCGAAATCTCTAGATTCTGCATGCGGGTTTCCAACACAGGAGCATTGCTCTGCGTACAACTACCCTTTGCCCTCTCCAAACAAGGCTGGACTAGCCCCTCGACACTGCGGTCAACCGGCAAAGGTCACATGTCGAGCAACTACTTCACAAGGCCCGCAACATCACTCTCTGCAGAGTTCGCTCTATCGGTGATGATGTCCTCTGGCTAACTCCATGCCATCTCCGAGAAGGGCCGAATTAATCATACAGGGCCATGGCGGACGGAGATCGGATAGTTAGCCCACATTGTACGTATTAGGAGACCTTGGCGCCGGAAGTACAGCAAATTGAAATCCTTATGCGTCAATGATACCCGTTTTCCGCTACTAACGCCCTCGACTGCTGTAACCTATTCGCGGTTAGGAGAGCTCTTGACGAGGATTCTCTTTATACCTTAAAGCCTAACGACTATCTAGTTATTGCCGGCACCGGGTTAACAGCCGATCTCGTCTATGTTCTAATGTGAAAGGGGGGGTATGCTTGATTATATCCTCCTGAGCCGGTGGAGAAACTCTCGAATGCTGGCCTTGGTGGTGGCATTGGCGCGCATAAAGTCCATTCTCCTTGAAATACTAGAACCGATAGATAGAGGTTTATGCAAGAAATTGGTGATCCAGCCCTTCTTAAGAATGCGGTGGTCACTATTGGCTTTAAGTATTCGCTGAGCGAACATTCTGACCACGATGTGCGGAGGTGCGACTTCTAGTGTTGTCTGAGTGATGACCCAGGCCTCAATGCGCGACTCTTCTGTGATAGTTAGGAGCTGCCGGTCCTCCCGAGCCTGTTGCTGCCACTTCCGGCCCTCTAAGTGCTCGGTCAGCGTCGCACGACCGACATGGTTCTTCTTGGCTGCTTTTCTAAGCGAGAGGCCACTCGTGACGTCCTGAATCGCAGCCTGCAAGTCTGACTCGTTTACTATGAGGTTGCTGAAAAAGAAAAAGAAAGAACGAATCGATCGGTGTGGTTTAATTGCTTAGGCGGTAAGAACTGACTTATTTATATGCGGATGGGATGAGGGCGCGATTCAGGGGCTGTCAGAAATACCGGCTCGTTTAGGGGGGCTCGTTGAGGGGTGAGCTGTCTTATGCGGTAAGTAGCAGCGACCTCGGCGCTCCGCAGTAATGCCGGTGGGGCGATTTGACGTCTTGGTAGTTGACAGAAGCGGCAATTGAGGAAATGAATGTGTATATTGATCCAACTGTTAAAGAAAATCAAACAATAAAATCCCCCAATACCTAAGTAGAATGTGCCAGATATACCGTGTGTACAAGTCCTCCCTTCTGGCGTTATAGCCCAACCTCATTTTACTCATTGAGCTATTATGAAAAGATATTAACTGTAGCAAATCCGGGTTTCAAGAAAGTAGGTTCGATAGAGATGATGTAACTAAACCATGGAAATAACTAAAGTTATCTCTTGAAGAGTAGTAATGGATCACTATGAAGTAGTGAAATCAAATCTCATGTCTCCTGTACGGTAGTTAGAGGTACGAGCTTCCGTGGTAATAAATAAGCCAGAATCCTGACTTACCCGGGAGGTGGAATGCATGCACACTCCTTGTTAGATCTTGCATCGGGATTGCAGCATAATATCTCTTCAGGCAAGCTGCATTGGAAGGATCGTCCTCTTAAGGAAGAAGGATGGGTAGCCGAGAGATCGATCAGCAAGCGGCTGCTACGTGAACATGAGGAGCAGTCTCGCAAGGCGAGGGATTGATCATCTGGATCTTGATTGCTTGGCATAGTATTCGATTTTTTTTCTTTACACACTCGGCACTACATGAATGTCTCCTTTTTCTTATCGCTGCACTGTTGGCACCTTGTATCGCAGTGGAAATACAGGCTATTCATCCTTATAATCCAGACATGAATTCCTCCATTCATAACTACAGTGGGTGGCAAAGACTTATGCTTGTCCTTTCTATGCAAAAGTTGCTGTTCTTGCAATACAGCTCAGTAGCGGCGGTATCGGCGTTCTCTGATGTCTATTGAGAGTCGGGTTTTGTAAGTGAGGGGCTCTGCTACCATTCCAAATCTATTACCACCGTGATGCAGGAACCTGGATCTAGGAACCGTGATATAGGAACCGCGATCCAGGAACTACAAGGCATGAATTGAGATTCGGGAATCATGATCCAAGAACTGTATTTAAGGAACCAGAAACCGTTTCAATTCTCCTCAGCCACCTTAATCCAGTATGCATTGCGAATGCGCGCGCAACCTAAAAAGAGTACAGTGGAATTCGAAATGGTTTCGCTTTTTCAGGGCCCAGTCGTACCTTGGCGCTGAAAGGTACGTACCTCAAACAAACGTGGGGTACTACAATGGATAGCTAGCCAAACGCTAGATAGCTAGATCTTTGAGCTTTTAGTCCGACGCAATGCTAAGGTTGTGAGGAGCAAGACCAATATGGTAAATCAGCCTGCACGCCTGGTTAACCTTGCCGTGGGGCAAAAGTAAGATGCAATAACAGCAGGTGGTGGAGACAATGACGAAAAACAGCACCAATCGACAACGCGTACGCAGACTCGGACTGCCTCCGGTAGCCATTTTATAATTGGTAAGTAGTTGGTATCCGTTGCCTGGAATATGCATGCGATCTTCCATCTTGGACCGCAACGAGCTTTGGTGCATGAGTCCAGTAAGCCGTTACTCGGTGGAGAAACCGGTTTTGGAGGCGACAGTCAAGCGCGGCAGAGCGGGGCTGGAGCAGGGTTGCTCATGCTCGTGGACGTCAGGGTTTTGGTCAAGGTCCGCATCGGTTCCGCCAGCCCAGTCCATCTCTCCTAACGTGTCATTGGCCAGTCCCGTCTGGTTGGATTGACTCGGACCCGGACAGCTGGGGAGGACAAAAGGTCCAAAGGGCCAAGTCGCAGTCCGAGAGCGACCATTGGGGGCTCCAGTACGGAGTACCTCTCTAGGAATTCCATTTTTCAGTGGCATTCGACGCCTGGCTTCTGGCCTGGCGTTGCTCGCTAGCGCTACCAGTAGCGGGGTTGATCACTATCATGCTCCGCTACGGCCACTACAGTGAATTGCGAGGGAGTTGGACATCAAGTAAATTTAATAATACCCAGCAGCGGCCCCAAGCGCTCCGCTAGTCCCAAAAATGGCCATACCGCAACCTTATGGTATTTGATGATAAACCGGGCATCACCTAGATCATAGGGCTTGTCAGGATTACGAAACATAGCTAGGAGCATACCAGGCACTGCTGCCTTGTAGATGCAGCATGCATCGTCCCCATTTTCTTTCCTGCGTGGATGTCGTGACGACCCGTACTTCCATCTTCGCCCCGTCCGCCCCAGCTAAACACTCGACGTAGCGTGCCCAGACTGTCGGGTGTAATACGATTGATTCGTAATACCTTGCTGCCACAACCAGCTAAAATCCTTGCCAGCTTCAACTTTTCGAAATTCTTTGCAAAGCGTCCCATACATGAAACAGACTGTACTACGTAGCTCACACCAGATGCCCTCCTCCAATGCACGATTATATCATCCCGCTTGTAGTTGTCCCGGTAGCAGTTGGTCCTTTGCTATTACGTGAATCAGCGTTTTGGGTTGTTTCCACTAAGTTGTTTTCTTTGCACATGGTCTTCGGGTCATAAGCTTCGCATTAGGGATGCATCATGTGGCTCTCATATGCGCACGTCAACGAGCTGCAGCTAAGCAGTTGAGCAACACGAATCGAGACACAAACGCAATTGAAACAATAAGAAACCCTAAACTCCTGTTTTGACTGCCTTTTGTTTCTTCTTGACACTTGACATGCGAGACCAAATGACGTAGGGTCTCGGCTCCACCAAAGGCATACGGCATAACGCAGTCATCGGTCTTGCGGCGGGGGTGCGAAACTTCAACATGGCGACCACCAGAATCCCATTTATATGGAGCGGGCTCTGGTCAACCCTAGCTTTACCGGGATTCCCCATGATGCCCCAATTGCTGCAATGGACTCCATGCGATACGTGCGACTGCTGCCATCCGATTTCACCACCTCTGCTGCCCCAGGTCCGGACACAGCCTTAGTTGCTCCACCCCCACTAGTGAGGGCTGTCATCAACGAGACGCGCAAGAGGAAACGGGTCGGCACCCAGCTGGCCTGTAATCTTTGTCGCTTGAAAAAAACTCGGGTAAGTTGAGCCGAACATTCGCCCTGCGGGTATCTATCATCTGATTCGTTTCCAGTGTGATGGGACTCGGCCGAGTTGCCACTCTTGTGTCAGACGCTCCAAGAAGTGCGTATACAATGACAAACGGGACGCGGCACAGGGAGCCGTCGACATCGTCGAGCTCTTATACCTCGCGCCGTATGCGGAGGCCTTGGACATACTCCGACTCCTGCGGACAGCTGGCGATGCGTCTGTCGTCCTATCCGTCATTCGGGGGAACGACAACGACAGCCCAGATTCACCTTCAGAGCACTCCTCACCCCGGACATTCGTCCCGCAAAGGTCATCACGTTCCTTACGGAACACGGGCCACGAGTTGTGCATCCGAGAAACATTCGAGCCTTGGACAGATCATCAAGCCCCTGTACCTCTGAGAGAATACCGGCCGCGGTGTCGCAAGATGCCTCCTGCCCGGGAAGCTCGTGAGACTCGCCAAGCGCTGGCTGAGTAAGCGGACTGGCATGGCAAGCATCGACTTTCTGTTCGCAGCCTCCAATCTCTCCCAACAAGGTACTACAGCCAGGAAGCCTGTGAGAGGATTGAACTCCTAATTGCGGAGGGTTTGTCGAAGAGGTTTCGCTAGATTGCGGAGTGGGCAAGGGGTGCATTTCCGATGGTTGTTGGCCCGTCGGCACCCCAACCGCCAGGATTACCGGCGGCCGCAGCGAGCCAGACCTGCTATGCGCAGCACGGTCAAAGACACCAGACGAGGCATCCGAGGCCATATTTTGCTCGCCTGTGACTGGCTCCCGGAGAAAAGCATCGATCTCAGCATCCTGTACGCCATGGATCCTCAGCAATGCGAGGAGCTTCTCGTTCGTAGCGGCAACGGCACGAGCCGCCTTCTAGACCCCAATAGTGGCCCAATAGTGGCCTGAACTCCGCGGCTCTCATGCTCAGCCAGTCTCTTCTCCAGACTGGCGACATACTCGCGCTGACGTTAACGCGCCTGTTGCTGGCTCTGGCGATTGGCCTCGCGGTCAGCGGGCACTCGGACCTATGACCTTATCATCAGTTCTCATGCTTCTAAAGAGGTCAACAACCCCTAAGAACAGACCTTTCTAGGCATTTCTGCTTGATGCTAACGAACCAGTTCTTGAACCGTTTGTGTTGTTGCATTTTGAAGCTTGTTTTGCTCTCAATGGTGAAGAGGTTAATAAGGTCTGACTACACTTATCGACCAAGATCGAAGCCCCGATGTGAGCCCCACTTCAGTGCATCATGGTTGGCACTACAGCCCCAGTTAAAAACAACAAGTCCTTCGTTTCGCATGACCCCTTTTCACATGACTTCTTCAGGACTACGGCGTGCTGGTCCAGTGCCTTTCACATCTCATACGCATGCTCATTGAAATTTACAGCATCAGTGTAGCCGTCAATAGAGATCTTTAAGGAGAGGATGGTGCTAGTTTCTCATCTTTTGCGTGGATTAAGTTAAGCCATGCACATTACGAAGGAGCGCGTCTTTGGTAAGAGATGGGCTTCGTGGCAGATCATGTAGATAATGCATACAATTTCATATAACGAGTGACTACTTAGCATGCTATCTTGATATATCCTGGAGGCGGCCCTCCGGATGAAGAGATCAGCTATGAACCAGCATGCTTTCCTTTATATCCAACCCCGATTCTCAGTAGGAGATACTATATCCAAAGGATACATTCAACCTGCGCCGAGTAATAGCATGGCAAAACCTGACTTTCGGTGGCTCGAACTTTAGTTGCTGGTACAGGTTACAAGTAAAACCTCTCTAGTCAGAGCTTCTGTGGCTGACCGTTTCTCTATCCATCGTTAGCATATACAAAATCGAACAGACCTACACCTGGAGGAAATGATTACATGTTCGAGATAGAAGGGTGGCTTTACGGATGTAGCCAAAATCATGCTACGTGAGAAATGGATGATCAGTTTCAACTTACGCGAAGTCACCACGGCCATTCAGCGGGTTCCGTCCGTTGGCTAGAAGTTGGTACCCTCCAGTGGCGGCTCGTCGTCACCAATGGTTTTAGCAGCGCCCGGGCCCGGATGGCCCTGCGGGGGCTGGTCGATCGTGGTCATCATCCTGTTGCACTCTGCGAAAGAGACAGGCACCGGCCAGAACGTCTCATTATCATAGGACTGAATGCACCTCTCGACTCTCTCGATAGTCCTTCTTGCCTCCCTGCAGCAGCTGCCCGCCGTACGACTGCAGGAGCTCGCAGGCTTTGTACGACGAGCTCGAGTCGGCGGGAGGGCAAGGGAAGGAAAGGCACGCCGCACTAACCGGCCACGAGCGCGACTTCTCTCTCGCACTGGACAAAAATCTGCTACCCCAAAAGGTCGACTGGGCTGACTGGAGACGCTTTGTGGCGGAACTTCTTGCACACCGAATCTACGATGGAATTGATGAGCGCTTCTATTACGGCGAGCTGCGCTTAAGCCGATTGAACAAGCTGCAATACCTGGCCTCCGGCACCGCGTACATGCCGCCTTGGAATCGCTACGGAGACTTCTTTCGCGACAACTTTGCATGGTTGGCCTCAGCGACGGTCTACATTGCTGTGGTACTCACGGCTATGCAAGTCGGCCTTGCGACATCGCTTGCCACGAACGAAGCGTTCCAAGCGGCGTCGTATGGGTTCACCGTCTTTTCCATTCTCGGCCCTCTTGCTATCATGTTCCTCCTTCTGGCCGCGTTTCTCTGTGTATTCGTATGGAACTGGATAGTGACGGTTACATTCGGCAAGAGAAGGCTATCACAGCTCACAGCCTCCCAAGGCGTTGCAAATCGGCGGTTTGATCCACAGCCACCAGTCCTCCCATACTAAGCGGAATGGGTTGCTCTCCTCTTCCGCTACATACGAAGGTGTCGAAGATCAATACGTTCCACATAGAAAGCCGTACGAGTCGATGCTACGACCTCGGGACCATAGTCGTCAACTTATGGAATGGTACTATTGTTTTGAATGAATGATTCATTGTGTGTGCTCTTGTATTTGACTTGTGATTATTGTGGTTATCACTGTGCTTGTCCAGTCCCAGTTTGCGAGTGTATTCGACACCACGTCCATGGCGGGCGCAGCGTGCTGCACAAGCAGCTTACAGCACGAAAACAAGACGATGCCACAAAAGTTTGCCTTAGGGCAGCGGCTGGCCCTCCACCCACATGTCTCGACTAACGCGTCTACGGCGCGTTTCCTACAGTGCCTGTCTTTTCCTTACAACACGCAGTAGACTAAACCCATGGCGTGCTGGTACCTCCCGGAGTCACACGATAGACCCCTACGAGTCGCATGCAGGCTGCCGGGTCGCCGTCCTCCTGTCGCGTCGTGCTCTACGATGCGTCAAGAGCAGCGACGAGTGGAGCCGCCAGGGACAGAGCTGTCGGCTGTGGACCGATCGATAAGGCGCTACTAGAGTGGAACAGCACCCCGCAGGGTCCATGTTCGCTGTTGGGGTGCCTTGGAGTCCTGTCGCATAAGCCTGTTGCGCACCTCAGCCCATTGGCTAGGAATCGGTCGGTCTTGGGAAGGTAGAAGCAGAGAAGCTGCAGAGCGGTGCGTCGGTGAGCACGAGTCATGCCCCCGAGCACAGCTTCTCCCGCGGGCAATGGTCTTACCAGTCGCTCGTCCGTCCTGTTCGAGGGGCTGCGCCTCACCCCAGCGCTAAAGCACGAGAAGCCCTACTCTCGAATGTAAGCGACAATGGACCGGAGACAAGCCCGAGCAACAACGTGTCCATCGACCCGGAGGTGCTGCAGCGCATCTACGAGCTCGTGGCCAACTCTCGTAACGAGGTCCGAGACCTGAAAGAGATCATCAACAACCAGCAGGCAATCATCCAGCAGCTCACCGCCGAGCTTCAAAATGTCACCCAGCAATTGGAAGAACTCAGGAACGGCGCGGCCCTCGCCGGCAGCACCCAGACGAGCCCTCAGGCCTCCTACGCGCGAGTCGCACGCACGCCCCCGACAAGCCAGCCGAGCAACGTACGCACGCTTACCTCGATGAAAACGACGCCCTCCACGTTCACTGATACTTTGTACTGCACGATTGACACCTCCCGGATGGACGATAAACGGGCGGCTGTGACCGCCCAAACGGTTCGAGCCGCGATTGAGAAGGAGATACGAGCGACGGGAGAACAGAAGGACTGGCGATGCCGTGCCGTGACTGTAGACCCCAGGAAGCCCCAACGCATCAAAATCGTCTGCCGAGATGAGACCGAGCACCGACTAGTCAAGCAAGCCGCCGAGAAAACGAACGCGTCAGGAGCTCGCGTCCTGCGAGATGAACTATACCCAATTAAGGTGGATAGCGTCAGGCGCACAGCAGTCCTCAACGAAAACGATGGGATCCGGGACGGAGCGGCCGAGGCATTCGGACAAGAGAACGAGACGACAGTCGCCAAGGTGGCATGGCTGAGCCGGAAGGACAACGGGAAGGCATACGGTTCCATGGTCGTCTACCTGACGAAGGCCGCCGAGGCGCGGAAGTTCCTCGAGGAGGGTTTCTTTTACGCCGGAGGCGAGTCGGGCTACACGAGGGTATTCGAGCGACGAGAGCGCCCGGAGCAGTGTTACAACTGCCAGCAGGTGGGACACAAGGCATTCCAGTGCAAAAACGCCCAGGCCTGCGGACGATGCGCAAAGCAGGGACACAATCACCATGGCTGTGAAGCAACCGTTCTGAAGTGCGTCCCGTGTGGAGGACCACACGAGTCATTTAGCCGACACTGTCCGAAGCTGTACCCATCGAACCATGGCTAGACCGTTTCGCATCATTCAAAACAACGTAAGGAAGCAAGGACCCGTACACGACGGCCTCCTCAACGATGAAGATGTACAGTACGTGACAGTAATTTCGATTCAAGAGCCTCACGCGAGGATGGCGCAGGGGCGGCTCCTGACGACACCGATGGGACACCATAGGTGGGTCAAGATGGTTCCGCCAGTTCGGAGAGAAGGGAGATGGCCGATCCGGACCATGCTCTGGGTCAGCAAGGAGGTGGAAGCGGAACAGGTCCCGGTTAGGTCCCCAGACATCACCGCAGCAGTCGTGCGGCTGCCGGAACATGCGGTCTCTGTGGCGTCCGTTTACGTCCCTGTGGAGGATCCCCCCGCGCTCCAAGGAGCGTGCAGAAAGCTGCGCACTGCTATTGAGGCAGTGAGAAGCAAGACGGGGGCAGTAGTAGAGGTGGTTATCACGGGGGACTTCAACCGGCATGACCAGCTCTGGGGCGGAGAGGAGGGACGGCTGGAAAAGCAAGGAGAGGCGGATCCGATTATTCATTTCATGGCCGAATTCGGCCTCAACAGTCTGCTCCCGCGGGGTACGAAAACGTGGAGTGGAGGAGCCTATAGCACAACCATCGACCTCGTCCTCGCATCGGAAGAGATGAAAGATTCGTTAGTCAAGTGCAGGGTGCCCGACACGGAACATGGGTCTGACCACCGGACCATCGAGGCAGTCTTGGAAATGGCCACACCAGCGGCAGAGAGCCAGGAACGACTTCTCTTCAAGAACGCCCCATAGAAGGACATCAACACCCGGATCGCAGCGGCATTGGCTACGACGCCCACGGGCGGCACGGTCCAACAACAGACTGACCGGCTGATGGGAGTCGTCCTGGAAGCAGTGCACGCACTGACTCCTAAAGCCAAACCATCGCCGTACGCGAAACGATGGTGGACAACGGACCTAACACAACTCCGGCGCATTCACACGTATTGGAGAAACCGAACCCGGGCCGAGAGGAGGGCAGGATGCACTAGGAGTGACCTAGAAGTAACGGCGAAAGGTGCCGCAAAACAGTACCACGATGCCATCCGGCAGCAAAAGAAGAAGCACTGGAACGAGTTCCTCGCCGACAACGACAACATCTGGAAGGCAGCAAAGTACCTCAAAGCGGGCGACGACACGGCATTCGGGAAAGTCCCCCAGCTCGCCCGAGCAGACGGGACGAGCACTTCCAACCAGGCGGAACAGGCGGAGGAGCTGCTTACCAAGTTCTTCCCCCCGCTTCCGGACGAGATTGCCGACGAAGGGGACCGCCCGCAGAGAGCGCCCATCGAGATGCGCGCGATCACGATGGAAGAGATCGAGCGGCAGCTATTCGCAGCCAAGTCCTGGAAAGCACCCGGGGAGGACGGCCTGCCGGTGGCCGTCTGGAAAGAAGTGTGGCCGGTGGTCAAGCAACGGGTACTCGCACTTTTCCGTACGTCGTTGGAGGAAGGGGAGCTACCAACCCAATGGCGCCACGCAAAGATTATCCCTCTCCGAAAGCCCGGCAAAGAAGACTACACGATCGCGAAGGCCTGGAGGCCGATCTCGCTACTGTCCACACTCGGAAAGGTAATGGAGTCGGTTATTGCGGAAAGGGTTTCGTACCTGGTAGAGACATTTGGGCTCCTTCCAACCAACCACTTCGGCGCCCGGAAAGGACGGTCGGCTGAGCAGGCACTTATGCTCCTGGAAGAACAAGTCTACGCTGCTTGGCGAGGTCACAAGGTTCTCAGCCTGGTAAGCTTCGATGTCAAAGGGGCGTACAATGGGGTATTCGACGTCAGGCTTCTCCAAAGGATGAAGGCTCGAGGAATACCAGATCAGTTGCTCCGCTGGATCCGCGCTTTCTGCTCAGGTCGTACGGCGACGATTCAGGTGAACGGACACACGCCCGAAAGCCGTAGCCTACCACAGGCGGGTCTGCCCCAAGGTTCTCCTCTGTCTCCGATCCTGTTCCTCTTCTTTAATGCAGATCTGGTACAGCGGCGGATCGACTGCTACGGGGGCGGTGTCGCCTTTGTAGACGACTTTACGGCCTGGGTCACAGGCCCAACGGCGCAGAGCAACCGCGAAGGGGTAGAAGCCATCATCAACGACGCCCTCGCGTGGGAAAGAAGGAGCGGTGCGACGTTCGAAGCGGACAAGACAGCCATCATACACTTTGCCCGCCAACCGTACAAAGCCGACCCGGCACCCTTCACCATCAAAGGACGGGAGGTGCGGCCCAGGGAGCACGTCAAGATCCTCGGGGTCATCATCGACACGAAGCTCAAATACAAGGAACACATCGCCGAAGCCGCGGCCAAAGGGCTGGAGGCCGTCCTGGAGCTGAGACGGTTCAAGGGGCTCTCCCCTGCCACGGCGCGACAGCTTTTCACGGCGACGGTGACGCCGGTGGTAGATTACGCGTCAAACGTCTGGATGCATGAGTGCAGGTACAGGGCAGCGAAACCCGTCCACCGCATCCAAAGGATAGGGGCTCAGGCGATTGTGGGAACATTCATGACCGTGGCTACGAGCGTGGCGGAAGCCGAGGCCCACATTGCCGCGGTCCAAGACCGGTTTTGGCGGAGGGCAATTAAAATGTGGACGGACATTCACACCCTCCCACCGACAAACCCTCTTCGCAGCAGCACAGCGCGGATACGGAAGTTCCGGAGATACCATCGATCGCCATTCTACCAAGTCGCGGACCTGCTAAAAGACATACCCATGGAAGAGCTGGAAACCATCGAACCGTTCGCACTAGCCCCGTGGGAGAGGCGGATAAGGACGATCGCGGAGGAGTCGGACGCGAAAGCTAAGGTCGAACGTGCCGACTGGGCGGTGCGCATTGCGGTGAGCAGCTCAGCCAGGAACGGGCGAGTGGGCTTTGGTGCAGCCATCGAAATACAGAATTCGATTCGAGGGGACTGCCTGCACTTGGCCCGCACCATTACACTCGGTGAAAGAACAGAGCAGAACCCGTACACGGGAGAGCTAGCCGCTATAGCCGACACCCTACGTTCGTTGCCGAAGCTCCGGTACCGCAAGATCCTGCTCGTGACGAGGAACAAAGCAGCGACCCTTACACTGAGGAAGCCACGTCAACAGTCTGGGCAACGACACATCCGTCAAGCCTACCAAGCTATTTCGAGCCTGCGGAGGGAAGGGAACAACATCGTCGTCGCCTGGCTACCAACGCATGAAGAGGACGAACTAATGGATCGCGCGAAGAAGGAAGCGAAGACCTCGACACGGCTAGGTGCCGAACCAGGGACCAAGATGCCAGGAGCAAAATCGACAACACTGAATCTTGCATGGGCCAAACGGAGTGCTCCAACAAGCCTGCCGGAACGCGTCGGGCAACACTCCAAGCGCGTTGACACAGCTCTTCCAGGGAAACACACGAAGCAGCTGTACGACCGACTCTCGTGGAAAGAAGCCAGCGTTCTTGCCCAGCTCCGAACAGGTAAAGCTAGGTTGAATGAATACCTCTACCAGATCAAAGCGACACCGACAGACCAGTGCGAATGCGGACGAGCGAGAGAAACGGTGGAACACTTCCTCTTCCGATGCAACAAATGGACAACATACCGAACAGAGATGCTACAGTGCACAGACACCCACAGGAGCAACTTGTCCTTTTACTTGGGTGGCAAGTCACCCTCAGACAATGAATTCTGGGCCCCAGACATGGAGGCCGTACGAGCGACGATACGATTTGCCATGGCGACAGGTCGGCTGGATAGGAACCAGTCTTCTCACTAACGCGACCACTACTAACAACCCGTGCCTCAGACTGCAGGCGCCGCTTCAGTTGCCGAGGATAGGATGCTGGACACTTGGAGAAGGGCCTTCAAGCTAGCCTGCCAGGAAACACTACTAACACACGGGATCCCGAACAGGAACGTGCTGACAGTAATGGAGTGACCTACTGAAATAGAGTATGTAAGGGCTCTAGGTGACAAGGAAGCGATGTAGGAATGTACAGTAGCTTAGCGTTAGTTGCCCTTTCGGCTTCGCCGCCCGGGCGTTAATAAATTGTGTGTGTGTGTAATATCTTCCCATTTCACGGTTCGAACCTCGTCAACCGGTCCGCTTCCACGGCGGTCCACGATGTCCTGCAACTCAGGTATGAACTCGGTGATGGGGTGATTGAAGTACTTCTCCCCGGTCTCTGCCAAGTAGGCGAGGACAGTGAAAATCTTGGTGACACTCCCAAGTCGAAAGACAGTGTTGGCGTCCACTTTCTTGACCCCTGTCGTGTTATTAGGCAGGTCCTGAGCGGTATGGAACCGCTCAAACAGGATCGGCGGTCCTGGGTTCGTGGAGAAGAGCTGGAGGGTGTAGCTATAATTAGCGGCCGTTTGGTCCACCGCATCGAAGGTAGCCGTGAGGTTGGTCATTGCGGCCTTCCATATCGCGTTGTCTGCGAGATGCTGCGGCTTGGGAAACTCGCCCCCCCAGATGGGACAGTTTGGGCCGAGACCGTGTTTCCTACAGTAGGCTGTTAGTAAGGGATATTTGGAAGGGACGAGAAGTGGGCTAAATAGAACACACGTTTTCTGGTGTCTCTGGAGGTGCTCGCGTCTCTTGAAAGCCGTCTTGTTCTTGCATCCGGCGAAGTCGCACATATGGGCTGCCTTCGGGATCGTGCACACGGGGATGGGAGCACCATCCGTGTAGGCTGCCTCCTTCGCATTATTTCGCGTTGACACAACCGCCCCCATACCTCTGTAGCTATGCATGTTCGATGGCGAGGTTGTACCGGAAACGACCAAGGAGTGGCCCTCTACCGCTTCCGGCTGGGACGAGAGCTCGCAGGCCCCATTGGCCACCGTGAATGATAGCACAGGAATAGATGGCGATTGTGTCGCGGAATCAAGCGAAGGGTATGAAAGCAAATGAATGGGATCTGTTACTTCGAGAAAGTCGACTGAGTGTATAGGGCCTCCAAATACGTCGGTGAAGTCGAGGTCCTGATCGCAAATCATTGAGGAAGTATGTCCAGAACTCGGACCAATAGGGCAATATCCACGGAGGTCTCCTGGACAGAAGACATCGCAGCTCATGGGTGCAAGCCCCGGGACGGCCTCCACCTCTTCCATGGCCCCGGATAGTCAACTTGAATCAAGACTCGATCTACTAGACAGGGGCTGTTACGGGGCACGGGAAAGCGCATTCGAGGATTGTTTCACGAAAGGAGCACACGAACGCCGTCGGTCTTGGTCATTATGCCATCAGTAAGCCAGCAACAAGGTTTTGGAGGTCGCTAAGTTGACTGCGTTGGACCGGGCTTGTCTAGTGATGCTTGAGGCCAGCCCTTCTGTCGCAGGGCCTTCAAAGATGAAGTAGTGACTTACGTCTGAGCGAGGTCCTTTTGGTGAGCAGATGAATGGTGATTAAAGGAAGCGCAGCTGGCTCTGTCCAATATCTGGGGTCGTACTAAGGAGTGGCCGAGTGCTTCCGGTGCTGGTAGCGTTAGAAGTGCGTTTTCGCGGCCTTTATCACAGCCTCTGAAGAGTATTGGATGTCCTCCTATGTCCACTTATCTCGCCATAGCTAGCGCCATTTGCACATACGGCCCATATGGATGGTGACACTTGCCGTCGTCTTCGTAGCACGTTTTGGTTGGCGCCACTGGCAAGAGTTCTGGTCCCATGACTGGGCTTCGCCGACGACACACATTCCGCCGCTCTCAAAGCGTATGTAGTCCCTAGTACGCTGCTGAAGTGCTTCTGTGGCTCTGTGGTGTGGGCTAGTCGGGTCTTGACGATAGGCAGCCGAAACGCATCTGGCGGCTCCCTCAGGTACTCCAGTAGTAGCATGCGCTCATTACCAAATCTTCAATGCTGCTCTTCTGGTTCGTACCGACCGGTATGATAAGGCGACAACAGCTCAGTTATTTGCATCTATTTCTGGCCACGCTACCTGAAGCGACTTCCGGTCCTATTGGCTTGGTACCGCAAGGTACAGTTGCCAGAAAGGGACGGTGCAGTACTAACGGCTTCAAAGCCGACCACGAAGTCACCCATGAAGAGGCAGAAGTCGGCTGCAGCATGCCCAGCTATATGGATCACGTGGCGCAGAGCTTGCGACGAAAATGAAAGGGGTGGGGCACCCCGCCCACCCGGTTTGGCGTTATGTTTGATGCCGTTCATAGAGCTGTAGGTTCGCGAACCAGAGTGGAATTTTAAGCACTTTGCCTTTGCTGTTGAATGTACATTGCGATCCCGCAAGTGACTGTCAAAAGTATGAGGAGGCATTAATGTCCCAGTACATCGTGGCTAATACTCCTTCTAGGAAAACTCACCTTTTACGATTCCGATTTAGAGCTTTGTGAAATTGGCATGGCAGATCTCAGCAAGGGTGAATACCAACCAACCAATTAACCAGCGTTAGCTGGTTGGTTTGGAAAACGGTTGATCAAAAAAGCGTTGGTTGATTGATGGTTGGTAAGTGACCTCTCGCCTACCTTTCGGACGGAAACATTTGAACAACGCTTTTGACCGGGAAGCCGAGATACAAAGAGCGAATCTACACCCACAAAGTCCATGAGCAAAATCAACGCAAACCCAGGAACGTCTACGTCCATGAGGCGACGACGAACAAGTACAGCCCAAAAGGATATGAGGGATACGAGATCGCTCAAGTACAAATACAAAAACCCGGGGCAGACTTGTTTTCAGGTTCGCCAAAACAACACAGAATGCAGAGCCAGGTGTGATACCTTTGATTCGGCTGAAGCAGCTGACCTCGAATTAGCGTGTTAATGGTGGCATGTGCCTGTGAGATACGAGATTACTGAGCTGGCTTCCTTATTTGGACCAGCGGCACCATCAGCAGCTCTCTACCTGAGGTCTACATCTGCCCTATGGGTCGTATGAGCCGTATGGCGGTGGCGCACTTGCTGGTTCACACGAGGCGCTTTCGAGTCCCTCCAATTCCCGCCGAGTCGTGTGCAGCAGAGCGACGTGGATGCGGAACCAATTGTTCTGCTTCGCCCGACCGTAGTCTCCGACTGGACCGTTTTCAATGCATTCGCAATGGGACCAGAATCGTACACTGGTATACTGTACTTTACTCTTTTTGCTGCACCAGCTCGAAGAGTTTCACGGGCTGTTTCGGGTCCTGAATTCTTCGTTGGACCGCAGCGTCGAAAGAGTCTATGGCGCACTAGCACGATTAGCGGGCCAGGTCCCCTAGAAAGCAGCGTGGAGCCGGTCCGCGACCCCGCGGTATTTAGGGCCAACTGCCCAATCTTCTGCTGCGCAAAAACTTATCCTCGTCAAGACACGCCGAAGAGAAGCAGGACCGAAATCCATCTTGCCAATATGGGTTCTGGAACCACATCAATAGCTGCCAGCAGGACTGGGCTGAACAGGACCGGGCTAAGCAACAATGGACGCGCAGCAGAACTGGCAGTGATAGTTAGATTGCGGCGAACCGTGCTTTGCAATTGAACTAGTACCCCACCCCACGTAGCAGAGCCGCTTCCTCCTGCGGCTGACGAGACCAGCTACCCCGGTAAACCGCTTTTTTTCACCGAACAACAATAGCTTCGATGCAATGGTCAGTCACAACGGTCAACCTTCGATACAGGCAGTAAACCTTCATTTTCTATATTCCCCGCCGTGTTTGGAGTATGTCCTAAAATGGCGTTCCGCCGTGGGAGCTTTGCGTTGTATTGGGCGCATTTGACGAGCGTGCGGGGGAGAGTTCTAGGGCTGGTAGAGAAGCCCACCGAGCTGAAAGACTTGAGCAATGCATGGCGGCTGTTATTTTTATATAAGCTGCATATCTCATTAATTCCCACCTTACCTGGGCTGTGGTCCTGTAGTTTCCGCAATGGCTGTGTGCTCCCACAAAGTCTCTATCCCTACATTATCTACCCTATCATCTACCACGTCGATAACAAAACATATATACCCTGTTACGCCCGCATCATCCCAAATATCTTCAACTCCAGATGAAATTGTCACGGTTAGGCCCACAGTCATCGTCACTACAAGAGGCCCTGACGTTACATCAACAAAGGAGGTGGTGGTCTACCCACAGCAACCGGAGCGGAACCATGCTGTATTCGTTGTTTTCAAATATTCGGTGGAAGACCCTTCTCGAAGCCATGTGATTAAAAGGTCTTGGGTGGTCTTTGAACAAGAACGTGTTCCTTCAGGCCAGAATTACAGCCAGATTTGTTCATGGGACCCGGCAGCAAGTATCGAGGCTAATGAAGTTAGTCTTGACGATGTGCCATGGCCATCTGATATCGATATTGGAGAACATGATTTAGGGGGGCTGCATGGTTGTCTGTATCATGGGAGTAACGCGGGTGCAGGCGGTATCTCATGCAAAGATGTGGCAGCGGGGCTATGTGAAGTAGAACAGAACATAGTGAACTCTGACCGCATGCCTGACGTTCACAAGGAGATTCATTGTCAGGAGGCCGGTTATGTAGGGTATACTCTTTTTCCTAAGGTTAGGTGTCATATTTAATCAGATAGGCATGTACCCAGCGGGCAAGTGAAAAGATCACCCTAATATACCAACCAACCACGAGGGCTCAGAATGTAGCACCAACCAACCAATCGTCGTTAGGTGGTTGGTTTGGTTGGTTGGTTGACATCATGGAGGCTAGACGACCTCTTCTATTCTTAATAAAGGTCTCATTATATGCGTACACTAATCTGGCTCGAGTATGACAGGGGAACTCCACCAACTAGGCACCGCCGGCACGTCATGGGTTCGTAAGACAGCGTTGAGGATCGACCCCGTACGTGTACCGCATCACCAACACTGTCACATTGTACGAGCGAAGGGGCTGCGGAGTTTGTCTGTCAGCGCTTCCCTCATCAACGCTTCTTTCGACAAGGGTTTTCTCAAACAAGATGCCTTTACCCTCGCGGCATGTGAGACTCGCCGGCGGCGGACCGGACATACACGTTCATTGCTTGCAAGTTTATACCAGGTACATAAAAGCTAGCCCTTTTAGTCGTCGAAAGAGGAAGAAGGATGGGAAACGAATCAGCCATGGGGGTAGTAAAGATACTCGTGACAATTACCATGCATTTAGTTACACCTAGATTCTACTAGTCATAGAAGTGTACATGAACGGGCGCTACCAACAAACAAGTCCCAAGCCATATCGATTAGTGGATGGAGCAGTAGCGGCGAAGGATGCTTCGAAAATGGTGCCCAACACGCTAATCCTGGTCGTGCGCGAAGGGGTCATCAACCTCTTTGGCACATCTTTGCTGCTCTACAAGAGCCACCGTACGCCCCCGCCGAAGTATTCTCGCAGTATCGTAAAATGCCGCCTCGACGTTGATACCGTACTTTGCTGAAGTCTCGACAAATCCGCAGCCCAGCTCAAGCGCAAGAGCATGGCCCTCTTGATATTATGAGGTGATCGGAGCTAGAATCAAGTTCTGGATGGGCACTGCCACTCCCCCAACACCGAACTGCCAGCTTGGACGATGGCCCGTTCCGGCGCGCGACATTCACTTCGACAAACGTCGGCTTCTCTAAAGCTACAGTACTGTGAAACCAAGCTCAGCATCCGTATTTCAATCTGAGATTCTTGGCAACGAAGTAGTACGGGGTATCTGTACAGTGAACAAAAGCCAAATTCTGCCCCAACACCGGCTGTACTCCGAAAACGCCTGTTACGCGTTGTACCGCATTCCAAGGGCCCTAGATTGGATACAGACGCTGAGACTGGATTTACATTGTATAATGAAGCGCCAATGATGACAAGAGTGGGATCAGCACCTTTCAAAACGTCTAATGCGGATTCTAGTTGACACCTGTCCTGCTTTGCCTCCCACTGAGCAGCCGAATACTTACGACATGAGAAGTCCAAAATCTCATCTTTACTTTCAACAGCTAGACCGATACTGGCATCTTCACGCTACTACAATGAATATAAATATGGTGGGTCAACCAAATCTCTAACTTTTCGTTTTTTGTCATTCACACGTCCACCCCCAACCAAGAACTACCATACAATGGCAGGCTCGAACAACCAAACTGCGAAGCCACTTTCTGCCACAGGAGCTGGCATTAGGAAGAACCCTCCAAGGGGCGCCAGTGAAGCGGCAAAAAAGGCCCTTCAAACACGAATAGCTCATATGGATTCTTCCACTCCGGAGAAGGAAGCTGAAAAAGCTACCGCAGAGGCAGAGCTAGATGCAATGGAAGGAGTTGAAGAGGAGAAAAATAACCAAATCGAGGGCATAAAGGCGGAGGAAGATAGCCTTTTCCTTCAAAACCCTACAGAGCCGGTAAAGGAATTATCGGAAACCACACCATCGAACTCAGGCAATGGCGAGCCTGTAAAACCTGAAACCAAACCGAACATTGTCGTCACTGATAATGATGACTCAAAGCCACCATCACATAAAGACCCTGAGGATGTAGCCGACTTAGCAGATGTCCTTGCCCAGCTTGGTGTAGGTAACAGCTACGTCGATGATAGCGGACTGGAGGCAGTTGGCTGGACACCAGGCGGCATGGGACATAAGCAAATCATCCTGCGGGACGGACCACCGAATGCGGCAAGATACCGTGTGATGCTACAAAACCAATTTCCTACGACTATCACCCAAGACAAGAAAATGAACCTAAGAAACTACAGACCAGGCGAAGAAAAAGTAGACGGAGAGTGGGTTGTGAAGAAAGGTACCCCTCTCACGATTCAAGGCGTAGCCTGGATTTATCCCAACAACCATGATTGCCCAATCCAACTATTGAATCCTGATAACTGGCCAATCGCGAATGGGAAGAATGCCGGAACTAAGAGAAGCCCTTTCACTCTGATCAGAGTCAAGTTGGAGACCGAAACAGGGTTCATGCGGAGCTGGGAAACGAGGTCTACGGTCCGACGCATACTGGGTAACTCGAAAACGACATTGAGTAGAGACCTCATGATTGGCGAGTCCGTTTTAGTTCCAAAAACCCAGAGCATTGGACTAGCAGATGCCGCCATTATCATAGGGGCCAAGTTCTGCGAGATCCGCCATGGCGAGTGGGAGAAAAAGGAACGGCGCAGTCTCGATAGGTCTCCGTCCCCCAATCCAGAGGCCGATATAGTACACGGAAACATGGCCAAGCTGTAGAATTGAGAAATTCTATCTGTTCTTGGGTATATTTGCGATTCGGGTGCATGGGCTACTACACGGTGCTTTCCATGTCAAGCAGGCCTTGATATCTCCTTTGTTATCAATATTCTCATTTTTCCTTCGAAGATTGGATTTTTGTAAATTTCTTTATTTTCCTAGTTGAGTTGTTTTAGTCATAAGTTACCGCGGACTCCTTGACCGACACCTCATAACGGTGGCTGTATTCTGGTTCTACCTCGGCTCATTCTATGAGAATAAGTGAAATCATACACAGGCAACGGGTCCAATGCGCTAAGTCGGGCTGCAGACAGAGGCGGATACTTACTTCCACGAGCGGACACTCAATGGCTCAAAGGTTCATGGCGTAGCCAGCTGAAAGCCCTCGAGGAGCGATGGCATCTTATAATCGATCATACCACGAAAATAACTGTTTCTATCTTGGTATATATTCTCTTACATCTGTAGCCATTAGCGCTCACATCGTTGAGGCCTACTCTCTCGCCACTGTGTACTATTGCCCCTATCCGAGCTACACAGGACATTCGACTTCAACCCGACGACGTCACCTATGGTTATACCGCAAGCAACTCACATCCAGCCTTGCACAGCTAAACATGCCCGCGAGATGTTCCTGATCGACAACACGGCAATCCTGCCCTCTTCGGGCCACTTCTTCCGCTGGGGCCTAGTCCTTCTCGAGGACCTGGACGTGCGTTCGTCGGCACACGCAAGCGCGTCGAAAAGGGCTACAGCGTCAAGTTCCAGTCCGATGTGGGAACGGATACGGTCGCTGCTTCATCGTCCGCGTCCGACTGCGTCGTTGACATCGTTAAGCTCGGCGAGTATTCCCGCTTATTGTGTGTGCAAGTTCGTCTGTACGCTTACTTTAGCTAGATATCCTGCCCTGGCCGATGGGCAGTAATGCATCAAGGACAGGCCCAGTTGACGATCCCTCTTCCAGCTCCTGAATCATGCCTCTTCCAATTACGTATCCGTCAAATGACCGTTTCTCTATTGAGTCCAGGACGCCGGCGCCCGCTATCCATTGTCGTTCATACTGATTGAGGCATTCGTGAAACCGCTGCAAATCCCGCTCCCTACCCTGCTTGGCCAGCTGGAGGAATCCACCCATCTTGTTTAATGCCAGGAAGCATAGGACACCTCTGAAGTTGCCACATACTTTAACCAGTTGACGGCCCCGTTGTAGTTGGTTTTTGAATTTGACCCCCGTTTTTTCGTTCAGGTTTAAGCTGTGTTGCATTGAAACACTGCGTTGATCGTGCTCGTCCGCCCGTTCTCTATCCCTGCTTCTTTTGCTCGAGTCCATTGCGTCGGCCATAAGCATCAAGCTGAACTCTTTGATCAGTTTCGCGCCCTTCTTACGGTCTTCGAATTTGTCGCTTATCGAGCTGAGCTGGGCTATCTTGTTTCTTTGTCGAATCGGAAGGCCTGTTGCCATGACGTATCTTCTCGTAACTCTAAGACCAGGCGAACACTTGAAATTAGCGTCTCCATGCCTGTCAGCTCTCTTACAAGGCCTTCTACGTGGCAGCCAACTGGCTTGTGTAGAGTTCTTCGGAGGGACCCTCGGCTAGGCTTTCGGGATGGGGGAATTGCATAGGAAACAGCATCTTTGCCTGATCGTCGGGGTTGGTGCCTCTTAGCTATCGTTTCGGGGTCGGGAGATACAGCTCTTTTCCCTCCTGCGCTAGTAGATAGCGTCCGAACGGCGTCCTTGGGAATGTCATGCCTATCTGAACCTATAGTACATGTCCCATCACAGTCCCTCACAGTAGCAGATTCCTGGGCGGACGATGCATGAGTCTCGGGGGAAGACCTGCCATGTGTAAAAACACTTGTAGGGTCATCACCGATTGTAGGACTGTTGCTGACTGCGCCGCCCCGTCCTACTAGTTCGTTCGCCAAGGGCATCACGTCTTCTGTGCCAGAAATCCGACTTTTCCCCGCCATCGTAGCAAGGCTCTGTGCCAAAGCCTCGGTCGTACTTTTGGTGATATTATCGGACTTAGCACTAGCAGTGGTATTGCTGGGAACACTCCGCGGTTGCTGCTCGTCCTCTGCTCTGTGATGTGTTGTCAGGATGTGCTCGAGAAGTTTGCACGATAAGGCAGGGCAGAAAGGGCACTGCCGATATCCGTGCGCCTCGACGCGGTGGGTATCGATAGCACGGATAGCTAAGACGGTCCCACAGTCTGGACAGGGCTCGGGGTTGTGATTTCGCTGGACGTGGAGGTCCAGCAGTTGATTATTCTGCTCGAGGTGGTTGCAATAGCCACAGAGCACCCAGTCGTGCTTGTCGACGCGGTGCTGGTTATAGCTGCTGGGCGTTTGGAGTGCATGGCAATTTGAACACGGTACCTTCTTAGGACATTCGCTGGTATGCTCTCGGAGGTACTCAAGGGAACCCCATACGCCACAGAACGGGCACTTTCCGTAGCCGTGCTCCGTCTCATAATGCCGAGCCAGATCCAATGTTGCCTCCTCGCATTCCGAACACTCTTCGAGATGGTGCTCCCAAACCATGTGTTCCATCAGCAGCGTCTGCGTGCTTCCAATATAGCTGCAAGACTCGCATTTCTTCCATTGGTGTACCCGAACAAGGTGGTTGTCAAGACCTCGGCTCTCGAGTATGCGCCCGCAGCGATCTTCCTTGCACGCTTCCCATGAGTGCTGGGTTTCAAGATGCTCGATGTCGTCAGTGCAGATGCCGTCACATCGTTGCAGCTCATGGAGGTCCCATACATGCTGCCATAGACACGCTGGATCCAGAAGGAGCATGCAAGCAGGACATTTGCAAAATAGATGCTGTGTCTCAAGATGTCCGTCAAGGTCCGGGAACCATGTGCTACCGAGAAGGCACTGGCCGGGACGCCAAGTCGAGCATTCAAGATAGTGGTGGACATAGACGTGGCATCCAACCTTTTCTCCGCCGCAGTCCTCACAAGGACTTAGCCCATGGTCCAGTTCCAAGTGGTGCCACACATCAGAGATTGGATCGGTCGAGCCTTCAGGGCAAATGGGACAAATATGGGTGATTCCATGATCGGACAATTCATTTGGTGGAGTTCGCTTTCCACAGCAATCGCAGCGGGTCAGATGGTGTATTTCCAAGTAATGGTCTTCTCGGTTCTCCGTAGTCAATGCGCAATCGCATTCGGAACATTTGGACGTGCTCGTCGAAATGAGCATCTACGTTGCTGCTCCGTAGAACCATATGACACTCGCGGCATGACGAGAAAAGACCCGGCAGTGGATTCTGAACCTGCCACGGATAAGTGGACTGGGTGGAGTGAATCCCCTGGAAGCTGACTGGGAAATGCCGGAAGTATCGTGCGGCTTGCGCCAGACTCTCACATGTCTCATCTTCTAAAAGACCAACGAGAAAGTCCTTAGATACGTTCAAGTGTGTCTGTCTAGGCCACCGAAAATCCGACTTTGCGACTTTATCCGGATGGCGGACGAGGCCGAGCTGCTTCCAGTTTCTGATGATAGTAGCCCTCTGCATGGAAGAAAGGTTGTGGAGGGATATTCCTAGTGCATCAAATGGGCTGTATAAGAATTGGGCACAAGTCTCCAGGAGCGACATTTCGGATGTAATATAAAACGAGTAGAGAAGGGCGAGGCGAGGGGGAAGTGGAGAAATGTGGGGAGTCTAGATAGAGAGTGGATAAACGATGAACAAATAGATGCCATAAGGATCAGTTCAATCCTTAAGATCCGTGCGCGATTCACGGGAACATTCGGATCATTATTAATCCGCATAGGGTGGGACTTATCGGCCAATGGGCATTAAGAATTATGATGCGATGCGAATGTCGCCCATGGAAAGGTGCGAGTACATCGGAGGTTTGGAATAAGGATGTTCCGGGCCAGCCCCCCAAGTGGGGATCTGTACCACGTCGAACACGATGAAGCATAGCCCTGCAAATTGAACAATAACGCACTGTTTCCCCCAATATAGATTCCAATATCTACATAGTGGGATTGGCGCGATTTCGTGTACCATCTCTTCCTTCTCCCAACTTGCGTTTATCGGTCGGTTCATTACCCATTGAACCTTGTATGTTGTTTTCTCGAAGTCGTAGTCAAGTATCTCAAAGACATGATACTTCAAAGAGCGAATCCCACTCTTTTTCAAGCATGTATCTCGGCCCTTTCTTTCATCCCAGAAATCATGTAGGAGTGAGTCGTCCGTGCGCTGCACCTCTTCTTCGCCCTTCCATTGTGTTTGGCCACCAGCCTCGATTTCTAACTCGAAAAGATATGTGTTCTTGAGAAGTCGAAATCGAACAATCCGTTTGGCGCCAGACATCGGAAGAAACTGGCTGGAAAGGGGACATGGGCTTGGGCAAAGTGGTTCAAGTAGGCGAAGGGGTAGCTTAGATTATAAGATGATGTTGATTGGAAGATTCTAACTTCAGGACGCCCCTAGACGATCAACGGATGAGTCGAAAACCGTAATAGTGGCGTGTGTTCAGTGGCGGTTACGAGGGAAGTCGGGATTCCTCGGGAGCGCGTTGTTGGATCTCTTCCTCGGGCTCGGAAGAAGCATTGTCCTCTGGTTCATGTGCGCTGTTTTCAGACGTATCCTCAACCATATTATTGGCATCGTTGTCAGTAGGGGTTTCGAACGCATTGGAATCCGTTCCGGTACGTATTCTATCACTGGCTTGAAGCAAGTCTTGGCAGGATGAGTTAGAAACCACCAAAAATTCTCAAGAGAAGATTATAATATAGAAGATGTCGTGGTGACGAACCGAATTCGCCCATATCAGCGACGAGCACCTTGGATACTTCGCATTTGTCCTTCTCTACTGGTGTTCTGACTGTATGCTGCCCCAGGGATCCTGATCGTTTAGACAATCTGCAAACCGATATTTACACGAATTAACTATTTATACCCTTCGATTAGTATGGCACGTGATACATGAGCAAGAAAGCAAAGCAGGACGAGAAATTGAACATACAATTAACAGCATCAATATTCTCAGCAGATGCTTTACGCTTCATGGCACTGTTCATTTTATCTGGAAAAAGAATTTGATTATCGCAGTTAAGAAGTGGTCGTTGCGATGGCGAACAGTAACTTGATAGAACTGGGCATTATAAATATCAAATGCTGGATTGGGTCCAAATAGAACGTCAGAAGTGGGCACGATTGAGGGAACCAAAAGGGGCGATGGTAGGCTTTAAAAATGAGAAATTGTTAGGGTCGCTTAATTGCATGAGCCGAAATTCAGGTTTCACTCCATAACCGCCCTGGATGCAGGCATAACTGTAGCGACCGCTGAGTGGGTCTCGACCAACTGGGTCGCAATTTCAGCATGCTACGAGCATCCCAGCTGGCGCGGCGTGGCAGCATGCCAGCTAACCTTGGTGCGATGGAAGGATGGCCATCTCTGGTGTTTGTTGGTGATGCCTTATATTCGGAAGAATGCAACCCCTGTCGTCCAAACCATGCCACCGCAATACCGCAAGGTTGCAGTACTGTTATCCTATGTCCTACCTAACCAACAGTTGCCCCCCGATACGGCCAGTACCTTGCCGGCAGTACTACTGGCCCACACACCTTCATGGACACAACTTGGTGGGTGTGCCAGACCCAGCATCTCGGAGCACTCAGGATCTCGACAAGCAGAGACACAAATCACCTTCTTCCCACGATACAGTCAAGATGGAGCACGAAGTCGGTCAGCAAACCAGGCTAGGCCCGTCATTTTCAACGCGCATAAGCTAAGCCTCTTGTAAACGACTCCGTCCCTGGCAAGCCAAAGGCCGCATGGTCGAGCCCTTGTGCAGTTTGTTACATGCCGCCTACGTCGTCGTTTGCATCACTCGGTCCCATCGCCTCTACGATCGTCTTCTTCAATTGCGACAGACAGCCCATTAACCTCCGTGTATGCTGCTGGAACCTAGATGTCGGTTAGACTTCCGTCTTCGTACCCCTACGCAATCGTGACGTACAGTTCCTGGTATGTTTGCTTCCTGTCGAAGCTAAGCGTTAGACCCGTTTGCCACTGCTCCCAGGAGTCCTGAGAACTTACCAGCGTTCTAACCTGTTGGATGTTAGTCGCTGGCTCTTGCATAGCTGGAAGTTTCGGGCCCGCTTACTCTCCAGTATGGCTCTTGAGCTCTGACAGGACCTCATCCACCTTTCGGTCCAACATGTCGACTTTATATAGTAGCTTCCTCATCTGGTCCGCCGTTCTGCACTATCGTTAATGTACTTGATCGGCTTTGCATAAGGCAGGAACTCACGCCGGTGGACTCGATCCGAGCATGCCTTGGTCTAGGTGGAAACCCGCATATGGTGGATACTGAGTGGGAGTGAAGGTGGGATCCGGCGTAGTTGTATGCGCCGCGGCTCCCCAAAGCGGCAGTAGCCCAGGCTGGTTTGATGTTTCGTACGGAGAGGAATACATGTCGCTCGCTCGAGTGAAAATCGCTAGGGGTATATGATACGATCGCGGTGAGAAGCATTAATATGCTCAGGATTGCGTAGGATAATTATCGTACGTAGCGGTTCGTGGAACATCTATGTGGGCTTTTGAACCTATAAATATTGTAACAGCAGGCGCATCCAAGGGCGCTGACATGTACACTCACTAGGTTGCACATCCCCGATGGTCCTGCGATCACCCTGGCGCGAGCTGTACGTAGACACTAGCCGCAGGGCAACAGCTAGACCACATACCACCTCTGCGACTTTCCTTCAAGCCTAGCAAACCCATGCTCTAAAGAGGTGTCTCTCATACCGATTTGAGAGGCCGAGCCTGCTGGAACTCGGTTTAGCGACATGATTTCTCAGCAGCGGTGCAGCGTAACGAATGTTTGCTGGCGGACAGTGGGAGGGCGACGGCCCGAGCATTCGGGTCCATGAACAAGTTGCCAAGTGGAGCTCCACCAGACCAACCAACCAAGAGCTGTGCCCCGCTCTTGTATCGATCGATCAGTAAGATACTCTACAGAGAAAAACCGACTCCCGCGGCGCACGAGATGAAGCCCACCCAACCAGCAGGCTTTCGCATCTACGCCTGAGCAAGGCAAGATAAGCGCCGCATGGGCAGACCACTATCGCCAGCTGCTGACCTCCCTCTCGCATAGCGTGATCACCTGATCGCATCCTAGCACCCAATGTGGGGGCATTCCTGTGGGAACGCTCTTACGCATGCCCAATGGAATCGCCCAGAGTGCGGAGAGCTTCCCCGCTTCAGGCTCTAGTGACGCATGCAAGGGGGGGCAGCGTCTAGGCACGGCCTACTTAATCGAGTGTAGACTAAGACAATTACGCCTGTAGATCTCGCAGAGGTGCCGATTCACCGGCAAACAGATAGGTACGTGGACAAAACATGCAATTGTGAGCTTCTGCCATGCGCCTAAGTCTCGACAAGTCCCGACGCACCGCCCCTGGCGTCAGCACACTCCCAGAGCATACCCGCTGCCCTGGCAAAGTGCCCTGCGCAAGACGGATACGAGCCAGCCCTGGGAGCAACACATCAGCGGCGACACCACCAATTTCTGTACGTTCTTTCTTGTATCCTTCGCGAACCAACTTCCCAGCCCTTGCCAAAATGAGCGCAATATCTGCTAGCGCGGCATAAGCGTTGACACACTATAGAGAATCTGGCAGGACGAGGGATAACCCAAGAGCGTGAGCATGCCTTCGCCCGGACCGAAAATCAGTTGCATCGTCTCACCCATGCTGGACACGCCTGTCACCCTGCACGCTCCACCTTCTCAGCCACGAGGCATGGAACGTTGTTTGCCATCGCCAGCAGAGGCGAATGGACGAGGATTGCTGCTCGTCAAGGGAGGGTCACCGTCCGTCACAATGAACTGCCGTCGACGATGTAGTCCTTTCGATGGAACCCGTTAGCGCCGCTGCATACCTCGTCTCGGTGATGCATGCCCATTCCTGCTGGCGTGCTGGTGATGTGATTGGGTTGCCCGGCATTCCAAAGGAAGGAATGCGTCCCGACTGTTTGGGTCGTAAAGACAGGGAAGCGAAGACATCAAGGGAAACAGGGTGGTTTTTATCCCAGGAAATAACCAACAAAGCGGGCTAAGCATGGAATTAGCTAACTGGAGGTCAGGTTCGTTCGGCCTGCCCCCGCCGAGTGGTCGTCGTACTGTAGCGGGTTTGCACATCGTGTCAGTGCGAGACCGCCCTCTGATTGCCTCGACGCCACGCGGCGCCCAGGAAACAGACCATCTCGCCAGATGCGCCTGGATAGCATGGCGACATCCCTCCTGTCCGTTGTACTCCAAATCTTTAATGCAGGTGTTCTGGTTCGTACCGACCAGCATAGTAAGGCGACAACAACTCAATTATCTGCATTTGTTTCTGGCCACGCTACCTGAAGCTACTTCCGGTCCCAATGGCTTGGTACCTCAAAGCATAGTCGTCAAAACGAGAAGATGCCGTACTGGCGGGCTGACTTACATGCAGTCCATCCTGCGATATGTACTAGACTTTCGAGCAGGAAGCGCTTCTTCGTAACCGTTCTAGGGTACCTCGGCAAGCTCTGCATTCGGATCAGGGCCATCTTACGTACTCTTTCTCATGTGTCCTTTCTGACGTACAGAGTGTTGGCTGGCTAAGCTGCGGTATGGTAGATGTAGACCTTAGGATGTAGAGCTGCTAATGGCGCCGCCGGTTTAACATATAGTACAGTACTGTCTTTTTGCTGCTTAAGCTCGAAGAGTCTCACGGGCCGTTTTTGGTCCCAGCTTCCATCGTTGCTTGCAAACCTGTTGGCGCTACTGTGGGAGTGCAGCGCCGGGAGTAGCAAGGGCGCACTAGCGCGACTAGCAGGGCCAGTCGAGACTTCCTGGAACCACCAGTTCGCGACCCCGCGCCATTAGGGCCAACACCCAATTTCCCTGCTACGCGAGAACTTCTCCCCTCCAAGACACCGAAGAGAAGCTACTGGAGCCCCGGTATCTGTGAGAATCCTTTTCGCCAATGTCTTGTCCGCTTCGAACGTCGCACCGCTCCTCCTTTCCCATGCAAGGGCGTCCTGAATAATGGATTCTATCCCTTCGCGGTTGCTCTGCGCTGTTGGGCCTGTAACCCAAGCGGTAAAGTCGTCGACAAAGGCGATGGCGCCCCCGTAGCAGTCGATCCGCCGCTGCACCAGATCCGCATTGAAGAAGAGGAACAGGATCGGAGACAGGGGCGACCCTTGGGGCAGGCCGGCCTGTGGTAGGCTACGGCGTTCGGACGTGTGTCCGTTCACCAGAACCGTCGCCGTACGGCCGGAGCAGAAAGCCTTGATCCAGCGGAGCAGCTGATCTGGTATTCCTCGCGCTTTCATCCTCTGGAGCAGCCTGACGTCGAATACCCCGTTATACGCCCCTTTGACGTCGAAGCTCACGAGGCTGAGAACCCTCCGACCTCGCCAGGCAGCGTAGACTTGTTCTTGCAGGAGCATAAGTGCTTGCTCTGCCGACCGTCGTTTCCGCGCCCCGAAATGATTGGTTGGAAGCAGCCCAAATGTCTCTACCAGGTATGAAATCCTTTCCGCAATAACCGATTCCATCACCTTTCCGAGTGTAGACAGTAGCGAGATCGGCCTCCAGGCTTTCGCAATCGTGTAGTCGTCTTTGCCGGGCTTTCGGAGAGGGATAATCTTTGCGTGGCGCCATTGGGCTGGTAGCTCTCCTGCCTCGAGCGACGTCCGGAACAGTGTGAGAACCCGTTGCTTGACCACCGGCCACACTTCCTTCCAGACAGCCACCGGCAGGCCGTCCTCCCCGGGTGCTTTCCAGGGCTTGGCCGCGAACAGCTGCCGTTCGATCTCTTCCATCGTGATGGCGCGCATCTCGATGGGCGCCCTCTGCGGGCGGTCCCCTTCGTCGGCAATCTCGTCCGGAAGCGGGGGGAAGAACTTGGTAAGCAACTCCTCCGCCTGTTCCGCGTGGTTGGAAGTGCTCGTCCCGTCCGCGCGAACGAGCTGGGGGACCTTCCCGAACGCCGTGTCGTCGCCCGTTTTGAGATACTTTGCCGCCTTCCAGATGTTGTCGTTGTCGGCGAGAAAGTCGTGCCAGTGCTTCTTCTTTTGCTGTCGGATGGCCTCGTGGTACTGTCTGGCGGCCCCCTTGGCCGACGCCTCCAGATCATGCCTGGCGCTGCCTGCCCTCCTCTCGGCCCGGGCTCGGTTCCTCCAGTATGTGTAGATGCGCCGGAGTTGTGTTAGGTCCGTCGTCCACCATCGCTTCGCATACGGCGATGGCTTGGCTTTGGGGGTCAGTGCATGTACCGCTTCCAAAACGACGTCCATCAGCCGGTCCGTCTGTTCTTGGACCGTACCGCCCGTGGGCGTCGTAGCCAATGCTGCTGCGATCCGCGCGTTGATGTCCTTCCATGGGGCGTTCTTAAAGAGAAGTCGCTCTTGGCCTCCTGATGCTGGGGTGGTCGTCTCGAAGACCGTCTCGATGGTCCGGTGGTCCGACCCATGTTCCGTCTCGAGCACCTTGCACTTGACTAGAGAATCTTTCATTTCTTCCGATGCTAGGACGAGGTCGATGGTTGTGCTGTAGGCTCCGCCACTCCACGTTTTCGTGCCCCGCGGGAGCAGACTGCTGAGGCCGAATTCGGCCATGAATGAATAATCGGATCCGCCTCTCCTTGCTTTTCTAGTCGCACCTCCTCTCCGCCCCAGAGCTGGTCATGTCGATTGAAGTCCCCCGTGATAACCAACTCTACTGCTGTCCCCGTCCTCGTTCTCACTACTTCGATAGCCGTGCGCAGCTTTCTGCATGCTTCTTGGAGCGCCGGGGGGTCCTCCACAGGGACGTATACGGATGCCACCAAGACCGCCTGTTTCGGCAGCCGCACGACTGCTGCGGTGATGTCTGGGGACTCCACCGGGACCTGTTCCGCTTCCACCTCCTTGCTGACCCAGAGCATGCTCCGGATCGGCCACCTCCCTTCTTTCCGAACTGATGGGATCATCTTAACCCACCTATGGTGTCCCATCGGTGTCGTAAGAAGCTTCCCTTGAACCATCCTCGCGTGCGGCTCTTGAATCGAGATCACTGTCGCGTGCTGTACATCCTCGTCGTGGAGGAGACTGTCATGTACAGGTCCTTGCTTCCTCACATTGTTTTGAATAATGCGGAACGGTTTAGTCATGGTTCGATGGGTACAGCTTCGGACAGTGTCGACTAAACGACTCATGTGGTCCCCCGCACGGGACGCACTTCAGAACGGTTGCCTCGCAGCCATAGTGGCTGTGTCCCTGCTTCGCGCATCGTCCGCAGGTCTGGGCGTTCTTGCACTGGAATGCCTTGTGTCCCACCTGCTGGCAGTTGTAGCACTGCTCCGGCCGCTCCCGTCGCTCGAATACCCTCGTGTAGCCCGACTCGCCTCCGGCGTAGAAGAAGCCCTCCTCGAGGAACTTCCGCGCCTCGGCCGCCTTCGTCAGGTAGACGACCATGGAGCCGTATGCCTTCCCGTTGTCTTTCCGGCTCAGCCACGCCACCTTGGCGACTGTCGTCTCGTTCTCTTGTCCAAATACTTCGGCGGCTCCGTCTCGTATGTTGTCGTTCTCGTCCAGAACCGCTGTGCGCCTGACGCTGTCAACCTTGATCGGGTACAATTCGTCTCGCAGGACGCGAGCTCCAGACACGCTCGTCTTCTCGGCGGCTTGCATGACTAGTCGGTGCTCGGTCTCGTCTCGGCAGACGATCTTGATACGCTGGGGCTTCCTAGGGTCCATGGTTACGGCGCGGCATCGCCAGTCCTTCTGTTCTCCCGTCGCTCGCATCTCCTTCTCGATGGCGGCTCGAACCGTTCCGGCGGTCACACTGGCTCGTTTCTCGTCCTCTATCCGGGATGTGTCGATGGTGCAGTACAAGGTGTCGGTAAACGTGGAAGGCGTCGTGTTCATCGAGGTAAGCGTGCGTACGTTGCTCGGCTGGCTCGTCGGGGGCGTGCGTGCGACCTGCGCGTAGGAGGCCTGCGGGCTCGTCTGGGCGCTGCCGGCGAGGGCCGCGCTGTTCCTGAGTTCTTCCAACTGCTGGGTGACATTTTGAAGCTCGGCGGTGAGCTGCTGGATGATTGCCTGCTGGTTGTTGATGATCTCCTTCAGGTCTCGGACCTCGTTACGGGAGTCCCGGATCTCGATTTGGGCGTTGGCCACGAGCTCGTAGATGCGCTGAAGCACCTCCGGGCCGATGGACACGGGGTTGCTCGAGCTTATCTCCGGTCCATTGTCGCTTTCATTCGAGAGTAGAGCCTCTCGTGCTTTGGCGCTGGGCTTCGCCCGCTTCGATCGTTTGACCGACGTCGCGATAGAGTTTGGCGCGTCCACCACGATCTCCATCTCTGCACGGTCCTCCATTGTCGCGTCGGACGTCCGCCGCCTCTTCATCCACCTCCCCTCTCAGCAATGGAATAATAATCAATTGAATTAGAATAAAATAAAGGTTCTATCGCCGTCCTGTCTCCGGTTACTTTTCTCTTGTACATACTCTGAAGCATGAAATGGTCTTTTAAACATACAATAGAACCAATCTCCTCAATCGTCAAAATCTGTCACTGGGTATAGGCCCGCAACCCCTGCGGTTCTTTGCAATAGCAAATTTACTAATCCAACTAGACCTACTTTTCTCCATTCGATTTCTTTTAAAAGCGGATGCTAAACAACCAGGAGTTAGAGAATGATGTTACCGGATGACTCTGACTCACCTGTAGGACGTCTGCCGTAGAGGTCGCCTGTGCGGCCTTCCCTGCAAAATCCAGCGACTTGGACCAACGCTCAAGGTCGCTGTCGTCATTCTCAAGACCCCCGGTTATTAAGTTTCTTACAATCAAACCTAGCGATTTAACGTCTTCCCGGGCCGATTGTCCTTGGCGCGTTCTACATTTCTCTTGATCACCTGTCTCACATATCAGCAATTTCACCGGTGTTCACTAGCGAGTTCTATTACCGATCTTTATGATTCCATCATAGCCTATGAGAATATTAGAGCATGTTAGAGAGCTGTGTTCTAATCCCTTCTGCTCTAAGTAATAAAGGCCATCGAGGACCTACAAAATGGCGACGTCAGCAAACTTTATGGAATTTCCAAAGATACGTGTCTTTACCTGTCCGACTATTGCGGCAAGTCGTGGCTCAGTCAGGTATTCGTGACAGCGAACTTCGTAAAGCGAGCAGGGCATATATTCCGAAACAACGTAGCAGACGTTCCCCTCCGGCCGGAATATCTCATGGACAGGGACAAAGTTCCGGTGTCGGATGCTCTGAAACATACCCTGCAGTGTTTTTATATCGGAAGCTGTAAACTCCCTAATAGAATAGACTTTTGTGTCCTTCCAAGGGGCCTTCTCCTCCGCCACTGTAGGCCTATGATCAATTCCCAGTCGTAGTTTATACATCATCTCGTAGTGCTTGCATGGTGATTCCTTTTTTATAGCAATGGACGCGCTGGTCCCGGGTGCCTCCAATCTCACCGTTTTCTTGTCTTTAACCTTGGCTGAAGAACCGTCACTACCTCCAGGACTATTTCGGGTGAGAAGTCCACCAAAATCAAGAATTGTAGGTCGGCCTGTCCTGGAGCTCATTATAGATATGAAAGATATACAAAGTGGCCGAAAGGTGGGGTGGCCGAAAGGGGTGTGGTTGGTCACGATTTGACCGCATGCAGTGACCCGGTGGGGCGCGCGGGACGCACCCGCAGCCAATCATTCAGCACAAGGGGTTAACCAATGAAACATTACAAGCTTGTGTCCCTGCACCCAGTCGAACGCGGCATTCTGTCCCGGCACGAGAAATAGAAGTGGCGGCACCCGCAGTTCCAATACTTCCACCTTTACTGCTTGTTCGCCTTCACAGGTTCATGCTGCATGGACAGCATCCTGGGCACCACGTGCGGCGCCCCCGGCGGCGGCTCCGTGATCAAGGCCGTGACGCCCGGATGGGCGATCTGCACGTCGAAGTCCTTGGTGTCCATCGACGAGTAAATGAACATGGATTCCTTGAGCTCGCGCTTCCACGTCATGCTCTGGCCGGACCGGATCTCCACGCGGGAGCTGCCCTTCGGCGCCGGTGGGTTCCAGTACGTGCTGGCCTTGCTCGACCGCGTCATGGTTACGAACACGGTGTCGCCGCATACGTTGTGCACGACGATCGGCTGGTATCGCATCTCTTTGGGTGGGACAAGGTGGTCGGACAGGCGCAGGGAGAGGGCTGCTAGGGAAAGGGTCGGGTTCGCGGCCGGCGAGTAAGGGGAAGACGGATAGGTCGCAGACGTAGACGTTGTCCCAGCCGTATTGCAGCTTCAGGTTCTTGTCGAGTAAGCCATCCTTGCCGGCCTTGTTGGGCATCGGGATCGAGCCTAGCTCGTGTGCCACGCCGCCGGGGCCGAGCTCGCCGAGCTCGATATCATTCGTGGTGACTTCCCCGTCAATCTTGGTGTAGTTGTCCATATTGAACCGATGTTTGACGAACTGGATGTCGAGAGTCTTGGCGATCTTATTCATGGCGTCGACGGCGAACTCCTTCAAGATTCTTTTCTTCTCCTCCAACTTGGACTCGGCGGCATAGCTGACATGGATTCGCGTCTGCTCTTGCTCGTCAAGGTCAACCTTGTTATCGCGCGCCAGTTCAGAGGGTAATATATAGGCGATGATGAACTGCGGCAACTCAGAGTCGGGAATGTTGCGCCGGGGCAGGAAGGAGGAGGCATCGAGGGAGATGTTGGCCAGCGCTGTGGTGTTGTCGATCTTTGGACCGAAGTTGATGTCGGTCTGGAGCTTCACGCCGCCGAGAAGATCCCTGAGCTTCATGTCCTTGTAGTAAAACGGCAGCGTCACATAGAAGATGTAGTGGTAAGTGACGTGGCCAAAATCGCGAGCAAATTCGTTGCCGAATGTATCTTCGATCGAGTCACCACGTATGCTGCGCAGAAGCATGGCCGGGCTGTCGACTGCGCCGGCGCAGATGACGGCGTTCTTAGTCCGGATCTTGTGCGATTCACCTGACGAGTCCTTGACAACCACATGCGTGGCAAACTGGGTCTTTCCCGGCTTTGGCTTTGGCTCGAGGCGTTCCCCCATCGAGTTGATGAGAATCTTGAACTTCCCATGGCCACAATGGTCGTCCATGGCCGCCTCAAGAAGGCGGTCCACAGTGCTGAATGCGCCCTCGGCAAAGTCAAAATTCTTTCCCCTTGCCAAACTGAGAGGCTACCCTTCCCCATTCCCACTGAGTGGTCGGAAGGGTAGACTCGGGGGGATGAACATTGAGAGCGTCCTTGAGGGCGCGGTGAAGAGGGAGAGTCTTAGGGTACGAGATGTTCATGGACTCCTCGGCTTTGCGCAAGTATGTCTTGTTCAGATCATTGTAGACATCACCTGGGAAGTGCTTCCTGAAGGTGTCATCGGCGATTCTGCCGCAAATGTCAGAGAAGATTAGTATAAAATAGATGGAATACTAGACGTGAGCCTACCTGGGAGAGAAGAGGCCCCAGACGGTGCTGCGGCCACCGAGACAGTACACCGGGCCGCCCTTCCAGATCTTACGCGTCTTGTCATCCATCCTCCAGTCCTGCTTGAAGTGGTTGTAGAACAGGTCGTTCATCTGGCCGTATGTTCCTCGGCTCGAAGGGCGGGGCATGTTCAATGAGTGCGTGGGGAAGAGCAGGTTGCCGCGCTCCACGACTAGGATCCGTTTCGTCCTCTTCTCCGGGTCCTCCGCCAGTGCCATTGCCGCACTGATGTTGAAAAGGGAACGGGCGAGATACGTCGTCGCCTGGGAGCTGAAACTGGTCGACATACGCCTATTCTTGTCGAGGAGGTCGGCAGCAAGTATACCGCCGCCAATGCCAGATCCAATGATGACGTAGTCGAAGGACCCATCCTCCTTCTCGGACTCCTTGGCCACGTCTACGGGAGTGAGGTTGAAGTAGGCCTCTTGGTAATTGAGAGACGGCCGGCTCTCAAAGTCAGCCTTTGAGGCTTCCTGGGGTGTCAGAGCAACAACCCCGATGGGGTTGGCGAAGACGGCTCGGGACTCGCGATTGGCCCGGTATGTCACTTTCTGGGCATTCTTCCGGATCCGTTTCGTGAATGTGTGGATGATTGAGTCGTCAATATAGATTTCGTACTTGTCGGCTTCAAGCCGGACCGCAATCGTGATATCAGTCCTGCTGAAAACACCCTGAAGCGGAATGAGTTCTTCCTTGCCCCATTTCAGGCTATCCAGGGGGCCGGACGGGCAGCTGTTGAACACGATCTGATTTTCAGCGCGGCGGAAAGAGATGTGAAGAAGATGATCCCCCTCGACACTTAGGATGTTGACACTTGTATTGTCGATCGCCGGTTCCCGGTCCGGATACGGGTCATATGTGGGGGAGTAGAAGATGATGAAGCTCCCTGCTTCATACACCTTGTCGAAGGAGTGAGTTTCGCCGAGGTGAAGATGTTTCTTATCCTTCAAATATGCCATGGTTGAGAAAACCTCGCGGTTCAAAGGCTCTGAAGGTTTTAAACTGAAGGTTTTCGAAGTGGGCTGGCTGAGCAGTTCGACTTTTCCTGCTTCCCTTGCCAGGTGTATATATGCGCATCTATGGCCCTTGGCTGTCTAAGGTACTAACAACAATGCCAACACCGGAGTGCAACTCCTCCCATTAGCTCAGAATTACGTCAACTTTGCAACATACGATTGTTTGATCACTCAGTTATCATTAAAGCGCAAGGCATACGTCAGGCAGCCGCCGAAATCCCACGATGACCAACTTCACTGCGAGGCCAAGTGTCTCATCCCATTCTGCCTCACCACTACGCCTAGTACATTATGCACCCGCATCGGGGCGTTCCGGGCAGAGCCACACGGCATGGCTCTACGTCACACGGTCCCGTCGGGTGCGGCCCCTGAGCTTTCCAACCAGTTTAACGCGGCCTGAAGAGGCCTCCTCGTATCAGCAGGGCAAGGAGGGCGCCGAAACCAGATGTGGAACGAGCGAGGCTGAAGTGCCTTTCTTCGATTACCCAGAGCGTTGTACCATCTACTGTTTGGCATAAATACGTATCGTTGTGCTCCCAGACTCGACGAGACCATGACCGACCAAGACAAGCTTTCCGAAATGACTCTAAACAGTCCAGTGACAAAACGGCTTCTGCAGTACCTCCCTCCCAAACGTCGTCCAACCTCCCCTTATGACCCTGAACTGGTGAAGGTCTCACTTGCCCGAGATATCGTCTCAACGTATGACCACGTCTTTGACCGGTAAGCATAACACGGCCATGGAGCCTAACAAGGACAAATCGACTTTTCTGCTGACGTCGAAAGCTAGATATGTGAAAGAGCACAACCTCGATAAACTTGCCGCTCTTTTAGGTGCAAGAATGAAATCACGGCACACAATTGTTGATAAGTGGCCGTGTCGCTTGAAGCTACACCCTGGCCAGCCAGGCGCTCAGGCAGAGTTTGACAGCCTCATGACCGGAGGCGTTTCAAGCAAGGAATGTTACACGGAGTGGGAAAGAAGTCACTAGATTGAGACTTGAATCTTACAAGTCAGCATAGATGGAAGCAGGTGAGACTTGCTATCAAAAGATCGCCGAAGCGGGCAGACGCGCTTTGTCCTCACGTAGAATAGCTAGGATGCTTGGTTTTCATGTGTCATAATTTTAGCACGTGTGAAAGTGGATTGTACCAGAAAGGGGCTTCAGCGAAGGTGCTGTGATCTACGCCATGGCCAGCTGTAGCTTGACAAGCGTCTTTAGCCCATAAAGTGGATTATCGCTGGCATTTGAACACCAAGGCCATTCAACAAGGTTCTGCAGTGACTACGAAAGCTTGTGAAGTAATTTACTAGGCAATCCCGTATAGTTGCGAGAACCATAGGTCGGCATGGAAAGGACGACTTGAAGGCAAGTCGATGAAGTACCTCGAGCGAGGGAGAGCTAGCGACGCGGTAGTGGCCTGCACCTCCTAACCTGAGCGGGTAGACATCATCGAGCCGAGGAACGCGTTGAACAGCGAAATGGAAGACTCTGTGACGCAGCTGCAGATACTATATCCAGCGAAGCCGATAGGTATGGTGTTCATGTGGCAGTGAGCAGGTGGTCGTGTAATTGTGCCATCGCTGGCAGATGGCTCCGGGCAGATAGGCATAGGGCAGGTGACATCGTGCGAAGCCGGATCGACAGACTTTACCAGGGAAACGCGGGGAAGCTTCTTTTCCCTTTTGAAACGATCCAAAGGCGGGGTAGCTTACCTTCCTTTTTGGGCCATTTCTTGGCTGCCGTCAAAAGAAGGGCCTTTCGTTCCTTAAGACACAGTTATTTACAGTGTTCTGATTCATTCCGAAGCATGTTGGTTTTCGTTTTCTCGGCCAGCAAACAGCATGTCCTGTTGCTGCTCACAGCTTTCTCAATTTAATACCTCTTTAAGTCTCGCCGGAATTAAGTTGCTTGCAACACAACTGAGTTTTGCGAAAACACGATCAATCTGTTGGGCAACTTTCGTTGAGGATACCATGGTGCACCCATTCAGACATGCCTGCTCGAGTGGATCGCGACTTCCCGCAATCTTAATGTCGAAACCTTAGATAAGGGACTGCACACGTGAATGGAGGAAACCTGGCATAGTTGTGTCAAGAGGGCCGAGAAAACGAAGCCTACTGTCATTGGATTTGGCCAACATGGCCGGTCGAAACTGTGTGCCTCTACAGAAACCCATGGTAGCATCTTGTTTGGTGCTTGTTACAGTACGCCCCTGTATGCTGCCGGTGCGCCAACCTTCGGAGAGTTGAGCAGAGTAAGGATAAGTACCTTGGGCCCCCGAAAGTGAGCTGTTGTGTTGCAAAAGTAATCATCTCCTCTTTGCATTTCAACCAATTCTGGAATCAGATCGACAAACATGGCCAGAAGATACAAAAAAGCCGTCAAAGAAATAGCTCCACCCGAGTCTCTTCCAGCAATCGACGCTGATCCTCGGCCAACACTCTCGTAAGTCCCATCCGTGACATCCATTTCCATCCCATAATACTAAAGAGAACGAAGGCCATATGCAACCCATCATGTTGATGTGTACTTCGGTAACACCCGTGAAGCATTCAAGGTGCCGGAGATACTATTGAATAAATGCTCCAATCTGCCCCGTACTTGGGGGATCTACGACAGTGAGCGCCGTTTCGAACACATATCTGTGGACGTTGGCCATATCCTCATCCACTTTCTCTTCACGGACGTGTACCAATGCATAAAGCCGCAAGGATCCACTATACCCGAAATGCAGATCGCAGAGTTCACAAATTGTGTTCAAGCCTATGCCGTTGCTCAGATGTACAACTTGCCTTCCCTCGCCGAGCAGGCGCAGAAGGAGATCCGGCGACTCGGTGGCAGCATAACCGTGTCAAACGTCCTGGCTGCATTGAACACGGCATATCCCAATGGGACCACCGACATGTTTCTTAGTGGCTACTTGAGATCGCGGGTGAAGGCTCTGTTCGCAGACCCCGTAGCCATGGGAGCTATGACCAGCACTCCAGATGACGAGGACCGGCCAAAGTCAATCGTCGAAATTCTCTTCAAGACCATGGTGAAACTGCGACTCGAAGAGGATAGGGAGGAATGCGAGGAGCAAGGTGTGTAGTCCACGGGCATGAAGGAGGCATTGGCATTTGTGGGGCTGACTCTATCACGACAGATGGATCCGAGGGGATGACAGGTCCTGAGGCGTGTGATATCACAAAGCACCCGCACGATGAGGGGTTGGACGGGAACTTTAAGAACCCCAAATTTTCGCCCGTTCTTGAAGAACCATGTGCCGAGACCGAGTGTCCCCCTGAGCCATGTGCGGAGCCAGCATGGGTTGAGATCTCGGATCAACATTAAAAACAACAAGCGACACGCCCACATCTGAAACCTTCACTGGAGTTCAACAACATGGCTTTCTCAAGTGTGAGGTTTGGGAGTCAGGTGAACAGTGGTTTGATGAGTTTCTGTCGCCTAGATCTAAGGATGGGCGGAAGAAGAAGAAACCAGTACAGGTTATTGACGGGTGCTGCGGAAGGTTCGCAGACCACAGGGTATCGGGGACTTGGAAGCCATGTGTCCAGTGCTGCAGTTAGGTGCGCTCGCTTGACGAGGAAATAGAATACCGAGGGCGCCGATCTAGGGGTCGGGATAGCTAAGAAGATAAATTGCAACAGATGGCGAAGGATCATTTCCATGCAAGTACACTGCGGCAAGCTTGAAGCATAGTTGTGTGACAATCTATTGAGAGGGGGCAGTTCGCTTTGCCGTGTCCTACAACCCCATAAGCAGGAGGCGCATCACTGGGGAAACGAGCCAGGCATTGGTACTTCGACGTCAATATTGAGAGCTATATGTGGCTCTATTCGCCCTCATCACTTGTCAGCTTAACTGAGCCGATCCCGTACTTGTCCAATGAGGTCTCTCGAAAACTCATTCTGGCGAAGAAATACGTCTTGAAACGCAGAACAACTCCACAAATCCTCCAGATGACAAGCAGCGTATAGCGTAATCACCTCTCTCAAGGTCCGACCTCCAACTTCTACTTCGGATGTGTTCTCAAAGCTGTAATCTATGAGCCTCACAATGTCCTCTGCTCCTTGCTTAGTCAAGCGAAAGACGCACAGAGTGGCATGGAGTCTGAATAGCGTCAGCTGTTGGATCTCGGTGACAAGATTGTAATCCGCGAATACGTAGAGCTGCGCATGCGGCAGTAACGTATCTGAGCAATCGGAGTGGTTCTGGTCCTGTATGGGAGAAAAGCTAGGGTCTGTCTTGTCAAAACTAAGACACAGAAATCTGGCCCAAATCTCGTCTTTCTTGCTCGGCTGCGGTGCCTCCGATGCACCGATTTTCTTCTTCTTCTTCTTCGATTTTAGGCTTATTGCTCTTGCTCCCCATGCATCGTAGTTCCCCCAGAAGTCAATGGGAGGATCCGAAGTAGTTTGGTGGCCGACAGGCGTCTTTGGCCCAAGCTGAGATGGCGTGCGAGTACTCGAGATAGAGCAGTTTCCCGTGTAGGCGAACTCACAGAACCGAGCGAATGTGTGCTCATCCACATCTTCCAAGCGTGCGAGCCGTTCCCGCGCCTCCTTGAAGTCGCCGTGGTATAGGGTGTTGAAACGTTCCGAAACCCTAGTAAACGCAGCCTCGTGGACGGTGAATTCACGCTCAAGCGGCCCCACGAGGATCTGGAATGTTTCGGATGAGACAATACTAACGGGTCGTTAGAAACAAAAGAAAACGCTTTCTTTCTAGGTAAATGTACTTCTCGAATGGACTCGCCGCCATGGTCTTTCGGTGGATTGGTGGCAATTTTGAGACCTTCTAGACAGAGCAACAGCAACAGGACTTTGTTGGTTGACGATGCTTCAAGACTGTACAGGATCAGATCATGACCTCACTTCTGCTTACGTTGTGAGCCTGCTAGGTGGCCGGCTTCGGTACCAGTGCGCAGCTGTGAAGGAATTGCAGGCCTCGTAGTCGTGAGCATGAATTAGTAGCACTCCCACCTGGAGCAAAGCGGCTTGTCCCCTTTATGTAGTGACGCGGGGTTGGACAGGCTTTGGTGCATAGCAGAAGCTAGTGACGATTCAGCTAAAACGAGACTCGCCGACAAGGTTCACACATTATCTGCGTCTGACCTGCGAAGACCGCAGACTACCAACCTAACTTTCTTTCCAGGCTACAACAAGAGTGTACCTGCACATAAGCGGACACAGGAGCTAAAGTTAGATCTAATTAAGTTCATTCGGTGCAGGGCAGATGTGAAGTAACATGTCGTGGTGGTGCTTTAATCTGCTGTGCAGTCGATTGTGCGTTATAGGCAACACATGGTTGCGGCAGCATGACCAATTGAACTAGTTGGCGCAGTCACATGGGGGCGACATGCCGGTGTTCTTAATTTTAGCAAGCAGAGGCGCTGCGGACTCGACGTACATGGGTCAAAGTGGTAGCTGTCCCGATAATGACATGGCTTTCTGCTAGAATCACTCATGTCGATTGGGAAAAGAAGGAAATTTTCCTTTGTACACTTCGAATCCCGAACCCTTTGGATGGGCGGCAGGCATGGTTGCTGCGCGCCGGGAGGTTAACACCGACGACCCGTCGATCCCGCCTCTGCCATCTCGGATGCCATGCGCCGCCGTCCCTGTCTTCCTACGGCTCCAAAGGCGGGTCCTGGCCATTATGTCTAAGCGCATCCGACTATCCGCCGCTCTGCTAGCCAAGCTATGCGGCTCATTTGAGAATTTTGGGTGGGTATAGAATGCATAAGGCTGACCGTAGCCCTTCATGATTAAGCGATCAACTGCTGCGTTTCTACTACTGAGTCCCATGCCTAGGCGACAGGAATATTTAGCTCGGGGGGGTGGGGCAATCAGAAATTCATAATTTTTATCCATATAATATAAAAGGCAATGAGAAATGGATGATACCAAAACTTGACAAGACATAAACACCCTAGAGTCAGGTCTATCACCATTCTTGGCGCTGACCCCTTAGTCACTGCACAATATTCCTAATGGCACCCTAACATCATAATATCGTTGAATCTCGCGCTTGCGTTGCTCTGGGTTCCCCAATATATCCGTAGGTGCATCATGCGGCCACGCTTGATATTCTGGGCTAATGCCACCGCTGGGCCATGGGGTAAGCTCAGCGCAAGAGGCGCGGCCCGAGAAAGATACGCAATGAAAGGGGCTCCTGAATTACGGCGAATGACACTGTGTCGCGTTTTCCCTTGATTCAAACACTCTATAGGGGAAGCAGAATCAACTCGTGAGAGGCAAGGAAAGGTGCAAAATCGCTATGTTGTTTTTTCTTAGTTTGGGACAAGGAACATCCAGGCCTCGGTCGTTTAATCCTGCTGACTGACATGTCATTTGGCTCAAAAAGAAATAACCAACGCTCTGTGACGCCGAAGCCAAGAATAACGCGATGTCTTCATTGCATGTAAGACCCTGCAGTTGTGACCAAATCCTCTTGGGCCGACCCCAAGCTGACCCAAGCTGGCGGCTCAATTGAGCTGCCCGCATCTGCCAAATACGCTGGCGGAACCCAATATAGCGAAACAATATACAATCTGGTGGGGGGAGGTAAAAGTACGGCAACAGGATACTATTTAGAACCTGCAGAAACAGCTGCACGCCTCCTTTCTCCGGGAATGTTGCTATCACTTCCGCGTCCTGCACCCTGTACGTACAAGCGCTTGACTGCGTACCCCGGAAAGAAATATGTCAATATGCATGGTAGATTATTCAATACCCATAATGGGGGTGCATTTGCTCGCATGTAAGGAAGGGTGATTACGTGTAGATGTGGGGTTCTTTCGCAGATTTGAAGGCGTTGTGGCCTTTTATTACGATCGTATGGCTTGTTAAAGACGCCTTTCGATGTTTGACGCGTGATGTGGATTTGCTAGTATAGCGAATTACAGTCCTGTTGATCCCGGAGCGTCTCCATATGGCCTCTATGGTTCCCCAGCTGCCTTTTGAACAAAAATGACCGCCTGACTTCGTAGCTAATGAGAGGCCAAGAAGCAGACATGGGGCAATCTGCAGGTCGCTCCGTTGAGAATAGCGAAATATATCTGTCCGAAAACCTCTCTACCGGAGTCTCTGCTACCACCACGTGCGCATACCGACGTATAGTTTCAGCGCATTTTACGTGGTATTCCGAGTCTTGTATTTTTCAAATGGAATATCCGATGGAATCCATATAGAAATAAGGCTTGAGGCCTTTTTGCAGATTGAATCGCTACCAACCGACCAACGGACTCCCAGGAGGCAACCTCTAAGTACATCAAGGGAGGTCAATGAGGATGGCCATGTAGTGTACAAATCAACATTTGAGCGGTAGTGACGTCAGATGATTGAATCCCTATTTCAGTCGGCCAGAGGGTACAGAGGCTCATCCTAGAAAGTGGTGACTTCTGGCAGTATGGTATATGTGAAGCTTCCTTAATGCGTTTCCGGTCAATCTCCGATGTATGTCGACCAATCATAGGCCGAGTAGAGTCTTGAACACGTTCGAGCCGATGGCCTCAATACCCTGCTTTGTGAACAGCATACACTGAGCCACACATAATGCTGCCTCAGTCAAGATCTGGATGATTGTCGGACCATCAGGTTAGATCAGCGACACCATGCATGGGATGTTGGGAAGCATGCATTTCAGTACAAGCATGTGTACAATTGCAGGTGCGGTGCGGAATTGATTCGCATGACTGTGTATGTGCGTATGTGACTGTGTTCGGCTGGTGGTTGGCTGTAGGTAATCCCCCTTGTGATGGACGTGTAGAATCCTTGCTGTTACTCATTCCGAGTTGCACCTAGTAGAGGAGATCAACGATTTGCCATACCGAGCTAATCGCGCCTTGGACCAGATTTGGTATGACTCCCGCCAGTAAGATTCTAGCACGTGCCATTGGGGTAAGTGGAACTAGCGCAGGACTCGATACTTCCAAACAAGATGTACTGCAAATTGGAAAACCCCACCAACAGTGTCTGCACCCATGCCTTATTTCCACGGGGTTTGCTCGAAGCTCAGGAGATATTGTTATTGTCGAAGTATTCGGGTACGGTGGGTAGGTAGGCAAACCCCGAAAAGCCAGGCAGGCCTGCTTTCAAGTTTGCCCACCAGCTTGCTTTGTGTACAAACTTCTGTAGTAGTAGATGCTGGTCGATACTTATCCATTAATACATAAATGCTTGAAAACCTACATGACATCAATCCGTCTTCCCAGTCCCGAACATTTTCGTTAACTAGTCCCGTTCGACCCTCAGAATCCCAATCATTAACTTATACCAATTTCCATAATTTACGACACGAGAGGCCGACTCACACGCCAACATACACACAGTGCTGATGACCATGGGCTTCTGTCAGCAAACATCGGGCCACCTGACCTCCGAGCTTCCACAAAGCCCAATGGGCACTAGTTGCGACTTTTCACTAAACGCCTGCATCACATCTTCCTGCCAACATAAATCCCAGCAATTCTTCAACTTGTCTACGGAAAAACAAGACACTGTCATCAAATTGGAGGATATCGGGCACCCGCAGTCATGGAAGTCCTTCTCTTTCGTAAGTTCTCTATTCCATGCTGGATAATCAGGCATATGGATGTCGTGGCTAACCTGTTGTCTCCCCACCTTCTCTTCCCTATAGACCTCAAATTCCGGGATCAGTGAGACCCTCGAGCCTATAGCACTCTCACCAACACGGAGACCGTCGTCAACAGCTCACTCTGCCAGCAAGAAGCCTCGGCAGGACAGAGGTCGGTCAGGCTCTTCGGGGGGCTCCACCGACATCAGCCGCGAGAAGAACCGCATCGCCGCCAGCAAGTGCCGGAGGAAGAAGAAGGACGAGGAGCACGTGCTCGGAGAGCGCCGACGCATACTGCACATCCAGAACGCCATCCTCGTGGAATCAGCGGCGTCACTACGCGCCGAAGTCCTATCGCTGAAACACGAGATCCTCCGCCATGGGACGTGCGACTTCCAGCCGATCAACTCTTACATCGCAACTGCCGCCGCGAGAGTAGGATGAGTTCAACAGCGAAGCCTTTTTTCTTCTTTCCATCCATCTTCCTACTTATGTTGTATTACTTCTGTCTCAACTCCATTTTCCGCCTTGTCGCCGGGTCGAATTGTAAGGCGATATAAACTTTGCTCTTGGTTGGAACGTAGTAAAACATGAGGAGGTTGGCTTTCTTCGATTTAACAGGATATAAAATTACATGTAAAGCTGTGTTAGAAGTTCATGTGCAGGTCATGGTGTGGTCTAGCACGAGGACGTCACGAGGACTGAGCATCAGCCTGTCTAGTTAGAGATACTTTGAAACCAAGGTCAGACCCATCCCAGCGGGTCGAACCGTTAGCCCAGCTTCTGCTCTTCAAAATCTGCTTAACATGAATAAATTATTGCGCGTCCAGTAAGGTTGGCGAGTTGGTTCTGATACTGTACTGTAGCAAGGTGCTTTCTAACAATCTGCACTAGTATCTAATCCACCGTATCTACTCTTCTGACTCTATACATATGTGACGAGGCTAACTGTGACAGTAGTTTACAGGCTCTATATGTGGATAATGGGAGCAGGTGCATAGTAATATACGTCGGGTCAATTTCGTACTTAGCATCCCCATGTGCTGAGCATGTAGTCTAGATGCAGCGCTTAGTGAGTGGCAAGGGCAATCGTGTCTCGAAACGGAAGTGATGCGGGTTGGCATCATCATATCCTTGCGCAGGGGGGAAGCTTTGGTCGTCAAGAAACCACATAACCGGATACCTGCGCTTCGCGACGAGACGTTCTCCATCACGGTATCCCTCGGCTCATTGGAGATCAGTAGCGTTTTGGCGATCGTCGCATGCGGGTATGGACTTTGCCAATTCTGTCTCGAGAAGACTGCCATGCAGCCCAATCACATCGGAACGCCCAAGCGGTAGTACGACGAGTGCGTACCAACCCTGTCCACGCCAGCCAGAACGTCAGTATCCAAGATACGCCTTCCCCTCAAGAGGATGAGTAATAATTTCACCGTCGTTCTCTTCAGACCACTCCACTTCGGTACTCAGCCTGGATGCATCGCCTATCACCTCCTGTTCTCGTGGCGCTGACTGTGGCTGAGAAATGATCTGGGATGGGGTGGGCTTTTTGTTCGAGTCCGGTTTGAGGGGTTTATAACCAGCGTCCAACGCTTGGATAACCGCTGTGTTGTTCTGCTGTGCCTTCGTCGCAATTTGATACACGGAGCCCCAACGTCTGAATGGCCAAAGACCACGAATCGGCATCCTTCAAAATGTGGATGTCTTGGTGCCTCTTGGGCTCCTGGTGCCCTGCTGCCCGCCCATGTCTCGCAGCCCCATGAAGGGGATTTTGATTGAAATGCAGCCCGTGATCGTCACACCGTAATAAGTACCACCGATCGCTTTCTGGTGGGTATTGTATGATCATATGCTTGTGCAGTGCGAATCCACCCTGGAACACATCATCAAAATCGACGGTGTACGGTTCTTCAGTCGCCGCCGCCGTCTTTTTTTTCTTCTGTACGTGCCCGGAGGCCGCTCCAGGACCTTCCTCATAACGTTGTCGATCCCGTTTCATGCGGTTGTTGACCGGAGTATTGTCTGTAACGGTCCGGCGACCAGGCTGGGATGATAACCCTCTCGCAGCCGCCCTTGTATTCTTCGTAGAGGAATCGGACGAAGGGCGAGTCGGGCTGGCCGTCGCAGGGATGGGAGAGTAACAACGAGGGGGTTTGCTTACGCGACCAGTACGTGTTGCACCTGGCTGATTGTTTGTAGGTCTTGGTATATCCACCTCTACAACACTGGACCGTGACAAGTTGACTTGACGTGAGGCCACCTGCACATTTTCAATCAATGTGTCATTCGATGTTGGTAAAGGATTCGGTAAGGATTGCGAACCAGGAATGACGGCAATATCGCAAAGCTTGTGGTTAACGTCAGATTCACCTGTATACTGGAATGTGCTGTCTGAGAACAACGAAAGGAAACAAAGGGTTTCAAATGAGGTTACTTACCATAGGTCGCAAGAGTGGCTCAAACCAGTCTTGTCAGCTTCGTACCCCGCGCTGAGTTGCGCGAGTTCTGCCTGTAGAGCCTCGTACTTGGTGTCAACCATGCGTAGCTCTTGAGCGATCCTATTCTTCTGTTCCTGAAGCTCTTCCGCTTTTTTCGCAAGGCTACCCTTCTTCTCCTCGTACGTCGCCTTGAGAACTCGCCTTCGGTTATAGTTCTCCAACAGGGCTGCAGTCAAAGGCGAGTCTTCGCGGTCGCAATCGGGCATCTTTGCTGAAGGGTCGAATTTGCGAGGTTTATAGGCTGCTGCTCGCTAAATGACAAGCGTGGAGTGCTTGAAAGGCTTCATCCAGCAAGGGATGAACTTCAATGCGGTGCACAGCCAAGGCAGGCTTATATATATGCGGTCTTCGGTGAAAAGTACACCCAACAATTAACCTAGCAAAGGTGCGTGCTGAATTGAAGCATGCCTTACTCGATGAACACTACCATTTCTAAACCCAAATCGTGTAGGATGCACGCGACTCAATCTTCCAGATCGTCGGGACCAATGAACTTCGTCATCGAGCCTTTCCTGCTTAACAGAGGTCAGGATATACATGCTGGCTTTAGCGCTTAATAGGAATAACAAGGCTTGCTAGTAGTCGGCGTCTACAGTGGCAGTTGGAAGTTACTCGGCCTAACAACCTAAATAAGAGACGACAGTCGCACGTGTTTGGCAAATGTCTTTTTTCCTTGTTTGAGCCAGTTCAGGCTGCCTGTCGTGAACGGGTCCGAACTAGTCCGAACCAAGAAGCACTTCCTGATTGGGAAATCGGTAGCTTCGCAAGATGATCAACTCGTAACTGGAGGTTTGAGTATTGTACTGTCAAATCCAGGTCCAGCGTCCGGCAACGAGGTAGTGCGGGGTATCTGTACAGCGGACAAAGGCCAAATTCTGTCCCAACACCGGCTGCAATCCAGAAACGGCCGTTACCGGACGCTGGATCTGGTTTTCAAGGACTGTACGGTGTCCAGTGGAATATGGTTACCTTGGCAGGGCTGTTGGGGACAGTCGAGTGCTCGACTCACGACCGTCGAGTCAGCAACAGCCTGGGCATGGGCGCACCACGAGCAAGCACGCAAGCCGCTTCAAGATTCCTGTATCGTTCCCGACCTTGTCCTACTAACTGATTCGTACCCTCTCAGCGTCTACCGTGGCAGCTGGAAGCGACTCGGCCAAGTTGCGCAGAGCCTGAGGATCGAATTTGCATCCGCTCAGCCAGAGACGCAGAACGAGAGCCAGCAGTCGCATACTGTACTGTAGGTTTGGCAAATGTCTTTTTCTTTTGCTTGGGCTAGCTCAGTCCTTACGACATACTCCCAGCGTTCGAGGGCAGCCGAAATGCATCTGGTCATACTCGTACGTAGTCCCGGAGTAGCACGGGGTCACTGTACGCCCAACCTCCCGTACTGTTGTTCTGGTTCGTACTTTCCCGTATCTCTGGGTAAAGCACACTCATTTTGTTTCGTTTCCTGATGCTACCGAAAGCTACTCTGATATTCCAGGCTTCGTATCTCGAGGTCCAGTCTCCAGAAGTGACCAGCGCAATACAGTACAGTATCCAACCTGCCTTTTAAGGGTTGCTCATTTTGCGAGGCTACTGATTTCTCGATTAGGAAGTGCTTCTTGGCAACCGGTCCAGCCATGTTGCGTCTAATCCCACGCCGGCGTGGGATTGGTCCGGTACATACGTACAGTCACTAGCGAAACCTACGTCCTCTCTTCACTCTTCAATAGTTTCCGTTTTAGACCCTTTTTGCAGGGGTAGCTGTTGACACCATGTACCCCGCCATGCTCACAGGTACAGAGACGATTTCTGCCTTTGCTTCTCTTTCCCATGCACATCTATAGATCGAATGCAATGCTCTTGAATTGATTTATCCCCGACGAGAGAAGCTGCTGACAGGTGGTATATGCTCTACCTGGCGCTGCAATCGGTCTTGTAAGCGTCTGCAAACAGACGTTTTGACAGAAATTGGTCAGCGTTACTGTAATAACTCAACGCCAAAAACGACGTTGACCGGATTCTGTCAAAACATCTGTTTGTAGACGCTTACCGGGACGATTTCAGTGCCATAAGGAAAGCATACGACTGCCAACAGTTTCTAGCTCTAGCCCTCGTTGAGCATAAGTACCCCAAGAGTATAGTAATTGATTTATGGAGGTACAAGTGAAGGAGTAACAAAAAGGAAGAGAATGGCGATATACCTGGGAGCATGGCGGGGTACATAATGTCAGCAGCTACCCCGCCAGAGTGGATCCCGAACGGGAACTTATCAGAGTGGAAAGAGGATAGGTTTCGCTAGTGACTGTACCAACGAGTACTATCACATGTATTAGGGTCGAAGATAGTTCCAAGGGGGTTTACTTCCCAGCAGTTATGGGGTTGGATTCTCCCGGATACACAGAGTCCCGGGCTTGGCGCTTATTACATGATACTCAATGCTTTGATATTTATCTTCACTTACATTGCATTAATCAATGTTTTATTCTTCTTAATATAACCGTGTAACTGCGTGCACACTCTACTCTGCAACCTAATTCGCAACCCATAATATATGTATCCATTGTCTACAGCACAAAGTTGCAACAAAACCCCATCGATCTGCCTGCCGACTTACGAACGATGACAATATGGACTTCGACCAGCAAATGCTTGACTGCCTTGCTTATGAGCTTCCGCAAAGTACAATGGGTACTATTTGCGAGGCTTTATGCATAATAGCTCCCTGCAAACGTGAACCCCAGCAATTATACGAACGAGGTGCTGACTCTGTTCCTTTGCTCCGCACACGAGAGCAACCAAATGCTACTCCTGGAATCTGGGCCCAGGCTTCCGGATTGCGGACGCAGAGCTCACATGCATACAAAAAGCCCTACAAATTGCCCGATCATGGAACGCTCCCTGCTACATCTTTACCGACAGCCAGGTCCGCTCCGGCAGACGCAAGGAACTAGCTATCTGGCCAGGCAAGTGAACAGCATTGCAGAATCTCTCCAACATCCTGTCCAGCTCCATTGGTGCCCGGCGCACTGTGGGATCTGGGGCAACGAGATTGCCGACACGAAGAAGGGGCTTGAGAAGCCCCTCCCACGACACGATCGGCAAGACAAGCTCGTGTCCCTCAGCTGGTTGAAGAGCCAGATCCACCAAAAGGTGAAAGAAAGATGGAAGCAGCTGTGTGGGACCTCGAAGAACAGAATGAAGACCACGGCCGACGCGTTCACGGCCTGGGGAAGCAGTACCGATTGCTGACTAGAAAGCCGCCGAAGTTTGCAATGAAGCCCTTTGACTACTCTGGATTTCCTCGGAGTGTCACGTCCGCGTATATCCAGATACGCACAGGCATAGGACACATAGCAACCTACTTACACCTCATAGGGAAAACTGACTCAGACGTCTGTAGGTATTGCGGCAGAACGAGGCAGACGACAACACATCTCCTACTCTACTATCGGCACTTCAGCAGGCAGCGACAGCAGCTACGGAGGCAGCTTATGGGGCTCCCTCTCACGACTAGCGTTCTTTTTACCGCCATGCGTGGAAGGGGAGCTCTGCTCTCGTTTCTACGGGAAACAAAGCTTCCCTTTTGCTAACTACAACGAACAGGCTGCGCATGGACAGCAAGTTGAGCGATGGAATTTCCGGATTTTACTCTCCTGGGTTTAAAGGAGCAAGCCCTCTTCAGGGTTAGGTTTGTCATAGTGTCTGTCATAGCTAGATAGCTGCATACGGACAATAAACTTGATTCAAAAAAAAAAAAAAGTGCCTCCAAGGCAAGCGCGAAACTGAAGCCTCTACTTAAAATTTTGAATTCTCGGCGGAAAAGCTGCGTGTATTGATGTGGATAAATTCTTGCGCAGTCCAGGGAGATTGATCCTAATGGCGTTAGGTCGCGGACTGGCTCTACGCTAATGGCAGGTGTCAGTCAGTTGTACTGGCGATGTCGCGAGCCTGGATTTGTCCGAGAAAAAGCACGCTCAGTCGGGCATCGCCGCCCAGAAAGCCGTCTGATCATTTTCTAGCAGATAGTCTTTCAAAAAAGGGTATCTTAGTGAGCTTCTTCCGACAGCTGGTGCAAGCGTTGGGAGTTACGACGCTGACCCTTATTGATCTGAGTATCGATACCATGTTCGTAGGATGCTATTTGCTGATGGGGTCTCTTCGACTTAGAAATATTGTCTCAGGTCGCTCTGCTCGCAATTTGGGATGCGTTTATTTCCGTCTGAGGATCAGCAGTCCATTTGCAAACCCGAGCTAGTACGAAAATGATGTTGTCGTTTGATACTAGGTTGGTGAAGCGGACAATACGTCGCTTGATGACGTTAAAGACACGAAGCTGAGTATTTGCCGACCGCACAATGACATCATCAAGGTTCCCCTGAATCACTAAATTTTGATTTCGAAGCTTCTACAGAACTACAACACAAATCACTCAACTTGCCTATCCACAGGCTCTCGTCGAATCCATCAACAGGCACTTATAGCAGCTCAATTTACTGCGCATATATATCAAAATGTCCGGCAACGCCACAAACTCGGTACAGGACAAACACGGCGAGCCAATCCAAGAGGGCGATCATGTATACACACCAATCCGGGGAGGACGGCATGAAGGAGAGGTAGAAAAGCTTGTTACGTCGGATCAGGAGGCTAAGAAGGAAGGAGTCAAGAACCCACCCAAGGTCAGAATTTACCGACTCCATTCCAAATACGGTGACAAGCTTTGCGAGACGGAGATATGCTGAACTATCAAACAATAGGTGCTATTTACCGACCAAAAGGGAAAGGATGTTGCGCACAACCCTGAGACGTTGGAGCGTCAACAAAGTTAGCCGGATGAGTGTAGGAGCTCGCGGGAAGTTGCTACCTATATCAGGGCTGGCAAAATTGAAGAGCCAAATGTCAAATGCGTTTAAAGCATCAAATAATCAGAACAAGCAGGTTCGATGAATAGCAATCTGCCAGAGTGTCTGAGAGTTTTGTGTGCATGTGTGAGAGAGAGGCCGCCCGTCAATGCATCTAGTTCAGCGCAAGTCGTTCTACCGACATCGAAACCAGGTTCCTGCAGCAAACCCAAAGACTCACGGGCTGGTTGTCGCAGGTGAAAGCCCTGTTTGAGTGATTCGTCCCCGTCGTCGACGCCGATCTCTTGGGCGACACGTTTTTCGACCAGGTATAAGGCTCGAGACAGGAAGTATCGGAGTAAGTTAGGCCATACGCAGACACGACAACTCTTGGTGCGGGATCGTGTTGCCTCCCCTGGCATTGTATGTGCCGACCGGTGGTGCTCCATTCGATGATGCGTGCAGGTCGGTCGTGGCATGCCTGTCATACTGGTCTTGGAGGACAGGTAGCTTCGTTGGCCTCAAGGAGCCACTGTGTGCTGGTGTGCTTCGGGTTCGATGGTCATTCGAAACAGTGAATAACAACCGTGGTCGCTGTGCTGTCGTCTCTCTTGCAACACAGAAATGACGGTCGCCCAACTAGCATTCTTCGTAGCAATTGTTGTCATGCTGCCGTGCCCAAGTCGGAGCTTGTCGCCGCTCCTGTTGTGCTCGCTGCCATGCTGTGTCGGAGCGCAGCTCATGTTGTCGGTCGTCACACGTACACTATGCAGTGTGTCGTTGTCGCGTTTCGGGAGGATCGTCATTACCGTGACTATTCAATCATGTCGGATAGAAGCTAGCCATAACATTTGTTGCTGTTTTGAACTCTGCCTCCAGTGGAACGAGAAGCAAGGCCCCACTTAGCACAGCCGCTTTCGCCTGTGGTGACGAGAACAGCCACCCCCTAAACCACGCTTCGTCCCCCTCCAATAGCTAGCTACACGCTTTTGGCTGAGTTAAACAATAATAGCTTGCATGCAGTCACAGTCGCAATAATCAACCATCAATACAGGCAGTAAACCTTCATTTTCGATATTCTATCGACAATTTTACAGCAGGTTTTATGATGTGGCCCGGAAATGGCGAAGATGTTATAGTTGTATTCATAAGCGGTGACAACCTTGACAGATGATTTTGGAAACTCCGAGACTAAAACACAGATAAAAAAGGTCATGTTCAGCGAGGATGTGATGCCCCTGATGATTGATTAGTTCCGGTCCGTACCACCGTAGTCTCTCATTGTACCCTTTTCGAAGTGCACCGATTCCGAATGGAACCAGAATCATCCAGTAACATATAGTATTGTATTTTTGCTGTTTAAGCTTGACAGTCGATACCAGCCGATCAGCGGAAAGCACCATTGAGCCCGCCCGTCTATGAGCCTGACCCATACAGCGATGTTGACCGATTGCCATGTACCTCGCGGAAAAGAAAATCCAGGAACCGCTGGGGATGCGACGAGGATTGATGTGTCAGCGCGTTCGCCAGTAATCGCATACATCCTAATGTGAGCTTCGGAGACAGATGGCTCGCCCCAGTGGGGTTTCCTTTTGCGATATAGGGACGGTACGCAACCCCCGGGGAAATGAACCCCTAAGCGTTTTCAAGGAATCTTTACGGACGGGCGATGCAGAACCGGGCCCTGGCGTCAGGATTACGTTGGCATGTTACATTTACATGCTAACGTATGCAGCTTCTACCGTCATTAAGACGCGGTCGGTACTTGTTGTGTGACTTGAGCTGCCAAGCTGGGGCAGTGGCAGCCATTAAAATGCTACATGTTAGTTCAGAGCAGCCCGAATCTGGAATTGGTTGCCTCATTTGTTCTTACTGCATATGCCGTGAGAGAACGTGGGGTTGGTTGCATAACGTCGTAGCATGGAGACCCGCTGCCGGCCTCTGATTAGTCGAGCGTTCCGTGCCAACATGAATTGCTGTGCCATCATCCAAGGAGTGGTTGCTCCTCTCCCACCGGGCGACTGAGGTTTTACCAAAGCGGATGAAACCGTGTTGTTCTGGTCGAGCTGGCGTCGTAAGTCGTCGATTCCTTCATGGAGGCTGTCCTTAGACTGGCGTAACGGGGCTTCATAGGCGCAATTGGCTACCCGCGCTCACTGCATCTGGCGCAAGGATGTCTCCGTCGCACTAAAGTAGCAAGTAACAGAACGCAACAGACGACCTTCGAACAAAGAAAAGGGTATCTTGGCGCGCTTGTTTAGTCCAAAGCTTAAAAGTTACGAGGCTGGAACCATGACTTTCTAGGCATGGCTTTTGAGAGGACAGTAGCTAGGTAGGGATGAGACAGACAATTCTAATCAGGCGGGGCACCGCTACTACTGGAACCTAGTTAGGACGTGGCTCCAGAACCCATTGTGGTCAGAAGTCAGAAGGATTTCTGGCCCAGCTTTTGTCGCTGCCCCAGGAGGTTGAGGCGGGGTTGGTTCTCAATGGCGCGGGGTCGCGAAGCGGCTCTACGCTAATTGATGGTAGGGACCTGACCCATTACACTAGTAGCGCTAGTGCGCCAAAGGTAGTGTTCTAGTGCATCTTACAGCAGTAGAGACGAACAGAACTCAGAACCGGTGCTAAGTCGCAATGTCGCCGATTGAATTCTGCCGACACATAAACGGGCCCAGAAGCATGGAGTCAGTAGCACGTCGGAACCGTCCAGTGTCTAATTAGCTTCGCCAGAAGCAGCGCCTAGCGGTCAAGGGCTGTTCACGCGGGAGTGGAAGCGGTAGTGGGACAGTTCGGGTGTGAGGGGATTTGGCGGCGGCTATAGATAAACCGCTTCTCATGAGAAGCGCCCAAAATCCGAAATGATATACTGCTGGCCGCATTCGATGCAAGCCCTTATATCTCCTCCGCGCAATATCCGCTCTCAGTCAGATATTGTCAATTCGACTCTTCCACCGCATGGCTATTACCATAAAATCCAGGTTAGCTTCCGTTATTCAATCTAATGAGGTAGAGTAGGGTGCCAAACAGGGTCCCAACACCATGTATGGGCATAGCAATTGGCCATTGTACGCTGCAGGGCCCTTGGTTCCGTCTCTAGATTGCAGCTCTTTAATGACTTAGTACAGATGTTCAGGTGTATAATACATAACTCATCTCTAGTTGACTTGCATTGAGGTGGGAAAGGCTTGCTACAAGCAGCCTAGGTCCAGCCAGGACGAGCTAGCGATAGTCTTTTGCCTGCTAAACTTATTTAAGGTTGTTTTGAGCTTCCTGAGGCACACTCGAGGCCTTGGAACGCAGCAAATGGCCATTCGCTGAGTTATATTCAGCCGAATTTGGCCTCTGTCAAAGGCAGATTACAGGTGTACTCTAAAAACGCTCGTTACGTGTTGTACAGATACCCCGCTCTATCCTTATTGCCCATAATCCAGGATACGAATACAGACGCTGAACCTTGATTTCATTGTACTGACAGTCAAGGCGCCGCTTCAGCTGCCGAGGATAGGATGCTGGACACTTGAAGAATGGCCTTCAAGCTGACCTGCTGGGAAACGCTACTAACACACGGGATCCCGAACAGGAACGTGCTGGTGGAAATGGAGTGACCAACTAAAAATAGGGCATGCAAGGGCTTTGGGTGACAAGTAAGCGATTCAAGAATGTACCGTAGATTAGCGATAGTTGCCCTGTCGGCTTCGCCGCCCGGGCATTATTAAATTGTGTGTGACTGTACTACAAGTTGCCCTTCGTCCGGAATTTCGCGTTTGACCACAAGCGTAAGTGATGGCCAGTACCTCAACTGGAAAGCCCGGCTCCGCGCCTGACAATCTAACCCACAATATAGTCGCGCTGGCATCTACTGCTGCTGCTTTCATCACAGCATCCGGCCGTCTTGGTGGTGGCAGAGGACAGCACCTTCGCATCTACAACTCTAATAACGCTGAAAGTAAATGACAGTTTAACGCTTTCACCGCCTGTTCTAAGACTGCTACTGCGACCCCTTTTTCATTTGGAGCAGTAGCAATGGATCACAGCCTTGACTTTGTCGTAGTGCTCCCGGTCATCAAAGACCTGTCCATGGTCCAATGCATTGAACCATAGCAGCTCGATCCCATCCTTCTCGAGGTGGCAGTAGCCCGCTGACGGCTGCACGTCGTCCAGCGCCCCGTCGGTTTCTTCTGTCCGACCTGATGAATGTTTATCCAGCCCCGGAAGCCAATCCTCATTGCCGGCAAGATACCGCGCCACGGATAATGTGTCCACAATCAAATCCCGGCCGGCCAAACACACGGCCACGTTGCGCTTCTGCTGCTGCTGTGATTTTCCTGTGTCCCGTCGGACGACGGCGGCCCCATTTCCGTTGGTATCCATCGCCAGGCCATTAGTCGTCTTCTTCTTCGTGACCAGCTCCTCCTTCCAGATGATGTTCTGCTTCCAGTGAAAGTGCCGTCCCAACGCGTGCGCCGTGCCCGGGTCTGTGCTGGCGAAGTACCATAGCTGCCACTCATTCGCCCCTTCCGGTCGGCGCCGCGTGAAGTTGTAGGCGACGTCGGGCATGTGCAACAAGATCGTAACGGGGTCGATTAGCACCACGGAATCGACGCGGGCGCTGAACTCTTCCGAATGCAGCATGTGCGTCGCAAGCGCGGACCCGTACGAGTGCGTTATCAACACGAACTGCTCCCACCCCTAGGTGCGCGGCCAGGACCCGCCGCATCTCGTTCAGGAAGTCCAGCTTGCCCAGGGGCGCCTCAGTCAACCGAAACGAGACTGGCATGACCTCCAGGGCGATGATGCCGACCTGTCCCTCACTTCCGTCGCCGTCGTCGCCATGGCCACTTTTGGCGGATGGGAGGCCCACGTTGGCAAGGAAGTTGGCGTACGTCCACAGCCCGACCCCGATACCGTGCAGGAACACGATGGGCTCCTTGCCCGGGCCGGCGGTGTGCGGGCGGACCCAGTAGCTCAGCTCGTCCGAGGCGGACCGGCTGCGCGCGAAGAAGCTCTGCATCCGCGGCGGCAGGACGTAGGCGAACTTGGATGCCGGCAGGGAGTGGTACTCGAATCCGCGCCACGCGAGCTGGATGTGGGTGCCCATATCCACGATGCCCATCAGCACGTACCAGATGAAGCTCCGGTACCGCGTTTCGATGTCGTCAAACGTCAGCCGCAGGCTCTGCGCGGCGCCCCGGCCGGGCGTCAGCTCGTGGCCCAGCCGCTGCTCGATGAGGTCGAGGTACCCGGCGCACTCGTCGGCCTCGTCCTCGGATTCGGCACCCGGCCGGCGGTCGAAGAAGGCCCAGAGCACGAAGTCGCGCACGTTGTCGCGGCGAATCTCCGAAGGGTCGGCACCCAGGAACCAGAGGCGCAGATACCGGTCAAAGTCGGGCACGTTGTCGTTGCACTTCAAGAACAGGGCCCGCCGGTCGACAGGTGACAGCGGCGGCGGGTGGTCCGCCTCGTCACGCAGCCGCCGCGTGTAGGGCAGCCAGAGGAATACGGCGTATATGAGGTCCAGCAAAACATATCCGATGGCGGTTTTGCTCGCGGGGTGCTTCAGCGCAGTCCAGCCCCCCGTCGCCGTGGCGAGAGCCAGGCCGGCTAGGAGGATCGGGGTCCCGTACTGCAGGAGGATGATGCAGAGGCGTATGAACAGCAGCTCACGCAAGGAGGTGCCAAGCATAATGGCGGCGAAGAAATGGTTGTAACAGAGGGTGGTGATGGTATGGCTCTCGCCTCAAATATGGCGGCAACGGGGTGTGGATGGGTATGCAAGTCCGGCATTTGGTGTATCTTGGTTCAGCTGCATGGTTTCAGCCCGAGAATAAGTGCGAGCGCCCACAACGCTGTGGTTAAGTATAGTAAGAGATCGTCAGCAAGATTGAACACTGCCTTACGCTCACTCATCAAATTCGGTTACAATACAAAAAACATATCTTGAAATTTCACCTCGGTCTACAGTGAAATTCCTTGCATGTGAAATGAGCATATCAATTTCCATCTTGGTTCCTATCTTCTGCATGACTTTGCGATGACGTGTGTCGCTGACTGACAGTGCGTGGCTGACCATGCTTATCATGGCGGAACGGAAATTTCAATCCTTTCTCTGCCCGACGAAATCCCAACGTTAACATTAGTCCTCAACAAAATTAAAACAGAAAGGAAAAGAAGAAGAAATAAGCCCACCAGATTGATTAATCCCCAATAAAATAAATATATGAACTTTTTTCTGTCTGATTTATAGACTGATCACATGTGGCAGATCAGCCTGCAAACTGCTGATGACGACTCACCTCACCTTAAATCCTGGATTCCGGGGTCTTGCGCTAACATGATTGGCCTGCTCCATCCAAACCAGGATAGAACCCCCGAGGCTAGTGTCAATATCACTTCATTCCTCGGCCTCCCACGTGCTTTTCAAAGTCAATGCTGGTAGGGAGGGTCTTCGGGTCGATTCAATTGACAATGTTGGGACTCCACGACGGAAGCATCCGTCGTCGGTCGGCAGTGGTACATTTGGCGGCTTACTACAACCAACGCGCTTCAAGCGTCTCCCAACTACAACTGTGCTTCCAGTACGGCCAACGATGTCGTTGTTTCGGCCCTAGTCTCTATGATGAGCTCGAGTTGGGTGAAACTCACCAGGTCAGCTGCTGATCCGAGTCCAGAACCCATGTTGGCAAGGTAAATTTCGGGCTCAGCTTCTCTTCGGCGTGTCTTGACGAGGATAAGTACTTGCGCAGTCCTGGAAGATGGGGCAGTTGGCCCTAATGACGCGGGGTCGCGAACCGACTCTACGCTAATGATGGTGCTTCCACGGTGCCTGGACCGCTAGTTGCACTAGTGCTACTTTGCTACGGCGCCACCCGGCTTTAACCACTAAGAAGCACCAACACTGTCTGTTATGGATTACTTTCCAAGTATGACGATATCATTAGACTTTCCTTATTTTCGTCCAGAGTAGCTGATTGTGCTCCGTACCTTTGTCATTTGCCAATCGGAGTTCCACCTAGCACAGCCACTAGTTATTGCCACACTACAATCGGCAATATATGTCTGAGCCTTTAAGGGTCATGCAAGGGACTGACTGAAGTTGCGTCGCCGTTATGAAGAACTGCTATCAGAACATATAGACAGTTCTTGTCTCAATCCACCTTTGCCCAGCGTGCTGCCTTCGGTGATGACTTAATCAACTATACCGCTGCCTGCCACGTAGGGATTAATTCGGATTTGGTTGAAACTTACCGTATCGGCAACTTCCACAGCTCCGGCTACTATTTTGTTCAAGGTCCTTCAGTGTCGCTGTTCGTGAACAGTGCCACAGCAAGCTCCCATGTTTCGACAAAGGTCAGCACTCTTATTTTGGCTCAACTCTTGAAAGGGGCACAAGCCACAGCTTCAATCTGGCGAACCGGCACCACCCTAATCTTTGGACTGGGGAAGGTCCGAACAGGCGAGGGCACGGGGCTCCCTTGTTCTGTGATTTGCGCAGCACAACTCAAAACGTTGTCGCTTCGACGGCGCGGTCTTCGCCTTCCTCGGATTTGGGAATGTACATACTGACTCCTTTTGCGCCTACTACAGAAGCAGTTCGCAGAAGCCTGGCGATGACCTTCTCGCCAACTTCCGACAGCAATTTCCTGTGGTAGTTCCGGGCCAGGCGTCCACAACAGCGCCCGCGCAAAGCACAACTGCAGCAGACCACTCTTCCTTGCCTGGCGGTATTCATCATGTAGGCGGGTATGTTCCTCCCAATCTCTTCTTCATACCTACATTTCTCCTTACTATCGTGCGCCTTGTTTTCGCGGGATGTAGTCGTGTTCGCCAATGCCTGTCGCATTTTGTGTATGACCTTTGCGATTGGTTCTGCGCTCCAAATCAGCACAAACTCGGGCCGTCAGGCAGACGCATTCCGCAACAGCAGAAGTAGAACCTGTTGTCTCGTGTCTTAATGCTTTATTTCAACATCTTCAGTTTTTGTGCATTTTGGTAACTTGGGCAACCCCCCTCCCCCGCCCCTCTCATGTTCATCCGAAACTAACTTTAAACACCGTTCTGTAGCCATGGTTTAGTACATGAAGCCTTCCGAGACCATGACCCGACGCCGCGGGCGACTGCTGAACGATGGAGATCCACACTGTCGCTGCTGGATCCCAGCTCGTTCTCATTCGCTACCTTCGCGAACCAACCGCCTAGCTATTGCACCCTGACGCCTGGCGGAACCAACACCATCTACCATCCCCAGGCTGGTGACCTGCACGCACCTACCCTCGGCCTGAGAATGGGGCTCGGGACGCCCTTGTCCTTGCCCACAAGCGAAGGGGGCATGCACTCTGGCGCCAGGCCCATGATGGACATGAGCAGCTTCCACCATGCGATTCAACCGCACCAATTCCAGCCCTTCAACCCGCTCATCCAACCCGCGCCAGCACAGTCTTCGTTTGCGCCCTCCTCGTTTATACATCAGAACACAGGATACGAGAGCATGGACCATGACGGACCTCCTCTTAAGTCCGACGCGAAGGAGCGTATGGTCTCCTTGGATCCGAACTTCCACTCTCAATCTCCTCCTATGATGGGTTTCCAGCCAAGGCATTTCGGCTTACCCATGTCACATGCGCTTCCAACGTCTGCTGAGAAGTTTCGATTCCACGTTACTCTTAATGCGCCTACCGCCATGATCAAACACGCGGATGAGATCCCCCTCACATACCTTAATAAGGGCCAGGCTTACTCGCTATCGGTTGCGGATACCGCCTCAACGCTTCCCATTATTCCTGGTACTCGATACAGGACGTTTGTGCGCATCTCGTTCGTTGACGAGCAACAACGCCAAAAGCCTGGGGTTTGCTGCAGTCTCTGGAAGGAGCGACGCGGCACTAATGAAGCCCATCAACGCGGCGGCAAACTGCAGGCAGTAGAGTACGTCGACGCGGGTCAACCGGCCGAGGGAGACGACAAACGGACCCGGGTAGAACTCGACACCGCTTCCTTTGACGGTTTCTCCGTCGTTTGGACACCAGGCAACAACGGTACTGCGGAGTGCAGCCTCGCTGTTCGCTTCAACTTTCTTTCGACTGACTTCAGTCACTCGAAGGGTATCAAAGGTATTCCCGTTCGTCTTTGCGCCAAGACGGTGATGTTGGGACCCTATGGATCCTCGCCAACGTCTGATGCCGACAAGGAAATCTATTTCTGCAAAATGAAGCTGTTCCGTGACCACGGTGCGGAGCGCAGGCTTTCGAACGATGCCGCCCATGTCAAGAAGGGCATTGATAAGGTGAAGCAGCAAGTCGCGCAAGCGGAGAGCGGGATGAAGGATTTCGGCAAGAGGAAGCGTGGCGGTGCATCTCAAGTGAAGGCACAAGAGAGCCCACGCCCAGGCAAGACCCCGAAGCACAAGAGGACGTGGTCCATGTCATCCGCAAGCTCAACAGGAAGCGTAGACGGTGGCGGTCGGCCACCGCTCGAGGAAGATTTCCATTTCAAACTTCAGACATTGCAGGATATGCTCACCAGCACGCGGCCGGTCAGTGTCCTCTACCAACGCGGAGAGGAAACGGGTGACCCGGATCTTCACCCAGTGAGCATTGCTGGAGAGTCAACAAATCTTACCAAGGTTGTGTCGAAAGATAACTGGCAAATCAGAAGTGGAAGAAGCTCGGCGGCCAACTCGCTGCTTGTATCGCCCTCGCCGAGCTCCATGTCGCTTCAATCACAAACTTCCGCCGCCGGTGGTCCTGCTCCATGGAACGAACTCCAAGGCACTAAGTCTCGATCGCCTGGGAGACGCTTGTCCGACCAGCCTACCAAAGTTAACAAGGTGGACGAATCTGGAAACATCAGCGGTTGGATCGAGGCTTTGGGAGTGGACCCGACTTACAAAGCCCCCCCAGAGCGACAGATCAAGCCTATTGCTTGCTTCTACGTGGCCAGGAATGAAGCAGTAACTGCCAACCAGGAGAAGTGTTACCGCGCAGTGTATCTATCGAAAACAGCTTGGGGTTCGGCCCAAGAGGATTTGGTCACAACTGCAGGGTCGTGCATGCAATGATGACATCGCGTTATTCTTGGCTTCGGCGTCACAGAGCGTTGATTATTTCTTTTTGAGCCAAATGACATGTCAGTCAGCAGGATTAAACGACCGAGGCCTGGATGTTCCTTGTCCCAAACTAAGAAAAAACAACACAGCAATTTTGCACCTTTCCTTGCCTCTCACGAGTTGATTCTGCTCCCCCTATAGAGGGTTTGAATCAAGGGAAAGCGCGACACAGTAGTGACCCAGAATCGGAGACTCTGCGGTTATTATCTCTTCAGGGGGGTGTCTCCATGCAAAGGCTCAAAGTGCTGTGGCCACCAGCGACCTGAGGACGTCGACCATCTCGATGCGGTATTCCTTGCAACGTGCCACAAAGAATTCGATATCCAAGCCATAGAGGGTGCCGATTAACCGTGAAAGTAATGGATTCGTAGTTTCCTTGGGCTGATCCAGCGCCCGGCTAAACAAGCTAAGCGAGGCGCACGCGTCAGCAATTGAGTCCTCGATCACTTCGAGCTCGGCGCTAATGTTGTTCCTACTAGGACCGAGACTGCCTGTTTTGATAGGACCATAATCCTCGCGCGCAATCTCGATAGCAAGCAGCCTTTTCCTGGGGACGAGGTTCTCATGACTGAGGGTGAACGTGTGAGTCGGGTCTGCCACTCTCGTGCAATGGTGTAGCTCGTCCACTTTCTGAAGAGCTTCATGAAGGCGGCCGACTAGCGTGATGTTCTCGCTACGTAATCGTCTGAGCTGGCGCTCTCTCAAGTGAGGATCTTGTTCGAACGACGGTCCGTCCTCGTTATGAGGCACGTCAGCAGGCATTTGGGAAGGTCCTTCTGCGATACGGATACGCTTGGACGGTTGATACGATCGACCAGAGTCTCTTGTTCGTTTCCGTGTCTTCGGCAACGTATGATCCAAGGCTCGATCCGTGGGCGTTGCGTCGACTCACGCCAACTCACGCAAGATCTGCATGGAAAACCAGCGCGCCCCCTCCGGGGCCCTGCTGCAAAAGTTGAGCATCTCATCTCCGCACTTATCTTCGATTAGTATATCTCGCGAATGGCAGAGTCCCGACATACTGGAAGAAGGTCCGCGTTCTTGATATCCGAGAGAAACAGCATGAGGGATCGAACCGCTCTGTTCAGACCATCGCCCCTCGCCACAGGAATCAATTCATTTCCCATGGTAGCAAGTAATGGGTGGACAAGAGAGCGAATACTCTGGGAATAGAATGGAGGTTTTCGGATCTCAAAAAAGCGTTGGAGAAGAGGAAGGTCCTCAGGATTAGTTGGGGGGTGGCAGCTCTATTTGTAGGTTTTTCAACCCCTGCCTCCCCCCCGTGGCTGAAGGCCTCCAGGGGATTGACCAGCCTGCTCCCCGAAGCGTACAAATTCTCATTGTGATATCCCTAGTCGACTGCCACTTCTATATCCAGGCCGTAGAGGGCATAGCCAGAAGGCGGTGCACATCCCGGTCCATTGACCGCTTTTGACACATCCGCATGGACATGATCTAGTGGTTTGGGCGTGAAAGTTGTGTCACAAGGCGGCTTCGTGGTTTGGTCGCCTGACAAGATGTCTTCTTGACAGATACAATAAAAGTTGGTGCCAGTTCGGTGGGGTGTACGATGGACGTTCATTGAGGAGCGGCCGGGCGCGGCCTCGATTGTATGGGCTTTCGACTGATAAACCCCGCAACATAAGCCGTAGGCATAATCAGAATTTTCTGGTGTGAGGTGGAGTTCGTGGCTTGCTTGAGAAGTGAAAGAGTGGTAGGTTGAAGGTGTAGATATTCAAGCTCGGCCGACTAGAGCTTTGTGAGCCCCATTAAGCAAGGCTAGACCATTTGTAAGGAGTCTATAGACCACTTTTCGGCATTTAGACGGCCACAGTTCTAGCAAATGGAGGGGAATCCTAAGGAAGGACGATTCATGTGAAGAAGCCATGTTCGGAAATAGCTCACCGACCTTCCCTGTCTGCCAACCCTGACCCGTCTTGTCCCTGTCGCCAGATTAGAACGTGGACGAGTCCGGGATCTGCCAGGTTCAAACGTCGTGTTGGGGCTTGTCGAAGTTGGAATCCCACGGGACAGACAAGAAAAAGATTCGAGACAGTAGATTAACAGCTACTAACCACAGCTACGGGCGGCTGCTGTGATGTTTCTCTCCCAGTTTCACCGAGACCAGGAACGCAATGGTTTGCTAACCCTGAGAAACACAAGGGCAGCCTGACGCCTTCTGCGCAGCCGCTTCGGTGCAATATCCTTGTCTGTAACTTCCTCTATCTTTCCCCTGCCCAACGGCTCCTGGCTCTTCTCGCCCGGGCCCTGATTCGTCGTGATACCCTGGGCATCTTGTTCCGGTGCCTGGCTCTGCGCCACACTGCCCACATCAGTTGGGTTGACCTCAGGAGCTTCGGTACCTCTGGGCGGGTATTGGCTTGCCACAGCGACGGTTTTTGGGTGAAACCCAACAAGTTCAGGATCATTGATGGCTACGGATCGACTGAGATGCTATCATCGATTCCATCGTGTTACTCTGCGCCTCCAGTTTGGCTAGGAAAGCAACCATGGTATCGATCTGTCGCTGCGTAGCGGCCCTAACCTCCTTCTGGAGCTCTTGCACGACATCATGGGTTCGCTGGCCGATGCCTTCCTCGGGTCGTTGTTTCATGTGTGAGGGGTATGAGGTCATACCCTCTGGTGTCCCTCGCGGTTTCATGCCTGGTACGTCGCACGTATTCCTTTACGGCATGTAACGCACTTGTGGCAAGGCTGTCGGCCCGCTGGTTGTGTTGTATGGATGAATGGCCTTTCACCCAATAGAGCTCGAGTTGGACGGTAGAGCCCATCGACCGCATCCGATTGATCGTCCTTTCCAGGGCCCGGCTTGCATTGTCTCGAGCCAGACCCTTAGATGCACGGCAAGCCTTTCCATTCGCTAAGGTGGCCTGGCAGAAATGAAGATTGTCTCAGACAAGGACGCGCAACGGGCTTTCCGCATCCACCGCCTGCCGCTCGGCTTCCCTCTCCACCGCCTCGAGGGCCTTGGTCAAGGCGATCATCTCGGCTTCTCGCGATTGGATGTCGCCAATGATACCATACGATTCGTCATGCCAGTGACTCTTTCGCTGCGCCTGGCCCTCTGGTAAGCAGATATAGGTGAATGCTGCGGAAGAGGCCTGGGCGCATGATCCACCATCCGTGAAGACAAACATCCGTTTGCCCGTTATGCAGCGGACTGCCCAGTCCGCAAACCGCTTGGATTCTCGGGGGTCTTCCGCAATCTTTACCCTCGGATATGGTTGGTCCTTCCTGAACTCGGGCGGGCCGCTGCGTCGTGATGCCAGCCAATGTTACGAGGCTGTCCGGGCAGGGTCTCCTCCGTGATTATGGTGCTGTACTTGCTGAACGATTTGGCGCACATTGCATCGGAGGAACACAAATACCGCGCTTGGCGTCCTATTTAGCTGCGTTTCTCTATCGAGACTATGCTGAAAGCCTTTCTGAGGTGACTTCCTTTGTTTACGCCGGTTGCGCCACCCCTGTCCCGTCGCGATCCCCGGCTAGCCAGGTTCGAGCGTGGACCTGGGACCGCGATCGGTCTGGCCCACGCGTCACTAGTACCCACGGTAGGGCTGTGAGTCTAGCGCGAACTCCCCCACAACGCAAGCTCGATCGGCTGCCACGACGGGTCCGATTCGCGCTGTTTACTGAACGTATATCTCCATTACAGCGGGGCACACCTCTACGCGCCAGAGACCCGGTCAAGGTTATCCGCGTTGGCACTGTGCCGGACACGCAAAGTCCCTCTGTCGCTAGCAGACCGCTCGCACCATCTTGTCGGCTCATAGAGCGTTGTCCACCTGTACCCGCGTGTATCCCCAGACGCGCGACTCCGTCGCGATGCTACCGCGCATGCAAGCCACACGGCAAGTCCCGAGAGGTCGTACGCCGGGCCAGCCGACCTCTACAGCAATCGACGGTGGTTCCCCCAGGAAGGCCGAGTAGCAAGGCGGATTCCCATTTGTTCGGCCTCCTAGTAATGTACTATCGTAGCCACATTCAGGACGAGTCGGCTCCCAAAGGCAGCTCCTCCCTCTCCTGGCTGCCAGGCACAGCGTCGCGACACTGCTGCCGCAATGCCACACTGCAGGGCAAATCCGAGGTGCATGGCGAGTAGGGAGCGGCACGTCTCATTGATCTGTGGTGGGCGGCTTCAGCCTTATATGTCCCTCTTTGTGCTGCACTTCATGCACTCCCTTCCATCCTCATCGTAGCATGCGTTTTCCGTACGCAATGCCTTTCATCTCGGAGATCAGGCGCAGGTGGCACCGACACCGCCGTCAAGGCCCAGGTCCGGTGACACCACCCGTAGCGCCTGACAGCGCGGGCCCACAAATCCCAGCCTTCGCGAGCTCTCCGAGCACCGATGCCTGCTTACCGGGATAGACACAAATTGAAAAGAGTCAAAGAAGACATACATGCCGTGACATGTCCGCCCAACATCCCCAGGAGCGACACCAGCGCATCCTCTCCTTGCAACTGCCGAAATAGGTGGTGATTTCCACTTGTAAGCCATTGGGAGAAAATACCGCCGCTCGTTCCTTCATCAACCAATCGCTTCTACGCATCAAGCTAGTCCAAGGCGCTGGCGCGTTTCAGTCGTTTTCGAACAAGATCCTCTACCACCGGAAACCATTTCCCAATATCGGTCACATCTTCGTTCGTGCTGTTCGGGGCCTCGGCCTGTTCGCGGACTACCTCTATCCACTGCGCCAGACCAGACCATTGAAGCATATGGCCCCCCAGCCCAAGCGTCTGTGTTTGCCGAATACGAAATACGCTGTGGATCGTACCCGAAGGAAAGAATACCGTCTGCCCGGGTTGAAGTATCCAGTAGCACCATTTTTGTCCATGATGATAGTGCTCGGTGTCGCCCATCCACTCTCGGCGCTGCTCGGTAGTCGGGCGAGACATCCATGCGAAACCGAAGTGGCCTTCTTTGAAAGATCTGTTAATGTGAAATTGCAGTACAACAGCAACGCATCGATGTTCTGTTCTGCTTTCTCGCCTTGAATGTGATTAGTCAAGGGTTGCGTCATTCGTGAACTGTGTGATCTACCGAGTATCTTCGGTCTAAGGTGTACTGTTAATAATAAAGGAGGCGCTCCAGGATCAATCTATTGTGACTATATAAATGTCTTATGCTCTGTGGGGCATTCATTATCGTAGCCCCTGCGCGCTTGCGATATGGACTCTAGTAAGCCGTTCGTTTTAGCTCCTCTATTGTGTTTGAGGCGTGATGAGACTTACTGGCGACATGAGTCGCGCACTGCATCATCATTGGCCAGCCTGACCCCTCACTTCGCATGTTTTCACCCCAATCTAACATAGTTTTACAAGATTTCGAGGTCGTTTTACGCCTGCGTCGACAAAGCCAGTCTGTTTGTAGTCCAATCATCTTTGGTTGCAATTGTGGAAGATGATTCGCGATGAGTTTGAGGCCATTATTACCGAAAGTGGGACACGAAATCCAACAGGTAGAGAAGCCGCCGAAAAGAAAAAGGCTTATTCAAACGGCATGCAACCCGTGCCGTTTGCGGAAAAGCAAGGTATGCTATCAACTTTAAGACGGGGGAGTAAGAGTCTAATATAATTCTAGTGTAATGGTCAGACACCATGCGATGGATGCTACGCGAATGGGACAGAGTGTATTTACGTGCTCAGGCGCGACCTAGCTCATAAAAGCAGGATAAGTGAGCTTGAAAGGGAAGTGGATGTGAAGAATAGGACCATCGAAGAGAGGGACAAGATGGTGGCGAAGCTTGATAAGAAAATGCAAGTATTGGTGGAGGACAAGGACAAGCAGAGGCGAGGCTTAATAGATATCATACAAGAAAAGGCGGAGCAAATTCAAAAGTTGGGCGAAGAGATGGTGAAGAAGGACAATTTTATACAAGGACTGGTGTATAGTGACTCAAGATTTCAGGCTTGGAATCGCTTTAGCAGTCTTCAATCTGAAGGTGAGTGCGATGCTTATCGAGCGCAAACTGATTGCTGACAGTAAGAGGTTGGTGCGTTCCGTTCGAATCACCGATGCCGACTTCCTGGATGCAGGATGGGCGGTATCCCTTGTCGTCGACCATGACAACAACGAATCCGACAGCGCCAGACGAGTCGTATCAGCAAAGCCATTCATCGCAGACTGCTCAATCTAGAGACTCAAGTCTTCAAGGGCAGTGCCTTCATCATGGTTCGGCGACGCAAGCAGGGACTTATGGGACACATTATACCTAGCAGACTTAGAATTTATTGGTTCAATCTTAGATGCCCGAGCTTGCTTTACAGAAACCTGACTCACACCCAGTGCCACGCAAGAAGCAGCCACATCGCTCAAGGCGCGTCCTTGTTCCAATTGGCTGACGAATGTTCCTCTTTGGGGAACTTGCGGAACATGTCGGCCAGCTTATCCATCGGCGCGGCCATCAAACCCATGACGGACTCAAAGGCCGGGTTCTCGCCGGCACTGGGGTGGCTGCGCGTGGGCACAAAATACTTGGTCCGTTGGAAGGTCTTGGCCAACGTCTCCGACTCGCCATCACCCTTGGCGTTCAGGATGGCCTGCTCCAGCTCGGGCAGGTCCTCCTTCTCCTCCTCCTTGATGTGTAGCGACAGCGCCTGCCACAGCTCCTTCAGCTTGGGTACATGCTTGGGGTCGTCGCCCCGCAAATTCTGATACTCCTTCAATAGCTCTTTGATCTGTAGCAAAAGTCAGGACCTGGAAATTTGGGTTAAGGCGTGGCACGAGAAAATACCCGATGGTGCTGTGCCCGGTCGTTGTCCGCGAGCTGCTTGCCCATCGAACCGATGTACTTCTCCATCGCCGGGTAGACAATCAGCTCCTCGGCGATGGAATGGCGCGCCAGCTCCCAAGTGAACTGGTTGCCATAGCGAGCGCGGTGGTCGGCATCATTGGTCAGGACGACCTCGTTGTAGTGCTCCTCGAGCTCTCGGTGGTCCTTCGTGATGACCTCGGTGATGGTGGACAGCGAGGCGATCCTCGTACTCTTCGGCTTGTACGCAGACGCGAGAGCGGATTGTAAGGATGCTCGAATGAGCGGGCGGAACCCTAGTAGTTGCATATTGGAAGCAGGAGAGTATGTGATGGGGTATTGGCAGCGCTGCGAGGGTCACAATTATCAGCACCTGAAACGGCGGGGACCTTTATATTACCAAGCATTGAACTTGCTTTATCTTGCTCAACAACCATGACAAACAGGAGGCTCTCCATTGGATTGGGAGACGTAGGAAGCGTAGCATCACCTCAATAACTCATTTTGGCCAATCGAAAGTTAAAAATTGTTAGTGGTCACCTCTCATCCTGCGTGCTGTTGCATTAATAAGAGCGGAGGCAGCCGGTGATATCGATCTGGAATGGTACATGGTTGGGACCCCAACTCTTGTCAGCATCCACGTACGGCAATTGGATCGTCAGCACTGCGAGGCCATTTGATCACTATGAGGCCTTGAAGAAACTGGAGAGGGCAGACTGTCGCACACGGGTGTTAGGTCCGGGCCGCTGTCACGATGAGGCCAGGGCCCCTCCGCCCGGAGCCAATCACACTTGGATCCATAATTCCTGTCATCACTGGTTATGTCGTCAGGATTCATTTTTTTCCCTGTCTGGGTTCAGTCCTCACGACGTATTGCCAGCTTTCAACGGACAGCCGAAATGCATCTGGTCGTACTTATACGTAGTCCCGGAGGAGCACGGAGTTACTGTACCCCCCTTCTCTGTTGGTTGTGTGACGATAAAGCATCACTCTACTTCACTCGACATGGAACCTTGTAGATTATCCCAATTAATAATTATGGGACCAGAGCTTGGTTTAGTAACGCCATGATCTCCAGCGTCGTCATGTAGTGATCACAGTACTAGCCCTCGCTGTTATGTTTTAATCTAGCCGGTGATTGACCGGGAGAGCAAGGTCATCTATGCAATAGGGCTGCAGGGAATGTAGATCTGGTCTTGGTGGGAGCCATTACGGAGGTCTAGTTAGAACGGCTCGGGCAACTTGCTTGATCTTCTTGTAGCATACTCCTTGAATGTCCATTGAGCTTCAATAGAGTCTCGCGTAACGGTAGATATAGCAAGCTGCTTGGTTTGCTTGTATGAAATTTTGATGACGGAATGAGTGCGAGTTGGGCAAACCTCGCCAGGGCAGCTGCTGATCTGGTTCCAGAACCCATTGTTGACGAGGATAAGCTCTAGCGAAGCGGAGAATATTGGGGGAGTTGGTCCTAAAGGCGATCGGCTGGCCCACTACGGTAGTAGCGCTAGTGCGCCATTGCTACTCTTCTGACTCTGTGCTCCAACAGCGCGCGGGTATCTTCAATCTCTAGGCGGATGAAGCAATTTTTTTTAATGCGCTGCTGGATGAATTAGGCTTCGAGGTGACCGGCCTCAGGTCGGATCGGTACAAGCGGAGAGGTGGGAACATCACATCGGGCTCTGGTTCTGCGCACCATAATAGGTATGGGCTGGATCACAAGCTGCCTGTCCGCCATCCATTCCCGTCTTTCAGTGCCACGTACGCGACGGTCCCAAATCCGCAGCACAATAAGAGCCAACAGAACTCAGGACTGGAAACAGCGCGTGAGACCCTTTGAGCTGGTGTAGCAGAAAGACAGTACTTTATGTTACTGGATATTTCTGATTCCATTTGGAACCGCGCACCACGTCGAAAGGGTACAGTTGGAAACTACGGCCAGGCGGACTAGAATGGTTGTTTCGGCCTCCCAGTGTCACTTTTCTACACACGATTCGGTGAGAATTAAGGGAGCTGAAAGTGACTCGTATGGGCCAGCAAGTGCGTTACAACCAACAAGGGAATGCGACAGTATCGGGGCCCGTTTGTGTCCCCATTCGCCCAAGTATGCTGCTGTTCGGTAGCATCGTCAGGAAAGGATGTAAACGAGTGCATTTTGCCTAGAGATACGGGAAAGTACGCCTGGGAGAGCAGCACGGGAGATTGGGGATGCCCCATCTGACATGAGACTGACCTCATCACAATCCAGGTGTATCAAAACTAGCCAATACTCTATAGTTATATATTTGAGATCTCGGGAGTAACCGAAAAGTGATAACAAAAATCATTACATCGATGCACACGCAGATATATTTGCGCATATAGAGATATTCCAATCATGCTTTCAAGAACACTCCGGCGCCAAGCCACCACCAATCAATGGGGTTATATCCTACAACATCGCCGCCCTCTGGTCCAGTCCGCTGTCGCTGCTGCCATAACTCAGCGTCGCCTATTCTCCCTCTCCAGAGCGCTCGCTACAGACGTCTTGGGCGAGACCAAAGTCGATCAGACGCGCGAGTCCAACGACCCGGCCGGCAATAAACAAGAGGCTCACCAGACACAAGCCCGGCAAGCCAGCGAGGAGGGGCAATTACAACAGCAACAACACCCAGCCAAACAGGCCGATCCTCAACCGAATCCTAGTAAGTCGACGGGTATTCGCGAGGAGGGGCCTGGTGGCGAGATTTCGGGCCACGCTCCACAGCGATGTCATCGATGAAGCGCTTCAGAGCAACCTATAGCCACCAGGTTCAGCGACAAATCTCTATGCATGTAGATCCTGCTCACCTGGTAATACGCCTCCATGACATCCAATGCTTCGCAGGCCGCATACTGATCCAGGTCTGGCTCAGTAGTATCTCGCATCAGGGTATTGGCGAGTGCCTCCATGTCGAAGGTACTGTGGCTTTGACGCTGCAGGGTAGAGACGTCGAAGAAGCTCTTTAATGTCTTGGTGTAGGTCTCCTTGTTTCTCTTGCTCCGGATGCTGTGCAGGATATGAGACAAGTCAAGTTTGTAGGTGATAGGATGCACCCTCTGATGGGACTTGAGGACCTCGTCGGTTTTACCCTTCATGTGAACAAGCATTTTCTTCATCGAAGGCTCGACAATCCGTTGGAGGATGCCTGCCGCGGTCCCTGTGTCGGTCACGTGCCTGACGACCGAATACAAGAACCCTTTGCAGGCATGCAAGGCCTTCGACGCATGGCTGTGTGCAAGTGCTCCCCATGGGGCAGCTTGTTCATGGAAAAGTTCAGTGACTATCAATGGGTCGAACAGGCCTGGTAGCTCACGGCCTCGGGCTCGTTTCATCTTGAGCAGCACGTGCTCAACGAAATTATCTCTGGTGATAGCGACGACCCCAAGGGTGTTGTTAGAATCTATTTTCTTGACGTCAGTAACAATGTGCCGCTGGTGGCCATGGTCCTTCAGGACTTTGGCAAAATCCTTGTTAAGATTCTGCACGACGGCCAGGAGGCGGGACTTGTAGCCGTGATCCGATTCCACATCGACTTGGAAGAACGGGTCATCCCAAATCCCATCGACTGCATCCCTGGTGATGCGCTGGAATGCCTCGCTTGCACTCAGGAGATGCAGCTGTTGCTCGTACAAGGTGGCACGAGAAGGACTGAGCTTCTCGAGTTTCTCCTTGCACGCAGTGCGCTTCCGCTCAATCTCAGAGACAAGAGCCGGGAGCTCTGATGTGATATGGCCAAGGAGGACCTGGCTGAGACGGGAACGCAGCTGATCGATCTCAAGTATCGATTCGGGAAGCTTCTTCCAGATGCCCTGTTTCATGAAGGCGGCTTCTTCTTTGTTCCTCTGAGTGTCGTCCTGCCGGCTTCAGAGTCCATGTTCCTCAGAACATGCCAGCCAAGGCGGAACTCGACCTCCTGGTTCTGGGCCAGTGAGGCGTACTGGACCTCGCTCTCCGACCCGGGAAACAGGGTATCGGGCTTGGTGATGACCCCAAGAGTGCGAGTGCCATTGGGGTCTGCGGTGCGGGCTAGCTTGAGCACAACCTGGTTGGCGAAGTCGTTCTTGACAGAAACAACGGCAAGGATGATGCTTCGAGGCTTCTTCATGAATGAAGTGACAACGTCTTGGATAAGGTCGACATCGGAGGAGACCTGCTGCTTGGTCTCCGAGTGGATAAGGCCTGGGAGGTTAACAATGGTGAGGTGAGGCCGGTTGGGCCCGGATATCTCCACTCGGAGGATGTCGTTGGAAAACCTCTGGTTGAGCGACGAGAGGCCCATGACATCCTTGGCCTTTTCGGTCAAAGCTGCCAGTCCATCAAAGTCTTGAAGCTGCTCGTTGAATATGATACCGGCATGCCTCCCTGTCGCGCGCCGCGAATGATGGGGGACATTGACGGCGGTGTCTGGGGCTCGACGCAGCACCAACTCGGTGGGGAAACGTGTGCAAAGATTGCTTTTGACGGGAACGGAACACCAGATATGGCTTCAAGGACAGAGCTTTTGCCGGAGGATTGGTCTCCACAGACGATGATCTGGGGCAAAGAAACGTAGTAACTGATTCCTTGGGACCGAAGGCTATCGATGGCATCCATCAAGTCCAACCGGTCCCCCAAAGCTCGTTCAATGGCTCAGACCCGAACGGAGTCAGCACCATATTTCAAGATCTGGGGCTGGTGGAACAGAGATTTGTATTGGGTGGACGAAGGTTCGGAAGATGGTAAAACGGCCCAGTCCGTTTAAACTCCTTCAGCCAAGGAGCAGATTTCTATGCTTTATTTACAGAAGCCAAAGTCATCAGGGGCGCGTTCCTTCCAGCATTTTAGTGTGTCTTCGTCATTATTACATAAGGTTTGAGACAAACCTGCATGTATTCATGTCGGAGGCCTACCTAGTTATGTAAGAGGCCTGCTTAAATTGGAACCAGGTCTTATTAATTATTGAACCTAGCTGAATGAGTGTTTGGTATGAGTGCGGCACTGCTTACACATTCGCGTTGACGCTTCCACTGTTGGCGCGCGCTTGATGGATCGAGTCTGTACTTGCTCATCCCAAACTGCTGATTGGAATTGGCTCCGATTCCTGGCCAAGCTATTCCCTTCCCGTCGTTGCTTTCAATGTCATGTTCGGAAGACGGTACAAGCCGATGAGCTCCCTCGGGACCAACCGGGTGTTTTAACGTAAGCTTTCACACCCTTATCCTGACCACTAAGACGAGTTTTTTTAGTATATATATATATATACTGAGTGGCTATTTGTATCTCTGATGGATTCGTGATTAAAAGGATGATACTACTGCAGTAGGGATCACGATAAGAGTCACGTTGTGCTGTGCGCACACCACAACGTGGCCATAAGGAATGGAAATTTTGACTCCAAGAAAACCCGAATCATCGCTTTTCAGCAACATATCCGCCAACAGTGCAAATACTATGGTGAAAGACCATGTTCCGTACGATGATCTAGCAGCCATCCACAGACCAACTCTTCCACCCTCCGGAGCGGCTGACGCACTGGTTAACTCTAGCAGCCTTGGGGTTGTTCGAGCAGGCCGTGTCGGAGTAAACGGTGACTTCGATTTGCGTTAGCAGGAGATGGTGAAGTCATAGCATTGAATATTATAACTTACCGGTGCCTGAGCCGCTCAGCGTGCGAGTATCAAAGGCCTCGACGCCGGACGGGAGCTTGTGGCAGCCGGCTGATGCGGTCAAGGTCTCGATGAAATCATTGTCGGCGCAAGCAGTGCCAGAGAAGATGTTGACTGAAGTAGCCTAGACAGCTGCGGCAGTCAGGGCCAGAACGCCGGCGTAGCTAAAGAACGGCATTTTTGGCTTGACTGAGGAAGCGTTGAGAAGATTTAACTTCCGTGGAATTGATGAGATTACTTGAGTGATTGCGTGAGTAATTGCTTGAGAGGTTGCTTGATGGAAATAATATTTGTCTTGGTCATGGGAAACAACACATTATTTATATACTAATCTCGTCGCTAAGAGACTCCAAGATCTAAGAGAAAGGTTGGTCTCGATAGTGTAACCCGGGCATGGTGACCGCTGTACAAACAGCTTCAGCCAATTAATTCGTCGCCAGTGATGTAGGTTTCACACATGGCCTTGACAGTCTCTCTAGAGTATTATAAGCTGAATAAGACCCAATGGACGAGTAAGGAGGAAACAGGTAATATGGCCAACCCTCTATTGGTGGCCCACTGGCGTACATTGTAATAATCCTTCATATGCGGGCGGATCACCTTACTCAACTTGACGTACGGCCATTCTACAAATGTTTGCTAGAGCCATGGTGATGTTGAATCATAAGCATATCGATATTTCACACACAAATGCACTTTCCTGGGATCATAGGAGTGTTCGACATTGTGGCTCACGATTTTTTATTAATCTGCGCTGCATTAGCGTTTTAATTAACTGGCCAATGGGAGAAACCGAAATATATTGCAATATAGCCTTGAAATTAAGAAGCGATATTCATCGCGACATGACCCCTGAATCACGAAACAAAATTTATCGCAACATGGCCCTCGAGTAGTGATCATAGTTCAAAGCGTCGTAGCGATCGGTATTCCGACTGTTGAGGCACTAAATGCTGAGATAATCTGGTGGCCACTGACGGGTCGACCTGCCTCTGATGTAGGGCATAGGCCCTGGCTGGGCCTTAATATAGCTGATACCTGTGTTATCCTAAGGTCTTCGTTATCTCTGCTACCCGTGCCTCAACAGTAGTAATAAACCCTGTCGTTACTGCGCCTATCCCCCTGTGCCCGCCACCCGAAATGCTGACACTGTTTGCTACCTGCTGCGGCGTACATCGGTTTCAGGGCCTTCAGGACCTTGTGACCAACTCAATCCCACCAATTTATATAACGCATCGGTGGGATGCAGGGCTTGTCTTTTCTTTCCAAATGTGGAAACATATTGCGGTGGGTGTGACGTCAGCAGCGTCTTTGAAGGTTGGTTTGGAGAGGTTACGGGCAGAACGAGCTGAAAACCGAGGCGGGCTTGGATAGATTTGCAAGAAATTCGAGAAACGACAGAGCAAGTAGCACGGCTACGCGGGTACGGAACCAAGCAACAAGGATTACTTGGTATTGAGTGGGATATAGCCGCGGTCTTTGCTTACCAGTCTGCAGTATAAAGGATAACATCATCTCTAGAGCGGTTGGAGGAAGCGTACCTTGTATATAAGAACCGAAAGCCACCTACCGGTCCAATTGTACACTATACTTTCATCTCAGCAACAGATCCAGTTTTTTACACACACACACACACAGTTTATTAACGCCCGGGCGGCGGAGCCGAAAGGGCAACTAACGCTGATTTACGGTACATTCTTGAATCGCTTACTTGTCACCCAAAGCCCATGCATGCTCCATTTTCAGTTGGTCACTCCATTACCGTCAGCACGTTCCTGTTTGGGATCCCGTGTTAGTAGCATTTCCTGGCAGGCCAGCTTGAAGGCCCTTCTCCAAGTGTCCAGCATCCTATCCTCGGCAGCTGAAGCGGCGCCTGCAGTCTGAGGCACGGGTCAGTTAGCAGTGGCAAAATAGGTTAGTAGATGACCCTAGGGTGTACCCCTATGGGTTGATGGGTATGCATCCAGTCGGCCTGTGGCCATCGCAAATCGTATTGTTGCTCGGACGGCCTCCATGTCGGGAGACCAGAACCTGCCGTCTGAAGGTGACTTTCCGCCCAAGTAAAAGGACAAGTTGCTCCTGTGGGTGTCTGTACACTGTAGCATCTCTGTTCGGTATGCTGTCCATTTGCTGCACCGGAAGAGGAAGTGCTCCACCGTCTCTCTCGCGCATCCGCAGTCGCACTGGTCGGTCGGTGTCGCTTTGATCTGATACAGGTATTCGTTCAACCTCGCTTTCCCTGTCCGGAGCTGGGCAAGTACACTGGCTTCTTTCCACGAGAGTCGGTTGTACAGCTGCTTTGTGTGTTTTCCTGGAAGAGCTGTGTCGACGCGCTTGGAGTGTTGCCCGACGCGTTCCGGCAGGCTGGTTGGAGCGCTCCGTTTGGCCCATGCAAGGTTCAGTGTTGTTGACTTCGCCCCCGGCCTCTTGGTCCCTGCTTCGGCACCCGGCCGTGTTGTGGTCTTCGCTTCCTTCTTCGCCCGATCCATGAGTTCGTCCTCTTTATGCGTCGGTAGCCAGGCGACGGTGACGTTATTTCCTTCCCTACGCAGGCTCGAAATGGCCTGATAGGCTTGACGGATGTGTCGTTGCCCAGACTGTTGACGAGGTTTCTTTAGCGTGAGTACCGCTGCCCTGTTCCTCGTACACAGCAGGATGTTCCGGTACCGAAGCTTCGGTAGTGAGTGTAGCATCTCTGCCATAGCAGCCAGCTCTCCAGTATATGGGTTCTGCTCCTCTCTCGAGCCCAGAGTCACAGCACGGGTCTCGAGCATCGGGCTGGCTTTCGTCGATGACCTCACTTCGACAGCGCCCGCGTACCCGACTAACCCGTTCCTGGCCGAGCTGCTGACCGCAATGCGCACGGCCCAGTCGGCACCCTCGACTTCAGATTTCGCGTCCGACTCGTCCGCGATCGTCTTTGTCCGGCTCTCCCACGGGGCTAGTGCAAACGCTTCGATGGTTTCCAGCTCTTCCATCGGTATGTGTTTGAGCAGGTCCGCGACTTGGTAGAATGGCGATCGATGGTATCTCCGGAACTTCCGTATTCGCGCCGTGCTGCTGCGAAGGGGGTTGGTCGCCGGGAGGGTGTGGATGTCCGTCCACATCCTGATTGCTCTCCGCCAAAACCGGTCTTGGGCTGCGGCAATGTGGGCTTCTGCCTCGGCGACGCTTGTCGCCACCGTCATGAAGGTTCCCACGATCGCCTGCGCCCCGATCCTTTGGAAGCGCTGAACCGGTCCCGCTGCCCAGTACCTGCACTCGTGCATCCAGACGTTCGAGGCGTAGTCCACCACCGGCGCCACTGTCGACGTGAAAAGCTGTCGCGCCGTGGCCGGGGAGAGCCCCTTGAGCCGTCGCAGTTCCAAGACGGCCTCTAGCCCTTTGGCCGCGGCTTCGGCGATGTGCTCCTTGTACTTGAGCTTGGTGTCCATGACGACCCCGAGGATCTTGACGTGCTCTTTGGGCCGCACCTCTCGTCCTTTGATGCTGAAGGGCGTCGGGTCGGCCTTGTACGGCTTACGGGCAAAGTGAATGATGGCTGTCTTGTCCGCTTCGAACGTCGCACCGCTCCTTCTTTCCCATGCGAGGGCGTCGGTGATGATGGCTTCTATCCCATCGCGGTTGCTTTCCGCCGCAGGGCCTGTGACCCACGCTGTGAAATCGTCGACAAAGGCGATCGCGCCCCCGTAGCAGTCGATCCGCCGCTGCACCAGATCCGCATTGAAGAAGAGGAACAGGATCGGAGACAGGGGCGACCCTTGGGGCAGGCCGGCCTGTGGTAGGCTAGGCTTTCGGACGTGTGTCCGTTCACCAGAACCGTCGCCGTACGGCCGGAGCAGAAAGCCTTGATCCAGCGGAGCAGCTGATCTGGTATTCCTCGCGCTTTCATTCTCTGGAGCAGCCTGACGTCGAATACCCCGTTATACGCCCCTTTGACGTCGAAGCTCACGAGGCTGAGAACCCTGCGACCTCGCCAGGCAGCGTAGACTTGTTCTTGCAGGAGCATAAGTGCTTGCTCTGCCGACCGTCGTTTCCGCGCCCCGAAATGATTGGTTGGAAGCAACCCAAATGTCTCTACCAGGTATGAAATCCTTTCCGCAATAACCGACTCCATCACCTTTCCGAGTGTGGACAGTAGCGAGATCGGCCTCCAGGCTTTCGCGATCGTGTAGTCTTCTTTGCCGGGCTTTCGGAGCGGGATAATCTTTGTATGGCGCCATTGGGCTGGTAGCTCTCCCTCCTCGAGCGACGTACGGAACAGCGTGAGAACCCGTTGCTTGACCACCGGCCACACTTCTTTCCAAACAGCCACCGGGAGGCCGTCCTCTCCGGGTGCTTTCCAGGGCTTGGCCGCGAACAGCTGCCGTTCGATCTCTTCCATCGTGATGGTGCGCATCTCGACAGGCGCCCTCTGCGGGCGGTCCCCTTCGTCGGCAATCTCGTCCGGAAGCGGGGGGAAGAACTTGGTAAGCAACTCCTCCGCCTGTTCCGCGTGGTTGGAAGTGCTCGTCCCGTCCGCGCGAACGAGCTGGGGGACCTTCCCGAACGCCATGTCGTCGCCCGTTTTGAGATACTTTGCCGCCTTCCAGATGTTGTCGTTGTCGGCGAGAAAGTCGTGCCAGTGCTTCTTCTTTTGCTGTCGGATGGCCTCGTGGTACTGTCTGGCGGCACCCTTGGCCGACGCCTCCAGATCATGCCTGGCGCCGCCTGCCCTCCTCTCGGCCCGGGCTCGGTTCCTCCAGTATGTATAGATGCGCCGGAGTTGTGTTAGGTCCGTCGTCCACCATCGCTTCGCATACGGTGACGGCTTGGCTTTGGGGGTCAGTGCATGCACTGCTTCCAAGACGACGTCCATCAGCCGATCCGTCTGTTGTTGAATCGTGCCGCCCGTGGGCGTCGTAGCCAATGCTGCTGCAATCCGGGCATTGATGTCCTTCCACGGGGCGTTCTTAAAGAGAAGTCGTTCTTGACCCGCAGGCACTGGTGTGGTCGTTTCGAAGACCGTCTCGATGGTCCTGTGGTCCGACCCATGCTCCGTGTCGAGCACCTTGCACTTGACTAGAGAATCTTTCATCGCTTCCGATGCTAGGACGAGGTCGATTGTTGTGCTGTAGGCTCCGCCACTCCACGTTTTCGTGCCCCGCGGGAGCAGACTGCTGAGGCCGAATTCGGCCATGAAATGAATAATCGGATCCGCCTCTCCTTGCTTTTCCAGTCGCACCTCCTCTCCGCCCCAGAGCTGGTCATGTCGGTTGAAGTCCCCCGTGATAACCAACTCTACTGCTGTTCCCGTCCTCCTTCTCACTACTTCGATAGCGGTGCGCAGCTTTCTGCACGCTTCTTGGAGCGCCGGGGGATCCTCCACAGGGACGTATACGGACGCCACCAAGACCGCATGTTCCGGCAGCCGCACGACTGCCGCGGTGATGTCTGGGGACTCCACAGAGACCTGTTCCGCTTCCACCTCTTTGCTAACCCAGAGCATGCTCCGGATCGGCCACCTCCCGTCTCTCCGAACTGATGGAACCATCTTGACCCACCTATGGTGTCCCATCGGTGTCGTCAGAAGCTTCCCTTGAACCATCCTCGCGTGCGGTTCTTGAATCGAGATCACTGTCGCGTGCTGTACATCCTCATCATTGATAAGACTGTCGTGGACGGGTCCTTGCTTCCTTACGTTGTTTTGAATAATGCGGAACGGTTTAGCCATGGTTCGATGGGTACAGCTTCGGACAGTTTCGGCTAAACGACTCGTGTGGTCCTCCGCACGGGACGCATTTCAGAACGGTAGCTTCGCAGCCATGGTGGCTGTGTCCCTGCTTCGCGCATCGTCCGCAGGTCTGGGCGTTCTTGCACTGGAATGCCTTGTGTCCCACCTGCTGGCAGTTGTAGCACTGCTCCGGCCGCTCCCGTCGCTCGAAGATCCTCGTGTAGCCCGACTCGCCTCCGGCGTAGAAGAAGCCCTCCTCGAGGAACTTCCGCGCCTCGGCCGCCTTCGTCAGGTAGACAACCATGGATCCGTATGCCTTCCCGTTGTCTTTCCGGCTCAGCCATGCCACCTTGGCGACTGTCGTCTCGTTCTCTTGCCCGAATGCCTCTGCCGCTCCGTCTCGGATCTCGTCGTTTTCGTTGAGGACTGCTGTGCGCCTGACGCTGTCCACCTTGATCGGGTATAGTTCGTCTCGCAGGACACGAGCTCCTGACGCGTTCGTCTTCTCGGCGGCTTGCTTGACTAGTCGGTGCTCGGTCTCATCTCGGCAGACGATCTTGATGCGTTGGGGCTTCCTGGGGTCCATGGTCACGGCGCGGCATCGCCAATCCTTCTGTTCTCCCGTCGCTCGCATCTCCTTCTCGACAGCGGCTCGAACAGTTCCGGCGGTCATAGCCGCCAGTTTGTCATCCTCCATTCGGGATGTGTCGATGGTGCAGTACAAGGTATCGGTGAACGTGGAGGGTGTCGTGTTCATCGAGGTAAGCGTGCGTACGTTGCTCGGCTGGCTCGTCGGGGGCGTGCGTGCGACTTGCGCGTAAGAGGCCTGAGGGCTCGTCTGGGCGCTGCCGGCGAGGGGCGCGCCGTTCTTGAGTTCTTCCAATTGCTGGGTGACATTATGAAGCTCGGCGGTAAGCTGCTGGATGATTGCCTGCTGGTTGTTGATGATCTCTTTCAGGTCTCGGATCTCGGTGCGGGAATCGTGGATCTCGTTCTGGGAGCTGGCCACGAGCTCGTAGATGCGCTGCAGCATCTCCGGTCCGATGACTCCATTGTTGCTCGAGCTTGTCTCTGCTCCATTGTCGCCTTCATTCGACAGTAGCGCCTCTCGTGCTTTGGCGTTGGGCTTCGCCCGCTTCGCTCTTTTGACCGACGTCGCGATAGAGTTTGGCGCGTCTACCACGATCTCCATCTCTGCACGGTCCTCCATTGTCGCGTTGGACGCCCGCCGCCTTTTCATCCAACTCCCTTTCAGTAATGGAATAACCAATAATTGAACAAAGATAAAATAAACCCGAATCTCAATACTCCCTAACTATACTGTACTCACTTGGGGGTACAGTCGCTAGCGAAACCTACGTCCTCTTTCCACTCTTTGATAGTTCTCGTTCTGGATCCACTTTGGCGGGGTAGCTGTTGACACCATGTACCCCGCCATGCTCCAGGTACAGAGCCAATCTCTGCCTTTGCTACTCCTTCACTTGTACATCCATAAATCGATTGCTATACTTACTCTTGGGTTACTTATGCTCAACGAGAGCTAGAGCTAGAAACTGTTGGCAGTCCTATGCATTCATTGTGGCACTACAATTGTTCCTGTAAGCGTCTACAAACAGATGTTTGACAGAATCCGGTCAACGTCGTTTTCGGCGTTGAGTTATTATAGTAACGCTGACCAGTTTCTGTCAAAACATCTGATGGTAGACGCTTACAAGAACGATTGCAGCGCCGAATAGAGCTTATACCACCTGTCAGCAGCTTCTCTCGTCGAGGATAAATCGCTTCAAGAGTATCGTAATCGGTTTGTGGACGTACATGGGAAAGAGACGGAAAGGCAGAGATTGGCTCTGTACCTGGGAGCATGGCGGGGTACATGGTGTCAACAGCTACCCCGCCAAAGTGGATCCAGAACGAGAACTATCAAAGAGTGGAAAGAGGACGTAGGTTTCGCTAGCGACTGTATAGATTCTTGATGACGTTATGAGCTCGACTTAGGCAAACCTCGCGAGGGCGGCTGCTGATCCGGTTCCAGAACCCATTGTTGACGAGAATGACTTCTGCAGCTTCTCTTCAGCGCGGTTTTGACAAGGGTAAGTTCTCGCGCAAAGGAAGATTGGGCAGGTGACCCGAATGACGCGGGTTCGCGAAGCGGCTCCATACTAATGACGTGTGTTCTAGAGCTGGCCCGCTAATCGCGCTAGTGCGCCATTGCTACTCTTCCAACTCTGCACTCCAACAGTATGGCCAACAGGTTGCAGGCAACTACGGAAGCTAGGACCGGAAACGGCCCCCGAGAAACTTCGAGCTCTCGAGCGATACATAGAAAAGAGAACAAGCTGCGAGATGTTTCAGTCTCTGAAGTGACACCGGAATTGTACGAGCGGAGCGGTGGCAACATCAAGTTCTGGCCCCGCACCCCAGAACAGGTAGGGGCTGCATCACAAGCTATCCATCCGGCATCTCTCAGCGCCACTTGCGCGGCGGTTCCGATTTTGCATTATAGTAAGGGTCAACCGAACTCAGGACCGGAAACAACCCGTGAGCCCTGCGGAGGGCCATCACGCTGGAAGCCGGCTAAGTGGTCGAGCGGAATCTGATTACTTTAGCAGAATATTCGGGAGGACGGCAGCCAGCGTCTACCGTGTGCAGGTGGACTGCTGTGTTGCTGTTCTAGTTCGTACTTTTCTGTATCTCTAGGCAAAGCACACGCCTTTTCCATCCCTTCTTGACGATGTTACCGTAAGCTACTCTGCTATTCCGGACTCCGTGTTTCGAAGCGCAGTTGTCCAGAAGTGACCAGGGCGATACAGCACAGTACCCAAACCTGTCTGTCCACTACGAGTTGATCATTTTGCTTTGGAGATGTTGTAGGTCGAGACAGTCTCGACTCCGCCAAATCTGCTGTGGGGTTGGCTGACATTGGCCACTGGGCCTCAGCGCTACAGTAGCTTAGGATGCGCTGAGTCGAAATCAGCTCCCTTGACTCAATCCCCTAGTAACGGCCATTGTGACCTGGAGAGCTCAAAATGCTAGGTACCTCTTGTTCTCTTAGCGCTGTCAGTACTAAAACTGTACTCTTCCGGTTTTTATAGGAAGCCATCATCGGTGCGGCACTTGTCTTGCGCTCTTTCCTAGCTATATTTGTAAGTAGCAGCCCACAGACAAGAAAGTGGATGCAAACTCCTTTTGGATAAAGAAACAGAGGTGCAACTATTGCGGCCCAGCACCAAGTGGGTCAGGTCCCTAGCTGTGTTGATGGCTCTGTCTTGCAGCGCTACGGTAATCTAATTAGCACATAAGCATATGCGGGGAAACCGGCTCACCGTGGTGAAAGGCAAATACCACTCTCGTCGTCACCTCTTCTTTCGCTTTGCGATACTTTATCAGTCCAACCCCACATACTGGCATCCCCTCCATTGATGTCAGGCTGCAAAAGGTTCTGCCCTTAGACGCATTCTGGTAAATGTGGCTATGCCCCTCTTGAGGAACCGGAGCGCCTTTCTTCCGCGCTCCCCAAGCTCATGGGAGGTTGAGCTTCCACGACCCTGCAAGCCAGTCCAGCTTTCGTCTCCAGTCTCACCATAGTCGAGTTCGAAGCAAATCTGTGCGTCACATTGGCCATCCTTGACAGCGAGGATTGGTCAATCAGCCGCCACAGCTTTAATATGTTATCCTAGTGTCTGATCCGGAGACTGCATGGCTCCGATGCGAAATCAAGGCGCTCAGGCGCGCGAGAGAGGCGGCAGAGGCACGAGAGAAATACCTCAGACGCGAAAACCAATCGACTACGCTAGACGAATGCCTACAGAATTGCCACGCCTACCTCTACAAAAGCTTCAAGCTTGCCGACAAGTCTGTATCTGCCACGTGATTCACAAAAGTCGATGGCAAATTTTACCCGAAATGGCTTCGTTCTTGGATCCGGTTTGCCGACTCACTCCGCCAACAACAGTTTGATGTCCTCGGGGACGCCTGTGGAGGCGAGCGACTCTTCTACCAACAGAGCACCACCCGAGGCATAGGAAGAACAATTTTCCACAAGCTGGCGGGCAACGAGAACGCGGTCGCTTCTTTTCAAAAGATCGCAGTCGAGGATCCTGTCTTGCTATTCTCCAGCAATTGGGTAGCCAAGAAGCAATACGCGCGAAATACGGGTTCAGCCGGCTACGATTCAGCAACAACCACCGCGAAATCACGCATGCGAGCGGGGGAACCTCGTTGCCGAATGAGGAGGACCTGGACAACGAAGAGCCAGAACGACGGCGGACCGGGCCGAACAAACGAGCAGCATCCGAGCTGAGAAGGAAGCCTCGATCGACAAACCCGGATGAAGCCGGGCTCCGAATGTGGCCTGGCGGGACGAAAGCGTGGCGTTTGTCTACGACTACAAGGCCGCTCACAAAATTGCGGCCAAGCAGGTGAAGCTGGCCATCGCGAAGGAAGCCCTGTTCATGGACGTCGTCGAACAAATGAACAGGACTACGTCAGGGACGGATGTCGAGCAAGAGCAAGTCGGATCCGAAGCACGACTGGTCATGGCGCTCACCCAAGTCTTTAGCTACATGATGAAAGATAATAAGGGTCAAGTGACCAAGGTGGTGTAGGTTTGTGGTTTGTGGTTCTGATGGTGCACCTACAGCCAAGGTGCGCCTTCGTATCGGCCGCGGCTATAGAGTTACAGCTGTCTCATCTGGTTTTCGGTCATGACTACCGGATTCTGACGCGGAACTCGGGTTTGTAGACACACCTTCTTCAAGGTTTGTGTTCGTATAGGTATCGCGTGGAAGCCGCTACCGTTTCTTCAGGCTCCGGCTGCGTGACAAGGACGACGTCGTGACAGCGCATGGTCGGGCAGCACGCGATGCCGCCACGGCGAAGTTCTAGATTTACCCGACGATCAAGTAATTGTTTTTGCTGGGGAGAGTGGGCGGTATGATAGGGGCGGGTATCGATATTTTCTGCCATAGAAAAACCTACGCCTTGCGTCAAGACGAAACTGGATAGTGAGGTCCAGGAGGCGAGTGAAGAATGATGAGATTGATGCCGGGCAATGGAATAGCGCTGGAGCTAGCTAGTAAAGCTCCACCTGGTGATTAAGCCCAGCCACTGACTACGCGTTGTAGAACCTCGACTAGACTTTCAGGTTTAGCTCATCGCAAAGAGAAGAGTGATGTATATACGACCAGATAGACATCATCCTACTTCGAGAACCCTCCGTTAAGTATGACGACCGACACTTGTTCTCTTACCACCCGGGCCCCGATGCGTATGTTCCAATGAACAGCTAGGGGTGGCCACGATTTCTACCACCGTCCTCTTATCCGAACCAGAGAGAGATAAAATTCCATGACAGCTGCTCTCTTCCATAAAGTGTTACACCAACAAAAAGAAGAAGAAAAAAAGAGAATTAATTAAGTGTCAACAAAAAATAGAAATGAAGCGTGGTTTAGTGCTGGTGTTTGCTGGAGTGCACACAATAGCGTACTACGTAAACATTGAATCTCGGTACCTATCAACAGCCTGTGTAGTACGGTCTGCCACTGACGCTAAAACGCGATGCGAATCTGCGACTTATTTCCAAGACATATATAGCAGTGAGACCTCAAACCCACCTACCTGTACCCCCTAATTAATCTGAAGCCTCGCACATGTCGGACACGTATTCGTTGTAGACGTGGTGCCGTGACTCGACAAGTCGCACTTTGCGCTAAAGATTTACTCCTATGCTTGTAGCCGAGCAAAGCCGCTTTGTCTTCTAATCTGGAGCTTTCGTTCCAAACAAAAACACTGACATCACCTTGACACGCAGATTTTAGGTTCTCAACCCATATCCTATGCATCCATTCGTTCACTGACAATCGAGCTCAGCCTGTACGGCCTCTCCAGTAGGCGAACAGTCGTCATCGCCATTGATTCTAGTCCTTACGCCCTACACAACTTTCAGGACATGTCGTTAGGTTCCTCATCGTTCAGAAATTCTCGAAATAGAGCCATATCCTCGAAGTTGTTCGCTAGGCTCTCCACTTTGGCACCCTCGGGGTCAAACATTGCCTGCTGCAGATCTCCCATGAATGTGGCTCGGATCGGTCCTACATTTCGCAACTGTTCTGGCCTTCGCTTTTTCAACTGTTGGAGGAGGCTTCGAGCTTCATCAGTACTAATGCGATGATCACGCAATGCCATGGTCAACAAACTGGTACCGATAGCTTCAGACACGCGGTAGGGACGAGCCAGGCTTTCATAGCCATAGATGCACAGGAGGAAAATCATCTTCCAGTCCTCATCGTGGGAGGCGAGCACAGCGTTGGCAATGTAAGTTAAGGCTGTATGCCACAAAATCGTGCAAGCTGACGATTCATAGGCGGCTTGATAACCAATGATGAGGTGCTTCAGCTGTTCCACCGAGGCGTGATACACTCTGTCTGGTGAGCTCCGTGGTGCCGAGAAAGTCTTCAAGCTGGCATGTCTCATTGCCGGATCGCTAAAGAAGGGCCTGAACACATCAAGGATCGCAGCATGGAGCCACATGCTAGAGTCTTTAGCTTCCCTTTCACAGCCTACCAACTCTTCGCGAATGGATAGTGAAGGGCTATGACATACTGAAATATTACCACATGATGCGGGCTTCCCTCCCTTCGAATCTGCGCTGCAGGCAGGTTTTGCACCCACGCGAGCAGCTCTCGATACTTCATTTCAGCGAATTCAAGGCTGAGAAGTTCAGAAGAGCTGTTCTTATTGTCGATCCTGAGTGCGAACCCATGGACGATCTGCCAGAATTGGCAGAGGTAGGGGAATGTTGTTCCCATGTACGAAGGAGTACTTTGCAGTTTCCGCACCGAAGTCTCGTTAGCGGATGAGCTCTCAGTCGAGGATTCGGCCCAGTCGCTCCCGGTGTCTCCAGGATTCGGTACCCATGGCGGAAACTGGGGATAAACAAGGCCTTGCTGTCGATAGAACGTGGCAGCCAATCTTTTGTCGTGGTTAGCCATTCACCTTGCTACTTGAAAATGGCCCTCACTTACATGCTCCAGTTGAACACCCCCCATGCTGCAAAGGAGGCAGCGCTCAGGTCTTGCATGGACAGCGACCTATGCTGGCGGTTCTTTTCATTATCGTTTAGATTAACAAAGAGCCCCAGCCGCGTTCCCATGTTCACGGCTTCTGATAAGTATTCCAAACAATGATGGTCTTTGCCATGGCCCATATAGGCAAGACTCAGAAGCTGAGCTCCTGCCATGTTCAAACATGTATCCTCATGCTTCGTCTCCGACCAGAGCTTCTCTGCCTCAGCACAGAAGCTCTGTGCGAGCTTAGTTACTCTTTGGTCGATGGCGCTATACATTTGCTGTCTTCGTAGTCAGTAATGCTGTCCATCGAGGTGGGCATCCGGATCCATACGCAACCCCAGTACAATAGTGCATTCACCAGCAGAGACGAGCAGTGTCTTCTCTCGACGCTAATCAAGTCTGCCACGAACAGGTCCGGGTCGAACGTTCCTAATAGCGGATGATCCACCTCCAAGTACAAAAAAATATAATCCGCGCGGCGAGCTCGTCATGAATATGGACAGTAGTCCAAGATGAGATACACAAAGAGGAAAGCCGCTCATCACAGTATCTACGAGATACTACCAGAGAATCCACTTGAGTCCCATAGGCACGATAACGGTTCACAGCTGAGTCGGCGTCATTTCCGAACCGACTCTCCAGGAATATCGCGTCCAGAGTCACAAGTGGGCTTGGAGCGCAAGGATCGTTCAGACAGTCTCTCCAATGAACAGTATGTCGAGGAGCTGGAAGTCGTAGAGCACTTACTGTTGGCAAGAGGACAATCTAGGGTGAACTGATTCTCCTGGTTGTAGTAGGCTGTTCTCCTTCAAGTTTTCCGTGGCGATCGGCGATAGCATAGGGTATGCTATAGGGTGTCGTGTCATCAAGTGGATATCCAGAGGCGATTGGACTGGTATTTCGTTCGGCCGCATAGGTCCGAACATCGGCTGCTCTCCGAGATTGCCTTTGATCAGAGGCAATGCCGCGATGCAATCACCCTCGTTGGCTCGCAGGATTCTCAATGCATCGAAGGCTCGCTGTTCTGGTAGCCACTTGAGTAAGTCCAATATTTCACTTGCTTCTTGACCTAGACTCTCCCTGGCGCTAGACACACTCGGCGGCTCGTTTTCGGCAAGGGCCACAAATCGGCCGTCGACCATCACACTGAGTCAGGCGTCAGCATCAGTTCCAAAAGAAGCATATCATTTCCACGTGGGACTAGCCTTGATCTTTTTGATGCGGCAGAAGTTACAGGCTATTTGTGTGCCAATACGTTTGCGCTTGCTTGCCTCTGCTTGGGCGCTGGAGGCAGAGGATTGTTCTCCCTCCTCGCGGGTTCCCAAGGCGGGCAGAAGCGGAACGTACCGTTGCCCCATGCTGTCTAGAATGTCGCCAATTCTATCGCGGTAATCAAGCAGTCGTGGGTTTGGAACTAGCTGTTTTAGTCTGAAAGCAAATTGTCAATACCGAGCCAAAACCAAAGCAAAGAAGTAATTCTTGGACGGGCGTTGTTGGGGTTCGGATGGTAATCCGAACGGTCGGCGAATACGGTTCATTTTAGTCAACCCCGCTTGCAGTTGCTCCCTCCAAAAAGCCTTCTCGCGTAACATGAAAGGTGATTTGGGTCTCAAACTGGATTTGGGGGCAATTTCAATGCGAAACAATGTTTTACCGCATACGCATCCAAGGTGCACATGGAAGAGTGATTCCACATGTCCTCACAATCGCGAATGTACAATCAAGTCAACTGCCAAAATGCGATGTTAAAGCACGGGAACGCAGGGATGAAGTGACACTGCCGTGCCCGTGGCCAGCAAATGCTTTCTTCGGTAACCACCACAAAACCCTCTCTACAAGGCCGTTCAAGGTCTTCAACTACGCAACCGTCGCTACGATGCACCCCCAGCTATGCTCGTGGTACTACACTCCCATTTCTCCTAGAGCTAATGATGAAGAGGGAAGCCCGAACCCTAATCGCTGTGAACTTGCTCGAATGCTTTGCCTTTCTTCATACGTTACCCACTGCAAAGCCAAGCCATGCGACTACCATATCTAGTATCACGCTAATAGTGCTTCCGGTCTATTTTGCATGCCAATCAATAATTTGAGGCTCTGAGGGGAGCTGTGCTTGGCGGAGAGCAATCTGACGAAGAACAAGTCCGAGAATCAACTCTGTTTCTGTATGGACATCATTGCGCAGGTATGGCAGCCTCGCTTGGCTTACGGAGGTCCACCTGGTAATCAAGCATAGTAACATCAAGTTCACAGACTGGACTTACACTGAGCTGGTGCCTATTTCTTGTTTAAAAGCTCAGGGACATTAGCTCTTCTGCGTAGGGTTCAAGAGTCACTCAGACTGGTTCACGGAGAGTTTCGGGCCGTGGATTTGCTGACACTTAAGGAATGTTAATCGCCCGATCAGCGGCAGTTGAAATATGGCTAGGCTCTTGCTGTGCACTATGCACGTTTTTGTACTCTTACGGGCGATTAAGCCCTCTAAACTTTCTACAGCTCTACATAGCCCCATTGCCAACCTTGCCATAGGTACAGACACCGGAAACGCTATTGGGAGGCGACTCCAACACTTCAACGTAAGATTGATACGCGATGGTTCTAACACATACGCTCGCAAAGGATAGCTATCATGTGCTGTCCTATCGGAGACGCTAGAGCTGACCCCTAAGTATATCCAGTTGCCGACTTGCCATATGTTACAACCTAGCCTAATCATGCGACTGGGACCCGCCTCGGGAGGGCACTACGATGCCCGCGCGGCGCTTACCAGCTCGACCAACCTCGACAGTCACGAAAGACACACCAAGGCCTCTGGTACGAAGAACAACCAGCTGCAGCAAGCATCACGGCATCCAATTGGAAGGCAGGAAGGATGGACACCTACCACCCGGTCGGGGGACCACGATGGAGGGCCGTGTCCCGCAACGGAACATGGGATCAAGGAACTATGAACAAAGATCCATCGATCCAAGGGACCGAGGATCAAGAGAGAATACACGATCCACGATCCGGAAAACAATCGGTGAAGGAGAGATTGGGTATAGAACGATAGACGTTTCCTATGTATATCATATAGGCACTCTCTACTTCGGCGATCAATTTAAGCATCAATTTAACACATTGGTAAGGCTCGTTGCTTTAACGACCTATTGCATCTTCAAGTCAGTTCTACGATCAGTTCGGGATATTGCACATTGTATCAGAGGGCGAATCTCTGCACGTTTAAGTACTCTCTCGTCTAGCCAACATAAACCCCAGTACGTCTACTAGGTTTCTTTGGGCACCCCATAGCCGTTCGTTACATGTGGCGAAGACCGATAATGGAGCACTGTTTCCTTATAAAAATGACAGATAGGTTGGTCCGAATCTTGGTTCCCCTCACACCTCAAATGATGCCATAGCAACCTTGGCTGGTTCGCGGCCTAGGCTCCGCGTATTGTAGATGCAGAGAGGACGTAAGACTCGCATGAAGAACTATTATGGCTGAGTGGCCATCCTGGTGCTGCCATCGGCATGTTCCTCGCCAGGGCTCGGTACCTGCGTCGACTCGTGCTTGCTCGCTCAAGGCTAGCGTCGCCTGCGGTAGGCCCCTTCTGTACGGATCCTTGAGGCTCTTCCCCACATATCCTAGCAGTGCTGTGCACACAATGACGCTGGCCAGCCTTGTCGCCCATACCCATGACCTGTCTACTGTATCAATTCCGGAGCCTCGAGTGACGATTACCTCCATCCAACGATGACAGAACCATGACCGCCATACTACGTAATTGCACGTTTACGTGGTCCCCGTGTAACGTATCTGTTGGTCTAAATTCCAAGACGGTTGCCGCAAGAAAGATTGTTGTCAAGACAATCCCTTGCTTGACATTCCCTCTTCTTGCGCCTCGTCCTTAGCATCGAAGCCAAAGACGAGCCGGTCCGTCCTAGTGTCTTTTGTCTGGGTCAGTTTCTTAAGTTACGGTAGTGCCGTGCGACTAGATATCCTACCTGCCACTGACTAACGTACAACAATTAAACTCCATCACCAACACCTTGACTTCCATGTCTTCGCAATCACCCCGCCGACTTTTGCCCAAAGTTGAGGAAGGCAAAGCGCCCAGTGAGCCCGTTCAGCTCGCCAAGAAGCGCAAGCTGGCTTTAATTGCCTGTGCGAGATGCCGCTCACACAAGACGAGATGCGATGGCAACCGTCCGTCATGTGGCATGTGTCGGGCGCGCAATGTCGAATGCACGTATGACGATGACCCAAATACGACCACGGCTGCCAATCTCAGGCGGCAGTATCATTGCTTAGCAGAGCAGCACCAGAGCTTCCACGAGTTATTCGAGATGCTACGCAGTCGGCCTGAGGAGGAAGCCCTTGCTATCCTACGGCATTTCCGATCCAGCGGCACTGTCCAGTCGACTTTGCAGTACATAAAAGAAGGCTATCTGGTAACCGCCACACACATGGCTGGGTCTGATGCCGATGAAATCCCCCTTCCACCTTGTCCCAAGAATAGGGAGGAGTTCATGCTCGGCATCGACCATCCGAACGCCTATCCTTTCCTTCCACCGCTGGAGGAGCTGAAGTCGTCGCTCGGCTTTCAGATGAGGATGATCCCCGAGGCGGATCCAAAAACAGTAAACTGGGTGACGGAGGAAGAGATTGAGAATGCAAGGTGATTCGCCCTTCCAGTGCGCGGTTTCTACTATCTTTTCGCGGGCTGCTTGTCCCAGCCGGGTGGACACAAGTAGGACTTTGTTGACTGACTTACGAGCCTAGGCATTTGGATCGCGCGCGCGAACTGGATGATGAACGGCTACTTCATGTCAAAGCAGCTGACTGGACGACTGTGACGAGCAACGACATCATCGTTCAGAACCTCATCTCACTGTACCTGTCATGGGATCACGCCACCATGAGGTTGTTTGATGAGGAGTTTTTTATTGATCAAATATCCAATTCCAAGACGGAATATTGCTCGCCCGTATTCGTGAACGCGGTCCTGGCTGCAGCTACGGTATCTTCGCCCTATCCTACGCATCCATCATTGAATGCAAATACAAGCTAACCAATATGGTAGCTAAACTATTCCGCCATAGACAAGGAATTATGCAAGGATCTGGGACACCGATTCTATGAGGAAGCCTGCCAATTATGGAAATCAGATTCACAGCAGCGGTCGCACCTTTTGTCAGCCACCACGGCGACGCTCTTGAGCATGTGGTGTTATGGCAACGGCGACGAAAAGACTGGCACGCAGTTCTCGGACGAGTCGATCAGAATTGGGATTGACCTAGGTTTATTCCGAACGCTGCCACGTGCACCACCTCTCTGTGACAACTTTACTCGGCGCATGATCCGGGGCGAGGCGATCGTAGCATGGGGGCTGTTCAACTGGGAATCGTATGAACCCGTTGTGTCAATCTGGACCTGCTTAGTAAATCATGCTAATGTGTAGTCGGCAATAGTGTACATTCATTCTTCCGCCGCAGGGATCTTCGATTGCCAAACCCGCCATATCATCCTACTCTCTATGACTCGGAGAGTTATGATTTCTGCGAGGTCGTATGGAATTCATTCCCGTTCTCTCGCCCAACGCAGCATATACACCGAGACCTGACTTTCCTAGCCTTCTCGGAACTATGGGCTATTTTGTGGGAGGCATCAAAACTACCGCGCAACCATGTCGACCTCAAAGATGTCGATGCCAGTTATGGCAAGTGCAAGTCGACCCAAGCACAACTGCTCAGTTGGTCTGATCGACTACCGCCCGAGCTCGTCCAAAGCCCCGAAAGTCTACCGTCGACGCTTGATCTACAGTATGGAAGCACGATCCTACTGATACCGGTCCCCTGTTTGTTTGTTCGGTCACTGACTTTTGGGTTGGTAGTCAATTCTTCCATGCCATCATGGTGCAGCTCTTCCGCGCATTCGCCAGCTTCGACTTCCCACGACAGGCCGAGGCCAAGACGGTAACACAAGCGTCCATGTCGCAGATGCGCCGTCTCGTGTATACGCAGCGGTACCGGTACGATGGCCCACCGTTCAGCTCGGCGACGGTGGGGTCGGTACACGTTTTCACGTCGTCGCTTCTCGAAGAGCTGGCTAAGGCGTCGGACGTGGATGGCCACGCGCGCTTCTACCTGGTGCTGGCGGCCGAGGAGATGAAGCGCTGCGGCGAGTCGTTCCCATTCACGCACAAGATCCTGCACCAACTTCTCTCTAAGGCTCGGTCCGACGGTACGCAGCTGCCTGCCGACCTCGACACTATGTTCGACGACCTCGAAGCCCGCCTCTTGGGCCACGATCGTCTCGAGGTATTCCCCCAGCACTATCCTATCGTCTTCCGCATGGGTATCAGTGGCCATGACGGCGGAGATAGAGATGATTTGGTTGATGCGACATATAATTTGCGATTGGGGAACTAGGAGAGCGATGGGAGCACTAAAGAGAAGGGGAAGGCCCGTGTAGCTTGAAGTGGCCTAGTAACTGTGGGGTGCAAGCTTGTAGAACGCCCTCATAGTCTCAGGGTAGTACAGCATAATATGAATGATAACCCCGCAATGACGAGTCTCCCCAGAATGCGCGGCAGCATGACAGGCCCGGGGGCTGCTAGCTGTTGGGCTGTAAGGAATGTCTCAGAAGACCCGTCGAGGTACTTCCCATAATGGACCACAAGTACGGACCATTCGCGGTTCACGTTAGGTTCGTACAATATCTCAACACAGAACACAAGAAGGACGCTAATGGTCTTCCCAATGTCCCACTCTAATGGGGCGCCTCAGTGGGTGATGTTTACGGTTATTGTGGACGCCCTTACATGTCCTTACGAGGAATGAATGCCAGTCTTATCTACCCTTGTTTCGCGGATATACAGGTGGCCGTTTAGTTAGCTAATCAGGTTTAAGTACTTCGCAGAACAGGCGGGGCAAAATAGCTCTTGCTGAAGGCAGCATTCACTCACCCAAAAGGGCACCTCGGCCAGTTGCACTGACGGCGACAGGCGTACTGTGTTCAAGATCACTTTCCGCTAGAGATATCACTCATTCCTACTCTGGCCTTGGCGCCGATAATACTAAGCCTCTGTCAGCAGCCACTGCACGCTACCAGGCCACGCACGGTACTAGTCAGCGTCACCTAACCGTCGGTCCATCTCAAGAATGAACTACCCCTCCGTGTACATGTAGGCGGTGATTTTTTTGTCACACCGCGTTGGTCGCCCAAAACAGTGCCCTTGTGATTTCAGATAGGCTAATATTGGAGGGGGTGTGGTAAGATAACAACACTATCACCTGAAGATACGAGCAGTAGGTCCGCTCGTCAGCCTATTCAGAACGTGGCCAAGTAAATGTATCGTGGGCTGAATACCTCAGGTAGCCCTCAGAAAAGCAATCGGGCGATGCACAAACGCACCATGTATTGACACCGGAAGGAGAACTTGCCGGTGGCTCGTACCGAGCCAATGAAACACTCTAATATACCTAGAAGTAGGAGCCTGACAGAGGCACCCCGTTGCGATCAATTATCACATTGTATATAGACTTACAGTAGCTCCCGTCCATCGGGAGAGCCCAATTTGCAGCAGCGGAAAAGCAAGGCTACGCACCTAAGACGAGCACCCAGTGACTTCAGGGGGAACTATTACATCGCTGTTTGAACAAGTGAACTCTTAGTGTTGGGAAACCTATCTGCTACTGCATTATGACTAGAGAGGCTGGCAGATCTTATGCTAGCGTTGTCGGGTCGCTGTCGTGATGGGGCAACTTTGTGTAGATAACACTGTGCGAATCTCGCTCAGCTCGTCATTATCGAGATCTGGGGATCGAAAACTGACCACGTATTCTCGGCGTCATTCACTTGCTGGTGCAGTCGACAGCGAGTGCAAGCCACTACGCTTCAGTACCAGAAGCTGTGAGCAGAGTCAGCTCTCTTCACACTCTCTAGATACCACCATTTGCATCGGGGCAATTGGCGGTTTAGTCTTTGCCTCAGATGGCTCGGTGGTATGCCAACAGAAGCCAGTACATGCATTACCAGACTTGCCAGTTAGCAGAGAGAGCCTCTGAAAACTGGACTCCAAGAAACCATTTATTTCAAAAGTAGGGTCCTCCCATAAGACCTTCTACGCGGGACAATTGCTAGCCAAAGGAGTTAGCCGTAGCAAGCTAGCCAGCTTGTGTGCAGCCACACAGCAGCACTAGAATCGGTTCCCGTTACGCCGATTGGATGAGCAACACTGCCGCGAGCAGCGGCGGTCGATATCGTATTTTCTGCCAATCCTTCCGCAAACCCCACCGTACCCCAGACATAAACTAAATTGTTATTTCTGAGACGACGCATGCGGAGCTGTGCACATACGACGACGCCTTTCACATTCGGCCGAACATTACTTACTGAGGAATTAACTGATTGATTCATCCAATATGCCTTCACGATGGGAACCTCGAGAGAAGCACGAACGCCTTCAGCTACGGACGCGGACTCAGCTTCCTTCTACGTTCTCTATCAGACCCCGCAATGACCACGGAACGCACAACAACAACGCCCGAGGGATCACAACCGCCTGCGATGAGTGTAGATTCAAAGAAACCCACGTATATATGAATAGCTTCTAGAAGCCATACCCTGTCGCTGACTCTGGTATCGCCAGTACTACACGGCTCTACCAAAGCCCGACCCATGCCTTAACCAATTGATCAAGGCTAGTCAAGATGCCGCCAAGGTGGTACAGCTCTTGATTTCCACTTCCGAAGAAGAAGCCTTGAATATCGTTAAGCGCCTGCGAACGGGAGAGAGTTTAGCTTCGATTTTGTCTTGAACCGACAGGAATTTGGACGGCAGCAGCGTCGGCTGACGTAAGATGTTATGGTACTGCCACTTATACTCGGGTTTAAAATCGCCTTGACTCCAGACAATATGATCTTACGTACGGGTCATATAAAAAAGTACATCTAAACGAGTGTAAATAGGTTTCAGAAAATCCCGAGTTAAACTAAATCTACGTAGCATTACTCATATTTTAGGCCGGTATTTCCGGCTGTGATTAGCCAGTTACTCGAAGAAAGTCCAAAGCGGAAGTCTCCAGGATGCAACAGGATGGTCATGAGCAGCGACTTATCCGTATCATCCATGTCCTAGTGACGGTGATAAACAAGAAGTATAGAGAAGTATCATACAGCACGTTTAAATTGCGCGAAAGTTGTGAGGGGCACAACTCAAGGTAGGCGATTTATGGTTCATATGCTTTCCTGCAAATTTTGTTTTTCGTACCCTATTCTTATCTATTGAGCATTACAGGGTGATGTGCTGACTGAGTCTGCTGGGCTTGTGGCTATTGGAGGGTAGTCTTTGTGAGCAACTTGAGTGGCCTTGCCGCTTGAAGCGCATCTCGGCAACGCAGTACCAATACCGTCTATGTGTGGAGCGGCGGAACAACGAAGGTGACCTCACAGTGACCCTCAAAGAAAATGGAGTGGTACCCCATGCTCAACGGACGATTCTGTGCTTGCATCCCGATTGAGAGAATAGACGAGTAAGCTATGGTCAGTGGCCTCGAATCCATCCTCGCTTGTGGGACAAAGCGAAGGACGACTTGGGCTGCGTCAATGGAAGCACCCGGACGAGTGAGTAGGCGTCCCATTCAATATGCAGTAGGGGAGGGTCTAATGGTAGCTTGCCGCCGACTGTGCAATTCGTAGTTAGACTATACCACACCATCAAAAACTGTTACCTGTGGCAGATTTCTGAAGTACGTCAAGGTGCTAAGACCCATGATTGTAATTCTGTACATGCTGTACGTCGGGTGGAATTGGATTGAAATGCACGAAGCAGGAGCATGCTTATGGGCGAATCACAAAGGTTACGGGGCCATGGCGTGCCATGGCCAACCTCTGAATGGCGTTCTCCTCTAAGGCCTGGCCGAGGTGATTTCGGCCATTTGCGGCAACCTCAGAGCACAGACGCATCCAGACCACTAGCGCGACGAGCGGGCCAGGGCGTGGAGCTGCTTTGCGACCCTGCGCCATTAGAACCAGCTCCCTAACCTCGCTGGATCGCGCTCGCCAAAATGGGTTTCAGAACCGGATCCGCAGCTGCCCTGCGATGTTCCCCAGACTCGAGCTCATCATGTCATCACCATTCCAGCCCGTAAGCCGCCGGCTTGCATCAAGAGGCAGAAAGACGAGGTTCGCAAGCGCTGCTTGTCGCTGCAGAACCAACCACACGAGCTCGGGCGGTACTGCGACGTCTTCAGCGCGCTTGCGTACTGGAGCCCAACGCACAAGCGGTAGGACACGGCGATACACGTCCCGCGCGGGAAACGGGTACCGGACCTCAAGAGGTCCGTCCCTATCCCCGGCTACTATCCCGTTGAGTCTCTCCGACTCTGTTGCTAACAGCCACAGTTCAATCAGTCGCCTGCCATGCGAGACCGAGCCATGGCCGCGTAACACGACGAGCGGCCGAGTCGAAGCGATCAGTTTTAAGGCCCCGCTAGACGCCCGTAACGATACGAAAGCCGTTGCCAATATGGATAGCGACGTGGACGCCGAGTACGACACCGACCTCGATTATATTGCACCATCTCTCTCTCGCACGGTAGACAACGTACCTCTGCATGTCCACGTCATCATCCCGACGAGGTCGGCCGGCAGCTGCGTGCTGTCGGAGCGTGCCTTGGTGAACAGTGTCGCCGCAGCGTTCCATCTCTTCCGCAGCAAGTACCGGGTGAACCGCGTGCGGGTCGACGTCTCCTGACTTGGCCAGTTCCTCCAGAATCGAGCTCGTGAACAGGTGGATCGACCCTACCGTCGTCGAGTCGAAGGTCGGACCTCCATACCGGTACCACTGCGTACATATGATGCTGGATAATGTGCGTACCCCCTCCACTAAAGGCCGCGGGTTGCAACATGTTTGACAAGGAAAAGCTCCAGACAAGACTGCCCAGATGTCTCGGGTCGAAGGCTGTCCAACAAGCATTTGCTAACTTCTCCAAAGTATCTATGGACAATAATTTTCCCACACTGATAGTACCCCTGCCCTAAACTAGTGAACCGTCTTCGTGTTCTCCTACCGCATGGTCTACTCCGCCATCTGGGACTTCCGCTTCATCCACATCCCCCTGAACCGCGGCATCCCCTATTTCCACAACGGCGGCGTCGAGCTCGCCCATGCCATGTTTACTCGCATGGCGGGCTGGGGCAGCAGCGGATCTGTCGGCGGTGAGAAGCAGCTTGGCGGCAACGGTATCGCCGCCACCGACGACGCTTATACCAACGACACCCACGCGTCCGGTATGTCGCGCAAGCCCGTCAACGGCCACAGCCTTGCCCGCCATGGCGATGACATGGCTTAACGGCCCTGTGTGCTTTTCGCAAGACCCGTTGAGACGCCTTTGGCGTACTTCAAAGTGCCCACGCTGTCGGATATGATACGCTCAGGCAATGATTGAAAACCAAATTCCCCAACGAGAGGAGAATCGGTACGACATATAGATGAAGATCACGACGAAGCCCAATGGATTTAGATGTTTGCATAATCTTAAGGATATGCATTTCCTAGGAGATATCGGGATATTGTGACAACAATTTGACCTTTTCCCGCTCTCATGGTGTATCAGTGTGTCTAATCGTAGAGTACAGATCACGAATTGTTCACTCGCTATGAGAGCGACTTAGACCACTAAAAGCTCGGGGTCTGGGGTGTGGGTTTAGGGGTGCGGGACTGCTGGTTTTAGGGGTCGAACCCGCTGTATCTGCCTGTAACCCTGCGATGATTTGCATTCTCCCCATTTGCGCATACTTGGTTGACAAAGGCAAGTCTCAATCCACGGTTTGAAGCAGGAAACATAAAGAGACATAAACGAGAAGGCATGTTTCCCCGAATGTAGAACGAGTAGATTATCTCGTTACCACAGATGCCCTAATTGTTGCACTGTCGTCTCTCAAAACATGGTAAAACCAGCCTCTTGCAGTGACAGCCCAGAGGCGACCCGGAGCTGCCCCTGCACGTGGAACGAGAAGGGAAAGAGGCTCTGAGCCTGTTGCTGCTGCGCTTCCGAGGGGGCGCCGCCGGCGGTCCATAGCACGTAGAGATACTGGAGCGTGTCCAGCGCCTCCTTGGCGGAGTGGTTGTACTGCACCATGTCCGTCAAGTCGCTAATGCCCTGGCGGAGGGCGTCGGTGACGTCCGGGGCGAGTTCGGACCACGACTTTCCGCCATGAGAGGTCACGTTTCCAACCGTGCTGGCCAGGTCCTGGAGATTCAGCGGCACCGTCGCTATGACACGCTGGACGTCATCAGTGAGTGTGGTCGACGGGGCCGGCCCAGGCCAACTTTCATCTTCAACGGTAGCCGCCGTAAGACGCATAGTGGCTGAAATCAGGGTGAGATATGGCAAGAACGACGGCGCCCGCCTAAGGCCGTAGAGCTGGGCATACGACCGTATCAGGTTTCGGATTGCGTCCGCGGCCTCAGTACAGACATCGCGTGGTACGACGGGTGAGCCATCAATGCGCAATATGATGAATGGGCGGAAAAGAAGCAGGGTTGCACAGTGATAGTAGATGTGGACGAGAAAGACTGACGGCGTAAAATTGGTGCCTAGGCGGAGTGCTTCTGGAATATTACTATACCGGTCAAGGTATTGGTTGTAGGTGTGCAGGATCATGTAGCCCGTGACTGGGTGGTTAGGCGTCTGTAAAAGATATGCAGCATTATGGCCCATCTGGCTGATCTCGCATAAGCACCTAAATACAGATTGTGTATTTGAAACCTGTTTGTAAGGATGTTGCTGAGGATCTGCAAGCGTAAGGCCATCTGTTTACGCAACTTAGTACATGCATCGTAAGTCTCAGCAAATGTCGCGCGGTTTACCTTCGTGGGGATACGGTGTCCATGGTGACGCCTCTATATCGGGATGTATTGGCGGCCTGGGGGGAAGTAGAGGCGCACGTGACGTTGTTGGCACTAGGCCCGTTACCAACGTCCATGTATTATCCAAGGCAAACGACCCCCAAAAAGTGGTGGTCGCAACGGCTAGGTGGCCCTCATCACTGCTATTACTGACCTTGTTCAAACCCATCTCAACAGCCAATCGCATGCTTTGTCCAGCGTAGTACCGGCTCTCCGCGTTTCTCCCGCACCTGACTTCTCGTAGAGCTAGTATCCCCAAGGCTTGTATATTGGTCAGGGTGTATGGAGTGCTTTCCTGGGTGGCGAGCTTAATTGACTCTTTGAAAAATTGGTCGCTCAGAACATGCATTTCCAATTTCCTGTCAGTACTGAATTGGGAAGAAAACAGGCACCCAAGGGCAAGCAGAGCGTTGACCAGCCTCGCGGAGCAGTATCTTTGCCTTCCGCTCAGGAAGTCGGCAAGGAAGTACTCCTTGTGTATCGTTGCAAATGTCGGATACTCCCAGCAAAAGTATAGTGCGAGTAAGTGTTGTACTAGAACTATGTCTCGCGTCACGCTGGTCCACGTCCTAGGAGTCATATCGGACATTTGTACAGGCGTAGACATGTGATCCATAAAGTTCTGCTCTGGTGCCCTACCAACCATTTGCTGAGAGAGTATCCGAGGGCTGACTCGAAAGTAAGATGCCATATTCGCAGTCCACATCATTACCTCTGAAGGAAAGTCGGTCCCAGTCGGCTGGCTCTGCTTCTTGTCGCCGGGTGAGGCCACGTCTTGCTGATGGGACTTTGCATTGCCGCTTGGCCCTGCCGTCGTGTCGAGGAACCATTCTGAAAGAGAGGGAAGGACTGCACCTGAATGCTGCGGAGCTTGTGGTTCGGGGAGGGGGATCTCGGTGTTGACAGCATCGGTTGCAGCACCTTCTTCTGAGGGCACTGCATGTTCCAGCCATTCCGATACCACATCGACACCCTGACCGGCGTTCAGCTTGGCGAGCACTTCCTCCTTGTACTGTGGTTTCGAAAGAGCCGATACGATGGACTTGTTCTGGTAGAGCTGGCGTCGTAGTAGGTTGATTTCGTTACGGAGGCTGTCCTTGGATTGGCGTACCTGGACCTCGTAGTGGCAGTGATCGTACCCATTGTCGCGGCACCGCCGGCAGGGATTATTCCCGTCGCACTAGTGTGCAGCTGTTCAGCAATAATCTTAATCACAGAGGAGAAACACGTTGGAAGGGACGGCGAAGGGTGCCTGAAAGCGTACCTACCTTGGCGCGTTTCTGGCGACACTGGACGCAAGCATTTGGAGTTACGAAGCCAGGCCGACGGCTCTTTTTGGCCACCGGAGCATCTTTATTCTGGACAACTTTCCGAGCAAGCTGTGTGCTCATTCCTCTAGCGTCTGACATGGCGGCGCGTCCGATTGATAGCTAGGCCATGCGTACTCGGTCGAAAAATGAGGCATGGTAAAAAGGCAGAGAATAGTTTCCATCGAGGGCCTCGGAGGCTGGTCCGACTATTGCCACCATTAGCAGCAGAGAAATCCAGTTAGCAATAGGGACGGGCAATGGATGCGGGGTAAAATACTATAGTGTGCCCCGATACGGGTGCTAATGTGTACTACATGGAGGTGGAGAGATGGAACCTAGAATCTGGGTAGGGCAAAAGGACCGCTGTGGGAAGCGAAGCACACTGTAAAACCGCAGTTTTCAGCAGCAAACGGGCGTGATCTATCCGCGTATACGACGTACTTACATGTAGTACCTAATGCGATGGTAAATCGTGGCGTTTCGCAAAATGAGCTGTAGATAAGTGACACCGTCGGCACAGCGATGTATTGTACAGCACTTTTCTCTTATTGATGACTTAATCAGTAGAAAGCATAGGCGCGAACTCTGGTCAGAACAGCGCATTGCCACAAAAAGCAGTTGGAATGGGGTTCGATTCCGCTCAACATCTGGTAAGGAGGCAGAGTCACGCGTAAAGTGGGCAGCGCCGCCTGAACACGATGAGCAGCAACGGGTAATGCTAGTGTGAGGCCCGAAGGGCCACTAGCGGACGCTTCCGCCAATGCTGCGGATTGGGAGCATCCGTCAGTTCGTAGCCCACGACTTATCCCCCAGTCGAAGTTTCCTTGATTGCTGGCTGAATGGGGTCATGGAGCTAGTGCTACAGTGCTTCTTGTGGGTGCCTCCATCTCCCCAGGGTACGGGTCCGCGGCCCCTCGCCAGCTCGTTATGCTTACCAAACCCCTTCTCGGTAAAAGGTGAGTGAGGCCCAGTGATACCAATGGCACAAGGCAGTGATGCGCAAGCTTGGCACGTTCCAGCACAAAGAAAAGCGAGGGCCCTGTGCATTCGCCCGGTTCTCACAGGTCGTGAGCGGACGTGAACTGTAGGAACAGTGTACTGAACGCTGCTCTAGTGATACTCCCTTCGTTGCGTGCCTTCTGGCCTCCTGAGTACCGCCTTGCAGTCATGTTATGGCATGCGAACCGCCACACGACGCGCCGGACTGGGGTAACTTGGTCTCCCCTGCCTTAACAATTCGTGGATAAGTCGGTTGGCCAACACCATTCCTCATGCACCGTGCTGGAGATCATCTACGAAGACCGCATAGTTCCCCATTATAGCATGCCAGCGACTTTGGCCGCTCTCGCTAAAATGAAACTCTGAATATAGTCATCGCCGCATACACTGTGCCTCACTATTTCTTCGGTCAGGGACAGCACCTCCTCTCGTAGTCCCCTCACGATATCTTTCAATTCATGATTTGCCACGCCTAATTTTACGTGTCGATCGATCAGGGCCTTCTCTTCCTCTTTGGTTCTTGTACGGAGTTCAGCGGTAGCGCGACGGTTCTTCTCCTTCCGTGCTTCCTCGACAGAAACATGGCAATGAACAGGCGAAAACACTAAACTAGTCGGCGTCTGTGGCATCAAATCTTTGATGGTATTGACCATCTGTGCTTGAAAACCCTCTGTTCGGGGTTCTGTGGAAGGTTGTGGTAGCTCCCTTTGTTGGCTGTGCTGCACGGCATGGCCATCATAGTGCCAGTAGTGTCTCCGGAGCCCCAGATAATGGTCTCTGATAGGCTGTGGTACGGGTACCAATTGATCAAAGATGGTGCATTGGCCAGGCTGTCAGGTTGACGTCAGGCCATGGAGTCATATAGAGGTTTGTGGCCTTACATTCAGTATATCTGATTCTCCAAACGTGGATTCGTTGTAGGGTATGGTGAGATCAGGGCTGAGATACCCATCACTGTTCAGGTTCGAATATCAGTCGCATCGACTTGCGGCGATTTGATCGTCTTCCGACATCGAGTTTGTGGGACAGTTGTCCGTCAAAGTTACCGGAGCAGGCTCATGCCACAAACGTGGGGGAAGCTTCCTTATCTAGGCTTTTTGGACCTGCATCAAGATTCTGTCCAGGCTAGCTAAACTCGCTTAGGAGTCAACGCAGCGTGGCCCTGTACAAGCACGCCATAGACAGTGCCTATGCTTCTGGGTTCCGTCTGGTTGGGCAGAGCTCGTATGCGCCTCTCATCACAGGCAACCGGTACACGCGCCCAGGCGCATATGCATGGCCTGGCTCCTCCAATGAAGATGAACTGCAAAAGCATGGTAATATCTTTGGCCAAAAAGCAGACCGATCAATTTGCGACGAGTATCTGCCGAGCGTACAATTGCTCGGAGGGCTATTGTCGTGAACATCAAAGGTCTGGCGCTTCGAACCGTTCGAGGTTTACAGTTAAGGGAATGGTAGATGCATTACATCTCCCAGTACAATTGGCATGCGCTACCAAAAAACAATCTCATCAAGAGTATTGTGACAAACTACCGGGTTAGGTGCGACGATCTAGACATACACAGATAAGCAGAGGGTATGCATAGAGCAGGAAGACGGTTCGACGAAGTCGGATGCGCTTGGTGGCTCTGTTCGATTATAGAGTAATAGAGAGCCTTAATGTGTGCAAAGGTGAAGTCTCTCCCACCAGACCGTTTGACCAGTCAATCTTCTACCCGTCAATCCAATGTCCGGAACAAAAGCTTATCTGCCACGCGCTTGCCCCAACGCCATCGGTCACAGCGACGTGCAGTGCGATCCATCCCCGCTGGCAGCGGAATGCTGGTAGGGGAAAGCGGCCAGTCCTTAGACCAGTTGTAATGCCAAACTGATACGGAAGACAAACTAATACAGAGAGAAAAAACCAAAACAAAAACTGGTTAACATGATCGACGTGCAGGGCGGGTCGAAATGGATTGTTCAAAGAGTTCAACAGGGCTAATCAGTGTGTGATCATGACAAGCGACAAAATCCACCAGCGGGCCGGCCTTCGGAATACATCAAAAGCATTAATAAATTTCGGAGGCAGTCGACGAAAGGCCTTGGCTCCGCACCTCATCAAATTCTACCCCGGTGCTAGTCTAATAGCATATCAAAAGTTGTTTCGCCATGTGGTCGTTTTCGATTCAACAACAGCTGTTGTGAGAGCTTTCTCAGGTGACCAGTGGCGCTGCCCGACCGCGCGTAGCTCATCCATCATGGCGGTCGCCTCGTAGTTCTTGATCACCCCAAGTCGAAGAGCAAAACACCATAATGGCCTGTGTCACTTGAAGATACACGCGATAGCGTACATATGCGTCCTTCCAGCCAGACGACGATTCCTGTCGCGCTTGTGAGCCATGCTTGCCGGCAGGTTGGCATCCAGCCGGTATGTAACAGGCTAGGTTTGCATTTGCGATGGCATTAGGTTGGCAGAACGTCTTCATACACCCACCCTCACTACGATGCTGTGCAAACCCTGTTCCCTGGTTGGGCCAGGCTTTCTGCCATCCGACTGGCTTGACAGGCGCTGGAAGCGCCTGCCCAAAGGGGGACAAACCCAATCAAAAGCCTTAGGGGGTGTTCTATTTTCATATCAGATTCGTTTAAGGCGAACACCCTATGGGCAAGGTGTTCTCTGGAGCAAACGCGCAATTGGAGGGTTTTCCAGTACCTGAGATCCATATTCCGAACGGGTGCCAGTGGGTGCCCGCTAGACACGCGACGACCGCGGCGGAGCGCAAGGTGCCGGCTCGCGTCCCGCCCGTTCAATCTCTCGCTTTGCCTTTGTGGAGGTTGCAAACGGCAATGTGGGCCAACTACATCAGGTACTGGACGTCTTTCTTCAGCTACTCTTCTGCTTGCATGGCCTCCTTATAAGACTCAAGCTTCTCCCTGTGGCGGGCCAGCTCCTACTGCTTGGATGCGAGGCGCTCTTCGAGGGAGAACGCATCGGGCCGTCGCCCCGCCTTGCACTACGATCGCGTCTGCGTCGCTTCCGGTGCTGGCAGACGCAGCTGCGCCCATGCCTAGTTGCGCATCGCCCTCACACAACGCGTGCCGACAGCGTTGGTTTCCCAGCGCGCAGCGTTCCGCCTCGACGCTCGCCCACTTTGCCGCCAAGCATTCGATCTTCATGTCTTTATGCCCACCACCCTCTGCTTCTCTGTGGCCTCGTCTCGATATGAATCCAGCATCAGGCTGTTCAGGTCCCTTTCCAGCAGCGCCGCGTCTCGTTCTTCAGACGCGTGTTGTTTTCCCCCGAGAATCTGCTGCCTCTCCTCGCACAGCGTCGTCAATCTCTTGGCTCATGGCCAGTCATCTTGATCAGGGTGGAGGTTAAGTGTGCTTTGTCTCGTAACGCCGAGCGCGTGTTGGATTTACGTGACGGGTTCTCAAGAACGGATGGGTATTTGAATGATCGACACTCAGAATCAACCCCTCGCGAGTCTTGAGCAGGACCGAAAAGGCGATCGTCGGCCTCGGGCTTGGCCGTGCGCATATTGGCTAGCAACTGCGCCTCCTTGACGCGCTGTAGGGTGGACTGGACGCTATTACAGGAGCGGAGGCGTTTCAATATGCCGAGGGCTTCATCCTCGGGCCGGTTACGCAGCATATCGAACAGCTCCTGGAAGCTTTTGTGCTGCTCAGCCAGGATGTGATACTGGCGTCGGAGGTTCGCGGCTGGGGTGGTGTTCGGATCGTCGTCATACTTGCACTCGACGTTGCGGGACCGGCAGGTGCCGCAGGAGGGTCGTTGGCCGCCGCATTTGGTTTTGTGGGAGCGACACCGGGCACAAGCAATGGGCACTAGTTTCCTCTTCTTGGCGGGCTCGCCCGGCTGGTTGGCGACTGTGGCCGTATGGGTTTTGGGTAAGAGACGGCGGAAGGTCTGCGAAGCCATGTGTCTAATGAAACATCTGGACTGTGCGTGCTGTCGGATGACGACGGCAAGGGGCAGTTATTGGAGACCCACGTTGACTTGTGACGGGCGAACGAACGACCAAACCACTTGCGACACACCTTATTCAGCTTCGCTCTTCAGGAAGCCCATAACATCGAGAATTATTAGTGTTGCAACTGAGAGCATTTATTCAGCGAACAGGCACCACGTGGTCACTTGTGGAATACACGTATGTATAAAGGTTTGTAGTTAAGAATGGAGTCTGGGTCAGAAAGCGTGGAGGGTGGTAATTTCGTTTTGGGCATGAAGCAAGCCGGAACGTGGCCGATGGACGTTTGGATTGGCGGCAAGGAGCAGTCCTCGCCATGATGAACAGGAAGTGCCCATATATTTGGTAACGGGATCAACCCTACGTCCTACTCCATACACCCACCTCGCCGGAGCTTAGTTACGGGAGCCCTGAAATCCTCCATCAGAAGCGGGTGGAACGGGCTGAAATTAATATTGCACAGGAAGAGTACCCGCTCCACCCAGCACGTGCTCCCTATGATTTTGCAGGCCCAAACAGGAAGCGGGGGCCGTAAAAGCTGGCAGACTAGAGGAAATCGGACAAAACGGAAGGCCTTCGATGACGGTCTTCTACGTAAAACCAAGCCTGCCAGCCAGTCGTGCTCAGCCCAGGAAGGCCTCGGAGCCTGCATTGCTGATGATCTCGCTGTGCGAAGCATAGCTACCTGCAACAGCCGGTGCTTGGTTCATATTCCAGCCCGATAGACTACGCGCCTAGGTTACCGGTAAGTGATGCAATGGCATCGTGGATGAAGTGCTCCGTGACAAGACTTGGCTACCTGGTGGTTCATCCCGAACGGCCAGGATGTGCGCCCACAGACGGCTGTCAGGATGTATCAGTAGTACGCTAAGCGTGCTGGCTAGGATGCGGTTGCGCAATTAAGCACCCTACACGACACCAATCCACGGCTGCCTTGACAATGGCAAATAGTAGAGTAGTCGCATCCATTATGCTTCTTGCTCTGCACGACGAGGAAAGCGAGTCTCGGTGCACGTGTCGGACCCTGAATCGGTTAGATAGAGAGCTTGACCCAGACGAACCCCGGCTCTGTGCGAGTCTGCCTCCTTGCATCCAACACATTCATTGTACGCTGACATGCAAGTTCCTGCCCCTGCGGATTTTGTCCTCGAACCCTTCCTCTGGGAAACTGCCCTCTAATCTGTGTCCTCTCTGCCAGTGTGATAGAGTTCGGCTGATTTGCCAGCACTGCATCAAGCGCTCCGAGAAGTGCGTCTACAATGTCAAGCGCGACGGCGCCCAAGATTGCACCGACATCGCCGGGATCCTGCGCACTACGCTCTTTGTCGAAGCGCTAGACGCGCCCCGCCTACTGCGTTCCCTCGACAGCGAGGCGATCGTGCTATCCGTTATCACGGTCGACGCTGACAGCCGTCACGATCCAGCATCAGAGCACCGCTCGCATAGGACTTCGCTAGAGGGTGAGCGGTGGGTATAATTTAGTGAGAATCGACACCCATTAGGGATGGCGTTTGCAGATTCTGTCCTGCACCTGGCACACATATACCAGCCCGCTAAACTGCGAGAGACCAATTCTCTGCGGTTGTGAACGGGAGGCGTGACGTCACAATAATGATTCAAAGTGTCCTCACCGCGTTTAATCCGGCCGGGCCGATCACCAACTACTCGCTTCTCGCGTGCAGCAAGAACCATCCGTCCGGCACACTCCCAAGTGACGTTCGGGTCGCAGTCATGGTTGGCTAAACACCAGAATGGATGCACAGCTGCAACACCCGGTCGGCCATCGTGAGGGTTCTTCCGCGCTGAGGTGGTACCGCGAGTCTTGCTGTAGAGCGTATTAAAAACCCACAGGTCATGTCCCACCAAGGTCGAGTACATGTCGATGCCCATCTTTTCGAGTATGCGTAGAGGTGCTTCGATGTTGAAAGTAAACGAAAATGGCAAAGTCCAGTCAGGGGGTGGACCGGCATTCGGCGACAAGTCGACCTCGTTGCATTTAGTGGGAACAAAATCGCCCCAAATGCACTTTATTTGGCTGACTTCGAGAGGGTGTATTTCTTGATGGGCAGCAAGGGCGAGGACTCGAGCAAGAAGCAGTAGGTGGAGAGCTTCATCGGCGCCCTTTGCATCGGTATCCTTTGCAATCGAATCTACATCCTTTTCGCACACAGCTGGATGGTACAACTCTTGTGCCTGGTCGAAGCAGTATTGGCTGCAAAAATCCGTATCGTGGCATTCGGGGCAATTTACGGCCTCGGATTCGCAGCCGAGTGGAGGAAGTTCCCCACTGCACGCATCGCAAATAGTGTCTTTCAGGCGATTGTTGGCGGTAATGAGTATTCCTCTAAAACCGTTTCTCCAGCAGCAATGTCCTCAATCGCGAAGAGACCAAGCTTCTTGTAAGTTGGAATTATTTCGTAGCCATCCGTATTCCTGGCGTTCTCGAGCAGTACAGGTAGCGTCGCGACTTGGACCGCACATTTAGGGGCCATGGTCGATAGTCTCTCATTCAAAAAGCCTATTGAATCCTCGGAGAAGCGATCGGGCTCGTGGTGATTCCAAGGGTATACCTCTCTTCGAACCATGCCCCAGTCTGGCAGATCGTGCAGACAGGTAACGTTGCGACGCACCCTCCGCTTGCCGATCGTTTCTATGTAACCCTGGATATTGCGGAGCTCCGAATTCGTAGGCGCAGCTTTTAGGCCGCGCTCGCAGAACTTGTAGGCGCTCTGCAGACTACCACAGAGCAGTAGACCCATCGCTAAGATCTGATAACTTCGAACTGCGCCCAGGTGGGCCAGTAATGCCGGGCCGTGCGCAACATCCTTGGCCATATCCAACAGTAGCCTATGCTCGAAAACTTTGGGCAGCTTGTCGCTAGAATATTTGTGCAGAGCTTCGATGACCTGCTCGTGATACTCAAGACTCACATCACTTGCCTCGTCCGTCAGCATCAATGCACTGTAGGCATCGCCCGCTGCCAGATCTGGGTAAGCCAGGTTCGCGTAGCAAACCCTGCGTTTAAGATAGAGGATGAAATCATAGGGTTCTCGCACAAGTTCGTCGGTCAACTGCTGTCGTTCCTCAAGCAGCAAGTCAATTCGAGGATCGCTTTCCTGGATGCTTTCACTGTCCATTATGTACGGATTGGTGTCGGGTGAGTTGGTGTTATGACTGGGGCATCGACCGTATTGAATGGAGCCTTCGCCGTATAAAGAGCCCGGTTGCTTTGGTAGGGGAACTCTGGAGCAAGATCTTCCTCCCGACAGGGTGATTAACGTCGGTAGCGCTGACTTGTCCAAGCTGGGAAAACCCCGATTCGAACGTGAAATCTTCGGACTGGAGTGGTTTGAGCCTCAACAGGCATGAAAACCCCACAAGCAGAAATGCAAAGAGCCTAGAAGCGGACAGACTCTTGATGTAGCATTCAAGGGGTCCTGCTGTCCTCCCGTAGGGAGAGGCTAAGTATTGTTGGGTGTGTCGAGGAACGTTTCATAGAACAGGCGCACCTGGAACAGAGCGAATGAACATACCCTGCGCGCCGAAGGTAGTTTGCTGTTGATCACAGAGGTAGTGTGTTAGAAGAAAGAGCAAGATAAGGCACCACGGCAAAAACAGAGCATCGCGACTGGAGAGAAGGTGGCTCCCCAAGGATTGATAAACTAGATCAGGAGCTAAAACTGTCTAGAGCCTATGATGTGCACTCGACAGAAGGCGTGCGATACTAAACCAGTTAGCAGGTAGTCAAGTACTGTAAGAAATGCTGGTAGCGGTATTGGTAATGGTAGTGCAAAGCAATCAGGAGAGGGCTGGGTAGTTGAGGACGAAGATGGCCCCGCCCAGTTCGTTTGGGCCGATTGCTGCCCACAACACCCTAACGGCGAACAAAGTTTTCCGGCCTTACAAGCATTGCCTTCCACGAAGGTCAAGATGACCGCGCCATCACGCATCGTGAACCCAATAGAATGCAAAGGCTAATTAGAGAGACCCTATCCAACCCAGCCACCGCACGATTTGCTGCTATATCCCGTTTCCGCTTAACGCGAACCTGGTGCATCGAAGCGACATTACTGATGCGCTCACGCGACTTCTCGCGGCGTCTGCTAAGTACCAAAGCGCCGCCCTTCGAGGCCTGGCGGGTCCAGATAGGATAGATCCATCCCCTCTGCACGCCTGCGACCAACGAATGCAGCAAAACATTGGTCGCTCTTACCTACCGTACCGACGATGTCGCGACTTTTCTTCTGGATGCACGCAGATACCGAGATCTCGCTCGCGCACGACTATCAACTAATCGCGGTCCAGCTCGGCTCTGCACATCCGGCCCACGGTTAGGCTAAACCTGACGCCTGACTTCTTTGCTAGGTGCCTTTTCATCAGCCGATTTCTGCAGGTCCCGACTCAATTCATCCCGGACGACACTCCTGGAGGGGCTTTAGGCCCTGGCCTCGTTTGAACAGCCGACAGGTCGACACGTCATGATGCAGCAAATCTGTCGCATTGCCCCCTATGCATTCCTAGCCACTGAATCGAGTTGCAAACCACCACCAAAGTGAAAGAAAGAAAAGAAATAGCCTTATTCACTTGCGCCGGCGCGGCCACTGGACTTGACCTCACTATCTATCATCTCTTGGCCTTTTCCCTCTACAGTTACAGGCTTGAGACGAGGAAGACGGATAACTAGACAGACAACATCCCCCGATCCTCCATCATGGAGCTTCACGATACTAGCCATCTCGTAGGCTACTCCCCACTGCAAGCGATGGCCGAGCCAAAGTCTGAATACGATCCCGCCCAAAGCCACGTCCAGCTGGGACAGTATAGCCCCACTCCGTCCATGGACACCCGACGCCCCCTCCCGAAGTTCGAAGCCCAGGGCCGCCATGGCAACGGGAGCAACATGACACCCTCGAGCGACGCGCCAGGCGGTCTCACCCACCAGCAGGCCGCGCAGCGCCGCGAACAATTGAAGGCGAAACGACGCGTCCCAGCCTCCCAGCGGAAGCGCACCAAGCTCAGCTGCGATTACTGCAAGACGCGCCGCTGCAAGTGCCAGCGCCTGGACCAGACGTCTTCGTCGTCGTCGATGACTGAACGATGACGACGCCAAGGGCCTGACGCCTTGCAAGCTCTGCATCAAGGCGGGCATCGAGTGCGTCACGACCATGCCGCGCAAACACCGCATCTACGGCAGCGTTGAGAGCCTCGATCGGCGCTACCGGGACATTAACGAGTTGATCCGAGGCCTCCATCGCCAACTGGGCGCGGAGCCCACCGCGGAGGAGGTGATCGCGTACGGGCGGGACATGGGGCTGGAGATGCCCGGTACCTTCGACGACACGTCTCGCATCCCCACGACCTCGCCTCAGACAGCCACGACGAAGCGGCCGCGTTCCGTGAGCGCGGCGGCACTCCTGTCGCCCGTGTCCCCCGATACCAAAACGGCACGGCCATCCGACCGCCGCAGCAGCGACGAGAGCGTGGACCTGGTGCGCGACCCGAGCGGGCGACCACACTACATCGGCCCCGCGGGCAGCATGGCTTTCTTCACGCGGCTGCGGAACCTGGTAGCGACGCGGTCCAAGTCGGCCACGTCTGCGCTGGGCGGTGACACCTACAGCATCGCGGAGGAGCACGACAAGAGCAAGGACCCCACGGTGGTGTACGAGGGCCGTCCCGCGAACGCGCAGCACTTGCAGAGCTACTGGCAGCAATCCCCCCTGTCGCCGTCCATGTTCCGGGCCGACTCGCCGACGACTAGCTTTAGCAGCCACGACTTGGCGCAGATCAACAAGTCGGAGCTACTGCGTGCCCTCGAGCTAGGTCAAGTTCCCCGAGCGCGAGGTCGCCGACCGCTACATCGAGGCCTTCTTCAAACACGTGCACCCCAACTCCGTACTCTTCCACCGGCCGACATTCCAGCACGTTTATGAGGAGATGTGGCGGACGGCAACGGCGTCGACGACGGAGCCTGCCAGGGGGGTGGAACGGAGCGCGCAGGAGGCACAGCAGCCGCCGGCGGCGGGGTCGCGGTCGGACCTGGAGCGGATACTGGAGAGCTTGCTGTAGCAGCACCAGCTGGTCGAGACGCACAGCGTGGCAGAGCTGGCCGACGCGGTGCGGCGGCTGCACGATATCCTCAAGACGGTTGACATGAGCGGGACCAACACACACTTCGCTAAGATCGCCAACGAGTTGCCCAAGGCCATGGAGCTCGTCGACGGCGGACTCACTGCGTCGTGGGAGTATTGGGAATGACAGTCCTGTTGTCCTCGTCGGAAATAATGTCGCACACAGACAAGGATCGCTACCCGACGTGCCAGAAGACACTGCGCAATATTCTTGGGATCGGTTCCGTACTCGCCATCCGCGTCGCTATTTACCTTGACACGGGCATTCGCGTCGTTGGCGTTCGACTGGGCCTCGAAATGGACGGCTTCAGTGTGGCGTCGCAATCGTGTCGCTCGGCCGTGCGCAGCTACAACTATCACCGGCACGCGCCTGCAGCAGGAGCTTTCGTTTGGGCCTTCCCGACCCTTCGTCGTCTTTCCTCGCCATGTGGCTTGGTTGACTGGGTCTTTTCGATATCGCCACTTTGAGAAAAGGCAATGGTAGAACTGCTGGTCAAGTAGTCGCCGAAGATGCGCTGCTCAATGCCGGTCTTTCCAGGTCCTTCCCTGGGAATGGCGGGTCTGGCGGCGGAAGGAAATGCGCTCGTCGCATTTCCAGGACTCAACGCCGGCAAAGAAGAGACCTGCGGCAATGAAAACGACACCCGTATGCTTGAAGATGACATGGTTGAGAACCGGGTGTGCAGCGTCAGGAACAGCGTCACGAAGCCGAAGACGAAGCCCAGGACAGAAATTTACTGCGGAAAACGGATCGCCGCATGTCAATCATCTCTCAGGCCAAGAAAAGCGCAAACCAGTCCAAAGTCACTAATGTCGTTGCACGGGCGCGGTAGATGGTGTCGCAAGCTTCTGAAGAAGCATCGTTGCAGGTGGTGCCAAGGCTGCTGTCACCGAACCCGAATACGACCAGTGAGGTTGCAAGACATAGGATGGTTATCCAGAGGCCGTACACGACCATACAAACAGGAGTTCGCGCGTGAAGATGCCCCATTTTGAGACTTTGAGGGCCGCTTCGTAATACCTGGCACGGCTCGTTCGAAGCCAAGACCCATGGATTGGGGTCGGAAATCTGCTTCGAGATAAAGCATAGCCAGAGCTGCCGCTTGTGATACCTTACGGACCAACACCTGCCACTTCTTCAGCCAAACCGGATACTGCTGAGACTTGTCCGAAGCATGAGCCAGCTGGTGAATGCATCGCATCACTAACCTCGTCGGCTCTGCTTTGACCAATCTATATCTGCGAGCTGTCGTTCGATAGTATCTCCTTCCACATGCAAAAGCACATGGAACGGGTGTTCCAAAACACGCCGGGGGAGTTGGTGGCGACATTTACTGGTAGCGAACAGCGGAGGCAGCAGTTTGGTAGGGACCGTCCCCGCCGATGCGGGTCCAGCGAGCTGATACGTAGCAGGACATCCAGCTGGTCACGGTGTACTTCCGCGAAGATGGGAGCATGGACATAGCCGCTCGAAGAAGCGGCCCGGCCGACAGCCTGGGGTGTAGAGTGGTAGCCCCTTGGCCAACGACGAGGTTAAAGTGCCGGGGCAGCGAACCTTGAAGGATGCGCAGCGACGGAACAACGCAATGGTACAGCACGGCGACGTGGCCTGGTACACGCTTGACTTCGAAATGCGCAAGCGACAGAGCGACTTCAACTACTACTAGTACATCCGCGACTGACGGGTGCGCAATCGGCGCGATAACCACGCTGCTCGCTCCGCGTTGACGTGAACACCAACGATCTGCGGTCCATTTTCAGCACTGCCTTCGGCGACGGCATCGAGGTCGTTGCGAGGTAAATCAAGCAGCAGATGACGATGGACAAAGACTTCGCGGTCCTGTTCTGTGGCGGCAGCTACGTCAGCCAAGGCCTACGCGAGACCTCCCACCAGATGATGGAAACCTTCCAACAGGAGGCCGAGGAGCGTGGATGCGTGTCCAGTACGTGTTCCTTGGCAATCTGGAGAAAAACTGGTCTACGGCCGTGGCGCTGGGGGCGGCGCTCGGCGAGTGCGTGAAGCCCAAAGCAGCGGCCATCAAAGTAAGTGTCGTCGCGAGGACCGTATCCTTGGCAAACAGTGCCCTAGTCGTCGATGTTGACACTCCAGAATTGAATATAAAGTGTCGCGATTGTATCTCTTAGAAGGTCGCTAAGCCTGTTTTGGAGTGACGACACATTAGGAACCACGGTGCCCCGGGGCTCGTAAACCCCACCTAATTGTTCCACTCCCTGGGACTCAAAAAAGTTTGTGCTGCTACAATGCTATGCAGATTCGAAATTGGCTTTTCATTTCAAGTTAATACTCGTACGCAGTGAGCACACTTCACTGACAGATATTAGGTTGTATAAACGCAGTACTTGGTGTCTATGAAAAGTCACTAATGGATTGAACATGGTCGGGTATTCGTTCTTTACGCACTCGATGACACCACGCTCAAGCAATTGCATCCGCTTACTCAGTAGGTACCACAGATAGGCCTAGAGTACCCTGCTTACGTCGAAAAGTGTATTAGCGCCAAGAACAGAAATATGTCTGACTCGTACAGTCGGGTACGAGGACTTCGACGAATCCAAGAAGAGGACCATGAAATCAGATGCGACGCGTAGGGTGACTCGTGTGGCTTGACATACACACGAAGTGGAACATAACAAACATCGAGATCATGTACTGCAGGAAGCATACGATAGAAAACAAGGGCAATGATATAAGCTTCCGCCATTGCCGGGTTCGTGGCCACGGACGTTAGTGTATGATAGTCTATCTTCAAAGTGAAACTCGATTTCGAATATGTTTATATCTTCCTATTGACCTTACAGTAAGTAAATCCTCATAGAACAACATGCCGGAGATGGGGAAGGTGGGGGGCTGAGGGGTAACGGTAGTGGCAACAATGAGCGTTTGGCGCCGCACAGCTCGATCCTCCAATTATTACTCCATTTCAGCCAGCTCAAGTAAAGAATAACCGTGATAGTCGAAATGCTAGTGACGTTCCCACCGGAAATCCTTGGCCTCATTGTTGGGAATGTCAGTATGACGTGATAAAAGGCTCTCCCCGCGGCAAAACTCCAATGCTAACGGAAGCAGTTGGGGAAAAAGGACCTGAAGTCGTTGTCCCTAGTCTCGAAAATCACGAACGCAGCCGTTGCTAACTTGGTATGGCAATCAATCACGATCGAACCCTACAGCGAAGATGAATTACATCGCATCGAAACCACTGGTCTCCAGCTGCATTGCTTCGAGCTTGCCACGCAACTTCATCTTCGGTCTAGCTTTGGATACGTGACCCAGAATCGATGCCCTCATCTGTACGAAGAAGGGGAGGCTGGATTGAGACCTGCTAGCGAGGATGAAGACGACAATGAAGACGGAGGCCACGATCAGTCCCATATTGATCGCCTAGCTCGAAAAGCAGAATCGGTGCTTCAGCAGTTTGGGAAAGAGAGATTGCGCAGTTTCAGGTGGCTAAGACTCGGCTCTATTTGCAAAGTCGTAGTACGTCGCTAACATGGAGCCATAGCTGGGACCTGGGGACCTGTATTCCCACGGAGATCCTCGGGCCAGTTGGGATTGTCACCCGCAATCAGCGCTTATTAACCAGCTTGAGTCTCATCACAGACCCCACGTGTTACGGTTCCTCCGACGGTGATGATGAGATAGATATGTCACCATTCTGTCGGCTTCAGAGTTTATCTTGGAAAGCCCCGCATCCCAGGAACTTGGGCGCCCTTTCCGTCGCAATCCGGTCAAATGCGGAGAGCTTACAAACACTTGACTTGGATTTTCTGGATTGGTCAAGCATGGCCAAAGATCTGGGCTACGAGAGCGACGGAGATGATTCAACCAGCCACTTTCTCGCCTCAGTCCTGAAGTCCCACCAGCATTCTCCTCGACCTTTCTTCCCAAAGATGCGTACCTTGTCCCTCTCGCAGGTGCCCCTTGGGAAGGCCATGGCTGTCGCAACGAACTTCGATACCCTAACTTCCCTTACGCTCCGAAATTGCCCTGGTTGGCATAGGTTCGTTAAGGGCGCTTTGAAACACAACTACCCCATCAACTTGAAAAGGCTCGAAATCCAACATTCGGATAGTCTATCGGTCGGAGATGGTGAATCCGTCCTAAGAGCCTTTTTAGACTCGTTTGAAGGACTTGAAGAGCTTTATATAAGCGAACTTGGACCGCAAGATAGTATCGAATTGTGGCAACATGTGGTCCGCCATCAAGCTAGCCTGAGGAACCTCGTGTATCATCAGAGAATTGTCGGCATTGACGAAGAATCCCCATTCTTCGAAGAGGAACACGATCTAGATGATCTTGCCATCTTTGGCCGTCAGATGCGTCTAATTAAGGAGGACTGCTCACAAAATCCCTTGGCAGATTTGGATCTTGAGTGCCTTGGCTTGTCGTGCATACCGGAGCGCCTGGTGAGTATGCAGTCTAGCAACCCGACAACGTTACTTACTTGTTTCCTAGAAACATATATTGCGACCATTTGTATCAAGAGGTTCGCTGAAACTACTTCATATCCGACAATCGGGCTCCGACTTGGCTCATTATCCATCGTTTGCGTTCAAACCCTGTCGTTACAATGCCGAAGGATTGATATGCGGTGCGGTCTCTGGAATCGAAAAGTCAGAGACCGGAGAATCTCAAAGTACTAGGTCTCTCTCCTATATGACTGATTCTGGCACTGAAAGCGATGCTGAAGAGATCTCACCTGCCCTCGACATGCAACGAGTTGATTCGCGAACAGCCAGACTATTGAGCCATCTTCGAAAAGAGTTCGTTCAATTTCTTGCATGGGTTTTTGGCTCTCAAGGGGTGGCCTCACTGCAGACCGTCGTTTTCGGGGACTTCGCTCATGGCAGGTTTTCTCGGGAGAGCATGATGCTCTGCAGAGGCACTGATGAAGGAATGGACTTCCGAATTTATGGCGATTACGACGCCGAATTTAGAAGGATCTTTGACGAATATCGTGATGTTCTGGAGGCATGCCCAGTCGACCCATTCCTAGGTAAAGAAGTATGGAGGTGACAAGATAGAACGTCGTCCGGGTTGTGTAGAGTTAGTTGATCAGGTAGCCAACTGATACTTTGGCCGCAGCCAATATCCCTTGCTCATCAGCTTCCCAAGCCCTCCTTCGACTGTTCTCCAAAGAGGTCACATCAGTGAATCGCGCCATACATGTCTGGTTTAAACTTGAAATGCATGAGCTAGGTTTCAATTGTAAAGGTGCCATTCCAGTACCTCATCATTTAAAATAGGTATAGTACCATAGCGATTATTATATAACAAGCCTTTCCATACTGGTAACCGCTAGCACGCTACTGCGATGGTTCGGGAGAGGGGTGGACTGGCAATTTAAAAACGATCTATCGGAATAAGTGGTGTCTGGTGATAAGTACCCCAAGCTACAAGAGCACATCGAGAATCTAACAGGCTGCGGCCTGGGTCAAGGACTTGCCTTCTTAGGCTTTAAAAGCCTGTGCAGCTTGAGGAACGACTCGTTCCTTGTGATTATCCGCGGGTGGCCGGTGGTTGGTGTTGTAACCGTCGTTATCCGAAGATGCGATCGTGGCTCGGTCGCTTCGGTGCGGAGTTCTTTCATTACCTGGAAGATCTCTACGTCCCAGCAACCAGTTTCTCCGAAATGCTTAAATTCTCCTCCATGCCGTTTTGAAGGTCCCAAAAGCTAAATAGGGGAGCTTCCCCCGCGTTTGCAGCATGAGCCAGCCTGTTCCAGTAACTTTGGTTGGCAACCGCCCCACATGCAACAGAGCTCAAATGAAGAGCTACTTATCCACGAGAATCGGGGCTGGCTTGTCAGTGAATGAAGTCGTGCCGTTCACAAAGAATGCGGTCGCCAAGAGCCTTGGACCTACGCCCGGATGAAGAAGCCAGTAAGCGCAAAGCCACGAATGGAGAAGAGGGAACGTGGACGATGGAGCCCTCTCTGTCCGGCTCTATGATGCTGCACGATCGGATGGGAGGTATGATTCGTATAGCGGATGTAACTCGGCGTTCCAAGAGATTCAGAGGAAGGGTATGGGCTAGCAAGATATTATCCCCAGAAGATTCGGATCGTTTTGGTCAAAGTTGTGTCGCGCCAAACGAGACAGCCAAGGAGTCGATCGTCTGCCCGCCTTGAGGCCGCTAGTATTGTATAAAACATCAAGGATTGCTCCCGAAGACCTAGAATCAACCTCCGCAGCGCTGCAAATTGTAGAAGCCCATATCGCCCGCCATTGACGTAAATTTGTTGGAAGTTCATGCTCTCCATTATATTCTCGTCTGCGCTCGCTTCCAGGAGCATCGGTTCCCTCAACCGAAATGCAGGCTTACGAGCAACCACCGAGCCTGTGAGGCGGCGCTGGACATGACGCAGCATCAGGATTGCAGATAGAGCCGAAGGAGCTAGTCTAGGCTGGTGCTATACTGGGTTTGCTTGCTGTTTGTTTGGCCGGTCTGTCGTCGGGGTCACTGTCTGTTGCAGCGGTGTGGCGGTTGATCGGAACGGACGGAAACAGGTTCTACTATGGTCGCTCGGATCGAGGTGATATCCGGAGCCCTGAGCTGCAGCAGGTGGAACCTATGCGCAATTGACGTCCATGTTCTGTATGCGACCGGTGGTTTTTCGTCGAGCGCACGGGGTCGGGCGCCGCGACTCGCGTTCGGGAGTTACTGCAAGCCTAGCACTGAAGTGCACGCGCGAAGGAGAAGTCCGGAATGAGCCTGCGGTTGGTATATCAGCATGATGGTTGGTACAAATGGTCGAGCCCAAGGCCATTGATACGGTCGAGAACGACAAGGCCAGGAAAGATCCAGTGTTGTGTGTGATCTACTTTTCTACGTTGGTTATCTGATGATGCATCAATTGTCTTCGTGCCGACAAGTCGCCCACCTATCATTCCCCGTCGGCCACTGTGTCCTGTGGCATGTCGCGCCTTCAGGCGTTGGCCGTCGTTTGTTTCTACGGGGGTTTCTGAAACTGGCGTAGCGCTGATTGATCGGCATTTGGTGAAAGTAGGGAGGGGCGCTTCCTGGCACACATGGCTCGACCCGCTCGTCGCTAATTCGCTAGCTGGCCAGCCATGGCCTGTACGAGGTAAAGATCAATTGACAAACCTCGCATCGATCCTATTCATAAATCCCGTAGACTTTAACAGAGAACGCTTCACGCCAAGAGAGACTTGAGGAACTCAGCAGGCGGTAGCAGATCGAAGACAAGTGGCAGGTGTGTTAGAGTGAATCTGGAATAGGTGGCGTCAGATGATAGGCCCAAGCCATCTTATTCAAGCAGACCGGCTATTGGCAGCGTTATCTTCCATACAACCTGTAGCGGCTGACTTTACCGTAACTATTGAACTATTTATCCACCCTCCCCTGCCCAGTTGACTTCGCTGTTAGCCAATCAAGTGGCTCATACGGCAGTGGCTTCATTTTCTCCGCCGTCGTCCTCTTCGTCCTACTAGGCGCGGAAGGCTCAGGGGAGACTGGGTCTCGGCTTCTTTCTGGAAGGGGTGTTGGAAAACGAGGTGAGCTGGTGGCTTAGCAGGTCGTCTATATCCGATTCGTCGCGTAAATAGGAGTTAGTTGAAGCGAAGAACAGAAGTAGTGTCAGTTCCAGGGCTGGCGGTCGACGGTGTCACAATCTGTTACGGTGGTTCAGTCGAAAGCTTTGATTCGGAGATATCGATCATCCGATAGCTCGCGGGGGCGATCTAGGTGCCTAAATCTCCCAACTTAGTTCACATAGTCTTTGCGCGAGGTGCGGCTGAAAGCAGATATCTGGATGAACACATCGCATTCGCGTGGCCAAAAGGGGGGATCTCACTTTGCGTCAAGAATTCTTCGGTCCGTGGCCCGGTGATCTTGGTAGGGTTCGCGTCAGGTATTGCTCTGTCTTTGCACGTCGAGCGCGTGTTGCATTCCCGTGGCGGGTCTCAAGAACGGATAGGCGTTTTCGATGGTCGGCGCCCAGGGTCACTCCTCACAAGTCTTGGGGCAGGACGGCACGGGATAGTCATCGGCCTCGGTCCCGGCCATGCGCGTATTGGCTAGCAGCTGGGCTTCCTTGACGCGGTGCAGAGTAGACTGGACGCTGTTGCTGCAGCGAAGGCGATGGAATATAACGAGGGCTTCGTCCTCAGGCCAGTTACGCAGTATGTCGAACAGCTCCTGAAAGCTTTGGTGCTTCTCAGCCAGGGTGTGGTACTGACGCCGGAGGTTCGCGGCCGGGGTAGTGTTCGGATCGTCGTCATATATGCATTCGGCGTTACGGGCCCGGCAGCTGCCGCAGGAGGGCCGCTGGCCGTCGCATTTGGTCTTGTGGGAGCGGCATCTAGCACAGGCGTGGGGTACCAGTTCCCTCTTTTTGGGCGGTTCTTCTGGCTGATCGGCATCTGTGGTGGCATGGACTTTGGGCAGGAGGCGACGGAAGCTCTGAGAAGCCATACGGGAATCTTAAGGGCGTAGCGAGCGATGGTAGTTGGCAATGATAGGGAGGGGGAAGGGGAGTTATTGGCAGCCCGCGGATGAGCAACCGACCATATCATCTGCAATACGCCACTCCGTGTTCTTGGGAGGGTTTTATCACATTAAAGTCAATGTTACGGCTGGGAACAAGCCAGTTAACGGACAGGCACAGCTCGAGTGCAGGCTTGATGGACGAGGCAGGCGCCATCACAGTCTCCGGGTCATGCATCTCTGGATGCATTGGCGTTTGGTTTTATGCGGGAATACCTCAGGAATGCGTCCGATAGGTTGACAGAACTGGCGTCCGGGTCAGCCATCGTCATGGTGAACAGGAAATGCCATTGAAGGGTCAAGACTCCCGGAAGCTAGTTCCGGCGCCCTGGACGGTTCCAGCACAGCCAGTCTAGCTAGCAGTGCAAAGACTAGCACAGAAACAGCCCCTTGCCACCCCCATGATGGTATTCTGTCAGCATGATCCCAACCTGCGTGCCTTCCCAGGCATTGTGGCTCACCTGGGTAATCTTTCGGACCTGTCCGGACCTGGATCATTGGGCAGATCAGTAATGATATCACAATAAAAGCCGAAAGCAGCCCGGATTGCCCTGCTCTTGGGTTACCTGGTATTTGAGCCCATTGAGACCACGCGCTTTTGTTGTAGGTAAGCGACGCAATGGCAGCGTCGTACGCCAAGAGGCGGCTATCGGGAAGCTTGATCGGGCACGAAACGGGCTCGGGTGTCAATCGCCATTGACTTTCCGACAACGCCACCACAAGGCCTTTTCCTTTGCTAGGCCGACCGACTTGAATGTGCTGTCTGACCAGTAGTGCCTTGAACAAGGCTTTGTCCAGCTATCTGTCTGCCTACATAGCTATCTACTACAGTGAGTAAGTCACAAGATCTGGTGATAAGCGCTGAAAGGCATGGTTCGCAAAAGCCATTATTATATGGAACTCACTACTAACGGGCTCACAGATTATATAGCAGTCAGTGACAGAATACTGCCATGCCGTAATACTGTCTATCTTTGGCACCTTTCCTATTACTGTAGGCATCTGATTAAAGGAAGGATTCATTACCTTGACCAATAAGAGAGTTGCATGGCACGTGTCGGAACCGAACCGACCAGATGGAATGTGCGCAGCGTAAGAAGCCAAACCCCAACCACGCCACCCACGTCTGTTCATCTTCAGCTTCTACGTGAGAACCAGAATGGTGAGGAAGACCATCGCCGCAATCGGAGCCACTTCGGGCCTTGTGACAACCACTCCAATACTACCCCACCACACTTGTCGCTTGGCCGTCTAGCCTGTTCCTCCAACCCGCTGCCTTGGAGGGTAGCTGGCAGGTTCGGTGGGGGTTGATCGACATGTAAGGCTGCGAAGCCTTCTATACCAAGGGCATGATTCTTTAAGGAGTACGATTGAATGTTGCATATAGAAGTGAGTGGTCTCGTACTGCCATTGAGGAACAATTACCTATATCTTGGCAGAGGACATTTCAGACAGGATTCATTCTATTAATCTCCACCATCCACAGCCACACAGAGCCAAAAAAGCGTGCCGAACACCATTCGTCCTTGCTGGTGTGGATGACATTGGTTGCTGCTTAGACCATCATCGGCAGGATGGTCGTGAGAAGACTTGGTATGGGACCGTAAAGGCAGTAATATCACAGGGTGACGGTAAGGCAACACCTAAGCGGTGGTAACGTCGAATGTTTCGATCGAGAAATCGATACAGCAGCCCCTTTTAAAAGTGGTGCGACTTCTGTCAGTTGTCAGTATGGTATATGTGAGCTTCCCTGCTGCGTTTCCGGTCAGCCTCCGAAGTTGGCCGACCAATCCCAAGCCGCGTAGAGTCTCGGGCACATCCGAGCCTATGGCCTCAACGCCTGGCTTGTTGGACAGTATCGAGTTCAGTACAAGCAAGCTGCAGCTACCACCAACACATGGGATAGATTCTGGGTGTGGGTGTGCGCAGTGATAGTGAGCTGTAAAGGTGCCACCACATTGACTTGGCCCTCCCTCGTGTGGCCAACGGCGTAGAAACCTTGTTATGTCACTCAACCCACGTTGCATCAAGTGGAGAAAGTCAATGACCTACCATACCACGTCAATCGTGCCTTGTGCCAAATTTGATGACCGCCAACAGTAGCTGCAGAATCTTCCTCAAACGATCTAGTGGTACTGACTGGCTCCCCTCCATCCAGGGGTCCAATAGGGAAGGGTGGAGAGGACCTCCGGGCACCAGATACTCACTAATTTAGGGCTAGCAAGAACTGCTGCAAATAGATAGACTTATTCCGACAGATCATAGCATCTGCCGCTGGAAGAAGCGGGACTACTAGTGCAGAACTCGAAACTCCGATACATGATCTACTGCATGTGGGCAACCCCCACCTAAGGTACCTACTGCAGACCCGTTCTTTCTTTCGGGAGGTTGCGCTCCATGCTAACGAGGCGCTGTCGAAATAGTTGGGTACAGTGGATAGGTAGGCATACCTCGAGAAAAAGCCAGGCAGGCCTGTTGTCAAGTTCTCCTACCTACGTAGTTTGATATCGCACTTCTGCAATAGATGGGTCTGGGAACTTGCGTCTTCTCAAAATCACGGACAGATCTACCGAAGGTTGAAAAGCATATCACTTGAGTACTCTTTGCAGTTGATGCTGCTCCATACCTATTCACTAATATATAGGTGCTAAAACTCCTATATTATATCTATCCTATTTCTCGGTCTCGAATCTTTCTGGTAATTAATATAAGCATCTCAGTTCGATACCAGCAACTATCAGCTTATACCCATATCCATTGCCTGAGACACAAGAGATCGACTCACCGCCAATATATACCATGGTATTCTCTCAACAAATGTCGGGCCACCTGGATTATGAGCTTCCACAAAGCCCAATGGTCATTAGTTGCGACTCTTTACTAGACCCTTGCATCACATCTTCCTCTCCACATAGCTCCCTACAGTTCTTCGACTTGTCTACGGAACAACAAGACACCGGGATCGATCTGACAGATATCGAGCAACCCCAATCGTGGAAGTCCCTTTCTACCGTACGCTTCTCTCCCTATACTCAATCACCAGGCATATGAATGCCGTGGCTGACCTGCTGTCTCCTCACTTCTCTACTTTGCAGACTTCAGAATCCGGGATGGGTGAGACCATTGACCCCGTAGCACTATCATCAGCACAGAGACTGTCGCCGACAGTACACTCGGCTAAAAAGGAGCACCTGCGGGCCAGAGGTCGGTCAGGCTCTTCGGGGCGCTCCACCGACATCAGCCGCGAGAAGAACCGCGTCGCCGCCAGCAAGTGCCGGAGAAAGAAAAAGAACGAGGAGCACGCCCTTGAAGAGCGTCGGCGCATGCTGCACACCCAAAACGCCATTCTTGTGGACTCGATGGCGTCGCTACGCGCCGAAGTCCTGTCGCTGAAACACGAGATCCTCCGTCATGGGGCTTGCGACTTCCAGCCGATCAACTCGTATATCTCAATTGCTGCTGCGAGAGTACGATGAGCTCACTGGCGGAGACACAGACCGTTCTACTTACGGCGACGGTAGGTTCCTGCAGCAAACGCAAGGCTCATGGCGTTGACGCAGGTGGAAGCCCTGTTTGAACGATTTATCCCCGTTGCCGACGCGGATTCAGTGGGCGGCACGTTTTTCGATCGATCAGTCTTCAGGCTAAGAAGTCGAATAACAGGGCGGATTAGGCCATTCGCAGACGTGATGGCCCCCTGGTGCGGAACCGTGTTGCCTTCCCTGACCTCGCACGTACGTACCGTCGGTGCTGCATTTCTCACCCAATGACCTGGCTTCTTGTAATCTCATAGACTCTCTTCTCTATAAACCATGCTGAGTGGTACTGCGCTCTTGAGTGTAGTCATTGGTGGGATGCGTCGATCGTGCGATGACGCGTGGAGTTCGGTTGAGGCATGTCTCATGCTGGTTTCGGGAGAGGTTTGCGTCCCTCTCACTTCCTCCCCTCGTATATGTCGTTTGCTCTTTTCTATTTATTTCACCCTTCTCTGATTTCCTACGGAAGACGGGCGATCGCCGATCGGATCAAGTCTTCCTGGTACCGGCTATTGAATGAGGCTGCCACGTTTTGTGTCGAGCCGTTTCGGATAAAATGGTTATACGGCTTCCACGTGCGGTGTTTTCCATCTTTCCTTGTCCGCTCTCGCAGCGAGACGAGATAAGCTAGAGTCAGCGAATAGAGTCTCAATGGGTCGTACTAAGTATATCCAGGAGAGGACCGTGTCAGATTCCAGCCATCCCCATTAGGGCTGACAGCGGGCAGAAGGTTGCCTACATTTTGCCCCGGGGAGGAGAGATCTTTCATGCTATCACCCGCCCGCCATGCCGAAGGGGAGAAGAACCCTGACGCACCCCTACGTCGTGACGCACCGAAGCAGTGGGAAGACGGCCTACGGACAAGCCTCGTCATGCAACCGGCCGACAATCTATGCAGGCAAAGTGCAGAATCTCTGCGCTTCCCACCCTCGTCCCTCGCACAGAGAGACAGGCAGGGAGGAAGGACAAGAAACCAAGGTGGGTGAGAGCACCGTAAGAGCAAAGCAAAAGAAGGCAAACAAGCCACCTCAATGCGCTTTTGGGGTAGGAACTATCGGGCCTTGGCTTTCGGTATCCTGTATCGGCACCTTGCCATGCCAACATCGCCGACCTTGCCCGCAGTTATCGGCGCGTTTACGAAAAATCGTCCCTTTCGAGCTGCTCCGGTAGAGTTCGCTAGTGCCGTTGCCGCTTGGAGCTCGGCCTGCAATGGAACGGGATGCCCCCACATGGCACAGCCGCTTTGCTCTGTGGCTGACGAAAGCAGCCACCCCCTTAACCCGCTTCTTTTACCAATCCACACGCGTTTGGCACATGAGTTGAACGAACAATCGCTTCATACAATGGTCACAGTCACAGTGATCAGACGCCAATGTAGGTCGCAATCCTTCGTTTCGATGTTCTACCAACCAATCTACGGCAGGCCTACGGCAGTCGTACAGTTTTTCCCCATACTATATACAGCGTCTGTGCTAGCCTGTTGAGATCTCCAAGTGCTGCAGGGTCATGTGTGCCTCTGCCGTTTGCGCTCTCCACACAAGCCCTACCCTTTTCAACTTGCCTAATGGTCAGGAATCTCTGAGAGCACCCTCTGGACCCTTGTAGCCATTGTATATTCTTTATGCTACTTTTCTGCCACGAAACTCACTCTTCCGCTTATTGCGCCTGCACTGCCGACAAGGCGTTGGTGGCGAATTTGAATAAGCGAAGATCGAACCAAAAGGGTCACTTCGACTTATAGCGCTAAGGCGAGCAGAGGATTACAACGGCGTCGTGGACTGCGCAACGTATTAGAGTCCTTCCCAGCCCATCTAGGGAGTCCACATCAACACCATCCTCTTTCATCAGGAGCTCAGCAATATGAGTACTGGGAAAGCAGTACCGACTGCTGACTAGGAAGCCGCCGAAGTTTGTGATGAAGCCCTTCATAGGAAAACCGACTCAGATGTCTGTAGGTATTGTGCCAGAACGAGACAGACGACAACGCATCTCCTCCTCTACTGTCGGCACTTCAGCAGACAGCGACTGCAATTACGAGGCAGCTCATGGGGCTCCCTCTCACAACACCCGTTTTTTTCATTACCATGCGTGCAAGGGGCGTTCTGCTCTCTATGGGAAACAAAGCTTCCTTTTTGTTAAGTTGAACGGACAGGCTGTACATGGACAGCAAGTTGAGCGATGGAATTTCTGGATTTGCACTCTCTGGCTTTAAAGAAGTAAGCCTTCTTCACGGTTAGGTTTGTCATAATGGCTGTCGTAGCTAGGTAGCTCTACGGACAATAAACTTTGCTCAAAAAAAATCCGGATAAAGTGTGGCAATAGACTTCTCATCCCACCCACAGAACCTTTCACGATCTAAGGAGAAAAGAGAAAGCAAAGGAAGATATCGTGGGCAGGTCTGAACTAGATAGCCCCTTGTGCGCACTGAGACTTTAGAGCTCTTGGTCTTCCTATACTCTGGTAGGATGTCTCAGTTTTCCTTGCCGAGATCTCTAGATTATAAATGCGGGTTTATACCATAAGAGCATTGCCATGCGTACATCTACCGTTTATCCTCTCCAAACAAGGCTGGGCTAGCCTCTCGGCACCTGTGGTCGGCCGGCAAGGATGACATGTCGAGCGACTGTTTCACCCAGTCCACCACATCACTCTCTGCAGAGTTCGCTCTATTGCTGATGATATCCTCTGGCCATCGTATACTGCACCCCATGCTATCTCCGAAAAGAGCCGGGCTCAATGTAGGTGGCCATTGCGAACAGAGATTGGAAAGGTCGCTCAGGTTGTACGTGTTGGGAGTCGAAGATCCCGCGCACAAACCTTACATGGGTCTCCTTAGTTACCAGCGGCTGCTTGGGGATGTGGCCGACACCTGCGACGATTACGCGCAGAACCTTGTGAACTAGGAGTTCTTCTACGGTAGAACCGACTCGTTCTGGGAGATCGGCATGCCCCGGGACGTGATAGCGAACCGGCCGGCACTCGTGGAGTATCTCAAGGGCCTGTGGCGTGTGCTGATCACGTACTACATGGTGCTTCGCGAGACGGGCCACGTGCCGGATTGGGAGGGACACTGTAAGCGAATCACTAATGTTACTTATGGATGCAAGTGGTATCACGATGTTTCATTCTGGTCATAAACGTTTTGGATAAGGAGCTCTTTTCCAATGGCTTGTCTTCTAGCACACCTTGTACCGTATCCAAGGCGAAAATTATCAAACCGGGTTGTACTGTGTGATTTAGGTACTTGACACCGCTGCCTTGTTCTTCGGACCGCGCGGGACTTCTAACTTGATGCATCTGAACATGACCCCGACTGCTGATGTGTATATATCTGCCGATATTCGATACCCCTTTTCATTCTGAAAAAGATAGAGACGGGCAGAAGTAGCATATTCGTAAATGACTGTTTTCTCAATATATATATTTCATATTTTCAAGCCCTTCGACGGTCTAGCGGACGTAAAAAAACCCTTTCTCGATTCATGAAAGGGAAAACGCCCCTGAGAGGAACCTTGCATCGTGAAAACGGAGACTCTTAAGAACTCGCTCATATAAGAACTCTTACAGAATCCGTGTACCCTAAAGAATCAAGTTCCTTCCTTCCCTCGTAAGCCTGGTCTTAGCGTCGCCGATCGCCCACGACGTTCGCCTGCAGCCCAGGAGGTACAACCCTCTCCATCTTCCGTTTCCATGCAATAGGATCACCCTGTCAGTCCGCTTCCGTATCAGTTTTCCCACTCTGCTTCCTTCTGTCTAAAGCCTCTTGCCACAGCTGCAACCTCCTTCTTTGAAGTAGTCACGTGGGTGCTTGCCGCCAGGGACTTCGGCAGGGTGGTCGCAGCAGAAGTTGCCGTTGATGCAGTAGCAGACGTAGTGACCGCCAGGCGTCCCCGTCTTGCCGCCGACGGTGCAGTACGTACCCGTGCCGTCGAGCTTCTTGCAGTTGTCGCGCACCCCGGCGTCGACGTCGTCGGCGCCGCAGATGCGCTCCGCCACGCCTGGCGTCGGACAGCTGAGGATGTCCTAGTGCGCCTCGCCGTCCGAGCCCGTGCAAAGGGCGTCGCCTACGCCGACGGGGCCGCCGCCAGTAAACCAGCAAATTTCGTCGCGTTTTTCGAGGCTGCGGGCGCTGGTTTGCCCGGAGAAGAGAAGAGTTGCGAAGAAGAAGAGAATCGATTGTGAGCGCATTGTCACGGACTGTTTGAGGTTTCGTAAGGAAAGAGTTTGGGTGCAAGCAAATAAGTTCAGAGTGATTTGAGGACTCCAAACAAATATCTCCCATGTGGCTACCGGCTCACTTATATATCCCTTTTACGCCTAATAACTTCCTTCATTGGTGTTTGGTTTCGGCCGCCACTCGCTCTTGCGCTCTGTTTCGTAGCCCGTCGGGTTCCTAGCTGCTGTCCCCACTGCCATCCAATACCCAATGTGGAGATTGGGTATGCAGCAGTGCAACGTGTATAAGGGACTTTCACGGATTTGATAGGTACAGTGGAGTGAGCTATATTGTGTTATTCTCGGCGAGCTCACCACGGCGACTGACTTACGGGTCTGCCGTATACCGTAAATTGTAAGGTCACTACGGGAAGTCGGCAAAGGAGATAGTCAGGTGCGATCTGTCCGCTAACTAAAGCTACGTCAAAGCGGAGCGGTTGAGTAGTATAAGAGAAGACCTGCTAAGTCCTATGGAGTCTCAACCCCCTGACAAGCGCCAAACCAGGGGACTTTTCGTCGACCCCGCACCCCCGCTCTTGGAACCGACCAATAGTTAGCGACTAGCGCTGACAAGGGACACAGCTGCGGGATACTGTAATAGGAAGAAGAGGCTTAATACGCTTGTGATCAGAAGGCAAAATCGTAAGAAACATAGGGTGGCGGTACGTCAAAGAACCCGACGACCCATGGAGCAGTATTCTGCGTCAATATTCCCGAATTATTTCTGTTCTCTGTGGTCGACTTCGTGTTTTGGAAGCCCGAACAAAAGCTCTGGTCCGTCCGACAGTGGCATCCAACTGTACCGTTTCCGGCCTATTGGCAATGAATATCATTCAGTAACATGCTGTGATGTGCAGTCCTCCCCCCGGCTTGGGTTCGTCTACTCTCTCACTTTACCTTTCCTCCAATATCGACAGATATGCAGCTCCATTTGCTTGGCTACTTCAAGCCTGCTCGACACTCTACTGTCTCAGTCCTGTGATACATCTTTGGCCTGGTCTCGGCCATTCCCTTGCCGTATTTTGTTTCTTTCGTTTCTACGTGAAAGACGCCATGGAGCCCCGTGCTGCAAATGGCCCTGTTGGTTTTCCTCACCTAGCTCAGGACTCGCAGTTGCCCGCTACCTTTGGACATGGCGGGCGTATCCTGTCTGAAGCGCCTCTGAGCTTGCCCTTTAGCTATCCCTTTACGATGCACAGCGATCTCGCTTGGAAATGATATTACTTCAAGAACGAAGGTTCCTACATTTTCCATACTACTGGACAATACGTTGCCAAAACCAATCTACGTCGGAAACTTCAAGGGTGTGTTAGTATCATATGCCGTCATTAGATTATGAAGACCCTGCTGCCTCCACAGCCCTGGAACTCAATGATGACCTGGTCAATGTTAAGAAACTTCCCATTACTACCCTATCTCCCAAGCTTGCTGGGGTGGGTCATAAATTGCACTACGGCGCGGGCTTCTGTCATTAGAGGAATCACGACCAGTGATTTTTCAGTTGCAGAAGGGAAGCGACATGTACCGTATCTGCTCCGAGGGCCGGAGCAGCATGAAAATGTCGATGCTCAGCCGCCAGAGACTCGTCATAGCGGTTAGGCAGGCGAGGCGGTCGGCAGCACCGATATGGGTGTAGACTCGGCGCCCGAACCCCGCCAGGTGCAGCTCCTCGAGCGCGTTAACACAGAGCCGGAGGGCGGCACAGAGTCGTAACCAGCTCGCATAACGCGTGGAAGAGCTTGCAGTGGTATTTGGGGTTAGACATGCCGCGTCAGCCGCCGGGGAAAGGGGTTGTGCGCCAGTGTCCGTAGAAAAAGTGACATTTTCACCTTTCCGCTGTCGACAATGATGGTGCGGTAAAGCCAAGAGCGGTCTTCCGTGGCGACAGAAGGGCATGTGAAGCAGAGGCTTCGTAGCGCAGCACGCCTTTTCCAGAACTAATGTGAAGGCAAATGAGAGTCTAAGTCGAGTTAGGGGGGCTCCAAGTGACTGAAGGTTCCTGATCTGAGCTCCGCTGGCAGAGTGTGCCTGCCTGACACCGCTACCTCGTACTTCGGACTGCGCGGGACTTCTGCCTGGATGCGCGTGAACAAGGCCCAGACTGTGCCGCAAATAGCATTTTGATAGTTGCGACGATCTTCGCAATTGCAAAGCAGGGACATCATAACGCATGTCAACCGTATTAACAGCATCGCAAGCCTCTAGGCTAGCTTAGGAGTACGAGAGCGAGGCAAGGTCCAAGAATAAATTCAGAAAGGGAGCTAAGGCCCAAGAGCAACAAACAGGAGGATGAAACTTGAGCGGACACATGATTCCTCCCTACCCCGTGAGCAGTAGATGGCAGTCGCAACTAGGTCATATTTAATTCCAATGACTCCCCCCCCCCCCCAATGGTCAAAGAGCATCGAATCATAATGAAACAGGACTATCCACAAACATACAGAGACCTAGAATGTGCAGTCCAGTTGAGTGAATAGATCAACGCCAATCAATTATCCAGTGGCGCTCAATGACCACCTATTCGTACAGCGCAGCATAGTCTAGTGTGAAAACCGCTTTCGCATCTGTGTCTGCGTGATACTTTACTACGAAAACATCAGTTGTGCGTTATTTCATCCAGTTCCCAAGAGAAACTTGCCGCAATATAGTTCCTGCAAATTACAGATGTCAAACGGAGTGGTCCCAGCACCTATCGGCGGCTGCGCTGACCCTCCCCGGCGATAGCAAAGATCTTCTATTTTTGGATCACGTTGAATATAAAGATATCCGGACACTTTCCTGGAGCAGCATAATCCTGACAACGACCTAACAAGTCTTTCGCCTGTTCGAGCAGCGCTTAGGGCCTATGAGCGATCGTGAGGGTAGTCTTCAAGGTCCTGGGGGTTCTTGGACCCTGCTGATGTCGCAGCACCAGCGTCGTAGAGCCGCATGCCCCTGTGCCACCTGAACGTGAAGCAGGCCCCCAGGACGAGCTGGACCGCGGCCGCGAGCAGGAACACGAGGACGATGACGGTGTCGATGAGTCCGCCGATCATATCTACCCCTTCCGCAGCGCCGTGTGCCGAGCGCGCGAAGTAGACGAGCCCGAATAGGACGCGGGCGGCGCCGAGCGCGAGCACGAGCAGCGGCGACAGCGCGCGCCGCACAAACAGCACGCACTCGGTGGCATCAGTGAGCACGGTGCCGACCCCGAGCAGGAGCAGGTAGACGGCCCAGCCGCGGCGCGCGGCCGCGTTCTTGGGGACGTGACCCTGGCGGGCCGCCTCGGCCAGGCTGGACAGGATCTGGATAGAGCCGACGACGTAGAGTAGCGCGATGGCGAGCTGGACCGTCCAGACGGGAATGAACCAGCGCTTCTTCCAGATGTTGTCGTAGTTTGCCATTTTCTTTCTTCTTATGAGGGAGTCGTTGCCGTCGTTCTTGGGGGGGGGGGAGGTTGATGGCAATGGCTGCGCGAGTTGTTGAGACGGCTATTGGTGAGAGGAGGGGCTGAGTATGTCGACAAACTAATTGAGTTAATGGATGCCGAGTTGATTTCGCGCCATATATATGATCACAATATTGACAGAGTGTTGTTATTGTCCTGGTTATCAGTGTATGCTTGATTATACCATTAGAGGGGAGAAGGTGGTCCGACGCCAAGCCGAGGCATATCAACCCCTCCTGTTAGGCAACAGAATTAAGCAAAGTGGCATCCCCTTTCTGATAGGGCAGTGCCAGGTCGATCTCAGTTTCTTTTGTACATCGATGCTACTCAATGTTTGAGTTGTTTGCTAAACTGCTGCCTGGGGCTCCAAGAGACGCACATGGACCCGTCAAGTTGGCGGCTAATTTACGCCAGTGCAGTCATGCGTTCTGTCAATGGGAGCTACAGCGGGTTGAGGGCCTTTTCCGTTTACACGCAATAACGTCTATGATCCGTCTCGTGGATCCTGCATTTACTAAAACTACCAACAATATGTGGTAAGCTTGAAATACGGAAGCAACGTCGAAAAGCCCATACCACCTTCCTCGATCTCCAATTGTCATAACAGATATGCACCTAGCTCTAAAGATGCGACCGGGACCATCGTTGCGCGCAGACGCATCAAGATAATATGGGAATCTGAACCTGCCAGGTCAACTGCGAAATGTGAATCCAAGCAAGGATCCCAACGCACTACGTCTTGATGTGGCGCGTAAAGTCAAGGGAAATCGGTACTTGGTTTTTTGTCACTGCTAGGGACAACCGATTGGTGACCAAAAACCCCAGTGCGTACTTTACCAAAAAATGTTGAATTACGTATGAAGAGATTCAAGCTTGGTGAGCTACCGAAGACCTTCCAGAACGCTATCGAAGTTACGAGAGCGATACAGGTTCCATAAATCTAGATCGAAATCGGGTGTAGGATAAGAAAATTACACCTCTAGATCACGTAGTGGTGCCGAATCACGAACGCATGTACGTCTGGAGAACATGCGCAGGCATTTCTCCACGACGTGAATAGCAGTATAAACGAGTTCCGTTCTAGTTTGCAAATGAAGATTTGAATGGATGATACCTATGCGGGAATCAGAAATTTGTGGTCTACTGTAGTCCGTTTCAAAAGATATAAAAGGTTGTACTGCCTCAGTGTGTGTGGTCTGCAGTATAATATTCTTACGTACACCGGAAACTGTTACTCCAAGATTACGTGCTATGACACAGACGCCCGGGCCTCTCCGGCATGGCTTTTATCTAGGTCGAGCTACCGACTATGCAGTATCTTTTCACAGAGCTCTCACGCGAAGGAAGGGAATCCTGAGTACAGTTGGCGTCAGAATGACATGTCGAATGATTGAAGCCGCCGAACCTGACGATACAACCATCAATCCGAATTGAGTCTCCAGAAAACTCCATGCTGACCTGCGCAAAATGCCCCCAGCTTCGGTCTCGCAATTAAGGATTTAGAAGATTCTACTAAGGGTGCTCGAGTAGGTGGTAAGGGGGTTAGATAGCCCTATGATGGGGGGGGGGGGCTGGGGGAAGCCTAGGTCTACGGGGAGATCATCCCACCCACAGGCGGTGCCGGCAATTCAAAAGTGGTCACTCGCTAACTCCCGAGGGGTTAACAAACACCAAAATAAATCACCACTTGTATTTGTCTTGGAAGGAATGGTAATACAGTTGCACTTCCAATGATGCCTCTTCACCATTAGTTACAAGACCTGCAGCCAGGAGAAGTCAATCTAGCCAGTCGTGGTCGCCGTCTCGAATCGTAGCGTCGCACCTAACAACATGTAATAGAAGCCGTCTTTAAAGCTACCAGAATTAGGAGCTGTCTCTTGATGGGTCCAGTAAGGCTACACAGCTTATCGTAAGTCCAGCCATGTCAACATCCCAGGTTTGTTCCAACATGTAAATAGTCCAATTATGCACGCAGGAGTGTATGCCATTGTGTTGGCCGACCTCCATGAGAGCAAAGTCTTTTGTCCGATGCTTTTGCTAGGAACCACCGCCCATTCACATGCCATCCATACGCGAAACGCCGCGGTGGCCACCAGAATATCGCCGGCTGATTTCCTGCCAGGCATCTTAGGGATAGCTACGAATAAAAAGATAGAATGTTGCACGTAGTGCATACATGCTGAGTGAACGTGTATAAACATTCGGCGTATTTATCCAGCATGGATAGGCGAAAGCGGTACAATTTGATGTAGCCTATCTAGTCTTACATCATTGACACCAACATGCTTGTATGTATGGAGCTACTTTCGATGGATGATGATCTCTTGAGTGCTATAAGCAAATTGGGAACAGTTGAATACTGCGCAAGAGTTTAGATCGTCAAGTGCATTTTCCTTTTAAGAGTAGGGACTGAAACTCGATTCAATGAATGTATGAGTATTCATTTACTCCCTGGGCGGCTTTCTTATATGGAACGGGGAAGTATAATCTGCAAATCGTTGCCTCCTTTTTAAACACCATCACGTGTCTTTAAGCAGAATTTTTGTCTTCATCAACCTTGGGAGTCTTGGGGAACAGTCTCTCCCATCGCATAGCCAAAGCACAAAGAGTGTTCAAAACCCCAGCCATGAGAAGCTCCGGGAGGTCGTAGCCACCTGTATCGTGAACTCGAAGACGTATCCCCTTTCCTTGAACGTGCCGGTACATTTGGTACGAATCTTCTAGGGTTGTCTCATACTGAAAGGATTAGCCAATATATAACATCAGATAGCCACGTATGCTCTTACCTCAGTGGACTTTTTCGCTGGCCCATATAACACAATCATTCTGGTTTTCCCTACGCCTTTCGACCCCATAACAACAAAATGGATACAACTATGCCGGATCGCTGCCGCAGGGGGGCCTAGCAACAGACCAATATCAGGTTGTCGGCATCCTGGATACCTTGGCTGAACCGGGCTCTGGCCAGCTAGGTTATGAACCCAGGCCGGTGCCGCAGGGGGGCTCACGCTGAGATCAGGTCGGCAGGATTCTGAATACCATGGGCCGTCTTGAACACCCGGGTGCACCGCTTTCTGACTGATGATTGACAAAAGAGCGAGGGCAGAGCCTATGAAACGAATTAAAACCAGCAGCAGAACGGGATCTAGCTAGCCCCTAATCTTCGCCTTTTCGACGGCCTGCTTGGGCCTTGGAGAAGTTCCATTTGGTCATCCCACTCTTTCTCTGAGTACGTCTTGAGAAAGATTCCACGGACCTCTGGTAGAGCGGTTCGTGGCAGGTCCTGTAGCGAGACACTCGAAGGTCTCCAGTGAACCTTGACCGTTGCCAGCGCGCCTTTTTTGCCCACGTGCGCATCAGTGAGCTTCTCGTACTCGTAGAAGCCAAAACTTGCCCCTGCTCGATGAACAAAAAGAGTTTCGAGCTTCATACCGTTGCTGCAGTCATTGCCATTTCCATGGCGTTGGTTCTGGGTTGCCTCCGTCCCCCCTTTCCCAGCGAGCCTATCGTCAGAGAGGGGTGGTGTTTCCTGATCGCCATAGGATGGTGCCTTATCCTGGCGAGGGAGTGAATGATCCTTGCCTCCGTCGTCTCTGTGCCGATCTGGCCCCTCTTGCATAAGTGGACGAGGGCCTGGTTGCTCTACTCCCATCGTGAGTGGCTGGTCCAAGAGAATGGTTGGCGAACTGCGGTAACTTTGCTCACGTGCTGAAGATGGTCGTTCTGCATACGAATGGTCATGGTCAGCTAAGGCGAGCCTGCTGTCCCCGATACCCGCGGAGTGGCGCGTATTGGTGGTGGTGGGCTTTTGGGTCTCTGTATTGACGAATGGAACCGCCACCTCTGAGGACAAACAAGCTTTCCCGAGTTGGCTCATAGCAAGGTTCTGACCGTATCCAAGCCAGTGGCCATTCAGATTTTGGAGGTCGACCTTGGAGTCCATAAATGATACCAGAAAGCAATCTTTGGTGCATCCATCAACCTCGACTACCTCTGACTGCAAGACCCTGACCGGGAAAATCCCCGCATTCTCTGTTTCACCCAGCTTGAGGTGACGTGACCATCTCGTGTCCTTCTGGAAGCCACCACATAGGTGCAAAGCTTCGTAGAGGTACGGGAGACCTTCCCCCATAATATCGTGTGCATCTACCCACACTGGCTTCCAGGTGATGTCGAAAATGATGGCACCATTTATCAAGGTGGGATTGGCAATGGCGTTGATCAAGTGGTCACGCTCCTTGATGGGACCGTAAAACAGTCCATCGATTTTGTTATATCCCACATCGACGGACTGAGCAGTCGAAACTGTCCCATTGGAGGTTGGCATGGTATTTGGTACCGAGAAATTGGAGTAGACGTACGTCCTCAGGTTATATGTGTGAACGGAAATAGATGGAATGGAGAGGATGGTGTGGTAAGATGGGAGGAATAGGAAGAAGAAAAGTTGGGGAGAGGATATGAATGGGGGTATTTATATTCTGTGCGATTCCTTGCCCAGGCGGCCTGGTATGGAACAGCCCTGGAGGCCTGAAAACACCGGCGCTGATGGTGTAGCATCGTAGCTGCATCATCCATTGAATGGCACACGATATCGAGGGAGGCCTCAATACGAGAAAGATCATGGTTGCAACCAGAGACAGGCTTCCAAGCCGGCCAACAGAAAACGACTTCACGGCCAGATGTGAAATTCCCCAGTCCTCTGCAACACTCTATGATCGACCAGCCCAGCGACCAGTTACTACATAAACCCGTACATCCTTCATCAGATAGAATCCCTCTTTCCTTTCTTTCTTCACTTTCTTCACTTTTCTCAACCACAAGACCTCCAAGACGATGTGCACCGCCGAAAACATCTCCATCAACTCTGCTCATGAAGCACATGGCCTACCTATCATGACTTTGCCGCGGACCAACGACCCAGCTCATCAGTTAGAGGAAGGTTATTATTCCTCGTGCTTCGACTTCTCCTATCATAGTCTATCACTTGAGCTTGAATGGCTAGGCAGTGAGGGTATCCTTTCTATTCTCCCGCCGTGGACAGAATATCAGGCAGCATACTTTTTCTCCAGCAAGGCCGTTGCCCCTATAACACCATTATCATCTGAATGCTTCGATGGAAGAAATTTTGAGAACCCTATATTGGACGACATGCTGTGCTTCTTGGAACAAAATCCTGCAGAATATGACGACAAGTGGTGGAGGGCTTGGGATGAGCTCTTGGAGGTTGGGCTTGGGCATGATGGAACGACAAATGACGATGCAGCACAAACTCGTTCCCTCAGCTCTGAACGATCACGCAGCCAATCCTTAGGCGGAGTCGGCCAGGTGAATGGTTCGGTTCTCGTGCAGGACGACCTGGAGGATTCAACCCCCCCAGCAGCATCGCTTCCGCTAGAGAACTACGGATGGTCCCACCCAGATCCTGCTATATCGATGTCGATGGAGGACGTCTCCCAATTAGCTCAGGCGGAAATTTCGGGTACCCCTTGCCGGAAACGGAAGGCAAGGCAAGCAGATGAATCAAGGCCATGCAAGCGTGCAAGAGGCCGTCCGGCTGGCTCTACCTGGCGCCTCGTCGAGGTCGTCTCCAGGATTACGCCAGTGGCCCAACACTTCTGTTGGAAGCGACGAGGTGCATTGTGGGACGATGTCCTTGGGCAAGAATCATGGAGCAGTGAGGACCTTTCGCCCTATGTGTTGGCAGGTCTGCCTTTCCTGTCGTTGGTTGTGCGGCCGGGCGGCTATGGGTTCCCCGTGCCGCTTGTTTGGGACGAGAAGATGCAAACTTTCAGCGAGTATAATGCCATGAATCGAAAATGGGTGCGTATAACTTGTGATGGGATGGCTAGGATGTTGGAGGACCCAAACGTCGGGGTAATGGTTTCGGGATAGGAAGTGAGCAGGTTACTGGCCCACAGGGGGGTATACATTGGCAGGAGTTGAAACTCGTTGGCTACACCGAGACCAAAATATGAACATCTGAGAGTGACCATAAGACAACGGATGTGTGACCACTTCTCAAAGCTCTTCTACGATGAATTTTCTAAGCGGTTCCATTGATAAATCTACGGTATCTCGCTCTCCTAGAAGTAACGGAAACGCAGGATATGTCTGGTGAAGGGAATATCCAGATCTGCAATGCATTGCGTATGCTTTACCTGCTCTTATCCTCCGCCAAACTCGGCGACGCTGTCTGCTGTAGTACTAGCTTTTCCACGACCCCCATCGACTTCTGAAGCAGGACAAGTGCTTTATGTAGGTTTGGAAGTAGCCTGTAGAGATGTCCAACATCGGAGGACGATCGCTCCTCTGGGGGTGATCTCGACGTGCTGGACTCACCCTCGTCACCAGTCGAGGGGCTGTGCTGCTCTGATATAGCGAAGCTGCTCTCGTTTGAGGCTGAGTCATCGATAAAATCCTTGAGGCTACCTGGGCTGTCTGGCACATCACTAGAGCAATGACTGTTGGTCCCTAAATCAATTAGCTAATGAAAAGCCATCTTTTGCTTAGCCATCGACTTACCTATGTCGTCGTCTTCCGCTTCCGAATCAAGGAATGTGTAGCAGTGAGCTGACATTGCCGTGGCTGTCCTTCTGGATATGCTGTCTATACATGCAAATTTCGTTTGCAAAGATGTTTTGGGTAAGTAACAAAAAGCTCAGTTTCAATGCGAAGGCTGATAGGAAGGAGAGGCGGAGTGACGGAAGCCTTGTGAAGTTCTACTATACTACAACCACTACTTTCCTAGACATATATACTGAAGCCGACTGTGTGTACGGCCAAAATGAAAGCCCAGTGTCATCAATCGTTCAGCTTCTTGCTCTTTGCATAGATACAGGATTGCAAGATGCATAAGCTACAGTAGGGTAGATATAGACCTCAGGATGGGGAGAGTTGCTGATCCGTCATTCATAGCAGCAGAACCGCGACGGACGATAACACTACACAGGTGCCGGTTCTTCAGAGGTATCAGCTGCTAGTAGGCCATGTTGCGAAGCTAGCGATTCCTCGAGGAGGAAGCGCTTTTTTGTAGCCGACTCACATGCATCTTGTTCCCAACTGCATTCGGATTACGGACACCGGGCTGTATGAACGTGCGTTTATGGCGTACAGGACGACAAAATCCATATGTTACAATAGACTAGATATAGACCCCAGAATGGGTAGAGGTGTTGATGACGCCGCCATTCTATATTGGCGAACAGCAGCAAACCCGTGGAGGGTTGAGATCATACAGGCACCAGCACACTCACATGACAAGTCACTTGCTCTCTTGATGCTGCTTCACTGTGCTTACAACATATATTGTACAATGCACACGGTCGTACGTACTGTATCATAGAGACTATAAGCGCTCTGTAGTCTCTCCCCATACCTTAAATACTTTGTTTCCGTTCTTTTATCTTCTTTCGTAGCCCCTCACTCTTCCTCCTTGGTGGTACCGTAGGCGTCCTCTTATCCTCCCCCCTTGATTGTAGGGAACGACCACTGTCTAATTAAAGAGAAGCCCGACACTCAGCAGACGGCTCCCACGGAAGGTCTTTTTTACGTTTGGGATCGTTACCGACATACGGAGAGGCTCAGAGCTCGAATCCCGATGATCAACGGGGCGACGGCTTTAATCGACCTCACAGTCAACGTACTCAATTGTCGTCGTTGCCGCGCCGTTATTTCAAGCCATGAGCAAACTGCCGAGGTCTGCTATGTTATTGAGCGTTGCCGATGTGTACGTCTTGAGGATCCCCACGTTAAACCACGCTGATCAGCGATAGGTCCTTTGCGCAAGCTGTCAAGTATATCGGTGTCCGCAGATCTCCCATCAAGGACTTTGTGGGCCTCAAAGACCCTTGAAGACATTCCGGCTCGGGACGTGTGAGATATGGTGGCAGTGGATGAAGGCTCCGGACAGGCTGCCGTGTGGTATGCTGTATTTTCCCATGTCGAACGTAGCTAACATGGGAAAGGACACACATTTTGCTGTCGATGCGTGGCACTGAACCGTATGTACTCGGCTGCATGTCCAACATGCCGGACTGAGTGGCGTGATCTGCCCCTTCGACACCCTCGTCGCATTTGCCGCATGTGGAATATTGGGATGGAAGTGACGCTTCCAAAGCCAACTACGCACCATCGGGATCAAGTAAAAGGGGGTTCATTGGTACGAGGAGTGGGATATGGACGCCATAGGAGGTATTTCCTTTTCGACGAAACAGCCAGAGCCAGCCGGAAGATTGTGGGCAGCGCTCAGGCCAGCGTTGACGAGACGCGTTTTTAGCAGTTGCTCCATAATTCAGTTTAGTTTTCTAATTCATTGTGCTCTTTGCGCTCTTCTCCATCGATGTGTGACAGTGTCCAACATGATCAGTCACTGCCTTTAACAGCTAGTGAATCCACTTCCCTCTCTTACTATGCATGCAATCCAGCTCTCCTTCTACAAGCACGCCACTATGCTCTGGGCACGGAAAAGTACGATGTTCCACTCGCCACTCCCAACTCGCTTAGACTTTTATATGTTGCCGCAGTATTTGCATAATACACCAACCGATTTCCTCCATCTCTATACCCCTATCTCTGACCAGTACTGTGGTGTGGTCTCTTGATATCTGGTAGCCCGTAGGTTGTCCCTTCTACCGATTCCCTGAAGGCCTCTGGTTGGATACCATTCCGTCAATTCGCATTAGCTTCAGTAGCCCCTAGCCGCGATTCGGGCAGACCGCCGGTGTCTTCTATTGTGTTGAAGCCCGTGCTCGCTTTCCTGGATTTCGAAATCCCGGCCCAAAATCTCGATCAAGTCGTTGATATCGTCAAGCTCGCTTTGGTACTGAGCCGTCTCGGCGCTGCTAACCTCGTGGTAAAAGCTGCTCAGAGGGCGGACTCTTACTTGCGCATAGCTTACCCCACGTTGCCCGACAACATGCCAGGTGCGGCAGCTTGTAGCACCGCCAACGGCGATGACTTGAGGTCTGCCGTCTCGACGAGTCGCTACATCACTAGCAGCATGCTGCTGGCGGCTAGATTCCACAGTTGGCTCATACCACTCGTCACATTGCATCTGACCCGGCGTGGTTGAGCGTGTGCCACTCGGAGTACCAAAGGCCATTTCTTTTATCGAAAAATTCTGAACTGCATCAACAGACATCCGTAGACCAGTATCAGGCGACATGTAGGTCGTTGTTTCGCGACTGCTTTGACGGGAGGCACGGAGGGGTCTGATCGGAGGTCACGGTCTTTGATTTGCAAGGCGTCTTGTGGTATCGAGCTGGACTAGGACCATCTGATCAGCGAAACGCTATATCCTTCCTTGAACTGGGTCTCCGACTACAGTAGATCGAGTCCTACTACGGCTTCCTTGAGAGTACGTTATGTACATTGTGGACGTGAGACGTTCTTGCTGCCCGCTTGCGACGCCATAGCTACTGCCATACTGCTCATACGACCCATACAACTGGTGACACTTGCTGTCTTCTTCCGCCGTCCGTTCTGGCTGGCACGAGTCCTGATTCTATGCCTGGACTTCGCCGACGACACGCATTCCAGCTCCCAATGTGTATATCGTCCTAGTAGCTGCCGAAACGCTTCTAGGGCTCTTTACTTTGGACTAGTTCGTCCCGTTCACGGCAGGCAGCCGAAACGCATCTGATTGTTCTCTCGGGTACTCATACAGCATGTGCCCATTGTACAGTACCCCAACTCTTCGATACTGCTCTTCTGGTCCGTACTTACTAGTATCATAAGTCGACAACTCAGTCATTTGCATCACTTCCTGACCATGCTACCTGAAGCTACATCCGGTCCAATTGGGTTCGTACCCCAAGGTATATTCGTCCAAAAGAGGCCGGTGCAGTACTCGACGGTGTGGCTTTGCCATTTTGCGATGCTAGAGGCTCTCGATTAGGAAGCGCTTTTTCGCAGCCGGCTCAAAGACTGGTTGAGCTGCGGTAGGGCAGATGTAGGCCTCAGGACGTAGAGCTGCTGATGACGCCGCCGGCCCAAATGAGCAAAGCCAGCGGACAGCAGCGTCGATATTGGTGTGTTCCGTTGGTCGGCCGTGGTGCTCTTGCTGGCTCACACGAGGCACTTTCAGGTCTCTCCAATTCCAACGAGTAGTATGCAGAAAGGATAACTACTAGGAGGCCAAGCTACCATTCTAGTCCGCACGACCGTAGTTTCCCATTGCAATACTGTATTTTATCCTATTTCGATCACTTGGAAGGTTCGGGACCTCACCAACGGTCCAGAACACAGGGCAATCCTTGGTCCGTTTCTTGTATGCATAATATATTGTGTGTCATGTCGTTGCTAGAAGTTCCATACATCACATCTGCACCTGCACAAGAATGCCTATGAATTACCACTAATCCAGGTGGTCGGCATTCACAGTATCAGCGACTTCGTTCGCTCTCGACAGAATGAACCTCTGGATATTGGGGTCGTCGCCTCGATCATGGCTGAGTATATCTTACATGAGTGACAGCTTCTCTTCCATCAATTTCCCCTTTTCAGCTTTCAATCTTCTATTTTCAATGCCTAATTAAACCCCGCTGGCTTTCAAAGTCTCAAGTTCCTTCTTGCCTTTCGTGCGGCACCTAGCGGCAGCTTAACGATTCTTCTCCTTGTTCCTTTGCTAGGCAGAAACGGCATGATGGCCAGGTGAAGTCTCTGAACCAGCTGGGGTCTCGGGCTCCAGCCATGATCTGTAGTAGCCAGGTTTCCCAGATAAACCTCTGGTTAGGTGAGTAGTTGTGTCAGCTGGTCATCGGAAAAAAAGAAGCAATGAATGAATGAATGAATGAATGAAGACTAGGCGACATGGGAGGCCCACGCCCAACAGCTCTTATTGAAGTCCGGTGGTAGGTACCGACGAGACTGAACTTACTCCTGACTAGGCCCATTCAATTACTTGAGAGTAACGATTGGGGTCCGTGTCGATTTGCCCACGGAGAATTGTTCGTTTTCCGTCAACGTCGAAGCAGTCGGTCTCCATAACTCCGTCACACAGCGGAAGAACTTCCCGTGTCTCCATGTTGCAGTGCATCTTCTCGGTCATCGATACAAAATCCGGACCGTACGATGTTGGGCTCTGACAAAGCTTTGAGGCCCTGTGATGTTCCAATCGGCTGACCACGAGTCGAGGATCGAGGGTTGCCCGTGGTTTCTGGGCGCGCTTTGGACTCGCATGTTTGCGTTTGAAGATCTGATTTGACAACGTGGCTGGATCGTGGTCCCTCCAGTCTCTCCAAGAATGGAACGCTGTGCCGCAGAATGAATCTGGATCTTTTGAAGTATCGTCAGAAGTGAATTCAGGGATATGGATCTCGATAGCTGATTGCGGAATGCCGTTGCTATGGTCCTGATCAAGCCAAGTGCAGCTTGGTGTGCTGGAGGACATCAGCTTATACCCTGTTGTTTCAAAGCCCAGAAATTGATTACGCAACTTACTGATTGCTCGAGTCGACGTACACGCCGCTTTCATACCACCAGAGGCCGCATTGTTCTCCCCAATCGCCCACCCATCCGTATTTAGAGCCATCCTCCCAGGTGACGGTGACATAGGGCACACAGATCGCGTCGTTAAAACCAAGAAGACGGATATAAGGGGCTTGCCTATGTGGCAGGGCGTTACCATATAAGGTCATGTCAACCCAATCGCCACTGCGGACGTGTGCCTCTCCCCAACCGAGGTATCCATGGTTCGCGTCGTACGCCTCCACCATAACGTCACCATCGGCATCCTGGAGGCCATTCCAATCATTTAGTGCAGCTGCGACACGTATGACTGGTCCGCTTGAATCCTGGTGGAACAAGTCGGCAAAGAATGAATAGATGCCAAGTGCATCACCTATAATACCGAGTACATCTGCCATGGTGCTTAATTGAGGTTGAAGTATAGTAGGATGAATTGCTAACCAGGGTAGATTGTAGCCTAACGAACTTGTGGCTCATTTGCAACAGTGACTTTCCAAAGTCGAGTAGTTTTAAACCTTTATATACCCTACTTGCCTAACTCTTGAATCTCAATGCGAATATTATTTCGTTGTCATTACTTGGATAACCAGTAATAGAAGTTCCTTTACGTTGCAAGGATTACACCCATGGGACGTAAAAATGAGGTTGAGAAAGGTAGTCTGTCATACCACACAAGGCAACTCCAAAACCCTAAATTAAAGCATTAAACTCACCAACCCCCTCTCATACGCTCGTTCTTTAAAGATTATACAGAACAGCCATGGTAAAGTGAGGAAAAAGGGTATCTCATCCGCGGGAAACACCCAGAGCAAATGCGACCCCATGGACCTGCTATAGCAAGCGTCACTTCAGCTGCCGAAGATGGAATGCTGGATATACCGAGTCAGGAGGACACGTTAATGACGTTTTATGCGGTGGTTTTCCTCCTGGAGGCATCCCTAGGAAGAAGACCTCTCCGATGACGTTCCTTTTCATAGTGCTCCTCTTGACGAGACCTCATCATGATAGTTTCTCGTCAATAGTGCTGAGGAGGTCCTGACAATGGCATTGTTTTCGATGGCAGTCCCTTAACAAGAACTCGTCATACGCTTCTTCTGGGCGCCTGTCTCGATGGATTGCCAATTAATGACGTCCAGTTCGATGTCGTTGTTCTTATCATGTCCTCCTTGACGGCATTCCCACGACAAAACTCACCATTCTAGCCTTTGAGATGGATGGGTGAAACCACACCGGTACGGAGTCAATCGCAGAAACGCTGGTTCATCCTCATCTGGACTATATGACATGCATCAAGGGCCCTCAGTTTGGCGAGCATTTTCCCGACTCTCGAGGGGGACAATGTAGTATCCCCTGTCTTCCGGTGCCACTGATGATTATACGGGCCCAGGCTGGGCATGATACTCTATCGTCTATGATCTCTATACACAAGAAGACTTCTCTGGATAGAGAAGGATCTTCCTCGAGCATTGCACGAGTGTCTACCAGCCTATACATGCCCTCGTTCTCTCTTAGTCTCCGCTCGCGGCTTCCACCATATGGTAGCTTCAATGGACTATGCTATCGGTCAGTGGGTGCCGTGCCTCTAAGTCCCGTTGACAGGGGATGAGCCATCCAATTACAGTGACGATCTGATGGGTAATAACCGGTGTCCTTCCTCTAGTCAATGTAATGTCACGATCGGGTTTACGCCAATCTCAACGGGTAGATGATGCCTGGCCGGCCTTTCTCAAGGGCTGGGTCACCGGCTCACTCTGAATTCGCTGTAATCCACATCCTTGTGCTGGCTTTCCTCGGGTACTCTCGAGCTTATTGGCTATATGAGATCATGAGAAGGAAGGGAACTTCTCCAGCCTCATCTTATAAGTGGTAATAATGATGGAGATATACGTTTAGGTGTTGACTGCCTCAAAAGGTTTCATTCTCTACTACATAATGATGAAATCCTAAGCGCTAAATGGGTTGTTGCACAGCGTATTCGTGTTTTCAGTTCGCTGGTCCAAAATTTATGAGTTTTGCACTGTTACGGTACGTGGACAAAGTTAAAGGGTGATGACGTGGAACCGGGTCGGGAAAGATTCTGGCGAGGCTAACGTTAGACAAGACGCGTCTTTTACCCCCGAGAGTACCAAAAGTACGTAGAGCGCAGTGTACTGACCCCTGATTCCGTAATGGTCCATTGCTATCTTGGGTGTTTGAGGCTTTGTGGCTGCAGGAGACCTCATCCTGCAGCAGGCCTAGTGTCTGTTGCACATATGCCGTCGATTCTAGCCTGATCATGAGATTGTTGTGTCTGTCATACGTGAACCCCGCAGCTGAATACAATGTCCCTGGAGCCAGTTGCAACTTCTCCACTCGGCTTGCACGAGACTGCCAGCAATCAACAACAACAACAACCACACCCACAGCATATGGAGTTGGCAGCAAATCATGCGCCTAAGACAGATATTGCCGAAAGTTGAACGCGAAGAGACCACGCAAGTGGAGCCGCCAAAGAAGAAACGGCGATTGAACCAATTGGCGTGCGAGAGATGCCGTTTGAAAAAGACAAAGGTAAACTAAGACTGAAAAAAAATCGTATGAATTACTGAAAAATAGTTAGTGCGATGCCGGTACGCCGTGCGGTTCATGCGCCGGTGCTCGATTAGAGTGCATCTACCGTGAGATGAAAGACAACGAAGTAAAAACTTTGCGTGGGCACGTGGAAGAACTTACGAAGCAAGGTGAGAAAGCGGAAGAACGGATACAAGAGCTCGAAGGAAGCCTGGCACAAAAGGACTTGGAAATACAAGATCTTCGCCGGAGGCTAGAGAAAGAAACACGTGGTGGTACGTACAACGATCGTTCGTAATGGCTTGATTATTGACACCAAGAGGGATAGCTGGGCAACGACAGGAACATGAAAAGGACGCAGCAATTCGCATCCCGACCCCGGAAAGAAAACCCCAACGAACTGTCGGACCGTGGCCACGGTACTATAAATCGTGGGGGCTCCCCACTGCGATTGAAGATGCACGGCCACTCCTCCCTGCCCAACGTGGTGGGCCTTTTACCAGTGACGAGTCGGCTCCAGACAGAGACTGGGTGGGGCCGGAGCCGATGGCGGATGGTTTACTGCAATGCATGACATTGCAACACACCGCTGGTGTCTTGTCAACGGTGCAGGGCACTGGACAACCTCCCGTATGGTACGACGGCTTGGATAGTGCAATGCATTATTGCTCTAGTTATCAGGATAACAGCAGTCAAATCCTTTCCTTTCACTATCCCACGGCCAGGGAGAACGTAGTCCCGTCCGCCATCATGTGGGGGGCGGAAAGGGTTGAAGCGCCAGGGCATGGTGAACACATGTCACATGTCACAGAACAGTGGGATGGAAAACGAGCATAATTTGTGTCTAGAATGGAAACAATGTCAATGTCATATCACGAATTACGCCCTGGGGGGAAACTCCTTAGCCGTCGCAGCCTGTGCCTCCTCATATTCCTGAAGTAACCGCTTGTTGAGAAGTTTCTTAGGCACCCAACGAGTGACTTTGGCGGGGGGCTTCTCCCACTCCAGCTTATACTGTTGCTTCGCCCCTTTCCCACGGGTTGCCAGAATCTTTACGCCCTAGTCGATACCGTGGTAGTCAGCGTCGAACTTGCTCACTAATTCCTTGCTGATATCCGCTCGAGCAACCCAGTCTCGGGACTCATCTATCCACTCAAGAAGGTAATCGGTGTGGCTCCCGGTATTGCGTGAGACCCTGGCTGACGTGGAGATGGCGGTCGGGGTCGACGTTCCGATGGCGGCGGTGGCAGGCACGCCTCCACCCCCTCCATCCTTGCCATCGTTGCGGACGCGAGCTCTTCCAGCATCTGTTCCTTGGCCATGTACAGCTCCTGCATCATCTCGTTCTTCATGTTTTGTAACTCATCACGGCTACGGCTCTTCTCCCGCTGGTATACCCGCAAGTCTTCTTGAAAGCCCTCGAGCTTTTGCATTAATATTGCGCTGATTTCCTCGGTGGCGTCGACAACGTGTCGAGCTTCATGATGGTGCGGAACGCGTGACTCTGACAGAGGCCTTGGAGTGACGCACACCTCTTCCTCGCTAGCATCGTATTCGTAACAGCTGTCGGCCATGACGTAGTCTGCCATGGGTCGCATCTACTTGCTTTCTGAATGGCGATTTCGGGGGTGTAGAACGAGGGCGATGAGTCTGGTTGCCTTGAACCGGACAAAACCCTGCGTCCGGGTTTTATAATCGGCGTAAAGTATACCCAGCGTAGGGCATTGCCGGCGGCCGTGCCAGCTCATAATCGACTCCTGAAATCATTTGAGCCGCTTTGCGCGCTCGGCAGCGCAATTCCCATGCTTCGTAAGTGGACGCTCGTACTGCATCTCTATCCGGGTTGCGCAGGCGTAATCAGGGATGCTTTGGAGAAGGTGTGGGTCGAGGCAGTTTGGACTCTGGGAATCTGTTGTGGGGTTGGTTGGCATTGGCGGCCGTCGCCTCAGCGCTAGCTTATGAGGCGCTGAGTCGCAATCGGCTCCCTTGATTCAATACCTATTAGCGGCTGTTGTGATCCTGGAGAGGTCGAAGTGCTGTGATCTCAAGTGCGAAATCGCTTTTTGAACCTGGGAAAGTTCTTGTTTTGTCTTCTCAATAGTCGCTGTGCGGTGGCCTATGCGCTCCCACCGTTTGACATCGTAAACCATCTTATCGATTCGACGTTGCTTTTTGTCTATTGACTTGCATAATGCACATTTATCGTGTTTGTGTTCGGTCGTCGATACAAGCTTTAAGCCGCAGGTTTCTCCAGTCCGGTATTCCTTTGGACATTGTCCGGAAAAGCGGCCCCATCGCCAATAGCCACAAGCCCAACGGGTTTGGTGAAAGAAGCACATTGGGTCTAGAGAGAAGAAGTGAAGTGAACTTGGGAAAGAGGTTAGAAATACAGTCTTGACCGAAGCTTACGCTTTTAATACGCTGACGTTCTACCCAACCCTGCGAACCAAGATGCCGGAACCAATCACACCAGAATGTTGGTTTGATTGCCTAACAGAGGGATAGATCAAGGCAGTAATGGAAGAAACCAGCAGCCGTATTACTACTCAAGTTGTTCTGGCGTTCTTATTCCGTCCTCGTGGGATAGCACAAGCTGCTTGGCTCTGGGGAAAATCAATGAAGACGTCAGGAGTGAGACATCTGCTGGCCAGAATCGGCCTCCAAGGATGTGAATATGTACAGGAGCGCCCGCACATGTAGCGCAAAAGCGGCCTATTTCTAGTTTTATGACTTGCGGTTATTGACCTATGTATTGTACAGAGCTTGTCCCGCAGTGCCCTAAGTTCGTCCAGCCGCGGCGACCGCGCACGAAACATTACGAGCAGGGCATCAAAGACGCAACCCTACGATATATGACCGTATACGATTGACGCGATCCTTGTTAATCGCTTTTCCTTCGCACAGGCGATGGCTGGCCGATTTGCGACGAGTTGGTCGAGTTTGCATGCGTTCCGGTCCTCAATTCCTCTCCCCTATTTCCCCAAGAACGCTGACCTGTTAGCGCTACGCCAGGTCTCAGACCCCCGGGGAAACGGTTGGCCAGCACCTGGAGGTGCGATGTAGCACTAGGACACAATGAGTCGACGCAGAGTGATTGGTAGGCCACAGACAACGCAGGGACAAGCAACCACCAGCAAATTCATCTTGCCAACACAGGCTCTAAAACTGGATCAGTGCCTGCCACCGAAAGCTACTCTGCTATTCTGGACCCCGTACAGCGAGCGAGCAAGACTCTTCTTATGGCAGGAGTGGCCATACACGTCGCAATTGGCGAGCGACTCGCTTGAATTTGATCGGGTCAAGCTGATGACGTAAGGCAACTTCGTTGAGCTTTTTGTCCTTGCTAGGGTTCACAACCTCGCGTACGCAATCGTGCTGCGTGGCACCACATGAGATAGCCACTGCTCGGTAGAACATCCACCGCGATGTGTATTTTGCCAGCATATACGTGTACAAGAACCGACCGTAGCAAGTGGCGACTGAAGGAAGAGGCGCATTTCGGACAGGAAAGCCATCGTAGTGAGCCCGACTGATGCAGAAGAGCACATCTGCCGTCTCACTGAGCTTTCGCCAGGATGTATGTGCAGCTCGACGTTCGTATAATTCTTCACGAAGCCGATCCCGGTACCAAGAAGGCGAGTGTCGAACTAGGCCCAACATTCTATGCCATCGGTGCAAAGATGGATTCATTGTCGGCCAGACGGACGCCACAACTCTTTGTAAAAGGACACTTTTTCCTCGTGCAAACAAAACAGACAGAGAATATAGAAAGGAATAATTGACAGTCATGGGAAGTCTTGAAAGTGCAAACGGCTGGCATTGTTGATCAGGCAGTGTGCTTGGTTCAATATAAATCATCGAAGGTTGGGCCAACGTGTCAAGCCAAGCCTGCTGCGTCCGTGCACCTCCTTCAGTTGGAAAAATACGTGGTTGAGATATTCGCTGCTACAGCATCGCAAGTGCTGTTCCGTACCAGAGGAGCACGCTTCTCTACGTTGGCATGCAACGCATTATCCGTACCGGTTGCATGTCAATAGTATAGTCGGCTTGTCGCGATCGAGATCATGGGCCTTGGGCGACACCGCCCCAACGTATCCAAATAGCGTCAAAGCGAACCGGGACGGCCATGGTGATAATGTTCTACCTAACAGCAATGCAGGCTGCAGCCAGAACACCCAGGGCAGTCCAATGAGATCAAGAATGCAGTAGATATTCGCTTTTCTCGTGCATCGGGTTCGTTCAGCCAGCCAGCCACAAGCCCTTCACCGAGCAGTTTCCCGTGGTTATGGACCGGTCAGCCTGGTGGTCCGCCTCCCACATCATGCGTCTGAGGCCGGTGAGAAACACGCGGCATATCCGCCTTAACGCTTAGGATACGATTTGCTCCGCCTGGAGGGACCCCTCTGGAGATATATTGGGTGTTCAATGTTACAACCTTTACCAGAAATCATTGCTTTCCAAAGATACCTAACGCCTTCCACAGATTCTTCGCATATAGCCAAAACGCAAATTTCCCTATCACTACTCAATCCTGTCAAAATGACATCTGCGTATCTTTCAAGCCACAAAGCTTAAGCGTCATTCACGCGTTATGCAGACCAAACTGACCCATTTGCTACTAGCGTCAAGGTTGAAGAGCCCACTCTCAAGCAGACGAAGAAACCCATAGTCATCGGCGTCTATGGCATTTCGGGCTCAGGGAAGACGTACCTCCTAAACCAGTTGAAGCAGGAGCTGCAGCAAGAGCCTTATGAATTCTTCGATGGATCCGAGGCGATCGCTTCCGTCGTACCTGGTGGCTTCGACACATTCAAGGAAGCCAACGCGCAAGACAAAGCTCACTGGCGGGAGCTTGCCATTCGGGAGATTGGCAAGAAATGTGCCACTAGCGGCCATACCGGTGTCGTTGCAGGTCATTCCATGCTGTGGTTGGAGGATGGGAACATGATAGGAGAGCGGATCTGGACGCAGGGGGATGCAAGTACTTACACACACATCTTTTATATGGATGTGACAGCCAACATCGTTGCTCAACGCCGTGCCGATGATGGAAAACGGCCACGCAAGCCTGTACCGGCTGACCAGCTTGCGAAGTGGCAAGAGGCAGAGAAGCAGAGTTTGCGACACCTTTGCCACGAACATGGCATTGTGTACGGCCTCATTCCCGCATCACCATCTCCACTGGATGGAATCAAGGTGCTGTTTCGAAATCTTTGTCAGCGTACAGAGACAGAACACCGATCAGGGGTCGAGCAAGAGATAGACCAAGCTGTACTTAACCAAGGTCAAGTGGAGACCATTCTGGTCTTGGACGCGGATAAAACCTTAGCTGCCGTGGACACTGGCGACTTGTTCTGGCGAAAGCTTCCCGGCCGCCAGCCATCGCTTGCAGAGGGACAAGTACATGTTTTGAAAAGTTTGTTCAGTGGTCCCCTGGGCTATTCGTCCAACGCCTTTCTCCAAGCGGCACTCTTGTACGAGGAAGTTAGTGGCGTGGGCGAGTTCGACAGACTCTGCAAGGACGTTGCAGACGAGGTGACCGTGTACCCGGAGTTTGTATCATTGCTGCAAACCGTGGCGCAGCACCAGCACGTAGGCGCAGTGGTACTAACTTGTGGGCTACGACTTGTCTGGGAAAAAGTCCTGGACAGAGAGGGCTTATCGGAGTTCGTCAAGGTGATCGGCAATGGTCGCGTCGAAAATGGCTATATTATGACACCTGCCTTCAAGGCCGCTGCCGTCACGCGCTTGCGAAACAAGCACCAGGCGTGTGTGTGAGCTTTCGGAGACAGTCCTATGGATCTCCCTATGCTCAAAGAAGCAAATCATGCTGTCATCGTTGTTGGGGAAGAACGAGGCAGGAGCAGTACCATGGAAATCGCGTTGATGAAGGCGATTGAGGGTGATGGCCTGAGAGCGTGCCAAGATTTGCTGCCCGCCGGTGTCAAGCCGCGCCTTGATCCTACCAAGCTCCCGATAATCCAAGTCTCCGGGCTCAACTTCATGGGGGAAGTCGTTCGTCAGCGTCAGCCCGGACTCCTCCGCATACTCCACGCGACGTCCAAGCACGCAGCCAAGCTACTCATGACTCCAATGCGGGACGCTACGGTCGCCGGTCCTGCTTTAAGAGAAGCGCATCGTCAGGTCGGACGGTACCTCGCCACTGAGTATCTCGCAGAGGTCATGGGCATTGAGGAATATCCTACCCTCCATGTGCAAGGCCATCAAGCAAGCGGCTTTCGCCTCAAGAATGAGCAGCAAACTTTGATTGTTGCATTGATGCGCGGCGGAGAACCGATGACATTCGGTGTGAACGACGTTTTCCCTCGTGCGATGTTTCTCCACGGGTCTCGCCCGGACGACATTAAGCAGCACCCTCTCCGGGAAAAGCAAACGGTGGTGCTGGTTGATTCGGTGGTGAATAGTGGGAAGACGGTAGCCGAGTTCGTGCAGCATGTTCATAAGTTAAAGACCGACATTGGCGTTGCAATAGTCGCAGGGGTGGTTCAATCGGAGGTAATTTCAGAGGGCAATGTTGTACGCGAGGCGATTATCTGTCGTGGCGACGTTGATCTCATTGCACTTCGCTTGTCCGAGAACAAGTTCACCGGCAGAGGTACCACTGACACGGGCAACCGCTTGTTCAATACCACATACCTACCGTAGATGTTAGACTCTAGGAAGCTTTATTAATAATCCACCCATCCACTTGAGCCTCGGGGTTGTTCCCTCGGCTCTAAGCCATCATACGCCCAATCCTTGGACGGACTTGGCCAGGCGAAGGGCTGTCTTTCCTAACAGATAATGACCCGGCAGGCCGCCCGCACCAAACCCAGCTCCAGGACGAATACTATGCCGACCGCTGCGACGAGTGCAGGTGCCCAACCAACGGACCTCGTCGGGAATGATGTCGTAGACAGACAGAGTTGAAGTGTCCGCCTTGCCAGTGGGAACTGCAGCAATATACCCAGGGTTGGTCTCGTACTCGACATCTGCATCGCTATCCATATTGATAACGGCATTCGCATCGTCACGGGCGCCGGGCGGGGCCTCGAAATTGATCGCTTCGACTTGGCCGCTCGATCGTATCACTCGGTCGTGGCTCGGTCTCGCATAGCAGGCGACTGATTGACGACACTGCTGCTATCAGCAACGGAGTTAGATAACTCGACGGAACAATATCTGGGAGATGGGGACGGACAATTCTATTCATGTCCGGCATGCGCTGCCCGCGTGGGACGTGCATCGCCGTTTCCATCTGCTCGTGCGTCAGGTTCCAGTACGCAAGCGCACTGAAGATGTCACAATACCGCCCGAGGTCATGTGTCTTGTTCTGTAGCGACAGTCGCTCTTGCGCACCTTGTCTTTCTGTCTTTTGGTGTGCGCGATGACGAAGGTCTAGCTATTCAAAATGGGTCGGGCAACTTGCTGGACCCTCTTGGGGGCACTTGGTGTTTTGGTGGTGCCAAAGTATCGCAGCTTCGATCGGATCTTTTGGACAGCTCGGGGACAGCATCGGGCAGATTTGACGACCATATTGGTCTTGAGCCCACCTTCAATCATCTCACGTATCTGGTTGTGCTGTGATTCGGCAAGGTTCGGTGCCATGGTGATGTTGAGATAAATGTGATGATTCTGTGAAGGTGAAGTGCGGATGGACCACAATTGAAAGCATGACCGCAGCTCCTTCGGTGTCTGCCAGCTGGCGAGTGCCCGCCTATAACGTAGGTCACAATTGAAGCGCGCACCTCTCGGCACATTCGCTACGAATTAATCAATTGCGCAACTGCAACGCCGTAAATCAATGTAAACTAACCGAAATCTAATTCTTCAATGCTTTCTACATTTATTTTACAGGTGCGCGCATTATGACCAGCCTTTCCGCAGTTGCCGCAGCGCCTTTCGCGTGGAAGCCTGTGTCTACCGTGGCAGCTAGAAGCGACCTAGCATGAGCTGAACGGGAGCCGACAGTCGTACGGGTCTTGACAAAGGTCTTTTTCTCCTGCTTGGGCTAGTTCAGTCCTTACGACATACCCAGCGTTCGAGGGTAGCCGAAATGCATCTGGCCGTACTCGTACGCAGTCCCGGAGTAGCACGGTGTCACTGTACGCCGAATCCCCCGTGCTGCTGTTCTGCTTCGTACTTCCCCGTACCACTGGGTAAAGCACACTCGTTTTGCCTCGTTTCCTGATGATGCTACCGAAAGCTACTCCGGTATGCCAGGTCAGAAGTGACCAGCGCAGTACAGTACAGTACCCAAACCTGCCATTTAGGGGTTGCTCATTTTGCGAAGCTACTGAATTCTCGATTAGGAACGGCTTCTTGGCAGACAGTCCAGCCATGTTGCGTCTAATTCCACGCCGGCGTGGTCATGGTCCGGTACATACGTACCACCCAACCTGCCGTATAACCGTATGTACTGAAGAAACGGCTCTCGCAGCGCTTGTACCGCCTACCGACACCCATTGACATGTTGATTGCCAGCGGACGTCTGAAAACGGACCTGGATCCAGTGCTGGCGGCGCTAGAAGGCCGCTTTCACGGTCGTGCCTGGTGGTTCACACTCGTCAAATTCTTTACTTACTACGGCCTCCTCGAGAGTAAGTATCTACGTTGTGGACATGTGAGATGTCCTCGGTGTCCGCTTGCCACGCCATACGGCCCATACGACCCATACGACCCGTAACTCTTGCCGTCTTCTTCGTGGTAGGTTTTGGCTGGCACGGCTGGCAGGAGTCCTGATCCTAGGTCTGGACTTCGCCGACGACTCACATTCCACCGCTCCCAATGCGTATGTAGTCCTTTAGCTAGCAGCTGCCGAGATGCTACTGTAGCTCTTTGCTTTGGGCTAGTTCCGTCCCGTTCACGACAGGCAGCCGAAACGCATCTTGTTGTCCCAGGTATTCAAATAGTAGCATGCGCTCATTGTACCCCAAATCCTCAATGCAGCTCTTCTGGTTCGTACCTACCCGTATCATAAGGCGACAACGCAGTTATCTGCGCCTGTTTCTGACCATGCTACCTGAAGCTACCTCCGGTCCTATTGTCTTCGTACCTCAAGGTACGGTCGTCAAAAGAGACCGGTGCAGTATGGTGCGACTTACTGTGACTTGCACGCAGCTCAACTTGCAAAGTAGGATGTTTCGTAAGTAGGAAGTGCTACTTCGTAGCCGTTCTAGAGTATCTCAGCAAGCTCTGCATTTGGATCATGGGCGTCATGTGTGTACTCTTTCTGATCTGCCTTTCTGACGTGCCTTTCTGACGTACAGAGTCTAGATTGGTTAAGCTGCGGTAGGGCAGATGTAGACCCCAGGATGTAGAGTTGCTGATGGCGCCGCTCCAGATACTGTTGTATTCCATTGTTGGCCGTGGCGCATTTGCTGGGTCACCACAGGAGGCCCTTTCAGGTCTCACCAATTCCCACCGAGTAGTATGCAGAAAAGTGATACTGGGAGGCCAAACTACCATTCTGATCCGCACCACCATAGTCTCCCATTGTACCCTTTTCGAAGTGCGCCGATTCCGAATGGAGCTAGAATCATCTAGTAACATGCAGTACTGTCTTTTTGCTGCGTAAGCTCGAAGAGTCTCACGGGCTGTTTTCGCTCCTGAGTTGTTGGCCCTTACTGTGAAGCAGAATGGGAACTGTTGCGCAAGTGGCATCGAGAGACGGAATGGACGCCGGACGGACAGCTTGTGGTGCAACCCATGTTCTGGTGCGCAGGACAGAGCCTGATGTTCCTACCGCTCCGCTTGTACCGTTCTGGTAGAGGTCGGTCGCCTCGGAGCCTGAATCATCCAGCAGCGTATTCTCCTCTCGCCGCTTCGTTGAGAGCTCGAAGATCTTCGCGCGCTGTTTCCGGTCCTGGCTTCATAGTTGCCTGCAGACCTGTTGGGCTGTTGGAGTGCAGCGTCGGAAGAGTAGCAATGGCGCACTAGCGCACTAGCGTAACCAGCGGGCCAGGTCTAGAACCCACCCACCGTTAGCGTAGAGCTGGTTCGCGACCCCGCGTTATTTTAGGACCAACTGCCCAATCCTCCTGAACTGCGCAAGAACATCTCCTCAAGACACGCCGAGGAGAAGCTAGTCTGAGATTCCTCTCGCCAATATGGGCTCGGAACCGGATCCACAGCCCCCCTGGCGACGCTCGCCCAACTCGAGCTCATCATGCCATCCCATTTGACATCCGCAAGCCAGCACTTGCTACATCTACCGTTCAGCGGGACGCTATTGTAGCTCTATGGACACTCCACGAATATACCCAAGAGGGTCCAGCAAGTGGCCCGAACCGTATTAGTAGCTAGGCCTCCGCCATGGCCCACACCAAGGCGCAGAAAGACAAGGTCCGCAAGAGCGGCTTGTCGCTGCAGAACAAGACAAAAGACCTCGGGCGGTACTGCGATGTCTTCAGCGCGCTTGCGTACTGGAACCCGACACACGAGCGGATGGAGACGGCGATGCACGTCCCACGCGGGCAGCGCGTGCCGGACCTCAACAGGATTGTCCGTCCCCATGTCCCGGTTACCGTTCCGTCGAGTGGACCCAGCTCTGTTACTGACAGCCGCAGTTTCGACGATCAGCCGCGTGCCACGCGAGACCGAGCCATGGGCGAGCGACACGATAGAGCAGCCAAGTCGAAGCCATCAATTTCGAGGCCCAGGCGGACGCCAACGACGACGCGAATGCCGTTGCTGGCATAAACCATCCAGTAACATACAGTGGTACTTTTGCTGCTTAAGCTCGAAGAGTCTCACAGGCTATTTTCGATCCTGAGCTCTATTGGCCCGTGATGCAGAATCGGAACTGCCGCGCAAGTGACACTAGAGGCGGGAATGGACGCCGGACGGACGCAGCCCATACCTGTTGTGGTGCGCAAGCCGGAGCCGGATGTTCCCACCGCTCCACTTGTACCATTCCTGCGTCATATCGGAGTCTGAATCATCCAGCAGCGTATTCTCTTTTCGCTACATCCGTCCAGAGCTCGAAGATCCTCTCGCGCTGTTTCCGGTCGTGGCTTTTATAGTTGCGCGCAGACCTGTTGGCCCTACTGTTGGAGTGCAGAGTCGGAAGTGTAGCAATGGCGCACTAGCGCGACTAGCGGGCCAGGGCGTGGAGCTGGTTTGCAACCCCGCGCCATAGCTCCCCAACCTCGCTGGGCCGCGCAAGGATTTACCCTCATCAAAACATGCCAAAGAGAAGCTGACCCACAACTCTCGCCAAAATGGGCTTCGGAACCAGATCAGCAGCTGCCCTGCGATGTTCGCCCGACTCGAGCTCATCATATCCTCACCATTCCAGCCCGTAAGCTGCCAACTTGCACCAAGAGGCAGAAAGACGAGGTTAGCAAGCGCGGCTTGTCGCTGCAGAACAAAGCACGCGAACTCGGGGGGTACCGCGACGTCTTCAGCGCGCTTGCGTCCTGGAGCCCGACGCACGAGCGGTAGGACACGGCGATGCACATCCCGCGGGCAGCGGGTACCGGACCTCAAGAGGTCCGTCCCTATTCCCCAGCTACTACCCCGTTGAGTATCTCCAACTCTGTTGATAACAGCCACAGTTCGTCAATCAGTCGTCTGCCACACGAGATCGAGCCACGGCCGAGTAACACGATCGAGCGGCCGAGTCGAAGTGATCAATTTTAAGGCCCCCCTGGGTGTCCGTAACGACGCGAATGCCGTTGCCAATATGGATGGCGACGTGGATGCCGAGTACGACACCGACCTCGAGTGCATTGCACCATCCCTCGCATGGTAGACAACGTACCACTATTTGTCCACGACATCATCCCGACGAGGTCGGCCGGCAGCTGCGTGCCGTCGGAGCACGCCTTGGTGAAAAGCTGGTGCAGGATCTTGTGGATGAACGAGAACGCGTCGCCGCAGCGTTTTATCTCCTCCGCGGCCAGCACCAGGTAGAACCGCGCGTACGGGTCGACGTACTCCGACTTGGCCAGTTCCTCCAGAATTGAGCTCGTGAACAGGTGATCGACCCTACCGCCGTCAAGTTAAAGGGTGGTCCGCTGATCGGTACCGCGGCGTATAGATGATGCGGCGCATCTGCGACAGCGAGGCCTGCGTAACGGCCTTGGCCTTGCCCTACCCCGGGAAGTCAAAGTTGGCGAAGGGGCGGAAGAGCTGCACCGTGATGGCGTGGAAGAACCGATTACAAAAGTACGTTCAATTCCCAAGGTAAGTTCACCACTGTTATGAGTGTAAGTCTTGAAAAGAAAAGTATCTGGGCACACTCCCAGTCTCCGTGTCGCGACCAGCACATCCTCTCTTTTCCTATCGTACGATCACGGAGAAGCGTCTTCGGCGGCTCTTTCGATTGACCAGGGAGGCCAAGTTTCTGGCACGCAGCAGTCAAATTGCCTAATCGGCGATCTTCCGGATCTTGCATGATACTGACGACGTTGATTGGGAAGCACGATTGAACATGTTGTACCATAGCAGCGTCTCCTAGCCCTTGGTCGCCTAAATTAACCACGCCACGCAATGCCAGAATGTCCTGCTCATCAAGGATGTTCCGCAACAGGCGGAAGGTGGTGGTGGAAAGATGACACTGCGTTGCTTGATGTCGAAGACCTTGTGCAGCAGTGGCCAAGGTCGAATGAAGGGGGCGGATAATGGCCTGTGGTTCTTTTAGAGACTTCGTGAGTTGATCCAAGACCATAAAAACAATCACACATAGAACTGGAGCATCATTGCGTCGTATAGGTAGTACCCATGTCGGAGGTAGTACACACGGAATACTGTCTCCAGATATACCTTAGCATTAGCAACAATCGTAGCAGAAGTATCGCCGCTGCCTCCAAATGGGTTGGGAGGTGTTTTCAACAGAGGAGTCTCGTTTGTTGTGAACGGCTCTAGTAGCCAATTTACAACATTAAGAAAATGCATGCTATACGACGATAAGTACCCATTCCCTAGAATCAGCAAGTGTCAGTGAGGAGAGACCCACTGGGGTACCAACTGCATAGGTAGGACAGCCTTTCGTGGACTGAGAGAGGGTGGGAGGTTATTGTACCACTCCATGAGTCGGCAATAGAAGCGGTGAGCTTGCTCAAAGGTCAACATGCCACCCTTCGGATAATTGGTGAAAGCCACGAGTAAGATATCGTTCATCAGCGTCCGTAAACTCAGTGGCCACGATGTGTTCGCCCTGATAGATGGGTAACGGAGGCTTGTTGGATACATAACCCAGATCTCAGGGCACCACTCCTTGTTTAGTCGAGTCGATGGCGTGTGTACCACAAGAGGAGGTCTAAAGCAGTGAAAACACAAGGTGCTAAAATGACTGTCGGTCAAGTGCATAGGTTTCCAGGTTGACGAGGCGGTGACTGACGATTGCCAATTAAAGAGGGCCCATCAGGTGATGGAGCGAGACACGCGCATCCGTATGCTTCCTTCAGTTGTGGTGTTGTTGAAGAGCGACATTGTTTCGGCCATGTAAATGTGCATCGCCGAGGGCTCGGGTATGCTGTAGAAGTTGCAGTCCAGGGGTTGGTTCTCTGTCATCTGCGGTGGCCACGGAGGGCACTCTTCGTAGCCCTGGTGTGAGGGTGCGAGGCCTAAGGGAGGTAACAGCGCCATGGGAGGCGATCCTGCTGTCATGGAGTCATGCAATGGGTACCCATGACGGTATATACCAGTTTTACGACGATAGCAGAAGCCTAAATAAACAAATCGAGCGAAAACATCAAGAGGCAGCCAAAGACATCGTTGATACCTGGTAGCGTAGTTCTGCATGGTCGAAGAGACCAGATAAAGACTACTCCGTGCATTCTTGGATACTACCGAGCTACTAGTTTTGAGGAGAGTTACATACAAGCAGTCCATTGTAACTACGGAATCCACCGGTTTTGCTTCATGGCTACTAGTCTCGAAGTTTCCATCTTGTTGCAGGGGCCGCAGAGAACCTGAGTGATCGATGCAAGCCGATACCGGTCCTATGGGGATCTGATTGAACAATGCCGAGCAGGGATAGAATTGTTTATCTATCATTGTTCATTGTTGGTGAGTGATCCTCCTCGACCCCATCATTGTGTACCATCGCTTCAATAATCGCATCATCTTCTTCCATATCGTCAGGTGTCACTAGACAGCGTTAGAAGCCAAATCACATGAGCCAGTATAAGATGGGGTGAGTTACTCTTGAGACCGTAACTGTACTGGAAGTTCTCGCGGGAACCCCACCCGCCCACAACAAGCTGATGCTTTCTTGCGACGTCAGAGGCAGAACTCGCGTTTTTGTGGTTGGAAACCGCTACCGAATTGGATGTTTCTGAAGACATTGTCGGTAAGTGCACTTCATACGATCCGCTACGAGAGATATTGCTTGGTTTGAGGAAGTAGGATGGGACAGGAGGGGACAGAAAACGAGGTGACAGGTGGCTAGTATAAGACACGGTCCCCGACCACGGCCGTGTAAGCTTCTGCAGTGAAGACGCAACGATAGATGCGGTGCGGCGGACAACAGCTGCTGTACTTGCTGTGGAGTAAGACAATGCCACTAATCGCAACCGTTGTAATCAACCCATGCAGAGGAGGAAGACTTGTAAGGATCGCACGGTGGCACAGTGCTCCAACACCATAAAGACAACAGACAACATCGATGCCCACAAGCCCAGTAGGGGTTAGGGGTGTTCAAGCTAATGGCCTACGAAAGTACGGTTTATGAAAGATTGAAAATGAGGCCCTCTAGTAACCTATTAATCTATACACTCGCCACAGAAGGATCGTACCGGCCTCATCATACTGAGCAAAGTCCGTCACCGGTGCTGAAATCTCGATCGCATTCGATACAAGCATGATGCACTGCCTTCGCAGGTTTTTTCAACTCTTAAGTGCTAAATCCGGCTTCCCCGAACAGAAGGTGCATATTTTATGGCGAGAAGCCCCATAAATATGTTGAGGTGTGGTATCATCTGAGTTAAAAACTCGATCTTGTCTAGAGCAGTAGCCATGACTGTTAGACGTCTTTAGATGTTGCTAAAAAGCACGTTCCCTCTATGAAAATCGAACACAATACATAATAATTATATTCCTTTCCAGGCAGACTCGCGCCAAAGAGCGCGACCCGTGGCAATGGTGATCATGCGATGGATCGAGAGGGGTGCGGTGAGTATAATAGGGGCCATGGGAGTCATCAGGTCCCTAGTGGCTATATCCTAAGTTTCCTACTTGCCGATAATCGTCTGAGACTACCACTTCGTGGATACGGCCCTGCAATGTCTTTTACACTTCCCTGCCGCCTTTCTGCAAGCTGTCTGCCAGCGTAGATTTTAAAACAGGTCTTTGCCGTAGCTAGGGAGTGGCCGAACGCTTCTGGGGCTGGTGACGGTTCTGCCGGAGATCTCGCTCCTCTCTTTTCGAAGTTGCCAACCACTGATGGCTGCAGTAGCGCTGCGCGACTCAGGCATTATCCTAGACTCCTGGCCTACTGTCATAGGCTTGTCTCCGGGATCGAGAGAGGGAAAAAGAGGGAGGTTTGCGATATGCAGCGCTGTTAACATCCAGCGTCATTTATCCACGGATTAAGTAGATCATGGGACCAAGTGGTTCGTTCCATTGTTTCGCCTTCGTTGCTTGTTTAAGGCGCCCAATGTTTTTGTCGCGTTCTCCTGGTTCTTTCCACCTCGTGCCCTATATAACTCATTATAATCACTCGAATCAATACCCTATCGCATACCTATCCAGCCGCCTCTCAACTCGATTCCAAGAGGGGCTAGCAAGCTGCCCTACCGTTTTAGGTAGCTAGACTTCGTTACGGCCCACACCAAGAAAAATAAGGTTCGGAAGAGCGGTTTATCGCTGCAGAAGACACGGGATATCGGGATGTGATAGCGGGCCTCCCGCATGTTTAATACCATGCCGTGCACTGCACGGCGTGCAGTGGCCCCTTCGAAAACTGAGAGATCGGCCAATCAGAAGGCTCGACTTGGGGTCATAGATGCGACCATGAAAATGCTAGCAGAGAAGACCAACAGAAATGAACCTCCAAAGAGGGGTAAGTGAGAACAGCGGCTAGGATAGATATATTCCTCATTAATGCGGCCTTCTTCTAATTATAACGAGACACCCATGCCCGTCCCTTTGCACTTCTGCCACTTAAGACCTTATCCTCTCGTTCAGTCACCATCCCCATCGCATCTCATCTCATACGACAGCGGCCAACCCCCACCAGCTGCCAATAACGGCCAGATAGGCGACAGAACCTTCCACGATGGCCCTCTCCAAGCAACAATACGAGCCCTCAAAGTGGTCAATTACAACAGACGACCCCATCCTCACCCCTGAGCCGTCCGAGGTTGGCGGCTCTTGTCATGAGACTGACTGGCGCGTAAGTTACATCCTTTACATTTTAATGGTCGGCGTGGCTGTTGAGCACAAACTTTCGAACGCGTTGTCGGGTGTTTGTTTTCTAGGGGTTTTATTTCCACTTGCCATTTTTGTGTGGCTTCTCCGTGATTTCTTCATCCTGTGTGTTCTTATCGTTTTAACTTTGGTGAGCCATTCATAGACGCAAGTGCTTCTTCACACGAGAAGGTATGAGATAGTATTAGCTAACTATCTGTGGTTATTAAGAAGACACGTATACACCCTTCTTTTACCTCTGCACCTTCCCTGAGTAACATAGCCATAACAAAGCCACCGAGTCTTTTTCTGCAGTGGCTCCGCAACCGTAATCTCTTTGCAAGATCATCAAGATGATAATCATATTTCAGATCGCTTCCGTCTTTCGTTTGTTATACTTGGCGGGTTCAACGTCTTGCGAAGCAACTACCTGTGCTCCGGATCTAAATCCTGCAAGTGCTCAGATAACTCAAACGCTATAGAGCCTGATTAGCTAATGACTCGTGGGCGCTGACAAGACTTTGGGGAGCGCCCCGACCCTTGCGTCGTCTGTGACCCACGATATACCAGAGAAACCGTGGGACGAAACAAACCCATGGCCGGGAAACGCATATATGATTATCGAGAAAGCCACTGACCGCGCCCTCACACTCCGGAACGGTGAGCTCCTTCCTCCGGAGCTCGGGAGCGCCTCTCAAAAGGTGGCACAGACGGTGCATAACACTTGGCTATGTTGTGAACAGAATAACTACTGGGGCTTCCAGAACAAGGCAACGGGGCGTTATTTATGCCATGGCGGTGGGAATCCAATGCGCATTGATGCGATCAGAATTCAGGCCTGGGAGATGTTCGTGATCCGTCTTGGAACTGGATATCTGATCAAGGAACAACTCCTCATCAAACAACCTCATGGTGGCATGATCCCATGACAGGTACAATGAAATGAGGTTCTGAACAATAATGTCGTTGCTTGTCACAGTCGTCCAGTCAGCTGCTTTGACATGGAGTAGCCGATCATGTTCCAATTCGCGCGCGCGATCCAAATGCCTAGACCCGCAAGTCAGTCAACAAAGTCCTAACTATGTCCATCCGGCTAGGACAAGCAGTCCACGAAAAGAGAGTAGAAACCGCGCACTAGAAGGGCAAATCACCTTGCATTCTCAACCTCTTCCTCCGTCACCCAGTCTGCTGTTTTTGGATTCGCCTCGGGGATCATCCTCATCTGAAAGCCGAGCGACGACTTCAGCTCCTCCAGCGGTGGGAGGAAAGGATAGGCGTTCGGATGGTCGATGCCGAGCATGAACTCCTCCCTATTCTTGGGACAAGGTGGAAGGGGGATTTCATCGGCATCAGACCCAGCCATGTGTGTGGCGGTTACCAGATAGCCTTCTTTCATGTACTGCAAAGTCGACTGGACATTGCCGCTGGATCGGAAATGCCGTAGGATAACAAGAGCTTCCTCCTCAGGCCGACTGCGCAGCATCTCGAATAACTCGTGGAAGCTCTGGTGCTGCTCTGCTAAGCAATGATACTGCCGCCTGAGATTGGCAGCCGTGGTCGTATTTGGGTCATCGTTATACGTGCATTCGACATTGCGCGCTCGACACATGCCACATGACGGGCGGTTGCCATCGCATTTCGTCTTGTGTGAGCGGCATCTCGCACAGGCAATTGGAGCCAGCTTGCGCTTCTTGGCGAGCTGAACGGGCTCACTGGGCGCTTTGCCTTCCTCAACTTTGGGCAAAAGTCGGCGGGGTGACTGCGAGGACATGGAAGTCAAGGTGTTGGTGATGGGGTTTGGTTATTGTACGTTAGTGGCGGATAGGAGATCTAGTCACACGGCACTACCGTAACTTCTCAAGAAACTAATGCAGATGAAAGACACTATGGACGGACCGGCTCGTCTTTGGATTCGATGCTAAGGACAAGGCACAAGAAGAGGGAACGTCAAGCAAAGGATTGTCTTAACAATAATCTTTCTTGCGGCAACCGTCTTGGAATTTGAGCCAACAGATACGTTAAACGGGGGCAACGTAACGTGCAATCACGTAGTATGGCGGTCATGGTTCTGTCACCGTTTGGTGGGGGTACTAGTCCATGCACATTGTTCGGGTATGGGCAACTGGGTGCACAGCACTGTCAGAATACATGGAGAAGAGCCTCAAGGATCTGTACAGACAGGGTCTACCGTAGGCGACGCTAAACTTAAGCAAGAAAGGATGCGCCGATGCAGGCACTGAGACAGGATGAGAAAATGCTGATGACAACACCGGAATGGCCTGAATGCGTGCGAGATTGATCCCTAAGCCAAACGGGGCTGCCATAGCTGCGCAATGCTGTCCATACAGAAACAGAGTTGATTCTCAGACTCATTTCTCGTTAGATTGTTCCCCGCCAAGCACAGGTCCGCTCAGAGCCTCACATTCATAATTGGCATGCAAAATAGAGACCGGAAGCACTATTGACTTGATACTAGATATGGTTGTAGTCACATGGCTTGACTTTGCAGTGGGTAGCGTACGAAGAAAGGCAAAAAGCATTCGAGCGAGTTCACAACGATTAGGGTCCGGGCTTCCCTCTTCACCAATAGCTCTAGGAGAAATGGGAATGCGGCACCTCGAGCATAGCTGGGGGCGCATCGTAACGACAGTTGCGTAATTGAAGACCATGAATGGCCTTGTAGAGAGGATTTTGTAGTTGTTACCGAAAGAAAGCATTTGCTAGCTACGGGCACAGCAGTGTCACTTCATCCCTGCGTTCCCGTGCTTTAACAGTCGCATTTTGGCAGTTGACTTGATTGTACCTTCGCAAGTGTGAGCACATATGTTGAATCACTCTTCCATGTGCACCTTGGACGCGTATGCGGTAGAATTTTCTTTCGCATTGAAACTGCCCCCAAACCTAATTTGAGACTCAGATCAGCTTTGCCGTCACGTTTCTAAAGTGAGCAACTGCAAGCGGGGTTGACTGAAATGAACCACATTCGCCGATCGTTCGGATTATCATCCGAACCACAACAACGCCCGTTCAAGAATTACTTCTTTGCCTTGGTCCTGGTCCGGTATTGACAATTTGCTCCCAGAGTGAAACAGCTAGTTCCAACACACGGAAAGCCAATCATGAAATCCTCGAGTGCTTGCTTGCAGCGATAGAATGGGCGACATTCTAGACAGCATGGGGCAAAGGTACGTTCCGCTTCTGCCCGCCTTGGGAACCCGCGACGAGGGAGAACAATCCTCTGCCTTCGGCGCCCAAGCAGAGGCAAGCAAACGCAAGCGTATCGGCACACAAATAGCTTGCAACTTCTGCCGAATCAAAAAGATCAAGGCTAGTCCCGCGTGGAAATGATGCGCTTCTTTTGGAACTGATGCTGACGCCTGCCCCAGTGTGATGGTCGACGGCCGATTTGTGGCCCTTGCCGAAAACGAGCCGCCGAGTGTGTCTATAGCGCCAGAGAGAGTCTAGGTCAAGAAGCAAGTGAAATATTGGACTTACTCAAGTGGCTACCAGAACAGCGAGCCTTCGATGCATTGAGAGTCCTGCGAGCCAACAAGGGTGATTGCATCGCGGCATTGCCTCTGATCAAAGGCACTCTCGGAGAGCAGCCGATGTTCGGACCTATGCAGCCGAACGAAATACCAGTCCAATCGCCTCTGGATATCCACTTGATGACACGACACCCTATAGCATACCCTATGCTATCGCCGATCGCCACAGAAAACTTGAAGGAGAACAGCCTACTCCGACCAGGAGAATCAGTTCACCCTAGATTGTTCTCTTGCCAACAGTAAGTGCACTACTACTTCCAGCTCCTCGACACACTGTTCATTGGAGAGACTGTCTGAACGATCCTTGCGCTCCAAGCCCACTTGTGCCTCTGGACACGATATTCCTGGAGAGTCGGTTCGGAAATGACGCCTACTCAGCTGTGAACCGTTATCGTGCCTATGGGGCTCAAGAGGATTCTCTGGTAGTATCTCGTAGATACTGCGATGAACGACTTTCCTCTTTGCGTATCTCATCTTGGACTACTGTCCAGATCAATGACGAGCTCGCCGCGCGGATCATATCATTGTACTTGGAGGTGGATCATCCGCTATTAGGAACGTTCGACCCAAACCTGTTCGTGGCAGACTTGATTAGCGTCGAGAGAAGACACTGCTCGTCTCTGCTGGTGAATGCACTATTGTACTGGGGTTGCGTATGTATCCGGGTACCGACCTCGATGGACAGCATTACTGACTACGAAGACAGCAAATGTATAGCGCCATCGACCAAACAGTAACCAAGCTCGCACAGAGTTTCTGTGTTGAGGCAGAGAAGCTGTGGTCAGAGACGAAGCATGCTGATACATGTTTGAACATGGCAGGAGCTCAGCTTCTGAGTCTTGCCTATATGGGCCACGGCAAAGACCATCATTGCTTGGAATACTTAGCAGAAGCCGTGAACATGGGAACGCGGCTGGGGCTTTTTGTTAATCTAAACGATAATGAAAAGAACCGCCAGCATAGGTCGCTGTCCATGCAAGACCTGAGCGCTGCCTCCTTTGCAGCATGGGGGGTGTTCAACTGGAGCATGTAAGTGAGGGCCATTTTCAAGTAGCAAGGTGAATGGCTAACCACGACAAAAGATTGACTGCCACGTTCTATCGACAGCAAGGCCTTGTTTATCCCCAGTTTCCTCCATGGGTACCGATTCCTGGAGACACTGGGAGCGACTGGGCCGAATCCTCGACTGAGAGCTCATCCACTGACGAGACTTCGCTGAAACTGCAAAGTACTTCTTCGTACATGGGAACGACATTCCCCTACCTCTGCCAATTCTGGCAGATCGTCCATGGGTTCGCACTGAGGATCGACGGCAAGAACAGCTCTTCTGAACTTCTCAGCCTTGAATTCGCAGAAATGAAGTTTCGAGAGCTGCTCGCGTGGGTGCAAAACCTGCCTGCAGCGCAGATTCGAAGGGAGGGAAGCCCGCATCATGTGGTAATATTTCAGTATGTCATAGCCCTTCACTATCCATCCGCGAAGAGTTGGTAGGCTGTGAAAGGGAAGCTAATGAATCTAGCATGTGGCTCCATGCTGCGATTCTTGATATGTTCAGGCCCTTCGTTAGCGATCCGACAATGAGGCATGCCAGCTTGAAGACTTTCTCGGCACCACGGAGCTCACCGGACAGAGTGTATCACGCCTCGGTGGAGCAGCTGAAGCACCTCATCATTGGTTATCGAGCCGCCTATGAATCGTCAGCTTGCACGTTTTTGTGGCATACAGCCTTGGCTTACGTTGCCAACGCTGTGCTCGCCTCCAACGATCAAGACTGGAAGATGATTTTCCTCCTGTGCATCTATGGCTATGAAAGCCTGGCTCGTCCCTACCGCGTGTCTGAAGCTATCGGCACCAGTTTGTTGACCATGGCATTGCGTGATCATCGCATTAGTACTGATGAAGCTCGAAACCTCCGCCAACAGTTGAAAAATCGAAAGCCAAAACAGTTGGAAGATGTAGGACCGATCCGAGCCACATTCATGGGAGACCTGCAGCAGGCAATGTCTGATCCCGGGGGTGCCAAAGTGGAAAGCCTAGCGAACAATTTCGAGGATATGGCTCTATTTCGAGAATTTCTCAACGATGAAGAAGCTAATGACATGTCCTAAAAGTTGGGTAGGGCGTAAGGGCTAGGATCAATGGCGATGACGGCTGTTTGCCCGCTGGAGAGGCCGTACAGGCTGAGCTCGATTGTCAGTGAACGAAGGGATGCATAGGACATGGGTTGAGAACCTAAAATCTGCGTGTCAAGGTGATGTCAGTGTTTTTTGTTTGGAACGAAAGCTCCAGATTAGGAGATAAAGCTGCTTTGCCCGGCTACAAGCACAAGAGTGAATCTTTAGCGCAAAGTGCGACTTGTCGAGTCACGGCACCATGTCCATCATGAATGCGTGTCCGACAAGTGCGAGGCTTCAGATTAACTAGGGGGTATAGGTAGATGGCTTTGAAGCCTCAGTGCTATATATGTCTTGGAAATACGTAGCAGCTTCGCATCGCGTTTTACAGTCAGTGGCAGACCGTACTACACAGGCTGTTGATAGGTACCGATGTTCAATGTTTACCTAGTATGCTATTGCGTGCACTCTAACACACACTAGCACTAATCACGCTTCGTTTCTATCTTTTTTGTTTACGCTTAATTAATTCTCTTCTTTTTCTTCTTCTTGTTGGTGTAACGCTTTATGGAAGAGATCAGCTGTCATGGAGCTTTTATCTCTCTGGTTCGGATAAGAGGGTGGTTGAAATCATGGCTACCCTAGCTGTTCATTGGGACATACGCATCGGGGCCGGGGTGGTAAGAGAACAAGTGTCGGCCGTCATGCTTAACGGAGGGTTCTCGAAGTAGGATGAGGTCTATCTGCTCGCATATATATCAATCTTCTCTTTTCGACAGGCTTGGCAGCTATCTTGCGAGCGGCCTTGTAGTCGTATAGAAACGCCACGCTTTCGTCCCCGCCGGGCCGCATTTGGAACCCAGCTCAATCCGGTTGTGTCGAGCGAGGCTTCCTTCTCCGCTCGGATGCTGCTCGTTTGTTCGGCCCGGTCCTCCGCCGCTCTGGCTCTTCGGTATCCAGGTCCTCCTCGTTCGACAGTGGCGTTCCACTGCTTGCGTGCGCGATTTCGCGGTTGTTGCCGCCGAATCGTAGCCGGCTGAACCCGTATTTCGCGCGTATGACTTCCTGGCCACCCAAATGCTGGAGAATAGCAAAGACAGGATCCTCGACTGCTACCCTTTCAAAATGCGTGACCGCGTTCTTGTTGCCCGCCAGCTTGTGGGAAATCGTCCTTCCAATGTCTCAGGTGGTGCTCTCTTGGTAGAAGAGTCGCTTGCCTCCACAGGCGTCCACGAGGACGCCAAACTGTTGTTGGCGGAGTGCGTCGGCAAACCGGGTCTAAGGACGAAGCCATTTCGGGTAGAACTTGCCATCGACTTTTGTGAATCCCGTGGACGAGACAGGCTTGTCGGCAAGCTTGAGGCTTTGGTAGAGGTAAATGTAGCAGTTCCGTAGGCATTCATCCAGCGTAGTCGGTTGACTTTCGTGTCTGAGCTGCTCCTTCTCGCGTCGCTCTTGTTTCTTCTCGCGTCGCTCTTGTTTCTCTCGTGCCTCTGCCGCCTCTCTCGCGCGCGTGAGCTCTTCGATTTCGCGTCGGAGCCATGCAATCTCCGGATCAGACATTGGGAACGTAGTAAAGCTGCGGGGGTTGATCCGCAAATCCTCGCTATCAAGGATGGTCGTTGTGACACAGGTCTGGTTCGAGCTTAGAAACTGCAGAAGAATTGGAGACGAGACCTGGGGGCGCTTGTAGGGTCATGAAAACTCAAATTCATGAGATTGGGGAGCGCGGAAGGAAGGCCTTCTAGTTTCATTAGACGGTCATGGTCAATTTATCAAAATACATCAAGAAAACCCAGGAAGCAACACTTTCTACAGTGTGACATAAATGGCCGGTTGGCGTGTTAAGGTAGGGCAGGTGCGAAAGGAAGAGGTGATGAGGAGAAGGAGAGTGGCGTTTGCCTTTCACCATTACAAACTCCCTGGCCCACTCGGCGTCGGGGCGCAATAGCTGCTCCTCTGGTTCTGTACCCAAAGATCCAAAGGAATTTGTATCCACTTATTTGTCCATGTGCAGCTACGTAATATATTGCTACGAAAGACCTTAAGGCAAGCGGCGCCCTGATGAGGGCTTCCTACGAGAATCGGAAGAATACAGATTCAAAATTCCAACGCTAAGAGAACAAAAGAGGAACCGAGCACATTACACGAACACGTGGGGCTGATATTTGGGGTAACGCATCCGCAGCTCCAGGCGGGCCGGTGGGGGTTTTGCCGCCTATGGCACACTAATATCTTGCCGACCCAGCTTTTTACTCTTCCCCGATCTTGCTTTCCTCCCTAGCCAGACTACAGTTTCCACTTCGTACAACAAACTCCGAGTTTGTCTAGAGATGGTGGCTACCATAGCAGCCTCCAAAATACCATTGACGATATTCTGGTACTTGTCAAAGACTGAAAGCGCTATGACATGGAATCAGAAGTACGTACCAGTGTCTTGACGGATTGGTATCAGGATGTCACGAATTGAACAAAGCTAGATGGGAGAAACTCGCCGCCAAAGGAGGTTTCATAGATCCGAGGCAGCCTGACGCAGTCGAAGATCCCCACGAAGCATTGTTCACGCTTGGAGACTCCAACAATACTACCATACTACACCCAAACCAGTCGATATCGCGGTGGTGGCTTCTCGGAAGAGGACAAAGCCTAATGAACAATGCATGGAATGAATTTATGGGGGTGCGGGGAGGTTAAAAGGGGTCACACCGCTGTGCTGACTCTGGGGTACGGTCACCGCAACCCGGACGGCCAAGAGTGTCCCGTAATATTGAACGCCAGCGCCGCAGGCTTTGTAAGTTGAATAGCTCCCTGTTTCTACGTCAACTGACAGCATAACTAGTGTGCAGCGAATTCATCTCCTCTAGATCCGGGGATCGAAGCTGCAGTGATCAATTTCGTTCGCTTTATTTCATAGACCTGGGTTAAGCAAAACATCCGAGCTATCGTCATCTGCCCAGGGGCGATCCCTGATGGTTTCCTTCCTATGGCCAAGGTTGTTGAGGTAGTGAGCTTATGGAAGACAGCAAATTTGTGCGCCAACTGATGCGCAGCAGCCTCCTCTGCGTTTACTGTAGTTCGAATGTTTTTTCGGTGAAGTAGTCGCCGTTCGCTATTAAAGCATTCTCTCGTTGCCGATCTATGGGAGCTAGGAAAGCGGACTGACATCGCATCTCTCTAAGCAAACAAACCTTCGAAGGGCTAGTTGATCATACATATTTGTCGGATCATGGGTCATAGTTGAGAACAGCGTTACAGGTAAACGAGAGCTCAAGAGGCACCTAATCGTTCAGGGCTCTGCGCAATTTTTCTTTAATGAGGTTCTCGATACTGGCCGCGGCATCCTCGGCCTTGCCATCCCATCCACGTACGCCTCAACCATGGGCACCATAATGTCCTTGGCCAGTACCTCTACCATATCTTCTAAGTTCTCCAGCAGCCCTTTCAAATCCCCACAATCCCGCAACGCTCCATCAACCTGAGCTTCTACAGAGTTGAGAGTATCTTCCATTTCATCTTGACGACGCTGGGTCTCATGGTGACTCTCTTCTGATGTCTCGACAAATCCGCAGCCCAGCTCGAGCGCAAGCGCATGACCCTCTTGAGTCGATACCATTCGCTCCGATCCGACATCGCACTTGTTCCCAATAAGCAGTGTGGGTCCGAGGTGATGTGGATCTAGTGATTCCTTCGTCTGTCGAATATTCGCGTAGAGATCCCGTACGTTCGAGAAAGACGATCTGGAAGTAACGCTATATACCAGAAAGAAGCTTTGGCCGTGTTGTATCCATTGGTCACGCAGTGCGGAATAGTCCTTCTGGCCAGCAGTGTCTAGGACTTGGACTGCGCATGCCCGTCCATCGACAACGACTTGTTTCTGGTATGAATCTTCGATGGTGGGATCATACTGTTGGGCGGTAAAGTATTGATTAGTATGGGATGCAGGTGGGATTCGGAGCCACTTACCGTTGGGACAAAGTGGTGTATGTAGAACTGGACTGCAAGTGCGGTTTTCCCGACACCTTCTTCTCCTAATAACACCGGCCTATGGAGTGGTACTGCGGAAGACATCGCAAAACCGTAGCTTAGCTAACGATGAGAGTCGGCACCGACGAAATTGTTACAAATCACGGTATAGATAGGACACCATACACGCGCATCGGTCCTGACGTGTGTCATTGTTGGTCGTCGTCCACTTGCAGATTGATACTCATCCGTCCGCCGAGTCTAAAACCCCAACCGCTCCCCTTGTACCATTTTCGACGTAGAGGGCCGATTCACACAGTGCCTTAATATCAGTAACCTCGTCCTGCAAGTCGGTACACGAGGGCAGCGTATCTAGACTCACTTGAAGGAGAAGCGCAGCTTCTCCAGTCTCTTCCTGTGCATATCACTGCATGCTTACTAGCAATACTAGCACTTACCATTAGAACTAGATCACCCCACGTGTGTGCCCGTTCTGCGTGCCCAGCCTTGGCTTCCCGACCGCGTGGCACCCTCTGCGCCGACAACTCGCGCGAATGTGTTAGGCTATGGCTATATACTATTACCTAGTATACTCTGCCACTATGTGTTATGCACGCGACGAGTTGCCGCTGTAATAAATTGGCAGCTGACTGAATCAGAGGGTAAAAAAGGGCAGGCTTAGCTACAATGCTTAGGGCCTGTGCAGTCGGTTCCACTAGGCAGATCCAGCCAGACACTAAAGCCATAGGTAACCAATTATTTGCTCCTATCGTGTCGCTGTGTGAATGGATACCATTATACCCCATTGGTAGGGCTGGTAGTGAGTGCACTTCCAGTTGCATCTAGAATACATAACCAATACGGGCAAGCCGATTTCATAGTCTGCATCGGTGAAGCTGGTTCCTTCAATATCAGACATGTCGCCGCTAGCTGCGTCTTGCGTGTGATTGGCCGGGTTTGCCTTATGTCTGGCTGGCATAGTGGCCTCCCAAGCCATGGGGCAGTCGATTCCTTCTGAACGACCATATTCATATTGGCGTCGTGCGTATTCTCGAATTTGGCACCATACCCATCATCGTCGCCCTCATCGCTTGTATTCAAGTAATCATCGCTGATTTCGATGCCAACAAGCCCATTGGGTGGGGAAGCGCATGGGCACTCTGGATCCAATTTGCAAGCTCATCCGCATCCTGCTCATCCTTTCGGAGTTTAGCAACCTGGGCATCTTTTTCAAAGCTCTGCAGAGGTTGGGTTGCGTAACACTCGGGCTCGTTTATTTTGGTGGGCCACGTTGGTAGGTCCTTATACCGCGTTGAGCTGGCGACAGAAGTCGGGGTGCCAGACTCGGCAAGTTCCTGGCAACCCTCCATATGCTCGGGTGGGTTGGGCAACTTGTCGGAGGCGGCCTGCTGAGAACTATGAACTTGTTAGACAAGAAACCTATGAACGGTATTAAAAGGCTCACTTCATATCGTTCAGTGATCTGGGCGCCCAAGGTGCTGCGAGAGTCGTTGGCAACCGATACTTGTGAGCGATTATGGGAAACTTGTTGCCATGTATGGACAGTAGAAAGAAAGGTGAGGAGAATGGGACGAAAGGGGACATTCACTCATCTGCGCAGAGAGCCGTTTTATACCAGATTGAGAAGCAGATTGGCACCAAAATCATGCAAAGGTAACAGACTGTGAGGGCTCAGGGCTCTTTGTTTGGCCATGCAACCCCTTTGTGCCTGGCGAGCTTTTGCAACAGGTACCCAGCGACCGACCGGTTTTGGCGGAGAGCGATCAGAATATGGACGGAAATCCACACGCTCCCAACGACCAACCCCCTTCGCAGCAGCACAGCACGAATACGGAAGTTCAGGAGATACCACCGATCGCCGTTCGACCAGGTAGCAGACCTTTTAAAGGACACGCCTATGGAAGACCTGGAAACCATTGAGCCGTTCGCACTAGCACCGTGGGAGAGCCAAATCAAGACGGTTACAGAGGAGTCGGAAGTGAAATCTAAGGTCGAGCCTATCGACTGGGCAGTACGCATAGCCGTAAGCAACTCTGCGAAACACGGTCTAGTCGAATATGCCGGCGCCGTCGAAGTGAGGGTATCGACGAGAGCGAGCCCCATGCTCGAGGCCCGTGCCGTTACTCTTGGCTTAAGAGAGGAGCAGAACCCGTATACGGAAGAGATGGCTGCTATCGCAGAGATGCTGCACTCGCTGCCGAAGCTTCGCTACCGGCATATCCTGCTACTTACAGGATGATGGTAAAGGCTTTGCTGACGAAGAGAAGGACACGAGAAAATCCGGAGGGAAATAACCGGACACGTAGTTGGACTTTATACCCGTGAGGCCTTACTTGCCAGGATACATGGAAGGGCAACGAAGTCGGAAGAGACGAGCCCCTGCAAATACCACTTCAAGGCCCCTCCAGTCATGTATGAGGGAGGCCGCCGCATGTGATACCTTGCAGGAGGAACAGTTGGCCAAGGATGACAGCCCCCCGATACCTTTTTGTCAAGGGAGGCCTCGAAACGTACTCCTAGCTGTGGTGCTGGGAGACATCATCTAGACACAGCCTCTATAAGCTTCTACAACACTGTTGATCAAGGTGCCCTGCTTTGTAATGAAGAGATTCGTGGCAGCCAACTGTGCTTCTCCAGAACTCGACACTACCTACAACGTGAGTCCCTTCAAGGCCCAGTCTGTCGCTGTGGCAAATAGAGGAAAGCGAATGCGCAGACCAGGAGACAGGTGGATGGCGATTGAGAAGCCTTCGATTATGTGGTCTACACACTCTCCAACATAACTAGTTCAGGTTACTTATGGGCGATGACATACGGTAGGCGTCAAATGGCATGTAGTCTGTGGCCGAGGCGTGTGTATGCCGCGTCGCTATTCCGTGAAGTAGGTGGGTCTATATTACGGTATACAACAAACAGGATGGCTCTGCAACCTGGTAAAACCCCACATGAGGCCAAAGCTGAAAACAGCATCGCCGCCCATACCGTGACATTACTTCATTCCCATTGTTAGACGACTAGGTAGAGTCATCGTGAAAAGGGCAGCCATTGTATTCTCAGCCTCCAAAGCCATCTCAGGCCGTTCTTCTGTATAAGATCAATTGCCTGCGAGACGATCGCATCGGGAGACATCCAGGCCTCTGGATAATAAGAGCTTTTGGGCGAGACGGAGACGAAGAGTCGTTTTGGATTGCTCGAGATTAATTTGCGCGATCAAAACTGCTGCCGCGCAATGGCCGTGGTAGGATTGCGCCTCGTTGCTGTTGGAGGCTGCGTTCCCGAGGTGCGCGAAACGGGCTTCGAGACAAAATGGAGAAATGTCAACAATGAAAGGGAAATGGACGAGGCCCGAAGGCGAGTCCTGAGCTGGCCCGTGCTTCACGGAACATGACCTACCCATCATAGGGACTGGCAAGGAGAAAATGTTGTGACGAAAGGCCGATGCCAGCATTTACACTGCTTCTAATAGTACCTTGCCGCCGTGCCATTACATAACACCCGCGCGACGTTCTGCTGTTCGGATTACGTTGTTGGTGGTGGGTGCGACTTCTCCCTTTGCTAAAGCCTGGCGATACCTTCTACGTCGACTCAATCCCTTGGAATGGCTGAGTGCCTTTGGGACTCGGGTGGGCCGGCGGCGTCTTGATACCAGCCAATGCGATTGTACTCTCCGGGCAGGGTATCTACATTGTTACGGCGGTGCATTTGCTGGACGATCCTTCGTACACCTCCGCAACAGATATCCATCATGTACTGTAACCGCATCTTGCATCGAATGAACACTGGTGCCGTGCTTGGCGCCTCATCCAATTGAGCCTTTACGAGATTGCTCACGGACCGTCCGTTTCCGCCAACCCTGAGCCGTCGTTTTCCCTGGCTACCCAAAGTGGAACATAGGCCAGGAACCGCGATCTGTCAGGCCCAAGCGCCACGAAGAAACATGTCGGTGGTCCCATTGGGATATGCCGTGTTCAATGCAGCCAGGACGTTTGACACGGTTATGGTGTCACCGAGTCGCCGGATCTCCTTCTGCGCCTGCTCGGCGAGGGAAGGCAAGTTGTACATCTGAGCAACGGCATAGGCTTGAGCACAATTTGTAAACTCTGCGATCTGCATTTCGGGTATAGTGGATGGATCCTTGCGGCTTTAGGCATTGGTACACGTCCGTGAAGAGGAAGTGGATGAGGATATGGCCAACGTCAACAGATATGTGCTCCAAACGGCGCTCACTGTCGTAGATCCCCCAAGCACGGGGGAGATTGGAGCATTTCTTCAATAGTACCTCCGGCACCTTGAATGCTTCATGGGTGTTACCGAAGTACACGTCAACATGATGGGTTGCATATGGCCTTCGTTCTCTTTAGTATTATGGGATCGAAATGGATGTCACGGATGGGACTTACGAGAGTGTTGGCCGTGGATCAGCGTCGATTGCTGGAAGAGACTCGGGTGGAGCTATTTTTTTGACGGCTTTTTTGTATCTTCTGGCCATGTTTGTCGATCTGATTCCAGAATTGGTTGAAATGCAAAGAGGAGGTGAAGACTTTTGCAACACAACAGCTTACTTTTGGGGGCCCAAGGTACTTATCCTTACTCTGCTCAACTCTCTGAAGGCTGGCGCACCGGCAGCATGCAACAGCGTACTGTACTAAGCACCAAACAAGGTGCTACCATGGGTTTCTGTAGAGGCACACCGTTTCGACCGGCTATGTCGGTCAATTCCAATGACAATAGCCTTCGTTCTCTCGGCCCCCATGACACAACTATGCCAGGTTTCCGCCATTCACGTTTACAGTCCCTTATCTAAAGTTTCAGCATTAAGATTGCGGGAAGTCGCGATCCACTCGAGCAGGCATGTTTGTACGAGTGCACCATGATATCCCCAACTAAAGTCGCCCAACAGATTGATCGTGTTTTCGCAGAACTCAGTTGGGTTGCAGGGAACTCGATTTCAGCGAGACTGAAAGAGGTATTAAATTGAAAAACCTGTAAGCAGCAACTGGACATTGCATGGGCCTGGACATGTTGTTTGCTGACCGAGAGAACGAAAATCAACATGCTTCGCAATGAATCATAACACTGTAACTGTGTAAGAAAGTCCTATTCCGCATTAGCTTCACAAGTGAAACGGAAGTAGAAATGCATTGGGCATACGGATTCGGCTTTTGGAAAGCCAGGCGCGATGAACCAACCAGGAGCAAGAGACCGTCTTTACGGAATTGGTTGATTGCAATCCGGTGCGGAGGGGAATGGAGAAGCAGATTTCGATGGAGCTCCTCCACGGCCGAGCGCGAGCCAAGCCAAGGCCAAGGGCAGCGAGTGCTACTTGGTCATCGCACGCTCGGCGACGTTCGCGACCATCGCCAGGCTTAGTTCACGGGGGTCCTCGCCACCGACTAGCTGATGGCGCCGGCGGGGATGCCGAGGGCACCACTGGCAAGGCCGGTGGAACCGTGAACGACGCTAAGGTTGAGGTCGATGAGAAGGCTGGTTTACCAACAAGGTAGATATGCGGGCGCTTGGTCTCATCCGCAAGCAGCTGTGGCGTTGCCTTAGGCATTCTGCAAGCCTCATGTAGCCCCCTCGATATCGAGTAGACAGCACCTACTGCGCAACCGCGCTTCGGCCAGAGTCTTCGGGAAGGCCCTCGGTATCGCCAGGCTCCTGGTAATTAGGCCGAGGCTTACCACCGCGTGTGCGCTCGCCAACGATGTTGTCCTCCTTGATGGCGTCCTTATCATCACGCTCTATAAGTACAAGTCAATCTGTATGCATCAAAAATAGAGGGACTGGAGCGGCGATAGAGGGCCGTGATCTGGCGCCACAGGGCTAGGTAGACTTACCTAACTGTGCGTCAGAATCGGCTGTCTTAGCATCAATCGGATCTTCGACATTGGTTTCGTCAGAGATGACACCGACGGTCTCGCCTTTGTGATCGTGGCTGCCAGAGTTGTAGCTAGACTGGCCGCCTTTGGAGGCAATCTCCCGTACTTCCTCCTTAGAGCTACCGGGTATTAGCGTGTATTTGAACACGAGTTCTTGAAAGCAAGTAAAACGTACCGGTTGGCAAAGTTGCCAGGGTTGGTGTTTCCAGTTGAAGTGGGCATTTTGGTGGCCGTGTTATGAAAAGAGAAGACGAACAACAGTCGATAGGTATAGATGTTGAGAGCGGCGGTACGGGCTGGAAATGTTGAGTTAAATCCGATGGAACTCAGGTCTTCATTTTGCTAGTGAATTGCCGGATGCCATCATACTGATATCACACTCCTCAATCTACGAAGTCCTTGTAGCGTTAACGCGCCATACTATGGAACAAAAGGGCCAGGTCGCGCGGCAGGCGACCAAAAACAGAAAGATTTCCAGATCAGGAGTAAAGTGATGCACCTGCCATGGAACAGTGACGTTAGATGAGCCATATTGTGGCTGAACATGGGTGACTGATGGAGGGGGTGAGCCTCCCGTGCATTTCCCGATCCTGCCCACAGCGATATAATCGGTACTGCTTCAAAGATGGCATATTGATGGCTAGTATCAAAGAGGGAAATGAAAAACGGTCGCCAGAGCGGGTAATTTAGAATCTGGGATCGGGTTGCCGCTATTGTATCGAGAGCCGGTGTAGCGGAAAGGGTCGTACATGCTTTATCCGGTAGGAAATGGCGTATAGGTCAGGAGGTTGCTGGCGAGCTTTCAGGAATCCCAATTTGAACGTCTCTCACTGGCGCATTGCCTCGGGCACGGCGGTAAGGTATGGCAGATGCGAAAAGAAGAGGTATGGGGACATCACAAAGCCCGCTCCACTCAGAAGATCTTATCGATATCCCCGTGCAGCCAATAGCAAAGCTGCCCCAGGACGTTACATTCGCTCTTGATAGCTATGAGGGGACAGCGCCGCATTATGGGTTGAAAGCAGCGCTCTGCCTAATCCGCAGTGACCCTTCATAAGCTTCCCAAGTCCACAATTTCCTTCTGGGTGCTTTCAAGCAGTAGTGGTACCCTCCACCCGGCTCAACTTTACTCACCAATATCCTGGTTATCAGTATGATCCACTTGACGGTAATGTGCTGCAGTGTAGAATTCTCATGCCAACATGGGATGGACGCTACGGCCGGACTAAAGCCTTCCTGGCCTGCTAGCCGGAAGGTTACCTCCTGCCGGTTCTTGGCAAGTTATCAGCGGGAACATGCGCAAAGCGTTTCGGCTCGGCTCGTCTTATAAGCATTGCGGGGGATTGGACGTTGGTACAGGGACTAAGACTAAAGAAGCCATCCACTTGCCTAACCGGGCGCTGCCCAGAGTTGGCGATGTTCGCACTACGTATATTCCAGGTCCAGATGCCGCCGGGCCATCATCGCCACTCTCATACGTGCGACGGGCGGGTTTCCAGAACGTACGACCTGATGATGAATGTGTCATCGATTAATAATCCTTGACGGTCTATTGGTTAACCTGAGGCTCATGACGAAACAGTGAATTCTTTGCCCCAATCCAATGGAAAGCTTAGTTTTTGTCATGGCTGTTAGTCGGCATACCAGACCATTGGATTAGACTTGAGGCTTTGATGGTATTAAAGATTGTCTCCTTGTCCTTCATCCGGTGGCCATGAGAGTTCTCCCGTTCAAGATGCGCCTCACTACCCGCCCGCTCGTCCGAGTCTCCCGTTTCCAACCTGTTCTCACACACTCGTACAAGCCGCTGGGCAGGAGGATTGCAGCCATGTTCACCATCGCCGAGACCATCACTAAGGACCACAGAGAGCTGGAGGAATACTACTACAAGGTCGTCAATTGCAATGATGCCGATCAACGCGTCCGTTGGGGCAACCAATTCACTTGGGAGCTGGCGCGCCATTCTGTGGGCGAGGAACTGATTGTCTACCCGGCGATGGAGAAGTACCTCGGCGCGAAAGGCAAGCAGCTCGCAGACAACGACCGGGAACAGCACCACCAGGTAATATTTACATGTACTGTTTCAATGCTTCTTATCGTTAACTTCGTTCCAGGTCAAGGAAATACTCAAGGAGTTTCAAAACCTGAAAGGCGAGGACACGAACTACGTACCCAAACTCAAGGAATTGTGGCAGGTACTGTTGCTGCATATAAAAGAGGAGGAGAGCGAGGACCTACCCGCACTGGAGCAGGCCATTCTGAACAGGAAGGGCGATGGCGAGTCGGAGGCGTTGGCCAAGACGTTCGACCGAACCAAGCACTTTGTGCCGTCGCGCAGTCACCCGAGCGCTGGCGAGAATCCTGCATGTGAGTCTGTTTTGGGCTTGATGAGCGTGCCAATAGATAAGCTGGCCGACTTATTCCGCAAGTTCCCTGACAATAGTTGATTATACTACTTGTTGCACCCGGGAGAGTTGGATTTAGTTAGGAGTAGCCAGGCGATTAGTAAGAATCAACTGTAATCATGTTTCTTGTCCTGAGGCTAGATCATTTGACATAAATTGACGTGAGATGTCAGAATTAGTGGACTGCGTTGCGGTAGCTTTCAAAAGAATAAGCCGAGGTGGCGCACGGAACGAGAAGCGATTTCGGCTTGCGGAAAACCACCATTGACCAACCTGCCGTGTCATCCTACGAAATTTCACACTGGGCCTTGCGATCTTAACAAGATGTTAACAGGGAACTATGCTATGTTAGAACAGTTTTCGTCTTATTGGGACCTAGACTCAGTCAAAGGCATAACTTGATAAATTTCGTAACGTAACAACTCGTTCGCGGCCCAAATAGTTTCATAGTGTTTCCTCTAGAGATACCCGCTAGCTTTCCCAGCATCTGCGATTGCCCCTGGCAGTTGCTTAATACGCTTGCTGGGATGTCTAACCTCCACGCAACTACACTCCAGTATCCGTAGCGGGGTATCGTACTGACCCCGCGCCTGGGCACTTTACACTTCATGTCGGTCAAGTTTAACCTACTCGGTGCTGGTGTGGGATCCGCCCTTGCGGCCAGCCTCCTGTGCCTTTTCGGAGCCGGGCTCAAAGGATCCAGTGGAGGCCTTTCCTCCCTGCGACGCTATGTCGCGCTGAGGATGCTGTCAGTTGCAACTGATCACGCTAAATGCTTTTCATATAATTTTCCGAGATAATGGGTACGAACCTGCTTGTCGGCATCCATACTGGCGAAGCCAGAGTTGTGGCTTGACTGGCCACCCTTGGACGCAATTTCCTGCACCTCTTCCTTGGGGCTGGCAGGGTTAGCTGTTGTGCAGTTCTAATAATAAGGACAGGACGGATCTCACCGGTTGGCAAAGTTGCCAGGATTGGTGTTTTCAGTGGGCGACATTGTTGAGGGTGTGGAGTGGATGTTTCTCGAACAAAAATGTGAGTTATGCGTAACTGATAATGAAGTCGAATGAAGACAAGATTGAGAAGAATGAAGACTGAGATAGTTCTTAATATGTTATAAACTGGAGTATCCTTGCCTCCTACGCTGAGATTTGTCGTCATATTGCAATTGCGATCCCTGGCATGGCTTGGATATCGTTGTTGGCTGGTGCATAATCTACAACGTCAAGGTTTCAGTCTCGTTGCAACCTATTGCGCAAGATCCTATCAATCTACCTGGACTGACGTCGACGCGGGGAAAAACTGCCGAACTAGCTGCAAAAAAAAAAAACAAGAAACGGACACTGACTGATGGCTACATATCTGCTGAGTTTCATAAGGTTGCAGTCATGATGTAAGTGGATGACAAGAGTGAAGACGTTGCAGTACCCCCAAGCTCGCGTGCTCGGTTCTGCAGCGACTTGTCGCTGAGTGTCCATTGAGCTACAATAGCGTCTCGCGGAACGGTAGATATAGCAAGCTGCTGGCTTGCGGATATGAAACGTTGATGACGTGATGAGCTCGAATTGGACCTCACCAGGCAGCTGCTGATGGTTCCAGAACCCGTTGTTGACGAAAATGGCTTCTGCAGCTTCCCTTCAGCGCGTTTCAACAAGGATAAGTTCTCGCGTGGTCCAGAAGGCTGGGCAGTTGGTTCTAATGACGCAGGGTCGCAAATCGAACTCCAAGCTAATGATGGTGCTTCTAGGGGCCTGGCCTACTAAAGTAGTAGTGTTAGTGTTAGTGCGCCATTGCTACTCTTCCGACGTTGCACTCCAACATTCGAGCCAACAGCTCTGCGGGTAGCTATGGAAGAGGGGACAGGAAACAGCCTACGGAGTCTTCGAGCTGATGCGGCAGAAAGACAACATTGGAAGTTACTGGATGATTCTGATTCCATCCGGACTTGGCAGGCCAAACCCAAACGGCACAATTGGAGAGAGTACACTTGTGCGAACCGGAATGGCTTTTCGGTCTCTCAGTATCACTTTTCTGCGTGCTGCTCAGTGCCTTTTGTGAGCCAGCAAGTGCGCCACAGCCAAAAGGGGGGCGCGATAGTATCGGCGTATGATCGTGTCCCTATTCGCTATTCCAACCCTGCTGCTGTTCGCTAGTTTTGTTCCTTTGAAGCGGCGGCGCCATCGGCAGCTGTACATATTGAGTTCTACATTTGCCCGAGCGCAGCTGAACCATTTTACACTCTCTACGCCAGAAACGGTACACACGGCATGATGCTCGTAATCCGAATGCAAAGCTTGGTAAGATACCTTCGCACCGACTACGAAGAAGCACTTTCTGCTCGAGAAATCTCTCGCTTCGCAAGTTGAGCTGCGCGCATAGTAAGTCACACTATCAGGCCTGCACTGGTCTCTTCCTGACAACTGTACCTTGCGGTCCGAAGTACATAGGGCCAGTAGTAGCTTCAGTTTGCATGGGCAGAAACAGATGCAAAAAACGGGGTTGTTGTCGCCTTATGATACTGATAGGTACCAACCAGAAGAGCAATGTCGAAGATCTGGAGTACATACAATGAGCGCATGCCTCTATTTTAATACCTGAGAGAACCACCAGATGCGTTTCGGCTGCTTGTTTTGAACGGGACTCAACTAGCCCAGAGCTAAGAGACACAAAAGCATTGCGGCAAGTTACGTAGGGATATCTTAATATGCAGCCTATGCCTGTTCTGGTGCGCAAGCCAGAGCTAGATGTTCCCACTGCTCCACTTGCACCATTCGGTCTAGAAGGTCAGTCACGTCGGAACCTAAATCATCCAGAGCGTGCTTTCTTCCCACTGCATCCGTCGAGCGCTCGAAGAGTCTCGCGGGCTGTTTTCAGTTCTGGCTTCCTTCCTTGCTCGCAGACTTGTTGGCCCGGTTGTCGGCGTGCAGAGTTAGAAAAATAACAATGGTACACCAGCGCCACTAGTGTATGTGCCCGGTTCCTGCCAGTAGTGGAGGACCGATTTGCGACCCCGCGCCATCAGGATCAACTCCCCAATCTTCCGGTTTTTGACAGCAGGCTTCGAGGTGCCAGCAAAGCCTCGCTATTCTCTGACGCTGCAAATGAAGACGATAGCGCTGCTGGTACAGAACGAAGCAGTAAGTAGCACATGCTTACAGTAAACCCAGGATACATAGTAATCCTGAAGCCGCTTGTCTTTGCTAGTGGGTTGCCCACATTGTTGCTGGCTCGCCCACGGCTGTGAGTTACCTACGCGACTCCAAAGATTGTGGCAGTGACCTCCAATTCGACCTCTGGCAAGGTAATTAACGACCGGCTCCGAACACGAGGGATCCTTCGATAACAGTCAATTCTTGCGACTCGGTGAAATGCTAGGGCACAGTGGACATAGGAGGGACCTGCTTGCAAGATGATGGCAGCTTGAACTGACTAACTCCTGTCGATGTTGCCCAAGAGTTTGACTGGACGTAGGTACAGTATGGCGCTCTCCTATGTTCGATTGGAATATGTACAGCACATCCTCGCCTCCAAGGGGGGAATACACCATCTCGAGTGAATGACGGATTCTAGATGTTGTTATGGTCTACGATGTGTTGATACAGGGATAGTAGAGTCAGCCTGCCAAATCTCAGGCGGCGCTTGTGATACTGACACAGGCTTTTTTGTACAAGAACTGGCTTGACTTATTCACGTCAGGTTCCTCTACCAAGCAAAGGGGTTAACCAAACTCTCATTAACTCGATGTGCTGCCAGGCAAATCATCAGAACCATTGCGTCCTATCGAAGAAACGGAGGAATCAGGTATTTCCACCATGGTAACGGTTCACTGTCTTCCAAGTATAATTCCATTCCATCCTGTGCATCCTGCGGACCGAACCCCTCAAACGCAGCATATGCCAAATCCATTTCCCATTCGAAAGACTGCTCCTCCTCCTTTCTGTCCGAAGCGCAAGCCAATGCTTTTTCAGTTTCGGCGGACGATTCAATTTTTATCGAAGAATCGGCGGGCCTCGACCTAACTTGCAGCAATGAGTTTCGTGGATGGTGGTCATCTCCTGGAGACGGACAGGAGTGTGGACAGGATGAAGCTTCATTACTGCGGGCAGTCATTGTTGATTAGGCGTTTAATAACAGTAATTGGCCAAGATGTATAACTAGCGCTGCTTGCCAGTCACACAGTAGCGCGGAAAAGGAGGACCTCCTGCTCTGAATGGCACATTCCTTTATCCACGCGATTTTGCACAATGTGCAAAGCAGAAGACTTGTTTTTCAAAAAAAAAAACCGAGCAAGACTTGCAGTTGGTATGTTGTCGATGTAGCGCGGCATATGGTGTAAATTGGTGCCCCGCATGCCGGAGGTGAAGGTGTAGAAAAACGATTCTATCAGGGCGAGATAGAAGCAGGGAGTGTTAGGTTAAATGTTTTGGGATCCACCCGACCTGAAGGATCTCTGCCCCGCAATCCAAAACGTAAAACGTGGGCAGTTAGAAAACTGAAGCGCCACACTGTATACTTTCCACAGACTCAGACCTTTTATTTCATTCTAGTCCAATCAGCTATTATTCCATTAGGGAGAGGAGTCAGATGAAGAGGCGGTGGGCGTCCAACGCAACGAAGGAGGACCTTGCAGAGATGGAAAAGACGACTATACGCGAGACAATCAGTGTCATTGATCTAGTGCTATTTCCGTGAGCCGACTCCGAGATCTGATTGTTGATACCTACAGGCTTGCCGTTCCATAGGTATTCGTTTCTTTGCATAGTCTTGACCACAGATTCTTTTCGGGTAGAATTGAGTTTAGATATGCCACTTATTGCATAGAAACGAGGTTATGGTGATACATCGCCGTCATGGGCCCTTCTGGGGAGAGACCGCTCTGGAAGGTGGTAACAACCACTCCTAGCGCAACAGTTGAGGGCCGAATCGCAGCAGAATTGAAACCCCGACCGTGTTGTATACTCTCGGTCTGGGGCTTCCACAGCCTCTTCGGTTCGACTACTGGCTTTCATACCAGGTCAATGGAGTCAATCGGTTATGCGCATCTCTGCATAGACAACCAGAACCAGTCTTTGATAACGAACCAGGCACTTGGGCAAATGAACGGGAATACTGTCGCTATATCCTGTGCCACGCCAGTCAGGCAGCCAAGACTCATGTCGGTGTGCATACGATTGACGCACTCAACTTTTACGGTAGCCCAACAACGATGTATGGTCTCTCTGTACCCCAATATGAACTATGCTGATGGGGAACTAGGTTCATAGAGGTGTTTCCCGCATCTATACTCCCCCCACAAACCGGAATCTAGTGAGGTTTCTCGCGCAAGCGCATCCGACACTTTACTCGACCTTCCTAGCGCAGCTTGATTCGCATGTCCGGTCCCTCGTTCTCCAAAGCGTGCCTGAAGTTGCTCTGGAGGGCTGGAACCAAACCGGTCCCGATGCATGCTTCGACCACCACTTCAGCCAATGAAGGTGCCCTCTTGAGCGACGATCATGTTGCCAAAGACATGTAGCTACCGGTGAACCGTGGCGGCTGGGCGCTCCCGGCTTGCGCTGTTGCTGAGAATCGCAGACTTCATGTGAAGCACCGAATGGGGAGTAGGATAAAGGTGGCCTGGTAGTGGTCGAGTTCGAAGGCCTGGGTACCTTCCATTGCAAGGTCATGATTTGTAACATTTACTTGACTATATCCTGGTCGTAGGGTCGGACCAGTCAACTTTCATAAAAACAATCGCCTCTCCTGTGGTGGCCAGGCCGTAATTCAGTCCACCTTCAATCATGTAGTGGAACGTCTGCGTTATGGCAGCAACGACAAGCCGTTCCGAGCAATTCGAAGCCGAAGCACGGCTTGCCATGGCGCTCACCCAAGTCTTTGACTACATGGTCACCTACGGGGTTGGGTATGGTTATGTGGCAGCGGGCGAGTCGCTGCTGCTACTCCACGTCGACGGGGCCGATCCACAAACACTGTTCTGCCACCCGTGTGTGCCCAGCGAAGATGTGAGCGATGCATCATGCGAAGACTGGGCGAAACAACGGATCTACACGGCCGTGGCGCAGCTCAGCAGCTTTTGTATGTTGAGTCTCCAATCGGATGCGCTTCAGGGTCCTTTTCTCGACGCCGCTCAGAAGAGCGCGAAGGCGGTCTTGCAGACATGGGCAGAGCCGTACGAGGATGCCGCGCAGTTCTCCGCGGAGGAGACGGAGTCGTCGCAGGCGGCGTCATCGTCCCCTACACGACGAGCCGATCCAGATTTTGTAGCCGACGAAAGCCCAATTGGCCGGAAAGTCGCCTTGCGGTCGAGGCCGTCCAGTAGGCCACCGGCGTCGTCTCGCCAGGATGACGAGGGCGAAGACGAGGACGGGCCGGAAGATGACTTTCCGCCGCCGTGGACAAGGCCGATGGAAAAGCGGAAGGGCGGCCCATCGCATAGTAGCTCCGAGGAAGATGAGACGCGCCACTCGGCGCCTACGCGGCAATACTGCTCGCAGGCGTGCCTGCTAGGCCTCAAGAAGGGCCGGGCCCTCGACGACAGCTGCCCGAATGTGCTCGCGCATCGTGTCGCGGGAGATGGCCTGCGGCACCCTGTCGCGGCCGACGAGTTCACAAGCGTGGTCAGTGAGCAGCTGCGCGACAGTCCATACCGAGGTTGCTTAGGGCTAGGTGGGTGGGGTAAGAGGGGTGCGACAGGCGTACTATTCAAAGTGGAACTTGGACCATACGGCTACACCTTTGTCGGCAAGGGGACACTGTCGGGTGGTCTCGAGCGGCTGCAGCACGAGTGCCGGGTCTACGCGCGGCTGGCGACGCTCGAGGGCTGGGTGGTGCCTGTGCACCTGGGCCTGGTGCACCTGGATCGGGGGTACGTGCTAGCGGGCGGGGGGAGGGTGGTGCACATGATGCTCATGTCGTGGGGCGGCGAGACAGCGGCGGACGCAGGCATGGCGGCGGCGGAGCTGGAGGCGCAGAGGCGTCGCTCGTTGGAGGCGGTGTGGGCGGCGGGGGTGGACCATGGCGACCTGCGCGATGCCAACCTGCTGTGGAACGCGGAGCGCGGGCGTGTTGTGATTGACTTTGACCAAGCCGTCCTCTGGCCAAGGCCCAAACACCGACAGGTGTCTGCGGTCAGGAGGAAGAGGGAGCATGGTGCGGATCGGCTCGAGGGTTGTTCTCGGAAGCGTGGCACTGCTCTACAATCGTCTGCCGCCGGCGCAGATGGCGCAGAAGCTTCGAGGCATATGCCGAGCTGCGAACAAAGAAATAAACTCTATACATTTGGTACCTCCAAAACAGGTTCCATTTCCGACACGACTTCCCAATTCCTATCCCAGCTAGACGCCGGGCTTCTGGCCTTTCCCCTTCCCCACCGTCCGATTCCTGGCCAGAGGGCCACGACCAATGGGTTCTTACCACCTGTACGTCGGCCTCATATTTATACTTCACGGGAAAACATGCTGACCATATTAGGGACGAGCCCATGGCCGATATTGAAGACATCGACCCGAATGGCGACCTCATTGTCGTCGACCAGGACCCTGGAGCGCACCTCTTGAGTCTTTAAGGCCAGGTTTGTGCACAAGAAAGGTCACGATCAACGCGATGGCCACGAGTGCCTCCCTTAGGCCTCAGTAGCTATAACTAGGGAAGCATTACGATTTTACACAACTTGTACAAAGGTCTTAATAAATAGATCTACTTAGGTAATAAGTTGTAGTCTATTAAAGAAATACAGAGTAACGAGAGGGAACACGAACTCGTGAAACCGAGGGTTCTATACGTGCTCCTTAGTTCCTAAGGTATGTCATCCACGTATATCCCCTGGCTGAGCTGGCCTCGTGCTCGACAACGATAGTTTCGAGCAAAGTTCAAACCGAGGCATCTGCGTTTTTGACCAACATTTGGGCGTACTTATCGAACCACGCTCCGGCTATTGGGGCGCCCGCCATACCACATTGGCCGTCGCTCTCACCACCCGGCTTGATCCACGCGATGCTATCGATGAGAGGGTTGTCGACCTTGGTACCCGGTCTCATGCCAAAGCCGGCCGGAGTTACATTGCACCAATCGCCCCACTTCGCACGAGCGCCGGGCTGTGCCACTCGGCCCTGGTCGACAATGAAGCGGGTCGGCAGGCCTTGAGCCTCTAAGTAGGGTGCGAGTGACGAGGTGTAGTGGGATTCATCGAAAGAGTCGCTGGACTCCGCGAAGCTGTCCTTGACGGTGGCCTTGAATGGGTTGAAATTGGAAATGTTGGTGGAGAAGCCGCGGATCATGCGACTGTTGCCAGCCATACGAACAACTTCGCCGAAGACCTTGGCGGCTGTGATGGAATTCGGGGTCAGCCGAGCCGACTCAGCAATCAGAGGGGAAGGGGCGCGCCTACCGGGTGCTTGGTTGGCATCTCCAAGCCAGCCACCATTGGCAGCGTCAATATAGAGATGGACGTGCTTGAACTGGAGGTTCTTGATGGCGGCAGCGATGCCCTGCTTGTACACATCCTGAGCCGCAGCGCACTTTTTGTTACTCAAGCCGGTCACAATGTTGGCCAAGGAGTCAGGCTCGAGAACGACAGCGAAGGTCAGGTCGCTGGCGGCTCCGAGCTTCTCGGCCCAGGGACTAAGAAACTCTGTCTTGTACCTCTGCAATCCACCCTTGGAGCTCACCAGCTCACCAGCGCTCTCGCCGGCGCTGCAGTCTCGGTCCGGCAGGTTGTAAAGCACAAGGCCCACCATCTGGGGCGTGCCGGTAGCCTTCTGCGCCGCACGTGCGCTTTCGATGGCGGCGTCGATGTTGGGCAGACTGGCGATGTTGGACACCCAGACGAAGCTGCCAATATCCTGGATGGATCGGACCTTGGCCGCATTCGTAGTGTCCCCCTGGGACACAAAAGAATCGTGCGTCGCATTCAGCTTCTCCGACCACGCAGGGTCAGCGAATAGCTTCTTCCCGTCCCGAGGATTAGTGGTGGCTTGTCTGTAATGAAGGCCGCGGGAGCGCAGTGGCGTTGCCGTGGCCGAGCCAACAGCGGCCAATGAGACTAGTACGTCGAGGAAACGCATTGTAACGAATGTAAAGGTAAATAACGAGCGAGCTGGTGATAACTGAGAGGCTAGAATGCAAGATGTCCAAAAGCCGTGGTCGATAGTGGCATCTCAGATACCCTCAGCTGGCAGAGACTTGCGTTCTTATACCGCTCCCAAGCCAAGTGAACGAAACGTGCTTGTGCGAATATCTGACCTTCATTCTCCGACGCATAGGGTCCGTCGAAGATGATCAATGTGAAGCGAGTAACTTCTTGGGCAGGAGGGAAAGAGCGGGCCTTATCCAGTCCGGCAGCGCAGTACCCTCCGCATGAAGTTGCATCGCGTGGTGGACGACGATCAACCGGCGCCCGATCACCAACAGACCCGAGACTACGAGAGATGACTTTCGACTCCAGTAAGAAGTTTGAAAGCTAGGGAAGCGACCCAAGAAGTTGGGGCAATGAAAGGGGCTTAGGCCAGTTAAAAGTACGTCCGGAAAGGCGCCGATGGCCTGCATCAAACGCTGACTACGTAATGCAACCCCACCCCGGCTCCTTAATTTCGGCAGAGTCGCTCGCTACCCCAGAGCATCGCATCCACGTGCCAAGCAGATCTGCGAAGGCGAAGTGCACTCGACTGGCTGGAAGCCAACAAAAGGGATCCACACCAAAGTACAGCCAAGAGCTTGTGGCCCATTCCGCCCGAAGAAGGCACCTGGTGGTCGGTATTATTCGAAAAAATTAATATAATTACATTGCGAGCAGCTAAGACCACGGGGCGGACCTCCGATGAGAAGGTCAGATTCGGCCAGTAGATGACATAGCCGAGGCAGTTTGCTGTGGCGCTATAGCCTGTATCCAGTTATCCAATGCCATGAATTCGATTCTTCGGCAAGGCAAAGGCTGAGAAATGCGATAGAGCACCGCAGCACAGTTTTTGCGAATAGCTTTGATGCCCCTTACATTCAACCCCTGTGACGATCGAACGAGCGCACTTCGTCGCTCCGTCGCTCCGTTCAGCTCTAGGGGAAGAGGAGAAGGAGGAGGAGGAGGCTGTCTTCTTCGACGCCACAACCCCACTATCTGGATACATTAGTGGGATAGAATGGCGAAGACAGCTTTTGGCGTCGTTATATCAAACTGCGTAGCTCAACCAAACTCTGGAGATGTATGACATGCATGTGTGTCCAGATCTGACGGTCGGGATGTCGGCTGGGACCGATTCGTTCCTGGTCACTAAAGTACGTCCCTAGAAGACACCACCGACTACGATAGGCATTGGGGCCAATGGCAGGATTGATCCAGCCCAGCGTTACTCATTAACTGGGAGACGCCGGCGTCGAGCAGATCTCTCACGGTTGAAAGGGACGACACCCCACAATGCGAGCGCTGTCACCGTCGGCTGGCAGTCTCCCTTTTAGGCAATGCGGACCGCGGCGTTTGTGGGGCAGCCGACATGATCAAGGGGCACAGCCGGCGTAGACTCGCTTGGCCTTGCCATCAATAGCCACCCCGGATCAAGCAAAGAAGATAGTCACGCGAAGACCAGGATGTGGGCGATAGGGGAGCCATCACGAGTGGCGAGGTTAAGACTCCATGATGTTCAACGGTTTTCTTCTACCATAGATAAATTGTTCAATCAGAGCTCTGTCTACAGCACTATCCCATCTCCATCAATACCTCATCCTTCTTAGTAGTAGTCTTAGAGCCACTGGTCTTGGGAGGCCCCGTGTTCCTGAGATGCGGAGGTATCGTGGGTGCACACGCCTTGCACTTATCTTCTCTGATAGAAGAAGAGCACTTCTTGACAGGTGCTGCGAGAACATGAAAGTAACTCGCCCAATCCGCTGATGGTATCATGACAAGGGCGTGCACGCCCTGCTTCTCTGCGTCAGTTTTCCCAAGCCGACGATGCTAGAAGCAACAGACTGCTGCTTGAAGTGCTCAAGATGAGCAAGCGACATGTCCCCATCGTAACAACAGTGTTTACCACTCCTCTTTTGGTAACCGGTTTCTCCTGTCACGGTCCAGCGGCTCACTGATGCCGGCAGAAACGGAGCCGCGCCCGGACTCAACCTTGACCGAGCCTTCGAGTGATCCAGGAGCTTCAAACGAGCGCTGTAACATATGTGGCTCATCTATTACTGAGCAGTCGAGCTCGAACCGGTGGGTCGCCGGGTTGAAGTGGGCATTCTGGCCGACGCAGAACCCATCGCGTTAGTTAGCACCGGGGAACCCTTCGGGGGTGTAAAGGCAGTTTAGTTGGGATGGCGAGCTGTGTGAGCAATAACCCACCTGTTCTTCCAGAAAGACACCAAAGTATCTGGTGCTAAAGCGCTCCTCGCAGATGGCGGACTGCGATATGGGCGGCTCGTAATCGGAAGCGGAAAGCTTGAGGTGGGTTGGAGGATGTGCGACCGGTGTGGCCGGTGTGGCCGGCACCGGGGAAACCTGGGATGGAAGGTAGGGGCTCGCGAGAGGATTGTACACGACCCGCTTCAGTCTGCCTGGTATGAACAGGAATAGCAGGAACAGCAAGAAGGTGCCTGTTACAACCGGCCTGCGCGTGAATGGATTCCTTGCCATAATAGAAATCCCAAGTACTAGACGTTAAAGAGTTATGTGCCGCTTTTTGCTACTAATGAGAGCTAGGCTAGTTAGCATTCGTGGCTTCACAGCCTAATTTTAATAAGGTACTTCATAAAGGTTCGACGCCATACTCGTGGAAAAGACACAGCCATGCGTCCGGTGGATGGAGGACGGAGGAGATTCACATGAACTGTCAGTACCTAGTCATATGGTAGACCTCGAAGCTGGTGGACCAAGACATCGACCACAATAAAAGTCTGCACAAACCATACCTGCCCCCCTTCTACCGCACGGACAAGTTGTAGATCAGGGTTAAACCATTGGATCCTTTTTCGGAGCCCAGTAGATCCAGTGGTACGACGGAAACGTCCAAGTCACCACGCATGGGCCAAAGGAGCGGGCCGGGTTAAGGCCAGCGCCTGTATAATATGCGCCCCTGGCGATGGTAACGAGTCAGCAAGGATGCCAGGGGAAACAAAGCAGGGAAACAAAAGGAAAACGCCAGTAACACGCAGAGAAGGGGAGTATGTAGGTAGGCTCATAACTTACATCATGACGCAAATAAAGACGGCGAGTCCGATGCCCACGGGGGCAACGTAAGTGGCCCGATGTTTTTCGGCCGCCAGCATGAAGATGGCAAAGACGACCTGGGCCGTGAGTAACATCTCGATGAACAGCCCCTGGGTGACCGTGGTCTCGGCGGCCAACTCGGTCCTGGAGGCCGTGCCGTTGGGCAGGAGACCGCGGATGATGGCGGAGGCGGCGATGGAGCCCAGCATCTGGCCCGCGACGATTAGCAGGGCGCGAATCGGCCCGGTGGCGCGGATGAGGAACATGGCGAAAGTGACAGCCGGGTTAAAGAAGCCGCCGCTTATCCGGAAAAAGACCCAGGCGTTGACGGCGATGGACATGCCCCAGGCCAGGGCGATGAACTGCAGCTTGGCCGGGTTGGCCGCAAGGTCGTTGTCGTCCTGCCCGGCCTTGCTGGGTGTGTTGACGAGAGCGGTGCAGCCAAACACCATCAGCATGTAGAAAAAGGTGCCGACGAACTCGGAAAGCGAGGCCACGATGTTGTGCTGGATTCCAATGAGCACCCGGTCCCGGAACTGGTCGATGAGGTAGAGGCCGCCATTGCGGCTCTGGATCCGTCCGATTTGCGTGCATTGGAGCATTGGCTTGACGACAGATGGCCTGAATTTTGTGAATAGCCGGGTCCACCAGCGGTCCTGAACGTTAACCATGTATGACTTCCTGGTAATGGTGTAAGCGGAGGGACGAGAGGGAAGGAGACTAGATGTTAGTTTATATTTGACTGTTCGTTTCGAGGGATGATATAATAGTATCAAAGTCGGAAGCAAAGACTGAAGCTGTCGGAACGACAATGTTAAATATCAAATTCGACAGGATACAGTCGAATATACGGACCAAAGATCCCGTAGGACTCATCGCATGCAACTAGCGGACCCACCTCGCCATCTTCCATATAGGGTATACTATGGGCCTTACCCAGCTATGATAGATCGGCCACGCTATGCGGGATCTCGCATGTGCATGATCCACTTTGGATCACGCCCTGAATCATCCAGCAGCGTATTCTCCTATCGCCGCATCCGCCGAGAGCTCGAAAATCCTCGCGCGCTGTTTCCCGTCCTGGCTTCATAGTTGCCTGCAGACTTGTTGGCCCTACTGTTGCAGTGCAATGTCTGAGTTCTGCAATCACCTAGATAATCTCTTCGCGAATCCCCTCGGGGACTACTAGATTGGCAATCAGTTTCTCCAAATGCTTTAATCCTTCTTTGATACCTCTTTTCGATCCATTGTCACTGCTAGGACGCGTCTGAGGCGCTTGGTTGTACGCCACGACGTTGTTGCGCGGGTGGTACTGGATCTGCACGAGTCCGGTGCGACCGGTGTCAACAACCACCGGATCATCCATACCGTAGCGCTTTGGCTGCGTCCCCTCGATGAATGTTCGGCTAGGTCGATTCGACCTCGTATATTTAACTAATAGGGTTTTTTTGATTATCTGATGGTTTGATCGAGTTATCGATTTTTACCAACTACAATTCCCTTAGACCTTTAGACGGTGGGTGTATCTCTTCCACCAAACCAAATATGGTTGGCTTTAGTTTTCGGGTATTACTTTTTCGCCACTGCAAAGACTTTTCACAGTCGCAGTGATTCAGGGGCACTTCCTAGTATGAAGTACTCATATCGCATATTATATGCGCAGCAGGTTCTTCGAAAAGTAGAAGAAAGGCCCACCCTAGGGGGAGGCCGCGCTGCCATGACGCAATAACTTTAGGTCATCGTTCCTCCGCCCCTTCCGTAACGACTAATGTCTTCGCCTTTTCGAAAAATATCGGTACAGCGTTCTTCTCTTTGGCACGCTTGGGTATAGGCCGAACTCACAGGGCCTCATCCATCTTCTCGAACGTTTCCTCGATCTGCGCAAAGAAGCCGAAAGCAATGGACTGGCTAAACTCGCATTCGTCTTCACTGGCGTCCATCTCCATGATCTGACTAAATGCCTCACTGTCGATAGAGTCTCCCAAGTCGGGAAGGTTGATGTCGCCTCTGTCATGCTGCTGCTACCTAGCTATGACATGAAGAAAAACCTAGCCCTGAAGAGAACTTCGTTGATGCTAGGGGGGTATAGATCCAGGGATTATATTACTCAAGTTGCTGTCCATACACAGCCTGTTCGGTGAGCTTAGGAGGGAAGCCTTGTTTCCTGTAAAAACGAAAGCAAAGGTTCCCTTCCACGTGTGCTTGTGAATAGTACGGGCGTCGTAAGAGGAAGCGCCATGAGCTGCCTGTAGGAGGGGGTAATTATCTCTGTCTCTTTGTGCCGCGATATGTACCGACGTCCGAGTCAGTCTTTGCAATGCGTTTTAGGTGAGTCGCTATGTGCCCGATGCCATTGCGTAGTTCCATATACGGGATGTAACCCTTGCAGCCACAGCGAAAGCGGCGCATTGGCGGGATCCTTGCGGGACTCGAAAAATCAGAAGAAAGTGTGGATGTCGTACGCCCGACCTTCTGCAGCGGACGCTGGAAGGTTCACGTAGCCGGAGTAGGACTTGGCGGCAGGGGTGATCTCGCAGATGTGTGTCTACATATATGGTCAGTTGAAACGACACACCTAGTACGAGCCGATGGACGTACCTTTTTGAAGTTGATTGTTATCTTAGGATCAGAAGGTGACCTGACGCTCAAGTGGCCAGGGCGACCAACGGGTGTAGCGCTGCAGAGAGATTCTACAGCGAGTGCTGCAGCCACAAGTGTAGTGAAAGCCATTATATTAACACTATGTTTTAGATGATGTGTAGCGGTAGTTGGGCCAGAAAGGGTCTTCATGACCAGTCGGATCTTGACTTCTTATATGCTCGTATAGCATTAGAGGCATGATATAGTCTCAGTTCCGAGGTGTGACACGTCAAGATTCGGTATCGGGCCCTCACAGACCATGTCGTGCCGTATGCTAGCGTCGTGACATGTAGCGGTGAACTTGATTATGTTGTTTTTCACAAGGCTCGGTTTAGCAATGCTTTTGAGAATCCATTGCTGGTCTCGAGGGACGCGGACATAGAGACCGGTGGTACTTGGGAGTAGTTGGGTATGGTTGTCATGAGCGGAATCGTTGCTGATGCTGAGAGTTTTTGGGAACATGTTTTATAATATGAGTTGATAGCAGTGGCAGGTGCGCACTTTCTCGGGGAAGAAAAGAATAAATGTAATGAAGGAGAGAACGTTGAAGATATATCGACACGGGTGCATCAAGGGTTTAAATAGCCAGCTCCTTTTCCAGCCAGCGCACTCTTGTGACCGCCTAGCTGTCGAGCCCATGACTAGTGTACTCATCCTGCAGTCTTTTTAGCCAATCTCCACGATAGCAGACGTCACTAGAACAGTGCCAGCTTACAAGTCGTGAGACAGAAACACCACACCTTGTCGTTTCAACCTAGAACCAATCATTTAAAGTGTCGTCACACGGTGGGCTAGTTGCCTTTCATAGATTTGCAATATTGACTGATTTTCCAAAAGGCATTTTCGGCGTCAGACAAAGTTCGAAAACCTACTATATCACTTTGAGAACGAAAACGTACAGCACACGGAGATGGCGATGAAGTTCGGCCATTTGTACCTAAGGACACAGGAGCACTACAGCTCTCTCAAATATTTACACGATTCTAATCATCCTCGGCCTATCATCGGCATCCGGCGCACCGGCCCTGTCGACAGAGGCTAGTTTCTTGGCCACAAAACAGTGGTGTTACCCGCTGTAGCGCTGTCATGCTCAGGGAGAGAGTCAACTGTAGGTGCTGCTGCCGTTGCTGGCCTAGCGGTATTGACTGGCATACTGAAACCACAGGGCAATGCTTCGATAGTCTCTGCTGCCGTACTGCCCGTAGGCCCGTCCGATGCGTAGCTAGAATGGAGGTATGCTGTAGGTAATGGCATAACCAGGTCACATGAGACTGCGCCAAGCCTGTTCCAATGGATCAGGTGTGTATTCTGCTCCTGAAGTTGATATGCAGGGGCGAGACTCGCCACGTCGTAGAAACCGCCAGAGTTCTCACATACCACAGCTGCGGGGTGCTGCTGACTGGCCAGGTTCGGAATGATTCTACTCCTCTCGGAGGTTTTTGGACGCCCTGGGAGATAGACCTGTTGCTGATGATACTGTGACATAGGACCTAGTTTCGACAAGAACCTCCAGGTTGTGCCAGCCGACTCTCTGGACGGTTTCTTGGGCTGCTTGCCTCGGCCCTCTTCTGTTTTTTCACAGGCAGGAGAAAACGTCCAGAGCAGTATGCATCGGCGTTCCCAGATAGGCTTTCTTGCGCCCTCATTCGGTGCTGACCAGATTTCTTGGTACATAGCAATCTGCTGTAGCAAATCGGACGGCGTAGGGAGTCTGGCGCCTTGGTAGCCGCATTCGCTTTCAGTCGCTGACTCATGGGCTGTTTCCGTCCTTTCCTCCTCCTTTCCCTCGCGTTCTGCCGTGGCATACTTGGCAAGCCGATAGAAGGTGTTGGCCCAGCTCGCAGCCGGAAAGTCGACTTCAATCGTGTTGCCGCGGCGCGAAGGACGACACATAGCTGTGTAGTCCCATAGGAGAGGCTCTGATGTGCCGAGGTACAACTCCCGAGGCTTGACAACACAGGTCGAGCAACGCCACTTGTGATGAACAAGCTCCGGGCGGCTGATGGTGAACTCGACACACCCATCTAAATGGGTCCCTACAGGGAACTGACCTGTCCTATGCAGATTTAGAGCAACTTCCATATGGATGATATCACAGGGTCCCATAACAAACCGGGCCGGATTCGTGTACGAAGGATGCGTGTCGTCGAGTGCCGAGGTAAGCTTCGCACGTAGCGTGGGGAATCGGCGGCCCCATTTGGACAAGATTCCAAGGACAGAATTGGACTCGGTTTGGACGAGAGACTCGGTATATTCATGAAGCAAGTAGGTCCGAGGCTCATCTTGGTCACCGCTGTGCCCATCACGTCGGACACCATGGGCGCTGTTCTTTCGTAAATGGGGGAAATCGCCTTGCGCCTCGAGCTGGATGCCATCAGGGGTATACGCGTCGGCATGCAAACACGTCCCATCGGCAGTAAAGGCTTTCCGGCCATCCTCGCTCAGGGTAAGTCCGCAGTGAGATGTATAGACATGGCATGTTATTGGCCGTAGAAACACCTCATCATCCGCTGTAACAAGATGGGCAAAGTAAGCATAATTCGGGTTTTCCACTGGCAGACGTCCCTCCGCTAGTGCGACAAGGACAGGATTGTTCTGAAACTGGTTGGGATTTGCTTGCCCATCCAGTGACTCGTTCTCGTCTTCTTCGTCGTGCTTCACCGGGAAGACAAAATGTACTACGAACCGTTAGCGATATGAAGGAAATGTGAGACTGAGTTACTTCTACGGATACTGACGGAGGGGCAGTGTATTGAAGGAGTCTTTTAACACTTGGATATGACTGGAGATTTGCTTCCTTGTTCGGTAGTTTGGGTGAGCCGGATAGCCAGGCTGCTTCTCACGATCCTTGCCCACGGGAATATTCTCCCCAGGACCTGGTGGGTAGAGGGTCCAGTGCCATGCCCACAAGTACTCGCTGATGAGCATGTTACGCCCATACAAGGCACCATTCGAGATGTACTTCCGCTTGCCCATCTGCGGTACAAGGAGGATTGCTTATGTCCGAATTAGTTCTAGCTATAGTGCGCGCCCATTAGCTAACATGGCTTACCATCAAGGAACGCCTGATCGAGGTACAGAGGCCACGTCTGTTTCGCTCCCTCCCTTTTTCTTCTGGATAGGTACTCGTGGAAGTACGTCGAGGTGCAAAGGGGGTTCCAGTTCCCTTCTAAGTACGCCATCGGAGTATCCCGCAGTGACTTCTCTCGATACTGTGAAGATCAAAGGGGCAGGCTAGGTCGTTACCCGAGTATTCGAATGTGTTGAGCTGCGCCAAACTGAACGACGTACCAGAAGCGCCTCATGATACACAGGACCAATGCGCTGTGAATTTGCTCAAGGAACTTGATGGTTGGACTCCGTGGAACCTGATGACTCGCAAATGAGCAGACGCCACAGTCAGTTAAGAATGCAAAGTATCCAGCCCAGATATATAGGTAGAAAGGGGCAATGGCGTTACTCAATAGCCATCAGCCCCATCTGTCTTCGCTGGCTTGGCAGTGAAGCGCAAATGGTCGTAAGAGAGTTCTGTATGCAGCCGAAGGGCCCCAGGAAAGCTAGTGGACGCTTACAGGAGTGTAAAGAGGTTTCGAGCAGAGGGCCTAGTCTCCTCTTCCGGTCCAAAAGGAACGGCGGAGACAGAAGGCAGCATCGATGCACCACTTCCCCGAGCAAGAAGTCCGACGGTCTGCAGAGTTGGAGGACTGGAGGTAGGTTATGCTGGCATGACTGGCAGGAGTTCTGACCCCATGGCTGGACTTCGCCGACGACTCAATTTCACCGCTTCCAATGTGTATGGGCCCCTCATAGCTGCCGAAGTGCTTCTGTGGCTCGTTGCTTTGGGCTAGTTCGGTCCGTTCACGAGAGGTAGCCGAAACGCATCTGGTTGTTCTCCCAGGTACTCAAATAGTAGCATGCGCTCCTTGTACCCGAAAGCCTCAATGCAGCTCTTCTGGTTCGTACCTACCAGTATCGTACATCAGGCATTTGCATTTGTTTCTGATCATGCTACCTAAAGCGACTTCCTGCTCTGGTGGCCTCGTACCTCAAGATACAGTTGTCAATCAGAGACTGATGTAGTACGGACGTGACTTAGACGCAGCTCAACTTACGAAGCAGCCTATCTCGAGAGCAGGAAGTACTTCTTCGTAGCCGGTTCTAGGCATCTCACCAAGCTCGTCTTACCGAAACGCAACAAACCCGACTATTCCAGACCAAAGGCCTACCGGCCCATCTCGCTCCTTCCTTGTCTAAGCAAACTCCTCGAAAAGCTTTTTGCCAACCGGCTGGGCGTACTTGGCAAACGTCGAGCCGGACCTTCTAGAGAGCTCGCAGATCGGTGGCAGGAAACAGCGTTCGGCCATGGATGCTGCCCTACTCTTACAACACTATATTGAGCGGCACCGCCAGGAAAAGAAGATCACCACCGTGATCTTCCTTGACATACTGGGCGCATTCGACTTCGTCCACCCGGAAAATTTGGTCCAGGTCCTCCGGAAGCTCCATCTTCCCGACGAGCTGATCCGCTGGGTCACTCACTTTCTCTGCGGGCGCAAAATCAAACTGCTGTTCAACGGCCAGCTTTCCGAATCCTACTCAGTTTCGGGGCTGCCACAGGGCTCCCCTGTTTCCCCGATCCTCTTCTTGTTGTATGTCCGCTTTGTCACCGCACAGAATGGCACGCTGCAGCTGTCGTACATGGACGACTTTGCCCTCGCAGCAAGCTCGACGTCGGTACAGAAGAACTGCCGGGTGCTCCAAGACGCCCTGAGACAACTGTTCGACCAGGCTGACAAGGCGGGCGCGACCTTCGAAGTGGAAAAAACAGAGCTGATCCACTTCCACCGTGGCAGGCAACCTCTGCTGGACACTATAACAGTCCAGGGCACTGAGGTGATGCCCAAACCCGTGGTCCACTGGCTCGGAATCTGGTTCGATTCTGGACTGTCGTTTCGGACTCACGTAGAAAAGCGACTGACCCTAGCTAACGGAGCTCTCCAAGTCATCCAGCGCATCGCCCGCCAGCGAAGAGGGCTTGGACTGAACGCCTTACGCCAGCTGTATGTGGCCTGTGTGAGCTCGGTAGCCGACTACGGATCCTTGCTCTGGTTTGGGCGGAGAGGATGCCGGTCTCTGTGGGAACAGTGGCCTAGCAGGTTCTGGAGCGCGGGGGCCTCGCCTGTCTGGAGACCGGTAGATTGAGCGGCGTCTGAAGCTAACACCTGATACACACTGCATATACCCTTCAATTTCATCTTCATCATGATCTAACCCAGCGCCGCGGAGGTTGAAGTGGTGGGAGGGATGGAGTGGGCCTAAATCAGGTACATCACCGTGCTCTCCTCTAGGATCATTGTCTGGATCAATCTAGCAGGATAGCCGTTAGCTTTGGCGTATCCCAATGCCTGGAAAGCATACATACTATCTCGGTAGCACCGCGTCCTGCCGAAACATGAAAATGCCAAGCCTCTGTGGGAGCGTTAGGCGCCATGACTTGCTACCTCTCGTCTGCGGCCGGCCTAGGAAATGATGTGTTAATGATATTGAGGGTTCGGTCCAATTGTTACGAACTCGGCTGTGGCGCGCAGGGATCTAACCGAATGAAGTCCTCGTCTCGACTCCTTCGTTATTGTTAAAGTCGTCGTAATTGGCATGGTGTCAGTAGGGGGTTCGAACGCATTGGAATCCATTCCCGTACGTATGCTATCACTGGCTTGAAGCAATACTTGGCAGGATGAGTTAGAAACCGCGAAAAACTCTAGAGAAGATTAAAATATAGAAGATACCGTGGTGACGAACCGGAATCGCCCATATCAGCGACGAGCACCTTGGATACTTCGCATTCGTTCTTCTCCGCTGGAGCTCTGACGGTACGCTGTCCCATGGATCCTGATCGTTTAGACGATCTGGGAACCGATATTTGAAGAGGGGAACATGAACTAACTATCTGTACGCTCCGATTAGTATGGCGCATGACACATGACCAAGAAAGTAAAACACGGCTAGAAATTGAACATACAATTAACGGCATCAATATTGTCGGAAGATGCATTACGCTTCACGGCACTGTTCATTTTATCTGGAAGAATAATTTGATTATCGCCGTTAAAGTGGTCGCTGAGGTTTGATGGAACTGGGCATTATGAATATCAAATGCTGGATTGGGTCAGAATTGAACGTATGGGCACGACTAGGGGAGCCAAAAGGGGCGAGGGTAGGCTTAAAAGATGAGAAATTGTTGGGGTCACTTAACTGCACGGGCCCAAATTCAAGTTTTACTCAATAACCGCCCTGGATGCAGGCATAACCGTAACGGCCGCTGATTGGGTCTCGACCACATGGGCGCAATTTCGTCCAACATCAGCATACCAGCTTACCTTGCCGTCTCTGGTGTTGGTTATTTATGCCTTACATTCGGAAAGAATGCAACCCCTGTCATCCAAAGCATGCCACCGCAATGCCGCAAGGTTGCTGTTATTCCATATCCTACCCAACCAACGCTTACTACCTGATACGGCCAGTACCTTGCCGGCACTACTACTCAGGATCCCGACAAGCAGGGATGCCAATCACCTTTTTCACACGATGCAGTCAAGGTGGAGCACGAAGTCGGTCAGCAACCCAGGCTAGGCCCGTCATTTTCAACGCGCATAAGCTAAGCCTCTTGTAAACAACTCCGTCCCTGGCAAGCCAAAGGCCGCATGGTCGAGCCGTTGTGCATTTTGTTACATGCCGCCTACGTCGTCGTTTGCATCACTCGGTCCCATCGCCTCTACGATCGTCTTCTTCAATTGCGACAGACAGCCCATCAACCTCCGTGTATGCTGCTGGAACCTAGATGTCGGTTAGACTTCCGTCTTCGTACCCCTACGCAATCGTGACGTACAGTTCCTGGTATGTTTGCTTCCTGTCGAAGCTAAGCGTCAGACCCGTTTGCCACTGCTCCCAGGAGTCCTGAGAACTTACCAGCGTTCTAACCTGGTGGATGTCAGTCGCTGGTTCTTGCATAGCTGGAAGTTTCGGGCCCGCTTACTCTCCAGTATGGCTCTTGAGCTCTGACAGGACCTCATCCACCTTTCGGTCCAACATGTCGACTTTATATAGTAGCTTCCTCATCTGGTCCGCCGTTCTGCACTATCGTTAATGTACCTGATCGGCTTTGCATAAGGCAGGAACTCACGCCGGTGGACTCGATCCGAGTATGCCTTGGTCTAGGTGGAAACCCGCATATGGTGGATACTGAGTGGGAGTGAAGGTGGGATCCGGCGTAGTCGTATGCGCCGCGGCTCCCCAAAGCGGCAGTAGCCCAGGCTGGTTTGATGTTTCATACGGAGAGGAATACATGTCGCTCGCTCGAGTGAAAATCGCTAGGGGAATATGATACGATCGCGGTGAGAAGCATTAATATGCTCAGGATTGCGTAGGGTGATAATCGTACATAGCATTCCGTGGAACATCTATGTGGGCTTTTAGGCCTATAAGTATTGTAACAGTCGGTGCATCCAAGGGCGCCGACTTGTACACTTACTATGTTGCGCATCCTCGGTCCTCCTGCGAACACCCTAGCGCGAGCTGTACGGAGACGCAAGCCGCAGGGCAACTGCCAGACCACATACCACCTCTGCGACTGTCCTCAAGCCGAGCGAACCCATGTTGCAAAGAGGTGTTTCTTCAACTTAGCGACTGGATTCCTTGGTAGTGGTGCAGCCAACAGCGTGACGAATGTTTGCTGACGGCCAGTGGGAGGGCGACGGCCCGAACATTCGGGTCCAGGAACGAGTTATAGCGAGACGCCAAGTGACGCTCCACCTGACCAACTTGCCAAGAGCAGAGCCCCATCCTTGTCTATCGATCAATCGGTGGGTTCTCTGCAGAGAAACACCGAATCTCGCGGCGCACCAGATGAAGCCCACCCAACCAGCGGGCTTTCTCTCGCGTCTATGCCTGAGCAAGGCAAGATAAGCGCCGCATGGGCAGGCCACTATTGCCAGCTGCTGACCTCCCTGCCGCATGGCATGGAATTTACCTGATCGGCACCCTATGTGGGAGCCTCCAATGTGGGGACGCCCATGCGCATTCCCCGCGGAAAGCTTCCCCGCTCCAGGCTCAGGTATGCGACTGTGGTATGCCCTAGTGACGCATGCAAGGGGGGCCCACCGTCTAGGCAAGGCCTACTAACCATTACTTGGAACACCGATATAAGCGAATGCAGACCAAGAAGACCACGCGTTTCGATGTGCTCAAGGATGCCGAATTATGGGCGAAGAGGCAGGTAGAAGAGAAAAAAGAAAGAAAGAAAGATCAATTGCGAACTTCTGCAATGCGCCTACGCCTCGACAAGTCCCGACGCACCGCGCCTGGCGTCAGCACATTCCCAGAACACGCCCGCCGCCCTGGCAAAGCGCCCTGCGCATGACGTATACGAGCCAGCCCTGGGAGCAACACATCAGTCGCAATACCACCGATTTCTGTACGTCCTATCCTAGATTTTCGCAAACCAACTTCCCCAGCCCTTCCCAAAATGAGCGCAATATCTGCTAGCGCGGCATAAGGGTGGCATAAGCGTTGACACACCATCGAGAATCACACCATATCGGCAGGACGAGGGATAATCCAAGCCCGTGAGCATGCCTTTGCCCGGACCGAGAATCAGTTGCATCGCTGCACCCATGCTGGGCATGTCTGCCACCACTCCCCCAACCCGGGTTTGCAGGCCTGCACGCTCCATCCTTTCATCCGCGAGGCATGGAACGCCGTTTGCCAACGCTAGCAGAGGCGAATGGACGGGGATTGCTTTCGCGAACTGCTCGTCAAGGGAGGGTCACCGTTCGTCACACTGAACGGGTCGTCGATGATGTAGTCCTTTCGATGGAACTCGTCAGCGCCATGGAACGTGCCTCAATCCTCAGTTCCGTCGGGTGAAGTTGATTGGCCCAGCTGCGGCATCTCGTCTCGGTGATGCACCATTCCTGCTAGCGTGCTGGTGATGTGATTGGCGGTTGCCCGGCATTCCAAAGGAAGGAATGTGTCCCGACAGTTTGGGTCAGTGAGACAGGGAAGCGAGGAAAGTAAGGGAGACAGGGTGGCCTTTATACCAGGAAATGGCCAAGCGGGCTAAGCATGGAGCTAACTCTAGGTCAGCTGGCTCCCCGCCCCACCCGGTGAGCCAATGACTGTTCGGCCTGTGCCCGCCAGGTGGTCGTAGCGGTTTTGGGCATCGTGCCAGTGCAAGACCAACTTTTGATTTCCTCGACGCCACGCGTCGCCCAATAGACAGGGAGTTCACCAGATGCGTCTGGATGGCATGTCGACATCCCTCATGCCCGCTGTGTCCTAGCATGGTACGGAGTCGCGGTGGATTGACTGTCACCTGCGGACCGTCACGCTCGAAGTCGGGAGCGGTCGAGCGGAATCTGAGTACTCTGGCAGAATAGTGGGGCACGAGGGCTGTCTGTGCAACTGGGTGATCGGTTCACCATCGTGGAGCCAGCAAGAGTTGGGCATGGGCGCACTACGAGCAAAGACGCAAGCCGCTTGAAGATCACTACTTCGTACCCTCTCAGCAGCCGTATTCTCAGCGGCGGTATCATCTCCACCCTGGCGGGCCAGGAATAGCAAGGTCTCCTGCCGTCAGCGTCCACTGTAGCAGCTAGAAGACCCCGCCAACTTGCACAGAGTGTGAGGATGGACATCCGCATCCACTTGGCCCCAGACCCTGGCCAGAAGCCGACGGTCGCGTAGATTGGCAAAGGTCTTTTCCCTTGCGTGGGCTAGTTCGGTTGCCACGACATATTCCCAGCGTCCGACGGGCAGCCGAAATGCATCTGCTGTTGGTCTTACATACTGTACAGTAGTCCCGGAGTCGCAGGGGATCACGGTACTCCGAATCTCTTGTGCTGCTGTTGTGGTTCGTACTTTTCTGTATCTTTAGGCAAAGCACATTCCTTTTGCATCCTTTCCTGACCCTGCTACCGAAAGCTACTCTCCTATTCCGGGCTTGGTATCTCGAGGCCCAGTCGTCCAGAAATGGCCAGCGCAGTTCTCAATGAGGACCTGCTTCTTAGCTGCGGTCTACTGCAACTATCCACCGCTTCCAATTGTATGCATGTAGTCCCTAGTACGCTGCTTCTGTGCTTCTGTGCTTCTGTGGCTCTGTGATATGGTGATATGGGCTAGTTGGGTTTCGTCCACGACAGGCAACCCAAACGCATCTGGTGGTTCTCTCAGGTACTCCAATAGTAGCATGTGTTCATAGTACCCCAAATCTCCAATGCAGCTGTTCTGGTTCGTACCGACCAGTATGATAAGGCGACAGCAACTCAGTTATCTGCATCTATTTCTGGCCACGCTACCTGAAGCTACTTCCGGTCCCATTGGCTTGGTACCTCAAGGTACAGTCATCAAAAAGAGACGATGCAGTACTGACGGGTTGACTTACATGCAGTTCATCTTGCGATACTAGACTTTCGAGCAGGAAGCGCTTCTTCGTAGCCGGTGCGACGGTATCTTACCAAGTTCTACATTCGGGTTTATGCTGTATGTACAGTACCCTTTCTGACGTACAGGAGTGTGCACTGGTTACGCTGCGGTATGATTGATGTAGGCATCAGGCCGTAGAGCTTCTGATGCCGCCGTCGGTCTAAATAAGCAAAGCCAGCGAACAGCAGCAAAGCCGGAGCGAATGGGGATACAACCAAGCATCGATCCTGTCGCGTCCTGTTGTTGGTCATGGCGCACTCGCTGCTCACACGCGTCACTTACGGGTACCTCCATCCCAGCGAGTAGATGGTATACAGAAAACAGAATGAGACTGGGAGGTTGAAACAACCATTCTGCTCCGCACAACCATAGTGTCCCATTGTATGCTTCTCGATGCACTGATTTCGAATGGGCCAGAACCATCCAGTAACATGCTGTGGTGCCTTTTGCTGCTTAAGCTCGAAGAGTCTCACTAGAGACGGGAATCGACGCCGGACGGACAGCTTGTACTGCAGCTCATACCTGTTCGGGTACGCAAGCCAGAGCTGGATGTTCCCACCGCTCCGCTTGTACCATTCCGGCGTCACCTCGCCTAAATCATCCCTCAGCGTATCCTCTTTTTGTTGCATTTGTCCAGAGCTCGAAGATTCTCATGGGCTGTTTGCGATCCTGGCTTCCATAGTTGCTCGCAAACCTGTTGGCCCTACCGTTGGGTGCAGTAGCAATGGCGCACTAGCGCGACTAGCGCGGAGCTGATTCGCAACCCCGCGCCATTAGGGCCAACACCCAATCTTCTTGCTACGCGACAACTTCTCTTCAAGACACCGAAGAGAAGCTATGTAGGCCTGAAATCTGTTGGAAGCCTTTTCGCCAACATGGGTCCTGGAACCGGATCAGCAGCACACCTGGTAAGGTTTGCCCAGCTCGAGCTCATCATGTCATCAACATTTCACACCCGCAAGCCGGCAGCTCGCTATATCTACCGTTCCGCGAGACGCTATTATAGCACCATGGCCACGCAGAAAGATGCTCCAAGAGGGTCCAGCACGTTGCCGAACCGTTTTGGCTAGCTAGGCCTCCGTCATGGCCCACACCAAGAGGCAGAAGGACAAGGTTCGCAAGAGCGGCTTGTCGCTGCAGAACAAGACAAAAGACCTCGGGCGGTACTGCGATGTCTTCAGCGCGCTTGCGTACTGGAACCCGACGCACGAGCGGATGGAGACGGCGATGCACGTCCCACGCGGGCAGCGTGTGCCGGACCTCAACAGGATTGTCCGTCCCCATGTCCCGTTACCGTTCCGTCGAGTGTATCCAGCTCTGTTACTAACAACCGCAGTTTCGACGATCAGCCGCGTGCCATGCGAGACCGAACCACGGCCGAGCGACGCGATCGAGCGGCCAAGTCGAAGCCATCCATTTCGAGGCCCAGGCCGACGCCAACGACGACGCGAATACCATTACTGGCATAGGCAGCGACGCAGATGCCGAGTACGAAACCGATATCGGGTATGTTGCAGCCGTTCCCGCTGCCGCGGCGGAGCCTCTGTCCGTCTACGACGTCATCCCCGACGAAGATGGCGGGACTGTCATTCCCAACAGTCCGACGAGACAGAAGGGTCCGAGGCAGCTGCCTTCGCCGCGAAGGCCGCGTGGTAAGCATGATTCTCGTCTATTGGCTACATAGTCGACTGGCCGTTGACGCTCATCATACAGCAGGCACTCCAGGTTCCCAACCGACGGGGGAGCGGCAGCCCGCCCGTACCGAGCCCAGCTCCACGACGAACACTGCACCAACCGCCGCGACGAATGCAGGTGCCCGGCCAGCACCCACAAGATACCCCAACCACGGCGCGATAGATGCGTCGCTGCAGAGAGCTGTACGTTGGAACAGCCGGGTGGCGGCTAGAAGGCCCTTGGCGCCGATTAGGACGACACAACCACGACAATGCCCTGCTAGAATGGGGGGAAACGGCGTTACGCTGTCGCAGGCAGGCCGTCCCAGAGGATCTGGGCAAAATTCGGTGGGGCGCGTGCCAGACTACTACAAGGACTACAGGCGCAAATGGCAGCGGGACACCTTGGCAAAGAAGATGGTGGGAATGCTGGAGGACCTACGAACGAGCCTCAGCGGTATGCAGTTCGGCTGAAGACGTAGTACATGGTGATACGGTAGATATCACGAGCAACAGCTCTGTCTACGCTTATCTCGAAGCATACTTTTTCTCGCCGTGTCTGCTGTGAACAGTGCGCGGCGTGCAGCCCACTTCAAAAGTCGGAGAACACCATGATGGTAGATGGCAAGAATGGCATTTACTAGGATCCACAGCTATCCTTAGTATCTACACTGACTCGAAATGATTACATCGTCTACTGTGAGAGCTCCCTGTGGCCGATGAGGTAGCCAGCAGAAAGTACGTACCGGGCGAGAAAGACCGCCGTGTCGCCAGCAATGAACTACATCATCCCTGAAACTAGTATTACAGCCACGAGATGAGCAATATCCACAGCAGCTAAGGTCGGCATTGGGGTCGAAGCTGGGGTCGGGGGCCTGGCGCTGGTTACTCTGGACGTATTGTTGATCTTCAGGTGGCGTAAGAATAAAGTCAATTCCAGACGGGTGAGTCTACTGAGGTAGATACCTTCTGTCATTAGGGTACATGACTAGGTTGTGCCAGGGGTATAACCGTACCGTATGCGGTAGTGGAAGTTTGTACCGTATCTGCGTAGAACCGCCTTGTTATTTACATATCGGCTACCCTGTTTCGGTTATGGCGTAAGAGCAGATTGTGACTAGCCGTAGATACAGTCTATTATTAATACATGCTCTCTTCGGTGTCTTGATACGAGCCAGATGAGCAGGCGTTGCTACTGTTACGAACAGGCTAACAGGCTGCCCTGAAGCGAGGACGTGGCGCTATCGTAACCTCGCTAAAGCTCTCCAACTATCAAGCCAAATCCTCGTATCATGCCATGTGATATGCCTGCCAAGTTACCAGCCGGGTTGTGCGTCCAACTTTATGCAGAGTACCAGTCAATTCCATTCTTGAGGCGCCATACAGCTGCCCTATAGAAGAACACCAATACTCTTGGGTACAGGTTTACAGTGGCGCTGGGCCACCAACTGAGGAAGCGTAACGCGATGGTTGGGATTGCATCAATATTCGTAAATCACTGTGCTTGAGTTGAAGCTAGCAAGAACCTAGCTCAGAAAGCGAATCTAACAGGTCGCAAGACGTAATCGTATGCCATATTGGCATGCGTCTATCCGTAGCGGTCTTCAACCCCATTCCCGGTTCAACCACACCATTTTGGCGCACCCGTCGTGATCTACATCCGGTCCCATTAGCATCTTCTCGGAGCATCTACTCAGAGCAACTAGCCCTATTAAATAAAAAAGAATATTGGGGAGGGATCTGTAAGGTGACATCTACCTTCACGAGCAAGGTGTCAGGGTCGTGTACAATAGATTGAATAGATGCTCATAGGGGTATATGTGCCCATTCACTGGAGCCTGGGCGACTCTGAGCGACCCATGGAGTATTTGCATAAATATTGCATATGACAGCTACTACATGTAAGCTAGTGTAAAAGGAAAAGGATGAAGACGTGATCCTATCTATATATTCTTACCTTTGCTCTACACCCCTAGAAGCATCCACGTTCTTTGTTCAAGTCAACAAACTGTGGATTGTACATCGAACATGTGCTATTAGTACTGGAGCTATTCGAGTACTACAAATGGTTAACAACCTGGTGTATGTAATGGTCCTCTGCCTTTACAAGGTCCCTAATTTGTTTTGACTTGTCATACCACGTCAGTGCTTGTCGAACAGTACTAACCTGGAGATTAGGGATCCTCCCCAGGGAGCTCGGGATTATATAGAGTACTCCACAGAGAATGGTCGAGCCTATAGTACAAAAGGGAATTACCTATTTCCGATCGACGAGGGGGAGCAAGATAGGCTGGATCGTTTCCACAGCTTCTTCGTCCAAATCCGCCAGGCGATGGGTTCTGTCCGCGGCTTGCATGCACGACCTATAGAGAACAACGCAGTGCTGAGAGTTCTCGATCTCGGCTGTGGTACAGGAATTTGGTGTAACGAAATGGCCGAGTACTGATCATAGCATTCACTTGGAATGGGCATTCTTGACTGACTGATACATATAGACTCTATCCATCTGCAAAGGTCATTGGATTGGATACATGTTTAAGAATGCAGCCCCAACTGTATGTTAACAGCAGATTTCGAGAGCTTTGAGGATGCTAATAAAAGCATAGAATCCCCCCGGGCGTCGGTTTTCAAGGACAGGATATCACCGACCCCAATTGGGACCTTGAAAAGGATTCCATGGATTTGATCCATATGCAGCTTCTGGGAGGCTGCGTTGCGAACTGGACGACCCTCTACCAAACCGTTTTCAAGTCAGTTACCACGTATTTTGTCAGATCTACGAAATAAAAGGCTGATTCTGTAACAAAGCCACCTGAAGCCCAGCTTGGGAGTTTTCGAACATATTGAGATCGATTTTCGTCCATTCAGCAAAGATGGCAGCTTGCCACAGGATGCAGAGATCTATCGCTGGACGGACCAGCTGTATGAAGCTTTTGACACACACGGGAAGCCTCTGTGGCCTAGGGAGGACCTTGCCTCCACTCTCGAGAAGCTTGGGTTTGTAGAGGTGGAGCATCAACAACAAGAGATCCCATTTCACCCTTGGCCTGAGAGCGAGGACGAACAGGATATCGGACGGTGGTTCAATTTAGGGATGCAACCAGCGATTTCGTCCATGTCAAGAGCGCCATTGATGCGTTACGGCGATTGGAGATTGGAAGATTTGGTACTGTTTGAGAACAGAGTGCGACTCGAGATCTGCACTCATTCGAAAAGGTTTTCATGCACCATGTGAGTAATACAGTGCCCAATATGTAGCAGACAGCCTCTCTTTGATGGCAAGCAAGAGATACTAATTACTTCTAAAGGCACGTTTGGCATGCGAGAAAGCCATAATGGGTGAATACATAGCTGTTTGAAGATGAAATTGGGATGAATTGAACGTTCCTCTAAGTTAGTTAAAAATAGTTAATATAGGCTAAGGCACTTCGTCCAGAACTTCGCCTCTGTCCATAAGTGTAAGTGATGGGTCAGTACTTCGCAACTGGGAATTCCAATTCCGTGCCTGACAGCCCAGCCGACCAATCGTGTTGGGCTGGCATCCATGCTTTGCTGCTTCATTACAGCACTGCACTTGGCCACATAAATATCAGTTGTGGGGTCGAGGATCTCTCAGTGAGTTGCATATTCCACTACCCTTCGTCCGCATTGCTTTCCTCCACCTGTAATCTCTATTCTTCCATCCATGCCGCCATGCTTCCATCGCAGCGGTACGGTGCGCACTGTCCGCGCCAGCCACGGCAGGCCTGACCATCAGCAGGCCACGCCACCACCGCGCACGCATCTGAACTTTATTTTAATCGTTTAAAGCATCTTTCCAGACGAAATTGACATATAGACAGCATATTTAGGACAGCCACGGCAATGCAAGCTAACAACCAGCTCCTCACAAATTATATTGGGAAGCACGGATACACAACGAAGGGGATGACGTGGGGACATCAGAGCGGATGTGCTCTGAGAGTGGTACTCACGCCAAGCGCGATGATGAGAATTCCAGGCTCTATAGTCATGCGAACCAGAACTGTCGATATATAGCTATCTACGTATAAGTTACGAACAGACTAGCAGGTCCCCGCGCAGTGTAATGGTTCAAGCGGTTGATTCAACGGATTCGATCCCACTACATACGAGTATTCTAAACCTAAAGAAAGAAAGGAAAAGGGACCCGTTTCGGGCTGTGATTGTGGTCGTGTAGAAATAGCTTCGTGATGGTTCGAGGGACGCCAAGGCCTTCACCCAGGCCATAGCCCGTGACACTACCCAAAAATGAAATAGAACAGAACGAACAAAACAAAGTGGAACAAAATGGATAGCGTGGTGTGTAAATGCCAAGCTCCCTTGCTTCAGCCTATGTCCGCGCCTCTCTCCCTTCCCCCCTGTGCCCTTTATCCGAGCCCCCATCAACGTCGGCGCTGGCCAAAGATGATGTCGACGACTTTTTGAATACCAATATAGGCGGCCGAGGTTATCGCACCCTTGGTTACCCCCCAAGCCAATGCACGAAAGGAAACCCCCGTCATCCGGGGACTTGTGCGAATGGCGGTGACTGCGGTAGCCTCCGTGGCACTCTGGCTCCCTGCGTCGGCCGCCACGATGCTCTTCTGTTTTCTTGAGATAGACTCGGTCGGGGCTAAAGTTGCGGTTTGCACGGGGGGGGGGGCAGCTCATCCGTGAGGTCTCCCTTCTCCCGTAGTATTTTTGCGACTGTCCATCCCGAGAATGTTAACCACAAAACTCCTTCCGTCCAATGTGGGGGTTATCTAAAACACTGAGGATTACTTACAGGCATCTTGCCGAGGCTATGTGTGTATATGAGTTTCTACTGAGCGATCTTAAACTGGCGATGATTTTGTGCGGATTTTCTGAATCTGAACGTTCTGTGTTCCGCGAGATGAAGACCTTTCAAAGGGAACGGCATGATACAGTCTTATAGTCGTCCAGCAGAGTCCTCTGACCGTGGAAAAGGCAGCAGAGCCGCATATTTTCCATTGTAGGGCACAGGGATTTTCCACTTTGTTATTTTGGGCGCTTATGAGTCGTATCTGCCCAGCGTTCCTTCGACCAGAGGCCCAGGCCCTCCTGCCAGTTCCTACGAATAGAGACCATGTGAACTACTATGATGTCACGGGCACAAAGGGGCGCGGAAAGGTCTATGCCCTTCTCGTGATGATGGAACTCGAAGCAGAGCCTCATTTTCGCATTCGATAAAGACAAATGCTTCGACCGCTCTTGACTTTCTCGGTGGGAGTTCCAGATTAATTACGCCCGATAACTAGGTCTACGAACACGTCTCACGCCGAATTCCACGAACAGGTGACTGCAAAGGCTAAAAGGGAAAAACGGGGGCACGCCTATTGGGCTCAGGCTTTCTAGAACGACCGAGACAAGGCAGCCCAAGGTGGTATGGCCCTTTACTTCTTAGTCACATGGTGGCACAGCAGGACTTGGGGCCTGGCATGCCGCCGGGCAAAAAAGGCCGAGCAGTTCGGGTACATCGACCGTCTCTCTCTTTCTCAGGTTATTGGCTTTGTAAATTATTGTCCGAAAGTGCACCCTGAAAATCACTACTCTTCCTGACATCGCGCGCATCAACCCTCCTGAACCCTGTTCTCTCCAGCTTGGCTACTGTCAACAAACGTTCCCGCCCGTCAGCCAGCTGCTGCCTAGAGCAGCCCAAAACGGCATAACATTTCTTCATCTCAGCAGTCAAACACCCCATTACATCTAATCTACGGATCACCCAAATATTTCTTCAATTATTTTGGCTATGCATTGAAGCATCCCTTGAACGTGTCCTCTTCGATACCACCATCCATCTTCAGTTTTTAATTCCGTAAGGTAACTCGTCCTCTTGAATGTCAGACAAGTCCACCAAACTCTACTGAATACAACATACCCATACTCCGTACCCCCGTAGCATCCTCCCTTCCTCGGCTACCTACCTACCTAAGGTCATGGGTCAGATCCTCCTCTGGCATGAACGGCTACCTGTACAATGAGAGCAAGGCTGAGCTGGGCTTAACAAGGATGCCGCAAGTCAGGACCTTGCCCATGGGCGCAGCAGGCAGACAGCGTGGATATCTTTTCCTCCCGTGTGTGTCACGGTCGTTGGAATAAAGCGTTAGGCGTTTGTAGGGTGTAGAGAACCCGCATTACGATTAGATCTAACGACCAATGTGAGCCTATCCGTGAGCCTTTCCAAGCGGAAGTAGAGGTATGTGTTGCCATATTGTATTATGAACTCACGTCAACTGTGAATGAACCCGATAAGTCTTGAGGTGCGATTTGTATACTAACATCGAGGACAGGTTCCTACAGCCTTCCGTCAATCCTCGCTGATACATGCACGGCTGTATTCCACTTCGCCCGACGCAAGTGCGCCCGCCACGCCTGCCTCGCCCTCGGCACTGAATGCGCTCGAGAAACCCGACAGCCTAGACGAAGCCGAGTCGTCCATCTGGGACAAGCTGACGGCCGAGTTTGCCCGATCGCACTCCAAGTCATGGATGTATCGGGCGGATGTGGATCCATGTCATTGAGATAACCTCAGAAACGTTCCGAGGCTCAAACATGTTGAAACAGCAGCGCATGGTCAATGCCGCCCTCGAGACCAGATCAAGTCATGGCATGGCCTCCAACTACGAACAAAGGTACCCGCCTGAGTACGGCCCGAACCTTGAATTTTCGAACAAAGGCTGGGTGAAGAGAGAGACATGCAGAGGAGGAGGCACACAACTGTATAACATCATCATCACTGTGGAATGTATCTTATCACCGACGAGGGCTTCTCCAGGATGCCTCGGACTTGGACCATTCACACCCACTGAGCTGGATCGAGCTACATGTACATACTTGTACACAACTTCGACTAATAGACGCTATGTGAAGGATAAGAATGATCCAGAACCTCCACCCATCGCCGGCACTGTACCTGACACCCCGGGCTACCCATTTATGATTCGACACCATCCCTTGGCTTCTATCTTTGGTACGGTTGATGCGTGTCCCGTCATCTACATCACCCGGCATTCCACTATTGATCGTGCCATGCATTAGCTCCCCGCAGTCTGCCCTGCCCTGGATGGGTTCTTGTCAACTCTCCATCTCATCTGAGTTCTCTTCCCGCTTTGCATCTCCAAATCCGTGACACCTCTGAAGAACACATTCTGAAGGTCTGGGAGCCCAATATACAGAGAGCCAAGCTCCTCTTTCAGCACGCCATCAACGTATTTCCTGTGTTCTGAGGAGTTCACAAAGCTGCTCGTGTTCTGGAGCCACGAAGTCTGTTGCAGAGATGAGGCTGTTGTTTGGCGAGGTGGGGTATATTCGGCGACGTCTGCTTCGTGAGTGCCCCTATTAACATTGAAGAACATGCGAAAGTGCACTTTGTTCGGTTATTGAGATATAAGACAAGATCGTGAGGCACGGAAATGATCCGATCCACCTTATCTTGTCTTTTCCGATCAATAGTTTCTGGGACTAATCAGCTATGTCGACAGCTCTTCCTCTTACTACTATGTTTGAAGTGGACCATCACTCTCTCTGATAGCGACATTCGTTACAGCCTCGAAAAGGCTGTCCTGGAAGAATACCCAGGACACGGCAATCCACAGAATAAGATCTCTGCCGCATCTTTCTGGCAGGTGATGGCCCAGGTTTTTGATCCAGCGATCGGCATACATTTCAACGCCCTCAACGCATTGGTAATAATCGGCCATGACAGCTAGCTTCGTAAGCAGATCAAGACTGACAAGCCGGGGCACCTTCCGACTTCGACCGTGGATGTTCATCAAGATAACCATAGCATCAGTATCCCATTCAGATGCCGCTATTACATAGGATTCGCTTTCTTCCCAGGGGCCTTGGAGCATCTTCTCGAAGTATGTGGAAGCCAACATTAAGTGTCTCGAGGAAATTCGCATGCGGACTTGAACATCTTTCTTATCATTAGTATCATTATCGTTGAATGCGGGAACTGGAGTGCCTTCGGATGGGGTGGTTCCTGTAAGTGGAGACGTGTAATCGGCAGTGGATTCAGAGGGTAGAGGGTTGATAGAGGAAAGTTCGATGCCCTCAGGGTGGGCGGGAGGCCCGCTAGGTGAAGAAGTATGCATAATGCCAGGATCGTCTAGATTGAAGAACAGTTCGTTACTCGACCTCTTCTTAAGCCTCTTTCCTTGTTTGCTAGACGTCTTGGCCAGAGCTGAGGCGAGTGGTTTGCACGGATGCTGGTCTTCCCCCCTCCGCGACTCACGTGGCCACCGAATATGTTAAATTCCACTACACACTAAATAAATAACCTAGGAAAAGCAGTATCCGCCACCTACGGTAGTTGTTGGGAGTGAGTTGGATGGGCCGGACCAAGGCAAGGACGCAGCACCAGAAACTATTGATCGCGTGTTTTAGTCGAAGAAGGCAGGAGTTCAAGGTATGTCCGAATGGGGCAGCCCCAACCAAGCATCTTACGGAACTGCAAATGCAGATGGGAGCGATTGGGTTCCCTGGGTAGACAGGGTACTACGGCTTCGTATAGAATCCAATGGATATTTATAGCCTGCCATGGCTACTGTCGCCGTCCAATCCTAAACTTGACCACAAGCATGGCAGTATATGATCCTTATAGCTCCAACCAGGAGGATGGTCGAATCCCACGCCATCCAAATCGAAGTCTGTGGGGGAAGTGCCCCTCGTTATTGATTCGAACTTGGTTTTCGGCATCAAGTATAGCATTTGAGCTAACGTATGACGCTTGAGTATTTGGCGAAGACGCTCGGGGGACTCCTGTCGTGAGCATGTGTAGCGGTATTTCAGCACTTGTGAGGCGAGAGGCTTCACACTGATAGAATACTTCAAACCCTCTTCCAGCTGGTACCACGTCGTCTCGAGCGAAACCGTTGGTTGTTGGATGCCGAAACTGGAATATTCCAGAACCGCAGTCGGTGTTCCTGGCTGGGTGACGCGTAGTGTGTCCAGGTCCATTTTCCAGGTCCTGGAGTCTCCAATTCGTCGATGGCTCCGGCGTAGTTCCTGGTGCGGGCTTGCATTCACCCCTAAACACCAGCCAAATTCACCACACCTTGCGATTTCGGCTCGGACATCCTTGTCCGCCCCTTTCAAAGGAAGCACCTCGTGGTCGAGAAAGGTCGTCTTGGGGAACACCGAGTAAGCTTTGTTCCAGGCGATGAAGTTCATCGCTTGCGTGGTCGGCGTGCGACTGAGAATAGCTTGGATGGGTATGAGTCGTGTTTTCCTCAGTATGATGAACAACTCGCCACGTCGTAACCGTGTAACCGACCCTAACCGGACCCGTTCTTCCCCAATCAGTAGGTATCCTTGCGTTTGAAGGTAGGCCTGGACCGGATCCGCCTTAGTAGCCTTTGCCATAATTGCCAATGTTTTCGACGCCGCCCGAGAGAAGAACTCGGTATCAAAGTCGCCATAGATCAAGGCCTCGCTTGCACCGAGGATACTGCGGAAGGCCTGAGGGTCGTGAACGAAGGGCATCAGTTTAGTTTTGATGTTCCATACACAGGATTGCACTTGGGATCGCAGCCCCCTGCAAGTTTGGCATAAGGATACGAGTGATTTGGTGTCGAGCGCACCCATCAGGCTCTTGAAAACGGGGTAGTAGTTGGAGAGAATTACTATAAGGGATAGACGTGGTTGGTGTGGTAGACGCCTTTCAGCAGGACCGCGCAGAACTGCTACAGTGACCGTCATCGGGAAGATGATGTAAATGACTGGGAGCGTACAGATTACTAGGTGTTTGTTTATATTGTAAACGAGGTAGAGTGGAGGAGCATCTAGCGGAGAAGCCAGTCATTTATATACCTGAGCTCGTGTCTAGCCTACGGTAGCCATTAGCGCTCTCATCATTGAGGCCTACTCTCTCGCCACTGTGTACAATTACCCCTATCTGAGCTACACTAGGCATTCAACTCCAGCCCAACGACGTCACCTATGATTATGCCGTAATCAATCACCATATAGCCTTCCGCACCTAAACAGGCTCTCGCGATACATGGCTGCCAGGACCGCATTTCTCCACGCAGATCAGGCAGTCTGGTGGGCGTTTGCGTGCAGAAATTTAGTCCCATCATTGTCCAATGAGTCTAGCAGTGATGTTGCATTCCCTCTTCCACCGGCACCTCTCTTGACTGCTACACCTCTGCGAAGGCCATGCCTGTCTCCTTCGTACCGAATACACTCCAACCTCACCAGTGCTTCGCGCGCAGCCAAACGAACAGCACCCTGCAAGCAAGCAGAAGACCTCGACTTGTGGAGGAAAGGATGCTGTGAAGCGTCAGCCGGTCTTGTTCGTATGGCATGCTGTATCTCTTACAATCATGGGCGGCAGCTGCCCGGAGTATAGCATGTCGAGGAAATCAGCAGCGTCGTAGGACCAGTAAAGCCCCTTGCGAACTAAACCCGTCATGATCTGTTCCACATACGAGGCCATAAGCCGATGCATTTCTCGTCGGCGACTGAGGTCTGTCGATAGTCTTCCACTCAGGTCGAGGGCTATTGTTCCATCATTAGATCAACTCATCGATGTGGGTATATTAGTCTGTTACTTAGTTTCACCGTCCCATTAGACGCAACACGTACATTTGCTGCGCGGACTACCCTTGCGAATTTCCAACTTCCGCACATATACTGTATTCTCCCGCGTTGCAGAGGATGGTTTTACATTCGGATAAGTGCCACCAAACTTTTCATTTAAAAGGCTTTGCCTGAGGTCATGACCATTTAGACTAGACGTATATGATTTGCTCAAATGTACGTGGTATGAGGAAATACCGGTTGGCAAAGGTGGCAGGAGATGACTTCGCCACAAAATAGTCACCGAGCAAGATATGTCGACCGCTCCAGCCAGAATCGTTATAGCTTCGGGTCAACACAGGAGTGCGTTTGTATCGGGAAAACCTACACCACGGAGCTTTGGACTATCGGTATGAGAAGCGAATCTGACCCTGCAAGAGATGTTAGGACCCGAAAGAAGGTATGCAAGCAAGTACCGACGGGGTGAGATTCGCTTGCTACAAGCCAACTATCTTCTACTAGGATAGCAATTTATGTATCATCTATTCCGAAGTGTTAGAAGATACACAACGCGTTTTGGTTGTGACCATACATAAGCTTTATGCTATGGTACAGATTGGTCAACGGTGGGATCTCGGTGTGTGGTGGTATCCCCACTTATTGCGCTCTGATACGGCTGACAAGGCCGTCCGGCGCTTATATCCCACTTGCCACTCTCTTGTTGCCGCTGTCAACCATGCTATTGATTGAGATCATTAATATAGCGCGGGCCGTTATTTCTGGTGTGCATCCAGGTGCTGTGCTGTGTTGTATTGACCCCACGTGTCGCCGAACCGTAACTTGTTAGGGGTTCGGGGGTGTCCCTCCCAGGGCTTTTTGATATCTAGCTTGGCCTCTGGCAGGTGTAGCAACATCACACTTCCTAGCCTGTGACATGCTAGCCGTATCGCTAGTCCCACTGGCTCATATGTTTGGTTGGTAGCGGGTGTCATCGATTGGCGGCTGGGGCCGCAGATGCCGTCTTGATACTGGCAACATCTGGGATGGATCTCTGCTGGTGCCTTAGCTAGCGGTGATTTTAGGTTGGGTGGTCTTTGCCGCGATTATGGAAGGACAACTTGGTGTCCATTCGAGAAGCCGAGAGCGCGTTCAATGGTTTGATATCAAGTCTCGTAGGTGTGGGGTTTGGCCGACTCATCTACTCAAGTTCCGATCCTGAATACACTCAAACCAGCATCAAGACTTCCCACTCCAACTTGGTTCACTGCGTTCGATCATCGACCAACCCCCTCGAGCTCATTCCGACCCAGAAGCGTACCACTTAACATCTTGCCCCCATGCGTCTTCATGCTCTCGTTGTTTTGCCGGACATTCGTCATGAAGACCTAAGGAACTTGGTGGGGTTGCGCGAGAACCGAGTTTGGTTCACTAGCACATTATTGATGGCTGTTGTTTTCCCAAATCGGCATGATCCAGTGGATGGTAACATACTGTCGGACTGCAGCGTCAGAAGATGATGATGACCACTATTTGACGACGGCCCGACCAGCTGTAGGGATGTTATTAGCGACTGGGACTTTGATTATTATTATTCGAGTAAGCCCGTAGGCATGGCTATTAGGAAGCGGCACTGGGATTCTCCCCTGTAAACGTATTCCCCTGGGCTCATTTAGCCATATCCCGTCCCAATTCTCATAGCTACTTCTTTTTAGACCCTACGACCTTCAACTCTGGCCTTTTACCGAGATATGGTTGGAGAGTGGATATTTATGCAGTGTGCTTTACCGGTGACTGAGTTGGTCCTATACCTCTATTATCGGTGAAGGCTGTAATAAAGGGTGAGCCGTTCCATCCTGAAGACTGATAAGTTTACCTTGTTCGTGATGAATTGGTTTAACATTCTTGGATGATAGGTAGCGTACGCTTAAACGCCTAGACTGAGGCATTGATTGGGCATTCCCTCCGCTGTTTTCAACCTAGTACCTAGCATCATTCGACTAATAATCTGCCGGTGGATTCACGGCGGGAGGAGGTCTTGCACGTCAGGCATACAAACAAGATTCTAGTGACGAAACTTGCGATTGCTGACCGACAAGGTTTGCAGGAAGATCGGATCAAAAATGGATTTCCGTAGGAGGGGCAAGTGTTAGCAAAAGGCAGGATCACCTGCACAGTAATAATGCTATGTGCCAATTTGAGGACTCACCTTGTAGCTCTAAGATTGAATCTATGGTTAAACTTTACCACCTAGCTAACATATTGAATCCCAATCATCAACTAAGGCTTGTTATGTACCAGTCATTCGTTGCTGTATCAAGGCCATTCGAGGCTACAAGGCGGGGTGTGCAGAGCCCAGATCATTCCCTACACGCCTACACGGACCGGCCCGTACCCTGTTCACTATTGTCCTCTCCCTAACTAGGGGAGTGCTGCTGTGGGGACGTTGAGGAAGAACAAGAAGCCTAGTACAGCCCTACCAATGGGATTTAATGACACTCACACAGATGGCGACGACTCGATTAGGGGAGAACAATTGGTCACCATCGTAGCGTCTGGCTTGTGGAACGACTGCCCCACCAGCCCAGTCACAGCGGGAGTGCCCCGCTGTACCTAGTTCGCATATTCAGCTACTTATTACACCATGTAATCATTCGCTTAATCGCTTACGGTGTAGCCATGTCGATGCTGATGATACTTGTCTTCGTGCTTCCTTTGCACCTAGGTCTATCTAAATGCACCTATCAGCGTAATTTTTGGCAGGTATATTTTTGTACCTTGTACCAGCCCTGGTAGGCTTCTGTCTTCACACCATGCCAGCGGAGAAGTATCGTTTGGGAGCAAGGTGCCTGAAACGAGTGTGAGAATAGCGGATATGGGAGCGGCTTATTGGCTATACACTAATAATGCAGCAGGTCTTGCAAGGCTGGACAAGGCGCAATCTCAGATACATTCCTTAAACGACGAATTGTTCAAAAGATGGTTGAGAAAGCATGGCCGATCTCTGTGGAACAAGGGTCAGATGAAGTAATACTGTGCCTCGCGAGGGCGTTCGTGGAGAATCGTCTTATCAAAGATTATCGTGAAGATGCCATCAACCCTTTACGCGACATTTGGAACAGTAGGGAGTGGGAACAATGTGCCGTGTGGAAGTGACGGACGCATGAATTTTTCAACAAAGACATCATCATCACAACAACGCTATCACACTAACAAACAGGCCAGCCACCAACACAGCCATCATCCTTGATCCATCCTTGCCCGGTAGCGAAGCCCCTTCCGAAGAAGCAACACCGCCACCACCTCCCTTCCCACCTCTAGACCCGGACCCGGACCCACCACCACCCCCCGACTTCCCAGTAGCGGTAGCCTCCGCCCCCTGCGCATCGTCGAGCACACCAAACTCCGCATCGCGTCACACATCAATGTACTGCGCTACATCCGTCTTGACGGGCGCGGGCACGTCGCTCTGGTACTACTCTTTCGTAGTCACCACCGCCCAGCCCCACGCCGACTGCGCAATCGACGCCGAAACCTACGGCGAGTCGGCGTCGCCCGCGTGCGAGATGGCCGCCACGATGGTCGCGTAGTCGGTGCGCCCCGTGAACGAGCTGTCCACGGCGTACAGTACCGAGGCCAGCTGCGAGTAGAAGGAGCCCGTGGCCCAGGTTGGCTGCGCCACCGTCGGCGGGAAGACGTGGTGCAGGTACTCGGAGGCGTCGGTGGACTTGGACTGCGGGAGGGCGAAAACGGTCGTCGTGGAGGTGGGCGAGGGCGGGCCGTGGTCGTGGCTTGTGTATTGGGAGTGCTGACTGGCCCATGAGGAGGCTAAGATCCAGGTGGAGGGTTGTTGTTGTTGGGAAGGAGAACCGCCTTGACGTTGGCCTTGACGTTGGCTTTGACCTGGGTCGCTGTGACTAGATGGGGAAGGGGTCCACCAGATCGTGCTCGTGCTTGTCGAACTTGATGTTCCGTTGTTAGGCTATCATAAAGCGATGCTGTCCGCACACAGACTCGGTAATCCTTTTACGTGATTGAAATTCAATACTGCTTAAAGTCTAGTAGGGGTGCTCAAGTACCATACTAGACACTGCACCGAGGTTTGTCGACCCCAGAAACTTGGGTTGGACTTTGGCGATACCCTAAAAAGTTACTGTTCTTCAACAGAGCAGCGCCGATTAAACTACGTGTGCTTGGGTATCAACAAGCGATGTAGCGACGTCATTGTCTAAGTCGAGAATAAGACCACCATATGAGCTGCCGTAGCATTGAGGGAGTAGACCCCGTCCGTTTCCACCCACGCTCCTATGCGCCTCGCAGCCGCACAGTAAATCGTACCGGTTTTCTTCCGAGCTGGTCCATTTCTAAACGATGGGGTGTCCGTGCTCCAGGAAAGACTGCGACGAGCCGGCTACTGAAGTGGCATCGGCGGCTTCCGCTGTGAGTTCTGGATGCCTGAGTTTTGATATCGTAGTATGACTCGCTACTAGGATCTGGTGGCTTGGCGGTAGGAGTTTCTTCATCTCCGCCTTTTTTTAACACTGGAGCTTGCGAGCCCATCATCAGCGTCGTTAAACAACGTCCATATGTTGCAGTTTTTGTCGCAAGATGATATCTTTATCTCCTACCATGCGCTCGGACTTCTTAAACCTCTAGTTTCGAGCTACAAGGCTCAGATGGCCCATAACCAAGGTAGGCATGTCTCCCGGACCCTTGGCCACGCCTGAACAAAATTGCATTTTGAGATTAATATTAGCTAGAAACGCCAAAAAGAACACATGTATCGTTGACTTGCTCCTAGAGCCGCACGATGCATTGGTGGGGATTTTCATTTGAGGAAAGCACAGGGGAAATCCTCATCATTCATTGACGTTTGGTTTATGCAAAGGATTGACCCTGTATGATGTTTTCAATATCGCAGAAGCTGTTGGTCTTCGGTTCAGGATGTTTGAGATCATATATCGACGTTTTGCTTCATGGTGCTGCCCATGGCCACGGATATCGCGTCTTGGCTGCACTCAATGGTAGTCGTGCAGCAGTAGATGTGGCCTGGATTCTTCCCAAAATGTGTTTCCGTCAAGTATCACGTAGCCCGACCTGCATCGGAGACGAAATCAGTGAAAGACTTCAACTCCAGATTATTAGTCATATGGGCGTAGCAGACGATCACGAAGTATAATTATCTTGCTTTGTCGATGGGTGACCAATCGTACACTTTGAGTGAGGAAGGGAATTGTGGGTCACATTTACACACGTTTACTCTAAAGCCTGCTCTAATAAATAAATATCTAGAGTCTAGCAGAAGAAAGTCGTAAGCATTATGCACCAACGACGTAGTAAAAACAGCCGGGCATCACACGTGTAAGTAAGCAATTCGCAATCATGTGTGTTGATGTAGTCGAATACACATCATGTGCGCCTTGACACGGCGTTGGTATTATTCTTCCAAGCTTGGTCTCATAGTGTGGTCGGAATGTATTTGCTACTTTCGCATGACTCGGAATAGTGCCTGGGTGGTCTCCTAGTCGTAGTGGGTCCGGTTCGAACTACTGCATATTTATTCATACCAGAAGCTGGCTCGATGTTTACCAACGAACGCCATTATGCTAATATCGCCATTCCTCTTTGAATTTTTGGATTGTGGACTCTGTGATACCCATAGTTTGGTGATGTCCTCTAACAATACGCTCATGGGGTTGCCCGTCGAGATGCGCCTCTTTATTTACTTGGACTTGTTAGTAATGCAAATGCCCATATCCTTCGTGGAGGATCTGTTTACTCGTCCACCAGCTTTACGACGAGCCTGGACCAACGGGCTTTACCCCTCCATCCTCCGACTTAATAAACAGATTTGCCTTGAAGCGAGTCCGTTGCTTTACTCCCATAACCGATTTCGATTTGTTGATCTTTGGCTTTGGCCTTACAGTGGCATGGCAAGGGTCGACGTAACACCATTCTTTTCTGGTATTTCACTACAAACTAGCTCACTCCGACATGTCTGCGTCAACTTCCCAAGCTTCAAACAATCCTACTTCGAACCCGGCGACATAGTCAAGATGGATGATGTGGATATCAACAATCTGAGAACCATCCAATCGACATGCACAGGACTTATCACAATTGAGTTTCTCCTCTGCTTCGCCGCCGACGTTCCCCATATGACCGATCAAGACAACGCAAGGGATCCGCTCACTGCTCTTAACTCGTTGTTGGAAAGTATTTCATCTCTGAAACAGGTCATCGTCAATGCATACAACTCGAAAAACTCAAACACGCGTGGTGGCGAGGATGATGATAAAGGTGGCAACAACGGTATATGGAAGAGGATGATCGACCACGGTTGGACTGTCAATATTCGTGACCCCCCTAGAAGAATATGGATCAGCAGTGATGATTTGGTGGATTTTCGCACCGAGAGTGATTACAACGAGTATGATCGCAAGCTTGCGTACAGAGAATCTTTCTCATCAGGAGGAGCAACACAGAAAAGCTAAGCAGGAAGAAGGATAACATGAAATATAAGCAGACCCATACTAGAAAAGGGTTCTAATAACGATTAGAAATACTGTCCGCGTAGCATTTGGCTCAGCAACATGATTCCGTATTACATGCGGTGGATAATCTACAAGGCTATCGTTACGGGACTTACGAGTGTTTTCGTGGAATGCATCGGAAATGTTCTTTGATGTGCCCTTTAAACCTGATATGCAGCTTCAGTCATAATAGATTGATAAATCGGGGTTCTTAACTATGGCCATGATTCCATGTTTCTTTTTCCTAATCATAAATTACAGGGTGTGCACGGAAATGATTAGCCAAATTGCCGTGTAGTGTCGCGCACTCTACCCCAACCCCATGATGCCTGGGGCATAGTAGGAGGATGCGTGGCACCGTTGATTGACTTCATCGGACTTGCAGCTGGGGTCCTCGGGAGGTTTGCACCTGTTGCATGTGACATATAGACAGTACATTTTATGGGCTGTAGGTGATCCGCTAGCAGAGCAGGGCTGAAATTGATTGCCCACCAAATGCGCTCGCTGGGGTAGAAGCCGGCCTTATTATTATTTTTGGCACATCAAACTCGCTTCATGATTTGACCCATCCACGAGATAGGCCGATTTGTTAAGACTTAATGGCGCGTATATGGGTTTCAGGACACTTATCATCTCAACGCTGCGTGCATCCTTCTGAAGTTGGTACATTATTGCTTGACACGGGAAACTCGTGAGTGCAATATGTCCGACCACAGTAAGTCTTACTTATAAAATTGACACGATACTACAGAGGACCCTGGCATACTCCAACTTAAATTAGTCAGAGAGCAACAAGCCCCATCCCAGTTGTTGTCGATTGTGAAACAGAAGAATGGTAGATGCGTGGTGTATTTCTTATAGGAGCGACGCGACCATCTCAACGCGAACAGCCTTTAGCACCTCCTCGGCGGACTTGTTTTCATGGTCCCAGCATCCTTTGATGACGTTTCCGCCGGTGATGCTTGACACTGAAGGAAAATACCCATTTTTAAACCATGCATCCACTTGAGCCTCATAAGCATGTTTCTCTTCTACATAACTCCATAAAGGTGGGCGATCTCTGAACGGCCAAAGTCCTGTTTGAATGGTGTAGAAGATCGACCCTAAGCTGAAGATATCGGTTGCTGGTGTTGATTCCCATTTCATTCGGGGATCAAAGAAGGGTGTGTCCGGCAAGTGACCGCCATCCAAACCAAGCCCCTCACACGTCGATCCACCAGAATCGCACAACCAAACGCTTATAGATGAGGCATCGACTTGGTCAACTAAAATGTTCTTTGGCCGAAGATCAGAATGTACCACGCCCATCTTGTGCGTATGTACAATCGCGTCGGCTATTTGCTCGCAGATTCCAGAACGTTGCGAAGGGCTCAATTTCGCGTTGTGAGTATCGATATATGTCTGCAAATTTCCAAGCCGTGCCTCCGAAAGATATATACCATCAGGATTAGATTATATAAGTCTGCCAAATGTTTTGGTCCTCTGGCCATTGAAAGTACCGTATTTTTACCTACCGAACGATTCTGGGGTGTTTGCCTAGCATCTGTAGGATTTGGCGTTCGATTTCGATAGCTTCTGCGTTTGTTTTCTCCAAGCTCGCGCGATCCAGATTCCCCTCCAAACCTTCATGGGTTTTTTGAGTATTACATTCTGGCTATGGCGATAGAAGTCCGAAGTTGTACCGCGATATGGTTATGCTTGCATTCTGTGAAGTAAAAGTACAATGATTGATGACTTTGGCCTGCCTTTGAGAAGAGGAAAGCACTGGGGACAGTCAGGTTTCAGCGTGCCAGCCAACCATATTAAAAACGTGTCTAGCTATAACTTGGAGGGCTTCGACTGTTCACGGACCCCGCCGTCATCTTAGGTCGTTAGTAAGTGTATCAGATACGAATATCGTAAACGTATCGAAAGATAAATCCTCAGCAGCGGGCTAGGGTTGCTATGTATAATGATTCCATCGAGATGGTTAGACGGTGTAGCCGCCAGCTTGCCGACAGGCGACCCCGCGCGATAGTCCGAGCGCCGCCGTCCAATCAGCATCACGGAGTGGTAGATGCTGCGACCGCCTACAAAGAGGCGAAATTAGGGTGTGGAAAATTCTTTTTGGCTACTGATTGGTATCAAACTGGATGGACTCTCTTTCGACATTGCGTGGTCCAATATGGAGGGCCGATCAAATAACCCAAGTAGTCCAGGCATTCATTCAGTACTTAATAAAAAGCGGACTATAGAGCATTAGCTTCTTGTCTTTTAGTGAAGCAAGGGCTGGCGTTTAGTGGACAACCCGCTAGACCACTGTGTCCCATCTACACTAAATCTCGAGTTTCCACTCTACTGTCGGCACTTCAAAGCAGCGACAGCGGTTACGGCGGCAGCTCATGGGGCTCCCTCTTACGACACCCGTTCTATTCACGACCATGCAGGGGAGGGGGTCTCTGCTCTCGTTACTACAGGAAATAAAACTTCCCTTTTGCTAACTACAACGAACAGGCTGTGCATGCAAAGCAAGTTGAGCGATGGAATTTCTGGATTTGTACTATCCTGGCTTTAAAGGAGTAAACCCTCTTCAGGGCTAGGTTTATCATAGTGTCTGTCATAGCTAGATAGCTGCATACGGACAATAAACTGGATTTTTTGATTTTTTTTAAAAAAAAAAAAAAAAAAGGCTCCAGATCGCTGTTCAGCGGGTGTTGGCGCGGGTGGGCGAGGTTAGCGATGCGATGCATGAGCCAGCTGGTAAATGCAGCGCATCACAGACCCGCCCCACCACAGACACCCTGATGTCGTGGTTGTGGACAGTGCACCGAAATGCCAATACCAGCACTTGCACCCAGAAGACCCAACACGATATCGAGCCGACACAGGGGGCGCTCGCCGATTCGATCACGTCACAACGAAAGGCCTTGCTCGCGAGATGATTGGTGTCTATATCATAGTGCTAAGATCAATCAATGCATTGTGTTAGAACATGATAACATACATTGGTGATGGGCTATATAATGGCAATCATGCGGTCGAGATCCCGCCAGCGGAAGCATGTGACTAAACCGCTGCCGACTGACTTCTGTCGGTTCACCTCCATTCTTTCAATACTATCTTTGCCGACTAAGAACGGCACTGCCGGCAGCGCTGCAGCCGACGCACAACGAAATGAGTCTCACGATGCATTTCTGGCATGCCATTTTACCTCCATGACAGCTTACCTTTGTCGCAAGCCCATCCAATGTCTCAACTGAACATGTCTCAGAACTGCTGCCGCAGGTTAACGTGAGCACACTATCGTTTCCACGTCGAAGACCTGTCATATGCTCTTACAACACCATTTAACAAGAAGCTCTCGCAAACCGAAACAATCATGCCATCAACCTCGGAGATGCCCCACTCGCCTACTAAAGATATGGCCAATCCCAAAGATAGGTCCTTTGGCCCCCATCAGTCCGAACCCCATTTGTTGCAGCGCTCTCGAGATTGCAGATCTTTAAAATTTGCTGTCGGCTCAATGCGCTCTCCAAAGGCAGTGTCTTTTACAACCGCACGCGCGCTTCTTAATCCGGAAAGCCGTACAACCCCCGTGCCTGATATTTCCGCGATGCCCCCTCCACCTTATAACTTACCGAGCTTCAGCGCACATAGCATATATCGGCTTGTTGCGAGGGAGTGTATACCCAATGGCAACAATCACATGAAGAAAACGGCAGTCGACCGTATCTTGACGGACCCATCAGTGGCCAAGAGAAATTTACTTGCCTTGCAACAAGAACTAAAGCACGATCGAGATGCTTTTTGCCAGGCTCTCCGACGCAACAATGTTATGGAAAGAGAGGATTTGAAGAAGAAAAAGCGCCAGTTACTCCAACAGCAAGCTGTGTGGCTTTCTGTTGCTCGTAGCCTTCAATTATACAAGGGTTTGTTGCTTCAGAAGGACGCTCTTATCGAACGGGCCGTAGAGACCTATGACCAGGGCATTGACACCAACGAGTATGAGCGTTCGATGGGAGAAATAGAGTTGAAGCTATCGGAGCAAGAGAATTCATTTGGTTCACGTCTCGCAGATACCAAAATCGAGGACGGGAGCATGATGGGTGGACGCAAATCAGGAACATGCCGTGGAATAGCCAGCGATGCTCATAGTTTCATTAGCTCCTAGCCGCAATTCGTGCTGAACACCTGTTTCTACGGCATTGAGGCCCGCACTTGCTTTCCTTCATTTTGACTTCCTGGTCCAAGATCTTGACTAAGTATTTGTTGGCAGGGTCAGCCTCTTCACCTTCATATACCACCATATGACCTGGGGCAATTGGCGGTTCCATCTTTTGTCCCAGTTGGCGCAGTGGTATGCCAACAGTATTCGATATCGCCAAGCTCGTTTTGGTACTGAGCTAGCTCGGCGCTGTCAACGCCGGGGCAAAAACTGCTGAGAGAGCGGATTTCTAGTTCCGGATCGCGTCGACTCTTTCCTCATTGAACCACGTAGTGGTACTCGGTGGTCGGGTAGAAAACCGTCGGTGGGATGCGTCTATCGTGTGATGATGCGTTCAGGCTAGTCGTGGCATGTTTATCACGCTGGTCTCGTGGGGATTGGGCAGCCTCGTTGGCTCAAGGAGTCACTGTGTGCCGGCTAGGCACCGCGCTACCGGTCTCCGTGGATCATATGGTAACGTTTGGGATGTTCTACCATCATACGAGTTCCTACTCAAGCAGTTGGAAGATACTAGGCGCATTGCTAATGGAATCCCTGATCCCATCCAATTCACAGTAGGCATCAACGCTGCCTGGGATACCTGAATGAGTATTACAGCCGACTTGACGATGTCTGTTTCTATTACGCGTCACTTGCTTTTCATCCTGTTTACGGATGGGCGAAGATTTCGCACTTCTGGGACCATCACCCCGACTGGCTAGCCAAGGCCAAGGCCATCGTGAAAAGCCACTGGGAGAGGGAATACAAGACCCCTCCTCCCCCCCCCCCCCGACCTTATCCCATTTGCCCCGACGCCAACCAGCTTTGCACCATCCCAGGCTGCTCGCCGCATCAACGAGGTAGACGCCTTTCTACAGCAGGGTCAGCTGCAGGGCGACCGGGCGTTGGAAATCGACGATGACGAGATGGAAGCCTGGACAGCTGAAAGACCCGATTGGATGCTTATTCGCTTACCTGTGCTTTCGTCCGTAATCTGACCGCTGAGTAATGAGAGGTGTGGTCTTGGTCTGCATTCGCTTGAATTGGTGTTCCAAGCACGGGCTTGGCCCTATTGCTTGGTTGCCCTCTTACGCTGGATCTGCCTTCTTTGCGGTACCAGTGCCCCAGTCACCTACCTGAACCTTGAGCGGGGAAGCTCCCTGCACTTAGATGCCGTGCACATTCAAGATGACCGACCTAGCTTGTTTGTTGGCCAAGTTCGTGCCCTACCTTTACCACCTTACCGTATCTTGTCGGGTATCCGTGCCCTCACTTGTCGAGATACGGAGTCCCGAGGTTGACTGGACTGAAAATGGAAAAAGACCATATGCTAATGTCGGGTCTGGCACACCCACAGCTGTGGTAGCCTGGGGCGTTGTACCGTAGTGCTGCCGGTGAATTACTAGGCCGTATCGGTAAGCAAGCGTTGGGTACGTAGGACATGCAGCAGCGGCATTCCGGTTATCTCTTTCGCACGACTCGTGCCGAGTATTGTTTTCTCCCGTATGGTCATGGTTTCATCGTGCCAAGGTAAGCTGGAATCCTTCTAGGCCGAGCCAGCCGGAAATAGTAGCACGCTGATGCTGGCCGCGAAATTGCGTTCCACGTAGCCGGAACCCAATCAGCGGCCGTCACGGTTATGCCTGCATCCAGTGACGATCAATCATTGGGTCGATCATCGTGTTGCGGTATGGCACTGTACGAGTAGAACACTAACGAAGCGGCTTGGAGCTTCACCCTCAGCAGCTGCTCGACTGTTCATCATCCGCGCTGTCATTGTTGTTGTTTCGTCACTATGTTGGAGGCAAGAGAATGGAAGTCGCATTAGAGTTAACTGGACTACTCGGGCCGGCTTCTGCTCTCACCGACCCATTGGGGTGTGGAGCGACTGGTCTTGCGGCAGGGCTCTCGTATGGGTCGCGAGAAGTCTCACTAGCGAGCAATGGCCGGGGTAAATGGAGCACACAGAAGCCCCATCGTACCCATCGCCACTAGTCAATCAATGCAGGCGCTTGGATACTCTAGGAAACGAATCGCAAGAAATCGGCCGTCAAGGTGCATTAGTTAGGAAACAGAACGAGCCAACATCAGAGCCAGTCTCCCCCAGTCCGTTCAGCCAGCCATTGGTCTACTTGCCGTCACTATGGCAGAACAGCGGAGCGAAATGGGTAGGACGCCATGCGACATCTTCGAAGGGCGCTAGTAGAGGGATAGCAGAGTAAAATGCGAACTCCTGCGTAGCTGGCCAAATCTCTTGCATTGCTACTTAGACATTGGGTCACTCGCCCTGGTATGTGAGCAGCCGGACCATGGTGGTGACTGTGGCCTTGTGGCTTCCGATCAAATCCCCCGCGTAGAATGTATTCTGTTCCGTTGCGGCCGAGAAATGGCGGCCGTGACGCCTCGAGGTTGTAGGGATTGCGGCCGGATACTGTTGGGGAATTCGAGTCACGCAGCCGGCGTTAAGCGCATCGTGCGACGGCGGGCCTATTTCGCTGGCTGATAATGTGATGGTGGAGTAGCCTAATGATGGAATACGAGAGTGAGGTGTATCAGACACTGAGCGTAAAGTAGGTAAGCGTAGTGGCAGCAAAAGATTGATGTGAAGTAAAGAAGGGCAGAGAAAAGAGAGAGGCGGAACGAGGGGAAGTGGGAGGAGAGGGAACGAGAGAGGGGACGAGAGAGGGAACGAGAGAGGGGATGAGAGAGGGAACAAAAGAGGGCGAGACAGACGGGGAACGAGAGAGACGAGGGAACGAGAGAGACGAGGGAACGAGAGAGACGAGGGAACGAGAGAGACGGGGAACGAGAGAAGGCGAGGGAACGAGACAGACGGGGAACGAGAGAGGGCGAGGGAAAGAGAGAGGGCGGTGGAATGGGCGAGAGGGGGACGGGAGCGAGAAAGGGAGCGAGAGCGAAGCAAGGGAGCGAGAGGAAGTAAGGAGGAAGTAAGGGAGGAAATGAAGGTAACGAAAGGTGTGAAAGAGGGAAGAGAGGGACAAACATGGCCCAGGAAGGCGAAGAAGAGGCATAGATGCAGGAATAGATCCTGGACCGGAAGCAGGCGAAAGGGCAGCTTTGGCTACTCACGCCCAAATGCGGTCAAGGGGAGGCGAGAAAGAGTCCCAACGGCCGCCCCCGCTGAAACGGTCGAACCTGATCACCCGGATAACCAGGAGGGCACCGTTTGCGCCGTATGGGGGCTGGGCTTCCCTGGACCCCCGGCCCCCCGACAAGCAGCACCAGAATCGGTCCAAAGCCAGCGCATGGATAGTAGCTCGTGACGGACAGGGCCACCGACCCGTGGGTCTTGGCGGCGCGCTGCGGGTATATAAGGGTGACCTGCCTCCCACCATTGTCAGTAGTTTTCTCTTCCTTCTTCGCGCCTCCGCCCGGAGCGCCGGCCACCCTTGCGGCTTGAACAGACTCCTCTTGGCGCCTTGCGGCTTGAACAGACTCCTGCTTGCAGCTTGTCTGACTCCCGCCTGTGTTGTCCAAGAGCTTGAACTGACTCCCGCTCGCGTCGATCAGGGGCTTGAACTGACTCCCGCTTTGTGTTGTCCGAGAGCTTGAACTGACTCCCGCTCGTGTTGTCCAGAAGCTTGAACTGACTCCTGTCGGGCTGGTTGATGGTCTTTTTGCTCGGTCTCCCTCATGCGGTCGAGTTATCTCCTGCAGAGGGGTATCGGGCCTGGCTCTGGCGTCCGCAGTTCGAGTCATCTCCTGCCGCCTTTGCCACCCGGGTTTTCCTCCTACATTCGAGCATCTCATGTACCGAGGTTTTTCCCTGCACCTGCTAGTGGCAGTGCGGCCAGCGAAGCCGGCCTCTGCGCCTGTACGTGGTGCTGGCTACGAACCTGTTCGCGCGGATTGGGTAGTCCTGACCCCGCGAGCAGAGCCAATGCAGAGACGCGAACAGAATAGATGAATAAAATATATTGGCGAATACTTACGTACATACATAGCACTCCACGCACTTTCTCTTGTACTTCTTGAATGGCAAATCCTCGCCGCTGCCCGTAGCTTTCCTACTCCTACGCCTTGGTTCTGCGCCTATGCGACCACTCCCTCTCGTGCTGTAGCATCAACTGTACAGATCCCCCATGTGGTTTGGCAACACGTACTTGTTAAGGCGTAATGCGGTGGACGTGCCGCCGCCAAAACCGCTCGTGCTAATTCGTCAGTGCAATATGTCCCGCTTGCATCTGGGGTCAACTGCGGCTGGTTTTGAGTAGGCCGAAAAGTCGTATTGGCGACACCAGGATGGACGTACGCCAGAATGGGTTCGCCAGAATGGAGCACCCCAGAACTGTCCACGAGGATGCGAGATCTTGCTGCGTCGCTCTTCAAGGCCTTGAACTCTCTCACGCGCTGTTTCCGGCCCTTGGTCACAATGTCGCCCAGTCTGCAGCACCGCGACTGGCTCAGGAGCGGGACTGTCGGTGGCGCGCCGAAACCATCTAGCGGCTAAATCGGCGAGCCAGAACCAGCACCGGAAGGGCCGTTCACGCGCGGGGGCGGATGCGCTGCTAGAGCAGTTCAGGGGTGGGGAGCAGCCAATCCAGAACTTGATCCTAGCCCCGATCGACCTCGTTCTGAGGACCGTAGGACGCAGAATGCCTCTGAGCCAGAATCCACACCAGGACACGGTGGTGCATCCCACACGTAGAGTCCGGACTGACGGCAGCTGCAGATGAGCTGCTTGCTCACGAATAGGCCAAAGATCCGAAATCACATGCTGTCGGCCGCTTTCGGTGCAGGCTCACTTCGACCCTCCGCCACGTCTGCTCCGAGTCGGATGCTGCTAATCGGCTCTTGCATGGCTATGCCTCACAAGTCGTACTTCGTCCAGAACTTCGCCTCTGCCCATAAGTATGGCTATGGATCAGTACTTCCCAACTGGAAAGCCCAACTCCGCGCCTGACAGCCTAGCCACCAAACTGTGCTGGGCTCGCATCCATGCTTGCTGCTTCATTACAGCAGCGCACGAGTTGGGCCACAGAAATACCAGTTTTGGGGTCAAGGCTCTCAGTGAGTTGCATATTCCATTATCCTTCGCCCACCTTGCTCTCCTTCACCTGTAACTTCCTCTATTCATCCGTCACTTCCATCCACGCCGACATGCTCCCTTCGCAGCGATACGGTGCGCAGCGTCCGCGCCACCCACGGCAGGGCCGACCATCAGCAGGCCACGCCACCACCGCGCAAGCATCTGCACCCGCACCTGCGTCTGCGCCCAAGACTGTCGCTCCTTCTGCCACGCAGCTCCAGCCTCCGAGCCAACAACCACTGTCCTTTCCAGACGTTCCTAACTTCTTCGACAACGAGGAAGGGCTCGGCTCGGGCCCTTTCAGCTCGCCGCTACCGTAGGTCCCTCCACATCCAGTCCGCGCGTTGTACTGAGAACGAAGAACGTCGGGCGACACCCAAGGACTGCTGGACAAGGTCAACGCCGTCCAGTCTCAGCTGGCCCACCACAACGAAAAGTAAGTCTATCCCCGCCCTCGTACAGCAGAGTTCTCCTACTCACGCACGCCCACGTCTTGCCAGCTTCACGACTTTGTAGGTCTCCACCGCCGTCGCAACGAGGTAGACATCTGACAACAGGTGCCCGAACAGCACACAGAAGGTCGAACAGCTGTAAGTCGCCATGTTTCATTCCGGCGCAGGTCGTCCACTGACATCGGGTACAGGTTCTTGCAGCAAACGCAACGGCTCACGGACTGGTTGTCGCAGGTGAAAGCCCTGTTTGAGCGATTCGTCCCCGTGGCCGACGCCGATCCCTTGGGCGACACCTTTTTCGATCAGGTGTAAGGCTTCGTAAGAGGATATTGGATGTCGGAGTGGGTTAGGCCATTCGCAGACTCGACGGCCCATGGCGCGGAATCGCGTTGCCTCCTCCGGCATAGTATGCGCTGACCGCCGGTGCTCCATTCCTCTGCCTCTGCCAATGCACTGGCCTTTTGTAGCCTCGTCGACTCTTTTCGCTATGGATCATGCAACGCTGCTCGGCTGTGGGTTGGAGAATCGTCGGTGGGATGCGTCTATCGCACGATGCATGCAGGTCGGTCTGGCAATGTCTATCACACTGGTCCCGTGGGGACTGGGTCTCGCTGGCCTAAGGAGTCATTGTGTGCCGGCGTGCTTCGGGGTTCTTTGAGCATTCGAAACAGTGAATAACAACCGTGTCGCTATGTTGTCGTCTCTCTTGCAACACAGAAGTGACGGTCACCTCAACCGGTATTCTTGGTAGTAACTGTCGTCATGCTGTCGTGCTCAAGTCGCCAGCTTGTTCCGGCTCCTGTTGTGCTCGCCGCCATGCTGTGTCGGATTTCGACTCGTGTTGTCGGTCGTCGGTCGTCGGCGTATGTTATGCGGCGCATTGCCAGCGTGATACGGATAATCGTCTTTTTCGTGCCCTTCAATCACGTTATTATGTCGGATAAGTCGATCATGGCATTTGTTGCTGTTTCGAGCTGTGACTGCAATTGAACTGGAAGCCTGGCCCCAGTGGCACAGCCGCCTTCTCCTGTGGCTGACACCAGCCACCCCCTTAACCCGCTTCTTCCACCGTCCAATGTTCATATTCTTTTGGCACGTGAGCCGAATAGCTTCCATGCGATGGTCACAATCACAGCAATCCCTCAATACAGATAGTGAACCTTTATTTTCGATATTCTACCAACAATTCTACGGTAGATCTCCGTGCTAGGCTAGCACTGCTAGCTTGTCGAGTGCTTCAAGTGCTGCACCAAGTAAATGCGGGGTTTTCGGCAACAGACAGTATAGTACCTGTGAATCCTTCCTTTTAATGACTTTAATTAGTGCATCCAACGGTCTATCCTGCCACAAACTTTCCAATCTTGTCTTTTGTTCTTCCCACTCTTTAACAGCCAAATACGTCCGCGATGATGTTTTGTGGCTGTAAACACGCACCGGAGGCGACGTATGCGACTTCCTAAGCTCTTGCCTCAGTTGGAATCTGGGGAGAGGCAATGAAGCGTGTTCATTGGTTTCGGTTTGGGGGGCTGGAAGGAGGTAATTGCATGTCCGGAGATTTTGCATCGCTCGGGTCTGGTAACACTTGAGTCGGTGGTTGCCGAATACATTGTCCGTTATTGAGTGTTTCTTTGCTCGGCCATGCTGTTGCCATACAACAGAAACACTCGTTCTTATCGAGCTGCTCGACGTAAGTTTCATTTTCGATAGCTGTCTGTTTGATTATTTCATGTTGCTGCCTTCGTTCGTCCGCTATAACGTACAGTCAGCTTGGTACGATGTTCCCGGCTAGACAGAGCACATACAAAGCTGCGATGCCTCATGTTTGTGTTTCTTACACACCCAGGGGTATACCACTGCCCATTGAGGATACCTGTTTACCAAGGTAAAGAATTTTTTTCCTCGACGCTTCTGATATTGATCATTGAAGGCCTCGCGCGCAATGTGCCCGTTTGGCATGCTAATGTGTCTATTCGTCTCTTCGTCGAGGCGTGGTAATATCTTGTTCTGTCGGTAAAAAATGGACTGCAAGCTCTGCATGTTCCGCTCAAATACGGGGTCCGGGAATGTTTTGTTGAATAATGCTTCGACTTCCTTCCAAGGCTTTTTCAAGTCTTCATGCTGGTAGCGGATCCAGCATGTTTGTTTCCACGGGTAAGGTTTATTGCAGTGGGTCTTGTTCTTTGATTTGTTGCCGACTCCGTGTGGTGGTGTTAAGGGGGGTCTCGTATTCCTAATGCGACGACCAGCCTGGTGCCTCCATCCTTGGTAGCGACAATCGTCAGAAGTCCTGCTATTGTAGTTGGCTACCCTAAGGTGGCATGGTGGTGGATGTTCTGTCGATCTCAAGCTTATAGTATGGCGGTTGAGCCCAAGGCTGTATACACGATGCTCCGGCATAGAATGAAGAAGAGCACCTGGCTGTAGCTTTGACAAGGATTCATATGGGAAGTTGGTATGCATTTCCGTAGTATAACCTCCGGTGGTGTTATATCCGCCGCCAGCTAGTGGCACTTCTATCAAGGCCATCTTGCGCTGGTCATGCTGAGGTTCTATGCTGGATGATGGAAATGGCCGGCCGGAAGGATTGAGAAGCTGAGGGGGGTCAGGCAAGGAGATTCCATGCTTCTCCGAAGGTATCATTCCTCGGAGCATCTGAGGTAGTGATGATGGTAGTCGAAGAAAAATTTGTTCAATCGATCCCACCACTCCAATCCTTCGAAATGGTATAGATGACGGCGCCGTCCACGTGATATTTGATATAATGCCGCAGGGCTGTGGCGACCCTAGGCTTATAGATGAGCGTTCATACAGACTTTGGGAATGCGAAAATGTACAGTTATGCTTCCACCCTTGCACGGCAAGATATTGGCCGACTTTTGCATCGCCTAGCAGCCTAGCGGACTTAGAGACTAAGCAGATTGCGAAGTCGAGTTCCCCATGTTTATTCTTACTGAGCTTCCGTAATGCAAAATCACCGTCCTTGGATGTGTCGCTAATGAAAAGGCACAGAGGGAATCCCAAGGAAAGGGATACGTAGTAAACAGTATTAACACTGCTTTGAGGCGAGAACAACAGAAATCGGGGGTTTCATGAACAACGTTCGTAGTGGAATATAATAGAGCAGAACATGGAACAAGTGTGGTAGGCCGATCCCAGTACCTCACAAACTGCCAACAATATTACAAAGGGAAGGGCCACCCATAGAGGCCAGCTGGCTTTGGGGAGTGTGTTTATCAAACCTAGGCAGCCCAGGGAAATAGAACAGAGTTCCGAAGGGGCGCTGACCTAAGTTCGAAGTTTGACAGCGGCACGTACTTGATACAGCATAATGGGCCTTAGCAAGCTGATTCGAAATATAAAGACGATCGGAAAGTATCGCAGTACATCATCCACAAAGGTCGGGCCTCTGTCTGCAATATTACAGGGAGGATGGCGTTGCTGCTAGGCTGTTGCGTGAACTAATTAGGGCTGGGAGCAGCCTGCAGTCGTTGGTACAAGTCAAGAAAGACATGGTGTTGAACGCGAGGTGATTACGTAAGCCGTCCAAGTATCTTCATGCAATATAGGGAAGATCTTGCCTTAGATGGTCGATGCCATTGCCGTCCATCAGGGCCGGGATCAGCTCCCATCGGGAGCCGAAATTACTAGGTGGTGTTGGCCACATCATTTTCACATTCCGAGTAAAAGATAAGAGCGGTTTACACTATGCAGATATCCTGGTCCTGCAATGTGACAGTAATAGCCTGTAGAATAGTAGTATTAGGGCACAACAGCTTGCCCAAACCAAAAGAAGTTTCAGGACTATCTTAAGCGACCCGTTTGCATTTCCAACCTCTCTACCCTTCACTCGGATCTATGCAGTACAGGTCGCCTATTATGAAGATCGTTGCACCAAACACTTTTTCAAACCCACTGTGATGTTATCGATAGTAGGCTTAGACCAGGGGCTCTGCGTGGGGTTATTACTTGAATGGGGAACAAGCCGACCCTCAAACTCCAGTTATGGCATCGGACCAGTCTACTACAGTAGGCGGCAGCTGGAGCCAACCATTTCTGAAAATTCCCTTCATGGAACCACGTAACCAACCCTGGCTCAAGTACCGCGTTCCATAACATGTCTTGCACAGAAGCTGGGTGGTAATGCTAGACCGCTCAATCTTTCAGTGTCCAGGATCAAAGAGCGAAGACATACAAGGAGCCCCTTGCAAAGCCACCAAGCGTCTGTGTTGCATTTGTGATCCTTTGCTCCTTTCCATGTAATTCCAGTTCCTTGGAACTGCATATCCGATTTTTTGGGCACACAAATCACGCTCGGCAGCCCCCGGGCCATAAGGGGTAGGGGTCCACCGACGCTATGCCCCCAGCATCGCCTCAATTTTTACTGGAATACGTTGAGAAAATGAAGTGGGCTGGTTGGGTTTTGAACGAAAAGCGCCCGGGACGGATTGGGAGAGGTTGGTCAACCCTGCGGCGACTCGGGCTCTGGCCTCTCTATGGTTAGGGGCCTTCACAGTTTCTCCCAGGCAAGGGTTATTTTCAGCTAAATTACTTGCTCACTGCTGTTCATCCCAGTTCCAGAGTAATAGTCTCCAAAGTGCAACACCTGGCACTATCGTAACCTCGCTAAGTCTCTCCGGTAGGCTATTGGCTCAAGGAACAGATCACACTGCAGAGCAGCGCATTCTTGGCGCTTGTCAAGGGCATATGCTTGTGCTGATGTGAATTATATCACCTGCACCTCCCTGCAGATATGGCTTGATTCTGTGTTGACCACGGGGCCGGGGAAAGCGCTTAGGAGGACTAGCCAGCACAGCAGAGCCATGGATACGGACGAAGCGACACGGATATGCACGTAGCAAAGTCGCCCCAACTTCACCTCGCTTACGTCTGCCAATGCTCAATGGGACTTTTTGTGTTAGTCCAACACAGATTGAGCCTGACCAACCCTGGTTAGGTCCTACTTACCTCCTGAGTTGGGCGCGACGCAGCACAGGAGGCTTTACTCCTACCATGAACTGAGTAGTGTTCAACATGTGCCCGTTCGGTAGTACGGCCTGGACTGCTTATCACAGGGCCGATGCAGCAACTCTTATCTCATGCTGACGGTTGCTCGTACCACCCCTTAGACATGTAGTCTCGAATTTTGACGAATTGTTGGTTCATTCTGCACATGTTATTGTTGTCATAAAAAGATGCCTGTCCGGTTCACATTTGGCCAACCGCGCGTGGAAAGAGAAGGTACTTCGAATTGCCGATGGGCCACTTCCTGCAGCGAGCAGAGATGAGACCCGAACACTACTGAAGATGTGGAATCAGCTACAGCACATGACCGTACCAAAACGGTAATAGATAACGGCTGCATGCTGCATCGTCTCCCTCCCTCGTCCCAACTTGTCCCGAATATGTAATCCAGGTCCTGAACAACATCGCTCAGCGGGTTTGTGGGTTGTGCGCGAGCCTGTGAGGCCTTTGTGCCCATGCCTATGATAGGGCGGTCCTTGTAGGTGTGGGAGGTGCCGGCCGGGCTGTCGTGTCGGTTCTGGCCTGCCTGCTGCTGTGCTGGCTATAATCGGCACGACGTAAGCAATCGGAGCTTAGTAGTTGGCGGGCAGCGGTCAGCACACGCTGCGAACTGCGGTCCACGCGCCAACGATTCTCTACTCGTCTCTGAGAGGGTGTGGCGAGCTGCCCTCGCGAGAAGCTCGCTCCCCGGTCGGCGGATGTGACAAGGGCAGTAAGGGCTTGGTTCCGATTCAGCTAATAATTGACTATGGCACTTCTAGGGGCTCTGTCTGTCTGTCCTTCCCCCCCTTCAGGAGGGTGATTCGTCAGGTTTATATATACCTCGTCTGGCGTCTTCCAGACGCCCTTTTTGCCCTTTAGCCGCCATATCCTTCAGGAATGTAGCTATTCGTTGGCCGATATGCATGCCCTCGTTGGCATGTGCGTGACAGCGGACGACACTATTGCGGCGGCCTTGGTAGTGCTCGCATGCACCTAGCGTCAACCATCCGCGTGAGATTGTCCAGCTGCGGAAATAAGTAAGAGGTGAATATTATTTAGGGTCGAATTGAAATGGAACCACTCCGAGCGTTCGATCTATGATTTCCCAGTGCGGTACTAGACGAGACTCGTGCACAAAAACCCCTATATAGAAGCAACGTCGTCCTGACTTTATACAGTCGCAGTATTCGCTGTTAGACTCGCCACTTCTGTACAACTTCTCGCGCCTCTCAACCACCGAGAGACCCGATCTCCGAACCGTCTTCGACGGCTCCCTCGTACAGGCACGACCATGCCAGTCTGTGACTGTTGTCATGAACCATGACACGCAACCTGGACAGACGGCCGCGACGCCCGTCGAGAGCTTATTCAAGCCCCTAGCGTATGCGCTGATCCTGCTGCACACCCAGGGTTACCCCAGTGTCTTCTACGGCGACCTGTACGGCATCAAGGGAGATGGCGGGACCTCGGAGCCGCCCGCCTGCGGCGGCCAGCTAGCCGACATCATCCCTACTCGCAAGCTGTACGCATACGGCGGCCAGGACGACTATTGGGACGACGCCAACTGTATCGGCTTTGTGCGCCGCGGCACAGCCGACCATCCAACCGGTTTGGTGTGCGTCATGACTAACGCGGAGTCCTGGCAGATCAAGATGAACCTTGGTGATATGCACAGAGGGGAGATATGGACGGATGTGCTATAGTGGTAGAAGGACGAGGTAGTGATTGACGGCCGGGGTTTCGGCATATTTCCCTGCTCTGCTACGTCGGTGTCCATCTGGGTTAGGAAGGGTGCAGCGGGAAGAGAGCGGTTTGGAAAGTTGTGAGTGATCTGTGCCCCCGCCTTGATTTGTCTTTCACGAGGCTCGAAATTCCATCACGTCCTCGGACCTGCCAATGTTGCATAGTATAGACGACTGACTCTTTTCATAGTGACACCGATATATACGCGCGAGCGTGAAGGCCCCTTTTTCAAACCAAGTTGGTTACTCATATGCAGCTATGTAGCTGTAGGTGCTATTGATAGGCTTAACGATTTTTCTCGGCGTACGAATCAATTTTTTATATCTATCAGATCTTTTTCCTGGTTCGTTGAGCTGCAGGGTCAAGCGCCGGACCTGCGGATGGCTGTTGATGGATGCGGACCGGCCATGGTCAGCTTCACGGGGCGGCGCTTGCTGATGAAGTGGCCAATGATACATGACTATTCGTATTACGAACCTAGCCCTGATGATGGCTTATCCCTTTGAACATGGGAGAGTACAAATCCAGAAATTTCATCGCTCAGCTAGCTGTCAGTGCCGACATGAAGCTGTCGGCTCGGTAAAACACTGACCTAATATGGTCGTAGCTGGTGGAGATCGCGTCTGTGGTTTCGTGTCCGAGGTGGTGACGCTGGAGGTTACCTTGCCATAACCTCCTTCGCTACATCACGAAAATCGAGGGTCTACTCGTCGGGTCCTGTTTCCTAGGCCGGCCGGGAAGTTTCGGTCCTCGAAAACGCGGCTCTCGGTAGGGAAGGTATCGTAGAGTGCGCCAGGTTCTTGCTCTTCGCGGAAGTCGTGCCATGGCCTCAGGGATTTCCGACACCGCTTATCACGTGGATTGGTCATAGACCCTTTGATGTCAACTTCGGGTCTGTTTGATGGCGAGTTGAGAGAAAACAGAGGCATGGCAAGCGGCGATGTATTCGTCTAGTGTCGTTGATCATGTTTGTTCCTCTGAGGCTTTGGCTCGTTGCCGCTCTCGACAGGCGCGTTCTCGCTTCTCGGTAAACCATTCTCTGCCTTTTAGCGCGTTCCATGACCGCGTAACGTCTTTTCCGCCCAGCGACCACCTACTAGAAGGATCAATGACATGAAACTCCTCCGCCACTTTTTGCTTCAGATGAGACAAGCTACGAAAGGAGCCAGTTCCCATGGGGATGGGCACTGAGCATTTCGAGGGATCGCCCTTGAGAAAGAATTCACACGACATGATGGAAACACACAGTGTTGAATCCGGTTTGATAGCAGGTCAAAACCTGAACTCGTCAACCATTTTCAACCAAACCACATCAAACCAACGATTTCAGCTGACTCAAGCCATCAAACCGAGACTTTTATTAATCAGTCTCAGTGCTGTCCATAAATCACTGAGTATCTAATTTGTGCACGACATAGCTTACGGGTCGCTTTGATTGGTCCTGTCGAAGACTAATCCGACCAGTGTGGGTTTGGTTACCGATTGCCTTATCCTACTTTATTCCCCAAGCTAACATTTCTGCCTGGTGCAACCCCAAAGTTGGTCCTATCCCTCCGATCAGGTTGTATACCAAATTTCTCCTTTCAGCCGTACCACATAAAAACGGTGTAAGCTACCGTCCTTGCCGTCCTAGATCTTGACCCCTATGCCCGGATTCTCTAGCATCTCGACGATCTGATCTGTTGCGATCTCGAGCGCCTTTCCACTCATGTGGTCAAACCCGCTGAACGTTCGTGTGTGCTCGTCCCAAAAGATCTGGACAGGGGATTCCTCTCCGGCTGGCCGCACCGCAAGGGAGAGGCATGGCAGACCAGCCAGTACATAGCACCCAAAGTCCGGTGGACGAGTGCCTGCTTGCTCTACTCCCATCGGGAGTGGAGGTTCCACGAGAATAAATGAAGAACTGCGGTGACTTGGGTATTTATATTCTGTGCGATTCCCTGCCCAGGAGGTCTGGTATAGAACAGCCCTGGAGGCCTGAAAACACCGGCGCTGACGGTGTAGCATCGTAGCCGCATCATCTATTGAACGACACACGATATCGAGGAGGCCTCCATACGAGAAAGATGATGGTGTGCAACCAGAAACAGGCTTTCAAGTCAGCCAGCAGAAAACGACTTCACCGTCAGATGTGAATTCCCGCAGTCCTCTGCAGCACTCTGTGATCGACCAGTCCGGCACGACCAGGTACTATATAAACCCGTACATCCTTCATCAGATAGAATCCCTCTTTCCTTTTCTTTCTTCCCTTTCCTCAACCACAAGACCTCCACAACGATGTGCACCGCCGAAAACATCTCCATCGACACTATTCAAGAAGCACACGACCTACCCATCATGGCATTGCTGCGGACCAACGACCCAGCTCATCAATTAGAGGAGGATTATTATTCCTCGTGCTTCGACTTCTCCTATCATGGTCTATCACTCGAGCTTGAACGGCTAGGCAGCGAGGATATCCTTTCTATTCTCCCACAGTGGACAGAGGATCAGGCAGCGGACTTTTTCTTCAGCAAGGCCGTTGCCCCTATAACACCATTATCATCTGAAAGCCTTGATGGAAGGAATTTTGAGAACCCTATATTGGACGACATGCTATGCTTCTTGGAACAAAATCCTGTAGCATATGACGACAAGTGGCAGAGGGCTTGGGATGAGCTCTTAGAGGTTGGGCTTGGGCATGATGGAACGACAAATGACGATGCAGCACAAGCTCGTTCCCTCAGCTATGCACGATCACGCAGCCAACCCTTAGGCGGAGTCGGCCAGGTGAATGGTTCGGTTCTCGTGCAGGACGACTTGGAGGATTCAATCCCCCCAGCAGCATCGCTTCCGCTAGAGCACTACGCATGGTCCCACCCAGATCCTGCTATATCAATGTCGATCGAAGAGGACATCTCACAGGTAGCTGAGGCGGAAATTTTAGGTACCCCTTGCCGGAAACGGAAGGCAAGGCAAGCAGATGAATCAAGGCCATGCAAGCGTGCAAGAGGCCGTCCGGCTGGCTCTACCTGGCGCCTCGTCGAGGTCGTCTCCAGGATTACGCCAGTGGCCCAACACTTCTGTTGGAAGCGACGATGTGCATTGTGGGACGATGTCCTTGGGCAAGAATCATGGAGCAGTGAGGACCTTTCGCCCTATGTGTTGGCAGGTCTGCCTTTCCTGTCGTTGGTTGTGCGGCCGGGCGGCTATGGGTTCCCCGTGCCGCTTGTTTGGGACGAGAAGATGCAAAGTTTCAGCGGGTATAATGCCATGAATCAAAAATGGGTGCGTATAACTTGTGGTGAGATGGCTAGGATGTTGGATGACCCAAATGTCGGGGTTGTGATTTCGGGGTAGGAAGTGAGCAGGTTACTGGCCCACATGGGGGTGTACATTGGCAGGTGTTGAAGCTAGTTGGCTACACTGAGACCAATGAAGACCCGAGAGTGCCCAGAAGACCCCTCTGTGAAAAACAAGAGCTCATAATCACCCTCGGAAAGCAGACAACGGCGGCAGGTTGAGCTGCGCCACTGCCGGCGACGACTGAATCGCCACCTTTCGATGATGTCGTTGGGGGAGCCCACCGTTATGGAAAGTCGCGAGAGAATTCAGGGGAACGAGAGGTGATCCAGGCCTTGGATAGAGAAGGCAAACGGCAGAGGTGCGCATAACCATACTGCAGCACTTGGAGATCTCGAACAGCGACGTACTACATAGTATGGGAAAAACAGTATACAACTGGCCGCAAATTTGTTGGTAAAATATCGAAAACGAAGGATTGTTGCGATTGTGACCATTGCATGGAAGCTATTCGGCTCACGTGCCAAAAGAATATGAACATTGGACGGTGGAAGAAGGGGGTTAAGGGGTGGCTGGTGTCAGCCACAGGAAAACGCGGCTGTGCCACGTGGGGCCGGGCTTCTAGTTCAATTGCAGCCAGAGCTCGTAACAACAACAAATGCCATGATCAACTTCTTATCCGATATAACGACGTGATTGAAGGGCACGAAAAAGACGATTATCCGTATCGCGCTGGCAATGCACCGCATAACTTACGCCGACGACCAACGACCGACAACATGAGTCAAAATCCGACACTCAATGGCAGCGAGCACAACAGGAGCGGGGACAAGCTCGGGACTTGAGCATGGCAGCATGATGACAATTGCTGCTAAGAATACCGGTTGAAGTGACCGTCACTTCTGTGTTGCAAGAGAGACGACAGCACAGCGACCACGGTTGTTATTCGTTGTTTCGAACAATCATCGAATTCCCAAGCACGCCGGCAACTCCTTGAGGCCAACGAGGCTACCTAGTCCTCCAAGACCAGCATGACAGGCATGCCACGACTGACCTACACGCATCATCGCACGATAGACGCATCCTACTCGACGATTGTCCGACCGGCAGCCCAGCAGCGCTGCATGATCCGTGCGAAAGAGTTGACGAGCTACAAACGGCCAGCGCATTGGCAGAGGAATAGAGCACCAGCGGTCGACACATACAATGCCAGAAGACAACACGGTTCCGCGCCAAGGGATCATCATGTTTGCGAATGGCCCAATTCGCCCCAACACTCCCTGTCTCAAGCCTTATACCTGATCGAAAAAGCTGTCGCCCAAGGGATCGGCATCGGCCACAGGGACGAAGCGCTCAAACAGGGCTTTCACCTGCGACAGCCAGCCCGTGAACCTTTGGGTTTGCTGCAGGAACCTGTACTTGATGTCAGTTGACAATCTGCGTCAGACTGAGTATACGGTGACTTACAGCTGTTCGACCTTCTGTGTGCTGTTCGGGGTTCGGGCGCCTGTGGTTAGATGTATACCTCGTTGCGACGGCGGTGGAGACCTACAAAGTCGTGAACCTGGCAAGACGTGGGCGTGCGTGAGTAGGAGAACTCTGCTGTACGAGGGCGGGGATAGACTTACTTTTCGTTGTGGTGGGCCAGCTGAGACTGGACGGCGTTGACCTTGTCCAGCAGCTCACCCACCTTGTCCAGCAGTCCTTGGGTGTCGCCCGACGTTCTTCGTTCTCAGTACAACGCGCGGACTGGATGTGGAGGGACCTACGGTGGCGGCGAACTGAAGGGGCCCGAGCCGAGCCCTTCCTCGTTGTCGAAGAAGTTGGGAACGTCTGGAAAGGACAGTGGTTGTTGGCTCTGAGGCTCGAGCTGCGTTGCAGAAGGAGCGACGGTCTTGGGCGTAGATGTAGGTGCGGGTGTATCTGCACGCTGCGTTCAATGATATCGGGGTAGGGCAAGACAGCGGCAAGATGAAGGGCCGTTCGTTGGTCCACGGCTTCTTGGCTTTGGGCTGGGGACGCTCCTAGGCTGAGCAGGCGCTTTGCCGCTTCGTGATGTCTTGCAAGCGCAATAAACAAAGGCGGCGACGAGTGTAGTTTAGTGCCTGCGGCCCCAGAGGCTTCGACTGCATCGACAGAGAGGCCCTGTTGGTGTAGGAAGGAGATCACCTCCTGATAGCCGAAAAAAGCAGCGAGTCCCATCAGCGAACAATAGACCGACTGGTGGTTCAAAGCACCAGTTGGTCTCCCTGAACGCACAAACGTCGGGCTGGGGTCTTCGATGTCTGTCTCTTCAAACAAGTCGAACCTTGCGCTGGCCCGTTCAGCCCTCTTGAGGGAGCGAATGATCGCTTCTTCGTTAACATCAAAGCGAATTGCTGGGATGATCCTCTCACATAGATGAGGGTAGTCCTGGACAGCTCGCCTATAGAATAGCGGAACGAGTAACTTGTACAAATCGCGGCAAGTAAGCAACAGCCCGCGTACTGCGTCTTCGTCGCCCTGGCGTGCGATGACGGTGAAAATATCGTGTGGTAGTAAGCAGTGATCCATGGTCAGCTTCGTGTGGACTGGCGAGCTTGGTAGGGGAAGGTTGCCTGTAAACTTCAAGGGAAAGATGTCCCAATAAACACGGAACAGACTAGCGGAGACAGTGCTCTACTTATACTCAGCGGTGCCTATGTGGCTTAGAAAACGGAGTCCTGCAGGGCAGGGGATGATGCAGGTCTCATACTCGAGCCAGATTAGTGTACGCATATAATGAGGCCTTTGGTAAGGATAGAAGAGGTCGTCTAGCCTCCATGATGTCAACCAACCAACCAAACCAACCACCTAACGACGATTGGTTGGTTGGTGCTACGTTCTGAGCCCTCGTGGTTGGTTGGTATATTAGGGTGATCTTTTCAATTGCCCGCTGGGTAGATGCGTATCTGATTAAATATAACACCTAACCTTAGGGAAAAGAGTATATCCTACATAACCGGCCTCCTGACAATGAATCTCCTTGTGAACCTTCAGGCATACGGTCAGAGTTCAATATGTTCTGATCTACTTCACATAGCCCCGCTGCCACGTCTTTGCATGAGATACTGCCTGCACCCGCGTTACTCCCATGATACTGACAACCATGCAGCCCCCCTAAATCATGTTCTCCAATATCGATATCAGGTGGCCATGGCACATCATCGAGACTGACTTCATTAGCCTCGATACTTGCTGCCGGGTTCCATGAACAAATCTGGGTGTAATTCTGGCCTGAAGAAACACGGTCTTGTTCAAAGACCACCCAAGACCGTTTGATCACATGGCTTCGAGAAGGGTCTTCCACCGAGTATTTGAAAACGACGAATACAGCATGGTTCCGCTCCGGTTGCTGTGGGTAGACCACCACCTCCTTTGTTGATGTAACATCAGGGCCTCTTGTAGTGACGACGACTGTTGGCCTAACCGTGACAGCTTTATCCGGAGTTGAAGATATTTGGGATGATGCGGGTGAAACAGGGTATATCTGTCTTGTTATTGATGTGGTAGATGATAATGTAGATAATGTAGGGATAGAGAGTTTGTGGGAGCACACAGCCATTGCGGAAACTACAGGACCACAGCCCAGGTTAGGTAGGACTTAATGAGATATGCAGCTTATATATAAAAATAACAGCCGCTATGTACTGTACTGGTCTTTCAGCTCGGTGGGCTTCTCTACCAGCCCTAGAACTCTCCCCGCACGCTCGTCCAATGCGCCCAATACAACGCAAAGCTCCCACGGCGGAACGCCATGTTAGGACATACTCCAAACACGGCGGGGAATATAGAAAATGAAGGTTTACTGCCTGTATCGAAGGTTGACTGTTGTGACTGACCATTGCATCGAAGCTATTCTAGTTTCAGCCTTAGGCGCCCAGCTGCTTCTTGGCGAAGTCAACGCCAAGTTTCTGGGTGGCAGTGCTATAGGGGTAGCTGAGATGCTGCGCGTTGATGCCAGCGCCGTGGGTAGTGTCGCAGACACCATCGCCCTGCAATAGTGTTGGGACATGGTTAGTCTTCGGTTCCCTTGGCAGAGAAGGTGGAATGGGGAAAGATGAATAGGGAGCATGATAAGAATTAAAGGAACTGGGTACTCACAAAAGCGCACACATCCAGGGTCTTGGCGACCCAGTTCTCGGGGATGCTGCCGAGGAAGACGGACAGGCCGTTGACGCTCTTGGTCGTGGTGCTGCCGTTGACGTCGACGTTGCAGGGAGGCCGGCCTTGTGCATGGGGTCGCCGATCAGGAAGACGCCCTTGACGGCGTCGAAGCCGGCACCCGTGATCTTGGACATGGCATTGACAGTGGCGGCGGCGCCCTGCGAGTAAGCATTGGTTCCATGATGAATGTGTTGAATTGTGGCTTAAGGAGCACAGCACCTGCCCGATCTGCAGAGCGTCGGTCGAGGGGGGTGGGCAGGCCAGTCTCAGAGGACCGAGGCAGCACCAGGTTTGGAGGCAGGGCTATCCCCGACGCCGCGTTCAAGCTGCGGGACGGCATCGGTCGAACCTGCGTCAAAGCCCGTAGGACCTGCTGGTGTCCCTAATCGACTCGGTTAGGGCTGCCGGAGACGGTTCCGATGAACGAAGTGGTTCGCAAAGGCATAGCTTGACCTCTCCGTCTATGGATCCGTCTTTGCCACAGCCCTCAAGAGTCAGAGGCCCTTCGCCTCCAAGTCGCCGCTCGACTTTCGGACCTCTCAGGGCTCCATTTCCTGATAGAGATGGCGGTGGTCCTCTGCACTGGATCAGAAACACGTTTGGTAGGAACAATCGTTCCTGATCCGACGTCACTACGGCATTTCCGCCTTCTCTTCGCGGAGGTATGGATATGTCCAGTAACTCGCATAGCTGGTTCGGGCAACTAGGTCGCGTCACATCACAGTTACACAGCTGTGTAGATGCTCAGGAAAAGCGGACTTACGCAGCTTGGCAAGGTACAAGGCAGTGCAGAGAGTAGTAGGGAGGTGGGGTCGCCTTTCGAATATTACAAATTTATTCCAGCCTTGCCAGCACAATCCTTTTTTAATAGTGTCTGGATCCACGATCGGGTGTTTGTGAAGCCGCTACCGCCAAGCTTGAATGGATGAAGGGTAAGATGTTGGGGTCAGCGAATCTAGAGAAAATCTTTGCGAATGTCCCCTCGGCAAGGTGGATTGCTGGGATGCATCTCCCATGGTGAAATGCTGTAGGCAGAGATCAACGACAGATCGGCACTCGACCGCAGACGGTTCATTTCTCTCGCTTCCACAGCACATACACTGACTCATTACACACTCTCGTTTTTATCTTCAAGTACTTATTTATTTCCAGGTAAAGACTGGCATTTCTGGTTCACCACTTGGACCTTGTATACTATGTAGTGACTGTGATGATTCTTCTCCCAGCTGATTATTTGCAGGTAAAGACTGAAATTCCTGGTCCATCACCTAGACCTCCTATATTGTGTCGAGACCATGATGAGTTTACTCCAGCACCACACCTAGCACAAACTTCGTAACCCGACACGGTGGTCTACGCAGCGACTGAATCGCCGTTGAAGAGTGTTTCCCTCATCGATTCAGAGTAGCTTATTTGCAGGAACCGCATTTGGAGTGTCCGCACACGGAGCAAGTTGTTCGTTGAGGATCGTTTTTAGTTGTCGTCCCCGAATTTTGTTCACCTGATAGTTTATATAAGCACTTTGTTCAAAAGAAATCGATTTACTGTTATCTGACTTACAATTGCAGCAGATCCAGTCCCTCTTGACCTTGGTGTTTGCTTCTGGCATCGTGACAAGACAGTGGTAACAAAATCAATAATTTTGAGAGATGTTCGTGTCAAGAATCAACCAAAAAGTATCTGGTCAGTTCCCCTTCAAATTGTCTGGTATCGATGATTGACTGGAACGATAAGCAATAAAAACGAAGCTGAAATAATATCGGGGATGAAGAACTTCTTATATACATTTTCCTGAACTGGTGCATGATTTCATATGCCTATACTGATGGCATAACTTCATCTCTCTTATTTCGATGGCCAGCTCGAAGATATTGATGTAGTAATGGAGGGGTCTCAGCGGTTGAGTCACATTGTACGCGGCCAAACATGCTGCTCTAGCTAGGAGGAGGGGATATAGGCCAGCCATGTTTGGCATATGCAGGTTGAAGAGAGTTGACGATCATGTTAAACAGATGTGGATGGATGGCGCAGCTGTAAAGATAGACCTATATGTTGTCATCGAACAATGTGAGCTGCGAAAGTCCAGTACAAGCGTATCCGCATACATGTGAAGCCGCCTTTTACTATCACTCGCCGAATCTCCTTCTCTGTGCTGCCTTGGTCACGAAGTAACGCAATCCAATCAAAGTCATGGATGATGCTATGAACTAAAATTGGCTCAAAGGCAGGACGCCCAGCTTCCCCTAGGCTGAATCAAGATCCGAACGGCCCGTTAAAAACCAGTGCCTAGTTCGTCAAGTTCGCATTGCGAACTCGCCGTTTCTGGCTTAGTTTAATGCACTCTCGAGCAGTCTACATTTTAATTCGACCTTCGTAGTTTTGCGGCCTTATTAATGGATAACGATATATGTACGCATCTGTACACGAACGAAAACCTGTTCTTCCTAACATTGGACAGGATATACGCGTTACGAGCAATAAAGTTTGTCGGAAAAGTCGACGAGATAAGGAATTTATTGGGCAAGGGACGAAAGGCGGCGTTGACGGCCGTAGATACATGCAACGTTACATCACTCGTGTCTTATCACACGTGCCCTATCACAAGCCACTTGTGCTGTATGTAATTTTTACCCTTGTATTTCAAACAGGGCAGTGCGCTTGAAAGTTCTCTGTATTTCTTTGGTCAGTTTCAGTGAGCTTCATCAGACATGGCCCGAAGAGCCCATCGCATCGATAATTTTGAAGGTACTGATTCCGAGTATATCGAGTATTTGGAATCTCACATCACATATTTTCGAAGCTATGTTCATGCGTCAAGCAAATCACAACAGCATGGATCAGTTGCCCTACCCTTCCCCCAAACGAAACCTGGGCAGAAGTCATCGAATGACAAGCTTCTGGAACCTCCAACATTACCTGAACTGGATATAATCGCTTGGAACCCCGGGCGAATATCCGTTAATACAAAGAATTCAGCCGCAGTAGCTTTGCCCGACCGAGTTAAGAGTTTCCTCAGAGAAATCCCACGCACTGAAGAGGAGTGGAAAGAGAAACGACAGTCTCTCGATCTGGCGACTCCTGACGGCCTTTTTCGGGCATTCGACGAGCTGATGCTTGCTGGTCCGACCTGGGCCATGGACAAATGTTCGCAAGCAAATGGAGTACAAGGCTCTCTAGTTCAATACGCCCAGCGACTGGGCATAATCACGCATGAGGTGCACCGCCTAAGAAAGATGTCGACATTCGGTAAACTTATATTCGTTGCAGCCTGCTGCGTTGCGATCGAAACTAAGCACCCCAGCGGCATGGTGGATGACGCCATGAGGTTGTGTCTTGCAAGCACATCATCTACAAAAACTCTTGGGCGTTATCGACGCACGGCCTTGTACACTATTCAGCAGATGGATGAACTGTATCCGGAGCTTAACCATCGAGCTTTCGAGATATTCCTCCACGGTAACGTCATGTTCCTCTGGTTCCAATAAACCTGCTAATATGTGCTTTTCAAGGCGGGGCTTCTATAACAGCGTTTGAACCTCTTGTTAACAAGTCTGGAGTAAGAGAAGCATTCCGGAAGACAATACCTACAACACATCCTGGCAGCGAGTGGCAAGCCTCACTACCATTTCACGTTCCCTTGCTTGTTTGGCTGAACTTTGATCATATATGGGAGTGAGTATAGGTTTCCACATCAAAGGTGTCGCACTAATCATGCCGCAGCTTTGATACGATTTGTGGGGCTTTGAACACAAATCTGTTTAGCACCAATTCTGCGAACGATTTTCGAAGAACCTATTTACAGAGAAAGATTCATACCAACGCTGAACAAGCAGATGAACTCGTGTCGGGGTTCTCGGTGTCATGTGATGATATAGCTCGGCCAGCTAGAGATATCGTCGGCATTGCTTCGACAGAGCAATCAAATCCACCAAACTTCGTGTTCTGCATGGATTCAGAGCAGGTGTTCTATCGAGTCCCGATAATTACGCCATACGATTCTCCAATTTTTGTCTCTGTACAGCGAGGCGATGTAGATTTGACGAGAAGACTTTGGCGAGACAATATGGCATCCATCGATGCCGTTGATCCTTATGGTCTTGGACTACTCTATGTGAGTAACAATTACTGCCTAGCAATGCCACACTAACAACCATCAAATATGATAGTACGCAGCATATTACTGCTGGCGAAATTGTGGTATGAAACGTGCCATAGCAATGTGTGAGGCATTACTTGATGCCGGTGTAAATCAGGATTGGTTAGATGAGAAGGCCAGGTAGGTCTTGAAAGTCTGCATCTTATTTCTCGCTTTGTATCGCTAAATGTATTCGCAGTCTCCCTGTCTTTACAATCATCGATGCTTTACTTGCCGAGTCTGTCAATGGAAGGCTCCAGTTTGCCAACGTTTTAAGCGATATTGGCCGAGTGTTTGGTCAACAACCTCAGCATCTGCTGGAAGCGTATCACAATACTCGCCAATTGACCGATACTCACAAGATAATGCTTTTACAAGGCCTGTTTTCATTGAAAGACTTTTTGCTTCCTTTTACAGGGCAAGATGTGTCACAATGGATCGACAAACAAGATGCCTCTGGCCGGAGCCCCCTAGCCTGGGCAGTGGAGTACGGCCTGTTGCATTGTGTGGAGACACTAATCGGCTTCGGGGCGGATCCGAATCAGAGTGTAGGTCTGCGTGCCGAAACAAGTTTGCTTCATCTGGCCTTCGCAGGCCCCGCAACTGGGACAAGCGAAACTGCATACATCAACATTTCTGCAGCCCTCCTGAGTGCCGGAGCTAATATCAACACCCAAGATGCGGAAGGATGGACGCCTCTACACATTGCGGCGTCCTGGGGATCTAGCAGAGGTGTCAAGACTCTTGCGAATGACGCGTCGCTAGATTGGTGTGCACTTACAAAGGACGGAGAAGTGGCCTCCGAGCTCGCGAGTAGGAGTACGACCGACGCAGAACTTATCAGTTTCCTACAGGGCTGTGAGACTAACGCGTCGAATAGACAGTAAAAAGGGCTAGATAACATCATGTTTGACCACCAGAGCCATGAGACTGAAGCCAATGCCATCTTGATCATCCCTAAAATATTCCCTGACTACCGCTAAGGCACCCTCTCCAAGTAAATCATCCTCCGGACGAAGGACATCACCCCTATCTATTGGGCCATTGCGGTCTCCATCCAACTCATACAAGTGGCCATTACTCTGCGATCTGACTAAACAGATATAGTGGAAATCCACCTCATCCTCGGCATTGAGTGGCTGGAAAGAGGTTCCTTGAGTGGCAATTGCAGCATAGGCTTCCTCGAGTGGCTTCGAGTTCTCGACCACCAGGGAACGTTCATTGGGCGACATCTGAGAAGAAATATCAAGAAGATTCGCAAGCCAGGAACTGGGGTCTGCACATAGTTAGTTTCAAGATACAAATCGAATTGAAAAGTAGAGGACTTACCCAGTAGGCTTCGACCTTCCCCGTTACTCAAGGCATGGAGAACGCCGTAAAGTCCACAAGCATTGTTGATGGTCTGTGGAAACCAAACGACGTGTTCATTACTGCTTCTGCATGGCTGGAAATTTGTATCTTCGACAGCCTTGCGATTCTCGTACTGCTCCGTCGTGGGGAAAACAAGGATCAGGGCAATAGCAGGATGAGGAAATAAGCTGGGTTCAGTGATTGATAAAACATCCTCAAATGAAAGACAGGGGCGCGCGCCAAGCGAGATAATCAGCTGATTGAATATTTCCGGGGTAGACTCGAGAGGCAGAAAGTGCTTGCGATAGTGTCGTTGCATTTTGGTGATAAAAACAATCAAAAGCACGAGTGAGCGGGGATGATTAGGAAGGCGGAGTTTATATTCGCAGCTTGCTAAGCACGGACTAGCGCTGAGTCGTTGCTCACAGTAGATAATCTACCCGTATCTGGGTCGTGCCGCCCCAATTTATTGATTGGCCGTTTATCCGCAAGGGAGGGGTATGGGAGGAGAAGCTCAGCCGATCATCGTACTTCTGCCCTCGTCGATACCGAGCACATACATAGTAGCCCGGTGCCAAATGATACTTGTAGGAACTGTCTATTGTGAAACTCTGAAGGTTGAACTCTGATGAGCCTTCCTATTTTCCATGAGAAGATGAGTTATTGAAACGGTCCGTCGCAGATGAGACGTCGCTTGAGTACTTCCTTCACAACAGCATGGAGGGCCTGATTAAAACATCTACAAGTAGCTAAAAGTGGACTCATATATTTCAGTGCTTTCGCTTGGTAACGGAATGATATACTTTCAGTAGTTCCCGAGAACGGGTGATTGATCTAATTTGCTGGGATCTCGGTTGATTCTATAAACTTCGGATCCCGAGCTCTCAATATTGTGCCCTAAAGAGAAGGAGAAGAAAAGAAAGCTATCTACAGGGCTGTGTAGAAGACTGAATGTGGGTACAGGCGCATAATCACGTGATAAGATCACGCCTAAGTCATGATAAAGAAGCCCGTCCTTTAACAGTTGGATTCCTCTGGGGTCAAAATCCGAGTGAAAACCAACTCATTCCCGGGCTCTCGTGTCTCTTTCAGGAGATCAAACAATTGGATGAGGTTCTCAAAGGTGTATATGCCGCTCGTACCACGCAGGCTAGCAACGGACTCAAGCTCGTAATGGAGAGCCTCGAAATTAGCGATATCGGCGGGGAATCGGGCAGATTCGGCCTGCAGGTATTCCTCGCACGCTCGAAGCCAGGTGTCAACCACGCCTAGGAACAGTGTGAGATGCGCAGCGGCGCATCGACTGAGAGACACGTTGCGTGCACTCCGCAGAAGCTGGGTGTTAATCACGCCATGGATGTGGTCGATTTGTAGGACGCAGTCGTGTACGTTTTTATGTTTCCTCCAGACGGTGCTGGCGCTGGGATAGGCAGATACCCTCACACCCAACTCCATGAGTTTGGTCAGGATGGGGTTCGTGTCATTCCACCATGAGGGGAGCTCTCGCCTATGTTGAGTAAGAAGGTTTGAGATGGTACCGATAATAGATGCAGCCTGAATTGGGGCAGCTGGTGCGTCCTGGAAGAGCGAAGGCATCTCTCCGGCTGTTCGAGGGCTAGATTCGAGAGCAGACGAAAGGGTAGCGAGCAGAAGTGTTTAGGGGTAGGCAGACGATGGCTTGGATGAAAACGATTCTTAAGCAACAAACCGGTACATGCGGATTCGGATTAAATGTACCCGGCGAGAGGTGAGGGGCTAAACTTTCAAACTAATTCTCATTTGGGAACTCTTGCATGCACAGAGGGACTTGGACGCGCCGCCAGCGGATGCCCGCCTAAGTCGTTGGCACCCGCTATCTCCCTGGCATGGGCCGAGCTTGGGTCTGTCGGCCTTGCCGCTGAACTTGGACGTGCACACCGATCAAGATGCTGTGTTTAGGTGCTTGCCTTCACAAAAAGTCGTGGGGCGGGACTTGTCCCAACAGTATCGCCACCGTTTTGCGCGTGTGTCTCTGGGGCCACGCTGTGGCTAGAGTAGGCCAAAGAGCAATCACGGATCGTGGCGGAGATCGATGGCGTCGCAGTGTTGCGCTGGCTCCCAATTCCATTTATGGATTATGTTGCGTCCACTTCGCCTAAGCACTTGCCTTGTAGCAGAACCGTATATTTCTTTTCTGTATGCTACTGTAGTAGGGTCGCGTGTATTTGCATTCCTGTGGCGAGCTTCCGTAATGTATAATACCCGAGGCTTCTAATTCACCAGCACAAGTATTTTGAACAGCGCATCAGCAAAAGAGACTTTAATTGCATTATCTCTTTCCGCTTATTTGATTTAAGTCCCTTCGATTTTACTACAATTGCCGGCATCCTCCCTCCATTAGACTACTTCACTAGGGGGAGATCTTGCGTGACGCCCAGGAGGACGCGAAATTATCTTCGATACGAGACTCAACTTTTTACGATTTCGCACCCTTTGAAACAACCAAGGACTACCATGAAGGCTTTTAGCGGCACAACGTAGTATCCAAATATTCGCCTCAAATTGACTGTCGTGCCGGAACCGACGATCTCGAAGGAAAGGGTGTGGTGCCACAATTCTGGTCCTTCGTAGGAAAAGTCCTCAGGCTTAAATATGGCATTGGCGGCAGCCAGCACATCTGTTCCCCTGTGGTTTTGGATGGGCTCGACCATGGGCCAGCTCTGCTCATCTGTGTTCGGTGTCGCGAGGTCAACTGCTCAATCGCTTGTATAATTCTGGAGAGATCTCTCTTCGTCTTTTCAATCGTCGCAGTGCGGTGACATTCACTTTTCCAACGTTCGATATTACCAATCATCTTATCGATTCGGCGACGCTTCGTAGCTACCAATGCGCACAAGCTACACCCGTCGCATTGGTATTCCGTTACCCAGATAAGCTTCAAGCCACATGTTTCTCCGATGCGGCATTCCTTCGTACATTGTGTAACGAAACGGCCCCATTTCCAGTGGCCACAGGCCCAAAGAGTTTGGTGGAAAAAGCACATTAGATATAAGAAAAGGAGGAGTAAGTTGAAATTGGAGAGTTGTTCGCGTTGCAAACTCGTGAGGTTTGCACCTTTATTACGCCGAGGTCCGCTGGATCCTGCGAACCAAGCTGTCGGAACCTGTCATGCCATGAAGATGTGGCGGAGAACGAACTAACAACTCATGGGTGCCACTACAAGTATACCTTATCACGCCATCCGAGTTACGGCCCCTTCGTGAAGTGGAAACATGAATTACTAGTTGCACAGAATAACATCGTGAAGCCACTGGAAATAGCCCGACCTTCAACCGCCGATCACTTTGGCTGGGCTGAACATGGGGAGCATGAGATACCGAGCACTTAATTCGGGCCAATCCACATGCCACGCCATTGTCTACAAGTAGGGTAGAGGTCCGCCACGTAGCTATTCAGTGCGCGATGCGTATGCGATAGCGCTATTCAAGAAATTGAATCGGAAGCGCCAGGACGAGTGTGCGGCAGGTTCACAGAGCTACATGTACCATTCACACTGAGCTCGTTTCACTGCAAGGTCCTGAGCGACTCGATTATTGGCTGAGTAAAGAATACTGGGAGGCCAGACAACCATTCTGGTCCGCCCAAGCCTCCCATAGTACCCTTTTCGGAGTGCGCCGATTCCGAATGTAGCCAGAATCATCCAGTACAATACAGTACTGACTTTTGCTGCTTAGGCCCGAAGAGTCTCCCGGGCTGTTTTCGATCCTGAGTTTTGTTGGCCTGGTTGTGATGCAAAATCAGAACCGAGAGACGGCAATGAACGTCAGACAGACGGCTTGTGATGCAGCCCATGTTCTGGTGCGCAGGACAGAGCCTGATGTTTCTCCCGCTCCGCTTGTACCATTCCGACTTAGAGGCTGGTCGCCTCGGACCCGAATCATCCAGCAGAGTATTTTCCTTTCGCTGCATCCGTTGAGAGCTCGAAGATCCTCGCGCGCTGTTTCCGGTCCTGGCTTCATAATTGCCTGCAGGTCTGTTGGCCCTACTGTTGGAGTGCAGCGTCGGAAGAGTAGCAATGGCCTAAGGCAATAGTGGGCAACATAAGCAGAGTCAATTCGCGACCCCGCGCCTTCAGGGCCAACTGCCCAATCTTCCTGCTGCGCAAGAACTTCTCCTCAAGACACGCCGAAGAGAAGTTGGCTCGGGATCCTCTCGCCAACATGGGTTCGGAACCGGAACAGCAGCTCTCCTGGCGACGTTCGCCCAACTCGAGCTCATCATGCTATCCCCATTTGACACCTGCAAGCCAAGCGTAACTACAGTATGTCTACCGTTACGCGGGACGCTATTGTAGCTCTATGGACACGCCACGAATATACCCCAAGAAGGTCCAGCAAGTGGCCGAACCGTATTAGTAGCTAGGCCTCCGCCATGGCCCACACCAAGGCGCAGAAAGACAAGGTCCGCAAGAGCGGCTCGTCGCTGCGGAACAAGACACAAGACCTCGGGCGGTACTGCGATGTCTTCAGCGCGCTTGCGTACTGGAACCCGACGCGCACGAGCGGATGGAGACGGCGATGCACGTCCCACGCGGACAGCACGTGCCGGACCTCAACAGGATTGTCCGTCCCCATGTCCCGGTTACCGTTCCGTCGAGCTTTCCAGCTCCTTGGCTGACAACAGCAGTTTCGACAATCAGCGCGTGCCATGCGAGACCTCGCCACGGCCGAGCGACACGATCGAGCCGCCAAGTCGAAGCCATCAATTTCGAGGCCCCGGCGGACGCCAGCGACGACGCGAATGCCGTTGCTGGCATAGACAGCGACGCGGATGCCGAGTACGAAACCAATCCCGAGTATGTTGCAGCCGTTCCCGCTGCCGCGGCGGAGCCTCTGTCCGTCTACGACGTCATCCCCGACGAGGATGGCGGGACTGTCATTCCCAACAGTCCCATGAGACAGAAGGGTCCGAGGCAGCTGCCTTCGCCGCGAAGGCCGCGTGGTAAGCATGATTCTCGTCTATTGGCTACATAGTCGACTGGCTGTTGATGCTCATCATACAGCAGGCACTCCAGGTTCCCAACCGACAGTGGCGCAGCCCGCCCGCACCGAGCCCAGCTCCACGGCGAACACTGTACCAACCGCCGCGACGAATGCAGGTACCGGGCCAGCACCCACAAGATACCCCGACCACGGCGCGATGGATGCGTCGCTGCAGAGAGCTGTACGTTGGAACAGCCGGGTGGCGGCTAGAAAGCCCTTGGCGCCGATCATGTCGACTCAACCACGGCAGTGCCCTTCCAGAATGGTGGGAAACGGTGTACAGCTGTCACAGAAAGGCCGTCCAAGAGGGTCTGTGCAGAATGCGGCGAGGCGCACGCCAGACTACTACAAGGACGACAGACGCAAGCTGCAGCGGGACACCTTGGCAAGGAAGATGGTGGGAATGCTGGAGGACCTTCGGACGAGTCTCAGCGCTATGCAGTTCGGGTGAAGACGTGGCACATGTTGATACGGAAGGTATCACAAGCGGCAGCTCTGTCTATGCTTGTATTGAAGTACAGAAAGCGAACTAATTAACTTCGAGTCTGTAGATACCGGGGACAGCTACCTGGAGGAATCCGTGGGAATGTATTTCTTACCATCCATCCTAGCGATGTTCTCCAAGTCATCTCGATTTGAATAGGAAATGGCTGTACGTCGCACACTAATTCTTAATTCTTCACACCAGAATCCTCGTGGAGACTAGGACCAGGGAGTCACGGGAGCAGAAGGGATAGCAGTTAGCGTTTAGAGCGTTTGCCAATGAATTGAACCTGAAAATATGCTGCAAGATAACCAGACAAAGCTGCCGCTTGTGATATCTTCGTACTTATACCTGTCGCAAGCATATCATGTTGATTGCGTTCAAATCCTCGCGCATCTGCCGTTTATAAGGCAACTCACGGCCCATCTTTCCAACCCCGCTGTTTCTCGTCGGGAGCCTTCTCTTATTTGGCACCACCGACCCAAGAGGGGGCCGAGGACGCTCCATCAAAACGGCCCTCTCGAAATCGCATATCCTAATTTGTCTAGTCTCTTGATTGATCAGCACATTAGGCGACCGGAGATCCTTGTGTGCAACCCCACAAGTGTGCAGGGCACGGATTGCGTGGATTAATTGACGGCTTAGATCGCCATCGTCGCCTGCAGTGCGCACCGAGTCCAAGCTAGCACCACCCCAAGACAGAAACATCATGTATTGAACTCGGACGCGGAAGTCGTAGTAGTAAGTGCGTGATATTGTACGTAGGTCGATTGCCCCGAGAAAGATCGGCGTGACTCTACCCTGCAATGGCTGCAGGGCTTGGTAGACCTTTGCTTCGTGTTCGAGATCCTCGATGAATGCCGGCACCGTGCCCTTGCCAATAAAGGTGTACCCATATGCAAGAAGAGTCACCTTGAAGAGGACTCCACGAGCACCTCCCTTGTCGAGGCTCTCGATCCCGTCGTCAAGAGTGCGCTTGAGTTGGTCGCGGAGCAGTGTCACAAATCTGGCATGGCGAATGCGGTGGTGGAGACCATCCCCATCGTGTCGATGAGCAGCAACATTGGGGCAATTTTCATCAAGCCGCGTCTTCGTCTGTAGCGTCAAACCGCGCAGACATTCCTCTGTACAGTATCCATCGTTTTGCTGGCGACTGCGGTAGGCGTCGTGACCGTCTTTCCGCGTGTGATTGGGCAAGGCCCGCTGCGCCGCTTGAATCCGTCCGCTGCGCCTCGGCTCAAGTGGCGTGGGTGTCTCCTGCATTCGCCTCGTGTTCTCATCGTCGGATGACTCCGGCGAATGCGCTGGCACACCAATCCTCGTCATATTCCCGGGCGGTTTCCTTGGTTTCCTCTTCCGCGACATACATGGCGATCGGTCAACATCGCTGTATGGGTCAGGCTCATAGGCGGGCGAGCTTGATGGTGCCTTCCGCTGATCGACTGGTATCGACTTGAGTATGGTCTCGACATCTTCTGACCAGGTCTTTAAACTGGACATGACCGCTTCACGCTCGTCCTGGCGATGATACCGTCTACCTTGGGAGTAGTCCAGCGCTAGCAGACTGAAAGCAAGCATCTGGCTGACCGCCGTGCAATAACGCGCATCACGCGGGTGCGCGACCACCTCCGCCCGCGGTTCGGCGAGATGGTACAATAGGGTCGTAGGGTCGGACCAGTCCACTTTCAAAAAGACAATTGCCTCTCCTGTGGTGACCAGGCCGTACTCCAATCCACCCTCAATCATGTAGTGGAACGTCTGCGTTATGGCAGCCGCGACGAGCCGTTCCGAATGGTATTGGAACAGAGCCTCGGGGTCCGCTGCGGTTGGGATCGTGGCCCGATTCACGACCTCTTTGTATATATCCATCGAGCGAAGCCCTACGCGGAGATGCTGGGGAGTGATCTTGTGAGGCGCTTTGTACTCGTTGATGTACAGCATTGTGCGCTGTGTCGAAGTCTCGCCCTCCTGCCTGTAAATGCAGATTTGATCGGGCCGGAGTCGAAGGCGTTCGAATCGAGGTTGGTCGGGGGTGCGTGGCCGTTGTGGTGTGGCAAGGCGGTCAACGACCTCTTCGGAGATGTCGCTAATAGCATTCGGGTGATTCTCAAACACGATACCATCCCCAAGAGCAAAAGCCGCCCTGACCTCGGCGACAGATACGAGATGCTCGACAATCGATCGTACGGGATCCTCCACACTGATGTGCTGAAAGTATTCGAGATCTTTTTCGTTGGCAATCCGTTTTCGTGCTATCCTTTCTCCAAGGCCGTGCAAAAACGCCAGGCTCTCGAAAGCTCTAGTTTCGGTCGGGCATAGTGAATAAAGGTCGCCGAACACCGTCCTTTGCTGGTCGATGAAGTCTGACCAAGGGATGAGGCGCGTCGGGCAATATTTGTTTTGGGGGTTCGTGGTTGGACCCTTCGATGTAAGACTTTTATCTGGCTCGACCTGGAATTTTGCGTAGACAAACTCGTGGCAGGCTTCGAGATATTCGGAGAGGGTCGTTAGGCGGTTAACCTTTTCTGCTTCTTCGGCGCGTTGTCGCTCCAGCTGGCGTTGCTGCTCTGCTTCTCGGGCGCGTTGTCGCTCCAGTTGGCGTTGCTGCTCTGCTTCTTCGGCGCGTTGGTCTGCTTCTTCGGCGCGTTGGTCTGCTTCTTTGGCGCGTTGTTGCTCCAGCTGGCGTTGCTGCTCTGCTTCTTCGGCGCGTTGGTCTGCTTCTTCGGCGCGACGCTCTAGCTCCTTCAAACGTTTCAATAATGCGTCATTTTCCATATTGGTATTCATTCATCCATAAACTTCCTTGGTCATCATGGTTGAACAGCGTTAGTATGTAAAAGGGATGGTGTTGGATCATTCGCGGATACAGTTTAAGGCTGAGTGGCCCACTTTATGTTGTTCCCCAGGAAATTAGCCCCGCAGCTCTAACACTAAGTTGTTCGACCTCTCTTCCCAAGCTGTTGATCCGTGTCGTGGAATTACCATTACCCCCCGGGCAGCTTTACCCTAGGAGACCAATAATTTCGACCATCATGCATTGACGTCAGTGCAAAGAACTACAGAAGCATTTCGGCGGCTACGACAGGCCCATACGTATTGGGAGCGGTGGGATGCGAGTCGTTGGCGAAGTCCAGCCATGGGGTCAGAACTCGTGCCAGCCGCGGTAGCGTACCAGGGTAGCGTCATGCCACTGCGAAACTCTTAATGGCTGGAAGTGCTTATTTGTAACTTACGTACCTTGAGAATCTCCTTGTTATCGTTCGTGTCAATGTGGCGGCCATTGACGCTTGCATAGAGCTGCTTGTACTGACGATAGTACTCCCAAGATGTGCCCCATGACTTAATCCGGTAAGTCTCACACATATGTAACAGAAAGTCCATTGCGGCTGCTCGGTCAGCTTGTTCAAGGACGGCTTTCCATGGCCCGTTCACGACATCGCGACAGAAGCTATTCCATTAGTCAGCGCTATGTGGCCAGTTGGGGTAAGGGACGAGTCTCACATTTTCCATTTCCGCAGAATTCTTGCCACATTAATCTTGGTTTCATCAGCCCATGCCGGCTTCAGAAAACGGACTTCTTGCAGTTGCTTCCGAAGTGCTGCATGCTGCGTTGCCGTCAAGGACTTCGGGCCTTTCGAAACTCGATTCTGTTGTTCTCGGTGGATGAATTCATTCACAAAACCTTGGTGAGGGCCTTGTAGAACGGGTCGAGAACGAGTTGGCGCCATCTTTGGGCGCAATGGTTTACTGGTGAGTGACCAGCTTGGGCTTGGTAGCCTGGAATGCGTACTCCCGGCTCGTTCTTATAATCCGATTGGGGGAAAGCAAGTAACAGGAAGGGGATTACTCGAACTTGCCAATAGGGCAAGTGGGGCACAAGTTGAGCGGTTACGCCTATGCAATCAGCCCAGGCCTCATGAAGTGGGGCTATGTACTCAGTACGCGGGAGCAACCACCAACCATTTACTACCTCGCTGTCATGCCATCATAAAATGGAATCCCACGCTTGCCAAATTGGGGCCCCAGAACAGCGCTTTCTCTTTTTAACATGTAGTTTTTCAACACAAAAGCATTGCCATGCGCACCTCAGCCGTTTGTCCTCTCCATACAAGGCTAGGCCAGCCTCTCGACACTGCTGTCGGGCAGCAAAGATGGCGTGTCAAGCGGCTGTTTCATAGAAGCCATAGCATCACTGTCCACAGAGTTCGCTCTATTGCTAATGATGTCCTCGGGCCAAATACACTCCGCGCCATCTCCGAAAAGTACCGGATTCATCGTACGGGGCCATGGCGGACAGAGGTCGGGTAGGTCGCCCATATTGTACGCGCTTGGAAAACCTGCAGACGCAAGTAAAGCAGGGTCAATCGACTCCGAACCAGCGAAATGCAGATTATGGGCCTTGGTGACGAGCAGAGCCAGATCGCTGATTTCAACTCTCATCTTCCGTATGTCACCACACAGTACCTCTATCGTCGCCTTCATTTGCATGATATCTTCTGCCTTTCGTGCACGAGTAGCCCTAGCTGCATCGCGATTCGTCTGGCGTATTCTTTCGGGACCTGTGGATTGTGCAGCGGGTACAGTGCTGGGAAGCAGCTGGTCTCCCATCGCCTTGGCCGTCATTGAACTTGCGAAGGGCAGGGTTTCGACGTTTGCTGGTTGGTAGAGGAAGGTGAAGAGAAAAGGGAAGGAGATCAATTCCTCAAAGATGTAACTATAGGCTAAAGCTTGTTCAGTATGGCCAAGATATTTTTTTGATTATGCTCCCTTTTTATAATAGTTGTCTGCCGCTGGTAATACTGTACAAAGCCCTCCTATCTCCTTCGTCGGTGCAATGTGAGTCTATATGTACAATACCAACAGACGTATGTGCCATCCTTTTCCGTCGCATCAGAGCAGAGTCCACGAGACAAGGAGCTATCTGTAGTCTCTGCAGTCGCTTAGTTGACTTGAGCCGACAGTCGCATGGTTTGGCAAAGATTTCTTTTGCTCATATAGGCTATTTCAGTCCTTACGACATACTGCCAGCGTTGGAGGGCAGCCACAATGCATCTGGTCTCCTCCGTAGCCCCGGAGTAGCACGGTGTCACTGTACGCCGAATCTCCCGTGCTGCTCTTCTGGTTCGTACTTTCCCGCAACCCTGGGTAAAGCACACTCGTTTTGTCTCGTTTCCGGATGATGCTACCGAAAGCAACTGCGATATTCCAGGCTTCGTATCTCGAGGCCCAGTCGTCCAGAAGCGACCAGTGCAATACAGGACAGTACCCAAACCTGCCATTTAGGAGTTGGTCATTTTGCGAAGCTACCGAGTTCTCGAGTGGGAACTGGTTCTTGGTAGCCAGTCTATCATGTTGGGTCAACTTCCCTACCGGCGTACAGTAGTTATGGTGTACAGACGTACATACCATAGACGACCTACCATATTAGAGCATGTACTGAAAGAACGGCCCTCGCAACGTTTGTACCGCTTACCGTCACTACCAGCGGACGTCGGAAAACAGACCTGGGCCATAGCCAGGAGTACCGAATGCTTCCAGTGCTGGTGGCGGTAGAAGTGCGCTTTCACGGTCGTGCCTGGTCATTCACACTCGTCAAATTCTTTATTACGGCCTCCTCGAGAGTCATTATTTAAGTTGTGGACGTGTGAGATGTCCTCGATATCCGCTTGCCACGCCGTAACTACATACCGCCATACTGCTCATACGACCCATAGGGCAGATGTAGACCTCAGGGTAGAGAGCTACTAATGGCGCCGCCGGTCCAAATGAGGAGAGCCAGCTCAGTAGTCTTGGAGCGAACGCGGACACCAACCAGGCGCCGATACTGCTGTGCTCTATTATTGGTCGTGGCGCACTCGCTGGCTCACACGAGGCGCGTCGAGTCCCTCCAATTCCAGCCGAGTTGTGTGCAGCAAAGCGACGTGGAGGCGGAACCAACTGTTCTGATTCGCCCGGCCGTAGTCTCCGACTGGACCGTTTCCGATGCATTCGCAATGGGACCAGAATCATACACTGGTATACTCTACTTTACTCTTTTTGCTGCACCAGCTCGAAGAGTTTCACGGGCTGTTTCCGGTCCTGAATTCTTCGTTGGACCGCAGCGTCGAAAGAGTAGCTATGGCGCACTAGCACGATTAGCGGGCCAGGTTACCTAGAAAGCAGCGTGGAGCCGGTCCGCGACCCCGCGCTATTTAGGGCCAACTGCCCAATCTTCTGTTGCGCAAAAACTCATCCTCGTCAAGACACGCCGAAGAGAAGCAGGACCGAAATCCATCTTGCCAATATGGGTTCTGGAACCACATCAGTAGCTGCCAGCAGGACTGGGCTGAGCAGACGCGCAGTAGAACTGGCAGTAATGGTCGGATTGCAGGGAACTGTGCTTTGCAATTGAACTAGTACAACGCCTCATGTAGCAGAGACGCTTTCTCCTGCGGCTGACGAGACCAGCCACCCCCTTAAACCGCGTTTTTCACCGAACAACAATAGCTTCGATGCAATGGTCCCAGTCACAACAGTCAGACTTCGATACAGGCAGTACTAATGGCGTTCCGCCGTGGGAGCTTTGCGTTGTATTGGGCGCATTGGACGAGCGTGCGGGGAGAGTTCTAGGGCTGGTAGAGAAGCCCACCGAGCTGAAAGACCAGTACAGTACATAGCGGCTGTTATTTTTATATATAAGCTGCATATCTCATTAAGTCCTACCTAACCTGGGCTGTGGTCCTGTAGTTTCCGCAATGGCTGTGTGCTCCCACAAACTCTCTATCCCTACATTATCTACATTATCATCTACCACATCAATAACAAGACAGATATACCCTGTTTCACCCGCATCATCCCAAATATCTTCAACTCCGGATAAAGCTGTCACGGTTAGGCCAACAGTCGTCGTCACTACAAGAGGCCCTGATGTTACATCAACAAAGGAGGTGGTGGTCTACCCACAGCAACCGGAGCGGAACCATGCTGTATTCGTCGTTTTCAAATACTCGGTGGAAGACCCTTCTCGAAGCCATGTGATCAAACGGTCTTGGGTGGTCTTTGAACAAGACCGTGTTTCTTCAGGCCAGAATTACACCCAGATTTGTTCATGGAACCCGGCAGCAAGTATCGAGGCTAATGAAGTCAGTCTCGATGATGTGCCATGGCCACCTGATATCGATATTGGAGAACATGATTTAGGGGGGCTGCATGGTTGTCAGTATCATGGGAGTAACGCGGGTGCAGGCAGTATCTCATGCAAAGACGTGGCAGCGGGGCTATGTGAAGTAGATCAGAACATATTGAACTCTGACCGTATGCCTGAAGGTTCACAAGGAGATTCATTGTCAGGAGGCCGGTTATGTAGGATATACTCTTTTCCCTAAGGTTAGGTGTTATATTTAATCAGATACGCATCTACCCAGCGGGCAATTGAAAAGATCACCCTAATATACCAACCAACCACGAGGGCTCAGAACGTAGCACCAACCAACCAATCGTCGTTAGGTGGTTGGTTTGGTTGGTTGGTTGACATCATGGAGGCTAGACGACCTCTTCTATCCTTACCAAAGGCCTCATTATATGCGTACACTAATCTGGCTCGAGTATGACAGGGGAACTCCACCAACTAGGCACCGCCGGCACGTCATGGGTTCGTAAGACAGCGTTGAGGATCGACCCCGTACGTGTACCGCATCACCAACACTGTCACATTGTACGAGCGAAGGGGCTGCGGAGTTTGTCTGTCAGCGCTTCCCTCATCAACGCTTCTTTCGACAAGGGTTTTCTCAAACAAGATGCCTTTACCCTCGCGGCATGTGAGACTCGCCGGCGGCGGACCGGACATACACGTTCATTGCTTGCAAGTTTATACCAGGTACATAAGAGCTAGCCGTTTTAGTCGTCGAAAGAGGAAGAAGGATGGGAAACGTATCAGCCATGGGGGTAGTAAAGATACTCGTGACAACTACCATGCATTTAGTTACACCTAGATTCTACTAGTCATAGAAGTGTACATGAACGGGCGCTACCAACAAACAAGTCACAAGCCATATCGATTAGTGGACGCAGCAGTAGCAGCCAAGGATGTTTCGAAAATGATGCCAAACACACTGATCCTGGTCGTCGGCGAAGGGGTCATCAACCTTTTTAGCACATATTTGCTGCTCTACAAGAGCCGTCGTACGCCCCCGCCGAAGTATTCTCGCGGTATCGTAAAATGCCGCCTCGACGTTGATACCGTACTTTGCCGAAGTCTCGACAAATCCGCAGCCCAGCTCAAGCGCAAGAGCATGGCCCTCTTGAGCCGATACCACTCGCTCCGATTCGACATCGCACTTGTTCCCAATAAGCAGTATGGGCCCGAGGTGATGTGGATCTAGTGATTCCTTCGTCTGTCGAATATTCGCGTAGAGATCTCGTACGTTCGAGAAAGACGATCTGGAAGTAATGCTATATACCAGAAAGAAGCTTTGGCCGTGTTGTATCCATTGGTCACGCAGTACGGAATAGTCTTTTTGGCCGGCAGTATCTAGGACTTGGACTGCGCATGCCCGTCCATCGACAACGACTTGTTTCTGGTATGAATCTTCGATAGTGGGATCATACTGCAGGGCAGTAAAATATTGATTAGTATGGGATGCAGGTGGGATTCGGGAGCAACTTACCGTTGGGACAAAGTGGTGTATGTAGAACTGGATTGCAAGCGCGGTTTTCCCGACACCTTCTTCTCCTAATAAAACCAGCCTATGGAGTGGTAATGCGGAAGATATCGCGAAACCGTAGCTTAGCTAACGACGAGAATCGGCACCGACAAAATTGTTACGAATCACGGTATAGATAGGACTCCATATGCGCATCGGTCCTGACGTGTGCCATTGTTGGTCGTCGTCCACTCGCAAATTGATACTCAGCCGTCCGCCGAGTCTAAAACGTTCTTGGGTATCTCAGCAAGCTCTGCATTTGGACCATGGGCATCATGTGTGTACTCTTTTTCTGACGTACAGAGTCTAGACTGGTCAAGCTGCGGTAGGGCAGATGCAGACCTCAGGATGCAGAGCTGCTGATGGCGCCGCCGGCCCAAATGGGTAAAGTTAGTGAACAGCAGCACCGATATTGTTGTGTTCCGTTGTTGGCCGTGGCGCACTTGCTGGCTCACACGAGTCACTTTCAGGTCTCTCCAATTCGCACCGAGTAGGATGTAGAAAGGATACTGGGAGGCCGAACAGCCATTCTGGTGCGCCCGAGTCTCCCATTGTACCCTTTTCGAAGTGCGCCGATTCCGAATGGAACAATAGTCATCCAGTAACATACAGTACTGTCTTTTTGCTGCTTAAGCTCGAAGAGTCTCACGGGCTGTTTTCGGTCCTGGGTTTTGTAGGCCCTTACTGTGAAGCAGAATGGGAACCGTTGCGCAAGTGGCACTAAGATACGGAACGGACGCCGGACGGACAGCTTGTGATGCAACCCATGTTCCGATGGGCAGAAAAGAGCCTGATGTTTCCCCCGCTCCGTTTGTACCATTCCGATAGTGGTCGGTCGCCTCGGACCTAGACCTAAATCATCCAGCAGCGTATTCTCGTCTCGCTACATCCGTTGAGAGCTCGAAGATCCTGGCACGCTGTTTCCGGCCCTGGCTTCATAACCTGCAGACATGTTGGCCATACTGTTGGAGTGCAGAGTCGGAAGAGTAGCAATGGCGCACTAGAGCACTAGCGCCACCAGCGGGTAGAACCCACCGTTATTAGCGTAGAGCTGGTTCGCGACCCCGCGTCATTTCAGGTCCAACTGCCCAATCCTCCTGAACTGCGAAATAACTCTTCCTCAAGACACGCCGAAGAGAGGCTGGCCCGAGATTCCCTCTCGCCAACATGGGTTCGGAATCGGATCAGCAGCTCCCCTGGCGACGCTCGCCCAACTCGAGCTCATCATGTCATCAACGTTTCGCACCCGCAAACCAGCACTTGCTATATCTACCGTTACGCGGGACGCTATTGTAGCTCCATGGACACTCCAGGAATATACCCTAGGAGGGTCCAGCAAGTTGCCCGAACCGAATTAGGTAGCTAGGCCTCCGACATGGCCCACACCAAGGGGCAGAAAGACAAGGTTCGCAAGAGCGGCTTGTCGCTGCAGAAGGTGGCCAGAAATTTGCTTGTCAAGGTCCATTTGCACAGTTTGGCAAGTCAACTGGCTTGTTGTTGCGACAGGCATGTACTATGGATTGCGGGTGAAGCAGCCGTCATGAAGCTACGTTCCGTCCCTCAATACCCGTGGTAAACTATCCGGAATCAATGCTCCGGCCAAAGTAACGGTTCGGTTCCTTCTTTGTCCCGATCCTCCACACGGTAATGTAATACGTGGGGATCTCGACACTCTGTTCGTGCGTTAGCGGAGCGAACGCATACGTCATATTAAAAATCCCCGCGCAGGAGCTAACTAAGCTAAATCGCCAAACATCCAAAGTACATAGCATGATACACAATCATTGCCGCCTCGAAATGTTCATTCACGCTCACGTGTGCGGCAATCCGTTTGGCCAGCCGCCTTGTGAGCTCAACGAGAAGATAACCACAGACCGCCCACCCCTTCTTACTCTAAGTTGGCTACATTTTTGTAATGCGGTCGGGTATGGGTCTCCCTGAGGGCGACGTGACCTTTACCCCAAATCCCCCTTAATCACAGCTTGGACCGTACCTATGAGATGCCATGCCAAAAGGGGGAGACTGAACTTAAGCAGCAGAAGGTATGCAAATGTGCTCGAACACGAAAGAGTTGGCACGGAGAGAATATTAACGCATATAGCCCATGCGAACGAACGGCTGGCAGAAAGAGCGCAGTTCTAGAACGACTCTTATTTGCGGGACCCAATATGTCTTTTGTTTGTCCCCCATCAACATCACGGCACAGTAAAGAAACAAGAAACGGGTCGCAATCAACGCGAGACAAATTCTGGAGATGATTCTCATAATACCAACCCGAGGTCGTCTTAACGCAGGATAAGTCTCGTTCGGGACACAGAGGCTCCCGCACTACAACTAGGATAAGCCAACAAGCTAAGTCAATAACGTGGGATTGCCGGGCAAAAAGTTCCGTCTAATGATGGTTCAAGCTGCTGCTGCTGTTCTGGACCAATTCGGCCGCTAAGAAGGGTCAAAAGGGCCAATCCCTAGCAAGATCCTGACCCCGCATAGTGGACCTCATTTCTGCCCATGGTTAGGACCGGCGCAACACTGATTCTTTATATTTCTACGTGCAGGCGGCCTTCCAGGAACAAAACCTCCCATAATACTCATTAACGCAGAAGATCATAGACACTTTATCGTTTGTGGTAACTATTTGTGGTGTACTGCATGTGTGTATGTGTTAAGAATCGCTCACTCTAACCACGACTGCATACTTGCTCAATAGTCTTCTTCGACTGCCGTACATCTGGAACACCGATACATTCCACCTTTGGATACCAACGCTTGCGAGACGCTGGCATCTGGTACGGGCAATCAAGTTTCGCCATCTCTTCCGCGCAACCCTATTACTACTGCCAAAAGCTGGACCCGGGTTACCTATCTACCTTCCTGTTCGTGCCTTTCTCCTGCTATTACTTGCTCTGGGCTTCGTTTCAGTCTCGAAGTAACTGGAAGCCGAAGCCAAACTATGGCGGACCAAAGTACCGAATCCAACTCAAACGGCGGGTTACTAGATGCCATTGAGGGAACCAAAGCGCCATACTTTCCTCGGCCCTCGTGGCTAGATCGATCCGAAACTGGGCTTCCTCCCCACGAGCGTCCGTCCGTTACGAAAGTTCCTGTTACTCCTGGCATTCACCTAACTACCTATCAGCCACCAAATAAAGAGGATGGTACAAAGGGCAGGCCAACTACTTCGGGATATTTCACGGCTGATCCGGCCCAGCATGATGGACGGGAGAGCCAAACTCTCGATGACTCGCCGTTAGAATCATCTAGTGAGCTACCCGGAGCGAGAGTCCACTCTCCTCCCACACCAGCTGCCAGAAGTGTAACGTCGGATCAAGATGTGATGCGGCGTCTGCACCTGGCGCCCAAGGGACAATGTGAATTTATCAGCCAGATACAACCTGCAGTGCCAGAGCTGGCTCTTACCGGAAACCTCATCTCGGCCACTTTCACTTTGCCCTATGCGCCCAAGTATAATCAGTCTGGGGACTGGAAATTAGGTATAAGGCGAGGCCAATCTTCCCTCTTCGACGCATTATCGTATCTTTCTTCTGAAGAATCGCCATGGGACCACACTGTGGTAGCGTGGACGGGCGAGATCGAGACAAATTACGGTTCCTTTTCGCCTCCCGATGCGTATCCGGGGATCACGACCAACATGCCTAGTCTTAACCCACTCTCGGCACCTGTTCCCATCGATAATAACGCGCCGCCCGTACAGCCTCTGCAGGACGGCATATTCATATCTCGCGACCACCAAGTATCACTTGAGCAGCAACTTTCTCATGACAAGCGGATGAAGACCATTCCGATCTGGCTTACCGACAATGAGGAAATGATGGACAATGGCATCGCCCTGAAAGACCAGAGTCGGTGGAGACAATACGCCGAACACGAGCTATACGCTCTTTTTCACTACAGGCAGCACGAGCCGACAGACGGAATACTTGAGCGCATGCAATGGACCGACTACTACACGATGAATCTCAAGTTTGCCGACAAGATCATGGATGTTTACAAACCTGGTGACGTCGTTGTCATTCATGATTTCTATCTCATGCTCCTTCCCAGCATGCTCCGCCAGAGAGCACCAAACATGCACATCTCATTTTATTTGCACACCCCATTCCCCACTAGCGAGTTCCTACGCTGTCTACCCAGACGAAAGGAGGTCTTGCAAGGTGTTCTCGGCGCCAACTTGGTTGGATTCCAGTCATACAGTTACTCGCGTCATTTTTTGAATTGCTGCACGCGTATCCTAGATTTCCCATCCGACTCTTTTGGCGTTGACGTGTATGGAAGTCGAGTTGAAGTTGGGGTCTTCCCCATTGGCATCGATTTCGCTAAAGTGGAGCAACTCGCTTGGAGCGACTCGGTAGACAAAGCTTACTACGACTTGAAAAAGATCTACAAGGGAAAGAAAATAGTCGTGGGTCGCGACCGGCTAGATAGTGCCCACGGCGTAACCCAGAAGCTCATGGCTTTTGAGCGATTCCTGGAACTATACCCTCACTGGCGAGAAAAGGTGGTCCTCATCCAAGTTACATCACCGAAGAGTACTGAAGACGATTCAGAGAACAAGGTCACCAGCCGAGTCAACGAGTTGGTGACGCGGATCAATGGCAGCAAGGGCAGTCTCACTTACTCGCCTGTCCAGCACTATCCCCAGTATTTGAGCCAGGAGGAGTACTTTGCCCTACTGAGAGCTGCCGATATTGGCTTGATTACCTCTGTACGAGACGGCCTGAACACGACCAGCTTGGAGTATATCGTCTGCCAGCGTGAAAGCCACGGCCCCCTGATTCTATCTGAGTTCAGTGGCACAGCTGGATTTCTTCCCGGTGCAATTCATATCAACCCTTGGGATCTTAGCGGTGTGGCTAAGAAAATAGACCATGCGCTTACGATGCCAAGCGATCAGCGGCTGCTCAAGCAAAATCAGCTCTATAACCATGTTGCCGAGCACAACGTTCAGAGTTGGTTCGCTAAATTCCTCCTCGGTCTGGTCGACGTCCTATCAAGGAACCAAAGTGCCACTTCCACCCTTCGTGACCGCACATTTCATTACTCGATGGAATAGCAACTTTAGACGTCAATCAAACCGCGATTGCCTATACTTCGCGCCATAGACCTAGTATTAGATGATGAGAAGTTTAGGCTAGATGTGCGGCCGGTAACTTGGTGTTTTTCACTGCCGCAAGTTTTGCTTCCGGGCCTTGAAGTGATATTAGGAGACCGAAATAACTGTTCTGGTACGCCCGATCGTAGTCAGAAAGTCCCAACCGCTACAATGGACTTAGAATCATCCAATGGCGTAATGTACCCTTTTTCTGTCACATCAGGTCAAAAAGCCTCGCAAGCCGTTTCCGTCCTGAGTTCTGTTGGTCTTTGCTGTAGGGGTGCATTAGAAGAACAGCTTCGACTCACTAGCGAATAGCAGGCCAGGTCCTAGAAAGCACCGTCGTGCTCAGGTTTTGCATCCAGGTGTCGTACTGTATTGTTTTCTCCTGTACCCTTCTGACGCACAGGACTGTAGCATAACCCCCACGAAGTAGAAATTGCTGGTGATGCCGCCGCTCAAGAGCCACTGGGAAACGGGATTGGACGGCGAACGCACAGCTTGTGGTGCAGCCCATGCCTGTTCTGGTGCGCAGGACCAGAAGAGTCTAACATTCCGCAGCTCCGCTTCTACCATTCCGGCGTAAAGGGCCGGGCCACCTCGAAGCCTGGATCATCCAGCAGCATAGTCTGTTGTTGTTGCATCCGCCGAGAACTCGAAGACTCTCGTGGGTTGTTTCCGGTCCTGGCTTCCATAGTTGCCGGCACACCTGCTAGCCCTACTGTGTTGGAGTGCAGAGTCGGAAGAGTAGCAATGGCGCATGAACGCAACTAGCGAGCCAGGTCCCATTGTTGGCGGGCCGGTTTGCGACCCGCCCAATCTTCCTGCTGCGCATCATTAGCGTGGAGCCAGTTCGCGACCCAGGTACGAGACCCGGTCCTTACAGTAGAACTCGACTTCGAGCCTGGTGTAGAGGCTCGAACTGCAGGTGCTGCAGAAAAAGTGGCGATTGATCTTCCTTGAGTCGACGGTGACGTCATGGGCCTTCGGCTCGTCTGTAGCATTGCAGTTCAGCTAAAGGTTTGACGATGCATGCACTCATCATGGCTTTTCAGCATACCTTTCACCACCTTGAAGCCATTTTCGGGGACGACGGCGCTGGAGGTGAATGCGCCTTCGACCCACTTCTGGCAGTGGCACAGTACTGTGACGTTCGCTTCTTCTAGATCAAGGCCACTGCGACTTACTGCTGCTCTCGTACTTGATCGCCCCACCCATGCAGCTACCGCTGAAACTCATTTTTGTTGAGCGGGATAATACTAGCAGCAACGAGTATTGGGTATAATGGTAACAGGGGAGGTGTGGTGATGAAGACTGTTGCAAATTGGATACCTTGATAGACAACTGAAGGGACTGGTATTTATGTACTGCAGTCTACTTGGTTTCGGGGTTTGATCTCGCTGTAGGGCTCATGCTCTTGGGGAGGGCCATTCAAGCAGGAGCGGCAAAGGCAGAGCTTACGGCCGCTTGCTTGACTTAGTGAGCTGCATGGACCGCGCCCTATTGCAGTAGTGAGCGGCCTAGCTGCCTATTGGACCTCTACGCACAGCCCCGCACAGCCCTACAGGAACTGAATGCCGGTCCCACGCGTAGAACCGGTCGTTCCAGTGCTCCTCCCAGACGGGGCCAAATGGGTTGCAGCTGAGAGTCAAGCTCATGGAAGACCTTGATCTTCCTTGCTGCTGAAGCTCGATGCTGACGTAGAAGCCATACTCGCGAGCAGGTCTTAGAGAAGTTGTGGGATGGGATACTTGGCAAGTCAAACGCGAGATTCCTTACTTTGGCAGCTGACTCGCGAAGGGATGTATGAAAAGGGACAAGGAAAGGTGAGATGGAATGTAGCAGCTGAGTATCCCAACCAAGTACAGTGGGGCAGTCCAGCTGTAACTAGCAAAAACTGGAGGTCACAGTATGGTGACCAATAGTTCTCCCTAGTTGAGACCCTAATTGTATGACCGTGGTCCCATTGGTAGGGCTGATAGTGCGCTTTCAAATGTTCCCAAGCTAGCGCTGAGGTAACGCCAATTCAATACCGACCAACACCCATAGCATATCTGACAAATTCCATACATTATCACTCAGTGCCTGATCAAAAACCAACTTAACATCACCTCCCATCTTGATGGGGTCCTGTACTAATTACTAATACAAGACTAGATGCCTAATGCTGTATCCGAACCAGATTCAGCCGCGTAGTACGTACAGCATTTCGTTTTAACTCCCGCAGCCAATGCATCCTCCACAGTATCCAACCGAGCAGAATATGACTTGATATCATCGTCTTGCGGAGCTGGCGAAAGCCCTGTCGTCCACCTTGGGAAAGTTCCTTGCAAACCTGAAGGATACACACAGTCACTGCCGACTTCTAAGAGAAGACGGCTAAAGGTTGCTTCAGATTCCTCCCCTTCAGACCCCGCCACAACTATATTCAGGGATTGCTTGCTGTAAAAGCGCTGTCAAGAGCTTCAATAAACCCGCCCATCGCACACTTAGGTTAACAAGTGGGCCATTCCTGTGTGCACCGGCAAGCCTACGTCAGCCAGTTGAGGAAACATATGATAGCGATCTTGTGAAGCAAGGAGGCTTCACCCATATTTTGGGAAAGACATGCCCCCATCTTCTCCAGAGGTAGGTGCGATGCGGAGAAAGCCTTGTTTGGTCCAATACCAAGCCCTTCTCCTTCACTTGCGCCGTCAGCAGACACGGAGCCGGTCCTTTGTTCTAAGCATGCCACTTTGGTGGACCTCATCTGCGCTGGACGTAATGTCTTCTACACGGGATCTGCTGGATGTGGAAAGTAGAACAGCGCATGGGTGATTGCCCTGAGCCAAAGTGTAAGATGTGCTATAATTAGATATCGTAAGCATGCGCGTGCCATACTTTGAGCACTAATGCACGCTTAATCGATGCACTTTAGCAGCCAGATGACTCCACCAACCTATGCTACTGCATCCTCTTAATTCTACTAAAGCGTACTACCAGCCCTATCAGTGGGGACGGTGACCCCAATAGCGATTCGGTCCGGGCAGTCAGGGGAAAAGATCTGGATCTTAGCGTTTGTCTAGTAAAGCGACTACCCACTGGCCCGGCACTGTAGCTTCCGGTGTTTGCTAGCTACGGTTATACTACCCCGCTGTACCAGGTGGATATTGAAGGTCGAATTTGGTGGGGTGTTGCCGGGATACCCCGCTGTTTGGGTTGCCGCCTCCAATATCAAGCTCCAGACGAAGGGCAGACAAAACCGCCAATAGCTCCAGGACGGCCGGTCTTCTCACGATAAAAATCAGACATCCAGCACTGGAAATGATAGGGATTCATTTGATTCCAATATCGTTCTTTTAAAATTGTTTCCGCGTCGGCTAGGGCGAGCATTCTCAAAGCTGTACCCTAGAGCAAAGGGGATCGCTAAACCCTAGGCGGTTTTCGGGGCATTTAGAAGGTCACCCCGCTGAAGAGGTAACTAACCACCTGTAAATACAGGGGCCCGTTTATGTTGCAATGTTCACTCACTCCCCTTACCATGACCTGCCTGACGCTTCCCTGCGACAGTGGAATCAGCCTGGATATAATGTTTTAGATCACTTAAAGAGGGAATGAAACTACGCCCAAGGTATTTTTTATAGCTCTAAGCTAAATAGATAAGCTATAAGTGATGCCGCTCCCTCTCCCTATTCCATAATCCCCTAACCCGACGTTGGAGTTGCAACTACTATGCAGTCTACATCTACATTCATTTGCTCTGGACATGATATAGGAGCGACGGGAGCGGCTGGTTCTAAAGGATTTCCTACCAATGGTCCGGGGACAGGTGATGAAACCACCGCTGTAGAGGTAGGTCGCGTAGTGTCCCCCAAGTCTACTGCCGCCAGCGGTATTGACTGTTGTTGGCTCCGACGGGTCCTGAGGATTTTGATAACCTTGTCCAAGGAGGCTGTATCTCTTTCTGCGTCCATCTGCTGGGCGACCTCCTCCTCGGTTCGTTTCGTAGCTACTGCTTTCCTTCCGATTTCATCAATAATGATTTTCCGCTTAGAAAAAAAGCCTTCTCCGATAGAGGCCGCCATCGCGCCCCCCAACGGGCCTCTAGAGTATCGATGGACGGCATCCCCGGGGGACCGGTACGCCATATACGTAGAAGGTCAACGATCGACTTGGTCGTCCTCGGGAGACGAAATCGGGGCGGCTGCGCGCCTCTGTGCTCCGAGCTTGCGCGCAAGTTGAGGCTAGCAGCTGTTGGGGCCGGTTCTGATCCTGGGTCTCTGGACCGCGACGGTGCTCGAACTGGTGGACTTGGATCAACTCCCGCTCGTTAGGCGTAATATCCATTGTCACCCTCCAGGAGAGGTTCCGAAGGTGGTGAACCTCGTCCTCGAGGCGCCGGACCTCGGTAGTAAGCTGTTGAACCGACTTTTCGGCGGCAATCTGCTGGGTCGCCACCGCACGAAGCTTCTCCGCGACTGCCGGGATTGCCTTCTGGATGATCTCGCTGTGCGTGTCAACCCTTGACTGCCGACAAGCATCCCGTACGCAGGCGGCAAAGACGGTGAAATCAATACGTTGGAAAACGGGCTGCTGAAAGAGAGGATGATCGGGGAAGTCGTCCATCAGAAATGGGGCGTCCTGTAGCAGGACCGCACGCAACCATTGTAGTAGTTCCAGAAAGGCCCCAGCTGCCTTGTTCTGCTCCAGGGCCCCGGAGCTATACTTCTGCTGCCAATGATCTAGCTCGGGCCATACCGCCGTTAACAGACTCGCTGGCGGGGAGGCGGAGGACCGGGGTACGTAATAAGACCCAGCCCATTCCGGGTCGAAATCCGCCGTGGATCGCATAAACTGCCTCGGCAACGACGTCAGGTAGCACCCAGTCATCTGGTCGCCATGGTTCCACCTCCCTGCCCTCCGGATACTTGCCTCCGGTACCCCGGCAAGATCGGCATTCTGCGAGCTGGCAATCCGAGGCGCGTGGGAGGCCTTGGAGGTTTGGATGCCACACCTTTCGTAGAGCTTTCTCGTCCAGACGTTGGCGGTCTGTGGCAAAAGCGGCGAGGTCGGGTCGGAAAGCGACTGTCGGATGAGTTTGATATGGTACCAGTTCTCGCTCTTTGTATACTGAGGAAAGGGCTCGCCTTCGACCTGCCACCGCCAAAACAGCCAAAAGGCGACAGCGCTCACAAGACAGGCGTTAGGGTCTCGATGCCGGAGAGCCGCGCCGTACTCCATGCGCCCGTGCTGGTTCGTTTTCCCTTGCCGCATCAGAATGACCAGGGCTTTGGCGGCTGGGCTGCTACTGGCGCGCTGGATGCCTTCGTTAGGGAGATCTAGGCAGAAGCAGTCTGGGAGCTCGATCGGAAGCCGGTTGCTAGACCGCAGCAGCATATGGTTGCCAAGGAGAAAGTCGACCTGGGTTCTCAGGGCGCAGGCAATCGCCTTTCACTCCTGCCATACCGCAGCAGTATGCTGGGGGATGTGGGCAATAGTATAGGCGTCCTTCAGGGTCCCCTCGCCGCGGTCGTCCATCTCGGTCCGGCTTTGCGCATAGGCCACTCTGATGATCCTTGACTTCAGTGCGTTAAGAGGGATACCTTGCGGCGGAGGAGCCGGGTTGATCCGCCTACTCCTTTGTTCTTCATACAGCCTCTGGATGGCGGAGATGTAGGACCGTACAGTATTGTACCGGAGACGAATATTGGAATGCGAGAAGTCGCCGCCCTCGGTATCGGAATCATCCGCCAGCTTCAATGCGATGGTACCGACCTCGCGTCGGCGACGTTCGCTTGCGAGCCTTTTGCCTGCGCGTGGCGCCCGTTCTGCGATTTCAGTCATGAAGAGAAGCAGCTTCCCCTCGTCCACCAGGTCTCCAGGAAGATCCTGGCCATCCTAGACCACGTTGGCGCCTTGCCATCCGGCAGGGACCGGCGGGTAGTGTTGTGCACACCATGCCTGCCATTCTCTCTGCTTCGGCACGTAGGTCTTGGTGGTGTTCTTGGGCTGGCAGTCTTGCAGCTCAAACAGCAACTTGTCAATGGTGGCAGCGACCTTGGCAGGCCGTTTCCAGGTGTCTTCGTGGGGCTTGGGTCGAGATGGCATCGCGATGGGTCGGCGGGTCGGCAGGTGGGCAGGTGTCAGTACTCGTGAGCGTGGACGCCGACGCGCAATTGTACCGGGCCCAGCTTCTGAAGGTCGCCTTACTCAATCAGGTATGGTATGCCCTTCAACATTTTCAGTTTGTATGGCGATTCAGAAAGCGCTAGTGGTATCCCGCAGGGCCGAGCCCTGCGGGTACTCCGCCCAACTCGCTGCGTTGCCCAACCGCCAAGAGGTATTCGGGAAACGTTGCCCCACCACGGCAACCTTACATAACAAGCGCTATGCCCATGCGGATTAAGTCGTATTTGCCTGTCGCGCAAGTTGGGAAGGGGTCCTGCGCCATCGTATTAGAACTAAGTTGGCCATCTAATTGTCAGGCAAAGCCTAAAGCTGATGGGCTTGGGAAGAGCTAACGGACTCTGAGCTAGATGTAGACGTAACTCAGGAGTGTGGAATCAACTCCGACTGCGAGTAAATAAAATACTTTGGCCTGCATCATGTTATGTGTGCCCATTGTTTTAGTGGACAATCCTCCATTTAATGTCTCGGAGAGTCCCAGAAAATGGCTCAGTAGCGTTACCGCAGGTACGGTTAGGGGCGGGGATAAGCTCTGCGTAGCGCTTGACCCTTACCAAGCTGCCCCATCGCCGATTGATAAAAGCTTGGCATATAGGCACGATACTTAACCTTAACATAGATCTACTGCAGCTTAAACTTCGACGACATTGGAAGATCACCGTTATGAAAACTAGAGACACGACATACTTACTGCCAGTGTATACTGCTTCCGTTTCCCCGTCCCAGGTTCGGCGAAGACTCCAACCTTAAGAAGCCATCGACATGTCCATTTCTGGCAACCACATGCAGGTGAGACGGGAACGAGGGCCCATGCCGCAAGACACCACACACTCATTCCTCTTTCTGCCTACTTTCAGCTAGCCACTGGCCTTCTCCCCACGCAGCCCGTGCCGCATTCAATAGACTTCGATATTCCTCAGCCCCTCAAACGGCTTGCAGGTTCACGCAGTGTACACCCCCCACATGCATTGGCCTTTAGCTCTTCATGACACCAATGCCGGCGTACTTCATGGTATGAGGTACATCGACTGAGGTATATTGTATACTCGATTTGATGTCTTGATACATCGCGCTGCGGTTGGCGGCATGATGGATAACCAAATTGAGCATACCGCGGGCTCCCCGGCCAGAGGACGAGGCCGCCTACGCTTTCAATAGGTGGATGGTGGCTGGCTTGCTTCCCCTATTCGCCTCTTCGACCATATACCTTGGCTGGACGGCAAGACAGAGTTGAGAAGCCCAAGAACATCTCAGCGTTCCAATTCATGTAGTTAGTAGCCGGCTCGAGAAATCAAAATCAGACAACGAAACCACCTCTTCATATATTTCTTCCCATGCCATCCTCATCCAAGCTGGAAGAGAGCAGTCGCAATCTTTCAGCCTCGACCATGTTAAACCTCCGAAAGTTACCACTAGGTAAGCGGCTTCTCTGCCTTTCCTGCTGTATCGCGCCCGTCCCCATCTTAACATGCCTCCAGGTCTAGGAAAGTGTAGTTCTCGCACATCCTCTCTCTTCCAAGCAGTCCATCGAAGAGCTACATGCGGATCCGGCCATGGCAAAAGTCACTAACAGCGACTCGAGCTCTCCCCTCAACCAGCCCGTCAAGAATTCCTCTCAAACCTCTGTGGTCGAGGTGCCCCAGAACGGCTCCAGTCCTGTTCAGAATGGGCAGCAGCAGCACGTCGAGATGCGCAGCACGTCCAGCCAGCAACACGTAGTCACCACAAGGCGGAATTCGACCGTAAGGGTGTACGAAGAGGCTCTCAAGGTCAGAAAGAGGGTCTTCCGCGATGTCCACGATGTAGATGACAAACACTTTGATTGCGTCAACCTCGAGTCCTATCTGGCATTCATTGCTGATGAACGGCTGATCCACATGCCGAAGAAGGGCAGTCGTTGGGATTGCGTCCTCCAGGAAGCCGAGTTCTTCGGGATCCTGATCGATGAGTTTTCGACCACTGTAACGGGCCTTGTACCGGAAAACTCCTTCGTTCGTGATACGGCCCTTGGAGGCTGCCAGATGCTTCTTGAGGTAACACCTTCCCAGCTGACGCAACATGGTAGAACGAACTGACGTTTGGAAATAGCTGGGTTGCGATCAAGCCGACGCCCTCGAGCCAACCTTTAATGTCCTGTACGAGTTCGGTCACCTCCTCGGCCACCTCATCCAACTACACGACCTCTTCACTGGCAACGATACTATCGTCCAGTCAATAAGCAGTCTATATGCTAGTCTCGTGCGGCTGATTGGCGACGACGTCGTGACGTACCGTCAGAGAATCAGCCGCCTCTCGCGAAACACAGTGACCATTGATTTTGACAAGGAGTTCTCCTCCCAGATCCCAGACATCTGGAGTCTGCGATCGCGCCTCTTTGAGCACATGTGGAGCCACGCCCTGCGCGATGAAAATGTCTGCTCCACGCTGACGTCTCTTCAACGCCAGCTCGTCCCCAGCACAAGCGAATACCGGCCTCAGCTGTACGGTCGCATCGCCGAGAAGGCCGAGCGCGCAGGGGGGACCTGCGAGTGGGTGGAGGGCGACCTCACGGATTTTCTCGAAAGCGGAGAAGACCTTCTGGCTATCACGGGCAGCCCTGGCTGCGGTAAGAGTGTTTTGTCGGCATGGCTGCGCGAGCGCCTGCAAAAGCCCATTCATGTTGGCCGGGACAAATTGAAGTTCGAGACTTTTGGTTTTGCCTTTGGTAAGCTTCGTCTGAGCAATCCAATATGCTTATACCTAGTACACTCTCATTTCTATGCCGTCCCATCACTGACTATTCCGCGCAGCAAATGACAACCCCGAGGGATCCACCACATTGGCTTTCCTCAAGAGTATGGCCTCCCAGCTCTTGGCTATCAACGTAGGTGATGCAAAGCTTCTTCAGAAGTTGACGAGTGTCATGGCCTATTGGGACTCGAAAGGCGCTGCTGGCAGCCTCGAGACCGGTCTTTGGTCTGCCGTCGAAATGGGGCTTTCCACCATCAACAGCCGAGACGTTCATACAGTTATCATCGTCGACGCTCTTGGTGAGATCGCGGACGGAGACGCAAAGGCGTCGGTGTTCTCCGAGAAGCTCCATGGCATCGTTAACAAGCTTTCGCTGGCACGCGTGGTTGGGATGAAGCGGACAGGACACGAGCAACTTCGTCAGGATGGCATGAAGACAGGGTTTTCATACGTCTTCAACCCGTCGAGGCTATGCTTCCAGCCCCGGCCTACCTTTGTCCTCAATAAGTCATACGAAGTATACTGATGACGAAATGCGCAGAACTGCCAAGTGTAGTAAACGCTCGATTTGCAGGATATGGTCGAATCTTCGATACTTCGGTTCTACGAAAGCCCCTCCGAACAGCGTCGGCCGACCCAAGAGTGTCACACCTGTCCAACTCTGCATTTGAACCTCACTTCGCAAGGGGAACGCTACCTTATACTATCAGGATCCCCCGCTCATCCTTCTCCGTACCTCCTCGATGGCGCCTGCTGGGTCCGTCACCCCGGGGTTTCGCAGCTGCCACGCCACGCAGACATCGAGAGCCGGCGTCATCCATCGACCCGGCTGTACTCCCAAGGCCTTGGCCAGCTGTGTCCCGTCAATGAGACGTTTGAGGAGTGGCGCCTCCATCACGGCGAGCTCCTGCAGGTGGTCGAGGAACAGCTGCCACCCGGCTAAAAAGTCGACCACCTTGCTAGTGCCCCTCGTTGTGGCGTCTAGGACCTGCGAGGCTTCCACCAGGAACGCTAAAAGCACTTGAAGCCTCCACTGACCGCCGTGAGCTTCCCACTTTCGGATGGACATCCCAAATCGGTCACGCTCGTGAATATACGGCTCCTTTGCGCAGACCGCGTTCTTCAAGGCCATGATGTTGGCTCGGTGCTTTATGGCGGCCGTAATCACCTCGCACACTTTGTTTGGTGCTTTGATTCCCTCCTTTGCAGCTAATGTCGCGTAAGGAGGAGGCTCTTTGCCAACTGTGGGAGCTTCCCTGCTGAAGGGTGCCCAAGGCACTACGGCTGCCAGTACCCAGCTAAAGTAGGCTGCTTCCTCCGTGTAGATGAGAACATCATAGATGGAACCAGGTGTACGGCCCTTTGTCAGTCGGTCAAGGCACTCGTAGACTGTTCGCCAGTTGGATATATCAGGATGAGGTGCATTGCTGCTGCCCGGGTCCATGAACACGGTATGGTAAAGCCCAAGGGTGTCGATACGTTCCAGAGCGTCTTTGGGGTGTTCGCCTGCCAAAACGAGTTAGAGCCAAGTATGCAACACAATTAACGCTGGCCCGGTTACCTTTCAGCATTTTCTCTACTTCCATACCCACCCTTTCGCGGCTAATCTTGAGACGCAGCGCCTGCAATACCTTGCTATTGCCCATCATATTTTCGGCATCAGGATCGATGGTGAACTGCAACCGGCTGGCAAATCTAATCAATCGCAACACACGCAGAGGGTCATCCATGAATGTCTGTAGGGGATCCAGTGGGGTTTTAATCAGCTTCTTTCCCATATCTGCCAAACCCCCCGTGAAATCCTCGACCTTGCCCGTGTTGAGATTATAAAAGAGAGCATTCACTGTGGCATCTCGCCGTAATGCATCCTCTTCTGCAGTGCCAAACTCCACCTGAGGGTTCCGGCTATCGCCACTGTAAGTCTCCTTGCGTAGGTTGACGAAGTCGACATCGAAGTCGAAGAGCTTGATGGTCGTAGTCTCAAGATGCTTTGACTTCTCCGGATTCGCAGCAATTTTGTGCAGGTTGCCGATATCCGTGGAAGTCACACCGTGCTTTTTAACCATCTCAGGGTTCTTGCACAGAGCCACAATCTCGGCGCTGAAATGCGCACCGGTCGTGACGTTTATGGCGGTATCGATGTCGTGAGACTGGATGCCCAGGAGCTTGTCTCGAACCCAACCCCCAGCCCAACGCAAGATAACAGCGTCTCTCCATCCCTGCGTCTCGTCAACATGGCTCGCGACCTCGAGAAGGAGAGACTTTAGCCTCTCTTCTTGGGGCGTCAACTGAATGGTTGTGGCTGCGGTTGGTTCCGACATCTTCCGTATCTGAGGTGAGCGGCTAGCGAAGTGTTCCTTTTCTGAAGTGTCTGGATTTCTTTTGGATATGAGGGATTGTAAGAAGGGACGACAGATAAAGTATGAGTGACGTGGTCCAGGTACGGACAGAAACAGCGAGTGAGTGGTTTGGTATCGTAACAAGGAAGGCTTCATGGGCTTTTCTCTAGTAACTCAGATCATGGGAGTCATACGGTGATTGAGATGAAACTTGGAGGTCCAAATATCACAATTCACTTCAGTAAACGGAGCAATAACAATTGGATCAACAATGTATTCAATTGAGAGTCACAGAACAGAATCGTTTGCCTCGTCTTGAGATGCGTCGCTTAACTGTATGCGGGGAAACCGCTAGTTGGTAGATACGCCTGATGAGCACCTGCTCTGGGTGTACGAACGAGACGGCTCTGTCGCCGTATGGTGGGGGGACCAGCAGCGGCCCACCATCAGTGAGGGCAGATCGGATCACAACATGGGTGCGGTGATAGGACACTACGACAGTAGAAGTGGATCTCTCTACTACTCCGTAAAGTGGGTTGGCTACGAATGTCCAACCTGGGAGTCGGAGCAGGATCTAGACCGATCCTCTGCTTTCCTAGACCAGTACAGTACTGTACTGAACTTCTTTACAATATCAAAATTTGGTCCATTGAACGGCTTGTGTCTGGGCTAGATGGGGTATCTAGAGGCGGAAGCACTACAACACTAAAAGTGAGATCGAGCTGCAGGCAGTTTTGGTCCATAAGCTGTTCGTAGGACACCATAGATAGCCGGCTAAGAAATTTAGGTGACCAAATGCACCATAACCTATGTTGCAAAAGAGCCACTAATGTTTCTTTTCCGTTCTCCCCACTCTGCATTCGCTGGCTTGCTCCACTCAGTTGAGGGCCGTGAGTGGGCACCATTTCATTCCGCAACACAACTACTATATTCACTTGAACGTGCCATTCATGAATGACAAAATAAGGGATACTGTTCATTTCCATAAAGGCAGGCGTTTGTCGCCCATTGAAAATCCATCGTCGAGCTATAATCGGCACGCCGAACGCTGCAGAATCCTGCAGTTATCGACTAAATATATTAACTAGACCACTTACCTGAGCTAGGTGGCCTTCTATCGGTATGCTTGGTCTTCAGTTTCATCTTTTGGGCGGAAAATGGAGGTCTTGACGAACAAACTAGACAAGTGGTGGCCGCAAGAAGCTTGCCCCAACCCAATACCGACGAAGACCCCGATGCAGGGCAGGCAGAAGCGGGCAGGATCGCGTCTAACAGAGTGGTAATATACGTCCGACCTTTTTTCTTTAGTGCTGACGCTTGGGGATTGACAAATACCTAAAGCACCGCACTTTAGGTAAGAATTGGGTTTCGAACTTGTCTAGACCACTAAGTGCTGATTGCTTTCTGGAATGAGGATGATCATTTGCCTCCTTTGCCTAATCTCCTGCCTCCTTGTCCGTGATATACCGACATGTGGTCGTCGACCGCACTTCTGATTTTTGTGGCTTTGTCGGCCGTTAACAAGTCTTGGTGACCACACGTGCGGGCGCCGACGCGCATGACCATCCTCAAATCTCTAACTGAAAACTCAAAACTCGACCCTGGATCGAAATATCGGCTTGTTATACTGACCCGACCCAATGCCATGGTCCGGATATTGAGGTTGAAGGCCGGATTTTGTGATCATCAGCTCTGCATAGAACGGCTGATCCGAGTTGCGAAGCTTTACCCAGCAACCTGCCACCACCATACGCCAAACGAGTGGTTGGAGCTGTTGCTTCATGAGGGGTAAGACAGGGTTGCATGCACGCACCTCTGCCACAGCAAGTTCCTTCGATCTACCGTTTACTGAACTACACTGCATATCATTTTTAGGGGACCTAATCCACCAGCCTCACTAAAGTCGGTGCCGCTAAGCCTGACCTTTTCATCCCCAGTCCAAGTCCTGGCATTTTGCGTTAAAGCCAAAGGGTCTAGTCCCACTCCATGCATGTCTTCTTCCCTCCCAAACTTCCCAAACTCGTGTCACAATCAGAATAGGAGGAGTCTAGAAGTTGGACCATCCCGGAGGTACTTCCGTCTAGATATCTAGACGGTCGCAAACCCCGAAAGTGGAATATATAAAACCCTGGTTGGCTAAGCCAACCCGTCATCATGTCTCCCGTACCTTGCGACCACAATCTCACTATCAATAATGACTTTTCGGAAACCAGGCGTAACCCCCGGGGCTGCCCCGTCAGCGCAGCATACTGTTGCAGGTTCAGAAGAGGCCGCCCAGCTCGCCCTGGAGCAGTTGCGTAGCATGGGACAGCGCTTTCGCACCGCATCCAAAGAGCAACAGGTTCTGATACAGGCGACACATGTACAATGGGCTACCATGGTAAGCAAGTCATAATATACCACTGAGTCAGACGCGTGTTCACTTTCCCTTGCGCCTTACTGACCACGCTCAAACCCTTCAAGACGGATACACCCACGGCAACATCGCAATCCACTGTCCATTTGGTTGGGCAGACCGTTTCTGCCAGGCAATGATCAGTTCAGTTAAGTATGAGCGGGCTCGTGTCGCATGGCAGCACGCTCAGATAGAGCTCCCGAGAGGGTTCCATGAGCTGACCGGTATAAGTGATATCCGGGAACTGCTGAAAGGCCAATATACAGAGCCTGTGGCGCCGTTGACGACAACCTCAATGTGTATTTTCAAACCCTTTTCTGCTGGCTTGCCATCCACATTAGCGCCCCCAAGGCCTGACACAATGCAAAAGGAATTGCCAGTTTTCTCAGCTGCAGCGGGCAGTTCTTTCACGTCTCACTGGACTAGATTGTCCACTACCAAAGAAAACGCCTCTCTGGATCGAGCGACGAGTCTCGCGACTATGCGACCTGCGTCGTCTCTGCCATAGCAGGGGTGGGCCTGCAGTATATGCCGAACGACGTCGACAGGGATGTCGGTAAGGACTACAGTGCCAAGGCCTGGGCCTAACTATGCTCAATCAACACCGGGACCTTTCTGCCTATGTCGTCGGCATTAGCGACGTAGCCAAACGAGAATACGAGGCTGCTGCCGGTGCCTCTCTAGATCGCCTGCTTGGAGATCGACTATACGAAGGACAGCATTGGGAAGCGTTGATAGCATTCTTCCAGAACAGGTGCGCCAGAACCCGAGTCTGCCTGAGCAACATTCCCTGAACGTTCTGCGCGGTGCTGACGGTGTGTATGTGTTGTTCGTCACTGGGATGAGAGACGAGGCCCTCGTCGCCACCTTGGTATATCTGGTACCAGACTGCAAGTTAGTCGATATCCGTATCCAAGCTAGCGAGGAGAAACGATGGTTTCGCAAAGGGTTTGATCATGGCTGTGATACTGTTGATGCTGATGGCGGGGACACCAAAAAAAAACCTGAACATCGATGGACGGCCGCCGAATGTGGCTGGGTCTGACCACCGTCAGAGTCTTGTCTTTGACAACGATTAAAGTGGAAAAGAAGCGGTCAAGAGGTTTTTCCAGGGCCACAAAGCCATTGCCAATCCTCTAATCGGTCCCGATAGAAAGAGAGTCCAGCCACATGATAACCATTTAGGGTACTGCCGAGAAGAAAACTATACAAATTCAATTTTTGGTCCTAGGGTTTCTAACCACGCAGCTCATGTCCCCGCCAATCCCCATCCAGCTCCCCCTGGCGATACGTATTAGCCAGCTCCGCGGCGGGTGCGGGCGAGTGAAGCTCATGTGGCGACATCTGGTGTTGTTGCTGCTGCTGCCATTGATGATGATAGTCGGCGTTGTTTGCTGAGATGGTCGGGTCGTGCGAGTTGGCCGTCATGGTCGGGCTGCTGAAGCCCTTGGCCGAGTGCGGAGGCTCTGATGGTGCGTAGGCCATCTGGGCGGCAGGGTCGTGCTGGCTGGCGTCCTGCTGCATCTGCTGCTGGCGTCGGCGGAAGAGGAAGAATACGGACAAAACGATGGCGGCGACAAGCGCGACGGCTCCAATGACGATGCCGGCGATGGCGCCCCCGCTGATTCCGGACTTGGCGTCGTCTGAAGATGATGATGTTGACTGCGTGGGTTGTTAGCAAATTGTCTTCTAAAATTGATCACCTACTAAAGTTCTAGAGAGAGCAAAAAAACCAAACTACTTACGGTGCCGGGAACGGCTCCAACCTTGTAACCATCCATGGGATGCGCATAGGCCTGGTCGGCTACCGAAGTGGCGGGGAACAGCCCCGTGCCGGTCAAGCTCGCAGTGCCGTATTTGGTGACGTTGACCGTCTGGCCGACGAGGAAATTGCTGTAGCACGTCCCGCCGTAGGCGGGTCTATCGGGATCCGCCGTGGATTTGGGGAGGTGAAGATTGTAACCACTACACAACCAAATCAGTCAGCCTTTACTGTCGCGCGTTCCTCTCTTCCATCGCACGATCGTCCAATTGGTGGTGCACCTACGAATTGCAACAAGCGATATAGCCGTTGGGCCACTCCTGGGCCGTGTGCCAGCCCTCGGGACACACGAGCGGCTTGAAGAAGGGCGCGATGGAGCTCGACGAATTGGCCATGCTCTTGTAGCCCTGGATCAACTCGGACGGGTAGCACTCGCCGATGGGCGGGCCGGGCACGGGCTGCGGCTCGTTGAGCCAGATCTCGTACTTGGGCGGCGACATCATGGATAGGTGGCTTTCCCGGCATTTTGGTGGCGGCGTGAACGTCGTCGTCAGGGCCTGCACCGTGATGGTGAGCACTGAGAAAGTAGGCGCCGCCGTCGTCGAGGGCGCGGGCGTTGGTGACGCTGTTGCCGCGGCTGCTGCTTGAGCCGTTACTGATGTCGCGGCAGCGAGAGCCGCGACGAGTGGGCCTGCTAGTGAACGCATTATGGGCAGGCGAAGCGAATGGGATCCGTTGTCGTCGTCGTCGATGGACAACTAGCTTGGCCGAACAACAATAGATTGTGAATAAACCACGGGCTGGCTCGTTCCTAGCAGTTGCACTAGCAGAGGATGGGCTGAGGGGGGAACGGGCGATAGTTATGAGAAAAAGCAGCAGCGTAGTGGTCTATCGGGGGTGGCTGACCCAGTTCCCGCCATGATCCGCTCGGCTAGACCCGTCCTGGTCCTTTTCGGCCGCCTCTGGTCGGGTGGTGTGGATTTGAGGCGATGGCGATGCCAATGGGCAGCGAGAAGCTGGGTTGTAGTGGAGCACCATGGGCGCAATATTACCTGCAGTGCATTACTAACGCGCCCGCGTTCTTTATTCAGCCAGAGCCTTTTGGCATTGGCAGTCTTGGTAGCCACGATGTTTGCCTTGTCTCAGCTATGGATAGCACAGATTCGTGAGCGTCATTATCGTCATCTTGATGTGTGTATACAGACAGGGGTCGTAATAGAGTGAGCCGTTCAAACGAGGCTCTGAACCCGGTCCGTCCTGGGAGATGTGCGGGATAGAGGAAGAGATGAGATCGAAGGTCCAATTGCAGGATCCAGTCTCCTGACCTAATGTATGTACCATTTTTTATAAATAGGACCAGGTGTGGAGGGTTGCATACATAAGTACTTCTTGATAAGGTTCTCGCAGCGGGCTGCATCGACTATACCGCTTTCGGGCAAGCCTCCCCTGATCCAGTAGTTTAATGCTACCCCAAACCCAGCGAGACCCCTGAATTGATGGCAATTTGCCGAGCCTATGCCCTACGCCAGGCACTCCGTCCTGCTATGGAGATATGGGAGCAGGACGCACGCTGGCGTGAGGTTCGGGGCACGATGCACTCATGCGGTGCGTGCTGCATGTAGGTTCGCCCGGCATGTTCCATTCTGATAGGTTTTGACATGGGAGGATTTCTATTTCCTCCTACGTTGGTCGACCACATCAAGGAACGGTGGAAGTCTAAGCCTGGCTGTCTATGTTTTGCCATGCTTACTGCCCCCACTATACCATGCTCTCGCTTAAGAGCTTGTTCACTCATTCATATGAGAGACGTCTCATCAAACTATCGTACCAATCATAGGTAGGTCATGACTCGAAGGTAAAACGGCCCCCAAGGCAGTCGCCCACGGCTCGTGCCCAGCGGAATAATTCGAAATTGCATTGAAGGCTTGCTGGTTTCCCTTCAAATAGGCGAAAGCAGCGACTCATTTTGTCGTCGGAGCAATATGGGAATGCGTCGCCTTCTTTCATTTTTCCGCCGTATTTTGCTTTTCTTCATGTAGATTCCGAGACATGTCGCACAAGGCTCTGAAGTGGATGGGTACTTTTCCGCCCACCATTCTTTCCGACGACAGCCATCTCGTATCCCTACGACAGAATCGAATCACGCATCCTTTCTTTCGCCTCTTGCTGCTTGTATTTTACCTTTGCCTTTGTAATGTTGTCGGGGTAGGATTGGGATCACGTTGGAACTCGTCTTCGGCTCTTTGCTGGAGAATAGTCGCCCAACGTCTCCGGTCAAGCTACTGCGCCCGGCAGCTTGCAAAGCGAAGCAAAACAAAGCACACGGCAAATCAATCCGATAGATAGCTCTTTTCTCTCTCTGGTTTTGTCCGGGTTTGCAATGTTGCTAGGGTGGGATGGGGATTTTGGTAGGGACTCGTCTTTCATTGGAGAACAGTTACTTACAGTCCCCGTCATTCTACCACGCCTAGCAGCTTTGCGACACGATCCAATCCAGGGCAGAGCCTTAGACACGTCTGTCTTCCATACAACAAACAGTTACTGCGCTACCAACATACGATACCGGGAGCAGTCTTATTGGTAGCTGTTGATTGCCTGTATGCTTACTCTCTAGGAACGAACCACACGACCCACTCCAAACGATCCGTAACATGGCAAGCCCTAGCGATGGCCGCGGGGAACCGGTTCGCTTTACCACCCATGCCGTCGCCGTGTGCGACGCGCATGTCAAATTCGACGATGACGACGAGCGTCACGACCGTGACGGAGAAGAAACCAGCAACGACGACACGAAAGGGTGGCGCCCCAAGATAATGATGATGGACAACGCCGACCTGGGACGGTCCGTCGAGTTCGACGCAAACTACAACCCCTCCGCCACCGTCCTCTTTCACTTGACCATCTCTTTGGCCGACAAGGCCACGCTCTACCTGCGTTTCACCCGCGACATGATCTCGTCGCTCGATAAAAGCCCCTGCAGCGAATGGAACGCCGACCGTCCGCCGCTTTTCCTTACCATCCAGCGCTATCTCGACGGCCATCGCTCCTTTACCCGTTTATGGTTCCATCTCCGCCGGCGCGGCCAGCTCGTTGTGCCACATAACTTTGATCCCAATCGCTGCTACCATGACGATGGCGATACCGAGTCCGAGACACGCCGCACTTGCGCCCTAGTCGCTTTGCTCGCCGCCGCCTCGCGCATCTCCATGTACATGCCCCACAACCCCCTCGCAAAGCCGATTACAAGGTCTTATACCGGGCCTGTCGTCGCGGGGTTCCGAGCGAGGCGCATGGGGCGGAGCTGGCGCGGATACTGGACCTGCGCAAGATGTACCAGGGCCAAGGCGGTAGGTTGTGGAGTATCGAGGGCCAAGAACGCCTCTTGCGCTCTTCCTACCGCCTTCTTCCTCTTCAGACTGCTGTTAGCCTGGTTTCTGTTGTTGGAGAAGAAGAAGATCCCACTCGCGCCGCCGCGCATGATTCCCATCTCCCAGTTACGACGAGACCCCACCGCCCAAGTACGAGGACGAGGATGACGCCAACGAGGACAGGCAGCAACCGCTCGGTTCGCCCTCGCCGCGGCCCTCTCAGTAGTCAACAGCGTCCGAGTCGGATATGGTCTCGACTGTCGCCACCGCCACGCCGCCGGGCTACTACCGGGCCTACGAGAAAAAAGGACCTGCTACAGCTGCTACTGCTGGTATTGATACCATCTCCAGCGACGGCGACAGAGAAGGACAGCAGCATACCCGAAACGTAAGTGGAGCCGCGATAGCGCCAAGTAAAACAACATCGGGCCACTGCGAAACTGTCGAAAACGCAACATGAAGGCGACGACGACGGTGGTAAGCCCGCTGCCCTCATATTTGCCGCGATCGTTGGAATCCCCGCCGCCGTTAAGGTCAGTGCCATAATCGTCATCATCCGCCTATATGATAGGTCTATGGTACTCTCGCGACCTCGAGGCGCGGCTGCGGCGGCACAACGCCGAGCTGGAGGAGCGGGTAGATGAGGTAGCCGGGCGGGCAGGAGGTGTACGACGAGATGGTCGAACTGCTCGACGTGCACCTGGGCGAGCTGGAGGAAGGGGACAGGTACCGGGACCGGGACCACGAAGTACAGCTGTGGGAGTGCGCCGAGGATTGGGCCAGGGAGGTGGAGGCGAGTATACGGGAGAGACTGCGAGAGGCTTTTGAACTTTGATACAATATAATAGTTATTGATTGGGCTCGTCTCGGTCTAGAGGTTTCGTCGATGCCTGCGTATATGTAACCTATTTATCAAGAAGTAGTCTACTATTTATCCCTTTACAGTAATGATGACCGTGGTGTTGATTCAAATTTGGATGAGACTCAGTGCGCCACCTTCGGCAAGAACAGGGCACAAGTATTAGGCACAAGTATTAGGCACAAGTATTAGGCACAAGTATTAGGCACAAGTATTAGGCACAAGTATTGCGTTAGCTATACAATACGGTACAAGACCAAAGTGAGAGCATATCAATGGCAGTCCATCTACAACCTTTATCACATAAGGCTTGTCGTTAGGATTACCTGGATAACTCCTTCACCAACACACGTGTATGACTTCAGCCTCAAGGTCCTGGGACATTGACGTGACGGATCCACTCGACCAATATTCGAAGCTTCAAGGGGCGGCATGTTGGGTATGGCACACGTCCTCCATTTTCGCAAGGAAGTAAAGTGGGTGTCGTATAACAGCCGAGGACATCTTTCGTAGCGGTTCCATTCTTAAACTAGCTCTCACGCAAAACCTGTTCAAGATGTAGCTCCTTATGTTCAATAATGTAAACTTGGAATGTTTCATTCTCTATTCATTCCTGGCCTCCGTGCTCTCGCCTTTAGATGATGGTCAAGAGGTCGCACAACTGACTCGATTTTCGGATACCAGAATGTGCGTTGCCTTAGGCATTCTGCAAGCCTCATGTAGCCCCCCTCGATATCGAGTAGACATCACCTACTGCGCAACCGCGCTTCGGCCAGAGACTTCGGGAAGGCCCTCCGTATCGCCAGGCTCCTGGTAATTAGGCCGAGGCTTACCACCGCGCGTGCGCTCGCCAACGATGTTGTCCTCCCTGATGGCGTCCTTATCATCACGCTCTATAAGTACAAGTCAATATGCATGTATCAAACTGGAAGGACTGGAGCGGCGATTGAGGGCCGTGATTGGCGCTACAGGGCTAGATAGACTTACCTAGCTGTGCGTCAGAATCGGCGGTCTTAGCATCAATCGGATCTTCGACCTTGGTTTCATCGGAGATGACGCCGACGGGCTCGCCTTCGTGACCGTGGCTGCCAGAGTTGTGGCTAGCCTGGCCACCTTTGGAGGCAATTTCTTGTACTTCCTCCTTGGAGCTACCGGGTATCAGCGTATCAGCGTATGGTTGACGACGAGTTCTTGGAAGCAAGTGAAATGTACCGGTTGGCAAAATTGCCAGGGTTGATGTTTCCAGTTGAAGTAGACATTTCGGTGGCCGTGTTTATGAAAAGAGAAGACGAACAGTAGTCGATGGGTATAGATGTTGAGGAGAGCGGCGGTACCGGGCTGGAAATGTTGAGTTAAATCAGATGGAGCTTAGGTCTTCCTTTGCTAGTGAATTGCCGGATGCCACCATACTGATGATCACCCTCCTCAATCTGTGAAGTCCTTGTGGCGTTAACGCGCCATACTATGGAACAAAGGGCCAGGTCGCGCGGCAGGCGACCAAAAACAGGAAGTTCCCAGACCAGGAGTAAAGTGACGCACCTGCCAGGGCACAGTGACGTTAGATTAGCCATATTGTAGCTGAACATGGGTCACCGATGGAGGTGGTGGGCCTCCCGTGCATCTCCTGAGCCTGCCCACGGTGATATAATCGGTACCGCTTCGAAGATGGCATATTGATGGCCAGTATCGAAGAGGGAAATGAAAGACTTTCGCCAGAGCGGGTAATTTAGGATCTGGGATGGGGTTGCCGCTATTGTATCGAGAGCCGGTCTAGCGGGAGGGGTCGTACATGCTTTATCCGTTAGGGAAATGGCGTATAGGCCAGGAGGTTGCTGGCGAGCTTTCAGGATTACCAATTTGAACGTCGCACTGGCGCATTGCCTCGGGCACAGCGGTAAGGTATGGCAGGTGTGAAAAAAAGAGGTATGGGGACGTTACAAAGCCCGCTCCGCCCAGAAGATCTTGTCGAGATTCCCGTGCAGCCAATAGCAAAGCTGCCCCAGGACGTTACATTCGCTCTTGATAGCTATGAGGGGACAGCGCCGCATTGTGGGGTGAAAGCAGCGCTCAGCCTAACCCGCAGTAACCATCTCGTAAGCTTCCCAAGTCCACAATTTCCTTCCCGGCGCTTTCAAGCAGTAGTGGTACCCTCCACCCGGCTCAACTTTGCTCACCAGTATACTGGTCACCAGTAAGATCCACTTGATGGTAATGCACCGCAGTGTAGAATTCCCATGCCAACATGGGATGGACACTAGGCCGGACTAAAGCCTCCCTGGCCTGCTACCCGGAAGGTTACGTCCTGCCGGTTCTTGGCAAGTCTTCAGTGGGAACATGCGCAAAGCGTTTCGGCTCGGCTCGTCTTATAAGCACTGAGGGGTACTGGGCGTTTGTTGGCGAGGAACTAAGACTAAAGAAGCCATCCACTTGCCTAACCGGGTGCTGCCCAGAGTTGACGATGTTCGCATTACGTATATTCCCGGTCCAGATGCCGCCGGGCCATCATTGCCGCTCTCATACGTGCGACTGGCGGGTTTCCAGAGCGTACGATCTGGTGATCATTGTGTCATCGATTAATAACCTTGACGGTCTATTGGCTAACCTGAGGTTCATGCGAAACAGTGAATTCCTTGCCCACCCATCCAATGGAAAGCTTGGTTTTTGTCATGGCTGTTAGCCGGCATACCAGACCATTGGATTAAGCTTGAGGCTTTGATGGGATTAAAGATTGACTCCTTGTCCTTTATCCGATGGCCATGAGAGCTTTCTAGTTCAAGATGCGCCTCACTGCCCGCCCGCTGGTTCGAGTCTCCCGTTTTCAACCTGCACTCACACACTCGTACAAGCCGCTGGGCACGAGGATTGCAGCCATGTCCACCATCGCCGAGACCATCACTAAGGACCACAGAGAGCTGGAGGAATACTATAACAAGTTCGTCAATTGCAATGATGCCGATCAACGCGTTCGTTGGGGCAACCAATTCACTTGGGAGCTGGCGCGCCATTCTGTGGGCGAGGAACTGATTGTCTATCCGGCGATGGAGAAGTACCTCGGCGCGAAAGGCAAGCAGCTCGCGGACAACGACCGGGAACAGCACCACCAGGTAATAGTTTACACGTACTGTTTTAATGCTTCTAATCGTTAAATTCGTTCCAGGTCAAGGAAATGCTCAAGGAGTTTCAAAACCTGAAAGGCGAGGACACGAACTACGTACCCAAACTTAAGGAATTGTGGCAGGTGCTGTCGCTGCATATAAAAGAGGAGGAAAGCGAGGACCTACCCGCCCTGGAGCAGGCCATTCTGAACAGGAAGGGCGATGGCGAGTCGGAGATGTTGGTCAAGACGTTCGACCGAACCAAGCACTTTGTGCCGTCGCGCAGTCACCCGAGCGCTGGCGAGAATCCTGCATTCGAATCTGTTTTGGGCTTACTGAGCGCGCCAATGGATAAGCTGGCCGACTTATTCCGCAAGTTCCCTGATAATAGTTGATTACACTACCTATTGCACCTCGGGAGAGTTGGATTTAGTTAGGAGTATCCAGGGATTAGTAAGAGTCAACAGTTATCATGTTTCTTGTCGCTAGATCATTTAATATGATTTGACGTGCGACGTCAGAATCAGCGGACTTGCGTTGAGGTAGCTTTCAAAAAGAACAAGCCGAGAAGGCGCACGGAACGAGAAGCGATTTCGGATTGCAGAAAACCACCATTGACCAACATGCCGTGTCATCCTACGAAATTTCACATGGGGCCTTGCGGTTTTAACAAGATGTTAACAGGAAAATATGCTATGTTACAATAACTTTCGTCTTATTGGGACCCAGACACAGTCACGGGCATAATTCGATAACTTTGTAACGAAACAACTCGTTCGCGGCGCAAATAGTTTCATAGTGTTTCTTTAGATACACGCTAGCTTTTCCAGCATCTACGATTGCCCCTGGCAGTTGCTTAATACGCTTGCTGCGATGTCTAACCTCCCCGCAACTGCACTCTAGTATCCGTAGCGGGGTATCGTAGTAACCCCGCTCCTGGCACCCTACAACATATTGTTGGTCGAGTTTAACCTACTCGGTGCTGGTGTGGGATCCGCCCTTGCGGCCAGCCTCCTGTGCCTTTTCGGAGCCAGGCTCAAAGGACCCACTGGAGGCCTTCCCTCCCTGCGACGCTATGTCGCGCTGAGGATGCTGTCAGTTGCAACTGATCATGCTAAATGCTTCTCATCTAATTTTCCGAGATGATAGGTACGAACCTGTTTGTCGGCATCCATATTGGCGAAGCCAGAGTTGTGGCTTGACTGGCCACCCTTGGACGCGATTTCCTGCACCTCTTCCTTGGGGCTGGTAGGGTTAGCACGTGTGCAGGTTCTAATAATGAGGACAGGACGGATCTCACCGGTTGGCAAAGTTGCCCGGATTAGTGTTTTCAGTGGGCGGCATTGTTGAGGCTGTGGAGTGGATTTTTCACAAGAAATGCGAGTTATGTGCAACTGATAATGAAGTCGAATGAAGGCTCGAAGAAGAAGAAGAAGAAGGAAGACTGAGATAGTTTTTAATATACTATGAACTCGAGTATCCTTGCCTCGGCTTGAATGTCGTTGTTGGCTGGTGCATAATCTACGACGTCAAGGTTTCAGTCTCGCTGCAACCTACTGCGCAAGATGTGTCAATCTGCCTGAAACTGACGTCGACGCGGGGAAAACTGCCAAACTAGCTGCAAGAAACAAGAAACTGACACGACTGATTGCTACATATCCTACTGATTTTCATGATGTAAGTTGATTACAAGAGTGAAGATGTCGCAGTACCCCCGAGCTCGCGTGCTTGGTTCTGCAGCGATAAGTCGCTGAGTGTCCATTGAGCTACAATAGCGTCTCGCGGAACGGTATATATAGCAAGCTGCTGGCTTGCGGATATGAAACGTTGATCATATGATGAGCTTGAGTTGGGCCTCACCAGGCAGCTGCTGATCTGGTTCTTAAACCTGTTGTTGACGAGAATTGTTTTTGCAGCGTCTCTTCAGCACGTTTTAACGGGGATAAGTTCTAGCGCAGCCCAAAAGGTTGGGCAGTTGGTCCTATGGTGGAGTTGCGAATGGTCCACTGCAGTAGTAGCGTTAGTGTTAGTGCACCATTGCTACTCTTCCGATGCTGCACTCCAACATTCGGGCCAACAGGTCTGCGGGCAACTATGGAAGCCGGGACAGGAAACAGCTTACGAGAGTCTTCGAGCTGATGCGGCGGAAAAACAACACTGGATATTACCGGATGATTTTGATTCCATCCGGACTCAGCACGCCACACCGGAAACGGCGCAATTGGAGAGTATGCTTGTGCGAACCGGAATGGTTGTTTCGGTCTCTGAGAATTATTTTTTGCGCGCTGCTCTGTGCCTCTTGAGCCTCCAAGTACGCCACGGCCGAAAAGGGGACGCCGCAGTATCGGCGTATGATCGTGACCCTATTCGCTACTCCAACTCTGCTGCTGTTCGCTAGTTTTGCTCATTTGAAGCGGCGGCGCCATCAGCAGCTGCAAATATTGAGTTCTACATCTGCCCGACCGCAGCTGAACCATTTTACACTCCTGTACGTCAGAATGGGTACCCACAGCATGATGTTCGTAATCCGAATGCAAAGCTTGGTAAGATACCTTCGCACCGGCTACGAAGAAGCACTTCCTTGTCGAGAAATCTCTCGCTTCGCAAATTGAGCTGCGTGCATAATAAATTACGCCATCAGGCCTGCACTGGCCTCTTTCTGATAACTGTATCTTCCGGTAAGAAGTCCGTAGGGCCAAAAATAGCTTCAGCTGGCATGGCCAGAAACAGATGCAAATAACTGGGTTGTTGTCGCCTTATGATCCTAATAGGTACCAACCAAAACAGCAACGGTGAAGATGTGGAGTACAATGAGCGCATGCCTCTGTTTCAATAGCTGAGAGAACCACCAGATGCGTTTCCGCTGCTTGTGGTGGACGGGACCCAACTAGCCCAGAGCTAGGAGACACAAAAGCACTGCGGCGAGTTACGTAGGGACAGCTTGTGATGCAACCTATACCTGTTCTGGTGCGCAACCCAGTGCCTGATGTTCCCACTGCTCCGCTTGTACCGTCCCGACCTAGAAGGCCAGTCACGTCGAAGCCTGAATGATCCAGCAGCGGGTTTTCTTCTTACTATCCGTCGAGCGTTCGAAGAGTCTCGTGGGCTTTTTTCGGTCCTGGCTCGCAGACCTGTTAGCCCGGCTATCGGCGTGCAGTTAGAAGAGTAGCAATGGTGCACTAGCGCCACTACTGTATGCGCCAGGTTCCTGCCAGTAGTGGAGGGCCGATTTGAGACCCCGCTCCATTAGGGCAACTCCCCAATCTTCCGGACTTTGACGGCTGGCTTCGAGATGCTAGCAAAGCCTCGCTACTCCTGACACTGCAGGCGAAGACAATAGCGCTGCTGGTAGAGAACGAAAAAGTAAGTAGCACATGGTTACAGTAAACCCAGGATACATAGTAGTTCTGAAGCGGCTTGTCTTTGCTCGTGGTTGCTCACATTGTTGCTGGCTCGCCCATGGCTGTGAGTTGACCACGCGACTACAAAGACTGTGGCAGTGACCTCCAATTCGTCCTCTGCCAAGGTCATTAACCACCGGCTTTGAGTACGAGGGATCCTTTCGATAGGGTGGCAGTCAATTCATTGCGACTCGGTGAAATGCTAGGGCACAGTGGACATAGGAGGGACCTGCTTGCAAGATGATAGCAGCTTGAACTGACTAACTCCTGCCGATGTTGTCCAGAATTTGAATGGTTGTCGGTGCAGTGTGGCTCTCTCATATGTTGGATTGGAATATACGCAGCACATCCTCGCATCCAAAGGGGAATACACCATCTCGAGTGAATGACGGATTCTAGATACTGTTATGATGGTCTACGATGTCTTGATACAGGGATAGTAAGGTGATTTAGAGCATGGTGCAGCCAAGCGACAGAATGTCCATAAAGGCACCGCTTAGTTGAATGCTACCTGTTTATTGCGACGTTTTTCAGTCATCCACAATTGAAGAAAAGATCAGCATACTTCTCATCATTGCATAGATGAGGGCCCACGGTGGGAGCATTGCAGGAAGCTGCGATATGAGCAGCGGCGACGAAGCCTTTGTCCCAGACGCCAACGCTGTTGTAGGTATGGCCCACAATGCTGTGGGAGAATGTCTTCGAGGCTCATCGGGCTTTAGACATACGAACATAGCGTTATGACGTTCGCCAGGGTCCGGCTAACGGTGAGTTGGAGATAAAGGGCCTTCTGGGTAACAGTTGCCAGCACATGGCTATATGGTAGGCGTCTTATGATCCCTGTGGCGTGGGATACATGTTACTTGATCTTCTGCCGGAATCCGTCGACCAGGTACGTCGCTAGTCGAGGAGTGGTTCTTGCTAATGGACGGAGATGGGCTCCAAAGCAAACTAGTGGCTAGACTATGATATCTCAAGTTACCAACAGGGTTCATGTAACGAGTAAACGACAAGAAGCAAGCGTAACCGGTTGAAGGATCGGCGGCGTAGCATAGTGCCTGCTATCAATGGGCAGCGTTAGCTCGTAGGAACGTCCACGCGGTTGGCACTTGGAGGGACTCCGGAGTGGGAGATGGTGATAAAGGGCTTTGTTTGAACCCATGGTCACAGCCGCAGTGGTGCAAGTTAAGGAAATAATATTTTGCGACGCCTTGTTCTGAGTGTGTGGCGCAAGCTGGCCCGCGGACTAGAAGGCCAAACGTACTGACAGCGAACAACACAGCACCGGGACAAGGCGACCTCACCTGCGCGGCTGCCAAAAGGACACTGCGCGTGGGCAAGCAGTGAAAGCAGGAATACAGGCCGGCCGGAGTCCTGTTCCAAGACTGCGGCGCCAGTCGTCACAGCCGTGAGCGCCTGTAGTTGGCACATCGTTGCTACGGGGAGAAGAGAACGCATGCGAGGAGATGGCGTCAGAGACATGGTGCGCATCCTGTAATCACTACCAAAGTTTGTATGAGATACGCTGCTTCATTCTGTTCCTTTCGGCGTCGAGATACCCTGTCTATAATAGAATGCAATGCCTAATGTATTGCCTGCGACCGCCATTCGGTCGAACCCCCTGCTTCCTCCGCATCTATCGATGCCTAGGAGGCTGATTATATCGAAAATTGATGGTGTAGACAAAGGACGATTTTAATGCGGGCAATGTTAATTGTATTGAGGATATGCACTAGGCGGGTTTTATCTAGGATCGTAACTGTGATAATGGTACTCATGAAATTGTACTGCTTTTACGTATATATGTATTTAATAAGAAATCCCGCTTCATCTTTGTGATGCTTCTTCCTTACCGGTCTGTGGGCTCAGCCTCGGGCCAGAGACCTCCGCTCCGCGCCGACGTGGCTGGTCTTCAGGGACAAACAAGGGCGCCGACGGCCTCTCAGGAGGACACGCCGGTCTACCACCAGAAGTTGGCGAGCAGACCATGCCCCTCCGATATATAACCGAGTTAACCAAACCAACTCCTCGCAGTGGTCAATGTAGCCCTCTCATAACGCCGGCACCTCCTGGGTGCCCTTCTTGTCCGGGTGCCAATCCACGATCACGAAGTAGTGGTAGTTCTTGTGGCGGGGGTTGAGGCCCAGGACCTTACATCAAGATCTGCATGCGGCCTAGTAGTCGTACAGCAACAAAAGCGCGTCATACTGGGTCATCCACTCCGCCTTAGGTCAGCTCCTCCTGGGTCTTCCTACTGAATTTGCAGCTGGTAGTGGTCGACGTCATTGAACCTCAATCCCTCCCCCTGGCTCAAACGCATCACGTGCGCCACGAAGGACAGCAAGGGGCCCGACCAGAATTCCGCCGAGGACATGGGGGGGGCGATGGCCCCGCGCAGCGGCCGCGATAAGTTGACAGCGATAGAGGCCTGGGACAGGGCCGAGACGGTGGCGAAGTACGAAAGCAGGACTCGGCGGGCAACAGGCGGTGAAGGCGAGTATTGTGAGACGGGGAGCATTGGGTTGCTGTTCGAAGGGACCGCAGTCCTACGCGGTCGAGGAGTCGGCATATGAAGAAGGGGCAGTCGAAATGCTGAAAAAGATGCGCCAAGCGAGGAGGATGAGAGAAGCCGAGGCCCTCCTGGCGATAGCTCCGCCGCGAGAAGAGACGCGCAGAAATTGCTGCTTGGTGGACGAAAATTCGAAACAAACAGGACTAAGAAGGGGTGAGTCGGGTACTCAGGGGGGCCTGATGATGTGTGAGAGAGGTCACCACCTGCAGCGGGGGCCAAGGTCAGCAAAGACTTGTAAGATCGCCCGCGATACGACAGTGGGTGGCGGATACGGACGTATGCAAGTGAGAAGGCTGGGTGGCATAATTGGTCGTCGCAGTGACGTCCTCTGGGGCGCGAGGGCCTTCTGCCGTTCATGTTGCTCCTGTTGTCATCAATGTTCACCAAGCAGGGTCAGAATCTCGGTACAGATATGGAAACAATTTCTGCTAGCACCCGGCCCCCATGGCCTGGGAATTCACGAGGTGCGCCGTGGATTGCTGTAAAGGGATCCACGCAGTCGCAAGAATGGATCAGATATGTACTTGAGCTACAACCTATCTATCCCATCCTGTGCCGTGTCGTGCGCGTTAGAAGTCGCCCGCGCCAATTCGGACCGCATGCGCCAGACAGAAGAACTGAGTGACGCGCTGTCCTTGGCGCGAACTCCTCATAGCAGCGGACCGGCGCGCCGTTCTCAATCGTGTCGAGGTGCAGGATGTCGATCACGCCGAGAACCTGCGTCCCGTACCACTGGCCGTCCAAGGTCGCGGTGCTGAGGCCCAGCTCAACGTGGTGGGCGGCGGCGGCAGCACCCAGGTCCGACTGCGGTATCGCCAGCAAACGGCGGACGTCCATGAGGCAGCGTCCAAAAGCTTGTTGGCGCCCCAGTCGGTGGCGGTCAGGTTGGCCTCGACCAGCCGGGTGCCGCGCTTTGGCATATTCCCAGGTAGGATGGGGTAGAGGAACTTGAGCGGGTTGCCGCGGCGGACAACGAAATCCTCCTCGGCGCCCCAAACGCGTGGGTCGAAAATGTACGTAGCACATCCCAGCTTGCGGGCATGGCCGGCTGTGCCGGACTGCAGGATGACCGAGGCCGAGTTCTGGCCGCCGAACAGCAGCGCCTTTGCAGTGGTGCATATAGTGGTAGGCGCTGGCGTACTAAACGTTCTCGGCCGGGCCCAGGAAGTGGCGGCCGACATAGGACTGACTGGGGAAGCCGAGGGGCTGCTTTTGGTGTGGCTGTAGAAGAAGAGCTCGTTGCCTCGGCTTAGAGAGACGAACCACTGCACCTGATGTCAGTAGACAACCGTCTTGACGGGTGCGGGGCGTGGAGAGGGTAGCGGATCGGAATCGCAGGCGCGGTGAGAGGAAAGTGAGAAATTCGAAGGCCGGAGAATAAGTTTCGCAGAAGTCACGGTCGGGGGCGAAGCCGGGCTCCGAGCTGCGCCTCCGGCGAACGGCGATGACGGATTCAATGAGCGAATGAAGGCTGTGCAGGCGCAGGACGTCTGCGAGTTGCGACGCTTACCGTCGGCCTTGTTGAGCGCCAGGTGGACAGTATCGCTCACGCCGCACGCGACTGCGATGGCGATGGCCATGTCCGCAGACACACCCCAACCGTTGGAGGGCTGGTCGAACGGCACCTGAGTAATCTCGAACATAACGGCATTGCTCCGCAAGGTGATCCCAAGCTTTCCATAGATAATGTCAGGTATGGCGAAAGCAATTCAGACCACGCCCTGCTAGCTGATCCGAATGAGACGGCCCAAGATCTGCAGCATCACGTTCGCGTCCCAAGGGTACGCCAGAGCATGCCGCAGCGGCAGCAGTGGTGTAGATTGAAGCCGAAGTCGGCCAGCCGAATGTTGCTGGCGAGCACGTCGCAGTTCGCCTGGGATCTATCAAAGTCATGTACAAGCTCGGCTTTGTCAGTGTCAGACTGCGCGGCGCAGTAGTGGATCTGTCGGCGGTGAGAAGCAGCTCGGCGGCAACGGTACCACCGCCACCGACGACGCCTATATGAACGACACCCATGCGTCCGGTATGTCGTGCAGGCCCGTCGATGGCCACGGCCCTGCCCGCCATGGCGATGACTTGGTTTAGCTGCTCTGTGCGCTTTTCGCAAGGCCCGTTTGAGACGCCTTTTGGCGTACTTTAAAATGCCCACGCTGTCGGATATGACACGCTCAGGCGATGATTGCAAACCAAATTCGCCAACGAGAGGGGAATCGGTACGATCTATAGATGAATATCACGAAGAAGCCAAACGGAACCCGGTGTTTGCATAGCCTTGAGGGCGTGTATTCCCTAGGTGATATCGGGATATTGTGACAATAATTTGACCTTTTTCCATTCCCATGGTGTATGGGTATGTCACATCGTAGAGTATGGATTATGAGTTGCTCACGCCCACTGAGAGCGGCCTAGACCACTGAAAGCTAGGGGCCCGGTTGTGGCGTTGGGGGTTGCAGGACTGCTGGTTTTAGCGGTTGAACTCGCTGTATCTGCCCGTAACCCTGCGATGATTTGCATTCTCCCCATTTGCGCATGTTTGGTTAAAAAGTGCAATTTCACCTATCCACGGTTTGAAGCAGGAAACATAAGAGATATGAACGGAAACGCATGTATTCTTTCCCCGAAAGTAGAACGAATAGATCATCTCGACGCCGCAGACGCCTTACCCTTTTTCACTGTTGTCTCTCAAAACATGGTAAACCCAGCCTCTTGCCATGACAGCCCAGAGGCAAACGCGACATGCCTATGTACGTGGGACGAGAAGGGGGAAAGGCTTTGGGCCTGTTGCTGTTGCGCTTCCGAGGCGGCGCCGCCATCGGTCCACAGCTTGCAGAGGTACTCGAGCGTTTCCAGCGCTCCCTTGGCAGAGAGGTTGTATGGCACCATGTCCGTCAGGTCGCTAATGCCCTGGCGGAGGGCGTCGGTGACGTCCGAGGCGAGTTTGGATCGCGGCATCTTGCCTTGGGCGGCGAGGCAGCCGACAGCACTTGCCAGGTCTCGTAGGTCGAGCGGCACGGTCGCGATTACGTGCTGGACGTCGTCGGTGAGCATGGCTGACTGTGCAGTAGCAGTCGCGGCCAAGCTCTCGTTTCCCTCGACGGTGGCGGCTGTGAGATGTATGGTGGCTGATATCAGGGTGAGATAGGGCAAGAACGACGGCGATCGCTGAAGACTGTAGAGCTGGGAATACGAGCGTATCAGTCTCCGAACGGCGTCCGCGGCCTCGGTTCAGACATCTCGTGGTAAGACAGGTGATCCATTGATGCGCAATCGAATGAATGGGCGGAACAGAAGCAGAACGGCACAGTGATAATATATGTGGACAAGGAAGACCGGTGGCGTGAAATTGGTCCCCAGCCGGAGCGCTTCTGAGATACTGCTATACCAGTCAAGATACTGGTTATAGGCGTCCAGGAGCATGTAGCCTGTGACGGGATTATTTGGCGTTTGGAGAAAATACGCGGCATTATGCCCCAACTGGCTGATCTCGCAAAAGCACCTAAACACAGACTGTGTATTGGAAACCTGCTCAAAGCGATGTTGCATAGATTTGGCGTCTGCTTAGGCGGGTTAGTAGTATGTGCATAGTAAACCCCAAAAGGTATCGTCTCACTTACCTTCGTTTGGATACGGGGTCCACGGTGACGCTTCAATATCGGGATGGATAGGCGGTTTGGAGGGGAGCAGCGGCGCACGTGAAGTCAGCGGCAACATGCCCGTCACCAACGTCCACGTGTTATCCAGGATAAATGACCCCCAGAACGTAGTAGTTGATACAGCCACGTACCCCTCCTCCTCGCCGTGATCGACCTTGTTCAGGCCCATTTCGACAGCCAACCGCATGCTTTGTTCGGCGTAATACCGGCTTTCAGGGTCCCTACCGCATCTCAGCTCCCGCAGTGACAGAATCCCCAAGGCTTGTATGTTGACCAGGCTGTACTGAGTGCTGGCCTGGGCGGCGAGTTGAAATGATTCTCTGAAGAAACGGTCGCTCAAAACCGTAAATCATCTGGATTGTGGTCGCTCCCGGCCTTGGAGGAAAGCAGGCACCCGAGCGCGAGTATCGCATTAACCAGTCCGGCAGAGCAGTATCTCTGTCTTCCGCTCAAGAAGTCGGCAAGGAAGTACTCCTTGTGTATTGTAGCAAATATCGGATACTCCCAGCAGAAGTAGAGGGCAAGCAAGTGCTGGACTCGGTTCATGTCTTGCGTCACACTTGTCCATGTCGCCGGTAACATGTTCATACCTGCCATGGGCACAGGAACGGACATGTGGCGCATAAAACCATGACTTGTGGTGCCCTGCTGCATCTGCTCGGAGAGTATCTGAGGGCTGACTCTGAAGTACGATGCCATATTCGCAGTCCACATCAGTACTTCCGGAGGGAAGTCGGTTCCAGTCGACTCGTTCTGGTCATGGCTTCCGGCGAGCACCGCATCTTCTTGATCGGGGGTCTCGGTACCTTTTGCCTCTGCAGCATTGTCGGCGCTCCATGTGGAAAGACAAGATATGGCGTCCATGCGTTGCGAGGTTCGTGGTTCGGACGGAGCGGGCCCGTCGTCGACAGCTGCCGGCGAAAACACGTCTCCCGAGGCCACGGTATCTTCCAGCCATTTCGACACCTGTTCGATACTCTGGGCATTGCACAGCCTGACGAGAACTCCTTCTTGCAGCCTTGGTTTCGTCACAGCCGATAGGACAGTCTCGTTGTGGTGAAGACGGCGTCGTAGCAGCTCGATTTCGTTCCGAAGGCTGTCTACCTCAGAAAGCGCCTCGCCAGGTCTAACTGGCTTAAGCAACCCCGCTATTTCTTCTTCCGGGACATCCTGCAGGTTCAGGAGAAACCCTTCGATGACTTTTAGCTCGTCCCTGTTGCTTGAATCTTCTGGCGAGCTGACAGCCTGTCGCAAGCGCCGGGAGATGGTTGTAGCGTCTCCCTCACATCTGCCGCTAAGTATGTCGAAGATACACCGGCAGCAGGCCTGTCGGAGACCATGCATCCGAACATCATCACTATCCGGGTAGGTACACTCTATGTTTTTCCTCAGGCAATGCTGGCAGCTGGGCCGCCGTCCATCACACTGGCCCGTCTCACATTAGCGGAAATAACCGCATACATCTTTCATGCTTGGTGTTCAGCTACCTTAATCTTCTTCTGGCGGCAGGTCCAACAGGCGACTGGCGTAACTTTCCGTCTGCTGCGTTTCGCATGTGGGGATTCCGTCGGCTCGCTAGCGCTGCCACCCGAATGGACCACTTTGGAGAGTAGGGGTCGTTGCGAATTCATGTCGAAGCTCAAATATATGTAGACCAACTACAATACGACTCATGACCTGTTCGGTGTGTGTCGCTCCTTTAGATGTCGAAATGAAGTAGCCGTGATCTAGTTGTGGAGATAGGAATATTCCGTACCTGGTAGGGGCAATGAGAGGTGTGATAAAGATAGCGGCACAGAGCAGCTCCGGATGCTGTGGTTGGCTGCGACTATTGTTTGCAATACACCAGTGCACTAAACTATGGCTGCTGCAACGACTGGAGAGCCAAGGGTGTGGGTAGCTTTTGCCGGACGCGGCTCGCTTCAATTGCGAAAGTCTGAGCCTGCTCTAGCGTACGCCTTTGCCGATTCTGCAGATTGAGAGCATCCGCCAGTTCGTAGCCCACGGCACATCCCCTAGTCAAAGTTTCCTCAATTGCTGGCTGATTGGAGTCATGGGAGCTAGTGCTACAGCGCTTCTTGTGGGGCGTATCCATCTCCCCAGGGTACGGATCCGCGGCCCCTCGCAAAGCTCGTTATGCTCGCCAACCTTCTCGGTAAGAGGCGCAAGCTCGGCGCGTTCCAGCACGGAGAAAAGCGTGGTCCCTCTGCAAACGCACGATTCTCACAGGTTGTGAGCGGACGGGAACTGTACGAACAGTGTACTAGACGCTGTGAGCTGGCCTACTGTTCTAGTGATACCCCCATGTTGCGTGCCTCCTGAGTACCGCCTTGCAGCCACGTTATGGCATGCGAATCGCGACACGACGCGCCGGACTGAGGTAACTTGGTCTCCCTTGCCTAAACAACTTGTCGATTAAGGCGGTCAGCCTTCAACACCATTCATTGTGCACCGTGTTTGAGATCATCCACAAAGATTACAGAGTACCTCATTACAGCATGCCGGCGACTTTGGCCGCTCTCGATAAAATGAAACTATGAATATGGTCATCGCCGCATTCACTGTGCCTCAATATTTCTTCGGTCAGGGACAGCACCTCCTCCCGTGGTCCTCTCACGATACCTTTCAATTCCTGATTTGCCATGCCTAATTTAACGTGTCGATCGATCAGAGCCTTCTCTTCCTCTTTGGTTCTTGTACGGAATTCAGCGGTAGCGCGACGGTTCTTCTCCTTTCGTGCTTCCTCGACAGAAAAATGGCAATGAACAGACGAAGACACTAAACTATCGGCGTCAGTGGCATCAAATCTTCAATGGTATTGACCATGTGTGCTTGAAAACCCTCTGTTCGGGGTCCTGTGGAAGGTTGTGGTAGCTCCTTTTGTTGGCTGTGCTGCACGGCATGGCCATCATAGCCCCAGTAGTGTCTCTGGAGCCCCAGATGATGGTCCTCAATAGATTGTGGTACGAGCACCACTTGATTCGAGATGGTGCATTGCCCAGGCTGTCAGGCTGATGTCAGGCCATAGAGTCATACAGAGGTTGGTGGCCTTACATTCAACGTATTAGGCTCTCTAAACGTGGATTCGCTGTAGGGTATGGTGAGGTAAGGACTCAGACACTCATCGCTGTTGAGGTTCAAATGCCAGTCGCATCGAATTGCGGCGATCAGATCGTCTCCCGACATCGAAATTGTGGGACAGTTGTTCATCAAAGTTACGGGAGCAGGCTCATGCCACAAACGTGGGGGAAGCTCCCCTATTTAGGCTTCTCGGACCTGCATCAAGATTTGGTCCAGGCTAGCTAGGCTCGCTTAGGATTCAACGCAGCGTGGCTCTCTACAAGCAAGCCATATGCAGTTTCCATGCTTCTGGATTCCGTCTGGCTGGGCAGAGCTCTTACGCACGTATGCCCCTCTCATCACAGGCAACCGGTACGTGCCCAGGTGCATATGCATGACCTGCTGCTCCAATGAACATGAACTGCAAAAGCATGGTAATATCTTCGGCCAAAAAGCAGACCGAATAATTTGTGACGAGTATTCACCGTGCATACATTAATTGCTCGGAGGACAATTGTTGTAAACATCAAAGCTTTGGCGTTTTCAATCTTTCGAGGTTTATAGTCAAGGGGATGGTAGATGCGTCATAACTTCCAGAACTATTGGCATGCGCTACCAATGAACAATCTCATTAAGAGCATTGTGACAAACTGCTCGGGCTAGGGTGCGACGAACTAAACATACGCAGATAGGCAGAGGGTATTCACGGCGCAGGAAGATGATTCAAAGAAGTCGGATGGCTCTGTTCGATTAAAGAGTAAATAGAGAGCCTGAATGTGTACAAGCTGAAATCTCTCTCACTAGGGCTGTTTGACTAGTCAATCTTCTACCCGCCAATCCAATGTCCGGAACAAAAGCTTATCTGCCACACCCTTGCCCCAATGCCATCGGATGCTGAGGAATCTGGCTGGCGTGTTGCCAAGAAAGCTGAGCATTGGCAGCCCCGCCACCAGATGGCTCCACTTTCGGCAGAAAGGCACCATCAGCACCTAGCGAGCAGTGCGATCCATTCCCGCTGGCGGCAGAATGCTTAGGGGAAAGCGGCTAGTTCCTCAGACCAGTCACAACGCCAAGCCGATATGGAAGACAACCCAATGCATAAAAAAGGGAAAGGGAAAAGGAAACCATGTCAAGGTGACCGACATGCGGGGCGGGTCAAAATGGGCTGTTCAGAGGGTTCAACGGGGCTAACCAGTGTATGATCACAAGCAACAAAATCCACCAGCAGGCCGACCTTCGAATACAGCAAAAGCACAATGAATTTCGTCCAAATAAGTCGCCAAGACGACCCGGCTCCGCACCTCATCCAATTCTACCCCGGTGCTGGTCTAATAGCAAATAATTTTTTTTCGTCATATGATCGTTTTCGATTCAACATCCTCCGCCGCCTGTTTTATAGTCAACACAGCTGTTATGAGAGGTTCTCAGGTGACCAGTGGTGCCGCCGCACCGCGCGTAACTCATCCATCACGGCGGTCGCCTCGTAATTCTTAATCACCCCAAGTCGAAGAGCAAACGCCATAATGGCCTAAGTCACTTGAAGATACACGCGATAGCGTATATATGCGTCCAGCCAGACGACGATTCCTGTTGCGCTTATGAGCCATGCCTGCCGGCGAGCTGGTATCCAGGCGGTATGTTACAGGCTAGGCTTGCATTGCGATGGCAGCAGATTGACCGAACGCCTTCATACACCCGTCCACTCTCACTACGATGCTGTGCAAACCCAAAGCGGTGACAACTGCCATTCGCTACCTAACGCCTCCTCGGCGAGGCCACAGACTCGATGACGGCATCTGCTTCCCTTGCCACGCTGTTACTGGAAGCGCCGTGTCGGCAGGACTGCCAGGTAACATGGATCGTCCCAGTTTGGAATCTCAAATAGTTCCGACCCGTCTTATGCTCGGCGAGAAGCACGACGCACATGATTACAGTACAAGCTACGACGGCATCACCTACACCTGTAGCACCACGACAAGCTATAACATTGTGATGACAAGCTGCGCCCTCACTACCCACGGAGTGACTAGCAATGTTAACGTTAGCCATGCGGCCGGGTCGATGTTTAATACATTCGCGAATGTTCGCATGGCTCTGCTCAGTATTATCGGAGGCGGCATTCCTCGTGCCTGGGGCGCAATCGTTAACTGTCGCATGCTGGATCTGAAGTACGGCGATGTCGTGATTAGTTGGCCAGGCAATGGGAAGCCTGCGTGCGGTATATGGTGGTTTGGCAGACGGCAAACGGGCCGTAATTAGGGATTTGAGATGCGGGATGCAGGTACGATTAATCGGACCTGGTACTTTTGACTTAAGCCGCCATATGGATGACAGTAGCTTACTTACTATTGACATGAATCGCACGCTGCGTTATCATACCGATTGAAGATCGTCACTAACGCTTGTAATCACCCGTAGTATTCTACTGTATCAGGATTCCATCTTTACATACTTGCCGTGACGTTTTGTTCAGCTACAGTACTAGCTAGCGCCTCCCTTATATACTGACACCAGAGCTTGACTTGCACTCCTTGTACCACCCTCCAGAAGATCCATGTGTTTCTTTCCTTCACAACTTAGCATCTACTATATACCTCAACACGCCAGGAATGTCGTACGATCTAGTATGGACATAAATGTACTGCTTATATTGCGAAACGCAGACAAAGGGCCCAGCCTTTTGCTCTGAGCGTTGTCGGCTGGCTGAGAACGCCAGATTGGCGACGTTGTCACCCTCACACGAGAGCTCTCAACTCTCCCATTCCTGCTGGTATGTTATGGACTGGTTAGCGTATCGTTGTCCTGCACTCCTAATATGAGCCTCCAGCAACTCGAACCATCAATGTAACGAAGCAACCGAAACCTGCCGTAGTGATATTGGGAGATATGACCTAAGAACCTATGCAGCGCCTTTGTATCAGTCGAGGATAGGTAGAATGCATCCACATTGAAATAAGGGCAAAAGTTCCTTCGTGTTGAGATCATCTTTATGTCATTTTCTGTTCCCGGAAAACACCTCCTCTTATCTTCAGATGTCTTCTGATGATGCCTACCCCACACATTTGTGCCTCCTGTTCCCTGGTTGGACCAGGCTTTCTGCCATCCGACTGGCTTGGCAGGCGCTGGAAGCGCCTGCCCAAAGGGGCAAACCCAATCAAAAGCCTTAGGCATGTTCTATTTTCATATCAGATTCGTTTAAGGCGAGCACCCTATTGGTCAAGGTGCTTTCTGGAGCAAACGCGCAATTGGAGGTTTTCCAGTACCTGGTAGTATAACAGATCCATATTCCAGACGGGTGCCAGTGGGTGCCCGGTCGAATACCCAAAGCCTCATGAGCGATCCACACATGGTGAAACCCAGAACAAACCGAATGCCCTGGGCCGCAAGAACTTCCCTCGCGTATCTTCCAAGGTCAAGCCATGCGTCCGATGGCTTGTCTGCTGCCGAGTTGCTCTTGAGTTCCCCGGGTACCAATATCTGTGGGCAGTGCCACCTTGAGCCTTGCGTCGCTCGCAAAACCAACATCAAGCTTACGCTTCCCTACAGATCCGTCAATCGGTTGGTTCGCTTTGGCTAAGGGTCTTCGCTGGCTTCGTTCGTCCGGGCGGTTTTTCTCTGCAAACTCCGCCAACTTTTGCTCACTCCTGCAAGCCAGTGCAGCACGCCTTTCTGGTTGGCGTCCTCAGGCCAGCCTTGCCATCCTTCGTCGAAAAGCGGAGTATTACCGGCTTTGCAATTTTTCCCCTCAAAAATTGTCTTTGAAGTGGCATCTAGGTCTGCGACCTCTTCGAAGAATACAGTCTGAAACTCCCGGGGCCCAACACACAGAGGACTGAGCTCTTCTTTCAATACAGCATTGATGTGTTTCCTACGTCCCGAGGAGTTCGCGAAGCTGTTCGTATTCCAAAGCCATGGGGTCTGTTGGAGAGATGATGCTATCGGTCGTGGGGACGGAGTGAACGATTTCTTGGCGGTTTTGTAGACTTGATTCCAAATAAGAGAATTATCTGAACTGTCGGCAAAGGACGAATCGTAGAAGAGGTCGGACACTGTCGAAATCGAAGTCGTCGGAGGTCGCAGCAGAGACAAGCCTGAGTAGATCGCTTCTGAGGGTGCCAGGATTTGAATTGGACTGCAATAAACGCGTTGGGAGAATCGGCAGCGACGATAGAAGACTAGAAGCAAGATATTGGATATCTGCAGAGTTTAGAAAGGCGCCTGACTTAATGAAGGTGAATTTTACCTTCACGGTCCAGATAATCCACTGCTCCTGGCGAGCAAGCAGTAATTTGGCTTTTGCAAATGAGGTCGAAAGAAACGCGAAAAGCATCAAGTCCTGTTTCGATAGGATGTGCATCTATTGATGTTCTGCCATGACGATCAGCTCAAGTAGACAACTAGAATGTGGATTTGTCTACGAGCACGAAAGCGCGCGCGTTTGTGTTGGATGCACCCGGTGTTTCTGATAGCTCAGCAGCTCCCGGATTTGCCTCGGCAGCAATTCATGTAATCTTGCACTGGCATGGGCACCCTTTGTTAGCTTGTGAATGACGTGGTCCGAGCTTACAGGTTTTCTAATCCAGAGGGGCGCTGTTCGAAGGACTAGAGGCCATTTTGGTGCATTCAAGCATATTCAGTAGCGAAGCGAGAAAACGGCAGCAGCCGCCAACAAACCTCTGTTCAAATAACAACACTTAAGAAAAGAAGATAGGTGTTTCCCTGCCCGCTAGGTTTTGTTTGTCTCTTGTATATACCCATTTTTCGAATGCGAGCGTATCGTGGTAGCATGTTGAATTGCGATTGCTTCTTCAGCCGCACCAGGCGGCTTGGCTTTAGGGCTTTACGTACTCCGTAGGTCAAGGGCTCACAGCAGCCTCAACATGCCGAAAGAGCAGGGTCAGGGGTTCCAATGGGCAATTAAGATCACAATAACATTATGGATGTTAGAACCGGGAATTGCATGGTGGCCAGCAGGTAACCACGGCGGCCAGAGGATGGGCAATGCCTTTTGAACTGCCAAGACACATGCCGTCACCCACATCGCGCAGCTCTGACAGGCCCGGGCACTCCATGCCCAGGTGGCACAATACCCCTACCAGACCGACTATTGCTGTGCCGGATAGCTGATAGCCTCCGCTGAACTGGCTTTTACAGAGGTACCTGTGCAGGTCGCCCCATTGGCCCTGGTGCGGGACCGAATCCTCTACCGACCCAGGCGCATGATATATAAAACAAGTCCCAACAATTGTGTACTACAAAATATTCAGCTCCCTCGAGACTTGAGGCCTTGTACTGTGTCGGTTATTAGACCGCCTACCATAGCCCGAAAGTCTGCGCTGGGAACGCATGGAGTGTACCAGCTCCCTGCCATGTCTCACACACCCACAGCCCCGGAACATTCCGATGCTGCGGTTCAATGGGACTTGCTGAATCCAATGGCGCCGGCGCTGTTACAGGCAGGTGAAGCGACGAGCGGCGGCAACCATGAACTGGGTGGGGTCAGCGCACTAACATATAGTGAAGCCACAAGCGACCTCAACGCCCACGATGCATCGGTTCCCATTCCCATCGTGCCGGATGATATGCTCATGCATCCGATCGGAGAGGACGTCCCGTGGGCTGGACCCTGTGGCCCTTCTCCCACCCCGTCCGAAGGCGGCCCAACTGTGATCCGCTGCCATGGCGATGTGCAGCCCTCGCAAATCGAACCCTTTCACCATGTGGCCCACGATGGGGTCAGTGGGCCCGGCTACCCATCATTTAACGCCATGTTGCCATTTGCCCGCCCCCAGGACCTCCAACTGCCCCCGTCCCCGCGGAATCGTGGCCTTTTGAAATCAATCTCGCACTGGCTCTGCTGGAGCGCCGGCCCAACCCGCGGATCGCCCATGGCACCACGCACTTTCTGCTGCCCTTTGTCGTCACAGACGCCTTGGACCCCCTGGACAGGATCATTTACGTGTCGGACTGCTTCCTTGCCGTGACTGGATATACGCGCGAGGAGGCACTTGGCCAGAATTGCCGCTTTCTCCAATCGCCAGACGGTATTGTGGTTCCTGGGGCCGCCAGGCAAGCCGTCAGCAGCGAATCCGCCTACATACTGAGGGAAAAAGTCCGCGAGCGGCGTGAGACGGAGCACAGCATCATCAACTATAAGAAGTCGGGCGAAGCCTTCTTGAACAACATTTTCATTGTTCCCATCCCGTGGGGACCTAGCCCCACGCCAAGATTCATCTTTGGTTTCTCCAATGTCTGCGGACTCGGGCCTCCTGCTATCGCGTGTCAATTAGGTTTGGACATACCAATAACCCTAATTGCTGAGCCGAGCTCTCTTGTCAATGAGCAAAGCTTGACCACCGCCTCGACAGTCGAACGGCCGAACCGCGCGCCCGCTACCCCCTATCAGCAAGGCGATTCGACCGTCGTACAAGGAGCCGAGTCCGTACACGCTGTTCCCGTGAACAAGCCCGAAGTAAATGAAGATGCGGGCCCGAGCAGCCTGCCGGACCTTTTCTCCTGCCTCCAGGGCTTAGAAAATGTCGACCTGACTTCTCTGATTGCACTGACGCCTTCCTGGAATAGGACGGTTCTCGAGAACATGCGCGCCGTGGTGCAAGTGCTGTCGCCGATGGGGATGATTGTCTACGCCTCCACGGCGCACGAGAAACTCGGCTATAGTTCGAGCGATCTGATCGGCAGATCTATGGCTGACTTCTATCATCCATCGGACGTCGCGGTTTTGATGAGGGAGTTAAAGCACACCAAATCCACTACTTTGGACCTGATGTTGCGATTGAAGCAGCGATCTGGTCAGTATGCATGGTTTCATAGCGCTGGGTCCGTATGGATCGACCACGGCAGACGCTGGGTCACGCTCACACTGCTTGAACAGCATGTCAGTCATCTCAGCAGCAGCGCCCTCTCGGAGGTGCATGAACGCTCCACCAACCACGGCATTTGGGTCAAGCTGTCGACGTCGGGCCTGATCCTGCATATATTTGGCGATCCCTACCAGCCCCTGGGCCTGTCTGCGGACGATCTGATCGGGACGGCGCTCCAAGACCTCTTGAAGCAGCGCGACGCCAAAGCCGAGTTCGAGACGCTGCTCGGTAGCGCACGCTACGGCGGGGTCGTGTCGTCGACTGTCATCCTCATCAGCGGGCGGGGCCACCGTCTCGAGACTAACATTGTGCTTCATCCTGGCGCGCTGGGCGATCGGACGCGCCCGTATTATTTTCTTGCCCACTGCAGCATCCTGCAACCCTCCGCTAGGAGGAAACAGAAAGCCTCGTCGTCCGAATACCGCAGCCACCCGTATGGCGTCGCCAGGAGCGTCGCCTCCATTGCCACCAACAGGGCCGTCCCCGCGTCCACAGTGGGTGATGATGGCGTCAGCGACGACCAAGACATCCTGGGCGGCCTCGACGCCGACCGGTGTGGCCCGCTCCCTTACGAGATCCACCAGCTCAAGGCGGGCAACCGGGCCCTGCACGACGAGCTGCAGGGCCTGCTCAAGCGCGCCAAACAGCGCCGGCAGTACCAGCAACACGGCGGCGACCAGGTCTTTGGCTGCGCCAACTGCCACACCAAGGTCTCCCCCGAGTGGCGGCGTGGGCCCAGTGGGATCCGCAACCTTTGCAACCGGTGCGGGCTGCGCTGGGCCAAGATGCGCCGCGGCTCGGGCGGCGCGCACCCCGCCAGCAACAGCCTAGGGGGCTCGCCGAGCGTCGCGACGTCGTCGACGTACGCGATGAGCACGCGGGCGAGCTTGGACCTGGGGACGCTGGCGGGCCGCGCAAGCCCTGCCAGCAAACTCTCTTCTTCGAGTGCAGGCGCATCACCGCCCTACGTCACGAGCACGCATGCAAGTATTGATACGGAAAGGTCGGTCGATTTTCGGGTTCAGGATACCAAGGGAGAAATGGATGAATGACTATTGATTACACCACCATAAACTACCTTCCTTATGCATGTCTCCGATTACTTCAAGTATCCAACTCTGTAGGACTTCGTTGATCAAACCCGATTCGAAGAGACGAATGAAAAGCCAAACTCGATAAGAGTAGGTCGAGTCTGCCTTGTTTACACAGAAGAAATGTGGCTAGGTTCATCCCTTAGGCACAGGTAAGCCCTAGGAAGTTGTTTCTTGCTGATGCGTGCTTACTCGCTTGAGGCACACAAATTGGGGGTGTGAAGACACCTTCAACAACTCCAGTGATGATGAGATTTGCAATTTATATCGACATTCCCAACTTTTTGGGCCCCCCCCCTCTTCTGACCTTATCAACATCATACACGGGAGGATGCCAGCGTGGTAGCCTCAGTCTCAAGAGCAGCTCATCAGGTATGGATCCGTTGAGTGCCCTCAAGCTTGTCTACAATGTGTGTGACCTGGTCGAGCGCGCCTACAAAGGCGCAAGGATTGTCAAGCAGATTTTGGACGCCCCAAGCGGCCAGCAAGATCGGCACGTCGAGCTCGAAAGCCGCGTTACAGGATTGTCTGTCCCCGTCTTCTAGTTACCGTTCCGTCGAGTGTATGCAACCCCGTTGCTAACAGCCGCAGTTTCGTCAATCAATCACCTGCCATGCGAGACCGAGCCATGGCCGAGCGACAGGATCTGCGCCGCTATGTCGAAGCCGTCGATTTCGAGGCCCGGCCGGACGCTAGCGACAACGTGAATGCCGTTGCCGATATGGATAGTGGTACGGATGCCGAGTAGGAAAGCGACCCCGAGTATATCGCAGCAGCTCCCGCTGGCATGGCGGAACCTCTGCCTGTTTACGACCTCATCCCCGACGAGGACGACGGGGTTGTCATACCCAACAGTTCCACAAGGCAGAAGGATCCGATGCAGCTGTCTTCACCGCAGAGGCCGCATGGTAACCAAGTTTCTCGACTGACCGTGTGGCGCACACCATAAAGCAGGCAGCCGAGGTCCCCGATCCACGGTAGAGCGACAGCCCGCCCGCACCGAGCCCAGCTCGACGATGAGCACTGCACCAACCGCCCCGACGAGTGCAGGTGTCCGGCCAGCATCCACGAAACACCCCGACGACGCGATGGATGCGTCGCGGCAGAGAGCTGTACGTTGGCACCGCCGGGCGCCTAGGAGGCTCTTGGGCGCCGATCATGCTGGCACAGTCACAACAATACCCTCCCCAGACTCCCTACTACTGGTCTTCACGGCGATTCTGCTGTGGACAAATTGTGCGCGGCGTACGGAGCACTTCCTATTCAATTCGTGACATCGTCACGGTGGATGCAACAAAGGCATTTCAAAGTATCCCTACGGATCGCTATCCTTAGTAATAACACCTACCCGAACTTATTTAGTTTTGCCTGCAGTTTGTCTGCTAGGATAAGTACCTTTTGTCATGAGCTTGCGATGGGCCTAGATCCTGTCACGGTCATCGGGTTCCGAGCGGGAAGGCTGGCTGTATGGACTCTATGGACGAAAACTCTAGTCTCGGGAGGAAAAGAGAAGGAAAACTAAAGCTACCATGGGCTGAACATATAGTGAGAGCTCCTGTACGCGCTGCGAGCCTGTGACGCTGTGGTTTCGTGCCTTTCGTTTGTGGCTCGCGCCGGCACCTGGCACTGAACTCATTCGGTCTTTTCAGTCCCAACTTCCACGTCTACCCTAGTCATTACTTATCAAAATCTACTTGTGCCTTGTCTTCGCATAACTGTATTCCCTCTGCATCCCTGGAGGTTTGGTGCGGGTGCCTCAGATCACCCTTGGCTGATTCAACAGTCGGCCCTTGGGGGAAGCTCAGAGCAAGAGATGCTGCCCGGGCAAGACACCCAATGAAAAGGCTTCTACATCGAGGCCGAGAACGTCGAGAGCCTTCAGTAACATGACCACCTGCATTCACCTCCTGTGCCAGGATCATTGAGAAAGACATAGGATATCTCTGTCGAGGGATGCCTAACATCCCCCCCCTTGGTTGGCCATGCAGCCCCTCTATTTCCTGGTGCAACCAAATGCCATCCCGCTACTTAAGCCAGACGTCTTCCATCAAGATCTCATGCTCTTGTCTCAAGATTAACCTTAGGATAGGTAGCGCATTCTTCGCGCTGTTTGTTGATGGCCTCCTCCGTATTGCGAATCAAGTAATTGCCGAAGGGATCGCAAAGCATGTCTAGCAGGAAGGCGCTGAGCAGAGCGGGGTCCGAGTCCGCGCTATGCGGGACGGTCAAAAGGTAGCTGCTGTGGGAGCTCGAAGCCGGGGAGTGCTCCGCCGTTGGCAGGTTTACCACTTTGCTTATCGTAGCCTCTGGATTGGCTCGCAATTTGTCAAGCTGCGAGTAAACCGAGACCAGTTGCTTGTAGAATGAGGCTGCCGCCGTATCAAGGCTGCCGCAAAACTCGAGCACGCGCAGACAATGTGCCGCGTCCGTGAGCTCTTCTTCCCATTGATGAGCTACGAATTCGTGGACCTGTTTCTGTGCGACAGAATGTAACAGAATGACACATGACGTGTATGCTTGGAAGCTGCAGCAATGGGTTAACACAGCATGGAACCATCAAACACGAAGAAAAGATGTCCCACCTACACTATAAGCCAGCAGCGCTTCGAGATATTGTTGCCTTTAAGAAACCAGTTCATTATCCTCGCAGATATTGCAGCCGCGCCCACAGCCTGCTCGCAGTGGCCCTTCAGTACACTCGTGTCTTGTTCCGAGAAAGTAGTACGCCGTGGAACTCGTACAAAATGTTGGTTTATTTCCGCGGCGACGCGACCGTAGCCCAACATCATGCTACCAAGATGCAGCAGGTGAACGTGGCAGCCAGACAGGCGGATATTTTGGTTTTGTTCCAAGCGCATGAGATCCACAAGCCGCATCTGCCGCGGCAGCTCATTATACCAAGTCTGGAGATCGTCCATCATAGACAATAGACTCCCTGGTGCGAGCTCCTTGGATACTAGGTGCATCCGCATGAGATTCGCTTTTAACAGGGCGACTTTAGCCATTTGGTTCGGAATAACTATGTAACATTAGTATTGGTAGATTTTACCTTGGGGAAAGTGCGGCCTACTTTCTGTGCTGCTGGCAGATGCGTGGAGTTCGAGGCCTGAGAGCTTCAAGTCAATCAGTCCTAGCACTAACGTCCTTCAAGTCGAACCACATACCTGACTCTCGATGGGAAGTGTGCCGTTGTCCAATATATTGCCTGGTGAGGCAGATAACCAGCTGAGTGCTGTTAGTACGCCACCCATTTACCGAATTTGTCGCACATTACCTTGACAAGAATACCAAGGTACGCCATGCCTTGTGATATTCAGCCAATGTCGCTTCTGTATCCCTCTGGTATGGCGATCCCTTGGAATTCAATCTGACCCTTTTCTGTAACTCTTTACCTGCCTCTGCGTGTGCGTTCAGAAAGAATTGTATTCACCGAAGGCCGCTAGGAAGACGTTGGCTTACCAAGATATGCAACAGCCACAGTCGTCTTATGCATGATATTATACATACAAAGTAACGCAAAAGTTTTCATGGCATCGATAGGCCGCAGTTGGATGACGGCCTCGAGATGATGTCGAGCGACATCGTAGAATACGTGTTGTGCTTCCACGTCGATGACCTCATTGTCGTACTGCGCACCAATGGCAGCTACAGTCATCAGGCAGCAGACGGTAGCTTGGTGCTCCAGGTTATTGTCTTTTGGGGGCGGAAAGGCAGCCTTGCAGTTCTGGAGCAACTGTTCCTCGGAGAAGACGTGGAATATGCTCACCGTTCTACTGAAGAATGTACCCACGAACCGACTGGTAAGTTCATGCGAAGGCAGCCAGAGCGAAACTTGGCGCCAAGGGGAGCCGATGGAAGAGGCGGCATGGGAACGAGGTGAAGAATGTGTGGAAGCCTGTGAGCTAAGGGTGCACGAGGGTGCGCTAGGCCCCTCGACAGGAATCGAGTCTTGTACAATGTCCTGTATTGCAAACCCGGTAGGACATGCAGATGGATTTTGGATAGATGAACTCGCAAGAGGGATTTCGGCCCCTTTGGCTGCGTCCAGTAGCTTTTGAACCGAATCGATCTGACCATGGCTGTCTCGCCAAGTTTGCAGCAATTGACCAGCCTGCTGTGCAGGCAGGCCTTTCAGTCCATCAACAAATGCCTCTAGTATGGCAAGGCGAGTGTTTTGCTGCTTTCGTTCAATGCATCTGTAACCACAGGCCCGGCGCTTGCTGTTGCAGAGCCCACACTTTGGTCGGCCGCCGTCACACTATGTCTCTCGTCAATGCGCCTGCGATGCATATATGGCTGGGAGTGTCGGATTATCCAACCTTGATTTTTAGCCTCCGACAGTCATGACAGGCTTCGCTAAGTCGGTGCTCGTTTCGATCCGCTCTTCTGACCCTGACACCATCCCAATTCGATGGGCGCGCTGGTTGTATGCGACGAAACCTCATGTAGGTCCTTTTCAGACGAGGCTGTTACGTTCGTAGGAATGAAAAGCCACAAAATGTTGATAGCTGCTGAACAATCTGGGTTGGCGTAAGTTTCATGAAATCTTTGGGATGTGGAATTTGCGTGCTCTTTTTGGCTGCATCAAACAAGCCATCAACAGCACCAGGAGACCATGTAAACAATTTGGGTAGAGTAAGTATGTCGCTGAAAAGCATGGAGCAATGGCAGTCGGCAGCTGAAAAACGCCACCGGCTGAGCGTACTCATATCTCATTATCATATGATTGGTATTTCCTTCCATACCCCAAGAATGTCTCATCCATGCGGTCTTTTTCTAAACTAAAAACAATTGATAGTGGCGGTGGTCAACCTGACGGGCAAGAAAGGCCTTCTGTTGTACTTCTCACATAGCTTTCTACGAAGTTCCTTGGTTAGTCATACCACGGTTGCTGGAAACATTTACGTACTACAGTACGGTCTGACGGCTGACGTATGTGTCCAGGTCGTACATTAAACCTTGAGTGATGACGACAATGTTGCCTAGGACCCGGAAATCTTGCAGGATCTGATTACTATGGCGTCTGCCGATGCAGCGTGCAGGAGCCTGACGCTTCTTGCTACCGGCCAGCTGAAAAACGCCACTGTAAGGGTACATTTTGATTGCTTGTCGCACTCGTTATACGCCCGGTATACATAACGAACTAGGTAGTCGTTCAACAGGCCGCCTGATCTTCATCTTTTAGTCTCTGGACATGATCGCAGATTTGACAAGGAGAATTACGCTTCTTGGAGTCTCGCTGTTCCACTCGGAAAAGCTGCATGGCAGCCGGTTCTATTCAACGGAGTAGCAGCGAATGGCGTTTTGGGAGCGGCGAGATCAAGGCCCGTAGTGCGCTACAGTAGTCTTGTTATGGAATCCGAATCCGTGCTTCTTGCTGCATTTGACCTAGAGAGGAAGTTCATACGCATTTTCCCTTTAGAGGCGCCGGCTTGTGTGCGTTGCGTATCCCTGCCCGGAACAGTGAATATTGGCAATGGTTTCCTTATCCACTACTTTTGCCTTCCTCGCCTCACCACAGGACTTCGGCCGCGGAGTTGTTGATTCCACACGCCAGAGACCCCTCCGTAGCACTATCACCAAAAAGGAAAGGTGTTTCCCCACTACCATCCTGAGGCCCTGGCATTATTAGTCTAGTGGTTTTTTTTCTTTTTCTTTTTTTTTTCTGGTTGATTGGTTGGATGGGTGGGTGGCTGGTTTGAACGGCCACTAGAGAATCAACATCAACTAGAGGCTTGACGAGGGAAGGCAAAGCATTATGGTGTAGGCCACATATGCTAGTATGTACTGCCAAGGTACTATAGGTTTCAGATTCCTTATAGGGCTGAGATATGTGCAAGGTACATGGTACCCCTTTGTCTACCACTACCCACGGTATCAAGCGGTCCAGCCGGGTCATAGTTTCATAGTACTGGTTAGTGATCAAACAGGAGTCTATTTCATCTTCAGAGAGCACCACCCGCTATATAGGGCTGTAACTCACAACTAGCCTGTAAAGGGGATAAGAGGCGAGCATTGATATAGCCTCTGTCTAGGAGTTTGATGTGGCACAACTGCAGATAATACTTCCATTTCCTTCTCTTTGTGGCGTAATAACTACATTGGGTAGCGGTGCATTTATCTTCGTGGCCGCCTGATCCGATCCAAGCAGAAGTGTCCCTTATTTGCTTATTGGAGCAGCTTGCATGATCCTTGTCCAATGGTCTATTTTCACTTATTGCACAGCTAAGAATGTCCTGGTCTCCGATGCATCGCAAGGGTTGGCTAACAATCATGCTCTGAAAGGAATCCGAATGGGTTGCATGGTTTGCGAGAACGGTGGCTTCCGCACTCTCTCGTCTATTCTTTCTCTGTGGTCGCTCCACTATACTTCCAACTAAAGCGAGACAGATAGGAGAGGTGTTGCACGCGAGAGAGTGGTAGATGGTATAATAAAGTGCCTCCCCCAGAGAAGAGTAAATAGACAAAAGAAAGGCCCTGACGTGCTACTTATATACACATAGAGGGTCCAGCTTAGCGTGCTGGCCTGTATGAGGGGCTGACCCCTTGTCCTGGATGCGACAAGAGGGCTATTGCTCTCAGTGTGTGCTCCCCACTGGGACTCCATCCTTGGGAGCCACTCATGGCGAACATTCTGTGGAAGTTGCGGGACAGGGCAGGGGAAGGGAAGGGCACCCTTCATCTGGTATGGAGGACTGCGTCATGAGGCGATATGATCGATCCGTACTGAAACTAAAACGCCCATTACAAGGATTCCTGGGTTAATACATAGCTAGTCCGTTAACGGAAGATGATTTCCTCGTGCTGGGCCCTAACGTTAGTGGCTTTTGCCAATTTTGATTCAGGGGCTGACAGGACGAATTGAATTGCACAACTGAAGCGATTCGCCTGAACAACTTACTGTGGAGACTGGGATAGAGGCGGAGGAATGATACTGTGACGGCGATCACAAAGCATGACAGTAGGATGGTGACGGGTGTGAGATGCAATGTCCGGATTACGCCTCTATTACCTGCCTTACATTGGCAGCATCGTTTCTCCTTGAAAGTACAAGCTCCATGTTATATGCTCCAAGTGGGATCGCTGGTACCTTTGTCTTGACTAAAGATCAAGGATTGGATATGTAGTGTGCCGGTGGTGGCCGACCAAGATCTGGGCACTATGCTAGTAAACGGCGGACCTGTGGGCAATCCATGCGAGCAACTGAAGCGGCTGGTCGACCTCTGAGAAGTTGGCGAGATAGCTCTGGTCGGATCGGGTTGGTTTCAAGGCTACTGGACGCTGCCGCTGTCAGAGCGCCTGGACCAAATCCTGCTAGTTCACCTGAAAGGAGTCCATCTATAACCGCCGCCAAGATAACCACATAGCAAATCATATAGCATGCGACTATGAAGACTACCTCACACTTGGGGACTCACAGCCACAGGCTGTATCATATCTTTCACCTAAGGCATGATCCGCTATGCACTCTCTTGGTATCCTGCTTTGCTCTGGTTAACCCCGCCTGAAGTTCCACGTTAGTTCGTAGATGTAATAGTATACTCTAGAGCACTAGCGACGCGGACTCATCCCGTCGTTCAACAGGCTAGTTTCCGATCTATCAAGACTGGTACGTGGTGCAAGTGGGTGCCAAGGCATAACATACCCTGTGTATCCCCCTGTCTGCCGGCTACACTAGCACACACTGAGAGCTGTGCAACAAATCAAATAACACAGCTTCATACCCACCTTTATTCCTGAAATTGGCAGTCAGGGAGATACTCAATCTTCTCAGTTCCCTGCCGAAGAAACTTTACGTAATAGCACTCTTATCTTGGCGCTTCGTCGGCGCCGTTGAAAATCTTTTCTTAATTCGTAGCGCCTGCAATTAACTTTGAAAATGGATTGGTCTAGGCGTTAGCCACTAGAAGGTACATGCAGAATTTGGCGCAGGCTGCGTATGCAGCTGTGGTTGCTTGCATCGGACCTTCAAGATATCACAGCCACGTAGCGTCTTGTCACTACGGAGGCGCCCTTCAGAACGGAGAGCCATCCCACTGTTGGCCAAGATGTGCCCACTAGCTGGCATATGGTGGCATACGTAACAGAAGAAAAACGCTACGATCAAGGTACCGTTTTGGGTCGTTTTAAGTTTCTGAATACGATTTAATTGGATAATTGAACCCTTACTCCGTTCTATTATAACGATACAAGAATACGGAGCCAGGCATTTGCCCGTCAGCTAGTAGCCAGATCTTGGTAGAGAGGAGGGTGCCCATCACCTTTGACAGAGACCTCCGTACACTGGTTTATTTATTACACTCCTGCCACACCGTGCTTTTCTTTCCTGATGCGACCTTGAAAAGAACGTAATCTAGACGCAACATAGTGCCCCGGCGTGGCTGCCGAACGGAACGGGAGTTGGCCAGGGGCGTGCTTGTATACAGCCAGCTTTCAACTCTGTTGGCTCACCTTCTTGCTTGCCTCTAAATTACCTGCCGCATTGGCATGCCCTCCTTGCAAAAGCCCTACCCGTGTGGTGGTTTCATTGGCCGGGGATGGATTTATTGAGGAACATCGATGTGAGTGACTCGAAGCTCCGGATCTCGGGATGAAGAGCTTATATTTGCATCCTCGTCAGAATGGTCATGTATTACCCCTTTAGTGTTGTGGCGTTCTTGAAGGGTGCGAAGCGCCGCGACGAACGGAGAGATACACTTCAAGAAGCCATGCGAAACTTCATTCATAAAAGACAAAGCTCCGCAGTCTCAGTTCACCAACCGAGCATGGCATCCCGCGGTTGGTAGACAACGAAATCGTACTTCCGCACGTTGGAATTCCCACTGCGCATTGTGGGCCACAGAAAGCAGATACGTCTATCCAAGCAGTAGGGACGCCATGGAAGTTGCATTCGTAGCAATCTACGGTAAGCATCGCCTCATACCATTCATCCTTGCGGCTTTTCTCCAGCCGACAGTGAATTAACGACTAATTCCTAATGGATCTTTCTTCGAATGCAGAGCTCGTCTTTACCTCCGGGTCCGCCGAGTTTATTCTCGGCTATAAGACGGAGGACATCCGAGTAACGTCTTATTTCAATTACATACACCCCGACGATTCCATTGTTGTGCGTCACCTCTGGAGCCATGGGTTGCAAGCACGTAAGATAGCCATGACTTATCGTGCTCGCCTGCAAGTACACGGCGGGGATTGGGTCAGTTTGAGCACATTGCAACCGTGTTGGAGGACTCGGTGATGGTCTGCACCAGCGTTCATAGTGGGGAAGAAAAAAGTACCGGTAAGCAGCCAAATTGTTCACCATATATTCTTCTAATCTGCCTGCAAGGACGAATTCACCGCATTCGGCAAATGATGACATGTGCGCTGGCATGTCCTTCTTCTCGCAACTCGCCGTCACTCATATGCCAGGAACCTCGCGCGCTTCTTCTCTTGAACAGATTTACCAGAAAGCAACAATTATGTTGGGCGCAGGAGATGTCGAAACAGTCTTCGGTTTGGACCGGAATCGAGTGCGCAACACCAGCTTCTATGAATACGTCACAACAAGCTGCCTAAGACCCGTTATGAAGCGCCTAGAGCGTGCGAAAACCGACAATAGCATTGTTTACCTGCGCTTTTGCTGTCTGGTTCCTGGACGAAGAAGCGTGACCGAAGACGCAGATACAGTAACTTTAGTTGCTGACGGTGAAGGGATTGGTTGCAAAGGGTTCTATAGCAGACAACCTTGCAGCAGTACAGGTACAGCATATTGTTGCAGACTTGCTCTTATTAGCAAGCCCGATGTAGTCGAAGCTTGCCCATATCCAGACGGAGAGCCGATCTTATCCCCCAAGCGAAGCTCTAGCCCTACTATCGAGACTTTCTCTCAGCCTCGACCAGATACAGCATATCCGTCGCCTAGGTCCCTCTTTCGTGGGGAGGCCGAATATAAGCTGCATGGATGTAGGCGGTGCTGTATGGTTGAAGGCTTCGTAATATGCACATCTGATGGGCTCGTCGTTACCCTTCGAAGAGTTCACTCTCATTTTCAAAGTTATTAATAAACTTGACGGAAGCATTGCCCGCATCTTTGTGCCATAATCGTCCTTTTTGGCCACTAAATAGCCTTCAATGGACTAATTGTAGGGTGATTGATGCGTCGAACTAACCTTGCAACCTCAGAAGCACCGTTCCTGGGGGCAGTCCGCATGGACGACGATCCCCTTTCCGTCTAAGCTCCAGCTCAAGAAAGACAGACTAATGGCCGGCCAAAACACGAAGAAGCGACGGGGTTACGGCAGGTGGACAACATTAGGCTTAAGCACAACAATTGTGGAGCAAGCTTCCGATTTGGTCATGGCAGGGAGGAGAACAAGTCCCTACCAACAATACTTCCAATCGTCGGTATCAGTGGGAGTGGCGTGAGGCTTTGCACACCCAGTTCGAAAGTGCCGGCAAAGGCTGTGAGTTTGTGTTCCGGTACCGAGTACCGGAACTGCGTCCCTGATGTGTGGTCACGTCTGGGGATCCAGATTCGGGCCGTTTCGTGGTTTGTTCCTGTCTGAAGTCTCGGGTCCACTTCCGCCGCGGCGAAGGGGATGTTAGAGAAGGCTAGGTCGATGGTTCGTCCCGCTGCGTGTGCTGGGACACCAATTTCACCGATGTAGCTGAGCCCGTCGTCGACAGCCCAGTCGTGGATCTCGATTCCCCCGTTTCGGGTTGGGGCACATCTGGGTCCCAGGCGCTGCACCATGCGTTGAAGTCCTCTGCGACTATGCAGTGGAGCGGTGGTCGTAGGTCTAAAAGGAGTCGTGTCGCCCGGCTTAGTGGTTCATGTGGGGGTTTGTATACGTTGATGAAGGTCCAGTGGTCGATTTCGAGCCATAGGAGGTCTCTGGTCTTTCATGGTCGCTTTTTTCTCGTTTTCAGTCTACTGTCTCTCCTGGCATAGGTCATCACTCGGGGTTGGGAGGTGATGTCGTCCCAATTGTCCACCGGGACGTAAGCATTGTAGCCCGGGTGAGAGTTAGATCTGTTCCGACCGTCGTACGTGACGGATGGTTCCTGTACGAGGATCACGTCTATGTGGTCCTCCCTGCATTGCTGTAGTAAGGTCGTGTGTGCTGGCGGCGCCTTGCCAACGTTGGCCTGCGCCACCTGCAAGACTTGCCGTCCTGGCCTGCTGCACGTCGAAGGTCTCCGGTGGTTTATTCTATTCATGGTCCATATCAGCCATATTGTGACATTCTTGAATCGCGGCGGCCATCTTTGTCTTCTGTACATGTCCGGAAATCCGCTCAAGATCATCCCCACGACGTTGTTGATCCCGTTTCCGGTGATTGTCGGGGGCATCGTCTGTAACGGTCCAGTGGCCAGGCTTGGATGATAATCCTTTCGCAGTCGCGCTTGTATGATTCGTAGAGGAATCGGGCGAAGGGCGGGTCGAGTGGGAGAGTGACGACGCGGGCGTTTACTTATGCGACCGGGACGTGTTACACTAGGTTGATTGTTCGTAGGTATCGGTGCGCTCTCCCGCAACATACTGTACTGCGACGGCTTGCGGTGACATGAGTCGCTCTGCACGTTTCCAATTGACGCTTCCTTCGATGTTGCTAAAGGTTGACGTTATTACCAAGCTTGGGTTTGTTAGGTCGATTTGTTTACTAAACTGGAGGTCATGGGAAGAACGAAGGGGAAAAAAGGGTTTCCAATGTGGTTGCTTGAATCACCTACCATATGTCACAGAGGTGCACGAGTTTCGCGTGCAGAGCCTTTTACTTGGTGTCGATCATGGCAGCTCTTGGGCAATCCTATCCTTCCTTATGCGCCTCCACTTCTTTCGCGAGGTCATCCTTCTTGTCTTCGTATGTCGACTTGAGAGCACGCCTTCGTTTGTAGTTTTCCAACAGGGCTGCGGTCTCAGGCGAATTTTCGCGGTCGCGCATCTTCTGTCAAATTTACGTGGTTGATGGGGCAAACTGTTCACTCGCGTAAATGAATGTAGGGTACTGGAAAAGAAAGGCTTTATTTAGTCGGGTTGTAAATTTCAATGCGGGCGCCCAGTACGAGGTAGCTTAAAAAATGCGGAGTCTAGCATGAAGCATCCACTAAACTCTAGCCTTCAAATGCCGCGAGTTCTGAGCCTGAATTGTGGTGAGTTAGCGATCCAGACTGTATCGATTGGGTCGCTGGCTCCTCCAGCACTCGTTCCAACAAGCCATCCTCGTCGCAGTACCAGGCCTGGTAGCGGGGAATAATGATAGAGGCTGAGCTACGGTGGATATAGTTGCGGCGTATCGCAAGAGGTATTTAGATAGTTTATCGCCGCTCGGGATTGGCGTCGAGAGACCAAGCCTAGCGGAACCCCATTTTGTTGAGCTTTTATGAAGATCACCTTGCTACCATGCTTCTAGCGACCCAGACTGCCGGGGCACACTAATGGAGAGGCAGGCGGCGATCCAGTGCATTTCCAAGTGGTTTGGTGGAGACCGCGCTGGGCTTGTAAGTAGACGTTGTCATAAACAAACTTATGGTAGGTGACTGCAGCAAGGGTCGGGAGTAGCGCCCTTGGAGCAGTCGCTCGCATATGAAAGCAATAATCGGCCTTTATTGATACAGCACCGATGACTGATGACATGCTCAGGGAGTAGTGAGTAGGAGTAAACTAAATAAGCCTATTTTATCCTCCAACAATTTAATCAACCCTAGAACATGCTGGATCGAACAATGCCAGTGGGCATGTGAAATCTGAGTTTGTGGTAACTGACTAACCAGCACCGAAAAGTCATCTGACTTGCTACGAACACCCATTCGGACACGAAAACGAGCGTGGGGAATCCAATAAGGGTCCCCTTCGATGCTTCCAGATAAAGTGCCATCTCTTTGCGTCCCCAATCCCCGAGGCTCCACGCTCTGGGTGGCGCTCTCACCTTTAACCCTTTTTCTCGGTGATAGTTCTTTCCGTTTTCAAGGGTAGATGGCCCAATGGGCTTTCCCTTGCCCTTTCGTCTGCAATATGTTCTTCATTGGCGTCATTTCCAACGTTGCTGTCAATTGGTACGGGCGCTGAAGGATGAGATATATTCTTGCGCAGAGGGTGTTCTATCCCAGTCTGAATAGCCCCGATATTGGATGACTTATGTGCCTCAGTAAGCGCGAGGTCACCAGAGTCGAAGTACTTCCTCTAGAAAACTGATTAGTAGGGCCTACTTGCACGAGCTTCGAAGAATGCACGATACCTCGAGTTGGCGGTGGAGCAATTCATCTCTAGCGGGCACATGCCCGTACATGCGCCGGAGGCGATCGCTCCTCTCAGTGAGGGACTTGAAATCGGAAGGTACATGTTAGTCGAATTAGGCCTCAAGAATAACTCAGCTCACATTTGCATCTTTCTCACTCGAATGCGACTCCATAGTATGGCGAACTTGCGTAGGGAGGTGGTTGTAAGAAGAGCACGTACGAGGGCCTGGTCAATCTGGGCTATTTATGGTTTCTCTTTCTAACCGACACGGGGAAGTCCGCGCGGGGAACCGCAATTCCTCGCGCCAATACGGTCATGCCGCACGTTTTTTTCCCCTTCCGCATTACTTATGTCAGATTTGTTAGCGGTAGTTACCATGGCCCATTCAGGTTTTTGTTCGAATGCGCTAGGACGCAGTCTCTAGTGATAAGCGTCGCCGCATAACAGAATGGAAAAGCTTTGATTTAAGCTAGAAACGGGCCTCAATCGCGCCATGCTTAGGCGCACTAACCTACGTCCGCCCTTTTCTGTCGTCCATGTGCATGCAATTCTGGCGATTTGACGAGCCCACTTTCCGTTTGACGGCAACTCTTCCGGCAACGCCCAAGCCTCTGAGGCAACCTCGATCACCATGTTTTGCGCTGGCGGGAATATTGATGCCGTCGTGATGGCTGCGGACGTGTCTCGACCCTGTCCATTCTCGTGAGCCGACGATAATTTGCTGCGTTACAAGCCGCGACGCCGAAAATTCGACAACGCGGGTGTACAAAAGGCAATAATGCAGATCAGTCCATGCCTATGACTGACAAAGAGGCCATGATCAAACTCTTTGAACCTCTTGGCAGGCAACCGGTGGCATAAGTATTTCAGACACAGAATCGACGATGTGGAGTAACTACCGCCAAAAGGTGGGCGAAAGAAGTCTTATTCATGCGGGATGGTCATTGACGGCGCCTTCTGGCGTACATATACATAATCATCACCCTCGAATACACCGCATCGGCTGTATCACCCCTCCGACCCCAGTGCTTAACGACTACAACCGCCGCCGCTGCTGCCACTACCACCCGTAGTCCCTGGCTCCTCTGTCGGCTGTGGACCCCCGATCGTCCATCCACCAGATGGAGGCGGGCCGAGGGTAATGAGGGGTCAGGCTGTCAGACTGGTGAGGACATAGTCACGCGTGAAGTATTGTATGGCATAACCAACATAAGGCCATCACTCTTGCCAAACAGTTGGCATTGTAGGCTGCATCAACATAGTTGTCCCAAAGGCGATTGATGGTGAAGATATTCTCATCGTTAATATCTCGGTATTGATTGAGATTCCCTCACTGGCGCCGAGACTTAGGCCCTCTGTCACAGTCTGGACTATGTTGATGAACCATCTACAAGGAGGCACAGCTACGCTGGCCAGGGAGTCACGGGAGCAGAAGGGATGGCAGTAACGTGTAGAACGTTTGCTAATATATTAAACCTAGATACATGCTTCAAGACGAGCATAGACAGAGCTGTCGCTTGTGATATCTTCGTTCTTATATCTGTCGCAAGCATATCATGTTGACTGCGTTCAAATCCTCGTGCATCTGCCGTTTATAAGGCAACTCACGGCCCATCTTTCCAACCCCGCTGTTTCTCGTCGGGAGCCTTCTCTTATTTGGCACCACCGACCCAAGAGGGGGCCGAGGACGCTCCATCAAAACAGCCCTCTCGAAATCGCATATCCTAATTTGTCTAGTCTCTTGATTGATCAGCACATTAGGCGACCGGAGATCCTTGTGTGCAACCCCACAAGTGTGCAGGGCACGGATTGCGTGGATTAATTGACGGCTTAGATCGCCATCGTCGCCTGCAGTGCGCACCGAGTCCAAGCTAGCACCACCCCAAGATAGAAACATCATGTATTGAACTCGGACGCGGAAGTCGTAGTAGTAAGTGCGTGATATTGTACGTAGGTCGATTGCCCCGAGAAAGATCGGCGTGGCTTTACCCTGCAATGGCTGTACGCCAATATTCTGGCGTACAGCGGCTGGACCGGTGAAGCCAAGTATTGATCCATTAATTTCGGATTGGCTAGAAACATGGCTCGAGATATCATCAAGTAGGCATGAATCTAGACCATGTATAGACCTTGAAGTATTCGTATCCCAGACAGGGTAGTATTGACGTGGCTCCTGAAATCTATGACTTGTCACCGAGACCACCTCAGATCCCAGGGGTGGTTTGGTTTCTTGCCGCTTATCATTGACGGAATTCTCTTTCACGCCAGCTTTGTATGCCGTGACGCTCACAATGCCCGCCAATAGACATTGAAATGTAGTGGAGGGTCGGTTTGATGCGCCCAGCGACTCATATCAGCCTTAAGCCAATACATAGGGCCCCTAGGCGTGTCTACAACCATGGAAAGAGATGTAAGAAAGCCTGCAGCCTACCATTCGGGCAAGGAGGAGATTCGCCTCGCTAGATCATTTGGTAATTGGGCGGAAGGGTCTCTCTCCTCTGTATTGAGGAGTAAGCATTGTACTGCTACACTCTCTGTTCTTCGCTCGGACCTGCATTGCATATGGTTGTGCAGGCGGCAGGGTTTCAACTATATTGAAAGGCTGCGCATCACTTCGATTCAGTGGCGACGTACCGATTCTCACAACTGACATCCTTGTCTTGATTCTATGCCGCCAATACTACACATATTACATTCCTCGTAAGTAGTCGGGGAATTGGCCGAATCCGTAAGTATTCGTGTTCGAAGATGCCCCGCCCTTCTTTCGCTTGTTTATCCCAAATCTACAGTCAATGTGGTCCAATAAAGGGGTAAATAGGCTGCTCAGGCGTCCTGGTATGTGCGGCCATGTCGCCGTCTTTTGTCATACCCGCTATGGTGCTATCGAGAGTAGGCCTAGCGCAGGGGGCGAAAGGTCCTCACTAGTCCATGATTCTTGCCCAAGGCCATCATACCAGGATTTACCCCGTCGATTCCAACACAAGCGTTGGCGGTCCGGTGTAATCTTGAAGACGACCTCGACGAGACGGACAAACACATTGTTCCAGGAGTAATCAGACAGAACCAATACATTGTAATATAAGGGACAGATATCAGTCATAGATGGTACGCCTACCCCTGAATGTAGATTCTACGATAGAGTCGTGAATGCCTCATATATCTCGGCGTACAGATTAGCACATACGGATACTAAAAAGCGTTCCTCGGCTACGGTCTGCTCAGGGTAGTTTCATGCATGGAACGCAACCCAATTTACCTGCTGGTGTTGGTTGCGAAATTTTGCCTACGGAACTTCCGACTAGTTGCAAAGAATGAATGGGTCAGCTATGGAAAGGAGGCAAAGCATCAGCGCTAGTGAGTCCTTGCATCAATGCAACGTTATTTCGATCGCGTCAAGTGCTTCGCGCTATTGTTCATTCACTTCGCGTGGCAAGTCATCAGGAATGCGCCAGTTGGGCCTGCCGGCCAGCTAGCTGTCCTCATCTACGCAGCCGAGATGTTTGACCCGGTTCCACGAACCGAGTTTCTTTTGTCGTTCGATGTCATATTAATTGACTGGATAGCGAACATGGTTGCGCCTATCGTTCACTCACAGCATCGGCCATACCAGAAAGAGCATGGCCAGCCCCAGCCCCCTCTGGCTTTTCCTCGTCGCAAAAACAACGTCAACCTCTGGTTGGGGTCACGTGCTGCGCCTCTCGCATTATCTTCCAGCCTCGTTGTTTATATTTCCAAGAATCAATGCTTCTTTTAAATTTGGACTGGTTCAGCACAGCTGCACACTCTTTCACTTGGTTCACGATAGACTTCGCCCTTTCTCAGAACATCACAGTCTTACTCACTTGCCAAACGGAGATGGGCGCCACTGAGCTTTTGAGCCTAACAGTTGAAGTCCTCGACATGATCCTCGAGTATATCGACGATGAAGAGACGCAAATTAATGTATCTTTAGTCTGCCGCGCTCTCCATGCTCGCATGTTGCCTAAACTACATCGGTACCTCACAGTCAACGTTAAATCTAAAGTCGATCTGCCCAGGTTCTTTGACACCTTCAAGTCCTTCCTCAGTTCCTATGCGAAGGAGCGACTCAAAAATGGATATAGCTTGAAGCCAGGCAGGCTCACGCGCTCCTCCTACAGCTGCTCTAACAAAGACAAACAGATACCCGCAAAGGCTGAATGCGTGCAACATTTGAGCTTGGACGTCACGCCTTGCGACTGCATACAGTATGGCAAATTTGGGTGGCTGGACCTTTGTCGATACATAGAAGCAACACTCCCAAACCTATCGAACGTCAGGGCAGTTGAACTAAACATCATAACAAAGTGAGTGTTACGCCAAATAACTCATGCGCTTCGTGCGTAGCTTACGTCCTTCGTAGGCCCATTGCAAGCTGGCTTTCCTCCTCGAAAAGCCTCCAAGCTCTCACCATCCTTCATGATATTCATGGCAATTTCAGTGCGCCAGAAGAGGCAGTGCAGCAAATACAGGATTGCATCGATTTCCAAACACTGCGTCAGCTTGCTATTGCAGCTCCTTATGCCAACCTTCTTTTCAAACGCATCCTTGATGCGGATGCGTGCAACGCAGGGATATTCCCAGCCCTCCATACTCTCGAGGTCGAAGTAGCACAAGAGACCGACACGGTGCTTCAATTCATCGCCAAGATTAACACGTTAACGAGCTTAACCATACGAGATAAACGACCATTCGTTCTTGAAACAGAACAGGGAAGCCCTTTCCTACCAGCGATTCTCGAACATAAAAAGCTCGAGACTCTGAGGATCCCTTTTGCAGCTAAGGTCCTCTTGAAGAAAGCTAGCATGTATTCTGCGGTCGATCACTGGACGGAAAAGGGCGTACCTCTATCAGACTCAACAGTTCGTGCTATCGTCAATGGGCTGCCAGAGCTACGTAGGGTCGACTTTGGGCCTGACACACACAACCTGGTACGTCCCCATCCTTCAATACATACTTGGCATCCAAATAGTAACCGTTGGCGACAGAGGATAATAGGGTCGGAGCTAGCCCACGCGATGAAATTGGAGTCCGTTTTCTTCTTCTATCACTCACTGTATCCATACATGCGGCAGGTGGACTCCTCTAAAGTGGTAAAGAAATTTGCGTGTGGCTTTTACGGCGACACTCAGAACCATCGGAAGCTCCAAGTCTCGGCCTCTTGCACTTCTGATATCCCGCAAAAAGAAGACTCCTTCCAACTTCCACTGACTGAAGCTAAAGGAGAGACCAAGAACCCCGAATTCATGTCTGGAAGTTCCATGCCCTGACTGGTCGACATAACTTCTGTAAGACAAGAACTATCGTTCTTCAAGACGATTCCGCCTTAGTGTGGGATCACAGGCCCCTGATTCACTTGCCTGCAACATAAGTGGTTGACAAGCGTTTGCGGGATCAGAATTAGCATTTAAACTATGAGCTACACTGTATTATCCACCGCATCATGACTTGACAAGTACGTGTTGCCAAACCACATAGGGAAGAGAGAAAAAGAAAAGTCCCAAAAGGCCACCAGGCAGGTTCCCAAGCTGAGTATCGGTGTACTGTTTTCCAGCTACGTCACTGCCTTCGAATATCATCCCAGATGCGGACGCCGGTGTGCCGAACCTGGTGATGTTTTCTCAGCTGTCCCATGGGGCTCACGGATTGCATCTGAACGTGGAAGAAATCATCTTCAGTGACGCCTAGCCGCCATTCGAGCAAGGACAACATCTCGACCTCCATCAGGTTGACATCCGGTAGAGTGAACCGGAAACTGCCGGGCCCACAAGACCAACGACTGTATTTGGCCCACTTCTTGTTCCTCGGCGACCAGTCATGTAGATACTTCGTCGCTACTATAAGCGCAGCTAGGAAGATACGGTACATTGTACATTTGTATTTGCGTGTCGCCAACGCGAGCTTCCCTTTCAAGCGGTGTAAGTACACCAAGGTAGCCAGCAATGTAAGCGAACTGGTGTTGGAGGCCTTCACCAGATGGGAAATGAAACGTTGAAGCAATAATGCCTCGCTGTCCACGGAACTATCGGAGGCGCCTCCAGCCCATCCTCGGCAACACCTGGAGGCTTGGTGAATCCCAACTGCATCCAATGATGTTATGTGGGAGAGGAGATCATGGGTAGTACGTGCTAAAAGGGACGTCATGGCTTCGCTGTCTAGGCTTCGTCGTGCAAGCGCGGTCGTATCCATGGCTCGTTTGGTACCTGACTCACATGAGGGATCCAACCCAGTTGCCATGCTTCTTACACTGCGACTTTCCTCACTCACCTAAGCCCTAAGGACGCAGTTATGACGAGATGCCCATCTATATGAGTTGGAAAACTGCAACTATACTATGGCGCTTTTTGGCAATTTTGAGACAGGAGCCAACTTTTACCTAGATCGACTTTTAGTGCTAGTTGTGCCTATTGTGACCCGAATCGGATATAGTGTAAACGGCAAAAGCCTATTCAGGGCTGCGTCGTCAATAATGCCGCTACCCAGCCGGTGCTGTTACGCCATAACCGGACCAGGGGAGCGGAACCCATATAAAAGCGCCTTCCAGACACGGTTCTACACAAACTTTGCACTAGTACATACCGTACTGAACTATGGTCGCACATCGTAGCTTTTCGTCGGGATAGATTATATATGAGGAAAGGAAACATAAAATATGGCAATGCAAGATCATACATCAGCTTTGAAAGGCTTGGGGATCCGAACACATTGGTCATTGAATCTAGTCGTAGTGCAGGTTCTCTACACTCTACAAACGCCTAATGCTGTATTCCATGGCGTGTTAGCCGAGAACAAGGAGCGTTTGGTGGAAGACGGGCCGAACGTGGACTTGCTCTGGGTATGCGAACGAGATGGTTCTGTGGCCGTATGACTGGAGAGCCAGCAGCGGCCCGCAATCAGGGAGGGAAAATGAGATCATAATATGGATGCGGTGATAGGGCACTACGACACCAGAAGTGGATTCCTATACTACTCTGTAAAGTGGATTGGGTACGAATGCCCAACCTGGGAGTCGGAGCAGGATCTAGACGTGTATGCTACTTTTCTGGACCAATACTGGGCTACTGTACAGCATCGAAACTTGGTCGATTGAGCGGTTTTGGGTCTGGGACAGGGGGATGGAGTACTCAGAGCGGAAGCACTGCAGGACGCCTAATACATCTAGATGATCAAATGCACGATCTTCTAAGCTTGTGAAGGGGTTTTGGCACATCCATCGTCCCTATTCCTCACTCAGCCCTCCCTGGTTAGTTCCACTCAATTGAATGTACCGTAGGCCATGTTCTGGTATTTATTCGCGCAAAGGCGGCTGGCCAGCCGGATATTTAGGAAGCAGTAGCCTCAACGCTCCGCCATGACTCACCAGTCAGTTAATGCTCAGAATTGCTTCGACGCTTTCCGTGACAAGTTATTTCAACAGGGCGGGCAATGGGGCAGGAAGTCAACTCGGCGATCGTTAACAAGACTCTTCTCCATTAGGTTAGGGAACATGCAGATCTCAATTTGTTGCTGGTCAAGTGAGAAGGCCAGGCTTCATGACACGTCATGCTACACGAGCCAACCATGTAGGGGGTAATCAAGGCAACCACAGTGTCACTGACATTGGTCTGACGGGGGCATATAAAGGGCGTATCGGATGCGATCTATCCGATAGAGAAAAGTAGAGAGATTATATTCTGCACAAAGCCACAGTCTATACCAGGTGGTCAAGTTATGGGTGACCTTTTTTAAATTCCCGTTTTCATTATCACTTGAGCTCCGTCACCATAAACTATGAGTATGCACCGTAGCAACTCGCTGCCGAACCTGGCCGAACAGGAAACCAATCCCGGCGCTGGCTCCGACTCGGACGTGGTTGCTCTTTTCGACAAAATTGAAGCTGTCTACGCTGCCAGCATCGAACAATCTGAGAATACCACGAAAGAATTCGAAAAGCGTTACAATGAAATCCAGGCTACGCTCCAACATCAACTCGCCGCCGCGGATGCTGCCCGCAAAAAGGCGCGTATAAACGCTCAAGCTCGCAATGAGAAAGTCGCGTCCGCTACGCAGAGAGCCGATGGTTTGGCTGAAGAACTACGCTTTACGCAGGCCCAATTGGCTGTGGCCCTGAAGAATCTCAAGTTCCATGAAGAGGAGCATGAACGTGTGAGCCAAGAGTTAGAGAGGTTCCACATCAAAGCTGCCCAAGTACTCCAAGCTGTGCAGAACCAACGCGACCGATTCGACAAGGAGGCCCAGAAGGCTCGCAATCTACGCATCAAAATCCAAACCGATCTCAAGGAGACCAAAGGGTTGTTGAAGAAGCGTGATGCCGACCTGATGAATACATACGAGAAGGGAGATTTTGACAAAGAACAGGTGAAGATGTTGCAGGGCCAAGTGATGATCAAGAATGAGCTCCTACAAGGCAAGATGCCTGAAGGTGGCTACGATATCTTACGCGAGTTTGTGAAGTTCGACGAGATCCAGGTGTTCGAGCTAAGGGAACTGATTACGCAAGTCAACGAAGCCGGACCCACGGTGAAGGCTCAGTCGCAACGGGGGAAGAACAGAGGCGCACGGCGCGCAGACCCTGAAGCAATGGCGACCGTCGAGAGAGGAGTCCGGGGAGTTGCAGAGGACACGAAAAAGATGACCAAAGACGATACCGATCGCCTCATATACGATCTTGGGGCGCTAATTCTATACGGAAGACAGTCTACCAGCAACCTTTGGTACCGTTTACAGTCAATAACTTCCACAACGGCCGAAGTACAGGAGCGAGCAGACAAGATGTGTGACACGAACAACAGACTCAAGGAAAAGAACAGGGAGTTGGAGAAGTCTCTGAATGAGTTCAAGGAAAAGATGAGCAAGTATTGGGATATCGAGTTCCCGACCAGTCGCGAAGAAAATGAGGAACTGTATGAAGAATACCAAAGAGGGCTTGCGTGAGATGCTACAACAATGAGATGGTTCACGGGCTGAATCACAACTGGGATGTGTCATGGAACCGATACGAGTATGCGGGTACGATGATTTTGACGGGCAAGGGTGGTCCTTGTCCAACTATAAGGATATCGGCGCTTCTTCTTATCTTGGGTTTCCTTTCCATAGCTCACTTTTTGTTTTGTATTTTGTATCCCGCGTATCGACTATATTTGTTGGTACATCAGTACTCTAGACAAGATACGTCCTCGCGGTGGCAATCCCCATCATAGAACTCAATATGCCCCATCACAGGCAGTCTAAGGAATGTTTCAAGAATTACAAGGCTCCCAGGTCTAAAGTCCTGACTCGCCGATTTCCTGCAGCGAAGCGGACCATTTGACTGTTCCGAATAACCAACGAATCCCGAGCATGCCGACGCAGGGCTCGTTACGGCCAACGAGCTACCAGACCCACGAGACCAGCGTGATAGACATTGCTTCGACCGCCCTTCACGCATCGCCGCATGACATATGCATCCCCCGACGTTCTCCACCCGACAGCCGAGCAGCGCTGCGTAATCCATAGCGAAGAGAGTCGACGAGGCTATAGAACGCCGGCGCATTGGCAGAGAGATCTACGTGAAGTAGCGGAAGAGATTGAGTCAACTTGGCAAATATATGTACCCAATGACTAAATCAACAGAAGTTTTTGGGGACAAGCTTCTGTCTAAGGGTCTAGTCGGTCAATGGCGGTAACTCCATCCATTTTGTACACAAATACTGATCTTACCGAACGTTGCCTCTTCTACTCGGATCACTGTTAGTTTCGGCTATCAAAAACGTAATTATAAGTTCATATTATCATGGTCAATCAGGCTGTGTTAAATCGCTCGAATGAACGTGCAGAAGAGGACTTCGGCGCCAGACATCGTGCTTGCCCTGAGGTTCGAGAATGGTTGTCGGAGTGGGAGCGCTGAAGGGTTTTGCCCTTCCGTTTGAAAGCCTTTGACCTGTCGATCCATACACCGCGACGCCGGTCCCACTTCAGATGCCTCACGCCGCCTTCGGCATGGACAGTGACTTGTTCAAGACGAAGATGTAATCCGCTCGTAGCTGTGCGTTTCTGTGTGCGTTGCTTCGCTCGTTTGGGCGGTTCTTCTGAGTACGACGATGTTGCTTTCCTCTTCGGGAAAGGAGCTCTCGCCATCTCCGCTAGAGGGTTGAGATGCCTTTCTTCGTCGGTATCCCGTGGCGTGGCACTGTTTACCCAGTGGTTGGCATAGTTTGTTGGTGAAGTTGGGGGTGTCGCTGCGGCAGGTGACCTCTGGGTGGCTGTAACATAATTCTCCTCTTGAACCAGACGCGATGAGCCTGTCGACTTTCCCAACCCACTGGAAGAAGGGGAGTCTGGTGTTGACGGGCCAGGTAAAGCTGTCGTTAAATTTTCGTTCGTAGAGACAAGGGTCTGTGCGTCACTGGCTGTGAATACTTCATCGAGACTCGTTTCCAATTCTGTATTGGGTGGTTCTGGAACTTGGGGAAGCTGGAAAGGGTTGAGTAGTTCGTCCCAAAGTGAGTCCTCGGCCGAGTTTGCTTCAGTGAACCTTCGTAGATACTAGGGCAAAGACAAAACGCAGTGTCAAGCACCGCTAGCTATCCAAGAGAGCACTGTGCTCCATCACAGAGTCAGCACCAAAGCGGCCGCCGCGTTTTAGGAAGGTAGCTCGCGAACGCCAAGGATAGGACGTACAACAATCGGTAGGATCGCCGCCGAGATGTTGTCCTTATGTCGGGTTCGTATCCGGTATTGCCCAGGATTAAGATGCATCGACATGGCAGGCGGAGTATGGAATAACCGGCAAGTTTCCAGTGTATTAATGATAGGATATGTTCTGTATCTATAATTGGAGTGATCTGAGTATCACGCAGGGTCCTATCCTTTAACTCAGGTGACCTTTGATTTCAACAGTCTTAGTGATACGCTCAATATCAACCAAGCATGGATGTGCAAAAGCAAACAAGACGGACAAAGATACTCCAGGCACCGCAAGGATACGAGAAGTAACGTCGGATCAGGAACGATTGTTCCTACCAAACGTACCTCTGAGCCCGTGCAGAGGACCACCGCCATCTCTGTCGGCAAATGGAGCCCTGACAGGTCCGGAGGTCGAGCGGAGACTTGGAGGCGAAGGGCCTCTGACTCTTGAGGGCTGCGGCAAAGGCGGATCCGTAGACGGAGAGATCGAGTTATGCCATTGCGAACCACTTCGTTCATCGGAACCGCCCCCAGCAGCCCGAGCCGAGTCGATTAGGGACTCCAGCAGGTCCCACGGCCTTTGACGCAGGTTCGACCTATGCCGTCCCGCAGCACTTGAACGCGGCGTCGGAGATAGCCCTACCTCCAAACCCGATGCTGCCTCGTTCCCCTGAGACTGGCCTGCCCGTTCCCCCTCGACCGACGCTCTGCAAATCGGGCAGGTATTGTGCTCCTTGAGCCACAACCCAACACATCCATCATGGAACCAGTGCTTACACGGTAACACGACGACTTCATCTCCCAGGCCTACGTCGTCAATACAGACTGTACACTTCCCTTTGACTTCACGTCCTAGCATTTCCTCATCCAGCTTTTTCCTGGGTAGCTTGGATATCGTCTCGTTGGACGCAGGAGGCGCGGCGTTCGACTGGGGATCCGCCTCCATAAGACTCGTGATGATACGATCCAAGGCCTCCAGGGAGTGGACTGCGTCACCATGGACAGCAGTCGGGTTGTGCACTGTCAAAAGCAGATGGTGTAGAATAGCAGGGAGATCCATTCCAACATCGCCAGGACTGCTAATACCACCCGGGAACCCCGGGCCGCCGAGTCCTTCTTGGTCGTCCAAGCCTGGGTTTGGAAGGTTGGGGACTGGGGGAACAGACGATCCGTGTCTGAATATATCTCCAAAGGCCCTGTGATTTCTATCAGCACAGGTTGACGTGAAACGCACCAAAGTAACCCTAAGATCTACAATTGCAGCGTGACGAGATATCTTACGATGGAAAAGGATCATCTGGCGGGCCAGCATTGGAACCAGGTCGGTATGTTCGACGCCTGCCACTGATTATGGTGAAGCTGCTCACCCCAGAGTGTTCCGACTGAAATCTGGCCACGCGGACTCGCGGACCTGCCACATCCTCTCCGTTCCCTCCAAGGATGGGCTGCGGGCCATTCCGGCGGATCACACCTGTCCCGTTTATGGTGCCCAATAGTCCCGGAGACCTTCTTATTGCATACTCGCTGCTGTCTGGCCTAGCATGTTCTGGAACGCGGGGGTCTTGCCTGCCTAGAGACCAGTAGACTGAGCGGTGTCTAAAGCCCAACACTTGATACATGCTGCGTATACCCTTCATTTTCATCTTCATCATGATCTGACTCAGCGCCGCGGAGGTTGAACCGGTGGGAGGAATGAGTGGACCTAAATCAGGTACATCACCGTGCTCTTCTCTAGGACCATTGTCTGGACCAATCTGGCAGGATATCCGTTAGCTTTGAAGTAACCCAATGCCCGGAAAGCATACATACTGTTTCGGTGGCACCGCGTGCTGCCGAAACATCAAAATGCCGAGCCTCTGTGGGAGCGTTGGGTGCCATGACCTGCTACCTCTCGTCTGCGGCCGGCCTAGGGAATGACGTGTTAATGATATGAGGGTTCGGTCCAATTGTTACGAACTCTGTTGTCGATCTAACCGAATGAAGTCCTCTTCTCGACTCCTTCGTTATTGTTAAAGTCGTCGTAAGATGGCTTGTTTCTCTGTGTGCAATTGAGTGAATTAGGTAATACTCGTTTTTCATGCTTGTTGTCCAAGGTGGACTTTGGTGGAAGCAGACCACGCCTAGGACAGGCCTTGAAACGGTAGGATGATGTCTTTCAATGAAATCATTCCAATTAGCAACCCAATTCAGGACCGGCATGCAACTGACTGAGTCGCGACTAGGAGTTGCGATGATTCAGGACCATGGCAAAAGAGGCCTTGTAGAGTCTAGTAAACTGCCCAAGTGCTTCTGGGAGCTTTTTTGTCTGAACTGCTCTTCTGTCCAGGGTGTAATCCACTGGCCCACTGTTGGCTCCAAATCAGCTAGAGTTACAGGGCTTAGCGGTAGCGGTACCTATCAGCGCCAAATATGCAGCCCTACAGAAGTCTTGCTTGGTGATGACTAGTATGTAATTGCTGTACATAAGTACTGTAACCTTCATACTCCATTTTCACCACAACACAACATGGTCGGTGCTTGGGAAGGGAGAAGCAAATGCTTTTAGCTCTCCAAAGCGGTTTTGGCAGCTTGCTTGGCCTTCTGGGGCATATCTCTTGATCATCCATTGAGCTACAATAGCGTCTCGCGCAACGATGGATACAGCAAGCTCCTTACTTGCGGATGAAACGTTGATGGCATGATGAGTTCGAGTTGGGTGGAAGTGACCTCGGTAGGGCAGCTGCCTCGTTTCCTGATGATGCTACAGAAAGCTACTCCGATATCCTAGGCTTCGTATCTCGAGGCGCAGTTGTCCAGAAGCGACAGGGCAGTACAGTACAGTACTCAAATCTCCAGTTGCGAGTTGATCATTCTGCGAAGCCACCGATTTCTCGATTAGGAAGTGTCTCTTAGTACTTAGTATGTCTTTAGTTCTAGTAAGCTGCCTAACTGCTTCTTGACTTCCTTGTTCGGACTAGTTCGGACCCATTCGCGATAGGTAGCCGAAATGCATCTGATTGTTTCCTAGATCGCAAATCTGGTCCAGGGGGGACAATTGGACGGCTGCCAGCAGACGAACGGCAAGATTTCCAAGCGAGAAGATGATCAGACGTTGTGTTGGAGCGACGGCCGCAAATACCAAAATAATAGCATGCGCTCATTGTACCCCAAACCTTCAACACTGCACTGCTGGTTCGTACCTACCCATCATGCGAATCTAGACTCTTGATCAGGAAGTGCTTCTTAATAGTCGGTTCAAAGTTATCTCTCTAGCTCTACGTTGTTAAGCTACGGTAGGGCAGATGTAGACCCCAGAATAGAGAGCTGCTGATGGCGCCGCCAGTCCAAATGAGCAAAGCCAGCAAACTTATAGCGAATGGGGACCCTAAGCAGACGCCGATATAGTTGTGTCCATTACTGGGCGTGGCGCACTTGCTGCTCACGAGAGGCACTCTGGAGTCCCTCCAATTCCTACCAAGTAGTATGCAGAAATGATACTGGGAGGCCAAATTACCATTCTGGTCCGCACGACCGTTGTCTCTCGTTGTACTCTTTTCGAAGTGCGCCGATCCCGAATGGAGCAAGAATCATCCAGCAGCGTATTCTCTATCGCCGCATCCGTCGAGAGCTCGAAGATCCTCGCGCGCTGTTTCCGGTCTTGAGTTCCTAGTTGCCTGCAGACCTGTTGGCCCTACTGTTGGAGTGCAGAGTCGGAAGAGTAGCAATGGCGCACTAGCGCGACTAGCGGGCCAACTCCACGGCCTCTTTGAACCACGCAAGAATTTACCCTCGTCAAGACGCGCCGAAGACAAGCTGGGCCAGAAATCATTCTCGCTAACATGCGTTCTAGTGTCAGAACAGCAGCTACACAGGCGAGGCCACCTTCACCCAACTGGCATCTGAAATTACGCCCCATGGGCGCCAGGAGCGTTGCAGCTGGAAATCCAACTATCTCCCGTGCGCTGTTTCTATCGCCGTGATCCAACTCCACATTGATCCGCAATAGAAGCAAGGCAAAAGCCGCGCGCTAGAGAATGGTTCACTCTCAAGCCCCTATTCGAGCTACACAGGACATTCGACTCCAACCCGACGACGTCACCTATGGTTATACCGCAAGCACTGCGGAAGATACAATGCCGGGTAATCTCTGCTCTCAAAATTGGTTGGGAACAAATCCCTATGTTGGTGGACGCAGGAGTAGTACTGTACGAGTATCAAGTACGTCCCGCTCCCATACTTTGCACTTGGGCGGATGCGGGCTTATTACTGCTGGATGTCGGTTCCCAACTGTTTTCCCGAGCTAGTCAAACCTCTCCGAAGCAAGTCGTACCTCTACAAGTGAACCTTCCCGTCAGTAACACTGTTGGCAAATTGTATCAGACCTTAGGATAGATGAGCATGTGTAAAATGCAGGTTATGGTAAGTAAACCCTTGATGCAGTTCTGAGCATTCATGGAAACACGACTCTATTCCGTAAGCTGTCTAAAGGCATGTGCCCCGAGTGTAGGTTGAACAGTTGCGCGGGAATATGACAACCGTCATGTCAAAGATCCTCCCCTCTTGGAAACTTCGTTAGAACGTACGTTTAATACCTCGACCCGAATTCGACTAAATGACTTAAATTGCGTAAGATGTACATCGAGCCACACCACCTTTACAGTTTCAGTCGAGCCTTCGCACGTACTCAACAGGCCCGACGTATTGCCCCCTCGCCCAGATTGCATAGTACAATAGTGAACATATAACCGAGACGCCATAGATTAGAATATTCCAATTCATTAGATTCGGTGCTGGGATGGGTGTCGGTGGAAAGAAAGTGAAGATAAAGGCCATGACGAGAAACATGACGGAGATTATGTTGATAGGTAGACCCCATCCACCTAAGGCGAATTTGCTGGGAAGGAGTGGTTGGTTGGCAAGCCGGCGCCAGAGGATGCAAGAGATGCTACATATGTAGCTGGACAGAATAGCGTTGGTACCGAGAGACGTGATCGAGTTCAGTGCAACGGGGGACCCGATAGCTATCGATGACAATAGAACGGTTACGACCAACGTTGTTATGATGGAGTTAACGGGGAGATTGAGGCCAAGATGAACGTCTAAGAGGTACCATCAGCTTTTTATGGAACTTAATAACATTGTCGGTTGGTATCGCAACTTACATGAGAACCAGTTGGAGAATGGCATGCCCTTGTCACGAGCGAAAGCCCATAGCTGTCGAGCCGCCGTTGCGCCCGTCGTAAGGTTGGCGGCAACGGTCATAACAACGACGACTACACTCATAGCCGTAGCGCCGCTTTTCGTCTGCGTAGCGTTGTAGAAAACGGCAATGAAAGGTACGCCCGTCGGCGAGCCCAGCGCATCGGACAGGTTTCCCAGAGTAGAGCAGAAGGTGATCAACATGACCCATCCTACCATCCGATTAGTTTCAGTAGACAAGTTATAGGAACAAAGGGCATACCAAAAGCGCCATTGAAGAGAGTTGTCGCGACCATGGAATGAGGAAGCGCTCTAGATGCGTCCCGTAGCTCTTCCGACATGTGTACAGCGGCGTCGGCCCCGAGGAGGGGTAAGATACCAGCAGTAATACCAACAATGGCGCTGATCCCGATGCTGCCCCAGTCACCACCATCATGGAAGACAGTGAATACTTCAGCGGCTGGAGTCCTTGGTGCAAGCACCCATAGCGTGACCATGATGCCGAAGAAACCCAAGATGTGGATGCAGAGAAGACCGGCCTCTACCAGAGGCAACTTCCTCGCCAGGAAAATATTAAAGAAGACAGAGAAGGCGGCCACAGCGATCGTCAGCATCGTGCCGTGCCACACTTGCGGGACGTAATTTTCGTAGTTAAGAACGAGCAGGGCCTGAATCTGGATCCCAGCAATGTAGGCAGTTGACGCGCACATAGTTTGCCAGGCCAGGACGCACATCCAGCCTATGATGTAGCTCAGGAACTTCTGGTTCTTTCGCGGGGCGAACTCGGATACCCAGTGGTACTGGCCACCTGTTGTTGGCGCCATGGATGCCATCTCCGCCATGGAGGCGTTGACGAACATGAAGCCGATCCAGCAGACGAAATACATCCAGATATAGCCAGCGGTGCCGCCATTCGTCAGGCCAATGACAGCAACACTGAGCACGGCTTCCCACGACTGCATGAGGATCATCGAGAAGCCAAAAATGGACAAAAACCGAAAGTTTCTCTACCAATTCGAACGTTAAAAATAGTGTCAGTTTTCAATACCTGATTAAGTCGAGGCAAGTTTTTCATTCTCCTGCCTTACCTTTAACTCTTGCGCCTTGCCCATGCGTGTCATGTCGTGACGGTCTTGCGTATTGCCCTTCTGAAGGTCAACGACATCGGTTTCGACAGCATTAAACACCATCTTGACGGGTCAAGATACCTTCGGTATGGAATGCGATTTAAACTGCTGAAGAAAAGCGGCGTGGTGTGTTGTAACGAGAGATAAAGACCAATGGGAGGGGGAAAGGAAGAGAAAGTCATTCCTAGAAAAGCTCATATTTGTAGTGCAATACTCCCCGCACCATTCCACCTTCTCCGCTCGCGGCGAGGTCTGCAGCCCGGCACAGTGGGAATCATGGTATAAGCATGAAGCGGGAGCCGTACGAGTTTCTATATGCCACACTTAGTGATATTGCAACCATTTTATCACTGAATAAGGAAGTAATGGGGGAAAGGTGCAGGTTGGGGTATCCCTTTCACGGATTGCCAAGTCCCGAGTGATCCTTTGTTTCAAATGGCCCCTTCCCGAGATTCTTATGGTATGACCTGTAAGCCACCCTACCTTAAGAATCTCGCTTATGCAACTATTTCCAGTCTCATATATAATATATTGATTCACCTGCACATCCTCCGCCTTCTTCTATCTAGCTGATACTTCAATGGTAACACTACCGGCTGTTTCTGGACTTACTAGGAGCACCCTACCAGCAACGACTCGACGATTTAGCTCTAAAGCCTCTTTATTGTTTTCTTTAACATATTGTTTTCGTAGCATTCAATTTCATTTCAATCAAAGCGGGCCCATACCGCAACCTCATACAAACATCTAAACGGATACCCGGTCGTTCATCTCCCAAAAAGGTGTAAAAAACTGGCCAGGTTAACGACACTATGAGCGCTTCTGCCATAAGAGACGAGATCACCAGCTCAACACGCTTCTCTCCAGTCACAGAGACCGACCATGCCGGCTACGTCTGGATCGTCACCATCCTGGGTGTTACATACACTACGTTGGCATGCTTGCTGAGGGGCTGGGTTAAATTCCGGGTTTACGGATTGGATGACCTCCTGATCGCCGCTGGTACAGTTTTCCACCTGGTCCAGGCGATATTCGTCTTTCTAGCCCTCTCTTCGGGGCTGGCAAAGTCAAATACCATCACCGACCCAGCAGACAGTGCGGCCGCCAGTCAAGCCTTCTTTGCCGCAAAGGCTATAGGATTCGTCATCTTGGGTCTTTCCAAATGCTCGAGTCTGGCTTTGACGCTACGTTTAGTGAGCCCTGGCACTGGAAAGTCCGCAACCTGGCATGCATGTATCATCATGATAATTGTAAGCGCCGCTTGGTGCGTTGCCTCCGTTATTGCTATCTCTGCAGATTGTGGAGTGGCCACAATTCTAGGGCCCGAACGTCAAGAACGATGTCCTAGCATGGCGAGTATTCCAGATGCTTAAACATCCGGTCGCACATCTGACAAAAAACTCCTTATAGTACGACCGCTTACTAGGGATTACAATCCCGGATATTATTACCGACGTTCTGGTCTGTCTCCTGCCTCTGTGGGCGACGGTACCTCTCAACATGGCTAAAGGCGTGAAATTCAAGATGTCCCTGGCCTTCAGCTTTCGTATACTCGTTGTTCCCCAATCTGCCCTATGTCTCTTTTACTTTGGCGTCGCTGCCAAGTCCACCGATACGCAGTTCGCCATCACGAAGAGTATCCTCGCCGAGCAGGCTGCTATTGCTTTCTCGCTTATAAGCGCGACCGTCCCCAACCTCCGCATCTTCATAACGTCCTTCGACTCGGGATTCAACTTGCCTGCGCTGGTGAACAAGATCGAAAACTCTTACGAGTTACAGAATATTACCGGCGGGAACATGAACCAGAAGGCGCAAGTTTGTCGCATAGCTTCTGGGGATGGATTCAGTCTGGATGGGACGGGCAGCCGCGACCGGATCTTTACGGGGTATGGCGTGTGAAACGATGCTGTTTAATTATAACGTCTGGTTAGGATTTCCGATATTGTAATTAGGCAGCACATTATAATGCTAGATATAAATCTATATGTTATAGCTATTCTACTTGCTTTTCTCCCCCTCCCTCGGGGAGCATTGTTATCCACTTCGAAAGAATACGGTGGTCCCCCTTGTCGCTAATCTCCTTTGAATAAATCTGCGGATTCGTAAACGCTATGTCGAATAATTTTTCGACCATAGGCCAAGGTTTCTTCAAGTCTTCAACTAACTCTCTCTCACCGATCATACCTAATGGTTTTGGCCTGGACCGATACGGGCTTATTATCCAGGCAGATTTCGCAATAACAGAAGTGAAGCCATCGCCACTACCGTCTCCACAAACTCCATATCAACTGTGGGAAGGATCAACACTCAAACCATCGAGCCCAATACAAGCTTCGCCATTTCCGTCGCCACCGAAAACGCTCACTATCATCAAGCCCAACAGATCGGCCCCGCCACCAACTCAGCATAGTAACACCATCCACGCCTCATCTACCAGCTCTTCGAGGGAGACTGCGACGCCCTCACAGCGATCGATAGAGCAGCCAACTACCAGTGACTACGCGATGCGATAGGAATACCTCGATCTAGAGCCACCGGCGCCATGCGCGAAACGTTTACTACATGCCCGGGTCGCTTCCTATTGGCAAGCCGGGGATTGACTTGGTCAGCCGCAGGCCTGTCAAGCAAAAGAATTGAGTACGTACGGGTACTTACAAAGGCTCCTTGGCTACAGCCTGCTCATGGTAGTTTCATGCATGAAATGTAACCCAACTTTCCTGCTGGTGTTGGTTGCAAAATTTTGACTGCGGGACTTCCGACTGGTTACAAAGAATAACGGGGTCTACTGCCAGGCTGCCTTAGGGGTGAATGGGGCCTGATCGATGCAGGACAGCCTGGACTGGGTTCCTACGGGAACTTACTATATTCTGGCTGTGGCTGGGGTTGGATGGCAATGGTACCCCCCAGATCAACGCTGAGGCCTGGGGCACTGGCCGCAGTTATTGGGAGGCAGAATCTAGCTTGAAGGTAGAACGTCACCTGGGGTTCAGGCTGTAGTCAGGATATTGTCATGCACCTCGGAGGTCTAGTTAAGCTGGCAGTCGGGATCGTATATGCACGATTTTGGGAGTATCATGGGACATGTGATCAATCTATCTTATTTATGTAGGCAAGGAAGGGGTCCACCATTTTCCTTAATAACGATGTTATAGATAGCAAGTTGCGTTCAGCATTAAAAACCTACCTTGAGCAACAAAGCAAGCGCCCCTCCCGCACTAATTACTTTTCCCTATAGAACTGAATATCCAAGGAACTGGTTACAGTTGGAAGTACAGGACTTCAGATATCCATTGGCTAGGTGGAGTGTCCAAGGTTCTTGAGGAGGATGACTCAGGGCAAAGAAATAATGGTAGTCGATAATAGTGTATTATTGCTTTTCTTTCGCCAAACTTACAGCGACGGCGGCCCTCTTGCGCGGAGCATTGTCGTCTCGCTCGACCATGGTCTTGGAGAGGCGCGTGTCGTGGTGGGAGCACAGGTGGTGGTGAGGGTAGCGCCGTTCAAGGTAGCCAAGGGGATGCGGCGGGTAAGCGTGACTGTATCGCCGGCTTGCTTCACTGGGCGCGTAGCATGCCGGAGCGACCAATGTGAAATAGAAGGGGAGAAGGTTTCCTCTCTCTTTTATTGTTCGTTGTGTTCTCCTTCGGCTGGCACCCTTCATGAATGCGCGCGCGCGGGTGGCCAAGTGCGTGGTAATATACAAAAATGGTACGTGTTTAAAAGGGGGGCTCGGATGGGGTGAGAGGAAGCGAGAGAGTAAATGGTGTGTTAGTCAAGGGTTTCGGTCGGTCCTCTGAACAAGAGGGAGAGACAGCGTCGTCACATCCCCGATACTAAAGCATATAGAAATAAAATAATACCGGCAAAAAGGACAATGTAGCCGCCGGTGCTCGTGTTGTGCTGATGCCCGTCGTCAACGGAGCTGATGTCGTTCTTAATCTGGGGCCGCAGTCGAGAGAGAGGTGGAAGAACCCGAGCGACGGAGCAGATTATTGTCCGTCTGCCTGTCTGTCTATTGCAAAGGGCCGAAGCAGGGTGGCGTGTTAGACTGGGGGTTGAACGTTTGACACATAGGTAGCTTCTTTTTCTTTCTTTGCTCGGCAAGTCGCCCTGACCTTGGTGAACTTGATTCAATGACAAGTCTATTGGCCAGAATACTCTTTTATTAAAAGACTCGAGAGTGTTTCATCAAGGAGGCCTGGTCAAACATGGGATATGGTGAAGTTTGCAGAACGCGGTTGAAGTTTCCTCCAATGGGATGGTGCACGGGCTTGAGTGGGGACTGATGAGAAATAGGAGAGGTGAAGAAGGTGGTGGTGTTAGTGGGACCACCCATGAAGTGTATTCCATTGCATGAGCGATGGACCTCCATTGGTGTCTTCACATAACTTGTAAGGTAGAAGCGGTGTACTCAGTTTGGGTCGACTGCTTCTAGCGATGAACGTTCCTGCATCTGTTGGCTTGATGGCTATTCCATGGCCCGAGTGCAATCAGGGTGAAACAAAGCGAGAAGGCCACACGAGCCGGGCGATAGCAAGGGGCCATCATGTACTGTTTCGCTTGATCTATGTTCATGGCTAGTAGGGGGTCATTTGGCTTTCATCAAGAGTACGTGGACAGCCAACCATTAATACGGAGCTGACTCTATACCGTGATTATAAACTTCTTTGACTCAGACCATGGGTTCCTGCTTCATAGGTAAGGTGAGTTGGTGGCCCTGCCAATAGGACAAAGGACTGGTCTGGGTATGATCAGATTGGAAAGGCTGAAGCAGACGGAAGGTCTGGATATAACCGCGTCGGGGTGAAGGGTCGGTCAGGATATAACAGCATCGAGGCGGATACCATGGGAACGGAGGGCCGATCGGGCTATAATCGTGCCTAAACGAAGGGTCAGGATAGACTTGTGTGCCAACACAGCCAACACAGAGGAGGCGGAGGATCCGCAGATATCACGCTACCCAACAAACTCAGGTGAAGTTACTGGAATCAACACAGTTAGACTTACCAGAACTTGCCATGGGCCACAACAACCCAGTAGAAATTGCTGCTTAGCCAAATGTACTGACGCAAAGAATCTATCTTGACGACCAGGGAGATAAACATGAGGCGACCATTGAGGCTGCGCATGCCAATGCCGCTGTCGTGATTTCTAACGTCGCAATCGGGATCTATTTGATTTCCAAGCTCACGGAGAATTCTTCCCCAATAATGAGTGGAAGCAGGGAGACAGAACAAGGTGAATTCATGAATGCCTGGAACACGGAATAACTTTGGGTCACTCTTGCGAGGCTCCCAGGGGGTAGTGAGTCCATGGCGGAGTTGAGTGGAATGCTACCTCGCAATAAATAAGATGTGTCGGGGCAATGGAATCATAAATAGGCGAAGCTGATTCAGAACAGGGAGAATATGAACTCGGTTGCAGATATCGACAATACATACGGCCTGTATATACGCTTTTGTTATTCCCAGATGAAGTAATACGAGAATATGAGCAATGACTCATACGATACTAGACGATGATCCTACATGAAACTGACTCACCGTTTTTGCAGACTAACAGCTTGTCAAGGTGGATGCCATCGAAAATACAGTGCATCCCACATCTCAACACCGACTTTTCGAAGCGGAGTAACGTGTCGGTTCAAGAGCCTGCCTCTTTGCGAGATGAAGTTGGGCTGTGGAAATTGCGGCGGGGGACTGGACCAGAACTCCCATGCCACATATGCATATACGATAACCACCCTTGGAGGATGATGCCTGCAATGTTACTTGTGTGAGGGAAGTTGCTTCTCATGAGCCAGGATTTAGGATACGGCCTCGAGTCGACATCCGGCCTGTCCCCGGCCAATCCCATTGGTTAGTGTGAAAGGTGTTGCAGGACGCCTGAAACTGGCTAGCTCACGCTTTTTCATATTTGCTCCAGCCTCAGTCTCTAATGTGGCCAGCACGCTATAAACCAAGAGCTTGGGTCGGAGAACAGCAAGTGAATACGGAGTGCCAACGATGACTGACCATGGACGCTTCTCATACCAAAGAAGAGTCTGTTCGGTAGCTTCAGACACGCCAGATAAGTTGGCATTACTACTGTGACGAACAGGCGGCTGCTGTGAGGCGAGGAACGTAGCGCCCTCACCACCTCGCTAAGGCTCTCGAACTATGAATCCGGATCCTTGTATTGTACCATAAGACATATGATACGTACCTGTCGCCTGAGAAGGCGGTCCGCTTTGTTATTTGCCCATGTCTCGTTCCTGCAAGGCGGGTTGTATCTCGCTTTTCCAACTTGATAAAGGATACCAGTCTTCCATTCTATCCTTGAGGGGGGTATCCTGCAGATGTCTGACAATAGCACGTCAATACTCGTGCGTGCAGCGGTTTTGATGGACCGGTGAAGCCGAATATTGATACATAATTTTCAGATTAGCCAGAAACACGGCTTGAGATACCATCAAGGGGGTATAATCTAGACCGTATATAGACATTTAAGTCTTCGTATCTCATGCAGAGTAATGTTGACGTGGCTCCTTAGATCTCTGACTCTCTACCGAAAGCAACTCAGACCCCAGGGGTCGTTTGGTTTGTTGTCGCTCAAGATTGATGAATCTCTCTTTCACGCCAGCATTGTACGCTGTGACGCCAACAATGACGGCCAATAATCAATTTTACATTCTCACCGTCCCTTGGAACGTAGTGGAGGGTCGGCTCGATGTGCCCAGCAATTCACACCAGCCTTCAGCCACTAGATAAACCCCTGGGCTTGTCTACCACGCTTACAACCCTGGGAAAAAACGCAAGAAAGCCTGCATCCTACGATCCGGGAAAGGAGGAATTGGACATGAGGCATTTTCGTGTTTGTACACACCTAGTACATAAGGCATTTGTGCAGATGATTCGCACAAAGTAATAGAGTGTAGCTTCTTTCTGCTTTGGACAGGGGTGGGTACTACATACCTGATATGTGAGGTGTTAAGTCGACCAAGACATCGAAGGAGTCGGCTCTGCTTGCAGGATGTACCTACTCAGTCCTATTGAACACGTGGCCGCTTCGACTGGTGTAGCTCCCAGGGCGACATATGATCTATGATAAAATTGATAACAACCGTGGAGTTATTATGTATGTATTCTGGGCGCCGTCGGATCTTCTACAAATAGCAAAATAAAGGAGCGAACAAATTGGTAGGCATTTAATCAGCTGTGGCGCGTACAGGTAATACAGCGTGGACCGAGGTTAAGCCGAGTTGCTCAATTCCAAGCCATACGTGCGTAACCTACATCAAGCTTTGTCTTGTCCTGCTCTGGCATCCGGTGGCATTGGGAACACAGCCTCTCTTTCACGGCTAAGGCCTAACACCGTCAAGGCTTGGTTGTTGGCTGCTGATGACAGCCAACGGCAAACCTCCTCGCCGGACGGCTACCGGCGATGGATGGGTGGATGGAGAACGAACGAGCTACAAACAAACAAACAGACGCACGAATCGGCAGCATTCCTGCTGCATTGGTTAGCCAACAACCAAGCAAACAAGCCAACAAACAACATCCTCGATTGTAATCCATTTTTTCGACTCGCACAGCGAACAAATCCATCTCTTGTGAAGGCCCCCCCGCACACATAGTTACCGGTTCCCGCCAGGGCTCGTTTGACGAATTATAGAAGGGCAATTCTTCGATGGCTCCTGTGCAGGTCGGACAGAGGCAGTGTGTGGGAGACGGCGTAGCTTGGTCGTTTAGTACATCATTCAGATTGGCCGAGTACTGCTGTTGTTGCTGTTGGTGATTATGAATCCCAAGATTTGCCCTTTCGTATGCACTAGTAGATCGATTGCGGACAGGGCCCCAAACAGGCGTCTGGTTCGCCGCGACGACAAATAGCTCACCATCTTCATCGTCGCGTACCATAGGCCGTCGCCCTCGAGTCTTCGATACTCCGTTCAGCGGTAGTACAAAGGCCACACGGAGCGGGAGCTCGCCAAGACTCCCCGTGTCCCTTGTCAGCTGCTGGTGAGCCAGCTTCTCTACCCGCTTGGACGGCTGTGCCGAGCAACTATCCGCCCATTCGTGCTTCCGAAACCTGTTCCGTCTGGTGCTCGTACTAGGCGGACTGGCAGATTTGTCCCGGGGGCAGCCCTCATAAGTATTCGAGCAGGACGAGAGTCCGCAGAAGCTCTACCAGACCGCCCCAATAGCCTCCTCTTACTATATTTCCCTTTAATATATGGAGAAGGGCGTGGCGTATGTTGCCGACAACCCCAAGCTCCACAACAAGACGCCTACGATGTGGTCTCGTTTTCCATGGGGTGGTGCGTAAAGGATGGGTTTCATCAGCACCTGACACGTCAGCATTCTCGTCGCCTTTTGCGGCCACGGCGGCCCCTTCCATCTTCTTGCCGCGATGCACGCTACCGACATCCGCCACTGATCATTGCGGTCGGCTATAGTCAAACCACAGAAAAGTTGAAAGACAAGGTGGAGGAACACTTCCGGAGAGACTACAAACCTGAGGATGAGCTGGTCAATCTCCTGGAAATCAGCGAGCTGTGGATCGTTTGATACATGGATAAGCAAATTATTGACCTGGCTTCGACAAAGCGACCTCTGAGCGACCAGAACGATGAGGCCCACGACAAGAAGAGACTGACTCTCCCGGGTCCGACGCAACCGAATCGTTATCAAACGCGTCAGACGACAACCAGAGGATCGACTGGAGCCCTCGATCCACCCCAACAGACCATCGCCTAACACTCCTCAGATTGGCTGCGACAAGCGGCTAGAAAGTCGAGGGCGCCGCAAAGGGTGGCGAGATCGATGGGGTTGCCACGAAAAGCGGTATCGAAATTGGGCGTCGGGAGATTGACGCGATGTGGGATGGCGGCTGGGCTTTGACCTCGACTTGCTGGTAATTCGGGCCGTACCCAAGTGATATATCTTGGCACGAAATGGTTCGAGAGCCGGGTTGAGGAGCACTATTCGGTCCAGCTCTTTCGTGATCGCAGCGGCCGATTCGGCGGACACCACCAAGCCGCCCAAGTGAGCACCGGCGGCGACGGCATGGAAATGATCATCCTCATCTTTGAGGCAGGCACATACCACTGCCGACCTCCTGCAACGCCCGTCCCTTTAGGGCACGAAGTCTCCCAACACATACGCTGCAATGACGGCTGTCTGCGATGCAGTATTCACACGGATGTTGTGAATACAACTGGGCCGTGGCTAAAGAGATCGGCAACATTCATGGGCTTTATTTGCATACACCTAGTATTTAATTACCTCTTAAATGTTCCAATAAAAGACTAACTAACTAGCGAATCAAGATACATAAATGAAAAATACTTGCAGTGTCCGTTTTAAAGAAGATCCAGTACCATATTAATCTCAATTTCGTATACCTTGGCGAATCTGCTATAAAGTCCCTCAAACTTGAAATCGCCCATTTGGGGCCGCGATGAAGAACCACAACACGCATTCCTCAATGCGGAGCTCACAGTTTGTAATCAAAATCCTCAATCTCGGCAAGCTCCCGTGTCGGGCGTGCCCCTGAGCTGGCGACCAGTTGAGACTTATACTCTCTGACGTCGGTAATCATATAGGGCACAGTCCCGCTATTTGGTACTGTATCGGCTTCCTTGTCGGCCGAGGCTGCCTCCTGTGTCTTGGGCCTCCAAGTCCACCACCACCTTAGCCCTCGTAGGCGACGAGGGTAGGATGTGGTTCGAGTAGAACTCCATCATGTCAGACTTGGTCAGTTGCTTCATATGAGTGGCATCTTCTTGCGCTAATAGCTGGTCCTTGGGGAGCACGCGGGGCTTCAGCGTCAGTTTCAGGGCATTCTCCTTGTACAAGTGGCCGTGTACGTAAGCTTCGATATGCATTTGGGAGATGAGTTGCTTGTGTAAAGCCCGTGTAGCTTCAACGGTAATGCCTGGGAGCTCCGCCTCAAGTTGGTCCACGACGAATTCATGCTCCGAGGTGAGCCATGTGTGAATGGTTGTTGGAGCTCCCAGTTCTTGTACCCACGCGACAACCGTTCTTTGACGATATCGAAGCGCGCATCACGGATCTCCAGATCGCGCATGGTTATCAAAACCTGTTCTAGCAAAACTGGGAGCTTGTCATTGTAACCCAACACTTCGACAAAGAGGCCCCGGGAGTCCAGAGTGACGTTGTACTGCAAGCCTGCCAGGTCCGCATCATAGGAGTACTCCAGAGCATCCCGGACAAGGTCCGTATACAACTTGGCCTTCACCGAGTTCTCTGCCGTGGCAAAGATGATGGGGTTCTTGCAGCTGACCACTAGGTTCGCCTTCGGCACCCAGAAGGTGTCATCTTTCTTTAACCATGTTCTGGCCGCGTTGTCGTTCCGTAGTAGACGCGGCGTCAAGGCCGGCTCTTTGACTTCCTTCTTTTCGACTTCCAGCTTGGTCGGGATGAACTGGTTCTTGTGCGGCAGATGAAATTGAGGCAAACGCGCTTTGGCATCAGCACTGGCGGCCTTTGCTATCTCCGCAAGGAACGTGTTGGATTTCAGGGACTTACACGATCACGTGATCACCGCTGGAGACACATCTTCACCAGAGAAACATCTAGAAGCATTGTACCCATAATGCCTATTCGGGAACATTCTCTCACTACGTGTATATAGACCACCTTCAGAAGCCTGTATGGCTTCATTCAGACATTCCTTTCTAGATCAAGAGCTAGCGCCAATATACAGGTTGACACACTGTCCTCCTTTTGCTTCACAGTAGCAATAAATCTCACAGAACTGGAGAAGGAAATCGAGCCGACGGCCAGTTTAACCTGAAATCCTGTCATGAGGAGCAATGAGAGGCCGAGAAGAGATAAAAAAGCAGTACTATGTTTATAAACAAAACAGGTACAGGTGATTGCTAAACGAAATGGGAGAGATTTCGGGTGTCCTAATTCCTGCGCCAGCGAAACAGGTTCGCCTACATTAGGTGTTGCCAAGCCATTTTTCCTTGGACCGGTCAGTTCACGTCCGGGCTTCTAAGCCAGTCGAAGCTCGCGCCCTTCTAGGGCGGCTCCTTTTCTTGAATTCAGGATGACAATAAGAAGGGCTCAATCAAACTAACAATGTTTATATTCGTTACTGCGCCAATTTCTGTCGCGACCAGGGGGGAGGGGGCAAAGGCCATCTAAGAATCACGTCACGACCTTCCGATTCATAAGTACGACGTAAATCTAGGTTCTGTCAGATTCCAGTAAGAAAATCGAAAAGGGATATAGACAACAGCTTTCGGTCTCTAGGTCAACTGTCATGGCGATGAGGTAGCTAAGACACCCTATCCTCTCGCTCCGAGATATGGCTTGACTCTGTGACTGATCAAGGAGGAAGCTACTTAGAAATGGTGTCCCGTAGAAGAAATGACGCTTTGTGGTTACCGGTTCCCCCACAGTCGCCCACGACATTTTTCCGTTCCGCACAGACACGACTGCGCCTCCTCTGAGGATATTTTCGCCTTCCATCCTCCACTCGCTTTGGTGCTGTTGTAGTCGATGGTCAGCTCGGTGCCAGCTTGAACGGGATTGATCGTGGAGATGACGGGGTGCCTCTCGCCATCGGCGCCGTCCCACAATGACACCTTGCAGTTGGGCTCGCACGAGTGGTTGATGTAGCGCGCTGGGTTATCTTCATGCTCGGCGTCGAGCACAAACCCGCCGCCCAGGTCCATGCGGTACTGCGAGCCGCAGACCCATAATGCGGGATCCCGGACGGCGCACTTGCGGCCACGGTACTCGATCACGACGGCGCTCTCCGGTAGGTCCTCCTCGGTGCGCAGGCCCTGGCCGCGTGGCGAGCGCGTGTCAAAGTTGCGAAGCACGCGTTTGGGCGGGTCGCTGAACAGCCGGTTGTCACACCGCGGAAGTGCGCAGTTGTCAGGGTGGCACTCCATATACGTGCTGCGGTTAATGCACTTCGTGCTGTTGCAGTTGTCGGTGCAGTTACAAAAATCCACCCCCCTCAGCGACGCTGGCAGTGCTGCTCGCGCGCGAGTGCTGCGCCGTCGGAAAGTATCCGGGGGTATAATGGGCCGGTCCACGAGCCTCTCGGGATTTATTCGAATCAGGATTATACACTGTCTTCGCATCGGAGATTTGGCGTTCTCATTGTGGGGGGCCGACATAAGTCGAATGACCCGAGCCGTGCTGCTACCGCCATCGCTTGGTTTCGCGTCATCGGGCACGGATATGTGGATCTGATCATGAATTGGCTTGTCGCATTCCGGGGAAGATGGAGGTGTGGGATAGGGCGCTGGAGTCGTTTCGATCGTCTTGCAACGCCTTGTCGTTCTTCTCGCTGTCTTAACCCACTTGCGGACTCGCGTCGGGTGGATCGAGTGCCTCCACCCGGGCAAGCGAAGCCCGCCAACAGTCATGCGCTGAGCGTTGGACATCATGTCCTACGTTTCGAGTTCTTGAACCATAACAGCGGCAGAATACGGTGCACACGCTTTAGTCATGGCGTCTTGGGGTAAACAAGAGCTCGCAAGGTACACCCGAAGAGCCTCGATAATATATATGCTCATTGTGATTCGTAGAAACCGATGTAGGAGATGCAGACATGACACCATGGTGCACTGTGCCACCACTGTTAAAAGGCCCCGCCGGTTATCCCTGCCACCGTACGGCCCGTTTCATAGACCACTTGCCACCAGGTGGGCGACAAAAAAAGGACACTACCAACGCGCCCCCCAGCGCAGCACCCTTGAATGATATTTTCATTTTAAAGGGATCAGGCTTTGTTTTATTTTTTCTGTTTTTGTTTTTTTAATGTCGCATCATACAGAGCAGAAGGAGATAGGAGGTAGAGTCTCATAAAGTGCTAGCTAGAAAGAAGAGAGAAGTAACAAAGGAAAACACTGTTTCCTTATGAGTTCTTTATTCTGCTTGATGAACTTTGCTGTAACCCTGAAACAAATGGACTGGTCTTCTCTAGTCCTATTAAAATAGGATAGCCATTCGTAAAACTCTTGCAAAGGCACTCAAACGTTAACACGGCGGATTGCTTTATTGTCGGGTCATGGATGGTCCTAGTGAAATGCCACAGGTGCAGGATGTATAGCTCATACTCGCCTTCCTCAAGGTACTTTAACCCATTCGCTAGAAGTTATACTCCCTTTCCGTTAGCGTCACTACTTGGATCGCGATCAAAAGCTTCTGCAGATCCTGGCAATCAATCTTATTCAACACTGCGGAACGTAATAGCTTGGGCGGATTTCGTGCGAATGTTTCCCCTGTTGGTATACTTCCGCCTGGTGATGCTTTGCGTTTCCTGGAAAGCTGGATATCTGGATCTGATTCTATTACGTTATCCAGAAAGTTTTCTAGAGTATGGAAAGTCCCAAGCTGGAGCTAATTTTGAGCCCTGAACTCAGTTCTCAGCACAACCCAATTCTGATTGTTGAAATGCGACCAAATACTCTTGAACGCATTTTTCATCTCTGAAAGACGTGTCCATGTATAAGCCCCATTATCATTTTTCGCACGTTTTTGCATAGTTCTTGAAAACAGTATCCACCAGTGTGTTCCGAATCTGCCGTTGACTCTCTGAATCGTTGATTTTTCGAGGCCTGTCACAATAGAACCTCAGATTTCAGATCCATAATTAGTGTTCGTGATTACTTGGGATCAGCTGGGGTTGGATCAGCCTTATTTCAGGCTACATTTGAGGAAATTGCGAGTTATGCTGCGTCCGCCGGCTCTTTCCGCAGCAAGTAAATACGAATATTTTCTAACGTACAACACAATATCTAGCTGCTAAACTTCCATCACCCAATCCTCTACTATGCACCATTCCTGTGCGGTTGAGGGGATGAGAGCGTCCACCAAGTGCTTTCAAATTTAGGCATACGTAAGTTGTCCACTTTGAAAAGGAGGTTAAACCGACCCAGCCAACAGTCCTCCACATGCGTCACTTTGATATCGCGAAGCCCGGGCGCCTCGTCAAATAAGTAAACTAAGTTTGTCGAGCGGTCGTTCCTGACGTAATTGGAGTACTTGTCAACATTGAAGATAAAGAGGTCGGATGGCGGAGCTATCCATAGCACTACGCGAACGTTGCGAAATGACATGACCATCTTATGTTTCAGGTTGGGATTCAGGAAGAGGCTGTGCCCCTCTCCGTACCAAGTCAAGATAAGGTGTATCGGGGACGATTCGTCTGCTGGGGTGCTTAGAGCTGTACAATCGAGCCGGGGAAGATCGTAGCCAATCAGCATAGCATTTCCCTGTCCTTGAAAGGCTTGCTTTAATGTAAACAAATCTCCAGGCTCCAGAAGAGCGGAGAAATAGTCCATTGCGTTATCAGCCATAGTATGTGTTGCTGTTGTACTGTTGGTGTTGAATTTTCTTATAGCTCGTAATGCTAATGCTGATATAGCTCGAGGTTTTATAGTCATCACATTAAACCAAAGTAAATCCGAAAATGGCCGGCCCTCCTACGCTGCGGCCATTTGAGTGTCATGTATCGTACATCAGGCCTTTGCATCTGTTTCTGACCATGCCCCCTAAAGCGACTTCCTGCCCTGGTGGCCTCGTACCTCAAGGTACAGTCGTCAACAAGAGACCGGTGTAGTACAGTACGGGCGCGACTTAGACGCAGCTCAACTTGCGAAGCGACATTCTTTCTGACTACAGAGTCTAGACTGGCTAAGCTGCGGTAGGGCAGATGCAGATCTCAGGATGCAGAGCTGATGATGGCGCCGCCGGTCCAAAGGAGCAAAGCTAGCGGACAGCAGCGCCGATATTGTGGTGTTCCATTGTTGGTTGTGGCGCACTTGCTGGCTCACACGAGGCACTTCCAGGTCTCTCCAATTCCCAACGAGTAGTATGCAGAAACGATAATGGGAGGCCAAACTACCATTTTGGTCCGCACCACCGTAGTCTCCCATTGCACCCTTATCGAAGTGCGCCAATTCCGAATAGAACCGGAATCATCCAGTAACATACAGTACTGTATTTTTGCTGCGTAAGCTGGAAGAGTCTCACGGGCTGTTTTCGGTCCTGAGTTTTGTTGGCCCTTACTGCGAAGCAAAATGGGAACCGTTGCGCAAGTGGCACTGAGAGACGGAATTGACGCTGGACGGACGGCTTGTGATGCAGCCCATACTCATACCTGTTCTTATGCGCAGGGCCAGAGCCTGATGTTCCCCCGCTCCGCTTGTACCGTTCTGGTAGAGCCCGGACCGTCACAAGGTTGCGGTCACGGCAGAAGTCTGGCATGCGCTTGAGAGACATGATTGCCGTCAGGCACCATTACTTTGAACTTCACACTACGGAGATTATATACATTGCATAGATGGGTGGTGGATTATGCCACTTGCATACCGCTGGTGCCGCAACTATCGCCTGAGGTAAGGGCCGCATGCGACGTGAGCCGTTCTGTGAGGTCTAGAGCCACCGCAGTGGTGCTTTGAAACGAAATAGCACAACACAGTACTGTACTGCAGCCTGTCAATTACAAATTAGCCTCTGCGAAACTAACGGACATCCCAGTTAGGAAGTGCTTCTTCGTAGCCCAGTCAAACGTATCTTGCTCCCAGCTCTGCATTCGGACTATGGGCCGGTACTGCATGTTAGTATACTACTGGCTCACATCTACCATTCGGGGGAAGAACTAAAGGAAGCCTGTACCCAATGCGGCCAGCAGTCTATGTATCAGATCGGACCTTGGATGGTTCACGTCTGTCAGCACCGTAGCTCATATACGGCCGCCGACACTCCAAACCGGGCCTGACCCGACGCTCCGTCCATTTCAGAGTCAACTGGCGCGAACTAGAACCTCTGGACTTGGGCAGAAGGCGATATAAATGGTTCGAGCGGGGCTATTCTGCGATGGCTACCTGGGCGCATCTATCCTTATTATTCTCAGATGAAGTAGTGCGAGTGATGATCTGTGGGCTACTAAGCGATGGTCTCTACATGAAACTGACTCACGGTATTTGCAGACCAATATGTTGTTAAGGCGGTGTCATCGAAGATACAGTGCATTCCAATTGCAACATTTCAAAGCGGAGATCCATGTCGGTTCAAGAGTCTGCCTATTTGAGAGATGAAATTGGGGTGGGAGGCCCCTGGACCAGAGCTCCGATGCCATCACCTATGCATATACGAAAACCACCCTTTGGGGATAACGCCTACAACTTACTTAGGCGAGAAGAATATTGCTTCTCACGAGCTAAAATGTTGGACTAGGCCTCGAGTTGACCTCCGGCTCGTCCCCGGCTAATCCCATTGGTAGATTAGAAGCAGGGTCTTAGCGGAAAAGAGGTTGCAGGGCGCCTGGCATTGTTTGTATCTGATCCAGCCTTAGAGTACCTCTTTTTGGCCAACACGCCAAAACTGAGGGCCTTTTAGTACATTGACCGGAGAACAGCGAGCAAATATGGGATGCCGATGATGACCGACCTTGGATACGTCTATTGCCAGAGAACAGTCTGTTCAGTATCTTTATTCACGCCACATGAGCAGGCATTGCTACGGTGACGAACAGACTAACAGGTTGCCCTGTGGCGAAGGACTCGGCGCTATCACTACCTCGCTAAGGCTTTCTATTGAACTATCATTCCAAATCCTTTTTTTAATCAAGTTGAATCCAAATCCTTGTATCCATGCCGGGTGATATGTAGCTGCCGCCCGAGAGGACGATCTGCCTTGTTAGTTAGCAACGGCTCGCTCTTGGTAGTCTGACAAATTACCATCCGGGTTATGTCTCACTTCTTCAACCTCATGCAGAGTACCAGTCATAATTTCACCCGTAAGTCGTCTTGCACCTGCCTTAGACAAAAGCTCTCTTGAGTACAGCAGTTGTGATGAACCGATGAAGCCGAATATTACGTATACCTGTGTCTACACCATTTGTAGGCCTTGAAGCACTCTTGTCAAATGCAGGGCGATATTGAAGTGGCTCCTTTGATTTATGAGTTTTTGCCGAGATCAACTCAGGCCGCAGGGTGATTGGTTTTTCGTCAGTCAAGATTTACTGAAGGTCTGTGCAGCCTGCGACCATGACAATTTAGGCCTCCTGCGGCCACATGGAGCATGGGAGAAGGGAACAAGTGAGCAGAAGTAAATAACGCTGATCTAACCGAGCTCGCCAGTCGAACCCATAGAGTGGCAGTTTCGTCCAGCATGCATCCATTTCATTAATGTAAAGTTGTATGTGGAATAGAAGTCTGATGGAGTATTAGTTTGGTTTCGCATAAGTAGTTCAAATACCCTGCAAGGCGGCTACTGAGGTCCTAGACATATTTCTCGGCAGATTTGTAACCGATAGTTGAGAGGAAGCCCACGCCTTGCACGGCCATGGAGACAAGCCCGATGCTTGCTCTTACGAAGGCTGTATCCGTGCCGTGCCTGAGAAAAATTCTCTCGCAACTGGAACTTAAGAGACCAGACAAGACGTGTCCACAGCGGTCACGGAGCGTTGATCAACTCCCAAAGTGGCTTGTCCTTTTCTAAACGTGGCCTAACCTCTGTCCTGGTCAAGAGCCGGAAAATGGATCGCAACCGTTCTTCAAAACCCATGAGCCATAGTCGCAAGCTGTTATTGGAGCCAGAACCGGCTGATGACGTCGTTGGTGCTGCTAGAACTGCTGAGCAGGCTCTCATTGATCGGTGGTACGAGCACCGTTCTGCAATGCAGCAAGGTCTTCAACATTATAACAGCCCTGTCCCTTTCGACTTCTTGAAACAATCTAGTGACACTAGGGTACACTTTGCTGCCATGGCAAAGATCACACGCAAACTGAAGAAAACCTAGTGCTCCAATCGTCAATCTCGCTAAACCATACTGGTTGAATAAAGAATACGGTATTCATGCCCGATCGGCTTCTGAGTGGCGAAGAGGCTGCCGCGTAAGTGGATCGTCCCAAAAGGTCGGGCACGATACAGTAGTCTTGAAGCGGCTGGCGTGTTTGCTCGTGGTGCACCCATACCCAGGCCGTTGCTGGCTCCACGGTCGTGAGTCGAGCACCCGACTGCAGACAGACAGCCGTCGCCCCTAATACCCTGCTAAGGTAACCAGATTCCGTTTGACGCTGGGCGCTGAGGCTTCTGGACACTGACAAGGACGGAGAGCGCTGCAATAATCGGTTCGACGACTGTTGTAAAAATCTCGGAAGCGACTCGCTAGATCACGTTTTCGTAATCGAAGGGGCTATTTCCCTCTTGTTCAGAGTAAATTCTCAATCGCACCATCGCATAGCCGTTGATGTGTCCGTGATAAACGGATGACGGAGAGAGTATATCAGGAGCTGTTGATGATTACTTTCTACATAACTGAAAGATGTAAGCTTCCAAGGCTCTAGATATATTGTATTCTTCTATAGTACCATAAGCTATGAAGACCACGACCCTTGGATGATAAATTCTCCATTTCGCGAACAATGACTGGTTGAAGGCTGCCGGCTGCCTCTTATGCCAGCGATTCTGAAACAAGCAAAGATATAAGAGCCTTATAAGTGGCGTTGCTGCTCTACCAAGTTGCAGTGGTAACCCGTGCAGAACGCAATATATCCAGAAATCGGGTTAACAAGCTTCGTCGTTAACGTGTACCAACAAACTAAACCCATTTTTAAACGGAGCAGCCAAATGTCCAAGGAGAACCCCTGTGCCATCGAAATTGTACCAAAGCAGAGTAACAGAACCAGAAGCAAGAGTGAAATGAGTGGTACGCGAACTGGCAGCTGTTGTCGAAAACGCCGCCCAGAGCAACATCCAGCTGAAGATCAAGTGGTGTCTAGCGTGTTAAATTGTCAATCTCGGCATTTAACTCCTTCTTTTCTTCTTCGGTCAGCGCTCTTTGTTCGAACTGACCCGCTGAGAGAACATCCTGAAGCACCGCGGCTTTCGTGGGGTTGAGGGTACGATTTGGGACCTGGGATGGTTTGAGCAGTTGAGCCTGCTCTAGGATAGTTTCAACAATACTCATGATGGCGGCGGTCTGTTGCCAGAGTTTTTGGGGACCGTGAATAAATGGTAGGCAGTAAATATGGTATTTGGGTATGTTTGTGTAGGTATGGGATTGTGTTGGGATGCTGGAACTTGTGGAAGGACGAGGATAGTACACCCCTTTTAATAGCTGCTAAACATACGCATAAAAGCAAGAGATGTTTCCTGAAACCAGAGACCTGTAAAAGGGGGCAGAGTGAGCCCGCGAGTTCAGGGGGGCCAACCCATGTCCTAGGTTTACGGGACGGCATCGCCATAATTACAGGGAGGGATGCATTTGAAACGATCAAAACAATGGTGATGAAGGAACACGCTCCCTATGCAGAATAACCAGGGGCCATGGCCTTCCGTAGTCCATGGGTCCAATCTCCCAGTACCTACGACCGAGCTTAGAGTAGCGAGTATACAAGGAAGCGAATATTTCGTTTCTGAGTACATACACGTATTTTTACTTATGTTGCGAGAATATGGTCTGAGTGGGAGTTACGCGAATGTGGTGTCACCGTATCCTTGGAGTCTGCTGATTCCCTCTATATCTCCTCGTTTATTAAGTCACTTGCCGCTTTGTGCTGCGTGTTCCTATTGGCTAATGTGCCACCCTGCTGGGTGTCATCGAACCTTCCCTCCACTATACCCTTACTACACCCTTGCTGGTGTTGGTATGCTGTATGCTCTGTAACGACACACTATGCACCTATCCTTTGCACGTACCAGGGTTTATGCCATATTAATGGTGCACCTGAATGTAAGGCAGTGATTCTGTCAGGTACTCATTTGCATCATGACGAAGCTCGGGTGGACAGCCAAGGTGAGGACGGTAGCTTAGCAAGATAGCGTTGGTGATCATTGGAATCTCATGTACTTGGACATGCGCTGTGAGCGCTGTGAGCGCTATGAGGCGATAGTGGCAAGTTTTCTTAAGTTTGAGGACTAGGTGTTCTCGTACACGTTTATCCCGACGTGCAGGGGCTGGGATGAATCATGCTGTCGTCTCAGTCCTCGACTCTACCTCTATCACAGTTGACTAGTGGAGCCGAAGAATACTGTAGATCGTTCATGCTATGCACCACCGTGAGCGGTCTGTTCTGGAACACTCGGTCCTTGAAGAATGGGTTGAGTACATCGTTGTAGTTGGTGACGATGCCCTATCAATATCCGGCTTAAAAGGTTCCCTGAATTGATATCCTGCCTGGATATAAGGGAATAGACGTCGATGTTTTTCTGTTCAGTAGATGAGCCGAATACAAGCGAATTTACCAAACAATCGAATTTACCACTTATGCCTTCTTCTATCGTCCAATATTCATGCTCTTTTAGCGCGTGAACCGAATAGCTTCCATGCAATGGTCACAATTACAACAATCCTTCAATCCAGTAGTGAACTATCATTTTCGATACTCTACCAATAATTCTACGGCAGTCCCTACGGTTTCTCCCCATACTATATAGAACGTCCCCGTTCATGTCTCCATTTCGAACAATCTGGGATCCCGGAGAGGCTCCGGGTTAATATAATCCCCCACTGCCTTCTACAGTAATCAAAGCAGCATATATTCGACGTCAGCTCTGCTTTTGTAGTCGCACTTCTCTCACAGTGTACGCAAAACTACTTGCAGCTCGATCCAACTTCGCGTACTGCAGTGATTCCGCCTCTGATTACTCCATCCCACCTGGTCCAGAGTTGAAGAGCCCTCCAGGGAGCCACTTCTCCCAAAACCTTCGCGAATTCTTCCTCTTGCCAAGATCAGTGTCCTTCGTCGCAGGTGCCACTGTAAAGTTCGAATCCTTCTGAGGTACTGGCGCTTCGAAGGCGACCATGGCACGACCAATGGTATGCTTGGCTTTGCGGAGTAGAGGCTTGTATGATTGCTCTTGAGTTGTGATGGGATTGATATCTTCGGCAGTTATGGACACACCAGGTGCCGTATTAGCTTCTGGATGCCTCAAGGACGTGGTGTGGAAGGCGAAGGACACAGGAAACCCGGTGTCGAAATCCACGGCCTTTTTGATGTTAGCAGGCGCGGAAGCCATCGTGTTGTACGATGAAAAATAATATGAGGTACATAATAGGCAGTGTCGGACGGATAAACAGTGGCAATGTGCCACCTATCCGGGGAATAGAAACTTTTGGTCGGGAGTGATGACAGTGGTTGAGCCAGACATGGTGGAGGAATGCAAAGAGGAATGGAAATCATGTTTTAGTACATACTGTAACGACCTGAGGATGGGTCCTATATACACATTTCCCGTTTTAAGTCCTAGAAAGGAGCTGCTCTAAGTTCCGATTGTGTTCCTGTTAATTTACTGTACGGTGGTTACGGGGTTTGGATAGGCATTGGCTGTTTGCTGATGACTACAGCACTTGAAGAGGAGCCTTGAAGCTGGCTTGCTAGGGAACACTACTAACGCACGGGAGAAGCCGCTCCTGGGATCCATTACCACCGTCGTCAGTGTGACATACGAGAACTACAATGGGGTCCCTTATTAGCTGTGTGAGAATACCTTCTATCGTGATCTAAAAATTCACTAAGAGGCCAAGGAGCTGAACTAAACTTGGGCACCCAGTAAGCCATTAAATTCCTTTGTTGGTCTACTCCAGTTAGTACTGCGAAGTGACTAACACTAGCTTGTTCTGTTGTTGAGCCTGATCTGAAGACCGTCGCAAATAGGCCGAGCCAGGAATGCCTGCAACCGCATCACTAGTAGACTCGTGTCGCAATGAATGTCAGTACACTAGTTCGAGCTCTGCCGTATTATCGAATGCCGAGAGCTCAAATGAGCGCCCACCGACCTCCATCCACCACGCGAACGCCTGTGACTTTTCAATGAGTACTATCCCGGGCCTCCTGAAGTACTTCACTTCCGTTGGGATTTGGGGTCACGAATACTGCCTGGCCTAGCACCCCGTCTTTCTCATATGCTACGCTTTCCACTCGTGGCTAGATCATCCATACCTGCTGCTCCTTACTATACCTATATGCAACGCATTGAGAGCACAGGGAAAGGGTAAATATCGATCATCGTCTGTCGAGATGGCCGGCAACGCGTCTATCTTTCCTTGTCCTGCACCTTTCCTAAATGAGCTGGCGTTCCCGGCTACCGGTGGCTGTAAGTAAAAAGAAAGTGGAACCGCATACTATCCATGTTGCTAAAGATCTTGCAGTTGTTGATGGACGGTTATGTCAACGATTCGGGCCTTTGTCGTGCTGCTTACCGTGCCCTATGGCGGACTGGGCATACCCTGATGGTTTCAACCCATCTAGCCAGGTCGCAAATTGGATCAATGTGGTGGGTGCGGTCTGCTGCGTCTTCTTGCTGGCATCATGGTCCTTCCTCGCAGCCGAGAAAACACATCGCCATTACCTCAGTATTAGCCTCACCTGCGCCGTGAGCTTCATGAACGCAAGTTGCCTCCAGTCCCGGGGTCGTATGGAAATATCTTCTGATGTTTTATAGCTCGGCTTCATTATCCCCCTCGCAGGCAAGCCCGACCAGTGTTTCAACGAGATCACTCCTCATGGCATGAACTCGAGCAGTTTATGCACGGCTTCTGGGGTCTTCTTGATCGGGGGTGGCTGGGCCGGAGTCATGTGGGTTTTCCTGCGGACTCTGTCATTGCATCTCCAGATATGCTGGCAGATCGTGGTTGGAAGAGGCTTCATGTGGCTTTCCCAGCTACTCGGCTGGGGTATCCCCATCATTGGTCTGGTCATCGCCTTGACTGTGAGCGGTGTGTCGTTCCGGTTTGGACAGACCTGCCACGTCAACCACCGTAATAGCCTAGCTGCGTTCTGGGTCCCTCTTTTGGTCTTCGCCGGTGTCACCGTCATCATGCAGTTCGCGACCTTCGGATACTGTATAAAGGTCTATCTGGCATCGCTGGCAAGCAATAGCGCCACGACAGAACGCTCCGAGCTACCGCCCTACTCAGCCAGTGTTCGCACCATGTCCCCAAGGCAAGCCTATCATCGGATTAGGCGCGTCATCCAGCTACAGTGGCGTGGTATTGCTATTGTACTGATCATCATTTGTGACGTCATCTTCTTCGCCGTCGTCTTTGTCTTCCAGGACAACGTGGTTCAGTCAGCCAAGACGAGTGATAAGGCTCGACCCTGGGTCGAGTGTCTTGCGATGGAGAAGATGGACAAGAAGAACAGATGTCTGCAATATGCGGAGGACCTTGTCGTTCCACTCCGAACAGTAGTGGCTGTTCTCGTCCTCCTTGCCGTAAGCGACTCCTAACGCATTACGGTCCCAATAGAAGCACATGGCGACTGACAGACCAGCAGATGAATGGGATTTGGCTGCTCTGCCTCCTCGGGCGGTGGTCTATGGTGACGGGCTGGGTCGAAGTATTTGGCATTGGCATGCCGACAGGAGTCCGTGCGGTGTCCGCGTCTGTTGAGCCGTGTATGGATTCGAGGGACCACCGTGGCCATGAACTGTTGTCTTGTGACTCCTCTAAGGAAGAAGGCGAATCTAGACTAACGCCGGTTAGTCCTACGAGCAGTGGACGACATACGCCTGAATATCTAGACGAGCAGCGGTGTGATACCAAACGCACTCGCGATCACGTTTCTCGCTAGAGAGCCCCCAGCAAGCAGCTTAAGAAAGCTGGGAAAACGAAGCACTGTTACGGCAAACGCGGAGTAAGCTGTGGGCCGAGCAGCAAGTCACCGATCCCAGTTTACAGTTTTAGTGGCACAGTTCATGTTGTTTATACCATATAGTTAGTAGTCACAGTCCCAGGAGAGAAATGGGCGCGAGGCAGTTACCTTCACCGCAAGCGGCGTAAGGTGAGCATGATTTCCCCTGTGCCCAAATCTGTTGTACTCGCTGCCATGCTGGGTCGGATATCAGCTCATGTTGCCGGCCGTCGGGCGTATGCTATAAAGCGTGTTTTGGAAGGACCTTCGGATAGAACAGAGCTCTGCCTGCAATTGCACGAGGAGCCCGGCCACACCTGCTTTCTCATGTGGCTGGTAAGAATAGCCACCTCCCTTAACCCACTTCTTCCACCTCCCTCCAATATTCATACTCTTTTGGCACGTCATTTTGAACTGTTGCTTAAGTAGCGTTATATATTTTAGAATGCAGTTGCCGCAGTATAGGCTCGAAAACTACGATCGATAACTGAGCCATGGGAACAGAGTATCTTGATGAACTGGCCCAAAGCGCCATGACTATGCCCCAAATAGCATATCTCAAGCCGTTACTGGAGACCAGGGATCAACTGGTCTCGGATTATCAGATCATTCCTCGCTGCCATTCTGATACCGGATTGCCCAAATCGCGACCAAGAGGTCTTCTAGTCCATAGCCAACAGAGATGACCTAATTTGTCAGATTATTCATTTTCATATGGGATAGAGCACCACTCACCAGTAGCATGTAGAGTCTAAGTACAGGAAGAATACGCCAATCTTTGACACACATAATACCCATAGCACCGGCTACGACCATCAACGAAAGAAGAAACGCATCCATGAAGACGCAGTCCTTTCGTCTGGTGCTTTTTCTGAGAATAAACCATCCATTCACACGCTACCCATAACCGAAATGACACAAGCATGACGGTGCTTCCGTGGTAGGCATGGACTTCCCAGAAGCCTAGAGGGCCACTAGCAGAAAAGCGCCAGTCGTTCGTCATAGCGGCCTAGTCGGATAGAACTGGGTAGAGTCGCCATGACCGATTGCAGCAAGGCAGATGCGATTTCCCACCTATCAATGTGCTTCCAAGAACCATGGCTAATCCATAGCGCACGCATCAATCTAACTGGCCGTCGGGATCTTAAGTCTGGTCCAATATAAGTACGGCAGCCCGAATCTCTTATCCATTATTTTACTTCCTTTCTGTTAATAAATTGTGTGTGTGTGTGTGTATAGCATCCTTGTCCCGCCAACACACTACGTATATTCAATCAAACAAGTCGATGAATTAATTGAGTTTGACTACGTATCTAAGGAAGAGAGAAAGGAGAAAGGGGAAAGGAGAAAGGAGAAAGGAGAAAGGGAAAATGTGGGAAAGACTAGCAAATCAGACCTGCTGTTTCCATGGTCCCCCGCGTCAATCTGTCATTCTACTGGGCCATGACAGGAGCCTTGAATGTTCCGAGCACTTTATTCAACCTTTCAGCGAGTTCTTCCACCTGTGTTCGCAAACGCAACACTTCAGTATCTTCCAACTGTTTTTTCAAATGGGTTTTATCGTCGTCTGTCCAAACTCTTCTTGTGCCAACTTCCTTCTCTCCATGCGTCTTCTTGCTAGTCCCCGTTTCGCTGTGGGGTTTCTCGAATATGATCCCTTTACCCTCGCAGATAGCAATAGCTGAGTCACCAAAACCTTTCTGATAGCGCATTGCTGTACTACGGCTGGCGACTCGAAAGACGTTCGTACCCTTAAACTGGAGGAGGCAATAGATTGTTGGGTACGCCTTTTTTGATCTTCCACCTTGCGACCAAGCATCCTGAATCCCGCTAATGTCGGCCTTTTCGTAATGGTGGACGCTTTTGAGATACTCGTATTCTGGATGCTCCGTCATGAAGTTATGTTCTTCTGAATCAGGTGCGCCGATATCCTCGCAAAGGAGTCCCTGAGGTGTCATCAAGAAGATTTTGTCTGTTTTGTCTGACACCGCGTTCGACTTTCCCTTCCACGCGATGAAGATCCTATCTCCATTCTTGCTTCTGGGGTATTTACTGTAGCAATGATCCCACTTGGAATCAATCGACGTATCAAAATTGGCTGGCGGGGGCGGGGTATGCAGCAGGGATGCCCAGTTTCCAGGGAGATTTCTTTTTACCAGGTATCCTTGAATTGTCCTTTGAAGGGTTTCGAGTTCTCTAGAAAGTTTCTCCTTGTCTGCGTCACCCGCTGTCTCGATCCGTTTCTCCAGCCCAGAGACCTCCCGGAGTTTGGCTTTCAAATAGGAGTACGGGAGCGCATGTTCTCTGCCGTATTCCTCTCCATAATCCGTCACAAGCTTGTCGTTGAATCGATCGAGTGGCTCGTAATTCTCATTCGCAAGCTCTTCAGGCGTCTTGTTAGGATCATCGGCCTTATCGAGGTAAGCTTTCAAGTCTGTGGTGATCCCATTATAAAGTTCTAGCAGGTCCGTTTGCTTATCGCTGGGCATGAAGAGGCCTGAATTGCTATTTTTCTGTCCTCCCATTTCAGCCGCATTCCGTCTCACGCGTTCTTCGTCCTATATCCTTTTCTTGTCCGGTTGTGAGAGCGTAGCAGTCGCGGCTTTGATGACTAAGTCTCCTATTAGTACGCTGTATCTCGCCCACTCCTACTTGCCGACTTACACCTGACCCACTCCTCCTTATTCTGAACGTCACTCCCGTTCACAGCTGCCAAATATTCCACCCCCCTTTTTTGGACGTGAGATAGACTGTCGGTATCTAAAGGCTCCTCCGAGCCTTTCGGGGGTGCCAAGTCGAAAAGGGTATAGTAATTCGAATTTTCCGAGTCAAACTCTTGCTGAATTCTTGCTAAAACTGGATTGCCTTGTTTTGCATCCTCGTTGCCGTCGTCACCGTCGCTATCTATATCCATACAATCATCCAGCTTCCCCTCCATACCATCATCCGGCTTCTTCTCGGTACTTGAAACTGCCTGAAGTGCTTTTGCCTGCACTTTCTTTGCTGCCTTCTTAGCTGGGGATTTTGTTATTTTAGCCTTAGGATCTGCTAAGTGGGGAGGTTGGAGCGGCTTTTCGTTGTTTTTACCGGCTGGCATTGTATTATTTGGGGGTTGGATGTGAGGATGGCAGGAAACAGGAGGTGAGGGGCCTTGCCAACACCAACATTTATAATCAGGTTTGCTTCGAAAATAAACTTTGAAGAAAGATGAGACGGCCAATATTGACTGAACTCTTAAAGGCAAAGATTGCATTTCGGCTTTTTGGCGACACCTACAAGACAATTGAGGCACTGGCCAGAATTTGATCAAATAATGCCTTTATGTGGTTAGGAAATAGTACTGTGACTAGCGATCCTCTTTCCACTCTTTGATAGTTTCCGTTTTAGATCTTACAGGGGTAGCTGTTTACGTTATGTGCCCCGACTACTCGGTGGGAATTGGAGGGCCCCAGAGTGCCTCGTGTGAGCCAGCAAGTGCGCCACGCCCAATAGTGGATACAACTATATCGGCGCTGCTGTTCGCTAGGTTTGCTCCTTTGGACCGGCGGCGCCATCAACAACTCTACGTCCTGAGGCCTACATCTGCCCTGGGTCGTTTGCTTCAGCTTCTGAGATTATCCGAATTGCCCACCAGCAAGCAGCTCGGCATCCTGAGGTCTCAATGCGTTGCATATAGGTATAGTAAGGAACAGCAGGTATGGATGATCTAGCCATGAGTGGAGAGCGTAGCATATGAGAAAGACGGGGTACTGGGCCAGGCAGCATTGGTGACCCCAAATCCCAACGGTAGTGAAGTACTTCAGGAGGTCCGGGATAGTACTCATTGAAAAGTCACAGGCGTTCGCGTGGTGGATGGAGGTCGGTGGGCGCTCATTTGAGCTCTCGGCATTCGATAATACGGCAGAGCTCGAACTAGTGTACTGACATTCATTGCGACACGAGTCTACTAGTGATGCGGTTGCAGGCATTCCTGGCTCGGCCTATATGCGACGGTCTTCAGATCAGGCTCAACAACGGAACAAGCTAGTATTAGTCACTTCGCAGTACTAACTGGAGTAGACCAACAAAGGAATTTAATGGCTTACTGGGTGCCCAAGTTTAGTTCAGCTCCTTGGCCTCTTAGTACATTTTTAGATCACGATAGAAGGTATCCCCACACAGCTAATAAGGGACCCCATTGTAGTTTTCGTGTGTCACACTGGCGACGGTGGTAATGGACCCCATGAGCGGCTTCCTACGTAGCAACTAGCCTCAATTACCTCTACGAGGTACTGTAGGGTCATTCGCTTTTGTTTCTATTCCCCGGATAGGTGGCACATTGCCACTGTTTATCCGTCCGACACTGCCTATTATGTACCTCATATTATTCTTCATCGTACAACACGATGGCTTCCGCACCTGCTAACATCAAAAAGGCCGTGGATTTTGACACTGGGTTTCCTGTGTCCTTCGCCTTCCGCACCACGTCCTTGAGGCATCCAGAAGCTAATACGGCACCTGGTGTGTCCATAACTGCCGAAGATATCAATCCCATCAGAACTCAGCAGCAACCATACAAGCCTCTGCTCCGCAAAGCCAAGCAAACCATTGGTCGTGCCATGGTCGCCTTCGAAGCGCCAGTACCTCAGAAGGATTCGAACTTCACAGTGGCACCTACGACGATGGACCCTTATTTTGACAAGAGGAAGAATTCGTGAAGATTTTGGCAGAAGTGGCTCCCTGGAGGACTCTTCAACTCTGGACTAGGTGGGATTGAGTAATCAGAGGCGGAATCACTGCAGCACGCGAAATTGGATCGAGCTGCAAGTAGTTTTGCGTACACTGTGAGAGAAGTGCGACTACAAAAGCAGAGCTGACGTCGAATATATGCTGCTTTGATTACTGTAGAAGGCAGTGGGGAATTATATTAACCCGGAGCGTCTGCCCTTTGCATAGATACTGGATTGCAAGATGCATAAGCTACAGTAGGGTAGATATAGACCTCAAGATGTGGAGAGTTGCTGATCCGTCATTCATAGCAGCAGAACCGCGACGGACGATAACATTACACAGGCGCCGGTTCTTCAGAGGTATCAGCTGCTAGTAGGCCATGTTGCGAAGCTAGCGATTCCTCGAGGAGGAAGCGCTTTTTTGTAGCCGACTCACATGCATCTTGTTCCCAACTGCATTCGGATTATGGACACCGGGCTGTATGATCGCGCGTTTATGGCGTACAGAACGATAAGATCCATATGTTACAATAGGCTAGATATAGACCCCAGAATGGATAGAGGTATAGAAGTGTTGATGACGCCGCCACTCCATATTGGCGAACAGCAGCAGACCCGTGGATGGTGGAGATCATACAGGCACCATCACACTCACGTGGCAAGTCACTTGCTCTCTTGATGCTGCTTCACTGTGCTTACAACATATATTGTACAATGCACACGGTCGTACGTACTGTATCATAGAGACTATAAGCGCTCTGTAGTCTCTCCCCATACCTTACATACTTTGTTTCCGTTCTTTTATCTTCTCTCGTAGCCCCTCACTCTTCCTCCTTGGTGGTACCGTAGGCGTCGTCTTATCCTCCCCCCCTTAATTGCAGGGAACGACCACTGTCTAATTAAAGAGAAGCCCGAAACTCAGCAGACGGCTCCCACGGAAGCGCTTTTTAAGTTTGGGATCGTTACCGACATACGGAGAGGCTCAGAGCTCGAATCCCGATGATCAACGGGGCGACGGCTTTAATCGACCTCACAGTCAACGTACTCAATTGTCGTCGTTGCCGCGCCGTTATTTCAAGCGATGAGCAAACTGCCGAAGTCTGCTATGTTCTTGAGCGTTGCCGATGTGTACGTCTTGAGGATCCCCACGTTGAACCACGCTGATCAGCGATAGGTCCTTTGCGCCAGCTGTCAAGTATATCGGTGTCCACAGATCTCCCATCAAGGACTTTGTGGGTCTCAAAGGCCTTTGAAGACATTCCGGCTCGGGACGTGTGAGATATGCTGGCAGTGGATGAAGGCTCCGGACAGGCTGCCGTGTGGTATGCTGTATTTCCCCATGTCGAACGTAGCTAACATGGGAAAGGACACACATTTTGCTGTCGATGCGTGGCACTGAACCGTATGTACTCGGCTGCATGTCCAACATGCCGGACTGAGTGGCGTAATCTGCCCCTTCGACACCCTCGTCGCATTTGCCGCATGTGGAATATTGGGATGGAAGTGACGCTTCCAAAGCCAACTACGCACCATAGAGATCAAGTAAAAGGGGGTTCATTGGTACGAAGAGTGGGATATGGACGCCATAGGAGGTATTTCCTTTTCGACGAAACAGCCAGAGCCAGCCGGGAGATTGTGGGCAGCACTCAGGCCAGCGTTGACGAGACGCGTTTTTAGCAGTTGCTCCATAATTCAGTTCAGTTTTCTAATTCATTGTGCTCTTTGCGCTCTTCTCCATCGATGTGTGACAGTGTCCAACATGATCAGTCACTGCCTTTAACAGCTAGTGAATCCACTTCCCTCTCTTACTATGCATGCAATCCAGCTCTCCTTCTACAAGCACGCCACTATGCTCTGGGCACGGAAAAGTACGATGTTCCACTCGCCACTCCCAACTCGCTTAGACTTTTATAATGTTGCCGCAGTATTTGCATAATACACCAACCGATTTCCTCCATCTCTATACCCCTATCTCTGATCAGTACTGTGGTGTGGTCTCTTGATATCTGGTAGCCCGTAGGTTGTCCATTCTACCGATTCCCTGAAGGCCTCCGGTTGGCTGAATGGACACCATTCCGTCAATTCGCATTAGCTTCAGTAGCTCCTAGCCGCGATTCGCGCAGACCGCCGGTGTCTTCTATTGTGTTGAAGCCCGTGCTCGCTTTCCTTGATTTCGAAATCCCGGCTCAAAATCTCGATCAAGCCGTTGATATCGTCAAGCTCGCTTTGGTACTGAGCCGGCTCGGCGCTGCTAACCTCGTGGTAAAAGCTGCTCAGAGGGCGGACTCTTACTTGCGCATAGCTTACTCCACGTTGTCCGACAACATGCCAGGTGCGGCAGCTTGTAGCACCGCCAACGGCGATGACTTGAGGTCTGTCGTCTCGCCGAGTCGCTACATTACTAGCAGCATGCTGCTGGCGGCTAGATGCCACAGTTGGCTCATACCACTCGTCACATTGCATCTGACCCGGCGTGGTTGAGCGTGTGTCACTCGGAGTACCAAAGGCCAATTCTTTTATCGAAAAATTCTGAACTGCATTAACAGACATCCGTAGTCCAGTATTCAGGCGGCATGTAGGTCGGTGTTTCGCGACTGCTTTGACGTGAGGTACGGAGAGATCTGATCGGAGGTCATGGTCTTTGATTTGCAAGCTACAGTAGATCGAGTCCTACTATCTAATTCCGTATGGATTTATCAAGAGGGTGATGCGTGGCCTATTTCTTGCAAAGCCTTGGCCCTCGGCTCAAGGCATCGGCTCACTCTCAAGGCGTTATAAGCTCACCCCTTGTGTTGAGATTGATCGGGTCCCCGTAGAGCTGTAAGTGACAGAGGGTCAACTTTTGGACGTTTCACGCATGCTGTGACCTGGCTACAACTTAACCGAGCCATTGCTGGTCCTAGCGATGCGATACAGGGCCTGCTTTAGACTGACGGATGCAGCAGAAAGAGAGTACTGTATAGTTTGCCACTCGGTGGGCCGCTCCAAATGAGCAAAGGCAGCGAACAGCGGCAGGCTTGGGAGCGGGGAGGGACACGATCATGCGCCGATACTGTCGCGTCCCACTGTCGGCCGTGGCGCACCTGCTGGCTTACAAGAGGCACTTCGGGCCCTTCGATTCGCACTAAGCAGCGCGTGGAAAGTGATACTGAGACCGAAACAGGCATTCTGGGCGCACGACTGTGCTCTCCGATTGTGCCGTTTCCAACGTGGCGCACCGAGTCCGAATGGAATCAGGATCACCCAGTGTGCTGCCGTTTTGCCGCGTCAGCTCGAAGACTCTCACGGGCTGTTTCCGGCCCTGACTTCCGTTGGTACACATTGGAGGGATGCATGGCGCACTACGTTCACGATCGTCAATTCTTTCACTGTAGCCTCCTCCGGAGAATTAGAACTGTCCATGTCTGCCTATCTGCACCATATCAGATGTCATTTTGTTGTCACTACATGGATACAGTATCATATCTCATTGCCCGCCATGCAGTGTGCCATGAATTCTTAGTCAATTGAATGTGGGACACCCAGGCTACATAAGCAATCAGCTGTAGACATCTACATTTCAGCTATCCCCTCCACGCCCACTCTATGGGATATATGTTAACCCGCCGTAACCCACAAGTCCCACATGGGCTCGATGAAGTTCTCTATGGCACACCGTTCACAGGACTTGCCAATACCCACACCCACAGGAAGACATAACCCGTTATGCTCCCAAGATACCAGCTCAACTATGTCAAAGACGCGGGAAACTAACTTCCGGCTTCCTGATGAATGGGAGGCTCAGGAAATCCTGGACGAGAAAGTCGTCGGCGAGAAGACATACTATTTGATCAGCTGGAAACCTACTCTTGTGCCTGAAGCAGAAATAAGCACAACGCTGCTTCAAGCGTGGCGGGACGAGATGGACAGTTTGGTTCCTTCTAATCACTCTGTCTTGGAAAGTCATGTGGTGCTACAGCGGTGTGACCAGTGGCTGGGTACTATCATTGGAGAAGAAGTGGTGGACGGTGCGATTTACTATAGGGTCCAGTGGGAGCCGACCTTTGAACCTGATAGCAATCTGGTGGACATGGCGAAGCTTCTCCAGGAGTGGAAGCTGAAGTTCCGAACGCGAAGTGGACGATTATACACGGAAAGGAGCAGGGTGGGGATCCGCAAGAAGCCCTGTCAGGGTCGAAGCCCAAAGCGACGGGACGAGAACAACACACCGAAGTTGAGACAGGACTTGGACGCTCAGACGCGGGAATCGGCATCCTCAGCGACAGAGCAGACTCTGCGGACAGGATGCTGCGGACTCTATGAAGCAGTCGCTTGACATGTCGTCTTTGTCGCCTGACAACAGCATCAAGAGGTTAGTCCAGGCCTGTATGGCTATGCTGCGTGCCAACACCATTTGTAACTTGCACAAAGATGCCCGGAGCCCACATACCAACCCGGATCTGAACAAATAAAGTGCCAATTGCTATTTCCCTGCTCCCATCCCACACTAAATAACCGTGGCTCGTCCCAAGCTACAGTCTGCCATAGCCTCGGCCAAGCTGCTTCATAAGGAACCAGTCGATATCGGCACCAGGTTAATGGGTAAGGATGACTCTGATTTTCGCCCTGGACCTCACTACCGCCCAAAAGAAGCGGCTCTGCACCAAGGGCGAGCGTATCTAATGCCCTGCAACTGACGGAACGATCCGACCCCACTGTACTTGATCCGTACGAATCTCCACTATGCGCATGTTCGATCGTAAGTGTATTGACAGAAATATCCGGGCACGGTACATGGACGAGACCCTCAAGAACCAATCTGGAAGCCGTCGAGTGCAGGTATCGCTTACAGTCGCTGCAAGCCCATTGCGCGTGTCATCGCGATCGCGCCTCGGTGCAGTCCATGATCCGTAATTCGACCTCAACGCTGCGAACCAGGGCCTTGGAAATATTCCCTAGGCCTGGCCACTCAGATCCCACTTTTCCACACTCGCAGGGTACGTCTGGTCAACTTGCAATCCTTGTGCCTTGTGGGTGAGGATGCTCGGGGCCGGCACCATCTTCTATTCCTGAGATAACCTCACCCTCGTCGTTGGTATTTTCAATGGTGCAAGACACCATTTTCGCTATTAATAATAATGCTGCTCCTACTGTATCCAGCTGTACAGCATCAACTACATCCAAGCCGTCGACAACGCCGACAAGCGACCAAGCAAACACGGAAGACTGCCGGCGACGCCAAGGACCAAGCCAGCCGACGAACCGTGCAGCATGCCCGACATGGCTCCTCCAAAAACACCGACAAAGTCAAAGACTCCGTATAACAAATTGACGATGAGGTTGATATGACGACCTGGGTCCCTCGACTCACGAAGGGTACGAGGTGAGATGCTGCCGGCTGCTGGCCGCATTAACCAGAAGGGCTAGGTCATTAACGACGACAGCGCTGAGGACTTCGTCCGCTTCATCATCGCCCAAGAGGGCGGCGTCCTTGACGGCAAGGCCTAGCCCCTCGAGGACGTCGCCTAGGAGCTGGACTACACGACCCGCTCCAAGGAGGCCACTGAGGAGGCCACCAAGCTTGCCCAGGAGAAGACGGAGGGACAAGAAGGTGGCGGGTCCAAGAAGGCGGTGGTCTCGATGGCGCCCTAGGGGGTGTCGGCAAGGCTATCGGCAATGCCACAGGTACCAAGGACGCCACAGACAAGGTTGGTAACACCGTCCAGGGTACTATCGATACCGCGGGTGGCATTGCTGAGGGTGCTACTAGGACCGTCGGCGACGAGACCGCTGGTGATGCTACTGGTGGCGCCACCGGCAAGGTTGGCGAGACCATTGGCGATGCCGAGGGGACTGCCGAGGGTACTGAAGACGAAGGCGCTGTCGACGTGGCCAGTGAGACTGTTAAGGGTGCTGAAGAGCAAGCCGAAGAGCTTGACGAGAACGCCCCTATCAAGGTCAAGGTCGTCGACATATTCGAAGGCCCTTCACGGCGTTCAACGATAGCCAAGTCAAGGAGCAGGCCGAGCAGAACCTGCCCAACACCTCCATCCTTGAGGGCCTGTCCATCAACAAGATGGGCAACGTCGTCGACAAGATGGGCAACCATCTAGGCCACATCGAGCGCGGAAAGCCCGAGGAGCAGCCCAAGACCGACAGCTCCATGGCCGTCCGCATGGCAAACACGAAGGGCAAACGTCGTGGATGAGAACGGCGACATCGTCGACTGAAAGGGCAGCATTCTGGGCCACGGGGCCCTGGTCAATGATATCCCCGTGCCGGAGCTTGAAACCGAGGAGTCCGAGGATACGCTGAAGCGCCTGCGCATCAAAGCAGGATCGTGAGATCGCCAGGCGTATCTGCATTTTGAGTACTTGCTCGGCAAGATCTACCCCATCCGCAAGATGATGACAGAGAACATTGACCGCGTCGAGCGCCAGCCTGAGGAGGAGCGCAGTGAGGAGAATCTCATCAAGACCACCAAACCTCGGATCAAGGGCGGCAGGAATCCCACGGAAGCCAACGGCGTCATCCACAGTCTTGGCCCAGACGGTTGCGTCGCGGGCAACGCCTAGGTCCGGGCCGCCGCCTATGAGGCCAACGCCGAGATGTGCGACCTCGCGGGTCTCCCAGAGGAGTTCATGGGCACCGTCACCAAGGCATCGAGATCACTAAGCCCAAGCTCGAGGACATGCAGTACGCCAAGAAGGAGCTCAACGCGCTTTGTGGCCTAGCGCAACTTTTATTCCAGATCATCGCGGCTGTGGGTTTGCCGCTCTCCGGTGTCTTGGGACTGGTTGGCAAGCTGCTGAATGCCCTTGGCCTCGGTGGGTCGGTGAATGTCGTGCTCGGCGGATTGGGTCTAAACAAGGTTCTCGACGGTCTTGGTCTTGGTAGTGTTGTTGGTACCATTACTTGGCAGAACAATAAGGGCGATGGCAAGAAGTAGATTTCTCACTTAATCAGCTCCTATCATACTACCACAACGTGCAAGCACCATACGTGCAAGCAGATGCGCTTTATCTCACCTTATACTAGATTAGACGTCACAGGACATGAACGGGACTGATCAGTCACCCGCAGCAGTACCTGTTTAGATCAGAGGCTGACAATACGGCACCTAGTCATGCCACATCTCCATTAAACGGCACACAATATCGAGGGAGGCCTCCGTGAGAGAAAGGCGATGGATAGTTGCGACCACAAACAGGCTTCGCCCTCTCTCGCCCTCTTTTGTTCCCTCCCCTCGTCCCCTCTCTCCTTCCCTCTCTCGTTCCCTCTCCTCCCACTTCCCCTCGTTCCGCCTCTCTCTTTTCTCTGCCCTTCTTTACTTCACATCAATTTTTTGCTGCCACTACGCTTACCTACTTTACGCTCAGTGCCTGATACACCTCACTCTCGTGTTCCATCATTAGGCTACTCCACCATCACAGTATCAACCAGCGAAATAGGCCCGCCGTCGCACGATGCGCTCAACGCCGGCTGCGTGACTCGAATTCCCCAACAGTATCCGGCCGAAATCCCTACAACCTCGAGGCGCGACGGCCGCCATTTCTCGGCCGCAACGGAACAGAATACATTCTACGCGGGAGATTTGATCGGAGGCCGCAAGGCCACAGCCACCATGGTCCGGCTGTTCACGTACCAGGGCGAGTGACCCAATGTCTAAGTAGCAATGCAGGAGATTTGGCCAGCGACGCAGGAGTTCGCATTTTACTCTGCTATCCGTCTACTAGCGCCCTTCGAAGATGTCGTGTGGCGTCCTACCCATTTCGCTCGGCTGTTCTGGCATAGTTGCGGCAAGTAGATAAATGGCTGGCTGAACGGACTGGGGGAGACTGGCTCTGATGTTGGCTCGTTCTGATTCCTAATGTGACGAGTGAGGGACGCGACAGCAACCACGAGCCATGACCCACAGAACGACTGGGCCACAGAGTGGCAATGCACGCTGAAGCTATCTAGTTCCGACCAGCCTACGATAGCTTCAATATTTCTTCTCTTTTCCTCCTTAGACTAGAATCTTCGTCCATAGAGTCAATCCGAACAGCCGTTGCGCTCGGAAACCGATGACCGTGACAGTGGGGACCGGAACGACGCTGAGAGCCTCATCCGAACAAGCTATTTTTCACAGAGAAGTTCCTGGGTAGTAGGGATATTGGATAGTTGACCCTAATGGCGCACGTGGGCGCGATCCAGCTCCACGTTAATAATGGTATGTTCTAGGGGACCTGTAGTGCAATTCTCCATCATCCCCAGCCCCCGAGCCCGATTGTGCTAAACCCGCCGATCCTTCGCTGCAGCTTACTGATGTTCAAAGTGGAACATCGACCATACGGCTACACCTTCGTCAGCAAGGGGACACTGTCGGATGGTCTCGAGCGACTGCAGTACGAATTCATCTTTTCCACTCCTGTCGGCACTTCGGCAGACAGCAGCAGTAGTTACGGAGGCAGCTCATGGGGCTCTCTCTCACGATAGCCGTCCTCTTCACCACCAAATGCGGAAGGGAAGCACTGCTCTCGTTTCTAGGGTAAACAAAGCTTCCCTTTTGCTAACTTCACTGAACAAGCAGTGTATGAGTAACTGACTGAGCGTTAGGATTTCTGGACTATTACTCTTCCGGCTTAGAGGAGTAAGCCCTCATCATGGCTAGGTTTGTCTCATTGTCTTTCATTACCTAGGAAGCTGCATACGGACAATAAAAGTGATTCGAAAAATGAAATAAAATAATGCCATTGGCTACCTGGGTGTTTATTTGGCGGTCAGGGACAACGCATTGCCCGGAAAGACCAAAGTATGGATAATGGGATACCCGACGGCTTCTTTAATCATCCCCCTTGTACCGGTCACGAGCTGGGTATTTAGTTCAAGTTGCTCTAGAACAGCGCCGCCAACGTCTCAGAGAGGCGCTTGAGTTGGGCGGGCTTCGTCATGTATACGTCGATCCCGCTCGCAAAGGCCTCCTTCTTCGTGTCTGCACCGGCCAAACCAGTGAGAGAAATGATCCTGGCGGCAGGAAGTGCCATGTCCTTCTCCAGTTCTCGTATTCTACGGGTTGATCTGCGGAATGGGAGGGGAACAATATCAGACAAGCTGTCTTTCGCGAGCAATACGCTGATGGGGAGAGAAAACAAGAACGAACTCACTGTAAACCGTCCATGACGGGCATGGATATATCCATCAGGATGCAACAGTAAATCGCCGGATCGCTTTTGTACGCGTCATATGCTTCCAGTCCATTGCTGGCTGTCTCATACGACGTCTTCAGTTTTTTCATAAAAGCCACCAAGATCTACTAGAAGTCAGCACGAATGCCACAAAAGGGGCTTTTTGGCAGTACTACCTGCAGGTTTATCCTGTTGTCGTCCACGAGCAGAAACCTCTTGTCGTGAGTTCTCTCACTGCGCCTAATAAGTGACGCCAGACTCGGCGCCCGCGAGTTGACTTTCATCTCTGCCGGGGTAACGCCTATCCGTAAAGGCTGGGCGACAAGCGGTGTGAACACATTTTGTGTGCCAAAACGGGTTTTTTGAACCTGGTCACTGCTAGAGCTAGCGGAGGATGGAAGCTCGGTTGCCACGGGAAGAAAGTTCGGTGATATGGATTTCTGTTCCTCCCACCTTTCAAGAGCCAGTAACAGACTGACGCTACCTTGCGAGGACCGGCTCTGCGAAATATTAGCAATCGTGGAATGCCGGCAAATGGAGAGGGAAGACAGACGGCATGCCGATGAATTCAAAGACGCGGCTTTGACCCCGTGCTTTTTTGAAGCTTCACAAAATAGCGGGCAACCATGACATCTTGGCAAACTACCACCGCTGGCTTGACGACACCTGTCGACCCTTGGATGGTCCCTTCTTCCACTCCCACAACGCCATCACTGCACAGAATAAGGTCCGCACAGAGGTCACTCCTGTCTTCGACAAGCTCAAGCTGGCGTGTTCGAGGGGGCTGGGTTACCCCTCTTCCTACCGAATGTGGTGCGATTTCCAATGGTGTGTTAGCACTTATGTCGCGCTAGCAGAGATTACGCTTACTTGGGGAAGGGTTTGGGAAGTTGGTTCGCGAAATCAAGGATAGGACGTGCAACAATCAATAGGTCGCTGGTGACGTCCGGCCTTGCCCAGGGTGCTTTACCAGGGTACGGCAGATGTGCTCTAGGAGTGCTGACGAGACGCGGTGCATCGGAACTTTTCGAGACGTAGGCGCATTGCAGAAGTTCAATTGGATATTTTGCCTACTTACCTGTGTCTTTGCTCGTGATTCGGCGCTTCTGGGGTCGAGAGGTGTAGTCCTCTTGGTCTGCATTCGCTTGCACTGGTGTTCTAAGGGCTAGACCTTGTTGCTTGGTTGTCCCTTGGACACTGGATCCGCCTTGCATGCGTCACCAGGGCGTGCCAGTCACATACTTGGACTATGAGCGGGGAAGCTCTCCGCAACCTTGGCATCCATTGGAACCCTTGGGATGCGCATGAACGATCCCACATTGAATGCTCCCACATTGGGTGCGATCAGGTGAACATAATTTCATGCGGCAGGAAAGGTCAGTAGCTGGCGATAGTAGCCGGGGTAGATGCTGCGCAACAGTTGTAGGTCAATCCGATGCCCACCCGGTTACTTGTTTCGCAAGAGGGAGTTCCATGTGGTGCCCATCAAGCTAGCTGGTTAGATGGACTTCACTCCTGCGCCGCAAGTCGCCTACGTCGTAGGGCCAGCCCAACTAGGAGATTAGGTGTTTTTCTGCCGAGAATCTCACCGATCGATGGTTAAAACTCGTTCCTTGACCCGAACGTTGAACCGTAACCTCCCACCCGGCTTTGGCCGCCAGCCATCACGCAGGACTGCTACTCAGGAGAAAGCTGCCATAAAAATGGTGAAAGCCTAACCGATTCTGCCGGATGATCCTCCCTTGTTCTATACTTAGGGATAGAATAGTTAGTTTAGCCAAGCATGCCCTCCTGCCCCCGGGAGGCTTGGAGTGACAAACAAACAAACAAACAAACACAGGACCGCTACTCAAGATATGAGTTCAAGCATGCTCGGCATGCCGAATCGGTAGGGCAATCACGTCCTTGGAACATAGATTTGCTCGATTTGGGGAACGGCCGCAGAGGTGGTATGTAGTCTAGCAGTTACTCTACGACTTGCGCCCCCTTCTATACACTTGTTGCCACAATATTTATAGGTATAAAAGCCCACATAGGGGTTCAGCGAACTGCTACGTACAATCATTGACTCTACGCAATCCTAAGACCATCGATACTCTCCCGATCGTTTCACATCCGCACAGCGATTCCATTCGAGGCAGCGACATGTTTTCCTCTTCGTACGAGATGTCGAATCAGCCTGGGCTACTGCCGCTTTGGGGAGCTGCGGTACACACCACTACGCCAGGTCACACCTTCCCTCCAACTCATGCTCCACCACATGCGGGTTTCCACCCAAACCAAGGCATACTCGGATCGAGTCTGCCGTCCGCGTGAGCTCTTCGCCCGTTTTGAGCCGATCAAGTACATTAACGCTAGTCCAGAGCAGGCCAGCTGGAGATGCTGGAATGCAAACTTGAGGTGCTGAACCGAAAGTTAGATGACATTTTGTCAGAGCTTAGGAGCCATACTGGAGAGTAAGTGGACTTAAACTCACGATTCCACAAGAAGCAGCGACAACGACTGACAGCTAACTAGGATAGAACACTTGTAAGTTTTCTGGACTTGTTGATATTGGTGAACGGGTCTGACGTTGGGCTTCGGCAGCAAGAAAACATACCAGGAACTGTAAATCATGAGCGCGTAGGCCTAGGGAAACAGAAGTCTGACCGGCATCTAGAGTCCAACAGCAGACACGCAGGTTCATGGGCTACCTATCGCAAATGAAGATGATGATCCTCGAAGTTATCGCACCGGGCGGCGCACACGACGACTCAGACGAGGTGTAACAATAAAGTATACTACAAGGACTAGGTTAATACGGTGTTACCATTTAGCTTTGCTAGAGACGGCTGTGTGCTGGTGATTTAGGGATTGGGCTCAGGATAGATATCATGCCTATTCAAATTGATGGGCCTAGCCTGTTTGTTGGCCGAGTTCGTAGCCTTTTTTTACTGCATCTTGTGTACGGTGTACCTGTGTCCTCACTTGTCGAGTTACCGAGTGCTCCGATATTGACTGCTGAAAGAAATCCTGAAGACGCTGATGCTGGGTCTGGCACACCCACCTAGCTGCGGCAGCCTGGGGCGTCATACCGTGTAGTGCTGCCGGTGAATTATTAGGCCGCATCGGTAGGCAAGAGTTGGGTAGGCGATAGCAACCTGGCGGCATTCCGGTTGCCTCCTTTGCATGACTCGTCCCGAGTCTTGTTCTCTCCCGACCGTAGGTAACCAACCAACAGCAGAGGCGCATGATTCATTGCGCCAAGCGCAAGCCGGAATGCTGCCACGCCGAGCCTAGCCGGAACAATAGTGGCATTCTGCTGAACGCGAAATTGCGGTCCATGTAGTCGGAACCCAATCAGCGGCCATCACGGTCATGCCTGCGTCCAGTGACGGTCAATCATCGTGCTGCGGGGTATGGCACTGCACGGGAAGAGAAAACCAACGAAGAGACTTCGAGCGTCACCGCCCCGTACTCGATTGTTCATCGTCCGGGCTGTCATTGTTGTTATTTCGCTACAATGTTGGAGGCAAGAGAATGGAAGTCGCATTAGAGTTACCTGGACTACTCGGGCCGGCTTCTGCTCTGACCGACCCATTTGGGTGTGGAGCGACTGGTCTTACTGCAGGGCTCTCGTATGGGTCGCGACAAGTCTCACTAGCGAGCAATGGCCGGGGTAAATGGAGCACACAGAAGCCCCATCGTACTTATTGCCACTAGTCAATCAATGCAGGCGCTCGGATACTTTAGGAAACAAATCGCAAGAAGTCGGCCATCATGGCGCATTCGTTGGGAAGTAGAAGGAGCCTACGAACATCGGAGCCAGTCTCCGCCATTCCGTCCAGCCAGCCATTTGTCCACTTGCCGTAACTACGCCAGAACAGCCGAGAAAACTGTTAGGAGTTATGCGACGTCTTCGTCGGGCGCTGCCAGTAGGCCAAAGCCGACCGCCGGTTGGTATTGGGAGCAATTGCGTGGGTGGGCCCAAATGCTAAATTGGAACTCTTCCGTGGCTCGCAGAGCCTCCTGCGCTGGTCCTGTTGCATGGATAGCCGGGCCATGGTAGTCGCTGGCCTTGCGCCCTCAGATCGAATCCTCCGCGTAGTATTATAGGCAATCCCCACTGCCTGCGTCTTGGAGGTCCAAACGCCGATAGCGTGCTTCCTGGCCATGCACGACCAGGTACGTTTACTATGTGACGGCCGTTCCGTTGTGGCCTCCGTTGTGGCCTCGAAATGGTGGCAGTCGCGCCTCGAGGTTGTAGGGATTGCGGCCGGATACTGTTGGGGAATTCGAGTCACGAGGTCGGCGTTGAGCGCATCGTGCGACGGCGGGCATATTCGTTGACTGGTAATGTGACGGTGGAGTAGTCTAATGATGGAATACGAGCGAGGGGGTATCAGACAAGGAGCGTAAAGTAGTTATGCGTAGTGGCAGCAAGAGGAGATGGGAAGCGAAGGAGGGGGGGAGAAGAGAGAGGCGGAAGGAGGGGAAGTGGAAGGAGAGGGAGAGAGAGAACGAGGGGAAGTGGAAGGAGAGTGAGAGGGAGAGAACGAGAGGGAGCGAGAGGGAAGCAAGGGAGAAAAAGAGGAAAGAGAGGGAGGGACAAACATGGCCCAGGAGGTGAAGAGGGGGGCATAGATGCAGGAATAGACCTGGAGCCGTGACACTCGCAGAAGGGACCAGAAAACACTCCCCGAGAGGTGCATAGCCAGCTTTGGAGGAGAGTCACTCATGTCGCCGGTTGTGCCGTAGCGGTGGCTGGGATGGCAGTGGACGTCTGTAGAGGAGCCGAATTGCCAGACGGAAGATGTACGAGTCCGATCCAGAAGAAATACGAGCGTTCGTTCTGCTTCTCAGGCCTTGAAGGGGGAAGTGGTGCATCGATGCTACCCTTCTGTCTCCGCCGTTCCTTTCGGACCGGAACAGGAGACTAAGCCCTCTGCTCGAAACCTCTTTACACTCCTGTAAGCGTCCACTAGCTTTCCTGGGGCCCTTCGGCTGCATACAGAACTCTCTTATGACCATTTGCGGTTTACTGCCAAGCCAGCGAAGACAGATGGGGCTGATGGCTATTGAGTAACGCCATTGCCCCTTTCTACCTATATATCTGGACTGGATACTTTGCATTCTTGACTGACTGTGGCGTCTGCTCATTTGCGATACAGTAAAGTTGCGCGGCGACTACTACGTCTCTTATGCCCATTCCAGCGAGTAGCTTCGTCAAACTTTAAGCTGGGACTGATTGTGCTAGTGGAACTTCATAAAGTGTACGAGAGGCCCCGGCGCTTGTTCGGGCTGGGCGCCTAACTGCATACTTGTAAAAGGCTGTTCACTTGGAACAACCCCGACTTGTCAGGCCTCCCGCATCGAACCCCGCTGATTAGATGCCGAAACGAACGTCAGTCATTGATCTAACCGCCAGCCACCTCAACATTATGCAGGTTACCGGTACCTCAAAACATTTCTTCCAATCACTCGTCGTTTGGAAAGTAATAACTGATAGCCACTTTGCTTTTCTCTACCGCAGTTAAAGGTTTGTTGAGACTTGAAATTACCTCCGACTCCCAAGTTGGACATTCGGAGTTTCGCACACAGCGGGATGGTACAACTCTTGTGCCTGGTGGAAGCAGTATTGGCTGCAAAAAACTGTATCGAGCGTTCGGGGCACTTGGCGGCCCGGATTCGCAGCCGAGTGGAGGAAGTTCCCAACTGCACGCATCGCCGACAGTGTCTTTCAGGCGGCTGTTGGCGATGCACCCACTAGGCGGGAAACGCTGGAAACGTTCAGCCAAGGGAACATGCCCTTAGATGCATGTAAAGTCATTAAACATGAAACATTTCTCCAGGTACTCTTTGGGGTACGCCCAATGCACTGAACGTATACAACTTCAGAAGCCTATCGTGATTGTTTAGGTAATCCCCACACCGGCAGTAATGTAGATATACTGGCGGTGATGGTGATTTCCACCCCTTATGTTTCGGCGGGTGGTAACACAACTGAATGCAACTCTTTCCTTATTTTCAGCTCAAACCAATCAACGAACTTCATAGAATGTTGCAACAAGGATGAGGCAATAGCTGGCGGTGCATGCCTTTTTGGAAGCCTGTTTATGAGCCAGCACACAATTTGATTGGTCCACGTTGTGCATTTGGACAGGTAAGGCAGCTACACTCGCACCAACTGATACAGGCGGGCATCTGCAAGCCAGTCGTTGGCTGCCGACGAGGCCTACCACTTTCGTACGATGCCAATTCCGTTTACGCTGTTGATAAAGTAGTTGGTTCAGTCCATTCCAGTGAAGGTTCTTGCCCATCTTCCAATCGGCCCACCCTCACATCTTCCCACCTTCCGTATCACGCCAAATCCTTGCCGTCTAAATTTCCTTCCGTCTGATTTTTGTGGCTTTGGCCCATTCTTTCTATCAATTACTGTTCCAACCTTTCTTCTAGCTGGTCACCATGAACGAAGACAAGGCGAGGAGCGTGCAACTGCGGCTTCTTGGGTCACTCTTCAACCATGTGGCCTTCCCCATACAACTGCCACAACGCGAGGACACCAACATCCCACAGCTCGAGGCCGCTCTTGTGGATCGTCTGATCATCTCAACGCGTCAAATGCAAATCGCAGAGCAGAATGAATTCATACGCGCCATCTGGCATAATATCCGCCGCACGCTGCAGACGGCAACAAAAGTCACCAATCCGGCCGGGCGACTGGAGCGATCCCGGCTTCAATCGCAGCTACGTCAGTTCGCTACGGATGATGGCGAGTTCCTGATCCTTCATGTCGCAGCTCAGAACGCTGCTATTCTGATTCGCAAATACAATGAACAATCGGTTGTTTTTGAGATGTTCGAGGCATCGGCCAAGCGAGAGGATGTGCTTGCTTCCAAAGGCGCACTTCAATGGGACTTTCCAGGCATTGCCATTCAAATCCCCAAGGCGCTGCTGCTGAATGAGGCATTCCTTGATCAAATCGGACTTTTCCTCGAACAGGCATCCATCGAGTCTACCAAGAACTTCGAGTTTGCAACCAAGGCAGGAACAGCAGTATGGGAGAACCGCGAGACTCGTGATCCCTCCGTCATCACTTCTCTTCTTGCCGCTATCCTGGAGGCCAACGGCACTCGAATAGCACCAAAGCTCCTACGAAAGCGAGTTCGTGATGATGTTTGCTGGCAAAATGCTGAGGTCCCATTCCGTCGGCTGCCTTACTGGCTAGTCTTGAAAGTGGCCTTGGAAAGATATCTAACCATGGCCCTCGGTGAAGAACTTGGAAGGTTACACTACAAGTTGATGATCGCAACTCTGATGGAACATGTCCTTAAAGAGTGCAGTGATGCAGTGAGCTACGAGAGCCAGTCATTTCTCGTCAAAAAACTCTCCCGACGCATGTTTAAACTGGAGGGTGACATAGCAGGAGCTCCGCCAGAGGTTCAAGGGCGGGCTAGCTCGACCCTGAGAGTTGTGTCGGCCCGGATTCTCAACACGACCCGAGCAGCAACGCGCCAGATCGGTCTCGTCTGGCACAGTGAGAAGTCCGGCTGGGCCAAGCTCATCCTACCCGTTCCACGAAAGGCTCATCCCTTCCAAGATCTCGTGATGCGCATGCATTGCAGCCACCAACACCTGCGGGAAGCGTGCCGCAAGATTTCCACCACAAACACCACGCGACTAGAACGATTGCAAAACGTTGACGCGTCGTGCAAGCCCATCGAGTCTATGACTAAGCTTTACTTCATCCTGTTTCAGAGCGAAAATGAGATGGGTCAATCATATGACCTTCTTGATTTATCAATACTCATCAAGGACCATATCAGAAAGGCTCGCGGTCTTTACGACGACAATACGGAACAGAAATCGATGATGCTGCTGAGTGTAATGCAAGCATGGATGGAGCTAGACAAAGCGGCTTGCCTCCAGTATCCGTTATTGAGAGATTACCGTCCTCTCTTCTCCTTTCGTATCCTCGAAGTCCTACATATCCCTATGGCCGACGATATGAAACGCGCCCGAAGAATTGAGCTTTATCTTCAGCAACGGACTCAGATGAGCAGTCTAATGACTGTATTCGATGATCCGGTGAAAGGGTGTTTTGCTGAAAGATTCTATGAGGAGTCGCCTGAGCTCCAAGATTTGTTGTCTGCCATTGAGATCAAAGCCGAAAAGGAACGCCAAGACAAAACCAAGGAGTGGGAGGCCAAGACGGAGGAGTACCATAGATTATCTCGAGAGATTGACGAGACATCTTGTGTTTACATCCAAGGCATTTATGGCAACCGTACGATACACTGTCACCATTGCAGCAAGTGTGATAAAACCAGGGACAGACAACATCTAAGAATTCGTTCGTTCGAAGAACCACTGCCAGCGGTGGAAGTGATGAAGAGGGCCGTGGTCTTCGAACTGGCTTGTCCGAAACCCTTTGCGGCATACAGGGATACGACTTGGGCCATCGCGGTCCAATTAGGTGTCGAAAGTCTGGGATCAAGTGTTGAGCCCAGAATTGAGCTTAGGGATTACAGCGAGCTTGAGCCATATCACACCTCGACCGGGAGTGTGTCGCTTGCATCGACATCGAAATCTTTTCTCCGCACCCACTACGCGACCCATCGATTTCCAGTAGACCAAAGCCAGATATTTCAACCAAATGCGTTGTCATTTGGCTACTACGACCGCACTTCCAAATGCTGGCCAGGACGAAAACGGCTCAACCCAAGTTTTGCACACCAGTGCCGCCTGTTACTCCCCAAAAATCGACATACGCTTCCCTCATGGAGTTGCCGAGCTTTGAAGCTGGCAGGGAAGGCCCCTCATCCTACGAGATCGTGGCAAGCCAGTCTTCTTGCCCGCCAGGAATCAACATTCACGAATACATGGCGTTCCAGTCTTTAACATCCGGGAAGGCTAGAAGGTGGGTTACACTTTTGACGGAGCTGGCATCCTCCAATCTGAACTTCTCGACCGAGCCAGTCGTATCGTTGGTCGGCCACATAACATCGCAACTTGGGCCTTGGTGTGAGAATGGAGCTAACGACTGTTGGCCTCATGGCACTCTGCATTCCATTTTCTCAGACGCCTCTTTTTGCGATGGTCTTTTGACACAGCTTCAACTTAAGCTAGAATCCATCGTCTCGAACTGGAGAGAAACAAATTTGATGGAAATCATACTCACAATCGCGCTTCGATTGATCACCCTGACGCAAAGCCTATCCAGTCACTTGTCTCTCCGGGATAAACAGATAGCGCCCTTTCGTATTCTTGACAGGATACGGGAGGTGACAACGATGTGGGTTCGGAAATTGAGAGCAGAGACACAGCAAGCATCAGACTCCAAGTCAGCAAAGAATTGCCAGTTCTACCTCATGTTAGCCGCCCTGCTCTGCAAACGCGCCTGTTCGAAGTTGCTGGAGGTCGAGCAGCCGTCTGATTTGGTCACAACAGCCTTTATTGAAGCCTGCATTGTCCTCCATGACAATATGCCAGAGAACTTCCAGGAGCTTCCCAAATCGGCCCGAGGATACGTTGTCAGAGACTTGAGATTGATGCATGGTATTCGGGATAAATTGCGAGACCTATTAACCTCAGACCATGGCCATAACCTTGCTCAGTCCCTCCACACTACTTGGCCCGCGTCGGAAACCAAGAAGGTCATTGAGTTCTCCGACGATGGGGACGATTGGGTGTCGATCCGCCTTCAAGATATCGAAGGGGATCAGGAGGACTTTCAGTTAGTCAACTACAACTTTGTCCATGGATCTTTACTGGTGGATAGCCAACCACTAGGGGTAAGCTACGATTTACCACGAGTGAATTTCTACGACCGCGTCACCTGCTAATGCAGGTTCCAGAGATTATCCATCGACGAAAAAAGCTCCGCGATTCTGACCTATCTATTTGGAAACCAAAGTCTTATGAAGTTTCCATCGATGAAACCGGGGATGTCCTACAGTGAGTGCTGCCAACCAATTCGCAACTTGACTAACCTATTCTCCCACAGCACTCTGCGTTCAAATCGATGGATGGCAGACTCATATAGGTTACCACGGTGGATCAACAATCATCCGAATCACCAAACAGGGTGTGGTCCTGCAATACATCCCACGTGAGGTTTTTCAACAGGGTAGCAGCTTTGACCTTCCAGCATCACTACTGGATGACTGTATCCATTGGTTGTAAGTTTCCGTCACGGATAGCCCAACGCATCTTCCCGGCTAACTCGTCCCTTATAGGAACGTGAAATCTGGCAAATTGGAAGTACGGCCATGTACCAGTCCTTGGTCTCACCAAGATCGCAACTGGATTCTCGATATGAAGGACTGGACGTGCAGCCGAATGACCCCACCAACTAGAAGATTTCCCCAAGGCGCCAAAGAAACCTTGGTAGATCCATATTCTGATCTATTTGGTCGCGTCACTCGCATTTTTCACAAGTTCGAGCTGCGAAGGCACCTCACCGTCTATCAGCCTGAGAATTTCCCCATCACCGTCGACCTGAAGAGAATGAACATGCGATTTTATGTCAACAAGGATCAAAGATTGCAATCCAACCAACTTCGAATTGAGATCGATACAAATCAGGATGCTGGTACCTGGTACGGTTTTGACAGCAAGCTTGTCTGCAGAGATACTCAAGACCCGGCCCAACGATCGATCATCATACCATTGGGAGATCTGGAGATTTCAAAGCGGGGATGCCACGTCCATGTCTTCGTGAAACCAATCGTCACACCGAATGTGCATTACTTGAAGTACTCAATAAACGACACGTTGGGACGACTTGAATGCGCTTGTGAGCCAACTATGATATACAAAAAGGCCGAAGTTCACGCGTTCACCTCATGCAGTTTTCAAGCGGACCCTCTCACAGGCAGAACTGGTACAGAAGAGGCACTGGACCTCCTGGCCTCGGGTACCAGTCAACCTTGGACTTCAATTGGTACAACTCCCCTGTCGATTCTGCAATCTCTGGCGAAATTATCGCCCAGGCGCGAGTGGTACCCCGAAGACAAAAGGACGATGAAACGTGAGCATTGGGATGCACGGCATCCAGTGTTGAACCAACATGAGGCTTTCCGACCACTAGTGGAAATTATACTCCAAAAGTCGGCAAATTTAGCAGTCTTTGGGTCTGTCAATACCACGGCAGTAACCAAACCTGTGTCGGATGACCCTCACTTAGCAAAGCGATCTTTAATTCGTCGGCATCTTCACGAAAGATCGATTGAATCACTCCCACAGCTGAGAGATGTGGAGGATCTGAGATATAGATCTCGTGGTACTCCAAGTGATACTAGCATCAAATACAATAACGTCTACGGAATAGTGGAACTAGTGAGGGCAAGACGTCCTACGATGGCCACTGTGCAGGATCTTCCTGGAGCCTTCGCACAACGCGCTTCCATACACGGCTATTCGGAAGAATCGAAACATCTTACTCTTAGCGAACGGCTTGAAATAGATGTGTGCAAATTTTGGGGGCCCTTGGTCAATCAAGTACGACGATCAAGATGCGAGTACGAGGTGATATTCCTCTTGGCTACTATTTCGTTCCGAGTCAACGCACCTATGGCACTGTTACGCACAATCGCTGCATTCTTCCTTTACCAAGAGTTACGATCTCTCGACTACCCCTTGGCCTTGGAGTACAAGCACTTTAACCCGGGCCAGAGACCTACAGTTGAGAGTATATTGCGATTGATTGAGCCATTCCGGGTGTCTGGTCCAGCAGATCTACCTCTGATGGAGTTTGCCAGTGCAAAGGCAAAGAAAAAGCTTTTCCAAGCTCGGGCTTCCCATAAGGAAAAAGCGGACCAAAAATGCACAGGGTTTGCTGAGCACCTTATCCGACAATGGCCATGTCAAAAACCTATACTCGCAGGACTCAAAGAGTCAAGTCTGTTGGACACACAGGCGGCTCTTTTGGCAGTACTTCCTGATTGGCGGAGATTACACGACAACCATGTTTTCGTGCAGCACCTTGAAAGCGTGCAGAAGCTGTTGAGCGTCAGATTTTCAGACGCTGCCATTTCGAGGCGATGTTTCGTGGTAAACGACGATGTGTTCAGTAGGCCGCCTGGGCGATACGTCATACCGCGACTCGGTAAAGATTTGATGAAGACAGCTGCATATGGTCCTTCTGTTCATGCTGATAGTGTTGTCCAATCTGTCTTGTGCTTAACAAGAAAGAATGCCAAACATATTCCAGCTGTCGCGCAGCGAGACTTAGCCATCAGAAAGGAATTGGAAGATATTATCCGACGCATCGATATCCCCGGATCAGTCATTTCGGCAGCCTATGCAAAAGACCTTCGGGGCAGTATCAAGGCTTTGAGATCTCATAGGGAGACAGAAGCTACTATGGATATTCGAGCCCTACCAGGAGTGAGTGATATTAAAAGCTGTATCAGCCAGCGATTCCATGCTATCGATGTCATGCTACGCCAACCAAATCGGTTGGTGACAGCAGCGCAGATCCAATGGCTTACAAGCGGTCGACTTTGGCCGATTGTGACGCTAATCACTCTCCTCGAGCAGTTGCGCTCAAGTTCGAAGGTGACATTCGGAACTGGGTTGAAAGAAAGTATTGTCAATATGGGACTATCAATAACTGCCTTACAACGTGGCAAACGTATTGAGAAGTATTATCGGGCCAAGCAGGATTCTCTTGTTGAAGAGGAAGCGAAGAACTTTGGACACTCGAACTGGTCCCCGTATGAGCACACCGACTGGCTCCTACTCGAGATTGAGTCAGAGATCTTGATCCGAGAAACGCAAGTCGATGTTGCTCGAGCGATTGCCACCCCAAAGGCTGGGAACAGTGTTTTGCAAATGAACATGGGCCAAGGAAAGACATCCTGTGTGATTCCAATGGTTGCGACAATGCTTGCAGATACGAAAAATCTGGTGCGAGTGATTGTACCCAAGGCTCTCCTCCACCAAACCGCCCAACTTCTGTCGACCAGTGTTGGCGGTCTGCTTGGTCGGCAAGTCCGCCATATCCCATTTTCACGCAGAACATCGACAAAAGAAGACGTCATCAAGCTATACCGCTCGCTGCACCGCGAAATTCAGAGGCAGAGTGGTATAATGTTGTGCGTCCCTGAACACAACCTCTCATTTATGTTGAGTGGGCAGCAGCGGTTGCTGGACCAGAGGGTTCCAGAGGCAACTGTTATGCTGAGAACACAAGAACGGTTGAATATAACCTCACGAGATATAATGGACGAGAGCGATCACATTCTCGCGGTGAAGACGCAGCTTATATATCCTTCTGGCAGCCTTTGTTCAGTCGACGGCCACCCGACCCGGTGGTTGATAATAGAAGCTGTTCTTGCTTTGGTGGACATGCACCTTTACACTCTCGCCAATAATTTCAACCATTCCGTACAGGTTGTTAGACGACCGCAAGGTGGCTTTCCTCTGCGAATTTACCTGCTACGATGGGACGTTGAGGAAGAGCTGATTCGCCGCCTGACCAGCGACATTCTCCAAGGGCGAATGAGTATCTTGCCTGTGGAGTTGCTCGGGCCGGAGGACAGACTTGCAATCCGAGAATTCCTCTCGGGCGGCAAGATGCGGCCACAATCAGTTGACCGCGTTAACAAACTTTGTCCCGATCAGATCCATATCCGACAAACAGTCTACCTTCTCAGAGGATTGCTCTGTCAACGAATATTGTTCTCGACGCTAAGGAAGCGATGGAACGTTGAATATGGACTCCATCCGGCCAGAGATCCTATTGCAGTTCCATACCTTGCTAAAGGCGTACCAAGTGAACAGTCCGAGTACGGCCATTGTGATGTCGCGATATTACGTGAGTGGTTCATGGAAGTCCGCTCTTTCATAAACTTCCCAAGGCGGGCCCTGTATTCACCCGATGATGCAATGTTGTACTGACCTCATGATCTACCCTACAGTTACATGTTTGTCCTTTTACCACGGCGGACTGACCCAGGACCAGACCCGCGAAGCCATCGAGCAAGTGCTCAAGTCAGACGACCCAGCCAGCTTGTACGAGAAATGGATTGATGAAACGTTGCCCGAATGCCTGCGAGATTGGCAGAGTTTGAATGTCGACGACCCCCAACAGCTAACCCAGATATGGTCCTGCGTTCGCTACCGTGTTGCCGTCATAGATTACTACCTCAACACATTTGTGTTCCCCCGACATGCCAAACAGTTCAAGGTCAAGATCCAAAGCAATGGATGGGATCTTCCGCTCACAGCTTCCCGTTCAGGTGTAGGAGAGAGCGTACGATTCAAGGGCACGACTGGATTTTCAGGCACGAACGATAACAAGACCCTTCTCCCGTTAAACATCAAACAGGAAGATCTGGAACCACTCTCTCACACCAATGCGGAAGTCCTGACCTACCTTTTGCAACCAAGATCTAGAAAGTACTTCATGATCGCAGATCGGAACGGAAATCGCCTGCCAGAGGTCGAATTCCTGCGAATGCTGAGCAGGCACCGGTACCGAATCCTTATCGACGCTGGTGCTAGCATCCTAGAAATGGACAACTACACATTGGCAATTACGTGGCTTCAAGTCGACAATTTTGCCAGCGCTGCACTTTTTTTTGAAGGTGACAAGCCAATGATCGTCTCCAAGCAGGGCGCCAAGACACCACTACTTGCAACGCCGTATGTCGACAACCTTGATGAGGTCCTTGTTTACTTGGACGAAGTCCATACGCGCGGAACGGATCTCAAATTTGGTCCTGACGCTCGCGGCGCCGTCACTCTTGGACTTTCGCAAACCAAAGACAAAACGGTTCAAGCTGCCATGAGACTACGCCAGCTTGGCACGACTCAGCTGGTAACCTTTTACGCTCCACCCGAGGTTGACCGAAGTATCCGCGATATATGCAGGAAGAAGGACTACGAGCGGATCCAATCACCCGATGTATTACAGTGGCTTATGAACAATACGTGTGATGGCATCGAACTATTGCAACCATTGTACTACGCGCAGGGGACAGATTATTGTCGCCGTATACAGGCTGAGCTAGATTATCCCCGTTTCGTGAGCGACGATGATGAACGAAACGCGTATGTCTCTGCCATCAAGCAGAACGAACGCCAAACGCTGCAGCACCTGTACGGGCCACAGAAGAAGGGGAAATTAACTGTCGCGGAGATACGAGGAAAATCACGACTGGCACCATACATGAGAGAGCTGGAAGCCCGCCGGAAAGGGTTCCAGGATACGGGTGCTGCAGTACACGCTTCGGCTTTGCAGGAGGTAGAGCAAGAAAGGGAGACCGAATATGAGATTGAACTTGTCCGACAAGTAAAAAGACTACCGTCATATTCACCCTACCAGTTTCCAGGACTTTATCGAGACTTGGAAATCTTTGCCAGAACGGGCCGTATGCCGGGAGGCTCTGATTGGTTTGTGCCCATGTTCCGTGCCCTCTCTCGGACTGGGCTTGGAAGGAAATATCGGGTGCGTCGGCATCACGTCGGGTTTCCACTTTACCTATCAGGCGAGTTCGAAAAGACAGTAAAGGTTGTCGTGGAGTCCTATAGCGACCAGTTCATGAGGCCCGTTCAGTGGGTTCTCTACTCGCCATCGCCTCCCACAGCTGCCGTGGTCACGCCCGAAGAGGCCGAGAACCTTATACCCATGCTGAGGGGTGCAGAGGCCGCCACATACCTGCTCACATATGCTGCGCCAGTTACAAGACGCATGGCTTGCTTCAACTCGCTCAGGTTCTTCAGCATCCCGTCATTACCCGAGAGCTGGAAAGCGCCCACTGAACTGGTAGTAGAGCTTGGACTGTTTGCCGGTAGATTATACTTTGATTGGGATGAGTATTCAGCCGTTTGCAGAACCATGGGAATCGACGAAAGCATGGCCACGACGGAGGATTTCGACGTCATGACTGAGCAGGAGACGACATCTATAGCAGAGAGCTCGACTGATACGTCGATCCCAGCTGTAGATGAATCTGTCGAGGCAAAGCCTAGTCGAAATGGTCACAAAGAGCAAGAACCGAGTGGTTTCACTTCGAAGCCGTTTACATTCACGCGAGAGTGGCTATCAGTACGTCGACGAGGCCAGGACATCGCCCACAGCCCCATGGGCTTCATCGCCAGCGGGAAGCCCCTTCACGCCGACCTGCCATTCTTTCGACGTCCTAGAGAGGAAGTTGGCGTGACTACGGCATCATTTGCGCCCGTGCCTGCCGCCGTGCTAGTCCCAGATGGTGCTCCTATCCCTGCTGGCCGTGACGAAGAGATGGATGTGGGAATCTATGATGCGGAAGCTGAATTGCGGGATGATGAATCCCATGAAGACATCGAGTACGATGAGGAGGACAAGTATCAAGATAAGGACTGATATTGTCGTGACCGGCGCCTACAACTTCCTATAGAACTGCTATATCATTGTATGTTTAATATGACGGATTAGGATTGATGGAGAAATGGGGGTCGTGGAAGAGCTAGTACTATAGCAGAAAGCGTGGCTAATTTTGGCGGAGCATAGGAGCAGGTAAAGCAGGCGAAGCGCATAGAGGGCCATGCAGATCTAGATATTCCCTTTACACAGACACATCCTGCGTTTTCGTTACTTTTAGGAGAGCGAGATACAATAGATTCATCAATGGAACAGTTTAGAAGATTCATTGCAGAAGAGCCTTGGGAAGTTGTCACACATATCCGTCTTCTTTTGGCCACACCCTGATCTTCATACTTTGGTCTCAGTGTAGCCAACGAGGTTCCTGTGCGCCGGCGTGCTTTAGGCTCCAAGGTCACCTGCCTCCCTGCGCCGGAACAGTACAAGCGGAGCGGGGGAACATCAGGCTCTGTTTCCATTTGAAATCGGCGCACTTCGGGAAGGTTCAATAAGAGACTACGGTCGGGCGGACCAGAATGGTAGTTGGGCCTCCCAGTATCCTTTCTGCATACTACTCGGTGGGAATTGGAGAGGCCTGAAAGTGCTTCGTGTGAGCCCCTTAAACCGCGTTTTTCACCGAACAACAATAGCCTCGATGCAATGGTCCCAGTCACAACAGTCAGACTTCGATACAGGCAGTACTAATGGCGTTCCGCCGTGGGAGCTTTGCGTTGTATTGGGCGCATTGGACGAGCGTGCGGGGAGAGTTCTAGGGCTGGTAGAGAAGCCCACCGAGCTGAAAGACCAGTACAGTACATAGCGGCTGTTATTTTTATATATAAGCTGCATATCTTATTAATTCCTACCTAACCTGGGCTGTGGTCCTGTAGTTTCCGCAATGGCTGTATGCTCCCACAAACTCTCTATCCCTACATTATCTACATTATCATCTACCACATCAATAACAACACAGATATACCCTGTTTCACCCGCACCATCCCAAATATCTTCAACTCCGGATGAAGCTGTCACGATTAGGCCCACAGTCGTCGTCACTACAAGAGGCCCTGATGTTACATCAACAAAGGAGGTGGTGGTCTACCCACAGCAACCGGAGCGGAACCATGCTGTATTCGTCGTTTTCAAATACTCGGTGGAAGACCCTTCTCGAAGCCATGTGATCAAACGGTCTTGGGTGGTCTTTGAACAAGACCGTGTTTCTTCAGGCCAGAATTACAGCCAGATTTGTTCATGGGACCCGGCAGCAAGTATCGAGGCTAATGAATTCAGTCTTGATGATGTGCCATGGCCACCTGATATCGATATTGGAGAACATGATTTAGGGGGGCTGCATGGTTGTCAGTATCATGGGAGTAACGCGGCTCATGTTCCTGCCAAACCAGGTCGTCTTCATCCAGTTCCACCCCGTCACCTACATCGTCAAGCTCAACATCGAGATGGCCATGGCGAACATGATTCGGAAACTGGCGAGGACGATGAATAACGAGCCCGAGAGCGGGTCTGGGGGCACCCACCGCTATGGTTACGGCGCCGAGAGCTTCGGGCTCGGGCGCGGGCGCGGGCACAACCAGGACCACGAGCTGCAGACCTACACGCGCACCATTGACAACAAGGGGCCCCGGCTGGCGTCCGACGCCGCCTCGGACGACAGCGCTTTCGTCAGTGGCATCCAGAAGACGACGCACTACAATGTCACCGTCGACGACGCGCCCAATGCCGCCCGCAAGCTACCGCCGGTGCAGCGCTCCGAGGACGAGATCTCGCTCGCCAACCACGCCGGCCGCCCTTATGCGGTCTAGGCGGAGGATTACCGGAGTACGCAGCTAGTTATTATCCCAGCCAGCTTGATAGGAGAACATCTTTGCGGTAGGTCCCGTAAATACTCGATGTCCACAACTAGTGGGGGTAGAGTTGGTTAACTGGTTAGGAAGACCACGTACCAGCGAAATTAACCGGAAGAGTCCGTCGTAGCTGAGAAAGCCATGATATGAACGAACGAATGATGTTGCGGAGACTCGAAGTGATTACCATGTTCTCGGTTGATAGAGCTCTTGGTAAGAGGAAGTTTGATACAAGCTGGAAAGTGGATGTGTGGGTGAATATGCTGGCGTTTTATCTTCACCGACAGCACCCGATTGGATGAGTTGCTATTCTAGAATTCTCATGTTTTACGTAGTTTATTCCACATTCTAGGCAGACTTTTCTATTTTGGAAGAATGCAATCCGCAGCCACCGTGCTTGCCTTCAAAGATGTGTCAAGCTACAGGCTGTGCGGAACTCCAGCCGCGTGCATGATCCCTATCTGTAATGCAATGATGTGAAATGCAATAGGTGGTTATGATTACATCAATGCGTGTTACTGTTATGAAGGGCGAAAAACTTCCCACCATGATGGTAGTAAATGTAGCTTGTTGAAAGAGTTGCACGGTAATCTGGTACAATTGCACTCCTCAGTGGGCTCGATGGCATGCGTCTTTGAGCGATTAGCGTAGGCTTTTCCACCAAAAACCTACTCTAATCGCCCAGGCTGGTCAATTGCTGCAAACTTGGAGAGACAGCAATGGCCAGATCGCTTCGGTCCAAAAGCTACTGGACGCAGCTAAAAACCCTCTTACCAGTTCGTCTATCCAAAATCCATCCGCATGTGTTACGACGGGGTTTGCAATACAGGGCACTGTACAGGACGCGATTCATGTCCAGGGGCATCCCGCACCCTTGCGCACCTTTAGGTCACAGGCGTCGACACTTTTTTCACCTTGTTCCCATACCGCCTCTTCTATCGGCTCCCCTTGGCGCCAAGCTTCGCTCTGGCTGCCTTCGCCCGAACTTACCAGCCGGTTCGTGGATCGATTTTTCAGTAGCACCGCGAACATATTCCACGTCTTCTCCCAGGAACAGATGGTCCAAAGCTGCAAGGCTGCTTTCCTACCCTCAAAAGGCAATAGTCTGGACCACAAGGCCACCGTCTGCTGTTTGATGATTGTAGCTGCCGTTGGTGCCCAGTATGACAATGAGGTAGTTGATGTGGAAGCACAACACATATTCTACGACATCGCTCGACATCATCTCGAGGCCGTCATCCAGCTGCGGCCTGTCGACGTCATGAAAACTTATGCGTTACTTTGTATGTATAATATCATACATAAGACAACTGTGGCTGTTGCATACCTTGGTAAGTCAACTCATTCCTAGAGCCTTTCGGTGAAGACGATTTTCTGAACGTATACCCAGAGACGGGTATTGAGACATACGAAAGGTTTAGACTACATTACAAGGGGTCCTCATATCCAGGAGCTACAGAAGCTCCATTGGTTGAATGTCGCAAGGCATGGCGTACCCTAGTATTCTTATCGAGGTAATGCGCGTCGAATTTCGTAATGGGTGCATTACTGACAGCATTCAGTTGGCTATCTGCCTCTCTAGGCAATATACCGGACGAAAGACTGCTAATAGAGAGTCAGGTATGTGGTTCGGCTTGAAGGAAATTTGTACTGGGACTGATCGACCTAAAGCTCTCAGACCTTGAAATCAACACATCTGCCAGCACCACAGAAAGTAGGCCGCACTCTCCCCACGGTAAGATCTACCAATACTAACGCTACACAGCTATTCCGAATGAAATGGCAAAGATAGCCCTGTTAAAGGCGAAAGTCATGCGGATGCACCTAGTATCCAAGGAGCTCGCTCCAGGCTCCCTACTCTCTATTATGGAGGACCTCCAGACTTGGTATAGTAAGCTGCCGCGGCAGATGCGGCTTGTGGATGTCATGCGTTCGGAACAAGACCGGAGTATCCGGGTCTCTGGCTGCCATGTTCACTTGCTACATCTTGGTAGCATAATGTTGGGCTACCGCCGCGTCGCCGCCGAAATAAACCAATCTTTTACACGAGAATCACGTCATACTGCTTTCTCGGAACAACACATGAGCGTACTTCAGGGCCATTGCGAGCGGGCTGTGGTCGCGGCTGCGACATCTGCGAGGATAATGGATTGGCTTCTCAAAGACAACAATGTCTCGAAGCGCTGCTGGCTTATTGTGTAAGCTTACATCCTTTCTTCGTGTTTGGTAGTTCCAGTCTGTATTAACATACATTGCTGCAGCTTCCAAGCATACACGTCATGTGTAATTCTGTTACACTATGTCGCACAGAAACAGGCCCACGCATTCGTAGGTCGTCAATGGGAAAAAGAGCTTACGGAAGCCGCGCATTGCTTGCACGTGCTCAAGTTTTGCGGTAGCCTCGATGTGGCTGCAGCCGAATTCCACAAGCAACTGGCCTCGATTTACTCGCAGCTTGAAAAATGGCGAACCGATCCAGAAGCTACGATAGGCGACACGGAGAATCTGTCAACGGCGGAGCAGTCCCTGCCAAACTTCCATAGCAGCTACCTTCTGACCACCCCGCATAGCGCGGATTCGGACCGCGCTTTGCTCAGTGCCGTCCTGCTTGAAATGCTGCATGGTCCCTTCAGCAAGCGCCCGACCTACAATATGGTTGGGAGGCAGGATACGTGAGCACCCGGGGCCCCCTGTCATAGGCCATGGATCTGTACAGTGGCATTCGGCGATGCCCTCAGCCAACAAGCCCACTGACGCGCGCAGGCCCAGTAGAGCGAGTAGAGATGGGTCCACGTCCAGTGGCGTACACTGCTCAAGTCGGTGCCGAAACCGAGCAGGTATGTGAGAACTTCGGGCTGCGACAACTCCCGGCTAGAAAAAACCCGGTTCGAGAGCTGGCGGAAGAACGACAGCGTCTCCTCATGCATCCCACCTGCCGGCCCGCTCACCCGCCCTTGCTGCTGGTCGATCAGCGTGAGGAGCTCGGACGCGATCGCCAGCCGCTTCCACATCGGCGCGCTAAGCTTCGTAGCGTTACAGGTGTACCACATTAACGGCAGCCCCATCGACCGTGTTAGGATAAGGGTGATGTCGTGGTTGTGGCTGAACCCGACCGCCATACTCTGGTTGTACCTGTTCACCATCGGGTGATTTCTTGGCGGAGGATAAGAGCAGGTAAAACATACGAAGCGCATAGAGGGCCATGCAGGTCTGGATATACCTTTCACCACAGACACATCCTGCGTTTTCGTTACTTCTAGGAGAGCGAGATAATATAAATTCCTCAATGGAACAGCTTAGAAAATTCATCGCAGAAGAGCCTTGGGAAGTTGTCACCCATATCTGTCGTGTTTTGGCGACTCCGACTGCAATTGAACTAGAAGCCAGACCTGCATGGCCCTCTATGCGCTTCGTATGTTTTACCTGCTCTTATCCTCCGCCAAAATTGGCGACGCTGTCTGCTGGAGTACTAGCTCTTCCACGACCCCCACCGACTTCTGGAGCAGGACAAGTGCTTTATGTAGGTTTGCAAGTAGCCTGTAGAGATGTCCAACATCGGAGGACGATCGCTCCTCTGGGGGGGATCTCGACGTGCTGGACTCACCCTCGTCACCGGTCGAGGGGCTGTGCTGCTCTGATATAGCGAAACTGCTATCGTTTGAGGCCGAGTCATCGATAAAGTCCTTGAGACTGCCTGGGCTGTCTAGCACATCACTGGAGAAATTACTGTTGGTTCCTACATCAATTAGTTAATGGAAAGCCATCTTTTGCTTAACCATCGACTTACCTATGTCGTCGTCTTCCGCTTCCGAATCATCAAGGAATGTGTTGCAGTGAGCTGACATTGCCGTAGCTGTCCTTATAGATATGATGTCTATATATGCCAATTTCGTTTGCAAAGATGTTTTGGATGAGTAAAAAAAGCTCAGGTAGTAAGGAAAGGTGGAGTGGTGGAAGCCTTGAAGTTCTACTATACTACAATCATTACTTTACTAGACATATATACTGAAGCCGAACTGTATGTACGGCCAAAATGAAAGCCCAGTGTCATCAATCGTTCAGCTTCTTGCTCTTTTCGCTTTTTAGCCGCTTACATTGTAGAAAGATTGGTACTGTAGGCATCAAGAACATGAAGCGGTGATTCAGCCAGGGACCGTAATCCTGTTCCAGAAGAGGCGGATCCTACATTTGCACCGGGTGCCCTTTGCATAGATACTGGATTGCAAGATGCATAGGCTACAGTAGGGTAGATATAGACCTCATGATGGGGAGAGTTGCTGATCCGTCGTTCATAGCAGCAGAACCGCAACGGACGATAACACTACACAGGCGCCGGTTCTTCAGAGGTATCAGCTACTAGTAGGCCATATTGATTGTTACTTTCTACTTAAGTGTCTAAGCATCCTTCCTCTCTCTATCTATTCTAAGCGTCCCAGTCTCGTGGGGCAGTCTATGCTGGTAAACCGGCTCTGGCTTTGCGATCTCCTCCGCCGCTGCGGACTCGGGCCCCTCGCATGCGTGTTCACCCGCCCTGAGGGCCTGGCATGTCGAGCACCACGTCGGCCAGGACTCGGTCTGGGGCGTCTTTTCGGCGCTGCCGGAAACATCTGGGCTAGGAGAGGCGGAGCCTGCTTCTTGCCTGGAAGCCGTGCTGTCTGTCATGGTGTCGTATCGATGGACAAGGTAGTAAACCGTTGGAGTATATTCTTAGAAGCGACATGAGAGGGGGGGGGGGATAGTGCCTTATATGTAAAATGACTCAGGTCTGATTGCTTGAGCATGCCAACAGAACGTGATGGATGTTACTCAGGACACATTCGACATGTCCTGCTGACCCCCGTTGCATCTAGCAACAAAGACCATGTATATGACCTCCCCTGAAACAGACCTGTTGAACCATGTCTGTGTTCTGTGTTCGAACAGTGAGTAATCCGAAGTTCCTGCGTAAGCCGAGAATATCAGAGTATCTTCTTCCACGATCCACCATGGACCATGTCGGACCACAAGACGTTTTTCCTTTCAACCATTGCACCGCACCTCCCCAAACCCCCGCACCAACGCACTGTTCCCAAATCTCTCCATCGCTGCCGCCTCCAGACTCAAGATGACCTCCAGCCCCCCATCAGCCAGCCACGGCAGCACGATGGGGTACCGCCGCCCCGTCATCTCCGACAGCCTCACGGCCTCGCACCGACCGACCGACGGGCCCCAGTTGAGCGCGCAGACGCCTTGGTCGGCCCACGAGACCATGGAGATCGCGTCCGAACGCCGGCGTCCACTGGGGTCTAGATTCGGATGAGCCGCCAGGTAGGCCATCGCGGCGCGGATGCTCTGCGCGTTGACCTGGCCCGCTATCGCCCTGCGGATTGCTGCAGCGGTCTTCGCCAGGAGCGTGCCATCTGTGACGCCGTGATGGTCTTGGGACTTGGCGGCATCGGCCAGCGACAGCAGCTCATGAGCGGGAGCCGATACGATGGCCCGGCCAAAGGCGGCGCCGAGATACCTGGGGTCCAGGGGCGGCTCGCAGCGGGCGCGAAAATTGACGGGGATGAATATCGTCGATGTTGGTGAGATCGTATTATGCTTGGTTGACGGTGTCGGAGGAGATTCGGCCGCTGCGGCGGCGCTCCATAGTAGGGCCGTCAGAATGTCACCAGTGGACACCCAGGGTACGTCGGCCGCGACCGATCGAAGTTGGTCCGTGGCGAGGGCTTTGAGTTGTCTCAGAGAGTGCGGAGAGAAATACTAGATGGCTGTGACGAAAGTGGGCGATGACCTGGCAGTGACGGGTAGAATAGCTGTGGCACGTGGAATTAATGTGGCTAGCGGGGTAACCGTAGCAGGTGGAATAGCCGTGGCGGATGGTCTCGGGATCGGTTCATCGTACGGGAATGGCACGACGGATGGCACGGTGTTGGGTATATCAGCTCTCGCCACCCCCGACCCCAAATCACACACCGAGGCTCGGTCCATCCGAGGCTGGATTTCCAAGCCCAATCCCTTGCGACGGACTTCTAGCAAGTCGCGGCAATTCGAAGCCCGCATCTCGAGCAGGTACTGGTAGTGGCTCGTTCGCATCGTTTTAGATTCGGCCCCAGTAAATCATCCAAACATTTCCCCTCGAGCCGCTCTAGGTCCAGATCCATGGGATTATTAGGAATGACAGTCACGCCATCCTCGTCGGGGACGATGTCGAAGACAGAGGTGCGGTGTCTACTGTGCCAGAGGGGGCTGTTGCAGTATACTCGGGGTCGGTTTCATCCTCGCTATCCGCGTCGCTATCCGTGTAGCTATCCGCGTCGTTATCCACGTCGACAACGGCATTCGCGTCGTCGCCGCTGCCCGGCGGGGCCTTGAAATCGATCGCTTCGACTTGGCCGCTCGATCTCGTATGGCAGGCGATTGATTGACGAAACTATGGCTGTCAGAAACGGAGTAGGAGGAACTCGACGGGGAAGTAACTGGAACATGGGGACAGACAATCCTGTTCAGGTCCGGCACCCGCTGCCCTCGCGGGACGTGCATCGCCGTTCCCATTCGCTCGTGCGTCGGGTTCCACGCAAGCGCGCTGAAGATGCCGCAGTACCGCCTGAGGTCCCGTGTTTTGTTGTGCAGCGACAAGTCGCTCTTGCGAACCTTGTCTTGGTATGGGCCATGGCGGAGGTCTAGCTATTCCAGACGGCTCTGCCAACTTGCTGGACCCGTATTCCTGGAGTGACCATTTGAGCTATAATAGCTTTTAGTTGCCCGCACCTGTTGGCCTACAGTGGGGCAGTTGACCCTAATGGCGCGGGGTCGCGAACCAGCTCCACGCTGCTTTTTAGGGGAGATCTAGTCACGCTAGTGCGCCAGCGCAAGAACTTATCCTCGTCAAGACACGCCGAAAAGAAGAAACTACCAACGCCAACATGGGTCTGGAACCAGATCAGCAGCTGCCCTGGCGAGGTTCCCAACTCGAGCTCATTATACCATTATGTTGTTGTTGTTTTCGCACTTGATTTTGCTCAATTGTGAGAGAGTGTGATGTGGGCGTGCGCCTAAAGATTCGTGCGATACGTATGGGTTAGGTACATCATGACAGTTGGGAATTTCTCACTCTAATGGGCATGCGAGCCGGAATAGACATGAGGAATCGCTATTATCCGCAACTCTACCGGTCCAAGATTAGGAATGTGCCGCTACAAACTCCTCGTGCCCCTGCCCAGAAAGCTTCCCTAGTCCGATAATGGCGGGGTGTTACATCTCATATCTCCGCAGTGACGGTTGAGCGTTCTCCCATCCACGTAGCTCTTAATACAGGTGTCTGGATTCGCACAAGATTCAGTCCTAGTCTGCTCCACCTTGTGGCCGCAGTTGTAGTAGTCCGTGTAGATGGTGCAGATTTCTTTGATTCTAGTTAGATAACATACTATTCCCGTACAACAATTTAGACTCACGAGTCTCTATACAAGATGGGGTATGCTGGAATATATGACTAGGAGATTCAACAGTGAAACTGGCTGGTGAAAGTTCGCTTCAACAAAGCGGCGGCGAAGTACGATTGTTGTGGTTTGATAATGCTGTTTGTTTGATGCAAGAGAAACAAAGAGAGAGATAGTAATGTTTCAAAATAACAAAGTTTAAGGTGCGGGGTCGAATTCCAGAATCAGGGCTTTGCATATTGCATGTGATCCTCGCCATTTGGAAACGCTGGCCATTCAGCCTTACATCTACTATTGCTTCCTCTTAATGACCTCCTCCGAACCAGTTACTGGCGATCTTAGTTCACCCTCTTATCATGGCTCTTCCGCTGTACATTCCGCATTGCATTCAGAACCCTCCTCATTTCTACCACCCACCGCCATGCAATAAGCCAGTGAGGATTCAGATCGAAGGCCCATTAGTATCTGTCCAAAAACTTCTTCCGGAGGTACCATGGCATGTTAACGCCTGTGGCACAAAATTTCCCCAGCCGGCTGCCTTGGAGCTCGCAACACTGACATATCGCGCTATATATGGACAACACGTCCGCATGGACGTCCCCATCATTGGTCTGGTCATCGCCTTGACTGTGAGCGGTGTGTCGTTCCGGTTTGGACAGACCTGCCACGTCAACCACCGTAATAGCCTAGCTGCTTTCTGGGTCCCTCTTTTGGTCTTCGCCGGTCTCACCGTCATTATGCAGTTTGCGACGTTTGGATACTGTGTAAAGGTCTATCTGGCATCGCTGGCAAACAACAGCGCCCCAACCGAACGCTCCGAGATATCGTCCTACACAGCCAGTGTTCGCACCATGGCCCCAAGGCAAGCCGATCATCGGATCAGGCGCGCCATCCAGCTGCAGTGGCGTGGTATTGCCATTGTACTGATCATCATTTGTGACGTCATATTCTTCGCCGTCGTCTTCGTCTTCCAGGACAACGTGGTCCAGTCAGCCAAGACGAGTGATAAGGCTCGACCCTGGGTCGAGTGTCTTGCGATGGAGAAGATGGACAAGAAGAACAGATGTCTGCAATATGCCGAGGACCTTGTCGTTCCACTCCGAACAGTAGTGGCTGTTCTCGTCCTCCTTGCTGTAAGCGACGCCTAACGCATTACGGTCCCAATAGAAGCGCATGGCGACTGACAGTCCAGCAGATGAATGGGATTTGGCTGCTCTGCCTCCTCGGGCGCTGGTCTATGGTGACGGGCTGGGTCGAAATATTTGGCATTGGCATGCCGACAGGAGTCCGTGCTGAGTCCGCGTTTGTTGAGGCGTGTACGGATTCGAGGGACCACCGTGGCCATGAAATGTTGTCTTGTGACTCCTCTAAGGAAGAAGGCGAATCTGGACTAACGCCGGTTAGTCCTACGAGGGGTCTTAGCTGAACCATCAAGCCTTCACTGACTGTACATCTCACCCAGTCCTACTGTCCGCAACCTAGAGCTGGTAGATTGGACAGCAGTTAATCATGTAAAAGCCGAGGAAAGCTTCACAAGCAGAATGTGTTCCGAGGCATAAGCTCGAAAAAGCAACATTCATTCTCAGCAGTATCCAGGTTGAGTGAAGAATGAACAGGCAGCGAATTCATTCAGGCATTTACACCGAGTCTAAGGGGGTGGCTAAGCATACTAGCCACATGGACAAAAGTGGCTGTGCCACTGCCCAGCACCCATGGAGGAATTAGCACCCACGAGCCTTCGTTGCCGTCCACAAACACATCCTACTTCCCATCTGTCGCACCGCAAGAGGCTGGATATCCATTGTCCTTGAGTGAAGACACAGACCGTAGCGCTGTTGTTATCCCATTGCCAACTAGGACAAAAGACCAACCGCTAATTAAGCCAGGAATATGAAGAAAGCGAACCGCAAACATGGCCAAGCGGAATATCAATATGGTCAAGTCCCTATGGGTCTCAGACTGGTGGCTACCGTAATTGACGGCTTGTTGAGTTTCGTCTACTCCACGGTGCTATGTAAGATCAGTATGTAGGTGTGGTGAAGGAGTGTTTTGTTAAAATGCCTTGGCCTTCCTCGGAAGTCTAATAACAGGCGAGGTCTTTATGCACTCAGTCATGCCATGTAAATATAGAATACTTTAGATACATCTGAAGTCTGGTGGGCTTGTAGAGAAGTGCGGAAATGTATCCTCAATAGTATACGCACTCTCGTTCTTGTCATCGCCAACACTTGTCGTTCAGTGCCTATGACTCTTGGGTGTCTCCCATTTACCGCCTCTGGATAACCTCGCCTTTGCCAGTTTTGGAAGCCAGTTTCGTACCGTATGTGCACTACGGATACCTGGCTAAGCATCATACAAACACCTGCGCCACATCAGAGCCATTGCGCGGGCATGAGTACCCACGTGTCCGGAGTGGCGGATCCGAGACCGAACATTTCCACCACTTGGAGCAGTACTCTTAGCAAGAAGTTTGGTCAAGTGTTGTGGGCTGTGCAGAATGTCCACTCACGTTTAGGGGTATTTACAAATGTCCCGAGAACCCCGGTGTGCCAGAGTTAAAGAAAGATGTACCAACCTTCAGCATCCTCGCGGCCCGTGGGTAAAGAGGCATGGCGATCACCGTCCAGCTGCCCGTCTCCGTACTCGATCGTCGTGCCAGTTCCGCTCGTGCCTAGGCCATGGAACAGCGTGCCGATCAGCATCGCGACCATCCGCTCGCCGAACTTGTTGGACGCGGGGCATAGGTGAGGGGCTAGGCCGAAGGGCATATAGGCATCCTTCTGGTGCTGTGTCAACCCTTGGCTCATACGTGGGAGGAAAAAGTCGTGGGCGTTGTGGCCCCAGATGAATCTATCGCGGTGGAGAGATTCTATGTCTGCGGCAACGATGATTGGCGTTGGAGTGGACATTGCGGTGTGGAGCTCAGAGGGGGTGGCTCGGTGTATCCGTTTTGTCGGTGGGTAGAGCCTGAGAGCCTCCTGTGGAAAAGTCGTTAGTCTATGCAAAATATCGCCCCTGACGTGAGTCACATCAGTGGCACAAGCGTCGGAACGAAAGAAGCCGGTACTTACCTTAGATATCATCAATATGGTAGATTCCTCTTCGGTTCCTGTACCCAAGTGGGTCGTCAACCCGGCAAGGATTTCCCGCGCCAGCGATTCCGTCTTGACCCTGGGACCATCTGAACTGATACCCCTGAAGGCGAGATGGACATAGGTCAAGAGGACGACTCTCCACAGTGTTTCATAAGCCGGCAGAATGATTTCAAGCGGGTTGGTCTGCTCTTCAAAACTTGTATAGCTATGTACTTGTTCTGTGGTAGGGAGCATCTGTCGGATTCTGGCCACAAGACGGTTCTGTTCACGCTTGGACACGGGATCTAATGCATTCTTGGACTGTACCCAGAGACGGTTGATATCCTCGGTGACGTCGCGAGCAGCTTGGAGATCAATGTTTTGCGCTCCTGGAAACAAGAAGTGCAGAACCACGACGAAACACAAGATCCGTACGGTCGATGTCAGATGCAGTTGTTGGTGTTGGTCCCAGGGCTTGTGCCCCAAGTCAGAAAGATGGCGCCATAAAGTATCTTGCCCAAGCGATGAGAGTTGTCGCCACTCTTCGTTGTCGGTGTTTACTCGATTGATTACGTGGGTGGCATAACGGATAAAGTTCTTGTACACCCGGGGGTCGGTGGTAGTGAATGCGTTGTTGATCCCAAATGCGGCGGTGAGTCGCCGGTTGGGCAGAGCTCTAAGTAGTAACCTTTCACCGAGAGTACGGATATTGAATCGCCTGAAGTTGATGGTATCTCTAGCAGCGTTGACCCTATAAACCGTATGATGGTAGACCAGTCTAGAGAATATAGCGGGCCGATAGCGCACAAGGAAGGAAAGAATAGCAACGAGGATTATAATCCACATTTGGACTTTGGTGAGTGGTTTGGCGGGAGGTGTTCGGTGTACTATGTACGCCCTAAGTCTCTGGAAATTCTTTTCCAGCACAGGGCATTGAAAAACCTATTTCCCTATATGTATGTTTTGTTTCTGCGTCGAGAGGAGCTTGTTTAGGGTATATGAACTGACCATAAGGTGGGAAACAGAGTTTGAACCAACTACCTCTTTTCATGTACAACCAAGGAATTGAGCATACGGAAGTGGTCGGGAGCAAATAGGATGGAATACCAACAGCAGAAAAACAAAGCGAGAGCGGTGCCATGGAGATCCCGCGACCATTCGCGGCAGATATGAGCTGTAGGAATTCTGTTGGTGCCCTTCATTTAAATTCAGGCCGACCTACATCAGCTCGGAACCTCAAATGCACTGGAATATCCTGTATTTTTCTTCTTCCGTTTGTTTGTTCAACACCAGACGCAAGCCACATCATCAGAAGCTGCAAGGCCAAGGTGGGAGGCCCACCGTCGAAAGCAAAATTTGATCTTAAGGAAAGCAAACTACGAGATCCCACCTGAGGGCCAGATACGATCTATTGAATTGAATAGTAAAACAATGTGCGGCTAGCAGAACCTGTTGAAAAGACGGAACGTTCATCATGTCCTCTGCGCTTGTGAAGCCCTTTTCTAACGGCCTTCTCCAAATTAGTCACTTGATTAACATGTGAGATGTCCTCGGTGTCTGCTTGCCACGCCATAACTAGCTATCGGCATAGTACTGCTCATACAACATACAGCCTGTGCCTCTTTCTGAACACGAAGTCCAACGGTCTGCAGAGTTGAAGGATTGGGCGTGGGTTACTGTATGCTGGCACGACTGGCACGAATCCTGATCCGTGTCTGGACTTCGTCGACGACTCGCATACCACCGCTCCCGATGTTGATGTGTAGGCTTAAATAGCTGCCGACACGCATCTGGTTGTTCTCCCAGGTACTCACAGAGTTTCGCCTTGCACAGGTAGGAAGTGCGCTCAGAGCTAGCCTCCCTTTCCAAATTCGTCTACCAGGCCTTTTAAACAGGGGACACGAAACAGCTGCAGTGGATAATTACTGCGCCAACTTGCATACAATCCCGCTTATTCCTGGAAAAAGTGAAAGACATCGTCTCACTTTCTACGGAAGTCAATTGATCCCACCATGCATGTCAGATGAGGAGGCAGAACAGCAAGCACATTCATGGCTGAGTTGGAGTAATTATACCTTGCTCCCTTCAGGGGTGAAGTTTCCGATCGCACCGCCAAGTGCACTCTACTACCATCAGAACAACCAACGAAAGGACTGATCAACTCATGTATGTCTGATGCTCGAGATGCGACTTGTGCCTGGCGAATTCCGCTACGGAACAACCATTTGTTTAACTCCAATTCCATCTTTCTCTACTCAGAGGGCAGGGCAATCTTACTAGTGGAAGGACTACCCGAGTGCATGCATTAGCGTTCTTACGTATTATACTCAAACATAAATCAAGCTGCGGGCCAGCCCGTCTCAAACCCCCCTTAAGGCTTTAGGGCCGCATTCTGTACTATTGCCCCCTGCGGGAGAGGTCTGACACCCCACGGGCCCTGCCGCCTGTTGACCCGCTCTCAAGCGAGTACTTCGTCCATGTGGGGCGATTGAACGTCAATTTCAGTGTACTTCGACTGCGCACTCTAGCCTGCATGTCACGGCCTATACCAACATGGGAGTGTCCAGTCTGTTACAAGTAACTTCATGGCGATCACCCCAGTGTTTAAGGCACTTTTCAAAGCCAATGTATGCTGCTGTACTAGGTTCTCAGCCAGCTTGATTGTCAGGCTATGCCAACGAGGGGATAGCCTCAGCGGCTGGCCGTGATTTATAGTTGTCCCCCAGTTAGTAGAGAAGTTGGTTGGTGGATGTAGCATCCAATTTTGAAACCACGTCATGCACTTACCCCCAATTGCTTGCTGCGAGCCTTCGAAATTGTCACTGTATCAGCAGGCCCGAAGCCTGTATCCTATTGCTGGGGCCAAGAAGGCGTTAACCCTTAGCTTGCATCGTTCAAATCTCATCCCTCCTCGGGGAATGCGTCGAGACCCACAGTGCCCCTTTGTGTGCCTTAAACAGAGATAATGAAGAAGCGAAAATGGAATAAACCACTTGGTCCGTGGATACATGATGCTGGACGCTAACAGCGCTGCATGTCGCAGACCTCACCCTTTCCCCTCTTCCCCCCTCTCTTGATTCCTGAGACGGGCCTATAACAGCAGGCCACGAGTCTGGGCTGAACCCTGAGTCTTACAGGCCTACTGCAAGCCACTAGAGGTGGGCAACTTTGAAAGTAGAGGAACGAGGTCTCCGCCAGAACCGTCACAAGCCCCAGAAGCATTTGGCCACTCCCTGGCTACGGAAAAGACCTGTTTTCAATACTTCACTGGCAAAAAGCACGCAGAAAGACGGCAGGGAAGCGGAAAAGACATTGCACTTGCAGGGCCGTATCGCGGAGCAGCATAAGATACAGCCACTATGAGCCTAGTGATTCCCATCACCCCTATTGTGCTGCGCTAAGGGCCGCTAATCTACATTTGCAGCTGCTGAGACTGGATCTGCTATGTTGAGACTTGAAACCCAAGTGCATTTTCTGCAACCAAAACCCCCAAAATTCGACCTATCCTCTTGAAATATTTATTCACATCTAGATCACCCCCTTTCGAGCCGATCATTCCAATCGGCACCTACCTACCACTGGCTACGATCAATGCCTGCTCTTCTCGATTGATTTTCCTCTTTGTCATCCAACAGCTAGGACGCAACTCGCGTCGTTCTTATTGCATCTTCCCTGACGGACGTTCTTTACAACCGCCGTTTACAACATATCATCCTCTCATAATCCATAGTTCCACTATGGCCTGGCGATTAATCCAGAGAACTGCCGAGATTGGCTACGCCAATGCGAAGGCGGAGGGCGTGAAGGCGGGCCAGAAGATTGCCGAAGGCATTAAGGAGAACCCTAAGGTTGCCTCAGTTGGAGGCGCTGTTGTGGCCGGCGCCGCTACTGGAGGCCTATTGATGGGTCCTGTACTCGGAGCTATAGGATTTAGTAGCATCGGGCCAGTCGCCGGTATGCAATAGACTTTCCTTGTCTTTTGATATCAGATATCGGTAGCAGAACCCAAAGTTGGGACTCTGGCTCCCTTGTGCTCCAGTCATATATGGTCATGCCGAAAGGCGTTACTGACGTCGACTGCGTTTCAGGATCGATGGCCGCTGGCATCCAATCCGCTGGAGCTGCGGGTGCACTCTTCAGTGCATTTCAGAGCGCTGCAATGGGAGGTTATGGCGTCGCAGCTGTTCTATCATTTTTCATTGGAGCAGGAGCAGCAGTCGCAGGCGGAGCCGCTGCGGCCACAGCTGGGACATCATCCGACGATCTTCAAAGTCCAGGCGAAAACCAAGTTTTAGAACGGAAAGTTGCGCATGATGAGGACAAGCACGAAGCGTCTGAACGTGAGGAAGAAAAGTGAGGAATGCAATTTAGAAACGGTACGAGCCCGGGAATGGAAAGGCAGTGCCTTCAATTTCGAACTACTCCTATAACTTAACCAGCAGAAGGCAGATGTCAAGATAGTATTGAGCAAATGATGTGTAGTGAAGTGCTACCCTAGAGAGTAGTTAATTATACAAATGAGCCCCTATTCCAATTGCGACAGAGCACCAAGAAATATATGCCTGAATATCTGAACTCCCGCCGATATAAGTGATCCAAATACACACGCCATGTTTATACCTCGGTCTTAGATCATCTAATCCACCAACTCCTCATCATCGGACTGGTCCTGCATGGCATGATCCGCTCGAATCGCCGGGTCGACCTTGTTCCGTACATCGACTGCACTCCTCTTTCACTGCTGACCCTCGGAAGACCCGAGTGCCGAGTCGCTTCCGTTGAATACCCCATCTAATCCTAGGATCCTCATCAGCTGGACAAGCGCACGATCGCCGTCGTCCAGATACGCCGCCGCCGCGAGGGCCTCGACGGTCTGCGCCTTGGGCCCAGCCCCCCGGCAATCCCTGGACCCGCGTCTTCGCGCGCATGCACTCAGAGAGCTCCAGTCTCTGAGCCGCGGACGCAAGAGAGCGGTTGCTGAGGTGATAGGAACTCGCACGGTCCCAGCTGAGGTTCAAGCTTGTCGCCTCTGCCGGCGGCGAGCACCGCAGCCACTGCCGCGCCATATAAGCCCGCATAAGAGCGTCGCCGTAGATGGCGAGGCGGCTGCTCACGTGCGTCACGCACCTGCGCCCGCTGCCGAGATGGTAGACCTCGCCGCCCTCCGGGGTCAAGGCCTCGGCGAGGAGGGGCTTGCACTTGAAGGTGTAGCCTAGGATCTCCTACGATTCGGTATTGAGCGTGCCCAGTCTTAGCATATGTAGTAGCTGGTCGTTTCCTAATGCGGCGTGGGCGCGCTTACCTCACAGTTCGCTATCTTGGCCCCAAAGGACGCGGGGAAAAGCGGCTCGTCGACGTCGGGTTGCCCGTATCGCAAAAAGTGTGCCGCGGCGGAGTAGGGGGTGCATGAGGACTGTGAGAGTTGGGGGGCTGTAGAGGAGCCTACAGGTTCTACGGCTACCAGAGCATGTGTCGTTGGTTCTATGGGTGTTGACACCAGCCGGCGGAGTCTAGCTATCACGTTCCTAGTCAAGCTTGATATAGGCCACACAGTCTTCTTCATAATTTCTCGGCTACAGGCGGTGGTGAGCCGGTTAAAAGCGAGCTATTGGACGCGCTCCGAATATTCCTACTCGAAAGACATAAGGGGAGCTGCGGATGACGGGTTGTCTGCAACGTGAATTGCGGGAAGTTAGATGTAGATTGACGACCTTGGAAGCAATGCATGGAGCGGGGCCCTCAACCAAGTAGGTCTGGTGGCTTTGGTGGGCCCAGATGTACGCATATTAGTTAATCGGTCGCTAGGCGTCCGTTCGCCCTTAGCATACACAGCGCGACAAGACCCTGGGAACGCCAATGGTTCGTGCGGCGGTATAACCAAGAAAGAGTCTTAGCCAGCGTCCAGTGGCTCGTATCAAGCCGTAAGCCGGGAGTTTCTACTGCATCAGCTCGAAGAGTCTCACGAGCTGTTTCCGGTGACTTCTGTGCCCTTACTGTGATGCAGAATCGGAACCGTCGCTCAAGTGGCACTAAGAGACGGGAGGGAACGCCGGACGGACAGCTCGTGGTGCAGCCCGTGCCTGTTCTGGTGCGCAGGACCAGAGCCTGATGTTCCCTCGCTCCGCTTGTATCGTTCCGGCGTAGAGGCCGTTCGCCTTGGACCTGAATCATCCATCAGCATATTCTCTTTTCGCAGCATCCGTGGAGAGCTCGAAGATACTCGCGCGTTGTTTCCGGTCCTGGCTTCATAGCCTGCAGACATGTTGGCCCTACTGTTGGAGTGCAGCGTCGGAAGAGTAGCAATGGCGCACTAGCGCAAACACACCGTTATTAGCGTAGAGCTGGTTCGCGACCCCGCGTCATTTTAGGACCAACTGCCCAATCCTCCTGAACTGCGCAAGAACTTCTTGAGACACGTCGAAGAGAAGCTGGCCCGAGATTGCTCTCGCCAACATGGGTTCGGAACCGGATCAGCAGCCCCCCTGGCGACGCTCGCCCAACTCGAGCTCATCATGTCATCAACGTTTCGCACCCGCAAACCAGCACTTGCTATATCTACCGTTACGCGGGAAGCTATTGTAGCTCAATGGGCACTCCAGGAATATACCCTAGGAGGGTCCAGCAAGTTACCCGAACCGTATTAGTAGCTAGGCCTCCGTCATGGCCCACACCAAGGCGCAGAAAGACAAGGTTCGCAAGAGCGGCTTGTCGCTGCAGAACAAGACAAAAGACCTCGGGCGGTACTGCGATGTCTTCAGCGCGCTTGCGTACTGGAACCCGACGCACGAGCGGATGGAGACGGCGATGCACGTCCCACGCGGGCAGCGCGTGCCGGACCTCAACAGGATTGTCCGTCCCCAGTCCCACTTACCGTTCCATCGAGTGTATTCAGCTCTGTTACTAACAGCCGCAGTTTCGACGATCAGCCGCGTGCCATGCGAGACCGAGCCACGGCCGAGCGACACGATCGAGTCGCCAAGTCGAAGCCATCAATTTCGAGGCCCAGGCGGACGCCAGAAACGACGCGAATGCCGTTGCTGGCATAGGCAGCGACGCGGATGCCGAATACGAAACCGATCCCGAGTATGTTGCAGCAGTTCCCGCTGCCGCGATGGAGCCTCTGTCTGTCTACGACGTCATCCCCGACGAGGATGGCGGGACTGTCATTCCCAACAGTCTCACGAGACAGGTGGGTCCGAGACAGCTGCCTCCACCACGAACGCCGCAAGGTGAGTACGGCTTCTCGGCTAGTGACCACGTGACGCTAATCATTAAGCAGGCCGCCGAGATCCCCGACAGACAGTGGCGCAACCCGTCCGCACCGAGCCCAACCCCACGACGAACACTGCACCAACCGCCGCGACGAATGCAGGTGCCCGGCCAGCACCCACAAGATACGCCGACCACGGCGCGATGGATGCGTCGCTGCAGAGAGCTGTACGTTGGAACAGCCGGGAGCCGGCTAGAAGGCCCTTGGCGCCGATTATGACGGCACAACCACGACAATGCCCTCCCATAATGGTGAGAAATAATACAAAGCTGTCACAGATCATCCGCCAAGGAAGGGATGTGCAGAATGTGGCGAGGCGCGCACCAGACTATCCTAATGACTACAGACGCAAGCTGCAGCGGGGCACCCTGGCGAAGAAGATGGTGGGAATGCTGGAGGACCTACGGACGAGTCTCAGCGGTATCCAGATTGCCTAAAGAAGTAGCACTTGTACAGTTGTCGGAATAGGTCTTCATCCTGCCATGACTAAATCGAGAGCTTATCACTGCAACTGCTGTGCTCGCTTCTTCCATGCTGTCGGAGCTTCGGCTCATGGTATCGGTCGTCAAGCGGTGCCGGCGCGTTAGGAAGAATCGTCCTTTTTGTGGCAGTTTCATTTATCGGATACTTAGAACTTAGCCATTACAATTGTTCTCTGCCTACAATTGAACGAGAAGCCAAGCGACTATAGACTACAGAGACTGACTACAGAGAAAGTTGTCGTCTAACCTCCGCCAAGGTCATTAGACTCAGATAGACCGTTCCGGATGACTTCGAGTGTGACGGCCCTCTGACAGTGGCAGTCAATCAACCTGATCATGGGTAAACACGAAAGCAGGGGAAAAGTCGATTTGTCGTCTAGGCGGTTTGGAGCTCTGCCTGCAATTGAACTCGACTCCGAGGACGGCTCGGCCCGTCCTCGGTATCCACTCCAGGGGTAGATAAATTATCTGGGCTCCGTGTCTTCTCGTATCCTTGCAGTGCCCGGAGTATCTTCCTGGGCCTCTTTCGTTTTGCTCTGGCTATAATAGGGGGAGTGCAAATTATTGACCATGTCAAAGGTGGATATACGGTCGGAAACCCGAACCCGGTTTGGCGGAGATGCCCCGATTGTGGAGCAACTGATCTGCAAAAGCCCCATCTATTTGACGTCCTTCCTTTCTCACTTCCTCATTGACTATTTGGGCGGGATCAGTAACATGTATCTGCTGCTTACAACCGCTGCTTATGACAATTTCCGCTTGTATTGGTGCTAAGTAGGCTACCATGGTGACTCCCAAGATGAAGTGATCGCTCCGGCGCCAGAAGCATGGCGATGTGTTCAGTAGGACCGCCACCCGCTGTGGCGCCTTTAGCTATCCAGAGCGTAACCTAGTGTCCAGAGCCATGTTCGAGTAGACAACCCCTGGTTCTGGTGACTAGTCACTTCGGCTTGTCCGTAGCGTTGTAACTAAAACTTGATACAGACTAAAGATAGAGTACAGGTAAAAAAGTAAAAAAAAGAAAAGAAAAAACAATAGAAGACCATAACAGTAGTTTAGTCCCCAAGGGCATGTCGCCATATTGGTTGTGGAAGTGTGAGCTCCGTAGCTGAGTGTTTGTGGGTGACCGCCACGGCCTGACGACCTCTTCCCTGCCCTTGAAGATGTCGTCGATTTAGTGTCTGGTGCCCGGCTCGGCAGCAGAGGCTCTCTACGTGGCGTTGAGTTACACCTATGGGAACTACGTGGCGCCGAGGATCAGCGCCGAGACACTGGTCGAGCTTCAACAAGCGAACACATTGGGTCTACCAGAGAACGCAAAATATGTTCCGCCCATGGTCAAGCACGCCATAGGCCTAACTTCGTGCATGGGTGAGCGCTACTTATGGGTTGACCTGCTGTGTATCCCAAACGGCGACCCGACCTTTGCGAAGGAGCAACTGATGCAGATGGGAGCCATATACGCGAACGCGGTCGTGACCATCATCGCCGCAGACGGCGACGTCGAAAAGGGACTCCCGGGCCTCCGAGGCATTTCCGAGCCCCGAGCCCTGTGCCAAAGAGTCATCCCCTTCGGCGAAGACAACCTCGTCGTGCGCAAATCGCAAGTCTACAGATTCCACGGCAGCTCGACCTATTTCCCCTACTACCAGCGCGCCTGGACCTACCAAGAGCGGCTGCTGTCGCCGCGCAAGGTCTACTTCCACGAAAAGGAGCTGCACTGGGAGTGCTCCTGCCACATCCTGCACGAGGAGCAGGTCCAGCCCGCCGAGGTCGAGAAGTACATGTACCCGAACATGTCTATCCTGCTGGCTGGGTTCCCCGACCTCGGAGCCTTGGACGCCGTCATCGAGCGCTACAATGAGCGGGTTCTCCGGTATGACGAAGAGGCTCTGCCCGCCATCTCGGGGCTACTGATGGTGCTGAGCCGCGCGTTTCCCGGTGGGTTCCTTTACGGTATACCCGAACTGCTCTTCGAACGGGGGCTGGGATGGAAACCAGCGCTATCGCTTACGGAGCTCCGGCGGCGTAGCCCCTCGGGTCGTCCAGACGGAAAAGGCCAGCCATCATCATCGTCAATGCCTGGCCTTCCTTCCTGGTCATGGGTCGGTTGGCAGGGCCGGACGACCATATGCCGCGGCAGCGAAGCGGCCCGGATCAACCACCGAAGTCACGAGATCGAGGAAACGGTGCCCATTACTACGTGGTATACCGGCCGCTCCCCCGACAGCGACCCGTTAGAGAGGCGGGAGATCAGCTCGACGTGGTATGCGGATCGGGAGAAGTACAAAGACATCAACCGTCCGCTTCCCCCCGGCTGGACACGCCACGCGGCCCCCAAGACCGACCACTTCGGTCGGCCGCGCCTGTACCCGGACGGGTGCGGCGAATACGTCTTCCGACACGAGGCTATGCCCGAGCCGGATGCCGAGGTCGGTCCTAGTGACAGCTGGAATTACCCGTTCCCAGTTCCCGAGGTGGACGCTCCGGGGATCATGCCGGAACAAACGCCGTATCTCTTCTGCGAGACGGTGCGGGCGTGGCTGTGGGGCCGCCCAGCGGGCAATGGAAACCAATTAAAGCTCTACGACGGCTCGGGGGACGAGGTGGGCGAGCTTTACCTGCCCAACCGCTCGTATCTCGGCGCTTTCCCGAGGGGCGCTGGTGATGGCGAGAAGGGGTTAAAGGTGGAGCTCGTAGTGGTATGCAAATCCCGAGTACACGAGTTTTCTGTAGGCAAGGAGACGCGGGTCATTGGGCCCCCGGTCAGGAGGTCGGAGCGGTACTCGGTCCTGTGGGTGGAGTGGAAGGAAGGCGTCGCGTACCGCCTGGCGAGCGGGTGCGTGCAGGCGGAGGCCTGGGACAAGCTGGAACACGAGCAGGTGTCTCTAGTTCTTAATTAAGCTATCTGACAGGCGATGATGAATGGACCAAGCTACTACAACACCATATCCCCATCCCACTGCACGCCGCGGAAGTGGCCCTTGAGCGAATCGACGTCGAGGCCCCTCGCCGAGGCCGAGCTCGACTGCTCGGCGTGCGTGAAATCGATCAGGAAGACCTTGCCGTCCGCCGCCCGAACCAAGACGTTGCCCTCGATGTGCAGATCCCCGTGTACCCAGCCGAGCGCGTGCATCCGCTTCAGCGCCGCCATGGCGCCCCGCGCGTCCTCCCGGCTGGCCGGGTTCGGGGCGCGCGCCGGGACGAACTCGAGGATCAGCCCGACCCGTATATCCTTATCCGGGTCTATCGCCGAGGCCCCGAACCGCGGCGCGATGTCGTGCTCCTCGAACGCCGCGTAGGCTTTGTACTCGCGGTCGCAGTCGTAGACCTTTTCGTGTTTCTTGATAACCCAGGCGCCGCACTTCCAGGCGGCGACGCGGAGGTCCTCTTCCTCTCCGGACTTGCCACTGAACTCGATCTTGTAGACGGAGCCGTCGTAGCCGCCGCCGACGCGATCGCCGACGGTAAATTCCTGCAGCTGTTCCTGCACCTCGGGGTCGTCGCTCACGTACAGCTCCGCTTCGAGGCCGGGCCCGATGCCCTCGTAGTCGCGCTTGGCGAAGGGGGACGTGCCGTTGTGGAACGGGTCGTTGCCTTCGACCGGCATCCAGTCGCGCCGTTGGACGGGGGCCGGGCCGTCGGCGGGACAGCGCGGTCAAAATCAATAAGCATGACACGGTGGCGCTCGGCATTCCAAAGCAGGTTGGCATCGCGCTCGTCGCGGTGGTCGACACCCACGGCCCAGACATCCCGCGACGAGCGATGCCACTGCGCCTTCAAGTCCGCCGTCTCTATGCCTGCGTCTGCCGCTGTCTCGCCGCCCCAATACATAAACATCATGTGAACCGCCCTCTTCCCGCCCGGTAGAACGTACCCCTTATCCAGCTGCACCAGGCCCAGGTGGACCGGCACCACGTAGCCCCGGAGCGTATCCAACCGCGCGTAGACGCGACACTCGTGCTGCAGATGCTCGAGATTATCTGATAGTGTCCCCTTGCCGACAAACGTGTAGCCGTATGGCTTAAGTTCCAGTCTGAACAACACGCCTATCGCTCCCCTTTTACCCCATCCGTCTAGCGCAGAGCAGTCTTGGTACGGATTTTGACGCAGCCTCTCGCCCACTAGGCGGGTGAACTGGTCGGCAGTAATAGGGTGCCGCCCTACCACCTCCGCCCGCGTTACGATGCAAGAGCACATTAGGGCAGCTGTCGTCGAGGTCCCGCCCTTCTTGAGGCCTAACAGGCATGCCTGCGAACAGTATTGCCTTGTAGGCGCTGAATGGTGCGTTTCGACAACTTCGGAGCTGCTATCCGACTTCGGCCTTGCTGACGTGAAGCAGTGAGTGTTGAGCAAATTGGCACTGTCCACCCGGCTGCCTTCATGTACGTAATCATAATGATCACGAGTCCAGAGCTGCTCCTGTAAGTGAACGTAATTTGCTATCGTGAGAATTAGTAGAGCCCTACGCCGCTTTATATACATTGGGGGCTCTTGAATCAAGCCCGAGGCAACATTCGCGAGGTTCTCAAACGATCGAGCCAGCAATAGCCTAGACAGCAGCAAGTTAAGTAGTCTCAACTTGGACATTCTTCCTTAGATGGTCGTGGCTGCGGTTGACTAGATCAGTATCATTCACCTGTCATGAGGCTGAGAGGTTCCACGAATTCTTTCTTCCCATAAGTCGCTTGAGGAGGAAGAATGAAAGCAACCCCTTTCTGCTCTCGCCGTTTCTGGGTCCCCTAGAAATACTTTCTGCCAGTCTCTGTCAACGTGGCAGTGGAGGCGAAAGTGGCGAAGCGACGTGGGAGGCTATTACTCAGGCTAAGGCGAGGCAGATTCTAATGGGGCCTTTACCCTGTTTGACGATGGGTAACGCTAATAGGGGTAAAGTTGACCAATATATGGGCAACCGTGATCACTAGAAGACGACCCATGCAAGCTACAGAGGTTTCCCTAAGTTTCATAGCCACGACCATGGACAGCATGGCAAACCAAACGTGACATTATGAGAAGCATCCAGAGGAAGTAGTCAGCCAAATGTAGTGAGGAATATTTATATAAAGAGGCCGACATAGAGTCCTCAGTCTCCTCATGCCTCATTCCTCACGATTCACTCCTCACACTTCACTGCCTGCCTTAACTATTTCTACTCTACAACAAGTCTGCTGCAACAACCGAGTTTCACTTAGCCACGCAATTTGCCAACAACATTCAGATACCTAAGATGTCTTCCGAATATATGATTCGGATTCGGATTTCTATCTTCTTCCTCACTCTCCTCTCGCTAGCCATTGCAATTCTCAACTCGGCCCAAGCACGTTTCGCAGTCATTTTACGAGACCGAGCTCGGTCCGACTATGTCAACACTACGGCTGCTATTCTAGACAATAAGCTTTTGTCCTTGCAAAGCAACATTATCATTGATACAGTCATTACGGTACTCGCCACAGCTGCGTTTGCTATTTACGGCGCCGTGATAGTGGCTCACACGAGGTGGCTGCACGACCACGAAAGCATCTTACCTACGTACGCGACCTCTCAGCTAGTCCTAGCCTTCGTCATGATCGGGACCGGGGGCTACCTTGCCGATCAAGTCCAGGGATTCCAGCCGTCCTTCAAAAGGTTCAGTGCTAACGATGCCGTCCCGTATTACTCCATGATGTACTATGGAGGCGCCGCTCAGGCGGGTTACGGGTCGGTTCTGATCCTCTTTGCTATCACTGTGGCTGTCTTCTGCTTTGTATCTGCTCATTGCGAGAAGAAGCAAGAACGGGTGGAAGAAGCAGCAAGAGAGGCAGCAGCGGCCGATAACCGCGGGAGAGAATCATCCCGGGTTTAAGTTGTGCTAAATAAAGGCCTGAATATTGCGGTGTTAGGAGAGCGAGAAAAGAGGGCCGCACAAGAATAATGGGGAGTGATGCCTGTTTAGGATAGGAATTTGAAACTGATGGAGGAAACACACTTCCCATCCGAGATATACTTGAGCCGAGGCGCATAGGTTGTTTTATTGTGAGGTTGTAGGGGACAGAAGCGCACTGCTTCTTGGCAGCCGGTCTAACCATGTTACAATAGCGAACTAAAGGAAGATTGGGAATACAAGCTAAACTAACCATCGTTTCACAGCTCTGGTAGTTAATGTGATTACCAGGCTATTTGTGTGTTTCTATTCTCCTATTTTCTGTTCTTTTCGATCGTCCTACGCCATAGTATATCCTAGTTTTGTATTCCCATTGAAAGATTCATCAAGCAACATAGCTATTAAGCGAATAAGCACCAGCCTAAACACTACCAAAGATTAATTCGTATCCATTCCCAAAGCATCCAAAGACGAAAGACGAGGACACTAGTCAAGACGAGAAAGAAGGCCTCTTACTAGGCGCTGGTCGAAGCACACTCCCCGCTCGAGTGCGTGATCGACCCTCTAACGCCTCAGAAACGGTGCGTCCTCTACGAAGGACTGATCGAAACCATGCTGGAGCTGGATTATCTGTAAGTTCGTCCTTATCACTCAGACTGAGGAGGAGGTGAATGAAGAGGAGGTGAATGAATATGTCAGTTCGGGCGCACCGGGGAAGGGACTGGGTTTGAACGATCGATCGACTCGTCTCACAGCCAGCAAATTCCCGGATTATATGAAGCAACAAATCCACGCGTTCGTCATTAGGGCGCCCATCTAACCAAGCTAGGAGGCCATTACAGCCCCCGTCCCAGCATTCATGGTCTGAAGTGGGTTGAAGTTCTCGTTTTCTCTTCTTCCTGGGTTGCGCTGTAGGTTGGTCGTCATATGGGCGCTTTTGGGAAAGCCCCAGGGCCGACAAGGATGAAGTTGAACAACCAGGAGTAGTACTTCCACTGGGCGGCTCGTCTTCGGTCTCATGCAGATGGGTACCCCCATTCAAGGGCCACAGTCTGACTTCAACCCTCTCTGGTTATTGCGGATGTGTGACGCATGCTCAAGGTCCTCATCCGGTTGATCGCCGGTCATAAACTCTAACCCCGACAAGTTAGGCATAGCAGACCTCTGATTCGGCTGGTCAGTTGCATACGAATAAGTCGTTGGAACTTCCTGCGGGAGCTGACCATCATCCCAGATACTTCTCGAGACGCTGATCTGCATGGGACATCGATCCGACTGGTCACCAAGGGAGACAAGTAAGTGGATGTGGTCTTCTTGGGCACAGCGTCTAACTGACTGCCTCTACGAGGGAAAAGAGGCAAAACAGGCTTTGACCCTTGCTCAGGTTGGCCACCATTACAGCGGTCGTTCAGTGGACTGATCATATTGGGTGGCTTATCCGACTCGTCACCAAGGGTTGACAGGTCAGGGGGCTTGGTGAAGGCCAGTCCCTGGCTAGCCTGGTCATCATCGGGAAGGTTGGCCACCTCGGATGTAGGGTTTGACAGGCTCTGACTGGGAGTGATAAGGGGCAAGACAGGTTCTGGCCCCTTCTCTAGTTGATCACCATCACAGGGGTCGTTTCCTGAGCAGATCCCGTCAAATGGCCTCTCCGATTAGTCTCTAGCGAGCGGCAAGGGAAGCGGAGTGACGACCTTCTGTCCCTTGCTGGTCTCGTCATTATCGGGGAAGTCTTCCTCCTCGACCTCTCGAGTCAAGTGGCTTCCCTCGTGAGGGGTAAGGGGCGAAACAATCACTGGATCGATCTGGCCGCCATCATAAGGGGTGTCGGTAAGGCCGACTTCGTGAGGGGTAGGGCGTTGACCGGTTTCTGGTCCCTGTTTGAGTTGACAATCATTACCAATGGTTGGAGCGCTAACGCCTCTTGGTAAGTTATTGCACCGGTTAAGGAGACGGTCAGAAGGAGGGGGCGAGGCGGTTTCTTGGCCTTGCTCAGGGTGATCATCAACACGAGACTCATTAAAGGATCTGGATGCATGTTGCTGGTCCTGTCGGTCTCCTTGGGGCAGTGAGTGGGGAGCTGATGCTTCTCATAGCCCCTGGTCAAGTCCAAGAATCTGCGCATCACATAATGGCTTGATGGCTACCCCTGATTCTTCGTTCGACTGGTCCCGAACGTGACCAGGGAGAGGCAGTGGCGCAGTGGCTTGGTCACAGTGGTGTTGACGTCCAGCCGCTCTCTCGTTATCAGGGACCGCATCTGGCTGGAGCCTGGGAGAACAAAGACCTGCTGCAGCGAGGTGGCTTATGGGCAAGCGAGAGAGCGGAGTCGGTTGTATGTCCGAGGTGCAGGAGGCAGGACCATTGTAATACACCTGGCTCACTTCGTCAGGCCCAGCTGAGGATCCAGGAGAAGTAGTCAAGGTGGTCGCGTTCCCAATGATGGGTAATAAGGGGTATAAGGGTGAAGTTCTTATAGCATGCCGGTCATCATCAAATACCGGCTGCCGACGGCGTAGCTGGTCGACGGCCTCTTCGGCAAGCTCAAGGGCGCAACTAAGGGCTACGCGACGCTCAACTACGAGGACACCGGGTCGAAGCGATCGAGCCTGGTCAAGCTGCAGCTGCTCGTCAACAAGAAGCCCGTCGATGCTATTAGCCGCGTCGTACACACGTCGCAGATCGAGCGGCTGAAGCGGCAGTGGGTCAACAAATTCAAGAAGTATCGAACATCTCTACCGCCTTACCCTCTCCACTCCCTATTAACCAATAGCGCACCTCTGGACCGCCACGATTCGAATTAAGTATCCAGTTATGCCATTGTACTCAACTGCTATTTAGCCGGTACGGGTATTTTAGGGAAGATAATTATTTAGACCTTGGGCGAACGGCTGACGCTTTTAGTGCCCGCGTTTGGACTTCTTCGGCGAGTTCGCGGAAGTGGATTGTATAAGTTCCTGCTGAATGCCGCATAGGATTTGCTAAAATTTCCAGCATATAGCTGGTATACTCTGGATACCAAGTTTACTTCCCGGTTAGTTACTGTTTAGCGTGCAAAATGATAGCTACTTAAGACTTATATCGCTGGTATATAGTGCTCCGTATATAATATTCTCTAGACTATACAATATTTAAAGGGTATAGCGACGTTGCTCTTTAAAATGCTAAAGACTCGCTGCTAGGCTGCTTTGGTTGTTTCTTCTACCTACCGGAAGGATCCTTGCCCTGTGCTTATTAATCCCACATTTCAGCGGTAAAGTCGTCTCTTGTAGGATTCTTGGGTTTGTGAGTTGTAATGCTAACCGGTGATAACGCGATAAGGTAAGTAAGAATGGATAGACAAAGAGGAGAGAAGTAAAACTGGAGTCGCTAAAGTAGGATGGCGAATCGTTAGGTTTTGTTTTAGGACCGGGGGACGAATAGGATAAGGATGCTAATTGCAGCAAATTCCAGGAGGCGAACGTGAAAGGGGCGGACAAGGATGTCCGAGCCGAAATCGCAAGGTGTGGTGAATTTGGCTGGTGTCTAGGGGTGAATGCAAGCCCGCACCAGGAACTAAGCCGGACTTATCGACAACCGGAGTTCAGCATTCCTTTCACCGAACCAGCTGTGTCTCGCCAACGTAGCCAGATCCCACAGCTCCGGAAAGAGCTCATCAATACCGAAATAGGTGAGAAAACGAAGTATAAAAGGGTGCCATCCTCCTGCCTTTCCCGTTATCCTTTTTTCTCCTTCTTTCTCCCATCTTCCTCCCATTTTTCTTCTCTGAACCGCTTACCTACCCCTACTACCCTCTATACCTATCCCTCAACTGTTCACCATAATAAGCATGCAACCAGTCGAAGGCAGCCAGAACCATCTCCCGTATGGGAGCAGTCCATCTCAGGTACACCAGAGCAGCCTCAATGCCTATCAATCAGCTATAGCCGCATATTCCCCGACACTCCCAGAGGCGGACGAGGATTCCATGAGTGAAGGGACCGTCGCTCTCAGTGGGCCTAATTATGATCCGAAGGTCGTTTCCTCAGTTGGCATCGCCCCATTCAAGAACCCACAATTGAAAAAAGCAAGAGAACTTGCTGTCCTCCACGGTGAAGACCCAGCAACAATCAAGCTGCCCGAACTCCAAGTCAATAGAGGCAGCCATCCAGTTCCTAGGAAGCGTCCCAGACTAAGCCACCATGCCGACGACGTAGCGAATACCGAGGCAACTAATCGCCTGTTTAAGATATTGCGAGAGAGATCGGCCCGTCTAGAATTGGAGATGCTCCAGCAAGCAGAGAAAGAAGTTGACATAGCCGCGATCGAAGAGCAGCTGAAGAAAGTGACCCAAGTCCGAGTCTCGTTCCAGGAGCGGATACAGGAAATGATTTCGATGGTCCGGGCTTTTGCTCACGAATCCGGGGTGTTGGAAAATGACTCTAGTATTGAGGTGGACTTGAAGGATTTGGCCAATAAGTTTGGAAGTCTTCAGGAGTTGTTGCCGAGCATGGCCTCTCTGATCTGAGCTATAAGATTTACCTACCTTACCCATGTTCGTGAGTGCCTTTTTTACGTTTACTTAGTATTGTGGTTGTTTCGAATTGGCATTCTACTTCGTAGCTATTAGTACCGGGGCGACGTTTGCTGTCTGTCTTCGGCTTGAACTGTGCTATAGTTGTTGCTTTTGGTCTAATTAATATACAAAATTAACTAACTTCGTGCCGCCTCTACGTGTCCGACGAATTCAGGAGGACCATCCATCTTGCACCAGGTCAGCTGAACGATAACTTTTTAGTAAGTCGAAATATCACACGTAAGTCAGGCTATTCTAGAGATACGGCTAACTTTTACTGTAGCGGCCGGTGGAATGGATACTCTGGAACCCGTCTGACAAGTTGGCCCTGGTTGTAATTCCAGAGGAGGCCGAGATCCTGTTGGAGACCATCCGACGGCAAGAAAGACCAAACGTTCATCTCATACTATACGCAGCTCCCGCCAACAAATCTATGCGTAGCCTTGGAGACCTGACGTTTTACGTGGTGCCTGAGCTGCCGGCTGGCTACACGGTGCCCAGGTGGCTTGCCATCGAGCTCGGCGTCTTTGCCGGTCGGCTCTATATCGATTATGGCGATTATGCAGCGATCCGAGATGGAATGCTAGACGTCTACCCAGAGGCCGACTCGAATGGCGAAGAGCCGGGGCTCGCAGGTACGATCACAGCCACCAACCCTACGGCATTCCTCCTGGACTGGCTTACCCTCCGGCGCCGTGGCCAGGACATTTTACACACCCCGATGGGCTACCTCTGTCAGGGCCGCACTCCCGCTGCTGACCATTACCTGTTCGCGGCCGTCGGAGGGAGTCGGAATGGCATAGCCAAGAAGGCTACGCAGTCCAACGGTGTCTATCGTACCAACGGAGCCCATGATATCGACGACCATGGATCCGAGGATGAGGAAGAGGAACACGAACCCCGCCACGTCATGATTCCGGAGGACTCTAACTAGCGCCAAATTAATAGTTGTAACCGTACCATCACGTCGTTATATATAATTATTGGAGGCTGGTAGATTGCAAATAATATGTATCTACGGCAACTGAGAGGAAATGCCACAATTGCTTTCCTGTCCCCTCCAACTCTTCCCTCGTTTTCTCTCGCGAAGCTTGGTCTAAAGCCTTTAGTATTGAGGACATAGAGCTTCCCAGTTCGGGTTCGGATTTTGAGTAAGCGGCATTGCGCTGGCGAGTTTGCGGATAGCTTTACTTTGATCACATATTATTCAGTACAATCGCCTTCGCTTCTCGATTTCAAATGGAACCAGAGCCTGATGTTCCCCCGCTCCGCTTGTACTGTTCCGGCGCAGGGTGGCAGGTTACCTTGGAGCCAGTGTCATCCCGCGGCTGCTTTCTTTCTGCTGCATTCCGTCGAGATTCGAATACTCTCCTGGGCTGTTGCAGGTCCTGGCTTCCATCGTTGCCCGCCTGTTGGCGTACAATTGGGGTGCAGAACCGGAAGAGTAGCAATGGCGCACTAGTGCGACTAGCGGGTCAGGTCCCTTGAACACACCATCATTAGCGTGGCGCCGTTTCGCGACCCCGCGCCTTCAGGGCCAACTGCCCAATCTTCCTGCTGCGCAAGAACTTCTCAAGACACGCCGAAGAGAAGTTGGCTCGGGATCCTCTCGCCAACATGGGTTCGGAACCGGAATAGCAGCTCCCCTGGCGACGCTCGCCCAACTCGAGCTCATTATGCCATCCCATTTGACATCCGCAAGCCAGCACTTGCTATATCTACCGTTCAGCGGGACGCTATTGTAGCTCTATGGACACGCCACGAATATACCCCAAGAAGGTCCAGCAAGTGGCCGAACCATAATAGGTAGCTAGGCCTCCGCCATGGCCCACACCAAGGCGCAGAAAGACAAGGTTCGAAAGAGCGGCTTGTCGCTGCAGAACAAGACAAAAGACCTCGGACGGTACTGCGACGTCTTCAGCGCGCTTGCGTACTGGAACCCGACACACGAGCGGATGGAGACGGCGATGCACGTCCCACGCGGGCAGCGCGTGCCGAATGATTGAAGAACTGCGGCGGCTTTGCTTACGTGCTGGGGATGATCGTTCTGCATACGAAGGGCCATGGTCAGCTAAAGCGAGCCTGCTCTCCCTGATATCCGCAGAGTGGCACGTATTGGTGGCGGTGGGCTTTTGGGTCTCTGTATTGACGAATGGAACCTCCACCTCCTTTGAGAGCAAACCAGCTTTCCCGAGTTGGCTCATAGCAAGATTCTGGCCGTATTCAAGCCAGTGACCATGCAGATTTTGGAGGTCGACCTTGGAGTCCGTAAATGACACCAAAATGCAATCTTTGGTGCATCCGTCAACCTCGACTACCTCTGATTGCATGACCCTGACCGGGAGAGTCCCCCCAGTCTTTGTTGCACCCAACTTGAGCTGACGCGACCATCTCGTGTCCTTTTGGAAGCCAGTGCGTAGATACAAAGCTTCGTAGAGGTACGGGACACCTTCCCCCATAATATCGTGTGCATCTACCCACATTGGCTTCCAGGTGACGTCAAACATGATGGCACCATTTATCAAGGTTGGGTTGGCGATGGTTTCGATCAAGCGGTCACGCTCCTTGATGGGACCGTAAAAGAGGCCATCGATTTTGTTAAATCCCATATCAACGGACTGGGCAGTCGAAACTGTCCCGTTGGAGGATGGCATGGTAATTGGTACCCAGAGAAGCTGGGATAAATATTCTCAGGTTATATGTGTGCACGGGAATATATTGAATGAAGAAAATGGGGCGATAAGATGGGAGGAAGAGGAAGAAGAAAGTTGGTGAGAGGATAGGAATGGCGCAGGTATTTTTATTCTGTGCGATTCCCTGCCTAGGCGGCCTGATATGGAACAGCCCTGGAAGCCTGAAGAAACAGGCGCTGGCCCGGCGGTGGAATAGTTATCTCGCACTATGAATCCCAAGCCACCTCGGATCATGACGCAGTACATGGTTGATTTGATTGATTTATAATTTCACGCCAAGGGAGGGCTGCGCTGGTCAGCTCACTCCAAGCCTCCCGAGGGCATAAGGGCGTGCCGGACTGCTCCTTCTCGCGTCGCGTACCTCGGTTGAGTTGGCCCCAGCTCGGTCTTTCTATAGGCCCTCACCATCTCATCGCAGGGCCAGCGTATCTGCAAAGTTGTATATGCATAGTGTAAGTAGCTCTTGCCCGGCACTCCAATTGACAAGGTGGCGTTGTCCGGTGAAGGCACAACAATGCCGGGTCTCTGCTCTCGAAATTGGGTGGAAACGGACCTCTGTATTGGTGGACGCAGTGGTAATACTGTACGGACAGCTAGCAAGGGCCCGTACAAGACAGCCTCATCAACGACGAAGATGTACAGCACGTGAAAGTGATCTCGATTCAAGAGCCCCACGCAAGGATGGCTCAGGGGCGACTTCTGATGATATCGATGGGTTTACTACCTGGATTGAAGGATTGTTGTGATTGTGACCAATGCATGGAAACTATTCGGTTCACGTACTGGAAGCATACCGATTCGTTTTCTGCACATCAGGTTCTAGGCTGCAGCACCTAAATACGCTATAGAAGGAAGAGTTTAGACATCATCTATATACAGCCTCTACTATATAAGCTTCGTACAGCATCGGTCATCAAGGTGCCTCGCTTTTTAAAGACGAGATTCTTGGCAGCCATATGCCTGAGCCGTAGCACAACCACTTGTGGCTGACGTGCTCAGCCACCCCCTAATCCTGTTCTTCCTCGAATACGGCGTAGCTTTCTTTTATAACTAGAAGCAATTGTCTTCATGCTGTCATGACGTCCATAAGCAGGATCATTTACTAATGATGGAGAAGTCCCGACCGCGAAACGAACGGCGGCAGAGAAACAACCTGCACATGCGACTGACGACTGTGGAGGCGCGTCTGGAGAAGACTATTCACAGGTGAGTTATCGAAAGATCAAATAGAAAACTAGCCGAATAGGCCATGATCCAAATGCAGAGCTTGCTGAGATACCCTAGAAGGGCTACGAAGTAGCACTTCCTACTCACGAAATATCCTACTTCCTAAGTTGAGCTGCGTGTAAGTCGTAACTTAATTCCAAAAAACGATAGGAGAAACCCCCACTCCCGATCCGCCTGCTGTCCGCACCTGCCTAAGACAAGGCACTACTAGATCAACATGACGTTGCGTGACGTGAAATAAATAGTTCTGACGCCGAACTTGTGCCGGATGGCCACAACGATGGGGTCCCCCTCGACGGCGACGACGGGCATCTCATCGCTGGACTGACGGCTCGCGAAGCGAATTGCCGGGCTCGAGAAGGTCACCAAGCCGGACTCGGCGTCCTGCTGCTCGCTATCGGGCACCATGACGTGCTGCCGGATCTTGCCTGAGCGCAGGTCCATCTCGGCGATGAAGTTTCTGTCGTTTCCATTGCTGGAGCTGGTGCTGCTACGGCTATGTCGGCTGCTACTTCTGCTACTGCCGTGGTGACCAATGTGACGTCGCGAACTGCTTGAAGACGAACCGGGTCCGTGGGAAGCCGGCGCAGATGGGTTGAAAGAGGCGCTGATCTGCGACCGGTCCGCGAAGATGGTGACGCAACGGGACTCAGCGTCGACCCAGACCATGCCCTCGGCCGCCCATGAAGATGTAGAAGCCCGACTTTGCCATCTGAGCAACTACACAACATGTAATCACGTGACTACGTGTGCTACAACCACCTCATGAGTTATGTTCGTAACCTGCCTCTTCAGCCGGCCTGATTCCCCTTACACCTCCCTAGGTCAGCAAACACACCACTGTCTCTACGCGATGTACGCACAATGGCCTGATGCTCTCGCTCAGTGCGGAAGTGATCATGCTCCAGCCTTCTGGGGTGCGTTCAAAATCCCAAAAGCGGTAAGCTACGTCTGTACTAGTACTCTATGCTCAAATTTTTCTGCTAAGTGGATCTCTAACTAGCTCCTCGGATCATCACAAGGGGCCCAATTGCAGTTTTGCTGAAGCTACCAAACGAGCCGCTACTCTTCCGACTCTGCACTCCAACAGTAGGGCCAACAGGTCTGCAGGCAACTATGAAGTCAAGAGCGGAAACAGCGCGCGAGGATCTTCTAGCTCTCAACGGATGCAGCGAAAGGGGAATACGCTGCTGGATGATTTAGGCTCCAAGGCGACCGGCCTCTAATCGGAATTGTACAAGCGGGGCGGGGAAACATCAGGCTCTGTCCTGCGCACCAGAACATGGGTTGCATCACAGAGTTGGATACTTGAAGTAATCGGAGACATGCTTAAGGAAGGTACAGCAGTGTATGGTGGTATAGTCAATAGTCATTCATCCGTTTCCCCTTGGTATCTTGAACCCGAAATCGACCGACTTTTCCGTATCAATACTCGCATGCGCGCTCATGGCGAACGGCGGTGATGCGACGGTACTCGGAGGAGTCTCTTCTGGCAGGGCTCGGGCGTCCAGCCAGCGGCTACATATCCAAGCTCGCCCGTGTGCTCGTCGCGTACGTCGACGACGCCGCGACGCTCGGCGAGCCCAACAGACTGCTACTGGTGGAGCGCGAGCCGCCCGAGCCGCGGCGCGTCTTGGCCCAGCGCAGCCCGCACCGGTTGCACAAGTTGCGGATCCCGCTGGGCCCGCGCCGTCACCTTCAAGGCGTCCGTGCTAAGAAGTACATATAGGTCGACGAAATTGACGGCGTCCCCCGAACGATGGGGGTTTGATTGGTCCCATGTTGTGGGAAGTAATCAAGGGCGTGATAGCCTCGGCCGGCTTTATTGTGGGCGAGGAGATCGTCCAAAGGTTGTCAAGCAAACGCCGATATTGATAGAGGGCTCGGATGAAGGGCGCAGGAAGGAGAGAAAGAGAAGCGTGGATATGGAGAGACTGAAACAAGCGAGCTCGGCATTAGCCCTGTCTATTTCGTTCCGCTTTGTTTCTATTTCCTTTGTTTGGGTAGAGGTGATCTAGGCTTGTAGGTAGCTGGCAACGAAAACATATAGGTAGCCATCTCGAAGCGGGCCAAGACCGCGCGCGCTTGAGGCGACGTGATTGGAGTCCCATCGCAACGAGTCGAGGGTACTATCTAGCAGATGCCACCCGATGTCCGCTTCCTGAAATCGCTTCTGTAACTGAAGTCCCCAAGGGTCATATTCGCCCAGAAGATGTAATCTGAAATCTGTCAACCTTTCCTCGGTGAGGCCGTTTGGCAACCGGTGTCGATACAACATTCAGTCACATTCGAACCCAATCTCGCTTCCAAAGCTGGCCCTTGACTAACGCCTGGCCCATTTAAAGTGTTCAATCTGCAGACGTGCCTTTAATACATAATTCCGAGAGGAAACCCATGGTCCTTGACGCTTCAGAAACAAAGCCGCATCACTCATCCGTGATAGCTAGCCCATCCAACCCCAGATCATCCACGCAATCTTTACTTTCAGCCACAGCCATAGGCTTTCGTGGCAAATTTTCCAGTTTCATCCCTAAATCTTGAGGCTTCAGGTTCGGATCCAGTTTCTGCTTCAGCACTATTTCGTAGGCTTCGGCATAGGACTGATTCCAATCCTGGATGAAAGCCTTAGCCTGATCGTATGTTCTGAAATGCTTGGGGCAGGCACCAGAATACTCTTCTGTTTTGGGCTTTGTCTCGCTAAAGGCTCATCAGCGCTGCATAGGGATGCTTCTGGATGAAATTTCCTACCTCCAGTAAGATAATGTGCCGCACTTTTTCCCGTACGCAACAACATAGAAAGCCTTAGATTTACGAAGGGGAGTCGTATCTCCAGCGCCATCCTTGATTATTACTTCGTAATCTTCCACTTCCCACTCTCTCATTTTTTCACGAGCTTCGTGAAGCTCATAGAATGCACAAAACTCCGCTTTGCAACCCGTCACGCGTGGATGTGCGTCGCCCCTATTTGAAATAAGTCAGTGGATACCTCAACACTATACAGTATATGCGAACCATGATGAGAAGATTGTGGGCCGTTCAACGCGTCCTTCTCATACGGCATAGTACTCCTTATTCTTTCCCATACTGCGAAATGGAGAGTCAGTGGTAGTGGCGCAGGCGGGGTGATTATAGAGCCATTCGTGGTCATTGAATCTTTAGCTAAGTGGCTTGGCTAGATTACTGCTGATGATGATTGTGCTGACTATAATAACGTGGGCAAGCCAGTTGTGAAAAGGGCAATGCTTGCGTCCCAGCGTGAGGGGGAGGTTGGTTCAGCTATATAAATTTGTGCGGGCTCTCGTCGGGTTCTTGAGGATGGATGATTAATGCCCAACTGGGCGCCAAGTTCACTGTTTTGGTTACACACTCTTATTTTTGGGTGCCCAGTCCACGCAGTACACCGAATATGCTTGAAAACAGCACAATTGGTTGGTGTGACTGTTCCCGTGCAAGGTCCTTACTGCATCTGCCTTTGGTCTTTCTATTTCGACTCAGCGCCTCCTAAGCTAACGCTGAGGCGACGGCCGCCAATGCCAACCAACCCCACAACAGATGCCCAGAGTCCAAACTGCCTCGAACTACACCTTCTCCAAAGCATCCCTGATTACGCCTACGCAACCCAGACAGAGATGCGCAGGCGACCGTGAGCATCATCCGATCAATCATGCAGAGTGGATTCGCCTTCTTGGAGAACAGCTACAACAGTCTCTTGACGATGGAATCACGCCACTAGGCGAAGGTGGTGCGCGGAGTGTACTATTCAGAGTAACTCTCCTCGCCTATGGCTACACCTTTGCTAGAAAAGGTACCGTACAAGCTTTCAGTCAAGGCATGGGCACACCACGAGCAAACACGCAAGCGGCTTCAAGATCACTGTATCGTGCCTGACCTGTGCTACTCACTGTTTCGTACCCTCTGAGCAGCGGTATCGTCACTATACTGTCAGGTTAGGGATTGCAAGGTTTCATCGCAGCTAGCATCAGTGGCAGCTAGAAGCGACCCGGTCAAGCCGCAGAGAGCATGAGGAGTGAAATCCGCATCCACTCGGCCAGACAAGCTTAACAGGAGCCGACGGTCGCATATGTTTGACAAAGGTTCTTTTTTGTGTAAGCTAGTTCAGCCCTTACGACATACTCCCAGCGTTCGAGGGCAGTCGAAATGCATCTGGCCGTATTAGTATGTAGTCCTGGAGTAGTACAGGGTCACTGCACGCCCAACCTTCCGTGCTGCTGTTCTGGTTCGTACTTTCCCGTATCTCTGGGTAAAGCACGCTCATTTTGTCTCGTTTCTTGACCATGCTACCGAAAGCTACCCCAATATTCCAGGCTTCGTACCTCGAGGCCCAGTCTCCAGAAGAGACCAGCGCAATACAGTAGCCAGAGTACCGAACGCCTCCAGTGCTGGTGGCGTTCGAAGTGCGCTTCCGCGGTCGTCATGGTGGCGCTCGTCAAATTCTTTACTACGGCTTCCGCCCAGGGCTATGAGCAACTTTCACTACGGCCGGAAATGGTCGACAGCCACGCCATGGACGTTCACGGTATAGCCGATCCATCGTCCATACGTGCCCACAGAGATATGAGGGTGGATTCGCTGACATCTGCACGAAGCAATGTGAAGGGGTAGGCTATATGGATGACGCACAAATCTCCGTGGCCAAAATCCCGAAATCGGTTCATGTGTGTAGCTTTCCGGGATGTAAGAATAAGACGGCTTTCAAGAGTCGCGAGCACCTTCAGAGACACCAGAACACGTACGACGTCAGCTGCACTTTCCCGTGATGCCCACTGCTGACAGCCTACTGTAGGAAACATGGCCTTGGAACAGAGGCGAAGTGTGACTTCTGTGGCAGGAAATTTAACCGGAAAGACAATTGGATGCAGCACCTGAGGCTCCACACGGAGCCTAACCGCCCCGCGGCGCGGACAAACTTTCATTTTGGGGCGGTCTTGAAGTACAAGGAAGAGAGGAGCAAAATCAAGCCCCGGAAACTTCCATTGGCAAAGCAACAGTTGGCGAAAGGTATGATCTGACAGAGAAAAAGAAAAAGCTCAGCTAGGAGCGGCGTGACTTGTCCAAGCGAGTGACCTCGGAGGCTTGTGCCCACACCTGTTGTACTCGCTGCCATGTTGGGTCGGATATCAACTCATGTTGTCGGTCGTCGGGCGTATTCTATAAAGCGTGTTTTGGAAGGGCCGTCAAGTACGTGACTGCTCAGTTATGTCGGATAGAACAGAGCTCTGCCTGCAATTGCACGAGGAGCCCGGTCCCACCTGCTTTCTCCTGTGGCTGATAAGAATAGCCATCCCCTTTAACCCGCTTCTTCCACCTCCCTCGAGTATTCATACTCTTTTGGCACGTCATTTTGAACTACAATAGCTTAATGCAATGGTCACAGGTTCGACAGTCAACCTTAAATACACGTAGTAAAGCTTCGTTTTCTATATTCTACCAGCAACTTTACCGCCAAGGGCGTGAGGCTTCGAGTTTCAACTCCTGCCAACGCACACCCCGCAGGCCAGTACGCTACTCACTTCCTATTGCGGATCATCACCCCGACCTCTGGGTTCTCCAACATCCTAGCCATTTCGTCACATGTTATACGCACCCATTTCGATTCATTGAATTATGCCCGCTGAACCTCTGCGACCATTCGTCCCAAACAAGCGGTACTGGGAACCCATAGCGGCCCGGCCGCACAACAAACGACAGGAAAGGCAGACCTGCCAAGATATAGGACGAAAGGTCCTCGCTGCTCCACGATTCTTGCCCAGGGCCATCATACCACAATGCACGTCGTCGATTCCACAGAAGCTTTGGGCATCCGGCGTAATCCTGGAGACGACCTCGACTAGGCGCACAGACTCGTTATTGCCAGATAGATCCAGCCGGACAGCCACTTGCACGTTTGGGTGGCCTTGGGCTATCTGTCTGTCTTCCCTTCCGCTTTCGACGTGGGGTTCCTGAAAGCTTCGCCCCAGGTACTTCTGAGGTGGCCTGCTCCATCGGCACTGCTACAGCAGGGCTGGGGCGAGACCATGCGCAGTGCTCTCGCGGAAGGGATGCTTCGAGGGACGTTGAACCCTCCCGATCGTACAAGCTGGCCAGAATTTGATCAAATAATGACTTTATGCGGCTAGGAAACAGTACTGTGACTAGCGATCCTCTTTCCACTCTTTGATAGTTTCCGTTTTAGATCTTACAAGGGTAGCTGTTGACGCTATTTGCCCCGGCATGCTCACAGGTACAGTCAATTTTTGGCTTTGCTTATCTCTCCTCTATGCATCCGTAACTCGAATACTGTAGAAAAGTGATTGCGTTACTTGAATGCCGAGGGAGATGATCCCGACCGGCACCCCGCTACCGATAGTGGGTCGGCCAGGGTTGCGACTGCTACTTTCGAAGTGGGAGTCGAGGTCTCTTTGGTAGAAGCGATAGACTGGTCGTGATCCACTAATCGCAGATATTGATGAGAATTTGGGAAAGAGCCGGCGGGCACAGCTATGTATTGGTCTCGGACCTTACCGCGTGTGCTTTGCCGGCTCAGCTTAGCGGTCTGCAGTGGAAGGCATACTGGTCGCTTGCGGTGGCGATTTCCATCCATGTTATTGCAATGCTATGATGTTGAAGATTTGGGGTGTCGGAAATTGTTAAGCGCATGTAGACTAACGGCCTCATGAATATATATGTGTATGTTACGACTACATCGAGGAGCGCTGCAACCGGACTTGTCGATATGTTCCATAAACTGCGCGCAGTCCCAAGGTTAGTGGGTCCTATATGCGCTATGTGCTCAAATTGGGCATAGTGAAGGGAGATAGGGGCCACTTCGAAGCTTCCAATGAACTAGAATCTAGCCATCGCCAGCCTAAGCAGTTTCCAAGAAGACGCCGACAGGTGCTGTGCGGTATTGTAGATGGCTGCCGCTAAGACGGCCCGTGCCTACCAGGATGGGACACCATAATAGGGGACGTTGAATCTGTGTCAGAAACGAGAGGATTCGGTCCTTGCCCCGGTACACCGTGGAAGAATTGGAGACCAACCTCTATTACCCGTATGTACAATAGCTTCCAATACAGCCTGAGCAAACAGGGTTGCAACACAGAGGAAGGCATTCCCGGATGCTACGGTACTCAGCGGAACCAGATGGCTAATTAAGAATAGTCGAGGTACTGCTGCCCTTTTGGATCGGTGGAGAATGGCACTTGCGGAGCGGCTGAGAAGTTTTAGATTCTACGATACGCGGAAACCAGTGCACACATGAGGAGCACATAGAGGCTCGGCGCCAGGATTGGTGTTATTAGCGGACAATCATGTGAGACGTTGGACGTACAGTAAAATAGGGTAGCATCGGAAAGGAAGAAACGATGAAGCCAGAACGATCACTTATGCCCTTCGGAGAGTTGTCCACCTACATCGTGTTGTCATTTAAGCCTGTTTGCGAGTACGTAGGTAGAATAGCCACACTGTGACCGTTTATATGTATTCGTTGTGCTGCATACAAATAAAGCAGGCGCTCTGCAGAAGACAAAGCTCAGTAAACCACAAAACAAGGCTGACATAATTAGAACATTCTTTTCTCCAAGTGGCTAGGTATTGCCGTTCACGATGCACCATATGCAGCCATTGGCTCATCACGATAAAGGCGAGGACATAGAACAAGAGACTGATGGGCTACTGTTGCACTGCGATCCTGCAATGCCGATTCTCTATCCTCTCTTCCCGACGCCCCTGTATCATCCACCAATTACAAGCACCTATACAAAGGACGAAGAAGGATACGTATGGCTTGCCGGTAGTGAAGAAACAACCTTGCGGTTAGCTTCGGTACTAATCTTAGCAGCAGTCACTTGATAGCATCAACAGCCTTTTCGACTTCTCTAGCTGGGATACAGGTTTTGATCGCAATAGCCCAGTATGTAACCATTGTTGCAGTAACACCGGCCACACAATCTGACTTGTTGCGATCTAGAGTTCCCCGCCCTCCCCTACCATAGATGTTTCTCCTATGCTTCCTTGCGCCCGACTGGACAGTGTCCAGCTGGACACCGAAATGAAGGCATGGGATGAAGTGATATTCGGGCAGCCACCATCTCTTCCAGAAAATAGGTCACCAGGAGACACCGTTTCACTTAAGAAACGTTGGGATGGAGTAGCTGAAGGCGCTCCTCCTTTCGACATTGAAGCCTGGGTGCAACGTTCCACGGTGATACGACGGCAAGAGCAGCCGCAGGCCTCGAACGGTGGCAGGGTTAAGCGGCCCCAGAACGCGTTCATGCTGTGGCGCAAGGCCTATCATAACTCGATCAAAGCCTTGTATTTCGACAGGAACCCCAAGCCAAATTTCTCCAAGATATGTGGTGAGCTTTGGCTGCTCGAGCCAGCAGAAACCCGTATGCGGTTCAAACAATGGGCAGAGATTGAGAAGAAGAACCACAAGACCGCTTTTCCAGATTACGTATTTAGCACTTCGAGGACTAAAGGTGCAAAACGGGGGCGGTGCCGCGTTATGTGTCGGGTAGCTGCCCAACCAGAAGAGTTGACGACTAGTGGATAGAAGCCGTGAAAAGGCGCTTATATACACCCCTGCACGGCGCTCTGGAGGCACGTACCTATCCTAAAATCCTACTGCTTCGTCTCGAGTTTGCCTCTTCTTCATCTTTTTAGCCAGTTCGACAGTGAAAGTAGGGGTCCACATGCAACATTCAGGCGGTTTTCATTACGGTGGAGGACCTGAGTGACTGATCGCGACAGGGCAAAATCTCCAATCCTCCTGACTGGCCAGAGAAGGAACCCTCTGAAACCCGGAATACTTATGATTAGCTTCAAAAAGAGAGTTTCGCTTAGTAGAGCCCTACGCCGCTTTGTCTGCGTTGGGGACTCTTGAATCAAGCCCGACGCAACATTCGCGAGGTTCTCAAACGATCGAGCCAGCAATAGACTAGACGGCAGCAAGTTAAGTAGTCTCAACTTGAAAATTCTTCCTTAGATGGTCGTGGCTGCGGTTGCCTAGATCAGTAACATTCACCTGTCATGAGGCTGAGAGGTTCTACAAATTGTTTCTTCCCATAAGTCGCCTGAGACGCAAGAATAAAAGCAGCCCCTTTCTGCTCTCGCGGTTTCTGGGTCCCCTAGGAATACTGCCTCGGTCAGCCTCTGTCAACGTGGCAGTGGAGGCGAAAGTGGCGGAGCGACATGGGAGGCTGTTGCTCAAGCTAAGGCGAGGCAGATTCTCATAGAGCTTTTGCCCTGTTTGACAATGGGATATGTTAATAGGGGTAGAGTTGACCAATATATGGGTAACCGTGATTATTAGAAGAGGACCCATGCAAGCTACAGAGGTTTCCTTAAGTTGCATAGCCACGACCATGGACAGCATGACAAACCAATCGTGGCATTATGAGAAGCGTCCAGAGGAAGTAGCCAGCCAAATATAGCGAGGAATATTTATATAAAAAGAGCGGCATAGAGTCCTCAATCTCCTCATATCTCATTCCTCACACTTCACTCCTCACACTTCACTCCTCACACTTCACTCCTCGCACTTCACTCCCTGCCTCAACTATTTCTACTCTACAACAAGTCTGCTGGAACAACCGGATTTCACCTAGCCACGCAATCTGCCAACAGCATTCAGAGACCTGAAGATGTCTTCCAAATATATGATTCGGACTCGGATTTCCATCTTCTTCCTAACTCTCCTCTCGCTAGCCATTGCGATTCTCAACTCGGCCCACGCAAGTTTCGCAGTCATTTTACGAGACCGAGCTCGATCCAACTATACTATTTCGAATGACCAACGAGCCCCAAAGCACGCCGACGCACAGGAAACTCGTGGGCTACACTGAGACCAAAGTATAAAGATCAGGGATCAGGGAGCGGCCAAAACACGACAGATATGTGTGGCAACTTCCCAAGGTTCTTCTACAATGAATTTTCTAAGCTGTTCCATTGATGAATCTATAGTATCTCGCTCTCCTAAAAGTAACGAAAACGCAGGATGTGTCTTTGTAAAGGAATATCCAGACCTGCAGGGCCCTCTATGCGCCTCGTATGCTTTACCTGCTCTTATCCTCCGCCAAAATTGGCGACGCTGTCTGCTGTAGTACTAGCTCTTCCACGACCCCCATCGACCTCTGAAGCAGGACAAGTGCTTTATGTATATTTGCAAGTAGCCTGTAGAGATTTCCAGCTTCGGAGGACAATCGCTCCTCTGGGGGGATCTCGACGTGCTGGACTCACCCTCGTCACCGGTCGAGGGACTGTGCTGCTCTGATTTAGCGAAACTGCTATCGTTCGAGGCCGAGTCATCGATAAAGTCCTTGAGACTGCCTGGGCTGTCTAGCACATCACTAGAGAAATTACTGTTGGTTCCTAAATCAATTAGCTAATGAAAAGCCATCTTTTGCTTAGCCATCGACTTACCTATGTCGTCGTCTTCCGCCTCCGAATCAAGGAATGTGTTGCAGTGAGCTGACATTGCCGTGGCTGTCCTTCTGGGTATGCTGTCTATACATGCAAATTTCATTTGCAAAGATGTTTCGGGTAAGTAACAAAAAGCTCAGTTTCAATGCGAAGGCTGATAGGAAGGAGAGGCGGAGTGACGGAAGCCTTGTGAAGTTCTACTATACTACAATCACTACTTTACTAGACATATATACTAAAGCCGAACTATATGTACGGCCAAAATGAAAGCGCAGTGTCATCAATCTTTCACCTTCTTGCTCTTTTCGCTTTTTATTCGCTTACATTGTAGAAACATTGATACTGTAGGCATCAAGAACATGAAGCGGTGATTCACTCAGGAACTGTAACCCTGTTCCAGAAGAGACGGATCCTACATTTGCACCGGGTGCCTTTTGCATACATACAGAATTGTAAGATGCATAAGCTACAGTAGGGTAGATATAGACCTTAGGATGTGGAGAGTTGCTGATCCGTCATTCATAGCAGCAGAACCGCGACGGACGATAACACTACACAGGCGCCGGTTTTTCAGGTATCAGCTGCTAGTAGGCCATGTTGCGAAGCTAGCGATTCCTCGAGGAGGAAGCGCTTTTTTTGTAGCCGACTCACATGCATCTTGTTTCCAACTGCATTCGGATTACGGACATCGGACTGTATGATCGCGCGTTTATGAGGTACAGGACGACAAGATCCATATGTTACAGCAGGCTAGATATAGACCCCAGAATGGATAGAGGTGTTGATGACGCCGCCACTCCATATTGGCGAACAGCAGCAGACCCGTGGATGGTGGAGATCACACAGGCACTAGCGCACTCACGTGGCAAGTCACTTGCTCTCTTGATGATGCTTCACTGTGCTTACAACATATATTGTACAATGCACACGGTCGTACGTACTGTATCATAGAGACTATAGGCGCTCTGTAGTCTCTCCCCATACCTTAAATACTTTGCTTCCGTTCTTTTTATCTTCTTTCGTAGCCACTCACTCTTCCTGCTTGGTGGTTCCGTAGGCGTCGTCTTATCCTCCTCTCTTAATTGCATGGAACGACCACTGTCTCAGTAACGAGGGGCTCGAAACTCAGCAGACGCTCCCACCCGCGCTCTTTTTACGGTTGGGATCGTTACCGACATACGGAGAGGCTCAGAGCTCGAATCCCGATGATCAACGGGGCGACGGCTTTGATCGACCTCACAGTCAACGTACTCAATTGTCGTCGTTGCCGCGCCGTTATTGCAAGCGATGAGCAAACTGCCGAGGTCTGCTATGTTCTGGAGCATTGCCGATGTGTACGTCTTGAGGATCCCCACGTTGAACCACGCTGATCAGCGATAGGTCCTTTGCGCCAGCTGTCAAGTATATCGGTGTCCACAGATCTCCCATCAAGGACTAGGTTTGCCATAATGTCTGTCATAGCTAGGTACTGTAGCTGCATACGGACAATAAATTTGATTCAAAAAATATCCAAGGGCATAGTAATCGATTTATGGATGTACATGGGAAAGAGACGCAAAGGCAGAAACTGGCCCTGTACCCTCAAAAGCGGGTCTAAAACGGGAACTATCAAAGAGTGGAGAGAGGACGCAGGTTTCGCTAGCGAGTATTTTGGCGTGCAGCATCGGTTTTAGAGCCGACACTAGACCCAGGGTGGCTATATAAACCCTTAATACCCAACAGTCCTCGTATCTATTATTCACTGTACATACACACCTAATCGTACCCTCTATGATGAATGATTCTACGGGACTTCCGGGGCTAGCTCAGCAGCGTCGTATTTCAAAGAATATTGACAATCTCATGGACAAAGTCTTTGCAACAACAAATGGAGGCTTGAAATGGAGAAATTAGGCCTCACCATCCTTTTTTACGGCATAGATATCCTGAAGCTGAACTCTAACGCACCCATCTGCGAATCCAATGACCCCGCGTATATTGCCATAGGCCTAGCAGCTAAAAGAGATCCATGTCTTTGGCCAAGCCAGTTTAGTGACGGGTACCCCCTACTCCGGCTGTTTTTTCAATGCTTAAGACCTTGGGGATGGTCAGCAGAAGGCAGACATTGTATCGTGATTCCAGACTCAAACATCGAACTTAACATTGGCGAATATGCGCTTGGCGGCACGACCGGAGCTACCCCAGCAGATTCAAGATTGTTAAAAAGTACCGAGCAGGTCGGTCTAACTGAGAGTGCGATGTGCTGTGGAGCTCCCGACGCAGATGGTACATTCGGCTGCGTAAACGCCGGGGGTCAATTTTTATTTTTTACCACACTCTGGGGAGTAGCCGCGATGAGGATGTTCTACCTGGCCCGAGATGCTTGTACATGTCAGCTGGAAAACAATTTGAAAGAAGTAATTGGTTTCGCTGGACCGAGCGGGGAGTACGGGGAGATCAAAGACATAAGATGTTTGCCCCTGCTTCAACACAAGACTATGCGCGAAAACATGCCACCAGAAACACTTTCGCATGTTTCTACCGCGGTTGGAGAGGCTATGGCCAATAGCCTAAAGCCAGTACATTGCCATGTACCTTCTGAGATGCAACAACTAATAACCGAAAATCTCGACCCGGCTACACTGGTCCCGGCAGCCAAGGCCGGTTTGGCGTTGAACCCCCGTACATTTCGGCACGCGCAGCACCTCAACTTCTGGAAGATACTTCTGCAAGCCCAATATAGTGCGATGAGAAGCCCTATCCATGATAAAGGGGACATATTTGCAATGGGTATAGGCGTCGAATATCTGTACAACGGGCTCTTTGGGATGTCGATTACTGCGCCATCACCGTTGCCTATCATCCTCTCATGGACTTCCGAAGCAGGGATACAAATGAATCCGCGCAGATTTCACTTTAATTGCGAAGCTACAATCCTAAATCCGCTGATTCGTCTACATGCCGCCCCTCCAGGCCAGGATGGGAGGATTGTTGTCAGAGATCTCGGGCATTACATCAAGAAAACAGATGCAGGGGCCCTTGCCATTCCACTATTGTATTTCGGGGATACAGAATGGAAATTGCATACGGCCGAGGTCCAATCCGAGTCTGTTGGTGACCAATACTGTTTCAAGGCCAAAGACAAACAATTCATCCTAACTTCAATTGGAAGCTCCGAAATACCCTAGCATTTGTAAGAGAAGTACTGATGACTGATTGTCAATATTCTCAGTATGCTTGTTTCTACACAGGTCCTTTGGGAGAATTGTTTAGATTTGAGATACCATGGACTTTCTCTTTGCTGTATGGCGTTTTGTACGAGGCGCCCAATGATTTCTTCTCTGGGCGTAACGTACATCACCACGTAATTGCCCACCCCCTCCTTGTAATTGACGGACCTTGGTGCCGTCCGGGCCTTCGCAGCCCCTGGCGAGGTCGCTGTTAGCGGCGGTGATCTACGCGGCGTCTAGAAATGCAGGTAACAGGACATAGTACAGGCTACTTTAACAACAATATATGTACCGAGGATGGTAGAGTTACACAATTTGGTTTAAATTCATGTTTAATATGGAATGTGGGTTAACTCGACTACATTAAGTTCCTCTGCTTCCTACGGCCTCGGATACACTGTTAGCAGAAAAGAAGAGTATGTCAAATAGTTGAAGGTGCATTACAATCATATTGGAGGTCGCTCAGGCCTTAAATAAAACTAAGAAGTGGGTGCGGGTCGGGCATACTAGCTATCTAATTTCATTTATGTTGAAAGTTCTTCTAAATTTGGAAACGAGGATAGGATTTTGTGCCGCTATATATTAGGAGCCCGCAAGCATAACATTCATCATTCCCAATCTCCACGCCTGAGCTCCTCCAATTGATGAGCTGCCTGATTTCTTGGCACAGTGCTCTGAAAGTATCGGCGCCTATGTTGGACAACTTGTTGGAGGGGCTGGATAGCCCAAGAGGATATGAGAATGCTCGTAGCCTGCTACAGTCCATCCCCCATCGACGATATGTCATCCACATCCATCGGGACAGTCATGGTAGACCAGTTGAGGCTTGTTCCCTGACCATCAAGCAACGGCGTGGCCCACGTTGGTGCTCCCAGACCCTGCAGGGACTCCGCAGTCAAGACTGCTGTCGCTGCCGGGCAAATGTTGCCCAGAGAGGTGCGCGAAGACATACTGAGATCCGACAGGAGTATTTCGGTAGGCTCTGTTGCCACGTCGCCCCTATATCCATCATATTCATAGCTGCTATGCGGCTTTAGGCTGTTAGTGCTCTCGGTTATGGCATTGCCGAAGCTCGAATCGAGGCATGCTGTAGGCAGGGGCACAGCCAGGCCATTTGGAATACCACCTAGCATGTTCAAGTAGACCGGGTGTGTATTCTGTTCTTGTAGCTGGTATGGAAGGGCGAGATTCGTAAGGCCATATAGGCTGCCAGAATTCCCAGGCATGGTGGCTTCGAGGTGGTGCTGATTGGCCGCATTCGGCGTTGTGGTGATAGGGATGTTTGGGCTGCTGGGAAGATAGGTCCGTTGCTGGTGATCTTGTGACATTGGATCCAGCTTTGACAAGAATCGCCAGGCTGTGCCAGCCGTCGCCCTAGTTCGCTTTTTGGACTGCTTGCCTCTAACCATATCCGTTTTTTTACTGACATCAGAAAAGGTCCAGAGTACTACGCATCGGCGTCTCCAGGCAGGTTTGCCCGAACCCTCGTCGGGTGCCGACATGATTTCTTGATACATAGCAATTCGTTGTAGCATATCGGACTGCGTAGGCAGCTTTTCGCCTTTGCTGTCACGCTCTCGTTTGGTTCGCTCCGCCCCGTCGTATTGAGCAAGCCGGAAGAAGGTGTTGGCCCAACTCGCAGCCGGGAAGTCGACCGTGATCATGTCGCAAGAGCCGCCATGTGGTGAAGGACGACATGTGGCTCTGTAGTCCCATATGAGAGGCTCCGATGAGTCGAGGTACAACTCTCGAGGCTTAACGACATACGTCGAGCAGCGCCACATATGATGAGCAAGCTCCGGCCGGTTGATGTGGAACTCGACACACCCATCCAGATGGGTACCTGCTGGGAACCGACCTGTCCCATGCATGTCCAAAACAACGTCCATGTGGATTATATCGCAAGGTCCCATAACTCTGCGTGCCGTACTCGTGTGTGAGGAATGCGTGTCGTTGAGAGCCGACGTAAGCCTCCTGTTCAGCTCAGGGAATTGTTGGCCCCACTTGGCCGAGATACCACGCACGGAATTGGATTCCGTTTGGGTAAGAGATTCGGTATATTCATGAAGCAAGTAGGTACGTGCTTCTCGATCGCCATGCTGTAAATCATTGAGGAAATCCTTATTACTGTTCTTTCTCAGATGCGGAAAATCGCCTTGGGCTTCTAACCGCGTCCCATCAGGAGCATAGGCATCGGCTTGCAAACACGTCCCATCTTCAGTGAAGGCTTTTCCGCAGTCCTCGCTCAAGGTGAGTTCGGGGTGGGATGTGTAGATATGGCATCTTGTTGGTTGTAGAAAGACTTCATTGTCGGCTGCGAGAAGACCCGCAAAGTAAGCGTAGTTTGGACGTTCCTCTGGCAGACGTCCTTCCATCAACGCAGCAAGGACGGGGCTTTTCTGAAACGACTTGGTCTGCCCCCCTCGTCTACCTTTCCGTTCTTACCATCCACCTCGTTCTTTCGTGTGAAGAAAAAATGTACTGTCAGTCACAATTAGCTATAGGGAGGGGAACGACAGTTTGTACTACATATAGGGGATACTGACAGAGGGGCAGTGGTTTGAAGAGTTCTTTCAAAACTTGAATGTGGCTTGAGATTTGCTTCCTCGTTGGGTACTTTTGGTGAGCCGGGCGCCCAGGGCGCTTCTCACGATCCTTACCCATGGGGATTTCCTCTCCAGGACCGGGTGGGTCAAGGATCCAGTGGTATATCCACAAGTATTCGCTTATTAGCATATTTCGCCCATACAAGTTCTTCTTCGACTTGTACTTCTGCTTGTCCATTATCGGCACTAGGAGGAGTGCTTGTGTCCGAATTAGTGTTCGCCTCTATATATTTTCCAGACGGGAGGCATTAGCTGACTAGCCTTACCGTCAAGGAATGCCCCTTCATGTTCCAGGGGCCATGTCGGCTCTGTGCCTTCCCTTTCCTTCTTAGCTACCATGGTATGATAGTCATGAAAGTATTTCGAGGCGCAGAGAGGATTCTGGCTGCCTCCTAAGTGACCGGTCAGAGTGCCTCGTGGTAACATCTCGACGGAGCGAAAGCCTAACTTTCAAGATATTTCCTGTTAGGGGAATCGAATGTGTTAATTTGTTCTGGATTGGACAGACAGTCAGTAGTACCTCATGGTGCGTCCAATACCAAAGCCGGTCCGACGTTGGATGTCTGTGAAGTAGCCCAGGAAAGAATTTGATAGTTGTACTGCCCTGAGTCGCAGAATTTCCACAGATGACAGGGTTGATCAAGGTAGTCGCTACTAGTGAGTATTTTTGAAGAGTGTCCTTGATAGTCGGCCCACACGACAACGGAGCACTGTTGAACATTCCAGAATCCGAATATGCACCTTGAGTTGGGCTATGACCTCTGAGCATCAGAGTGAAATATTTATGTAGGATAAAATGGCAGTGGCAGTGCCGTTACTAATATCCATTGTAATGGTTACGATTGCATACATCGCATCTGGCTCGCGAGAGTTGGTAGCACTAATAGGGGGTGTATAAAAGCTTAGTGCAGAAGAGCAGTAATACTGAAGCAGCAAGCATGCATGTGAGCCCAGCACGGTTTGGTGGCTGGGCTGTCAGGCGCGGAGTTGGGCTTTCCAGTTGGGAAGTACTGATCCATAACCTACACGTATGGGCAGAGGCGACGTTCTGGACAAAGTACGACTTGTGAAGCATAGCCATGCAAGAGCCGATTAGCAGCATCCGACTCGGAGCAGACGTGGCGGAGGGTCGAAGTGAGCCTGCACCGAAAGCAGCCGACAGTATGTGATTTCGGATCTTTGACCTATTCGTGAGCAAGCGGCTCATCTGCAGCTGCCGTCAGTCGGACTCTACGTGTGGGACGTACCACCGTTTTCTGGCGTAGATTCTGGCTCAAAGCATTCTGCATCCTACGGCCCTCTACTCGAGAGCCAGATCAGCAGAACGAGATCGACCGGGGATCCGGTTCTGGATTAGCACTGCTTCCCACACCTGAACGGCTCCAGCACCGCTTCCGCCCCTGCGCGTGAACAGCCCTTTCGGTGCTGGTTCGGGGTCGCCGATTTAGACGCTGGATGGTTTCGGCGCGCCACTGACTGACCCGTTCCTGAGCCAGTCTAGATGTCTGCAGAATTGCATGGACGACATTGTGATCAAGGACCGGAAAGAGCGCGTGAGGATGTTCATACCCTCGGAGAGGCGAAGCAGCAAGGTCTCGCATCGTTGTGGACCAGTTCTGGGGTGCGTCCATTCTGGCGAACGTCCATTCTGGCGAACGTCCATTCTGGTGGACTTCCCTTCTGGTGGGCGTCAATACGACTTTTCGGCCTCCTCAGAGCCAAGCACAGTCGTTTTCACCCCAGATGAACACAGGCAGACATTGCTGGCGAACGAGCACGAGCGGTTTCGGCGGCGGCACGGGTCCACCGCAATACGCCTTGACGAGTACGTGTTGCCAAACCACATAGATCTATGCAGTCCGTGCTACAATACGAGAGCGAGTGACCGCATGAGCGCAGAATCAGGGCGCAGGGTCATGGAAAACTACGGGCGGCGGCGACGATTTGCCATTCAAGAAGCACGGCGAAGGAAAGGGTAAAGTGCTATGTATGTACGTAAGTATCCACCAATACATTATATTCATCTATTCTATTCGCGTCTCTGCATTGGCTCTGCTCACGGGGTCGGGACAGCCCGATCCGCGCGAACAGGTTCGTAGCCAGCACCACGTACAGGCGCAGAGGCCGGCTTCGCTGGCCGCACTGCCACTAGCAGGTGCAGGGAAAAACCTCGGTACATGAGATGCTCGAATGTAGGAGGAAAACCCGGGTGGCCAAGGCGGCGGGAGATGACTCGAACCGCAGACGCCAGAGCCAGCCCGATACCACTCCGCAGGAGATGCTCGACTGGATGAGTGGCAGAGCCCGTTGGATTAGCCGGCAGGAGATGACTCGGACTGCCGGAGCCCAACGAAAAACCCAACCCCAAGAGGAAAGTCGTTGAAGGGAGGGCTGCCCCAGGAGGTAATAAGTCTCTGAAAGGCAAACCCAACCCCAGGAGGTAGTAAGTCGCTGGAGGGAAGGGGGTGATCCAAAAGGATGCACAAGGAAAGAAAGAAGAAAAGAAACATTGACTGCGCTGGAGAAGATCGCCTTTATATAGTCGTGTCGACGGCCAAGGTCTGTCAAGGTGGGCCGCTACGTATATGCTGTGTGTGGTTCCTGCCCATGTCTTCCGTCTGGCGTTTCGGCTCCTCTACAGACGTCCACTGCCATCCCAGCCACCGCTACGGCACAACCGGCGACATGAGTGACTCTCCTGCAAAGCTGGCTATGCGCCTCTCAGGGAGTGTTTTCTGGTCCCTTCTGCCAGTGTCACGGCTCCAGGATCTATTCCTGCATCTATGCCCCCCTCTTCGCCTCCTGGGCCATGTTTGTCCCTCCCTCTCTTTCCTCTTTTTCTCCCTTGCGTCCCTCTGGCTCCCTTTCTCGATCCGCTCGCCCCCTCTCGTCTCTCTTTCCCTCGTCTCTCTCGTTCCCTCGTCTCTGCTCAGAGTCATCGTCTTGCTTAGTGGCTTGTGCGTCCAGTGCATCCTCGCCATGACGTGGAGAGAAGGAGAGCAGTCCATCAACAAAAGCCTCGGGGGCTTCAATAGGCTTCCTCTCTTGAATAACGCCGTAACTATCTTCTGAGAGCAGGAGGATAATGCGATAGTGCTCCCTGGACGAGACGTAGAACTCGACAGGTATTTCTCGGAATGTAGTCTCGTCCCCCATGTACGGGTGCGTGGCGAAGATCATACGCCATTGTGTGTCGTTGATGGATTCCACGACACCAGTACCATTATTATTATTATTATGAGTATAATAATAGAGGGTTGATTAATTCCTCAGATAACTATTTTTTATGGCGTCTTCAAAATATGTATTTTGGAGGTTTGATATTTGTTTTAGTTATCTTTCTTATATTCGCTGGTTTTAGAAAGGGAACTCTTCGTGTTCTTATTATTTGACCGAGGGCCTGGCATGCTTCAGATGAGGTGGTAACTTAATTGTCTCTTTTGTTTCTAAGTTTTATTCAAGAGTTTTTTATTCCTGTAAAACTTAGTTTTGAGTCATGAATCTTTGTCTCTCAAGAGTCATTGTACATTTTGCTCATTATATTTCCACCAAGAGAGGTGTGGTTAAAAATTCCCTCGGTTGTGGCGTATTGAGGTGATATACAGGTTAGAAATCTTAGAATTCTTTTGATGTTTCCTGAGATTTCTAAACGACTACCTTTCCTTGTGTATATCCAGAAAGTTTGTTGTTCTCTCATTTTGTTCCTAGGAATTTGATTGGAGACTTTCATTTACCATCGAATTTTATTCATTTACATTTCTCCTGGGCTAAGATTATACCCTTATCCAGATTGTATTTTATTTCAAATTCTTTATTGCTGAAAAAAAGACCGTCGTCTGCATATAATACACTCGCTTCGGTTTGCTTGGTAAATTCATCTAAAACTAGTATAGTTAGAATAGGGCTTAGTGCACTTCCTTTTGGAAGACCCCGGTGGGAGTTACCTATAGAAGTTGGAGTGTGTTCATCTAGAAGGGCTCTTTGTAGTTGTATGAACTCCTCTAAAGACATTCCTTCCTCAGTGGCCATTTGATTTACTACTAGCTGATCTTCAGATGACATCTCGTTGTATGTGTCGAATGTACTCGTTTCTCTAAGTGGCATACTTGCCTTTGATAGCTTGTGTATTTCTTCACGATCTCGAAGTACACTTTCATCTATTTCATCTTTTGTGCTGAAAAAGGGTACACACCTGTTTAAATTTTCCAATAGATAATAGTATTTTGGCGGAACCCCTAATTCTTTTAACTTTTCACTTACTCAAGCACTGTTTATTTCGTTGAAACAGTTTTCAAAATCTATTTCGTAAATAAATTTGTACTTGTGTATCTTGGTTAGTAGGTCCCCTCACGCGGTTTTTGTACCTTTACGGTTTTGATAAGCATGTTGATTTGAGGAGATTTTACCAGAGAGGAAGGGTTGGAGGAACGAGGCATGCATATGAAGTGCCACCCTTCAAGCATGTTTTGGGAATCCTAAAGGTCTTAGTTTTCCGTTTGCTTTGGGGATGTATACTCTTTTGTATTCTAAATCATCCAAGTTCTTTTTGAAGATCTTTTCAACCTTATTTAGAATAGCGAATACATATTTCATTGGCATATTTTTATATCATTTAGGAAATATCCTGTGGAATGCACTCACTTTGAAAGCGGTTGAAGATTTCATTAGAGATCAGGCAATAAATCAGAACTTCCTTGTTTGACCCTCCTTTTTTAATTTTTTCAATCTACCTATTTGATAGTATAGATATTTATTCATTTCCTTATTTGAGTGAGGGGTTATTATAAATTCGGAGGGCATTTTTCTAGTTATACCAGCTTCTTTAAGCAGCTCATTAACCCGGCCAAGCTTTAGATCCATTGAAGAGATAGCAGGTATTCTCTGGAATCCAGAGTTTAGTACCTTCTTGTGTACCTTACTACGCAGGAATATATCATTTAGTTGCATCTCAGTAAGGTGGTTTTCCATGATATATCTTTCTTTTTCAACAACTATTGCCGACCTTTGAAACAACTATTTTACTTGTTTTACCACCCCTTTTAGTTTGGGTTATCAGCTTTTGCGTGCAGTTGTTAGCTGTTCCCTCCTAAACGTAGGTAGTAGACTTGTTGTTTCGTTGTTCCTTGGGCTGAGGTTCGAATATACCATTCTAAGCCTCATTAAGCGCAAATCGAGAGGCAGCATGGACGGACATGCGTCAATACCTTAAGCCCTTGATAACCGCCTTCGTCGGGCATAAGTATTGTGAACGTTACAAACCCTCGCCAAAAGTTTGCAGTGATGTGCAGCTTTTGATATTAAGACCTTACAATATGTCTCATGACAGAGGAGCTTAGGTGGGACATTTTTTCCATCTATGTTCTTTATTATTATAAGGTCTTAGAAGCATGTTTGTGGAACCGTACTGAAAGGGAGGCTTAAAACGAGCACTGTTTCAATGCTTCCTCTCAAATTTTGACGCCTCAAAAGAGGCAAATGTTGGTACTCGAAAGCCTCCGATGTCGTTTCAGGGACTGGTCGTTTATATCATCACCTCGCCATTCTGGCACGCCCGAATGCGCTCCAGCAGCTGTTTTACTATTCAAAGGCCCTTTCCGCTTTGGAGCCCTTTGAATCGGCCTGGGAATCGATCATGACTTTGTTTGATCCGTTGCTTGGCTCTGATAGTCAACGCTCGCGTCTCCTACCTATCGACTTCGCTTTGTTAAGGCTCAAGGTATTATGTTCAGCGGCAAACGTGGCGATGAATATCAAACTTCAGTAACAGACTTCCTCGGCAACCTTGATAACCACATTAGCAGAAGTACTCGAAACTGGATGGAAAGCGGGTAAGTGATTCACGCACTTCGGATGCCGTGCAATAGTTGACAGTGAACAGTTACTACATTGGAATCTCCAATTGCTTCGCCTTGTTATATTGGGGCAAGGAGAGTAGCAGTTCCATCTACGAGACCATCCGGACCAGAAGGAAATCAGGCTCCCGCAAGGAAGATGACGAGCAATACAAGAACAGGGAGATCCCCGACCCCAACCACCCTGACAACGCAAAGGCCCTGGAACAAGCTCGTTATCTTGCCGACGGGACGTACAACAAGGTTCTCTCCAGATTTGCCGACCCTAATATTTTGCCTTACTTACATACCATACTCGTATTCCATCGCTATCTGATTCTTTTCCCATCAGCTATTGGTCTGCTCGAGACAACGTTCCCTTGGAAACTGGTATCAGCGCTTCTCAATTCTTTTCTGCATTCGTACCACGAATATGAGAGAATTCAAAGTGACGAGTTCCCGAGGCCGGTCAAACAATCACCCAGACCACTCCCAGAAGACTTCGCCCTCCGGGGTTTAGTTTGGGCCGACAAGTACTTCCCGCCCGATTGGTTCTCCACTAACAAGATTGATGATGACGAGAAGTATTTCGAGGTCGCCTCTATGACAGATGAGCGAAAGGAGAGGGTTCTTTGGCTCGGCATTTCTATTGCGCGGCATGGCAAGTGGCTGCTTTATGACGACAAATCTCACCAGTTTTCTGTCCCTTCTCGATTCGAACAGGGTATCAATATCATGATTGTTAATACCGAAATCGGCATGGTCTCCGAGCTCAACCTGTCACGAGCGTCCACGCTTGTCCCATATTTAGCCGGCAACAAAGCAATGGGCAAAGCCGAGAAAGGCGATAAAGATATACCGAATATCGAGGATTCCAGCCGATATGGCGAGACATCCCATCTTTGGACCAGGCTATCACATTAGACTGAGAATTTTGCGGAGTGGTGTGGGTGCTGGTGTGGACGTCGAAATAAACATCCTCCGTGCACGAGAGCTCCGAAGCCTCAACGATAGGTAGAGGGAGACTGAAACTTGGTTTCGTAAGAAATTTTCAAAGTAGCCATTCTATGAAAGGGGCGATGAATGGGTGCTGGGTGGATGAAAAGCTACGATGAGGAATGTGTTCTGACCACCAATTTTGGGGTCCAATCAACAAACATCTTTTTGCAACAGAGACTACAGAGACTGCAGCCTGGATATTGGACGGTGGAAGAAGCGGGTTAAGGGGGCGGCTGGTATCAGCCACGGGAGAAGGTGGCTGTGCTACGTGGGGCCGGGCTTCCAGTTCAATTGGGTCTGGGGTTCGGCCCAGTTGACTTTGAGATACACAATCGTCTCGCCTGTGGTGAGCAGACCATACTCAAGTCCACTTTGCATCATGTAGTGGTATGTCTGCGTGATGGCCGAGGCTACCAGTCGCTCAGCGTGGTACTGAAAGCGCGCGTATGTGACAAGGGCAGTAAGGGCTTGGGTCTGATTCAGCTAATAATTGACTATGGCACTTCTAGGGGCTCTGGTCTCTCTACCTCCGTCTTCTTTATAGGAGGGTAATTCGTCAGGCTTAAATACACTTTATTTGGTACCCTTTAGGCCCCTTTTTGCTCCTTAGCCGCTATATCCTTCAGGGAAGCGGCTGGGCCCGGCTGCTCGACCTTCAGACTCTGTTGGTAGATTGCAAGATCTAGGACGGCAAGGCTGGTAGCTTCCACCGTTTTTAGGTGGTACGGCTGAAAGGAGGAATTCGGTATACAACCTGATCGGACGGTAGGACCAACTTCGGGCTTGTCACAAGCAGAAATGTTAGCTTCGGGAATAAAACAGGATAAAGCAATCGGTAAACAAACCCACACTGATCGGATTAGTCTTCGACAGGACCAATCAAAGCGATCCAGAAGCTCTTGAGTCGACTGTAACGAGGGGTCTTTAGCTGAACCATCAAACCTTCATTGACTGTACATCTCACCCAGTCTACTGTCCGCAACCTAGAGCTGGTAGATTGGACAGCAGTTAATCATGTAGAAGCCAAGAAAGCTTCACAAGCAGAATGTGTTCCGAGGCCTAAGCTCGAAAAAAGCAATATTCATTCTCAGCAATATTATCCAGGTTGAGTGAAGAATGAACCGGCAGCTAATTCATTCAGGCATTCACACCGAGTCTAAGGGGGTGGCTAAGCACACTAGCCACAGTGACAAAAGTGGCTGTGCCACTGACCAGCACCCATGGAGGAATTAGCACCCACGAGCCCTCGTTGCCGTCCGCAAACACATCCTACTTCCCGTCTGTCGCACCACAAGAGGCTGGATATCAATTATCCTTGAGTGAAGACACAGACCGTAGCGCTGTTGTTATCCCATTGCTTAATCGTGCCTCTCAGCCTCAGGGTTATAGATCTTCCAAAAAATATCAGAATCACCATGACCTTTGGATTTGTCATGGCATCTCATAACCCCAGAAGTGCCAGTACGACCATTGTGGTTGTGCTCATGGATCGTGGTATTGAGGATACCGGCAACGTCACCAGCCCCCACACTGAACTTGGAAAAGTCCCAATTGATATGCGACCCTGGATTGGGGGAAAAAGCAAAAGTGCAACTCCCATAGCTCGTGACGCCTACGACGCGAAGGTTCGACTGGTCGAATCCTCCCTTCTTCACCCGGAACATCATGTTACGTGTTCGGCGATCATTCTCCATATCAAGTCTTAACTGCTCGCAGTCGGAGATGGTGGGAGACTTCTCGGGGATTGTCTCGTCGTTCCAGCTAGTATCGTCGCATATATCTGCCGCGTTTCGGAAGCTGCCATATTCAACACTGACGTTTCTGTTGTTTGCCTGCCTTTTTAGGCCCTTGGCAGCTGCAAGCCCAAGTAAGTAGATGATACTAGTAGCTAGACGCATTTTGCTTTATATAGGTAAGCCGTTTCGATTTGTGAAGCTTGCTGTTGATATCGATTGGCTCGCTGTATTTGTTTATATAGTGAAATGTAGCTCCACATCTCGCCCGATCGGTCTGCACGTTTGGATGCCAAACCGGAAGATCTAGTTATAGACTTCTCTAGTAATCAGCTGGTCTAGTATCACTTTCATCTCGAAACAGAAGTGTCCTTACCACCACTAAGCGCTGCTTCGAGACTTCAAGCTCAGATATATGTGGATGATGAGTACTGTACGTAAGAAGCTCGATCCACAACGAACCTAGAGTCCAAGTAGCGTATTCTCTTTCTGTTGCATTCATTGAGGCCCTGGGGATTCTCATGGACTGTTTTCGGCCTTGCTTCCCCAAAAGTGGGTTGAACAATTGCCGGCAGAGTGTTGGGCCCCAACTGTAAGGATGCAGCGGCTATAGATCCCTCAGAAGGCATCTTGCTATCAGAACCAACTCGCCAGCATTACTGGACACTTAAAAGTTTATTTTCGTCAAGGATTCTGAAGAGAAGGTGGGCAAGAAATTTGACCCGCTGAGATGGATTCCAGGCCTAGATCAGCAGTTGTCCGAGCATAATTCCTAGCACCGCCCCCTTGCCCCTATTTGATGTGAGAAGAAGCTCAAAGATACAGAAGTGACGTACCGTGAGCGCTTTTTCATGTACTTATGTTGCGTCAAAATCCCAGTGTTTCTCTGCATCAACAATACATGTATATGTATATGTAAACTGCACATTGCATCATTGCAAGCCGTGATACCGTCACTAGCGAAATCAGCATCCTCTCTCCACTCTTTGATAGTTTCCGTTTTAGACCCTTTTGCAGGGGTAGCTGTTGACGCCATGTACCCCGCCATGCTCGCATGTACAGAGCCAATCTCTGCCTTTGCTACTCCTTCACTTGTAGATCCATAAATCGATTACTATACTTACTCTTGGGTTACTTTTGCTCGACGAGAGCTAGAGCTAGAAACTGTTGGCAGTCATATGCTTTCCTTATGGCACTACAATGGTTCCTGTAAGCGTCTACAAACAGATGTTTGACAGAATCCGGCCAGCGTCGTTTTCGGCGTTGAGTTATTATAGTAACGCTGACCAGTTTCTGTCAAAACATCTGTTTGTAGACGCTTACAAGACCGATTGCAGCGCCAGGTAGAGCATATACCACCTGTCAGCAGCTTCTCTCGTCGAGGGTAAATACACTCAATAGTATTGCAATCGATTTATGGATGTACATGGGAAAGAGACGCAAAGGCAGAAATTGGCTCTGTACTTGCGAGCATGACGGGGTACATGGTGTCAACAGCTACCCCGCCAAAGTGGAACCAGAACGAAAACTACCAAAGAGTGGAAAGAGGACGTAGGTTTCGCTAGTGACTATACTATACTAATTAAATCTAACATGAGTTGACTGTGTTCTACTTGGCACATATTACATATAATTTTAAGCTGGTGGAGATGATATACAGATGCTCCTCCAATTCTTAAGTGATGGTGGGGGCCGAAACAACCATTCTGGTCCGCATGACCGTAGTCTCCAATTTCACCCTTTTCGACGTGGTGCGCCGATTCGAATGGAGCGAGAATCATCCAGTAACATACATTATTGTCTTTCTGCTGCATCAGCTCGAAGAGTCTCGAGCTGTTTCCGGTCCTGGCTTTCATAGTTGCTCGCACCTGTTGGCCTACAGAGTCAGAAGAGTAGCATTGGCGCACTAGGGTGACTAGCGGGCCAGGTCTCCCCTAGAAGGCAGCGTGGACTCAGGCAGCAGACAGTTCAAGCTGCAGGACGCCGGCGGGAGTCAGTTCAAGCTGCCGGACAACACAAGCAGGAGTCATTTCAAGCTCCTGATCGACACGAGCGGGAGTCAGTTCAAGCTCTCGGACAACACAATCGGGAGTCAGTTCAAGCCCCTGACTGACCCGTCTCCTAACTGCGCTACGTGACAAAAAGCCGTATATGCATATGGTCTCAGCTACAAAAAGCTTATTTGCAGCTCGTGTCGATCAGGGGCTTGAACTGACTAAGATTACTACTGCTCTTCTGCACTGAGCTTCTCTTCAGCCCCTGCTAATACTACTGATCTCTGTGAGCCACTTCCGAAGCAACCATTATAGTATCCACTTTCAATCCAGTGGAAGTAGGTAGAGCTGATGAGGATTAGTAACGACGCTACCACTACCATTCCACCTTACATGTATCTGATCCAGACACTTGGAATTTCAATCCAACTTAAGGTAAGTATTGGAATTCAGAACTGTTCACCAGCACTCCATCGTCTTAAGCATTGAATCAAGTACTCTCCTAGGTCACTTCACAGACATCTAGCGTCGAACGATCGTTGCTTTGGCATTGGACGTACCATAAGATACTACTAGATATCTGTCCAGTCCAAAACAGGTCAATACACGCGATTGCCTCCGAGGAAATATACGCCTTGCTTCATTGAGATATATCACCGCAGGACACTCCGATGGCTCACTTAGGATGCAACCAGGACCCTCTCTATGATTCGAAATACTTCCATGACTATCGGGCTAGGGTAGCTCAAAGGCAAAGGGAAGACCTGGAGCTGACGTGGCCTTTGTACCTTGAAAGAGCGTTCCTTGACGGTAAGCCAAGCCAGCTGAACTTTACTGTCTACAAAGGCAACCACTAACTGGTAACAAGCAATCCTCCTTGTGCCAATAATGGATAAGCGAAAGTACAATTCCAGAGATACATTGTATGGGCGCAATATGTTAATCAGCGAATACTTGTGGATATGCCACTGGATCCTCTACCCACCTAACCCGGGGGAGGAAATCCCTATGGGTAAGGATCGTGAGAAGAGACCCGGGCATCCGGCTCACCCAAAGTACCGAACAAGAAAGCAAGTCTCAAGCCACATCCAAGTGTTGAAAGAACTCTTCAAAACACTGCCCCTCTGTTAGTATACCCAACAAGTAACGTCGATTATCACCCCACTACGTTTAGCTAACGGCGACTGACAGTACACTTCTTCTTCCCACGGAAGAACGACGAGGATGACGTGGACGGTAGACTGGGAGAGGGAGGCCAGACCAAGCCGATTCAACACGGCTCCGTCCTTGCTGCGCTAGCGGAGGGACTCCTGCCACAGGAGCGGCCGAATTACGCTTATTTTGCCCATCTTCTCGCAGCCGATGATGAAGTCTTTCTGCGGCCAGAAACTTGCCATATCTATACATCCCACTCAGAACTGACCTTGAGCGAGGATTTCGGAAAAGCCTTTACTGCAGATGGGACGTGTTTGCATGCCGATGCCTACGCCCCGGATGGTACTCGGCTCGAGCTCCAGGGCGATTTCCCGCATCTACGAAAGAACAGGAAAAGGGCTTTCCACCATGATGTCCACCACGGTGACCGAGATGAGCCGCGGACCTACTTGCTTCATGAATATACCGAGTCTATTACCCAAACGGAATCCAATTCTGTGCGGGGTATCTCGGCCAAGTGGGACCACCAATTCCCTAAGCTGCGTGAGAAGCTCAGGTCGGCCCTCGACGACCCACACACGGGTACGGCGCGCAGCGTTATGGGGCCCTGTGATATCATCCATATGAAAGTTGTTCTGGACTTGCATGGGACAGGTCATTTCCCAATAGGAACCCACCTGGATGGTTGTGTTGAGTTCAACGTCAGCCGCCTAGAGCTTGCGCACCACATGTGGCGTTGCTCGACCTGCGTTGTCAAACCTCGAGAGTTGTATCTTAACGCATCAGACCCTCTCTTATGGGACTACAAATCTACGTGTCGTCCTTCGCGCCGCGGCAACACGATCGAGGTCCCCTTTCCGGCTGCCAGCTGGGCCAGTACCTTCTATCGGCTTTCCGAGTATGTCACGGCAGAGCGCGAGAGAAAGGAGGGGAAAAGGATGGAAACGGTCCTTGAGCAAAGAGCCCAAAGGGAATGTAGCAATCACGGTGCAGACCTACCTACGCCGTCTGATATGCTACAGCAGATTGCTATGTACCAAGAAATCTTCTCGGCACCTAGCGAGGGCTCAAGCAAACCTGTGTGGAAACGCCGATGCGTATTACTCTGGACATTTTCCGATATACGCGACAAAGCAGAACGCGTCAGAGGCAAGCAGCCCAAGAAGGAGACCAGGGAGACGGCTGGCACAACCTGGAGGTTCTTGTCGAAGCTAGATCCCACATCGCAATATCATCAGCAACGGGCGTATCTTCCTGGCAGTCCAAACGTTCCTAGTATCATAACGCCAAATGTAGGCAGTCAGCACCACCTCGGGGCCGTGATGCATACGAACTCTGGAAGCTTTTACGACGTGGCGAACCTCGACCCTCCATACCAGCTACAGGAAACTAATATACACCCCACCAATTTGAACATGCTAGGTGGTATCTCGAATGGTCTGACTGCGCCGCTACCTACATCGTACCTCCACTCAAGCTATGGTCAGAGCTGCGGCAGCTCTATTATCGAGAACGATGACAGTCTGAAGCCACAAAACAGCTACACATCTGATGGACCCACGGGTGACACGGCAGCAGTTCTTATATCTGACTCCCTCCAGGGGCTAGTAGCGTCACAGCTGGCCATGAGAATGGTTGACGATCGGAATACTAGCCCCTTTTGGTCGGCCATGACCGCTCCATCGGCAAACTAGCCAACATGCTTGTGAAGAGTCCCGTTAGTAGTTTTCCCAATAGCCCAGCTTGAAGGACACTCTTCAAGTATCCAGCAACCTATCCTCGGCAACTGAAGCGGCGCCTGCAGTTTTTGCAGCGATTACTCCCAGTCTGGGAGGGCATTGCCGTGGCTGAGTCGACATGATAGCAAGTTGAGCGATGGGATTTCTGGATTTGTACCCTCCTGGTCGCAATGGAGTAAACCCTGTTCAGGGGCTAGGTTTTTCACAATGTCTGTCATATCTAGATAGCTGTATACGGACAATAAAATTGATTAAGACAATATGTTCTTCTGCCCTGGTTGATACAATCAAGGCGATTGATCTTGAACAGAATAGGTAAGGTATGCCGATTCTGCCAAACACGAACGCTGGCACTTGATTCACTTCGGTCAATAGATGTTGATAGATTCTTGATTTTCTAATCATGAGCCTATATCCTTTCCCAACATCGCCTGACACGACCCACGAACATCCATACTTCGTCCAAATTCCGTCCCCGAATCCTGCTCCGACATCCAGCTTTGGCTTCATGGCGTCAACCACTTCCACCGTACAAAACCTGGACTGTACACATGGTATGAAAAGGTTTACACCACTCCCTTGACCGCTGCCGAAATGCATCTGGTCTACTTATACGTAGTCCCGGAGGAGCACGGAGTTACTGTACCCCCAATATCCCGTGCTGCTCTTCTAGTTCGTACTTTCCCGTATCTCTAGGCAACGCGCACTCATTTTCATCCTTTCCTGACGATGCTACCGAAAGCTACTGAAAGGATCGAATAAACCTCACACTGCATCTAGATCTATCGCAAGATAACGACAAGACGAAGACGCCAGAAAACAGACTATTAGGCAGGACTGGAGCCAGGATGCCTGCCTGGCAGGTCGCATATGTCGTCACCCGCGTGGTCGGAATTCGACTCGGCTCTGGGTGTATAAGGCCACTTCGGTTGAGAGTCCAGATAGAGAGGGGGACTGGCAGACCTCAAGAGAATCCTCCATGAACGAAAAGAAGACCCCGGCCGACGGCCTCTCAGTAGCCTCCTCAACTATCGCATGTGCGCACGACCATCCCACAGAGACGATCGCCATTAGGGTCTAGCTCATGTCTGTTCATGGGCGTAAGCGCGTATGCGTTCTCGGTCTCGGCCATTACGTGTTCGCATGGCAGCGGGTGATGGTGGAGATGGGACCGGGCATGGAGGAGGAACGGGAGACGGGTGCAAAGGTTTATCTGGGCTTGACCGTGATCGTCGCGACGCTACCTCCTCGGGAAGAACATCGTCCAACGACCATGGTAGGAGAAAAGAGAAAGCGCACCCCGGACGACAGCAGCGAGAGCCTCGCTCCGGGGGACGAGGGATATGTGGAGTTGGATTTGGATTTGGATCATTTCAAGCGAGCTCGTCGTGAGCGGGGCTATTCGCAAAGCACCACCAGAAGGCACGGGGGGTTCAGGCCCGAGCTTTATGGGTGGATACCGCGGCGAGCGCTGAACGCCGGCTACTGAAAACCAAGGCTTTGAACACCCGCCTCTCAGAACCTACTATGCTGACCGAATACTCACAGCTATCAAGTCATGCTTGTAATTGTTCGGCGTAGGACTAGTTATATTGTTCAACTTACAGGGCTATGCTCCATCGTGTTCGACGTGGTACAAATCCCCACTTGAGGGGCTGGCCCGGAACATCCTTATTCAAAACCTCAGGTGTACTCGCACCTTTCCATGGGCGGCATTCGCATCGCATCATGATTCTTAATGCCCATTGGCCGATAAGCCTCACCCTATACGGATTAATCATAATCCAAATGTTCCCGTTAGTCGCGCACGGATCTTAAGGATTGAACTAATCCTTATGGCATCTATTTGTTTATCGTTTATCCACTCTCTATCTAGACTCCCCACATCCCTCCACTTCCTAGGGCCTTCAATGCAATTGTTAGCACTCCACATGCACCTCAATGTAGCTTAAGCTACTCGTGGTTTCCCGCGTATGCTACTATGGACTATCTAGATACCTAAGACACTGCTTGCAATTATCAACATCGTAAAATAGTACCAGACTGGCTGACTTAGAGTATTTCCATCTGAAGTGACCGTTAGACCCGCCTTAGGGGCCCGCGAGCGAATAAAAGAGACAGTGGCGAACGTGCTGTTAGTTGGCATGAGACTGATGTCCGTACCAATGGTACCCATAGTGCGGGTTGTCCCATTTACGCTACCTGTCCAATTGGCGCTTGCAGTTCGGACCGAGTCAGAGTGCAGGACTGTAGTTGGGTTGGGAGTGGAATCCGTGATGGTGACAAACACAGTTTGTATTAGTTCTCGTGATACGTTGAGCCTCGCCTGTGTTGGCGTTGGTTGCCGGGGCATCCAAGGAACTCTCAGTAGTTGTCGTCGTTTGTTGCAGCGAGCTTTGTGTGTGGGGGCAGTAATCAGGCTCGAACTCTAGGGAGCCTATGGCTTTGAGCGTTCCCACCTGGAACTCGAACTTGACAATGTCCCCAGGGGATACTTCCAAGCCTAACACCCACAACGGGAGCGAGCAAGATGGGGATGGACAATCTCATCTTGACCAGACCCCGAGGAATGATGGTACTGCGCGACAGCGGTCCTTAAGTACATCCACGGCTGTCTGGTTCCGGACGTCGGCCATTATTGCTCGTTTGCCCCGAGGGCGTACGGAACAGGATGCGCTCTATGGGGCCTCGATAAATATGGGTTCCATGGCTCTATTTTGTAATATCATGTACAGTTACTAGCGAAACGTACGTGGCACTTGCTGATCGGGTTCCAGAACCCATGTTGACAAGATGGATTTCGAGCCAGCTTATCTTCGGCGTGTCTTGGCGAGGATAAATTCTTGCGCGGTCCGGGGAGGTTGTGCAGTTGGCCCTAATGGCGAAAGGTCGAGAATTGACTCGGTGCTTATGTTGCAAACAATTGCGCTAGTGCGCCATTGCTACTCGTCCGACCCTGCGCCCCTACAGCAGCAGGGGCCAACAGTAGTCAGGACCGGAAACAGCCCGTGGGTGTATTCGAGCTGATGCAGCAGAAAGCAGTACTGTATGTTACTTGGATGAGTCTCGCTCCATTCGAATCAGCGCACCACGTCGAAAAGGGTGAAATTGGAGATTACGGTCGGTCGTGCAGACCAGAATGCTTGTTTCGACCCCTCACCATCACTTAAGAATTGAAGGGACCCGAAAGTGAGCATCAACCCATCTACGCTAATAATGGTGGGTTCTAGACCTGGCCCGCTGGTTGCGCTAGTGCGCTAGTGCGCTAGTGCGCTAGTGCGCCATTGCTACTTTTCCGACGCTGCACTCCAATTGTAGGGCCAACATGTCTGCAGGCTATGAAGCCAGGACTGGAAATAGCGCGCGAGGACCTTCGAGCTCTCGACAGATGCAGCGAAAGGAGAATACGCTGCTATATGATTGGCTCTGAGGCGACCAGCGATCTAGGTCGGAACGGTACAACCGGAGCGTGGAAACATCAGGCTCAGTCCTGCGCACCAGAACAGCTGCATCACAAGCTCTCCGTCTGGCGTCCATTCCGTCTCTCATTGCCACTTTCGCGACGGCTCGTTCCCATTCTTCTTCAAAGTAAGGGCCAAAAAAAACTCAGGATCGAACTTAAGCAGCAAAAATACAGTACTCTATGTTACTGGATGATTCTGGCATCATTCAGAATTGACGCGCTTCGAAAACGGTACAACGGGAGACTACGATGGTGCGGACCAGAATGGTAGTTTGGCTTCCCAGTATAATTTCTGCATACTCCTCGGTGGGAACTGCAGGGACCCCAAAGTATGCTCTTGTGAGCCAGCAAGTGCGCCACGGCCAACAACGGCACACAACAATATAGGCGCTGCTGTTCGCTGGCTCTGCTCATTTGGACCGGCAGCTCTGCATCGTGAGGTCTACATCTGCCCTACCGCAGATTAACCAGTCTAGGCTCTATACGTCAGAAAGGCACATTAGAAAGAGTGCACCCATGATGCCCATGATCCAAATGCAGAGCTTGCTGAGATACCATAGAACGGCTACGAAGTAACACTTCCTACTCACGAAATATCCTACTGTACCTTGAGGCACGAACCCAATAGCACCGGAAGTAGCTTTAGGTAGCATGGTCAGAAACAGGTGCAGATAACTGAGTTGTCACCTTATGACGGGTAGGTACGAACCAGAAGAGCTGAATTGAGGCTTTAGGGTAAAATGAGCACATGTTACTGTACGGTTTGAGTATTTGGGAGAACAGATGCGTTTCTGCTGCCTGTCGTGAACGGCTCGAAACCGACATCCCACGAGCGAGGGGACCGTTGCTGCCAGTGAGCCTTACGCGTTGACGGCTGTTTCCAGAGTCGCTATCGCCCCATCCAGGTACCCACAATTGAAGCAAGCAAGGGAGCCTGCATCCTTCGGGGTGAAGACCCAGTAACAACCCAGCTGTCCGAACTCTAAGTCAACACAAACAGTCATCTAGGGATAACTGATCGCCTGCTGAGGATATTGCGAGGAAGGTCGGCCCGTCTAAGACTGGAGATGCTCCAGCAAGCAAAGAAAGAAGTTGACATAGCCGCGATCGTAGGGGAGCTGAAGAAAGATCCGGGTCCAAGACTCGTTCCAGAGTCGAATAGAGAAAATGGTTTTGATGGTCCGGGCTTTTGCTCAGGAATCAATACTAGTAAAGTCGAGTAGCAATCCAAACTACATGCGTCCGCCAGCACGATTACCAATCCATGCTGGTTATGATGTAACTATATTTGGTCTGAGCAAAACCCACTTTCGGGCCTACACAGCAACTACGCATACGGGTTGGCGAAAAGATAACACCACCATCTTTGGAGCTTCCAGAAACGTCGACAAACTCAAGGGGTCAAGGCCACAGGGAGAAGAAGAGGCAGAGGAAGAGCATAACCATGTCATCGTGGCCAGGAGAGCTTGGAAACTGCTGTTCTGATCCGACCTTGGAACGGTTATTTATATTACCTTACGAACCCCTAGGGCCATCAAGGGAGTATCTCTGCGGCAGACGACGAACGATCGCTGGTCTACGTCACTAGGGTAACTGGGGCTCCCTACAAGTCCTTGTTTGGCACTCGTTCGATCCGGCCGCGAATCTCACAGGTAAATGGAGTAGGGGATTACTAAATTCATCCGAGGCCCCTGTGATGGGCTGTGCAAACGGATATGCACGCAGTCCCATCCACGGTGATTCAGGCGGTGTTCACAGCAGCAGAACCGGACCGGACGATAACACTATACAGGCGCCGGTCCTTCAGAAGCGTGGATTGGGAGACGCATACATAACGTACGGCTTGTCTGGTGCAGCCCATGTCCGCCTGTTCTGGTTCCCGCAAGTGCCCCCTGAGGCAGCACACTTGAACTGAAAGGAACACATCAACTGCTTCCATGGTTTAGTGACGTCTCATTCGGGCTTATCGTCTTGAGTCACAACGGGTTATCACTTTTCGCCTCTTCTAAATTGCACCGAATAATGGCACCGAATAGTGGCCGTCTTGCTCAACGCTGTCCAACTGATCTCCGCTTGCGATTCTCATAGTTTCATTAGCTTCTAGCCGCAATTCGTGCCGGTCGCTTGCTTTGACGGCATTGGGGCCCGTGGTATAATGTGAAGGGGATCCTCCTTTCCGGGACTTAGTCTGTTGTGAATCCCCACAAACTTGGAGCGGTAACATGACATAGTCAGAATCTTCATGCCGTATCAGGAATAGCGTAAGGCGGTACTCCCGTATCTAGGTATGTGTCCGTCTAGCGCTGTTCTTGTCGGGACGCCTCCTGTCTCAACTCAACCATCAGCAGCCTTCATGCGGATATACTCGGGGTCGATTTCGCACTCAGCACGACAGATCCACTCATATCGACGCTGGCGCTCGGCTCTCCCTCGAAATTAATGTGTGACATATTGGCAACATCAGTCCTCCAAGCCGAAGCCGCGTTCCGCGAAGGCAAGGGGAGGTTGATAAGGAAGGACGTCTTCACTGTACAAAGATTACAGGGCCAGGGCAGATATAACGGCAGGGGGCTATGCAACAGGTGGAACAATGATACTGTCCTGATGTGCAACCTAGCTCGGCTACCTTAAAAGCTCATCGATTGGTGTAATGTTTTGTCCTTAGAAGCTAGACACCATTAGCGTCAGGCATTGCGTTACGCCCGGGTAGATAGCCATTGCCCAGGCTATGAGAGAAGGTAGGATTGATACGTTGAAGCGAAAGAATCACGAGGAACGTTTGTTGGATGAGAGCACACGGGAGAAAAGGGATATTCACCTTATTTCCCCTACCTTGATCTATCATGGAGTACTCGAGGTAGCTTAGTCCTACAACTATCCATTAGTATTACCGCTCATCGGGCTGCCACCCACCCTTGTCATATATAATATCGTATACACCTCCATGCACGCACCCCCTAGATCCTAAAGCTCCTCGCACCTATTGCATCCCACAGTCCTTTTTCAGGCCGTTTTGCAAGGCATCGCAACGAGAGCTAGAGCTAGAACCTGCTGACAGCCGTATGCTTCCCTTATGGCACTACAATCATTCCTGTAAGGTTTGTAAACAGATGTTTTGACCACAAATCCGGTCAACGTCGTTTTTAGCGTTGAGTTATTACAGTAATGCTGACCAAATCCTGTCAAAACATCTGTTTGTGGACGCTTACAGGAATGATTGCAGTGCTAGGTTGAGCATATATCACCTGTCAGCAGCTTCTCTCGTCGAGCATAAAGTAATTCAATAGCCTTGTGATCGGGTTATGGATGCATACGAAAAGAGAACAAAGCCAAATATCGTCTCTGTACCTGGGACCATGACGGGGTATATGGTGCAGCAGCTACACCTGCAAAAAGGGTTTAAACCGGAAACTATCAAAGAGTGGAGAGAGGACGGAGGTTTCGCTAGTGACTGTACCACCAAGTACCACGCTGGTTTCTGTTTGATGAATGTATCTTGTGGTACTGTACAGTACAAAGCCAATAGAAACGGTACAAGCGGAGCGTTGAGAATTCCAAAGTACTGGCAAATGAGTACCAGCCGCAAGTGGATCACGATCAACAATGGCACGTCGAAGCTGGCGCCGGTATGCCCATCCGCCCTGGGTCTGCTGCTGCTTACGAGTATTGTGTGCCTAAGAAGCCTGGCATGCAGGTCTAGCGCTAAGGCAATGGCATTTCGTGACTAGGAGCTAGGAAGTTTGAATATAGCCTAAAGGCAGCTGATTGTATCTTTGACACTGGACGCTGATAGAATGGGCGGTCTAGCACTGCCCCCAGCTGCTCTGCAATACGCGCCACCAACGGCAATATTTCGGGTAGATTGGTTACGTGGGTGTATAAGAACCCCTTCAAGACACAGAGACATTGATCGAGTTACTGCAGGAAATAATTTATTCCACTGTTACTCCCATCTTCACTCCGATCGATCTAGTCTTTCCACAATGCCATATGAATGGATCTATACAGATGGCCATAACGAGCAAGGCCAGCTATCACGCGACGTGATGGTAAATCATAGCCGAGGCCGAAGAGTAGAACTTCACAGTCGTGCGGGCTATTATGCCTGTGTAAGTATTCCTATATGCAACGCATCAAGGTGAAATCTAATTAGAAGTAGTGCAAATGCTGGAATGCGTTACTTGAAAAACACCCGAACAAGAGAGCGGAGAAGAAAAGGTTGGATATGCAGAAAATCGTGCGTCAATGCCGGAATTGTGAGCACAAACGGTGTTTAGAATGCGCATACGTCGACGATGTGAGAATCATGGATGAGCCACCACTTTGTCCACCACCATGTTGTATTATCCTATGAGACCGACCCTGTGCGACTATGGACCTGAATCAATATCCATGATTATCACAAAACCCCAGATCTATGATGCTGAGACTAAGGAATATGCTGCTCCCGGACAAGTAAGACATGCGTTGGTGGCGGTTGACAGCGTGGCTAGCAAATTTGGCGGAAAGTGCCTACGTACACAAAAGGGCAGGTGGACGTCGACTGGTGCAGACATACGAGGCTAGACCATTATCACATATAGGATCATGCACTTCAGACACTATGTTGCCCTTGTAGCGATCGAGATCCCACTCCAAACTCATCTCTCCCCAAACATCTTGCCTACCTTCCCATTCACCTATACCACTGTCACGCCATCACCCTATGAGTACCCTGATTTAACGACTGCCGGTGAAGTTTTGCGTGAGTCAAGCACCACTGTTTGACGGCAAGGAGTAAGCTGACCAATGCAGACTACGTAGATCCAGGTTCAGCGCCAATGTTCATAGGGTCAACAAGAAAGATGACAAGAAAGACAGGAAAGACGACAAGGAGGACGACGAGAAAAGCGGTAACAAGGACGGCAATCAGCGTAACACGAATGATGGCAAAGCCAAGGGATGGTGGACAACTGAAGCATGGGGTCGGATCTGTTAGGGTAGCTGGACGGTGCCCCTGTAGCGAGCAACATATTCCTTCATGCGGCGTCAGTCATTTGCCTCGCATCAGCTCAAGACTCACAATGGTTCTTAGTGTTACAGCCACGTACACACCAATATTAATCCAGGCCATAAGGTCCCTCGGTGCAGCACAATCTAGAGAGCGTCCGAGGCCACATGCAGGGGTGGATACAAACGGGTCAGCATGATGCAGCCTACGCCTCCAATTCAATCATAGGCCGGGTGCATGAAGTGCCACGGGGATAGATGAGATACAACCAAGTGCATGATCGCTCGCGCCGGTTTTCACGGCAGGAAGAATCTATGCATAAACGGAATTGAAATCTCACAAGTAGGTAACATCCGGACGCGAGACAGACGATACCGACATTTAGGTGGTATCAGGATGCAAGTACGACGACAATAGAGAAAAAATGTGCTTTCATGATGGGTCCTCGTATATAAGCTTGCCTCGATTGTACACCGCATTGAAGTTCGATCCTGACTGGATGAAGTCTTTCAAGCACCTCACGCTCGTTATTTAGCCAGCAGCAGCCTATAATCCTCGCAACTCGAGCCTTCAGCAATGATGCCCGACTGCGACCGCGAAGACTCGCCTGAGACTGCAACCCTGTTGGAGAACTACAACCGAAGGCGTGTTCTCAAGGCGACGTACGAGGAGAAGAAGGGTAGCTTCGCAAAAGAAGCGGAAGCGCTTCAGGAAGAGAAGGATAGGATCGCCTAAGAGCTACGCATGGTCGACACCAAGTACAAGGCTATACAGGCAGAACTCGCGCAACTCAGCGCGGGGTATGAAGCTGACAAGACTGGTTTGAGCCACTCTTTGCGACGTATGGTAAGTAACCTCATTTGGAGCCCTGTTTCATTTCGTTGTTCTCAGGCAGCACATTCCAATATACAGGTGAATCTGACGTTGACAACCACAAGCTTTGCAATATTGCCGTCACTCCTGGTTCGCAGTCCTTACCGAATCCTTGACCAACATCGAATGACACATCGATTGAAAATGTGCAGGTGGCCTCATGCCAACTCAACTCGTTGCAGTCCAGTATGGTAGAGGTGGATGTACCAAGACCTACAAATAATCAGCCCGCTCGCTCGATGCATGGGGGCTGAGTTAGATAACAGGGTGCTTTTAGCCACGACTTCGACGTCTTCATCAACCCACTAGTAAAAGCATCAAGTTGTAACCGCTGAGGTGTGACAAAAGCTATGAGGGAAGTAATGGCAAGCGAGAGGCGAGCCAGACCCTGCATGGAGAGGACAGACGGCAGAGATGCGCATGATCATTGCAGCACTTGAAGATCTCGACAAGCTAGCACGGGACGTGTCATGTAGTATGGGAAACCGTACGACCAGCCGTAAAATTGTTGATAGATTATTGAAAATCAAGACTTACTACCTGTACTGAAGGTTGATTATGTTGACCGTGACCCTTGCATGGAAGTTGTTGTCGCTCAGCCCACGTGCCAGAAGCGCATGAAGCTTGGAGGGAGGTGGGAGAAGGTGAAGGGGGTGGGCCACAGGAAAACGCGGCTGTGTCATGTGGGGCGGGCTACCAACTCACGCGCAGGTATCAATCCTGAGCTGTCGAGGCCTACCTGACACCTTCCTGCATGGTAAGGGCCTTTTTGGACATAGCAGCTGGTGCTTCTCACCTGCTCGGCCCATGTAGCCTACGGTGGCAAATAATAGGGACTGGGCGTGTTGGGAAATAAATGTACGCCACTTTCGCTTGGTAGAGACTACCTGGCTTTACTTTATTCTAGTCCTTTTCTGGCTGAACTTTGATTGCTTATTATCCTTGCGAATTTTGCCTAGGTCAACTTCCAGAAAAATTTTCCGCAAACTTCACCTTTATGCTCTGAGGCTGACTAACTATTTTTATTTATTCTGTTGATTATTCGTTCCCTGCAAAACTTAGCAAAACAAGGGACCAAATTATTTGTAACGGGATGGGAGGAAAGAAACCACAACAACGCCCGGAATCTAGTGTAGATACACGTGAGACCTGGGGTCTAGAGCCGAGCGCAGAGCCATCGTGCCTGGAAGCAAAGAAGCTGAGCCAGTCTTGCCAGAACAACCACCACCCTGGGATGGCTTCAGGGAACCCGTTGACAGACTTGTACAGATCGCACAATGCAAGTCCCCCGGTAACGGAAGCCAAATTGAGCGAGTTGGACATTGACAGGATCCCCAACAACCATAGACTACGCCATGACCTCAATTTCGACCGGGACCTGCAATTCCGACCGAACTGGGATGGCGAGAAGGGCAGGAAGAAGCAGGCCAAGGCGGATGAATTCTGGGCCAATCTTAGTGATCAATTGCACGAGTTCATTACGGCTCCCGCATCATCCTAGCAACGCCTCGGAATGGACCGCGACTGGTGTCTTCCAGTCTTGTTGAAGGAAGTGAAGGAGATTCTCCCCACTCTTGTTCCCTCTCAGGATCGAGTCTACCTGGATGAGGGGTTCAATGTGGAGCTGATCATGCAGCAGTTCTACAAAGGGACCGTCGACCTGGAGAAACTAGCATCGTGGCTTTCAAGCGTGCTCAAAACCTACTGTGCTCCTGGGAGGGATATGTTGGTGGACGAAATGTACAACAAGCTGGCAAACGGTAACCGAAGGAAAGACATGAGAGATTTGGTTCAGGGACTGCGTAATCTCTTGAACGTACTGGAAGGGATGAAGCTCGACCTTGCAAATCATTCTATTCGCTGTTGGAAATCCGCTCTAATCGAGGACACTGTAAATGTCGAAAGACGTTTCTTCTATAAGAAGATCCAGAGCGGCAGGCTCGACCCTCATCCAGCAAATCAATGGTACGTCACAGCCACCAGGGATATTGGCCTCAGTCCCGGGTCCGCGTCTGCTTTCGGCGATATGACAATATTTTTCGAGGCTTTATCCAGGTTGATCCTTCCTTCAAGCTCCCAGCAACTCCCGAATACGTTCGCCTTTGACGAGAAGCAAATAACAAAGCTGCGCAGCGACTTAATCAATGGCATCTACCTGGAAATATGCATGCGCCTGTCCAGCAAGCTCGAGAGTATGTACCGAAATCCGAGAGGAGCAAGTACCCTCATCCCTACCTCTGTCCCTGCCCCAACCCTAAACACATCGAGTCCAGTCACTCCTGGCTCCATCTACGCTAGGAGCCACGGGCAAGCTACTGGTTTCGCCTCCATTACGAGTTCATCGGGTTCACTCTCCGTGGCGGCACCCGAGACGATAAAGTCACCTTGCCGCTCATCAAACCATATGTTACGCCAAGATAAGTTATACGCGCAAGACACGGAAAGGAGCCACTATAACCTCTACAACGCCCTCACAAACCTGCTGCCGACCGCCCCAGCTAGCGCCGGGTCTGCTAGCGAAAGGAAGCTGATGAGGGAGTCTTTCGCAGTTGAGATCTTCCGCTCCACGAATGCGCCTACAGAGGCGCTTCATCAAGTCGAGGAAGAGCTTGGCCAACATCTCTACCAGCCTAATTCGCAACTCTTCCAAGACGTTGAATCGCACTTCTGGATCCTTCTCATCGCGGAGCTTCAAGAACGTGTCGGGATGCTCAAACCCCTTGGCAGTCTCGGTCTTTTCTCGGCAGCTGTAGGTCTCCGTAACCATGGACGATGGGGAGGGCCAAGCGCTCATCCTATGTCCAGTAATGCAATAGGCATCTCAACCCAAGAACCCCGCGAGAAAAGAGGAATAGAAGACATAGCCGCCAGGCTGGCGCATCTTGGCCTTATTCACTGGAGAGTGTGGTCGCCGCTGATCTATCTTGGCGGTTACAATGGCATGGAGTTGAGCCACGCTTTGGGTATCTGAGGCGTGCACAGCTTCTTACTGGGACAAAGTAAAGAGACCGTCCAGACATTGAAGGCTTCGGGGGTAAAATGCTCGCGGAGGCTGGCCTTATGAGTCAGCAGAGGCGAAGCCGTTCACGCCGTCCTGCACACAGGATGAAGCGCGATCAGCTTCGCCTCTGAATATTCGTGGCTCTTTACTAGTTCCGATATCAAGCTTCATTCACTATTTATCAGAAAGAAAAACTGGGCGTTACTGGATAAGATTTCCTTTTTCGTACAAGTATTAATTATCCTTGGAAGAATTAGTTGGAATTAGTCCTAGTGTAGATTCTTGTCCTCGTTCGGATTATTCTCACCCAAAAACGTCTCCCATTATGTATGCCTGACTTTTTACTGCCATATAAATCCTGAATCTGCCATGATGTTGTCCAAACGCCAAGAGCGGCTCTCCTTCACTGAAGTTCTATGAACTCAAGATCTTCTTCCGTCCCCGTACGGACTAGTTTGCCCACCAACGGGCTCATGCAAGCAAGGAGCTCAGTGATGGTGTACGTGCCTGAGAGAATCTTATCGGTCAGTGTGTAGATTCGTGAAGGCGATTGCTGGAAGAAAGTACGTGGAGCTGTGACCATCCCGAACTTGACTGGTACCCCAGTATGCAAACCCCAAACGCTGCCACGCGGATAAGGAGATGCCAAATGATAGGGTGTCGGATTGGTTCCTGAATAGTGCCACGAAGAAGCCCAGCCCATTCCCGAACCAACCAGAATCGGTAGAGGAGCGCCCCTGAGGTCGACAACACGCGGCCCTCGAGCGGATACCAGCTGCCCAAGATGGCCCCTGCGATATGGCATAGTGAAGTGGCCAAGAACAAGGGCAGCAGGATCTTGATTGGTTCTTGGATGGGCGACATACCTCGCGGATCTGTCCATCAGTACTTTTGGGAGACTGCTCTATTAAGTACTGTACATCGTGTGGAGGATCCGGTCAGGGTCGTCCCAGAACAGCTCAAGATGGAATAGATCGGCACCGGTAACACTGTAGGTAATTTGTATTGGACTCTGGGATACATGAGCATATGTAAAATGCAAGCCATAGTAAGTAAACCCTTGACGCAGTTCTGAGCATTCATGAAAACTCGACTCTATTTCGTACGTTGTCTAAAGGCATATACCCCGATTGCAGGTTGAAAAGTTGCGCGGGAACATGCCACCGTCATGCCAAAGGTCCTGCCTTTTGGAAACTGCGTTTGAACGTACGATTAATACAGCGACTCAAACCGACAAATTCAAATTGCAGCAGATCAGTAGTGGACTTGGAAAGTCCATATTTAAGCCGTCGCTTATCATCCTGGTCCTTACTGGTTCGCTATGGTGCACTAAGTCGCACCGTTCTCGTCGGGAGCATACGAAGCGAGAAACGGCTGCACCAGGAGTGGGAGACAGTAGAGACATAGCTACGCGTTTCAATCAAGGAGATAGTCCAGATACCGTTTATCAAACAACCAGGATCCAGGTTACACAGCCTTCGCCATTCCAGGCTGCGTTTCCTCCTGTAGTAGATGCTCACTGATCAACTTCTCGTGTACGCAACCATCTTCAGCACTTCTCCGATTCCCAACGAGTAGTATGCAGAAATGATAATGGGAGGCCAAACTACCATTCTGGTCCGCACCACCGTAGTCTCCCATTGCACCCTTACCGAAGTGCGCCGATTCCGAATGGGACCAGAGTCATCCAGTAACATACAGTACTGTCTTTTGCTGCGTAAGCTCGAAGAGTCTCACGGGCTGTTTTCGGTCCTGAGTAATGTTGGCCCTTACTGTGATGTAGAATAGGAACCGTTGCGCAAGTGACACTGAGAGACGGAATGGACGCCGGACGGACAGCTTGTGATGCAGCACATGTTCTGATGCGCAGGACAGAGCCTGATGTTTCGCCCGCTCCGCTTGTACCATTCCGACCTAGAGGCCGGTCGATGCTCACTTTCGGGTCCCTCCAAGTCTCAAGTGATGGTGCGGGGCCGAAACAATCATTCTGGTCCGCACGACCGTAGTCTCCAATTTCACCCTTTCCGACGTAGCGCGCCGATTCGAATGAAGCGAGAATCATCCAGTAGCATACAGTACGGCTGTTTCCGGCCCTGACTACTGTTGGTCCCTGCTGCTGTAGGGGCGAAGGGTCGGAAGAGTAGCAATGGCACACTAGCGCAATAGTGGGCAACATAAGCACAGTCTCAATTCGCGACCCCGCGCCATTAGGGCCAACTCCACAAGCTCCCCAGCCTGGAGAGATACCTTTGCAACGTTGGGAAAAGCACTTCCTGATCAAGAGTCTAGCACCGCAAGATGAACTGCTTATAAGTCAACCCGCCAGTACTTCCGGTCTCTCCTGACGACTGTACCTTGAGTTACGAAGACAATAGGACCGGAATTAGCTTCAGGTACCGTAACTTTGTCAGAAACAGATGCAAATTACTCTCTTATTTCCTTATGATACGGGTACGAACCAGTAGAGCAGTCTTCAAGATTTGGGATACAATGAGCGCATGCTACTATGTATTTGATACTTAAGAAAACAACCAGATGCGTTTCGGCTACCTATCGTGAATAGGCAGACTTAGTTCAGACCAAAAAGCACCCAGAAGTATTTGAGCAGCTTGCTAGGTTAGACTCTACAAGGCCTCTTTTGTCATGGTTCTGAATTATCGCAACCCCTAGTCTCCCATACATCTTGGTTGCGGCTTAGTCAGTTGCATGCCAGTCCTAAGTTGGTTTGCCAACTTGGAATGATTCGGTTGAAAGTTTTCATCATACCGTTTCAAGTTCTGTCCGGCGTGATTTGCTTCTACCAAAGTCCACCTTGCGACAACAAGCATGAAAAACGATGATTACCAAATTTGACTCAATTGCACACAGAGTAACAAGCCATCTTACCACGATTTTAACTACAACAAAAGAGTCGAGACGAGGACATCATTCGGTTAGATCCCTGCACGCCACACTAGAGTTCGTAACAACTGGACCGAACCCTCGTATCATTAATACACCATTCCCTAGAGCGGCCGCAGACGAGAGGTAGCAAGTCATGGCACCCAACGCTCCCACGGAGGCTCGGCATATTGGTTCTTTGGCAGCACGCGATGCCACCGAAATAGTATGTATGCTTTCCGGGCATTGGGTTACGTCAAAGCTAACGGCTATCCTCCCAGATTGATCCAGATAATGGTCCCAGAGAAGAGCATGGTGAAGTACCTGGTTTAGGTTCAATCTATCCCTTCCACCGTCTCAATCTCCGCGGCGCTGAGTCAGATCATGACGAAGATGATATTGAAGAGTATATACAGTATGTATTAGGTGGTAGCTTCAGACACCGCTCAATCTTCCGTTCTCCAGGCGGACAAGGCCGCCGCACTCAAGGACCTGCTAGGCCGGACAGCAGCGAGTATGCAATAAGAAGGTCTCCGGAACTATTGGGCACCATAAACGGGACAGGTGTGATCCGTCGGAATGGCCCCCAGCCCATCCTTGGAGGGACCGGAGAGGATGTGGCAGGTCCGCAAGTCCGCGTGGCCAGATTTCAGTCGGGACACTCTGGAGTGAGCAGCTTCACCATAACCAGTGGCAGCCGTCGAACATTCCGACCTGGTGCCAACATTGGCCCACCAGATGATCCTTTCCAATCGTACGATATCTCTTCGCCCCCCATCCGGGATCTTGCGGTTACTTTGGTGTCTTTCACGTCAACCTGTGCTGATAGAACTCACAGGGCCTTTGAAGATATATTCAGTCATGGACCGTCTGTCCCCCGCTCCCCAACCGTCCAAACCCACGCTTGGTTGACCAAGAAGGATTCGGCGGTCCGAGGTTCCCGGGTGGTATTAGCAGCCCCGGCGATGTCAGAATGGACCTCTCTGCTATTCTACATCATCTGCTTTTGACAGTGCACAACCCGAACGCTGTCCATGGTGGTGCAGTCCACTCCCTGGAGGCCTTGGATCGTATCATCACAAGTCTTATGGAGGGTTATCCCCAGTCGAACGCCGCGCCTCCTGCGTCCCACGAGACGATATCCAGGCTACCCAGGAAAAAGCTGGATGAGGGGATGCTGGGACCTGAAGCCAAAGGGGAGTGTACAGTCTGCATTGACGACGTAGGCTTGGGTGATGAAGTCGTCATGTTACCGTGTAAGCACTGGTTCCATGACGAATGTGTTGAATTATGGCTTAAGGAGCACAACACCTGCCCGATATGCAGAGCCTCGGTCGAGGGAGAGCGGGCAGGCCAGTCTCAGAGGACCGAGGCAGCACCAGGTTTGGAGGTAGGGCTATCCCCGACGCCCCGTTCAAGTGATGCGGGACGGCATAGGTCGAACCTGCGTCAAAGGCCGTGGGACCTGCTGGTGTCCCTAATCGACTCGGTTCGGGCTGCTGGGGGCGGTTCCGATGAACGAAGTGGTTCGCAATGGCATAACTCGATCTCTCCGTCTATGGATCCGCCTTTGCCGCAGCCCTCAAGAGTCAGAGGCCCTTCGCCTCCAAGTCGCCGCTCGACCTCCGGACCTCTCAGGGCTCCATTTGCCGACAGAGATGGCAGTGGTCCTCTGCACTGGCTCAGAGGTACGTTTGGTAGGAACAATCGTTCCTGATCCGACGTTACTTCTCGTATCCTTGCGGTGCCTGGAGTATCTTTGTCCGTCTTGTTTGCTTTTGCACATCCATGCTTGGTTGATATTGACCGTATCACTAAGACTGTTGAAATCAAAAATCGCCTGAGTCAAAGAATAGGACCCTGCGTGATACTCAGATCACTCTAATTATAGATACAGAACATATACTATCAATAATACACTGGAAACTTGCCGGTTATTCCATACTCCGCCTGCCATGTCGATGCATCTTAATCCTGGGCAATACCGGATACGAACCCGACATAAGGACAACATATCGGCGGCGATCCTACCGATTGTTGTACGTCCTATCCTTGGTGTTCGCGAGCTACCTTCCCAAAACGCGGCGGCCGCTTTGGTGCTAACTCTGTGGTGGAGCACAGTGCTCTCTTGGATAGCTAGCGGTGCTACGCTTCGAAATACAGGTCGCTCGCCTTGCAGAGAGCAAATCATAGCTTCCGTCCGGTGTACCATCCATGTCTGCATACGTGCATGTCATGAGATCTTCTCATTCAGTGGCCTCCTTCGGATACCCACTAACAAACTAGGATCACCCAGGGTGCAATCAAGACTATTCGGGGAAACGGAATCTCCAGGAAGCGATTGTATTTACTTGGGTTCATCTGGAATGCCGCCCTACTGCACACCAATGGTGACATTCTTTGGGTCAGTTCCATTCAAAACTTGTAACATTCATGCACGGCCACGCCGACCTGAGTTGATCCGAGGGAAGAGGGACATGAAAGGGGGAGGAGGAGGGGAGGGGGTTTGTGGTTCGGTCAGACTATAAAAGGCGGTCGTCCCCCAATGATATATGTCTGCCTTTCTCCTTTCTTTCCACCCCTTCTAAAATCTGCTCTACTACAAGCATACCAAAGTGTCCTCATCTATCTATCATCCACAAAGCTACGATTACAAAGCATATGAACTGCCGTTAGCTATGGACCCACGACAATACAGCAGTGCGCTCGCGAATCTATGGACGAATTCCTTGTGTTATGGCCTCTTCGACCCCAAACTCTCTATCGACTTCGGAAGCGAAGCTGATGCCGAAAGCCCAGCCGTTGCATTACAGTCACCGGAAGACGGGGTGGCAGGCTTCGACGGTTGCAAGTCGTTTGACACTGCGTTTTGTCTTTGCCCTAGTATCTACGAAAGTTTTTACGAAGGTTTTACTGAAGCAAACTCGGTCGAGGACTTACTTTGGGACGAACTACTCAACTCTTTCCAGCTTCCCCAAGTTCCAGGAGCACCCAGTACAGCGCTGGAAGCAAGTCTCGATGAAGTATTCACGGCCAGTGACGCACAGCCCTTCGTCTCTACGAACGAAAATCCAACGACAGCCTCACATAGCCCGCCAACACCAGGCTCCCCTTTCTCCACTGGCTTGGAAAAGTCGACAGACTCATCGCGTCTGATTGGAGAGGGAAACCATTATAGGACAGCCACCCAGAGGCCCCCTGTCGCAGAGTCATCTACAGCTTCACCAACAAAATATCCCAACCATCGAATAGACAGTGCCACGCCACTGGATACCGACGAGGAGAGGCAGCCCAACCCTCTGACAGAGGTGGCGAGAGGTCCTTGCCCGAAGAGGAAATCAACACAGTCATACTCAGAAAACTCGCCCAAACGAGCGAAACAACACACACAGGAAAGCACTGCTAGGAGCGGATTCAATCTTCGCCTTGAACAAGTGACTGTTTATGCTGAAGGCGGAATGAAGCAGCTGAAGTGGAACCGGCGTCGCGGTGTATGGATCGACACGTCAAAGGCTTGTAAATGGAAGGGTGAGCCTCTTAAATACCATGTACTGGGAAATTTGTCTTGTTCCTCGTTACGGTTGCGGCCAAATGGTCTCTGGTTTCCGATTGATGTCTCTTGGGATGATGCTGCAAAGCGTTTCATCGGATCGGGTTCTATGAACAAAAAACGGGTCAGTTTTGGGAAGGATGAGTTATCCACATTGTTCAGCAATCCGAATGTCGGTGTGGTTTTTGACAATTAGGTAGTAGGTGATTAAGTGGTCATTAGGTTGAGGACTTCCGACGAAACATATTAGCTTCCTCGAGCAACTTGGTCCTGATTCCATCCCTGTCCCCGTTGTTGTCGTCGTTGAGGAAGGTCTCCATCCTATAGTCGTGAAATACTCCCAACCGAAACAACTACCCATTACGTGGAATCAGGGTACTCACAGGCGAGGCACTATGCAGAGTATCATACTGGGAAGACTCGTGGAAGAGGATGAGATGAAAAGGTCATTGAAGCAATGTTATTCATCTCTCCCAAACCGCACGACCTAATCATGTACCCTAATGACAGAAGGTATCTACCTCGGTGGGCTCATCCGTCTGGAATTGACTTTCTTCTTATGCCACCTAAAGGTCAACAATACGCCCAGGGTAATCAGCGCCAGCCCCCCGACCCCAGCTCCGACCCCAATGCCGACCTCAGCTGCTGCGGATATTGCTCCTGTCGTGGCTGTCTTACTAGTCCCGGGGATGATATAGTTCGTTGCTGGCGGCACGGCGGTCATGGACGGGGCTACGGTGGGAGTCGGCCCAGTGTCAAGGGCCAAGATACTAGGGATAGGACCTAGGTTGATGCTCACACGCCTTGGTACAGACATCGACGCGGCCGAGTTACTGAGCATCGGCTTTGGGCTGTGGGAGGATTCGTCTAATACGGGGTGGTCAGACTGGACGAACCGCGAAATTGGAGTCAACCACTCGCTGTCCAAATTCATGGTTAGGGGCAGCGAGACCACTGTGGATTTCTGGGACAACAAACGACAGCTTATGGGTGCTTACGGTGAAGGTATGCTCTAGATGATTTGTTGAAACGTTGAAGTACCGTAGATGGAGTATGCTGCACTTCTCGTTGAATAGGGCTGTCCTAGACGTTCGGACCTCTGATCAAGTTATCGAGAATGAACATGCCGCCAGCTTACTGGGTTCTTTTGGACACAATACAGCAAAGATTGTTTCATGTGCCGCCGACACTCTGTATCTTGCCCATATCAACTCCAGGCTGCATGCTGCCACTCTGTGTCTCGCTCATATCAACCCGTTGCCGTTTACCCTCACGTTCCATACAATCGTTCTCAAGCGCTCTCTTGGAACTGGCATTGTTGGTTGGCCTTATTTTCTCTATGACTTCTGATAGTACGTTTCCGGCCAGGTATCCGCCCAGAACGTCCTCGATGCGTCTCCGTTCAGCTAGGGGGGACATATTGCGGGATTGTGTTTGGCCCAATTCTTCAAGGACAATACCTTCCCATTTCGCCTTCTTCTCCCTCATATAAAGCTGATCAATTTCGTCCATTTGGCTTTTCGAGGGACAATGGTCGGCATGATAGATGAATTTCGATGCCGTGCCGCAGACTATAGTACAGCCTACGCAGACCTTAGGGCAATTGACATCTGTAGCAAACTGTCAGAGGCGTACTTTAGAAGCAAGAACATGGAAAATACGGATTCCAAAATGTTTTTCAAGTTCTGCCTTATTGCTACACAATTTGAAACACCCGTCGGATGGGCATGAGGCTGCACCATTTGGTGTGGAGTGTTGTCGGGTGTCTGGCATGTTGCGATAATTAGGATGGAGCCTTCTTACTCCAATGGCAAAAGCGGAGTTATCCCCTCAATATATGAGGAACGCACCGAAGTTTTTCCGATGCTTTGAAGCGGTGGCTGCCTTATGGAGCCTGTTGGGCCGTCAAATTCTAGTATATTCAATCATGGTAACCACCATCTTCTGCTCTGAATATACGACAAACATGTTCCAGTGCAAATCAACCTAAACTAACCGCGCCATCAATCTCAACTATGCCTTGTACAACCTGTGGTGATTACGGATGGCCTGAAGGTTGTCCAAGATGCCACAAAGTTAGCAACAGGTAAGCAAAAGTCAAGGGTTCATACACCAACATTCAGTTGAGCCTTACTCCGTATTGGTTGACTCACTGTCTACTCAGCTCTTCCAGAGCGGTTCCTGTTCAAGATTTGTATTCGAACACTTCTGAACACGAAGCCATCCCCTCCATGGCTACTTGTCCATCACCGACGAAGCAAGATTTGCCGTTCTGCTAGGAACTTTGGGGACACGTTTAATTCTAAAGTGATGTTGGATTTGGGGCAAGGTGATTCCTGATAAATCGGTGATAGAACATTACTTCTTCTATTGCCCAGGGTTTAGTCTGAGAATTCATTTTCTCCTGTCCGTGTTTTCATCCCACAGCGATGCGTGCCGTCAAGTTGTGTGGACCGAAAAGACTGAACATATTGAATTGGAGCACGTATTGAGATTTCAAAACACTTCCGTGTATTGCCTTGAACATTTCTGCCTATTCCGTGATCTTTATCGGCCCCATCTCCACCTATCGATACTGGTTGTATAATCCCCTCATGCGGCATTGAAGCTATCGCCCGCCGAATTTTGCACAGATCCTCTTGGACAGTCTGCCTGCGACAGCTTAACACCGTTTCCCCCATTCTAGCAGGGCGATGTCGTGGTTGTGTCGTCATAATCGTCGCCAAGGATCTTCTGGCCGTCACCCGGCTATTCCAACGTGCAACTCTCTGCAGCAACGCATCCATCGCGCCGTGGTCGGGGTATCTTGTGGGTGCTGGCCGGGCCCCTGCATTCGTCGCCGCGGTTAGTGCAGTGTTCGTCGTGGAGCTGGGCTCGGTACGGGCGGGCTGCCGCTCCACCGTCGGTTGGGAACCTGGAGTGCCTGCTGTATGATGAGCGTCAACGGTCAGTCGACTATGTAGTCAATAGACGAGAATCATGCGTACCTTGCGGCCTTCGCGGCGAAGGCAGCTGCCTCGGACCCTTCTGTCTCATCGGACTGTTGGGAATGACAGTCCCGCCATCCTCGTCGGGGATGACGTCGTAGACAGACAGAGGCTCCGCCACGGCAGCGGGAACTGCTGCAACATACTCGGGATCGGTTTCGTACTCGGCATCCGCGTCGCTGGCGTCCGCCTGGGCCTCGAAAGGGATGGCTTCGACTTGGCCGCTCGACCGCGTCGCTCGGCCGTGGCTCGGTCTCGCATGGCACGCGGCTGATCGTCGAAACTGCGGCTGTTAGTAACAGAGCTGGATACACTCGACGGAACGGTAACCGGGACATGGGGACGGACAATCCTGTTGAGGTCCGGCACGCGCTGCCCGCGTGGGACGTGCATCGCCGTCTCCATCCGCTCGTGTGTCGGGTTCCAGTACGCAAGCGCGCTGAAGACGTCGCAGTACCGTCCGAGGTCTTTTGTCTTGTTCTGCAGCGACAAGCCGCTCTTTCGAACCTTGTCTTTCTGCGCCTTGGTGTGGGCCATGGCGGAGGCCTAGCTACCTACTATGGTTCGGCCACTTGCTGGACCTTCTTGGGGTATATTCGTGGCGTATCCATAGAGCTACAATAGCGTCCCGCTGAACGGTAGATATAGCAAGTGCTGGCTTGCGGATGTCAAATGGGATGGCATAATGAGCTCGAGTTGGGCGAGCGTCGCCAGGGGAGCTGCTATTCCGGTTCCGAACCCATGTTGGCGAGAGGATCCCGAGCCAACTTCTCTTCGGCGTGTCTTGAGAAGTTCTTGCGCAGCAGGAAGATTGGGCAGTTGGCCCTGAAGGCGCGGGGTCGCGAAACGGCGCCACGCTAATGATGGTGTGTTCAAGGGACCTGACCCGCTAGTCGCACTAGTGCGCCATTGCTACTCTTCCGGCTCTGCACCCCAATTGTACGCCAACAGGCGGGCAACGATGGAAGCCAGGACCTGCAACAGCCCAGGAGAGTATTCGAATCTCGACGGAATGCAGCAGAAAGAAAGCAGCCGCTGGATGCACTGGCTCCAAGGTCACCTGCCTCCCTGCGCCGGAACAGTACAAGCGGAGCGGGGGAACATCAGGCTCTGGTTCCATTTGAAATCGGCGCACTTCGGGAAGGTTCAATAAGAGACTACGGTCGTGCGGACCAGGATGGTAGTTGGGCCTCCCAGTATCATTTCTGCATACTACTCGGTGGGAATTGGAGGACACCCAGAGTGCCTCGTGTGAGCCAGCAAGTGCGACACGGCCAACAATGGAACACAACAATATCGGCGCTGCTGTCCCCTGGCTTTGCCCATTTGGTCCGGCGGCGCCATCAGCAGCTCTGCATCCTGAGGTCGACATCTGCCCTAGCGCCGCTTAACGACGCAGAGCTGGAGAGAAAACTTTGAACCGACTACGAAAAAGCATTTCCTGATCGAGAGTCTAGCTTCGCAAGATGAACTGCAGATAAGTCACACCGTCAGTACTGCACCGGCCTCTTTTGACGACCGTACCTTGAGGTACGAACCCAATAGGACTGGAAGTAGCTTTAGGTAGCATGGCCAGAAACAGATGCAGATAGCTGAGCTATGATACTGGTAGGTACGAACCAGAAGAGCTGCATTGAGGCTTTCGGGTACAATGAGCACATGCTACTATTTGAGTACCTGGGGGAACCAGATGCGTTTCGGCTGCCTGTCGTGAACAGGACCGGTCTAGCCCAAACCGCAGAGTCATAGAAGCACTTCGGCAACTACGAGGGGCCCATACGGGACCATAGCCACGCCGGCATGGAATTTGACGCAACATGGTGAGACCGGCTGCCAAGAAGCACTTCCTAATCGAGAAATCGGTAGCTTCGCAAGATGACCAACCCTTCAATGGTAGGTTGGATACTGTACTGTATCGTGCTGGCCACTTCTGGTTACTGGACCTCGAGGTACGAAGCCTGGAATATCAGAGTAGCTTTCGGTAGTATCGTCAGGAAACGACGCCAAATGGGTGTGCCTTACCCAGAGATACGGGAAAGTACGAACCAGAACAGCAGCACGAGAGATTCGGCGTACAGTGACCTCGTACTACTCCAGAACGACATACGAGTACGACCAGATGCATTTCGGCTGCCCTTGAACGTCGGGAGTACGTCATAAGGACTGGACTAGCCCAAGCAAGAGAAAAAGAGCTTTTCCACATCCATGCGACAGTAAGGGCCAACAGAACTTAGGACTGGAAACAACCCGTGGGCCTCTTTGCGCTGATGCAGCAAAAAGAGAGTACGGTTTGCCACTGAGTAATTCTGGCTCCATTGCGAATACGTCAAAAACTGGCTACTTGGAGACTACGGTGACAAGGCCCCTTTTGTCAAGGCTCTGAATCATCGCAACTCCTAGTTCTCTCGTACTGTCGGCTCCCGTTCAACTTCTCTGGTCGAGCGGATGCGGATTCGCTCCTCAGCCTCTCCGCAAGTTGGCCGGGTCACTTCCAGCCGCCACGGTAGACGCTGGCTTCCAGGAAACCCCGCTATTCCTGGCTGGCAGGTAGAGGCGACACCGACGCTGAGAAGATACGAAGCAGTGAGTAGTACAAGCTCGGTACGGTACAGTAATCTTGAAGCGGCTTGCGTTTTTGCTCATGGTGGCTCGATCACAACTGCGAGCCAACCAAGCGACTACAGCGACTACGGCGACAGTTGTCGTCGCCCAAGTCTGACCTCCGCCAAGCTCATTGGGTTCAGAAAGACCGCTCCGGACGACTTCGAGTGTGACGGTCCTCTGACAGTGGCAGTCAATCGACTTGATTATGGGTAGGACAATCAAAGGCGGTCTCGCGCACTGGCACGATTCCCAAAGCAGCTACGACCGCTTGCTTGGCAGGGATAGACCGAACACCCATTGGCCCATCGGGTGAGGCTAGCACCAGCTGACGTCGAATTAGCGCCATGCTCCGCCCATTTCGTTGGACCTTTCCTGCTGTTATAAAGGCCACTTTGCTTCCCTTGCCGGGCGACCCAATCTGTCGGGACACATTCCTCCCTTCGGGATCCCGAGCAACCGACAAGCACCCGACAATCGAGCAGTAGCAACATGCATCGCCGAGACGAGACGCAGCGACTTGACCACCGACGGAGTTAGGGTTGTGACACGGTTCATAGCTGACCGATTATATGGAAGGGACCACTTCATCGACGACAGTTCAGTGCGACGAATGGGTGTCCTATGGTAGGCATATCTATCGCAGCCCTCGAAGCCGCTTTCGCACAGGCCTGCACGTTCGAATGTCTCGTCGGGAGGCACGGAACCTCGCGCTGGTTGCCAGCGCTCGTAGGGCGGCTTGACGAGGATGGCTATGGCGAAATGCTGGTCCAGGGTATGCGGCGAGCCAACTCCTGCTCGGTCCGAACGAAGGCGCCTCGACGGGTCTGGGTTACTCTTCCTACCGATTATGGTGTGATTTTCAATGGTGTGTCAGCGCTTGTGTCGCGCTAGCAGAGATCACGCTTATGTTGGGAAGGGTTTGGGAAGTTGGCTCGCGAAAACCAAGGATAGGACGTACAACAATCGGTGGGATCGCCGCTGATGTGCCGTCTTCATGGAGGGCTCGTATCTGGTCTTGCCCAGGGTGTGGGGTGCTGATGCTAGACGCGGTGCTTCGGGACTTTTCGAGACGTAGGCGCGTAGGCGCGTTGCAGATGTTCAATTCGATGCTTATTCGCTTACCTGTGCTTTCGTCCGTAATCTGACCACTGTGTCATGAGAGGTGTGGTCTTGGTCTGCATTCACTTGAATTGGTGTTCCAAGCACGGGCTTGGCCCTATTGCTTGGTTGCCCTCTTACGCTGGATCTGCCTTCTATGCGGTACCCGTGCCCCAGTCACCTACCTGGACCTTGAGCGGGGAAGCTCCCTGTACTTAGATGCTGTGTACATTCAAGATGACCGACCTAGCTTGTTTGTTGGTCAAGTTCGTGCCCTACCTTAACCACCTTACCGTATCTTGTCGGGTGTATCCGGTGTATCTGTGCCCTCACTTGTCGAGATACGGAGTCCCGAGGTTGACTGGACTAAAAAAGGAAAAAGACCATACGCTAATGCCGGGTCTGGCACACCCACAGGTGTGGTAGCCTGGGGCGTCATACCGTAGCGCTGCCGGTGAATTATTAGGCCGTATCGGTAAGCAAGCGTTGGGTACGTAGGACATGCAGCAGCGGCATTCCGGTTATCTCTTTCGCACGACTCGTGCCGAGTATTGTTTTCTCCCGTATGGTCATGGTTTCATCGTGCCAAGATAAGCTGGAATCCTTCCAGGCCGAGCCAGCCGGAAATAGTGGCACGCTGATGCTGGCCGCGAAATTGCGTTCCACGTAGCCGGAACCCAATCAGCGGCCGTCACGGTTATGCCTGCATCCAGTGACGATCAATCATTGGGTCGATCATCGTGTTGCGGTATGGCACTGTACGAGTAGAACACTAACGAAGCGGCTTGGAGCTTCACCCTCAGCAGCTGCTCGACTGTTCATCATCCGCGCTGTCATTGTTGTTATTTCGTCACTATGTTGGAGGCGAGAGAATGGAAGTTGCATTAGAGTTAACTGGGCCGGCTCCAGCTCTGACCGACCCATTTGGGTGCGGGGCGACTGGTTTGCCGGCAGGGCTATCTTATGGGTCGCGACAAGTCTCACTAGCAAGCCATGGCCGGGGTAAATGGAGCATCCAGAAGCCCCATTGTACCCATCGCCACTAGTCAATCAATGCAGGCGCTTGGATACTCTAGGAAACAAATCGCAGAGAAATCGGCCGTCAAGGTGCATTAGTTAGGAATCAGAACGAGCCAACATCGGAGCCAGTCACCCCAGTCCGTTCAGCCAGCCATTGGTCTACTTGCCGTCACTATGGCAGAAGAGCCGAGCAAAATGGGTAGGACGCCATGCGGCATCTTCGAAGGGCGCTAGTAGAGGGATAGCAGAGTAAAATGCGAACTCCTGCGTAGCTGGCCAAATCTCCTGCATTGCTACTTAGACATTGGGTCACTCGCCCTGGTATGTGAACAGCCGGACCATGGTGGCTGTGGCCTTGCGGCCTCCGATCAAATCCCCCGCGTAGAATGTATTCCGTTCCGTTGCGGCCGAGAAATGGCGGCCGTCGCGCCTCGAGGTTGTAGGGATTGCGGCCGGATACTGTTGGGGAATTCGAATCACGCAGCCGGCGTTAAGCCCATCGTGCGACGGCGGGCCTATTTCGCTGGCTGATAATGTGATGGTGGAGTAGCCTAATGATGGAATACGAGAGTGAGGTGTATCAGACACTGAGCATAAAGTAGGTAAGCGTAGTGGCAGCAAAAGATTGATGTGAAGCAAAGAAGGGCAGAGAAAAGAGAGAGGCGGAACGAGGGGAAGTGGGAGGAGAGGGGACGAGAGAGGGGACGGGGGGGGGGGGGGGAACAAAAGAGGGCGAGAGAGGGTGAGGGCACGAGACAGACGGGGAACGAGAGAGACGAGGGCACGAGAGAGACGAGGGAACGAGAGAGACGGGGAACGAGAGAGACGGGGAACGAGAGGGACGGGGAACGAGAGAGGGCGACGGAACGAGAGAGGGCGACGGAACGAGAGAGGGCGAGGGAATGGGCGAGAGGGGGGCGGGAGCGAGAAAGGGAGCGAGAGCGAAGCAAGGGAGCGAGAGGAAGTAAGGAGGAAGTAAGGGAGGAAGTAAGGGAGGAAGTGAAGGTGACGAAAGGTGTGAAAGAGGGGAGGGACAAACATGGCCCAGGAAGGCGAAGAAGAGGCATAGATGCAGGAATAGATCCTGGACCGGAAGCAGGCGAAAGAGCAGCTTTGTCTACCCACGCCCAAATGCGGTCAAGGGGAGGCGAGAAAGAGTCCCAACGGCCGCCCGCGCTGAAACGGTCGAACCTGATCACCCGGATAACCAGGAGGGTACCGTTTGCGCCGTATGGGGGCTGGGCTTCCCTGGACCCCCGGCCCCCCGACAAGCAGCACCAGAATCGGTCCAAAGCCAGCGCATGGATAGTAGCTCGTGACGGACAGGGCCACCGACCCGTGGGTCTTGGCGGCGCGCTGCGGGTATATAAGGGTGACCTGCCTCCCACCATTGTCAGTAGTTTTCTCTTCCTTCTTCGCGCCTCCGCCCGGAGCGCCGGCCACCCTTGCAGCTTGAACAGACTCCTCCTGGAGGCCTTGCGGCTTGAACAGACTCCTCTCGGCGCCCTGCGGCTTGAACAGACTCCTCTCGGCGCCCTGCGGCTTGAACAGACTCCCCCTGGAGGCCTTGCGGCTTGAACAGACTCCTCTCGGCGCCCTGCGGCTTGAACTGACTCCTGCTTGCAGCTTGTCTGACTCCCGCCTGTGTTGTCCGAGAGCTTGAACAGACTCCCGCTCGCGTCGATCAGGGGCTTGAACTGACTCCCGCTTGTGTTGTCCAAGAGCTTGAACTGACTCCCGCTTGTGTTGTCCAGAAGCTTGAACTGACTCCTGTCGGGCTGGTTGATGGTCTTTTTGCTCCGTCTCCCTCCTGCGGTCGAGTCATCTCCTGCGGAGGGGTATCGGGCCTGGCTCTGGCGTCCGCAGTTCGAGTCATCTCCTGCCGCCTTTGCCACCCGGGTTTTCCTCCTACATTCGAGCATCTCATGTACCGAGGTTTTTCCCTGCACCTGCTAGTGGCAGTGCGGCCAGCGAAGCCGGCCTCTGCGCCTGTACGTGGTGCTGGCTACGAACCTGTTCGCGCGGATTGGGCAGTCCCGACCCCGCGAGCAGAGCCAATGCAGAGACGCGAATAGAATAGATGAATACAATATATTGGCGAATACTTACGTACATACATAACACTCCACGCACTTTCTCTTGTACTTCTTGCATGGCAGATCGTCGCCGCTGCCCGTAGCTTTCCCACTCCTGCGCCTTGGTTCTGCGCCTATGCGACCACTCCCTCTCGTGCTATAGCATCAACTGTACAGATCCCCCAGGTGGTTTGGCAACACGTACTTGTCAAGGCGTAATGCGGTGGACGTGCCGCCGCCAAAACCGCTCGTGCTAATTCGTCAGTGCAATATGTCCCGCTTGCATCTGGGGTCAACTGCGGCTGGTTTTGAGCAGGCCGAAAAGTCGTATTGGCGACACTAGAATGGACGTACGCCAGAATGGGTTCGCCAGAATGGAGCACCCCAGAACTGTCCACGAGGATGCGAGATCTTGCTGCGTCGCCCTTCAAGGCCTTGAACTCTCTCACGCGCTGTTTCCGGCCCTTGGTCACAATGTCGCCCAGTCTGCAGCACCGAGACTGGCTCAGGGGCGGGACTGTCAGTGGCGCGCCGAAACCATCCAGCGTCTGAATGGGCGGGCCAGAACCAGCACCGAAAGGGATGTTCACGCGAGGGCGGAAGCGGTGCTGGGGCAGTTCACGGCTGGGGAGCAGCGCTAATCCAGAACCGGATCCTAGCCCGGTCGACCTCGTTTTGCTGATCTGCTTCTCCAGTGCAGGACCGCAGGACGGATAACGCCTCTGAGTCAGAATCCACGCCAGAACACGGTGCTACGCCTCACACATAGGATCCGGGACTGACGGTAGCTGCAGATGAGCTGCTTGCTCACGAATAGGCCAAAGATGCGAAATCACATGCTGTCGGCCGCTTTTGGTGCAGGCTCACTTCGACCCTCCGCCTCGTCTGCTCCGAGTCGGATGCTGCTAATCGGCTCTTGCATAGCTATGCCTCACAAGTCGTACTTCTTCCAGAACTTAGCCTCTGCCCATAAGTGTAGGCTATGGATCAGTACTTCCCAACTGGAAAGCCCAGCTCCGCGCCTGCCAGCCTAGCCACCAAACTGTGCTGGGCTCGCATCCATGCTTGCTGCTTCATTACAAGTGAAGTAGATCAGAACATAGTGAACTCTGACCGCATGCCTGACGTTCACAAGGAGATTCATTGTCAGGAGGCCGGTTATGTAGGGTATACTCTTTTCCCTAAGGTTAGGTGTTATATTTAATCAGATAGGCATCTATTCAACGGGCAATTGAAAAGATCACCAGTTTACCAACCAAACCAACCAACCAACCACGTCGGCTCTAAGAGTCTTACAGGATTGGCTGTTATCTACAAGGGAGTTAGCTGTGAGAGTCACCGAAACAATCATGGCGTCCGCTGTCTTTGGTTGCCTCGGGCATTCCCTTCTCCTTTCCTCCCCCTTTTCTATTCTCTTTAGCAGATTATCCTTCTCTCGGTTCTCATCAAGATACGCACAGCAGAAATCATGAGGCAGCGAAATCGGTTGAACGAAACCTTCTCTCAAGATAAACTTGCCGAGCAGTTCCTAGAGTTTGAGAAATTCGCTGCTGCACCTTCCAGTGACATGCGAGAGGTATCGGCTCGCATGAAGGCTGCAAGAGAACGTGTAATGGGCAAGTGGAACAGGTGAGTTAGCTGGTACCTATACACAGTCCTTTGCTAATAGCATTTCGGCTTTTGCCGTACTGTATACCCCTCCCAATACAAGACGTAAATCGATCTGGAAAGCATATGGCTCGAACTTTGCGACGATGCCGACGAGGCGAAAAAACACTGCAAAATATTTCTATTGTGGCATCGCCAGAACTCTGGTCGATGGGAAATCTGTCTGGGCCCAGACGAGCATAAGTGGAAACGAGAGGTTACCTATGCTGTCACACTCGCAGAGGTGTGGAAGTATTTGGTCGTAAAGGCCGATAATACCGTGCTTCATCGAAAGAGGAAGCAGGATCGCGCGAATCAAAAACATTGGCGGCTCGCATTTGCCGAGAAGGACAAAACGGGACCTATTGCGGAGATCTCTGGGGTGAGTCGTTTCTCCATCTGAACATGCAGGCTTCCTGACCACTAATCAACGGGTCTAGTTCATCGCTGGTGCACTAGCAACTAAATGCAATCTCTCACTCGAACAAACCTTCGTAAAGCAACAAACTACGCCTGAAGATATCACCCTATTCCTTGACACCCTTTAGACGCGGTCAAACGACATACCGCTCTCACCCAAAACTCGAAGTGCTTTCCATAGTATCTTGATGAACTGGCCCAAAGCGCCATCACTATGCTCCAAGTAATGAAAGTTTACTACTGGATTGAAGGATTGTTGCGATTGTGACCATTGCATGGAAGCTATTCGGCTCACGTGCCAAGAGAGCATGAATATTGGACGATGGAAGAAGCGGGTTAACAGGGTGGCTGGTGTCAGCCACAGGAGAAGGCGGCTGCGCTACGTGGGGGCGCGCTTCCAGTTCAATTGTAGTCAGTGCTCGAAACAGCAACAAATGCCATGATCAACTTATCCGACATAACGACGTAATTTAGGAGGCACGAAAAAGACGATTCTTCGTATCGCGCTGGCAACGCGCCGCATAGCGTACGCCGACTACCGACGACCGACAACATGAGTCGAAACCCGACACAGCATGGCGGCGAGCATAACAGGAGCGGGGACAAGCTCGCGACTTGAGCAAGGCAGCATGGCGACAATTAAGAGACGATAGCATAGCGGCCACGGTTCTTATTCACTGTTTCGAATGGCCATCGAGCCCGAAGCACGCCGGCACAGAGTGACTCCTTGAGGCCAACGGGGCTACCCAGTCCCCACGAGACCAGCGTGATAGAATTGCCACGACCGACCTGCATGCATCGCGCGATAGACGCATCCCACCGACGAGTGCCACCCGACTTCCGAGCACCACTACGTGATTCATGGAGACCCGAGCCAACGAGCTTCTGTGTGCTGTTCGGGCACCTGTGATTAGACGTGCACATCGTTGCGATGGCGCGGAAGGCCTACAAAGTCGTGAAACTGGTAATGTGTGGGCGTGCGTAAGTCGGAGGCCTCAACCGGTAGTTGGGCGGTGGTATACTTACTTTTCGTTGTGGTGGGCCAGCTCAGACTGCACAGCCTCGAACTTGCCCAGCAACTCATCCACCTTGTCCGGCAGTTCTTGGGTATCGCCCGACGTTCTTCCTTTTCAGTACAACGCGCGGACTGGATGTGGGGGGACCTACGGTGACGGGGAGCTGAAAGGGCCTGGGTCGAGGTCTTGTTGGCCATCAAAGAAGTTGGGAACGTCTGGAAAGGACAGTGGTTGTTGGTTTGGAGGCTGGAGCTGCGTTGCAGAAGGAGCGACGGTCTTGGGCGCAGACGCAGTTGCGGGTGCAGTCGCGGGCGCAGTGGTGGCGTGGCCTGCTGATGGTCGGCCCTGCCGTGGCTGGCGGGGACGCTGCGCTCCGTATCGCTGCGAAGGGAGCATTTCGGCGTGGATAGAAGCGGTGGATGAATAGAGGTTACAGGTGGAGGAGAGCAAGGCGGACGAAGGATAATGGTAGCTGAGATTGGCCCTAACAACTGGTATCTATGTGGACATAATTCTGCGATACTGTGGTGAAGTAGGGCTGGATAACAGCACGCTCTTTGTAGGCTGGGTTGTCAGGCGCGGAACTGGTCTTTCCAGTTGGGAAGTACTGATGCATAACTTACACTTATGGCCAGAGGCGAAGTTGTTGTACGTGTTGCAGTGCTCCGCCGTGTCCTTGGTGAGGTACCCGGCGATGGCGTTGGGCGGGCGGAAGTGCTCGTTCTGGCTGTTGCCGCCGATGGCGTAGCTGTGGGCGCCGACGACCATGTCCCAGGCGTGGCTGGCCACGTCGCGGTACTTTTGCGTGCCCGTCGCCTTGTACTCGTGCGCGGCGCCGACCCACTTGGGGATGTTGGTGTTGGCGTGGTTGCCGTTGAGCCGGTCCTCGCCGCGCGCCAGCCAGTCGAACGTCGAGGCCTGGTCGAAGCGCTGCGCCACCTTCAGCCAGCGCTGGTCCCCCGTCTGCCGGTACAGCTCCGCCAGGACGTCCTGCATGCCGCCGTACTCGACGTTGAGGACGGACTGCATCTTGTCCTAGCTCAGCCGGCCCGTGCGGGCGTCGACCCAGGCCGCCATATCTAAAAGGACCGTCTTGGCCGTCGGGTCGCCGATGTTCCTCCAGACGTCCAGCAGGCCCGCCATGGTCTTGTGCAGGGCGTAGTAGACGACCGTGGTGCTCTGCCCGTTCTCGACCTTGTCGAACTGGGACTCGGGGAACCCGCTGAGGTAGCCCGCCGCGAAGCCCGCCGCCTGGCTGTTGGCCTGGCACTTGCGCAGCTCGGCCACGAAGCCCGTCGCGCGCGTGCGGCACTCGTCGTCTTTGAGCGAGGCGTAGCACTGCGACCACGCGCTCAGGAAGTGGCCCTGCACGTGCGAGCGGAAGGGGAAATCGGGCGCGTCCCAGCCCCCGTTCCTCTGGGCGCCGTTGGTGGAGAGCTTATGCGTGGCGCGGAAGTTGTACAGGAGGCGGTTCGTGCCGACCGATTTCAGGTAGCTCAGCGTTCGGTTCTAAACATTGGCCTTAGTATCTAGCATGGTGTCGCGTCGAGCGGTCACTTCCCCGATGGTGGTGGACATATGCGGTACTCACCTGGTTCTCCTGCACCCGGCCGTCGTTCAGAGTGACCTGGCTGATATCAAAGGCATGCGCCACGACGCCGATGTCGCCCGTGACGATGGGTGCTGCCTGCCCCGTAACCAGCGGCGCCCACGTTCCCACTAAAGCCAAGGCCAGACAGTTGGCGATAGTTCAGTGCATCATTGCCGAAACCAAACAGCATGAGACAGGAAACTATCCATTTAGGATCCCAAGACACGAGATGAGATTCGTTGGAAGTCTATATGTATATATATCTGAGACCCGTACTTGTGGTTCGACTCTGGTCGCCACGCCATAATGGGGCAATCAATCTGGACAAACTCTCCGACAATTGGTCCACCAATCAAAAGCCACACCGAGTTCCAGAAAGGGCAAGAGGCACACCCAGCTGATTGACGGGCTTGCACGACTCTGCCAAGATCCACCAATATCTGGTTCGATGACCACCCGAGAGTGCCCTCGTATAGCTGCACTAAACCAAAGTATTCGGAGGGAATATCCCGTCCTCAGCCGTGAGGAGTAAAGTAAGGTTGCATTTTGACAGATGATCCCCCACACCCGACCTGCACCCCGCATCGTTCAGTGTGGGTATCGTCGTACAAGCGTGCCAATCGGGGCCCGCTGGTGGTGGTCGATACCGGCATATCTTGCGAGAAAAGCAAACCTTTATCATCATCAACCTGGTTAAGAGCGTCGTCAGTGATGCAACCTCGTATCTGTAGCTCGTTGGATATGCCTTCCACTCAGGCGAGCAACAGCCAAATGACAATCCTCTGAGTTGTGGGCTTTCATTTCGCATTCGCTCGTATTAGATCTGCATGTATGATTCGCTACTATGTTACTATGGCAAGGAAACACCCTCGAAATGAAAGACTAAACCAACCGTCGCCAAAGCCCAGCCTGCCATTGACAACCAGTTCCCCGCCTCCCAGAATCACAGTGAACTTTGAAAACCCCAACCTCAGTACGGGGACAGCGAGAACACATCAGCCCAACATTCCCCCTTATCGAAGTCCAAGGAACATGCTTTCGGCACTTGAGTAGCTCTTCTCCCTTCCGGGGTGCAGGACAAGGTCGTAGTCGACGATACAGTGGCGGAGAGCCGGTCGGTGTCTTGCATGACCGGAAAGTTTGGTGGTGACTCGCTCGGGATCAGAGTGGGAATGGTGCTGATGGTACTGCTATCACAGTGTGGACTCTTCTCAATGGCGCGGCGGAATCGCAAGTCGACCTCCTCGTGGCTGATCATTTCGACCGAGGTCTTCTGCATGTAAATATGGACGGGATCTTTCGGTAGTGTTGCTGTTGTTGCTTCCGTCTGAGCACCCGCTGTGCTGCTGCGGCCTTCAATCCCACCCTCGGCCGCCCGCCCACCTCTCCGCCTTGTTTTCCTCGCCGGCGCCCCCCTGCTCTTCCGGACCTTCTTGCCAACTTTGCGGGCCCGCGGCCTCGCTCCTTTTTCTACCCGTACCTTCTCCTTTTTCTGTACACCGTAACCGCCTCCAGCATCGCCTCGTCATCCTCCTGCCCCTCCTGCCCGACGTGGATGCAGTTCTCGCCGCTGTTGTAGTAGAGCGGGAACTCGCGCGTGTCGAAGGGCACCGGCGGGGGCAGAAACCCCTTCTTCTTCGGGTAGGCGTGGGAGCGCTCCATGACGAGCCGTACGTCGTCGCCGCTCCCCGCGAGCGAGAGCGCGATGTCCCAGTGGCCCCGCGTGGGCATGCCGAGGCCAAGCAGGTCGTAGCACCGGAAGTAGTCGAGCTTCTTGGGCGGGGTCTGGCGCTCGTAGAAGGGGTGACAGACGAGCTTGAGGCGGTCCCGGCCGGTCGAGAAGTCTTGCCAGACTACGCGGCGGTCCTGTTTGGTTCAGACTGGTTAGGCCGGAAATCGGTTCGGGTGGATAAGCATGTATGTATAGGGTGGTGGAGGGCGATTTGGGCAAAACATACCTTGCTCAGCGCGAATACGGCCTCGTTGTCCCAGTATCCCTTCTTGTTTTCGTTGCCGTTGGTCCCGCGCTGCTGTCTCTGTACGCCGATCGCGGCCCCTCGTTCGAAGAACTGCTCGACGGTGATGCGAGCACCAGCAGCATACGCAGTGCCTCGGGCGATCTTCATGGAGCTAAATAGCAGACAGATGAGAGGCGACGACGATGGTGGTGATAGAAAGGAGACTCACTCATAGTTCATATTCCATTCGTCGGTGAACAGGGGCGGCGCGATCTGGTTATCCCTACACATCTGCCGCAACTTGTCCTTCAGGCCCTCACGGCGGGACGTCCCGCCCGAAACCACCACGCGGGGCGTGATGTCCTTGACCCCCCTGAGCTCCTCGATCCGCTCGCGCGCCAGGTCCAGCGGCCGCTTCATGGCCGCGTCGAAGTGGCGCTCGATGGTGTCCGGGCTGAAGGGGACCGTGATGGCGTCCCGGTTCTCGTCGAGGCCCTCGAAGGTGTACCACTTGCGGGTGCAGGCGGGCCCCAGGTTGCGCTTGCTCCTGTTGAAGTCGTCGAAGATCTTGCCTTTGATGCTGGAGGGTAGGCGGCGGCCTCGGTCCTCTTCCAGCATCTGGACCGCGGTCTGGACAATGCTGTATTCCCATTGCTCGCTGCCGCCGCCGACACCTAAACTCATACAGTGCACGAGTGGTCAACATGACATACAAAATCGCACAGGAGCGGTCAAATACCTTTGGCGCTGGAAACCAGATAGAAACTGGGCTTGTTCTTTTCATCGTAGACAACGTTGAAGGTTCAGGTATTCTGACACATCGGTAAGTTTACTCCGAGTCATTCAATGGTTCTCGGCAAAATAATAAAATGCACGCCAAGGGAAAAGGTGTCCCCTGGAATAAGTATAATTCAATGTAAGAAATGGGCGCCCGTTGACGATGTGAAGAAAAAGGCTCACACCCTTTGAATTGTGGGAGGGCAAGATTAGGGAGTTTCTCCGTCGAAGAGACAACAGAGCCTTAGTGGGGTCGGCCCAGTGGACTAGATAGCCGATAAACCCCCCTGTCTTCAACAAGCAACCGGTGAGATGGCCGAGTTGGTTATGGCGTCAGGTTAAGGTCACCTTAATATCTTCATCCTGGTGGAGCAATCCGCGTGGGTTCGAATCCCACTCTCATCACTGAGATTACCACGCTCTTCTGTCAACAGCTCTCATCACTGAGATTACCACGCTCTTCTGTCAACAGAAGAACTGCTTCCTTTTTGTCTTTTTTCCCCGCCTGTTCAATAGGTAGGCAGTCCTTTCTCCAGATTCTAGAGGTTGACTTTCTTTTGTCGCTGGGGGTGAGGAATAGTACTGAGTTGGCTTGGTCTACAAGTCTTCGTGCCCCTCCATTTCAGTAACCTCTTCATATCCACAGTGTCAGATAAAAAAGACAAAATCTTCCTGATGACACCTCATGGACTCCTTTGCGAGGATATCGACGCATATGATTCAGAATTTATTAACTTCCCCGAGATGCATCCGGAATACGAGTATCTCAAAACAGTCCATCATTACGAAAAGGCCGAGATTACCGGGATTCAGGATGCCTGGTCGAAAGGTGGAGGATCAGAAAAGGCGTACCCAACAATCTATTGCCTCCTCCAATTTAAGGGTACGAATGTCTTTCGAGTCGCCAGCCGTAGTACAGCAATATGCTATCAGAAAGGTTTTGGTGACTCGGCTATTGCTATCTGCGAGGGTAAAGGGATCATATTCGAGAAACCCCACAGCGAAACGGGGACTAGCAAGAAGACGCATGGAAAGAAGAAGATTGGCACAAGAAGAATTTGGGCAGACGACGATAAAACCCATTCGAAAAAACAGTTGGAAGATTCTGAAGTGTTGCGTTTGCGAGGACAGGTGGAAGAACTCGCTGAAATGTTGAATAAAGTGCTCGGAACATTAAAGGCTCCTGTCTTGGCCCAGTAGAATGACAGATTGACGTGGGGGACCATGGAAACAGCAGGTCTGATTTGCTAGTCTTTCTCCTTTCTCCTTTCTCTTTTAACTATCACTGGCTAGTACGTCTACCTCTATCGAAGGGACTAGTCGCTGGGCCTGGACTGACAGAGCCATGGAAAAGCACCTACTTAGGCAGTATATCTAGGTCGTACTCGTGCGATGCCGAGATCGACGACAGTATACGATGAGACGATGACTCAGCCACGTGAGTTGCCAAGGGAGCTCTTCAAAGCGAATCTCACGTCTGGCTGTCGATCGATCCAGCGGAGGCAACGGGTATTGGAGTGGAGCTTCAGGCGAAGTATCACTGACTGATACAGGAAGAGCGGAACAGAAGAATGTATGACTGGGAGGATCGACGAAACGGCATGGGAAAGCATGGGTAGCAAGGGGGACTCTGCATCTCATCATGGAACACGACGCTGACGAGCAAGGGAAGTTTGCGAAAGATCTGTCCCAAGGACAACTGATTTGATAAGAGAAATTGGCTAATAACAGTGAAAGTCAACCTTGACTTCCTACCTTTCGCGCACAACCCGCCGCCCCATATGCCATCTGCTGCCTGGATTGCGTGTTAACTATCCGCTGGTCGCCCACAATGTTCTGCACTCACCAGAGGGCCCTTCACTAGATATTGTGAACGCAGGGTCGGCAGGCGTGGAGCTTGCAGTACCGGCACTCGAAGATCCACCAAGAGGGGCCTACGTGGCACAGGTTGCAAGTCCATTGGATCAGCGTGCTGTTGGACTTGATCATCTTGAAAGAGTGGGCGCAGTTGTTGGCGACTGCCATGGTTTTCGTTATTGGAATGGACTAAGGTCGATGAACAGAGGTGTTGAAAAGAGAGGGCGAGGTGTTGGGAGAAGGCGGCATGACCTCCCGGTAGGGTTCCACGGCTTTATAGAGCGCTGCCATGCATCAATTTCCCTTGCTGGCCCGTGTGCAATCGTTGCATCTCAGTGTTGTGTTCGCAGGGCCCATCTACGCCATGCATAGCATAGCAAATAAGACGTGCTATGGGAGACTGGCACTAGCGGATAGCTGCATGTACTTGAGATTACAGATTACCCCTTTTCTATTCCGCAATGGCCCCTCAACGGCGTCGTGACAGATCATGATTGATCTTAGGGTATTGGTACGTTGGCAGGCTACGTTGTGGAGGCCAAGAGGCAGACTTTCCAGATGCACTAGGTGTGCGACAAAACTCGAGGATCAGGAAAGAAGATCGACGCAGGCGCAAAGGTGGCGTGCGATCTGTCGAATGCTGATGGAAGCAGAGATCGCGGTAGGTCAGATTGCACAAGTTTACCCTGCGTCTTCGTGCTTCCTCGGCTCAATGGGGCGTTTCCGATTCGTTCTGGTGCACCTGCTCTGAATTGCGTCGATAGTGGTCGCCTCCGGTGGGCCTGAGTCGGGGCAGTCACTTCGAGTCGTATTGGCCAAGGTCGAGGGGCGTCGACGTGGCGATCGCAATGTACTAGGGGAGGGGGGTTGTCGACGGAACCGGGCCTTGTATCATAAGACTGCTAGAACATGGGTGGACTGCTAGTTTACGGTAATGACCTCGCTCAGACGGAGAAGAGACCTTTGCCGACACGTACATTAACACCATGGCTAGGAGCAGTAAGTCCAGCAAGGTCCTTCACAACATACTACTTAGTGATCGAGAGGCCACGAAGAGCATAGCCTGAATTGTAAGTTACCCTCGTTTTCTACTGTCTTTTGCTAACGGCATCATGCTAAACCTAGTCTTCCTTGAGATGCGAGTGCAGCTTCTACCTCCCATGCTGTCCCCTATCTCCAAGCCGAGAGGATGACACCGCAGACGAACAAATTCAGGTTGCCTCTCGCATAGGAATTTCTCAGTTCTATATGGCGACGCAACAATAATGTAGCATGATTAATGCATTCTGAAAACCGTTTTGACGCCCTTCGTTTCTGGCATCAACTCCCATTTCAACCGTCATTTACCGAGCCCACGTAGTGCTCGGTCGCCACCGTCGTATCGACTGTGAACTCGTCGAACAGCTGGTCCTCGGACCGCCTAAATAATTCCTGCGCATCAGTCACTGGCCCGCACCCATAAGAGAAGACCCTCGCAAAAGGTAAGTTATCGAACTAGCTAAAAACACTTTTCGGCCCAGCCACTTTCTCTGTATGCGGCCACGCAAGTAGCAGCTGAATCAAACCTTGGTCCTTCCCCTTTACCTCGTCTCCTGCCTCTCGATTGAACTTCCAGTAGTCTTTCTCGTAGTTACTATCACCCTGCCCAGACTGTCCAAATTCGCCGCTGAGGTTCCGGTAGTGCTTTCCAAACTGGTCAGCCCATTCCTGATCCCACCTCTTTTCCTGTAGCCTCGCTTCGGGATCGTCAGCAGAGGGAAAGAAGCAAAGAACTGCATCTAGGTTCTTCAATATTGTCGAGCTGGCTAGTTTTCCGTCCTTCATGTCGCAGTAGTACTTGCCAAGCAAGACATTGAAGACACCGCCGTGCGTGACGACGATGATAGTCCGCTTGTCAGTGCTCAAGCCGTTTGCAACATCTCGGATTAACTGTCGACCTCTAGTCACTGTGGCTTCAAGCTCTTCCCGGCTGCGTGGGTGTGTCACATTTCGCGTCCTGGTTTCCCGACCCACATCTGGCCAACTGAGGTCGCTGATGTCGACTTCTTTTTCGCCGACGACCTCTCCCGCGTCCTCGAGACTGCCTCCTCTTAGCATCATGTATTTTATGTATCGTTTGCCGTCGTCTTCCTGGTGCAGGGCCGATTGGTCATGGGGCCACGGTGTGATCTCTCGGAGTTCATCGATAGGGCGTACCTCGGTTGGCGAGAGATGACAAGCGGTTGCAATCGCCAGGGCCGTCTGGACGCTTCTGGTCGAGGTCGAGCATAACACCGTGGCGACGTCCGAATTTGGGAGCTGAGCAAGCGGGTAGCAGAATTCTTCCAATCCTTGAAGCCCTTCCTTGGTCAGACCGTCCAGGAAGTAATCGCCGTTCCCTACTGTGGGGTTTATGCCGTCGAGTATCTTGTGAAGCTCCAACTCTGTTTCGGGTCCGCCATCTTTCTCAACGTCCACAGCGGAATTCGCACCGGCGTGGCGAACGATCACAATATTGTATTCCTCAATCGCCATTGATATTGATAGGTTGAGGCTCCAAAGTCGACAGATTTCTCAGTGTGTGGTGATATACTTGGGATCGAGAAATGACAGCGGCTTCCTGCGGGCGTGGTTTTGGTTGGGGGGTGATCGATACCCTGAAAGAACGGAACGTGAGCGACGGGGGACAGGGTGTTAGGGGAGGTGGGAGATATAGAGCAGGCTGGGGCTTCATACACACTGTTGTTTCTTCGATTGGCTCTAGATATCGTGGTAAAATGGAAGACAGAAGAAAAAGAAAAGCCATAAGGGTCATCTCCGACGCCATTTGATTGAGCAGTACATCATTGAGTATAGTACAGGTTTGACAGTGGCTGAGATACATGATCCTTGTGCGCATTAAACCGAAGATCCTAGACTTCACTATCGATTCAAATTCCTGACTGCGTTGGCGGCGGAACGGCAATCTCCTGGGGCTTTCCTCGTTCTCTTTTTCTGACTACCTGGAACGACCTTGGACCCTCCGTATTGCAGCTTGCATTTAGCTTATAGGCATTCGTAGCTCATTTTCCATTGCCACCTTTCCCTTGGCATAAACTTAGCAGGTTTACCTGGGCTGCATGTACGGTTCTCCAATAGAATTCAACTATCGGAACACCACCTGAGACTTCAGTTTTGGAAGCTGCGAGGTAAAAGGGAAAGCTGTGGATCTCTCTTTGTGTCACCAGAAAGGGACGCCATAAGCGAGGGCGCGTGCTGTGCATCCATCAAGGCTATCACTAAAAGAACCACCATCTACGAATGCAGACAGATGAGGTGATTTACGAGTACGTGGAACAGAAAACGAAGCGCTTTCGGAATGCCCATCTCCCATTCGTGGCAGAAATTGTGCGGAAGTTGCGGCAAAGGGAAGCCATTTCTTCCCCAGTGTTGCCATGGATATAGGGGTCCTTGCGCTATGAAGCAAGATGCAACAATGCACCCGCGCCGACAAAACGCCAACCATATGCTTTCACCCTCTTCCGGAACCACCCGTCTCGCAATGCAATAAATACAAAACCGTTCAGTCTGGCTGCTTGCAGGGCGCTCACCATCCCTGAGCGTGGTACCCGCCAACGGCGTCACGCTCCAGGTACTGGTTCCAGCTGGTCGCATTGGGCTCCTCGTTATTCTTCTTGGTCTTGTTCATGTAGACCTTCTCGGGATACTGCTTCAGGTTGGCCATGTCGTGGGATGTCTGCCGCCTCTTGAGCACAGCGTTGGCGGTAGATGTCTTTTGCTGACGCTCCCAAAGCAGCTGTCGGCGGAGGGACTCCGTCAATTCATGGTGCAGCATGTTGCGTCTCGTAGTTCGGGGTGACAATGCTGGTTGCCGTTGATCAGCGTTGGCATTGGTCATAATAGGCTGAGCAGTGCTGCGAGGGATCTCCTTGATAGGCCTCAACGGAGTCCGACCCATGCCACCCTTGATTTCCAAACCACTGTCATCGGAATCATTGGGCGAAGTAGCCTTCATTGTGGGGATTTTTTGAAGAGTTCGTGCGGTTTGCCGCGTCGTCGAGGTAGACTGCGAGGCATTGGCGCCATCCAAACTGCGAGAGCACTGTTGTTCTTGTCCAGCGGCAAACATTAGGCTGAGGTTCGACCGGTGAGAGGTCAGGTTGGGCTTGGATGGCACGCGCTTTAAGGTGACCGGGTCATCCATGCTTTCCTTACCACCCTCCTCAATCGAGTCCTCCCATTCCGAGCCATCTTCGTCGTCGCCAATGGCACTCTCATCGATATAGCTGTCCGATTGTTCGTCGCTAGATTGGGAGCCACCAAGGGCGGATTTGGCGCGTTGTTTCCTAAGCTGGACCGGCCGGTAGGTGGGGGCAGCTTGGGGTTCAGGGATTTTGCCGAGGGCGAGTTGCTTCATTGGTTCCTGGCTGCGAAGCTGCGGGGCAGGGATGGAGACTTGGGAGGGGAGAAGCCGCGGATGACAGTGGTGCGGCTTGGAGTGCGCTCACTACTGCTGGAAGCAATACCTGACGCCACGGAAACAGAGACAACGTACGGTGCCTCCAAAGACGAGTGCTCAGCCGCCGGTGTTGTGGGTGGGTCGGGTGTCTGTTGAACATCCTGGGAGGAATCAGCTGGCTGGGGGACGTCCGACCCGGGCTCGAGCGATGGTGAGGACATATCGGCCAGCTCCTTGTCTTGTATTATCGAGGCGACCATCTTCTCCAAGTGGTCTGAGGTAATGTGGCGCTCGCGACCGCGGCTGCGATTGCTCGCGCTCGAGTCTTGTCGCAGAATCCTGGGTCGGGAAACCTCCATCGGTTCGAACTCGGAGCTGGGCTCGATCGCCCCGTCGTCTTCAGCGGCAGAGTCGACGCTGACAGACAGTTGAGGGACCTGTGGTATTCGTACATCGGGATCGTCTTTGGGAGCTGTGGAGGGGGCGATGGGAGTGGGCTTTGCTTGCCGTAGGTTGCCCTCGGTGACGTTGCAGCAAAAGGTCTCGCGATTCCACAGTCTCCAGCTGAGGTTTTCTAACCTGCGGCCTCGCTCGACGGAGTCCGCGCATCTAGAGAAGACTTCCGAGAGAGTTAGTGCCAGCCCGGGCTGCACCAGTATCGTGTAAGTAAACGTAGCTGTCCATATGTTGAAGAGGTTTTGAGCATTGGCAGTGTCAACATTGTGGATGACATTTGGGTCCACGGTCAGGACCAATCCTTCAGGTCTGCCAGGCATGGTGATTTTGGATTCTCCGAGTCGAAAGCAGCTGCGGTGGTAAGTGTAGCGGGATACGTGTGGAAGGTCTCAAGTATGGTCCGAAACGGAAGCACTGATTGGCCAATGGTATGACAAAGGCAAAGGGCCGTGAGTGCCAAAATTGCAGAAGGTCCCGGTTCGATACTGACGTAGACACTGCCCTCGAAGTCTGGGGGCGACTGGTTGCATATTTATGAAGTGAGAGATCAGGACGAAGGAACAAGGGTGCCCCTGAGTGGGCGTGTGTCCGGGGGCCCTGAGTTACCTTGCGATGGACTTGTGCATGCATGTCTCGGAGCGTTGACAGGGATCGCACGGGAAGATGAAGCTGGTACACTCCTTGCCAAGTGGGAGCAAATGTGTGACGACGTTCAAGATGCGAAGGCAGTGGCCATCAGAAGAAGTCGTCGCCATCCCCGACTCTGTCGTGGGTCTACCATCTCTCCCATCTCCACAGCGATCTCCTCAGCTTGGCAAACGAGCGGGAGGAGCGTGTAGCGAAACACAGGGCATCGTCTTCTGGAAGGTCGTCGTTGATGAGGGGATAAAGCTAAGACAGCAGAGAGGGAACAGGCATAAGGGGTCCGGGGCGGGGTTTCAACAGAGGTACAGGGGTAGCGAGGGATTGAACTATGCGACGTAGCTTCTGTCTTGGGATTGATCAGTCTCTGGTGTGTTTGTCTGGCCAATTAGTGGCAACAGGTGCGCCAGTGTCGTATTGATCAACCACCAGGAAGTCTCATTTCGCAAAAAGAAGAGGAAACTGGGAAAAAGAAATGATAAGGGAACGAAACGGAGTACGAGCCGTTTGGGGGAAGTCACTGGAAGCCGAGCTGAATCAAGGAAGAGAGCGTAGACTCCTACCTGTGCGGTGCGCACTACGGCATCTCAGCGCTCTTGTTATAGGCTAGGCCAATGAGGGAAGTATGCCGTCGGCCATTTGTGACAAAGTTTCAGCCGGGACGGCCGCTGCAGCAGCAGCCCCTTGGGGGAGGCTTTCTTTTACTGTCGTTGCATTGACGTATAGGATCCCATCCGTTGCGATGGGTGTGGAGCCCCATGGCATGACACGCACCCTACCATGGAGGGTATGCTATGGCAGAGGCCTACTAACCGACGTTCCTCTGCCCTCCCACAACGCCGTAAGCCCGCATGGCCATCATATGATGGCTCGGGAGAGCACTCGTTCCAGTTGGACGTCCGCTGTTACTGACGTAGTGTACCTCCCACTTTGTGGTCAGTGTTGTATCGAAGATCCCGAGACTGGCAAGACCTTGATTGCTGCGGCAGCCACCAGATACCGACGTCACGTCGAGAGTCACGGCCGCTGTACGTGGACGATGGACTGGTCCTGTCTACGCTTGACTCCCATGCTGCGCAGCTCCTGTCAAGATCGGATTCGCCGAGCTCTCGGCAGCAGCTGGTTCGAGGACGCCATCATATAAGCACAGTTTGAAAGAAGTACGAAGGTGTCGGCGGTGCAGCGCCAGGGGCTGTGGCGATCTTCATTCCCGGGTGGTGGTAGTTTTAGGTATTACTTGCAAATCCATATAAAATCCGTATACAAGGAAGTTGTAAGGGCGGGTAGCTGAACGTAGCTCCAACTCCATCCTACGCCAAACTGGAAGGATCCTCCTTGGCCTCGACTTATTGAGATCACGTAGGAATCGACGGGAAAGACACCATGAGAATTGATATGGAGGGAAAGTCAATTTATAGACACCACCGCAACCCAAATTGTGACACTACGTACAAGAACTCCACTAGACATACTGCCCCGCGCGCATCGATCGCCGAATCATGTCCATCCATGACGGTTCCTTGTGAGGCCGACAGTCGGTGCACAGCTCATCGCCCCTATGTCACGGTCAGCGCCGCACTGTGGTAGCGCAAGTCAGCCACTCACCTCAGCTCTCCGGTGGTGATGTTGGGTGGGCACACGTGGTGAGTGCGCTCGTAATGGGCGCACCAACGTTGCACGCGAAAGCGGAAATGGCCGCACGAGTACTCGACCTGGAAACGGTCAGCACCAGATCACCCAGCAAGGCTTCCGTCCTACCTGGGTGTAGTCGCACATGACGGGCAGGAACGAGATCGATCTGATACGCGAGATGGGAGAGTCAGGCAACCAAAGGGTGCTGCATGGGAAGAGGCTGTGGTTGCCTGAAAGGCGACCAGCCCGTATAAGTAGACTCACAGCAAGCGACTAGCCCCATTGTCTTCCAGGAGAACACAACCAAGGGGCGCGGCCCAGCTCTCGTAGGAGCGGCCAGACATCGCGATCGTCCCTTGGGTTGGTGCGCCAAGGAAGGACGTTGAAAATCGGCGCTAGTGGCACCCCACACACTCTCGGGACGTAGCGTGGGGTGCATCGACACACTCGGCCCAGGTACCTGCCTGATCCGAGAGGGAACTGTGTGGGGCATGCACGACCGGGGAATTGGTGGGTCGACAAGGGCACATTGCAAGAACAGGTGTCACGAGAAACTCCTAACCACGAGATGAACCCCTTGACGAAAGAGAATCACCCTCAACTTCGATAACTACGAACTGCGGCGATGAATCCGCCAAAAGTAAAGCGACATAATGCTAATACACATTCTTCTCAAGAGGGTTCTTAGGCTTTTGTTTCGTTGAAGAGGCCGCAGAGAAGACATCACCCACATACTCTTGGTCGTCAGACACTTCCATATATTCTCCACCAAATTTTAGCGCCAATTTCTCTCCTTCTTTCTTTGTGATCACCCTGTCCCCTCTCTCGCTGGCCCGGTTGCCCACAAACAACATGGGCAGCACGTTCTTGCGCTCCTCTTGCACGCTCGCTATTACTGCTTCCAGGTAGACGAAGCTATTTCTATCCCTCACGTCGAACACCAACATGAAGCAGTCTGCCTTCCGAATAGCTTCATTTCGTAACGAAGGATACAAGTCGACGCCAGCTGTGTCTGTGAGTTTGACAGTGTCGCCTCCCTTCAGTGTGAAGTGATATATGTCCTCAATAGTTGCTTCGGACTTCGACTCCGGTTTGTGTCTCAGAAATCGTGCCACAAGTGTCGACTTTCCAACGCATGCATCGCCCAACAGGACCAGAGAGATATGATGGGAAGTGTTCTTCTCAAGATCGGCTTCAAGGTTGCCATATTGGATACGGCGTCTCCAAAGACGGAGCAGGACAGCGCAAGAGAGGGCACATATCTGCAACAGTTAGTTGGTGTAAGTAGAATGGTTGGATCACTTACGAAAAGAAAAACGGCTGAGGCAAGACGACCGCGAGAGGTGTGGCACGCCCCCCTGAAGATCAGGCGGTCAACAAAATTCGAATCCATGGCTAATAGGATGGCATAAGTTTGCAGGATACATAGCCATGCAGAAAAACTCGGGACTTATATAGATGTTGCAGCGTTTTGACAAGCAGTCATGATCAGGGGTCCAGACTTCCGACACGTCCCTCGGAGATGAGATCGACTGAGTTCCTTACCGCGACCCAACAAGGTTGTTCTGGAGTCCAAGCGTAACAACGGCCAGGTACCTGAGCTCTGAACAGTTCCAATAGTGCATAATATGAGGGCAACCTCCTACTATGGTAAAGAGAAGAGTGGAGGTTCTGTCCCACACATCAGCAATAGTGGCGTCCAAACCACCGCGGGCCATCCGGGACGAGGACATCATGCACGGTCGGAAGTACCAGGGGGGGAAGGAGGAAGTGTGGAGATAAAATCACCCCTACAGATATCACTAGTCGAGTGTGACAGAGGCAGACGCGAAGACTGGGCGGCGGCATGGTTCGTTCCTAACCCTGCAAGCCAAGGTCAGCACAGCACGGAAGTACCCAGATATCGCAAAGAGAGGAGGTTGCTACGGTGGTCCTGAGGGTGTTCCGAAAACATGTTCATGTACAGGGGTCCCAAATGATCATCCAGCCGCCGTTGTACTTTCCTTTTCCCATCTGGCCATTCACCCGAGCTTGCCCACTCACCTTCCATCCCTGGAAGGCATCCAATACAGGTGCCGGAACAGGACCTGGCGGGTTGGATTCTGATGGCCGAGTGATGGGTTACATATCAGCTAGTCCCGAGTACATCCAACCGATTGGCCTGGCGTCTTGGAAGATTGGTTTAATGATGTCGAAACTCCTTGGGACAAACATGTTGGTGGATTGTGATGTTGGGTTGGTGGGGGTTTTCAGAGAGAAGAGTTGCATGCATGCTTGGATGAGTGGGTGCGCCGTAAACTATCTCGTCGGACAATGGCTTACCAAATACGCATCAGCATTAGCTATCAAGAGTAGATGTTGGAAATGTGATGAGACAACACCGATAGAAGCCTTGCACGGTCCGCAGTACATAAGAAGTGCACAAAGGAAAAATCGCAGATAGCAATATGGCATATGGAGACAACTTGGTCCGTGCTGAAACCTGCTTGCCGTTTTGAGCGAATTTCCACAACATTTGGTCAAATGTCGTAGATCGATACTTCACTCTGAGGGATCTATGATTCGGTCGCACCACTCGTGCTTTCATGTAGTGCAAGCCCAGTATCTGGGGCTTTCTCATGGAGAACAACAAGCTTTGCATCTAGGTGGAAGAAATCATCCTAGGAGACTATCGGAATAGAAATTAACTTTCGGGGTTTCAATTTTGAAAAATTCACAGAGTAGGTGTAGTGCATGTAATGCTGTCATCCAGGTCCTTAAAGATGTGCTTGTACGTTGAGACATTGAGAAAAGGTAGCCGAGAGCTCAGCGGGGAGATTGTGGAATGAAATTCGCCCATGGATGGTTCTTCCATACTTCACGTGACAAGATTGGACGTAGCGTGATCCACTCTATTGATAAGCATTGAATCTGTTATCGGACGAGATGTCGCATTGTCATCAGATAACCATCATGGAAATGACAGAGTTTCGACTTCTGGCAGCCCGACTCACAAGCATCTGCCACGAGTATGATAGAAGGGAAGAACTTTTGGAGGCACCGGTAAGTCGCCAGGATATATACATTGTTTTCAGGTGCTTACTCTGTCTGTAGGAGTTCATCGGCATTATTCGCTCCCTCTTCCACACGCTACCCCCAGCGAGGCGAAGATGCATCACGGAGCCCGTAGATCAAACCCCAAACCCTACTATCACGAAACCGCCATCGAAGACACGAAAACGGACTCTCTCGGAGGTTACCGGCGAATGCTCAGGGCCTGCTCGCAGACGAACGCCGCCCAAGGCTCAAGACCCCATATCTACAACTACCATCGATGGAGCTCCGAGACCCATTACACCATCGACTACGCGAGACCGTGCCCTAATACCTGGTGACACCGCGAAAACCCGTTTAGGACGAGTCCAAGAAAACAACACTCCTATAGTTCCTGTTCAAGAGCTTCTGCCTTTCACCCGCCTCTGGGCGCAGGACCCCAATACATTCTTTCGCAGGCAAGCCTGCCAAAGCCTCGACCCATGTCCAACAGAACCAGAAGATGACTTCCCATCTGTCCTCCTCCGCTTAGTCCAGGGACAGCACATGGGATAAGTCCGCTCCGATGTATTGGCGAAGGAAGTGCAGCTGAGACAAAGGCGTGTTGGGCTGATAGGCATGTATATGTTGGCAACTATATTTGGGCGTGACGATGTCCCCGCTTCGCTGACAAACGGGAACCAAATTTCCGAATCGGAAGTTCGCAAGGGTAAACGCTACTGCCGCTTCCTATCCGACCTTGGAAACCTTGATATACTAATAGCGTTCTCGAACCGCGACATCCCAAAGTCAACGTAAGTCCTCACTACGTCAAGATCATCCGCACTAATCCAACGGATGTCCAGGCTAGAAGAACATTGGCCCCTGGCAGATGGATATGACGATCATCGCAAGAATCTGATCACGTCCCTGGAGCAGCGGGGGATTCATACAGCTGCTGGCCAGTTCAAAGGACTCACCGTGGTCCTTTTAGGCCATCTTTTTGAGAAAGCGCAGGAATATGCATCCGAGCCGAGGCCAAATGGAGAATCCTATGTTTTAACAAGCCAATCTTGGGAACTATGGCTTGCGCAAAATCTGGGATGCAACGATGCCGTTCGGCTTACCAATCAGCAACAGTGGAGTGAGCTCCCTGCTGGTAGAGTAACTCCAAGCTTGGCTCTAGGATCGCAGAAGGGCCCCTCTTGTGAAGACGGGAGTCCAGCGGACAACACGTTCAATCTGCCACTTAATGTAGCGAACCTTTCTACCGCTGCAACTCATACAGGCAATAGGAGGACAGCAGACCTGCCCAATCACGACTCTGGTGTGAGGCCTGCCATACCTGGGATCCCGGGTGGATATGGAAGGGACGACGTTTCTGATGGAGCTCAAAGCCTTCTTCACTTAGCAAACTCAGGGGGCAGTGCACACCTTCACTCGAGTGCTACTCCGAGTCAATCCATGTGTGCGGTAGGACCTGAGGCTTTCGACTTCGAGAGTTTCGTATATGTCAATCAGCCAACGTTTATACCTCTACGGAGGGATCTGGAAGAACGTTGGAAAGGCACCTGGCGGCTCGATTGGAACGGATGCCCAAAGAAGCCGTTGAAAAGGGGAAAGCTAGTGGCACAAATAGCTGAACAGTTTCCTCCCGAACTCGTTGACCTAGTGTCTGATGTCGGAGAATTCATTGTAAGCAGCTTCCTACAGAGCTAAGAAGCTTCGCTTACATACTTGAATAGCACCCAATTCTCGAGAAGCGAGTTAATCAACCTCTACGCTTCAACTCCGTAGCATTGTCGCTACAGTCTGGTGCCCCGAAAGATGAATTCAAGGCCCGTATCAGCGCTGTCATGCATCTTTTAAGGACTCAATCAGATCAGACTCTGCCACGTTTTGTCAGGGACAGGACAGATGAGTATTTCCAGTCGGATAATCGGCTACATCTATCTATCATAGAGGAAGATATGTGTATAACCACAACAGATGAAGAGGAGGAGCGTTTCGTCTGGATAAAGTTTTTCACCGAGAAGGATTGGGATTGGGTGGATGGGAAAGAATAGTATCTCTTCAATCTTATAACCAAGCCAGCCACACAAGATGATGATAATTAAGCAGGCCTACTCGTGCCCTTCACTGGTCCCGTTGGGCCGTTACCCTTGACATCACCAGTATCCGCTCCTTGCTCCTCACTATAATATGTCACAGCGTCGTACATCCTGGCTGAATCTTCTAGTATCGTCAGTACTGCTACTGAGAAGAAGACCCTGAAACGACTCACGATAGGGAGGAATAGGCTCACTGCCACGTTCAGGTGTTTATTCTGAGGACCAGCTTGAGTTGGTCTCAGTCTGTGATGTTTTACTGGGTTCCTTTCATTGACAAACTAACATTGACGGCTTGTAGAGTCGTTTCAGAAAGAGAAGATGACTGAAATGGTTTGATAGGCGGAGAACTAGTCGAACCAAGTGACCGCCATGGTAGTCCCATAGAGCTTATATAGATTACCGGATCGTTATGTTGACTTCAGCGGTAATCGTACCTACGAAATCTATAGTCAAACACATATCATGGCACACTGTTGGGGTATGATTTTCTGATATCAACAATTACAACCCTTAGATAATGCAGGTACCGGTCGACATACCCCCAGTAAAGATCAACCATCAGCATCTTGTATGGAAGCATGGTTGATGTATGGGGAGACAAGGTCATCGGAAAGTAACTTAATTGGGTAAGCGAAGCATTATTTGGATGACTTGGAGGATGCAACAGACAAGCTACTGGACAGACTAGTTCCAATAATTCACGTGAAGGGGCAGCTTCGCCGTCAGGGACCAGACAACAGGTCTATCTTGCATGAGCCGGAACCAGAATAAGCCGCCCAATAGCATGCTACGGATAGTCGGACCCAACTTCGTGCGAGAATCCTCGAAGAGCGTGATGTATGCGCCCTGGAGCGGCTTGAAGCAAGTAACACTACGATCTTAGCAGATGCCTCGAGCATAGGTCACATCAAGAGCTTCGTCATGGCCAGGGATATCCACGGGTATCTAGAAGGCGGGACAGGCTACAATTGGATGCTCATGTAGGCTAAGAGTTGCCAACAGTTTGGATGCTTTTTTGTTTCTTTTTACTTTCTCGGCAAAAGTACGGAATGATAAGGGGTGAACTTCCTATACAACCTGGTTGGAGATGCCTGGCGGCCTGTCCAGGGGGTCTGGCCGGTCGAGTCTGGGCTGCCATGCTACAAGGGCTGACCGATCAGGTCGCTGATATCATAACTCCTAGCGGTTGTAACACGTAAAGAGGCAGCTTCACGGCCAGGACCATAGCCGACAACCTCAACAGCATTCTGCGGAGACCACAGTAACGATGGATTTCAAGCTTCTAATTGGGTGGTCTTGTTAGCCAAGGGTTGCCATGATTTGGCCTGCAGGAAATACGGAACAAGACATAGCGAGGCCTCGCCGGAGATGTCTTAACCGGGGAGCCTGCTCAACGTCTTTGTCCGGTGTGCTGTTGGGATGATTACTGTAGGGCGCATATCATGGGGCTAGAGAAGTCAATGGGTGACTTGCGGATACATACGCAGACGTTGCGGTTCGACCGGCTGGCCATTGGTATCATTTACGCTACACGGACCTTGCTACTTGTTCTTTTTTTATTTAAACCTAGCCATGAAGCAACAATCTGGCGTAATCTCTGGATGGCGGAGGTTAATGGTGGAATGATGGCTTGCATGAAAACAGGGAGGTCAGCGCTACAGTCAGGGGTCATAATGCCGTTTAGCACACATCGACTGGGTATCACTGGGACGAAGTTCATAATCATCATATTCCCTAATACCTGACAGAAACAGACCAGTAACACCGGCGTGATCAAGGGTACGGTCAGGGCTAGTTGGCAGGTCGGTCTTGCATTAGCCTAATACTAGAACCAGGAACTCTTTAGCATGCTACGGAAAATTGAACCCAACTGTGTCCTCTGGTCCGGGAGGCATGAGGAACCCATTCGGGATCGTGGCCAAAGCATCCTGAGCAATCATGATGGCCGAACGAACCGCTTAGAGAAGTCGCTATACCAGCAGAACGGATTCTTCGAGCAGCGATCATCCAAAGGGGCTACGTCATGGTAAAGGGCCTCAATGAGTTCCCCAGACGAGGTCAGGCTTGGATTCCAATTGGATGACCATGGGTGCCGGGGGTTGTCAGCATTTCTGCAATGCAGGACACCTCAATGCAAGACACCTCAGTGCAAGACACCTCAATGCAAGACACCTCAATGCAAGACACCTCAATGCAAACAAAGCGTGCTGGATTTGGCTAGCGTGCCAAGGCTCGGCTCCTTACGGCAGCTGATGTAGTCACAAAGGACTCCTCAGTGAAAAGGACATCTAAGTCCCAAGGACGCCCAATGAGAACGTCCCAACGCAAATAATCCCTCAAAATGCCTTCAAACTCAGTGTCAGCCTCTCAATATAGAGCGACAGAATTGAAAATCACTGAAGCCCTTAATTCAATTAGCACGAATTCTGAAACGAATCTTAATGAATTAGCGAAGAAATTCAACGTCCCCTACTATCGCCTTCGATCGCGTTATTACGGCAGGCATTCGCGTAGCACTCGCAAGCCAGCTGGTAAAAGGCTCACCAAACAGCAAGAGAAAGGGTTACTCAAGCGGATCTCCCAAGTTGATCGCTGTAGCATCGAACAAACCGCAAATCAAATCCTTCAAAGCAGCCACACTGGCAATTACCCTCCACCAACCGTTGGCGGAAACTGGTACCTGCGCTTCTTCAGACGATATCGCCAGCAGTTAACTCCCGCTGGAGATCCCAATTCAGCAGCATCTGCCGACCTTGTCTTATCTTCCACAAGCCACGGCATTGCCTCAACCTCGAAGAGAGTACATCATACAGATATGACGAACGCACTTCAATCGGCAACATCAACAACGTCAAGCATACAAGCACAGTTGGGACAAATACACGACATCTCGGATCGTGATGCTCTAGAGATTGCATTGGAGCATCCAGCTTTTCCGCCGACAAACCTGGGTCAGCCCTCTTCGTCATTGGTCTTCAACAAGACACACATGCTCTTGCAGCCACCAAGGACTCCAAGCAGTGCAGGCCCTATCACCAGGCCGAACTCCCGTGTCTCCTTATCCTACTCACGATGCGCTAAGAAAGCCCCATTCACCAACAACGAATTCGTTTTCCATCTCAATCGTAATGATGTCCGAAGATTCGTTTCCGACCCGCATTCACCATTACCACCTCAAGCTCTGTGGATCTCTGAGGAATTGCTTTATAACATTAGGGTATATTTCGAAAACTCCTGTCGAAGAATGCAATTCGACGACCATGAGAACCTCCTCACTCCGGATGGCGTCAAGCTGGATAATGCCCTATGCAGCGATTTCGACTCGTACTGCTTCACTGCTACCATGGTTATGAAAAAGGGGTTGGTTATCGAGTTTCGCCAAGCACTGTCTAAAGCCTACTCTCTTATCGAAGAAATCCTCCGAGCTGAGCATCCTCGAACCCTAGCCTGCTTTCTCGAAGTGTTCATCCACCTCATACAAACAGGGTTCCCTGATGTAACTACCTATCTCCGTTACTATATCAAAGAAATGTCCGCAACAGTCACAAGGAAGGGGCATCCTTGGGGTGAGATCTGTCGGCTTCTCGGTGAGCTGGACTTTGAGTCTTTTGATCAAGCCATGGCGCAAATTTGGAAATGCACTATTGATATCTTCAATAGCGAACTCGGGACGTCCAGTCGACTTGCTGTGGCTGTTCGTCTCGATTACATGAAGCGCGTGATCACTACCCATCTTGAAGAAGAACGGCTTCTTCGTGATCTCCTTGCTCAGTTCAGAGGCATTCCTAGACTCCCGACCCCGCGGGTGATGCTCAATCTGGCGCATAATTTGAATAGACAGGGACGCTATAACGAAGCGGAGGACATGGCGCTGCAAGTCTGTTCGCTGCTCCAAACACAAATGACATATAGTGGGAGAGTTGTTGAGAGAATAGAATCTTTGAAAATCATTTCTCTCTGCCAGTTTAACCAAGGGAGGGATTCAGAAGCAGAGTGGACCATGCGAGAGGCGATACGGATGATTGTGGATCAGTGGGGAAATCAACATTCTTGGGTCCCTGAATTCATGATCGTTCTGGAGGGCTGGCTTCGAATTTGGGGCCGGGAGGAGGATGCTAACATAGCACGAAGGGAAATAGAAGGGTTAATAGGGAAGGATGGAATCGACTGATCCTCATGACTGAGACCCCTATACTTACTTTCTGTTGTTTTATTTAGGTAACTGAGAGTTGTGCTCAAGGTTGAGTGTGCTGCATTATTTAGCGATATCAGTTTCCACCCACTACGTAGATTTTGCGATCGTTTACTTCCCCAGAGGATCAACCACCATTCCATTTTCCACAAGCAACAGCTCGTCCACTCTGTCCATGGCATATTCGACTCGCTTCCAAGTCTTCAAGCTCCCGGTACTCGTATCGATCTCCCAAACCCGCATTCGTCGGTGAAATCGCATTCCACCATATGAACAATATCCCCCGAATCCACTACCACTTCCATAGCATAGCCAAGGGCCCGGTTGAGGGGTTTTTTCGCCGTCTTGCTGCGTTTGTTGTGGCAGCAGAGCGCAAAAGTCATTCACGTGATCGTGGCCACAGCCTAATGCTGATATGCCTGCTTTGACCAGAGCGTCGTAGAAGCGGGAATTGAAGCTGGGACTTTCGGACGGTTCCCTTCGGTGGCCGTTGCGTAAATTAAGGTGGCGGTCACCGAACTCGGGAAGAGGGATGTGTAGGAAAGCTAGAGACAGATGAAAGCGGTTGCCGTTACCGTCCTTCCCACGCATGCTTCGTTGTGCTTGGGAAGTGGACGTGAACCAGTCAATTTGGCTTTGCTTGATAGGGTCATAGTCGGGATTGCGTATCTTGCTCTTTATTTGACCGTGCGAATCCAGGAAATATAAAGTCGATAGCGGGAGCTGCGACGGCGCAGGAGCCAAGATCTCAAGGTAGAAGTTACCTATACCGTCAACATGCTCTGGGCCTGGCTCGCAGAGGCTGAAAGGCAGATTCTGAAGTAGTGACATCTGTGCCGCGCCTGTAATGCTTATTAGGGAATGTATGACTATCCTTGGGAGTAACGCCGTCTACACCGTTTACACCGTTTGCAAGAGTGCGATTGTGATCGCTAGCTCGTTGTACTGGCTACTGTATGAAAAAAGTACTCACGTGATAATGCGTGGATGCCCTCACTATCATGGTTGCCAAAGATGGCTGTGAATGGGATTGAACGCTTGATCATAGGAGCAACCACTTTGAAGAGGGCAGATTTGCTGTCGGGGATGTCGTGGTGCAACTGATCTCCAGTGAGAACCACAAGGTCTGGTTTCTCGACATCCAAGATCCTTCCAATGAAATCAACCGTAAGTGGATCAGCCTCGCTCTCTGGCAGATATTTCCCATGGGCATCAATAGCATCTTTGCATACCCCGACACCGGTGACCATATGCGTATCAGAGATCTGGACAATCTTGAATTTGCCATCCTCCTTGACTCTTAGAGTTGCCCATGCATCTGGTCTCGGCTTGACCCTGCCATGCAGTACGCTAAGTCTTGCAACTGGTACCTCAGACTGACAGTCAAGTTGGAGAGATGATGGCATGAGAGTCCATTGTGGTCGTGGGTCGATGGCATCGATACCAAATAGAACATCCACCTCTGTCACAGCCTGGTCAATTATATCAGAGAAGCTGCTTCTGAGCACCCATATTCCACCAGGTCGACTCTCCCATGAACGACCTGAGCCAGGGTTGGTAGGAGGATCGCCGACGCTGATATCCACAACCAGCAGGTCTTCAGCTGCAAGCTCTTCTTTATTCGCTACTGCTACATACAGCCATGCACTTTGGGGAGATGTATACAGATTGAGATCTTTCTCTATGCGGTGCCATATTCGCGAGTCTGGTTTGTAGACGGGGGAAGAAACAGTCTGAAAGACGCATATGGTCAGATCTGTGACAACTGAATCTGGGACAACGGCCAGGGGAGTGGACGATGTTGCCATTTTGAGGTATATTTCCTGAAATAAAGGGCGGTAAACCTCTCGCCAATGTAAAATTGCAAAGAGAGAGTCACGGAAAATGTTGGTGTACCTACAATGTCAAATGTTCCATAGCGGGGTAGGACACAAAGTAGGAGCCTCACCGCACAGACCAACACGAGAACTCCTCGACGAGCCTCGTCCGGTTTTCTGCGTCGTCGATATACACTACTACCAACTCGTGCAACCACATCCTCACCACCACCACTACCACCTCCGACAATATCAGTTTCTCCGAGCCCAACCCTTCGTCGCAGATGTCCCTACATTCTTGGGAGTCCGGTCGCTGCCAGCACCACAAGACTCAGGCCTATTACGATGACCGCCAGTACTTGTCGCCCCAAGTTAAGGCATGCGCACGGAGGCTCCTATGCAACAAGCACTGCTCCTCAAATGAACCTAGGGATATTTCCACCGCTGCTATTTGTTGCAGTGCCCTCTAGCTACCCTTGTTCCGAGCTTCCCAAGCCTACCGACATTCAAGCTTCGTTTTGGTGATCGCTCATAGCCAGGCGGAAGACTTACTCGGGAATCCACCGCATCCCAAATACATTGGCATTCAAGCCTCTGGTGGCTGGCTGGTTACGACGCGCAGCCAGCCAAATACAACCCCACGACGAACACTGCACCAACCGCCGTGACGAATGCAGGCGCCCGGCCAGCACCCACAAGATACCCCGGCCACGGCACGATGGATGCGTCGCTGCAGAGAGCGGTACGTTGGAATAGCCGGGTGGCGACCAGAAGACCCTTGGCGCCGATCATGTCGACTCAACCACGGCAGTGCCCTCCCAGAATGGTGGGAAACGGTGTACAGCTGTCACAGGCAGGCCGTCCAAGAGGGTCTGTGCAGAATGCGGCGAGGCGCTCGTCAGACTACTACAAGGACGACAGACGCAAATTGCAGCGGGACACCTTGGCAAAGAAGATGGTGGGAATGCTGGAGGATCTTCGAATGAGTCTCAGCGGTATGCCGTTCGGGTGAAGACGTGGATGTTGATGCGGAAGATATCACAAGCGGCAGCTTGTCCGTGCTTATGTCAAACCATGCTTCAGATAGCATCCTCGATATCTACACTGACTCGAAGTCTACTAGTTTGCTTTCAGGAGTAATTCCTCCTATCATGACCTTGCGATGAACCTAGATGCAAGGTGTGAGCTGGATTCATCGATCCTTACAGTCCTAATCTCCGCATCGGCCCCAGCATCCCTACAGCAAGATGTAATCCAAACTCCCCTTTGCCTGATGTTGTGGCCAGCATGCATCCATTGATACCCCATGCTGCCCCCGATCCTTGGCTGAATCCATGGCCGGCCCTTGGGAAAAGCTTAGAGCAGGCGACGCGATCTGAGCAGGATATCCAGCGGAGGGGCTCCTAGACCGAGGCTGAGCACGCTGAGAGCCTTCTGTAGCGGGGCCACCTGCAACCTCCTGTGCCACAACTGTTGCGGAGAGCATATCGGACATCTCTTTTGAGGGGTGCCCAGCGTCCCCGTCTTGGTCATGCAGCCCTTCCATTTCCTGCTGCCAGCCGACGTCCTCCCCATAACTTGAGCCAGACATCTCGAACTCAGCATTTGGGAAAAAGCCCAGACTGCTGTCGCACATATCTTGCTCCCCATCAAGTGGCTGGCAGTGTCCGGGTCCCAGCGGCGTGGGCTGCGAGCCGCCTGGCGTTGCTACCGCGCCATTTCCGATCGCGGCGTCTGCGCCTTCCAAGCCACTGGCGACACCAGCCAGCCCGCTACCAGCCCGCGTGTTACCAGCCAGCGTGTCGAACCTCGAAGGGTCATAATCCACAGCAGACCCTGTCACCAATTCTCTCGGCGATTCCTTGGCCACCTTGATCGCTGGGCTGGCGGGTGGTCGGTGTTCCCTGTTGCACGGCAAAGGTCCCACCATCAGCATCCTTTGCCGACGACAGGCATCCCGTCAAACCTGACATCGGCTGCGGGCTTAGATGGCCTGTTCCAGCACTGTGCCGCCGCTGGGATCGCAGCGGTCGGACTGCCGAGCCTCGCCCCGTATCTCTCGCACGGCTGAGATTGGAAGACGGCTTCTGCACTCGCCTCGACGTCTGAAAAACCCGGGCCCGTTGCGTTACGCGAGCCTGCCGGCCGCGCAGGCTCCGGATCTAGTATGCTCGTCAGTCGGGGCAGGAACACACCGCAAGGAGCGGGCGCACTCACCACTTGGCCGAGATCGGGGATTTTCTGGCCTTCGGGAACGTACATGGCCACGTCCATCCGGCCATGGACAATGTTCCAGTACATTGTCAAGCTGAATACATTGCACATCTCTCCGAGCGCCAGGACCTTTCGCTGTAGAGATTCCCCAGACTTCCGTATTCTGTCTGTCTCCCGCTTGTTGTGCATGTAACATCTGCTCGGCGCGATTTGAGACGCCAACTTGGCGCTTGGCGGCAAATCCACTGCAGCGGATCCGTCGCTGGTGCAGCCTCCGACACATACTCCGTCACTTTCCTCGGCTCTGCGTGAGACCCTGGCTGTCGTGGAGATGGCGGTCGCGGTCGAGGTTCTAATGGCGACTGTGGCAGGCACGCCTCAACTCCCTCCATCCTCGCCATCGTTGCGGACGCGAGCTCTTCCAGCATCTGTTCCTTGGCCATGCACAGCTCCTGCATCATCGCGTTCTTCATGTTTTGTAACTCATCACGGCTACGGCTCATCTCCCACTGGTATAACCGCAAGTCTTCTTGAAAACCCTCGAGCTTTTGCATCAATATCGCGCTGATTTCCGCGGTTGTGTCGAGAACGTGTCGGGCTTCATCATGTTGCGGAAGGCGTGGCCGTGGCGCCCGAGGCTCGGGACTGACGCACACCTCTTCGTCGCTAGCATCGTATTCGTAACAGCTGTCGGCCATGCCGTAGAGTGCCATGGATCGCATCTTTCTGAATGGCGATTTCGGGTGGGTAGAACGAGGGTGATGAGTCTGATTGCCTTGAGCCGGACGAGGCCCTGCGTTTGGGCTTTATAATCGGCGTAAAGTATACCCAGCATAGGGCATTGTCGGCGTGCGTGCCAGCTCAAAATCGACCCCTGAAATCATTTGAGCCGCTTTGCGCGCTCGGCAGCGCAATTGCCATGCTTCGTAACTGGACGCTCGTACTCCATCTCTGTCTGGGTTGCGTGGCGTAATCAGGGATGCTTTGGAGAAGGTGTAGGTCGAGGCAGTTTGGACGAGGCGAAATTTGTTGTGGGGTTGGTTGCCATTGGCGGCCGTCGCCTCAGCGCTAGCTTAGGAGGCGCTGAGTCGAAATCGGCTCCCTTGATTTAACACCTATTAGCGGCAGTTGTGACCCTGAAGAAGTCGAATTGCTCGGCTCCTCTTGTTCTTTTAGCGTTGGAATTTTGAATTTGTATCTTCCGATTCTCATAGGAAGCCCTCATCACCGCGCCGCTTGGCTTAAGGTCTTTCCTAGCAATATATTACGTAGCTGCACATGGACAAATGGTTGGATACAAATTCCTTTGGATCTTCGGGTACAGAACTAGAGCAGCAGCTATTGCGCCCCGACACTGAGCGGGCCTGGGAGTCTCTAATTGCGTGGATGGCTTTGTCTTGCATTAGTTTGCGCATAAGCGTATGCGAGCAAACCGCGTCACCGTGAAAGGCAAACACCACTCTCCTTCTCGTCATCACCTCTTCCTTTCGCAACTACTCTACCTTAACACACCAACCGGCCATTGCAAATACTACCACCAGCCATTATGTCCTTCCTTCCGTGCTCTCCAATCTCCTGAACTTGAGCTTTCATGATCCTGCGAGCGACCCCCAGGTCTCGTCTCCAATTCTTCCGCAGTTTCTAAGTTCGAACCAGACCTGTGTCACAAAGACCATCCTTGACAGCGAGGATTTGCCGATCAACCCCCGCAGCTTTACTACGTTCCCAATGTCTGATTCGGAGATTACACGGCTCCGACGCGAAATCGAAGAGCTCACGCACGCGAGAGAGGCGGCAGAGGCACGAGAGGAGCAAGAGCGACGCGCTAGAGAGGCGGCAGAGGCACGGGAGGAACAAGAGCGACGCGAGAGGGAGGCGGCAGAGGCACGAGAGAAACAAGAGCGACGCGAGAAGGAACAAGAGCGACGCGAGAAGGAACAAGAGCGACGCGAGAAGGAACAAGAGCGACGCGAGAAGGAACAAGAGCGACGCGAGAAGGAGCAGCTCAGACACGAAAACCAACCGACTACGCTGGATGAATACCTACGGAACTGCCACACCCTCCTCTATAAAAGCTTCAAGCTCGCTGACAAGTCTGTATCTTCTACGGGATTCACAAAAGTCGACGGCAAGTTCTACCCGAAATGGCTTCGTCCTTGGACCCAGTTTGCCGACTCTCTCCGCCAACAACAGTTTGACGTCATCGTGGACGCCTGTGGAGGTGAGCGACTCTTCCACCAAGAAAGCACAACCCGAGACATAGGGAGCACCAATTCCCACAAGCTGGCGGGCAACGAGAACGCGGTCGCTTCTTTTGAAAAGGTCGCAGTCGAGGATCCTGTCTTTGCTATTCTCCGGCATTTGGGTGGCCAGGAAGCCATACGTGCGAAATACGGATTCAGCCGGCTACGGTTCAGCGACAACCATCGCGAAATCACGCATGCGAGCGGCGGAACCCCACTGCCGAACGAGGAGGGCCTGGATACCGAAGAGCCAGAGCGGCGGAGGGCCGGGCCGAACAAACGAGCAGCATCCGAGCTGAGAAGGAAGCCTCGATCGACAAACCCGGATGGAGCCGGGCTCCGAACGCGGCCCGGCGGGGACGAAAGCCTGGCGTTTGTATATGACTACAAGGCCGCTCACAAAATTGCGGCCGATCATGTGAAGCTGGCCATTTCGAAGGAAACCTTGTTTATGGAAGTCGTTGAACAAGTGAACAGGACTACATCGAGGACGGGTGCCACGCAGGTGCAATCCGAAGCCGAAGCACGGCTTGCCATGGCGCTCACCCAAGTCTTTGACTACATGGTCACCTACGGGGTTGGGTATGGCTATGTGGCAGCGGGCGAGTCGCTGCTGCTGCTCCACGTCGACCGGGCCGATCCACAAACGCTGTTCTGCCACCCGTGTGTGCCCAGCAAAGATGTGGGCGACGCATCGTGCGAAAACTGGGCGGAACAACGGATCTACACGGCCGTGGCGCAGCTCAGCAGCTTTTGTATGTTGAGTCTCCAATCGGATGCGCTTCAGGGACCTTTTCTCGACGCCGCTCTGAAGAGCGCGAAGGCGGTCTTGAAGACATGGGCCGAGCCGTACGAGGATGCCGCGCAGTTCTCCGCGGAGGAGACGGAGTCGTCGCAGGCGGCGTCATCGTCCCCTGCACGACGAGCCGATCCAGATTTTGTACCCGACGAAAGCCCCATTGGCCGGAAAGTCGCCTTGCGGCCGAGGCCGTCCTGTAGGCCGTCGTCGTCGTCTCGCCGGGATGACGAGGGCGAGGACGAGGACGGGCCGGAAGATGACTTGCCGCCGCCATGGACAAGGTCGGTGGAAAAGCGGAAGGGCGGCCCATCGCATAGCAGCTCCGAGGAAGATGAAACGCGCCACTCAGCGCCTACCCGGCAATACTGCTCGCAGGCGTGCCTGCTAGGCCTCAAGAGGGGCTGGGACCTCGACGACGGCTGTCCGAATGTGTTCGCGCATCGTGTCGCGGGAGATGGCCTGCGGCACCCTGTCACGGCCGACGAGTTCACACGCCTGGTCAGTGAGCAGCTGCGCGACAGTCCATACCGAGGTTGCCTAGGGCTAGGTGGGTGGGGTAAGAGGGGTGCGACAGGCGTGCTATTCAAAGTGGAACTTGGACCATACGGCTACACCTTTGTCGGCAAGGGGACACTGTCGGGTGGCCTCGAGCAGCTGCAGCACGAGTGCCGGGTCTACGCGCGGCTGGCGACGCTCGAGGGCTGGGTGGTGCCTGTGCACCTGGGCCTGGTGCACCTGGATTGGGGGTACGTGCTACCGGGGGGGAGGAGGGTGGTGCACATGATGCTCATGTCGTGGGGCGGCGAGACAGCGGCGGACGCGGGCATGGAGGGCAGCGGAGCTGGAGGCGCAGAGGGGTCGCTCGTTGGAGGCGGTGTGGGCGGCGGGGGTGGACCACGGCGACCTGCGCGATGCCAACCTGCTGTGGAACGTGGAACGCGGGCGTGTCATGGTGATTGACTTTGACCAAGCCGTGCTCCGGCCAGCGCCCAAACACCGGCAGGTGTCTGCGGTCAGGAGGAAGAGGAAGCATGGTGCGGATCGGCTCGAGGGTTGTTCTCGGAAGCGTGGCCTGCTCTACAATCGTCTGCAGCCGGCGTAGATGGCGCAGAAGGAAACTTCGAGGCAAACGCCGAGCTACGAAGAAAAACATAAATTCAATACATTTTAGCACCTTTATCACGTGCGATGTGAAATATGAAATACAAGTAAGTGGGCGCCAGTGCCTTAGAGGCCGCGTGCTTTCTACCGTCGTCCCCTTCGCCGCCTAGCCCGTTGCGCCAGGGCGATCATCAGTCGATGCTTTATCAGCCGTCTCCTGGGGTGACCTGCTTCTGTCATGGCTTTTTCAACCCGATGATGCGGATGGCACGCTGCGTTAACCTGGCTCCTCTAGGCGCATCGACAGTCAGGCATGTCACGAAAGTCTGCAGGGACATATCAAAAGTGAATTGAGTCTCAAGTCTTGTTCGCTTAGTGTCGCGTACACCTTCATTCCCAATTAGTGCCCAGTCCTGCTCTGTTCGGTGTTTCCTCGTACTCATCCTCTTTCCTATGCTTGACTCTTTTTGGTCCCCGATCTCCTTTCGCACTTCTCGGCAAGTGGTCCAGTAGAGCTATTGCGTTACCTTGCAACGACTTATGACTAGAGTTCGCCCACCCTCTCCTGTCCTCGTTCATCTTCTGTGAACGTCTAGTTAGAGAAAATGCAGTGCTACTAAATGTGGCAGCCGTACCAGTGTATTTTCAAGAAATGCGTCTAGTTGCTTCCTGTAGTCCCCCAAAGCAACATTCGTGTTAATCTGTTGTACCTTGTGTAGGCTCTCGGAGGGAAATGAGCATCTCCTTTGAGCTTGGGCAGATGCCATCGGAGTGGATTTGGGGGGATATCACTGGAGAGTATCACAAAGACGGCGTGATACAGTCGCGCCAGTGAAAGGTATGTATATACGTATTTTCGAGTCCTTGTGTCTTGCCAGCTGCAGTGCTTGAGAGTAATCCATGTTCTAGCGCGCGGCTTTCGCCTTGCTTCTATTGCGGATCAATGTGGAATTGGATCACGGCGATAGAAACAGCGCACGGGAGATAGTTGGATTTCCAGGTGGGAACTGAAGGGCTGCACCAGCTGCAACGCTCCTGGCGCCCATGGGGCGTGATTTCAGATGCCAGTTGGGCGAAGGTGGCTTCGCCTGTGTAGCTGCTGTTCTGACACGAGAACGCATGTTAGCGAGAATGATTTCTGGCCCAGCTTGCCTTCGGCGGGTCTTGACGAGGGTAGTCCAGAGAGGCCGTGGAGTTGGCCCGCTGGTCGCGCCAGTGCGCCATTGCTACTCTTCCAACCCTGCACTCCAACAGTAAGGCCAACAGGGCTGCAGGCAACTACGAAGCCAGGACCGGAAACAGCGCGCGAGGATCTTCGAGCTCTTGACGGATGCGGCGATAGAGAATACGCTGCTGGGTGATTCAGGTCCGAGGCGACCGGCCTCTAGGCCGGAATGGTACAAGCGTGGCGGGGGAAACATCAGGCTCTGTCCTGCGCACTAGAACATGGGTTGCATCACAAGCTGTCCGTCTGGCGTCCATTCTCTCAGCTCCACTTGCGCGAGGGTTCCCGTTCTGCTTCACAGTAAGGGCCAACCGAACTCAGGACCGAAAACAGCCCGTGAGACTTTTCGAGCTTACGCAGCAAAAAGAGAGTACGGTATGCCACTGAATCGTCGTACCACGTCGATAAGAGTACAATTGGATACTACGGTCGGACCAGAATGGTTGTTTCGGCTTTGCGGCGCCCGCTCGCTAGTTTTAGTCATTGGGAGCGAATACTGCCTAGAGAGCAAAGTGCAGGAGCAAAGCTACTCGGGCGCACATGACCCACATCTCAGAGGAGACTTCCTACCAACGGTTTTGAAAGGGTTCCAGGCGATTTTCACCGTCTCGAATATACACGGAGGTTCTCGAGAGGCGGGCCTTGTACCGTACGATCAGTAATCTGTTATTTCACAATTGGACGTGAAGCTACATACGCCGACGCCTCCAACGCCTGCGGCGACCTCTTCCAGCTACCTATATCCTGGGAATCAAAGACCCCAAACAACCCAGTTGAGGCCCAATCCCAAACCTAATACGTTCGGAACCGAATTGTACGGCATCAAGATAGCTCTCAAAACGTCCATTTTAGCTGGGCTTGACCAGATTATGAAAGGTACAACGCAGGTTATACACCGGCTCGCTCTTTTAAAGGGTGAACAAACCTGTCAGAATGATGTTGAAGTATGTGAAGATGAGGATCCAGATTGATTTCAACTGGTTTTATTCGTTGTGGTTGAAATGAGTAGTATATTGTAACACCTAATTAATTGTCAAGGTGCGCAGCTCGCTTGTGGACTACGTTAGGCCGAATATCATAAACCTTCAACACCCTTCGTCATTATGATTCATAATGGTTTTCTTCGGGACCCCTGCTTTCGACCCACCCATTTACGGCCGTCTACGTCCAAAGAGTAGTTTATAAAATCTTCAATAATGCAATACACATATATCCTTTCTCAATCAAGTGAAAGGGTAAAAACATCTCGAAGCAGCTTTCATATTGTTCAAACCATTAGTTATGCTAGCGGATCTTCTTTTAAGTACTCGTGTGTGGACGGCTTTGGTCATTCTGACCGGCGCATACTTCTTCCGCCTCAAACGGAAGAGCCCCTTTCCCGTCGTCAATAGCTATCCCGGTGACATCTTGGGTTGCAGGGCACGCCGTGAGGTCCGCGAGAATGCCCGCACGCTGATCACCGAGGGCCTCGCCAAACACAAGGGCCCCGTAACCATCGTGCTCCCTCAGGGGCAGCAGAAGATTGTGCTGCCGGCCTCGCTCGCCAGCTGGGTCAAGTCTAACAAGGACCTCGACCACAAGAAGCTAGTCAAGGAGGACTTTTTCGCCAGCGTCCCCGGCTTCGAGGCCCAGAGCATGTTGCACGACGCCGACGAGACACCTAAGCGCATCATAGCCACAAAGCTGGGTCAGAACGAGAGCACACTGTCCCAGATGAACGCCAGTGTTGCCCGCGGCCTGCAAGCGCTCTGGGGCGAAGACGTCAGGGCCTGGCGCACCATCGACTGGCACAGCGACACCATGGGCCTCATCGCCCGCGTCGCGTCTTCCATCTTCGTCGGCCCGGAGAAGGCCGACGATGCAGAGTGGCTTGACCTCATCCAGGGTTACGTCCTGTCCTACTTCGCGGCCGTCAGCGAGCTGCACGGGTATCCGGCCTGGTCGCGGTCCCTCGTGCACTGGTTCTTGCCCAGTGCCGCTGCCTGTCGCAAGGCGGTGCCCCAAGCGCGCGCCATCATGCAAGAAGTCGTCAGCAAGAGGCAAGAAGAGGCGAGGAGGGCAGAGCAGGAAGGCAAGAAAGCACCCGAGTACAATGACGTCATTGCCTGGGCCCAACCTGCTACGGGCGGCAACATCGACATGGGTGGGCTACAGCTCTCCTTGGCCATGGCCGCCATGTTTACCACGACCGAGATGTTCCGCCAGATCTTGATCGAGCTGGCTTGTCATCCCGAGTTCGTCGAGCCCCTACGAAGCGAGGTCTCGCGAGAGCTTTCCGCACATGGAGTCTCCCTTACTGCTTTGAACAACATGGTCCTGCTAGACAGCTTCATGAAAGAGTCTCAAAGAGAAAGCGCCGGCTTGGGTATGTGCTTATGTCCTTCATAACCTATCAGCGTTTTGGTATACTGATTTTTCCTTTGTCCAGTCGTACTCGAGCGTGCAGCCCTCCGAGACACAGTCCTTCCCACCGGCCAAACGATCCCCGCCGGCTCTCACATCATGGTCGACTCCACCGACTTGTGGGACCCCGCGGTCTATCCTTCCCCATCTGAGTTTGACGGGTACCGGTTTTTCCGTAAGAGGGAAGAAGGCAACGTCTCCAGCCAGTTCGTCCAGTCCGGCCAGGACTTCCACGTGTTTGGCGGAGGCCGGCACATCTGTCCCGGTCGTTTTTTCGCCAACAACGAGCTGAAACTTACGCTGGCCCATATTCTCCTCAAATACGACATCCAGTTAGGCCAGGGCTGCGATAATCCGAGACCCCTACAAATGGGCTTCTATGCCATGGTCAACCCCAGGGTCCAACTCGAGGTGAAGAGGGTTGACAAAGCAGCGGCGGGCATGTTATCTTGAATGACCGCAATGTTTTGCTTGCATGCGTAGCGCTTCCGATTTCAATAGCCAGTGCCCGCTCCCTATATGTGTATTTATTTTTGGTGGTTATAAGGCCCTAAGCTTCTCGATCCAGACTTAGCGCAGCACATCGGGGCCTTGGTGAAGTTGCTATATTACTCGCGGGCGAATGCAAGGTCTTCTAGAGCCATGTGGCCAACATCTCAGTGCGTTGAGAGCCGTCACTAACCAGGATACTCCAGAACCCCTTAAGCTTCACATCGACTCAAATGTTACGGGCACTCTGATGAATGCATTGTGGTCTTTATAAAAACTTGCGAGAAATAGCGTTGCATTCAACCCAAATGGCTCGCAGGTGGTTAGGGCAAGAGTTTTTGATTTGGGTGATGATATGAAAGCATTAAGCCAGAAAACCAAGCTTTGAAGGTGCTGAAATTGCTGTAAGCCTGTTTCACTATCGTTATGTCTCTGCTCCATTGTCACTTTCTTCCGAGAGTAGCGCTTCCACCAGATTCAACAAACCGACCTCCCTCCGCAGTATCAATTGTCCAGGAAGATCCAAGACGGGTTTGATGAGAAGTACTACCTTCTTATGGACGCAGAACTCCGGATTCAAGCATTAAAAACGAAGCCTGATCTTGTAAAGCCGCGGAAAGGAAAAGGGTCTGATTGAGCCCAAATTCAAAGCTCGCTACCATTGAGGATATCCAGGAAATGGAGGGAACTGTCAATAAAAATTGAAGAGAGGCACCAAGTGCTTGCTCAGTATAGTACGCTTCAAGCAGTGGCCCGTTCATTATAGAAGTAGGGATTTGTTCACCATCGAAAGCCAGCTGTTATTCGCTTCGTCTTCACTGCTTAGGAAACCATGCCATCCGAAAATCACTCCGGGAGCTTGCCTGACCATGAGTGGAATTATGCGGAGGACGGAAATCATTTTACTTCACAACCACATGGCCGTGTCCGCAATGGATCGGATAAAGTGAAACACATATGCCCTGGCTGGTGGACCCTGGAATGGACACACGGTACAGGTGCCAAAGAACAGTCGAATTACTCTCGATCGTTTGACGGCCGCCGTGATGGCCAAGAAGCAAAGTGGGACAGGGAGCCATGATGCGTTTTGATTGATGGGCGTTTCGCGAGGACATAGTAAGGCAAGAACCACTCGCACACACATGCTCACACGGGTGGACTCTGCTGGCTATTATAGAATGGCTCTGAGGCGGCTTACTCCTCCATCCGAAGAACGATTCATCCCAGGGTCGTCACGATATCTTCAGCGTCGTTTTGCGTATTGATATTCAGGGTCAGCGGTCGCATTCCAATAGATAACCTAGAATAATACTTAATTTGCGAATTGATCGGTTAGGAGCCTGGCAGCAGGCTGCCTCTTCCATATCAACCGCAGCCTCCCTGAGACAAGATCGAAATCACGATAGCGTTACGTCCATCACCTCAATGCAACCTGCTAGTCTATTCGTAACAAAAGTGGTCAACGAACTGCTGCATACGCCAAATCTACGCAATTCTAAGAATCAACGCTCACCGCGATCGCGTCACACCCATCCAGCGAGACCACTCGAGCGAGCGACATCTTTTCTTCTTGGTACGAAAAGCCAGATCAGCGTGAGCTACTGACACTCTGAGGAGCCGCGAAACATGTCAGCGAAGCGAGTTATATTGGGGCGTGCTGCTCTTGGTAGTATCGGCTGCCAGCCATGAATATAGTGATTGATATTAGTTACAAAACATCGAGTCCACAAGCGTTAGCCTGGACAAAGACATGCATGCCCTCTGACGCTCAAGCATACCCCTTCCTACCACTCACGACTCCATAGGCACCGCAATTTCGGCCGAACATCTCCTCCAAGTCACTGGCAAGCTCTCGGGGTCTCTCGAAGGCCGCAAAATGGCCGCCCGATTGGTGCACCTTATTCAGCACCAAGTCGCCAAGAGCCTTGTTCCAAAGGGGCGGAAAGACAAATATATCTTTGGGGAATTGGCTGCTGCCAATCTTGATGCCCTTAAGATACATACTGTTAATTGCCGCAGCCATGGGGTTCTTGTCATGCATCAGTTCGTAGTAGATGCGCAGTGTTGCGGCTGGGCCTGCCTTACTGAACCAGTATATACTGACCCATTTGCACACCTCATAGTCGGTATACGGATAGTTGTCGGACCAATCGTGCAATTTCTCGTATATCCAAGCCAGCAGTCCGACGGGCGTGTCACTCAGGCTGTAGCCAATGGTCTGGGGCTTTGTCATGTGCTCAGCCATATAGCCCTTGCCCTCCTTGTTGAACCACTTAGTACGTTTGAGACCGTCAAGCTCTGTCTGTGTTCGTGGTGTAGCCTGGTCTTCTTTGTACAGCTCTGGGACGTGCGTCACGCTGGGAGGTTCGGGAATGGTCACGTTGTAATGGCTCGCCTTGCAGTGCCCGGGGTATAGGTATTCAATGTACCTAGTGATGGGGTAACCGAGATCCCCATCTTGGGTAACGTACTCCTGGTAGCCTAGCACGTTGACCATGAGTTTGTTGAGGACCATAGCCATTTGGGGTAGTGAGAAGCCCCGTTTCGTAGGCCCCGTCGAGAAGCCGAAATTGGGCAAAGACGGAACGACGACGTCGAATGCGGGCTTATCGTCGCCTCTGTCCATTAGAAGAGGCATCAGCTTGGATGCCTCATCGAAGGAGCCGGGACACCCGTGGCAAAAGAGCAGCGGCACCGCGTTAGGCACGGGACTCTTTGCATGGACGAAGTGCAGATCTATAGGATCGAAGCCGTCAATCTGGACAGTTGTCATGAACTGTGGCATCTGGTTGAGCTCGGCCTCGGCCTGGCGCCAGTCAAACTCATCACGCCAATAACTTAACAGGCGCTTGATATCGGCCAGCGGACACCCGAGGTCCCAGCCGGCATCCTCGAGCTCATCAGGCAGCTCGGCAGCGGCCAGCTTCTGCTTGAGCCGAGCTATTTTGTCCTCAGGGATGTCGATCCTGTACGGCGTCACAGACATATTAAGATTGGAGGCGATAAGCTAATTCTCTCAGGGTGGTCGGAAGGGAATGGGCGTTCTGAGTAGAGCCCCGCGGGGGGGGGGGGGGTCAAGGCGTGCTGACGTTCGAGCGCAGTTTGCGAAATGGGAGAGATGGAATATGGCGTCCTGATTACTCGAGTACGCCTAGGGAAATTCTTTGAAAGATTGGCTTTTCGTGCCTCTCACGCAATACGTAATTGCGAGATCTTATTATTGATGCTTTTGGTTGGTAGCTGTTCTACTCTGCTACTCGACAATCCCTCTTTTATCGCCTGGGGACCTCGGGCACGGAGTGTTATAATCAAGCCCGCGCCCGTGCCCAATACCGACGTCTTGGCATTCTGGGTCCTGGACCGGCAGCATGGCGGATCTGTGCGTATCCGTCAACGAATGTGCAATGTATCCGCTGCATAACAGAGCCGCAGTAGGAGTATCACACAGGGTAATCTTTCTAGCCCTGTAGGCCAATGACAGGACAAACTCTCCTTTAATTCCTAAGCGCCTCAAGCGAAGTGGCACGACCTGTATCTAGTGTTTCTGTATACACAACCAACTGCATGTTTCACGGAGGGGTTGCAGCCCAAAGGAACCACGATACTCGAGTATAAACAAGAGACATCGAAGCTGAGAAGGAAGGAAGAGAGAGACCATAGACCCTTCCGACCCATAAAGAATTATTAGTTGAATTGAAACTATTTCTCCATGCTGCTTGCTACGCGGAGCGAAAATTATTTTACCTGGCCAACTCCGAATTATGCACTTATTGCGATCCGGCCCGTGTGGCATTGCTTTCTGGCAAATGGGTGCGAGTGGATTATTTAATATTTTAAGTTTGCCCCTAGTACTATTACTACTCTACTTGTCTAAGGTCGTCCGGCAATTATGTGCGAACTAAACAGATCAGCGGTTGACTATGCCAACCTAACCACGGATGGAGTTGGTTTCGTCAGCTGGACACTACACTGATGGCGTCGGAAAGACGAAAATGGAGAAATTTGGCCTTACCCAGAAAGGTGCGATTTGTCCCAGCGGTCGAATCCTCCAAGCTTGGGTCGGATATCAGCCTCGCGCTCGGCGCCACTCCTACGGGTGCTACCCCCGCCTGATCGGATTTTCCTACTGGGGATACGATGGTCCGAGACTTGGTTTGCTGGATAAAGACATTATGCTCTGCCAGCATTGCGTAGGCCGTACTCCACTTGCGATGCACTGGGCTTTTGCGAGCGAGCTAGGCAGCTATAGCCAAAAATGGTAGTCAGAGGCTTCACCTGGCGATGATTCGTAACGACCCCACCCAGTCACATGCGGACGATACAGTGCTTGTCTTCGGCGATACTGGTCAGCCTTCTCTGCTCCAGCGTCTCCCGTCCAGCTACCAGGGATCCATCCTGTTTACAACGCGTAACCACGCTTTCGCCGGCCGGGATGGCGACGCTGAGAAATGCTCGTGTGCTGTGGCAATAACTTGCCTACCCTCCCCCCGTGTCTTGGATCGGACTGTAACGGTGCTGTACGGTATCATGCTATAGCTTTGGGGAGGCCGAGTAGCAGTTTTGACGAGCCTCAGGGCCGGTATATATGAAGGCGAGGCCACGGCTGTTGAAGTGATTCATCGCGCGCCGGAACCACCCGTCGTCCGAGCTGGCGGTTCCGTGCTGGAGAGTATCCGAGCCAATCCCGAACTCGATCCTAGCTCCGGCCAACTTGCAGTACTCCCAAGTACGGATAAGGGCTCAGAGAGCAGCGCGCACTCGCTGTACTCCGAATCTCCAATGCGGCTCTTCTGGTCATTACCCACCTGTACCTCTCTAGTCTGTCCGTATGCTCTGCACCGGTTTCTGCCCCATGCTCCTGAACACTGCTTCGATAAGCTTGCCTTCGTATCGCAAGGTACCGTCGTCGAAATGTGACCGACACAATACTTGACCCTACTACCTATGGATGGGCCAGTTTGAAAAGCAGAGGCTCCTCGTAGCCGGTCCAAACGATGATCAGGTTCTGCATACGGGTGTCGTAATGTATTGTCCAGTCCTGTAGCGTATTGCTCACCCAGCCAGACGGCCTGAACGGGAGCCGACGGTCTCATGGCTCTGGCCAAGTTCCTTGTTTGGGCTAGTTCAGTCCCATCACGACATAATCTCAGCGGGCGGCGGACAGCGAAGCTCATTTAGTCGTACTCGTACATCGTCTTCAGTGCTGCCCATATTATTCGTACTTACCCGTATCTCTAGGCAAACCACACTCGTTCTGCATTGTTTCCTGACCGTGATAAGGAAAGCTATTCCGATATCCCAAGCTTCGTATCTCGAGGCCCAGCCGTTAAGAAGTGGCCAGCGTAGGACAGTGCAGTACTCAAACTTGCCCACTTAGAGTTCGTCGAAGCTCGCGATTTCGATAAGGAAGTGCTTCTTGGTAGCCGGTGTATGTCTATAATCCCTAGAACAGTAAGCTACCCAACTGCTTCTTGGACTTCGTTGTTCGGACCAAGCCCATTCACAAGAGGCAGCGGAAACGCATCTGGTTCTCAAAGTACTCGTACAGTAGCATGTGCTCGTTATACCCCAAATACTCAATACAGCTCTTCTGATTCATACCTACCGTATCATAAGGCAATAGAGCAGTTGCTGGCATCTATTTCTAGCCATGCTACCTGAAGATATCTCGACCCTATTGGCCTCGTACCCACCGTACAGTCGTCAAAAAGAGACCGGTGCAGTACTGAGGGTGTGATTCATATGTAGCTCATTTTGCGACGCTAGAGAGTCCTCGATTAGGAAGTGCTGTTTTGCAGCTGGTTAAAAGGTATCTCGCCAAGCTTGGCATTCGGATTGTGGCCCTCATACTGTGCGTACCCTTTCGGACGTACAGGATTGTAAACCAGTTAAGCTACGGCAGGGCAGATGTAGACCTCAGGATGTAGAGTTGCTAACGGTGTCGCCTGTCCAAATGAGCGAAGCCAGCGAACAGCAGCAAACTTGGGCCGAATGGGGACACAACTGGGCGCCGATACTGCCGCGTCCCAGTCTTGGCCATAGCGCACCTGCTGGCTTACAAGAGGTACAGGAGGGACCGGACGCTGCGCGCCCGCTAAAGGAGCCTTGAGGAAGTCGGCAGGTGTTGGCAGATAGAAGACAGGTGGTGCAGGGGTGTAAGAGCAGCTGCACCAGATGGCACCAGACAAGAGGTCAAAGGAGTTTTATTTCCGCACCGTCCTCCACTGAACCATTGTACGGTTTATCCCTCCTTTGAGCCCAATTGAATTCTCTCCTAACTAATTCAGTTACTCGTATAGCTGTGGCTTTTTCTTTCCCGCCGTCGTCCGCTTCACCCTGCTAGGTGTAGAAGGCTCGGGGGACGTTAGCCTCGGCCTTTTTCGGGAAGGGGTGTCGGAAGGCGAGGCAAGCTGATGCTTTAAAAGTTCGTCTACATCCGACCCACCGTCGTCTAGGAAGCGAAGATTAGGTATAGGGACAAGCAAAAGCAGGTAGGATACGTACCCGAGATGAGGGCCGTGACAGACCTGTCGTCGTCTTCCTTACGGCCAGGGGCAGGTGCCGGTGGCTGTTCTAGCGTAGTACCAAGGGTTGGCGGCGGCGGTATAGCAAAGGAAGGAGGCGTAGGTGTTATCGCCGGCGGGGCTTTGGTAGCGCGCGTGGGGGAGGAAAAAGGATTCCCGCTGGTAACACCGCTAGGGCCGACGGGTCGCGGTCGAGTCGCCGAGTCGCTAGCGGCTGTGGAAGGCGCAGGTGTGGAGGCGTTCTGAGCGGACAAGGAGCCTGAATCAGATCCTCCAGAAGCTCCATCTGTCCGACGAGCTGACCCGCTGGGTCGCCCACTTCCTCTACAGGCGCAAAATCAAACTGCTGTTCAACGGGCAGCTTTTCGAATCCTACGCGGTCTCGGGGCTCCCACAGGGTTCCCTGTCTCCCCGATCCTCTTCTTGCTGTATGCCCGCTTTGTCACCGCACAGAATGGCACGCTGCAGTTGTCGTACATGGACGACTTCGTCCTCGAAGCAAGCTCGACGTCAGCAAAGAAGAAATGCCGGGTGCTCCAAGATGCCCTGTGATAACTGTTGATAAAGCCGACAAGGCGGGCGCGACCTTCGAAGTGGAAAAACAGAGCTCATCCACTTCCAACATGGTAGAGACGGACACCATCACGGTCCAGGGCGCCGAGGTGATACCTAAGCCCGTAGTTTGCTGGCTCAGCATCTAGTCCAACTCTGGACTGCCGTTTCGAACCCACATAGAAAAGCGCTGCCCGCTGCCGCAAGGAGCCGACTGGAGAACGCGCCAGAGGGCATCGACCATGTCCACCATCCTCCCGCTGGAAGCAACTTCGTCCGGCTTGGGTGCCTGGTCGAGCAGGACCCAGCATGTCTCGTGGAACAGAAACACCCAGGCAGACCCAGGTCAGTCCTCAGGCGGCACGTCTAGGCCCGGCGGCTTGATGTCCTGAATGGTGACGCAGGTGGTTGGGTCCAGGTCCGAGTCTTCGTGCCACTGGTGCGCTAAGGGTGGGACCGAGTTCTCGGCGCTGTTTTCTGCGTGGTAGCCGATGCCTTAAAGCTGGGGCCGGCAATTTATGTTTGACGTAGCAACTGTGATGGAGGGATCATCATTCGGGTCGCCGGTGCAGTAGACGACGCGGTAGTAAAGGGCCCATGTGGCGGCGCCAGTATTGAGGCAGGGGTTGACGAAGCCGGAAATACCGCACGTCAACCGGCTGACTGGCCAGTTGCTGTTCTGTATCACTTGTTTTCTCTTTCTTATTTGCTCTGCTTCTTTCCTCTCCAGCTCCACCCTCCAACTAGGGTGATATGGGAACGACAAGCTCATTCTCCTACCCAAAACCTCAGAGGATAGACCTGCAAAACGTAAAGCACTACTGCCTCAGTCAGGAAGTAACACTCGTGGTGGGATCAAGTTTGGAATTGACGTCAGACGGTTGGAAGAGGCGTCTGAAAATGGTTTGAAACATGACGTTGTGAAGGATCTCGATAAAATCTTTCAACTAGGTTGGTTGGCCGAGCTTCAGATTATATTTGCGTCTGTCTATGTCTCGTGTAACTTCAAGTTCTCAAATTCTTTAAAACTGTTAGGATGTATCTAGAAATGTTCCTTCCAGAAACGGAATTTCACCTCGCGGCTCGTCGCCGTGCCGGCTGCCTTCTGGATCTCGCGTGCTGAAGAATGGGTTAGCCAGAATCACGTAAAGAGCGCCTCGTTGTTCGGACTTACCAGCTGCAGTAGGTCCACAGAAGTATACACCGACAGTAGTCTGCATACTGCTCTCCAAGCCGTTGATATACGTACGGTCCAGAATACCGTCACGCATGGTCTCGAACATACGACGGAAGTCAGGGCGGCCAAAGTTGGTGCGAGACTTAAGCGCCGTGAGCGGATCGACCTCGGCGCCAACAGAGTTGAGTACAATATTTTGCGTGGTGTCTATATCCAGCTTCTGAGTCAGGTAGGTGTGGATGTTCAAGAATTCAATGCCGTTGCTACCAGGAATCCTGGCAGCTTCCGCACTTTGCTCCTCCAGAGATGCCAGAAGCATCTGGAATCACTCGAAGGAGCCGGTATCCTTGCACACCCAAATGAATTCCACTCGTCGAAGTCGGTTGGGCGGGTTCGGTCCGTTACGAGAGTGCCAGATGTTCTTCAGAATAGAGGCCCAAGGCGTGACACCGATACCAGTTCCGATAAGCACAGCAATTTCGTTGTCTAAGACGTCCTCGGCGGGAGCACCATATGGCCCGTCGATTCGGAGGAGGGGCATCTGCTGCCCATTCTGAAGAGCGACTTCGTACATGCCCATGGGATCAACTCCGTCGTACAGCTTAGATTGGGCCTGGCCGGCAACTACAGCATCACCAAGAGCGCGAGTGAAATCACCGACTTGACGGACGTGAACGGAAATGTAAGGGTCGTAAGGGCAGGACGTGATGGTAAAGGGATGCCACTGGTAGGTAGATATAGAGGGAACCTGTAGGAAGAGCCACTGGCCGGCCTTGTACTTGAATGAGGGCTTGTTGAACTGGATCTCCACGACATCATAAGGGTGGCGGACGACTCGGGTGATCTTGGTGGATTTCTTGGCGCGAATCTCACGGTATAAGCGCTCTAGCAGATAGAAGCCACCGGCAAAGAGCTCCCATCGCCATCCTTCGTAACCGAGGCAATGGTCCCAAAATTGGTCACCGGCGAAGGGAGAGATTGGGTCAGCTGTGTCGCGTATGAAGCAGCCGGTGGTGTGGGTGTAAAGACCCAACAGGAAGGGAATAAACAGATGGTGAGTGTACCAGAAAGTCTCGAACGACTGCTGTCTAATACGATGATGCGCTGTCGTGTACATCAACAGCATGCATAGCAACATAGTGTGGCCTGTGACACCACCAGCCTGGGTGTAGTGGATCTGGATAGCCGTTTGGGGTCGGACCTGGGTTTTTTCAACATTATAGAAGCTATTACAGATGGCTATTAGCCTTGTTTCATTAAGTACAATGTGTGAGTTGCATGATCCCACTTACTTGACATAATGGGCTGAGACGTGGATGACGGTTAATAGCAACATGGCGTATGCGACTTGACGATGGAACCAGAGGTTCTCGTCCAGAGGCAGAAACCGGACCTTGGGACGGATCCATCTCATGATAGTCCGGCACACGGGTAGTAAGATGAGAGTTCCGTCGATTGAGAGGACCAGTCCGGCTCCTCTTGACAGCCATACGGAAAATCTGAGAATGTTCAAGGGAGCCAGCTCGGGCGTGGCATATTGCTTATACCTGAAGGTTTGTTAGTTGGTTTTTGACGTACATGGCCAATCCGGCTGAAGTAGGAGGTCTGCCTTACCATCCAAACGCGAACATGCCCCAGTGCAGTCCCCAGAACAAGATGTGAAATACGATTTTGCTCCCAGTAAACTGCTTCTTCAGTAAGATGCCGAGGCTCATCTCTGAGCTACCCATCTTGTCGGTTGGTACTCCCACCTCTCTGCTGGTATTCAATCCTAATTCAAGTGTCGTCTTATAACAGTAGCGAGTTGGTGTGGTCTAGTTATCTCCAGAGAGGTCGTTGACCAGCGGTATCGAACAAATAACGATTGGTACGACGTCGTTTTCCTTTGATTTCGTATGTTTGCGATATATTTGCCGATCTCGTTTTCATTTCCTTGCTGACTTCTTCATTAAAAAAGAGCCGATTATTCAACACGGACAAAATAACAAGAAGTAATTGGGTTTAAAAGAGCGTTCTGAGCCAGCAGCGGACGAAGAGAATGGTGGACTAGAAGAGCTCGGACTTGTTGTAAAGCGAGAAACGTCTACGTCTAGTTCGCCAACCAAGGCAATAAAGAAGGAAGCCAGGTGATGTATGATGGGACGTCAGGTAGTCACAAAGAACGATGCTAGATTGAGTTGGGCAGGGGTAGGATGGGTTGATAGAGGATTCATTCTCAATGGGGGGCCAGGATATCGCTAAGCGTCAGTTCATGGAGATCCGGCATCTCGATGAACCGTCTTCTTGCTTGGGTACCGGCCGACAAATGGGGACCCACCGACACGAATGCAGTAGTAAGAGGAACCAATTTGAACAGATGCCAACGGCGCTTGAAACCTCTTTATCCACTTGAAGTAACCACCACCACTATTTGCACAGTGACAGAAGATAAGATCAATATAAGATGACTTAACTATGAGGCATGACCAGGGATGGTGAACAGACGACGATAGTATGGAAGATCAGACGCAAAGGCGGGTTTCGTAGTCGACTCTAGCGGTATTAGACAGATCCGGTATTCAACGTTTTCCTCCTCAGCCTAGCAGTACTAAGTATATCTTGCAATTTGCCGTAGCGGTACCGGCTCATGGGTTGAAGAGTTGAGACGAGATACGTTTGAAAGATTCCCAGGCTGGATAGTCTGAACCCGTCTTGGGTGTTTCGGCAGAGGTAAGGAGTTAGAGCAAGCAGCGGGCGGCAGACGGGAAAAGACGAAATATGACGGAGGTGAAACACTCAAAAACTCTGGATGATGAAAAGCTGATCTTGCTCCTAAAGGATCGGGAGAAAGGAAGAAATCATAATCGACGCACGAATTCCCCTTCCTTAGGGACGTTCCTTAGGGAATATTTTGTTACAAAAGATATGAAGTAGCTCCTTCATCTGAGGTGCGGGAGCTCATTGGTGATGGCCTAGGGCAAGAAATGCCATTTCGCCCTTGGCCTCGATATTTTAGGCCATTTTAGGCCGTGGCCGTTTGCTGGGCGCTTAAACGGGTCCAATGGCAGTGAGGGTCGCACGTGGTGGGTCCGCTGGTGCTTGGATGCCAAGGCACCAGGAATTCCTATTTAACTTGGATACACAGGCGAGACGCTTCGAGATAAGCATAGACAGAGCTGTTGCTCGTGATATCTACCGTATCACCATGTGCCGCGTCTTCACCCGAACTGTATACCACTGAGACTCGTTCGAAGGTCCTCCAGCATTCCCACCATCTTCTTCGCCAATGTGTCCCGCTGCAACTTGCGCCTGTAGTCCTTGTAGTAATCTGACACGCGCCCCGCCGGATTTTGCACAGATCCTCTTGGACGGCCTGCCTGCGACAGCGTAACGCCGTTTCCCCCATTCTAGCAGGGCATTGTCGTGGTTGTGTCGTCCTAATCGGCGCCAAGGGCCTTCTAGCCGCCACCCGGCTGTTCCAACATACAGCTCTCTGCAGCGACGCATCCATCGCGCCGTGGTTGGGGTATCTTGTGGGTGCTGGCCGGGCACCTGCATTCGTCGCGGCGGTTGGTGCAGTGTTCGTCGTGGAGCTGGGCTCGGTGCGGGCGGGCTGCCGCTCCACTGTCGGTTGGGAACCTGGAGTGCCTGCTGTATGATGAGCGTCAACAGTCAGTCGACTATGTAGTCAGTAGACGAGAATCATGCTTACCTCGCGGCCTTCGCGGCGAAGACAGCTGCCTCAGACCCTTCTGTCTCATCGGACTGTTGGGAATGACAGTCCCGCCGTCCTCGTCGGGGATGACGTCGTAGACAGACAGAGGCTCCGCCGCGGCAGCGGGAACTGCTGCAACATACTCGGGATCGGTTTCGTACTCGGCATCCGCGTCGCTGCCTATGCCAGCAACGGCATTCGCGTCGTCGCTGGCGTCCACCTGGGCCTCGAAATTGATGGCTTCGACTAGGCGGCTCGATCGTGTCGCTCGGCCGTGGTTCGGTCTCGCATGGCACGCGGCTGATTGTCGAAACTGCGGCTGTTAGTAACAGAGCTGGATACACTCGACGGAACGGTAACCGGGACTGGGGACGGACAATCCTGTTGAGGTCCGGCACGCGTTGCCCGCGTGGGACGTGCATCGCCGTCTCCATCCGCTCGTGCGTCGGGTTCCAGTACGCAAGCGCGCTGAAGACGTTGCAGTAGCGCCCAAGGTCTTGTATCTTGTTCTGCAGCGACAAGCCGCTCTTGCGAACCTTGTCTTTCTGCCTCTTGGTGTGGGCCATGACGGAGGCCTAGCTAGCCAAAACGGTTCGGCAACGTGCTGGACCCTCTTGGAGCATCTTTCTGCGTGGCCATGGTGCTATAATAGCGTCTCGCGGAACGGTAGATATAGCGAGCTGCCGGCTTGCGGGTGTGAAATGTTGATGACATGATGAGCTCGAGCTGGGCAAACCTTGCCAGGGGTGCTGCTGATCCAGTTCCAGGACCCATGTTGGCGAAAAGGCTTCCAACAGATTTCAGGCCTACATAGCTTCTCTTCGGTGTCTCGAAGAGAAGTTGTCGCGTAGCAAGAAGATTGGGTGTTGGCCCTAATGGCGCGGGGTTGCGAATCAGCTCCGCGCTAGTCGCGCTAGTGCGCCATTGCTACTGCACCCAACGGTAGGGCCAACAGGTTTGCGAGCAACTATGGAAGCCAGGATCGCAAACAGCCCATGAGAATCTTCGAGCTCTGGACAAATGCAACAAAAAGAGGATACGCTGAGGGATGATTTAGGCGAGGTGACGCCGGAATGGTACAAGTGGAGCGGTGGGAACATCCAGCTCTGGCTTGCGTACCCGAACAGGTATGAGCTGCAGTACAAGCTGTCCGTCCGGCGTCCATTCCCGTCTCTAGTGAGACTCTTCGAGCTTAAGCAGCAAAAGGCACCACATCATGTTACTGGATGGTTCTGGTCCATTCGAAATCAGTGCATCGAGAAGCATACAATGGGACACTATGGTTGTGCGGAGCAGAATGGTTGTTTCAACCTCCCAGTCTCATTCTGTTTTCTGTATAGCATCTACTCGCTGGGATGGAGGTACCCGTAAGTGACGCGTGTGAGCAGCGAGTGCGCCACGACCAACAACAGGACGCGACAGGATCGATGCTCGGTTGTATCCCCATTCGCTCCGGGTTTGCTGCTGTTCGCTGGCTTTGCTTATTTGGACCGACGGCGGCATCAGAAGCTCTACGGCCTGATGCCTACATCAATCATACCGCAGCGTAACCAGTGCACACTCCTGTACGTCAGAAAGGGTACACACAGCATAAACCCGAATGTAGAACTTGGTAAGATACCGTCGCACCGGCTACGAAGAAGCGCTTCCTGCTCGAAAGTCTCGTATCGCAAGATGAACTGCATGTAAGTCAACCCGTCAGTACTGCATCGTCTCTTTTTGATGACTGTACCTTGAGGTACCAAGCCAATGGGACCGGAAGTAGCTTCAGGTAGCGTGGTCAGAAATAGATGCAGATAACTGAGTTGCTGTCGCCTTATCATACTGGTCGGTACGAACCACAACAGCAGCACAAGAGATTCGGAGTACCGTGATCCCCTGCGACTCCGGGACTACAGTGTGTAAGACCAACAGCAGATGCATTTCGGCTGCCCGTCGGACGCTGGGAATATGTCGTAGCAACCGAACTAGCCCACGCAAGGGAAAAGACCTTTGCCAATCTACGCGACCGTCGGCTTCTGGCCAGGGTCTGGGGCCAAGTGGATGCGGATGTCCATCCTCACACTCTGTGCAAGTTGGCGGGGTCTTTTAGCTGCTACAGTGGACGCTGACGGCAGGAGACCTTGCTATTCCTGACCCGCCAGCGTGGAGATGATACCGCCGCTGAGAATACGGCTGCTGAGAGGGTACGAAGTAGTGATCTTCAAGCGGCTTGCGTCTTTTCTCGTAGTGCGCCCATGCCCAGCTCTTGCTGGCTCCACGGTGGTGAACCGATCACTCAGCTGCACAGACAGCCGTCGTCCCCCACTATTCTGCCAGAGTACTCAGATTCCGCTCGACCGCTCCCGACTTCGAGCGTGACGGTCCGCAGGTGACAGTCAATCCACCGCGACTCCGTGCCATGCTAGGACACAGCGGGCATGAGGGATGTCGACATGCCATCCAGACGCATCTGGTGAACTCCCTGTCTATTGGGCGACGCGTGGCGTCGAGGAAATCAGAAGTTGGTCTTGCACTGGCACGATGCCCAAAACAGCTACGACCACCTGGCGGGCACAGGCCGAACAGTCATTGGCTCACCGGGTGGGGCGGGGAGCCAGCTGACCTAGAGTTAGCTCCATGCTTAGCCCGCTTGGCCATTTCCTGGTATAAAGGCCACCCTGTCTCCCTTACTTTCCTCGCTTCCCTGTCTCACTGACCCAAACTGTCGGGACACATTCCTTCCTTTGGAATGCCGGGCAACCGCCAATCACATCACCAGCACGCTAGCAGGAATGGTGCATCACCGAGACGAGATGCCGCAGCTGGGCCAATCAACTTCACCCGACGGAACTGAGGATTGAGGCACGTTCCATGGCGCTGACGAGTTCCATCGAAAGGACTACATCATCGACGACCCGTTCAGTGTGACGAACGGTGACCCTCCCTTGACGAGCAGTTTGCGAAAGCTATCCCCGTCCATTCGCCTCTGCTAGCGTTGGCAAACGGCGTTCCATGCCTCGCGGATGAAAGGATGGAGCGTGCAGGCCTGCAAACCCGGGTTGGGGGAGTGGTGGCAGACATGCCCAGCATGGGTGCAGCGATGCAATTGATTCTCGGTCCGGGCAAAGGCATGCTCACGGGCTTGGATTATCCCTCGTCCTGCCGATATGGTGTGATTCTCGATGGTGTGTCAACGCTTATGCCACCCTTATGCCGCGCTAGCAGATATTGCGCTCATTTTGGGAAGGGCTGAGGAAGTTGGTTTGCGAAAATCTAAGATAGGACGTACAGAAATCGGTGGTATTGCGACTGATGCGTTGCTCCCAAGGGCTGGCTCGTATACGTCATGCGCAGGGCGCTTTACCAGGGCGGCAGGCGTGTTCTGGGAATGTGCTGACGCCAGGCGCGGTGCGTCGGGACTTGTCGAGACGTAGGCGTATTGCAGAAGCTCGCAATTGGACTTTCTTTCTTTTTTTCCCTCTCTTGCCTGCGTCTTCGCCCATAATCCGGTGTTTTTAAGCACATCGAAATGTGTAGTCTTCTTGATCTGCATTCGCTTATATCGGTGTTCCAAGTAATGGTTAGTAGGGCTTGCCTGGTCGGTGGGCCCCCCTTGCATGCGTCACTAGGGCATGCCACAGTCGCATACCTGAGCCTGGAGCGGGGGAGCTTTCCGCGGGGAATGCGCATGGGCGTCCCCACATTGGAGGCTCCCACATAGGGTGCCGATCAGGTAAATTCCATGCCATGCGGCAGGGAGGTCAGCAGCTGGCAATAGTGGCCTGCCCATGCGGCGCTTATCTTGCCTTGCTCAGGCATAGACGCGAGAAAGCCCGCTGGTAGGGTGGGTTTCATCTGGTGCGCCGCAAGATTCGGTGTTTCTCTGCAGAGAACCCACCGATTGATCGATAGACAAGGATGGGGCTCTGCTCTTGGCAAGTTGGTCAGGTGGAGCGTCACTTGGCGTCTCGCTATAACTCGTTCCTGGACCCGAATGTTCGGGCCGTCGCCCTCCCACTGGCCGTCAGCAAACATTCGTCACGCTGTTGGCTGCACCGCTGCCAAGGAATCCAATCGCTAAGTTGAAGAAACACCTCTCTGGAACATGGGTTCGCTCGGCTTGAGGAAAGTCGCAGAGGTGGTATGTGGTCTGGCAGTTGCCCTGCGGCTTGCGTCTCCGTACAGCTCCCGCTAGGGTGTTCGCAGGAGGACCGAGGATGCGCAACATAGTGAGTGTACAAGTCGGCGACCTTGGATGCACCGACTGTTACAATACTTATAGGCCTGAAAGCCCACATAGATGTTCCACGGAATGCTATGTACGATTATCACCCTACGCAATCCTGAGCATATTAATGCTTCTCACCGCGATCGTATCATATTCCCCTAGCGATTTTCACTCGAGCGAGCGACATGTATTCCTCTCCGTATGAAACATCGAACCAGCCTGGCCTACTGCAGCTTTGGGGAGCCGCGGCGCATACGACTACGCCGGATCCCACCTTCCCTCCCACTCAGCATCCACCATATGCGGGTTTCCACCTAGACCAAGGCATACTCGGATCGAGTCCACCGGCGTGAGTTCCTGCCCCATGCGGAGCCAATCAAGTACGTTAACGATAATGCAGAACGGCGGCGGACCAGATGAAGGAGCTACTGTATAAAGTCGACATGTTGCACCAGAAGGTGGATGTGGTCCTGTCAGAGCTCAAGAGTCATACTGGAGAGTAAGCGGGCTCGAGACTCCCGGCTATGCAAGAATCAGCGACTGACATCCACCAGGTTAGAACGCTGGTAAGTTCTCAGGACTCATGGGAGTAGTGTGGATCTGATGTTTATTTTTGATAGGAAGCAAACATACCAGGAACTGTACGTCACGATTGCGTAAGGGTACGAAGACGAAAATCTAACCGACATCTAGGTTCCAGCAGCATACACGCAGATTGATGGGCTGTCTGTCGCAATTGAAGAAGATCATCGTAGAGACCATGGGACCGAGTGATACAGGCGACGACGCAGTCGACGTATAATAAACCGCACAAGGGCTCGACCATGCGGGTTTTGGCTTGCCAGGGACGGAGCCGTTTACCAAGAGGCTTAGGGGTGGGCAGTTCCGGATCGAGATCTTATGCGCATTGAAAATGACGGGCTTAGCCTGGTTTGCTGACCGAGTTCGTGCTCCATTTTACTGTATTGTGGGAAGAAGGTGATTTGTGTCTCTGCTTGTCGAGATCCTGAGTGCTCCAAGATGCTGGGTCTGGCACACCCACCAAGTTGTGTCCATGGGGGTGTGTGGACCAGTAGTACTGCCGGCGAGGTACTGGCCGTATCGGGGGGCAAGCGTTGGTTGGGTAGGACTATCAGAATTTCGCGCTCCCAATCTCCAACCGAACAACAAGAGTCTATGGCGGGCTGTCATTTTCCTGAGAGGCCGAAGCGGACTCGTGGTTGTCGTCATCATGGTCAGCTTTCTTTTCTTGACCTTGGTTTTCGCCTTCACTTTGAGAATCGTCGGATGATGCTCTAACCGTGGCCGCAGCGGCTCCGCCTGCAACTGCTGCTCCTGCTCCAATGAAAGATGATAGAACAGCTGCGACGCCAAAACCTCCCATTGCAGCGCTCTGGCATGCGCTGAAGAGTGCACCCGCAGCTCCAGCGGATTGGATGCCAGCGGCCATCGATCCTGAAAATCAGTCGACGTCAGTAACGCATAGCACAAGGGAGCCAGGATCCAACTTTGGGTTCTGCCACCGATATCTGATATCAAAAAGATAAGGAAATGCTCTCGCATACCGGCAACTGGCCCGATGCTACTAAATCCTATAGCTCCGAGTACGGGACCCATCAATAGGCCTCCAGTAGCGGCGCCCGCCACAACAGCGCCTCCAACCGTGGCAACCCTAGGGTTCTCCTTGATGCCTTCGACAATCTTTTGGCCCGTCTTCGCGCCCTCTGCCTTCGCCTTAGCGTAGCCTATCTCGGCAGTTCTCTGGATGAATCGCCAGGCCAATGCGGACCTTTGGATTATGAGAGGATGATATGTCGTAAAGCGACGGTTGCATAGGACGTCCGTCCTGGAAGATGCAATAAGATTGACTCGAGTTGCGTCCTAGGTGCTTGATGACAAAGGGAAGAGTCAATCGATACGGGCGGGTATTGATCGTAGCCAGTGGTAGGTAGGTGCCGATTGAAACGATCGGTTCGAAAGGGAATGATCTAGATGTGAATAAATATTTTAAAAGGATAGGTCGAACCTTGGGGGTCTTGGTCGCAAAAAATGCACTAGGGTTTTGAGTCTCAGCATAAGCAGTCCCATCTCAGCGGCTGCAAATGTAGCTTGGCGACCCTTAGTGCAGCACAATAGGTGTGATGGGAATCGCCAGGCTCGTAGTGGCTGTACCATATGCTGCTCCGCGATACGGTCCTGCAAGTGCAAGGTCTTTTCCGCTTCCCTGCCGTCTTTCTGTATGTTATTTGTCAGTGAGGCATTGAACACAGGCCTTTGCTGTATCCAGGAAGTGGCCGAACGCTTCTGGGGCTTGTGACGGTTCTGGCGGAGACCTCGTTCCTCTCCTTTCAAAGTTGCCCACCTCTGATGGCTTACAGTAGGCCTGCACGACTCAGGGCTCAGCCCAGACTCGTGGCCTGCTGTTATAGGCCACGATAGTGGTGGTCGATATTCCCAATGCAGAATATATCCTTTTCGAAGTTAACCCAGGCATAAGCCGGTGTAACTGCCTGTAGTGCACCTCTGGGGGGGGGGGGGCGAGTCGCAATTCAAGCTCGGAGAGCTACGGGTTTCGCACTGAACTGTGTGGATACCGCCTGTGAAGTGAATCCTGTATTACATAGGATTCCAGTGGATCTTCTTCATTGCTCTTGATACTGCGAGCATATGTCCGAATAAATTCACCGGTTTCGCTATTAAGGGCCGCGTAAAACGGAATATTTTGGAAGAGATGCATGTAGTGGCGTATAACGGGGTGGTCCCCACGCCAGAACGACCAGAAGATCAATTGCAGCTCCTTAGGCAATTTGCGGAAGAAATGAAAGTGATTGGGATGACCCTTGTTGCCAGGAGAAGCTTGAGTAAAGGTTTGAGTGGAGGGGTTGCGCTTTAGAGAAGCGTGCCTGGAGGCGCGTGCCGCCTTTATTGTGTTCGTACTTAACATCAAGTAGAGTATACTGCAGGTGTTATTATTAGCTTGCGTATAGAGATAATCAATCAGGACTACAAAAACATTGCTAGGTGTCGAGCAGGTAGTATTTGAGGCTGGGGTTAGGTGAAATGTGGAAGATAAGATAAGACTGGAAGTGCGAGAAATGAGGTGATATGATTGCGGCCTTTTTAAGGGCAACGGCTGCCTGAGGATTTTACGTCACCAAGGTCTTGTGTACGCACTGCGACTCTGTGGTGCTGTGACTTTCCGTTACGGCTCGTGCCGGCAATTGCCGTTGTCTAGGCCCTCGTTTGGTTGCTCCAACCAACGGAAGAAAAGCGGGTATATATAATCTTTCCCATTTATGAACGATATGATATGGTTGACGGCGAAACTATCTCCTATGAATTATTCACTTCCCCACCCCATCGACGATTGTTCTTTCTTTTCCTCATCCGGGCTAATTCAGTCCTTACGGAATACTACCAGCGTTTGAGTGCAGCCGAAATGCATCTGGGCGCTCGTACGTAGTCGCGGAGCAGCTCAGGGTCACTGTAGGCCGAATCTCCCGTGCTGCTGTTCGGGTTCGTACCGCATCACGCTGGCTTGGGCGGCAGAGTGTGGCCGTATGGCGCCAGGGGCGGTGTATCCGGAGTTGAGTTATGGATGATCTATTTTCAGACTGCCATACCTAGACTTGTCCACCTAGTCCTGTTTTACAGGTAAATGTCAGCGCCAAAGGGAAAACGGGTCACAAAACATAGCGACATCTTTGAAGCCAGCTCACACCTTGTAACTAGATCCATCGCGAGGTCAGGGCAAGAGGAACGCCTCCAGAAAACAGATTGATTAACTTCGAGTCAATGTAGATACTAAGAACAGCTCTCGGGAGGATCCTCTTGAGTTCCCCGAGTCATCCCAATTTGAATAGGTAGAGGGCTGTACGCCGCGCACAATTTCCCCACAACAGAATCGCCGTGAAAGCTAGCAACATAGAGTCACGAGAGCAGGAAATACGACGTAGCGTGTAGAGTACTGGCTGATGGACTGGAGCTGAAATATGGTTCAACAGAAGCATAGACGAGCTGCCGCTTGTGATATCTTCCTTACCAACGTCCACCTCTTTATCCAAACGGCATACCGCTGAGACTCGTCCGGAGGTCCTCCAGCAACCCCACCATCTTCTTGGTCAGAAGCTTAAGAGTTCAGCTGAGCTTACCCCACATGCCCCAAGGACTGGAACGTTTGCCAGCTGGTCTAACCCCTGAGCAGCTGACGGTCAGTCGCAGGGTAATTACCCTTAACCCCTTTCAATTGTTGCCAAAGGGCGGCAGTTCTCAGTCTATCCTGTTTCACAAGATACATGTTGTGCTTCTGCGCATTCCGCCTGATGCCAGCATCATTCACATTAACATGAGTACCATGCCCTTGTGCAGCGGCACCAAACTTGTACCGTACTCGTGGTAGTGACCCGGGCCACCACGGTAGGATCCCTATTTATTGGCATTGTGCACAGCAGTGCACAGTAACTAGGACAATGACTGTTTCCAAAGTCTCGGAGGGATGTTCATAATTGTAATGCCAATGATTCAGCTCGGAGGAATAATAGGAGTTGCCAAAGTACGGCTGAGCAGGGCAGCCTTGGCAAGCAGTCATTGCTCAAGATAAAGTATGAATTATTCATATTAACTAATTTAATAAATAATCTGTTCTCTTATATTATACCCAGTCCTGCTGATATGTGTGAATGGGCTGCTGTCGCAGAGCTTGCTCCGGCAGTCTCCTACTAAGAACTTGTAAAGCCTCGTTCCGTGTCAATGGGGTTGGATAGGCAACTTGGATCGGAGCTTTGGCGACCGGGAAATTCCGATCCGAGTAAATGCTCGAGGTATGCCGATCCGAGTATACGCTCAGAGAATGGCGGTCCGATTTAATCTCCGACTTAACTGGCAAGGGCCAGTTCACAGGCGATGTTGCAGAAAACGCAGTAGGCGACTTCATATGTACTTTGGCTTCAGCTGGTGCATTTTCCAGCCCATCTCCTTCTTCCAATTGGAGGCCTTCCCGTTTCCCAGTCTCCTTTGGTCTACTGGGCTCGTAAAAGCTGTCATCGCGCGAAAACAGAAGAGATATGTCGCGCTTGGGATTAGTCTGGCGAATTTGGGGCAGGTTTTCCTTCAAGCTTGGCCAGCCACTCCCGGAACTGCCTGGCGGCGAGTACCCTGGCTTTTTGAGGCTACCAGTGTCCACAGGCGCGATTTGTAGGCGCGAGAAGAGCTGGCGAATTGGCACCATGCAAAGAACAAGGATGGCCACATTGACCTCGAGGGCGGTCCAGATGAGGCTGTCGGTGTGGTCCCAGGTCGGATTCGTAGTCGCCTGAAACTGTAGGATGTATTTCATTCGAATACAACTGACGGCGGTGGCCAGTACGCCCAGACTGAAAAGACAGCAAATCTTGAGACGCTGCATGAATGGTGTTTCCAGTGATACGAGAATCGGTAGAGGGAGGAGCAGAACGATTCCGTCCTGGGCGATAGAGGTATAGCCGGCCGCAGTGGTGAGTATGTTAATATTCAGGCACTTTTGAAGGTGGGAATCTGCCATTTTCCAACCCTCCCAGACGAGTGACACTGGGATGCATTGGGCTATCTGCAGCGCCAGGAAGACCAGTGCGGATACGACAACAACCCCGATGGTGACATAGACTAGCGTGCGAAACCGGTCATGGGGGAAGACGCGGAGGTAGAAACAGAGGATTGCCACCTTGATCAACGGAAAGGCGGTAAGGTACAGCGTCTCATCGATGAAAAAGAGCTGTAATCTGTTAGAGGCCGGTCACTCAACAGACATAGAACCTTGGGGGGCAGTCAAGTCGTACCTTCAAAGCGACGGTAACCGTCTCAGGGTCTAGGGTCCAAACATCGACGCCGAATGCCAGAATGCGTACTGTTTCTAGGTCAGGAACGGGCCATCGCCTAGCCGTGACAAGGGAAATGCTTACCATATTGTCCTATCCCCGTGAAGGCAAGGAAAAGTAGCTATTGGTCGGAGAGGTTTGCGTCAGCTTCGAGACTTGCATCATGAACAGTTTCATAGCTTGATTCGTCGCAACGACTTACAAAAATAGGAAAGAACAAGTAGTCGTCCAAATCCCAATTCCCCAAAAGGATTCGACTGGTGATGCGAAGGAGCGAACAAAAAATCGTACAAAACTCGGCCAGCACGAAGGACCAGAGCTCGACTTTGCGCGAGCGGACCGGGGAGTCACACGCTTGGGCTGCGACCTTCTCGAATTCTGCAAATACACTTGGTTGGCGGAAGGGCCATTTTGGCTAACGTCCAGAAAGGAACCATACCGAAGGTATCGAAACCACTGCATGTCGTAGACACGCATTGTGCAATGCTGACTCGAAGATTGCTATCAGAACAAATGCAGCTGGAGTTGGTGAAGGTATGGCACGAAGAACTGGGGATTAGATCCATGGCACATTGCAGCTGCCCTTGACTGTCAGCATCCTTCTTTCCAATAAGTATCTTCGGAGCGTGGTTTCACCATGACGCACACCACATTTTGGAAGATCGGCAACATTATCGGCCAGCCCTTTGGCGGATGCCATACCGCAGAAGGCAAGGGCAATGAAAATGATCGTGCCGAGAATCTTCATGATGGCGAAAGAAAAAAAGCGGGAAGCGCAATAAAACAGAATAGAACGGGCCGGTCCGGGACGTTATAGTTGACCAGCAACGCGCGCATAAGAAAGGTTGATGAATCAACATATAGCATGAAATGAAAAGCATATGAAGCAAAGAGCTTGCGAAGGAAAAAGATGTTCTTTTAAAGCTGCGGCCGCTAGCAAGGCCGGACGATGGTGATTTTAGCCAGTGCGGTAGCTCACGGCAAGGCCAGACGCTGGCCATGGCCTCGACTAGACACGAGTTTTGCGGCGAAAGAGGGTTTTAGGAGAGGCCTACAGCGATTTAGCACACCCTGGTTGCGGGTTCTAATTTATTTGGTTCTATGCTTCAAACAGCCAGCGACTCGACGGCGCGTACGGCCGTCGTCACTAGCGTCAAGCGCCCTAGACGCTCTAAACATAGTGATCTAAGATATAGCGTAATAGTGCGGACCAGGTGGCCCATATTCATATCCGGGCTCCGATCTCCCGTCAGGCCTAGCTCCAAACTCTTGCCGCGTTTTCGCGCCGTCGTCGTGCTACTCACCATGTCAAATAAAACCCCAACAGCCTCCGAACCATTGCTGCATGAAACACCTAAAATGGCTGGCAGGTCGATGCTATGGGGTCCCACGGTAGTTTGAACCCAGGAAGGGAGTGACGCCTTCTCATGCGTGCTGGAAGGTCCCGACAGTGCGAGCATGCGGCAAAAAGCGCAGCTTTTAGCGAAGGAAATGAGCGGGAAGCCAGGAAGCCACCAGACGGCAGATCTCCTTGCTTATATGGCAAATCAAAAGACTTTGGACATTTAACTGGGATAAAACTAGCACTACCTCAGACGAGATTGCATAAAACAATACCTCTCACGGTTACACTACCGTAAAAGGAAATACATCACAGGTTGTTCTTGACACTTTTCTCCTCCATCGCCTCCAGAATCTCGTACACCGCCCGCAGAAACTCGGTGGGTAACAGGTCCTCAAAAATGGTCGATGGCCAGTAGCCATAACACGAACCTGTTCCCTGCGTGCCGTCTTTAGCTTCCGCATCTCTCAGCCATCCACGCTATAAGTGTTGGCCTCACGAACCTCGGGGAACTCCATCTCATCAGACGGATAAGCAGGTTATAACTCATATACACGCTCACTAGACTCGTATATCTACCATATCATCTTGCGTCGTCTCAAGCCGGGATCGATGAGCTGATTACTTAGTGGGGATACGAAAATGGTGGGCTGCGACTTGCAGGCTTGGGGTCACGAGCTCAGGAGAATATGTTGCTGGCGGATATTTGCTGATCCCGATGGGCCAATGCACCCTCATGGACCGGTTGGCAAATGATCTCCTTACGAGTGTCGGCCCGAACGATAGGGGATTCCATTGCGACCCTTCCAAGACGTACCTTCCTCTGCAGGCACGCGGCCACGTCTCCGACCTCTGCGGCTGGCGCAGCCCGCCTGCGCACGACTGCAATGCTTCCGGTTATCGATCTTCATACGACCTCGTGTGCGGAGCAAAGGAACAGAGGCCCACTGCAGCCCTCGTCATATTCCCTCGAGCGTCGAAGGGGCCATCCGTGTAGATGATGGCTGTGTGCTGCGGGATCGTTCGGAGGAGTTCCCGATGTCTCTTCGCTGCCTCCTCTTTCCCTACACTGAGTATAACCGGGCGGAGAGGTGCGCTATACCATGGCGGGAACCAAGATTGGTCTGTCCTCTCTATGTTCTGTGATTTAGAGAGACTTCTCAGTACGAGAATGAGGGACTGGAGCTGTGTGGGGCAGGATGTTGGGGACTGAGGAAGCCCGCAGTTGTAGCTGTCCCCTAGAACAAGCTGGTTTTGTGGACCGTTGGAAAAGGCTTGCTCGACGGGATGGTTGTGGGGTAGCTTGGTGAAACGAAGTGCATATTGGTATGCGAGCTTCGTATGCCTGCATTTCGGCGGAAGTAGAGCCGCCTCGATCTCCAGTGCCCTGGTCGGTGACTTGGGGAAAGCTCCCGTGATCAGGGCCAATGCTCGGTTCTGGAGCTTCTGGTACTGCCCCCACAGGGACTGGCAGCCTCTTCGTCCGAACCAGAGCAGAGATCCATAGTCGGCCACCCTTGAAAGGCTTGCTTTAATTTAAACAAATCTTTAGGCTCCAGAAGAGCGGAGGAATAGTCCATTGCGTTATCAGCCATAGCATATGTTGCTGTTGTACTGTTGGTGTTGAATCTTCGTACAGCTCGTAATGATAATGCTGATGATATAGCTCGAGGTTTTATAGTCATCGCATTCAACCAAAGTAGATCCGAAAATGGCCGGCCCTCCTACGCTGAGGCCATTTGAGCGTCATGTATCGTACATCAGGCCTTTGCATTGTTCCTGACCATGCCACCTAAAGTGACTTCCTGCCCTGGTGGCCTCGTACCTCAATGTACCGTCGTCAACACGAGACCGGTATAGTACAGTATGGACGCAACTTGGACGCAGCTCAACTTGCGAAGCGGCATTTTTTCTGACTACAGAGTCTAGACTGGCTAAGCTGCGGTGGGGCAGATGTAGGCCTCAGGATGCAGAGCTGCTGATGGCGCCGCCGGTCCAAATGAGCAAAGCCAGCGAACAGCAGCCCAATATTGTTGAGTTCCGTTGTTGGCCGTGGCGCGCTTGCTGGCTCACACGAGGCATTTTCAGGCCTCTCTAATTCCCACCGAGTAGTATGCAGAAATGATAATGGGAGGCCAAACAACCATTCTAGTGCCCGCATGGCGCAGTGGTCAAGCGTCTGGCAGTGCATCAGTCAAACACCGGCTTTCAAATAGCTTGGTGGGCGACGAATGCAAGTAGGTTCGAATCCTGCTGCGGTCCGACCCGGCTCATGGCAGTCGATAACAGCCATAGCATGGCTCGTGGACGCCATAAATCTCCACAATACAACGCAACGACTCGACGACGATTGTCGTCACATAACGAAATGACTAAGCCGTACTAAGGCTACAAATGTACTCCTAAATATATACTTGATAATGTCTCAGGATCATTATCGTCGGAGCGGTGGCATATATACCAATGTTTCTATACTCTCCTCTGTGTTGAGGCGTAAGCCCTCATCAGGGCTAGGTTCGACTTCATGTCTGTCATAGCTAGATAGCTGCATACGGACAATAAAATTGATTCAAAAAAAAAAAAGAAGAAAAAAAAAGAAAAAAAAAAAAAAAAAGAAGAAAAAAAAAACAAAACCCCATTCTAGTCCGCACCACCGTAGTATCCACTTGTGCCCTTATCGACGTGGTACGCCGATCCCGAATGAAACCAGAATCATCCAGTAACATCCAGTCCTGTCTTTTTGCTGCTTAAGCTCGAAGAGTCAAATGCGCCCAATACAACACAAAGCTCCCATGGCGGAACGCTATTATAGGACGTACTCCAAACACGGCGGGGAATATAGAAAACGAAGGTTTGCTGCCTGTATCGAAGGTTGACTGTTGTGACTGTGGCCATTGCATCAAAGCTATTGTTGTTCGGTGAAACAAGCGGTTTAAGGGTGGCTGGTCTCGTCAGCCGCAGGAGGAAGCGGCTCTGCTACGTGGGGCGGGGTACTAGTTCAATTGCAAAGCACGGTTCCCCGCAATCCAACCATACTGCCAGTTCTCCTGCGCGTCCATTTCTGCTCAGCCCAGTCCTTTTCAGCCCAGTCCTGCTGGTACCTACTGATGAGGTTCCAGAACCCATGTTGGCAAGGTGGATTTCGGTCCTGCTTCTCTTCGGCGTGTCTTGACGAGGATATGTTTTTGCGCAGCGGAAGATTGGGCAGTTGGCCCTAAATAGCGCGGGGTCGCGGACCGGCTCCACGCTGTTTTCTAGGGGACCTGGCCCGCTAATCGCGCTACTGCGCCATAGCTACTCTTTCGACGCTGCGGTCCAACGAAGAACTCAGGACCGGAAACAGCCCGTGAAACTCTTCGAGCTGATACAGCAAAAGAGTAAAATATAGTATACCAGTGTATGATTATGGTCCCATCGCGAATGCGTGGAAAACGGTCCAGTCGGAGACTACGGTCGGGCGAAGCAGAACAGTTGGTTCGGCCTCCACGTTGTTTTGCTGCACACGACTCGGCGGAAATTGGAGGGACTCGAAAGCACCTCGTGTGAGCTAATAAATGTGCCATGACAATATTGTAACTCAACAGTATCGGCGTCTATTTGGTGTCCGCGTTCGCTCCAAGACTACTGAGCTGGCTTTCCTCATTTGGACCGGCGGCGCCATTAGCAGTTCTCTGCCTGAGTTTACATCTGCCCTATGGGTCGTATGAGCAGTATGGCGGTAGCTACGGCGTGGCAAGCAGACACCGAGGACATCTCGCATGTCCGCAACGTAAATACTGACTCTCGAGGATGCCGTAGTAAAGAATTTGACGAGTGTGAACGACCAGGCACGACCGTGAAAGCGCACTTCTACCGCCACCAGCACTGGAAGCATTCGGTACTCCTGGCTATGACCCATGTCCGTTTTCAGACGTCCGCTGGCAAACAACATGTCAATGGGTGTATGATCAATTTCAAGATATGCAACATGAAGCCCTTCCAGTATCATAGCAGGACCTGGTTCTCAGTGTAAATGGTTTCATCGGTAGCTCGGAGCGTTCTGTCGTGGCGCTGTTGCTTGCCAGCGATGCCAGATAGACCTTTATGCAGTATCCGAAGGTTGCGAACTGCATAATGACGGTGACACCGGCGAAGACCAAAAGGGGGACCCAGAAAGCAGCTAGGCTATTACGGTGGTTGACGTGGCAGGTCTGTCCAAACCGGAACGACACACCGCTCACGGTCAAGGCGATGACCAGACCAATGATGGGGATACCCCAGCCGAGTACCTGGGAAAGCCACATGAAGCCTCTTCCAACCACGATCTGCCAGCATATCTGAAGATGCAATGACAGTGTCCGCAGGAAAACCCACATGACTCCGGCCCAGCCGCCCCCGAACAAGAACACCCCAGAAGCCGTGCATAAACTGCTCGAGTTCATGCCATGTGGAGTGATCTCGTTGAAACACTGGTCGGGCTTGCCTGCGAAGGGGATAATGAAGCCGAGCTATAAAACATCAGAAGATATTTCCACACGACCCCGGGACTGGAGTCAACTTGCGTTCATGAAGCTCACGGCGCAGGTGAGGCTAATACTGAGGTAATGGCGATGTGCTTTCTCGGCTGCGAGGAAGGACCATGATGCCAGCAAGAAGACGCAGCAGACCGCACCCACCACATTGATCCAATCTGCGGCCTGGCTGGATGATTTGAAACCATCAGGGTCGGCCCAGTCCGTCATAGGACACGGTAAGCAGCACGACAGGGGCCCGAATCGTTGACACAACCGTCCGTCAATAACTGTAAGATCTTTAGCGTCGCACATAATCTAGGGCTCGGAACTTTTTACTCACAGCCACCGGTAGCCGGGAACGCCAGCTCGTTAAGAAAAGGCGCGGGACAAGGAAAGACTGAAGCGTTGCCGGCCATCTCGACGGCCGATGATCAGTGGCTACCTTCCCCGTACTCTCAATGTGTTGAGTATAGATACAGCAAAGAGCAGCAAGCATGGATGATCTAGCCACGAATGGGGAGTGTAGCATATGAGAAAGACGGAGTGCTGGGCCAGGCAGAATTCGCGACCCCAAATCCCAAAGATAGTGAGGTACTTCAGGAGGTCCAAAGTAGTACTCGTTGAAAAGTCACAGGCGTTGGTGTGGTCGATGAAATGGTCAACTTATCCGACATAACGACGTAATTTAGGAGGCACGAAAAAGACGATTCTTCTATCGCGCTGGCAACATGCCGCATAACGTACGCCGACGACCAACAACCGACAACATAGATCAAAATCCGACACTGCATGGCAGCGAGCACAACAGGTGCGGACACAACCGACTTGGGCACGGCATCATGACAACAGTTGCTACCAAGAATACCAATTGAGGTGACCGTCACTTCTGTGTTACAAGAGACGACAGCATAGCGACCACGGTTGTTATTCACTGTTTCCAATGACCATCGAACCCGAAGCACGCCGGCATATAGTGACTCTTTGAGGCCAACGAGGCTATCCAGTCCCCACGAGACCAGTGTGATACACATTGCCATGACCGACCTACACACATCATCGCACGGTAGACGCATCCCACCAGACGGTTCTCCGGCCGGCAGCCGAGCAACACTGCATAACCCATAGCGAAAAGAGTCGACAAGGCTACAAAAGGCCAGCGCATTGGCAAAGGAATGGAGACTAGCGGTTGGCTCATACAATGCTAGAAGGCAACACGGTTCCGCGCCAAGGGATCGTCATGTTTGCGAATGGCCCAATTCGCTCCGACATTCCCAGTCTCAAGCCTTATACCTGATCGAAAAAGGTGTCGCCCAAGGGATTGGTGTCGACAACGGGGACGAATCGCCCAGACAGTGCTTTCACCTGCGACAACCAGCCCGTGAGCCTTTGCGTTCGATGCAGGAACCTGTACTCGATGTCAGTAGAACGATTTGTGCATATTTATCGGGCTGAAGAATGACGCGACAGTGGTTATATACCATATCTTCCGTATATGTCTTCTGAACTAAGCTAGAGGCATCGTTGAGGAAGCTACCAAGTTGCTAATACGATGGTCGTCGGCTTGTATACTGTACTCTGTGCGAGTTGATCGATTAAGTTATCCAGGAGGATCTGGTGCAGCGCAGCGAGGTTTCTGGTAATGGCTGCAGCGCTCTTTCAGGATCGGCCCTAGTGGACCATGTGAGCTTTCCCCCCTGAGCCGCTTTCGTGTCAGATCCATAGAGCTTCCTACTGTGCCCTAAATAAGCCATAAAGGCTCGGCAGAGCAGCAATGACGTACTCTCGTTTGAACTACTAATTCAAACTGGGGCTCTGGCTCACCAAGCTCTGCGTTCTGATTATGAACATTATGCTGTGTACCCTTTCTGACGTACAGGCGTGTAAAATGGTTAGGCTGCGGTAGGGCAGATGTAGGCCTCAGGGTAGAGAGCTGCTGATGGCGCCGCCGATCCAACCTCAGCCAGCGGACAGCAGCAAACTTAGAGTGAATGGGGACCCTAAGGAGACGCCGATATTTCGGTGTCCATTATTGGTCGTGGCGTACTTGCTGGCTCACACGAGGCACCTCGGGGTCTTTCCAATTCCCACCGAGTAGTTGCAGAAAGGATACTGGAAGTCGAAACTACCATCCTGGTCCGCGGGACCGTGTACCTTCCCGAAGTGCGCCGATTCCCTGTTAATGGGGGAGGTAAGAGATGAAACGATAAGAGGCTCAATTGGCAAGATCTGCTCCGCTGCGGAGACTCATAGCGCCTCTAGATGCGAACGGACTGCTAGGATAGGACTAAGATCATCTGCCAAGGACTACATATGAAGACTCCACAATTGTTAGCCACATAACACAGGTCGACGAGCCCTCCGCTTCTGGCGCTTCTGGTTTGTCTCAAAGTGTTGCACTGCAGGGCTGGGCAACACCTGATCGATCGCTTAGACCGTCTATAATCTCTTTTATCTTGCTGTTCTTAAGGAGATGGCTCTTCGGCCCTCCTATCAAGATTTTGATAAGTAGACGTCCACCGAAGGCGTCCGGAAGCCCGGCACCTACCCCACTAGTATCTTTGTTATGATGTCACTTTCAAATCAGGGTCCAATCCTGCGATGAAGCTTCCGCAAGCTGGCAAGCTATCGTTAAGGCTTTTCTCACGTCCCGCCTCAATGCCAGATTTCAGCTCCAATTCGAGTAAGATGTGAGCGTTCGTCTCGTGAGGCGCCGAAGATACAATCGAGTCTGATGTCAATAGTCCTCGATCTGTCAGTTGCTTGCCGAGCTTTGTTTTTACGGAATTTCACGCCGTGTTATTCCCGCCCCGAGACTAGCACTTAGTCAGTATTCCCCTCCGGCCGACAGAGCGCCATCCGGCTTAGCGTCGCGACCGCCAGCTGCCAGCACTAACCCTAAGCGGTGCATTCTCCCCGCCGCGCGACACATTTAGGGTGTTAGGCAAACTTTGACACACCCAGAACACAGCTACTAGTGACCTGCCAGCTCCGCCACCCCCGACCGCGATCATGCCCTTCTTAGGCAAGCAGGCCCGCTAGAGAGCTGTCGCACAGGCGCCTTCACCCGGTCCAAGCGGCACGGCATAGATCGCCAACCGCCCTCCGGCCAGTAGTCTTTTTCAGCTTGTCTATCGCTCTAGCAGCCGTGCAGCATATAGATCTAATAAGTGTTTGCTCCGAGGTTCTTCTTGACTCGATCTCCAAGCCGTCACTGACTCCAAGAACTCCCCTTCAAACGAAGAAACGCACATAATACATAAGAGGCGTGCCCACGAACACCTCCACCCCCCCTGGCTTTACGCACCGACCATGCACGGGTAGCCAGAAAGATCAGTACCTGGGACTCGCAAAAAACAAAGTCGGCGAGCCTCTACCGAGGCCCATCTTTCCCGGGCTCCAATATATCATCGTCATCGGCCGGAGGCCTTTTAGGGACCAACGACAGCAGTCACTGAGCCGGGCAGCGATATGAGGGAAAGCATGGAGAACACCAAGACCGACTACCAGGTCGCCTCGCTGGCGGCGGGCTTCTCGCTGGGCTTCGGCATCCTCACGGTCTGGGAGGCGACGAAGCAGACCCGGCGCAACAAGGACCCCATCCGGAGCGCCTACATCTGGATGATCTGGGGCGAGATCGTCGCCAATCTGGTCCTTGGTATCCTCGCCTATCTCTTTCTCGATGGCACCATTTCCGCGGGGTAAGTTCGGTACCTGAAATCCACTGCACTGCGCCGCAGACGCGCATGATGCATCACACACGTGACCATAGGGGGTACTCGAATTGGGAATGAGCGACGACACTGAGACTGACCGGGACGCGACGTATAGGGTGCCTCTGTGGTTCATGATTCTGGTGTGCTGGTTGTTTGAAATCCAGCTGCTGATGCAAATCATCATCAACCGAATCGCCGTCATCTCCGAAAGCCCCCAGACCGTCAACTACATCCGAGTACGTGCATCAGTAACTTCGATATGATATATCACTCCATCTCGACGAGCTTGACTAATTTTGCTGGGCGCAGTGGGGAACTGTGGTGATCATCTCCTCCATCAACATGGCCGTCTTTATTATCTTCATTCCGGCGCATCTGGACCATCCGCCTGGGTCGTAAGTCGCATCCATTCCGTGCTATATGGAACCAGGCTAATTCCTTCCAGGTTCTTCGAGGTCAACAAGTACTGGGACAAGGCGTCCAAGTTCCTGATCTGCTTCGTGGACGCAGGCCTCAACTATTACTTCCTCCGCACCGTCAAGCAGCGCCTCGTCAAGTACTACGGCCTGAAGAAGTACGCCCCGCTGGTGTCGTGGAACGCGAAACTGATGGTCTTTTCGATTGGCATGGACGTACGTGTATCCTATTAGTTGCAGTGGGCACCGAGCTAACCCCAGCTCCAGGTGATGCTGATCGGTCTCATGTTCCTGCCGAACCAGACTGTCTTCATGCAGTTCCACCCGGTTACCTACATCGTCAAGCTCAACATCGAGATGGCCATGGCGAACCTGATCCGCAAGCTGGCGCGGATGGAAAACAACTATGACGGGCCAGAGAGCGGGTCGCACAACACGACGGGGCACCACTACGGCTACGGCACCGAGAGCTTCGGGCGCGGGCACAACCAGGACCGCGATCTGCAGACGTACACGCGCACCATCGACAACAAAGGCCCCCGCCCGGCCTTGGACGCCAACTCGGACGACAGCGGGTTCGTCGGCGGCATTCAGAAGACGGTGCACTACAACGTCACCGTCGACGATGCCCCTGAGGCGGCCCGCAAGCCACCGGCGATGAGGCCGCGATTCGACTCTTCCGAGGACGAGATCTCTCTCGCCAACCACGCGGGCCCTCACGCTGTTTAGATGGGGATCCAGCGGGTATTGCACAGCTACTTGCTCTAATTAGCTTAAATCGGCTAATAGATGCGTCTTTGCGCACCAGCATCTATCTATCATTATACCAAATTTATCAAAAACAATGTCTTACAAAACCAACCCCCAAAAGTTATGCAACGTCTCGCTCTGGCTCCAACGCGCGCGATATTCTTTTGAGTTTGGACTAGATAGAAATGCTGAAAATGCGAGTTGTCGCCTTCCTGAAACATATCAATATGTGCCTGACGTGACTTGACCAAGGAGGCCGACACCTCCTTTTGACCGCATTCACGGGCTTCTGGCCAAGCGCCAGCTCCTCCCACCGGGCCACTTGACCTAATGACTTTCTCCTCCTCGGCCCCGTATCCGTGCACTGGATAGCGTTATTCGGACACGGCCATCACGTGCATTAGGGTCGTACGAGACGCGGAGGAGCGTTGGTACGGTACCGCTTTCTAATCTGCCCTATCGAATTGCGATAATCTAGATCAACATTGAATATGGTGCAGTCTGGTGCATTGGTGCCTGCGCCAAGTAGCTGCGGGAGGGACCCCTGGCATTTTCTATATCAAGCAGGCTAGAGGGCATTGCCGAACTCCACTCCTGGAGTATCAATATCGGCACCTTTCTCGATTGATAGTTGGATGATCTCTTTGTGTCGTCTGAATGTGGCAGCCTGGAAGGCAGTGCCGTGCGAACCGCGTTGCGCATTGACGTCAAGCTCCCAGTGATCGGTGGTACGAGCACCGTTCTGCAATGCAAGAATGCCTTCGACATTATGATAGCCCTACGATTTCGACACCCTGAAACAGTTAAGTGAAGCTAGAGCCCATTCTGCTACCATGGCAAAAATCACACGCGAATTGAAGAAAACCAAGGACTCCCTTCATGGGTCTCACAAAACCCAGACTGGTTGGATTGGGAACACGGGGCTTTTGTCCAATCGGTATTTGACTTGCTGTAACTGGCTTGGCGCTCTGTAAAACAAAGTTCATTCCCCTTCGTTTCCGTCATGATATAATACAGCTATGAGCCGACTCCGACCTGGTATTTCATCATAGGATAGTCGATCGTTCGGAGCGGCCTTCGACATGACCTGCACAGGCTGAAGTTGCGCGAGTCATATCTGGGGAGACGGAGGTCTAGCGGCATGCTGGCGCCCTCGTGAACGACGAATGCATCACTGAGGCTGTTCTCATCTTGCTCAATGGACATCCCATGAAGGTATCTCCCCACTTCAGTGTTCGTTTTCACACTTCATCTTCGTCTAGGAATAGCCCAAACCTCCTCTTCAAGATATCAAGGACGGTGGTACGGATTCGGCGTCGCGGAAGCCCACGAAGGCGCGAAGTATATTCGACATGGTCCGACGATATCTTGTCGCGCGATGATATGACATCGAGACCGACTTGATGGTAGAAACGACCTCGACGATTAAAATAGGCGTAGGCCGCTTGTCCCTGTCGAGTGCGTGCCGAGCCCCGAGAACAACCTACTTTGACCAGTTTATCCACGATTTCGGGGGGTATCGGCGTTCCTCCAGGTATCGCCGTCTTGCGTCGAGCTTGGGTACGACCCGTCTCTGCTCTGGCACGAACAGCGCGGTGCGTAGGGCGATGCGATGAGCTCCGTGAGGGCGCCGCGTGAGTGGATCGAGCGCCCAAAGAAAGCACACTCCGTTCAGCGACCGGCGGTGTCTGTTCGTTGGCAGTTGGCAGATGTGGGACAGGACTTGAGCTTCGTTTGTCAATCTTTCGGGTACCGAGATAAATCACTTCGAGAACGCCGGCCATAACTTTAATCGCTTGCTGCTGAGTTTGAAGTGGGGTCGAGAACCACCGTGCCAGGAAGCTGCGTTCAGTGATGGAGAACATCAAATGTGGGCTGGGCTGCGCCAGTGGGTAAAGTGTGCTCCGATTTGGTGGCCCGTGTGTAGCTCAATGAAGTGGATTGTTGTAATGTGCGACATGGACCAGCTGTGCACAGGGTGAAGACCCCACTGTATCCTAAACGAGAGCTTTCGCAGTTGGAAAACGAATGCCAGCACGGCGAGACCAGTTCTTGTCTATTGATCTGTTGATATGTTCATTTTCTTGTTTTTGTTACAACTTACTGTGCCATCCACACCTTTTCTAAGAACTACTTACGAGTATGGCTTCTACGCCAGCATCGAGCTTCAACCAGCAATGAAGATCAAGGCCATCCCCGACGCGCCACCCAGAAACAAAAGCCGCAGGCGTCGCTACACTCGATGTAGCCCTCATCCCCAACAATCAAATCCGACACTGACACAACCACCGGTTCCCGCGCCGCCACGGCCGATTCCGACTAAGAGGAACATATCAAGAAGAGGCGATTAAACAGATCGTGTCGCTTGACCGTGGCTCGGTCTCGCATGGTAGGCGACCGATTAATGAAACTACTGCTGTCAGCAAGGGTGTTGGATGAACTCGACGCAACGGTGACGGGGAGATGAGACAGACAATTCTGTTGAGATCCCGCACCTGCTTCTGTTGAATAAGTTACCACTAGAACATTTATTTACCTTGTTACCCTCCGGTCACGATGTAAAGTGAATTCGGGTTCCCGCTTTACCTCATTGCCAAGAATGAATGAACACCTTGAATAGCTCAAGAGGCGTTTACCCGAGGCCCACTTATCTCCCTACTCGCCTCTGCTTGCAGGTGCAGTAGGCAGGTACAACGGTCTGCTTGCTGCAGGGCATGATGCGACTTATCGGCCTCTCTTGTCCCTTTTCAGCCCTGGATTCCCACCGCCAGGCGACACCCCCTTTTCTGCTCCTTTCCTATTATTATATATTATCCATCAGCATTGCCGCACTGGCTCCCCTGTAGACCATCCCTGCCCTAATCCAATTTATTGATCGCATTGGCATATAGCCCATTAGCATGACACTACACTCCAGCTCCCTGCAACTTTGTTTCTTGAACCGTCCGCCTCAGAAAATTAAGAATTATATTTCCATGGTCCCCAATAACAACATGTACCTATTAAAACCAAAGATGCATCACATACAAGCCCATAGGTTGTTGGCGAGATCGTCCTGTCCTACTTACTCCGAACTCCTCTACCGCTATAACTGTTGCTCGCACGACTTAACCTCCAATCTTCAGCTGCTCTTTGTCGCATCAAAACAACCCCAATACGATCGAGCTCGTCGCCATGTGCGCCGATCGTCCTAAACACCCAATGCTGAAGGCGACCTTTGCCGAAAGAGCGAATGGCGCCTCGCACCCTCTATCCAACTACCTCCTGCGCTTGATGGAACTGAAGCAGTCCAATCTGTGCCTCAGCGCCGATGTCACGTCCGCCCGCAAATTGTTGCACTTGGTTGACAAAATTGGCCCCTCGATCGTTATCCTCAAGACACACTATGATATCTTGGTTGGATGGGACTATGATCCTCAAACCGGCACCGGTGCCAAGCTGGGCTCCTTAGCCAGGAAGCATGGCTTTCTCATTTTCGAAGACCGCAAGTTTTGCGACATTGGACACACGGTGCAAATGCAGTACACTGCCGGCAGCGCCCGTATCATTGACTGGGCCCACATTATCAACGTGAACATGATACCTGGCAGGGTATAAAATTCAATTGGATTACCATTGACCTGATGGTGAAAATCGCATACAGAATCGCTTGCCTGTATTCAGCCAGTTTTGCCGTGGAAGAAGAAGCGGATAAAAGGCCGACTTAATCGCATTCGATTGATCTCGAACATGACGGCGTTTCCCCACGGCCCCTTCATGTTGCCGACGGTGGTCTCGCTGGCGAACTGTATGGCGTGTTTGCCCCACCAGGTGTCCTCGAACTTTTCGTAGATGGTGCCAGGCATGGTGAAAGTGATTCAGATTACCTCGCCCTGCTGGTCAATCCGCGTGAGACGGTCGAAGATCTGCAGCACCACATGAGTGCTCGAAGGGCACGCCAGCAGTATGCCACGGCGGCAGCAGTGGTGTAGACTGAAGCCGAAGTCGGCCACCGGATATTGTTGAGCATGTCGCTGTTCGACTGGGGCCTATTGAAGTCATGCACGAGCTTGGCTCGGTCAGTGTCGGACTACGCAGCGCAGAGGTTCATCACGCCGAAGCCGGCGAGCTGGATGGCCATGTTGAGCTCCTTACGGTCACGCTAGTAGCGATTCATTGCGGCCTACAGAAGCGTCGGTAATTGGGGGGTTCGGAAGTCCAGTAAAGTTACAAGCTTGTATTGGATTCGGCGAGAGGCTTCCATATGGATCCACAGCTGTCCACCATGGTCACGGCGCGGTTGGCATGGTCCGCCTCGGGGAGCTCGTCGCACCGCTCGTACGTCTCCAGCAGGGCGACGGCGAGCGGACTACTGCGAGAGGCGGTGTTCTTCATCGTAGCAAGGCGGTTAGTCGACGAAAGCACGCGGGAGTCGACCCTTATCGTGCGCCGGAAAGCTGCGAGCCCCAATCAGGTTCCTGCAGGCTCTCTCCGACTGCTCCACGCCCAAGCTACCGGTCTTATCCCCCGTGACCAGAGAAGGGCAAAGCCGTTAGGGCTCTCGGGGCTCGGAGTGGTATAGTGTCTGATGATAGACATCAAGCTCTTCCAGGGTCAGTTTTTCCGCGGTCTTGTTTTGGCGCCGGTCAATGCTGCAAGCCAGGTTGAGTAGCACCTGCGGCACGTTGAGGCCCTTGGCGAGACCTTAGTTGTACGCCAGGACGCCCAGTAACCGCATGACGCCGGGATTAACATGGGCCATCCAGGCCGGCTACGCACCTCTCTTAGCGGCGTGTCCATGGACCGCCGCATGTAGATAAGCCACAGGATGTTCTGGATGGCAATCTTACACCGCTTGTAATCCGACGGGTGGCGGTCGACGACGGCCTTGTTAAGGGTGAGAGAGCTTCCAGAGTTGTATATCCGCGTTGGAAGCTTCTACCAGAAACCGCACGCCGGGGTCGTGCGACTCCGGGTCGCACAAGGACGGGCGTCTCGCGAGAAGCAGAGCTTGTTCTAGTCCGCGATGCAGGGTAACCTTCCGGTTTGGCTTGTGGAGCCGAACCGGGATCTCGTAGGTGTACAGGTACAAGGGATCAATGTTGGCGGGAATGTGCGGCACGATGACGTCGCGAAAGCCGAGCGACAGGACCGCCTTCAGATTCCGTGGCTAGTTGAGCATCGGCATGACCGAGACAATGGCAAGCGGCTCTCAGGGCAGACGGGCGACCATATGATGAACTTCGCCGTTCTCGTTCTTCAGCACGTGGCACTCGTCGCAAATGAGCAGGGAGAAGTCCCCATCGAGGTCAAGCACCTCGAAAAGCTGGTTGTCGTCTTGGCCCCTAGCCTTGAAAAGCGGTAACTCGACCTGCCAGCGCTGCACCGCGGTGAGCTCCCGGGCATGCATCCTCTTCCTGTTCTTGACGAACGTTGCGTGGGAGGTGGAGGAAGCGGAGACGAACACCATTTGCCCGGCCTACGCCTCCACCAAAAAGCCAGGGTCATATACACATCGGGGTTCGACGAGTCCAAACGCCGCAGCTTTTCGCTTCAGTTCCTGCAGCCCCGGTGAAGTGTAATGTCATGGTCTTCATTCTTCTAGGCCTGCAACACGTAAACTTCAAGCTCTGCTCCAAACCGTCCGTGGAGCTCCTTGAAGGTGTTGATGGCCAGCTGGGCGAAGGTGAGCTCGACAATAGGCCGGTACTTGGGGTTTCCAGTCACCTTGATGCTCGGTTTCAAGGCGCTTGAAGCTGTGGACGATGGCGGCGCCGTAAGTTACGGTCTTGCCCGTGCCGCATCCGTTGGTCAAGATCATGGTTTTAAGATGCTCGTGTACAAGTGTAGCCGCGGCGTCCACGTCTGCAGAGGTGTCAATCTTAAAAGCAACAGCACGAACCCATATTGCCAATATAAGTTCACAGAAGGATACAACTTCACTAAAAATCCGCGCCAGGCTGTGGGCAGGCTTTACCAATGAGACGATGCGGCTTGAGTTGGCCGGTCCGCTTATTGGATTTGCAAACGAAGGTTGCTTCCACGTCGACGCCCAGGGCTTTGGCGGCATCTTCGAGGGATCTGTATCGCGTAGCCCGGAGCCCAAGATGGCTATGATGTTGACAGTTCGCTTGTCCTGGGCGACTCGCTAGGTGCTCTTCTTGACGTCCATCTCTTCGTCCTCTTCGTTCTCGAATCCCTCGATGCCTCGCGCTGAGAAAGGGTTGTCCCTGCGGAACTAGGCGTCTTTAGATCCTACCGGCGTTTTCTTCTCGCTGGCAGCCGGGAACAGGGACAGGGAATGTGCGTTGTATCATCTGCGATGTTTCGGGGATACTTGAGAAGGTATGTTTTGTCGCCCTCGCTGAGAGGGAAGGCGGCCGGGGAGCTGCTCGATGGTTCCACTCTGTGCCTCGACCTGTGCCTCGACCTGTGCCTCGAGTTGCGCCTCCTCTCGGGTAGTGGCCTCGTCGGTGTCCTCCGCTTCGATATCCACATGCCCGGGCGCTCGGTCTTACCCTTGGTCTTGCCGCTGGACGATTCCGACTGGGGGGGGGGGGCTGCGCTGATTGGATAGCACCGGGGGCCGGGGTTACGGGTAGCAGGGGCCGACGCTTTGGCGGTTGTTTCTTAGAGCGTGCTTCTATTTCCACGCTCATGGACATGAGAATATCTGTTGAAAGATGGGTTCAACCGCCCGAGTGAAACCAAGTGGTAGTCCTAAGGTTGAATGAACCAACGCTCGACGTATTGTTCCATGATAAGACAGACTTGAGCCGAGTTCTTGGGCAGGAAGCCCAGATGCTCTTTGTCAAAACCATGCTCTTCGGAGCATGGGTGGTTAGCATAGAACTGGCGTGGCTCTAAATCGCGCGCATGGAAAATAGTAGATAAGAAATATCCCCATCAGCTACCACGCCGCCATTGAGGTATGATGAGGAATGCGCTTACGAATTAGGGCGGCGGTGTAGACCCCGGGGTGGGGGCAGAACGGCCTTTTCCTCTCTTTCACCTACAGCGTCATTCATTATGTGACGCGCAGCAAGCCGAGTCATGTCAATAGGTTGAAATCTCCTTCCGTCCTTGTGCTTAATGCAGGTGGGGGCGAGCTGCTGGTCGCGGGCCTCGAGAAGCTGCTGGAACCAAGGCTGTAGCACAGTCGACACTGCTCGGGAAAGTGTGTCAGAACCGTAGCGAGGCAGAAGTCGCGAGCGCACTTGCCGTGACAGTCCACAAAAAGAGAAACGATTCCACATTTTCGAAGCCACACAGTGCTGCCACTCAAGGGGAGATGTCTTGTTGCTTTCAACGCTGGGGTACGGAACCGTAAACTCTATCATAAACTCGAAGGCGGTGGGCTTCTTGACATGGGCGTTGTGTAATATGGACAGACGGTACGTCATTGGAAGTCCATCACGTTGGGGCCAGTAGCGGGGTTGCCGGAAGCCTTGAGGCAGGACCACATCGGTCATGGGTTGGCCGTCGTAATGGTGCTTCTGCTCGCCGTCGGGGAGGAGGGGAGATAGAGGCCATCACGGCTCGCGGCAGGACCATCGGCTGCACAGAGTGAGGGTCAATCGGAACTCCAGTAGAAGTTAATCTGTGCTCGCAGGTGGGGATCTGCAGCAGTGAAAACTAGTGTTGAGATTATATGCCTTTCATCTGGAGCCGCGAACCAATTGAAGTTTATTGATAGCAGTATGACTAGTATTGACACTCTACACCATTCGTCTCGGCTCGTGGAAGTAATTGGGGGACGCCAATGCGGGGGCGGAAGCAGGTAGTCGATACGGAGAATCACGCTTAATCGTGGGACTCGTGGTAGAGGCTCCCATATTCTTCACGTTGCGTAAAGCTCGGTGGGGTCGATCGTCGAACGTCGTAGCGTGGTTTGTGCGGTCGTCGTGGGGCCACGGCCGCGGGGTCTTGGTGGGCAATGGTTGTCGCCGTCAACGTCGGCGCCGCATTATCGATAGTGACGGATGGTGGTCGTCAACAAGTAATGAGACTGGGAGAGGAATGCAATGTCGCCAAAGAGCCGGGAGTGATGGGTACAGGGTGGCAGCAGTGCCAAGTGCGCAAAACCAGTCGGTCCACTGGGACTTCGGCAACAGGCTGCCCAGAGGAAGACCGACTAGGAGGCCTGACCACATGTCTATTCGTTTGATGCTGATCCCCAAGGCAGCGGCTGCTTGCATCGAACGAGCTCGGCCATGAGTGCGGCCTGGTTCGGTTTTTCGTCGCCCTTTTTCTGCACTCTTCATCCTGCTTTTCTTCTTCGCTCATAGTCAAAGCGTTTCAATTGGTTGCGTCACAGACCAATGGATACGATGCAACGAATTGCAGGTAGTGAGGAGAGCATGTTAAAAAAGAGGTGGGGGGGGGGGGACGAAAAACGGGAAGCTGCTACCTAGAGGCAGGCCGAGTTAGACACGATAGAGCGCTAGTGTGATGCTGACGATCGAGAGAAGAGAAAGCTGGAACTGGCAGAAGAGGACTACCAAAGAAACCTGAAAGCTGCCTCTTAGCAATGTCAAAAGGCCAGGGAAAAGGCTAGGCAACAGGCAGCGGGCGCTGCGGTCACCCGTCTGCAATTAGGTTAGCAGCCCGCTAGCCCCCAAGGGGAAGTCCCCTCGCTTATTACGATAATGCATTGTCTCCAGGCTTACTCGAGGGGCCAGATGACTGGAATGTCATGGAGGCCTCGCCCAGAATCGCCGGTACCGTCTGCACAATCACCCGCAACCCCCGCTCCAGCATCATCAAAACAGGGTAGTCCAATATTCTGAAGGATTGGTTAATTTTGATAGAAACTAACAGAACGTTACCGAGAATACGCGTACAGTAGGACTACATACTAACCACTGCGCCGTTACGCCTGACTACGCTATATGCAATTCTGCCTACGGTTATGATACAGCCGACTCGGCGGCATTAATAACTCACCAGGATTAACAAGGCGATGCCATCCATCAACCATCACTGAAATTCCGCCCGCCCGTTGACCGTCGGACCCATCCGGTGTCAATCCGCCTCTGGTTACTTTCCGTTAAGGCTCCCAGTCACTTTGTTCGTGACAAAGACATGTAAATTTATGCATGCGACATGATGCTTCTGTATTCTCGACTTCGGTTCGATCCCCACTGGTATTGACGCATATGCGGACGGATACTGTTCTTCGCTTCGTCCCCGACACTGATCTGGATCTCATGACCCAGCGGCAGTTGCTACCTTATTCCCCACTCGCATCGATGACCCGAAGCCGATCCAGAAGGCCAGGCTAATCTACATTGTAATCGACTGCAAGCTTCAGCAGCTCAACAAACAAGAATCTGAACTTGGCTGGCCTTCTCTGACGTTTACCAAGATAGCGCAACCATAGAACCCGTGATTCTCTTTCTCGAGGAACAACGTATGTGCCTTCTAGGGCTGGCATCACATTGCGTCATACGGCTGCGCACTGTCAACATATCTGGCGGATTCGAGTCGCCCAGTCGATCAGCAAGTAGCGTGCATGTATGGACTGATGTTATCCTCAGGTTCTAGTCCAAAGTTGCCGGAAAGTGATGATCGTGCATACCGAGATCAATAGTACTCAATAGCGGACGACCTATTATCGTAGAGCATTATCCGAAGGTCCTAGGAACCCAATGTACCTTGAAGAGCCGATCGCTTGCCAAAACCACCATATCATGCAGGTCTTAGGGGGGCGCACTCGCCAGCTATCATGTCGAAACGGTCGTGATTGGGCCTGTTGGCGATAAATGAGCCACCGTGTGTCATCTCGGACGCCTCTCGAACGATATGTCAGATCAGGTATCAGCCCAACTAATGAGGAGTCGTCCTTAGTGCCTTTTCATCTGCCAGCCTCGATAGATTGCTTCCCAAAAAAGCGAGCCTTGCATTCGCATTTCACCTTGGCGATCAACGATGAAATCCCGTGGCTCTGGTTCTGCCGAAGACCGATGTGAGTTCCAAGTAACACAACATGAGTGGGCAAAGATCATGACCTGCAAGTCCGCTATTCGAGACTGGTCAGGGCAAGCCATAGGGTCAAGACTTGAGCTTCCAAACATGAGCTGGTAGGTTAAGGTTGGTGAAATCAAAGCAATGCGCTAGGACATTACCAGTCAACATTTCCCTAGGATTGCTAGCAGCACTCGTTGAGAATTGCGCGCGACATGGACTCAGACCTTTGGTCCTCGCCGACCAAGCTCGAGCCTCTACCGGCCGACGCTCTACCGATGCTCTAGTCTAGAACTTCGATCTCCTATTCCAGAGAAATTACACAGACCTTCACAAACGCCATGCCCGTCGACCTACTGCAACCTTTCTCGCTCTATCTGTTCGCGCCAGGTTGAAGTTCAAGTCAGCTTCTTCCTATGGCTGGCTGTGACCTCCGGTCGTGCTTGATCGAGACTTCGGTTCAGATTGATGTCCACATTGCAACTGTGTAGGTCCCTCCCATCAAGCGATGGGGCTTAGAAGGCCAAAATAGTAAGCGAAACGACAGTACCACAGCCTAGAAAGACTAACGACATGCACCCAGCCATTTCTGGTCGGATTCGCCTCCGCCAGCCGTCTCTCGATGATTCCGTGTGCCACTATCACATGTCCAGGGGTTCGTGCCCTTGTTCTCTCTGACTGTATCAAAAGACAAGTCACACACATCATCGCAGAGCCTGTTTACCCACCTCGTGAGAGCCATGTGGGCTGACGGCCACCACGTGAAAAGCACGCATCTCGCGTTCGACACAGTCATGCTTGATCGAAACCTTTGGGGTTGAACAGGGGCGGGAGATGGATTCTGGATGAACGAACACCCTTCAGCCCCGAGTAAATGTCTTGAGTAGGGCGCAGCGTGAAGTCTTCGCCTCTGCATGGACGGGGCTTTCCGCCTTTCCAAAACTCCCAGGCTCCCTCTCGTCCTCGTTCCCTTTTCATAATTATTGTGTATGCTTTCCTCTCAGGGGAGGGGTCGACCAACAGACAGTCACGTCACTGAAGAACTGAGTCGCTTTTGGTGTTTCCCAGGGTTTTTACTTCTTCCTTCGATCTCCAAACGGCGTCGTCATTGGACGAACAATGCTTGGAGCGGCCGGTCGAGTTCATTGCCGGAAGGACAAGCCCAGATAACTGGACTGGATCCGCCAGGCGACCCGAGGAGCGCGGGAAGAGACGGGAAGAGACGGGAAGAGGAGACATGATCGGGCCTGGCTATATGAGGGGCGTCGGCCAGCGCGGAAGAATGAAGACTGGTCCAAAACACTATTGACGATCATCAACCGGATAGTCAACTCTGCCAGTGATATTAAGAAGCATCCTTGTGTTATAACGCATCTTTTCATCCATCCATCCGTCATCTGTATTGCAGATCGCTGCAGCGCACCTAGCCGCGTACTTATATGCACGCTCTCATACTCATCCTTCCAGACTTGCACCTCTCACCTAGCCTCATCTCCACTCCTCTCCAGGTAGTAGCCGGACCAACTGGCCGCTCTCGTACAAGGCCGGATTCATCTTGGGACATATGATCTCTTGGATGCCTTTCGCCTCCAAGTCGAGTCTTCGAACGGTGATAGCAGAGAATCGCCTGCTCTGGCGTATTGTTGCGGCCGACATGAACCCAAAGCTACCTTAGAAGCCTGCGATGCTGCTATCTTCAAGGGGTATCTCCATTGGAGGGTCAAATCCTCGAAAGGCGGGATCAAGAAAGAATCGTCCATCATGACCTACTGGAACAATCTCTGCATGTTCTATGCGAGAGAGGCGAAACGTTACATGGACGGTGGAATCCTTTATGATATCAACAATGTGAGCGTATCGCTATTGTCTTATTCATCCGCCACTGCTAACATAGCTTTAGTGGGTACATGCCAAACTTACGCCCATGTTCGATCTGGACACGTCAAAAAAGGAGAAGGCAGGTCTTTATGTTTCTGACTTGGATTTGATCCTGCATCACCACTGGGTCACAGACGAAGAGGTGTATGCCCACGAACGATTACGTGTCCAGCTGGCGGCCATTCTTATCATCGCCGGTGCAACTTCTACTAGGCCTGAGGCATTGATTGGGAATCTGCGTTACAGAGATGTACTCTTCCAGCTCTTTCCCCCTGGTGACGGGGGAAAGCGGTCTCGCCTGGGGTTAGTCGTGGACTTTGTGAATGTTAAGAAGACAGGAGGCTCGCGTGATCCTAAGAAGTTTGGGTTCCACGAGGAAGACACGCTACTGCATGATCCAGTCCTTCACATTCTGTCGTTAGCCTTTGCAGACGATGCATTCTTCAACCAGTTCGGATTTGTGGGGGGGATTTACGATTTGGTCGTCCCGCCAGAGTCCGATCGGCTTAAATTGCGGTGGAAAGAGGAGTGGCTAGACCGCCCCATCTTCCGAGATGTGGAGTTAGCTAACGGCGTCAAGATATCACTCACAAAGGCTCTTAAGTATAAGAAAGTTCGCGATCATCTAGTCCGGCTTGGGATCGCTCTGGGATATGCCAAAAGGTTGGAGTTCTACGACATTCGACGTGGATCTGGCAAAAACTGCACAGTAAGACCCTCCGTCAAAGCTCAAACGAATGTGCTGCTGACACACTGCAGAGGCGCTCAGCCCCGAAGAGAGGAACAAGGCCATGGGACACAAACTTGGAGACTCGTCAACCTACACCCGATATTACATGACTCACTTTATTGATGCAGACACACAAGCTATTGTGTTTGGAGGCGACCTGCAGTCAGATTTCGTGCATCTCATGGGCCGACTCGTCCGGAATAGTCACGCTCCGACAAAGCTCACCGATCAGCAGATGTATGAAGTCAATAAGGATCATCAGCTCGCCAAATTGCGCTCAGAAAGAGATGGTATCAACAATCGTATCAAGGCCGCCCCGGACGCTGAGATCCCGGAGCTGCATAGCCGTCGGAAAGTACTTCAAAATGAGATTGACAATTTGACAAAGAAGTTGCGTCACAACCGGTTTCAAACCGCAATTAGGGAGTTTCACGAAACATTCCACTCGGACGAGGTTGCCAGACAGCTCCATGGTATCCGCCCATCCACGCTGCTGGCTCCGCCGTCTATTGAATATGATCTGCCTGAGCGTGCCGAAGTCGCTCGCTTGTTTTCCCTGGCCGCCGAAGTGTCTAACAGGGACAGCCTACATCAGCTACGTATAAGACTTATTAATACGCTAGCCCTGCTCTCGAAGCGACGAGAGAGCCCTTGCCGGAAAGCGAAACCCAAATCTGGGGACAGAAAGGGAGCAACAAAGCCTCCCGGAAGTCCTATGATACCGACTCCACCCGAGGATATGGAGTCCAGCAGGATAGGTACAAGCCCCAGCCACCCAGCCGCGCGCTCGATGCTATTTTGCCCCTTTTGCAAATGGGCCGATCATGAGGTGGGCAACGCCCAACGGCAAAAGGTTTGGCGGATAGATAGCCTGGCCAGGCATATTCGTGGCCAGCATTTGGCTAAGCAGCCTGAATCTTTTGATTGTCCTTATGATGATTGCAATGCTATTCTGTGGGGGACAGAACATTTCACAGCTCACATGGCTCGCGGACATGGCATTGAGTTTTCGCCGTCTATCCTCTTGTAGATAGATTACTTTCTTTGGCGAAGATGCTTGAAGGTGTCACATTGAGGGTCAAGGGCGGGTGTTGGTTGAAGATACGAGATTACTTGAATATGACCTTTGCTGAGAACGGGGCTAGCTAGCCTAATCAGAATTGCAATAGCATAGCACGCAGCCCGTCGCTAGCTCTGAACACGGTGCTTTGATTGACTTATCTGGCGCCCGGTGATTCGCGGAGTGCATCGCCAACCTAACACTTTGTGAAGTCTGAATTCAATGTTTCTTTTTTCCTCTCGGGCAGTCTTCCACGTCAAATTATGATATGATGCTAGGAGCAGCCAGACCCCGCAATCTTCGCCCATAGTGCTCACCGCCTTCCCTATCCTCTTATGCTTCTGACCGCCTTCCTTATTCCCTCATGCTTCTGACCGCCTTCTTCATTGTTTGACCCTTCTATCACACCCTCCATGTAAAAAGTAGCGGCTGATTTCGATCTGTGTGCTTACGATCCCGCTGCCTGTGCCCCAAAGCCGACGAGCATCACACTTTTGCATCCATTTTTGAAGTACATCTCTGCATCTTCCGCCTGCATGTAAACCTCTGATGTCGTGGCTCAGTTCGATCCCGTCTTCGTCATTCATTACATGTAAGCCCGGGCACCCTCTTTCCTCTGTTGTTGTTTACTTGACGTTTGAAGCTTGTATCGTTCCTGTCCTATGCTTAGACCTCTTTACGTGCAAGGGAAACACACGAGTGACTAGTTTATTCTAGTTGGATAGACTTTACGAAATTTGGACCCAATCAGCTACCATTTCTGTCCACTTGCTATTATACGACTGGCAAATTCGGGCAAGAGAGTATATAGATTCGCGTAGGGGTATGAAGCTACATTCACTGGAATATGGCCCTCCTTCAACTGACTGTCTGGGAGCTTTACTAGCTAGCATTGCACACCTAGCAGCGACCTCGAGCCGAGCATCAGAGCCTTACTGATTTTAGTATTGACAATAGCCAATAGAAGAGGGAGTGAGATGCAAGACCAATCACAAATACCATCGTTGCATGGGTGTCCAGTAGTCTTTACATGGATTTCATATCTTTAAACGAGTAGCCGGATGATCTTACCTGAGCTTCACGTGAGCTTTCTAAGCAATAGCTGAGTTGCCTGAGCCACGCCTGGGCTGCCTGAGCTGTGCGGAGCTGCCTTCAAGGTTTGGTTAACAGGGGCACGAAAGCAGCGCCTTTACCCAAGAATGACGAACGTACGTGAATCCAGAAGGACACCTATTGGAGCTAGTTGCATGCCGACAACGAGCAGCAGGAAAAAGCTTTTCGGCACTCCGAAATTGCGCTGCTTAAGCTGGCCCAAACGGAGTGGATGAAGATCATTGAAGTCAGTTACAACCACTAGCGAAACCTACGCCTCTCTTCACTCTTTGATAGTTTCCGTTTTAGACCCTTTTTGCAGGGGTAGCTGTTGACATTATGTACCCCGCCATGCTCCCAGGTACAGAGCCAATCTCTGCCTCTGCGTCTCTTTCCCATGTACATCCATAAATCGATTACTATACTCTTGGGTTACTTATGCTCAATGAGAGCTAAAGTTAGATGCTGTTGGCATTCGTATGCTCTCCTTATGGCACTACAATCGTTCTTGTAATCGTCTACAAACAGATATTTTGACAGAATCCGGTCAACGTCGTTTTCGGCGTTGAGTTATTACTGTAACGCTGAGCAAATTCTGACAAAAAAACTGTTTCGTATACCACCTGTCGGCAGCTTTTTCGTCGGGGATAAGATAATGCAATAGTCTGATCGAGTTATGGACACACAAGAAAAAGATAACAAAGCCAAAAATCCAGCTCTGTACCTCCGAGCATGGCGGGGTACATGTTGTCAGCAGCTACCCCGCCAAAGGGGGTCCCTATCAAAGAGTGGAAAGAGAACGTAGGTTTCGCTTGTGACCATACCCTATTTCTCTGTCGGTCGCTCCTCTCTGTCAATACGTGCCTGTGTAGGGTCCCGTTAGTAGTATTCCCAGCAGACCGTGAAAACCAACTCTTGGCAACGAGGTAGTGCGGGTATCTGTACAGCACGTAACGGCTCCTTCTGGAGTACAGCCCATGTTGGGACAGAATTTAGCCTTTGTCCGCTGTACGGATACCCCGCTCTACCTCAACGATAAAAATCATTGATTAGAATCTAGACGCTAGACTTGGATTCAGCAATACTATTAGGGAATGGTAGACGGATACTGTAATCCCCTACCCTCAGGGGGGTCGAAGCGGCTCTACCTTTTCCTAGACGTCAAACAATGGAACAAAATCAACAACAACAACATGCGCCGCTTGCATCTCTTGTGCATTGAAGGGGTTGCGAAATGGGGTGGTACCCAATTGGGGATTTCTGGCGCGTCGAGTTGCGGCTCAGGGCATCTCTGGGAGGATGTGCTAGATTAGATTCCTACGGGAGGAATTGGCCCTTTTTGTCACCGTGATCAAATAAGTATTCTTCGGCCTGCTCACTTTTCTCTCACGTTTCACAGTTTTACGGCGCAAGCACTGTCGGGATTATAGTACCGCTCCATGAATCTTGCGTAGCATCAATCGGGAATGTTCTTTCTCCAGCCAGTGCGATCATTCGTTGCTTTTGTTGGTGTATTTCTTTTCATTCAGCTAAGACAACAAATTGCTGCAATGACAGCTAGCAAGGGAGCGATTGTGACGAATCCTTCCGGCATCAACGCCGGTATTTCCAATAACTGTATGGCGCTGAAGCCATTGAAAGTCGAAGTCATCAACAACATCAAAGGGAGCCAACCGTTTGTCTATATAACAGGCGTCGATCAAGTTGGGGCCACGAAGTTCCTCACCAGATCGGGCACTTGGTTTTATCCCGCAGTAGCAGAGGATGCAGGTTTTTCGCCAATCGATCAGGCCTTGATCTCAATCCCAATTGCAGAGCAGCCCAACGTCTTCGCCGTCACGATTCAAGACTGTGTTGTTTCAGGACGGATCTGGATTTCTTTGGGCCACCTTCCCTTTCATGTTGCGGCGTCGGACGGCGGCTCGCCTTATCTCGTTCCGCCTTCCGTTTTAGATAGCACAAATACTTCAAACACGGTGGACTGGGGATTTGTCGAGCTTACGCACACTGATAGAGACGGGCTGTATGCCAACTTATCCTTCGTGGACTTTGTCGGCTTGATCCTTAGTCTCACTCTGACCCTCGAGCAAGGAGATGCGCAGAAGGTTATTGGTCTCGCAAGTGACGGTGTCTATAGTGTCTGCGAGCAGCTGCGACAACAAAGTCGATTAGACGGGCTACCATGGGGCCAACTGTGCGTCACAGCACCTAGCGGTCGACCATTGCGTGTTCTTTCGCCGAACCTCTATGAGAGCGTACATCCGGGGGCCACGCAGGGGTACTACGCGCCCTATGTCAATCAAGTATGGTCAAAGTATACGTCTCGTGATCTTGTGATAGATACGCAGTCAAGCATGGGTTCCGTTACTTGCCGCGTTGGTCGAGACGGGCTTCTTTCTTGCGACGGGGACAATCGGGGATACGCACGGCCAAGCGCGTCAGATATATGGAGTTGTAGTACTGGACCTTTTGCGATCCTCGCCGACGATAATGCCGTGCACCGCTCAGTTGTGCCTAGATTATGCGCTGCATTCACAAGATCCACCCTGCTCATCGAAGGTGGCGAAACCCAGCCTGCAGTTGACCGTACAAGATATTATCCGGGCAAAATAACCAATCACTACAGCCGAGCCGTACACCAATGCCAACTCGACGGGAAAGGGTATTCGTTTCCTTATGATGATGTGAGTCCAGCTCCAGACAATGTAGCCGGTGTGGTGGCGGGGAAAGATCCTCGTCTGCTGCAAATATTCGTGGGAGGTCATGGGGTGGCTTGATGGCTATGGGAAAAGCCTTACGATGATTTTAGATAGTGATATGAGGATCCGACCGTGACCATTGATAGGCTATATAGAGAAGGTACAAAGAAGTGTAATAGTGTCTTTTCCAATGAGAGTGCTAAGGATCCTCTTTCATCGTGATGTTAAATGGGCGAGTTACATGCATCAATTGGCCTCTCCTCCCGCTCCCTCGTACAAAGGTCCCTTTCCATGCCCTGGGAACAGTGTAGAATAATCTCTTGGGCCCTGACAAGGTCGTCTCTCTCGTCGAGAGCTCTGACCTTTTCCGCAAGGGCGTCTTTGTGTTGGTCAAGCTCTATCTCGGTGATCTCCTGGCGCAATTTCTGTTCTTCTAATTGTTCCTCTAGTTGAGAGAGGCGAAGTCCCAAATCGTCTTTCTCAACCTCCAATCGCCAACACAGCTGTCGAAGTCCCTCGATCTCGGCTGCTTGTGCTTGTAGCTGCTTGCAAGTAGAGCACAATATCGGGAAGTTAACTTTGGTCCTAGGTTTATTAACTTGGATAGAATGCATGGGCAATGGATTGGGGATTCTAACACAGTAAATCGACCGGCAGGTGCTCTGGACCTATCCCATATAGCAGTTAAACTAAGCGCTAAGTTAACCAGATAGACATATAAGACGACCTAATATAGCTGCGACTGAGACTATAATGGAACAGGCGAACTGGGGACGCGGATGCAATGTTGAACTACTGTGTTATTCAGATCCAGAGGAGGCTCTACCACACAGCAACGTTACTTTAACAGTGGTACAGTTTATGTAAGTGGGGGTGAAGGAGTGTATTGTCTAATGCCTTGGGCTTCCACTCCTGAAGCCTGGTTGCAGGCTAGGTCTTTATAGACCTAGTCAAAAATAGACAGAGTGTCTATAGAAGAATCTAGATACATACCTCTCCTTTCTTCTCTGCAAGTCTGGTAGACTTGCAGAGAAGGGAGGAGAGGTATCTCCCAACAGTTTATTATTGGCTCGCATGGATATTCTGATTCCTACTCAAAGACCAATTCAGGTACAGTACAATGCTGTACTTCTGCACATATTGCACTATACAGTACTTGCTTGGATGTGAAGCGGAGGGTATAAAACCATGGTCAAGTTACGTCCCCAGGTGCCAAGGCAGAATCGATGGGGAAAAATGGTATAATTTAAATAGAGCTACATCATGGAGATAGAATAGAGGCTGAGTTGCTACTGGCGCAGTACGCCTTTGTAGCCAATACGCCCAACTCCGTCTATTGCGAGGCCAGAGGCCAGATCAATACCATGGACAAGGCTGGTCCTGTACTTTTCATACTCTACTTCAGGCTACTAGACCCCGGTAGAGAGTCAACCACAATATATGCAAGGGTTAAATCCGTCACACGTTAGTATACGGGCTCCACGCATCGATTGACGCTCGATCCCTGGATATCTGTCTTTGTTATTGGGATTGGAAGGGGTGTTCCGCGACCATGCGATTTGAAATTGAAACCTCCATAATTAGTAGTTATGTTATGGACGATTTATTTTACCTAGCCCCCAAAAGATGCCTAGATACGCGAAGTCTTCATTAACACACAGCTCTCGCCATATGGACGGATGTTCAAAAAGCAATCATCTTGTTGATCTATGCTAATTCGGTCAATCATCTTTTCCCGTCGAGCCTGTAGAACTGATATATTTGTGTTGGTGTCAAGAACATGAATCTAAAAGTATTAACAGTTGAAACAGTAGATTGGTCTCATGATCGGCTCACCGAGGTTGCAAGAAATAGATGCATGTTTTCGGTGTCAAACAAAACCGTAGTCTATCGATATATGTATCTCTAGTTCTCTCTCACGTTTGAGGGCGTCTTCATCTTCCCGCCACAGCATATCGGGACTTGACTGTTCACTGCCAGTCAAGTAAAAGCTCTGTTCCCCTTCCGGCTCATTCTGCTGTGTTCACCTCCGACATGCCTGGTATCGGCTGAAGAGCTTCGTTCGTATTGTTCATAAAATACTCTTGTGTTGGGGAAGCAGGCTCCAGCGTAGCTTGTCGGGGCAAATATGCATCAGCTGGTTTGAGGAAGGGGCTAGGACAGATCTGTTCGCTTTCCAAAGCCCGGATAAGTTCTGTCTGGCTCTGCACCGTCTGCTCTTGAAGATCGTAAACCGCCTGCATCTCTTCAATTTCCTTTACGAGTTCCGCTACTCTCATCTGCATTTGAGACCTGTCTGCGTATAGTCTCTGGATATGGGCTTGACTATTCTGAAGTTGCAACGCGAACTCTTGGACTGCGGCGCTTAAAACGCTTAAAGGCAACATCAGTGTTGATATATGAGAGGATTGAGTGCAATCCATGATATCCTGGCTAAAGAATGATAGTCCAAACTAGTTGAGTGAGTTGTAGAGCAGGGGCTGCACTATGGGCTATAGAGCCTATTTATCTGAACCATGGCATGAAAGCTGCTTTAGCCTCTTCACCTCATCCCTCCAAAGTATGTACGAGGTTTATCCAATATCTGCTGTCTGTCGAAAGACGCCCTAGGACGTATTCTCGCATCCATAGCAAGCTCCAGTTCCGGTACGAAAGAGTTTCGGCTATTTACTGATCTTCCAAGGCAAGGAGCCAGCGATGTCTGACACACGAGAGTGACCTACAAATAAGGCCTTGTTTCCAGCAAAATACCATCATTCTTACCACGCTACCCACCATGTTTCAAGCCAGGCACAAGGCTCGGCAACCGATAGCGCCTGTTGTTCGGAGACCTCGCCAGGTGCGAGTGCCTCCTGTGCAACGTAACCTTACCTTCCAAGCTGCAGCGAACTTCCAGCCAGCCCCCACTGTACAGACACATCCACAAAGTGACTTCCATTTACCAGAGCAAGTCAACACGGTCTGCATATCTGCCACAGCCAGGCTTGTTACTAATTGCCACATACTCTTAGTATACCCGACCATCCCAAAGCCCTTGCCGATGCTATAGTCCGGCTATCATCCGAGCTTGACGAACAGTCTATCCAAGTGAAACAGCTTGGTCAAAGGTAAAGTTCGCTCACGCTACGTGATACCAAGTCTTTACTCTTACTAATCAACCATTCAGTATTGACACCCTGTAAGTAGCTTATGCCTATTTCTTGTGGCTAGCACTGAGTTTCTGCGACAGCAAGCAGGTAGTCGACAATGGGTAGGCAGTCCTAAATATTCTGCGCAAGGCACACACTCAACCGGTTCATAGATTTGAAGATATCAACAGAAAGATGGATGATTGGTTGACGAAGCTAGATGATGTCATCGAGCAGGACTCTATGGGCAAAAATGCGGATGAGTTACTTGAAGAGGAGTTCTTAAGTTTAGAATAGGTATGGTGGGAGTGTTCTTTCGAAGCTTTCTGATAAGAATAATTCAAATTCTTATTATACCTCTATATTGGAAGAAGCATGTGCATAGATTGGATGTTACTTGTCGCGTTCTAAATTCAACTTGGGACTTCACGTAAAAGTCTGTCCCATGTTCCAGTATCCTGATAACGGACTCTACGGTCCAACTGAACACTTCCTACGACCTTGTACAATAACGTAGAAGTTAATTCTACCACGTATATAATTTATTAGAATCAAGCGGAATTATCATCTTTAGATGCTTCTATATCATTCTGACAGGTGCGCACATTACGCCCGGACTCTCCGCAGATTCTATAGCGTCGCGGGCGCGTCTCACGCCACCTCGTACGTCCATTGCTCCGGCGCGATTCATCCTGTAACTGCCCATTAACGTCCCTCTGAGTCTGCAGGTCTTCCCCAGCTTGTATACGAAGTGATCCTCTATCCTGCAGCCGTTTCTTTTTCGTACGGCGGCGTCGGCTTAGCATCTTACTCACCTAGTAGTACGCTTACCTCACCCTCTAAGAGAGCGAGTCGGTGCATAACCCGACGCCCCGGATAACTGTAACCTATTCCTGGTTCCCTTGCTGAACTGCCCTAGGCCTTCCGCGTCGATCGGAGGTTGTCACGACCGTTTCGGACGAGATTCGACCCATTAGAAAGCCGGTCTCGTCGAAATTATAGATATCCTCCTCTTGAATCTTATACTTATCAATTGTATTCCGTACGAGGGTAGACCATGGGCGATACGCCTCGGGATCTTCGCAGAGGACTCTCTGATAGTCGATTCTTCGACTAAAACGCGTCTGGAGGTACTGGTTGTCGTCGTACGAAGCTGGAGGCCCAGTTGACGCCGACGCGTTCCGCGTCGCGTAGACTGAGCAGTCGATTCGCTATATCTTTAACACCACTTATCCAAGGAGGAAACGATCGCGAATCTAAGTCGATTATATATCGTATGATTGATTGCTCTTCGGAATTCGTAAGCCTTCGCGTTGGCGACTGCGTATCCTGTCGTGAAATACCACCGCGATACCGGTGACGTAAGGTTGTATGGGAGACATCGCATATTCGTGCTGCGGATCGTACGCTTAATTTAGGGTCTTTTCGAAGCACTTAGAGCGCTAATTGAATATCGCTCTCTTTCCATTGGCCTACCATCGTAGGTGGTGGAAGTATAAAGAATAAAATGTAGACTGTATGGAGTTGAAAGAAAGTGTTCAGTTGGACCGTGGATTACCGTCAACGTTACTTTATCGGGTGTTCGTGCAGTTACAGAATTTTAGCTTCTTTTTGTTGCCAGCTAGCGTTGCACGTATGCTAACATTGTTTGCCCTGCCACTCGTTGCTTCGGTTTCACGTTAGAGGGAAGGGAATGATTTTTTTTGTTGAAATCACGTTGAGCTTCCGATGCCGATTCACCTTGGTAGCCAAAAAACGATCCTGCGTTCGTATTGTTCATTGTTGACTCTTGTTTACAGTATGTTGCAGGTGTATATTGCATGCACAGTGATATCTGTACGGTGCAAACCAGGTCAGCGTCCGCATTTCAATCTGAGATTCTTGACAACGAGGTAGTGCGGGGTATCTGTACAGCGCGTAACGGTCGTTCCTGGAGTACAGCTAGTGTTGGGACAGAATCTGTCCGTTGTACAGATACCCCGCTCTACTCATTAACAAGAATCCTTGATTGGAACCTGGACGCTGGACCTGGGTTCAACAATACATACAAGCAACATGTATGTACGGCAAACTAGAAATCTTCGATATTTAGTTAACTTCATTTATGCCGCGTATTTTCTGTATGATTAGCGGTGTAAAGATTTGCTGATCACACCGGTCAAATAAGGAGATGGAAATGGACGCTGGACATACAACTTGTGGTCCATACCTGTTTAGGGCTATAAGTCTGATATTCCCACCGCTCTGCTTGTACCATTTCGGCGTACACGGCCGGGTCATATTGGATTCAGAATAATCCGGCGACGTTAGTCTTTTTCTGCTGCATCCGTGGAGAGCTCGAAGATTTTCGTGGGCTGAGTTCTGTCCTGGCGTCCATAGTTGTTGTGTAGAGATAGAAGAGTAGCTATGCCGCACTAGCGCCACTAGCGGGCCAGATCCCTTAGAGAGTCGGTTCGCGACCCGCATTATTAGGCGCCGGTTCTGTCGTACTTTACTTATGACCATGCCAGACTGATCTTGGCCTAACGCTACTGTGACATGCTTAAGTCTTCTTTTCTCTACTGCAGTAAATGCTGATGGAAATTGACGCTTGATTGCATCAAATGTGGACAAGGCGATTTCCCAATGATCCAAGGCCTACTCTGGATCCTCCATCCACACCCAAATGTTCGTTTCTAGGGGGAGGGGCGGAGGGTTCTATGCGGCGCTGTGGCCCAATGACACAGCGGCGTACTCGAGGAAGAACCTTTGTGCATTTCTGGCTGGAAGTCACAATAACTGGTCGCACTTCAAGAGCTCGTAAGACTTCCGCGGCTCTAGAGGAGCGAACCAAATGCAGGCACAAATCCGTTGTATGTATACAGGTTGCACATGTGGGTCGACTTGGGATTAGGACTCAAGGGCACGCTGGAATTAAATGAGGCATCGGCGCCCCTTATAGCCAAACGTCGAGTCCTAATACAGCCAATTAGGCGTCGGTTTCCTCTTGGAAGAGCAGTAAGCGGATGTTACATCCCGGCCGTCATAGGTCATGGCTGCAGATGCTAGTTACCGTATAACGGGATCAGGCCATTTGCGCAGCTTTTTGGGGTGATGCATTTGGTTGCAGGTGGCGCCACTTATTAACGTACATGACCAAATGGGGACGGTAGTTGGATCGTACATAGGTCTATCAGCAATAACAAAATGACATGGAAACTTAGTACACTTGTAGTGTGTGTGTTATGTAATAAGGCCAGCAAGTGATTTTTGTCTGGAATCGATTACTCAACAGTCTCAAATCACATGCTACGCAATGACGACCCTTATTCTTACCACCGCTAACACCCCAAAAGCTTGCCTAATAGCACAAAGCACCTTCGTTCCGTCTGCTACCCCCCGTAGCTGTAGTCTTAGATAGAACCACACTACCACCTATCATATGTCGAAGAATCAAATGGGATATAATAGGCAGTATTGAATATATAAATAGTGGCAAGGATTCTATCTCAAAGGAGGGATATAACAAACGAGACCTTCCAGTACTACGTGTTGGCGAACTAGACTGGCTACGAAGCGGGTGTACTGCTGAACTATATTCATATGCAGATGAACCAACACTATCGTGGTTATACCTGGACCAATTACAGCTCCAACATGTCGTTCACGTTGTTGCTATCTTCTTTGTTGAGGGATGTTGCCTAGGCCAGTATCTAAGCGGTTCCCATGCGCATCCCTTAGTATGTCCTGCGCCCTGGTGCTTACCATTGGAACAATCAACTTGCTGTAGAGAGTGGGGTGTCCAAACCGAACGTCCACACTTTCGTCGTTTCGTTTCTCCATCACTACATCATCGCTTACCTTTTTACCCCTCTTACTATAGAACAACTCATCATCGTCGAAAGTCTTGATGCAGAAATATTTGAATCCTCCAAGGATGGCAAATAGCGGTGCCATGAGGATTACCTGGACATACGACTCCCTCCTAGCGATCACAAAGATCGCCACCACGACGTTGCTGAGCAACGTCGCGGTAAGGACACGATTAACGATGAACCCCCAGAAACCGCCGCCGGATTCGTGTTTTGTCGCAAATACGTACCTAAAACCGAACGTAAGCGGTGGACACGCTAACAAGGTAAAAGATATCGAAATTACATCAACAGATACTTTTTCAGGTAGCTATCCGTAGTAAAGTAAAACGCGGTTACCGGAAGCACCAAGGGCTGGAATGGAGCAAATACCAATGCAATAGTAACGTAAAAAAGGAAATTGTTATAATGAGATGCGTAATCGAAAGGAGGCGGCGCCGTGAGGTCGAGCAATTCCCGCGGTGTTAGATTCAAAAGCCTGCGCAACAACCAGTCTCTTCCTAGTTTGACAAGCTGTGAGACGTCCAGCGCCGCACCGAGATTACGCTGCAACAAGTAGTTGAGCCAAAAGGGTGACACATCGCAAAAAGCTCCCATGAGATTCTCGAATGGCTGAGTATCCTTGATGGCCGATCACAGATTCTGATTCGACTGGGCTCGGATGACCGCAGCGGCATACTTCCAACCGGCCGAAAAGAACGAGAAGACAATAAGGTTGTTAAAGATGAAGAAGACATAGAGCTTGCGAGCTACACCTCTCTCGCGTTCCGTTTTGGAGAAATCGCCAGCATAGATGGAGAGACGCCGGAAGATGGTCGGCAGGAGTAAGTAGAACAGCGTTGTAACCAAGGGCGCGAGGATACCTTGTATTGCACCCCATGTTCGTGGATGGCGTTCGAGCTCGGCCTGAAAGGTGGGCCATATAGCACCAAGTTTCGACAAGTCGGCTAGGAAGACGGCAATAAGAGCATTAGGGACCGTCCAAACGGCGACCAGAGCAGATACCGCGACGTGACCCATAAAGACTCGCCAGCGCCGAGTTTCCTTAGGCAACGAGAGGTTCTTCCAGATCACATCGTTCGGTCCGGGAGCAAGCTGGATTTTGCTCCCACGAGGATGCTGCTTCCTCGCAGCATACGCCAGCTCGTGAGCCTGCTCCATATTTGGACATGTGGCAAAGCCGTACGGAAGCACTTCCTTATCCACTGTCGCGTTTCTCATTTCGTGGATTTTGACTGATAGCCTGTCGGTACGCGAAACTAAGTACTCAATAGCATCAACTTTGGAACCTGGGGCGAACGACGTGTCATCGCCTTCCCGAGCCTTGCAAGTAGGGCGTTTTGCTGGCAGCCTTTTCGGGTGCCCCGAGTACTTTGAGAGCACTGTTTCTAGTTCCCGAACGGCTCCCTCGTACGTTGCAATGAGCTCTGGGAGTTCTTTGAGACTATGTGCAATGGTACCAGATAGATCCCTTGATGTAGCAAACGGACGGACAAGTTCGACAATGCCTGCATCGGTGCGATATCGGTCTGGAATGTCAGTCACCTGACCAACGCTTAGTATTGGAACACCTTTAGGTCTCCGAGGAGCGACGCATTCTTTGTCGAAAGGGGGGATATAGCGAGATATTGCATACCATGAGCGTTCGAGAAAACGCCTTGTTTTGGTACTCAAAGCTCTCGAAATACTCGCACCTGATACCTGCTACGATCCTAGAGCTTGTCCACAAGAAATAGCAAATCACAATGTCGAAGGCATGCGAGGTGGCGACATATGCCCAACATGCCCTCCCGCCGACAGAATAGGGGGCGAATTTCATGAACGTATTGGAACCATCAGAGGAGCGGTTCTTGCTGTTCTCGACGATGTTAAGCGGTATAAATACGCCACAACCAATGATAGATAGGAAAATCGTGATGTTGCGGCACATTGTGGTGAAGCGTAGAAAGACAGTTGCATCCTGGCCAATCTTTTCGACAAGCGCCTGATCCCTGGTCTTGACCACAGGTTGGACCCAGTCAAATACTCCATCTGAAATTGCTGGAGGGACACGTTTTCCATCCGAGATATGCTTCAGTCGAGGTCCATATATTGCTTTATTGTGAGGTCGTAGAATACAGAAGAGCACGGCGCAAAGCAACGCGCCACTTATTGAATAACCGAAGGACGACCAGAACGCTTTAGTCGTTAACTGTCACAGGAGGTAAAGTTAGGAATAATATCTTTTTTAGGAGATAGTATATCTACCTGTGTATTGAATGGACTCTGGATGTACTGAAGGAAGTCCTCGGGGTCGTTGTCGCGGGGCTGTAGCGTGAACATGGTGTGAGATGATTTACGAGCTGTATACGTTTGACCAAGTGGACGACACCGTATCAAGTGATATGACGTTGGAGTCGAGGCCGGCTGGCTAGGATTAGGGCTTAATATGGAAAAGGCTCTATTTATTACTGAAAATACCTCTCCAGCTCGTTGGATTGAAATGTGGGATCGCAAAGGTTTCAGTTGAGTCCAGAAGCATCCAAATGACGCGGTGCATTGAGTTATTCAAGCTACCGGTCTGCTGCTATTCCAGCCATCCATAAGGCCCAGCGACGAAAGTAATACGGCCCCTGAACATTCGTCAAACCGTGCACTGTGGTAGGAGGTACAGTATGGCACTTATCGGCAATGCGAAAAGCTGCGGTTATACCGTAGCTCAAATTTCGTTTGTTCGACTAAACTCATCTTTCAGTCGAGCAATTCCAATGTCGTATTAAACCCCATACTGTAAAAACCAGGTTCAGCTTCCGGATTCCAATCTAGGATTCTTGTCAATGAGGCAGGGCGGGGTATCAGTACAACGGATAAAGGCCAAATTGTCTCCCAACACTAGCTGTACTCCGACTTGACAAAGCCGGATTCAGCTGAATATGACTTATAGCGAATGATTATCCGTTATGCTTTAGGGTCGCAAGTGTATCTCGAGGAGTTTCAAACAACGTCCAACCTAGTACTGTGAAACCCAGGTTAAGCGTCCACAATTCAATCTGAGATTCTTGACAACGAGCTAATGCGGTGTATCTGTACAGCGCGTAACAGCTGTTTTTGAGGTACAGCTAGTGGTGGGACAGGATTTAGCCTTTGCGCGCTGTACAAATACCCCGCTCTACCTCAATGACAAGAACTCTTGAGTGGAATCCGGACGCTGGACATGGGATTTGACAGTACTGCGAAAACAAGGTTTTGCGTCCGTATTTAAATCCGAGATTCTTGATAACAAGGTAGTGCCAAGTATCTGTACTACACGTAATGGGTGTCTTTGGAGTACAGCCGGTGTTAGGCTTGAATTTGACCTTTGCCAGCTGTATAGATGGCCAAATCTATGTCCTACCATGTTGTCCACGCTTTGCCGGATAGCGACAGCATTTACGGACACTGCTCATAAGCCACTCTCTCACGGGAGCCATTTTCCACGACCACTGGTGAATAGGACATACTCTAGCTCTTCACAAAATCCGTGGGAAGGAGCTTTACTTTGTTGGCTGTCAATCTCACAAGCAGTGGGCTAAAATCTACCTGGTTACCAGACTTGTGCTCTTCACCTTTCCAAATCAGTACGCATCAGGGTCATAACTATACTGTTAAACAGTGTCTGCTACAGCTAGACACTAGCTGAACAAGAGTGACTCTTAAATTCCACGCGCTTCATAATGTAGATGTAGCCTTTCAGCTTATCGTGGGACACCTTTTCTAGCATTGACTCATGTCCGGTCCGCAGCGTCTTGATTCTAATGACCTAACTAACAATAAAGACTGTTACCACTGCCACCCCCACTTCTGCCAGAGATGATGCCAGCTTCATATCACCGTGCAGTTCACCACCCATTTCTGACGTTCTTTCTCCATCCGTATCTCGCCCTCTTGGAAGATCCGAGTGAAATACAGATATGCATCATTACTCTCCTTCATAATTCTGTAAATATATTTCCAGACATAACGTAGATGTGTAATTTCCCGCCGGAGTTTTTCGTTTTCTTCTGTCAGCAAAGATATTTCGCGTCCTTCTTGTAATGACGTTTGTAAAGATAGACGGAATAACGTTCCTTCCAGGCTGAAAGCACCATCCTCAGAGTAGACACTAGACGCTCTTCTCGGCGTTGTGCACATAGTAGGATAGCGGCCTAATTGGACCGCGAGCGAGATGTTGAGATCGCATGTGAACTCGCCAGGGAAAAGCCCATAGAAATTGTAAACAGAGCAGAGCGAGAACGATGGCTAGTGATGCCGCGCGAGTTCGCGAACAAGTGCTAGTGAAGACAGGGATTGTTGTTGGTGTTGGAGAATGATAAGCGTAAGAGGTATTTCGGTACGAGCTGCCAGCTGCAGGCCCGACAACTGGCTGTGAAGGATATAAGGCTGTGTTGGTGCTCCAGTTGCTAATTGGCTGGACTACCTGAGACGTTGGCCGTAGGGGCCCGGCAGCGCATGCAGTATAATTTATCGGATATGGCAAATGGTCGTTTGTGCCTTCGTAGGTGCTTCGTAGTGACACGATAATGGACATCAAAGCACTAGCAGTGTGACGTGTGACTTCCAACGATGTATACAACAGATGGTGCTAACGCGACAAAAGAGCAAACAGAAGTTTGGTAAGGGTATACGAAGGTTAAATAGCAAACAAAGTGTTTGGGATTGGACCGTGTCTGACGTAGAAGCACGTGCGGCCGCTTGAAACGATTAGACACCGGTTTGAGAGCTCGAAAAAGACCTATCCGAAAGTACATCGCGGAAGACCAGTACTAGACAAACAGCCCTATGTTTTCTTTAAGCAATCTAGTACGGTACAATGTCCAAAAAAGGAATAACTCTAGTCAGAAATGGATCTGGCGGCCATACTTCCTCGTGCGCAAAAGACGGCTCCAAAAGATAACGTATATAAGTTGCCATGAATCCTTAATACTGATGATGAGAGTGATACAAGCATGAAAACATGCGGCAGTGCAACCATTCTCACTGGCTTCAGCTATCACGAAACAATGAGGGTGCAAACCTGGAGGTGTCTGATAGACTTGAGAGACTACATGGTCAACAAATTGCAAGCCATCGTTTTCCCGGGTTTGCCATTTTATTGGGCACCCGGCATAAATCATTGGCGCTGAGAAGCCTCGGAATCAATCCCCCAGGTTCTAGCGAGAAAAGGGCATCCGGGGACATCCATCTATTTTCTGCTCCTGGCACCGTAACCCATCCTCTGCTAGTAGCTGATGGGGACCTCTTCTCTCGTGAGAAGTTCAACAAGGCTTGGGGAAATCCAAGATGCCATGAGAATAGCATGTACCAAGTACAGTCGTCTCTCGGCTTCGAGAGCATGGAAAATTCCGTTACTCGGCTATACAACCAGTTGCTTCTTCCATTTTCCGACCTAGTCTGTCTTTTTGTCGACGATCTCGGAGGTATGGCGAAGGTTACCGAGCACCTTCGAAGTTGGCTACACCCGGATCAGCAATTTGCCTTGACCGGAATTCAACCATGGCTTCTTATCGTCGTAAGCAAAGACCTGGAGGTAGACGAACAACTGATGCTACGTGAACTTGTTCGGACGCAAGGTGGTATCAAACCCCGCTTCCGCGGATACCAAGTTTTCAATATCGCAGAGAGCGTGCGCGAAACAAGAGCGACTAAGAAATGCGAGAGTAGGCCATGGAACAGACTCCAAGCCAAGATTTGGTCTCTGTCGAGCACTTCACGTCGGAGACGTGAGGGTTTGCTGTTCTCGGTCCCGCACTTCTCTAGCTTTATTCGTTCTGCTGTCGACCGGTTCGTAGATCCAGGAAAACGACCGCTCGAGGTTGTTGAGGCATCACGTCTAAAGACGCCCGTTGCAGCAGACCTTGAAACGCATCTCATTACCTTTTTGAAAAGTATGCGAAGCACTGAGACCGTGACGACGTTGGGAATCCCTATTATAACATCAAGTTTTATATTGGACCACTACCCACCTGGCATGCATCGTAAGTGTCGGACACCTGCGAGGTAACAGCCGCTAATAATCTCCAGATTTCAATCCTCGAACTGTCTTCATCACGTTATACCGACGTACAAGTGAACGAATTTATGATGAATGGCCACAACATGAGACTAGTTTCCGGTTGCCTGCTTCCTTCTTGAGCCTGCTGGAGAACAATGTCCTTGAACAATACAGACATTTCCGACGTGTCAAGTCTGCTGCTGAGCTTCACAGGAGCAATCTGAGCCAATTTCGCAAAGAGTATTCTGGTTTGTTCTCAGATGTCACTTGTTTCAGCTGCGTTAGACGTCCGCCTCAGTTCAGCCTCCCTTGCGGCCACATGATCTGTGAGAATTGTGTAAGGGTCTTTGGTCAAGGCACAAAAAACCCGTGGGGGTTTTGTCTAAAAGCCTGCATACTTTGCGGTAAGAGCGTAGGAGATATTGAAATTGGCATGAGGCCTGACACCGCGAGCGTACGTGTTTTGAGCATTGACGGCGGTGGTACTAGGGGTATAGCCCCTCTTGTATTCATTGAAACTCTACAAGAGTGCATTGGGTTACCTTGTCCAGTCCAGCGACATTTCGACCTTATCTATGGGACCAGCTCTGGTAAGTTGGGTTGGAGGCTTAGCTGATTCTTTATACTAATATACGGCTGTGTAGGTGCAATAACGGCTGCAGCATTGTGGATAAATGGGTGGTCTCCCGGTGAATGCATTGCGAGCTTCGAAAATCTTGCCAAAGTTGCCTTTCAACCCCGATGGTGGTGGCCACGTTTACCGATCCTGTTGCCCATTTTCAAGCTCCTGGCTACCCTGGTACTAGACAGCCAGTATTCGAACAAACCGCTAGAGGCCGTGCTGCTCCAGGTGTTCGGTGAGAAGAGTATACAGGCTTGTTCTCCAGCTACTGAACTTGGAGCCAAAGTCGGAATCACAGTAACTACGACGCAGGATGCAAGTGCATGTATCTTCACTACTTATAACGGTGTTGGACACCGACGAGCAGATTCCGGTATGTGAAAAGTCGCCTTGGATGCAATGATTCTAACCTAAGGCAGAGTACCATGTGTTCAAGCCTCAAAGCAGTACTGGCCAGATTCCGTTGTGGGAAATGTAAGTTGATGTCGCTCTGCGAGGCTATCGCTAACCTAATTGTAGTATACGCTGCAGTACCGCAGCACCTTAGTAAGTACTGTAGGATCGCACAGCCGATGTATATACTGACGCATGTTAAGCTATTTCAAGCCGAGGCGCATCGATGGGCTAGGCACATTTCAAGACGGCGGGCTTGCATTCAACAACCCTGCTGCGATAGCAGTTCAAGAAGCCTTTGCGTCAGGGGCTGAACCTAGTATCATCGTGTCGCTCGGGACAGGCGCGGCGAAGACACGCAGCCCCGTACTTGGGGACTCGCGTCGGCTCCTGCAAGACTCATTTCCGATGCGTATTTTCCGTGCATTTTGGCAAGGCAGTAGCTGGCAACAGCTACTCCGCCACACCAAGTCTGATAGCCAAAGTAACCTTTTCCGGTTTGATATTGAGTTTGAAGGCCCAGTACCCGCTCTCGACGATGTGGCAGGGATGCAAAATGTGGCCAAGCTCGCCCGGGACGAAATTCTTCATTCACCATCCCTAGAACCATTGATACACCGTATCAAGGCGGAGCTGTTTGTCTTCGAGCTCAGTCCAGATGCCCCTTTCCGATTTCAGAATGGGGTCTATCTCTGTGCGGGCAGGATTCTGTGCCGCTTACAGCCGAAAACACCAGAATATAGCGCATTTATGTGCCAGCTTGCTCAATCCTCGGCCTCACTTCACGTAGCCCATCAGCGCACCATCAAGGGAGTCTGGGGGAGCCCAACTTTGAACACACAAGAGCAATTCCACCAGGAAGTCAGCTTCCAGATTAAAAGCCGCGACCGGCCTTTCTCCATATCCCTGGCTGTCGGTGACTATCACAGTCATATTAGCGGATCACCTTTCACTCTGGAAGGTCTTGCTGAACTGCAGAAACTTAACGCCGTCTTCGGGACTGCTGACCACAGGAAAAGACCTGTAGAAGAAGGAGAAGAAGCCCAGAAGGCTAGCCCGAATCCTGCGAAAAGGCGTAGGACGTGTTATTGAATTAAAATACTGTAGATTTTCAATTGGCTAAGGGTTGTCCTGCGTGGCAATAGATCGCAAATCCTACAAGACCTTTGTAATGCAAAGCTGTTTACTTCGTACTTCAAGCATAATAATAATTCTCTTGCAACACGGCTGGTTCCCTCACCACTGTACAGTGAATGCACAGCTTCCAAGAAGCATCCGGTATTTATCTTTGCATGCTCACGCTCCAAGGTTGGTTAGATTTTGCAAAGAGGTATCCTCCCTCGGGTAAGCGTTTCCAAGCGGTTGCCTCCTTTTCCGTGGTGATCAAAAGAAGTTGGGGTAGATTAATCTGTCACCAATGTGCTAGGCTGAAAATGTTAGTAATCAATGCCTAACAGGAACTTTACTTGACGAACTGATGTAATTAGCGAGCATCGCCTTGCACTTAAACTGCCAACCTTGTCTTTTCCGGTTGCTGACTTTGGTAATCTTCATGGTCTGATGTGCGATGACGAACTGTATCCCATATATGCCTTACTTCCTGGTATATTCACGGCTATGGCCACTTGAATATAAAGCCCCTCTCATATATGTCTTTGTGTCCTTTCCCTCCCTTTCCTTCTTCCTTGAGTGGTGGATGCACATCTTGCGCTTTCGTTTCAGGCGGTAGGTTATACGGACGTAACTTCAGTTCCTTCTCATACCGATCATATTCAGCGGAAGTGACTGCCTTCGTGCTAATATGTACTTCAGCTGCTCCACTTAGACAGTATTCTATGGTAATGTATTTGCGTCGAAACACTAACCGGCGCCGGGCGATCATAGTTCAAGTGAGTAATGTGAAGAAAACGCTGTACCAGAACTGAACTTGCATCACCTGAAAACAGCAGCGACAACTCGATGAGCCCAGATAAAACTCCCCCTGAGCCTAAAAGTTGTTTTTCGCCCTTTGAGTTCGAATTGCAGACCCTACCCTACTAGACTTGATTATTACGGTAAATTGAGATACTGTTCCAGACAGACTGTTCAATATACGGAACAAGCTCTACAGCAAAGGCCTTTAAGACCCATAACTTACGTTCAAGAGCTAAAACGGCGCCATATCAAGACCCATTTCTCCAGCCTCCATAGTGGACTCAATTTCTGCGTGGTGTTGAAGTTCATCAACAATCAGCAAAACCAAAACAGGATGCTCGTAGTTTATGTACGGCCGCGTGGCGTGAATTATAAATACACTATTCGCTTCCGCCTTGTTCGACGTCCAACAGATTGGAAAGCATTTTTGGGATGTTTGGAAACTTACTTCACTAAACAGTCTGATAGCATATAGTACTGGCTCCCGTGGCATCAAAGTCAGTATGGCGCATACTGCTCAAGATGCGATCGGAAAGTGCTGGTTAAAAGGTGAGATATGGGGAGAATAGTGCTGTAGTGTTTTCTCCGAGCCCAACTTCTCAAGACACCACTCCACTAACTATGACTTCCAAAATGCTAAACCACAATCACAGAACTCCCGAACGAACTGCTCGGTTCCATCTTGGACGAAGCATCCCCCCAAGATGGCATCAGACTCGCTACTACTTGTCGCATGATGTGCGAAAGAATCTTACCTCGGTTCTATATACAGGACGTCGTTAGCTGCCCTCAGAACAGTGTACCGTTTGCACTTCAATTCAGTTGTTGGTACGGCATGCAGAAGACCTACGAGATGGCCATAGCTGCGATTCGAAATACTGGACAAAACGCGCCACAGGTATTGAACCAGTTGTTCGATAACAGCAAACTGCAACTGTTCGTTTCCCGAGCATGTCCGGCGCGAAGCCATCTTTGCTCGACGGTGCCCTACTATCATCTCAGGAATAATCGTTATACTCTAATGCATATCTGCGCTTTCCGTGCCAATACTCATATTGCTGGGCTCCTGATGGAAGAGGATGGTGTTGATGTGGACTCCCTAGATGGGCTGGGAAGGACTCCAATACATTACGCAGTCAACGACTCTGTTGTAAGCCTCTCCTCGACTTAGCGGCATAAGTCAAGTGACTCTTTTGGTTCGATCTTCGCTTATCCAAATTTATTCTAACGTGCATTTAGGCTCGCATTCTCGTCCAACTGGGAGCCGATGTCAACGGGAACATGAAATATAATGGAAGCGGGCCCCTCGTGAATTTGATATGTGATGCTGACGCGTCATATCAGCCCGTAGCAAGTCTTCGAGTTGCGTCGCCCAATGATAGAGGGTGGCGGGATGCCTGGCCACGGGTTATTATTCCAGACCTCTTTTCTACAATACAATACCTGATTGATGAAGGAGCCGCTGTGTCTTCGCCACTCAAGGATCCACAAATTTCTCCTCTTGCTTTTGCCATTCGCTTTGGCCATATCAAGATTGTGGAGGCGCTTTTAGACGCTGGGGCCGACCCGAACCCAACACGAACGGTACACGGAACTACCGAAACCTACCTTCTGCTGACAGAGGCGATCAATAGCAATAGGCCCGAGATAGCACGGCGCTTGTTGAAAGCCGGCGCACGGGTGGATGCGTTACCCGGCGGCACTCAGATCCCCCCCATCCTCGCGATAGCCACAGCATGGTTCTTGAGCAACGCAAGCCGCGAATCAAACTGGGAAGATGTCCTCGAACTAATTTACACAGCCTCCAAGGACATCAACCATCCGATGGAAGGACATAGTGCAATCTGGTGGGCAATCAAAGAAGGAAGGTTCGCCGTCGCCCGTGTATTAGCACGAAACGGTGCATCATGGGAAGGCAGGGGTTTATACTTGAATGCAACTGTGCTTAGTAAGTTGGTGGACGAGTTTAGCAGGTCCTGATGGATAAAACACAGGCATGGAAGCCAATATTCCAGGGTACTGAATGGTGACAAGGTGTTTCAAAAATTAAAATTTGCACTCCAACTTGATTCCACTGTGGATGGCGAAATGAACAATGGTATTGATTAACAATTTTCTGCTTAACTTTATTTGGTCGTTGAAGAATATCGATTACGTGCGAAGCTGCGATCGTGGGATACGGAGCTGGGTCAAACGACTTGGGTAGGATGCAACTAAGACCACCAACTACACTAATTTGGAAGACAGTATAAAAGTTTATTAATGAAGCGGTACACAGTATTATTGTCTAGTAATCGATGTTGTTGTTCAATTTGATACCTCACTCGCTCGATGGCAAAGTATAAATTATGTACGAGCTGGTGTTCGCATGGTCGTATGCTTCCCTCAGCGCTTTCCGTGCTTTATAATACAACATATTGGAGGTGGAAACCGCGGATCAGCGTTAGCACAAACCAATTAACAGTCTTCCAAAACGTTTACTCGCCACAAAGAAACATGGGTTACCTCGATCCACTAAAAGTTGCTGGTAACAACTGCGGTCAGCCCTCGACAAGGGTAGTCTACAAATTGAAACGGATATTCAATATAAAAAGGTCCCTCCCTCGCGCGTCCCGTTAACATTTTCTTTACCTTTTTTTATTTGCTTCCAGGTCTCGCAACACTCCATGACGAGCTTTCAATTCCAGCCGCCCAAAGGCCCAGAGACCTATAAAATGGCAAAAGCTAACAAAGAAGCATTTAAGACCGCCTTCGCTGGGATTGGGAATAGAAGCCCAACGGGTCCACAGGTTACATACCTTCGTAACCCCCCTAACGGTCCTTTCTACAGACCAAAAGCCGACGGAGAACACGCAGACCCTGCCTACGGTATGAAACAATCGAACCATACTTTTGATAGCACGCAACCATATCAATGTAAGGCTCTTCTTACGATTTTGTGCAACCTGCTGATATGCCTTCACAATATCAGCCGATCTTTCACCGGCCAAAAGAACTCCTCATAGGTCCAAGCCATCATCGAGTCAAGACACAAAGCACCACCACGTCATCGGCTCAGATCTCAACAGAAGCTTGGCTCATCTTGATGTTGCAATTTCTACACACGCTACGGAAACCCCATTAGCAAAGCCTAGTTTCAATACTTTGGCTAACACTATGACCGGCACGGTTGAAGAAGGCGGCCCAACCGTACACGGACTGTATAAGATGATCAACGTCCAAAACAACAAGAAAGCTGCTGCTTTGCCCCTGCTTGGCGGTGCAAACACTTCAACTGGACATAGACCTTCGCGGAATGCAAAGCACGGAACCTCTATGCCTACGATCACTACCTACCAATGGAAGGATAAGGCCGAGTCCCCCAAAAGGAAACCTCCACAACTACCTCGACCTGGACCGAGGCCCGCAAAACGAAAAAGGCATATGCCGGCCACACTTCAGGAAGCTAACATTCTCGGCGTAAAGCTACGACCGCAAGCTGAGAGGCTCCCTCCTAATGCTAACGGCGAAACATACGACGTAGAGTTGTTAGTATCTCACCGCATTATTGACGACTCCGGTGACGAATCCACTGAATACCTAGTTATGTGGGCAGGCGACTGGCCTCTCGAGCAGAGATACACCTGGGAGCCGGAAGAGAGCATCGAAGCTGTAAATTTAGTGGGAAGCTACTGGAGGGAATGGTGTAAACGGCTCACGGCCCGAGAATTCTAACACTCTTATGCTAGCGGTTCTATTTTGATGGGGCTCTTGATAGGATAATACCTTGATTATTATTCAACAAAATTTAACTGTCATTTAAGTGTCATAAATCTTTGGGGTTGGTATGTAGCAGTCTACCACGTGTATCTTGGCTTCTCCCGATCAGGGCATGCCAGCAGCAATATTTGCATATGTACTGTCCGGATACTGCAGATTGTTCTGGCTCTGTCTAAGCGCACCGAGTGACAAATAGCTTGTTCGAATGAGGCTCTCAGCGTCGTTCCGGTCCCCACTAGCCTCCCAAAACATGGCTCCTCCTAAACCTTTGGACCTCAAGTAGTCTATCTTCGCCTTGACCATACCAGGTGTGTCGTAAGATATCAGCTGCTGGCTATTTTTGTCGTGTGTGTATGTTGCCCCGGCGATGATATCCTTCTGTTGGTCTAGATGAGAAAGGGGCAAGACTTTGTAGTCCCATACTCCGTTCTCCCAAGGCCCCTTACCTACACCAAAATAAGGGTTTCCAAGGCCAGAGGTATTTTCAAACGCCCGGCCGTATAAGGGCATGCCAAGCATGATCTTCGATCTCGGGACGCCGACCGCAAGGTAATCCGTAATCGCTGCATCTGTTGAGAAGGGAGTCGAGCCCAGGTTCTGTGGGTTGGGGTAAAGATTGGCCTGGTGCGCACTCACAGGAGAAAAAGAGCCTGCGTAATCGTAAGCCATGAGGTTGAACGCATCCACTATCTCAGCCATTTCGAACAGCGGCAGCTTCGTGTACTTGTCAGGGCCAGCCGGCATCGCAGCCGTCAGGTGAAAATGGTACCCCGGCACGGACCGGGCGGCGTAGTCGTCCAGTTCGGCTCTTATTGCCTTCAACAATGCTAGAAAGTCTGCCGCCTCGTTGGCGTTCGCAGGATATTCCCAATCAATATCAATCCCATCAAAGCCCCAATCCTTCATCAGTGATACCGAAGATTTAGCAAACTGAATGCGCTTCGGCTCTGTGGATACAGCTGAGGCGAACCGCCCGTTCAGACTATATGTCCACCCTCCAATTGATAGATGAACTTTGGCATTCCGGTGGGCCTTTTTGAGGAGATAAAGCTGTTGGACGCAGCCGTAGGCATGTCTTGCAGAGGTTGGCGTCGCTTGGGGGGCTCAGTATGTTCCTTAAGAGGCAGCTAGGTACTATATGAGCTTACAAGCATTAGACCAGTGTATCTGGGTGTCCGCCCAGGGATCGGAAGAGAACCTGAAGCGCATTAGAGAAGGCGACTTAGAATGTACCTTACTTACACTGTCCCGTCGTCTTGAAAGTTTGCGAATGCATAGTATATGTTTGTCACAACATCGGCGGGCAACTGCTGAGGACGATAATTCCTTGCATAGATACCCCTATTCCAGTATCCGTTAGCGGGAAAACTTTGAATGAGAATCATAGTACCAACCAATTCGCAAAATAGGCAGAATTTTCGTAGCCATCTACCCGTTTGTCCAAAGGAGAAATGCTAAGTGAAGTGCGCAGAATGGAGCACGCCAGTAAGTACTTGAGTAGGTTTGCCAACATCTTGAGAACCTCAGGATGATGAACAAATTGATGTGAATGGCCCAATGAGAAAGCTAGCATTTGGCCATCTTCGACAGGGTACAATGCTTTATACGATACGGACCTATAAAGGAAAGAGCGTAAGGCAGAAACAGATCGAACGTTGGTAACAAAGGTCCATAAATGGAAGCATATGTAGAATCGCAGGAACTGCTCTTTTGGCTCGGGCTAACAAGAGCAACATTGGCTTCAGTCGCGGTTAAGAGATCTAAGAACCTGCCCACAAAGAGAGTTAGTAGATTATATGCTTCGTCCAAAAAGGGAGTATTATAATGCGTCAAATATATAGGTCCAGCATTCTGTGTTTGTGATATTTGGCGTTTAGAATAACTCCACGCAGGTGAGTTGTATCAACTACACCATGGGGAACGAATCTACACCAATAGACGTTTCTTACTATCCTTTGACAGTCCAGGCCAGCGGAACCAATGATAACATCATAATTGGGCTGTTGGTAGGTCTCCTCGTTGGAGTCACTACCCTAGTTCTGTTAACAGGCGCAATTCTGGTCTCTGTTATTCTGAAGAATGCCAAGCGTCAAAACGATACAAACGCATGCAACTTAGAAGACCCGCTGGCTAAGAAAGACGGTGGTAATAACGATCATTCCATCGATAGACCTCAGAGAAAAACGCAAAATGTACAGGATCCAATGCCAGTTCAGTGGATGCCCAACAACGTACACCCATTACAAATACAAGGACTGAACGGTAACTCCACAAACAAAGTCACCGGACCCAGGGAAGTGCCTCGCGACCTAACTCCCGGTCGATGGGCACCCACAGAAGCTGAGAGTCGGCTGCCACCATCACATGTGGACACTTGGCAGTATGGTCCGAAAGATAGGGATGAGGGTTTTGCGGTTCGTTAGCTTTCGCATAGAGGCATGGACAAGTCCTAGGCGAACCGGCAAAGGTACAGGGGCCAATAAGGCGTATAGACGAGGATCATCTTTAGAGAAGGATCTTAAGGGAGATGCATCAAACGTATTGTATGCCGCCGTTAGAACATGCATGATTTGCGTACTTCTTCATTAAAGCCCTGTAGACTGCTCAACCGCAATTCTGATTGCCTCATCAGAACCAAAAGAGGAGGCCACGATTCGTTTCGAAAGCAGTTTGATGCATCCAAGTATCACTACCAATTCACACATCAGAGGGCGCCTGTTTCACAAAAAAAGACTAGCAATTCAATGAACCATCGTATTAGACACGCATTTATACGGCCTTTATTGTATGTAGGACTGTATATTTCTTTTCCGTATGCTAAGTGCAAGATGTCGTACGAAGCGACTCTCTATATTTCTATCCCCCAAAATAGCATCGTAATAACATCCGCTGGAGTTAGCGCATAACCACAGACAAATATTCAACAAACATTGGAAACAGACTTTATACCATTGCTTCGTTTCGGTATACAGCTGGGTACAAGGGAGCATAGGAGAGGTTTCTATAGTAGTGAAAACGCCAAAGGGGGCCGAGGATGAAACGGAAAGTCGTGGCCGTCGATTATTGTGGCTAGCGTTGGATCGCAACTGAAGCCAGAACGGGGATAAGTTGGACAGCGTTGAGCAAGACAGATATTATTCGCTGCAATTTGAAGAGGCGAAAAGTGATAACCGGTTGTGACTCAGGACCGTAAGCCCGAATAAGACGTCACTGAACGATGGAGGCAGTTGATGCGTTCCTTTCACTTCAGGTGTGCTGCCTCTGGGTGTACTTCCGGGAACCGGAACAGGCGGGCATGGGCTGCACCAGACAAGCCGTACGTTACGTGTTTCACAGTCCACGCTTCTGAAGAACTGGCGCCTGTATAGTGTTATCGTCAGCCCCGGTTCTACTGTGAACGGCGGATCAGCAACTCTTCACTTCCCGAAGTCTATATCTACCTACCGTGTAGCCCATGTATTCTACAATGCTGTAGGTATGCAAGCAAAGGGCATCCGATGCAAAGTGAGGATCAGTTTCTTCTGGAGCAGGATCATATTTCCCTAAGCGAAGAGACAAGAGCATGAAACTGAACGATTGATGACACTGCGCTTCCATTTTGGCCATCATACAGTTCGGCTTCAATACAGTCACTAGCGAAACCTACGTCCTCTTTCCACTCTTTGATCGTTCTCGTTCCGAACCGGCTTTGCAGGGGTAGCTGCTGACAACATGTACCCCGCCATGCTCGCAGGTACAGAGCTGGACTTTTGGCTTTGTTATCTTCTTGCGAATCCATAACTCGATCAGACTATTGCATTACCTATTGTGTGTGTGTGTGTATATTAGAACTTCATAAGGCTTCTATCACTCCACCTCACCTTCCTATCAGCCTTCGTATTGAAACCGAGCTTTTTTTACTCATTCAAAACATCTTTGCAAACGAAATTGGTATATATAGACAGCATATCGAGAAGGACAGCCACGGCAATGTCAGCTCACTGCAACACATTCCTTGATGATTCGGAAGCGGAAGACGACATAGGTAAGTCGATGGTTAAGCAAAAGATGGCTTTTCATTAACTAATTGATGTAGGAACCAGCAGTAATCTCTCTAGTGACGTGCTAGACAGCCCAGGCAGTCTCAAGGACTTCATCGATGACTCGTCCTCAAACGAAAGCAGTTTCGCTATATCAGAGCAGCACAGCCCCTCGACCGATGACGAGGGTGAGTCAAGCACGCCGAGATCCCCTCCAGAGGAACGATCGTTCTCCGATGTTGGACATCTATACAGGCTACTTGCAAATCTACATAAAGCACTTATCCTGCTTCAGAAGTCGATGGGGGTCGTGGAAGAGCTAGTACTACAGCAGACAGCGTCGCCAATTTTGGCGGAGGATAGGAGCAGGTAAAGCATACGAAGCGCATAGAGGGCTATGCAGGTCTGGATATACCTTTCACCACAGACGCATCCTGCGTTTCGTTATTTCTAGGAGAGCGAGATACTATAGATTCATCAATGGAACAGCTTAGCTTGTCGAGAGCAGTGGTCATGCGCATCTCTGTCTTTGTGCCTCGTAGAAATATGGAGCCCCCTCCCCGCTGATTTCGTATGCACCTACCCACACTGGCTCCCAAGTGGCGTCAAACTTGATGGCATTCTCGAACACGGTGGGGTTGGAAATGGTGGTAGGTAGGTGGCGTTCCTTGCTGCGAGCGCAATAGAGTCTATTGATTTTGTTGAATCCAGTATCGACTGAGAAGTCGAAATAGTCGTATTGATGGTTGACATGGTGCGTACTAGCTAGAGAAACTAGAGTAAAGGTATGCTTTGAGGTTGTTTATATGCAGGGAAGCTGTTGAATGGAATAGAGCAAACGGCATGGGAAGAACAGAAAGAGATCACTGGGAGATAACAGGAGTAGAGTATTTATAGTGTGCTATTCCCCTAACACCCGTGTAATTGTTATGCTAACAAGACAGCGTCAAGACACAAAGCTTCCTTCCACGCCTTCCATTCAAGTTTAACGCCAAAACCTCACTCATGATGACCGGTATGCGAAACGAAAAGCTTCATTCCCCTGCCTTACGAGAAATTGCGTGGAATCTTTCTTGCTGAAGAACCTATCAACATTGTATGGGCACAGGACCTGGATTCGTGTAGTTTGTAGGTACCGGCCACCACAAGTTCACATGGATACCGGGGTCATTCTCCTGCAAGCACGTTAGGTATCACGATATGCTACCAATTTTCTTCTGCTTACTGAATAGGCACCAGGAAGATGGACTCCAGGGAACTCCCTAGTGCCCGACCCAGACACAGAGAGCTGAGCGCATGCTTGGAAGAACTGTCTCATAGTTATAAGCAGAGGCCACCGCAAGATACAGACAATGTTCTTACTTGTGCACCGCCAATATTGTAGGCGCCATGTAGACCGAGGTGCTCTACTCGAAGCAAGTAGTCTCCAGCGACTATACACTGGGGGATTCGGACAGACAGTTCGGTTCGTCCCTCCGACGGCCACGTCAGCTGTGAGATGCCAAAGTTTGGCTGTTCCTGAGCAATCTTGAACCAGACGTCGCCGTCGCCGTCGAACGTCTTTGCCGTATGCGCTTTTGGAGCTTTGGCCATGTAGAATGCCACTGGGCCGGGCTGTACGGTGCGACATACACGCAGCTCAACCTTGCAAAGTAGGATAACTCGTGAGTAGGAAATGCTACTTCGTAGCCGTTCTAGGGTATCTCAGCAAGCTCTACATTTGGATCATGGGCGACATGTGTGCACTCTTTCTGATGTGCCTTTCTGGCGTACAGAGTCTAGACTGGTTAAGCTGCGGTAGGGCAGATGTCGACCTCAGGGTGCCGAGCTGCTGATGGGGTCGCCGGTCCAAATGAGCAAAGCCAGCGAACAGCAGCGCCGATATTGTTGTGTTCCGTTGTTGACCGTGACGCACTTGCTGGCTCACAGGAGGCATTTTGAGGTCTCCAATTCCCACCGAGTAGTATGCAGAAATGATAATAGCCATTGTACCCTTTTCAAAGTGCGCCGATTCCGAATGGAACCAGAGTCATTCAGTAACATACAGTACTGTCTTTTTTCTGCATCAGCTCCAAGAGTCTCAAGCCGTTTCTGGTCCTGGCTTCCATAGTTGCTCGCACTTGCTCGCCTACTGAGTAGCAATAGCGCACTAGTGCGACTAGCAGGTCAGGTCCCTTGAACTCCATTAGCGTGGAGCCGGTTCGCGACCCCGCGCCATTAGTGCCAACCGCCCAATCTTCCTGCTGCGCAAAAACTTATCCTCTCAAGACACGCCGAAGAGAAGCAGGACCGAAATCCATCTTGCCAACATGGGCTTCGGAACCACATCAGTATCTATCAGCAGGACTGGGCTGAGCAGTGCACTCCGTCGCAAGAGTCTCCATCGACAGCATCGTCTCGACAGCATCGTCTCGACAGCATCGTCCCTAGTGTCGAAGTCGGGCGCCGTGTTGAGCTCTGCCTGCAATTGAACTAGAAGCCCGCCCCCACATGGCCAGCTGCCTTCCCTGTAAAATACAGTACTGTCTCTCTGCTGCATCAGCTCGAATATACCCACAGGCTGTTTTCGGTCCTGGCTTCCGTAGTTGCCTGCAGACCTGTTGGTTGGAGTGTAGCAATGGCGCACTAGCGAGACCTAGCAGGACCAGGCCCCCTAGAAGGATCATTATTAGCGTAAAGTCGGTTCGCAACTCTCGTCTGTGTAACAACTCCTAATCTTCTGGACGGCCCCAGATGGGACGGATTGAAACGTAAAGTACTCCACTGTCATTCTAGCGGTCTTCGCTGCTTTCTAGCGGAAGTCTACTGGGCCGACTCATTGATTCTAAAATGACGCGGGCTCGCGGAAACAGCTCTATGCTAATAACGGTGGGTTCCAGACCTGGCCCGCTGGTTCCGTTAGTGCGCTAGTAACTGGGTTCCCCGTTGCCTGCCCTTGTACGCCAATAGCAGTGCACGTGGAGAATGTGCTTATCGTAACGACAGGTGGAAGGAACCCTGAATGCTCAATGGATTTACCATCTGATAACGTTAGTGGTCTTAGTTCCCTCCAACTACTTCAATTAAAGCACAAAACAAAACAAGCTTTCATCAGCCAAGGGTGTCTCATTATGTTGGGAGATGCCCCTCTGCACTTCTCTACAAGTCTGCCAGACTCCAGATGTATATAAACTCTTATAGCTATGGCCTCCACTTCTATCCGGTCTATAAAGTTTCCGCCTGTTGTCGGGCGTAGGAGTGGAAGGCCAAGGCATTTTCTACGGATACGGTCGTTTTCGCTGACCTTTTCCGTCCTAGGAAACGAGCCAGTCAGAAGCCGGGTCCGTCCACGGGGCCACGGCGTACATAGGGTTCGCCTCGTACTCAACACGAAACTCTCGGCTCGTATGAACACCCACACGTTCTTGCCCGCCGTTGCCATCGCCGCCCCCTCCGGAGTAGTGCCGCGGGTAGATGATCGCGCGCGGGGCCTGCTGTGGGCGCGGGTCCCCACTCGGAAGCTCCGTGGTCCAGCAAGCGCTATCGCGGCTGCTGCTGGTCCTGGTCCGCTGCAGCGTTGATTCTACCGCTTTGCGCACGAGTCTAAGACCGCGGTTCCGTGAGGCGTCAGACCGTTCGTCCGACCTATTGGTCGTCGTTGCGTATGTCAGATTGCCAAGCGCCGAGCTATTGAACAGGGCCTCGTTACCCCCCTGTCCGACCTCCCGCAGCCGCTGCCTGGCCATCTTGACCATGAGCTTGGCCATGGAGATCTCGATGTCGAGCTTCACTATGTATGCGAGAGGTAGGAACTGTATGTAGCTAGATATACGCGGCGCGCAGGCAATATTAATTTTAGTCCGTCTAGGTAGTAGACAAGGCAGCTCACACGACCATGGTTTTTGAATTCATCAAACAAATAATGAGTAAATCCATACTCAGCGATAGGCCGATAATGAAGATATTGAACCGCACAAGGGGTTTGTGTGTGGCGATCTCGTTAGCGACAAGCTGCCGCTCGCGCTGGACGAGCACAATGAAGTAGATGTTAAGCGCCGCGTCTGTAAGAAAGTAGAGGCATTTCTCGCAGCGATCCCACCAGGTGCTAATCCATATGTAGTGCTCCGAAATTCGGAGATTCGCGGGGATCCAAATGGCATATACCACTAGTTGTACGAGTGTTATAAACACTGCCACGGATATTGTGAGCTGCAATGCCCGCTGGGTGTGCATGAGTATAGAGCACCGGCTAACGATGATCTGAAGCAAAAATTGAACCTGTAGGGCCCATAGAGTAACTAAGAATGCACCAGCCGTTAGTTAGGATAGAAGATTCGATGTGGAAGAAGTTGTAGTCACGTACAGATGCAGAAATAAAAGGCAAAACTTCGTTCGAAGCTGATGTCAGCTACTTCACAGATTAAGACCGGTAGAGTCCCAGGAAACGGTGGGAGTACTAACGAGGGTACAACGAGACTTCGCAAGTAAAGGAAATATAGGATAGCCGAGCCCACACATGTCAGTATTTGGCCCCATACCATCCATACATAAGGGCTTCGAACCACACCATGCTCCTTATAAACGTGCCAGGTATGTCGTACTGCGGCCCGTGATGTGAGCCACACGAAGCCGAGCGTGAAACCCAATACCACGGATGCAATGACATATTGATCCGTCGTGACCTGCTTGGGAGGATAGTCAAGCGCCGCGAAGCTCATGTTCGATTCTGTAAAAGGCTGTCACTTCGCAGTTGCACGACGAAGATTAACAAGTAGGTCAGCTCCAGAGCCCAACAACTGGCAGTATATTTATAACAGTCAGCTCTTGTCATCGAATAGATGCAATTATTTACCTCCACCAAAAGATCTTCATCCTTCTGCTCACGAATTCAAGTGCTGGTCCGCCCCATTAGTGGCCTCTGATACCCACCCGCTTCCGCGTGAATACCTAAGATTTACTTAAGTTTGCTGCGGGACGGGCTTGCCCAGTAGGGCAGAATTCGCTACCAATGGCGAGTCAGCTTCGACTTTGCAACCCCATGGGGATTCATGAATCGCGGTACCCTTGCGAGGATGAATTATGTTTCACAAGGCTGGGATGTGTTTTGTTACACAAGGGGCCTGTCTCAGCTATTGCACCAGAGTAATATCATTTATGGTTGCAGACTGGCCGAGCTAGGATGGTGTCTGACAACCAGAAGGCTAATTGGCTTCCGGGGCGGTCTAAGACTTGGAGACATTCACGAACAATGACGTTGAACCGTCACAATTTACACGGAGCGGATCTATCTCTGCATCGGATTTGAATGGAAGTATCACCTCGGCAATGGTTATTTTTCGTTCATGGCCAGCCTGGTGCAACCATTTCGCTGCGAAATAGCGCCACGTGCCTTCTGCAGTCAGGCAGGCCTTACGTGGACGGCGGCAGAGTGGCAGCTGGCCAGCATACGCGCAAACCTATCTACGCATTGCAGAGCCGGGCTTCCATGCGTCAATGCACCGAAGATGTTGCAGCACCTCTAGGAGCCGGTGCATTCGTTTACTCAAAATGACTGGTTCAATTCGCCGGATTCCTTTAACGTTACGTGTGAGGCGCTTATCTACTAACCCTTCAAATTTAGGAGTTTAACTGCAGTAGGCCAGATCTGGCACGTAGTGACTCTATACAAGTCACGCCTTCGAGAGCCCACGCGGTCGGCCTCTGTCCGACCCCCACCCTCCGCCTTGGGTGCTGAATCAGAGGTTGCAACGGGGCTCAACATCGGCCTTCTCACTAATGCTCTGATTCAAATCCCGTTGGGTTAAAAGGCCCACCAGAACGGTATGGCATTTGCGAATGCGCAATTTCGCTCCATTCAATGCAATACAGCTGCCGGCTTCTAGATGGGCCTGCACCAACCAATTATGAGCTAGTTCTCACTGGGTTCTCGCTGGTAAACAACAGACTGTCTGTGATCTCCCAAGAAAAGCTACACCTTATTCAGCAGATTCTAGGATAGGTTCACCGGCGGCCGCTTTGACTTCGATCAGGCCCTGTTGGTCGATGATGGCCTAGAAGCGCTCAGCGTGGAGGTGTAGCACGCACCCAGAGGGCCGGGATCCATTGCCGTTAGGGCATAAATTATGTACAATATGGCCCTAGGCATTGGTCTTGCAGGTGAAAGTACATGCTCCTGAGTAGGAACATAAATCACGGGCGCCCGCGAGGTTGCAACCAAGCCTTGGCTCAGTGAAGCTTAGAGGCAAGCACTACGGACTTTACCGTGTTGCCAATCCGCCTTGTCGGTGAATAGCTATTGGCCAGGTCCGCGCATCTCGATATCACCGGCGGCGAGTCAACCCATGAGGCCCTCGTGGTGGTTTGGCTAGGATGTTAACATCAGCAGATCAACTACATCGACCGTGATCATGATAATGAGGGGTGAATCTTCTAGCGAAAGGTGTCCATGAAGGAGGCCCCCACCCGATATCAGGCCTTTGCCTGCCTGGGCCCTAAGCCACGATAGCGACGAGGTCATTCATTCTGGCTGAGGACCTCCCCCGGGTCCGAGTGTCGCTGCCATACGGCCCAAGCTCTCCACCAATTGACCAAACTCTCCCCACGCCACTCGCAACTCGGGTGCTAGCCATATGCTTACAAGCACATGCGACCACTTTATGTATAGGCCTGGCGATTCATGTGGAGCATATGATGAACACAAAAAGCGGGACCGTGAGCTTTGGTTGACGTCTTGTTTGAAAGACGGAGAGGAGGGCTGGCCGTGTAATGGAATGTACTCTGCTGGAGTCGTTCCCGTCATAGCTCATGCACTCACATGTTTCGAGCGATACAACATACTATGAGTAACGTTACGTTATGTCGCAATCGACAGGAGTATGCCATTGACTCGCGCATCATCGGCCAGCAAGATGTCTCGCTTGTGGATATTGCGGCAGAACGAGACAGACGACAAGACATCTCCTACTCTACTGTCGGCACTTCAGTAGACAGCGATAGCAGGTACGGAGGCAGTTCATGGGGCTCCCTCTTATGACACCCTTTCTATTCACGGCCATGCGCGGACGGGGAGCTTTGATCTTGATTCTAAGGGAAACAAAACTTCCCTTTTGCTAACTAGAACGAACAGGCTGTGCATCTTGATAGCACCACCCGTGGTGTCGATGGTACCCTTGAGGGGTTACCAACCTTGTCTGTAGCGTCCTTGGGACCTGTGACACTGCCGACAGCCTTGCCTACACCCCCTAGGGCGCCATCGAGGCCACCACCTTCTCGTCCCTTATCCTTCTTCTGGGCAAGCTTGGTGCTCTCGTCGGTGGCCTCCTGGAGCGTGTTAGGCTGTTCACGCGCGAGGGCGGAAGCGCTGCTGGAACAGTTCAGGGCTGGGGAGCAGTGCTAATACAGAACTTGATCCTAGCCTTGGTCAACCTCGTTCTGCTGATCTGGCTCTCGAATGGAGGACCGTAGGACGCAGAATGCCTCTGAGTCAGAATCCACACCAGAACACGGTAGTACGTCCCACACATAGAGTCTAGAACTGACGGCAGCTGCAGATGGGCCGCTTGCTCAAGAGTAGCCCCCAAATTTATACTGCTGACATATTCGGTGTAGGCTCACTTCGGCCCTCCGCCACATCTGCTCTGAGTCGGATGCTGCCAACTCGGCTCACCCACGCATGGCTATGCTTGGCAAGTCATGCTTCGTCCAGAACTTCGCCTCTACCCAGAAGTGTAAGTGATGGATCAGTACTTCCCAACTGTGAAGCCCAATTCCGTGTCTGACAGGCCAGCCTACCAACCATGCCGGGCTGGCATCCATGTTTCTGCTTCATTACAGCACCGCACGAATTTGGCCACATAAATACCAGTTGTGGGGTCGAGGCTCTCTCAGTTGGTTGCATATCCCATTACCCTTCGTCCGTCGTGCTCTCCCCCCCCTGCAACTTCCTCTATTCACCGTCGCTTCCATCTACCAGCATGTTTCCTTCACAACGACACGGTATGCAGCGTTCGCGCCAACCACGGCAGGGCTGACCTTCAGCAGGCCATGCCACCACCGCGCCTGCGACTGCGCCCAAGACCGTCGCCCCCTCTGCAACGAAGCTCCAGCCTCAGAGCCAACAACCACTGTCCTTTCCAGACGTTCCCAACTTCTTTGATGACCAACAAGACCTCGACCCAGGCCCTTTCAGCTCCCCGTCACCGTAGGCCCCTCCACATCCAGTCCGCGCGTTGTACTGAAAACGAAGAACGTCGGGCGATACCCATGAATTGCTGCATAAAGTGAATGAGCTGCTGGAAAAGTTCAACGCCGTCCAGTCCGAGCTGGCCCAACACAATAAGAAGTAAGTCTACCTTTGCCCTCGTACGGCATGGCTCTTCTACTCACGCACGCCCACGTCTCGCCAGTGTCACGACTTTGTAGGTCTCCCCCGCTGTCGCAACGAGGTATACATATGACCACAGGTGCTCGAACGGCACACAGAAGGTCGAACAGCTCTAAGTCACCATGTTTCATTCCGGCGCAGGTCGTTCAGCTCACATGAAGTACAGGTTCCTGCAGCAAACCCAGAGGGTCACGGACTGATTGTCGCAGGTAAAAAGCCCTGTTTGAGCGATTCATCCCCGTGGCCGACGCCGATCCCTTGGGCGACACCTTTTTCGATCAGGTATAAGGCTTGAGAATGGAGTATCGGAGTGAATGGGGCCATTCGCAGGCATAACGACCCTTAGCGGGGAATCGTATTGCCTCCTCTGGCATTGTGTGCCGACCGCTGGTGCTCCACTCCTCTGCCAATGGCTGACCTTTGTTGTCTCGTTGACTCGGGTCTCTATGAACCACGTAGTGGTGCTCGGAAGTCGGGTGAGAATCGTCGGCGGGATGCGTCTATCATGCGATGCATGCAGGTCGGTCGTGGCAATGTCTATCACGCTGGTCTCGTGGGGACTGGGTAGCCCCGTTGGCCTCAAGGAGTGACTCTATGCCGGCGTGCTTCGGGCTTGATGGTCATTCAAAACAGTGAATAACAATCGTGGTCGCTGTGCTATCGTCTCTTAATAGTCGTGCATGCTGCCTTGCTCAAGTCGCGAGCTTGTTCCCGCTCCTGTAATGCTCGCCGCCATGCTGTGTCGGGTTTCGACTCATGTCGTCGGTCGTCGGTCGTCGGTAGTCGGCGTACGCTATGCGGCGCGTTGCCAGCGCGATAGAAGAATCGTCTTTTTCGTGCCTCCTAAATTACGTCGTTATGTCGGATAAATTGATCATGGCATTTGTTGCTGTTTCGAGCACTGACTGCAATTGAACTGGAAGCGCGCCCCCACGTAGCGCAGCCGTCTTTTCCTGTGGCTGACACCAGCCACCCCCTTAACCCGCTTCTATTATCGTCCAATATTCATGCTCTCTTGGCACGTGAGCCGAATAGCTTCCATGCCATGGTCACAATCGCAATAATCCTTCAATCCAGTAATAAATTCTCATTTTCGATATTCTACCAACAATTTGGCGGCCGGTTGTATACTGTTTTTCCCATACTATGTAGTACGTCTCTGTTCGAGATCACCAAGTGCTGCAGTATGGTTATGCGCACCTCTGCCGTTTGCCTTCTCTATCCAAGGCCTGGATCACCTCTCGTTCCCCTGAATTCTCTCGCGACTTTCCATAACGGTGGGCTCCGCCAACGCCATCATCGAGAGGTGGCGATTCAGTCATCGCCGGCAGTGGCGCAGCTCAACCTGCCGCCGTCGTCTGCTTTCCGAGGGTGATTATGAGCTCTTGTTTTCGCAGAGGGGTCTTCTGGGCAGTCCCGGGTCTTCATTGGTCTCAGTGTAGCCAACTAGCTTCAACACCTGCCAATGTACACCCCCATGTGGGCCAGTAACCTGCTCACTTCCTACCCCGAAATCACAACCCCGACATTTGGGTCATCCAACATCCTAGCCATCTCACCACAAGTTATACGCACCCATTTTTGATTCATGGCATTATACCCGCTGAAACTTTGCATCTTCTCGTCCCAAACAAGCGGCACGGGGAACCCATAGCCGCCCGGCCGCACAACCAACGACAGGAAAGGCAGACCTGCCAACACATAGGGCGAAAGGTCCTCACTGCTCCATGATTCTTGCCCAAGGACATCGTCCCACAATGCACATCGTCGCTTCCAACAGAAGTGTTGGGCCACTGGCGTAATCCTGGAGACGACCTCGACGAGGCGCCAGGTAGAGCCAGCCGGACGGCCTCTTGCACGCTTGCATGGCCTTGATTCATCTGCTTGCCTTGCCTTCCGTTTCCGGCAAGGGGTACCTAAAATTTCCGCCTCAGCTACCTGTGAGATGTCCTCTTCGATCGACATTGATATAGCAGAATCTGGGTGGGACCATGCGTAGTGCTCTAGCGGAAGCGATGCTGCTGGGGGGATTGAATCCTCCAAGTCGTCCTGCACGAGAACCGAACCATTCACCTGGCCGACTCCGCCTAAGGGTTGGCTGCGTGATCGTGCATAGCTGAGGGAACGAGCTTGTGCTGCATCGTCATTTGTCGTTCCATCATGCCCAAGCCCAACCTCCAAGAGCTCATCCCAAGCCCTCTGCCACTTGTCGTCATATGCTACAGGATTTTGTTCCAAGAAGCATAGCATGTCGTCCAATATAGGGTTCTCAAAATTCCTTCCATCAAGGCTTTCAGATGATAATGGTGTTATAGGGGCAACGGCCTTGCTGAAGAAAAAGTCCGCTGCCTGATCCTCTGTCCACTGTGGGAGAATAGAAAGGATATCCTCGCTGCCTAGCCGTTCAAGCTCGAGTGATAGACCATGATAGGAGAAGTCGAAGCACGAGGAATAATAATCCTCCTCTAATTGATGAGCTGGGTCGTTGGTCCGCAGCAATGCCATGATGGGTAGGTCGTGTGCTTCTTGAATAGTGTCGATGGAGATGTTTTCGGCGGTGCACATCGTTGTGGAGGTCTTGTGGTTGAGGAAAGGGAAGAAAGAAAAGGAAAGAGGGATTCTATCTGATGAAGGATGTACGGGTTTATATAGTACCTGGTCATGCCGGGCTGGTCGATCATAGAGTGCTGCAGAGGACTACGGAAATTCACATCTGAAGGTGAAGTCGTTTTATGCTGGCCGACTTGAAAGCCTGTTTCTGGTTGCACACAATCATCTTTCTCGTATGGAGGCCTCCTCGATATCGTGTGTCATTCAATGGATGATGCGGCTACGATGCTACACCGTCAGCGCCGGTGTTTTCAGGCCTCCAGGGCTGTTCCATACCAGCCCGCCTGGGCAGGGAATCGCACAGAATATAAATACCAAGTCACCGCAGTTCTTCATTTATTCTCATGGAACCTCCACTCCCGATGGGAGTAGAGCAAGCAGGCACTCGTCCACCGGACTTTGGGTGCTATGTACTGGCTGGTCTGCCATGCCTCTCCCTTGCGGTGCGGCCAGCCGGAGAGGGATCCCCTGTCCAGATCTTTTGGGACGAGCACACACGAACGTTCAGCGGGTTTTACCACATGAGTGTCACCAACATTTGTTGAAGCGTTGTTTTATAGTGATGCACCAATACAAGCGGACGCCATGATAGGCTATCTCAAGCAGGAAGAATGAGTGACGGCTCCATCTGCTGGCTTGGGAATATTATGTGATCTATAAGTGTAGAAGCCTACTTCCACCTTATGTAATGAAAGGTATGCTTATTGGATAACTAGCGGCGGATAAGGGGGTGGTTATGCTCACTAGCCAGTGCACCATCATAATAGTGGTGCGACCTGGATTTCGGCGAGTTGTATCACTGAAATTCTAAACACAGTCTCGGAGCTGCCACAGGGTCGCCCGGTCACCAGATACTTTTACTTTGCATGCCTGCCTTGTCGCCGCACGAGTAGCAGTGCACTGACCTTCTCCAACAAGTGGTTGGATCCTCCGAAGAAAGTCTTCCAATTCCCAAGCTGGGCTCTCCGCAGAATATCTACAACGGGAACAGCAGTCCAAGGCCATAGATGATGATACTATCCTGAATCCCTGAGTCTCCGACCATTCTAGGCAACCAGCACCGCCCTGTATCAGCCGTAGCTCAAGCCCCATAAGAACAAAGGTTAGATTGTGGCTTTCAGTTACCGTCACCCATCCATCTCGTCCTCTTGAACAAGCCTTCCCAGTATAATGCTCTGAATGAGTGTCTCGTCTGTGAGTATGCTGGTTCCATGCAATGGGTAATTGTAATTTGTGATCGACCTGCTGTTTTCCGCATTGGCGCCTTGGCCTGGTGTATAGATAAAATCAAACGTATGGCCGCTGCCTTCCGTTCCTGTCATGGCCTCTTCAATACTCTTTGCGCCGACTAGAGTTGCCCCTAACATCTGCAGGAGGACGAAATATGGCATATGCTTCCTCTGACTGCCTTTTTGGAGGACGGTAAGAATATACATGTTCCGCAGAAACGCTGGCTTTTCTTCCAAGGTTTCCGGAAGCGCTTTGCTACTGGCTTCGTAGATAGGTATGTTACGAGAGCATATCGCACCACCAAGTACTCTGCTGGAGCCAGCACAAAGCACATATGAAGACCAGTCCACAATCTTTCCTCTAGAAACGCAGGTCGAGATCCACTTCGCAGACAAGCAAGGCAATCCTAATGCAAGGGCCTGCATGTACTTGGCCTTGCGAGAGTGGCTGTCGGCTATCAATGCCGTAAAGCCAGCAGCTTGAAAATCAGGCTTCAAGGCTAGGCTCCTTGCCCCAGTGGATGAAGATGACTTCTGTGGGAAGCCAAGGCAGGCAGGTTCAAACAATTCGTCGAAACCAGTTACAAGTATCTTTCCACTCGCTCGTCGGATGAGGGACTCGGTGGACTCCTTCCTGGCTTCGTCCTGAGAGTTGAAGGATAGAGCAAAGACCATGCCCTTGAAGAGACCTGAAGACGCAGAAACGCCTCCGAGAGGACTTTTGGTAGGTTGGGCCGAGCTCAAACTGCGCGTTCGCTCGTCGGTCATCTCACGGGAAGATGTAGAGCTACGCTGTGTCCTTGTATCAGTTGCCTTTCCCGTGCCGTCACCCGCAGGCAGCAGGTCGTTCCCCAAATTTGCCATCGGGTCTTGATCCTCTAATTGTTGGTGTTTCCTATGCCTTGATGGGGCCCTTATTGACTCGTCGGTCGGGCTTTGTCGTCTGGGTGCCGGCGACGCGCGAGCAGGAGCTGTCCCATAGATCCTCGCGTTGCTCCCGCTACTATCCTCCGTGCTAGGAAGTGCGACAGGAGTTCCTGTTGGTGGATCCGTATGACTGGAAGTATTGTGGACATCGGTTTGGAGCGTCTGACCTTCGTCCGCTGATCGGCCATTAGTATTCCCACTTTCGCTCTTGCTCAGGCTGTCCTGAGCAATCCCAGACGCCCCTATCTTCTTGTCATTGACCCCAGCTTTGGCATAGGCTTGCTCTTGGAGATTACTTCCACAATTTTGTATGCTGGCCTTTGCGCAATTGGCCGGTGACTTAGTAGACTTTTGGCTTCTGACAGTGGGCCGAGGAAGTCTGATGCGTCGCAATGATGCAGCGGCTTGTTGTTGTCTGCGCTTTGCTAGACGACGATACCGGAAGGCGTTTATCCAGTCTGAGTCTGAATCCGAGTCCTGGGCTACATTCTCTACAACGCTTGCCCGGGGATCATGAGCAGCTTCGGCAGAGTGTATGCTTCGTGAGTGGCAACGCTTGGTAGCTGGCTTTGGGGATACGAGCGACCTTTCAGACCTATCGTTCGGTTGCGATTGTACCACAGAAAGCATAGAATCTTCGTGACCATTCTCCAAAGCACGTCGTGTCTCGATAGCTTCGTCCACATCGTCCGAAGAAGTACGAACCCTATCATGCAACTGGAATGGTTCTAGGTTGAAGCTAACAGCTCCTGTCTCGCCTTGGCCGAAACTTCCGTCATCGGGCTCGATACTAGTGCAAGAGGTTTGCGACTCGTATTGCTTCCGGATGTCTTTCTCTGGGGATCTTTTCGGAAGTTTCTCCAACTGCGCAATCAGTCGTTTAGTTCCTTCCTCATCAATCCCAATAATTCCACACTTGGGGATGGGCAGGACAAAGCTTACACCATAGGTTTTGTGATATTGATGAAATATCGGTTGACTGTCCTGTGTTCCTATCTCCATGTTGGCCGTGCTTTCCAGTTCGTTATTACTGAACGCGTGTGGGGGCGTTACCAGTACACTCAACCCGGAAAGATTGACGAAAGCTTCGAGATGCCGTATTTATATCGGACTAGACCTAAGGAACACGCTGACAGCTAGCTTGGTTTAGGCATGTTGGTCATGATTCTGGGGAGGCAAATTGATACTTGATACATTGGTAGATAAGAAATCGTATCTGCCTTGCTGTGGCCGTGGCGACTCTGGTAGATCCAATCGCACCAGGCCAGCATAACGAATGCTTGGTGCTTCCTTGCCAATCATCCTCTACCTATGTTTGCTGTGACCGCTGTTGTGGAGCAAAGGGGACCAACACCTGAATAACAGTTTCTGGAACATAATAGCAGTCAGCATAACGAGTCAGGTACATGAGCCGAATAGTAGAGAGAATTACCGATGCTGACGCCTATGTGGTTGCGGTGACGCAGGTCGTTCTCCTTCCGTGTGTTTCTGCTGAATATTAGACATGCTTCCAGAGTGGTTTTGGTTGGCATGATTCCCTGCGCGGGGAAGCAAGAATCAATAACAACTGATTTCGATGGCGAGGAACTGGTTAAAGGAGCACTGTACCCGATCAAGCACCGGGGCCTCTCGTACACTTTATGAAGTTCTCGGTAGCACGGTCGATCCCAGCTTCAATATTGACCGAGCTACTACCGTTAGGATGGGCATAAGAGACGTAGTAGTCACCACACTGCTTTACTGTAGTATACGATAGCAACAAAACTGCATAGCCTATGTGTATGTGGCAGAACGGCGGCCAAATATGGAACGTGTCAGTGGAAAGACTCGTTACTGTTTGTACCTGTGAGCAATACTTGCCGTTTCACGTATTACACCTGCAGCTCATCTGAGGCCAGAGCATTTCTGGTAATGGCTGCGACGCTCTTTCAGGGCCGGCCCTAGTACATCAGCAGCTCATCTGAGGGACGCTTTTTCAGGGTCGCCCCTAGTGAGCCATGTACGCTTTTCTCCCTGAGCCGCTTTCACGTAAGATCCGTATAGCTTCCTTCTGTGCCCTGTAGATGCCATGAAGGCTCTGCAAAGTAGCAGTCACGTACCCCTGTGGCGGACCCATGCCGCCGCCAAAATCGCTCGAGCTCGTTCGCAAGTGAATATCTGCCTGTGTGGCAGGTTCAGGGCTCTGATCATCGGTAATCAACACTGCACTACTGGTTCGTACCTACCCATCATGCGAATCTAGACTCTCGATCAGGAAGTGCTTCTTCATAGTCGGTTCAAAGTTACCTCTCTAGCTCTACGTTGTTAAGCTGCGGTAGGGCAGATGTAGACCCCAGAGTAGAGAGCTGCTGATGGCGCCGCCAGTCCAAATGAGCAAAGCCAGCAAACTTAGAGCGAATGGGGACCCTAAGCAGACGCCGATATAGTTGTGTCCATTACTGGGCGTGGCGCACTTGCTGCACACGAGAGGCACTCTGGAGTCCCTCCAATTCCTACCGAGTAGTATGCAGAAATGATACTGGGAGGCCAAATTACCATTCTGGTCCGCTCGACCGTTGTCTCTCGTTGTACTCTTTTCGAAGTGCGCCGATCCCGAATGGAGCCTGAATCATCCAGCAGCGTATTCTCCTTTCGCTGCATTCATCGAGAGCTCGAAGATCCTCGCGCGCTGTTTCCGGTCTTGACTTCATAGTTGCCTGCAGACCTGTTGGCCCTACTGTTGGAGTGCAGGTCGGAAGAGTAGCAATGGCGCACTGGCGCAGCCAGCGGGCCAGGCCTAGAACCCACCGTTGTTAGCGTAGAGCTGGTTCGCGACCCCGCGTCATTTTAGGACCAACTGCCCAATCCTCCTGAACTGTACAATAACTTCTCCTCAAGACACGCTGAAGAGAAGCTGGCTCGAGATTCCTCTCGTCAATATGGGTTCAGAATCGGACCAGCAGCTCCCCTGGCGAGGTTCGCCCAACTCGAGCTCATCATGTTATCAACGTTTCGCGCCCGCAAACCAGCACTTGCTATATCTACCGTTACGCGGGACGCTATTGTAGCTTAATGGACACTCCAGGAATACGGAAACTACCAAAGAGTGGGAAGGGGACGTAGGTTTCGCTAGTGACCGTACATGATATTACAAAATAGAGCCATGGAACCCATATCCATCGAGGCCCCATAGAGCGCGTCTGGTTCCGTACGCGCTCGGGGCAAACGAGCAATAATGGCCGACATCCGGAACGAGACAGCCATGGATGTACTTAAGGACCGCTGACGCGCAGTACCATCATTCCTCGGGGTCTGGTCAAGATGAGATTGTCCATCCCCGTCTTGCTCGCTCCCATTGTGGGTGTGTTAGGCTTGGAAGTCTCACCTGGGGAAATTGTCAAGTTCGAGTTCCAGGTGGGAACGCTCAAAGCCATAGGCTCCCTAGAGTTCGAACCTGATTACTGCCCCCACACACAAAGCTCGCCGCAACAAACGACGACAACCACTGAGAGTTCCTTGGATGCCCCGGCAACCAACGCCAACACGGGTGAGGCTCAACGTATCACGAGAACTGTAATACAAACTGTGTTTGTCACCATCACGGATTCCACCCCCAACCCAACTACAGTCCTGCACTTTGGCTCGGCCCGGACTGCAAGCGCCAATTGGACAGGTAGCGCAAATGGGACAACCCGCACTATGGGTATCATTGGTACGATGATCAGTCTCATGCCAACTAACAGCACGTTCGCCAATGTCTCTTTTATTCGCTCGCCGACCCCTACGGCGGGTCTAACGGTCACTTCAGATGGAAATACTCTAAGTCAGCCAGTCTGGTACTGTTTTACGATGTTGATAATTGCAAGCCGTGTCATAGGTATCTAGATAGTCCATAGTAGCATACATGGGAGAACCCGCACTATGATTAGGTCTAACGACCAATGCGATCCTATCCCTGAGCCTTTCCAAGCGGAAGTAGGGGTTTGAGTTGCCATATTGTATTATGAACTCACGTCAACTGTGAATGAACCCGACAAGTCTTAATGTGCGATTTGGATACTAATCGGATCGTAAACACTGGTGAAAATTTGTACCGTATATGTATGTAGAACCGCCTCGTTATATATTGGTTGCCATGTTCCGGTTACGGCGTCACAGCAAATGAGTACGTATCTGCAACTATCAGCCCAGCGATCAATTTACCCAAGGATCATAGTCGAAGACATCTCTGTTTTGCGACAAAACACCAACTCCCTCTGATCTATCTAAACGTCTAGTCTAACTGGCCTCTGCCTGTGTTACTACTCCGGTTATGGGGTACTAGGCTCCCGTCGGTTGGCGCAGGCGCAAGTTTCCGATATTGGATCAGTTCCTCAGTTTCGCAATATAGTTTGACTAGGTATTCCATAGCTGGAGCGTTCTTGAGGAACTTGGCCACTTGAGTACCTGCACTAATTAGCTGCAGGACATTCCTGTCGTCTTTTAGCGGCCGGGATTGGTGCTTTGCAGCATGGCGCATCTCCAGAGAGTTTTCTAAGATGGTAACCAGCTGCTTAATTTGCCCACCATAAATGACACGGCTCGGAATCCTCCTCTTGGTTGCCAGGCTCTTAAGCAAGGCCACCCACTCCGTCCATTCCCGATCACTTGGTCCTTCGACCGGCCGCTTATCCTGGGTAAGAGGGACCGGAAATTGGTATTTTGCCACGAAGTCAAAAGCACATTGAGAGAGCCGGTCGTTGACTTGATTCAACACGTCATCTTGTTCCTGCGCCAGTAAGTTGGTGGGTAAATACGGCAGCTCTTTGTCGAGCGAGTTGATATACTCCTGGGTCGGCCGTGGGAGAAACTGGCGTGGTCCGTCAAACCCGCCTCGTAGGATTCGATTTGCATTGCTTCTGTTGCCTCTCGCCATTGTGTTGCTACCCCTGTCACCGCCGCGGTATTCGATTGAGCCAAGGGCTATATTCGGCTGCCTATTCGATCCATAGGGCGTTGGTGTTGCCGTGGGGTAGACGTTGTTGCAGATGCCTCTGGTGCCCAAGAATGAACTACTTCTTCTCATCAGTTCTCGTCACAGCTCGCCAAAGGGCCAATACCATCCTTACTGAGAGACATCATCAGTTCCATCGGTGAAAGCCATAGCCCTTGGGAGGGGTCGTCGTTGTTGTTCAAGAATGACTGGTGTGGTGTACGTATAGCCCCATAAAAGGTTCGATATGGTCAAGTCGGGGGCACATGAGTCACTTCCAATTGCCTGGAATTGACTGCCATTTGTGGCTGCAAAAATGAAATAAGGGCGATGGGAAAACAGTATCGAGAGTAGTACTATAGCCTTATATAGGTGGACAGCAGCCCATTGTGCAGGCAACCGCAGTCCCTGCAGTTGTTTTAACGTAGGCCTAAGATATGATGACGGGGCAAATGGATTGACCCACAGCACTCCAACAGGGCACCGATGCTACACCGAAGGCTATAGGGTGCTGGCGCTGCCGTCGGGCGAAGGCCACAAGGCTAAAATGGCAAACGACCTGGCGTTTCCGGCTACCGACTGCTGCGATTGAAGAAATCGGTGTCCCAAATTATGCGTAATGCGAAAGACCGTACAGTCAGTGACGGAAAATCTTGTGTAAGAAATAGACTTTTGTAATGCTTCTTATCGGGCCTACATCTTATCATGAGTCAAATCACGTCTAGCCTGTTGCTTCCCGCATCGAATATGTTCGTCTTGGCTTCTTGGACCGACAATCCCACGAAGCGAGACTCCTCGTCAGTGAAGAGATAACCTCGGCTTCCTGCATGTCATTGAGCATGGCAATACTTTCTAAGTCTTGTTGTAGTAGTAGCGTGGACGAGGAATGCTACCTACGCACTGCCAGAACGCCATGGCTTCGTGTGACAGCGTTGGGAGTCGGCCGTGTACGGTCACGGCCTCACAAACACTACCAAATCCTACGAGCCAACTCGTATTCAACATAGTAGCCTCCTCTTCGGATGGTCCAGGCGTGCATGACAGATAGGCAGCCTCAGATGCGCCCTATCTCCCCTTGCATTTCGACCACATAGGAGATGAACGGCACTGATCTGTCAGCCGCAACTGTACCGATTTAGATTAGAGGCTGGCAATGCGGTACCTAGTCATGGCATGCCATCCATTGCACGACACAAGATATCGAGGGAGACTCCTTGCGAGAAAGATTATGGATGGTTGTACCGAGAAACAGGCTTTCAAGTCGACCAACAGGAAGCTGCCTCTAAGTCGGATGTGAATTTCCGCAGTCCTCGACAGCACTCGATGATCGATCTGCCCGGCACAACTACAACACGTACATCCCTTTATTAGACAGGATCCGGCTTTCCCCCTTTTCGTCACTTTTCGCAATCACAAGCCCTCCATGACGATGTGCAGCGCCAAAAACATCACCATCGACACTACTAACGAAGCACACGGCCTATCCATCATGGCCTTGCCGCAGAAAAACGATCGAGCCCATCAACTAAAGGCAGATTATCATTCCTCCTGCTTCGACTTTTCCTATCATGGTCTATCACTCGAGCTTGAACAGCTAGGCAGTAAAGGTATCATGTCTATTATCCCGCCGCGAACAGAGACCTCGAGTCGATCCTTGATCCCGACCTCCAGGAACGGTTGCTCCGTGAATGAAGGGTTTGCACACACGAAGTGGCGTGCGTTGGTCTGCCTGAGGCCCCAGGATAGCCGACTTTACCAAAGGCAGCTGGATTAATAGACTCTACTGGTTATCGATTGGTATCCCTTCGCGTAATTTCATTCAACCTTGGAGGGGCAGTGTCACATCGAGCCAGGATCAAGCTAGCCATTTTCGACATAACATACACCTAATAACCATGCGGCGGTGGTAGGGTCGCGCCAATTCGGCCCTCCCTCAGCCAACATACATCCGTTTGCTGCAGTGACATTCTCCGAGAGTGGCCGATGAGGTAGTACGTACCGGGCGAGAAAGACCACCGTGCCGCCAGCAACGAACTACATCATCCCTGAAACTAGTATTACAGCCACGCGATGAGCAATATCCACAGCAGCTAAGGTCGGCATTGGGGTCGGAGCTGGGGTCGGGGCCTGGCGCTGGTTACCCTGGACGTATTGTTGATCTTCAGGTGGCATAAGAATAAAGTCAATTCCAGACGGGTGAGTCTACTGAGGTAGATACCTTCTGTCATTAGGGTACATGACTAGGTTGTGCCAGGGGTATAACCGTACCGTATGCGGTAGTGGAAGTTTGTACCGTATCTGCGTAGAACCGCCTTGTTATGTACATATCGGCTACCCTGTTTCGGTTATGGCGTAAGAGCAGATTGTGACTAGCCGTAGATACGGTCTATTATTAATACATGCTCTCTTCGGTGTCTTGATGCGAGCCAGATGAGCAGGCGTTGCTACTGTTACGAACAGGCTAACAGGCTGCCCTGAAGCGAGGACGTGGCGCTATCGTAACCTCGCCAAAGCTCTCCAACTATCAAGCCAAATCCTCGTATCATGCCGTGTGATATGCCTGCCAAGTTACCAGCCGGGTTGTGCGTCCAACTTTATGCAGAGTACCAGTCGAATTGCATTCCCGGTTCAACCACACCATTTTGGCGCACCCGTCGTGATCTACATCCGGTCCCGTTAGCATCTTCTCGGAGCATCTACTCAGAGCAACTAGCCCTATTAAATAAAAAAGGATATTGGGGAGGGATCTGTAAGGTGACATCTACCTTCACGAGCAAGGTGTCAGGGTCGTGTACGATAGATTGAATAGATACTCATAGGGGTATAGGTGCCCATTCACTGGAGCCTGGGCGACTCTGAGCGACCCATGGAGTATTTGCATAAATATTGCATATGACAGCTACTACATGTAAGCTAGTGTAAAGGGAGAAGGATGAAGACGTGATCCTATCTATATATTCTTACCTTTGCTCTACACCCCTAGAAGCATCCACGTTCTTTGTTCAAGTCAACAAACTGTGGATTATTAGTACTGGATTTATTCGAGTACTACAAATGGCTAACAACCTGGTGTATGTAATGGTCCTCTGCCTTTACAAGGTCCCTAATTTTGTTTTGACTTGTCATACCACGTCAGTGCTTATCGAACAGTACTAACCTGGAGATTAGGGATCCTCCCCAGGGAGCTCGGGACTATATAGAGTACTCCACAGAGAATGGTCGAGCCTATAGTACAAAAGGGAATTACCTATTTCCGATCGACGAGGGGGAGCAAGATAGGCTGGATCGTTTCCACAGCTTCTTCGTCCAAATCCGCCAGGCGATGGGTTCTCTCCGCGGCTTGTATGCACGACCTATAGAGAACAACGCAGTGCTGAGAGTTCTCGATCTCGGCTGTGGTACAGGAATTTGGTGTAACGAAATGGCCGAGTACTGATCATAACACTCACTTGGAATGGGCATTCTTGACTGACTGATACATATAGTCTCTATCCATCTGCAAAGGTCATCGGATTGGATACATGTTTAAGAATGCAGCCCAACTGTATGATAACAGCAGATTTTGAGAGCTTTGAGGATGCTAATAAAAGCATAGAATCCCCCCGGGCTTCAGTTTTCAAGGACAGGATATCACCGGCCCCAATTGGGACCTTGAAAAGGATTCCATGGATTTGATCCATATGCAGCTTCTGGGAGGCTGCGTTGCGAACTGGACGACCCTCTACCAAACCGTTTTCAAGTCAGTTACCACGTATTTTGTCAGATCTACGAAATAAAAGGCTGATTCTGTAACAAAGCCACCTGAAGCCCGGCTTGGGAGTTTTCGAACATATTGAGATCGATTTTCGTCCATTCAGCAAAGATGGCAGCTTGCCACAGGATGCAGAGATCTATCGCTGGACGGACCAGCTGTATGAAGCTTTTGACACACACGGGAAGCCTCTGTGGCCTAGGGAGGACCTTGCCTCCACTCTCGAGGAGCTTGGGTTTGTAGAGGTGGAGCATCAATAACAAGAGATCCCATTTCACCCTTGGCCTGAGAGCGAGGACCAACAGGATATTGGACGGTGGTTCAATTTAGGGATGCAACCAGCGATTTCGTCCATGTCAAGAGCGCCATTGATGCGTTACGGCAATTGGAGATTGGAAGATTTGGTACTGTTTGAGAACAGAGTGCGACTCGGGATCTGCACTCATTCGAAAAGGTTTTCATGCACCATGTGAGTAATACAGTGCCCAATATGTAGCAGACAGCCTCTCTTTAATGGCAAGCAAGATATATTAATTACTTCTAAAGGCACGTTTGGCATGCGAGAAAACCATAATGGGTGGAATCATAGCTGTTTGAAGATGAAACTGGGATGAATTGAACGTTCCTCTAAGTTAGTTATAATGAGTTAATATAGGCTAAGGCACTTCGTCCAGAACTTCGCCTCTGTCCATAATTGTAAGTGATAGGTCAGTACTTCCCACCTGGGAATTCCAATTCCGTGCCTGACAGCCCAGCCGACCAATCGTGTTGGGCTGGCATCCATGCTTTGCTGCTTCATTACAACACCGCACTTGGCCACATAAATATCAGTTGTGGGGTCGAGGATCTCTCAGTGAGTTGCATATTCCACTACCCTTCGTCCGCATTGCTTTCCTCCACCTGTGATCTCTATTCTTCCATCCATGCCGCCATGCTTCCATCGCAGCGATACGGTGCGCAGTGTCCGCGCCAGCCACGGCAGGCCTGACCCCCAGCAGGCCACGCCACCACCGCGCATGCATATGCACCCGTACCTGCGTCTGCGCCCAAGACTGTCGCTCCTTCGGCAACGCAGCTCCAGCCTCCGAACCAACAACCACTGTCCTTTCCAGACGTTCCGACAACGGAGACAATAATGATTCACTTCCTCGCCAGGATAAGGCGTCATCCTATGGCGATCAGGAAACATCACCCATCTCTGACGATAGGCTCGCTGGGATAGGGGGAACGGAGGCAACCCAGAACCAATGCCATGAAAATGACAATAACAGTGGCAACGGTATGAAGATCGAAACTCCTTTTGTCCATCAAGCAGGGGTGAGCTTTGATTCTATGAGTACGAGAAGCTCACTGATGTGCATGTGGGCAAGAAAGGAACGCTGGCAACTGTCAAGGTTCACTGGAGACCTTTGAGTGTCTCGCTACAAGACCTGTCACGAACCGCTCTACCAGAGGTCCGTGAAACCTTTCTCAGGATGTATTCAGAGAAAGAGTGGGATGGCCAGATGGAACTTCTCCAAGGCTCAAGCAGGCCGTCGAAAAGGCGAAGATTAGGGCTAGCTAGATCTTCTTCTGCTGCTGATTTTATTCGTATCATAAGCTCGGCCCTCGTGTTTATGTCAACCATCAGTCGGGAAGCGGCGCCCAAGAGGCAGTGATCCTCTCCTATATAGGCAGCATGGAAAGCGAGTGATGCGTAGTAGAAATAGAATAGACATCATCCAGTAGCTTAGTCAAAGTTTAAGCTGGGACTGATCGTGCTGAGAACCGGTCATTGGCGTATATCAATACGAACAAGTCGCTAAGGGGTCTGTGACTGGTGGTTATCGTAATTAACGGCTTGTATGTGTTTCGTCTACTCCACGATGCTATCCCGTCGCTTTGGGCTTCGACCCCGACCGGACTTCCCGCGCCCCCCCACCCTTCTCCTTTCCGTGTATAATCGTCCACTCCGCGTTCGGAGCTTCAGATTCCACTCCTTGAGTAGCTCCGCCATGTCCACCAGATTGCTATCGGGCTCGAAGGTCGGCTCCCACTGGACCCTATAGTGAGTCGCACCGTCCAAAACTTCTTCTCCGATGATGGTACCCAGCCACTGATCACACCGTTGCAGCACCACATGGCTTTCCAAGACAGAATCACGGTTGGGAGCAACCAAATCGTTCATCTCGTCCCGCCACGTCTGTAGCAGTGTTGTGCTTACTTCCGTTTCAGGCATAAGAGTGGGTTTCCAGCTGATCAAATAGTACGTCTTCTCGCCGACGACTTCCTCGTCCAGGATTCCTGCGCCTCCCATTCCTCGGGAAGCCGGAAGTTGGTTTCCCGTGTCTTTGACATAGTTGAGCTAGTATCTTGGGAGTATAATGGGTTATGTCTTTCCGTAGGGGTGGGCATTGGCAAGTTCAGTGAACGGCGTGACATGGAAGATTGCATAGAGCCCATGTGGGACTTGTTCGTTACGGTGAGTTAATATATATTTCATAGAGTAGGTGTGGAGGGGTAGCTGAGATGTAGATATCTACAGGTGATTGCTTATGTAGTCTGGGTGTCCCACACTCAATGGGCCGGAATTCATGGTTCAGTGTATGGCAGACAATAAGATATAATATTCATCCACTGACAACAAAACGACATCCGATAGTGGAGATGGGCAGATACGGACAGCCTATGCACCAGGCTTGGCTCATGTTCAGCTCGTGGAAAACTCCAGAACTGGCTTAGTACGGCTCTTCCGCTGCGACCGTGGGACCAAGTCATGATGACCTTCTGGCGCAACAAAATCCATGGCGCGTGTCGTGTTCCGATTTTCGCTCGAATCGCTTCTGACGCCACCCCGTGCCGTTACAGAACGGCTCCATTAACAAATCCTCATGATAGGGCCAAAGGTGGCAGTTTACCGCATCTAGGCGTGAATTGGCAAATCCTCTATATTTCAGGGAAGCGATGTGCGCGATACGCAGCCCACGGCGCCAGACATTAAAGCGACAAACCTACTACTCCTGTCGAATGGAACTTAGGAAACAATTGCCTTACGGATGAAGCCGGAGGGCGGTACCGTTGCCCTGGTCCAAGAAGAGTTGGGCTTCAGAGTTGTGTAAAGGGGCGTAGCAAGGCAGACACCATGGACTGGTACTGCGCCGGTTTTCGTTGTCTATAAAAGGGAGAGTTTCTCTTGATCAGTGTTCAGTCATGGCATACCTCCTTTAATCATACCACTCGTATACTAGCGTTTTGCATCCGTCTATCAATTTTGTACAACGCCTGGCGTAACGGTGCGGATACACGGACGACCTCTTGCCTTCTTTGCCGCTTTCCATTTCCTTCTGGCCAAGCTACTCCCGCAATGGGCGCTTTGGACGTTCTTCCAATTTCGGCGGCGCTCTCCCTGATCTTCATCATAGGGGGTACTAATATCGCCCTGTAATCGTATTTTGCCTGGTTCACGAATATTCCCCTTCGCTCTTTCTTTGAGAGCCACAACATGCCCACTGATGCCAAGCATACCCGGCTCGTCGTGGCGCTCTGCTGTCTGGGCGCAATCCTCTCTGGCTTGCTGGTTTTGGCATCCTACAGCGTCCTCTATTTCGCTATGGAAAGCAACAGCGACACCCTGATTTATATCGCCATTGGATGCTCGGTTATAGAAGCTATCTAAATTGTCGTCGTCGTCACCTTGACCGGCTTCATGGCAAAGTACTGCTGGGATTGGTGGCATTGGCTCGCTGGTAGCGGGGAGGACTACCTTGCTAGGAACTGTAAGGCTTTCGTAATTCTGCTCATCATACAGCTGTGTTTCTTGGCTCTTTATTACATATCCTTCCGAAAAAGGCGCGAAGTTCGCCGGAAATAACGGCCTTTGCTCAATGCTCTTCCAGAGGAGAATGCTCAGGGCACAGCAGTGTGGGAAAGCAGAGATAAAGGACGAACTGAAGACAGAGGACAGGTCTGGCCATGATCAGGGCGGGCAAGTCGAGATAGAGCAACTCGTGGTGGATGCCATGGAAACGGAGGGCAAACGGAATGTAGTCACGTCTTCATCCCAGTCTCCAGTGAATGGGAACCTAGTCACCAATCGGAAAGCAGTGCTTGGGAGGCAGTGATAGTCTCATACTAATTGTATAATATAAACAATATGAGCCGTGGAGCTGAGCTGTAAACTGGGATCGGTGACGTGCTGCTCGATCCCTAGCTTACTCTACGTTTGCCGTATCGGTGAATGGAAGGAATAATCTTGATAATAGTGATCACAGTTTAATGCATTGTAGCGAGGTATGCTCCGACTTTTTTTGCCTTGCGGCTCAAAGCCTACGTACCACCAACGTATGGAGGCAGCTCCCCTATCTTACGGCCATCTTACTGCATCTCAGGCATCTTGTGCTTAGAACAAAAGGAAAAGTTACAGGAACGGTGTCTGAAGAGAATCGCCAGAAAGCGGCTAACATCTGGATAATCACAGGTATCTATTCAGCTAGGTCACTAGCGAGGTGTTTTGAATTCGCTTCGGTGGCTGATTAAATCGTCGAATGCCGTCGTAGACGAAGCTGTGCACGCCTCAGATACCCACCGCGTGGCTTAACTCCATGCCATTGTCACCGCCATTGTCACCGCCAAGATAGATCAGCGGCGACCACACTCTCCAATGAAGAAGGCCAAGATGCGCCAGCCTGGCGGCTATGTCTTCTATTCCTCTTTTCGCGCGGGCTTCTTGGGTTGAGATACCTATTGCATTACTGGACATAGGATGAGCGTTTGGCCCGCCCCATGGCCCATAGTTACGGCGACCTACGGCTGCCGAGAAGAGGCCGAGACTGCCAAGGGGTTTGAGCGTCCTGACACATTCTTGAAGCTCCGCGATGAGACGGATCCAGAAGTGCGATTCAACCTCTTGGAAGAGCTGCGAATGGGGCTGGTAGAGATGTTGGCCAAGCTCTTCCTCGACTTGACGAAGCGCCTCTGTAGGCGCATTCTTGAAGCGGAAGATCTCAACTGCGAAAGAATCCCTCATCAGCTTCCTTTCGCTCGCAGTCCCGGCACTAGCTGGGGCTGTCGACAGGAGGTCCGTGAGGGCGATGTAGAGGTTATATTTGCTCCTTTCCGTGTCTTGCGCACCTAAGATATCTTGGCGTAACATATGGTTTGATGAGCGGCAAGGCGACCTTATCGTCTCTGGTGCCGCCACGGAGAGTGAACCCGATGAACTCGTAATGGAGCCGAAACCAGTAGCTTGCCCGTGGCTCCTGGCGTAGGTGGAGCCAGGAGTGGCTGGACTCGATGTGATTAAGGTTGGGGTAGGGACAGAGGTAGGGATGAGGGTACTTGCTCCTCTCGAATCTCGGTACATACTCTCGAGCTTGCTGAACAGGCGCATGCATATTTCCAGGTGGATGCCATTGAGTACGTCGCTACGCAGCTTTGTTATTTGCTTCTCGTCAAATGCGAACGTATTTGGGAGTTGCTGGGAGCTGGAAGGAAGGATCAACCTGGATAAAGCCTCGAAAAACACTGCCATGACGCCGAAAGCAGACGCGGATCCGGGACTGAGGCCAACATCCCTGATGGCTGTGACATACCATTGGCTTCCTGGATGAGGGTCGAGCCTGCCGCTCTGGATCTTCTTACAGAAGAAGCGCTTTTCGAAATTTACAGTGTCCTCGATCAGAGTGGGTTTCCAACAGCGAATAAAATGGTTTGCAAGGTCGAGCTTCATCCCTTCCAGTAGGTTCAAGAGACTACGCAGTCCCTGAATCAAATCTCCCATGTCGTTCCTTCGGTTACCGTTTGCCAGCTTGTTGTACATTTCGTCCACCAGCTTATCCCTCCCAGGAGCACAGTAGGTTTTGAGCAGGCTGGAAAGCCAGGACGCTAATTTCTCCAGGTCGGTGGTCCCTTTGTAGAACTGCTGCATGATCAGCTCCACATTGAACCCCTCATCAATGTATACTCGATCCTGAGAGGAGACAAGAGTGTGAAGGATCTCCTTCACTTCCTTCAACAAGATTGGAAGACACCAGTCGCGGTCCATTCCGAGGCATTGCTGGGATGATACCGGAGCTGTAACGAACTCGTGCAATTGGTCACGAAGATTTGCCCAAAATTCATCCGCCTTGGCCTGCTTCTTCCTGCCCTTCTCGCCATCCCAGTTGGGTCGGAATTGCAGGTCCCGGTCGAAATTAAGGTCATGGCGTAGTCTATGATTGTTGGGATGTTGTCGATGTCCAACTCGCTCAATTTGGCTTTCGTTACCGGCGGACTTGCATTGTGCGATCTGTACAAGTCTGTCAATGGGTTCCCTGAAGCCATTCCAGGGTGGTGGTTGTTCTGGCAAGACTGGCTCAGCTTCTCTGCTTCCAGACACGATGGCTCTGCTCTCGCTCCAGATCCCAGATCTCACGTGCATCTAGACTAGATTGCGGGCGTTGTCGTCGTTTGTTTCCTCCCATCCTGTTACCACTAACTTGGTCACTTGCTTCGCTGAGCTTTGTGGGCAACAGATAATCAAAAGAATAAATAAAAATAATTAACCAGCCTCAGAGTCTAAAGGTGAAGTTTGCGGAAAAAGTTTTCTGGAAGTTGACCTAGGCAAAATTCGCAAGGATAACAAGCAATCAAAGTTCAGCCAGAAAAGTACTAGAATAAAGTAAAGCCAGGTAGTCTCTACCAAGCGAAAGTGGCGTATATTTATTTCCCAACACGCCCAGCCCCTATTATTTGCCACCGTAGGCTACATGGGCCGAGCAGGTGAGAAGCACCAGCTGCCATGTCCAAAAAAGCCCTTACCATGCAGGAAGGTGTCAGGTAGGCTTCGACAGCTCAGGGTTGATACCTGCGCGTGAGTTGGTAGCCCGCCCCACATGACACAGCCGCGTTTTCCTGTGGACCACCCCCTTAACCTGCTCCCACCTCCCTCCAAGCTTCATGCGCTTCAGGCACGTGGGCCGAGCGACAATAACTTCCATGCAAGCGTCACGGTCAACATAATCACCTTCAGTACAGGTAGTAAGTCTTGATTTTCAAAAATCTATCAACAATTTTACGGCTGGTCGTACGGTTTCCCATACTACATGACACGTCCCGTGCTAGCTTGTCGAGATCTTCAAGTGCTGCAATGATCATGCGCATCTCTGCCATCTGTCCTCTCCATGCAGGGTCTGGCTCGCCTCTCGCTTGCCATTACTTCCCTCATAGCTTTTGTCACACCTCAGCGGTTACAACTTGATGCTTTTACTAGTGGGTTGATGAAGACGTCGAAGTCGTGGCTAAAAGCACCCTGTTATCTAACTCAGCCCCCATGCATCGAGCGAGCGGGTAAAAGGCAACGTACTCTGCACTGCCTGCTCATTGGTGAAGAGCGATCGGGTTAGATGGATGGGTGAATTATTATTGCATACAACGCAAACCCTTCCCTGCCTAGCTTCGTACGAATAACGTTGCCTTACCTAGTTGCCACTTCCAGGGACATGGGGGGAGGGTAGCTGGTTCGTTCGAATCTATTTCTTGAGCTGGCAGTCCAATGAAATAAAGGTGCTACTTGGGATGCTGAACGACGGCAGTCAGGCATGTCACGAAAGTCAGCATGGACATATCAAAAGTGAAGAGAGGCTCAATTGATGAGATCAGTACAATCCGATGTGGCCTACCTAGTTTTGCATCGACAATGACATGCTTGTATGCATGGAGCCACTTTCGATAGGGATGATGACCTCCTCCTTGAGCGCTATAAACCGGGAGTCACAGCTAGATACTTTACAACGGTTTAGATTGGCAGGTGTAATATAGTATTCTGATCCAATAACGATCGATCCGGCAACCCTTAATCACCATTATTCGGTCCATAATGCCATACCCCTGTAGGTGGTGGCGTAGGCCGACTGACAGCATCTGGTGCTTCCCGAGGCACTCCACTGGGTCCGCCCTGGATACCGGCTGGATTATGATCTTGATGCGCTGGGTGCATTCTGGGCGGCGGCGGCCAATGAACAGAGAAGTGAGGAGAGGTACAGTCGCTAGCGAAACCTACGTCCTCTTTCCACTCTTTGATAGTTCTCGTTCTGGACCCACTTTGCAGGGGTAGCTGTTGACACCATGTACCCCGCCATGCTCCCAGGTACAGAGCCAATCTCTGCCTTTGCTACTCCTTCACTTGTACATCCATGAATCGATTGCTATACTTACTCTTGGGTCACTTATGTTCAACGAGAGCTAGAGCTAGAAACTGTTGGCAGTCGTATGCATTCATTATGGCACTACAATTGTTACTGTAAGCGTCTACAAACAGATGTTTGACAGAATCCGGTCAACGTCGTTTTCGGCGATGAGTTATTATAGTAACGCTGACCAGTTTCTGTCAAAACATCTGATTGTAGACGCTTACAAGAACGATTGCAGCGCCGAATAGAGCTTATACCACCTGTCAGCAGCTTCTCTCGTCGAGGATAAATCGCTTCAAGAGTACCGTAATCGGTTTGTGGATGTACATGGGAAAGAGACGGAAAGGCAGAAATTGGCTCTGTACTTGCGAGCATGGCGGGGTACATGGTGTCAACAGCTACCCCTGCAAAGTGGGTCCAGAACGAGAACTATCAAAGAGTGAAGAGAGGACGTAGGTTTCGCTAGTGACTGTACAGAAGGTAACGAAATCGGCTTCCTCGCTGGGGGGCCGAGAAATTCATCTCCGCTTGGACCACTTTCTATTTTGGGAAAGGTGCACAGTGACGCTTACCCGCTGACCAGATGCCTGGTTTTGTACTCTACCAAGGCTTGGCATGTACCTGTCATCCCATGTAGGCTCTTAGGTAATCAATCACGAGGACAGTTGACCCTAATAGCGCGGGGTTGCGAACCAGCTCCACGCTGCTTTCTACATAACCACATGAAGGCATTACCTCAAAAGCATACCTACATAACCCCTTTTCGAGGAATGTTCCGGCATCCCAAATTGAGCACCATGAAAAAGCTGGCATGGCCCTTTTCAATTCTATCCATTGATCGAGGGCTGGCGCCACTAGATAGATTTAGCATATACATATCCCTCCTGCTTTACGGTGGCAACAAATATTACTCATTTCAGACCTGTCTAGAATCTTCCTGGTCTCCAACGAAGGCGAAACGGTCTATAAATTGACGACGCTCCCTGGAACCCTCCATTTTCAAAGATTTTAGAAAAGAGTAGATAAAGAGCAGGAGCTCTAGGCTGGAAATTGCACAAGACTCACTGCTTTCCGACCCCTTCCATGTCACATTCTATGAAAAACACCCTCCCCGAAGCACAGCCAACCACAATCAAAGAGCCGGCAACAGCGGATCTTACTGGCCGGAAATCAGGCGGTAACCACAAGAGATGATTCCCATGCCAAGTTATCCAGCTGCGATCCTCGCTGATACCATAGCCAAGGCATGAAACCTCGCGCTGTGGAGTTGATAATTGACTAGGTTGGGTACCAATAGCAGTAGCTCCAACGTCAGTAAGAAGATGTGAAGAATCCTTGCTAAATGATAATGTAGAGGAAATAGTGCCTATGTGGGTGGTTTGCAGCTCTTGGCCCGTCGCCGCGTCCCAGACCTTGACCGTCCGGTCGTCCGACGCCGACGCTACCAGCTTGCTGTCGGGCGAGAACGCCACCGAGTTGACCGACTTGCTGTGGCCCTTGAGCGTCTGCTTCTCTGCGCCCGTCGCCGCGTCCCAGACCTTGACCGTGTGGTCGGCCGACGCCGACGCCACCAGCTTGCTGTCGGGCGAGAACGCCACCGAGCTGACGTAGGCGCTGTGGCCCTCGAGCGTCTGCTTCTCTGCGCCCGTCTGCGCGTCCCAGACCTTGACCGTCCGGTCGTGCGACGCCGACGCCACCAGCTTGCTGTCGGGCGAGAACGCCACCGAGCGGACCGCAGCGCTGTGGCCCTTGAGCGTCTGCTTTTCTGCGCCCGTCTGCGCGTCCCAGACCTTGACCGTGTGGTCGGCCGACGCCGACGCCACCAGCTTGCTGTCGGGCGAGAACGCCACCGAGCTGACGTAGGCGCTGTGGCCCTCGAGCGTCTGCTTCTCTGCGCCCGTCGCCGCGTCCCAGACCTTGACCGTGTGGTCGTGCGACGCCGACGCCACCAGCTTGCTGTCGGGCGAGAACGCCACCGAGTGGACCCAAGCGCTGTGGCCCTTGAGCGTCTGCTTCTCTTCGCCCGTCGCCGCGTCCCAGACCTTGACCGTCCGGTCGGTCGACGCCGACGCCACCAGCTTGCTGTCGGGCGAGAACGCCACCGAGCGGACCCAATCGCTGTGGCCCTTGAGCGTCTGCTTCTCTTGGCCCGTCGCCGCGTCCCAGACCTTGACCGTGTGGTCGTGCGACGCCGACGCCACCAGCTTGCTGTCGGGCGAGAACGCCACCGAGTGGACCGACTTGCTGTGGCCCTTGAGCGTCTGCTTCTCTTGGCCCGTCGCCGCGTCCCAGACCTTGACCGTGTGGTCGTCCGACGCCGACGCTACCAGCTTGCTGTCGGGCGAGAACGCCACCGAGTGGACCGACTTGCTGTGGCCCTTGAGCGTCTGCTTCTCTTGGCCCGTCGCCGCGTCCCAGACCTTGACCGTGTGGTCGGCCGACGCCGACGCCACCAGCTTGCTGTCGGGCGAGAACGCCACCGAGTGGACCGACTTGCTGTGGCCCTTGAGCGTCTGCTTCTCTTGGCCCGTCGCCGCGTCCCAGACCTTGACCGTGTGGTCGTCCGACGCCGACGCCACCAGCTTGCTGTCGGGCGAGAACGCCACCGAGTTGACCGACTTGCTGTGGCCCGTGAGCGTCTGCTTCTCTGCGCCCGTCGCCGCGTCCCAGACCTTGACCGTGTGGTCGGCCGACGCCGACGCCACCAGCTTGCTGTCGGGCGAGAACGCCACCGAGCTGACCGACTTGCTGTGGCCCTCGAGCGTCTGGCGGCAATTATTCCACTTGTCGTCTACTACTGGCTGGCGCAAGATCCATTGTGGTATAAGACCTTGAAATGTAGCGCGGATTACGCTCCGTTTCGGGGCGAAGAGGAGGCCAGATGAATAGACTTGAAGAGGGGCAACCTGAATAGTAGCAACGTTGGCCAGAATAAAGCGGTTCGCGTCGCTAAGGAAGTCGATTAGTGGTTTACTGGTACTGGGCTTAACAGTTGGTTAGTAACTTAACGGAACGGGTCCGGGGGTAGCGTACTGTAAGACTACTCAATGTGGTCAAAACCCGCAAGCTTTCTGAAGCTCTGTTCATTAGACTAAGCGCTTCTAACCAATGTAGGAGATGGCTTTTCAAGAAGTTGTACACCTCCCAATCGTCGGTGATCATTGTACCTGACTGCTCCAAGTGGTATACCCAGTAGCGGCAGGCATATTGTATTTCTGGCTGCAGGCGCTCGTTGATTCGCTGTGAATCGATCTCAGAGAGTGTCGTCCCTGGGGCTTGGACTTGGCAGATATCCGTCCGCAGCGAGCTATTCATGACTCGCAGACATTCCGTGGCTAGCTGACGATGGACCTCTTTCTCATCAATCCAGAACTGGTTGCTCTCTCGCTTCTCCGGGTCGAGAAGGAAGTCGCGGAAGGATAGATGCAGCAACCGGATCGGTTGTTCAGATGAATCGGGGATACTGAGAACGGAGTGAAGTAGGGCCAGGCTTTCTAGCACGTCATCCAAAGCTGTGTTGAGTATCCGTGACAGAGCCGACGCAGAAAGGGGATTGGCGAGCACTACTATTGAACCGATAATAGTACGGAATTGTCCCAGGCTTTCTTCTCGCTCTCGCACCGTACGACCAATAAGCAGCTGTTCTAGAACTGGCATATAGGTAGCATCAAGTTTGGATTCTTGACTCTTGGTTCGTTGTTCTAGAACTCTGCAGAGTTTCTTTTGCGGGTTGGCACCTTTGCGGTCATCGACAAAGCGACAAACGGTCGCGGCGAAGATGAACAATGGCACCGCCATCTTAGCCAAAGTCCGCAAATCACCCTCGCTTGGCCATGTAGCGGGCAAGTGTCGCTCATCTGGCTCGAGCGCATTGTACTCCCGCCTCACCCGTGTGAGCTCACTCTTGAGGAAAGCGCGTATATCACGTTCAATGACAGGTTCAGCGACCTCGTGAAGGACAAGATCTTGGTATGCCCCTTTAATCGCAGTAAAGCCAAGGCGGATAGGAAGCTCGGGTCTGCTGGTAAGAAAGATCTTGAGCCGGGGCGATTGTATGCTTTTGGAACCCGAGAATAAGTGTATAAGGCGTTTGACATCTTCCTCGTGCTCGCACTCATCCAAGGCATCGATAACAAGCAGAAGAGCGCGGTCCTTGTAAGCAGCTCCTGAAAGTTTCGATAGCGGTTGAAATATGAGCTTCTCGATTTGTTCTCGCATCGCTTTTCCGAAAATCGCAGGGTCGGAATCGATAGCAGCTTGGATGTGCGGTATAACAGCCGGTTCATGTGAGCCTAGCTGCGCTGCGAGGGTAGAGAAGAACTTGGACACGCCGCCCCGATCTCCTTCGCCCCGTTTAAAGAAGAAGCTAGCACCGATGAACCCGCCCTCGGAGGCACTCTGCGCTAAGGTACGCGAGATGGTGGATTTACCCGTTCCAGCCATGCCGCTGAGCCAGAACATCGCTTCGGCGTTCGGATCTTGAATCCATTGATCAATCTCGCGCAGGAGCTCGACTCGAGTGTCTCGGAGGCAGGTCGGATTATGTTCTTCGGCGTGGGAGTCGAAGGAGGCTCCTTGTGCGATTGGGAGTTTGTCGAGCACAAGCCTTTGATCGATGTCGAGGAGAACGGTCCTATAGATGTACATTGTAAGCAGTCGAAAGGATACTTAGATTCAAAGATGCGACTTACGTTTGATCAACCTGCAAGGCCGCGAATACCATGGCCGAACATCGTTGGAAATTATCAACTTTCTTCTGAACATCCTCACTCCTAAAAGGCCATTTTAGAGCGCGAAGGCCGAATCGACTCATCGCTTTCCTGCTCTTCCCGGGACTAAGGTCCTCTTCCAGCTTTTGAAGTTCTCCTTGTCCATCCTGTAATGCGGTGTGTAGATTCTGGGATGTGCGGAGCTTTGTTCCTTGTGGGCCGTCTAAGATTTTGCGGACGCTCTCGGTGACAGCCTTCAGGTTCATCACTTCCGTATTGATTCGTCCGATATCGTCTTTCGCGTTCGAAACATCTTTCCCGTACCGCGCACAAAGCTTGGTGATCTTTGCTGCTAACTCGATAACGGCAAGAGCGCTGGCTGCGGTGCCGAGTACTTCAGCCATCGAGTCTTGGGTGGAGTTTCGTTTCGCGTCGGCTGGAACTGGGAAATGGTCGAAAAGAAGAATTGTCGAGGCTACAAAGGCTGAGCCGTCCCTGCTGAGCAGGAGTCCAGCACAAGGCACGCATTGCGGCCATTGCCGAAGTAGATGCGTTGAGGCTGAACCAGTCACGGGATCTGCACGCCGTGCCAATCAAGTCGTTTTTCCTGTGTCTCAAGCTGGGTGCGTATGGCGTTGTCATGGTAGGTGCACATGGAGGTTTGCATGTCCGGGCGACAGTTTCTAGTTAGCGGACTCTTCAGAAAGATATTGGAGGTTGTCGCTAATGGCGGGGCTGTTGGGCGGTAGGTGGCCTAAGCGGGCCTATTGTCCTTTGGAAACACCCAGAACAAAGACACCCGCCGCCATCCACTCATCCGCCATTATCTGCAATCAAGCAACAACAATGGCCCCAAACCTGGCAGAGGCCACACACGAACGTGCCCAGGGCATGATGGAGAGCAATCAATTCGCTGATAAACAGATTGCAGTAGCTGTTGAGTGCAGCACCCGTTCCATTCGTACGATCCGAGCGAATTTACGATGTTTTGGCACCACCAGAGCGCCTCGAAACGTCGTCGGACGACCTCGAACCATCACGCCGCCGATGCTTGACGCTCTATGCGATCGTTTGATCGAGAGGCCCGAGATGTACCAGGACGAGTTGGTCGCATTTCTCGCGGCTGAGTTCGATGTCAAAGTGACGAGAATGAGCGTGAGCAGAGCCCTCGCGTCCATCGGATGGTCTAAGAAAACTACCCGACGCGTCGCCGAAGAACGGAATGCCGACCTACGCGACTTTTATAGCCATGCCCTGTCCGAGTTCCGCTCTTACCACCTAGTGTACATTGACGAATCGGGCTGTGACAAGCGTGCCGGCTTTCGACGAACCGGATGGTCTCCTCGAGGCGTAGCGCCCGTACAAACAGCACGGTTCCACCGTGGTCGTAGATACCAGATCCTGCCGGCTTACACCCAAGATGGTATTATGCTTTCGCGTATCTTCCAGGGATTCACGGATAGTGAGGCGTTCGAAGACTTTATCCAAGAGCTTCTGCCTTTGTGTGGGAGATGGCCGGAGCCGAAGTCTGTTCTTATTATGGATAATGCACCGTTTCATCAGCCTGACAGAATCCAACAGCTCTGTGATGATGCCGGAGTCAAGCTTCTGTTCCTGCCGCCGTACTCACCCGACTTGAATCCGATTGAAGAGTTCTTTGCCGAACTCAAGGCTTTTATTAAACGGTACGGTCACCTGTACAAATCGCAGCAGGATTTTGCTGTCTTTCTAGAATGGTGTGTAGACATCGTAGGATCAAGACGGTCAAGTGCAGAGGGACATTTTCGGCACGCAGGACTGTCTATTGAAGAACCATATAAGCTGGGAATTATAATAGACGGAAATGGAAACAACCCTTTCACTCATCGCTCATCATTCGTTACTCATCATTTGACAGACTAGCCCAGCTTTTAACATCGCGAACGAAGCGTCTGGCGATACCAAGCTTCACACCCTTGTCTAGCAGGAACTGGTAATCCTGATCCTCGTGCAACTGCTCAAGGTCGAAACCTTCAGCTAGAGTTAAATCTCGAGCCTTCCGGAACTCGAACTTCAGTACTACATCGTCCACTTTCGTGCACTGCCATTCGCAATATCTCTTAACCGCTCGATCTCTTAAACCGCAGATAGTAATAGGGCTAGAACAGGCAACTGGATGCTCCTCTGAGGCTTGTTCATTCGACTGGCCAGGTAAGACATTGGTGATCTGGATAGACGGAAGATTTCGGGGAGAGGCATCGCGCTTGCGCTTCTGTTTGCGCTCTGTATCCTGCTGTTCTTCGGCATAGAGCTGGGTACGAAGGAAATCAGGCATATCGTCGTAACAATTGATAGGGTAACCTTCTTCGATGTGCCGAATCAGGCTTCGGAAGTGATAAGTACGTAATCGATAGTGTTTGCTATTTGTACTATCACGCCAGCAATATAGTCCGAGGTGGCACGGCGGCCCTGGGCATCGCATACGCTCGTAGAGTTCGTTCCAGGTAGTTTACTGGCCCGTCGTTACTTCAGCGTGTAGCTGCGTTATTCGTCGGGCAAGCATTGTTTAGGTGGCAGAAAATCTCTCCCGAGTAGTGGCCCCCGTCGATGCATCACCAGGTCTGTCGGTATCCACGTAGGTAAAGGCGATCGCGAGTCGTAGTGGCTTCCCTTCTCGAAAGAGAGGCGCCTAGGTTCGAAGCTGCTTCTCGATAAGCCTCTAGTCAATATTAAACCCACTGAAATATTTAACGAGATCGCGTGCGGACCGATCTCGCACGGAGACTGTAATAATAGTATTATTAATTTGTACCAAGTCTTTAGTTCTTCGGAGCTTCGTCTTGACCAATCTCTCCAGCTTTGGTTGCAAGAATTTGAGCCAGTAGGCGCCCGGCGCCAGCACAAGGTCGGGCTCTGTGTCCTTCAGAAGGACTCTGTTGTTATATATCACCTTAAACTCAATCGAATAGTGGATGCAGCGAGGAGGTTCATTATTGTAGGCTTCGTCCTCTTTCCAGTCAGCAAGCTGCAGCAAGGGAAGCGTTGCTCGCTCGATGCTCAACTGCCTGCGATTAGCGCACTGAAGTGATTCTTCTGACGCGAAACCCTCAGAAGGCGCAAGCGACGCTCGCCAGCTCTGCTGAGTATTCACTAAAGCCTGAGGAGATAGACTAGGAAAGCCAAAAGCAGCATCACGATCGTCATCAAACGAATCGTAGGGATACGAATCAAACTCATCCATTTTCGCGGCTATGCACCAGGCAAGACAGCGCCAGTCTTGACGAAGACGGTGGCGAGCAGGGAGGTCCATTGTCGGACTCGAACGAAATGAGTCACAGATGGCCCCAAAAGCATCAAACCGCCAAATATGGCGGACGTCAGGAACTGCATCCAGTATTGGACTTGGATTGTATTGTTGTTGGTTTGGAGCAGACAGAAGAGCCAGGGACGATGTTGAATGCTAAGCTACATTCGGCTTTGGCCCTGTGCTACGCTGCCATTTGGCAGGCAGCCGCCAGCACTTGTTCTCACTTATTCGGCGGTCGCATCGCCGAGGGATCTCCAATAACCAGGAGCTTCTCTCTTGCATGAAATCGTAGAGTAGAAGAGGTATTGCATAGACATGATTTTGTAGGATTTCTTGAATAGCAGGATCGATGACACGCTGGAACCTTGTTTACCACCGTAAGCCCGGTATGCAGCACCATCATTATTGATAGCGGGTCTGCTTATCGTCTGTTGTTTGTTGGAGCCGCATCTGGATTACTTGAAGTGGGGTGCATAATTGGATGACAGGTCCAGTACTTATTGATATACCTGCGGAGACAGTTGGTGAGCTAAGATCCCGCACTGTGCGCCTTCCTAAAGCGGAAAGTGGTCTGAGCGGAGAACTCGTTTCGTTGTCATCGAAGAGGAAGCCGATTTCGTTACCTGCTGTATCTCCCAACACAAGGTCATTTCTGCTTTCACAGTGGCACACCGTACATGGTACTCAAGAGAGTGCAGATGGAAAAGCAGTAGTTAGTACAGTAAGTAACGCCAATTGCGTTGGACCATCCATGGACTTTCGGGTTCTATACTACGCGGGATCAAAACAGCTGGTGGCTGAAGCCTCATTGTCTTCGGGTCAAAGCTACTACCAGTGGCACTGTGTTCCGTTACAGCTCTTCAGAGCCGCTTCGCCTCCATATAGATCCTGACTCATATTCACATTGGCTTTACTAGAGACGCCCTCATCGACGGATGGCGCCCTTCTGCCTGCCAACAGAGAAGAACTCTTATTCCACTTCACCTCATGCGCCTGTAGCTTCAGAAGGGACGCAGCCCTCAGGTTCTCGCGTAATGCCCACAAAACTCCAATTGTTTCCCATGTGCTGTTCCATCGCTAGAGCCCGAGGCAATATCGGTCCGCTATCGTCTACCGTGAAATTCATTCTGCGCACAAAATTGCGCTAGGTCACATCATATAGACCAGAACCAATGGTTTGTAAGATGATTTGACAGCTTTCGCTGTGGCCGACTTCGGTTCCATCTCGTTGACCGTGAGTCGGGGACATAGCAATCACCAAATCCATAAAAGAAATAGAACAAAGGCTTATAGTTTAGTATCAACCCGAATTTTTTACTGTCAATATGGTTTTGTTTTTGTCATTCCCTTCCCCATACGCACGGCTCCTACCAACGGTAAATGGTTTGCTCAGGAACGAATGGAAAACGTCTCAAGAAAGAACCCAGGCCCTGTGCTGCGCACGCGTAAAAGAAGGGATAGAAGCAACGAAAACATAGCGAAAAACTGGAAGACATGGGTGAAAAGCAGTCGAAAGCTTCAGCGTCGATACGGAGCAGAGGTTTACATCTATATCAAAGTGCCCCGTAGGCGCAAACAGTATCTCTTCGTATCTCACAGGGGTATGTCACCGTTAACACTAAGCGACGTGGTAAGCACCCCCCCCTCCGCGACTCACGTGGCCACCGAATATGTTGACTTTCACTAAACACTAAATAAATAACCTAGGAAAAGCAGTATCCGCCACCTACGGTAGTTGTTGGGAGTGAGTTGGATGGGCCGGACCAAGGCAAGGACGCAGCACCAGAAACTGTTGATCGCGTGTTTTAGTCGAAGAAGGCAGGAGTTCAAGGTATGTCCCAATGGGGCAGCCCCAACCAAGCCTCTTACGGAACAGCAAATGCAGATGGGAGCGATTGGGTTCCCTGGGTAGACAAGGTACGACGGGTTCGTATAGAATTCAATGGATGTTTATAGCCTACCATGGCTACTGTCGCCGTCCAATCCTAAACTTGACCACAAGCCTGACAGTATATGATCCTTATAGCTCCAACCAGGAGGATGGTCGAATTTCATGCCATCCAAATCGAAGTCTGTGGGGGAAGTCCCCCACGTTATTGATTCGAACTTGGTTTTCGGCATCAAGTATAACATCTGAGCTAACGTATGATGCTTGAATATTTGGCGAAGACGCTCGGGGGGCTCCTGTCGCGAGCATGTGTAGCGGTATTTCAGCACTTGTGAGGCGAGAGGCTTCACACTGATATAATACTTCAAACTCTCTTCCAGCTGGTACCACGTCGACTCGAGCGAAACCGTTGGTTGTTGGATGCCGAAACTGGAATATTCCAGAACCGCAGTTGGTGTTCCTGGCTGGGTGACGCGTAGTGTGTCCAGGTCCATTTTCCAGGTCCTGGTGGAGCACTTCGGGGTGGGAGCAGCCAATCCAGAACTTGATCCTAGCCCCTGGTTCTGCTGATCTGCTTCTCGAGCGCAGGACCGTAGGACGGATAACGCCTGAGTCAGAATCCACGCCAGAACACGGTGCTACGTCCCACGCGTAGAGTCCGGAACTGACGGCAGCTGCAGATGAGCCGCTTGCTCACGAGTAAGCCAAGGATCCGACAGAGAATGTCTGTCCCCGCGTCTATGCCTCATATCAGATCGGTAGGCTTTAGCAACTAGGTCGGGTTGCCTTTACTTACCCGGCATGGAGTACGGTTCGCGTGGCTCCCCTATGTCGAACTCAAGCCGTGGGCAACTGCAAGAATACTCTTGTCCGAAATGGTTGACAATGGCGGAGATGACTGGAATTTGCGGGCACAGGGGCGGGATCGACGCATACTAAGGAACCACGAGATTGGTGAACCCATCGATGAGTTATTTAAAACCCATCTTTCGCTACAATGGTCCTATAATACTTTGTAAGCCTCTGTGTGCGTTCTGTTGGTAATTTAGAACCGGAAGCGCCTTGTGCGGCATACTAGGATGATGGGTCCCAGATGTGAAGTGAGAGGCTTCGGTGCTGGGTATCGTAAGTGCTGATGATGGCTCAGCGGCGGAATGTGCGATTGGGATTACGCTGGAGGAGAAGGTATCGACATTCAACAAGGGGAAGTTTTCTCTGTCATAAGGTTAGCGCCCAGGGAACTTGCAATCATGCGAAAGTTCGTTGACGAGTTTGTTGTGTAATTTGTATGGTTTCGTGTCTGAAGTGCGTACGGAATGTCAGGATACTCGGAGAGGCTCGTTTGGTTTACTCCGTACGACGTATGAGAAGAACCACCTATCATTGTATGCGCCTAAACTGTGTTTTATAGGGGTTCTGACCGTTTCTGAGTCCGTCCAGATCCAGCGAAGTAGGGCTATCCAGGTGGCCGTGGTCCAGCAGTTACCGGGTGAGAGGATGTATCTATACTGCTCATCACATGTGTATGCCCTCGTGTCTAAACTGGCCAGCTCGAGGGAGAGCACATCAACCAGATATTCTCTAATTCTGAAAGAACAAATTTGACCTTACATCCAATTCCATGGCTTTTCCATCCGATTAATGGAATTCACCTCGATTGACAAAATATATACTATTTATTTGAGTTCTCGTATATCTGCTTATTCAACCAGCCTGCAGGGCAAAGAGCCTATTGGATAATCTACGACGGGGTCATAAGAAGCCACCTGGTTTCAGGAGGCCTGAGCTGTGAGTAAAACCATAACGGAGGCCATGAGTGATATCACTCACTTTGCCGCTGAGGTGGACGAAGACCGAGGAAAGATTTTAAACCTGATTAAACCTTTCGTCTGTGTCCGTGAGGTTGCATGGTGCGCCCCTGTGTGATGGATAAGGGGGGCAGAAAGGCGAAAGGATGCTTCGAATATAAAAACCCCGAGGTCCAATGGTTCTGGTTCATACATAATCACTCCCTTGTTTCTACCTATTTCACATCGAGTCTTGGTCATAAATCCTCAGTATTCTACTCATGGAACTCAACAAGTCCAGGCTCGCCATTGTCAGCGGAGCACTAATTGTCGAGGTCCTGACTACACTCTGGAACTGCTATACTGTTCAGAATCTTCCGTCGCGTAACGAGGTCTCGACGCCCATGCCACTGAACGCAAGCTATCGGTATACGTTCCTCATCTGCTTTATTTCCATAAATATGGTTGGAACGTCCATCTCGGGAGCCCTTTTAATCTTATCTTGGCAAGGATATGAGTTCTTGCTTCATTACTTGTTGCTGGTATTCTTACTATGGAGTATGCTTCGCGAAGTAGGTCTTGCCCCATTGGATCGCGGTTCATGCTTTTTAACAGACAGAAGTCTCTTCTTATAGGGGGAACATGGAGCCCAGGAAAACGGCCATTCGCACCTGTACTCCTGATGTGCATTTCCTTGGGAGCCTGCTTGTGCCTCTCTGTTGGCGTGTTCGCCGAGGGCCTCCTAGTGTCCTGGGGTGGGACTCTGCGTCAAATAGCTATGGGTTCGTTTCGGCTTTGGCTTGTCTGGGAGTGGCTTCTGGTAGCCCAGGATATGCCTCAGCGGAAGTCATATGTTGCTGCTCACCATTTACTTCGCGTTCTGGCATTTGGTGCCACATTGCTAGGCTTTTCGAGCCAAAGTACGACCGAAGAGCTTCTGGTACGTGTACCATTTGTTTCCAGAGGATCGAACTAATCGGTACAGATCACCTCTATAACCTATGTTACGTACGACTTGATGACTACTTGTCTGACTATGGGCTGGACATTCTCACATCACTCTGGGCTGAGGGTTGCCACTTCGGTCCCCCTTACCCATTGGAATGCTGCCGATCTGACTAGTTCTTGATAATGCCGGGTTGGTTGAGGTGTGATAGACTGTGTTTGAATTGAGCCACTACTATTATAGTGTAGGGATATGGCATGTCTTTGCTACCCAGACCTGGACTGGCCATCCTTGTGTAGATATTTCATAGGATGTAACGATAGCACGAGAATGGGCCTTGTATTTGGGTTTGAGAGCAATAAATCGCCTTAAGTGGCGTTACCGTCAAGGCTTGGCTGGTGGCGGTAACTTCGCCGGAGACCATGGGTAGATATATCAGCCCTCTGTACTCTATAATCGCCACCCATAGACATTTATTTATTCAACACTAATATGCGAGAAACCTAACCTTCCCCACTGCCATTCCTGTCCTAGAGAACATCACCACCCAAATCAAGGCTATCGAGGACCTTGTTGAGACTCAGCCCGCCTAACACGACATTCACCCACCCACCGAGGCCAAAGGCGTTGAGGAGCTTGCCAAACAGTTCCAAGGCACCGTAGAGCAACAAGTAGACAACCGCGATGATCTGGAAAAAAAGGTTCCGCTAGGAGTTCCCAGAGCAGATTGAGATCCTTCTTGGCGTAATGCATGTCCTCGAGCTTGGGCTTAGCGATCTTAATGGTCCGGTTGATGGCTTGAATCGCCACCCCTAACCTTTCTGACGGAGCTTCCCAAAAAGAAAGAGGCAATCGCCACGAACAGGATCTTAACTACTGATCGCAATCCGGAGTTCGTTTTGGGGCTGTCGCGGACGTAATTCTTTCGACCACTATGGCGACGTCCATCTTGGAGGCTTGTATTTGTGTGATGGACGCGGGAATCTTTGCCTGGTTGACGATAAGGTCGCTGCGTGCGCTTGTAGACTTCGTGCTCGTAGGTTTGCTCTTGAACTCTCTGTCACCCGTCATAACATTGTTATTCATGTGTTTCCATCCAACAATTAGGTGTCTGGAGAAGATAAAAGGGCACTTACACGCATGGTGTCTAGGTTGACACTTAGCCAACGACCTTTACTGATTAAGGGGCGAAGTTGGTGATAGTTTTGGGTGTAGGTTTGGTTGAATATGGATGCTTTGCATTACTCCGAAGACAACATGTTCATAGAAATTGACTCCTTCTTATCATGGATATCTATTCCAGCATGGCTATGAAGAAATTGTAGCAGAGCCGCATTTCCATCTAATATTGTCATAGGAACATCTCTCCGGCGTAGGCGCCTATGAGTCAAACTAGACCGAGTTTACTCCAGTCACGCTCAAAGAAAGGGGCGTGATGGCAGCGAGGCAACTGAAAGGGGGGGTCCGCCCTTGAGGCGAAGCGTCCTCATCACGGCAGAAGATACGTGCAAGTAGAGTCGCATGCCGCTAATCGTAGATAGAAGCTGCTATCTTCCTGAAGAACGGTGCGTTGCCCACAGCCGCCCTTCGAGTGGAATTGTACCCTGATCCCCTCGGTCAGAAGCCTAGGCTTCTTTTCCATATACACAGTGTCTCAAGCAACTATTACAGATAAGAGGCAGGGCAATGTGACCGACAAGGGGGGGACGGGGTCGGGCTACGCCTCAAGGAGGGTCCCTTACGTGAGGCATCCTCATGACGAGCATGACAGCCACATATGCACATTCGTGCATTCATTTGCTTTGGCAGAGGGAATGTTAAGGTATATCTTGGGCGCTTTTCAAACTCCTTTTGAGAGTCACTAGAGCCCCTCGATGGGTTGCGTATTTCCACTTTGAAGGGATAAAGGATAGCAAAAGGGTGACTCCACATATGAGGCGAAGCCCTCGTGACGTAGTGTGGATGGCAGCCTGAGAGTAAGGCTGACATTCTAACACTCCAGTGTAGCCTGCGGATTAAGGCGTCTATATGCTGCGCATTTGTGTGCCCTCTAGAGGTGCACCCAATTTCACAGCAAAATCATAATTGAAATTTAAAAGATGGAAAACCCCAGTCGTCCTGCCCGCTGTCGAACATGTATGCCAGGCTGATGTATCCCACAGGGGGCATCAACACGTGGCATGTGCCCGACGGCATCACCTCAGGCTCTAACATCCTGGACGAGATCCCGGTAGATACCGTCGCCAACATGATTTTGCAGCACATCTGCCGTGGCAAGGCCGGCGTCGTTCATGCGGGCTCAGAGCTCTACATCCCGCGCACCTTGGACCACTTCCTCGCTGACCTAGACGAACACGTTCCCGACGAGTGGAGGAGGGGAAACGCGCGAAATGTTTTCACGTCGGATCTGTCGCAGAAGCAATGCAAGATTGCCAGGTTCTACCGAATCGGCACCCGGGATTGGTGGTTCTGCACCCTGCAATAAGCTGGTCTGGATTCCACCGGCCCTTTGGGTTTATCGCCACAAGGCCATGACGCAGACACATATGTCCGGGACAGACTAATGCAGGTGATGAGGAGCTTGCCCAAGGACATGTTCCGCGAGAACGAGGATAGAGGGCCCCTACTCAAGACGTCCAGGCTGTAGCAGATCCTAGGCAAGCGTTCGGTGGTGATGGCTAGTCACGGTGGCCTTGTAGAGGCACATACATTTCTTTTCGGCACATAGGTCTACTCTGCGTCCTCTAGTGATTCGTTACAGGTAGAAAATGTCATTGTAATGCCACTGCAGATGGCGCGGCATCCCGTGGTCTATATCGTTGCCAGATTCTCAATTGATTCGATTTCCGATGCGCTATGTGATCCGGCGCACAAATCCATCCCTTCTAGCTTTTACCTCCACGTCATTCTAATGCCTGTCCTGTCTCTTGCATCCAATTGTCAATCGCTTCTCGGCACCGTCGCGTTGAGGATACTGCGACGCGTTAGCTGGGCCCAATCTTATTGTTGGGCAGAACAGACGGAGATTTGAGCAAAGAGTCCACGGCATTCTTGATGTTCCTCAATTGATGGCTTTCTGGCTGGTTGCCAGGTGGGAAAACATTCCGCAGGAGTGCCTCGCCTGCCTGCCTGTCCTTGTTTTCAATATATTGTAACGCCCCGACCCAGTTCTTGACATCGGTGCACACGCTCCCCAAAGACGCCGTGGCGCTTTCTATGTGGGTTGCAGCAGATTCCAATATCGTAGCGTCCAGATCCGCCGTCGACAAGTGCACCAGAGCTGCCAGCGCACAGACCGTCTTTTCTCTCTCGTCGGCGGGGTCGGTCCGGTCGCTGCTGCTGTCAGCCTTAGAGGCGGGGAAGAAGATGTTCGGCATGGTGATGGTCTAAAGCTTGTGGGCGGGTTCGCGGGCAGGAAGAAGCGGGCTAATGTCAACGCCAACGGCGGCGCTGTGGTCGCTGCCCTCCTTTTAGGTGCCTGTTCCAGTGGACGACCACGGAATCAGGTCGCCGGCTTTATAGCCCGTGGCCCGGAGCCGGACGAGGTTGAAGATAGGCCGGTCGAGTGTTCCATATGGCATATGCTATGTGATGACCTCTAAGTGCCGCGGTGATCTAGCGCCGTATCTGTTGGACTACCACAACGGCTTAAAATAAATCTGCCCGAATACCGCAGCGACGAGGATCAAAATTAGACCTAGCATAACACTTTCTGAGCATGACAATCATATGAACATAGACTGAAGAGGATACTGAAATGCCGAATAACCAGAAATTAGGTAGGAAAAGTAAAGCTACACGGTACTGCAAATTTCTACAATACGGTTCCTGATTTCGTAGATTATATGGATGGCCTAATCGTACGACCATTCTGCAGCTTCGGGGAGGAATATGCAAGTCGGGCGCGGCCTTTTTCGGGACCTGTGTTGTTTTGGCGGACTTGCTTCCAAGTCTGCCCCGGGCTTCTGTACCCGTACTCGAGCGATAGGACTCATGCTCGGGGCATTTCGCTTGCCCTTAGCCACACGTAGGCGCTTCGTGTTGGCATCATGGAGCGACTCGGGTGTCGGAAGACATGTCGGCGACGATGCAGGTATTGAACTCGGCCGAGGTTCCGACAGAGGGCGGGCGACCGCTAGGGGCGCTCTTTGTCTCAATCGCGGAAGGTCGGACGAGTCTGTCGATTCCAACGCGTCTGTCGGTCCGGGAGACGGCCCTGCTGGTTGCTGCGCCAACTTTTTCTGTTGGTACTTTGCTTACGAAGAGGATGTGAAGCTGCGCTGCGGCACAAATATAGTAATAGATGGCATACTAGCTATCTCAGCATATTTAACAGAGGGGAAAAGACTGGTCAATTAATTCGATGAGACTCGAGCAGGCGACCTGGTCACTGGCTGCATAGTTAGCTTGGCGTTGGCAGCTGGCTGTGGTAACTGGCTCTAGCTAGGGGCGATCGGCAGGTACTTCGACACATTGAGAAGATACCTCGAGGGCGGGAAGCATTGTGGCCTAGCCAAGACCGTCTGGAGACGGTCGTATACGTATGAACTGTTACATTAGGAAGTTCTCTCGGAACTCACGGAGTCAATAGTAATTAATCCCCGCTATTGCCCAGCTCGCCTAGCTCGCCATCCCAACTCGCCACAGCACCAATATGCCTTTCAGTCCATACGATACGTTGGGAATGGGTGCTCGGCCAGCTACATCTTCGACAATCACGTCATCATGTAAGAAAGCCTTGCTCGCGCGTCACCCTGATAAGATCAAGGATGGGCATAAGCATGAGCTTAAGTGGTGGCCGACAACCGAGAATATAACAGACGCCAGAGACTATTTGCTAAATCTGTTAAACGAAGACAGAGTAGCGGAACCGACATTTCCCACGAACCTTTTTTCTTGGGACAGATCAAGCCTTTCACCAGCCCAACCTGAAGAACGACATCCGATATGACGTCGAATGGAAGGTTACTCTCAATCGTAGAAGCAAAGCCGAAGACACGGAGCAAGACGTCGTACTTTCGCCGCGGGAACTTTGAAAATCCAGTCTGCAGCGAAAGCTCGAGATTATCGTCAAGAAGAAGCTCCTAGCCAACAAATCCTTCCAAGTGGAAGATATCAAGATAATCGTATCTGTGACTGGCAAGCGAAAACTCACGAAACGTTACGAAGGACTCGATATCTATTGGGCTACCATGGAGACGCAGCTCCGAAGTTGGAGGACTCTGCTTGCGAAGCGGAAAATACGGCCGAGCTGCTACTTTAGTGCAACGTTTTCTCAATTGCCCAGAGAAAGCAACGATACACGCGGAGAGAGCCGTCGTAAGAATGACTAAGTCGCGACCGGATGCGGCTTTCTTATAGCGTTCTGGGGTTATGGAGGCAGCCATGCAATGACTGCGGCGGAATCAGAGCTTCTTGCCATGTGTACGTATTGGAACTAAATAGAAGAGGTGACACATGCCATTCAATAACTCACGCTCCCCGACTACCGAAGGTGACGCCAGAGATATGCCCATTGTTCATTCCAAGCTGAAAGCCTGAGTTATTACCTCCAAATGTCACCTGCACTGATGCTTTCTGATACTGAGCGATTTTCTTTGCTTCGTCTTGATTCTTTAGCTTCAGTTCCTCAAGAAGCTGGTGCAATGTCCGTAGAAGTGCCTGTTCTTCTCTCATCGCCCGTCGCAAACCAGCTTCGTCTTCATCCGCAGAACTACTGCTGTCGTCGGGTCCCGTGATACCAAACCGCTGGAATGTATGTTCCAAGGTTACGAGCTGCTGATCGGTAGCCGTCATCGAGATGCTGATTTCTTGGTCTTTCTTTGTCATTGCGCTATTTAACTCTTCGGTAACAGTCTGGTTGTGCATGGAGCTGTGCCTATACCGAGTATAAGATACTGATAACCAGTAAGGTAGATATGATACTTACAGAGTTGCTGTGCTGATTATCAGGTTAAGAGCTATTAGATACTTCTGTAGTTGCTCGAACATCGATTTGACCTGGTCCTGTCTGACGAAGCCCAGGCTCAACCGATCTCGTGTTGAAATGCTGCCCTCGTTTGAGTGTCTAGTCCATCGTTGTAGGTCATCCCTAAACTGGGTACAGGACTTGGTACAAGCATCGATGGCGCTTTTTCACTGTTCAAAGACAGCTGCTCCTAGCGCTTCCCATTGCGGCGGGCTGATTACATTGAGTGACTGGAGTGCTGCTTCGACAGAGCGAACATCCTCGTGGAGAGTTTTCAGGGTAGATGGAGCGTCAGAGATCTTCCGGAGGTCTTCAACTAGAAGCCGTGTCCAATGTAGCGCGGGGGCAAGAATGCCGGCCGCACCTAGCGCAATACTCACGGGATCAGCCATGGTGTTCTGAATGAAGGATGAGAATTCCGCACTTTGGTCGCAGTACAGTGCTGGACGTACGTGCGGGGTGAATCTGAGTGCCTCCCATCTCATTGGCGTAAGTGCAGTGTTATGTCACGTGCAGACGCAGCCTGCTTTAGAGGCCTTCTATGTGGTTTACTGCAGGTCAGCTGAGCCGATTCTGGTTTTCTCTTCTATCGTGTGTTTTCTACATTCCACCACGTTAAGTTATACCGCGATCGAATCTTGAAAATGGCAGGCAGACCTCGGTTGCTTTTGAAGGGATAAACCATGGGATTCAAGTGGGTACGAACAGCGGGTCTCTGCAAGTGCACCTCCCCCCAGGTAAGTTAAGCCTCAGCGACTTCCTCCCCTGTAGTGTCACGACACAGGCTAAATAGAACCTTAACAGAACGACCAGAAACACCACCGACACCCTCTTCCAACATCCCCTTCCGCCGCGATACCGATTTCGTCAACCGCAAGACACTGTTCGACCGCTTGCTGCAGGCATGCTCAAGCCCAGCCTCCCGTACTGCCCTTGTGGGGCTCGGCGGGGTCGGCAAGTCACAGCTGGCAATCGAGTGCTGCTATCAGACCAAGGAGGCCGCGTCGTCGCAGAAGAACGAAGACATATGGGTGTTCTGGGTCCATGCCGGGACCCGCACCCGTATAGAGGAAGATTTTAAAAAGATCGCCGATGTTGTCAAGATCCCCGGTCGAAATCAGCCGAACGCAGACATCCCTCAGCTCGTGGAACGGTGGCTTCGCAACGACAGGAATGGACGATAGCTTCTGGTTCTGGACAACGCCGACCACCCTGACGTCCTCTTCGATAATGAACAGAGCGCTGCTTACTCGGACGCAGCGAACGAACGCACGCGGAGGGCTCTGTGGACCTACTTGCCGCAGGCTTCAAACGGGTCAATTCTGATCACAACACGAAACAAGAGGGTCGCCTTCAAGCTGACAGGAGGCCACAAAAGCATCATTGAGGTACACCCGATGGATAAAGACGATGCAGTGGCATTGCTCGCCACCAAAGCTGGCGATCAGCCAGACATGGATTCTGGTCCTGCGTTAGTAGAAGCACTCGAATATATGCCTCTGGCGATCAGCCAAGCAGGAGCGTATATCCAGCAGCGAGCCCCGCGAACTTCAATTCGAAGGTATTTAGATGAGTTTCGAAAAAGCGAACGGAAGAAGATCAATCTTTTGAACCAAGACGCAGGCGACCTCTGACGAGACCCGAACACATCAAACTCTGTCATTGTAACGTGGCAGATCTCCTTCGATGCTATTCGATTGCACAGGCCATCAGCGGCTGATTTACTTTCTTTAATGAGCTTCTTTGATCGTCAGGGCATTTTGCAGTCGTGGCTACGGCCGCTTAACGACGGATCGAGTCAAGATACGAGCGAAGACAGCGATGCTTCTAGCCAAAGCGATTCATCTGATATGTCTTCGAGAGAGGTTTTCGAAGAGGATCTGGCAACACTTCGAAACTACTCTTTAGTTTCTATAAACAAAGATGGTGACGTCTTTGAGATGCACAGTCTCGTGCAGTTATCGACAAGAAGATGGCTTGATGCGCAGAAGGAAACGGAAAGATTTAAGGAACTGTTCCTCAGGCGGATGGCATGGGAAGTGCCGACGGGTGCCTATAAAAATTGGGAAGTCTGCCGAAAACTGTTCCCGCACGCTGAAAACGCTTTGAACTACCGTCCATACAGCGAAACATCGTTGGAGAATTGGGCTTTGATCCTGTACAATGCAGGCTGGTATGCACAGGCGCGAGGGAGGTATTCTATAGCTGAAAGGATGGCCAAGAAGTTGCGGGTTGCAAGGGAAGAGATATTTGGAAAAGATCATGAATTAACATTGGATAGTGTTTCGATGCTCGGTGGAGTCTTGAGAGATGAAGGTCAATGGGAGGCAGCGGAGAAGCTGTTTGTGGAAGTGATGGAGAGGAGCAAGCAGAAACTCGGAGCAGATCATCCTTCCACGCTGAACAGCATGGCCAACCTGGCGTCGACGTGCAGGAACCAAGGCCGATGGGAGGCGGCGGAGAAGCTGGACGTGGAAGTGATGGAGAGGAGCAAGCAGAAACTCGGGGCGGGTCATCCAGACACGCTGAACAGCATGAATAACCTTGCCTATACGTGAGAGGGTCAAGGCCGATGGGATGAAGCTCTTGGATTGATGCGGGAATGTGTACGGGCTGCGCGAACTGTCTTGGGCGCTCAACATCCTCATTATCTATCTTCACTGAAAAGCTTGCATGCCTGGGAGCTGAAGCATACCGGCGCCGGTGCCAGTTGAGTATAGAACGGTTGATCCTGTTGGGATTCTACATCTTGTTGTAACTATAGTGGTCGTGGTCCGAAAGAAAAAAATGAAAATAAACGAATGATAGATGCGATGATCTCGAGATGGGAACTCGTTTATACTGTAATAACAGGGAGTGAAATGCGCGCCGAAGATGAGACTGACCGGATTTGTATAAAAGCTCGGTTTGCGGACGCTGACAGGGACAATGGCACTGCCAAGGAAACCATAATCTGCCAGCGGCTTCTGGCTCTTGGTTTTATGGAGCATAAACTAATGCAAGAGCATGGTAATCGATTTATGGATGCATAAGGTAAGGATAAGCAAAGGCAGAATTTGACTCTGTACTTGCGAGCATGGCGGGGTACATGGTGTCAGCAGCTACCCCTGCTCAGTGGGACCAAAACGGTAACTGTCAAAGAGTGAAGAGAGGACGCAGGTCTCGCTAGCGACTGTACCCAAAACAGATACTACCAGTAGAGAACTTTGGAGGAGAACCTTTATTTTATTATAATTCAATTCATTATTATTCCATTGCTGAGAAGGGAGGTGGATGAAGAGGCGGCGGACGTCCGACGCGACAATGGAGGACCGTGCAGAGATGGAGATCGTGGTGGACGCGCCAAACTCTATCGCGACCCCTACTCTCGAATGAAAGCGACAATGAACCGGAGACAAGCCCGAGCAACAACGTGTCCATCGACCCGGAGGTGCTGCAGCGCATCTACGAGCTCGTGGCCAACTCTCGTAACGAGGTCCGAGACCTGAAAGAGATCATCAACAACCAGCAGGCAATCATCCAGCAGCTCACCGCCGAGCTTCAAAATGTCACCCAGCAGTTGGAAGAACTCAGGAACAGCGCGGCCCTCGCCGGCAGCGCCCAGACGAGCCCGCAGGCCTCCTACGCGCAGGTCACACGCACGCCCCCGACGAGCCAGCCGAGCAACGTACGCACACTTACCTCGATGAACACGACGCCTTCCACGTTTACCGACACCTTGTACTGCACCATCGACACATCCCGGATGGAGGACGAGAAACGAGCCAGTGTGACCGCCGGAACGGTTCGAGCTGCCATCGAGAAGGAGATGCGAGCGACGGGAGAACAGAAGGACTGGCGATGCCGCGCCGTGACCATGGACCCTAGGAAGCCCCAGCGTATCAAGATCGTCTGCCGAGATGAGACCGAGCACCGACTAGTCAAGCAAGCCGCCGAGAAGACGAACGCGTCAGGGGCTCGTGTCCTGCGAGACGAACTATACCCGATCAAGGTGGACAGCGTCAGGCGCACAGCAGTCCTGAACGAAAACGACGAGATCCGAGACGGAGCGGCAGAGGCATTCGGGCAAGAGAACTGAGACGACAGTCGCCAAGGTGGCATGGCTGAGCCGGAAAGACAACGGGAAGGCATACGGATCCATGGTCGTCTATCTGACGAAGGCGGCCGAGGCGCGGAAGTTCCTCGAGGAGGGCTTCTTCTACGCCGGAGGCGAGTCGGGCTACACGAGGATCTTCGAGCGACGGGAGCGGCCGGAGCAGTGCTACAACTGCCAGCAGGTGGGACACAAGGCATTCCAGTGCAAGAACGCCCAGACCTGCGGACGATGCGCGAAGCAGGGGCACAGCCACCATGGCTGCGAAGCTACCGTTCTGAAATGCGTCCCGTGCGGTGGACCACACGAATCGTTTAGCCGACACTGTCCGAAGCTGTACCCATCTAACCATGACTAAACCGTTCCGCATTATTCAAAACAACGTAAGGAAGCAAGGACCTGTCCACGACAGTCTTATCAATGATGAGGATGTACAGCACGCGACAGTGATCTCGATTCAAGAACCGCACGCGAGGATGGTTCAAGGGAAGCTTCTGACGACACCGATGGGACACCATAGGTGGGTTAAGATGATCCCATCAGTTCGGAGAGACGGGAGGTGGCCGATCCGGAGCATGCTCTGGGTCAGCAAGGAGGTGGAAGCGGAACAGGTCCCGGTGGAGTCGCCAGGCATCACCGCGGCAGTCTTGCGGCTGCCGGAACAGGCGGTCTTGGTGGCGTCCGTATACGTCCCTGTGGAGGACCCCCCGGCGCTCCAAGAAGCGTGTAGAAAGCTGCGCACTGCTATCGAGGCAGTGAGAAGGAGGATGGGGACAGCAGTAGAGTTGGTTATCACGGGGGACTTCAACCGACATGACCAGCTCTGGGGCGGAGAGGAGGTGCGACTAGAAAAGCAAGGAGAGGCGGATCCGCTTATTCATTTCATGGCCGAATTCGGCCTTAGCAGTCTGCTCCCGCGGGGCACGAAAACGTGGAGTGGCGGAGCCTACAGCACGACCATCGACCTCGTCCTAGCATCGGAAGCGATGAAAGATTCTCTAGTCAAGTGCAAGGTGCTCGACACGGAGCATGGGTCGGACCACAGGACCATCGAGACGGTCTTCGAGACGGCCACACCCGCCCCAAGGGGCCAAGAACGGCTTCTCTTCAAGAACGACCCATGGAAGGACATCAACACCCGGATCGCAGCGGCACTGGCTACGACGGCCACGGGCGGTACGGTCCAAGAGCAGACGGACCGGCTGATGGACGTCGTCCTAGAAGCAGTGCACGCACTGACCCCCAAAGCCAAGCCATCGCCGTACGCGAAACGATGGTGGTCAACGGACCTAACACAACTCCGGCGCATTCACACGTACTGGAGAAACCGAGCCCGGGCCGAGAGGAGGGCAGGATGCACCAGGAGCGACCTAGATGTAACGGCGAAAGGTGCCGCAAAACAGTACCACGATGCCATCCGGCAGCAAAAGAAGAAGCACTGGAACGAGTTCCTCGCCGACAACGACAACATCTGGAAGGCAGCAAAGTACCTCAAAGCGGGCGACGACACGGCATTTGGAAAAGTCCCCCAACTCGTGCGGGCAGATGGGACGAGCACCTCCAACCATACGGAGCAGGCGGAAGAACTGCTTACCAAGTTCTTTCCTCCGCTTCCGGGCGAGATTGCCGACGAAGGGGACCGCCCGCAGAGGGCGCCCATCGAGATGCGCGCGATCACGATGGAAGAGATCGAGCGGCAACTGTTCGCAGCCAAGTCCTGGAAAGCACCCGGGGAGGACGGCCTGCCGGTAGTTGTCTGGAAAGAAGTGTGGCCAGTGGTCAAGCAACGGGTTCTCACGCTGTTCCGTACGTCGTTGGAGGAAGGAGAGCTACCAACCCAATGGTGCCATGCGAAGATCATACCGCTCAAAAAGCCGGGCAAAGAAAACTACACTATAGCGAAAGCCTGGCGGCCTATCTCGCTGCTATCAACACTCGGGAAGATGATGGAGTCAGTCATTGCGGAGAGGATCTCGTACCTAGTTGAGACGTTTGGGCTCCTCCCAACGAACCACTTCGGCGCCCGGAAACGACGATCGCCAGAACAGGCGCTCATGCTCCTACAAGAACAAGTCTACGCTGCCTGGCGAGGCCGTAAGGTTCTCAGCCTCGTAAGCTTCGACGTCAAAGGGGCGTACAACGGGGTTTTCAACGTCAGGCTTCTCCAAAGGATGAAAGCCCGAGGAATACCGGACCCGTTGCTCCGTTGGATCCGCGCTTTCTGCTCAGGTCGTACGGCGACGATTCTGGTGAACGGACACACGTCCGAAAGACGAAGCCTACCACAGGCGGGCTTGCCCCAAGGCTCCCCCCTGTCACCGATTCTGTTCCTCTTCTTCAATGCGGATCTGGTACAGCGGCGGATCGACTGCTACGGGGGTGCTATCGCCTTTGTAGACGACTTTACAGCTTGGGTCACAGGCCCGACGGCGGAAAGCAACCGCGAAGGGATAGAAGCCATCATCAACGACGCCCTCGCATGGGAGAGGAGAAGTGGTGCGACGTTCGAAGCGGACAAGACAGCCATCATCCACTTTGCCCGCAAGTCGTACAAGACCGATTCGACACCCTTCACCATCAAAGGACAAAGTGTTCAACCCAAAACCCATGTCAAGATCCTCGGGGTCATTATGGACGCCAAGCTGAAATACAAAGAACACATTGCCCGGGCCGCAACCAAGGGGCTAGAGGCCGTGATAGAACTGAGACGGTTGAAAGGACTGTCCCCAGCCACGGCACGACAGCTCTTCACGGCCACGGTGGCGCCAGTGGTAGACTACGCGTCGAACGTGTGGATGCACGAATGCAGGTACAAAGCGGCGGTGCCTGTGAATCGAATCCAGAAAATAGGGGCCCAGGCAATCGTCGGAACGTTCATGACAGTGGCGACAAGCGTGGCAGAAGCAGAGGCACACATTGCTACGACGCAGGATCGGTTCTGGAGGAGGGCGATCAAGATGTGGGCGGACATCCACACCCTCCCCCCGACAAACCCCCTTCGCAGCTGCACGGCGCGGATACGGAAGTTCAGGAGATACCACCGGTCGCCATTCTACCAAGTGGCAGACGTATTAAAGGACATGCCCATGGAGAAACTCGAAACCATTCAGCCGTACGCGCTGGCACCATGGGTGAACCGGGTACCGACGGTGACAGACGAGCCAGAGGGGATGCCGAGCACAGCCCCGGTCTGGACGGCACGCATCGCCGTGAGCAGCTCAGCAAGGGAGGGTCTCGTAGGATACGAGGGAGCCGTCGAGATAAGGACGTCCACGAGAGCGAGCCCTATGTGCGAGACCCGTGCTGTCACTCTCGGCACAAGAGAAGAGCAGAACCCGTTCACGGGAGAACTAGCGGCTGTTGCAGACATGCTGCACTCACTACCGAAGCTTCGTTACCGGAGTATCCTGTTATTCACGAGGAATAGAGCCGCGGTGTTCACACTGAAGAAACCACGCCAACAGTCTGGACAGCGACATGTCTGCCAAGCCTACAAAGCCATTCAAGAGTTCAGAAGGAAAGGAAATAGCATAACTATCGCCTGGTTACCGACGGGCGAGGAAAATCAACTTATGGATCGAGCGAAGAGGGAGGCCAAAACCACGACGCAGCTAGGCGCGCATCCAGGGGTAGAGACCCCCGGAGCCAAGTCGACGATACTGAACGTGGCGCGGACTAAGAGGGAAGCTAATGCAAGCCTGCCGGAACACGTCGGGAGATACTCCAAAAAGATCGATACAGCTCTACCAGGAAAACATACACGACAGTTATACGATCGTCTGTCGTGGAAAGAAGCCAGCATCCTGGCCCAGCTCCGGACAGGGATGGCTCGACTGAACGCATATCTCTATCGAATCGAGGCGGCACCGACAGACCAGTGCGACTGCGGACAAGCAAGAGAGACGGTAGAACACTTCCTCTTCCGATGCAGCAGATGGACAGCATACCGAGCAGAGATGCTGCAGTGCACAGACACCCACAGGAGCAACTTGTCGTTTTATCTAGGCGGCAAATCACCATCGGACGACAGGTTTTGGTCTCCCGACATGGAGGCCGTTCGAGCAACTATACGATTTGCTATAGCGACAGGCCGACTGGACGCATACCAGTCTTCTCACTAACACAATACTAACCACCCCGTGCCACACACAGCAGGCGCCGCTTCAGCTGCCGAGGATAGGATGCTGGACACTTGAAGAAGAGCCTTCAAGCTGGCTTGCTAGGGAACGCTACTAACACACGGGACCCGATCTAGGAAAGTAATGACGGAAATGGAGTGACATGAGCCGAAAATGGAGTATGTAAGGGCCTTGGGTGACAAGGAAACAACTTAAGAATGTACTATAGATTAGCGATAGTTGCCCTTTCGGCTTCGCCGCCCGGGCGTTAATAAATTGTGTGTGTGTGTGTAGCAAACCTACTCAAGCACTTGCTGGCGTGCTCACTTCTGCGCACTTCACTTTGCCTTTCTCCTTTGGACAAACGAGTAGACGGCTACGAAAATTCTGCCTATTTTGCGAACTGGTTGGTACTAAACTTCTTATTCAAAGTTTTCCCGCTAACGGATGCGGGAAAAGGGGTATCTATGCAAGGAATTATCGTCCTCAGCAGTTGCCCGCCGATGTTGTGACAAACATATACTATGCATTCGCAAACTTTCAAGACGACGGGACAGTGTAAGTAAGGTACGTTCTAACTCACTTTCTCTAATGCGCTTCAGGTTCTCTTCCGATCCCTGGGCGGACACCCAGATAAACTTGTCCGATGCTTGTAAGCTCATATGGTACCTGGCTGCCACTTGAGGAATATACTGAGCCCCCCAAGCGACGCCGGCCTCTGGAAGCCATGCCTACGGCTGCGTCAAACAGCTTTTTCTTCTCAAAAAGGCCCACCGGAATGCCAAAGTTAATCTATCTGTTGGAGGATGGACATATAGTCTGAACGGGCGGTTCGCCTCAGCTGTATCCACAGAGCCGAAGCGCATTCAATTTGCTAAATCTTCGGTATCACTGATGAAAGATTGGGGCTTTGATGGGATTGACATTGACTGGGAATATCCTGCGAACGCCAGCGAGGCCGCAGACTTTCTAGCATTGCTGAAGGCAGTAAGAGCCGAACTGGACGACTACGCCGCCCGGTCCGTGCCGGGATACCATTTCCGCCTAACAGCTGCGATGCCGGCCGGTCCTGACAAGTACTCCAAGCTGCCGCTGTTCGACATGGCTCAGATAGTGGATGCGTTCAACCTCATGGCTTATGATTACGCGGGCTCTTTCTCCCCGTTGAGTGCGCACCAGGCAAACCTTTATCCCAACTCAGGGAACCTGGGGTCTACCCCCTTCTCCACGGATGCAGCGATTACTGGTTACCTTGCTGTCGGCGTCCCGAGGTATAAGATCATTCTGGGTATGCCCTTATTCGGACGTGCATTTGAAAACACGTCTGGCCTTGGGAAACCTTATTCCGGCATCGGTAAAGGGTCTTGGGAGGACGGAGTTTGGGATTATAAAGCATTGCCCCGTTTTCACCTAGACGCACAGGAAGATATCATCGCTGGGGCCACGTACGAATACGACAATAACAGCCAGCAGCTGATATCTTACGACACGCCTGGTATGGTCAAGGCGAAGATAGACTACTTGAGGTCCAAAGATTTAGGAGGAGCCATGTTTTGGGAGGCTAGTGGGGACCGGAACGATGCTGAGAGCCTCATCCGAACAAGCTATTTGTCACTCGGTGCGCTTAGGCAGAGCCAGAACAATCTGCAGTATCCGGACAGTACATATGCAAATATTGCTGCTGGCATGCCCTGATTGGGAGGAGCCAAGACACACGTGGTAGACTGCTACATACCAAACCCAAAGATTTATGGCCCTTCAAAAATGACAGTTAAATTGTGTTGAATACTAATCAAGGTATTATCCCATCAAGAGCGCCATCAAAATAGAACCGCTAGCATAAGAGTGTTAGAATTCCCGGGCCATGAGCCGTTTACACCATTCCCTCCAGTAGCTTCCCACTAAATTTACAGGGTCGATGTTCTCTTCCGGCTCCCAGGTGTATCTTTGTTCGAGAGGCCAGTCGCCTGCCCACATAACTAGGTATTCAGTGTATTCGTCACCGGAGTCGCCAATAATGCGGTGAGATACTAACAACTCTACATCGTAGGTTTCGCCGTTAGCATTGGGAGGGAGCCTCTCAGGTCGCGGTCGTAGCTTTACGCCGAGGATGTTAGCTTCCTGAGGTGTGGCCGGCATATGCCTTTTTCGTTTTGCGGGCCTCGGTCCAGGTCGAGGTAGTTGTGGAGGTTTCCTTTTGGGGGACTCGGCCTTATCCATCCATTGGTAGGTAGTGATCGTGGGCATAGAGGTTCCGTGCTTTGCATTCAGCGAAGGTCTATATCCAGTTGAAGTGTTCGCACCGCCAAGCAGGGGTAAAGCAGCAGTTTCCTTGTCATTTTGGACGTTGATTATCTCATACAAACCGTGTACGGTTGGGCCGCCTTCTTCAACTGTGCCGGCCATAGTGTTACCAAAAGTAGGGAAACTAGGCTTTGCAAGTGGGGGTTTCGTAGTGTGTGTACAAATTGCAACAACAGGATAAGCCGACCTTCTGTCGAGATCTGTGCCGATCACGTGGTGGCGCTTTGTGTCTTGACTCGATGATAGCTTAGAAGGCCCTTTTCGCTCCATTGAAGAATTGTGATAGCACGGTGCGGCCTCGGGGCTCCCCATTGATCTCGCAGTCCATCCAATTGGAGATTTTCTCAGACCATGCAGCTTTCTGTTGAGCGTTAAGCTGGTCATCCTGGCTGGGGAATCCAGGTGGGTTGAAGGCACGGATTTTCGAAAGATTGGCCATTGGATTAATAGGAAGACGAAAGATGGAGTAGAAAGCGATATGGATGATTTTGAACTGGTTGGTGATCTTCTAATTCGAAAATGAGGGTACCGTAGTGGCGACTCATATATTACACACCGTGCAGCCAACTATCCTCCCTCGGATTCCAGATTGAGTCTGAACTACGATCTACAGCCACAAACTCCGATTCCCAACAGCTTCTGCTAGAAATCGATAATGCATCTGTACGAATCCCGCTGCAAGGAAACCGGTGAACTCAACACGGGCCAGACCGGCCGCCCCCATGAAGTTTGGCAACAATGGCTCGCTGAAGCCTTTCACGATTGCAGCACGGTTGACTGACCCTCAGCCAATTGGGTTATCCCAGTATGACACTTTCTCCCGTGCTTGAAAACAGCCCGTGAGATTTCTAATAAGCATCAAGTGTTAAGGTTGGTGGATAGTGCTGCCTTTGTTGGCTGTATGGTAGCTGTATCTGCGACAACTGCCATGATGGTATTTTGCTCTTCGAGCTTGACGGCATCCCCCATGTCCCTGATAAACAGGGTCTCGTTGGCGATCTTTTTAATGCTGTCCATCTTCTGCAGCCTCTTCTGCTCCTCACGATGCCGTGCGCACTGCTCCTGCCATTCACTATCGCTCCCCACGTTCCACCCGTCCGCTAAGCGAGCCTCGTCCTTCCGGATGGTCCTCGAGTAGGCCGCGATCTCGCCCTCGTTGAGATCGGAGAAGACCCGGCGACGGGCCTCCGCCGCTCGGTCTTTGGGCATGCACTTGATGGTGAAGCTCATGAGGCAATCCCGCAGGTAGTGGTTCGGTACGTCCTCCAACGTGTGGTCCCGTCCTAGCCGGCCGCCGTGCACTTCCCAGTCTTCTTTGCCCGGATCCAGGCTGGCCGGCTCCGTCGCCGGGACGTCATTGGCATCTTCGTGAATGGCGAAGGCCACGCGGTTTTTCAGCTTGGACTCGTCCACCCCGGGCGCGGATTTGAGGTCTTCGACGAGCTGGGTATTGGTTTTTCGCGCCTCGGGCGCCTGTCGTTGTGGCTTGTCAGCGCCACGCAGTTCCGAGGCAGCAAAGGAAGCGCAGGGGCGAATTTACCAATAAGGAAGCCGAGAAATAGGTCGATGGTCTCTCATGTTCGCGAGTGGGTGTTGTATAAGACTTGAGCCGATCAATCAGGCAAGCCCTACTTCCCCAATGGCCCGTTTTTGATGACTTAGGTCGCGTCGATTCGGGCCAATTTACTCTGTAGACACCATTCAACAGCAGTGACATTGTGGGCATGGAAAGTATGTGGTTTGATTTGGTGTGAAGTCAATTACTGCGATCAATTGGTGCTGTCTGTCGTGATGCGCAGAAGCAGGGGCAAATGAAATGCTCAGTTTGACCCTCCATCTTTCCATTGACGGGTTCTCTTTATTTTTCCAATCATGCTCGAATTCACATCATAGCAATGATGTCAACCTGTGATGTCAGTCCCCGGGAATTTACCTGGGTATGTAGATCATTGTGCTCCGGAAGTAAACAATCACGGTACTGAGGGCGTTGGGGTGGGCGATCGGATTTTGGGCGGGCCTTACGTCACAACCGTCACAGGTGTTACAGCGCTCAAACCACCTACCCCTCGCCCTAGAACAGCCACGATCAATGGAAACCCTCAAGCGGCCAACGACCTCAGCTCGAGATAACAAAATACCGATGATTCACTTCACCTAATAGCTTTGCAATTGTTGATGAAGCTCGTTACCATGTGTTGAAAAAACCATGCATCGCTTCTTGCAGAATCACTGCGGGACAAGAGGCCACCGTGATCCCCGGCAGTCTAGCACTGGCAATCAAAATCTCGATCGCGCAATGCAACAGCTCCTGCTTTTGCGTCGCTGATAGCATCGATCAATAACTGTCAGGCAACCTCGATAACAAAGTCCGCCGAGTACATCTAGTCGCTACATTCACGCTCAGTCAACTGAAGCCATTCTGGGGAGAAACAATCCCACTTGCTACCAGACTGGTGGCAGAGCGGCCGAAAGCCTTGGAAGACACCCCGCATGAGAAGGTCTGCCGGACATAGCCTTCTCGATTAGCTAGTACAAACCTTCCCATACACCAAAATGATAGGTGATCGAAGGAAGCCAGCAAAGGCCCAAATGGCCGCCCGGCGGGATTCATCCTTGCTTACCAAACTCCCACTTGTTTGTTGAAAGATTAGTGCTCGAAATATTGGTCTGCAGATACGGTAAGGCAATCTAATGTTGAGTCCAGCGCTTGGTGTCGTACCGGATCATCACTCACACTATCCCATCTGGGTATAACACTGATGAAAAGGTTCTGTTGTCGACACCTGTAGCCTAAGTACAGAACAGAAGGCCTCACCGAGCAATGGCCGTGAATCGGTAGTCCATAGAAGCGACCTTGGCGAATATCAGATCCTTTCAGATGCACCCCTGACTTGTGCATATAAGGATACTTTCTTTGAAGGATGTCCCGCTTCACGCTAGGTGTTTCTGACGCCTACCTTTTTTGGTACCCAGGCTTAGTCTCTTACAGCTGACAAATCAAAATTGTCCAAAACTTGGTGCAGAGCGGCTTTTTGCACGTCTTGACGTTATGTTCACTGCTCCTTACACCATTCTGTATCGTTACTCTCGTTGAGGGCGACTGCCAACGGATTGTTTCTCCCTTTTTCTAATCGTTTTTGGTTTGCACACAATGGTCCAGGCGACGTTCACCAGCCGTCTTGCTCCGTTTTAAAGCCCCACTGGGCCAACTTGCATTCTGGACGCTTGTGCGATAGATCAATGCACATCGCCCACCCACGACCTTTAGCTTCGAACCCGACCAGCCTCATTACACATTCTTTTATCTCGCATAACGTCAAAGCCATATCACTTGCTCATTAGAGATGAGTGGCCAAGTTGTCGTATCACGTTGCTGCGGCCTTGCTACTGTCGATACCAAGAAAGCCACCGCGGCTTTCTTGCCTTTACCACCCGAGCTCCTAAATATGGTCTACAGCTACTTTGAGGATCGAGCGACACTGAGTAGTCTCACTCAGGTCTCCCAGTCTTTTCGTGCTGAATGGTTGCCTAGACTATATCGTCACAGAATCAATGCTGAATCTGTTAACGACCTGCCCAAGCTCTTTTGCTCCTTCGGGCCATTACTCAGCTCTTATGTGAAGAAGCGACTCGAAAAGGGCTTGAACCTAAAGCAAGTCCGCGCCACGCGCTCCTCCGTCAGCTCTGACGAAGATAAGAAGAAGCCAACAGCTGCTTATAACGTGCAGAATTTGAGGTTGCACGTTGCGCCTCGCGCCTCCATACAATATGGCCAATATAGCAAGACGCAGTGGGAGGACGTTTGCCACTACATAGAAGCGGCAATCGAAGCCCTACCGAATCTTAAGGCAGTCGAAACAAATGTCATAACCGAGTAAGCCTTACGTTGAATCATGCGATATACACACAGCTTACATCATCCGCAGACCCATTGCAAGCCACCTTTCGTCCTCGCCGTGCCTCGAAGCACTCACTATCCCTTGTGTTATTGATGGCGATTTCAAGACGCCAGAAGGGGAAGTGCAGCGGATACTGGAGTGCATCAATTTCAAGGTACTACGCCGGCTTTCCGTGGCAAGTCCCTATGGCCGGCTTCTTTTCCCACGCCTCTCCAGTGGATACAACGCGGACATCTCTCCAGCACTCGAAACTCTCAAGGTCACACTGACACAAGAAACTGAGACGGTGCTTGAATTCATCGCTACGTTTGACACGTTAACGAGCTTGACCATACGAGACTGCCGACCCTACACTCACGAGACCGAACAGGGAAACGTTTTCCTTCCAGCAATCCTAAAACATAAAAAGCTCCGGACTCTGAGGATCCGTTTTGTGGATAAGGACCGGGATCTCCAGGGCGTACCTCTATCGAACCTAGCAGTTCACGATATCGTCAATGGACTGCCAGAGCTACGCAGGTTTGACTTTGGACCTAACACATGGGACCTGGTACGTCTCCAAACTTCAATACTTGGCATCAACACATTAACCGTTGGCGATAGATGAAAATCGGGTCGGAGCTAGCCCGCTCTAAGTACCTAGAATCTGTTACCTGCCTCCATCACTCGGTGTATCCTTACATTGGGCAGGGGGCATCCTCCGAGGTGGTAAAGGAATTTGAGCGTGGGTTTTTCGACAATAGACCGGACCATCGAAAGCTTCAAGTCTTTGTGTCTTGCGCGTCTGATATCCCGCTCAAAGAAGATTCCTTCCAACTTCCACTGGACGGGAAACACATGCCAATTACACCCGGCATAAGTTTCTCACGCGGCATTCATCCGTAAGAGAGCATCACGGCCGATTCGAGTAGATCCTCCAACGTCGGCGTCCCTTTACAGAGAAAGTATGAGAGTAGGTATTCCTAAGCGGCCGATGATGGAAGCTCGCCGTTTTGCGAGTTACTGTTATTCACTCAGTGGCCAGAGCAGGATTGAAAGGGGGAACGGGGGGTAAACACAAGCAAAACCAGAATCAAAACCCCGCAATTACGAATGGTCTTAGTAGGGAGGAACCTGCCCAATATTTTTAAGGAGTAGTATGAGCCATTGCCAAGGAAACCAAACCCGATGACGTGTGTTAGCAGAAGCGATCAGGAGCTTTGAGTAGGCAGGGCGCGCCGCTTCGTATAGAGTTCGCGGAGTCTTATGATTTGCCGGGCCTACCCTCGCCGTCCAATCCTAGACTTGCCCACAAGCCAATGAGTCCGCAACGACTTAGGCTCGCGGACCAGCATGTGACATGACAGCTTCCAGACTGGTTCTTGAGGGTCTCATCTGTATCGCCGGGTGTTTCAGTCAATTCACCCACTACCGTGCGCGAGCAAAGCAGGGTATCGCACAGATCGCATTCAGTGGGTCGGCCCGCTCCATCAGATGGGCTCACTATCCACTGAACTATCGGACACGCCACCAGTCCATCTTCGGCAACACCTGGAGCTTGATGAATGCCAACTGCATCCGATGATGTTACGTGGGAGAGGAGGTCGTGGGTAGTACGTGCTAAAATGGACGTCATGTCTTCGGTTATAGCGTCTAGGCTTAGTCGTGCAAACGCGGTCGTAGTCATGGCTCGTTTGGTACCTGATTGACATGAGGGATCCAACCCAGTTGCCATGATTCTTACACTGCGACTTTCCTCACTCACCTAAGCCCTGAGGACGCAGATCTGACGAGATGCCCATCTATATGAGTTGGAAAACTGCAACTATACTATGGCGCTTTTTGGCAATTTTTGAGACAGGAGCCAACTTTTACCTAGATCGAGTTTTAGTGCTAGATGTGCCTACTGTGACCCGAGTCGGATAGTTATAGTGTACACGGCAAAAGCCTATTCAGGCCTACGTCGTCAATAATGTCGCTACCCAGCTGGTGCTGTTACGCCATAACCGGAATAGGGGAGCGGAATCCACATAAAAGCGCCTTCCAGACACGGTTCTACACAAGCTTCCCACTAGTACATACCGTACAGAACTATGGTCGCACATCGCAGCTTTTCGTCAGGATAGATTATATATGACGAAAGGAGGCATAAAACATGGCAACGCAAGATCTTACATCAGCTTTGAAAGGCTTGGGGATCCGAACACATTGGTCATTGAATCTAGTCGTAGCGCAGGTTCTCTACACTCTACAAACGCCTAATGCTGTATTCCATGGCGTGGTAGCCGAGAACAAGGAGCGTTTGCTGGAGGACGGGCCGAACGTGGACTTGCTCTGGGTATGCGAACGAGATGGTTCTGTGGCCGTATGGCTGGAGGGCCAGCAGCGGCCCGCAATCAGAGAGGGTAAATCAGATTATAACATGGATGCGGTGATAGGGCACTACGACACCAGAAGTGGATTTCTATACTACTCTGTAAAGTGGATCGGATACGAATGCCCAACCTGGGAGTTGGAGCAGGATCTAGACGCGTATGCTGCTTTTCTGGACCAATACTGGGCTACTTTACAGCATCGAAACTTGGTCGATTGAGCGGTTTTGGGTCTGGGACATGGGGATGGAGTACTCAGAGGCGGAAGCACTGCGAGACGCCTAATACATCTAGATGATCTCCAGGATCGCGAATTAAACTAGTCAACCCTCGAAGTGGTGGAACCTATTTGTACGTACACGAAGTCGGTACTTTTCAAATATAGAATAATTTAAGAAATTACTGTTTCGGTAAGAATTAACTGCTTTATTTAAAGATATTTGTTTCTGATTTCTTTCCTTATTTTTGTTGTTGAGTTAGTTGATAAAAGTGTTACTTTGTTGTGTTAAGCTGTATTGGAGAGTTGACTAATTTAATTCGCGATCCTGGAGATGATCAAATGCACGATCATTTAACCCTGTAAAGGGGCTTTGGCACATCCATCGTCCCTATTCCTCACTTAGCCCTATGAATTGAGTTGCGGCAGAAAATTATGAGGTTCCTACGACCGCGCCGTAAGAGCCGTACTACTAAGATGTTCCGGTGGAATTTCCAATGAGCTGAGCAAGAGCAGGCAGGATTCACAGGATGTCCACGTTTGTCTATCTGCACTATATCAGGTGCCATTTTGTTACTATATGAATGCACTGCGCCATGAATCCTTGGTCCACTGAGTGTGGGACGCCCCGACTACAGAAGCAATGACCGGTGGATATTGTATGTACATCTCAAGTATCCCCTCTACACCGATTCTATGAAAGACTTATTTACTCACCGTAACGCACAAGCCCGCATGGGCACAATACAATCCTCCATGTCACGCCGTTCATAGAAGTCGTCAATACCCACGGGGAGACATAGCTCGTTATGCTATTAAGATACTAACTCAACCACGTCGGAGATGCAGCAAACCGAATTCCGGCTTCCCGAGGAATGGGAGGCGCAGGAAATTTTGGACGAGAAAGTCATCGGCGGGAAATCGTACTGTTTGATCGGCTGGAAACCCACTCTCGTGCCAAACGGAAATTAGCACATCTCTGCTTCAAGCGCGGCGGGATGAGATGGACCATCTGGTTCCTCCCGACCGTGCTTCCGTCTTGGAAAGCCATGTGGTGCTGCAACGGTGTAATCAGTGGCTGGGCACTATCATTGAAGAAGTTGTGGACGGTGCGACCCGCTATAGGGTCCAGTGGGAGCCTACCTTTGAACCTGAGAGCAATCTGGTGAACATGGGGAAGCTGCTACAGGAGTGGAAACTAAAGTTTCGATCGCGAAGTGGACGACTATATACGGAAAGGAGCAGGGTGGTAGTTCCTAGGAAGTCCGGTCGGGTCGAAGCCCAAAGCGACGGAATACTGGAGTAGACCCGGACCACGCCGGTAACTACGACAGCCATCAACCTCAGACCTCATAGCGACTGCCCGCGAAAAGCTACGGCATTGCGGATTCAGTCGACCAAAGGGACCATCTAGAGGTATCAAGACCCTTACCCATCGACCCTGTGATGACTCAAGCCCGCGGAGTCGACACAAAATAGAAGCGATGGGGCGGATGTTTGCAGGGTCAACCTCTTCACTTTCTTCACATACCGCCATTAGTCCTGGGCCGACTAGCGGTTTCATTTTTTGTCTGGTCCTGGTGGGAGGGAAACATCTCCGCGCTCACTCTATAGCCACCAGCAGGCACCGTGCTACGGTAGCATACAACGTTAGACCTCTTAGGTGTCCTGCAAGATGAGTAGTTCTATGGCCTGTATCTTCACTCGCAGGAATTGACCGTCCCAGCCATATAGTTGTTTTTGAAAGAACAGCTAAATTGGGGTTCACGGTAATGCACAGTATGCTAGTCACGTTGTGGTGAAGACCTTCTCCATAAACTTGATTTGTTTGCTCACGAGGGCCTTGCTTTTCTGAATGGTTGCGCCAGCTCCAAAATATTATGTGTTTGGCGCATGTGCATGTATATCGGCTATCTCATGCGAAACAGAAACCAGGCGCTCACCTTCGGAATCTGGTCCGTCGGAATGAATCAGCACCACTGAAGCGCTAGAATCAGTTTTCGCGCCTCCCCCTCCATATATTGCTTTGTCTTTCCCATCTGTTAGTTCATAGGCAATATCAAGTCCTTTCTCGCGGCTCTCGGTTTCGCTATCACAGTCCTTTATCATCACCTGGGCCCTCACCGTCACGGGTATCTCAGATGGTGCCAAGAGCCACAAATTGGCAGAAGTATCTTTCACTTCCATACCCTAGGCTTCGGCACGTGTGCTGGCCTTAAGACTAAGTATCTGTGAGACGTATTGCGGTCAGCACCGCACCGCGGAATGCCGGCCATCCTATCGATCCGCCGAGGGGATTCGTCCCATGAGACATAGAACAAAACCGAAGATGCATCCTAGGAAAAACCAATCCATCGGTGAGGTAGGATGATCGTTCTGCCTGCCCTCTACTGCCGTGGGCTTTTCGTTGCCGACACAAAGTTCAAGCTCGTTGACCCCTTCGCTGATTTCCTGGATCTCTTCGACAAATTCCTCCCTCAAGTCTATGTAGTCGCAGTCGCAGTCGCAAAGGCAACGACAGCTGGGCAGAGCACTGAATATCCCTTGGACCGTGTCGGCGGACTTTTTGAATTCATTCGCTAGATTATAGCAATGTGCGAGCTGGTCACCAAGTTCTTTGTGCTCCATCGAATGGAAAAGACGATTCTGTGTAGGCATGGCCGGAAGGAATGGTAACAGGATGATGGTAAAGGCTTTGCTGACGAAGAAAAGGACACAAGAAAGTCCAGGAGGGGGAAGGCCGGACACATAGATGGACTTTATACCCGCGAGGCCTTACTTGCCAGTAAACATGGAAGAGCGACGAAGTCGGAAGAGACAAGCCCCTGCAAATTCCACTTCAACGGCCACTCCAGTCATGTAGGAGGGAGGCCGCCGCGTGTAATGCCTTGTAGGAGGAACAGTTGGCCAAGGATGACAGCCCCCCTGATACTTTTTTGTCAAGGGATGCCTCGAAACGTACTCCTAGCTACGGTGCTGGGAGACATCATCTAGACACAGCCTCTATATGCTTCCTACAGCACTCTTGATCAAGGTGTCTTGCTTTGTTGTAATGAAGGGATTCGTGGCAGCCATCTGTGCTTTTCCAGGACTCGACGCTACCTACAACGTGAGTCCCTTCAAGGCCCGGTCTGTTGCTGTGGCAAATAGAGGAAAGCGAATGCGCAGATGAGGAGACAGGTGGATGGCGATTGAGAAGCCTTCGATTATGTGGTCTACACACTCTCCAACATAACGAGTTCAGGTTACTTCTTATGGGCGATGACATACGGTAGGCGTCAAATGGCATGTAGTCTGTGGCCGAGGCGTGTGTATGCCGCGTCGCTATTCCGTGAAGTAGGTGGGTCTATATGGTCAGTCGTGCCTCGTCCGCGGGCCTCTCCCGACACGGAAGCTACCCAGGTAAGGGCCAGTTTTCCACAGGGGCTCTTCGTTTTGCCGTCCCTGTTGCGTCATCGTTTGCCGGCCGTTTTGCCGTCTCGGGGCTGGTTGGCTCCACGCCATATTGGGCCAAAATCGACACATCAGCCACATCGCACACGGTAGGCTCGGTCGTGCATGCCGGTGTCGATCGGCTCGACTCGAGTATGGGCGATAGAGGTTGGGGCAGGTAGACTGTAAGCGATTGGAGAAGCGGGCTATAACCGCGCTGTTCACTCTCGAGAGCACGGATGAGATCCGCATGGGTTTTCAACACCTGCTCCTGGAGATCGCGAGATGCCTGCATCTCACTGATTTGCTCCAACAGCGCCGCCACCTTGATTTGCAGCTGAAAAATCTCCGCCCCTAGCCTTTGGACTTGGACCTGGCCATTGTAGAGGTGGACTGCGAACTCGTGCATAGCTGCACTGGACACCCCAAACGGCACCAGGTGTGTCATTTCTTGAGTCTGACTAGATGCCATGATTGCTTTTTTTATCTTGACCCTTGCCTTGTGGATGAGCAGGGCCTGTGTTTGTGTGTGGGTGTGTATTAATATGACCACAACGAAGGCCTTTTCCGGCCGTTTATACTATACCTCAGTTAGGTTCAAGGGAAAACACATACAGCCAAAACCGAAAGTCTTGCTAATTAGCCTGTAGTGCTCGCACTGTGTACACATGTTCCACAACTGCTGTGCTCCAAAAAAACACCATTATCACAGTCTCTATCGTGATCTCCAAACCAGCCGTCCAGCACCATATGTACTTGCTTTTTTCTGCATCTGCTGCCAGTATAGGCCATGCTCCGGGCTCGGCTGGCTGACCTCATTCCGACTCATGTGACTTGGCATGTTAAATCAGCAGTGGCTCGATGACACTCCACACAGGATTCGCCAAGCATCCATAGATGGTACTCTGTTACCTGCAGCCCATTCCCGCTCATATTGTCCTCCAGAGCCGTTCACGCCGGAGCTGGAGTGGTCGTTTCCTGTGGTCTTCTGTTGATCTTAGATATATCAATGTAATGGCCGTCGACGCATAGGTTTCGTAAGACTTTTAGGCATAGCACCGACCAGCACAAAATCGATGGGGAGCTTCTCAAGCTGCCTCGTGCGTAGACCGGGAATTGCTACAGACAAGAAATACGCAGAAAGAACCCATTACAAGTCCATGCCAAGAAATCAGAACTCGCGCCGGCCCAGACGAGAACAGTCACGGGAACGCCGCAACCGAAAGATGTACCCGCACCATCGACATCGCTCGATTCGGTACATTCTCGTAGATATTGGAGGTAGAGACGACTATCTACCCAGGAAGAGGAGAAAGGAATCTCGAGCTGTTTATTCTCGCTCACGGTATGACGACTGCCACCAATATGTACAATTGTATGGTAGGACGAACAAGGCGGATATCACGCGGGAAGGAATAGAGGAACGACTGCTTCGAAACCTTGCAGTCGCAAGACACAATGCCGAGATAGCATCCCGACCAGCACTTCCACGTCCACGTCGGTTATGTCCGCGAGCCATGTGACCTGCGAAATGCTCTGTTCCCCCTAGAATAGCAGTGCTATCACCATAAGGACAATCAAAAAGTTCAGGCTGCTTAGCCAGATGCTGGCCACGAATATGCCTGGCTAGGCCGTCTATCCGCCAACCCTTCTCCCGTTGGGCGTTGCCCACTTCATGATCGGCCTATTTGCAAAACGGGCAAAATAACGTCACGTTAATACACTTATTATTGCATAAGCGTAAACAAAAACACAGTAAGGGAGCAACTAACGAATGATAACAAGGTGATGACCAGATGATAAGTTAAGTGTGAATGCGCAAGAACCACCTCAGCCTTCTCATCCATACGTCAATACACTTGCTATTGCATAAGTATGAAAAGAAACACAGTAAAAATACAAGGGGGCGGAAGCATTCAATACTTAAGACCTCACCTTTAGTTTTAATTAAGTAGACTTTCATGAAACTTGTATATGTGCTCTCCAAACCAAAGCCACCCGTTACACGCCCATAAACCTTGGAATCTATCATGGCTTCTGGAAAGTCGTTCGTTAGTTGATTGAAGGTAAACCAATTTTTTCTAAGTAAATCTTTTAAATTATACATTAACAATCATAGGTTCAATATACAAACCGAAAAGATCCACCAACCAACACCCTCATCGAGCTCAACCTCGGTGAATCCGACATAAACCATGGGTTCGTCGGAAAGTGAGTACTCTATTCCTATCGCCGCAGCCAGTAACTCTATAGCACTATGGCCTACCATTTGATGTCCACGTACAGCCGTTATCACAACATCATGAAATTGAGAGACTAAATCGAATACCTAGATTTGTCTGGCTTACCCCGGAATAAACTCAGGACGCTGATAATGCATGCACCTCTATAGCGATACTTATAACAGACGTACCTCATCCGGACCTTCCGGACCTTGCAAAGGGTGCAGGTGGTGCTTATCGCTACCTCCTCATCCAGAAAGATATAAACGTCAATTCGAAGGTTAGGCACGTGGCATTGTGCTGAAAACCAAACGGTGATGGGGCCATCAATCAGAACGATCTGATAGTTTTGCAGGAACAGGGGTATTGCACCGAACGTTCAACTGACATTAACAAAGATCGGGGTGGAGACTTCTTGTATTTGGTTGGGAAACAGGAATTCGGTTACCAGGACTAATCATCACTGATTTGAGGCTACAATTTAGTCCAAACTCTAACGCTCGTGGGGTTACATACACCAGTATACGCAATGAATTTCAATCAATATGCTTATCAAAAAGGCAATTTTAAATACTACATATGCTTACCATCCCTCATCACATGCGATTGTATCACTATCTATGTGCGATACGGTTTGGCTACACATTATGGCCCAACTTCTACTCAGTTGGAAACTGTCAGTCTCAAAGAAATCAGTCTCGCTTTTTACTAAATTCAACAATTCTCTCCCGGAGCTGTGCAGCTGGTGAAAAAAAAACCATTATGGTTTTCGCTTATCGACGGCTGTAGTTGAGGAATCGAGTTTGTGGAAGGATCCGTTGTCAGTAGTAGTTACGATTCAGGGTAACCAAAGGCAACTTACCCCGAGACGAATTATGATGAAATTCAATGCCATGAAAGCGATAAAGGTACCCAGGTCCCTCCAGCGGTTGTCCCCTCCCCCCCCCCCCGACAGGCCCAAAATGGCCTGATAGGCTTGACTATCTGTCGTTGCCCAAACTGATAACCCCACGCACGCAAAACGGCGAGTCCGGTTCGCGCTTTTCTGTCACCATTCCTAAGTACACAATGCCGAAAGGGCATTCGTGTTGGTTCTATGAGCTCGAGCCCTTCACTTGTCTCATTAGCGGAATGGCGATGGGAATAGAGCCTTGCAGTTTGATATCGAGTCGATAATATCATTCTCTTGAGGCGCCCTTCTCACTAGGCATGTAACGTGGTTCCAAGTTCCGTCACCGCGTAGGAAAGACAGGTAGGCATAGACAAGCGGTGGCAGCCAACTCGTGCGCCAGCAAACGAAATCGTAGGCAAGCCGTGACCACGGCCCACCGCGCCAGTAACCCGGCGGCACCTCGGCAGCCATGCTCAGATCAGATAAGGAACCAGTGTCTAGGTTGGCGACGTAATCTGGTGCGGCATCTGCCGCCAGCCTCAAGAATTGGGCAAGACCCATGGTAGTACGGTTGTTTCGCACAACACTGCCATCTTGAAGTACATCGGTTTTTGGTACACGATAAAGCGGGATGCTGAATGCAGGCGACTGTTCTTGTCTTCCTTGTCCTCCACTTCGTACTCATAACTGCCGTGCCCCAGAGATAGCGTTGTAACCAAAGTTTGGCTGGCAGTTCGAGGAAGGGCCGGTCGTGCTCTGATAAGGAAATCTAGACAAACTCGTCGTCTCTCCCAAGGCCGTCTGGGCACGGTTGGTGGTATTGGGAAGGACTTCAGTGGGCTGGCTTAGGTGAACATCCCTGTGATGTTGAGAAAGATAAGCAATGTTGGCTGGCGCCTTCCGACGCTCCACAGCCGCCTTCATCCAAGGTTGGCTTTCCAAATACTCTCTCATACCCTTCAGGGGCGAGAGAGCCGGGGGGTCAAGTGGCTTGGCAGCGGAAAGAGATCCCGATGTTGACCGTGATGACGATACCTCGGATGTTATCACATAGATTGCCCTGACTGGAGGCGTACCGATGAAAGACATGTTCTCCAAGCCCAGGGGCTTAGGAATAGGAGAGCCATTAGTAAAAGAAACAAAATCCGGCGGAGGAGGCAAGATAGAACCGTTCTGTCTGTAGCCAAAAGAAACTTGCGTCCAGTGAGTCTCGCAGCCATTGCCACTGGCATATTCGCCGTCGTCAGTAAGCAAGATCGGATTCTTAGAGTTGGCTCCTCTTGCACTGCTTGTTGATGCCTTTGGCTTCAATGACGACTTTACAACAGAGGTCACCGCCCATCTTCGCCCTGCGAGGGGCATTTACGGCCCGAGAGGTTGCCTTTCACCGAGAAGCACACCTTCCTTGGAATAGAACTCCACCGACGTCCGCGCGAGGAGCTCTTGGAGTATTCAACCACGAGTGAACCATCTGCTGCTCCGGAAGGCACCTTCCCAAGGCGCTAGATTGTTCCGCGCATCGGACTCGGCAGCGCTAGAGACGTCGGCAATCTTTTCGCATCACGATACCACCGGAACATGCTGTTGACCGAAGTCTGCAGCTCGATGCTGTCAGACTTGTCGATGCAGCAGGTATCGACCCAGAAATATCGCAACCCGTGTTGTTCCGCTTGTTCGGCACAGAACTCGATCTTGTCATAGCCAGCCTCGTGCTGCCAAGTAGCGGGTGTGTTTGCTAGGTCCGCATAGACGACCTCGTCTGGGCCCCACGTGTGAGAAAGGATCGGCCAGTGTCGTCGCGTTGGAGTAACCGCATCGCAAGTACAGGCGCTACGCGACTCGGCGCATCGTTGGCGAATGAAGGAGAACTCGCAGTATCGCGATCTTGCTTCAGGAAGCTAAGTCGATGTCAACTTCTTCATCGTTGCAAGGAGGACCGATCAACCGGCCCTGCATCAGGCTGCAGGTGCGGGGTATAGCTCAGCCGCAAGCCAGGGACGGCCAGTCGACGAAGGATAAAGATTCGTGCATGCCCGCCGACGTTCCGCTTAGTATCACGAAATACAACAGGCTTGCTTCCCAACTAGGTTGCGGTTCGGCCCGCGGATTGAGCAATATGGAGCGCACATCCGATCCCACAATTGATGTTTTTGCGAAAAGAAAACGAGATGTTGCGGAGTCACGAACCATGGGGCCTTGTGGGGCAGTGCTACTCGCTGCAAACAACAGGCTGAGTAATAAGCAACAACGCCAAAGAACCCATTCATTCGAGTCCGAGCAGGGAGATTGCCCGATCGTCACAACGGCCCAAGTGAGCCAAAACAGCAAGAAGCTTGCTAAAACTCAAAATTTCAGTACAAGTACAGGGCTTGCACAAGGACGGCCACGCCGGTGCACCACACTTTAGCGCAACAACCTGCACGTGAAATGGTCTGCCCCAGAGAGTGGTGGAGGTGGCGGAAAGACGTGCCGAATCCATGACTTCGGCAACGGGAACGCTTATGCGATCTGTCCCGGTCACTCCTAAATACCATTCGTTGGTCTTGGGAGAGCGAATGGTGGCCTTTAACAATTGATTGGCAAAGGCCAGCAATGTGGCTAATTGGGACCGTGTGTGGCAATCTTGGTGTTTCAAATTCTTTACACCCGTTGACCGTGCCCACTACCACTATTCAACATAAGAGGGGATGGGAGAACATGCCTTGTAGATAGATTAGCATTGCAGAGATCCAATTGCCAGCCTTTGATCTACCTGTGATAAGAAGACTTGAATCCCAACACGTCCCGAGTTATATGTAATGCTGCTCAGCAATGGTGGAAGTAATCCACCGAGAAAGAACATACCATGGGTCAATGTTGTGTCGTGCAGTAAGGGGCAAAGTATAATGAGGAAACGCACATAACAGACCAACGGGGTCTCTAGGTTGGATTGAGTGAAGGTAAATCCGTAATAGTAGTGTCCCTCTTATTTCTGGAACCGTTATAGTGCTTAAAAGCAAAAGCCCCCGAACATCTCCTATTTGCTTTCGACTCATCGCAGCCCTCAAGAAGGTCTGGAAAGCCTCAAAGCTCTACGCCTTCTGGACAAAACCATGGATGAGAAAAGGCCGTCTTCCCGTGCTGATAGAAAGCCCTCTCCCCCTCATTCAAAGTATGGTATTACCATTCCTCGATTAGGTGCCATGGTTGCAATGGCCATCTTGGCCGTCTTGTTGTATGTGTCCCGCACAATTGTGTCACCGCACGCAATAGGCGGCATAGACGCACCAAAGCAAACGCCACATTCACCGAGGGCAGGGCCGTTCCTGAATTCTTCCAATTGCTGAGTGATATTTTGAAGCTCGGTGGTGAGCTGCTGGATGGGTGCCTGCTGGTTGTTGATGGTTTCTTTCAGGTCTCGGATCTCGTTACGGGAGTCGTGAATCTCGTTCTGGGAGTTGGCCACGAGCTCGTAGATGCGCTGCAGCATCTCTGGCCTGATGACTCCATTTCCGTACCAACGTGCCTCCGGTCCATTGTCGCTTTCGACGGGTGATAGAGCTTCTGGTGTTTTGACACTGAGCTTCGCCCGCTTCGATCGATTGATCGACGTCGCGATAGAGTTTAACGCGTCACCACAATCTCCATCTTTACACGGTCCTCCACTGTCGCGTTGGACGTCCGCCGCCTCTTCATCCGGCTCTCCTCTTACCAATGAATTAACAACCAACTAAACTAGAATAAAGTAAGGGTCCCTCGTTTTCAGAGACCGCATGAGGCTCGCTACCCACCGCTGGACGCTGGTCGGCGCATGTCAGCACAGCCTAAGGGTCAGCCAACTTTTCATGTGTGCCTAGCGCCTCGCGTAACCACATGAATCATGAAGGAAGCGGCAGGCCGCCCATCTCATCTCTAGTTCCTACGTTTCAGACACTCCAACTCTAAAGCAGGAAATGTTTGAGACAGTACAGAAGAACACAATACAAATTAAGGTTCAAGCTCTGGGCTAAAGGAAAGCGTTATATGAGCCAGGTGTGCACACCGTGTAGTGTTATTCAAGCTGCTGCACTCAGTGGGAAGAATAACAGGGAGATAGCTCATGCTCATGTTCTCACTGCAAGTCACCCAAGTGCCTGGCCCGTTATGGGACCGAGTAACAGAAAGGAGAATAAGACAAAGTAAATCTTTGGGATTTTTGCAATCGAATCGAAAAAGCTACGCCACCGTGCATGTAGGCGACTTTTCATCCTGAGCCTCTGGTGTCATCCCTGTTGCATTATTTAGGCTCCATCTCCTCCTCCCCTCTCTGTTCTCGCACTGCCGGGAGTCCGGCGAAAACAAGCTAGACAAATTGGACCTCGGAATCGAAATAGAAGAAAAGAGCGCTCGGTGAGCGCTGCTCTTGTCCATGGACAACTGACCCAAATCACTTCTCTTTAATAATGAGCAACATTTTAGACAGAACAACTTCCCATAATTAGCTCGAGCGCAGCCGAAAGCCATGGCCTCTAGCTACATCCGTTGCTAAGCCACGTACAGTTAACCTTTTCGCTGTCGAACTCTCACCCCCGGAAGAAACTTTCAATAGGTGATGTTTCATTAACAATCAGATGAGATTTTATATAGGCAATCGCCTTCCAATGGCCATTGAGGAAGCAGTCAGTCTTGGAACAGACTTTGGATCCCACTGCCGTTAGAGCTTGCTCTGGATTATGATTGCAATTGGTATCCAATGCCGCATGCAGGAGACCTAGTAACTACACGACGGCTTCCCTTTCTTCGATGGAGGTAAGAAACTTAATTGCCCAAGCTATCTAAGTTAAGGAAAGCATTCCGAACCCTAACCTGAGAGAACAGTGGGCCAATAGTCTAGAAAGGCAGCAGGTGTTATCGAGCAGCGAAAAGCGACGTAAGAACCTTGGTTATCACCGCGCATCAGTAGCATGCGGTATGTTACATACCTGAGTTTCTCTTATAAGAAAATCTCCTAGCTACGACGGCGCTACTGACACTATTTCCTTAGGACATTGTCGGCATCGAAAGATCAGATGCATCTTACAGCCCGCTGGTCTTGGTGGCCCATGCATGAACTGCATCCGCCTCAACAATGGGTGCAGCTTCTGCCCCGTGGACCAACAGCCAGCAGCACTGATTAAGCAGAAGCAGGGAACGCGCTCCTCGGTAAGATCAAAGATCCAATTGGCACCCTTCCCGGTCATGGCGACTGGACAACCATCGTACGTGGCGCGGCACCAGATGTACCCACGACTCAGCACTATGCAATCGCTGTAGCACATGAAGCCTTCAACCAGGCCACACGCGTCGGCAGACACTCATCCAGTTACCCCTGAGGGTAAGTCCAACTCCTGTTTTGTTCGACAATCCCAAACGCCCCGAGATAACTTCTAAATGCGAACTGTTTAAGGTGGTTTTATTGCTAAATGGAAATCGACAAATGTTCTAGGAAGCGCCCCGAGGATGGGAGCCTACGTATTTGCTCTCGGCGTACATAATTGGATAACGACGGATGTTGGCAACGGCAGCTTAAGCAAGAGCACCGATGTCACAAACGCTTCATGGCGGGTCTATCCTCAAGCACCACTTGGGACACAGGCATGCTCGCCGCACATGACGCATGCCTTACCCGCATCGGCCACCTGGTTGGCCGCATCAGCCAGTGCTGTAATGACGGCAGGGATAAATAGGGAAGTAGTGTCTTGCGCCGAAGACGTACCATGGAGCTCATGCGCCACAGCAACGACGAGGTCCATGTCATACGCCGGCGGCAGTGGCCCCCACGAAGTCTATTCGCCCATGGCCGGGCACGCAGAATTTAACAGCCATGGGCGAGTTCTGGCGAGGACAGCGTATCACCATCGACTCTGACATCAATCTTCTCAAGGGAAGTGGCAGCAGTAGGCAGGGCGGTGGATCATTACGCGGCCTCGTTCTTAGCAGGTCCCAGCTCGCCCCCGAGCTACGGGGATGAGGTCTCAACATTCGAATGGTGTCTACGGGCGCAGGACTGATGAGTAGAAGCCATTATAATACAGTGAGGGCACCGCCGGGTACTAGGAAACGTTTGGCGGAGGCGAGAATATTTACCAGCATACTATATTTGTAGTACAATGAAAGATAAAAAAGCAACTAAGAGTAGCTGTGTGCCAAGTTTCGAGTAAAAAGGAATCGGGACGCCGGCTTGGACAAGTCAATTTTTACTGACGTGGCTTCTGGTTCAGCTAAATACTGGCACCGACTCAAGAATGGACTACCCATTAAGGGCGCCAAACCCCACCTCAGGGTCACCTGTATGCCAGTCGTGTCGATCGTCTAGGTGTTCACTTTGGCCAAACTGCCGCGCCTCTAAGACAAAGTTATGAGAAGTATGTGAACCAATGTTGCATTCCTGGGGTTTCTGTCCCCTCCTCTTGGACCTCAATGTCGCCCGAGTTCTGGAGCGGGCTTAAGAGTGGAAGGCCAAGGTATGTGACCCACGGCGCCATCGGGGAAAGAGCGAGAACCACCCCTCTCTAGCCGTTAATTAGTGCTCCAGACCTTCACGACACGTAGCGATGCGGCAGCCTCCTCTTCAGGGTTAAGAGCCTGAAGGCTTGTCAAGGAGGCAATGCCACGAGCAGTGGGTCTCTCCTCTCAGGCCAGCACAATCATACTTGGCTGAGGTGTACAAGTCCAGGTCTTACTCGACCCATTGAGCACCACGACGTAGGCGGCAGCTGCGACACATACAACTATCTAACGCCAGGATACGGGAAGTAGACGCTGATCGAGACGACTCCAACTGGTTGGCGGGGTCTACCTGTTTTAGGTAATTCAGCTACCCCGCCCTTTCTATCTGCTGAATCTCGGGTCAGCTCCACTTGCAAGCCCAATGCAATGAAGTTACTAAGAATCTCGCAAGGTTCCGAAACCATAGCAACGAAAGCTGATCACAACGTTAGTTATCCCGGCACGGTTAGGACGCCAAGACGTCGTCTACAGCCGTGGATCTGGGCATCCACCACTCCATCGATTATCTCGGTGGCGCGAGGTCCGTGGACGCCACACGGGAAGCGTCGGCGAGAACCTTCAGTTCGGGAGACTCAACAGTGTTCTTGGATCTCCCTCACTATACTCAAAGGTACCAGTTGGAGTCAGGATGCGTGACGTCTCGCTTTCTGATCCCCGACAAAGCAAGTACGTGGCCTTGTCATTCTCAGCAGCGTTATTCTCGGCAGCCGTATTCTCAGCAGCTGTATCGTCTCTACCCTGCCGGATCAGGAATAACAAGGTCTCCTGCAGTCAGCGTCTACCGTAGCAGCTGGAAGCGACCCCGCCAAGTCGTACAGAGTGAGGATGGAGATCGGCATCCACTCGGCCAGTGAACCTGAACAGAAGCCGACGATCGCATGGATTGGCAAAGGTCTTTTTTCCTTGCTTGGGCTAGTTCGGTCGCCACGACATTCTCCCAGCGTCCGACGAGCGGCCGACGGGCAGCCAAAATGCATCTCGCCGTACTCTTAAATAGTCCCGGAATCGAATGGAGTCAGGGTACTCCGAATCAATTGGGCTGCTGTTCTGGTTCGTACTTTCCGTATCTCTAGGCAAAGCACGCTCCTTTGGCATCCTTTCCTGATGTTCCACGCCCAGTCGTCCAGAAGTGGCCAGCGCAGTACGGTACAGTACTCACCTGTTCATTATGAGTTAGTCATTCTCGAAGCCAGCGATTTCTCGATGAGGAACTGCTTCTTGGCAGCCGGTCTACCCATGCTGCGTCAAGTTCCATGCCGGCGTAGTTATGGTCCTGTATACGTACCGTAGACGGCCTACCGTACTATCGTAGGTACTGAAGAAACGGCTCCTGCAACATTCGTACCGCTTACCGACCACCTGTTGACATGGTTTTTTCCAGCGACGCCGGAAAGCGGATCTGCGCCGTAGCAGGAGTGACCGAATGCTTCTAGTGCTGATGGCGGTGGAAGTGCGCTTTCGCGGTCGTGCCTGGCCGTCAACGCTTGTGAAGTCCTTTACTACGGCTTCCTCCAGTTTCTGTACTCGATGAACAGGTGAGATATCCTCTGTGTCCGCTAGCCACGCCATAGCTACCGATACTGCACATACGGCCCATACGGATGGTGACACTTGTCGTCGGCTTTGTAGCAGGTTCTGGTTGGCACCACTGGCACGAGTTCTGGTCCCATGACTGGGCCTCGCCGACGACACACACTCCACCGCTCTCCTGCGTATGTAGTCCTTAGAACGCTGCTGAAGCGCTTCTGTGGGTCTGTGTTGGGTCCTGTTCATAACAGGCAGCCCAAACGCATCTGGCGGTTCTCTCAGGTAGCCAAATAGTAGCATGCGCTCATGGTACCCCAGATCTTCAATGCAGCTATTGTGGTTCGTACCGACCAGTATGATAAGGTGATAACAGCTCGGTTATTTGCACCTATTTCTGCCCACGCTACCTGAAACGACTTCCGGTCCCATTGGCTTGATACCTCAGGGTACAGTTGCCAGAAAGGGACGGTGCAATACTGACGGTTGACTTCTATGCAGTTCATCTTGCGATTGTAGACCTTCGATCAAGAAGTGCTCCTTCGTAGCCGGTGCCAAGGTATCTTACCAAGCTTTACATTTGGATTCATGCTGTGTGTACCCTTTCGGACGTACAGGAGTGTGCAATGGTTGAGCTACGGTAGGGCAGATGTATGCCTCTAGATGTAGAGCTGCTGATGGCGCCGCCGGTTCAAATGAGCAAAGCTAGCGAACAGCAGCAAACTCGGAGCGAATGGGGACACAACCGGGCGCTGGTCCTGCCGTGCGCTAGTATTGGTCGTGTCGCACTTTGTTGCTCTCACGAGGCACTTTCGTGTGCCTCCATTTTCCACCGAGTAGACGGTATACAGAAATGATACTAATAGGTTAAAACACTCATTCCGGTCCGCACGGCCAGTCTCCCATTGTATGCTTTTCGATGCGCCGATTCTGAGCGGACCAGAATCATCCAGTAACATACAGTGGTGCTTTTGCTGCATAAGCTCGAAGAGTCTCACAGGCTATTTCCGATCCTGAGCTCTATGGGCACGTGGTGCAAAATCGGAACCGCCGCGCAAAATGGCACTAGAGGCGAGAATGGACGCCGGATGGACAGCTTGTAATGCAGCCCATTCCTGTTCTGGTGCACAAGCCAGAGCCGGATGTTCCCACCGCTTCGCTTGTACCATTCCTGCATCACATCGGAGTCTGAATCATGCAGCAACATATTCTCTTTTTGCTGCATCCGTCGAGAGCTCGAAGATCCTCGCGCTATTTCCGGTCCTGGCTTCCACAGTTGCTTGCAGACCTGTTGGCCCTACTCTTGGAGTGCCGAGTCGGAAGAGTAGCAATGGCGCGCTAGCGCGGCTAGCGGGCCTGGTCTAGAACACACCATTATTGGCGCGGAGCCGATTCGCGACCCCGCGCCATTAGGGCCAACACCCAATCTCCCAGCTGCGCGAGAACTTCTCCCCTTCAAGTCACCGAAGAGAAGCTGGGCCTGAAAACTTGTTGAAATCCTTTCGCCAACATGGGTCCTGGAACCAGATCAGCAGAGCTCATAGCGAGGTTCACTCAACTCGAGCTGAACCGGAGATGTAGAGCGTCGGGCGACACCTAAGAACTTCCGTGCAAAACGGATGAATAAGCTTTGTGGTAGAATGCTCCTGCTCACGCCCTATCATGCACACCCGCACGTCTCACCGAAAATATAGACCCTGTTAGATCCTGCAGGGAGCATCCTGCTGAAAGGAAGTCGGTCTAAGAACCATCATTTAATCATCATTCAGCTGTCCTGCAACTTGAAGCATATCATTGGCATATCTGCCCGCTTCATACCTGCATATCGCACTTGTCATATATTTGTCGCTTGGAGCTAATCTTCCTGCTCCGGGTGCCTGCGTGCTGCTAGTGTGGATCCCGTGCACTTGAGATGCAGATTTCCACTTCCGTGCATCGTGGCCGCTGCCCCACCAAAGTAACAGCTCCCGCTCCAAATGTCGTGGGCAGTATGGATCAAGACATCTATCTCAACAGCATCCCGAGCGTCACTTTGTCGTTGTTGGCTGGCCAAGCCCCCGTGTTCACCTCTGGGGTCGTGATCAGAACTTCACCGCATCGTATTCTATAACTGCATGATGCCGTGTTATTGTCGGTCGCTTTTGCCATGTTATGACGCGGAGATAGACAGGCGAAAATACTGGTGCAACGCCACTGCGTTGATGCTGCAATTCGGGAGCTTACAACCCCCCCCCCCCCGGGCGGGCCCGCGCCGGAAGCGGTGTACTGATGACAGTCCGACACCTTTCCTCTTTGAATTGATAAATCAAAACCTCCACTCTCCACATCTAGCCAATACTTGCCTTGTTGCAAATTCCAGGTGATCTCCTCACTGGGCCGGCTACTGTAATATTCTATGCTGTGCATAAGAGAGCTTGCTTATTCTGGTGTGGTTTCTCGTCGGCTCGGAGCCTTTGCCCCATGCCACAAATTCACTTCTCTCACCTCCTCACAGCACAATCTGGGAATATGCATATGATTAACTCGCACGGGCGTTGACGTGATGTGGTCGATGACGGGATCATGACAGCATTTTCCTCACGTTTCTGATTTCCTTGCATTCAATCACCACGATTGCAATCCTCGCCTCTATAAACACGGTCGGTGTCCTGCTTAGTTAGATGGAACCACCTTGAAGCAGCCTTCGAGCTATGAGATTGCACTTGAATACCTAAAAACACCATGTCAAGGCACGTCTGTATCACAGCCGTCGATGGCAATACAGGCTACACCATCGCCGAGCTCTTGCTGAGCGATCCGTTCAAGTCCAAAGTTGGCTCCGTCGTCGGCTTGGCCTTGGACGACTCCGCTAGTAAAGCCAAGGAGTTCACCGCATTGGGAGGAAAGCTGGTCTCACACAAGCCGGGTCGCATGCGCGACATGATCAAGACGTTAAAGGAGACGGAGTGCGACGTGCTGTGTCTCGTTCCGCCAGCCCATCGTGACAAGGAGGACATCACTGAGGAGCTCATCCATGCCGCAAAGAAGGCTAACATCCCCAACGTTTGTATGATCAGTTCCGTTGGCTGCGATTACGCCGATCCCAAGAAGCAGCCACACATTCGAGAGTTCATTGAACTAGAGAGTTTATTCCTATCTTCGAAGGGAGATGCCTCGACGGAGACTGGACACTCGCCGGTTGTAATACGGTAATGAGTTGCCCGGACGAGAAGATAGCCGAGACAAATCAAGCTGACATTTGGCTTTAGGGCTGGGTTCTATGCCGAGAATTTGTTATTGTATGCGCCCCAAGCACAATCAGAGGGTGTCCTGCCCTTGCCCATCGGTGAGAATCACAAGTTCGCGCCCGTGGCGCTTGGAGTAAGAAACTCTACACTGGCTGCCGATGAGCTGAAGAGGCATGCGATAACCAGTTCTCTATATAGGATGTTGCCCAGGTGGCGGCCCACGTCTTGACTGGTCGCGGAGAACATGGATTCGACGACAGACATCGCGGTCAGATGATGGTCGTTACAGGTAAGCCCAGCAGAAAAAGCCAATTCGAAGCTCAATCATCATAACAATCATCATATAGGGCCAATGTTGTGCGCTGGCGCGGAACTTGCGACAGCTGCGAGCCAGGCTTTGGGCAGTGAGATGAAATTCGAGAGCATTTCCGAGTAGGCAAGCCACCTCTCGTTGTTCGTTTGAGCACCTGCTGGGACTTTACTAATATTCTTTTTCCAGGAGCGAGGCCAAAAAGGTCCTCAAGTCATAGTCCGAGAGCGACCAATCGGAGCTCCAGTACCTCTTGGAGTACTACAGCCTCGTTAAAGAAGGCAAGACGAATTACATATCAACAACGGCATTTGTCAATGTGACAGGCGACCGCCCCACTGAGCCGGTGGATTTCTTCAAGATGTACCGCGACGAGATAAAGCCGGTAGCAAAGAGGGCAAAGCGGGCTCATAAGTAGAACCATAACGAGACAACTGACGCCGGTCACTGGGGCTCTCAAAGGTCTGTAAGACACCTGTTTACTCTAAACGACCATATATGTAGAGTGCGTGCAAGGACCTGCAGATTGGTGCTCGCAGGCTAAGCCACAGCGTCTTTGGTGTGTCCTTGGTGAGTTATAGTATCATATAACTCAAATGTCCATGCATTATTCGGAGACGTTGGCCAAGACGTTCGGCCGAACTAAGCACCTTGTGCCGTCGCGCAGTCACCCGAGCGCCGGCAAGAATCCTGCATTTGAGTCTGTTTTGGGCTTGATGAGCGTGCCAATGGATAAGCTGGCCGACTTATTCCGCAAGTTCTCTGGTAATAGTTGATTATACTACTGTTGCACCTCGGGAGAGCTAGATTTAGTTAGGAGTGGCCAGGTGCTTAATAAGAGTCAACAGTAATCATGTATCTTGCCCTGAGGCTAGATCATTTAATATGAATTGACGTGCGACGTCAGAATCAGTGGAGTTGTGTTGCGGTAGCTTTCCAAAAGAATAAGCCGAGGAGGCGCGCGGGCAGAGGGGCGATTTCGGCTTGCGGAAACCACCATTGACCAACCTGCCGTGACATCCTACAACATCTCACATGAGGCCTTGCGATCCTAACAAGATGTTAATAGTGAAATATGGTATGTTAGAATAGCTCTCGTTTCATTGGGACCCAGACATATCCACAGGCATAACTTGATAAATTTCGTAACGTAACAACTCGTTCGCGGCGCAAATAATTGCAAGTATTTCCTCTAGAGATACACGCTAACTTTTCCAGCATCTGCGATCCGCTTGCTGCAATGCCTAACCTTTCCGTAACTGCATTTTAGTATCCGATCCGTAGCGGGGTATCGTAGTAACCCCGCTTCTGGGCACCGTACACCATATTGTTGGTCGAGTTTAACCTACTCGGTGCTGGTGTGGGATCCGCCCTTGCGGCCAGCCTCCTGTGCCTTTTCGGAGCCAGGCTCAAAGGACCCACTGGAGGCCTTCCCTCCCTGAGACGCTATGTCGCGCTGAGGATGTTGTCAGTTGCAATTGATCACGCTAAATGCTTTTCGTCTAATTTTCCTATAATGGGTACGAACCTGCTTGTCGGCATCCATACTGGCGAAGCCAGAGTTGTGGCTTGACTGGCCACCCTTGGACGCGATTTCCTGCACCTCTTCCTTGGGGCTGGCAGGGTTAGCTGGTGTGCAGGTTCTAATAATCAGGACCGGACGGATCTCACCGGTTGGCAAAGTTGCCCGGATTGGTGTTTTCAGTGAGCGGCATTGTTGATACTGTGGAGTGGATGTTTCTCGAACAAGAAATGCGAGTTATGCGTAACTGATAATGAAGTCGAATGTAGGCATGATGAAGAAGAAGGAAGACCGAGATAGTTCTTAATATATTATGAACACGAGTATGCTTGCCTCCTATGCCGAGCTTTGTCGTCATATTACAATTGCGATCCCTGGCATGGCTTGAATGTCGTTGGCTGGTGCATAATCTACGACGTCAAGTTTTCAGTCTCGCTGCAACCTATTGCGCAAGATCCTGTCAATCTGCCTGAACCTGACGTCGACGCGGGGGAAACTGCCGAACTAGCTGCAAGAAACAAGAAACTGACCCGATTGATTGCTACATATCCTACTGATTTTCATGATGTAAGTGGGTCACCGAGAGTGAAGACGTTGCAGTATCCCCGAGCTCGAGGGCTTGGTTCTACAGCGATAAGTCGCTGACTGTCCATTGAGCTACAATAGCGTCTCGTGGAACGGTAGATATAGCAAGCTGCTGGCTTGCGGATATGAAACGTTGATGATAGGATGAGCTTGAGTTGGGCCTCACCAGGCAGCTGCTGATCTGGTTCTAAAACCCGTTATTGACGAGGATTGCTCCTGCTGCTTCTCTTCAGCGCGTTTCAACAAGGACAAGTTCTCGCGTGGTCCAGAAGGCTGGGCAATTGGTTCTAATGACGCGGGGTCGCAAATCGAACTCCGAGCTAATGATGGTGCTTCTAGGGGACCTGGTTCACTGCAGTAGTAGCGTTAGCGTTAGTGCGCCATTGCTACTCTTCCGACGCTGTCCAACATTCGGGCCAACAGGTCTGCGGGCAACTATGGAAGCCGGGACAGGAAACAGCCTATGGGAGTCTTCGAGCTGATGCGGCGGAAAGACAACACTGGATGTTACTGGGTGATTCTGATTCATCCGGACTCGGCACGCCACACGGGAAACGGCACAATCGGAGAGTACGCTTGTGCGAACCGGAAATGGTTGTTTCGGTCTCTCAGTATCACTTTTCTGCGTGCTGCTCAGTGTGAATTGACGGGAGCCGAAGTGCCTCTTTTGAGATAACAAATGCGCCACACCCAAAAAGGGGACGCGACAGTATCGGCGTATGATCATGTCCCTATTCGCTGTCCAAGTCTGCTGCTGTTCGCTGGCTTTGCTCATTTGGACCGGCGGCGCCATCAGCAGCTCTCTCTCCCCTACCGCAGCTTAACCATTCTATACTCCTGTACGTCAGAAAGGCTACACCAGCATGATGTCCGCAATCCGAATGCAGAGATTAGTAGGATACCTTCGCGCGGCTACGAAGAAGCACTTTCTAGTCAAGAAATCTCTCCCTTCGCAAGATGGAAGGCACCGTCAGTACTGCACCGTCTCTTTCTGGCAACTGTACTTCGCGGTACCAAGCCAATGAGTGCAGTGAGTACTTCAGTCGTAGATTATACGGTGCTAATGGTTCAATTGCCCAATTTCAATCTAGGTAAAGCTTTATTCCCTATATTCTACCAACCATTCTCCCGGCCAGCTCGTGCGGTTTGTTTCCCGTACTCTAGTAAGATGTCTCAGTGTGCCTTGCCGAAATCTCTAGATTCTGCATGCGGGTTTCCAACACAGGAGCATTGCTCTGCGTACAACTACCCTTTGCCCTCTCCAAACAAGGCTGGACTAGCCCCTCGACACTGCGGTCAACCGGCAAAGGTCACATGTCGAGCAACTACTTCACAAGGCCCGCAACATCACTCTCTGCAGAGTTCGCTCTATCGGTGATGATGTCCTCTGGCTAACTCCATGCCATCTCCGAGAAGGGCCGAATTAATCATACAGGGCCATGGCGGACGGAGATCGGATAGTTAGCCCACATTGTACGTATTAGGAGACCTTGGCGCCGGAAGTACAGCAAATTGAAATCCTTATGCGTCAATGATACCCGTTTTCCGCTACTAACGCCCTCGACTGCTGTAACCTATTCGCGGTTAGGAGAGCTCTTGACGAGGATTCTCTTTATACCTTAAAGCCTAACGACTATCTAGTTATTGCCGGCACCGGGTTAACAGCCGATCTCGTCTATGTTCTAATGTGAAAGGGGGGGTATGCTTGATTATATCCTCCTGAGCCGGTGGAGAAACTCTCGAATGCTGGCCTTGGTGGTGGCATTGGCGCGCATAAAGTCCATTCTCCTTGAAATACTAGAACCGATAGATAGATGTTTATGCAAGAAATTGGTGATCCAGCCCTTCTTAAGAATGCGGTGGTCACTATTGGCTTTAAGTATTCGCTGAGCGAACATTCTGACCACGATGTGCGGAGGTGCGACTTCTAGTGTTGTCTGAGTGATGACCCAGGCCTCAATGCGCGACTCTTCTGTGATAGTTAGGAGCTGCCGGTCCTCCCGAGCCTGTTGCTGCCACTTCCGGCCCTCTAAGTGCTCGGTCAGCGTCGCACGACCGACATGGTTCTTCTTGGCTGCTTTTCTAAGCGAGAGGCCACTCGTGACGTCCTGAATCGCAGCCTGCAAGTCTGACTCGTTTACTATGAGGTTGCTGAAAAAGAAAAAGAAAGAACGAATCGATCGGTGTGGTTTAATTGCTTAGGCGGTAAGAACTGACTTATTTATATGCGGATGGGATGAGGGCGCGATTCAGGGGCTGTCAGAAATACCGGCTCGTTTAGGGGGGCTCGTTGAGGGGTGAGCTGTCTTATGCGGTAAGTAGCAGCGACCTCGGCGCTCCGCAGTAATGCCGGTGGGGCGATTTGACGTCTTGGTAGTTGACAGAAGCGGCAATTGAGGAAATGAATGTGTATATTGATCCAACTGTTAAAGAAAATCAAACAATAAAATCCCCCAATACCTAAGTAAAATGTGCCAGATATACCGTGTGTACAAGTCCTCCCTTCTGGCGTTATAGCCCAACCTCATTTTACTCATTGAGCTATTATGAAAAGATATTAACTGTAGCAAATCCGGGTTTCAAGAAAGTAGGTTCGATAGAGATGATGTAACTAAACCATGGAAATAACTAAAGTTATCTCTTGAAGAGTAGTAATGGATCACTATGAAGTAGTGAAATCAAATCTCATGTCTCCTGTACGGTAGTTAGAGGTACGAGCTTCCGTGGTAATAAATAAGCCAGAATCCTGACTTACCCGGGAGGTGGAATGCATGCACACTCCTTGTTAGATCTTGCATCGGGATTGCAGCATAATATCTCTTCAGGCTTACAAAGATCATCATGATCATGACCTCCTTGCGCTAGGTCTTAGTCAGTGCGGCGCTCGGTAGTATTACGGTTCGCGTGGAATGTTGTAGGAAACGAACCTTTGAGCATTTTCCCATGAGTGTGTTGGAAACCCGCGACTAATTTCATGCATGAACATTGTTTATTCTTCTTAGCGCCTGGTGGGCAACAAAGAAATTCTGTCTTGGGATCGCATATATCGTCATGGTCACCGTCGTAAGTTTCTGTTCCGCACTGTTAGTCAGAACCGGTGCAACATACATTCTGCCGCCCAAAAGGAGATTTGTTCACTTACCAAGCTTGGTTACAAGGGTTTTCAGAAATGTCGATGATTCCTCAACTGGGACCTCCGCCATCTTGTTGCTTGGACAGCTACCCTTGCAACAATACTTCTTATAGCCGGTGACACAGCATGCTCCATCGCCACATCCATCGGTCGCACAGTCGGTGTAACCCTTATCACATGAGCCAGCACAGAAAGGGGCCGTGCCGCTCCAGTAGCAATTTGCAGTCGAGTCTACGACTGAGCCGTCCAAGAAAACTTGCCCATCTAAGTCTTTAAATTAGCATGTAATTCGAGTAATCGGCAAATACAATATATCGTAGCTTACCAATGGCTGTTGTGCAAGCCACTGCGAGTAATGATAGCAGAACAGGAATGATAGGAACCATACTGGCGATTATATTCTGGAAAGTTGGGCGTTGTGGAATTGCTTTGATTGCCTTAGGGATGGGCTAAATCTCAAGCTATATGTATTGTTCATGTGTCCCTATATTAGCTGCCTATTCAACTTAAGGTTCGTGCTTCTGGGTTTCTTCGCGTAATGACGTTCAATTTTGATCGATTGAATGTAAGCATTGTTGGGGGGAAGCTTAACCAACCTTAGTACCGTATGTGACTTTGAATCAGTAAAATAATCACTCCAAAGCTGTAAGAATGAAGTTACAAGGAGAAAGAGAGTTACCAAAGTACATCAAACGCCGTTCCCTGTTTGAAAGCATATTCTATGCAGTGGACGCGTGGCTAGCTCACAACGAATCCTGCCGTCATTAAAATGACAATGACTCAGAGTTTAAAGGATAATGCGCTAGTAGTTCCCGTCCAAGTTGCGGCGCTTGATTGATAGTTTTTGTTGCTCTATTCCGAGTCACTGTGTATGTGGTGAATCTACAGTCAATGTAGACTACCCCTCACTAGCTAGCTTCAACGTTGCCTCGCATTAATGCTACATGAAAATACCTAATTGGTCTCGTCAAATAGCCATCACCTTCCGCGGACCGTGTTAAGCCATTTGGGACGATTAACGCTAGTCGAAGCTGCTTAGGCTTCTTCGGTTGCGCTGGCCTTCTAGGTTGTGTGGGCTTAGATTATGTGAGCCTATTGACTGGCTGTGCGTTGAGGAAGGCGTTGAGGGAGTTTCAGATGCGGCATCGGTCGTGGTCCTGACTTAATTCCATATCTATGTGGTGGTAATAGCTGCAAAGTCATGAATGCGTAACAGGGAGAAAATCTGCGCAAACCATAAGATCTGTAGACTGTAATAGCCAGATAGGCATATGGGAAAAGGTTGCTAAACACGGCGTAGAATTTCGCTCGCTATTTCAGAGAGACCGCATGAGGCTCGCTCTCTTCCGCTGGGCGTCGGGCGCATGTCAGCGCAGCCTAATGTGCCTTACGCCTCTCCAAACAACATGAATGAAGTAAGCGGCAGAGTGCCCATTTCTTCAGTGGGCGCACATCCTAAGAAAAACAAAATTCAGGTTCTCGAAATGAGCGCCATTTCACTTTCCACCCAGTTTCTTGTTTGGGCGAGCGTCATTGTTCTACTTACTGCTCACGTCTACTGTTTGGAGGGAGAGGGGGTGCATTCCCTACAACAGCAGATGGCAGGTTCAGGTAGGAACATACCACACCAACGACGTATCTGTAATTTGACTTTGCGCGTCGACCTGGTCCCTACAGGTAAAACTTCTATAGAGTTGGAAAGCGAGCTAAAGTCTATTATTGTTGGGAGTCCAGACTTGCGGGGCAGCTCGACAACTTAATCGTGCACTGTATTGTACCGAGACTGTACTTACGCCTGCGCTATTGTAACAGGCGGGGTATTACTTCCTGAAGAGTAGCTGCTAAGTTGTCTCTAAGACGCTAGTAAAGCCTTTCCGTACTAATATAATTACGTATTTTATGTATTACACCGCTCTATGACGTCGCAAGCGGCGCTTAATGCGAGTATGCGCCGTCCTTTCAACTAATTATGAGATACGGCAGTGATTGCAGTACCTGGCCCGGCAAGCCAGATGATTGGCTCGTAGAAATCCCGCGGACGAAATGACCTCTGGCTGCGTGACTGGCTCTCGGACGACATCCCGGACATACGTGCGTTACTGTATGAATATGACACGAAGCTACTGAAAAGCAACGCCAAACCTTCTGTGGAGGATCTGGGAAGGCGCTTTCTGGAGAGCCCGACTGCGTTTCGAGCGAGCGACAAAGTAGGTTCCCTGACCTGAGATACGAGACAGGCTAATAGCCTCGCAGACCGAGCATCGCCCGGTTATCCTCATAGGCCATAGTCTCGGTGGCTTACTCATTAAAGAGGGAAGCTCACCAATCCTTTCCCTCTTTTCCTCAGTACTATAGCTAACCTGTGGCAGGCACTGATCCACTCCTCTAGAAACCCTAATAGTAATCCGATGCACATATTCCTCTCGCAGACCTGCCGCAGACTACTGTTTTCTGGGCTGCCCCAGCTAGGACTGCGGAACGAGAAGCTCGCTTCCGTGGTAGAAGGGTAGCCCAACCAGGCTCTTATTCGCGCTTTGGGCGTAGATGACGAATCGGAGCCGTCAGACTTCCTGGGCCGCATGTCCGACGACTTTGTCCGGTGCTTCCAAGGTCGGCTGCGTGTTATCTCCTTCTACGAGCGCAGGCTCAGCTCGACTGTTGAAGTATAGTCTCTCCGAAGTCTTGTTAAATTCCTGCTGACCATGATGCCCAGATGCAACCCGACAGCGCGCTGCGGAAGTCTGGACCGCCCGTTCTGATGGTGACAAGGAAGTCTGCTACAAGTACCAGCCTGACCGCAGTAGCCGACGAAGACATCATTCCTCTCGATGCAGATCACTCGGGACTCTCCAAATTTGAGTCCAGAAGAGAAGATGCATATGTTGTCGTCAATGAGTGAATTAAGAGTCTTGTACCTGGGGTTGTCCCTTGCTGGAAGACCGTAGGTGACCCTGGGGTTCCTTACCTGCGGCATGTCTATCATGCGCTAACTTGTGCCCAGCTGTGGCTGCCCCAGCGTCTACACAGAAGGGGCGGGTCATTGCCACTCAGCATGGCTCTACTTTTGGTGGTCAATATACGATTAATGGAAGAAGTTTTTCGCAGGGGAACGTGATGAAACTTTAAGGCACGTTGATTCCCTACGGCGCCGTAGCACCGTGTAATGGTATGGCGATTTGGGGTTTTCAGTACCAAGGTCGTTTTGCTGCGCATGGCGTTGCTAACACACAGTCGGCATATTGAAGAAAGAGAGGTTCCATAGCTGCATCACTAAATTGAATACAGGTTCCCATGCCTACGGACTCCGATCACTATGCGTAAGGACCAGTCAGTATGCTGCGTAGCACTGTTAGTGGGGGAAGCAACGTGACATGAATGCTTTTCTAGGCAGCTTGTCTCGCGTCTCCAGAAACGCAGGAAGCGTGGTCGCCTGTAGAGACGAAGAAAACAGCCCCTACTATACGCCCATCAGTGCAAGCAAATGTGCAGTCTATCGCGAACAGTAAGGCCGAGCCTGCACCGCTATCTTGTCTCTTATGTAGAATATGGTGAAGTACATTGATGCTATCCGTAGCGTTGACTACGCGCTGTAACGCGCTATTACCGATGGCTGCGAGTGCGGGGTTGTTCGACTACAGGTTGCACGATGGGTAGGGTAGGTGGTGCGGGGCACAAACCAGCCGAACCCCACTACTCCACGTTTCGCTCGGCCATGCTGAATCAAGGTGAATCACGGAAGTACCTTTCATGCACGCTCGGCCATCCGCAACCAGTTAGAAGCACGGCGGCGTGTCGCCCTCGATTGACGCGACAACAGCTGGAGCAATTCTGCGACTCCGCCTATGGAAGCAATTAGCTCGAATTTCTGACATACTCAGCAATGGGTACTTTACGGACAGGGTGACGCCATACGATAGATAGATTCTTGTCTATTTTCAGGTACCGCCTTGAAAGACCAATGAGCCTGCGACTCCTTGTTCTGCTGTACGTTACACAAGCTCGACCAACCATCAACGCCCAGACCCTTCATCGTCGCAGCGAGTGGGTATAAGACAGGAGACCTTCACGATCTCAATAGAACGGAATTGATAATTTGTAAAAATAGAACGCCCTCTTGGCCACCACACCAATCTATATAGAAGACGTTTTTCGTTGTCGGTGTCCCACTTTGGCCTTCCTGGGTGTACTCCGAAGATCTGGTTACCCGGCAATCCGCACGTTAAAAGCAGCCAGTCCGACTGTCGTGTGTTTTGCAATACAGCTACCCCTTTCAGTATCTTTGGTATATGCTCGAAAGGGTCCCACTTTGTCGTGCGTGCTTTATCATTGCCTTCGTGTTTCTGACGCAGCTGCATTTCCTGGACCCATTACGATGCTCTTGTTCCATTTCGACATGTTGGTATCTGATCGTGCGGGTATGCTATCTGAGGTATTTATCAACGTGCTTACCCAGTGTTCGCGTGCGGGCGCTATGCTTATCCATCCATTTGTATAATTGATATACGTAATGCAGGCAAGAAAGTGTTATAAATTATTGTAGACCAAAGAACGCCACCAACATCTTGACACCTAAGTTGAGATAGTTACAGTTCCGTAGCCGCTGTCTGAACATCCAGGATATGCTTAACTTAATGACTGTCAATCAGGGGGCAGTACGACTCTTAGATTAGTAGCATAACGCCCATAAGATAGAGGGAGACTCATATCGACTACAGCAGACGGCCAATGCTTCAGCTATGAGAAGCATGAGGCACAACTTCGAGTAGCGGAACTGACATCTGTTCAACTTGGCCCCTCCAGCAAAAACTTGCCATGGGTGAAAGCTTACTTATAACTTTCTTAGCAAACCAGTCCCAAGGCCATTCCTTAAGTGTTTAACGTCCTATCCTCGGCAGCAGAAGCGATGCTTGAAATATAGGGCACTAGATAGCTAGTGTAATCGAGAACACGCTGTCGCACCTCCCGGGTTTAGCCCCCCTTCCCGATTAGGTATCGCGCGGTCATATACCCCTGTCTCCACCTAAATACATATATAAGACTGCCTTCCCGCAAAGTCTCCTCGATGTATACTTGACTTCTTTCTTCTCTTTCTTTGCCACAAGATTAACCACGACACTCATTATGCCTGTCCATAGCTACGAGTCCGACCTAACATTTTCAATCCCATCTGCGTTCCGGCTCAATCGAACTCTACTGTCAGCACTGCCTACTTTCCACACTACACACCAATCTTCATCTAATTCACGCTGAAAATAACATTCACTTCATCACTACTCTGAGTCTTTTCTAGAGATCAGCTACCGGTAAACCCTTCACAGCCATGGAGGCTTCCCTCGTCTCCCAAGGGCTGCTCCCATTCTGATAACGGTTGCCTACTCGAAGCCATGTTGGCATCGCTGCCGCGCTGTTGCCTTCATTTCGGATGTACGACGTTCCGGGATTGTCTCTTCCAATCATTCACACATGATGGCGAGACCACGTCAACACTTAAGCCACATTGTCAGCTTTCATTCCAAACCAGGAAGGTCACATTCTCGTATCATCTCCAGAGGAGCAACCAACTGCCTTGGCTTCGGATGAAGGGCGCTCCGTCTTGAGCTCGACCAAGCAGTCATCAGATGTCGGTGGGCTGTATGTGGTACCGCAGCTGGCCTGCGGCCAATTCGGTACTATTAATTTATCCGCGTGTATTCACCGGGAGGGATTGGCCGAAACTGAGAGTGGCAAATATGACTGACGTCTCTCGTATGTGCTTTGCCAGCTCATTGGTCGCCATGCTGCACTCCCAGTCACCGAAGTCAACGCCCGGATGCGTCAGGTGTGGCACAAATTACACGAAGTCTTAGCAGGCCACAAGTTCAGGGTCGCAACGGAAGATGGCCAGTAAGAATTGGGGGAAGACTCCTAAGAATGTGATGCGCCGATTGTTCTGTGTATAAATATCTACTGTTCGATCCAAATCCCCCGTTCCCCAGAATGTCTCAAGAACATCAAACTTCGAGTCTGAGATCTCTGCTACACATCACTTGGAAAGCCATAATCACACCATACTCTTTCATAGGCGACCATGTCGCATCTTCCAATCCCCAGCGTGCCACTCCCTAAGCCCAGTGAAACTCCTCACGGAGAAAAGCTGAGCGGCGATGGTGCGCACATTGCCAGCAGTCGCAGGGCGAATCTCGTGCCAACCTCCACCATGGGATTTCCAATGAAGGCGAAAGAATCGTCTAGCAGCGGAAAAGGAGCCCACTCCCAAGACCCGATCTCGCTTATTGAAGATGACGAATTTCGAAATCCCACGCCGATTCCGCCCTGGAGAAGCGGCAATAACTATCAGGCAGAAGTGTCTGCCAGTTCCAGACAAAACCCGACTCTAAGTCTTCCGCCTGCCCTTTTCGCTTCGGGTCAGCCTGTCGCCAGGCCCCAAGGTCCCGAGAGCGTTTCTTTCATTAGCACGCCCCCAACCAAGCTAGGTCACCCGATTGTCTCCGAAGTACGGCCACGAGGGGCGGAATCGAGATCCCTTTCTGCTGTCAAAACCCCTACCGCCGTGCGTTCCTCATTCTACGGGATTCCGAGGGAAGACTTTGGAAATTTACCTTGGATGAAGGCGGCTGCGCAGCGCCGTAAGGCGCGGAAAGCGTCGGTACAGAGCATTCCTTGTCTATCTCAAAACAAGTACAGCCAGCCCCTGGATGGTCTTACCATTGCTACCAGTGGCGCTCAGTTGATAAACAGAGGGACGCCGAGCTCTTCTAGAATCCCTGATGGAAGCACGATTGGTCCTGCCTCGAAGACACAACCAGATTCTGCCAGCAACACCGACTCGCGAGGTTCGGTGGTTGCGGGCCCGAAACGCAAAGCCCGGGAGGAGCTATCCAAATCGGACGGCAGCCTCCCTGCTCCTCGTTGCGACGCAAGTGATGATCACGCGAGTTCTCGAGACCAGACAGCGACGGCAGAAGAACAGCCTGTTCGCAAGCGTCAGAGGAGGACCGACCAGCCTCGACCACCAAGTTCACCAACGAGTCAGCCCCCTCATCGTGACGGCCCTGTTGGACGATCAGTCGAGACGTTGCCGGTATCCAACCCCGAATCTTCGAATATCGTCTCTAATCTCAGCGCTGCATCATTTGAGGAAATACCGCTCTTCGACGGTATCCTGAAGCGCGTGATAGCGAACGGACAGCAAACATATCAGCTCCAGTTCACTGCGGACAAGACCCAGGACACAGCGTATTGTCCTCAACATATTTCCAATCCTGAGGCTCCAGTTAGGCAGCATGGCCGGACCAAAAAGCCGCAAAAGCCACACCACTCATCTGACAAGACCAATGAAAGTATGTATCAGTCCCATGAAATATTTTTTCAGCAATATCGACTGACTTCGAGAAGCTGAATCCGTTGTTATTGGTGAGGTTGATCATCTGATCGCACGCTGGGGTTCGGGCCGTCGCGCCGTGTTCCTCCTCAAGTGGACAGACAGCACCCGCGATTGGGTCCCCCGTGGAGACATCGATGAAGAATGGTCCGTAAATTCGAGGCCGGCTATGATGGCATCTATGAAGGCGTAGATATTTTGGGGGTACGTGGGAAGGGGGCGAAGAGGCAGTACAAGCTGCATTGGAAGGATCGTCCTCTTAAGGAAGAAGGATGGGTAGCCGAGAGATCGATCAGCAAGCGGCTGCTACGTGAACATGAGGAGCAGTCTCGCAAGGCGAGGGATTGATCATCTGGATCTTGATTGCTTGGCATAGTATTCGATTTTTTTTCTTACACACTCGGCACTACATGAATGTCTCCTTTTTCTTATCGCTGCACTGTTGGCACCTTGTATCGCAGTGGAAATACAGGCTATTCATCCTTATAATCCAGACATGAATTCCTCCATTCATAACTACAGTGGGTGGCAAAGACTTATGCTTGTCCTTTCTATGCAAAAGTTGCTGTTCTTGCAATACAGCTCAGTAGCGGCGGTATCGGCGTTCTCTGATGTCTATTGAGAGTCGGGTTTTGTAAGTGAGGGGCTCTGCTACCATTCCAAATCTATTACCACCGTGATGCAGGAACCTGGATCTAGGAACCGTGATATAGGAACCGCGATCCAGGAACTACAAGGCATGAATTGAGATTCGGGAATCATGATCCAAGAACTGTATTTAAGGAACCAGAAACCGTTTCAATTCTCCTCAGCCACCTTAATCCAGTATGCATTGCGAATGCGCGCGCAACCTAAAAAGAGTACAGTGGAATTCGAAATGGTTTCGCTTTTTCAGGGCCCAGTCGTACCTTGGCGCTGAAAGGTACGTACCTCAAACAAACGTGGGGTACTACAATGGATAGCTAGCCAAACGCTAGATAGCTAGATCTTTGAGCTTTTAGTCCGACGCAATGCTAAGGTTGTGAGGAGCAAGACCAATATGGTAAATCAGCCTGCACGCCTGGTTAACCTTGCCGTGGGGCAAAAGTAAGATGCAATAACAGCAGGTGGTGGAGACAATGACGAAAAACAGCACCAATCGACAACGCGTACGCAGACTCGGACTGCCTCCGGTAGCCATTTTATATTTGGTAAGTAGTTGGTATCCGTTGCCTGGAATATGCATGCGATCTTCCATCTTGGACCGCAACGAGCTTTGGTGCATGAGTCCAGTAAGCCGTTACTCGGTGGAGAAACCGGTTTTGGAGGCGACAGTCAAGCGCGGCAGAGCGGGGCTGGAGCAGGGTTGCTCATGCTCGTGGACGTCAGGGTTTTGGTCAAGGTCCGCATCGGTTCCGCCAGCCCAGTCCATCTCTCCTAACGTGTCATTGGCCAGTCCCGTCTGGTGGGATTGACTCGGACCCGGACAGCTGGGGAGGACAAAAGGTCCAAAGGGCCAAGTCGCAGTCCGAGAGCGACCATTGGGGGCTCCAGTACGGAGTACCTCTCTAGGAATTCCATTTTTCAGTGGCATTCGACGCCTGGCTTCTGGCCTGGCGTTGCTCGCTAGCGCTACCAGTAGCGGGGTTGATCACTATCATGCTCCGCTACGGCCACTACAGTGAATTGCGAGGGAGTTGGACATCAAGTAAATTTAATAATACCCAGCAGCGGCCCCAAGCGCTCCGCTAGTCCCAAAAATGGCCATACCGCAACCTTATGGTATTTGATGATAAACCGGGCATCACCTAGATCATAGGGCTTGTCAGGATTACGAAACATAGCTAGGAGCATACCAGGCACTGCTGCCTTGTAGATGCAGCATGCATCGTCCCCATTTTCTTTCCTGCGTGGATGTCGTGACGACCCGTACTTCCATCTTCGCCCCGTCCGCCCCAGCTAAACACTCGACGTAGCGTGCCCAGACTGTCGGGTGTAATACGATTGATTCGTAATACCTTGCTGCCACAACCAGCTAAAATCCTTGCCAGCTTCAACTTTTCGAAATTCTTTGCAAAGCGTCCCATACATGAAGCAGACTGTACTACGTAGCTCACACCAGATGCCCTCCTCCAATGCACGATTATATCATCCCGCTTGTAGTTGTCCCGGTAGCAGTTGGTCCTTTGCTATTACGTGAATCAGCGTTTTGGGTTGTTTCCACTAAGTTGTTTTCTTTGCACATGGTCTTCGGGTCATAAGCTTCGCATTAGGGATGCATCATGTGGCTCTCATATGCGCACGTCAACGAGCTGCAGCTAAGCAGTTGAGCAACACGAATCGAGACACAAACGCAATTGAAACAATAAGAAACCCTAAACTCCTGTTTTGACTGCCTTTTGTTTCTTCTTGACACTTGACATGCGAGACCAAATGACGTAGGGTCTCGGCTCCACCAAAGGCATACGGCATAACGCAGTCATCGGTCTTGCGGCGGGGGTGCGAAACTTCAACATGGCGACCACCAGAATCCCATTTATATGGAGCGGGCTCTGGTCAACCCTAGCTTTACCGGGATTCCCCATGATGCCCCAATTGCTGCAATGGACTCCATGCGATACGTGCGACTGCTGCCATCCGATTTCACCACCTCTGCTGCCCCAGGTCCGGACACAGCCTTAGTTGCTCCACCCCCACTAGTGAGGGCTGTCATCAACGAGACGCGCAAGAGGAAACGGGTCGGCACCCAGCTGGCCTGTAATCTTTGTCGCTTGAAAAAAACTCGGGTAAGTTGAGCCGAACATTCGCCCTGCGGGTATCTATCATCTGATTCGTTTCCAGTGTGATGGGACTCGGCCGAGTTGCCACTCTTGTGTCAGACGCTCCAAGAAGTGCGTATACAATGACAAACGGGACGCGGCACAGGGAGCCGTCGACATCGTCGAGCTCTTATACCTCGCGCCGTATGCGGAGGCCTTGGACATACTCCGACTCCTGCGGACAGCTGGCGATGCGTCTGTCGTCCTATCTGTCATTAGGGGAACCGACAACGACAGCCCAGATTCACCTTCAGAGCACTCCTCACCCCGGACATTCGTCCCGCAAAGGTCATCACTAGAACTGGAACTAATGACCAGGAATCCCTCGACTTACGCGCCACTTCGCCGCATATCCATGTCAGAGCTGGAAGAGAGCAACTTGCTCCGTCCCATCAGCGCAGCACGGGAGAAGACAAGGTTAGCAGCGTGCAGCGGAAGAGACACTCCCTGCCTATTTCATATTGCAATGTGACATTGATTGATGGATGCCACCAGACCCGACGATTCCCCGCCATGGCACGGCGGAATGATGTTCGTCATTCCTAAAAGATCGGCCGAGGCAGCACATATCGACAATGACTCGGCTGCTGCATCGTTCCGTGCTCAACAATCGGCGCCAAACCGTTCCCCGAGATGGAATGATGGGTTTTGTGATGCCCGTTTAAAGTCGTTGAGGGTCAGGCACTGGACCAGTGTGCCAATACCCAATGAGGCGGCGGCCAGGATCATCTCCATGTACCTCGAGACAGACCACCCCCTCCTAGGCATGTTTGACCCAGACAGTTTCATATCCGACTTGGTGGAGCACCGAGAGCAGTCATGTTCTGTCCTGGTCGTCAACGCACTTCTCTACTGGGGGTGTGTGAGTACTTCTTACCTTTTCCATACCCATTATTAGTAAGTCCACCTGTCGGCAAGCGAGCTAACCAGATCCCAGCAAATGTATACGGCCATCGACAAAAGCGTAGCTCAATATATTGAGCCCTTATGTGACGAGGCAGAGCGGTTCTGGACGGTCGCCGAGGAACACGACTCCTTACTCAGCATGGTTGGCGCCCAGTTGCTGAGCCTTGCCTTCGTCGGCCAGGGCAGGGACCACAAGGTGCTCCATTTCCTGGACGCCGCCATTCGCATGGGCACTCGCCTGGGCCTCTTCGGTGTCGACCAGGATGTTGCCAGAATTAGGATGGAGGCTATCCCGGAGAGCTCACGCGCCGCCATCTCCAACACCGCCTGGGGGCTCTTCAACTGGTCGATGTAGGTTACTCTTCTTCTCCCCTCTCAGGTACTCTTAAACCATGCAGTAGGACTTACCAGTTCAGCATCGTATCGCTGTTTTACCAGCAACCCGGCGTCGCAGTACCGAAGCTCCCACCGACGGTACCTATCCCGAAAGTTGACATGGCCGAGGACAGTCCAAGGTCGAGTGAAGCTGCAACCCCGTCCGACAAGGGTTCGCAAGTCCAAGAGATCATGGGGGTGACATTCCCCAAAGTCTGCGAGCTATGGGCCCTAATGCACGAGGTCTCTCTGCTTTACCACCACCCCAGAGATCTGGTGAAATCTGGAAGTCTGAGCCTTGACTTTGCCGAGATGAAGTATCGAGAGTTGTTGGCGTGGGCGGAGAACCTGCCGGCTCAACTCCATCGGTCGGATGCAAACCCTCATCATGCCGTCATCCTTCAGTAAGTTGGCGCTTCAATACCTGAAAATATTGTTTGTCGACTGACATCCCACAGCATGTGGTTTCACGCCGCCATCTTGGACATCTTCCGACCTTTTCTGAAAAGAGACGAAGACGAAAACCTCCGTCTGCGAACATTCTCGGCTGTGGATCGGACTCCTCTGGCCGCCTACATGGCTTCGGTGAACCAACTGAAACACCTCATTGTCCACTTCCGGTCCAACTATGAGGCGTCGACGTACACGCTGCTGTGGCATACCGCCATGACGTACGTGGCCAACGCGATGCTGCGGGACTCGCAGGACCCGGAGTGGTACCAGTACCTGCTGCTCTGCCTGTACGGGTACGAGACGCTGCGGCGGCCTTTCCGCGTGGCCGAGGCCATCGGTCGGGCTTTGCTGACCATGATGCTCCGCGACAAGAACATCACGAGCGCGGAGGCCCATGAGATGCTGCGCCACATCGAGGAGCGCGGTCTGAGCTACAGCAAACATGAGCTCCGAGCCCCCTTTATGGGCGACCTAGAGCTGGCACAGATAGACCCTGCTGGGGCTGCCATGGAGAAACTGGCAGGAGATTTTGAGGATATGGCGTTATTTCGGGAGTTTATCAACGACTAGACGACGCACCTCCAGGATAGCAGGTCTTGGCGGCCTGAGCAGAATGGCAATGCGCAACATAACAAATTCTCGTTCGAACCATGCTACTTCTCACGGCGGGCATCAATACGAGTTTGGACAAGGCTTCAACTATGGCAGGTGCTTCTGTTGGCGACGACAGCAAAAATAAGAAGGGAAAGAAAGAGGTAGTCTATAATATTACATTCAGTCTTCCCTTAGGGGCTCTTCCTAGGGGCTGTCGTGCCAGTCAGCCGGTGGGCGGCTGGCGGCCAGGTGTAAGGCCCCTAAGCAACGTGTATGGCCGTCACATTACTGAGCATGACGAGGGTCATCTACTAGAAATAAGACCAAGATTCGCGTGTCTCCGCTGACATTAGTACTATCGAACAATTCGCAAGGCTGTGTAGTGAGGACGGGAGCGACAGCCACTGTTCCGGCTGGATCCTCTCGCAGACCTGATTGTGAAGGCCTAGCCTGGATAGCGCGAATAACTCGGATAAATGAATTACTTTAATGCGAAAGCCTTAATTCACTCTACATTTAACGACACTTCATGATGAATAAGTGGCTCAGGTCTGTCTTACAATCAGATTTCTATAGCTAGTTTGTGTTGCGCCAGCGCGTGCCATCGGCCACACGTATGTTAAAGAGGCGAGGCGTGCCGCCGCTTGGATGCTCAGCAGCTCAATTGGGCGAGAACTAGGGCGACCGGACCCAGTGAAAGGCGGGGTGGTCGAGGCGAAGGGAAAGCATCCACTCGACAAAGCCGGCACCCCTGTAGAGCACGCTAGGCGACGCGTCCGTCGCGACGTTCAGCTCGCCCAGCTTTCCATCGTTAAGCCGTGGCGCGTCCGTTCGATCAACAGACAGCTGATCTCGGGCTGTTGTATCGGTTCCCACTGTGCAGAAAGTACCGTTGTTTGCCCTCCAGCATGCCCTTCGCTTTTCGCGTGGCGACCACCTCCTTTGTTGATGTAACGTCAGGGCTTCTTGTAGTGACGACGACTGTGGGCCTAACCGTGACAATTTCATCTGGAGTTGAAGATAATTGGGATGATCCGGGCGTAACGGGGTATACTTGCCTAGTTATCGACGTGGTAGATGATAGGGTAGATAATGTAGGGATAGAGACTTTGTGGGAGCACACAGCCATTGCGGAAACTACAGGACCACAGCCCAGGTTAGGTGGGAATTAATGAGATATCAGCTTATATAAAAATAACAGCCACCATGCACTGCCCAAGTCTTTCAGCTCGGTGGGCTTCTCTACTAGCCCTAGAACTCTCCCCGCACGCTCGTCTAATGCGCCTAATACAACGCAAAGCTCCCACGGCGGAACGCCATTATAGGACGTACTCCGAACACGGCGGGGAATCAAGTAAGTACTAAAATGGCTTCAACGCTCTAGTAACGGCTGTAGTCCACTGATCCACTGTTGGCTCCATGTCCGCTGGAGTACAGGGCTTAGCAGTAGCGATACATGTCAGCGCCAAATATGTAGCCCTACGAAAGTCTTGCTTGGCGATGACCGGTACTTCTTCAATATCGCTTACGCGCGGCGCAGGCGCCCCTCAGTACTTCGGGTTCTTATTTTTGACATCGGAGAGGCGGACGCTGAACCTGGATTTTACTGTACTATCTTACGATGTTGATAATTGCAAGCAGTGTCTTAGGTATCTAGATAGTCCATAGTAGCATACGCGGGAAACCACGAGTAGCTTAAGCTACATTGAGGTGCATGTGGAGTGCTAACAATTGCATTGAAGGCCCTAGGAAGTGGAGGGATGTGGGGAGTCTAGATAGAGAGTGGATAAACGATAAACAAATAGATGCCATAAGGATTAGTTCAATCCTTAAGATCCGTGCGCGACTAACGGGAACATTTGGATCATCATTAATCCGTATAGGGTGGGGCTTATCGGCCAATGGGCATTAAGAATCATGATGCGATGCGACTGCCGCCCATGGAAAGGTGCGAGTACACCGGAGGTTTTGAATAAGGATGTTCCGGGCCAGCCCCTCAAGTGGGGATTTGTACCACGTCGAACACGATGGAGCATAGCCCTGTGAGTTGAACAATACAACTAGTCCTACGCCGAACAATTACAAGCAAGACTTGATAGCTGTGAGTATTCGGTCAGCATAGTAGGTCCTGAGAGGCGGGTGTTCAAAGCCTTGGTTTTCAGTAGCCGGCGTTCAGCGCTCGCCGCGGTATCCACCCATAAAGCTCGGGCCTGAACCCCCTGTGCCTTCTGGTGGTGCTTTGCGAATAGCCCCGCTCACGACGAGCTCGCTTGAAATGATCCAAATCCAAATCCAACTCCACATATCCCTCGTCCCCCGGAGCGAGGCTCTCGCTGCTGTCGTCCGGGGTGCGCTTTCTCTTTTCTCCTACCATGGTCGTTGGACGATGTTCTTCCCGAGGAGGTAGCGTCGCGACGATCACGGTCAAGCCCAGATAAACCTTTGCACCCGTCTCCCGTTCCTCCTCCATGCCCGGTCCCATCTCCACCATCACCCGCTGCCATGCGAACACGTAATGGCCGAGACCGAGAACGCATACGCGCTTACGCCCATGAACAGACATGAGCTAGACCCTAATGGCGATCGTCTCTGTGGGATGGTCGTGCGCACATGCGATAGTTGAGGAGGCTACTGAGAGGCCGTCGGCCGGGGTCTTCTTTTCGTTCATGGAGGATTCTCTTGAGGTCTGCCAGTCCCCCTCTCTATCTGGACTCTCAACCGAAGTGGCCTTATACACCCAGAGCCGAGTCGAATTCCGACCACGCGGGTGACGACATATGCGACCTGCCAGGCAGGCATCCTGGCTCCAGTCCTGCCTAATAGTCTGTTTTCTGGCGTCTTCGTCTTGTCGTTATCTTGCGATAGATCTAGATGCAGTGTGAGGTTTATTCGATCCTTTCAGTAGCTTTCGGTAGCATCGTCAGGAAAGGATGAAAATGAGTGCGCGTTGCCTAGAGATACGGGAAAGTACGAACTAGAAGAGCAGCACGGGATATTGGGGGTACAGTAACTCCGTGCTCCTCCGGGACTACGTATAAGTAGACCAGATGCATTTCGGCAGCGGTCAAGGGAGTGGTGTAAACCTTTTCATACCATGTGTACAGTCCAGGTTTTGTACGGTGGAAGTGGTTGACGCCATGAAGCCAAAGCTGGATGTCGGAGCAGGATTCGGGGACGGAATTTGGACGAAGTATGGATGTTCGTGGGTCGTGTCAGGCGATGTTGGGAAAGGATATAGGCTCATGATTAGAAAATCAAGAATCTATCAACATCTATTGACCGAAGTGAATCAAGTGCCAGCGTTCGTGTTTGGCAGAATCGGCATACCTTACCTATTCTGTTCAAGATCAATCGCCTTGATTGTATCAACCAGGGCAGAAGAACATATTGTCTTAATCAATTTTATTGTCCGTATACAGCTATCTAGATATGACAGACATTGTGAAAAACCTAGCCCCTGAACAGGGTTTACTCCATTGCGACCAGGAGGGTACAAATCCAGAAATCCCATCGCTCAACTTGCTATCATGTCGACTCAGCCACGGCAATGCCCTCCCAGACTGGGAGTAATCGCTGCAAAAACTGCAGGCGCCGCTTCAGTTGCCGAGGATAGGTTGCTGGATACTTGAAGAGTGTCCTTCAAGCTGGGCTATTGGGAAAACTACTAACGGGACTCTTCACAAGCATGTTGGCTAGTTTGCCGATGGAGCGGTCATGGCCGACCAAAAGGGGCTAGTATTCCGATCGTCAACCATTCTCATGGCCAGCTGTGACGCTACTAGCCCCTGGAGGGAGTCAGATATAAGAACTGCTGCCGTGTCACCCGTGGGTCCATCAGATGTGTAGCTGTTTTGTGGCTTCAGACTGTCATCGTTCTCGATAATAGAGCTGCCGCAGCTCTGACCATAGCTTGAGTGGAGGTACGATGTAGGTAGCGGCGCAGTCAGACCATTCGAGATACCACCTAGCATGTTCAAATTGGTGGGGTGTATATTAGTTTCCTGTAGCTGGTATGGAGGGTCGAGGTTCGCCACGTCGTAAAAGCTTCCAGAGTTCGTATGCATCACGGCCCCGAGGTGGTGCTGACTGCCTACATTTGGCGTTATGATACTAGGAACGTTTGGACTGCCAGGAAGATACGCCCGTTGCTGATGATATTGCGATGTGGGATCTAGCTTCGACAAGAACCTCCAGGTTGTGCCAGCCGTCTCCCTGGTCTCCTTCTTGGGCTGCTTGCCTCTGACGCGTTCTGCTTTGTCGCGTATATCGGAAAATGTCCAGAGTAATACGCATCGGCGTTTCCACACAGGTTTGCTTGAGCCCTCGCTAGGTGCCGAGAAGATTTCTTGGTACATAGCAATCTGCTGTAGCATATCAGACGGCGTAGGTAGGTCTGCACCGTGATTGCTACATTCCCTTTGGGCTCTTTGCTCAAGGACCGTTTCCATCCTTTTCCCCTCCTTTCTCTCGCGCTCTGCCGTGACATACTCGGAAAGCCGATAGAAGGTACTGGCCCAGCTGGCAGCCGGAAAGGGGACCTCGATCGTGTTGCCGCGGCGCGAAGGACGACACGTAGATTTGTAGTCCCATAAGAGAGGGTCTGATGCGTTAAGATACAACTCTCGAGGTTTGACAACGCAGGTCGAGCAACGCCACATGTGGTGCGCAAGCTCTAGGCGGCTGACGTTGAACTCAACACAACCATCCAGGTGGGTTCCTATTGGGAAATGACCTGTCCCATGCAAGTCCAGAACAACTTTCATATGGATGATATCACAGGGCCCCATAACGCTGCGCGCCGTACCCGTGTGTGGGTCGTCGAGGGCCGACCTGAGCTTCTCACGCAGCTTAGGGAATTGGTGGTCCCACTTGGCCGAGATACCCCGCACAGAATTGGATTCCGTTTGGGTAATAGACTCGGTATATTCATGAAGCAAGTAGGTCCGCGGCTCATCTCGGTCACCGTGGTGGACATCATGGTGGAAAGCCCTTTTCCTGTTCTTTCGTAGATGCGGGAAATCGCCCTGGAGCTCGAGCCGAGTACCATCCGGGGCGTAGGCATCGGCATGCAAACACGTCCCATCTGCAGTAAAGGCTTTTCCGAAATCCTCGCTCAAGGTCAGTTCTGAGTGGGATGTATAGATATGGCAAGTTTCTGGCCGCAGAAAGACTTCATCATCGGCTGCGAGAAGATGGGCAAAATAAGCGTAATTCGGCCGCTCCTGTGGCAGGAGTCCCTCCGCTAGCGCAGCAAGGACGGAGCCGTGTTGAATCGGCTTGGTCTGGCCTCCCTCTCCCAGTCTACCGTCCACGTCATCCTCGTCGTTCTTCCGTGGGAAGAAGAAGTGTACTGTCAGTCGCCGTTAGCTAAACGTAGTGGGGTGATAATCGACGTTACTTGTTGGGTATACTAACAGAGGGGCAGTGTTTTGAAGAGTTCTTTCAACACTTGGATGTGGCTTGAGACTTGCTTTCTTGTTCGGTACTTTGGGTGAGCCGGATGCCCGGGTCTCTTCTCACGATCCTTACCCATAGGGATTTCCTCCCCCGGGTTAGGTGGGTAGAGGATCCAGTGGCATATCCACAAGTATTCGCTGATTAACATGTTGCGCCCATACAATGTATCTCTGGAATTGTACTTTCGCTTATCCATTATTGGCACAAGGAGGATTGCTTGTTACCAGTTAGTGGTTGCCTTTGTAGACAGTGAAGTTCAGCTGGTTTGGCTTACCGTCAAGGAACGCTCTTTCAAGGTACAAAGGCCACGTCAGCTCCAGGTCTTCCCTTTGCCTTTGAGATACCCTAGCATGATGGTCATGGAAGTATTTCGAAGCATAGAGAGGGTTCTGGTTGCATCCTAGGTGAGCCATCGGATTGTCCTGTGGTGATATATCTCAATGAAGCAAGGCGTATATTTCCTCGGAGGCAATCGCGTGTATTGGCCTGTTCTGGACTGGACAGATATCTAGTAGTATCTTATGGTACGTCCAATGCCAAAGCAACGATCGTTCGACGCTAGATGTCTGTGAAGTGACCTAGGAGAGTACTTGATTCAATGCTTAAGACGATGGAGTGCTGGTGAACAGTTCTGAATTCGAATACTTACCTTAAGCTGGATTGAAATTCCAAGTGTCTGGATCAGATACATGTAAGGTGGAATGGTAGTGGTAGCGTCGTTAATAATCCTCATCAACCCTACCTACTTCCACTGGATTGAAAGTGGATACTATAATGGTTGCTTCGGAAGTGGCTCACAGAGATCAGTAGTAATAGTAGGGGCTGAAGAGAAGCTCAGTGCAGAAGAGTAGTAGTAATCTTAGTCAGTTCAAGCCCCTGATCGACACGAGCTGCAAATAAGCTTTTTGTAGCTGAGACCATATGCATATACGGCTTTTTGTCACGTAGCGCAGTTAGGAGACGGGTCAGTCAGGGGCTTGAACTGACTCCCGGCTGTGTTGTCCGAGAGCTTGAACTGACTCCCGCTCGTGTCGATCAGGAGCTTGAACTGACTCCCGCTTGTGTTGTCCAGAAACTTGAACTGACTCCTGTCGGGCTGGTTGATGGTCTTTTTGCTCGGTCTCCCTCCTGCGGTCGAGTCATCTCCTGCGGAGGGGTATCGGGCCTGGCTCTGGCGTCCGCAGTTCGAGTCATCTCCTGCCCGCCTTTGCCACCCGGGTTTTCCTCCTACATTCGAGCATCTCATGTACCGAGGTTTTTCCCTGCATCTGCTAGTGGCAGTGCGGCCAGCGAAGCCGGCCTCTGCGCCTGTACGTGGTGCTGGCTACGAACCTGTTCGCGCGGATCGGGCAGTCCCGACCCCGTGAGCAGAGCCAATGCAGAGACGCGACTAGGATAGATGAATATACTATATTGGCGGATACTTACGTACATACATAGCACTCCGCGCCCTCTCCTTCGTGTTTCTTGAATGGCAGATCGTCGCCGCCGCCCGTAGCTTTTTTAATCCTGCGCCTTGATTCTGCGCTTATGCGGCCACTCGCCCTCGTGCTGTAGCATCGACTGTAGATTCCCCGTGTGGTTTGGCAACGGGCTTGTCAAGGCGCAATGCGGTGGACATGCCGCCGCCAAAACCGCTCATGCTCATTGGCCAGTGCAATATCTAACGGCGTGCATCTGGGGTCGAAATGGCTGCGGTTGGTGTTGAGCAGGCCAGAAAGTCGTGTTGGCAACACCAGACTTGGCGACACCAGAATGGACGTACGCCAAGATGGACGTACGCCAGAATGAAGTCCGAACCCGCGAGCATGCGCGACCTTGCTGCTTCGCCCCTCCTTCAAGGTCTTGAACATCCTCACGCGCTTTTTCCGGTCCTTGGTCACAATGTCGCCCAGTCTGCAGGACGCGTCGGGAAACAATCCAAGCGCGTCGATGAAAATCGACAACACTGAATCTTGCACGGGCCAAACGAAGCGGCCTAACGAACATACCGGAACGCGTTGAGAAACACTCCAAACGAGTCGATACTACTCTACCAGGAGTCGTTACCCAATCAGCGCCTCCTTCCTGAACAGGTATACGCAAGGCGGGCGAGGTCGGCCTGCCTTGCTGTGGGAATCCCCATCGGTCGGGTCCAGTCTTGGAGGAGGATAGGGCAGTTGGTTCTAAAATGACGCGAGCTCGCGAACCGGCTCTAGGAGCAGGTTCCAGACCTGGCCCGCTAGTCACGCTAGTGCGCCATTGCACTCTTCCGACGCTGCACCCCAACAGTAGGGCCAACGGGTCTGCAGGCAACTATGAAGCCAGGACCGGAAACAGCGCGCGAGGATCTTCGAACTCTCGACGGACGCGGCGATAGAGAATACGCTGCTGGATACTCACTCAACATAGGGCATTGCCGGCGGCCGTGCCAGCTAATAATCGACTCCTGAAATCATTTGAACCGCTTTGCGCGCTCGGCAGCGCAATTTCCATCCTTCGTAAGTGAACGCACGTACTGCATCTGTCTGGGTTGCGCAGGCGTAATCAGGGATGCTTTGGAGAAGGTGTAGGTCGAGGCAGTTTGGACTCCGGGAATCTGTTGTGGGGTTGGTTGCCATTGGCGGCCGTCGCCTCAGCGCTAGCTTAGGAGGCGCTGAGTCGAAATCGGCTCCCTTGATTTAATACCTATTAGCGGCTGTTGTAATCCTGAAGAGGCCGAATTGCTCGGCTCCTCCTGCAGGAAACGCATCAGCCATGGGGGTCGTGAAGATACTCGTGACAATTACCATGCATTTAGTTAACTTAGATTTTACTAGTCATTGAAGTGTACATGAACGGGCGCTACCAACAAACAAGTCCCAAGCCATATCGATTAGTGGACGCAGCAGTAGCGGCCAAGGATGCTTCGAAAATGATGCCAAACACGCTGATCCTGGTCGTCGGCGAAGGGGTCATCAACCTTTTTAGCACATCTTTGCTGCTCTACAAGAGCCGCCGTACGCCCCCGCCGAAGTATTCTCACGGCATCATAAAATGCCGCTTCGACCCTTTGACTCCCACCGAGAGCGACAATGTAGACGCCGAACGTACGGCTTCTGCGGCACATCCCATGCCTACCTGTCCTAGTACACGCAAGCACGCCCCAAGCAGCACAACAGAAGCAAAAGGACAACATCGACTGCTTCCGTGCTTATGGGGCCGCATCAAAACTGGTGATAGCAGCCGTACAACTGGTGCGTGACAGACACGTGACGCAGGTGAGTCATCTATTGAAGATCTTTCCATCCAAACCCGCCATCCATCCATTTCCAACTCGCAGTAGTCGTTCACAGACTCTTACCACCTGATCTCCGTTCTACCTTCAAAGCCGCGAAACAATATTTGCCACAATGATGGATGACCATGCCCTCTCCCTTCTCCCTACAGCCCCTTTCGGTGTCTCCATAACTTCGGCACACGATGCAAAGACGCGACGTCAGTTCTGTGCATGCGCCATGGAGTTGAGCGAAGAGATCCGTATGCTTCGTGCCATTGTGTCAGAGCTTTCGGTGCGCCTTACCAATATGCAGACGGCGTATGCACTGCAATCCCACGTAGTACATACGCAACAAGAGCTCATCAACGCCCTCGGAACGAAGACGACTGTTGCAGGCCGGGTTGCGCCATTGCCGGCAACATATGAATTGTCACCTACGACGGTACCATTTCAGCCCACAGATGCTCGTCGGTGCACGCACAGTAGTCGATTCTCGTTGTTCCCCGGATCAGTCCGCTGATGGTGTTGGCGGAGTCGGCCGTGATGGACAGTTGCGAGGGAAGTAATGGCAAGCGAGAGGCGAGCCATGACTTGTATGGAGAGGACAAACGGCAGAGATATGCATGACCACTGCAGCACTTGAAGCTGTCGACAAGCTAGCAGTGCTAGCCTAGCACAGAGACCTGCCGTAGAATTGTTGGTAGAATATCGAAAATGAAGGTTCACTACCTGTATTGTGGGATTGCTGTGATTGTGACCATCGCAAGGAAGCTATCCGGCTGCGTGCCAAAAGAATATGAACATTGGACGGTGGACGAAGCGGGTTAAGAGGGTGGCTGGTGTCAGCCACAGGAAAACGCGGCTGTGCCATGGTGGGGGTGGGCTACCTGTTCAATTACGAGCGAAGGTCAAAAGAGTAGCAAATGCCATGATTAGCTTCTTATTCGACACAGCGACGTGATTGAAGGGCACGAAAAAGACGATTATCCGTGTCGCGCTGGCAATGCGCCGCATAACATACGCCGACGACCGACAACATGAGTCAAAATCCGCACTGCATGGCGGCGAGCACAACAGGAGCGGGGACAAGCTGGCGACTTGAGCACGGCAGCATGACGACAGTTACTACCAAGGATACCAGTTGAGGTGACCGTCACTTCTGTGTTGCAAGAGAGACGATAGCATAGCGACCACGGTTGTTATTCACTGTTCCGAATGACCACGAGCCCGAACCACGCCGGCACAGAGTGACTCCTTGAGGCCAACGGGGCTACCCAGTCCCCACGAGACCAGCGTGATAGACATTGCCACGACCGACCTGCATGCATCGCGCGATAGACGCATCCCACCGACGAGTTCCACCCGACAGCCGAGCACCACTACACCCGAGTAAACGAGACAACAAAAGGTCAGCTATTGGCAGAGGAGTGGAGCACCAGCGGTTGGCACACAATGCCAGGAGGCAATGCCATTCCGCGCTAAGGGTCGTTATGCCAGCGAATGGCCCCATTCACTCCGATACTCCATTCTCAAGGCTTATACCTGATCGAAAAAGGTATCGCCTAAGGGATTGGCGTCGGCCACGGAGACGAATCGCTCAAACAGGGCTTTCACCTGCGACAACCAACCCGTGACCCGCTGAGTCTGTTGCAGGAACCTGTACTCGATATCAGTTGATGGTCTGCGCCGGACTGAACACACGGCGACTTGCAGCTGTTCGACTTTCTGTGTGCTGTTCGGGCACCTGTAGTCAGACGTATACCTCGTTGCGACGGCGGTGGAGACCTACAAAGTCGTGAATCTGGCGAGATGTGGGCATGCGTGAGTAGGAGAGCTATGCCGTACGAGGGCGAAGGTAGACTTACTTTTCGTTGTGGTGGGCCAGCTCGGACTGAACGGCGTTGAACTTTTCCAGCAACTCATTCACCTTGTCCAGCAGTTCTCGGGAATCGCCCGACATTCTTCCTTTTCAGTACAACGCGCGGACTGGATGTGGGGGGACCTACGGTGACGGGGAGCTGAAAGGGCCTGGGTCGAGGTCTTGTTGGTCATCAAAGAAGTCGGGAACGTCTGGAAAGGACAGTGCTTGTTGGTTTGGAGGCTGGAGCTGCGTCGCAGAAGGAGCGACGGTCTTGGGCGCAGACGCAGTTGCGGGTGCAGTCGCGGGCGCAGTGGTGGCGTGGCCTGCTGATGGTCGGCCCTGCCGTGGCTGGCGCGGACGCTGCATACCGTGTCGCTGTGAAGGGAACATGCCGGTAGATGGAAGCGCCGGTGAATACAGGAAGTTACAGGTGGATGAGAGCAAGGCGACGAAAGATAATGGAATCTGCAACTCACTGACGGAGCCTCGACCCCATAAGTGGTATTTATGTGGCCAAATTCGTGCGGTGCTGTAATGAAGCAGCAAACATGGATGCCAGCCCAGCACGATTGGTAGGTTGGGCTGTCAGGCGCGGAGGCGAAGTTCTGGACGAAGCACGACTTGTGAAGCATAACCATGCGAGAGCCGAGTTGGCAGCATCCGACGCCGAGCAGACGTGGCGGAGGGCCGAAGTGAACTTGCACCGAAAGCGGCCAGGAGTAACGGATCTTTGGCCTACTCGTGAGCAAGCGGCTCATCTGCCGCTGCCGTCAGTTCCGGACTCTACGTGTGGGACGTAGCACCGTATTCTGGCGTGGATTCTGGCTCAGAAGCATTCTCCGTCCTATGGTCTTGCAGTCGAGAGCCAGATCAGTAGAACGAGTTCGACCGGGCTAGGTTCCGGTTCTAGATTAGCACTGCTCCCCAGTCCTGAACTGCTCCAGCAGCGTTTTCGCCCTCGCGCGTGAACAGCCCTTTTGGTGCTGCTTCTGGCTCGCCCATTTAGACGCTGGACGGTTTCGGCGCGCCACCGACTGCCCTGTTCCTGAGCCAGTCTAGATGCCTGCAGGATTTCATGGGCGACATTGTGACCAAGGGCCGGGAACAGCGCGTGAGGTGTTCAAGACCTTGAAGGAGAGACGAAGCAGCAAGGCTGTGCATGCTCGTGGGCCAGTTCCGGGTGCGTCCAGTTTGATGAACTCCGTCCAGGTGAACGTCCATTCTGGCGAACTCCATTCTGGCGGACTTCATTCTGGCGTACGCCCATCTTGGCGTACGTCCATTCTGGTGTCGCCAATTCCGGTGTTGCCAATACAACTCTTTAGCCTGCTCAACACCAACCGCAGTCATTTCGACCCCAGATGCACGCAGGTACATATTGCACTGGCGAATGAGCATGAGCGGTTTTGGCGGCGGCATGTCCACCGCATTACGCCTTGACAAGTACGTGTTGCCAAACCACATGGATCTATGCAGTCAATGCTACACTACGAGAGCGAGTGGCCGCATAGGCGCAGGACCAAGGCGCAGGATTAGAAAAGCTACGGGCGGCGGCGACGGTCTGCCATTCAACAAGCACGAAGGAGAGGGCGCGGAGTGCTATGTATGTACGTAAGTACTGTCGCTAGCGAAACCAGCGTCCTCTCTCCACTCTTTGACAGTTTCCGTTTTAGACCCTTGTGCAGGGGTAGCTGTTGACGCCATGTACCCCGCCATGCTCACAGGTACAGAGCCGATTTCTGCCTTTGCTTCTCTTTTCCTTGTACATCCATAAATTGATTACAATACTCTTGATTTACTTTATGCTCCATAAGAGCCGGAGCTAGAAACGCTTGACAGCCCTATTTGCTCTCCTCGATACTACAGTCGTTCCTGTAAGGGTTGTAAATAGATGTCTTGACATGAATCCAGTCAACGTCGTATTTGGCGTTGAGTTGCGTTGAGTTATTACAGCAACGCTGAGAGATTTCTGGCGAAAGATCTGTTTTTGCAGAAGCTTACAGGAACTTGTAGTGCCAAGTAGAGCATGTACAAAGCCAAAAATTGACTGTACCTGTGAGCATGGCGGGGTACATAGCGCTAGAAGCCACCACTGAAGAGTGGGTCTAAAACGAGAGCTGTCAAAGAGTGGAGAGAGGACGCTGGTTTCGCTAGTGACAGTATCCACCAATACATTATATTCATCTATTCTATTCGCGTCTCTGCATTGGCTCTGCTCACGGGGTCGGGACTGCCCGATCCGCGCGAACAGGTTCGTAGCCAGCACCACGTACAGGCGCAGAGGCCGGCTTCGCTGGCCGCACTGCCACTAGCAGATGCAGGGAAAAACCTCGGTACATGAGATGCTCGAATGTAGGAGGAAAACCCGGGTGGCAAAGGCGGGCAGGAGATGACTCGAACTGCGGACGCCAGAGCCAGGCCCGATACCCCTCCGCAGGAGATGACTCGACCGCAGGAGGGAGACCGAGCAAAAAGACCATCAACCAGCCCGACAGGAGTCAGTTCAAGTTTCTGGACAACACAAGCGGGAGTCAGTTCAAGCTCTTGGACAACACAAGCGGGAGTCAGTTCAAGCCCCTGATCGACACGAGCGGGAGTCAGTTCAAGCTCTTGGACAACACAGGCGGGAGTCAGACAAGCTGCAAGCAGGAGTCTGTTCAAGCCGCAAGGCGCCAAGAGGAGTCTGTTCAAGCCGCAAGGCCTCCAGGAGGAGTCTGTTCAAGCCGCAGGGCGCCAAGAGGAGTCTGTTCAAGCCGCAGGGCGCCAGAAGGAGTCTGTTCAAGCCGCAAGGCCTCCAGGGGGAGTCTGTTCAAGCCGCAGGGCGCCAAGAGGAGTCTGTTCAAGCTGCAAGGGTGGCCGGCGCTCCGGGCGGAGGCGCGAAGAAGGAAGAGAAAACTATTGGCAATGGTGGGAGGCAGGTCACCCTTATATAGTCGCAGCGCGCCGCCAAGACCCACGGGTCGGTGGCCCTGTCCGTCACGAGCTACTATCCATGCGCTGGCTTTGGACCGATCCTGGTCCTGCTTGTCGGGGGGCCGGGGGTCCAGGGAAGCCCAGCCCCCATACGGCGCAAACGGTGCCCTCCTGGTGATCAGGTTCGACCGTTTCAGCGCGGGCGGCCGTTGGGACTCTTTCTCGCCTCCCCTTGACCGTATTTGGGCGTGGGTAGCCAAAGCTGCCCTTTCGCCTGCTTCCGGTCCAGGATCTATTCCTGCATCTATGCCTCTTCTTCGCCTTCCTGGGCCATGTTTGTCCCTCTCTTCCCTCTTTCACACCTTCACTTTCTCCCTTACTTCCTCCTTGCTTCGCTCTCGCTCCCTTTCTCGCTCCCGTCCCCCTTTCGCCCATTCCACCGCCCTCTCTCTTTCCCTCGCCCTCTCTCGTTCCCCGTCTCTCTCGTTCCCTCGCCCTCTCTCGTTCCCCGTCTGTCTCGTGCCCTCGCCCTCTCTCGCCCTCTTTTGTTCCCTCCCTCTCTCGTTCCCTCTCCTCCCACTTCCCCTCGTTCCGCCTCTCTCTTTCCTCTGCCCTTCTTTACTTCACATCAATCTTTTGCTGCCACTACGCTTACCTACTTTACGCTCAGTGTCTGATACACCTCACTCTTTAGTATGCTAGCTTCCGACAAAAGTCGTGGCTGCTAGTATTAAATCTACTCTTATCTGCGGAAGCTCACGAAGAAATTCACATACAAGGGGCCAGTATTTCTTTATCCAGTCCTGGTGGACCTAGGCTACACGATTTCAGGCAGAATTTGTATATCATTTTGAGGTAAAAGGCTCCTGGGTTTCGGCTTCAAAGGCCTTGCAAGGGAAGGTGGCCTGGATGAAGGGCAGGAGGAACCGGGGATCACATCCTTTAGGACGATGACTCATTGCTCATAGCAAGATGACGCTATTCTATACTAGCGATCAAAAAGGGGTCAGCTACCGTACCAAGATTCTAGAAAGGTAACCTCTTCAAGGTGTATAATAAACCGAGGGCTCTGTTTTATCGCAGTAAACGCTTTGGCTCATGCTCAAATGGCCTGATGAATTCATCTTCGTGTATACGCGGCCCTCGTTTATCCATAACAATACCCTTGGTAGGGGGCTATACAGTAGTGACATGCCCGGGGTCGCATTACTTCTTTCTCAATCTCCATTTTTAGTGGCTAGTTAGACTCGGTAGTAGTCAGGGAAGAAAGGGGTTTATGCAAGGGGATATGGCAATGGCTATACCCTCATCGCCTTAAGGTATTTCTATGGTTTGATTTTGAGCGGTCTTTCATCCTGTTTAGCTAGGTAGGGATACACTGACAGAGCCTGCTTCGATTTGCTCGCATATTTGCCATATTACCCCTTCACGTCAGGTGGCGGGTAAAGCTGGTGAGCAAACGATAGTCCTCCGTGCAGCTCCTGGTGTTCCAACTGCCCTGACGACCCTAGTTATAGCACACAGGCAGGACCAGACGGTATCGGTGAAGTTGCTGTATTAGGAAGGTATCCAGCTCTCAGCGTTACGGAATACTTGGAAGAGACTGACGCTGAGAGGCAAGGGCCCACGTGGTATCGCAGCCAAGTTTCACACTCTCATACAGAGGGGCAGTGTAGAAACAGGGGGTTATAGCGTCCAGGCTGCAACGTGAAATATATCTAAATGATCAACCTATGAACACAGGCCAGGATCACCTGAGCATCAGTCTATGTGATGCCGCTTCCACTATTGGACACAGCGTATGTACCAGCTGCACTATCTGTGTGGGCTCCCAGTCGAACGCCGCGCCTCCTGCGTCCCACGAGACGATATCCAGGCTACCCAGGAAAAAGATGGAGGAGGGGATGCTAGGACCTGAAGCCAAAGGGAAGTGTACAATCTGCATTGATGATGTAGGGCTGGGTGATGAAGTCGTCGTGTTACCGTGTAAGCATTGGTTCCATGATGAATGTGTTGAATTGTGGCTTAAGGAGCACAGAACCTGCCCGATCTGCAGAGCGTCGGTCGAGGGGGGGCGGGCAGGCCAGTCTCAGAGGAACGAGGCAGCATCAGGTTTGGAGGCAGGGCGATCTCGGACGCCGCGTTCAAGTGCGAGATAGCGTAGGCCGAACTTGCGTCAAAGCCAGTTATCCAAAAACCCCAGAGAGTCCGCCACTACGAGTCATAGACCACACCCTCTTTTTATCGAGTTTCTCGATTCCATACCCGAGTCGGACCCCACAACTTTACAGTCTCTTCTCGGTATAGGACGCGAATGATCGTACCGGACAAGCCTGTACGGAGACGCTGCTCGGGCGGTCCCTTGTCACCCTGTGACTTTTTGGAGCTACCATGGCCAACTCCGCGTGTATTCTGGCTGTTTTCGAGGCTGATCTCGAGTTGAAAGGCGAACAAGGTGCTTTCAATGAGCTGACCCGCTGGGTGGCCCACTTTCTCTGCGGGCGCAAAATCAAATTGCTGTTCAACGGGCAGCTTTCCGAATCTTACGCGGTTTCGGGGCTGCCACAGGGTTCCCCTGTCTCCCCGATCCTCTTCTTGCTGTATGTCCGCTTTGTCAGCGCACAGAATGGCACGCTGCAGCTGTCGTACATGGACGACTTTGCCCTCGCAGCAAGCTCGACGTCGGCAAAGAAGAACTGCCGGATGCTTCATGACGCCTTGAGACAACTGTTCGACAAGGCCGACAAGGCGGGCGCGACCTTCGAAGTGGAAAAAACAGAGCTGATCCACTTCCACCGTGGCAGACAACCTCTGCTGGACACCATAACGATCCAGGACGCCGAGGTGATACCCAAGCCGGAGGTTCGCTGGCTCGGAATCTGGTTCGATTCTGGGCTGACGTTTCGGACCCACGTAGAAAAACGACTGACCCTAGCCAACGGAGCTCTCCAAGGCATCCAGCGCATCGCCCGCCAGCAAAGAGGACTTGGACTGGACGCCTTACGCCAGCTGTACGTGGCCTGTGTGAGCTCGGTGGCTGACTACGGGTCCTTGCTCTGGTTCGGGCGGAGAGGCTGCCAATCCCTGTGGAAACAGTACCAAAGGGTTCAGAACCGAGCACTGGCCACGATCACGGGAGCGTTCCCCAAATCACCGACCAAGGCGCTGGAGATCGAGGCGGCTCTACTTCCGCCGGAATGCAGGCATACGAAGCTCGCATACCAATATGCACTTCGCTTCACCAAGCTACCCCACAACCACCCCGTCAAGCAAGCCTTTGCTAACGGATCACGAAACCAACCCGCTCTGGGGAACAACTGTAATTACGGTCTTTCTCAACCCCCAAAGCCCTACCCCACACAACTTCAGTCCCTCATTGTCTTGCTGAAAAGTCTCTCGAAGTCACAAAACATAGAGAGGACAGACCAATCTTGGTTCCCGCCATGGTACAGCCCTCCCCTGCGCCCGGTTATACTCAGCGTAGGGAAAGAGGAGGCAGCGAAGAGACATTGTGAACTTCTCCGAACCATCCGCAGCACACAGCCATCATCTACACGGATGGCTCTTTCGTCGCCCGAGGGAATACAACGAGGTCCGCAGCGGGCCTCTGTTCCTTTGCTCCGCATACGAGAGCAACCAAATGCTACTCTTGGAATCTAGGCTCCGGCCTTCGGATTGCGGATGCAGAGCTCACATGCATACACAAAGCCTTGCGAACTGCCCGATCATGGAACGCTCCCTGCTACACAAGGGTGGAAACAACCACACCAACGCAAACCAAACGTCTTGGTGTAGTGTATGTACTTATTTGTCAGCAAAACGCTGGTGTGGTGTAATAATATAAGCACTGGTGTGGTTGACGTACATCGGTGGATTTATGGTGTATCCCAAGGAGGTAAAAGTGAGGCTATTCAGACCGGTTTCCCGCACTTCCTGCCGTTGATGGGCGCGCCAAGGCTATACCCCTTAGCCACCTTGTAGCACGTTCTTTTTGTTCTTCTTCTGTTAACCCGTTTAACAGGTTATTTTCCACCTCTTCTGACATAGATAGTAACATCGGGTCGACCGCATCCTTCAATATACCAGCCCGCAACCAAGATCGTAGTGCCATACACATACCAACGAGCTTGATATCCAAACTACTCCGTGAGTGATCAAGCAGGTTTCCAGCGGCAGAAAACAAGCGTTCACACTCAGCGGACATGGCCTGAATTGTGACCAAGTCCAACGCCATCTGCGAGAGTCGGGGATAACGGCGACGTTGGCTATGCCAATATGCGATAGCATCTTCGACGTATTGGTCATCCTCGTCGATAGCAGCCATCCAGATATCATATTCGTCAAGTCCATTGAAGTGGTCAGTTGGTGACGCTGGAATGGAAGTGTTCGAATTGAGGAACCGTTCAAAGTTATTCACTTTTCGGCGCTTTGAACTCGGTTCAGGCGTCGGCGTTGGTGAGTGGGAATCAGGGCGTATAGCCCTGCCCCGATATTGTTCAAGCCATACATCTTTGACGATCTTTTTAGCCGCTGTTATCCAGCTAATATTCTGCGACTCCCACATCTTCTCCAGGCCTTGCCAACGCTTTGCAGGATGGAGGGCGAAAGCGGCGTAGTATATTGGCGTCTCATCAAGCTTGCTGTAATAATAGTTCAGCTTGTCCCAAGCCGCGTTGACACCTACTTTGAACTGAATAGGATCAGGGACATCACTAGCTACTGCTTTGTAGCACTCCAACCGACCAAGGAGGAACTCGAATGCTGGAAGGACATCCCAAACGTTGCCGTACGACCCCTCGAACCCTCCTGTTCGCCTACGGATTTGGCCGTCACCTTCGAGTCGTAGAAGTGTATGCTCGTAATCGGTAAGGATACGTTCCAAGTGTTCGGTAACAGCCCAGTCGTTAGGCGTCAACCAATTCCTTTCTTCCAGGAAGGCAGGTAACTTGGCTGATCGACGAAGACTGTTACTGCCCAGGGCCCTACTTCTATTCTCTGCTTCCCATTCGCGTTGGTAGCTAACCTTTAATAGGTCAAAGTATGGACGTAATTGAAGGGCGCGCCGTATCATATACAACGATTCAAGCCAACGCGTTTGGTTATCCTTCACTACATGTAAGGGCTTCTTTGATCGGTCGCATACGGTCTGGGCGGTACTAATATCGTTTGCTTGTAGTCTAGCGAATAGATCGGTCAAACGATCACTCGAATCGATGGCGATAACCAATATCCGCAGCTTGCCAACGGGGCCTTCTTTGCGCCAGAGATCATACTCGGCCTCGGTAAGTTGATCGGGGGTTTCGACGAAGGAGTTAACGGATTGTTGTTCGTTGCCAAATAGCAATAACTTGGCGGAGAGATTCAGTATATGCCCAAAACAACGTTCCCGACGGCCTCTTCCATCGAAGCCATACTTATGGCCGATAAAATCCATCGCAGTATCGTTATTTGCGGCGTTGTCCATCACAAAATAACCTGTTTTATCACCGACTCCAAACTCTTCGATCAAATCGACAACGACCTGGCCAATTTTTATACCTGTATGGCTACCAGGAAGTTCAGGTAAGCCAAGGACTATCTTCCGCAGTTGGTTGCTCGTGGAATCACGGAAAAAGCAGCAGATCCCGAATACATTCCTGCGGTTGCCAGATCGCCATCCATCGAAGGCATAGTGGATTAAACCGGGCGCCGACTGTAACGTTGCGATTACTGTATCTTGATGTCGGTTAAACTCGTTTAAGATCTTGATCTTAATCATTGGTCGTGTGAGGTTGGCTTATTGGATCGCGATTTGGGGGTTCAAATATTCGAATAGGGCACGCAACCCTTCGTGTTCAGCAATCGAGAAGGGCAAATTTTCCTTTACTATCCACTCAACCAATAGCCGCTGGAATCGCTTTCGGTCGAAGGATTGGATCGCCTTGTTAATCGCAGCCTGTTCTGAGGGCTTCTCGGGGTTCAAATGCATGAAATAAGCAATTGATCGTGCGCGATTCGATGTACCGCTGGACAGCTTCTCTTCACGGGATTTCGTCTTCCCATCTGGCGCCAGAATCCGGTGATGGGTATATAAATGGCCGGCTGCGTTTTGAAGGCCAGAGTCGGTTATTGGCTTGATACTCGGCCTCCTTTGGATAATACAGAGCTTGCAAATCCATCGGCGTTCGGTTGTATCTCGGTTGACAATACGCTGAATATCGAATCCAAAGTCCCAGATCCAAGAAGTTACTTCACGAACGCGTTCGGCAAAGGTCCAGCCCCGGAAGCGTTCAAATAACTCGGCATGGTGCTGATCGTTGGTAATGGGGATGGCAGATTCCGCTTGGATGAACGATTCCATCACGATGGTGATCGTGGTGGTGGCCGTGATAGTAATAATTGCTATTAGGAAGTCAACAGGATCCTAAAAACAGGTTGCTAATATTGTTTCCTACTATAGTTCCAATAAAGGCCATACCTAAGCCACTTACAGTTAGATCCGGTATCCTTCGAATACGAATACGAGCAACCGACCGACTAATTTGACCTCAAAACCATGCTCAACACCACAAATATATCGTGAGAATCCAAAGGCCCATTATAAATACACGATGTACGTACATCACACCAAACCAGCACCTCCAGTGTGGTGTGCTACATATTTTTATATTGCCGGTGTGGTGGAAGTTGGTGTATTATGTCATACACCGGTTTGCTTTGGTGTATTACACGGTGTGGTTATTTCCACCCTTGCTGCTACATCTTTACCGACAGCCAGGTCGCGCTCCGCCAGACGCAAGGAACTAGCTATATGGCCAGGCAAGTGAACAACATTGCAGAATCCCTCCAACATCCTGTCCAGCTCCATTGGTGCCCGGCGCACTGTGGGATCCGGGGCAACGAGATTGCCGACAAGCTAGCCAAGAAGGGACTTCAGAAGCCTCTCCCACGACACGACCGGCAAGACCAGCTCGTATCCCTCAGCTGGCTGAAGAGCCAGATCCACCAAAAGGTGAAAGAAAGATGGAAGCAGCTGTGGGACCTCGAAGAACAGAATGAAGACCATGGCCGACGCGTTCACGGCCTGGGGAAGCAGTACCGATTGCTGACTAGAAAGCCGCCGAAGTTTGCGATGAAGCCCTTCGACTACTCTGGATTTCCTCGGAGTGTCACGTCCGCGTATCTTCAATTACGCACAGGCATCGGACACATAGCAACGTACCTACGTCTCATAGGGAAAACAGACTCAGACGTCTGTAGGTATTGCGCCAGAACGAGGCAGACGACAACGCATCTCCTACTCTACTGTCGGCACTTCAGCAGGCAGCGACAGTATTTACAGAGGCAGCTCATGGGGCTCCCTCTCACGACTAGCGTTCTTTTCACTACCATGCGTGGAAAGGGGGCTCTGCTCTCGTTTCTACGGGAAACAAAGCTTCCCTTTTGTTAACTTCACTAGAAAGGCTGAACATGGACAGCAAGTTGAGCGATGGAATTTCTGGATCTGGACTCCCCCGGCTTGAAAGGAGTAAGCCCTCATCAGGGCTAGGTTTGTCATAATGTCTGTCATAGCTAGATAGCTGCATACGGACAATAAACTTGATTAAAAAAAAAAAAAAAAAAAAAAAGCTCTGACTGCAATTGAACTAGAAGCCCGGCCCCACGTAGCACAGCCGCATTTTCCTGTGGCTGACACCAGCCACCCCCCTTAACCCCCTTCTTCCACCGTCAATGTTCATATTCTTTTGGCAGGTGAGCCGAATAGCTTTCATGCAATGGTCACAATCGCAACAATCCTTCGTTTTCGATATTTTACCAACAATTTTGGGGCCGGTTGTATACTGTTTTTCCCATACTATGTAGTACGTCGCTGTTCGAGATCTCCAAGTGCTGCAGTATGGTTATGCGCACCTCTGCCGTTTGCCTTCTCTATCCAAGGCCTGGATCAACTCTCGTTCCCCTGAATTCTCTCGCGACTTTCCATAACGGTGGGCTCCGCCGACGCCATCATCGAAAGGTGGCGATTCAGTCATCGCCGGCAGTGGCGCAGCTCAACCTGCCGCCGTCGTCTGCTTTCCGAGGGTCATTATGAGCTCTTGTTTTTCGCAGAGGGGTCTTCTGCGCACTCTCGGGTCTTCATTGGTCTCAGTGTAGCCAACTAGCTTCAACACCTGCCAATGTATACCCCCCTGTGGGTCAGTAACTTGCTCACTTCCTATCCCGAAATCACAACCCCGACATTTGGGTCATCCAACATCCTAGCCATCTCACCACAAGTTATACGCACCCATTTTTGATTCATGGCATTATACCCGCTGAAACTTTGCATCTTCTCGTCCCAAACAAGCGGCACGGGGAACCCATAGCCGCCCGGCCGCACAACCAACGACAGGAAAGGCAGACCTGCCAACACATAGGGCGAAAGGTCCTCACTGCTCCATGATTCTTGCCCAAGGACATCGTCCCACAATGCACATCGTCGCTTCCAACAGAAGTGTTGGGCCACTGGCGTAATCCTGGAGACGACCTCGACGAGGCGCCAGGTAGAGCCAGCCGGACGGCTTCTTGCACGCTTGCATGGCCTTGATTCATCTGCTTGCCTTGCCTTCCGTTTCCGGCAAGGGGTACCTGAAATTTCCGCCTGAGCTAATTGTGAGACGTCCTCTTCCATCGAGATTGATATAGTAGGGTCTGGATGGGACCATGGGTAATGCTGTAGCGGAAGCGATGCTGCTGGGGGGATTGAATCCTCCAGGTCGTCCTGCGCCGGAACAGAACCATTCACCTGGCCGACTACGCCTAAGGATTGGCTGCGTGATCGTGCAGAGCTGAGGGAACGAGTTTGTGCTGCATCGTCTTTTGTCATTCTATCATGCCCAAGCTCAACCTCCAAGAGCTCATCCCAAGCCCTCTGCCACTTGTCGTCATATGCTACAGGATTTTGTTCCAAGAAGCATAGCATGTCGTCCAATATAGGGTTCTCAAAATTCCTTCCATCAAGGCTTTCAGATGATAATGGTGTTATAGGGGCAACGGCCTTGCTGAAGAAAAAGTCCGCTGCCTGATCCTCTGTCCACTGTGGGAGAATAGAAAGGATATCCTCGCTGCCTAGCCGTTCAAGCTCGAGTGATAGACCATGATAGGAGAAGTCGAAGCACGAGGAATAATAATCCTCCTCTAATTGATGAGCTGGGTCGTTGGTCCGCAGCAATGCCATGATGGGTAGGTCGTGTGCTTCTTGAATAGTGTCGATGGAGATGTTTTCGGCGGTGCACATCGTTGTGGAGATCTTGTGGTTGAGGAAAGTGAAGAAAGAAAAGGAAAGAGGGATTCTATCTGATGAAGGATGTACGAGTTTATATAGTACCTGGTCGTGCCGGACTGGTCGATCATAGAGTGCTGCAGAGGACTGCGGGAATTCACATCTGACGGTGAAGTCGTTTTCTGCTGGCTGACTTGAAAGCCTGTTTCTGGTTGCACACCATCATCTTTCTCGTATGGAGGCCTCCTCGATATCGTGTGTCGTTCAATAGATGATGCGGCTACGATGCTACACCGTCAGCGCCGGTGTTTTCAGGCCTCCAGGGCTGTTCCATACCAGGCCACCTGGGCAAGGAATCGCACAGAATATAAATACCCAAAGCCACCGCAGTTCTTCATTTATTCTCGTGGACCCGCCACTCCCGATGGTAGTAGAGCAACAGAAGAGGAGTGTCTCACTGGGCCAATGACCTTTCCTTGTGATGTACTATCGCGGCAGTGGCGATGTATTCGTCGGCGCCATTCATCACCTCACATGGTGGGATCCCATGTGATGGGTATTTTATCAATTTCTCTAAACCGAACGGCCTCACACTTCTTATCAGAACTTTCTTGCTCCGAGTCTCCAAACGCATAACAAGTGTCTATGGCGAGCTGTCGTTCTCCTGCGAGGCCGAAGCGGTCGTGTCCGACACAGCAACCCTCTTTTTATACACTTCATGGCCTTTCTCTCTGTGTGACCGTCTATTGGTTGGAAGTCTATAGGTGAAATAGACGAAAGCCAATCACTGATCACATCAGTGTCATCCGACGGTGGCTCCGTCGATGCCTCTTTGGTAAAAGCGATAGATTGGTCATGCTCCACTAATCGCGGATGTTGATGAGAATTCGGGAAAGAGCCGGCGGGCAAAGCTATGTATTGGTCTCGGACCTTACCGCGTGTGCTTTGCCGGCTCAGCTTAGCGGTCTGCAGTGGAAGGCATACTGGTCGCCTGCGGTGGCGATTTCCATCCATGTTGTTGCAATGTTATGATGTTGAAGATTTGGGATGTCAGAAAACGTTACACGCAGGTAGGCTAACGGCATCATGAATATATATGTGTATGCTGCGACTACATCGCGGAGCGCTGCAAGCGGACTTGCCGATATGTTTCATAAACTGTGCGCAGTCCCAAGGTTAGTGGGTCCCATATACGCTATGTGCTCAAGTTGGGCATAATAAAGGGAGATAGGGGTCACTTCCAAGCTCCCCATGACTGGAATTTCGCTATCCCTAGCTTAAACAGTTTCTAAGAAGACGCTGACAAGTACTGCTGCCCTTTTGGATTGGTGGAGAACGCCATTTGCGGAGCGGCTGGGAAGATTCAACGATACGCGGTAACCAAATACAATACGCATGAGGAGTACATAAAGGTTCGGCGCCAGGATCGGTGTTATTATTTGTGGGACGTTGGACGCGAATATGATAGCATCGGAAAGGGAGAAACCATGAAGCCAGAACAATCACTTATGCCCCTTCAGAGAGTTGTCCACCTACATCGTCTTGTCATTTAAGCCTGCTTGCAAGTACCTAGGTAGAATGAGCACACTGTGATCATTTATATGCATTTGTTGCGCCACATACAAATAAAGCAAGTGCTCTGCAGAAGACAAAGCTCAGTAAACGACAAAACAACAAGGCTGACATAATTAGCACATTCTTTTCTCCAGGTTGCTAGGCATTACCGCTCACAATGTACCAGGCGCAGCCACTGGCTCACCACGATAAGTGCGAGGAAATAGAACAAGAAACTGATGGGCTGCTGTTGCACTGCGATCCTGCAATGCCGCGCTCTCCTCTCTGCCTGACGCCCCTGTATCATCCACCAATTCCAAGCACCTATACAAAGGACGAAGAAGGATACGTATGGCTTGCCGGTCGTGAAGACACAACCTCGTGGTGAGCTTTAGTACTAATCTTGGCAGCAGTCACTTGATGGCATTAACAGCTTTTTCGACTTCTCTAGCTGGGAAACCGGTTTTGATCGCAGTAGCCCAGTATGTACCTATTGTTGCAGACACCGGCCACATAATCTGACTGTTGCGATCTAGAGTTCTCCACCCACTCCTACCATAGAAGTCTCACCTATGCTTCCTTGTACCCAGCTAGACATCGAAACGAAGGCATGGGATGAAGTGATATGCGGGCAACCGCCATATCATCCAGCACTGGGAGACACCGTCTCACTTAAGAAACGTTGGGATAGAGTAGCTGAAGGCGCTTCCCCTTTCGACATTGAAGCCTGGGTGCAACGTTCCACGGTGGTACGACGGCAAGAGCAACCGCAGGCCTCGAACGGTGGCAGGGTTAAGAGGCCCCAGAACGCGTTCATGCTGTGGCGCAAGGCCTATCGTAACTCGATCAAGGCCTTGTATTTCGACAGGAACCCCAAGCCGAATTTCTCCAAGGTATGTGGTGAGCTTTGGCTGCTCGAGCCAGCAGAAACCCGTATGCGGTTCAAACAATGGGCAGAGATTGAGAAGAAGAACCACAAGACCGCTTTTCCAGATTACGTATTTAGCACTTCGAGGACTAAAGGTGCAAAACGGGGGCGGCGCCGCGCTATGTGTCGGGTAGCCGTCCAAACAGAAGAGTTGACGGCTGGTGGATAGGATTTGTGAAAACGCGCTTATATAAACCACTGCACGACGCTCCGAAGGCACTCACCTATCCTACAATCCTACTGCTTCGTCTCGGTTTTGCCTCTTCTTCATCTTTTTGGCCACTTCGACAGTGAAAGTAGAGGCCCACATGCAACATTCAGGTGGTCTCATTACGGTGGAGGACCTGAGTGGCTGATCGTGCCAGGGCAAAATCTCCAATCATCCTGACTGGCCAAAGAATCCCCCTGCAACCCGGAATACTTAGCTTCCAAAAAGAGTGTTTCGCTTAGTAGAGCCCTACGCCGCTTTGTCTGCGTTGGGAACTCTTTAATCAAGCCCGAGGCAACATTCGCGAGGTCCTCAAACGATCGAGCCAGCAATAGACTAGACGGCAGCAAGTTAGTAGTCTCAACTTGGACATTCTTCCTTAGATGGTCGTGGCTGCGGTTGACTAGATCAGTATCATCCACCTGTTATGAGTCTGAGAGGTGCGGCAAATTCTGTCTTCCTATTAGTCTCCTGAGATGCAAGAATGAAAGCAGCCCTTTTCTGCTCTCGTCATTTCTGGGCCCCTAGGAATACTGCCTCAGCCAGCCTCTGCCAACGTGGTAGTGGAGGCGAAAGTGGCGAAGTGAGGTGGGAGGCTAATAGGGGTAGAGTTGACCAATATATGGGCAATCGTGATTATTAGAAGAAGACCCATGCAAGCTACCGACGTTTCCTTAACATAGCCACAACCATGGACAGCATGACAAACCAATCGTGGCATTATGAGAAGCCTCTAGAGGAAGTAGGCAGCTAAATATAATGAGGAATATCTATATAAAGAGAGCGACATAGAGTCCTCAGCCTCCTCATACCTCATTCCTCACACTTCACTCCTCACACTTCACTACCTGCCTCAACTATTTCTAAACTATAACAAGTCTGCTGGAACAACCGAATTTCACCTAGCCACGCAATCTGCCAATAACATCCAGAGACCTTAAATGTCTTCCAAATATATGATTCGGATTCGGATTTCCATCTTCTTCCTCACTCTCCTCTCGCTAGCCATTGCAATTCTCAACTCGGCCCAAGCACGTTTCGCAGTCATTTTACGAGACCGAGCTCGGTCCGACTATGCCAACACTACGGCTGCTATTCTAGACAATAAATTTCTGTCCTTGCAAAGCAACATTCTCATTGATACAATCATTACGGCACTCGCCATGGCTGCGTTTGCTATTTACGGCGCCGTGATAGTGGCTCGCCCGAGGTGGCTGCACGAGCACGAAAGCATCTTACCTACGTACGCGACCTCTCAGGTAGTCCTGGCCTTCGTCATGATCGTGACCGGGGGCTACCTTGCCGACCAAGTCCAGGGACTCCAGCCGTCCTTCAAAAGGGTCAGTGCTAACGACGTTGTCCCGTATTACTCCACGATGTACTACGGAGGCGTCGCTCAGGCGGGTTACGGGTCGGTTCTGATCCTCTTTGCTATCACTGTGGCTGTCTTCTGCTTTGTATCTGCTCATTACGAGGCGAAGCAAGAAAGGGTTGAAGAAGCAGCAAGAGAGGCAGCAGAGGCCGACAACCGCGGGAGGGAATCATCCCGGGTTTAAGTTGTGCTGAATAAAGGACTGGATGTTGTGGGGTTAAGAGAGCGAAAAATAAGGCCGCACAAGAATACCGGTGTCCACGGCTTCCTCTTGCTGCCCCTCCTTCTCGACGTCGGAAAGGACATTATCAATCAAATCAGTCTCGATGTTGGACACAGCGGTGCGTTTTCTTTTCGAATAACGTACCCCACAAGCGAGCTGCGCACACAAGCGAACTGCGCACTTCCCACTAATTTTCCTATAATAAACTTTTGAACAACCATTCTCAATTAATAAACATGGAAACAAAAAACAAAGAAGACGGACTTAATCTAGCGCTTCAAGCGCTCCAAAAAGACCCTAAGTTAAGGGTACGAAAGGCTGCAGCGATATACCATGTCCCAGAGTCGACGTTACGTAGCCGACGACGCGGAATTCAACCACAATCCGAAATCTCCGCCAATTCCCGAAAGCTTACAAATCTAGAAGAGGAGGCAATTATAAACTATAGTGTCGACTTAGATACGCGATCATTTCCCCCTCGGCTCAGTGGTGTGGAAGATATGGCAAATCGGCTACTCGGCGCGCGCGACGCGGGACGCGTCGGCGTCAACTGGGCTTCGAACTTCGTACGACGACAACCAGACCTCCGGACGCGTTTTAATCGAAGAATCGACTATCAGAGAGTCCTTTTCGAAGATCCCGACGCGTATCGCGCGTGGTTTACCCTCGTACGGAATACAAGCAGCAAGTACGGGATCCAAGAGGAGGATATCTATAACTTCGACGAGACCGGCTTTCTAATGGGTCAAATCTCGTCCGAAATGGTTGTTACAACCTCCGATCGACGCGGAAGGCCTAGGGCAGTTCAGCAAGGGAGTCGGGAATGGGTTACAGTTATCCAGGGCGTCGGATCGTCTGGCTACGCCATCCCTCCATACATCATCTTTGCTGGGAAGACCCACCTCTCTTCCTGGTATGAGAACAGCCCATTGCCGAAGGATTGGGTGATCGCAATCACAAAAAATGGCTGGACTACGAATGAAAGAGGCGAGGACTGGATCCGACACTTTAATCAACATACCAGGTCTCGTACGAAGGGTCGTTATCGCCTCCTAGTCCTGGACGGCCACGAAAGCCACCACTCGACAGCTTTCGAGCTCTATTGTAAAGAGAACTCGATTATTACACTCTGCATGCCTGCTCATTCGTCGCATAAGCTCCAACCTCTTGATGTCGGCTGTTTTCGTGCGTTAAAAAGATCGTACGGGAAAGAAATTGAAGATCTTATGCGTGCGCATATTACTCACATCTCAAAGGAGGACTTCCTACCGGCCTTCTTGAAAGCGTTCCTAGCAACTTTCACCGTCTCAAATATCCAGGGAGGTTTCCGAGGGACAGGGCTCGTCCCGTACCACCCGGACCATGTCATTTCACAGTTGGATGTGAAGCTACGTACGCCAACGCCTCCGGGAACGTCTTCCGGCCTACCTATCCCTTGGGAATCAAAGACCCCAAACAACCCAATTGAGGCCCAATCCCAAACCGAATACGTGAGGAACCGTATCGTACGGCATCAAAATAGCTCTCCGACATCTATTTTGTGTCTTGCACGAACAGATTCGTGGCAGCCAACTGTGGTTTTCCAGACCTCGCCGCAAACTATAGCATGAGTCTCTGCCAGGCCCGGTCTGTCGCTGTGGCAAATAGAGGAAAGCGAATGCGCAGATCAGGAGACAGGTGGACAGGTGGATGGCGATTGAGAAGCCTCCGATTACGCGGTATACACAATCTCAAACATCACGAGTTCAGTTTACTTCTTATGGGCGATGGCATGCGCTAGGCGTCGAATGGTATGTAGTCTACGGCTGAGGCGTGGGTATGCCGCGTCACTATTCCGTGAAGTAGGTGTATCTATATTACGGTATACAACAAACAGGCTGACTATGTAACCTGATAAATCCCTACACAAGGCCAAGGATGGAAACAACGTCGCCGCCCATGCCGTCACATGTACGTACTTCATTCCAGTTGTTGGACGACTAGGTAGAGCCATCGTGAAAAGGGCAACCATCGGATTCCCATCATCCAAGCCATCTAGAAGGGGCGGCGTGCACTTCCGGTTTGGGATTCGGTCAGTCGTGCCTCGCCCACATGTCTCTCCCGACACTGAAGCTACCCAGGTAAGGGCCAGTTTTCCACCGGGACTCTTCGCTTCGCCGTCCCAGTGGCGTCGTCGTTTGCTGGCCGCTTCGCCGTCTCGGGGCCGGTCGGCTCCTCGCCATATTGGGCCAAAGTCGACACGTCACCCACAGCCACATCGCACACGGTAGGCTCGGTCATGCATGCCGGTGTCGACCGGTTCGACTCAAGTATTGGCGATGGCGGCAGGGGCAGGTAGACTGTGGGTGACTGGAGAAGCGGATTATAGCCACGCTGTTCACTCTCGAGAGCACTGATGAGATCCGCCTGGGTTGTCAACACCTGCTCCTGGAGATCGCGAGATGCCTGCATCTCACTGATTTGCTCCAAAAGCGCCGCTACCTTGATTTGCAGCTGGACATTCTCCGCGCCTAGCTTTTGGACCTGAACTTGGCCATTGTAGAGGTGGACTGCAAACTCGTGCATAGCTGCACTGAACACACCAAACGGCACCAAGTGTGCCGTTTGTTGAGTGACCTGACTAGATGCCATGACTCTTTTTTATTTTTACTGTTGCCTTACGCATGAGCAGGGCTTGTGTTTGTGTGTGGGTGTGTGTATTAATATGACCAGAACGACAGCCTTTTCCGGCCATTTATGCTATACAGTACTTTACCGTAGTTGGATCCAAGTGGAAACGAAACTCAAAGTCTTGCTAATTAGGCTTGTAGTGTCGCCCTGTGTACACATGTTCCATAACTACTGGGATGCTCCAAAAAGCACCATCATCACAGATTGTATCAAGATCTTAAGCCAGCCGTCCAGCAACGTACTCGCTATCTGCCGCATCGGCTGCCAGTATAGGCAATTCTCTCAGCTTGGATAGCGGACCTCATTCCGGCCCTTGTGACTTAGCCTGCTAAAGTTAGCAGTCGCTCGAGGATATCGTACACAGGATTCGCCAAGCATCCAGAGATGGCCCTCTCTTACCTGCAGGCCCATTCCCGCTCATATTCCTTCGGAGCCGTTCATGGAGGAGCTGGAGTAGCCACTTTCTGTGGTCTTTCGTTGACCGTCGATACATCTATGTAAAGGCCGTCGGCTCACAGGTTTCGTAAGACTTTTAGGCACAACACCAACCAGCACAGAATCTATGGGGAACTTCTCAAGCTGCCTCGTGCTTAGACCGCGCATTACCGCAGACAAGAGATACGCAAAAAGGAGCTATTACAAGTCCATGCCAAGAAATCCGAACTCTCGCCGGCCCAGACGAGAACACTCGCGGGAACACCGCACCCGCAGGATGTACCCGCACCATCGACATAGCTCGATTCGGTATGCCCTCGTAGATATTGGAGGTAAATACGACTATCTAGCCAGGAATAGAAGAAATGAATCTCGAGCTGTTCATTCCCGCTCACGTTATGATGGTTGCCACCAAAATATGCAATTGTATGGTGTGACAAAGAAGGCGGACACCACTCGGGAAGAAATCGAGGAACGACTGCTTCGAAACCTAGCAGTCGCAAGACACAATGCCGAGATAGCATCCCGCCCAGCGCTTCCACGTCAACGTCGTGTGCGCTTTGGCTCGGTCACCAACATTTGTTGAAGAGTTGGTTTGTAGTGATGCACCAATGCAAGCGGACGCCATTATAGGCTATCTTAAGCAGGAAGAATGGGAGATGGCTCCATCTTCTGGCGCTGGAATATGTGATTTATATCTACAGTATATCTAGAAATATATTTTCACCCTAGAGTATGCAAGGAAAGGTATGCGTATTGGACGGGTAGCGGCGGGCCAAGGGGTTGGCTATGCTCACTAGCCACAGTGCGCTACAATTGACTATGCCAACTTGGCAACTTGATAGGAACGCGGAATGAATCCATTGGTTACCATGTACCCATGTTTTTACTCTACGGAAGATCATGCTGAAATGGTGCACTATATCTACTTTGCGATATCGGCACTTGTTACTGTACGTGGCATGACTTTAGTTATGGCCCCTGTGGTAGCTGCATTGGAATCTTGGGGTCAAAACTCGGTCATAGGAGTGGTGTAGAGGAGATTGTTGCCTAAGCACCTTGGCATCCCACTGCTGAAACTTGGTAACCTGGAACTTGATAACCGGTGGACTTTTGTAGACCGAGTCAGAAGCTCAGAAGCGGACATCGTGGCTATGGTAGAATGTAGATACATGGGTCTGAAGTCTATACGTACTGTACAATACTATAAGCTCGCAGAGAAATGCGGAGATATTGCCCACCCGGCCGTAATGATATTGTAATGGTCCCTTTTTCCTAATAATCATAAAGTCACGATTCGGGCTTGGACAACCCTATCTTTCGAGAGGGAATAAAACCTTGGATGACGCATTGAGATACTCGGGTGCCCTCTTTCAATGTCTTGAACATTCTCACGCGCTCGTTCTGGTCCTTGGTCAAAATATCTCTCATGAAATTCTGCAGGCATCTAAAATGGATTAGCACCGGGAGAGTCAGTGGCGCGCCGGAATCATCCAGCGTCTCAATGGGGGGCCGAGAAGCAGCGCCGAAAGAGTTGTTCACGCGCGAGGGCGGAAGCGCTGCTGGAACAATTCAGGATTGGTAATCCAGAATCGGATCTTAGCCCGGTTGACCTCGTTCTGCTGATCTGCCTCTCGAACGGGGGACCGTAGGATTGAGAATGCCTCTTAGTCAGAATCCATGCCAGAACACGTGGTACTTCCCACACGTAGAGTCCAGAATTGACGGCAGCCGCAGATGAGCCGCTTGCTCACGCGTAGGCCAAAGCCACGTCTGCTGAGTTAGATGCCAACTTGGCCCTCACACACATGTTGCAAGTTGTGTTTCGTCCAGAACTTCGCCTCTGCTAGAAGTGTAAGTGATGGATCAGTACTTCCTAATCGAGAGTCTCTAATTGGCAGGTGGATACATACGGATAACATACATATTGGAAGCGGCGTATTGCGTGTCGTCGGAGGAATGCAGACACAAGATCAGGAATTGTGCCGGTCATAACCTACGGCGGAAGAAGACGGCAAACGTTACATACCAGTCGCATGGGTCGTATGTGCAGTATGGCGGTAACTATAGCGTGTAAAGTGGACATAGGAGGTTACAGTACCTCGCGCGTTCACAATCGAAACGTCTCGCGAGGATTTTCTGCCTTTACTCCTATAGTGGCCTGTAGACCTGTTCGTCCTAGGGATGCATTATACGAGTAGCTTTGCTCCTGTATTTTGCTCTCTAGGCTGTATTGGCTCCCAATGAGCAAAGCCAGCGAGCGGGCGCCGCAAAGCCGAAACAACCATTCTGGTCCGACCGAATGGCTGTACAGAATGCGGCGAGGTGCGCACCAGGCAGCTACATGGACTACAGACACAAGTTGCAGCGGGACACCCTGCCGAAGAAGATGGTGGGATTGCTGGAGGACCTTCGGACGAGTCTCAGCGGTATGCCGTTCGGCTGAAGACGTGGATGTTGATGCTGAAGATATCACAAGCGGCAGCTTGCCCGTGCTTATGTCAAACCATGCTACAGATACCATCCTCAATATCTACACTGACTCGAAGTTTACTATTTTGCTTTCAGGAGTAATTCCTCCTATCATGACCTTGTGATGGACCTAGATGCAAGGTGTGAGCTGGATTCATCGATCCTTACAGTCCTAATCTCCGCATCGGCCCCAGCATCCCTACAGCAAGATGTAATCCAAGCTCCCCTTTGCCTGACGTTGTGGCCAGCATGCATCCATTGATACCCCATGCTGCCCCCGATCCTTGGCTGAATCCATGGCCGGCCCTTGGGAAATGCTTAGAGCAGGCGACGCGATCTGAGCAGGATATCCAGCGGAAGGGCTCCTAGACCCAGGCTGAGCACGCTGAGAGCCTTCTGTAGCGGGGCCACCTGCAACCTCCCGTGCCACAACTGTTGCGGAGAGCATATCGGACATCTCTTTTGAGGGGTGCCCAGCGTCCCGTCTTGGTCATGCAGCCCTTCCATTGCCTGCTGCCAGCCGACGTCCTCCCCATAACTTGAGCCAGACATCTCGAACTCAGCATTTGGGAAAAAGCCCAGACTGCTGTCGCACATATCTTGCTCCCCATCAAGTGGCTGGCAGTGTCCGGGTCCCAGCGGCGTGGGCTGCGAGCCGCCTGGCGTTGCTACCGCGCCATTTCCGATCGCGGCGTCTGCGCCTTCCAAGCCACTGGCGACACCAGCCAGCCCGCTACCAGCCCGCGTGTTACCAGCCAGCGTGTCGAACCTCGAAGGGTCATAATCCACAGCAGACCCTGTCACCAATTCTCTCGGCGATCCTTGGCCACCTTGATCGCTGGGCTGGCGGGTGGTCGGCGCTCCCTGTTGCACGGCAAAGGTCCCACCATCAGCATCCTTTGCCGACGACAGGCATTCCGTCAAACCTGACATCGGCTGCGGGCTTAAATGGCCTGTTCCAGCACTGTGCCGCCGCTGGGATCGCAGCGGTCGGACTGCCGAGCCTTGCCCCGTATCTCTCGCACGGCTGAGATTGGAAGACGGCTTCTGCACTCGCCTCGACGTCTGAAAGACCCGGGCCCGTTGCGTTACGCGAGCCTGCCGGCCGCGCAGGCTCCGGATCTAGTATGCTCGTCAGTCGGGGCAGGAACACACCGCAAGGAGCGGGCGCACTCACCACTTGGCCGAGATCAGGGATTTTCTGGCCTTCGGGAACGTACATGGCCACGTCCATCCGGCCATGGACAATGTTCCAGTACATTGTCAAGCTGAATACATTGCACATCTCTCCGAGCGCCAGCGCCTTTCGCTGCAGAGACTCTCCGGACTTGCGGATTTTATCCTTCTCCCGCTTGTCGTGCATGTAAGGTCGGCTCGGCGCGATTTGGGACGCTAACTTGGCGTTTGGCAGCAACTCCACCTGCAGCGGTTGCGTCTCTGGTGAAGCCTCGGCTACTTCTCCGACCCCGTTTTCCTGTGCCGCGTGAGATCCTGGCTTTCGCGGAGATGGCGGTCGAGGTCGAGATTCCGATCGGGGCAGCGGCGGGCACGGCTCGACTCCCTCCATCCTCGCCATCGTGGCCGACGCGAGCTCTTCCAGCAGCCGCTCCTTGGCCATGCACAGTTCCTGCATCATCTCGTTCTTCGTCTTCTCCAGCTCGTCCCGGCTCCGGCTCTTCTCCCGCTGGTATAGCCTCAAGTCTCCTTGAAAGCGCTGGAGCTTTTGTATCAAGATCGCGCTGATTTCCTCGGTGGCGTCGACAACGCATTGGGCTTCCTCATGGGGCGCAAGTCGCGGCCGTGGCGTCCGAGGCTCGGGACTGTGAGACCCCTCTTCCTCGCTAGCATCGTATTCGTAACTGCTGTCGGTCATGCCGTAGACTGTCATGTCGTGCATCTACTCGCTTTCTGGAGGGCGATGTCGGGTGCGTCCAACAGGGCGATGGGTCTGATCGCCTTGGAATCGGACAAGGCCCTGCGTTTGGGCTTCATAATCTGCGCAAAGTAGACCCAGTGCAGGAGGGCATTGCCGGCACACATGCCAACTCATAATCGACTCCATCCTAAAATCAGTTGAGCCGCTTTGAGCGCCGGCAGCGCAATTGCCATGCTTCGTAACTGGACGCACGTACTGCATCTCTGTCTGCGTTGCTTAGGCGGGGGATGCTTTGGAGAAGTTGTAGGCCGAGACAGTTTGGACTCCGCGAAATCTGCTGTGGGGTTGGCTGGCCTTGGCCGCCGGGCCTCAGCGCTACAGTAGCTTAGGAAGCGCTGAGTCGAAATCGGCTCCCTTGACTTAATCCCCTAGTAACGGCCATTGTGAGCCTGGAGAGCTCAAAATGATTGGTTCCTCTTGTTCTTTTAGCGCTGTGAATATTAAATTTGCACTGTACTGTTCCAGTTCTCATAGGAAGCCATCATCGGTGCGACACTTGTCTTTGCGGTCTTTCCTAGCTATATACTGTATGTAGTGGCCCACAGACAAAAAAGTGGATGCAAATTCCTTTGGATAAAGAAACAGTGGTGCAGCTATTGCGGCCCAGCACCAAGCGGCCAGGTCCCCAGTTGCGTTGATGGCTCTGTTTTGCAGCGCTAATTAGCACCTAAGCATATGCGGGGAAACCGGCTCACCGTGGTGAAAGGCAAACACCACTCTCGTCGTCACCTTGTCTTTCGCTTTGCGATGCCTTACAGCCTGTTTGAGCGATTCGTCCCCGTGGCCGACGTTGATCCCTTGGGTGACATCTTTTTCGATCAGGTATAAGGCTTGAGAATAGTGTCGAGTGGATAGGGCCATTCGCAGACATAACAACCCTTGGCGTGGAACCGTGTTGCCTCACTGGCCCTGTACATGCCGACCGCCGGTGCTCCATTTCTCTGCCTCTGCCAATGCACTGGCCTTTTGTAGCCTCGTCGACTCTTTTCGCTATGGATCATGCAATCCTGCTCGGCCAAGAGGCACCAACTATCTGTGGAACTAGGTTATAAATGTCTACGAGGTAGATACTCCTCGCTCTGCTGCCCAAAGAGGATGGTGGTAACGACATTGGCACAAACCCCCTTTTTGCGCCTTGTTCCACTGCCTCCGCAGACGAGGCTTGAAGCCATCTTCACATCCAAACTAAACGGTTTATACCACCAGCTTAATCTTGGCTACATGAAGTCGAGCCATTGCCACACCGCTGCCTAGACCGCTCGGAGGTCGCCGGAACCAACAGGCTGCGCCTGCGGCCGCGATATTTTGTCTTTTTATCGACAAGGAAGACGGGCACCTATCGCTCTTGGCTTATCAGGTATGGGTGGCACCCCCATCAGCTCCCATGTTGGCGCTGACATGCCCACATATGTGTGACATCGTGTCGTCCAGAACCAGGTTCATGAACAACGCGACTGGTGCGGAGAGAGCGCCTGCGTCGCGAAGGATGCCCAATGTCCCCATAATAGCATTTGCCGATTTCTCGTTGCGGAAAACAATATGACTGGTTATCGTTCGTTGGACTGCCGTCACCCCTAAGCACTCGAGTTGTATACAGGCGTGCATCTGTAATGTTAGAGATTGGACCAGCTACTAGAACGGACGAGACGTAATGGGATAGATCGCCGTCCCGTCCCGTGTGACACGCATGTAGGGTAGAAATAGACCTAAAGTGATGCATGCAAGCAACACATCCGAGAGCGATTAAGACGGGGCTTTCATTAGAGTTTCTACAATATACGTAGCTACTGGGTAAAACAATCTCGAGCTTACTTCCCCCATGCTTTCCTTCCTCGCATCCAAAGCCACCAATCCTGCGTAGCCTCAAGCCCTGGGAATCTGAGTTGTTGCGCCCGTGCCAGGCCCTGGCGGCGTTCTCTCCTATAACTCTTATCTTCCTTGCAATATCGAATAGAGTAGGGGTCAATCTCCGGTCACGCCATCTGCGTTCTATGGAGCCTTGCATAGACATTGAGGTGCGTTGCCTCCTTCTCCGTAGCACCACCATCCCCCCGACCTAAGTACTGGATCCACTTAGACGGCATCAAGCATTTCTTCCACAGTCCGCTCCACCGTTGATCCACTCCCCAAGTGCTTGCTCCAGAGGGTGGCATAGTGTCCGTCTTTTTCCAGCAGGAGCGAGTCATGCGTGCCTGTCTGGAGAACCTGCCCCCCCTCGCCGAGGACGTAGATTGTGTTGGCTTTCGAGACGGACGACATCAAGTGTCTATGGTTCGTTAGCAAGCGAGCCTCTGTTGGCACCAAGGGGAGGAGACTCTTCATACGACACCATAATGATTGTGCGGTCGGCAAAGAGTTTTGTGGCCTCCTGCTGAATTTCTGCTGCGTTGGTCCCGTCAAGAGACGCGACGGGCTCGTCCAGGAGGATGATTTGGGGCTGGGCAAGGAATAGGCGCGCCCAGAGAAGGCGCTGCTTCTGACCGCCTGACAATGTGCTAGCGTCGGGAAATGCACATAATTAGTGCCATCGCAACACGATCAAATCAAGATTTCCGTGAATTTTGGGGGGGAAGGCCACTTACCGCGCGCTCGAATCATATCCTTTCTCGCGGGCCTCAATGTCTGCGTCAAGTTGCGCTCTGCGACAGGCCCTATAGACGTCTTCGTTGGAAGCTGACGGCTTCACATAGCGAATGTTGTACATGATAGTCCCTTCAAAGATGATATTTTCCGCAACCTGAGGCAGGATGCCAACATGTGACCGTAGCCTTTGGTAATTGAAAAATTGGTGTGGGCCAGTTAATATTCCATATCTACACAACTCTAGCCAGGAGATGGCAGTTGGGGGCCTACTCACGATGCAAATTGGATTTCTTGAATATTCTTCCCGCCAATGGTGACAGTCCCCTTCGAGAGCTCTCGAAGGCGCAGGATGGCGTCGAGGATCGTCGACTTCCCAGCGCCGGATCGTCCGATGATGGCGGTAGTCTGGCCCGCTGGGAACTTCAGGTTCAGGTCTCTAAAAATCTTTGTCTTGCCGTAACGAAACTCTGCATCCGTTATGACCACCTCGCACTGGCACGGCTCGAGAGTCTCGTTGCCATCCATAATGGACGGCTTGGTTTCTAGAATTTGACGCAGTCGGGCGGCGGCATAAAACTGCGAAAGTATCCTGCTTGGACTTTTAATTATAGACAGCATGGGGCTCAGCAAAAGGTTCCAGTAGCTTCCAAAGGCCGCCATGCTTCCTGCTGAGACGGTGCCTGTCTTGATATCTCGGGCCAAGAACAGCAGCAGAGCGATGTAGTAGCCGCTTTGATTAACACAGCCCGAAACCAAGCGGAACTTCATGGTAAGAATATTCACATTGCGTTGTTGTAGCTGAAAGGTCGACCACTCGTCGGCAAAAGACGTGCTCTCGAAGTCTGCCCGGTTGTGCCGCGTGACCGTCGTCCACCCGAGCACCCCGTTATTAAAGCGCTGGTACAGTTTGTCGCCTGCTGTGTCAGTTTTGTCCACCTCGGGCATGACAGTCCTGAAGGAGCGCTTGGTACAGATGGAATACAGCAGCACAACGTACACCAGGATCATGGCGAAGCGCCGCCCGTAGGTGACAGACGCCTCACTCGCAGCGCCGATAAGAGTGACAAGATTGGGCAAGGCTGTGAAGGCGATGAAGTCTAGCGCAGCAGTAACATCAACCCCAAGGTCGACAGCATGCAAAATATCCCTTGCCTGTGCCTTATCGTAAAAGGAAGCATCAAGCGCGAGCAGGTGACTGTGGATATCGCTATCCCGCTTCCTTTCCCGCCACATCTCGACCTCCAGCCAAAGGAAGCTTTTTAGAACCGGAAGACCTACCGATGAACTGGCGACGCGGGTAATAATTAACTTTAGCGAGGGTTGCCAGATGGCGTCGAGACTCCGCTGCTGGTTCGCTTCGAGCATGCTGTCGATCATGTCGCCGTATAGCTTCGGTTCAATGAGATCAATGAAGGTCTCGAGCAGAGTTATTGCAACTGTCAGGCCTACTCTGAGTTGCAACATCCTCTGGCCTTGTGGCCACATCCAGGGCCAGAAAATAGTGACGGATTGACGGAGCCATCTCCACCCCGACCCTGCCTCGGCAATCTGTTTATCGACAAGCTTCTGCAACATGGCTTCGCTTTCCTCGTCATCAGTACCCAGAAACACGTCTTCTTCGTCTTCTTCGTCTTCTTCGTCTTCTTCGTCTTCTTCGCCTTCTTCGTCTTCTTCGTCTTCTTCGTCTTCTTCGGCTTCTTCGGTTTCTTCAGCATCGTCCGAAGCGTGGAAAGCGTGGGAAGTATTGGAGGCATCGGATGGGTCAGGGACTTGGGCGGAACCAGCGTCCTTCGGGTCTTCGTTGTCCACCACCCCAACTCCCTTTTCTTTTACCCACGCGCCGGACCCTACAAACCAACACACCAGCGCGAGAACCAGAGCGGATCGCAAGAGGGCAGCCTCGGTGCTGCAGACCAAGGCAGGCGGAGGTGCGGCTGAGGCAGACAGCACCGCAATATGGTATTGTATGATCAAAAGCATTTCGAATCCGAGCATTAGGGTCCACAATCCAACATAGGTATGCCATGGCGGCTGCTTGTCGAAACACCAAAGGCCGTCGAGCTGTAAAATGGTACTGACGCCATAGATCGCCTTCGCGGTGGGGATGTCATCCTCGGATAGGTCCGACCAGCTAAAATGGGCGGCCATGTCCATCAGCAAAATCAGGACGACAGATGATGTCAGCCAAATGAAGGGCCTAACATTTCGGGCACCGGTTTTCGCCTTTTTAAATGGCAAAAGAAAGTAACATGCGGGCATGGCTACTGCCACGGCGATCTGACACCATTCGGTAGCCATAGACCAAGCACTTGAGGATATGACTACTCCTAGGGCAGTCCCAAGCCATTCAACTACCAAAATCAAATAGTATAATGGTGTCGTTGCCGCCATGGCGTCCCGGGCCCAGTCCATTGCTGCCGTTAACATGTGAACGGGCGTCCTTATCGCTAGGACTGTCAAAGTCAAGCTGTAGTAGACGTGCAAGGTTACGGCTAAGACGATTGGAGCCCATGCTATTGCCGTGTTCAAATAGTATGTGAGCAGTTTGGATGCGCGTATGGATCTCGCAAGGGAAGACCAGAACCATGAGATCATCATCGACGAATGGACTGTGGTAGAGCCTTCTGCTCAAAACAGGGGGTGGATAGGAACAGGATGGTAATGATGAGGCTAGAAATAGAAAAGTTTCGTGGGTGGATGAATGATTGCTGAAATGTAAGGATCAAAAGAATTCACCTGGACACGGCCGGCCGATATATATATTTTATCGAGAGCTAGGAGAATCCGAAACCAGCCCAGACACAGCCCACTTCTATGTACATGGTTGTCTGTCTGATGCATCGGAGACCACTGATACCAATTAGCTACGGGCACAATGCTTAGCACACTGCCGCTTTGTACCCTACTACTACACTGCACCAAGAGGAAAGTACAGCGAGAAGAGTCGACTCAACTCTGCGCCACCCGGTCAGTTGACGAGGGTAACTATAATGTTACTGATGGAGATTGGGCCTCTTGTATCTGAGTTAGTACAAAATGGTAACTATCAGGTCCAGCTTTATCATGGCACAGATGTAACATACGAGGTCCTCTAGTAGACTATTGGGCACTTGCAGGAAGTTTGTGATGAGTCAAACGCCCCGAAGATATGGGATCATGCATCAGCGTGGGTCACTGGATACAGAGTAGGATTTGACAGTATTCTCGGGCGTCGCTCCTACTGGTGATGGTAGTGGAAGCTGAATACCATTCTGGCGTTGTGTCATGATTCGAAAGGCGTCCCCGATCTGTTCTGGGGCGAACAGATTGGCCTTATCTGCTGCCTTTTTCCAATCTTCTTCAGAGGATGGGACCTTCTCCAAGAAACTTTCTGTTGCCTTCTCCCACGATTTCTTCTTTGTTTTGGGTAGCTTACTCTGCGCCTCTTACAGGCTATCTGGCTCGTCGGATGCTGTCGTTTTCGGCGATGTCCCCTCCGCCTCGGGTGTCTTCGATGCCTCTCTCTGGATGGCCAGGGGTCCGGAGCTTGGAGAAGGTGGCAGCTGTTGCTGGTGCTGCAGAAAAGGTTGTTGGTCGTGCGGCAGTTGCGCTTCCAAGTTCCACCGACTCGAAGTGACGATACGAGTCTGAGGAGGTAATACGTGTTGGTACAGCAATAGCTCCTTCTCTAGCTGCCGCTCGCGTAAGGCAGCAAGTTCCTCCTCCAAACGAGCAGTATATTGGGGCTCTATACGATTGACACGAATATACTCTTCTATCTTGGAGCTTGAGGAAACAGACTCAAGAGCCACTCATACTGACCGGACGTCTTCTTGCATACTTAGTTACCCAGTCAAACCGGGTGACCAGTTGGGTCTAGTGCAGCTTCATCGCACGATACGCATCCGGATAACACCCCTAGGCAATTCTGGCCCACTCACACGGGGAATGACCCCGGTTGCTTTGCCTGTTCCCTTGCATCTTGGTCGGCTGCACCTACGTACAGGGGCGGTATCTTGGCTTATATTCGACTATCCCCAGTGTTAGTGCAGTAATGTACATCTCGATCGCACGCAGAACCAGCTGATATACGAGTACTACTTACTATGCTTGGACAAGAAGCCAGCCATCTCGCTTCAATATCCCCTAATCACATCACCGGCGACATGAGCTCTTAGATCGCTGGTTTGTCATGTCGTGCAATCTGATATAAGCCCCCGTCATTCCGGGGCGGTATGCAACTATGGCCTAAGTGCTCGCCCTTATCTGCTTTACTCGCTAAAGCTGCAGCATCTGACTGCCTTATCTGACCTTGTTGTCTTACTGCTCTTCTCTGGTTGCCTTACCGCCACCGTTATTCAGGCTCGCCCAAATGGGTTTGCCCTATGGCACGGCCCAGCTCCTCGACGCAGCCTTTGCGTCGGGACTCGTGATACTTTTCCAATGCATCTACTGCTGGCTGAAGTTCCGAGGTATCTTGCATGTCCCTGATCGCTCTCGACTCTGGGTCCTGGTCGGCCTGGCCTGATTCGGCTTCACCGGCCTGCATGGCGCCTTGTCGATGAATTTACGACTGGTACTCTGCATGAAGTTGGAACAGGGAGACACAGCCGGGCTGGTAACTTGTCAGACTACTAAGAACAAGACATGGCCAAATAACAAGGTAGTTCATCCTCTCAGGCGGCAGGTACATATCAGACGGCATACATGGATGTAGATCAATACTTCAAGAGAGAGCCTTAGCGAGGTCACGATATCGCTACGCCCCTCACCTCAAGGCAGCCCGCTAGTCTGTTCGTAACAGTAGCAACGCCTGCTCATCTGGTGTGAATGCAGATACCGAACAGACTATACTTCAATAATCGACTGTATCCACGGTTAGTCACCATGGGCTTCTCATATGTATTCGTTCTCCGGCCCAAGTACTAAACACCCTTCAGCTCCTGGCATAGCGACAGGTACGAAAAAGGACGAGTATGATTGAAAGTATAGATACAAAAAGGAGGAAGCTTGAGCTCGGCAGGAGCCCTGCAGCCTCTTTCCATTGATGTATTGCTTCTATTCTACCAATGGGATTTGCCGGGGACGGGCCGGAGGTCGACTCGAGGCCTGATCAAACATCCTGGCTCAGGGGGTTTTGGACCAGGGGCCTCCCACCCGACTTTCCACAACCCAACTTTATCTCGCCAATAGGCAAACTTTTACACCGGCATGTATCTCTGACTAGCCAGCTTGAGTTGCACTTTGGGAGGTTGGTGCTGGGACGCACTGTATTTTCGATAACACCCCCCTTGACAAGATACTGGTCTGCAAATGCTGGGGGTCAGTATCCTAAGAATCATCACTCGCACTACTTCATTTGGGAGTACCAAGAACATACAGGACCTAATTTTGATACCTGCAGCCTAGGACTTGTAGTTCTCTGAGGGCGCATAATACACTGCAGTCTTCTGCCAATATATGAGACCCCTGGGGCTTGTTTATCACCCGTACGGCCCCGGAAAGAGATGTAAGAAAACCTGCAGCCTACCGCTCGGGCGAGGAGGAGATTCGCCTCGATAGTGGGTATGAGGCATTTTTGTGTTTGTGCATGGCTAATTGGGCGAAAGGGGGCGCTTATGGTCTCTGGTGCCCGTGGATCTTGTGATCGTCCGTGGCCATGTACACACGAGTACAGAGAGTCATGGCATACTTGCATTATGAAATACGCTGTTGGGGTCAGATTTTGATGACTGGGAGGCTACAGCCACTGAGCTTCGTAATAGGAGACGCGGCCACGAAATTGTCGGTGGAATCGACCGTGTACATAAGTTCACGGTCGATTCTCTCTTGGCCACATCTCTCATGAGATGTTTGAAGCAAGTTAGTTGGACAATTTGGATAGCGTGCAATGTCACATTCCTCTTTGGGAGCATTAACCGACTGAATCAGGCTTCATTCAAAATTTTATACTGAGTACCTATAAAGAAGTTTACTAACTTTACTAGGTAAAGAAACTAATATGATTAATCTATTTCTTCCCCCCTGTGAAAAGGTCCCAACCTAAGGAGCGCTTCAAGCGAAGGATAATCACACGTGCGTCACATTCCTAAACGACGCGTTGCGATTCCAGTATAGAATCACCAGCCCCCTATTGTGTTTCCTATCTAACTTCTAGAATAAACTACCATTCACTTTCGTACAGCGCCGAAAGTGAGCTATCCATCATTGACCGGCATCAACGACTGGTCATAATTCCCGACTGCCCTCGCATCCTCCACCAAACGTCTGTCACTATGACTATTGCCAACCCAATTGCTGATCGAATGAACGCGTCCTGGGTCTAGATCCTTCCAATCAACAACACCTCATGATCCACGACTTCGTCCACTTCGCCCAAGCCCCAGTTCTCTTTCTGGCAACTTTCTCCCAATGTCTGGCGCCGCGCGGATTGTTCGATGTAGACTCCTCAAGAGCACATATCTTTTCGAATTCGAAATCGAGGCAGATGGCAAAACAGCATGGAAGGGTGAGAAAGATGTGCAGAGTGAGCACGAATTACTCCTATACGGTTTCTGGCACGAAAGAGGGGGCCGAGAGAAATACTTGAAAAAGGCATATTCGCTCTCCGAAGTATCATGTCTTTAAGATACTTAAATACGACTTCAAGGAAACAATGTACAATGTTCAATGGGTAGGTTACCCATCAGCGGACACAACTTGGGAGACAGAAGAGAAGATACACAAAATCGCGCCAGTCCCACTTGGTGAATATTGGGCACTATGTTGGGGGGAATACTGCGGTATTCGGAACCATAGAATAGATGGACGCGATAAATACGCATGGGGAATCGGCATGGCCCTGTCTCACACCGGTAGGTAGGTCGTCAGACCTTACCAGAACGCGGCCTTTCAGTTGTATTCATTATTCATGTGTATGTGTATTTCTATTGTAAGTCTACATCAAATCGACGCTTTTATCTCCGTGAAGTGCCTTGGCAGCTCCTTAGCGCAGTGCCAAAAGATTCAAGTCACCCTGTGCGCTTCCCCTCAGAATCACTGGTTCTGTACTTTCTGAAAACTTGACTCTGGCAAGGTGGTGTGAGTCGACAACCAACTCGAAGACTGCCAGACAAGAGAGCCGGATCTAGGGCCTAGCACTTTCGTTTGGAATTGGTTGGCGTGCGTCCATGATACCAACTCTCTTAGCTTATCAGATGTTGGGTGGCTGCACGTGGCAATGGGAAATAAAAGCGCTAACGATCGACAGTGAGATGTAGCCTTCGATGTATTTGAGATTGTTCAGAGCCACTATGGTAGAGGCTAGAAACACCGTCATGAAGACTGCCTGCGGCCGCATTGGCGCCATGCAGCATTACCCTCCTTATTCCTAGTCATAAATGATGGTCGATGCATTGTATGCCAACGCGGTGCTGAGGGCCACCAATCATCTCAAGTCCCGCTTTTACGTCGTTACATATTTCAAGTCTCTGACGCGCTGTCGGCTGCCGCTGATGGTGGTGGAGGAGTTGGCACAGGACAGGGAGGACGGCTGCGCTTGAAAACGTTCACAAGCACTCAACGGCTGCGGCTTGGAGTGCCGAGGTTTGGGGCTTTCCTGGCTCACTTGACTGGCTAGGTTGATTGGCGGATACGTAAATGAATGAAAGGACAGGTTGATTTCAATGATGCGACATTATGTGATCGATGAAACCCATAAGGCCGAGGGGCATGCGGTGACATGAGGATGATGGGAGATGAGAATGGAAGAATGGAAGAATGGAAGAATGGAAGATGTGTATTGAATCAAGGTGGTGGTGGAACGTGAAAACGACATTGAGTAAAGACCTGGGCTCGATAGATCCCCGTCTCCCAATTCAGAGGCCGATGTAGTACATAGAAACATGATAAAGCTGTAGAATTGAGAAGCACTATCTGTTCCTCAGCTGGAATCAGTAGGTCGCTGGTGATGTCGGGCCTTCATAGCGGGCTCATATCCGGTCTTGCCCAGGGTGTTTTATCAGGGCGCTTTACTAATACGGCAGATGTGCTCTAGGAGTGCTGACGAGACGCGGTGCGTCGGGACTTTTCGTGACGTAGGCGCGTTGCAGAAGTTCAATTGGATATTTTGCCCACTTACCTGTGTCTTTGCCCGTGATTCGGCGCCTCTGCGCGATCGAGAGGTGTAGCCTTCTTGGTCTGCATTCGCTTGAACTGGTGTTCCAAGGGCTAGACTTGGTTGGTTGTCCCTAGCTGTGCCAGCCAGGGGCGTCGTACCGTAGTGCTGCCGGCGAATTATTAGGCCGCATCGGTAAGCAAGCGTTGGGTAGGCCATAGCACCCTGGCGGCATTCCGGTTGCCTCCTTTGCGTGACTCGTGCCGAGTCTTGTTCTCTCCCGACCGTAGGTAACCAACCAACAGCAGAGGCGCATGGTTCATTGCGCCAAGCGTAAGCTGGAATGCTGTCACGCCGAGCCTAGCCAGAACAATAGTGGCATTCTGCTGGACGCGAAATTGCGGTCCATGTAGCCGGAACCCAATCAGCGGCCTTCACGGTCATGCCTGCATCCGGTGACGGTCAGTCGTCGCTGCTGCGGGGTATGGCACTGCACAGGAAGAGAAAACCAACGAAGCGACTTCGAGCGTCACCGCTCCGTGCTCGATTGTCCATCATCCGGGCTGTCATTGTTGTTTTTCGTCACAATGTTGGAGGCAAGAGAATGCACTTTATGTGGATCTAGAGGTGCACTGCCTTGGCCGACATGGGACCATATCCCTCATAACATTACACGCCCCTTATCGCGTGGAGGGTGTGCACTACGTGCTGTACCAAATCCTTCACCTGCTGCACCCCTTCTAAGAAACGCTCCCCGGATTCATTCATTTCGCTACAAAAGAGCAGCTATTCCCAGCAATTACTCTCCTGCTTTTTGCACAGCGTTCGGCGTCTAAAGCGATAAGAGAGGCCTCGTGTCAGACAATTCCAGGCTCGTCCTCGTGGCATTGATGGCCACGGACTCCTCGTGCATAATCATCGTGTATTCGTTCATTCGTTCGATTCGTTTCCTGTATTGAATTATGCAGGACTACCCCAAGCCTCTTGCATTCCATACTCGCCCAGATTCTCAAAGGGGCCGCAAAGCCTGACGAGCAGCGTGACGGACAGGCGGACACGTTCCGATATTCCCTCGCCCACGCCGGTTTCGGGAATCGTCAGGGGGTAATCTTGCGGAAGAGGCGCCGACGGCCCGAACAGCGTGAAGTTGGCCACGGAGGGTAAGAGGTCTGCCAGCTGATTGTGCATCCGACTGGTCGTGGAGTGGGCCGGCCCGCAGCGCTCTAGAATCGCCAGGCAGGACTGCGCGTGGTGCAGGTCCATCTTCCAGGACTTGACCGAACCTCCGTGGATCTGCTTTTGCAAGGCGGAGTGCATCAGGACAGTGCAAGCCGTGTAAGCTTGGAAACTGTGATGCGGCGGACCGAACGCGTGAGTGAGTCTGGCGCAATCTGAAGGGAGGTATCAGGAATTCGGCGAAAAAGAACTTACATGACCAACCAGCACTTCCAGATGCCTACATCTTCCAACACAAGTAATTCGAAAATACGCGCGGCTTGCTGTGCGGCCAATATGCCTTCTCTGGCGTTTTCGAACACGTACTGGGTGGAAACGCCATTTGGCGACGCGGGCCGCGTCACGAAGCCAACTGACCGAAGAAACCGGCCGGCAGTGCGGCGGTAAAGCAAGCCCGTGGCGCTGAGAAACATCAGATTAACGTAGTAAATAGCTACTCGCTTCTTCCTGTCCTGCTCCTCGATCAAAGCGGCAAGGTACAAATCATTCGGAAGCTGCCTGTACCACTGCTGCAGGTCTTCTATCAGGACCCCCGGTCTGGCAGCGATCTGCCCCTTTAGCGTAAAATCCATTCTAGAAATTTTCGCCTTGAGGAGGCATAGCTTCTTCAGCTCTCTCGACACGGTGATTTGTAGCATGGGGACCGTTTCGAGCTCCACGTCCGAGAGCGGGAACTCCTCAAAGTAGAGGCCGCTGCCAAAAATATAGCCGAGGGTAGACGAGAGAAGCAGCGATTGAAAAAGCAGGGTCCTCCAGGTCTTGCGGTGGTTGATACAGGCGTCTTCGGCCATTCCCGGCTCGCGGAAGTTGTCGTCGTTAAGATTGTGCTTCATGCAGAGACTGAGACCAATCTCCACGAAAGCCAGTGCGGTGGTGCGCTTGTTCATGATGTTGAAGTTGGCCAGTAGGGTACACACTTTGATAGCGTCCAGAGGGAGGATCTTATACAACAAAGAAAAGTAGGTTGTCGACGTATGATAGAGTGTTTCGGAATACCCAACAGCTTCCCCATCTTTGTAGGCGAAACGCATACCCACGGCGGCCACGGCACACAGACAGCATAGCTCGGCCTGCTTTACGGGCTGTGGTAGGTCCAGGCTGTTGGCATATATGTCGCGATGATACCGCATAATGGTCTCTTTGGTAAATACTAGGAACCATTGCTCACTCAACTTGAAAAATGCGTCCACTGCGGTTTGGATCCGAGTCGTATCCGAAACAGACATGCGATTCCAGCAATAAAATATGTCCTCCAGTTGGTTTGGCTCCGAGGGCAACAATGGATCCGCGCTTATCTGGCTGGAAGCACCGTTCCGTCTTGCACAGTTATCAATAATCATCGGAGATAAAGCTTCAACGGTCTCATCAACACGGTGGTGATGGGACTTGCTAGAAAGGGAGAGGCCTCGCGCATCTCGGGACACGTCATCCAGCGCCTCGCCAGATCGGAGGCGCGTGACCAAGCTCAACGCTTCGTCCTCCGGAACCTCCCGCAACCGCTTGACGAAATAAAGGATGGCCTTCAGCCTTTCCTTGTTGGATGAGTCTTCCGTGGTGCCGACGGGCTGCCGCAGGCGATGGACGATGGCCCCGGCGTCTGCGTCAGACCCGTTGCGCAGGGAACCGAGAAGACACTCATAGCTGACCAACCGGGATGTACGTAGCGGAGAATCGCCGTCATCTGGGTATGTACACTCTATCCTCTTGCCCAGACACCGCTTGCAGCTCGGACTCTCTCCATCACACTGGGGACGGTCTCAGGTCAGTGAACGAAGGAAACAAAGGCATGCTAAAAGCCGCCTGGAGAAATGGGGAGGGTTCCATGACAAGTAAGATGCAAAACTAACTTTGGTCTTCTTTAGCCGGCAATGGACGCACGCAATAGTGGTAAGCTTTCGCCTGCTAATCTTGACTAGTGCAGCTTCTATCGGCTCGCTAGCGGCGCTGTCTTCTGGATCCGCCTTGGGGAAGAGGGGCCGGTAGGAATCCATGTCGAGGTTCTGGTCTAAGCCTTCGTACACTGGAAGTGTAGGATGAGCTGTATGAGATCAGCCACCTTTTGATAGATATCAGAATCTGCTGGGGGGGGGGGGGGGGGTTGTCCACGAAGATATATCCGTGGAACAGCAATCAAAGGGCAAGGCCGGGAATCCGGATGCTGATAGGTTAAGTGAGGGGCAATGTGCAGCCCCGGACCGGGTCCGAGTTGTTCGCGTGATGTAATTGGCTTTCATCACTTGCTCCTTTCCTCGCTTACGTTTAACACGATCGCACCCGCGCGACGTTCGCCCAGTGATGGGTCGTCGACAACAGGGTTACCGCCTGAGCAAGAGATGCTGAATGATTTCAATGCAATCTTCTTCGACCAAGATTCGACCGCCCAAGACCAAACCTCTCGCGATATTGCTCAGCATCTTCTGCGCAGGTTATCCTCCTTCGAGCCGATGGAGACGGTCAAGCTCCATTTCGGTGAACACTAGGCTTGGCAGGTGAAGGGTGTTTCTGTCCGCGACCCGTAAGAATCCTGCCGCAACCAAAGTACTTCTTACCTTTTGAGGACATCGGCCACCAGGTGCATAGAGTATCATCCAACGGACCCGTGAACCAATTGAACGAGCGGCGATGCAAGCAGATAACCTCCCAGAATACGACGATATATACGTTGTAGCCGTGATGATCGCCCTACCTCAACACGCCAGAGCGCATGGGACGTAGATGGAAGCATGGTTCCCCATGGCATCGACGCAAGAGAAAGGGGGCAATACGCAATACACATTTTCCGTCTACACTGAAACAGTGCCTGCGACTCTCCTGGCGATGTTTCGTGATCCAGACGGCATACGGTTTTCCACCGATTGAATTAGAATAAAATAAAGGTTCTATCGCCGTCCTGTCTCCGGTTCCCGACTGGAGTATAGTCACTAGCGAAACCAGCGTCCTCTTTTTACTCTTTAACAGTTACCGTTCTGGCCCCACTTGGCAGGGGTAGCTGCTGACACAATGTACCCCTCCATGCTCACAAGTACCCAGTCCATTTCTAGCTTTGCTTATTCTTTCCTTGTGCATCCATAAATCGATTGCCATGCTCTTGCATTAGGTTATGCTCCACGAAAACCAAAGAGCCAGAAACCGCTAACAGATTATGTTCACCTTAGCAATGCATCGTCCCTGTCAGCGTCCGTAAACAGAGCTTTGAATACAAATCCGGCCAGCCTCGTCTTCGGCGCGCATTCCATTTCCTGTTACTAGAGTATGAACGATTCCCCATGTCGAAATCACTCGCATCTTTCATTCGTTCGGTCTTATGGATTTTCCCTCTGGACCATACTCCCCAGCGACAAGATGCGGATTACCGATAACACGGCCGACCTCCCGTACAGGTCTCCTACTACTGTAGCGCGAACAAGGTGCACCCAACAGTTATTCTCTACCGAAACTGTAGTTCTTACACCTCTTCAACATGGCCTACAAGTAATTAAGCGATGCTCACTGCGGCATGTTTAACGACTACTGTCTTTTGGCATTACCTTCAGATCCTTACTGAATGCTCCATTTAAACTGTTATAAAGTTCTACTTAGCTCGATACGATCCGTGGAGGCCAATCCAGCCCACTGCAACAATGGAAAGCGTCTATAATATAGGGCTCTCGGTGTCCCCAGCCCGCCAACACCTGCCGGATTCAAAGCAGAGGTGCCAAGCAGCGCTAAGGCCCCTTGACTGTTCGGCCACAAGTGGCTACTAAAGCACTCCTCAAAGCTGGGTTTCCGACCAAATGTCTCCGCTCGTTCTTTTACTTCCTTCCCAACACATCTACCGTCGAAACAAGCGGCCGACCAATAATGTCTTCCATCGACTCGCAAAGCTCTTGTGGTCAAAATGATGACTGGTTATCGTCGCAATTAGTCGACTCGCAAATGCAAAACTATTTTAATAGTCAAAGCCCATCAGCCGATTCACCTCGCGTGATTCAGACCCAAACGAGCGACCGATCGAGTCGGAGTGCGACGCCTTCTCAACGAGGAACCCTCGCCTTTGCGCCAGCCAACGGGAATGGAGATACATCCAACCGACGAAGCCGACCGAATCACATCCGATATGACGTCGAATGGAAGGCTACTCTCAATCGTAGAAGCAAAGCCGAAGACACGGAGCAAGATGTTACGCTTGCACCGCGGGAATTCTGGCAATCCAGTCTGCGGCAAAAGTTCGAAAACGTAGCCGAGAAGAAGTTCCCAGCCAATAAATCCTTCCAAGTGGAAGATCCCAATATGATCGTGTCCGTAACTGGCAAGCGAAAACTGAAGAGGCGCTACGACGGGCTGGTGACTGGGTTGTCCTGGAGAAGCAGCTGCGAAGTTGGGGCTATCTGCTTGCGCGTCGGAAACAACTTTGCATTAACATTGTTTGCAACTTTGTAGAAACGACGTCCGCGCCATGTTCATCACAGCGACAGACGAGGCGATCGACGACGCACTGTATCGGGTCGGCCACGGACTCAATGCCTCAGGAGCTCGACGGGCACGTGGATTCTTCAGGTGAACCTCTTCCCTAGCGTCACCTACGTAGTCTGATGCGATACCCGGGGCCTCCCTGCCTCATGGGCCCATACTATTAGCGGGACAGTGAAACAAAAAGGAGATATAAGTTAAGGGCGCCACATCTTCTACGCCTTAACGAGCATATCCGAGCGGGCCATTCGCTAGAGACGCATGACGATATGCCCTAAGATGTGCATAATATACTCTATCTCGAGGACCAACAGAACACGGAACGCCAAAGTAAGCCTACGTAAGGCTAGTACCCGCCTAACACCATCACGAATGTGCTTCCTGGGACAACGGTGGGTGGCTCGGCTTCGAGTGGAAGTCCATATGCCTCCTCGCTGGCCGAGCCGGGGTCGGCCAAGCCGTGCACCGAACTGAATATCCCTGGTCCTCTCGACGACGCCGTCCAGGCGTATTGCAACTAGCTTGACAGGTACCCCTGCCTCACTTGAAGGCACTGGGCGGGAAGCTCCACAGTACACTAGATTGATATTTTCCACACATCTATCGCGGACGCTGAACCTGGATTTTACTGAAGTAAAGTCCAGGTTCAGCGTCCGCCTCTCTGATGTCAAAAATAAGAATCCGAAGTACTGTGGGGCGTCTGCTCCGCGCGTAAGCGATGTGGGAGAAGTACCGGTCATCGCCAAGCAAGACGACGACACCCGGCGAGGGTAAAACGTGCCCACACAGCAACGGTACCTGAACTCTGCTCTGTTGTCGCCGTACGGTTACCCCATAAAAACAAAGTAATTGGCTTCGAGTCAGAGTAGATATTAAAGACAGCTATCTGGAGGGATCCTTGGGAATGCCTTTCTTGCCATCTACCGCAAGGATGTTCTCCTAATCATCCAACTTGAATGGGAGTGGGCTGTACGTCGCACACTATTTCTTCACACCAGAATCATCGTGGAGGCTAGAACCAGGGGGTCACGGGAGCGCAGAGGGACGAGAGTAACGTTAGGTTGTTTATTGCTAAACTAGAGCCGAAAACATGCTTCCACATAAGCATAGACAGAACTGCCTTGTGGTATTTGACGTATTAGCATGTGCCACGTCTTCACCCAAATGGCATACCGCCAAGACTTGTTCGAAGGTCCTCCAGCATTCCCACCATTTTCTTTGCCAGAGTACTCCGCTGCAACTTGCGCTGGTAGTCCTTGTGGTAGTCTGGCGCGCGTCGCGTCGTATTTTGCATAGATTTCCCTTGACGGCCCGGGGACGACTTTGCAGCATTCCCCCCCATTCTGGGAGGGCACTGCCGTGGTTGAGTCGACATGATCGGCGCCAAGGGTCTTCTGGCCGCCACCCGGCTATTCCAACGTACCGCTCTCTGCAGCGACGCATCCATCGCGCCGTGGTCGGGGTACCTTGTGTGTGCTGGCCGGGCGCCTGCAGCCGCGGTTGGTGCAGTATTCGTTGTGGAGCTGGGCTCGGTACGGGCGGGCTGCCGCTGCACCGTCGGTTGCGAACCTGGAGTGCCTGCTGTATGATGAGCGTCAACGGTCAGTCGACTATGTAGTCAATAGACGAGAATCATGCTTACCTTGCGGCCTTCGCGGCGAAGGCAGCTGCCTCGGACCCTTCCGTCTCATGGGACTGTTGGGAATGACAGTCCCGTCATCCTCGTCGGGGATGATGTCGTAGACAGACAGAGGCTCCGCCGCGGCAGCGGGGACTGCTGCAACATACTCGGGATCGGTTTTGTATTCGGCATCCGCGTCGCTGTCTATGCCAGCAACGGCATTCGCGTCGTCGCTGGCGTCCGCCTGGGCCTCGAAAGGGATGGCTTCGACTTGGCCGCTCGATCGCGTCGCTCGGCCGTGGCTCGGTCTCGCATGGCACGCGGCTGATCGTCGAAACTGCGGCTGTTAGTAACAGAGCTGAATACACTCGATGGAACGGTAAGTGGGACTGGGGACGGACAATCCTGTTGAGGTCCGGCACGCGCTGCCCGCGTGGGACGTGCATCGCCGTCTCCATCCGCTCGTGCGTCGGGTTCCAGTACGCAAGCGCGCTGAAGACATCGCAGTACCGCCCGAGGTCTTTTGTCTTGTTCTGCAGCGACAAGCCGCTCTTGCGAACCTTGTCTTTCTGCGCCTTGGTGTGGGCCATGACGGAGGCCTAGCTACTAATACGGTTCGGGTAACTTGCTGGACCCTCCTAGGGTATATTCCTGGAGTGCCCATTGAGCTACAATAGCTTCCCGCGTAACGGTAGATATAGCAAGTGCTGGTTTGCGGGTGCGAAACGTTGATGACATGATGAGCTCGAGTTGGGCGAGCGTCGCCAGGGGGGCTGCTGATCCGGTTTCGAACCCATGTTGGCGAGAGCAATCTCGGGCCAGCTTCTCTTCGACGTGTCTCAAGAAGTTCTTGCGCAGTTCAGGAGGATTGGGCAGTTGGTCCTAAAATGACGCGGGGTCGCGAACCAGCTCTACGCTAATAACGGTGTGTTTGCGCTAGTGCGCCATTGCTACTCTTCCGACGCTGCACTCCAACAGTAGGGCCAACATGTCTGCAGGCTATGAAGCCAGGACCGGAAACAACGCGCGAGTATCTTCGAGCTCTCCACGGATGCTGCGAAAAGAGAATATGCTGATGGATGATTCAGGTCCAAGGCGAACGGCCTCTACGCCGGAACGGTACAAGCGGAGCGAGGGAACATCAGGCTCTGGTCCTGCGCACCAGAACAGGCACGGGCTGCACCACGAGCTGTCCGTCCGGCGTTCCCTCCCGTCTCTTAGTGCCACTTGAGCGACGGTTCCGATTCTGCATCACAGTAAGGGCACAGAAGTCACCGGAAACAGCTCGTGAGACTCTTCGAGCTGATGCAGTAGAAACTCCCGGCTTACGGCTTGATACGAGCCACTGGACGCTGGCTAAGACTCTTTCTTGGTTATACCGCCGCACGAACCATTGGCGTTCCCAGGGTCTTGTCGCGCTGTGTATGCTAAGGGCGAACGGACGCCTAGCGACCGATTAACTAATATGCGTACATCTGGGCCCACCAAAGCCACCAGACCTACTTGGTTGAGGGCCCCGCTCCATGCATTGCTTCCAAGGTCGTCAATCTACATCTAACTTCCCGCAATTCACGTTGCAGACAACCCGTCATCCGCAGCTCCCCTTATGTCTTTCGAGTAGGAATATTCGGAGCGCGTCCAATAGCTCGCTTTTAACCGGCTCACCACCGCCTGTAGCCGAGAAATTATGAAGAAGACTGTGTGGCCTATATCAAGCTTGACTAGGAACGTGATAGCTAGACTCCGCCGGCTGGTGTCAACACCCATAGAACCAACGACACATGCTCTGGTAGCCGTAGAACCTGTAGGCTCCTCTACAGCCCCCCAACTCTCACAGTCCTCATGCACCCCCTACTCCGCCGCGGCACACTTTTTGCGATACGGGCAACCCGACGTCGACGAGCCGCTTTTCCCCGCGTCCTTTGGGGCCAAGATAGCGAACTGTGAGGTAAGCGCGCCCACGCCGCATTAGGAAACGACCAGCTACTACATATGCTAAGACTGGGCACGCTCAATACCGAATCGTAGGAGATCCTAGGCTACACCTTCAAGTGCAAGCCCCTCCTCGCCGAGGCCTTGACCCCGGAGGGCGGCGAGGTCTACCATCTCGGCAGCGGGCGCAGGTGCGTGACGCACGTGAGCAGCCGCCTCGCCATCTACGGCGACGCTCTTATGCGGGCTTATATGGCGCGGCAGTGGCTGCGGTGCTCGCCGCCGGCAGAGGCGACAAGCTTGAACCTCAGCTGGGACCGTGCGAGTTCCTATCACCTCAGCAACCGCTCTCTTGCGTCCGCGGCTCAGAGACTGGAGCTCTCTGAGTGCATGCGCGCGAAGACGCGGGTCCAGGGATTGCCGGGGGGCTGGGCCCAAGGCGCAGACCGTCGAGGCCCTCGCGGCGGCGGCGTATCTGGACGACGGCGATCGTGCGCTTGTCCAGCTGATGAGGATCCTAGGATTAGATGGGGTATTCAACGGAAGCGACTCGGCACTCGGGTCTTCCGAGGGTCAGCAGTGAAAGAGGAGTGCAGTCGATGTACGGAACAAGGTCGACCCGGCGATTCGAGCGGATCATGCCATGCAGGACCAGTCCGATGATGAGGAGTTGGTGGATTAGATGATCTAAGACCGAGGTATAAACATGGCGTGTGTATTTGGATCACTTATATCGGCGGGAGTTCAGATATTCAGGCATATATTTCTTGGTGCTCTGTCGCAATTGGAATAGGGGCTCATTTGTATAATTAACTACTCTCTAGGGTAGCACTTCACTACACATCATTTGCTCAATACTATCTTGACATCTGCCTTCTGCTGGTTAAGTTATAGGAGTAGTTCGAAATTGAAGGCACTGCCTTTCCATTCCCGGGCTCGTACCGTTTCTAAATTGCATTCCTCACTTTTCTTCCTCACGTTCAGACGCTTCGTGCTTGTCCTCATCATGCGCAACTTTCCGTTCTAAAACTTGGTTTTCGCCTGGACTTTGAAGATCGTCGGATGATGTCCCAGCTGTGGCCGCAGCGGCTCCGCCTGCGACTGCTGCTCCTGCTCCAATGAAAGATGATAGAACAGCTGCGACGCCATAACCTCCCATTGCAGCGCTCTGAAATGCACTGAAGAGTGCACCCGCAGCTCCAGCGGATTGGATGCCAGCGGCCATCGATCCTGAAACGCAGTCGACGTCAGTAACGCCTTTCGGCATGACCATATATGACTGGAGCACAAGGGAGCCAGAGTCCCAACTTTGGGTTCTGCTACCGATATCTGATATCAAAAGACAAGGAAAGTCTATTGCATACCGGCGACTGGCCCGATGCTACTAAATCCTATAGCTCCGAGTACAGGACCCATCAATAGGCCTCCAGTAGCGGCGCCGGCCACAACAGCGCCTCCAACTGAGGCAACCTTAGGGTTCTCCTTAATGCCTTCGGCAATCTTCTGGCCCGCCTTCACGCCCTCCGCCTTCGCATTGGCGTAGCCAATCTCGGCAGTTCTCTGGATTAATCGCCAGGCCATAGTGGAACTATGGATTATGAGAGGATGATATGTTGTAAACGGCGGTTGTAAAGAACGTCCGTCAGGGAAGATGCAATAAGAACGACGCGAGTTGCGTCCTAGCTGTTGGATGACAAAGAGGAAAATCAATCGAGAAGAGCAGGCATTGATCGTAGCCAGTGGTAGGTAGGTGCCGATTGGAATGATCGGCTCGAAAGGGGGTGATCTAGATGTGAATAAATATTTCAAGAGGATAGGTCGAATTTTGGGGGTTTTGGTTGCAGAAAATGCACTTGGGTTTCAAGTCTCAACATAGCAGATCCAGTCTCAGCAGCTGCAAATGTAGATTAGCGGCCCTTAGCGCAGCACAATAGGGGTGATGGGAATCACTAGGCTCATAGTGGCTGTATCTTATGCTGCTCCGCGATACGGCCCTGCAAGTGCAATGTCTTTTCCGCTTCCCTGCCGTCTTTCTGCGTGCTTTTTGCCAGTGAAGTATTGAAAACAGGTCTTTTCCGTAGCCAGGGAGTGGCCAAATGCTTCTGGGGCTTGTGACGGTTCTGGCGGAGACCTCGTTCCTCTACTTTCAAAGTTGCCCACCTCTAGTGGCTTGCAGTAGGCCTGTAAGACTCAGGGTTCAGCCCAGACTCGTGGCCTGCTGTTATAGGCCCGTCTCAGGAATCAAGAGAGGGGGGAAGAGGGGAAAGGGTGAGGTCTGCGACATGCAGCGCTGTTAGCGTCCAGCATCATGTATCCACGGACCAAGTGGTTTATTCCATTTTCGCTTCTTCATTATCTCTGTCGCAGCTTGATTTATGTTTGAGTATAATACGTAAGAACGCTAATGCATGCACTCGGGTAGTCCTTCCACTAGTAAGATTGCCCTGCCCTCTGAGTAGAGAAAGATGGAATTGGAGTTAAACAAATGGTTGTTCCGTAGCGGAATTCGCCAGGCACAAGTCGCATCTCGAGCATCAGACATACATGAGTTGATCAGTCCTTTCGTTGGTTGTTCTGATGGTAGTAGAGTGCACTTGGCGGTGCGATCGGAAACTTCACCCCTGAAGGGAGCAAGGTATAATTACTCCAACTCAGCCATGAATGTGCTTGCTGTTCTGCCTCCTCATCTGACATGCATGGTGGGATCAATTGACTTCCGTAGAAAGTGAGACGATGTCTTTCACTTTTTCCAGGAATAAGCGGGATTGTATGCAAGTTGGCGCAGTAATTATCCACTGCAGCTGTTTCGTGTCCCCTGTTTAAAAGGCCTGGTAGACGAATTTGGAAAGGGAGGCTAGCTCTGAGCGCACTTCCTACCTGTGCAAGGCGAAACTCTGTGAGTACCTGGGAGAACAACCAGATGCGTGTCGGCAGCTATTTAAGCCTACACATCAACATCGGGAGCGGTGGTATGCGAGTCGTCGACGAAGTCCAGACACGGATCAGGATTCGTGCCAGTCGTGCCAGCATACAGTAACCCACGCCCAATCCTTCAACTCTGCAGACCGTTGGACTTCGTGTTCAGAAAGAGGCACAGGCTGTATGTTGTATGAGCAGTACTATGCCGATAGCTAGTTATGGCGTGGCAAGCAGACACCGAGGACATCTCACATGTTAATCAAGTGACTAATTTGGAGAAGGCCGTTAGAAAAGGGCTTCACAAGCGCAGAGGACATGATGAACGTTCCGTCTTTTCAACAGGTTCTGCTAGCCGCACATTGTTTTACTATTCAATTCAATAGATCGTATCTGGCCCTCAGGTGGGATCTCGTAGTTTGCTTTCCTTAAGATCAAATTTTGCTTTCGACGGTGGGCCTCCCACCTTGGCCTTGCAGCTTCTGATGATGTGGCTTGCGTCTGGTGTTGAACAAACAAACGGAAGAAGAAAAATACAGGATATTCCAGTGCATTTGAGGTTCCGAGCTGATGTAGGTCGGCCTGAATTTAAATGAAGGGCACCAACAGAATTCCTACAGCTCATATCTGCCGCGAATGGTCGCGGGATCTCCATGGCACCGCTCTCGCTTTGTTTTTCTGCTGTTGGTATTCCATCCTATTTGCTCCCGACCACTTCCGTATGCTCAATTCCTTGGTTGTACATGAAAAGAGGTAGTTGGTTCAAACTCTGTTTCCCACCTTATGGTCAGTTCATATACCCTAAACAAGCTCCTCTCGACGCAGAAACAAAACATACATATAGGGAAATAGGTTTTTCAATGCCCTGTGCTGGAAAAGAATTTCCAGAGACTTAGGGCGTACATAGTACACCGAACACCTCCCGCCAAACCACTCACCAAAGTCCAAATGTGGATTATAATCCTCGTTGCTATTCTTTCCTTCCTTGTGCGCTATCGGCCCGCTATATTCTCTAGACTGGTCTACCATCATACGGTTTATAGGGTCAACGCTGCTAGAGATACCATCAACTTCAGGCGATTCAATATCCGTACTCTCGGTGAAAGGTTACTACTTAGAGCTCTGCCCAACCGGCGACTCACCGCCGCATTTGGGATCAACAACGCATTCACTACCACCGACCCCCGGGTGTACAAGAACTTTATCCGTTATGCCACCCACGTAATCAATCGAGTAAACACCGACAACGAAGAGTGGCGACAACTCTCATCGCTTGGGCAAGATACTTTATGGCGCCATCTTTCTGACTTGGGGCACAAGCCCTGGGACCAACACCAACAACTGCATCTGACATCGACCGTACGGATCTTGTGTTTCGTCGTGGTTCTGCACTTCTTGTTTCCAGGAGCGCAAAACATTGATCTCCAAGCTGCTCGCGACGTCACCGAGGATATCAACCGTCTCTGGGTACAGTCCAAGAATGCATTAGATCCCGTGTCCAAGCGTGAACAGAACCGTCTTGTGGCCAGAATCCGACAGATGCTCCCTACCACAGAACAAGTACATAGCTATACAAGTTTTGAAGAGCAGACCAACCCGCTTGAAATCATTCTGCCGGCTTATGAAACACTGTGGAGAGTCGTCCTCTTGACCTATGTCCATCTCGCCTTCAGGGGTATCAGTTCAGATGGTCCCAGGGTCAAGACGGAATCGCTGGCGCGGGAAATCCTTGCCGGGTTGACGACCCACTTGGGTACAGGAACCGAAGAGGAATCTACCATATTGATGATATCTAAGGTAAGTACCGGCTTCTTTCGTTCCGACGCTTGTGCCACTGATGTGACTCACGTCAGGGGCGATATTTTGCATAGACTAACGACTTTTCCACAGGAGGCTCTCAGGCTCTACCCACCGACAAAACGGATACACCGAGCCACCCCCTCTGAGCTCCACACCGCAATGTCCACTCCAACGCCAATCATCGTTGCCGCAGACATAGAATCTCTCCACCGCGATAGATTCATCTGGGGCCACAACGCCCACGACTTTTTCCTCCCACGTATGAGCCAAGGGTTGACACAGCACCAGAAGGATGCCTATATGCCCTTCGGCCTAGCCCCTCACCTATGCCCCGCGTCCAACAAGTTCGGCGAGCGGATGGTCGCGATGCTGATCGGCACGCTGTTCCATGGCCTAGGCACGAGCGGAACTGGCACGACGATCGAGTACGGAGACGGGCAGCTGGACGGTGATCGCCATGCCTCTTTACCCACGGGCCGCGAGGATGCTGAAGGTTGGTACATCTTTCTTTAACTCTGGCACACCGGGGTTCTCGGGACATTTGTAAATACCCCTAAACGTGAGTGGACATTCTGCACAGCCCACAACACTTGACCAAACTTCTTGCTAAGAGTACTGCTCCAAGTGGTGGAAATGTTCGGTCTCGGATCCGCCACTCCGGACACGTGGGTACTCATGCCCGCGCAATGGCTCTGATGTGGCGCAGGTGTTTGTATGATGCTTAGCCAGGTATCCGTAGTGCACATACGGTACGAAACTGGCTTCCAAAACTGGCAAAGGCGAGGTTATCCAGAGGCGGTAAATGGGAGACACCCAAGAGTCATAGGCACTGAACGACAAGTGTTGGCGATGACAAGAACGAGAGTGCGTATACTATTGAGGATACATTTCCGCACTTCTCTACAAGCCCACCAGACTTCAGATGTATCTAAAGTATTCTATATTTACATGGCATGACTGAGTGCATAAAGACCTCGCCTGTTATTAGACTTCCGAGGAAGGCCAAGGCATTTTAACAAAACACTCCTTCACCACACCTACATACTGATCTTACATAGCACCGTGGAGTAGACGAAACTCAACAAGCCGTCAATTACGGTAGCCACCAGTCTGAGACCCATAGGGACTTGACCATATTGATATTCCGCTTGGCCATGTTTGCGGTTCGCTTTCTTCATATTCCTGGCTTAATTAGCGGTTGGTCTTTTGTCCTAGTTGGCAATGGGATAACAACAGCGCTACGGTCTGTGTCTTCACTCAAGGACAATGGATATCCAGCCTCTTGCGGTGCGACAGATGGGAAGTAGGATGTGTTTGTGGACGGCAACGAAGGCTCGTGGGTGCTAATTCCTCCATGGGTGCTGGGCAGTGGCACAGCCACTTTTGTCCATGTGGCTAGTATGCTTAGCCACCCCCTTAGACTCGGTGTAAATGCCTGAATGAATTCGCTGCCTGTTCATTCTTCACTCAACCTGGATACTGCTGAGAATGAATGTTTCTTTTTCGAGCTTATGCCTCGGAACACATTCTGCTTGTGAAGCTTTCCTCGGCTTTTACATGATTAACTGCTGTCCAATCTACCAGCTCTAGGTTGCGGACAGTAGGACTGGGTGAGATGTACAGTCAGTGAAGGCTTGATGGTTCAGCTAAGACCCCTCGTAGGACTAACCGGCGTTAGTCCAGATTCGCCTTCTTCCTTAGAGGAGTCACAAGACAACATTTCATGGCCACGGTGGTCCCTCGAATCCGTACACGCCTCAACAAACGCGGACTCAGCACGGACTCCTGTCGGCATGCCAATGCCAAATATTTCGACCCAGCCCGTCACCATAGACCAGCGCCCGAGGAGGCAGAGCAGCCAAATCCCATTCATCTGCTGGACTGTCAGTCGCCATGCGCTTCTATTGGGACCGTAATGCGTTAGGCGTCGCTTACAGCAAGGAGGACGAGAACAGCCACTACTGTTCGGAGTGGAACGACAAGGTCCTCGGCATATTGCAGACATCTGTTCTTCTTGTCCATCTTCTCCATCGCAAGACACTCGACCCAGGGCCGAGCCTTATCACTCGTCTTGGCTGACTGGACCACGTTGTCCTGGAAGACGAAGACGACGGCGAAGAATATGACGTCACAAATGATGATCAGTACAATGGCAATACCACGCCACTGCAGCTGGATGGCGCGCCTGATCCGATGATAGGCTTGCCTTGGGGCCATGGTGCGAACACTGGCTGTGTAGGACGATATCTCGGAGCGTTCGGTTGGGGCGCTGTTGTTTGCCAGCGATGCCAGATAGACCTTTACACAGTATCCAAACGTCGCAAACTGCATAATGACGGTGAGACCGGCGAAGACCAAAAGAGGGACCCAGAAAGCAGCTAGGCTATTACGGTGGTTGACGTGGCAGGTCTGTCCAAACCGGAACGACACACCGCTCACAGTCAAGGCGATGACCAGACCAATGATGGGGACGTCCATGCGGACGTGTTGTCCATATATAGCGCGATATGTCAGTGTTACGAGCTCCAAGGCAGCCGGCTGGGGAAATTTTGTGCCACAGGCGTTAACATGCCATGGTACCTCCGGAAGAAGTTTTTGGACAGATACTAATGGGCCTTCGATCTGAATCCTCACTGGCTTATTGCATGGCGGTGGGTGGTAGAAATGAGGAGGGTTCTGAATGCAATGCGGAATGTACAGCGGAAGAGCCATGATAAGAGGGTGAACTAAGATCGCCAGTAACTGGTTCGGAGGAGGTCATTAAGAGGAAGCAATAGTAGATGTAAGGCTGAATGGCCAGCGTTTCCAAATGGCGAGGATCACATGCAATATGCAAAGCCCTGATTCTGGAATTCGACCCCGCACCTTAAACTTTGTTATTTTGAAACATTACTATCTCTCTCTTTGTTTCTCTTGCATCAAACAAACAGCATTATCAAACCACAACAATCGTACTTCGCCGCCGCTTTGTTGAAGCGAACTTTCACCAGCCAGTTTCACTGTTGAATCTCCTAGTCATATATTCCAGCATACCCCATCTTGTATAGAGACTCGTGAGTCTAAATTGTTGTACGGGAATAGTATGTTATCTAACTAGAATCAAAGAAATCTGCACCATCTACACGGACTACTACAACTGCGGCCACAAGGTGGAGCAGACTAGGACTGAATCTTGTGCGAATCCAGACACCTGTATTAAGAGCTACGTGGATGGGAGAACGCTCAACCGTCACTGCGGAGATATGAGATGTAACACCCCGCCATTATCGGACTAGGGAAGCTTTCTGGGCAGGGGCACGAGGAGTTTGTAGCGGCACATTCCTAATCTTGGACCGGTAGAGTTGCGGATAATAGCGATTCCTCATGTCTATTCCGGCTCGCATGCCCATTAGAATGAGAAATTCCCAACTGTCATGATGTACCTAACCCATACGTATCGCACGAATCTTTAGGCGCACGCCCACATCACACTCTCTCACAATTGAGCAAAATCAAGTGCGAAAACAACAACAACATAATGGTATAATGAGCTCGAGTTGGGAACCTCGCCAGGGCAGCTGCTGATCTGGTTCCAGACCCATGTTGGCGTTGGTAGTTTCTTCTTTTCGGCGTGTCTTGACGAGGATAAGTTCTTGCGCTGGCGCACTAGCGTGACTAGATCTCCCCTAAAAAGCAGCGTGGAGCTGGTTCGCGACCCCGCGCCATTAGGGTCAACTGCCCCACTGTAGGCCAACAGGTGCGGGCAACTAAAAGCTATTATAGCTCAAATGGTCACTCCAGGAATACGGGTCCAGCAAGTTGGCAGAGCCGTCTGGAATAGCTAGACCTCCGCCATGGCCCATACCAAGACAAGGTTCGCAAGAGCGACTTGTCGCTGCACAACAAAACACGGGACCTCAGGCGGTACTGCGGCATCTTCAGCGCGCTTGCGTGGAACCCGACGCACGAGCGAATGGGAACGGCGATGCACGTCCCGCGAGGGCAGCGGGTGCCGGACCTGAACAGGATTGTCTGTCCCCATGTTCCAGTTACTTCCCCGTCGAGTTCCTCCTACTCCGTTTCTGACAGCCATAGTTTCGTCAATCAATCGCCTGCCATACGAGATCGAGCGGCCAAGTCGAAGCGATCGATTTCAAGGCCCCGCCGGGCAGCGGCGACGACGCGAATGCCGTTGTCGACGTGGATAACGACGCGGATAGCTACACGGATAGCGACGCGGATAGCGAGGATGAAACCGACCCCGAGTATACTGCAACAGCCCCCTCTGGCACAGTAGACACCGCACCTCTGTCTTCGACATCGTCCCCGACGAGGATGGCGTGACTGTCATTCCTAATAATCCCATGGATCTGGACCTAGAGCGGCTCGAGGGGAAATGTTTGGATGATTTACTGGGGCCGAATCTAAAACGATGCGAACGAGCCACTACCAGTACCTGCTCGAGATGCGGGCTTCGAATTGCCGCGACTTGCTAGAAGTCCGTCGCAAGGGATTGGCCTTGGAAATCCAGCCTCGGATGGACCGAGCCTCGGTGTGTGATTTGGGGTCGGGGGTGGCGAGAGCTGATATACCCAACACCGTGCCATCCGTCGTGCCATTCCCGTACGATGAACCGATCCCGAGACCATCCGCCACGGCTATTCCACCTGCTACGGTTACCCCGCTAGCCACATTAATTCCACGTGCCACAGCTATTCTACCCGTCACTGCCAGGTCATCGCCCACTTTCGTCACAGCCATCTGGTATTTCTCTCCGCACTCTCTATAACAACTCAAAGCCCTCGCCACGGACCAACTTCGATCGGTCGCGGCCGACGTACCCTGGGTGTCCACTGGTGACATTCTGACGGCCCTACTATGGAGCGCCGCCGCAGCGGCCGAATCTCCTCCGACACCGTCAACCAAGCATAATACGATCTCACCAACATCGACGATATTCATCCCCGTCAATTTTCGCGCCCGCTGCGAGCCGCCCCTGGACCCCAGGTATCTCGGCGCCGCCTTTGGCCGGGCCATCGTATCGGCTCCCGCTCATGAGCTGCTGTCGCTGGCCGATGCCGCCAAGTCCCAAGACCATCACGGCGTCACAGATGGCACGCTCCTGGCGAAGACCGCTGCAGCAATCCGCAGGGCGATAGCGGGCCAGGTCAACGCGCAGAGCATCCGCGCCGCGATGGCCTACCTGGCGGCTCATCCGAATCTAGACCCCAGTGGACGCCGGCGTTCGGACGCGATCTCCATGGTCTCGTGGGCCGACCAAGGCGTCTGCGCGCTCAACTGGGGCCCGTCGGTCGGTCGGTGCGAGGCCGTGAGGCTGTCGGAGATGACGGGGCGGCGGTACCCCATCGTGCTGCCGTGGCTGGCTGATGGGGGGCTGGAGGTCATCTTGAGTCTGGAGGCGGCAGCGATGGAGAGATTTGGGAACAGTGCGTTGGTGCGGGGGTTTGGGGAGGTGCGGTGCAATGGTTGAAAGGAAAAACGTCTTGTGGTCCGACATGGTCCATGGTGGATCGTGGAAGAAGATACTCTGATATTCTCGGCTTACGCAGGAACTTCGGATTACTCACTGTTCGAACACAGAACACAGACATGGTTCAACAGGTCTGTTTCAGGGGAGGTCATATACATGGTCTTTGTTGCTAGATGCAACGGGGGTCAGCAGGACATGTCGAATGTGTCCTGAGTAACATCCATCACGTTCTGTTGGCATGCTCAAGCAATCAGACCTGAGTCATTTTACATATAAGGCACTATCCCCCCCTCCCTCTCATGTCGCTTCTAAGAATATACTCCAACGGTTTACTACCTTGTCCATCGATACGACACCATGACAGACAGCACGGCTTCCAGGCAAGAAGCAGGCTCCGCCTCTCCTAGCCCAGATGTTTCCGGCAGCGCCGAAAAGACGCCCCAGACCGAGTCCTGGCCGACGTGGTGCTCGACATGCCAGGCCCTCAGGGCGGGTGAACACGCATGCGAGGGGCCCGAGTCCGCAGCGGCGGAGGAGATCGCAAAGCCAGAGCCGGTTTACCAGCATAGACTGCCCCACGAGACTGGGACGCTTAGAATAGATAGAGAGAGGAAGGATGCTTAGACACTTAAGTAGAAAGTAACAATCGAAACCGCAGATGCGTACTTGTTGAGACCCCACCCGTCCCGAACAAAGCCTTGTCCTAAACACAAAGGGGCCACCACACAACACGGCCTACTGTACAGCCCGCGAGGTAGTGACACAATGAACTTGCACTTCTGTGGTTGGAATATCGTCACCAGAATACCGGACGGTGTCGCGTCTGAAACCATCCAGCTGAACGGACCCAATCTTCAACCAAGTCTTGCAATCTGCCGGCGGGACTGGCAGCTTACGTGTAACTTAATGTAGAATCCAGATACCAGGCAACCAGCTATATGGCTTCCTCCCACCCATATACAGTTGTACCACCCATGCACTACATCCCCCTTTTGGTCCCTTGCCTCCCATGCATCGCTAGCTTGTCGGCAATCTCGTTGCCCCGGATCCCACAGTGCGCCGGGCACCAATGGAGCTGGACAGGATGTTGGAGAGATTCTGCAATGTTGTTCACTTGCCTGGCCATATAGCTAGTTCCTTGCGTCTGCCGGAGCGCGACCTGGCTGTCGGTAAAGATGTAGCAGGGAGCGTTCCATGATCGGGCAATTCGCAGGGCTTTGTGTATGCATGTGAGCTCTGCGTCGGCAATCCGGAGGCCTGGGCCCAGATTCCAGGAGTAGCATTTGGTTGCTCTCGTGTGCGGAGCAAAGGAACAGAGGCCCGCTGCGGACCTCGTTGTATTCCCTCGGGCCTCGAAAGAGCCATCCGTGTAGATGATCGCTGTGTGTTGCGGGATCGTTCGGAGGAGTTCACGATGTCTCTTCGCTGCCTCCTCTTTCCCTACGCTGAGAATAACCGGGCGCAGGAGCGGGCTATACCATGGCGGGAACCAAGATTGGTCCGTCCTCTCTATGTTCTGTGACTTCGAGAGACTCTTCAGCAAGACAATGAGTGACTGAAGTTGTGTGAGGTAGGGCGTTGCGGGTTGAGAAAGGCCGTGATTGTAGTTGCTCCCCAGAGCGGGTTGGTTTCGTGGTCCGTTGGAAAAGGCTTGTTTGACGGGGTGGTCATGGGGTAGCTTGAGGAAGCGAAGTGCATACTGGTATGCGAGCTTCATGTGCCTGCATTCCGGCGGGAGGAGGGCAGCTTCGACCTCCAGTGCCTTGGTCGGCGACCTGGGGAACGCTCCCACGATCGTGGCCAGTGCTTGGTTCTGGAGCTTCTGGTACTGCTCCCACAGGGACTGGCAGCCTCTTCGTCCGAACCAGAGCAGGGATCCATAGTCGGCCACCCAGCTTACACAGACCACGTATAACTGGCGCAGGGCATTCAGCCCGAGCCCTCTTCGCTGGCGGGCGATGCGCTGGATGCCTTGGAGAGCTCCGTTGGCTAGGGTCAGTCGCTTTTCTACGTGGGTCCGAAACGTCAGCCGAATCGAACCAGATGCCGAGCCAGCGAACCTCCGGCTTGGGTATCACCTCGGCGTCCTGGGTCGTTATGGTGTCCAGCAGAGGTTGTCTGCCACGGTGGAAGTGGATCAGCTCTGTTTTTTCCACTTCGAAGGTCGCGCCCGCCTTGTCGGCCTTGTCGAACAGTTGTCTCAAGGCGTCATGAAGCATCCGGCAGTTCTTCTTTGCCGACGTCGAGCTTGCTGCGAGGGCAAAGTCGTCCATGTACGACAGCTGCAGCGTGCCATTCTGTGCGCTGATAAAGCGGACATACAGCAAGAAGAGGATCGGGGAGACAGGGGAACCCTGTGGCAGCCCCGAAACCGCGTAAGATTCGGAAAGCTGCCCGTTGAACAGCAATTTGATTTTGCGCCCGCAGAGAAAGTGGGCGACCCAGCGGGTCAGCTCGTCGGGTAGGATGCGTCTATCGTGCGATGATGCGTGTAGGTCGGTCGTAGCATGCCTGTCACGCTGGTCTTGGAGGACTAGGTAGCCTCGTTGGCCTCAAGGAGTTGCCGGCGTGCTTCGGAGTTCGATGATTATTTGAAACAATGAATAACAACCGTGGTCGCTGTGCTATCGTCTCTTAATTGTCGTCATGCTGCCGTGCTCAAGTCGCGAGCTTATCCCCGCTCCTGTTGTGCTCGCCGCCATGCTGTGTCGGATTTCGACTCATGTTGTCGGTCGTCGGTCGTCGGCGTACGTTATGCGGCGCGTTGCCAGCGCGATAGAAGAATTGTCTTTTTCTTGCGTCCTAAATTACGTCGTTATGCCGGATAAGTTGATTATGGCATTTATTGCTGTTTCGAGCATTGACTGCAATTGAACTGGAAGCCCGCCCCACATAGCATAGCCACCTTCTCCCGTGGCTGACACCAGCCACCCCTTAACCCGCTTCTTCTATCGTCTAATATTCATGCTCTTTTGGCGCGTGAGCCGAATAGCTTCCATGCAATGGTCACAATCGCAACAATCCTTCAATCCAGTAGTATACTTTCATTTTCGATCTTCTACCAATAATTCTACGGCAAGTCCTAAGGTTTCTTCCCATACTATGTAGGGCGTCTCCGCACTAGGCTAGCACTGCTAGCTTGTCGAGATCTCCTTGCTGCAGTGGTCATGCATATCTCTGCCGTTTGTCCTCTCCATACAAGTCATGGCTCGCCTCTCGCTTGCCATTACTTCCCTCGCAACTGTCCATCACGGCCGACTCCGCCAACACCATCAGGGGACTGGTCCGGGGAACAACGAGAATCGACTGCTGTGCGGGCACCGACGAGCATCTGTGGGCTGAAATGGTACCGTCGTAGGGTGACAATTCATATGTTGCCGGCAATGGCGCAACCCGGCCTGCAACAGTCGTCTTCGTTCCGAGGGCGTTGATGAGCTCTTGTTGCGTATGTACTACGTGGGATTGCAGTGCATACGCCGTCTGCATATTGGTAAGGCGCACCGAAAGCTCTGCCACAATGGCACGAAGCATACGGATCTCTTCACTCAACTCCTTGGCGCATGCACAGAACTGACGTCGCGTCTTTGCATCGTGTGCCGAAGTTATGGAGACACCGAAAGGGGCTGTAGGGAGAAGGGAGAGGGCATGGTCATCCATCATTGTGGCAAATATTGTTTCGCGGCTTTGAAGGTAGAAAGGAGATCAGGTGGTAAGAGTCTGTGAACGACTACTGCGAGTTGGAAAAGGATGGATGGCGGGTTTGGATGGAAAGATCTTTAATAGATGACTCACCTGCGTCACGTGTCTGTCACGCACCAGTTGTACGGCTGCTATCACCAGTTTTGATGCGGCCCCATAAGCACGGAAGCAGTCGATGTCGTCCTTTTGCTTCTGTTGTGCTGCTTGGGGCGTACTTGCGTGTACTAGGACAGGTAGGCATGGGATGTGCCGCAGAAGCCGTACGTTCGGCGTCTACTTTGTCGCTCTCGGGGGGAGTCAAAGGAGTTGGGCGGCTAAAATAAAACCAGTACCGGCGCCTGATGGTGTCCCCATCTGGCTTGAAATCCGCCGCTGTTCGCTAGCTTTCGTTATTTTGAGCGACGGATCAGCAACTCTGCCCCCTGAGATCCACATCTACCTTACCGTAGCCTGTGCATCTGACATTTCTGTGTGCCAGCAAATGGCACTCGTAAAGTGGACGTAGTAGGATCAAGATGCTTTTGAACCAGCTAGAAAGAAGTAATTCCTACGCGCAGAAACTATTAGCGTCACAGGAGCCTTGCATAGTTGGTAGCATCAAGTACCACGCCGGTCTCTGTTTGATGAATGTATCTTGAGGTACAGTACAAAGTCAATAGAGCCAGAGTAGCTTCAGGTAGCATGGTCAGAAATAGAACCAAACAGTATGCTTCGTTGCATAGGGTTACGGGTAGCTACGAACCACAGGAGCAAGATTGGAGGTACAGAGCTGAAATGCTACTTTGTAGCTAAGAGTACTACCAGATGCATTTCGGCGTTATGCCACGTCCTAGTCTGAATGTTTGCTGCCAGTGACTCTGGTCCAGCCATATCGGCGACAAGCCTCACCCAGCTGCTCTGTGGTGGCGCGAGGAATGTCCTCTGCGTCAATGCTGGGGTCATGTCAGTTAGTACGTCCTATTACTGTGGCCCAGTTCAGACGCCTGCAGAATCGGATCGGTAACCCTGTGGTTTAAGGCCCGGAACTGAAGTCTTCAAGCTTGTGAAGGATGGAGCAAAGGGTCAACACTGTCACTGGATCCTTCGAGCCCACATCAGTATCTAGGCAACGTACAGTGAGACAACGTACACACCAGGAGCGGCGAATATTAGTCTCTATCGGCTATTGCGCTCCAAGAAGGCGCATGTACTTTTCCTGGGCCAACCTTGGACGACTTGAGGGAATACTCACTTATCCTCTCGACGACGTCCAGGTATTAGTTGAAGCCAGCAGCGCCCCTATAACTATATCATCAATTTGTCCAACCTCTCTCAAATGAAGGTCATGACTTCGTCCCTTATGTAAGGCCCTGAGGGAGATGACTGGAACTCGAGCGGCGCTGGGCAACCCTGGTCCAACGCAGTCAACTTAGCAACCACCGAATCGTTTTTGTTAGCTTTCTGAACGGCATACTGATGAAAGTCGACGATGTTCTTGTGCTTCTTCCGCAAGGAGTTCCTCGAACACGCTCTACCGCGGCCTGTAAAAACCGCCATCCAGTGGATCGACTCCCAATTCAAGTTGATCACCAAAAACCATGGAAGAGTTGGACACCATCGCGGGTTCCGCACCCATGAGCTATGATGTGTTTTGTTTAGAAAACCTCAACGGATACTTTCCTGTTGATGTGAAATCTGAACATTCCTCTCCAATGGTTTGCGGCAAAGATTTCGACTTCGCCCATGTATTTGGAGGCCCTGTACACCAGCCCGCCGCCCTTCTCGAACCTAGTGGCCCCTATGATTGGCAACAATACCCGTTACCTGGTTATGTGGCACAACTGCCTCTTACTCCAATGCTATCACCCAGAATGGTCGCCCAGGGCTATGAGCAACTTTCACTACAGCCAGAAATGGTCGACAGCCACGCCATGGACGTTCACGGTATAGCCGATACATCGATGAGCGCAATATCTGCTAGCGCGGCATAAGGGTGGCATAAGCGTTGACACACCATCGAGAATCACACCATATCGGCAGGACGAGGGATAATCCAAGCCCGTGAGCATGCCTTTGCCCGGACCGAGAATCAATTGCATCGCTGCACCCATGCTGGGCATGTCTGCCACCACCCCCCCAACCCGGGTTTGCAGGCCTGCACGCTCCATCCTTTCATCCGCGAGGCATGGAACGCCGTTTGCCAACGCTAGCAGAGGCGAATGGACGGGGATAGCTTTCGCGAACTGCTCGTCAAGGGAGGGTCACCGTTCGTCACACTGAACGGGTCGTCGATGATGTAGTCCTTTCGATGGAACTCGTCAGCGCCATGGAACGTGCCTCAATCCTCAGTTCCGTCGGGTGAAGTTGATTGGCCCAGCTGCGGCATCTCGTCTCGGTGATGCACCATTCCTGCTAGCGTGCTGGTGATGTGATTGGCGGTTGCCCGGCATTCCAAAGGAAGGAATGTGTCCCGACAGTTTGGGTCAGTGAGACAGGGAAGCGAGGAAAGTAAGGGAGACAGGGTGGCCTTTATACCAGGAAATGGCCAAGCGGGCTAAGCAGTTAGCTAACTCTAGGTCAGCTGGCTCCCCGCCCCACCCGGTGTTCGGCCTGTGCCCGCCAGGTGGTCGTAGCGGTTTTGGGCATCGTGCCAGTGCAAGACCAACTTCTGATTTCCTCGACGCCACGCGTCGCCCAATAGACAGGGAGTTCACCAGGTGCGTCTGGATGGCATGTCGACATCCCTCATGCCCACTATGTCCTAGCATGGCACGGAGTCGCGGTGGATTGACTGTCACGTGCGGACCGTCACGCTCGAAGTCGGGAGCGGTCGAGCGGAATCTGAGTACTCTGGCAGAATAGTGGGGCACGACGGCTGTCTGTGCAGCTGGGTGATCGGTTCACCATCGTGGAGCCAGCAAGAGCTGGGCATGGGCGCACTACGAGCAAAGACGCAAGCCGCTTGAAGATCACTACTTCGTACCCTCTCAGCAGCCGTATTCTCAGCGGCGGTATCATCTCCACCCTGGCGGGCCAGGAATAGCAAGGTCTCCTGCCGTCAGCGTCCACTGTAGCAGCTAGAAGACCCCGCCAACTTGCACAGAGTGTGAGGATGGACATCCGCATCCACTTGGCCCCAGACCCTGGCCAGAAGCCGACGGTCGCGTAGATTGGCAAAGGTCTTTTCCCTTGCGTGGGCTAGTTCGGTTGCCACGACATATTCCCAGCGTCCGACGGGCAGCCGAAATGCATCTGCTGTTGGTCTTACGTACTGTACAGTAGTCCCGGAGTCGCAGGGGATCACGGTACTCCGAATCTCTTGTGCTGCTGTTGTGGTTCGTACTTTTCTGTATCTTTAGGCAAAGCACATTCCTTTTGCATCCTTTCCTGACCCTGCTACCGAAAGCTACTCTCCTATTCCGGGCTTGGTATCTCGAGGCCCAGTCGTCCAGAAATGGCCAGCGCAGTTCTCAATGAGGACCTGCTTCTTAGCTGCGGTCTACTGCAACTATCCACCGCTTCCAATTGTATGCATGTAGTCCCTAGTACCGCTGCTTCTGTGCTTCTGTGCTTCTGTGGCTCTGTGATATGGTGATATGGGCTAGTTGGGTTTCGTCCACGACAGGCAACCCAAACGCATCTGGTGGTTCTCTCAGGTACTCCAATAGTAGCATGTGTTCATAGTACCCCAAATCTCCAATGCAGCTGTTCTGGTTCGTACCGACCAGTATGATAAGGCGACAGCAACTCAGTTATCTGCATCTATTTCTGGCCACGCTACCTGAAGCTACTTCCGGTCCCATTGGCTTGGTACCTCAAGGTACAGTCATCAAAAAGAGACGATGCAGTACTGACGGGTTGACTTACATGCAGTTCATCTTGCGATACTAGACTTTCGAGCAGGAAGCGCTTCTTCGTAGCCGGTGCGACGGTATCTTACCAAGTTCTACATTCGGGTTTATGCTGTATGTACAGTACCCTTTCTGACGTACAGGAGTGTGCACTGGTTACGCTGCGGTATGATTGATGTAGGCATCAGGCCGTAGAGCTTCTGATGCCGCCGTCGGTCTAAATAAGCAAAGCCAGCGAACAGCAGCAAAGCCGGAGCGAATGGGGATACAACCAAGCATCGATCCTGTCGCGTCCTGTTGTTGGTCGTGGCGCACTCGCTGCTCACACGCGTCACTTACGGGTACCTCCATCCCAGCGAGTAGATGGTATACAGAAAACAGAATGAGACTGGGAGGTTGAAACAACCATTCTGCTCCGCACAACCATAGTGTCCCATTGTATGCTTCTCGATGCACTGATTTCGAATGGGCCAGAACCATCCAGTAACATGCTGTGGTGCCTTTTGCTGCTTAAGCTCGAAGAGTCTCACTAGAGACGGGAATCGACGCCGGACGGACAGCTTGTACTGCAGCTCATACCTGTTCGGGTACGCAAGCCAGAGCTGGATGTTCCCACCGCTCCGCTTGTACTATTCCGGCGTCACCTCGCCTAAATCATCCCTCAGCGTATCCTCTTTTTGTTGCATTTGTCCAGAGCTCGAAGATTCTCATGGGCTGTTTGCGATCCTGGCTTCCATAGTTGCTCGCAAACCTGTTGGCCCTACCGTTGGGTGCAGTAGCAATGGCGCACTAGCGCGACTAGCGCGGAGCTGATTCGCAACCCCGCGCCATTAGGGCCAACACCCAATCTTCTTGCTACGCGACAACTTCTCTTCAAGACACCGAAGAGAAGCTATGTAGGCCTGAAATCTGTTGGAAGCCTTTTCGCCAACATGGGTCCTGGAACCGGATCAGCAGCACCCCTGGCAAGGTTTGCCCAGCTCGAGCTCATCATTTCATCAACATTTCACACCCGCAAGCCGGCAGCTCGCTATATCTACCGTTCCGCGAGACGCTATTATAGCACCATGGCCACGCAGAAAGATGCTCCAAGAGGGTCCAGCACGTTGCCGAACCATTTTGGCTAGCTAGGCCTCCGTCATGGCCCACACCAAGAGGCAGAAGGACAAGGTTCGCAAGAGCGGCTTGTCGCTGCAGAACAAGACAAAAGACCTCGGGCGGTACTGCGATGTCTTCAGCGCGCTTGCGTACTGGAACCCGACGCACGAGCGGATGGAGACGGCGATGCACGTCCCACGCGGGCAGCGCGTGCCGGACCTCAACAGGATTGTCCGTCCCCATGTCCCGGTTACCGTTCCGTCGAGCTTCCCAGCTACTTTGCTGACAGCAGCAGTTTCGACAATCAGTCGCGTGCCAAGCGAGACCGAGCCACGGCCAAGCGACACGATCGAGTCGCCAAGTCGAAGCCATCAATTTCGAGGCCCAGGCGGACGCCAACGACGACGCGGATGCCGAGTACGAAACCGATCCCGAGTACATTGCAGCAGTTCCCGCTGCCGAGGCGGAGCCTCTGTCTGTCTACGACGTCATCCCCGACGAAGATGGCGGGACTGTCATTCCCAACAGTCCGACGAGACAGAAGGGTCCGAGGCAGCTGCCTTCGCCGCGAAGGCCGCGTGGTAAGCATGATTCTCGTCTATTGGCTACATAGTCGACTGGCCGTTGACGCTCATCATACAGCAGGCACTCCAGGTTCCCAACCGACGGGGGAGCGGCAGCCCGCCCGTACCGAGCCCAGCTCCACGACGAACACTGCACCAACCGCCGCGACGAATGCAGGTGCCCGGCCAGCACCCACAAGATACCCCAACCACGGCGCGATAGATGCGTCGCTGCAGAGAGCTGTACGTTGGAACAGCCGGGTGGCGGCTAGAAGACCCTTGGCGCCGATTAGGACGACACAACCACGACAATGCCCTGCTAGAGTGGGGGGAAACGGCGTTACGCTGTCGCAGGCAGGCCGTCCAAGAGGATCTGGGCAAAATTCGGTGGGGCGCGTGCCAGACTACTACAAGGACTACAGGCGCAAGTTGCAGCGGGATACCTTGGCAAAGAAGATGGTGGGAATGCTGGAGGACCTACGAACGAGCCTCAGCGGTATGCAGTTCGGCTGAAGACGTAGTACATGGTGATACGGTAGATATCACGAGCAACAGCTCTGTCTACGCTTATCTCGAAGCATACTTTTTCTCGCCGTGTCTGCTGTGAACAGTGCGCGGCGTGCAGCCCACTTCAAAAGTCGGAGAACACCATGATGGTAGATGGCAAGAATGGCATTTACTAGGATCCACAGCTATCCTTAGTATCTACACTGACTCGAAATGATTACATCGTCTACTGTGAGAGCTCCCTCCTGTCATCCTCCTGTCATGACCGCCCCCGCCCCCGCCCCCAAAAAGAAAGGCATACCTATGTACTGTATGTGTGACCGATTATCTCAAATCAGTCGTCGGCACGATAATTTTGGAGACCACTCAGTGCGCCCTTCTAGGGCGTCCCCGTCTACCAATATACTTTTCTCGGCCACCCTGGCGCTCCCCGTACTCTTCCAACAATTCCGGGCAGATTTTTTTCAACTTCGCTTCCGGCTCCAGTGACGTGTTACTAGACGTCGCAGGGTAACCGACCCATTGGATTTCAAGTTCAAGTCTGGTTCCTTTCTTTTCGTGATGCAAAATCTTGAAGACGTGATACGTCTCGGGCAGTGGGTCCTTTCCCTCATAGAACAGGGTTTTGGTTCGTCCGCCTTTGGCTCTCCAGTAATCGTACAAAGTCTCGGCGGCGTCTTGCTGGATTTCGTGCTCGGGCTCGAAGGATGCGTCCTCATTTGGCTGACATCCTGAGCTCTACAAGTGGTTTGGTTGTCTGCCTGTCCCAAGTTAGCATCGCCCATCAATAAATACCTTGTCCTCTACCACAATCTACCACCGTCCACCACCAGTCGTACCGACTCCGTTTTTTCCTTCTTGTTTTGTATGGCTTCATCGAGTTTTCGTCGCCTCCTGCCCAGAGTCCAGGTTAGCATAGCATAGGCTCTAACGAGCCTGCCGAGCCTGCCGAACCTATCAAGAAGAGGAAAATTGTACCCCTCGCCTGTGCCCGCTGCCGCTCCCATAAGACAAAATGCGACGGTCACCGTCCCTCCTGCGGCTCGTGCCGGGGTCGTACCATTGAGTGCGTCTATGACGACGACCCAAACACCACCCCGATCACGAACCTCCGGCGACAGTATCACCACCTAGCCGAGCAGCATCAGAGATTCCATGAGCTGTTTGAGATGCTGCGCAGCCGACCTGAGGACGAAGCCTTGGTGATCTTGCATCGCCTACGGTCCAGCGGAAACGTCCAATCCACTCTCCACCACGTCAAGGAAAGCTACCTGCTGGCCGATACGCGCATGGTGGATGGCCAAGGCCCCGAGGTCAACGACGACGTCCCCTTGCCACCCTGTCCTAAGAACCGCGAGTAGGTCATGCTCGGCCTCGATCATTCGAACGCCTATTCCTTCCTGCCGCCCCTGGGGGAGATCCAATCTGCCCTCGGCTACAAGATGAGGAATATAACCAACGCCAACTCGGACGAAGACGACTGGGCAACGGCCGAGGAGGTTGAAAACGCAAAGTCGAAAATCTAGGCACATGGATCGCACTCGTGCACTTCGCAGTCTGTATCATCTATATCATATGCCTCACAAGTTTCAATGAATTGAAAGAGCCGACGTACTTCTTATCTCTGTGCGACGAACAAATAGGTGAGAGACTTGACTTGACCAATGATGCCATGGAAGAGCGACGTAAATGGCCAGGAAAGATAGTGGGAAACAGAGTCGCACATATCTTGCTCCCCGTCAAGTGGCTGGCAGTGTCCGGGTGCCAGCGGCGTGGCCTGCGAACTGCCTGGTATTGTTACCATACCATTCCTATCGCTACGCCTGTAGCTTCTAATCTATTGTGTCGCCGCCGGCAGGAACACAAGGAGTGATAGCTGTTTCCATTTTTCTGTCACCTTCTGGTGGATCTGGCTCTTCAGCCAGCTGAGGGAAACGAACTGGTCTTGCCGACTCTTGGCCGCTAATGGCAGCAGTTCCTACATCTAACCCCATACCGGGTGTGCACTGCACCATGTTTGGCCCGGCGTCATACGCATACACACGCTACTAGACCAGATGTTGGGATCATCAGATAAACGCTAAGGGGCTAACGCGATGACGTCTACTACGCACACAGTCAAGCAAAAAGCCTACCCCGCACAAAGCTATTACTAGCCCACACGTCTCCATTTCTGTAGAGATCAACTACTTGAACTTGGATTCATTTGCAACATGAATCGAAAGATGTCCCCAAAGTCTACCGGTTTTGATACTTTGCGATGTTGGTTAGTCGAAATCCATTCCTTTATGTCATCTCCCTCTTCTCTATTTCTCGAGGCTAATGACGAGTTTTTGCGACAGTCCGGTCGACAAAAATCGATCAATAGGCTGTGATTATGTCTCGAGCAGCGATGGGAGAGTATGTGGCGTCTGGAGGGATGAAAGTGACTCCGCTGCTGAAATCATTGAGCTTCTGATCACGGAGTCGGAAACCCGAGCCTTACAAATTCTACGATTTATGAGGAAGGGTGGCAGCCCAACGACGATCTTACGGAGGAAGACGACACAGGTACCAAATAGCGATGGAGTCCCGTTCTTGCAATGAAGCCTAGACGGGCCAGCGATCAGCAGAACCATCGCCAATTTGCTGAGAAAGTTGTATTCTAGTGCGCCCTAGCCTGCTGTTCCTTCGAGTACTAGGGTTTCCGGGATTAGTATCAGCCCAGCAGAGGCGTATGCTGCATTTGAGGGATTCGGATCACAAGATACGCAGCATAGAATGGAATTATGCTTGGAAGACAGTGAACCTCTATCATGGTGGAAATATCTAATCACTCCATTTCTTCGATAAGACACAATCTTCCGGATGATTTGTCTGGTTGCACATCGAGTTGATTAGAGTCTGCTTGCTACTCTTTGCTACGCTTACGGGCTAGTAATGGAGAGCTATCACTACCAGCAACAGCTTAGGCTGGTAAAGGTATAACTGGAAGCCGAATCCTACTAAGTTCTTTTGAGACCAGCGCTAACGCGTCGCGGAAAGCTCCACCAGCGAATACCTAGCAGATGTAAGCGTAGAACCCCCACCTGCTTCATCTGCGGGCAGAAAAGATTTAAAAATAGACAGCGTTATGCGTGGAGGTCTTAGCCTCTGGAAAGACTTGAGATAGGCCAGTATTATGAAACATGTCCGAGCTGCCAGTGATTCTTCGCCAGAAGTATGGAGTGCACCTATTCATAAGATGGAAATGCTCAGACCCAAAACTCTCGGCTGCTCAGCAATGAGTGTCTCATGGACAATGCGTGGCGGGTCTGCAGAAGACACTGACGCTGTTCTCTGTCGCTGGATTCAGTTCGTCGATTGCCCAGAAAAGTCGTCTATCGAGGTCCCAGAGGAAGTGGTGGTGGGCCTGGTTAGGCGTCTTAGATCCGGTGAGGCGTTACTCAATGCCCTCGCTACCGGAGTGGATGAATTCTTGGAAAAGTGCCGTATCCTCGAAGTCGTCGGCTAGCTTCTCCATCGCTGCCGCCTGCGGATCAGTTTGAGCCAGTTCAAGATCGCCCATGAAAGTGGCTCGGATATCTTCATGAACGTGCCCAAGCCCTCGCTCTTGGAGATGCCCAAGGATATTTCGTGCCTCTTCACTCTTGATGTTTTTCTTTCGCAGCGTCATCGTTAGCAACCCACGAGCAATGATTACCGCAACTCGGAAAGGTCGGCACAGCCTTTCGTAGCCGTAAATACACAAGAGGAGGTGCTCATGCCATTGCGGATCGTCCGTGTCTTGCAGTACCGCATTCGCCACATACATAAGGGCGGTATGCCAGAGCATAGTGCAGGTCGACGACTCATATTTGGAGCGGAAATGGATGATGAGTTGTTTCAGTTGATTGACTGATGCGGTATATGCGGCGCTAGCAGTGCTGTCGGGGGCAGAAAACGTTCTTAATCGCAATTTCTCGGGGCGCTGCCTGTCCAAAAGGGGCCGGAAGATATCAAGAATGACTGAATGAATCCACATACTAGAGGTATCAATATCCATTGTACTTATGTGGAAGAATGAAGAACTGAACAAGGGACGTAGAGACCTACTAGAAGATGATCACATGATGCTGGTTATTGTCAGCCCAGATAAGTTGAGGGGGTAAGTTCTCCGCCCATGCAAGGATCTCTCGATATTTCTTCTCGGCGAAATCCAGCTTCAACTGCTTGCGAATGGTGGAGTCTCGGCTCTCGTGATATGCCAGTGGTACTTCATGTACAATAAGCCAGAATTCGCAAACTTTAGTGAATATGACCCCCATGAAGGAACGTAGTTTAACCTGTTCGTTACCTACTGCTCCACCAATCCTCAACTCTTGGTTTTCCTCAGTACCACCATCTCTAGGGATTGGCAGGATAGGGGGGTGTTTTGGAATCACAATACCCGGCTTCTTGTAGAAAAGTGACATCAAACTAGATGGTCAGTTTCGCTTCCCGTTAGTGAGTAAGATTCTATTTGCTCTTACACTGTCCAATTGAAGACTCCCCAAGCTATGAAAGAGCTAGCATCTCGTAGACTCTCTGGGATGTTCTGAACAAGTCGGTTTGCGGTAGTGTCGTCGACACCAAACAGTCCTAGTCGAATTCCCATCTGGACTGCAGCAGCGAGGAAATGTAGAACTTTATGGTCTTTCCCCCGACCCATGAAAGCGAGGCTCAAGAGTTGTGCACTTACCACGTTGAGCGGTAAGTCATGCTCTTTTTCTTCCTCCCATAGACGTTCTGCCTCATCGCCAAGTTTATCGGTATACCAATCGACATCTTCGTCAATCGCAGTATACATTTGCTGGTGTAGAAGTTAGCAGGTCAAATACTAATCGCCGCCAGATCCATTGTTCGTCGTGCTTACGCATCCCCAGTAGAGTAAAGCGTTGACCATTAAGGAGGAACAGAAAGTGTTTCGATAGCCGACTAAGTCAGAAATGAAGAGATCCGGGTCGAATGTACCCAGTAGCGGATGGTCAGTCTCAATGTATAGAGAGATTATCTTTGCAGCATGTTCGCTAGGGATTGGGACTTTGGTCCAAGATCCTATATCCAACGAACGTATGCGTTCATCGCAGAACTTCCCTCGTTTTGGAAGCTGTTGTATAGGCGCTTGGGCTCGAATGGATGCTGCAGCCGAGTCGAAATCAACATATATGGCTCCCATTGCACCTTCGTTGGAAAGTGGAGGCTTCCTAGCTGTCACTGTCCGTCTTGTTGGTCGAAATAGTGTTAACCAGAGCGTACACAGCGAAGGGAATTGGCAGATGCACCTACGGCTTTTCAGGAACTTGCGTAGGTGCAAGTGTAAAGGGACGAAGTAGATTTCTTCCTTCCAATTCGTATACCGATACCCATAGCAGTGGAGGATACAATACCGCGTTTTTGGCCATTAACTCCAGCTCGAGTCTAGGTAGATCGGCCGTCGGCCTTCTATGCCTTGAGCCCTGCAAAGATCTATGCCGTTCGTCGTCGTCGATGCCGCTTTTCAAAATAGTTAAGACACTGGTCGAATCTCCGGTTGTTCGGAAAAGCCTCAAGATGTAGATCGCTCGTTCTTCGGGGACAGACTGCAGTAGCTCCAAAACTTCTGCGTCGTCCTCCTGTATCCTTTTTCGTTCGACGTAGACGCAGTCTACCGATCGTTTAGAGCATGGCCCACACACAGGCCGAACTCCATCGCACTAGTAGAATCCCAGTCAGCCGGGCACATAGAGTAAACAACATGACAATTTTACCCGAGTTTTCTTCGCCCTGCATCGATTACAAGCTGATTGGGTTCCGATACGCTTCCTTTTAGGCAACTCTTCAATGGTCTCCGAGGGCGCGTCGATCTCCGCTGGGCGCTTGGTTGCCGGAAGGATTGGTGCATACCTTCTTTCCATCGTAACAATGACGATATGCTGTGGGCTCTATGGTAGAGTCAAATGCCTAGAATGTGTAGTGTCCTAGTAGCTTGGTGTACTAAGAAGACTGGTCGATGGAACTGGAACCCCGCATGACGTCATAGGTTTCGCATTTCTCCAATCTGGGGTTTGGTGCGACCACATGGCGGCGAGTCTTCTTGTGATCGGACTCCACCCTGCCGTGCTGGTAGGATAGAATACGTACGTTTTGCAGGTGGACCGGCAGAAGATGTGTTTCACCTCACTGATCGGATCGTTCCAGATCCGTCGTGTTTATGATTTCTACATGGATCCAATTCCTTGGCACGTAGGCACCCCTAACTAAAGGCAGCCAGCCAAGGTTATTGTTGCCGAGTAGGAGGCGAGTCGGGGCGTGCCCACAAGTTCTGGGCAATGATATGTCTGATTTTACACTAAAGATATCCTAAGTTAGTGGCCGCCCTCGATGGGTGCATTACTGATTATAAGGAAACGCGCATTGTGATTCCGACGCGTTTGTGCCCCCTGACGATGGTAACTCGCCGGAATTAACTCAACGTTAAGCCATGGCAGCCTAGGTCCCCACAAAACCACTTCGGGCATTCCGCGTGCTTGCGTCTTGTCGCAGTTGTCGCGTACCCACATGCGGCTTGAGGGTACTCAGCAGGTACGCATTACATTAAGAGCCATCAGTAGTAATAGGGCAATGTATGACTCTACATTTGCTCGACATCGCTGGCTATCTCTAGCAAGAAGTGCTGTTCTTGCCCGGACGCATCAAGCGAAGAGCCGTGCGCATTCGCAGAGAATGCGTGTATTGGGGGTTGGACCCACAAGTTCGCGGTATCTGTTCCACCTTCCCATTGACAACGAATAAAGACTTGCGCACTTCTCGCAATGCTAGCTGCATGGATACTTCCTACGATTACCCTCCGACCATGAATGAACAGAAATTGGCAAATATCTGGCTACGACTATAAAACAAAAGCCATGTTCCGTCAGAGCGTAACTAGCTAAGCTTTCCGCTAGTTTTGCTTGGAGTCTCTTATCAAACGATTTGGGCTACGTCTGCAAAACCAGTTAGCCCGTAATGGTAATCTAGTACTTCCTCAGCTTTTGGGGGTGTCCGACCAAGCTCGGAATCCGCAGAAGCCAGGCCAGGCCGCCTCAATGCTGGCTGAATTGATTCTTCTGGTGCGTTCCTCAGAATCGAAGTCAGCGATGGCGGCGTGGAAACCGGGTCATGGATGTCGGATCGAATTGCTACTGGGTAGCCTTGCAGCATATGGAAGATATCCTAACTTCTTTCGCGACCGTACCCATAAGTCTAAAAGGGGATGGGCAGATCAGACACCGCACTGGTGATTTCCGAGCGTCATGTGGTAATATGGGATATGCGTCCTGCATATAAATTCGTCTTTTCTAAGCTTGAGCAATTCAAAGAAATTGCGAACGCGTGCGGCAAGAACAAGACCTTACTGGCCTGTATTATTTGATGCAAGAAATCTTCCGCTCCGAATTCATGACGAAGAGGTTGTGATATTGCGTCATGCAAAGTCCTAATACTTCATCGAAACGGTAGAGAACGACTTTCCTTTTGAGGGTAAAACAATCTTTTCTGTTGCTCTATTCATTGAGAATGACACAGACGTCTAAGTCATGTCGAGGAGCTCATGCCTGCATTTCTACCAACACAAGATGCAACGCCTTGTGCGGACTGGGGATACGTACGGTAGATCGCGTACGAGTAAATGAGGTCGGCATTGAAACATCGCGTTGGTTTAATTTGAAGATCTTACGCTCATTTAGCTAGAGAAGTTGGCTAGTCCTACTGGCTAATGGTGTTCATTCTTGTCCCTATGGCTTTTCGAGCTAGGGACTGTAGTAGTCTTGGCAGCGGAATATAAAAAACGCGGGAAGCAAGACGGGTAGACGCCGGTGAACCAGACCATGCCTGAGTCCTCCATCAGCTCGATGGTCGAGATCGGGTGTACGCCCTTGTCCGACATCGTGTTCATGAACGTGCTCCCGACGAGTGCAAGACCGAGATCAAGCCCACGACCCCGAAGGCGAAGGTGACGAAGAACCAGAAGACGTGCGAGGACGCGGTAGTGGATCAGGGGTAGGCCCCTTCTCCCATTCGTGCGAATCAGCAGCAACCCGCCGAAGTTCGTGATCGTGTAAATGCACAAGCAGGCGTACAAGTACCTGAACATGATCATCTTCATGAACCCCGTCTCGAGCGTGTACGTGCTCAAAATCGCCCCGAAAAGAAGACCGAGAAGACGGCACGACTAAGTCCGGATATTCGTGATGAGCAGGAGCGCGTCCAGGTCGAGAGCATCAACACGCAGCCGAAGATGAGCCCGGAGACCATTGAACACGACGTCCCGAAGGTCGCTGAGGTCCTGACCCCGAATATGAGCGAGTTCATACGCAGGACGGTGGAGAGGAACATGCGCGAGAACGGGTACACCAACAAGCACAAAAGGAGGCACAGGATGAGACACGAAGTACTCGAGTCGGAGCCGAACAGGAAAAACACTCACTCGCACAGGCGCAAGCACACGAAGGGGTCGAGAGTTGCGTACGAGATCATGGACAAGAACAAGCACACACGCAGGGAGCACGGCAAGAAGTCGACCTCGTCCACGCACTCGCACTCGTCTCCCGGGTCGAAGAGGAGCAGCACATCGTTCTGGATCAGGAACTTGATGTCGAACTAGGTGACGTTCGTGTTCAGGCGGTAAAGATAACAGAGGACATTGTGATTTGCGACGAGCATCAACGAGAACAAGGACTGCTCCACCAACACGAACAAGCACGAGAACTGGATCGCGAACACGATTAAGGAGACCAAGAAGGACAAGATCATCATCAGGAACATGTAACATGTGCACGGTCGAGGAGTACGCCTACGGGACCTACAAGCGCACCAGGACGGCAAGATCGAGTACTGCAAGACGGCCACGAACGGGATTGTGCACGTGGACGGTGATGTACCGGGGTCGCCGCCCTTCACGAAGATCATGTACCACACCATCACCGGGGAGGCAGAGGTGGACATGACCCCCTTACTACTCAAGATCAACATCCCAGACCTGTGCTCGAACTGCACCAGAAGGACCAGATCACTGAGACCACGCGTATGAACATGAACCACAACAAGATCAGGATCTGGAGGCAAGTGGACAGACGATCTTCCTGGAGAGCGAGCACATCTTTTGCATCACCATCACCGTCGACAAAATCACCATCGTCCCGTAGTGGCGCAAGCACACAAATCCTGATCCAGAACGCGATCATGAGCAACGACAAGAGTGCCACGATGGCGAGGATCATCAACGGGTACCCGGTCCCGGGCGCGCCTACGATGACGAGGTCGTTCCCGAGGTATATGGAGTTCTTGCTCCCACTGAGGATGAGCGCCAGGAACTACGGAGAGGACGAGGGGGTGATCGTGGTCTCAAGCGACTGCCCGGAGACGCACACGAACGAGTTCAGCAGCGGGGACATGTACGCCATGACGGTCCAGGTCTCGATCCAGGGCCACGGCGCGTACGTGAGGGAGACCGAGAAGTCGAGCGGGTTCATGAGCATTTGCGAGCCCGTCTACGCGCAAACGAACGCATCCATGCTCATGAACGCGTTCGAACCGTCAACTCGAAGGCGCTCAAGTGGATCAACAAGTACAACGGCGAGAACGAGCCTGTGACCCCGCCCAACGCCTGGCTCGAGAAGTCTTCCCTGGTCTACAGCGACTACATGTCCCTCTCCGCGTACACGAACATCACCGTGCTCGATCGCAGCGTCCCCTTAAGGTCGCCGTTGCCTTCGCCTTGTGGCCTCCCCATCTCGGGTTCGCTGGCGGTTGGTGTATTTTGCCCGTTTGACCCCTTACTCCCCTGTCCATCACTAACCTTCCAGGTACTCCTTCTTGGGCTCTTCAAGCCTAGTCCCCATCTCCGGAAACGCCAGTATCCAATAGCCAAGCGGCTTGCAAGTTCTTCCCAAATCCTGAGTCCGATGCATCTGGCTTGAGCAATGGGGATACCATCGGCTCGCACCAGGAAATGGAGGGGTTGCATGCCCAAGACGGGCACGTGGGGGATTCCTCATCAGAGATGTCAAATATACCCCCGACGATCTTGGCACAGGAAACGGATGCAGGCGGCCCCGCTACGGAAGGACCTCGAGCTCCTCAGTCTCGATGTGGGAGTCCTTTCGTCGGTGATCCTGCTCGGGCAGCGTCTCTTGCTCGAAACTCCGCCCAAGGGTTGACCGTTGAACCAGGCAAGGGCCAGGGGCCGGACGAGGTCTCCATGGGTGTATGGGGGATACAAAGTCGGGCAAAGACGAGACTGGATTACATCTTAACGTAGAATGCTAGTGTCGGTTTGAGGTTAGGACTGAAACGATTGAATGAACCTAGCTCACACCTTGCATCTAGATCCATCGCAACAACATGATAGGACAACACGGAAAAACAAAGTAATTGGCTTCGAGCCAGTGTAGATATTAAGGACAGCTATCGAGGGATCCTCGGGAATGCCTTTCTTGCCATCTACCGCAAGGATGTCCTTGAATGGGAGTCGGCTGTGCGTCGTATACTATTTCCTCACAGCAGAATGACTGTGGAGACTAGTAGTAGGGAGTCACAAGAGCAGAAGGGATGATATAATGGGCTCGTTAATGGATGGAACGGGAACTACGCTTCGAGATAAGCGAAGACAGCTGCTGCTGCTCGCGATATCTACCGTATCACCATGTGCCGCGTCTTCACCCGAACTGCATACCACTGAGACTCGTCCGAAGGTCCTCTAGCATGCCCACCATCTTCTTTGCCAAGGTGTCCCGCTGCAGCTTGCGTCTGTCGTCCTTGTAGTAGTCTGGCGTGCGCTTCGTCGCATTCTGCACAGACACTCTTGGACGGCCTGCCTGTGACAGCTGTACACCGTTTCCACCATTCTGGGAGGGCACTGCCATGGTTGAGTCGACATGATCGGCGCCAAGGGTCTTCTAGCCGCCACCCGGCTGTTCCAACGTACAGCTCTCTGCAGCGACGCATCCATCGCGCCGTGGTCGGGGTGTCTCGTGGGTGCTGGCCAAGCACCTGCATTCGTCGCGGCGGTTGGTGCAGTGTTTGTCGTGGAGCTGGGCTCGGTACGGGCGGGCTGCCGTTCCACTGTCGGCTGGGTACCTGGAGTGCCTGCTGTATGATGAGCGTCAACGGTTAGTCTACTATGTAATCAGTAGACGAGAATCGTGCTTGCCTTGCGGCCTTCGCGGCGAAGGCAGCTGCCTCGGACCCTTCTGTCTCGTCGGACTCTTGGGAATGACAGTCCCGCCATCTTCGTCGGGGATGACGTCGTAGACAGACAGAGGCTCCGCCTCGGCAGCGGGAACTGCTGCAATGTACTCGGGGTCGGTTTCGTACTCGGCATCCGCGTCGTCGTTGGCGTCCGCCTGGGCCTCGAAATTGATGGCTTCGACTTGGCGACTCGATCGTGTCGCTTGGCCGTGGCTCGGTCTCGCTTGGCACGCGACTGATTGTCGAAACTGCTGCTGTCAGCAAAGTAGCTGGGAAGCTCGACGGAACGGTAACCGGGACATGGGGACGGACAATCCTGTTGAGGTCCGGCACGCGCTGCCCGCGTGGGACGTGCATCGCCGTCTCCATCCGCTCGTGCGTCGGGTTCCAGTACGCAAGCGCGCTGAAGACATAGCAGTACCGCCCGAGGTCTTTTGCCTTGTTCTTGGCCGCTTCACTATGCCATATCGTAGGGGCCATCTTGGGCAGCTGGTATCCGCTCGAGGGCCGCGTGCTGTCGACTTCAGGGGCGCTCCTCTACCGATTCTGGTTGGTCCGGGGAATGGGCTGGGCTTCTTCGTGGCACTATTCAGGAACCAATCCGACAACCTATTATTTGGAATCTCTTTATCCGCGTGGCAGCGTTTGGAGTTTGTATACTGGGGTACCAGTCAAGTTCGAGATGGGCACAGCTCCACGTACTTTCTTCCAGCAATCACCTTCACGATTCTACACACTGACCGATAAGATTCTCTCAGGCACGTACACCATTACTGAGTTCCTTGCTTGCATGAGCCCGTTGGTGGGTAAACTAGTCCGTACGAAGACGCAAGAAGATCTTGAGTTCATAGACCTTCAGTGAAAGAGAGCCGCTCTTGGCGTTCGGACAACATCATGACAGCTTCAGGATTTCCATGGCATAAGAATGCCTCAGCCAGAGGGTGGTGTCGTCTCTGTGAATGCAAGATAAATATAAGGTCAACTGGCAAACGACATGAGCTGGCCCACCGCTTTATTGTCTGAGGAAATCGATTTTGGCCCTCCCCTGTACATCTCGGCCTTTCCATCGTCTCCTATTTACGACATTTTTGGAGTATTACCCTAACGCAAATCGGCCTTGCTCTCATGTAATGGAGAAGTTTCGTATGTTCAGTCCAATCCAGCTTAACATAGTGAGAAATTAGTAATATAGTGCGCAACAACGAATGGAAGCGAGGAAACTTGTGAGGGTCCAGACTGAGTGCTACACTCTAACGTCTATTATCTTTATTTACAAGAAGAATTCTCTAAAGAGAGAAAGATCTCCCTTGACTATCGTGAGAATGTCTACCTACTTATATACGTGTTTCCGTTCCAGCACGTATTCTCTCGTGGTTGCTAGAAGGTTCGATAGCGCCCGTGCTGTGGGTCGGTGGGTTATACGAAGGGGCCCTGGCCCCTGAGTCTCATTGACAGGGGTTCATCCCATTACAAAACTCTTTACTAGGGGCCATGCAATGAAAACATTAGGGGGTGCTGTCAACTCGAAAAACAGGCAAATGGATGAGCGTTATCAACAATAGACTTGATCATAAAATCGGCAACACCAAGATCGATTAATAGCCGATCGTCGTATTTGTCACATGCAGAAAGTCTGCATAGGGCTACTGGTATGTACAGCGGCCCAACCGGACTAGTCACATTCCACGGCTACAGCAGTTAGAAGGAATAAGCCACCTAGGTGTACCAAACCTCGTATATAAGCCTCACGTATCACTTCTCTAGCAAGAGGGAGAAGACCAGAGCCCTCAGAAGTGTCATAGTCAATTATTAACTGAATCAGATCCAAACCCTTATTGTCCTTGTCACATTATTAGCAAATGAATTATCGTGCAAAGCGACTGTGTATAAATATGCTCAATCCTGCAATACTATGAGGCTTCGCCTGCTACGGTACTTGTAAATCAACGCAACTGCTCCCTGCTTTTCGGCAGTCTGTCTACTCTATCCACTCTACTTCTCCTTAGACACGCAAGTTGAAACCCGATCTGGTTGTACGTATTGTACACACTGTACTGCACGATATACAATAAAGCTAGATTGAGCATACATTATTTTGATTGATGGTGTAGTCAAATTTGCGCAAAGTATGGGTGTGGATTGATATCAACACATGTATCAATAAGCTCATGGTCAGGGGATCGTGCCGGATAAGACTGATTATCAGTACAGAATACCCTTGTTTATATGGCGATCTTCAAGGTTAAGACATACAAGTGACCTCCATCTTCAACATTGTATTCTCCACATCGAAATCTTGCCCTGTCTGCTTCCCCTGATTTATCAGGGCTGGTGCAATAATCATGTTGACAGATTCTCCAGATCGCGGTTTCACGTGCCGTTGGGTGTACAGTGGTACCCGCTGATGCGTCGGAGTTACTAATGCAGTCAGGTTAGTAACATGGCCCCTTGATAGGAGTATTTATCGTCCAGTGGCTTGCTGACCGTTTCCCGCGCGGCACAGCAGACGCAATGAAACCCTAAAAGCCATTTCAAGCACCATATTCAACAGGAGTGCTAAACGCATTTATCACATGCCGTGTCATTTCCCCTACAATTACCAGAGCCCTATGCAGCCTCAGAGTAGGTAAATATTAGGTTTTGTACCCGCATTCATGTACCAAAACTTGTCAACGTTATCGATACTACTAATACTTTCGCCACTATGCTTTCACAGCTACGTTCCAGGACATCGAGGCATCTGCGACAATCCGTCATATATATATAGTTGATAGGCTATGAAGTTCCGACTCTGGTGAAAGCAGCGTTGGCAACAGGATAACACTGGCAGGGTGTAAGGTCGGTGTATTGATTGTCTCTCAACAAAGTGTTAAGCATATACTACCCTCCAGCAGCACGACTTCTTGTTTCTGGGCCGTCTGAGACGCCGAGAGCCTCCTAAGCAGGCCTGGTTGCGCCTGGTAGCATGTTACGCAAAGAAGCCAAGAGCCCGGCCTCAAGACTCTTCGAGCCACTTCGTTGGCGAAGCACCCTTGACTTTGTGTTTTGACTTTGTTCATCGGCAGCTGCAATGGCCAATTCAGGGGCGCCTGAACTCTCGCACAAGCGTGCCACGGACCACCATTCGAACTCGAATCGTCAGCGAATTCAACCGTCATCAGGAGCATGTAATTGAAGTGTTACAGCGCGCTCCCGGTCATATACACTTTGCGTTCGATGGCTGGAGGTCGAAGAACAGGAAGAACGTGTATGGCCTGGCTTGCTTCTTTCGTGACGAGCAGACCAACCAGCCTCGTAAGATCATCCTTGGTATGCCGGAAGTGGCAGGTTGTCATGCTGGTGACACCATCGGCTCGTCCATCGTGAAGCTCATCAACGTGTACAATATTGGCAACAAGACCGGCTATTTCACGCTTGACAACACCAGCAACATGGACACCGCGATGGAATTCATCGGAAACGTGTTTGACTTTGATGGTCGTCGTCGCCGAGGTCGCTGCTTTGGCCATGTCCTCAACCTCGCGGCCAAAGCCTTGCTGAACCATTGCCAAATGAAGGCGACGCCATCGATCAATACCTAGACGGCAACGAGCAATTGACGTCAGCACAATATGAATTCTGGAGGAGGCAAGGTCCCGTCGGCAAGCTTCGAATCCTCGTTATCGCCGTTGATCAAAGCGACCGGCTCAATGACATATTCCTCACTTGCCAGAAGACCGAATACGCCGCTTCTGCTAATCCAGGTGACCGAAAGAGGAAACCTCTCCAGCTCGTAAAAGATAACCAAACGCGGTGGTTGGGAACCTATTACATGATTAAACGTGTTCTCCGATTGCGGCAGTATATAGAACTTACTCGCATCAAATTTCAACAAGCATGGGAGCAAGACAATAGGTCTACTGGAAGGGACGGCATCAGACCTTCGGCCAAACGACCGCCGTTTCTACAGGAAAACAACTGGTTAACTGAGGCTGATTGGCAGGCGTTGGCCTCACGGGTTTGAAGGATCGTATGGTAATATATACGATTACCCCTCTGGGTTTGAATTCATTTTGAATTCATGCTTCAAAAGCTTGAACAATACCGAATCGATGCTGAACATTACCCCGATCCCATCCAATATAAGGTGGGAATCAACGCCGCATGGGCCAAAGTCAACGAATATTACGATGGCCTTGGCGACACGCCGATATATTACGCCGCACACGTCTTTCATCCAGCTAACCGTTGGACTTCTCTCGAATGGTTGTGGGAAAGAGAAAGGCAATGGGTTCGTGACGCAAAGAAGGTAGTCAAGAAGGTGGGGGATGATGAATATAAGGGCCTAGATATCACGAACCCTAGGCCACGCACACCATCAGCACATCCACACCCACCTCGCCTTAACAGCTTCACTTCCTTCATTCAACAACAGCGCGAGCGTGCAAGCGATGAACCCTTCGATGACGACGAGGTTCGAGGCGAATACCAGAGATGGGCTTTTATCGACAGAGAACCAGGTGACTTCGACGTCAACGATCCGATCCAGTATTGGCATAAACATCGCCATCAATACCCAAGACTTTCGCGGATGGCGTTGGACTTCCTCACGATCCAATCCATGTCTGCGGAATGCGAGAGGTTATTCTCATCAGCTGGTCGCCTGCTGGATGATTCCCGCTCCAGTCTTGACATTACTATCGTGGCAATCTCGATGACCTTACGATCTTGGTACAAGGCCGGTATCATCCGCGATATTGATCCGATATTCCTGTCAATAACAGAAGAGGTGGAAAGAAGGGGCCTGGAAGCAGCTGGATACGAGGAAGCGCGCGAGAGAGCCACCAAGTGGTTGCGAGAACATCTGGGCGCTGAGGCCGATGATCAACAGCATGTTAATTAAGAACACTATTTTCATCAACCTAAACAACCAACCCAACAACCAACCAAACAAGAGCCTGTGGTTTGTCAGATAAACCAACCGAACCACGACATTTGGCAAATCAACCAACCGAGAGCCTGTGGTTCGATTGGTTGGTTCATTTACAGCCTTGGGCTTTTGGGTCTCTGTATTGACGAATGGAACCGCCACCTCCTCTGAAGGCAAACCAGATTTCTCGAGTAGGCGCATAGAAAGCTTCTTGCCGTATTCAAGCCAGTGACATTCAGATGTTGGAGGCCGACCTTGCAGTCCGTGAAGAACACCAAAAAGCAATCTTTGGTGCATCCATCAACCTCGACTACCTTTGATTGCAAGACCCTGACCGGGAGGATCCCCGCCGTCTTGGTTTCACCCAGCTTGAGGGAACGCGACCATCTCGTGTCCTTCTGGAAGCCAGAACGTAGGTACAGAGTTTCGTAGAGGTACGGGACACCTTCCCCCATAATATCGTGTGAATCTACCCACACTGGCTCCCAGGTAACGTCAAACATAACGGCACCATCTATCAAGGTTGGTTTGGCGATGTTTTTGATCAAGTGACCACGCTCCTTGACGGGACCGTAAAAGAGCCCATCGATTTTGTTAAATCCCGTATCAACGGACTGAGCAGCCGAAACTATTCCAATAGACGATGGCATGGTGATTGGTACCGAGAGAGGCTGGGTAGACGTATGTTCTCAGGTTATATGTGTGAACGGAAATATATGGAATGGTGAGCAAGGGGTGAGAAGTTGGGAGGAAGAGGAAGAAGAAAATTGGTGAGAGGGTAGGAATGGCGCAGGTATTTATATTCTGTGCGATTCCCTGCGCGGGCGGCCTAATATGGGACAACTCTGGATGCCTGAGGAAACCGGCGCTGGCCCAGTGGTGGAATAAGCGTTTCGCACTATGAGCCTCAGAGATTCCGTCAACGCTTCTGTCGGCAATCCATGGGCGAACCAATTACTGAGCTGATATCATGGCGGACTGGTCAAAGTACAAGGCATAGATCTCACGATTCTCAGTCTCAATCAACTCATAAATATTGGGAACAAGAGCTCCTGCCCAGGATCGTCCAGATTCTCGAAGGCAATGTTCAAGGGGCTTATACTACCACTATTATCAAGGGTGCTCAAGCTGGCGTGTGGGTTATAAATCTTATGAACAGGAAAAACGGTGCACATGGCCAGAGGGATTTCTTCGAGTCGGCAAAGAATGAGCTGTTACCAGAGGAAGTCCGCACCGATACGACATTCAATTTTCGTGGCAGCGAACGCGTTCACTTGGCCGAGTCAAACACAAGGCATTGGTGCCCTAATGCGCTGGCTATTCGATAGCGAGACCCGTGCATCCTTTGAAAGCCATCTCGTTATAGAAGGAGCAGATGGTACATGTGGATAATAGCAGATGTATCCTTATTGAGGCCCCTTTTGTTATATATCAGCTGAAGAAGGGCGCGACAGTGATTATATACCATATCTTCCGGCTCTGTCGTCTAAACTAAGTTAGAGGCAGCATTGAGGAAGCTACCAAGCCTAGTTGCCAATACGATGATAGTCTGCTTGTACACTATGCGCAAGTTGATCGATCACGTTATTCAGGAGATCTGGTGCAGCGCAGCGAGATTGCGTTCCTCATTGGGCACACTGTAGTCGCGTAGATCTTTCTGTCTGAGGAATTCGGCAATAAGGACTTCGCCCTCTTGTGACCAGAATCCTCGGGACGCACGGATAACAGACGCCAGCTTCCCCTGGAAGTAGGGCGTTGGTGGAGCTTCATGGTGCTGAGATCGTCCTTCGTGGGGTGGGTGAATGATGTTCCATATGAAACACCACTGGCTTATCTCAGTGGTGTCGCGCGTGGGCTGCTTGGTCAGTTCGTGCCTTTGCTATCCGACAGGCCTTGATGTATCGCTGCTGGATTCCGAGGGCACGTCCGACTCCGGATATGATTATCTCTTTCGTCGAATCTTGGAAATTCGGTTCCACAAGTTGGGCAGAAGGGCAGCTGCCGGTGAGACTTCCATAGGTGGTCCTTGAGAACTCCAATGCTGTGCGGATTGGTACGAGTGAGACAGTGGATATGCCGCACCGGATTTTCAATGTAAAGGGGACAGGCATACACGGGCTGATCGAGCCATGGCAATTCAACTATGGCTGTCTGGTCCTCTCCGGGCGGTGTTTGTTGACCGACTGCTATATGCTCGAGCGAGCTTTTGTGTCGGATCCGTTCGTGACTGGAACCAGAAGAGTCGGGTCCGAGTCGCTTCGAAGAGTCCGAGCGGCTCGCCAACCAGGTCGAAAACTGATCCATTACCACCTTGGCTAACGCGTCGGCTTCCTTTGCAAATGCAGGGTCCAACTGTGTGCATCCATCCTCCAAGACCGGTGTATTGAATATAAGCGGCTCAAATTCATCTGATTCTTCCGAAGTATCGTTCTGGGAAGGGGAAGATGGGAGTGCCTGTTCCTGTCGAGCAGATCGCATGGTCCGCTGTTCAGTCAAAGCAGGTCTGGCAGAGGGGGAAACATCAAACAATGTAGACGTAGTGAGTTATTCGGATGGGGTTTATTCGCCCAATGAGAGGCACGGCCACGGGACAAAAAGAGAATGGAATGAAGTAAAACTCGTCTGCGTACTTGCACCGCTCTTTCTAGCACCACTTGCCTTTTAAGGCTGGCCCTGAATGGAAGCGAGTTATTTATAATCGAGGGAGGGACATGTCGGGTCGCATGTGGGCACTAGTGCACGTTCTGGGAGGCCTACATATGCATACTCGAGCTTTCACCGAACATATGTAGGACAAAAATGTTTGCAAGGCATTCACATCCTGTCCCATGTACCTGGCTTTTGCGGTGGCCGTTCCTTTCCAGACATGGATTCGGAACCCAAGTACGGAGACACAGCTACATGTGCTCGGTCGGTGATGATGCATCTGCGGGTATCGTAGGCATGCAGGTAGGTATGCGTGCAAGAACGCGTTTCAGTAAAGAACAAATAATATTGGCTGGTACATTGCCAGGAGATCGCAACGGGTGATACGGGGCAGATTATGTCGTTACATGAGCATCGGCGCATGTACAGTAAGTTGTGACAAAAACAAGAAAATGGATATATCAGCAGATCAAGACACAGGAACTGGTCTCGCCGTGTGGCATTCGTTTCCGACTGCGAGAGCTCCCGTTTGGGATACAGTGGAGTCTTCGCCGTGTGCACATGTCGCACATTACCGTACAACAATCCACTTCACCGAGCTGCACACGGGCCACCAAATCGGAGCACACTTTACCCACTACCACAGCCCAGCCCACATTGGATGTTCTCCATCACTGAACACAGCTTCCTGGCACGGTGATGTTCGACGACTCCACGGCTCCAAACCAAGTAGCAAACGCTTAGAGCTATGGCCGGCGTTCCAGAAGTGATTTATCTCGGCACTCGGAAAATTGACAAGCGAAACTCAAGTCCCGTCCCACATCCGTCAACTGCCAACGAACAGACACCGCCGGCCGCTGGGCGGAGTGTGCTTTCTTCGGGTGCTCGATCCACTTACGCGGCGGCCTCGCCCTCACGGAGCTTATCGCATCGCCCTACGCACCGCGGTGTTCCTGTCAGAACAGAGGGAGGTCGTTCCCAAGCTCGACGCAAGACGGCGATACATAAGGCAGCACCGATACCCCCCGAAATCGTGGATAAACTGGTCAAAGTAGGTTTTTCTCGGGGCTCGGCACGTACTCGACAGGGACAAGCGGTCTACGCCTACTTTAGTCGCCGAGGTCGTTTCTATCATCAGGTCGGTCTCGACATCAAATCATCACGCAACAAGATATCTCCCGACCATGTCGAACATACTTCGCGCCTTCGTGGGCTTTCGCAACGCCAAATCCGTGTCACCGTCCTTGATCTCTTGAAGAGGAGGTTTGGGCCATTCCTAGACGAGGATGAAATGTGAAAACGAACACTGAAGTGGGGAGATGCATACATGGGATGTCCGTTGAGCGAGATGAGAACTGCCTTAGTGATGCATTCGTTGTTCACGAGGGCGCCAGCTTGCCGCTAGACCTCCATCTCCCCATATATGAGTCGCGCAACTTCAGCCTGTGCAGGTCGTGTCGAAGGCCGCTCCGAACGATCGACTATCCTTTGATGAAATACCGGGTCGGAGGGCTCATAGCTGTACTTATATCATGACGAAACGAATGGGAATGCATTTTGTTTTACAGAACGTCAAGGTAGTGAGCCCCTCCACTGGATATCCTGCTCAGACCTTGCCCTGAGCTCTTCTCTAGAGCCGGCTGTGGATTCAGCCAAGGGTCTGGGGCTGTATGAGGTCCCCATGGATGCATGGGGAATACGGAGTCATGACAAGACGAGCCTCGAGGACATCTTGATGTAGGAATGCTGGGGTTGGTGCTGAAATCAGGACTGAAACGATCGATGATATCTATGAAGCCAGCTCACACCTTGCATCTAGATCCATCGTAAGGCCAGGACAGGAGGAACACCTGAAACAGACTAACTACGAGGCAGTGTAGATACTAAAGACAGCTATCTGGACGGAGCCTTCACGAATGCCTCTCCTGCCGCGCACAAGACAGGAGCAGAAGAGGTGACAGCAGCGTATGAAGTGTTGGTATGTAAATGGGCTGGAGCTGAAGTATAGTTCACATAAGCATAGACAAGCTGCCGCTTGTGATATCTTCCGTATCAGCATGTACCACGTCTTCACCCGAACGATATACCGCCGAGACTCGTCCGAAGGTCCTCCAGCAACCCCATAATCTTCTTGGGGGCGGTGCCCCGCTGCAACTTGCGCTGGTAGTCCTTGTACTCTGGTCCACATCTCGTGATATTTTGCGTATATTCCGCTTGATGGCCGGGAGACGACTTTGCGGCGTTTCCCTTCAGTCTGGGAGGGCATTGCCGTGGTCGAGTCGACATGATCGTCGCCAAGGGCTCTCTGGCCACCACCCGGCTGTTCTGACGTACAGCTCTCTGCAGCGACGCATCCATCGCGCCGTGGCCGGTGTATCTTGTGGGTGCTGGTCGGCCTGCATTCTTCGCGGCGGTCGGCGTAGCGTTCATCGTGGATCCGGACTCGGTGCAGGCGGGCTGTCGCTCCACTGTCGGTTGGGGGCCTAGGACGCCTACGTTATGATGAGCATCACACGGCCAATCGGCTATGCAGTCAATAGACGAGGCCCAGGCTTACCTTGCAGCCTTTGCAGGGAAGGCTGCTGCCTCACGCCCACCTGCCTCCTGGGACTGTGGGGAATGACAGTCCCGCCGTCCTCGTCGGGAATCATGTGGTAGACGGACAGCGGCTCCGCCGCGCCAACAGGAGCTGCTGCCATATACTCTGGGTCGCTTTCGTACTCGGCATCCGCGTCGCTATCCACCTCGACATCGGCATTCGCGTCGTCGCCAGCGTCCGGCTGGTCTTCGAAATTGACTGCTTCGACATGGCGGCGCGATCGTGTCGCTCGACCGTGGCTCGGTCTCGCACGGCCGGCGGCTGATTGACGAAACTGCGGCTGTCAGCAACGGGGCTGCATACACTCGACGGAACGGTAACAAGAAGATGGGGACAGACAATCCTGTTCAAGTCCGGCACCCGCTGCCCGCGCGGGACGTGCATCGCCGTGTCCCACCGCTCGTGCGTCGGGTTCCAGTACGCAAGCGCGCTGAAGACGTTGCAGTAGCGGCTGAGGTCCTGCGTCTTGTTCTGCAGCGACAAGCCGCTCTTGCGGGCCTTGTCTTTCTGTCGCTTGGTGTGGGCTATGGAGGTCTAGCTATCTCAACGTTTCAGGCAGCTTTGCTGGGCCCTCTTGGAGCATCATTCGGAGCGTCCACGGTGCTACAATAGCATCTCGCGGAACGGTTGATGTAGCAAGCTGCTGCTGCTGGCTTGCGGATATGATGTGGATGACATGACGAGCTCGAATTGGGTAGAAGTGACCTCGTCAAGGCACTTGCTGATCTGGTTCAAGGACCCATGTTGGTGAAAGTCTTGTGAAAGATTTCAGGCCCAGCGTCTCTTCGGTGTCTTGAAGAGGTTCTCGCCGCAAAGAAAGGTTGGGCAGTTGACCAGAATGATGCGGGGTTGCGAACCGGGCCCATGCTACTGATGGTGTGTTCTTACGGGACCTGGCCCACTAATCGCGCCAGTGCAACGTTGCTACTTTTTCGACCTCTGCAAGCAACGATGGAGGCCAGGACCGCAAACAGCCCATGAGAGTCTTCGAGCTCTCGACGGATGCAGTGAAAAGAGAATACGCTGCGGGATGATTCAGGTTCTGTGGTGACTGGCCCTCTGGTCGGAATGGTACAAGCGGATCTCTGGCTTACGCACCAGAACGGGCCAACTGAACTCCGGACCGTAAACAGCCCGTGAGCCTTCGAGCTGAAGCTTTAGAAAGAGAGTACAGTATGCCACTGGATGGTTCTGGTCTCATCTGGAATTGGTGCACTTCGAAAAGGATACAGTTGAAGGCTACGACCGTAGGGACCAAAGTGGTTGTTTGGGCTCTGTATCGTTTCTGCACATTACTGACGCGGTGGGAATTGGAGGGACCCGAAAGTGCCCGTGGGAGCAGCAATGCGCCACGGCCAGGAATAGGACCCGACAGGATCCGCGCCAGGTTGTGTCCCCCTTCACTCCAAGTGCTGGTGTTCGCTGGCTTTGCTTCTTTGGACCGACGGCGCCATCAGCAGCCCTACGTCCTAAGGCCTACATCTGCCCTACCGCAGCTTCACCATTCCACACTCCTGTACATCAGAAAGGGTAGACACAGCATGAGGTCCGCAATCCGAACGCAGAGTCTGGTAGGGTACCTTCGCACCGGCTACAAAGAAGCACTTCTTGATCGGAAGTCTAGTATCGCAAGATGTACGTCGCCGTCAGTACTGCACCGTCTCTTTCTGGCAACTGTACCTTGCAGTACCAAGTCAATGAGGCGAAAGTAGCTTCAGGTAGCATGGCCAGAAATAGATGCAAATAACTGGGCTGTTGTCGCCTTAACTGGGCTGTTGCCGCCTTATTACCCTGGTCGCTACGAACCAGAACAGCTGCATTGAAAATTTGGGGTACAATGAGCGCATGCTACTGTACTACTGGAGTACCTGAGAGAACCGCGAGATACGTTTGAGCTGCCTTCTGTGAACGGGATCCAGCTAGCCCACACATAGAGCCACAGAAGCGCTTCAGCAGCGTACTAGGTACTACACACGCATTGAGAGCGTTGGAATACTGTATGTGTCGACGGGGAAGTCCAGTCATGGGATCAGAACTTGTGCCAACGGTGCCAACCAAAACCTGCTACGAAGACGACGGCAATTGTCACCAGCCGTATGTGCAGTATCGGTAGCTATCGTGTGGCGAGCGGACACAGAGGACATCTCACATGTTCATCAAGTCATAATCTGGAGGAGGCCGCAGTAAAGGACTTCACAAGCGTAGACGGCAAGGCACGGCCGCGAAAGCGCACTTCCACCACCACCAGCAACGTCGTGGCGACCGAACTAGCCCAAGCAAGGAAAATACCTTTGCTAATCCATGCGACCGTCGGCTCCTGTTCAGGTTCTCTGGCCGAGCGGATGCGGATGTCTATCCTCACACTCTGCGACTTGGCGGAGTCGCTTCCAGCTGCTACGGTAGACGCTGGCGGCTAGGAGACCTTGCTATTCCTGATCCGGCAGTAGAAACGATATCGCTGCTGAAACCATGACTGCCGAGAATACGGCTGCTGAGAATATTCAAGCGGCTTGCGTCTTTGCTCGTGCTGCGCCCATGCCCAGCTGTTGCCGGCTCCAAGGTCGCGAGTCGACCACCGAGCACAGACAGTTGTCGTCCCCAGTATTCTGCCAGAGTACTTACATTCCGATCGACCGCTCCCGACTTCGAGCGTGACGGTCCGCAGGTGACAGTCAATCCATCGCGACTCTGTACCATGCTAGGACACAACGGACAAGACGGATGTCGCCATGCCATCCAGGCGCATCTGGCGAACTCCCCTGTCTACTGGCGACGCGCGGCGTCGAGGCACTCAGACGGCGTCCTCGCACTCTGGCACAACGCCCTAAACCGTTCCGACCACCTGGCGGGCATAGGCCGAACAGTCATTGGCCAACCGACTTCACCGACAGCGCTGAGGATTGCGGCACGTTTCGTGGCGCTGACGGGTTCCATCGAAAGGACTACATCATCGACGACAGTCCAGTGTGACGAACGGTGACTCCCTTGACGAGCAGTTCGCGACAGCAATCCCGTCCATCCGCCTCGGCTAGCGTTGGCAGTCGACTCGTGTTCCGTGCCTTGGGAATGAGAAGGTTGAGCGTGCAGGTCTGCAAACCCGGCTTGGGAGAGTTGTAGACATGCCCAGCATGGGTGCGGCGATGCAACTGGTTCTCGGTCCGGGCGAAGGCATGCCCACGGGCTTGGGTTATCCCTGGTCCTGCCAATATGGTGTGATTCTCGATGGCGTGTCAGCGCTTATGCCGCGCTAGCAGATATGGCGCTCATTTTGGGAAGGGCTGGGGAAGTTGGTTTGCGAAAATCCAGAGAAATCGGTGGTGTCGCCGCTGATGTGTTGCTCCCAGGGCTGGCTCGTGTCCGTCTTGCGCAGGGCGCTTTGCCAGGGCAGCCGATGTATTTGTGAGGGTGCTGACACCAGTCGCGGTGCGTCGGGACTTGTCGAGACGTAGACGCACTGTAGAAGCTCGCAATTGGATGTCTTGTCCACGTACCTGTCTCTTTGCCTGTGATTTGGCACCTCTACGAGATCTGGAGGCGTAATTTTTTTTAAGTCTACACTCGACTGAACTGGTGTTCCACAAGTAATGGTTAGCAGGCGTTGCCTAGACGCTGGGCTCTCCTTGCACGCGTCACTAGGGCGTGCCAGTCGCATAACTGAGCCTGGGAAGCTCTCCGCACTCTGGGCGTATCATCGGAGCCTTGGGCATGCGCTTGAGCGTATAAATACTTGATTTATGAATCGATTTTACTTTTTTTTTGAAACTTTTATAAATACATATTTTTCTATAACATCTCCCACATTGAGTGCGATGCGATCCATGCCATGCGCCAGGGGAGACCAGCAGCTGGCGATCGTGGCCGGACAAGGCGTGGTGCAGGCGCTGTGCAACATGTAGGCCAATTCAAGACCCACCTGGCGGCTTGCACGAGGCAGTGGGCGAAGGCAAAGATACCGAACGCTCGAGAAAGCCAGCTGTTTGGATAGACTTTGTCTCGTGCGCCGCGAGATTCGGTGTTTCTCTGCAGAAAAACCATCGATCGATCGATGGAGAAGGGCGGGGCCCTGCTCTTGGTTTGGTCTAGGGAGCTGCACTTGGCGTCTCGTTAGAACTTGTTCCTGGACCCGAATGCTCGGGCCGTCGCCCTCCCACTGGCCATCAGCCAGCAGTCGTCATGCAGCACCACTACTAAAAATACTGTCGCTAGACAGAGTTCAAGCACGCTCGGCCTCCCGAAGATGTATGGGAAACACACCTTTGGAGCATAAATTTGCTCGGCTTAGGGAAAAGGCGGAGGTGGTATGTAGTTTGCTGACCGAGTTCGTGCCTACCTTGACTGCATCGTGGGAAGAATTCGACTGGTATCCCTGTCGAGATCCTGAATGCTGAGGCTTTGGATCTGGCACACTCACCTAGCTGTGTCCATGAGGATGTGGCCCAGTAGTACTGCCGGCAAGGCCATAGCAGGGAGCAAGCGTTGGGTAGGACATAGGACACACAGCAACCATGCGGCTAACTAGGTCAGCACAAATCAAGGCCATATAGGAAGATTCTGGCCTCAGATCCAAGTTTGATAGATTACGGTTAAAGTTTACCGTATCTAGGCCGATGCAACACTTGCGCCGGCATAGCTGGAAGCCGATCTACAATATATAGCCGTTCCTACGCTGCGCCCTCTAGAGGTGTCGTCCAAGAGTCCGGACTTGCTTAGACCTAATATTACATCTTATTGTCCATATACTTGCATATTTAGGTAATCAGTAAGTGAGCCGAGGGCACGCTGCAAAGTTTATGCAATTGTTTGTCGGCTGCCGGCTCACGTCGACGCCTCTCCTCATCCTTAGCGCGTCTTGGCCCGGCTTTATAGACAAGGTTAGCTTGCGTCTGCTGGCTCTCATCTGGGTACTATGTTGCCCGACTGGGCGGGCTAGTTCATTAGCTGAGCGCAATGCAAAGCAAGTGGCAAGTCTAACAATGGTAATTTTCGTAGTCATTGCTCTAGGGCATGCTTGGTAGCTACATGTTAGATTCGATTCCCATACTCAGGGTGCGCTAGATGACCGCCTTCTATCAGCTCTGCGCGCTATCTCTACACTGGGCTAGCCGTACAGCGATGCTCAAGGCCTGGCCCTTCCGCGCCTGTTGCCTAGGAAGACTGAGGTCGTACGATTAAGCTGTAGACTATTACCACGTGCATCAAATTTTCAATCTATCAACATTGGCATTGCTACCCCCGTCTCTTTAATGTGTTGTCAGTTGTAGCTCAAAACGATGGTCTTGGGTATGCCAGGGTTCGGATACGATCCCGTATGCATGCGATTCTTAGATCGATGGTTTGACTCATTAGTTTCGAGCTGGCGAGCCCTGCCTGAGTCACTAAAACGTACTTGGGTAGCTTGAGCGGGAGATCGTGAGAGACACATGACTATGCTTCAACTGCTTTCTTGGTAATCTTCGGTGCTTCTGCCTCTGGCTAGGTATGCGAGACAATCTGACAGTCTTTGTGGAGTCATTATAGGAAGAGTAGGCTGCTATAGACATGGAGACGAGTTGTCCTACTCGGGGGGGACTGCCGTGGCTTGGCATCTACAGGTGAGGCTTGTTGAGGTCGTATCGGGCAGGCCCCTGTGCAGAAATGCCCGTGCTTCAGACCCGCCATCTTAGTTACAGGTACGTAGATGTAGTGCTTGGCAATTGTGGGCTGACGTGCAAGCGAGCTGTTAGGGTTGAGCTTTCGAACCCCTTGTCGCCGTGCTGTTCCACTATTGCCTGCCTGCGGGATGAACCCGCGCCTAATCTAAGCTAATCTATAAGGCACTAGCAACTTCTACCGTATGCAGGGAGGGCATTATGGCATGGACATGCCGGTCAAATGGAGAGGACCTTTCTCGAACCAGCCAAAACCGTGACATAGAAATGGCGACCCGCAGTTGGGGCGGCAGAAAATGGACACGCGAATTTTGCTGATCGGGCACAGAACCAGGCACATGGGAATGAATACAGCCACAATCAGACGGAGGGGATACCCAGTTGGCACTAAGATCGCGAAGCAAATGTCTCAGGATTGCATCTGGGAACAGAGTCTGCTCCTGTACGTCATAAATTCCTGGAGACGTGGACCGGACCGCGGATCGTTTCAATACGGCCAACGTAACGGAAGCAGATGAAACTGCAGGTCTAATTGGGGCTGCGCCGCATTGGGAATGTCACCTTGGGTACTGGGTCGCTGGCAAGACTGGCCTTGGCCGCGACTATCGAGAACACAACAGCGCCCGAGTCTAGTGCTGAAAACTTGCAGATTAATTTCCCACTGTTGGATAGCGCTCGGAGAATCCAAACGAAGATATTGCGCTTGGCATATCTTTGCCCCTCCGTATTTGCAAAACACCATGAATCGTCTCAGGACGAACGATTACATAGGGGAGGGCCCTTAGCCACATAAGGGATGGGGAGTAGAGATTGGCAACCCTATTACCCCATTAATCCATAGAATATACATTCTATGTGGGTATAGCGGACGACGAAGCCACACTAATTTCTATACGCCGGGCTATACAGTAATAGATGGCGACTGGGCCTGGCCTCCCAGTAGTGTCTCCTTGCCAAAGAGGCGAGAATTGCCCGGTGCCGGTATATGGGGCTCCAGGGGCTGGAAGGGGGGCGGCTCGCTGGATACGTCGACTACCCGCCTGCATAGGGTTCAAGAACAAGCCTACCTCAGGATTTGGACGGGATTTTAACGCACAGTTTCCCTCTAGGTCTGCCAGCGCTCGCCCGTTGCTTCTCCCGACCTTTGACTTTTGGTTCCTTGCGGCGTACATCTCTTGCATTGTTTTGTGTTCTGGGTTGGCCAGGTGCTTGCTTCAACATGACCATCTTCCTGGACGATGCTCCACATCTGGCGGGCACCGTCATCACGTTGATCATTCTGGCCTATCTGACCTTTGCGATGCGTGTCTATTGCAGAGTCACGCGCGCAAGCTGGGGCGTGGAGGATAGCCTCATGGCGGTATCAGTGGTATGTGCTCCTGTTCTCGATCGGGCTACTCCGTCCGCTTCGCAGACCGTGGTCATTGACTCACTGACCTCGTTGCTAGGTTCCCTTCGCGGTACTATCGATATCCTGCCTCGTCGCTTCTTTCAATGGAGTCGGCATTCATGTGTTCAGATTCTCGGAACCCGGAAACGAGCAATACATGGAGTCGGGTCTATTTTGGTTCTTCATGTTCGAAGTCTTCTACTGCGTCACCATCATCCCCGTCAAACTCTCAATCGGCTATATGTTAGTGCGAATTGCGCAAAACAAGAAGGAATACATCTACGGCCAGTACGGAATCATGGCTATGTTCACCATCATGAATCTTATCGCTGCACTGTACATCATCTTCCAGTGCAACCCAGTCTCGTAAATACTAAGCTGTACCCGACTAGCCGACGCTTCGATACTAACTTCATGGACTTAGCGCCGCTTGGGATAGCAAACTCATGGCTGAAAGAGGCCATTGCCGGGACCCAGCTATTCTTGCTGATGTAGGTGCTAGTCTTGCTGATGGCAACACGCCGCAAAAAAACCATGCTTACTGTTACTCAGATTTACTACGCAACGACTGCCGTGAACATCTTCACCGACTGGGCTACAGCTCTCATGTTCGTGATGGCCCTACCGCCTCTTAACGTCAGCCATACTGACCAATCGCAGGCCTATTCCCCTTTTATGGAACGTTAAGCTCAACCGAAATGCAAAGATATCTGTGGCGGCTATTTTGGGTCTTGGAACCTTGTAGATCTATGCGAAAAGCCTTACGACTCTTTTTCGATTGCTAACCATGATTGCAGTGCGTCACTGTCTGCTTGTATTCGTTTGAAGTATACTGTCAACCTGACCAACTCGGACGACTACCTATTGTGAGTTTCCCTTGTGTGCTTTTGCCCGCGACGTGACACTTGACTGACTACGGGTTTGCAGCGGCTTGTGCAACATTGTCATCTGGGGATACGCCGAGAACGGTGTTGGCATCTTCGTCGGAAACCTCGCCACCCTGCGACCTCTGTTCCGCAAGATGCTTTCTCTGGGCGGCACCGATGACTCTTCCAAGCCTACTGGCTACGGGGCCTCGGGCCTGGGCCTCCCGAGCAAAATTCAGCACCCGTATCAGTCCTGCGAGGGCTTCGAGATGCGCTCCGGCTCCGGTGCTGCGAACGGCGACCAAACGACTACTACTAAGATCCACGGAGGCTCGCCTAGCCAAGACAGCTTTTTCGACGAAACCGGCAGCCAGAAGAAGATTTTGAGGGCAGATTCAGCATCCAAAAAGAACGGAGCTAAACCGCAGGGAATTGTGGTCAGCCGGCAGGTCGAGATCAGTAGGTAGACAGTCATCAGCGGACTCTTGGTCTGTCTGGGCGGCCTGGGCAGGATCCAGACAAGGCATGCACCAAAAACTCGTTATATGAGCAAGTGCGATACAAAACCCTGGAACTGGCAAATACTATAAAGCGTCATTCTTCATGATCTATATAGCCTAATACTTTTATCTACAACTATACTATGATTACTAGTCTTAGTATAACTTGAAGTTGCCGGATTCAGGTTGAGCCAGGTCGTGTGACGAGTTTTGCCGAGATTTTCAAGCAATACCAGTTGGCCCCAGAGCTTCCGAGTGTTCTTGGGGTAGATCAGGCACCTGTCGCCGAGCACAAGCTGGCCAATGTGTTCAACCAAACCAGCCAAGCGGGTTGGGAGTCGGTGGGAAACGCCACGGTGAAGACCATGGTTTGGGGCTCCTCGAAGCCAGGGGAGGGGGCCACAATGTCCTCGGAGCCCACGGTGATGAAGGCGTGGCCGATCTTGCCGTTCTGAGTCTTCACGCCCGGTGGAAGATGTAGCCGACCTGCCCTGCCGCAGGATCGACTGCACGGACAGCGCCGCCGAAGACGCGCACTAGACAGATGACGCCGCAGAATTCGTCGTACCACGAGTCCGCCAGCAGCATGCGCAGGGGGTTCATGTGATCGCCCTCGAGCGCGGGCACGTTCCCGAAGAGGGGCACGAGCGACTGGACGTTGAGGCCCGTCTTGGGGCCCACGCCGATGGCGGTGGCAGAATCAAGCTCGGAAATAGCCTCGAGCCGGTTGAGGACACGCAGGACGTCGGCGGCGCCCAGGTCGATCTCATGGATAACGGGCGAGATCTTGAAACCCCTGGCGAAGGCGCGTAGACGGTGGCGGCTGTCGGGGCAGGATGCCCTGGTTGGTGTTGACGAGCAGCGCGGCGTCGTCACGGCTGGCGGAGGACCCGACCACCTCGGCGCGGTCATCGCCGTGCCCAAAGCATCGACGAGGGAGGGTACATACCATAGAGTTGGTCTGGGTTGTGACGGCCATGCCGCGCTGATGCTCGGGTTCGAGGACGCCGAGGGTCTGCTTGTTGGCGGCCAAAGAGATGGTGCGGTGATCTCGAGCAGGCGGTCGGACAAGGTGCTCTTGCATGGTCGACGTGGGCAACTTGGGCGACGATGCACAAGTTGCGGGGCCGCTCGATGCGGGTGACAGCTGTGCGGCGCTTGAGTTCAGTGAAGGCCCGCTTGACCGCCGGCGAGGACGAAGCCCAGCGCACGGGAGAGGGAAGTGTCAGCGACGGGCGCTATGCGGTTCGAGGGGCGACCTGACGGGAGATCGCAGGAAGTCTCGTTGGCCGCAGACCAACCGAGGCTCTAGAATGGCAGGAGGGCGCAAACTCGAAGTCGCAGCGTGGGCAGCCCATCAACGAGTCTCGGACAGAGAAGCACGGCATGGCGGTTCTTTAACTGTCCACTACACCCCGTGATTCAACCAATGGACCAGAGGATAGTCGGAAGCCGTACGGCTCCATGGTCTCCGATCTGACCAAAATAACCCATGCGCGAAAGCTTCAGCCCCTTCTAGCTTTCATCATTGTACTTTTCCGTTTTATCCGAGTGTTCTGCAGCATGAGTGGGTCGTGTTTCATGGCGATAACGCAGACCCCAACGGGAGCCTAAGAAAAGAGAAATGCTGCTCGCTTTCAGTAAAGTTACCACGTGTAGAGAGGCGCTGACTCACAAGCTTTAATGGCTGTGGATTCCATTGCCGCGCTCTCTAAGAAGGGTGGGAGCTGCTAGAATGTCTTGTAGGCGGTCTCTGAAACTAGGTGCTTTTGCTGCGCAGTGTGCGTTGGGCCCTGGAGCAACATTGATGTTTGAGCGGCAAAGTTCCTCTTGGTAGGTCCTGTAGACACAATTGCCATAGAGGTTGATCGGAGAGGTTCGTTTGAACCTCACGAGCTATGTTGCACTTAGAATATATATCTGGCTCGATACAGGCAGCTTAGCTTTCCTTAACGAACTGAAGGGAAAAGGCTTCCGAACGCGCAGGGTGAAGAATCGAACATGACGGAGCTCATTGCTCATCCCTGGCAGCCTGAAGGGTAGGGGTTGCGGTTACCAGACACGTCAGACTCTCCGGTCCCAAATAGGCTATGTCTCTGGGTGAGAGGGCTGAAAGCTCTTGGACACCTGGGAGACGGTGGAATCCCCACCACCGCGGTGGATCTTGAACAGCGTCGTATATATATGTCCTACTGCGATCCGTCTCGGCCTTTTCAGGCGCTGTTTCGGGGTGGGGGAGGGTCTATAGGGCTTAGGACCTACTTGCAACCCTAAGGTGACCCGATCCTGTGCGTCTTAGCCTCCCTATGCCCCTTTACCTACTTAACTCAACGCCTGTCTGTAAATCGGCGCCGGCCTGTCCCTAGTAGCTCCATTTCCCCCGGTCATCGCTCGCTAGTGAACTGGTCGTGACCCGTAAGATAGCCCTCCCAGCAAGATCAGTCGCTCCACGCCCCTGAGACGTGGTCAGAGCAGATGTCGGCCCAAGTAGTCCAGGGAACTCTAATGCAACTTCCATTCCCCGGCCTTAGCAGGCATGTGACGGAAGCAAGACGATAACAAACCCTGGTGATGAATAATCGCCCACGGGGCGCTGGTGCTTGAAACCGCTCCGTCGGCTTTCGCCTCACTTTCGCCATAGATCTGCGGAGAACGTCAGTTGCAGACGGGGCCTGAAGCTGAGAGCGTCGCCATACACGGTCAGGACATGTGTGTCGATGATCTCAAGTTGTTTCGGATTTTTCAAGATCTCTTCGATATAGTTTGCCCCTTTGGACCAGCTACTCTTGTTCTCTCCCGTAGCTGGCTGCCCTTAAACGTGAACAGAAGCGACCGGATATTAGCGGCTCCGATCTGGATTATCCTTTTTGCTTCTCATTTCTCCTCTTTCGGTTTTGTGCCACGATGGCTCAAAACACGTCTTCAACATAATGCACCCGAACCACTCTTTGTTGTCGCTGCGCAGGCTGCATACCCCGCTTCGGGGATGCCCTTAGGGTGGTCCTGATGCTGCCGCCGTCGTCTAGGTGTCGCCGCCGCGGCGCTCCGCGCCACTGTGTTTGCCTGGGCGGTCGTACGCTCTGAGGGTTGTCCTAGTCCTTCAGAAAAATTCAAGACTCAGGACGATGGGAGACGAGTTGCTGTCTAGTATTGTGCCCGATGCGCAATCCACAGGTCCCGAAAAACACGCAAGTCGAATCGGGATGTAGATGGGGCTACTTGTACATGGAAGACAGAAAATGTTACGCAGATCAAGGTTACAATGAGGGTACTGCGTGATGAGGTAGGGCAGACGAGGGCTGAAATCAGCTATCTGAGGCTGCTCGTTCTCAAGAAGCCTAATTTGCATTTCACTGGTTCGGAGACGATTGACCCTGCTGTACTTCCGGCGGCAAGGTCTCCAACACGTACAATGTGGGCGACCTATTCGAACTCCATCCGCCATAGCCCCGTACGATGTACTTGGGCCTTTTCGGAGATGGCATAAAGTGTTGTGTACAATAGCCGGAGAACATCATCAGCGATAGAGCGAGCTCCGCGGACATGATGTTACGGACCTCATGAAGCAGTCGCTCGACACATGACCTCTGCCGGTCAACCACAGTGTCAAGAGGCTAATCCAGCCTTGTTTGGAGAGACAAACGGTAGATGTGTGCATTGCAATGCTCTTACGTTGTAAATCCGCTTACAGAACGCGTACACTGAGACATCTTACATAGTACAGGAAAGGAACCACATGTGCTGGATGGGAGAGTTGTTGGTATGATATAGGGCATGAAATTTTACCGAGACTTGAATTGGACAACTGAACTCTTAGCGCCATGGAAATCTTTGACTGAGGCAATCACTGCGTTAAAGGCATCGTCGTATCGTCAGTCACAGGGAAAGCGGCTGTGCTAAGTGGGGTGGATTTCTTGTTCCACTACTGGCAGAGCTCGAAACAACAACCAACAACTGCCCATGTAACTTCTCCGACATAACTGAGCAGCTAGGAAAATAACGGGTTTTCCTACACACCGATAACACGCTACAGAGTGTACACCGATGATCGACAACATAACCCCAAATCCGACACGCTATGACAGGTAACACAACCGGTGCGGGGCCAAGCTCCCGACTTGTCACGGCAGTATGAAGACCAGTTGCTACCGACAATACAAGTTCAGGCGACCGTCGCTTCTGCATAGCAAGACACGACAGCATGGCCGCCGCGGTTGTTAACTAACTGTCTCGAATGGCCAAAGAACCCGGAGCATGCAGACGCAGGACTCCTTATGGCCAAGGAGCTACCAGATCCACGAGACCAGCTTGACAGACATTGCCACGACCGACCTGCACATCGTCGCTCGACAGACGCATCCATTGACGATTCGCGCCCGACAGCCGAGCAGCAGCATATGATCCCAGAAAGCGAGTGGATGACGAGGCTATGAAAGCCAGCACATTGGCACAGGCAGAGGAATGGAGCACCGGCGATCGGCACGGATGAGACCAGTGAGATAACAGATTCGGCGCCATGCGGCCGTCCTGTCCGCGAATGGCCCAAACACTCCGACACTCCCTGTCGCAAGCTTTATACCTGATCGAAAAACGTGTCGTCCAAGGCATCGGGGTCGGCCACGGGGACGAACCGCTCAAACAGGGCTTTCACCTGCGACAACCAGCCGGTAAGCCTTTGGGCCTGCTGCAGGAACCTGGCCTTGATATCAGTTGGACGATCTGCGCTCGACTGAAGGCACGGCGATTTACAGCTGTTCGACCTTCTGTGTGCTGTCCGGACGCCTGGAGTTAGAGACGCATTGTTGCGATGGGATAGGGGGCCTATAACGTCGTGAATCTGGTGAGACGTATGGGTGTGCGTGAGTCGGTGACCTCTGCGTACGAGGGTGGGGACGGACTCACTCTTGGTTATGGTGGCTCAGCTAGGACTGGATGCCGTCGACCTTGTGCAACAGCTCATCCACCTTGCACAGCAGCTCTTGGGTGTCGCCCGACGTTCTTCGTTTTCAGTACCACGTACGGACTGGAGGTGGAGCGACGGCCAGTATGAGTTGTTATTTGCTATCAAGGAGTTCCAACAAAAGGCCGGTCAAACCTATCTGAGGTACAGCAATCGCGTCTTGGCCGAGTTTAAGATAGCTAGGAACCTTTAGTACGCCAATGTGGTCCGCACGCTGGACCTGCTCCACGAAGAGCAGGGCCCTTTTTCGAGATCATGCAGTACTGCACGGTCCTTTCTTCGCTCTTTGACGCCGCCAGCCCTCTGGACGGCAGTGAGGCCGACTGCTTCATCAAGCAGCTGGCGCACGGCGACGAATACCTCCACGGCGTGGGCATAGCCCACTGCGACCTGAAACCCGAGAACCTGCTGCTTAGGACCGAGGGAGGCCTGAAGATTAGCGACTTCGGCTGTAGCCAGTGGATCTGCCCTCACGAGGGCAGCGACGAGATTCGGATGCTGTCCGGAGGCCGGGGGTCCAAGCCCTACAAAGCCCGGGAAGAGTATACCCAGGACGAATTCGACGGACGCGCGGTGGGCGTGTGGGCATGCGGCGTCATTTATATCCACATGCGGCTTTTGCGCCACCTCTGGTATCAAGCTCGGCAGGACGCCGTGTACTACACTAGATACATCGAGGAACGCCGTATCGAAGAGGGTTATGCGGCAATTGAAGCGTTGGAGCCGGTAAGCCTGCCCTTATCCCTCTCGATGATATGCAGCTGACACGCTTTCAGGAACAATGTCGAAACGTTGTTTATGCGATTTTGGATCCTTTACCAAAAGGAGACTGACGGTGGTGCAGTTCCTCAAATCCCGAATGGGGCCACTCGATTAGCATCTATAAAGCCGATCGCAGGCCATAGTGCCTTGCTCTTTTTACACACGATGAGCAGATATGCCGTGCTCGCAATCTCCAATCTCTCTAGTATCAGCGTACTACCCAAGCCTCAAGGGCGTTGTTATAAGCATTGATGTTTCCCATTGTCTTCCTATTCCAATTCAGTATCGTGTTGTTGTGAACGGTTTTTATTAACCATGGTTTCGTCGAAAGTTAGATCATCTGATGTTATTCTCTATCATGTTAAGGTGTCGACAATATCAACGGGCATGCCAAGTCCCATTACTCTCGTAGACCGTAGCCAAGTGGGCTAATAAAGGGGCAACGGACAAATGATTCTACACACGGCCGGTGCTGTCTTCTCAGTTGCAGCGTGTACGTTCCCCGTCCCAGCTATCCATGCAGCACGTGTAACCATCTTCCCCTGTGTGAGGGTGCCGGTTCTGTCACTGCAGATATCTATCACGGCCCCTGAGCGAATCCAGGGACTTCCGGATCTGGTCCACGATATGTCGCTGTACCATGCGTTTGGTTGCCGCGGGACGACCAAGCTAGCAGGCATCGTAGATAAGTCAGTGACCACGGCGTAAACGATGGCCCCTTGACATCGGGCGAATCTGTCGGCCTCAAGGACGATAGGAGCGCATGCCACCGACGAGACGACACGAAAGGGCGTGTTTGCGATCGAACGGCTTATGACCAGCCAGACCATGAGGTGAATATAAGCTATAACTTTATATCCCGGCGAAGTGTTTTCAAACCAGATTAGATTACTTTAGTGCTAGTCTTGGTGTGCTGATCAAGAGGTTCTGGATCTTGACAAGCTATCATATCAGAACCACACATCTAAGTGTCGGCCTACTCGGCGATTGACAGGCGGTGGAGGGAGTCGCATCGTCCCTAAATCAATTCTGTTCAGTCAGCTTTGGCGTTCGTCCGCTATTCCGGGGGAGACCAATCATACTTGGTGAAGCCGGATACACGGGGATAAGCTACTCAGGGACTCCACAACTCGGCCGCAACTAACCCTCCTAGCTCCCTGCCCAGTGCGACTGTCAGTGGCCCCGTCTGTTCCTCAGAAACCTGTGGACCACGAAAATCCAACCTGCCACTACGCGGTGTGGTCTAGTAACGTCGTATTGACGGCTAGGAGCAGGCAATGGTACGAAGGGTTCATTCACTCTATATCGATACATCGATATCGACCTCGGCACACCGTCGACACCTTAGTACAGCACGACGGCCCGACGAAGGCCTTGGGTAAGCCCTCATCGACGACGACGATCCCTTCATCCCCCGATGCCTTCCTCGACACCGACGACCGTTCCGGCATGAAAGGAGCGTATCACTACATATCGACACGCGACGCGAACGACGTCTCGACGCATTGTACTACCACGCAAGAACGGCGCGAGCCACCGGGAGGGCTCGACCAATCTCCCGATACCTCTAAACTAAAGCGACTCCCACCTAGTCGAACCATGTACGCGAGACCAACATCGGCTTCTATCAGCCTCCCCTCGGACGAAGGCCACGTCGGCGCTTACTCGCTCACGGTAGCTGGCGCGCCTCCCAGTCGCCGTTCCGAGGCAAGTTTTTCACTTCATCGACCTTCTCCGAAATTTTACCGACGCACACCGCTACGGCCACATCACTACCCCTGGACCAGCATGCGGGAAAGGATAATGGTAGATTTCGTATACCAGCGCACGAGATGAGCCATATAGCGGAGGGCGCTCACCGTCCTATGTCGGAAGACGCGAAACGCATATTTCATGTAGCATAGCCTCTATAGTCTGCATAAAGCCTAGGCCTTGGGACGGACTCCAAATTGACATACATCATCACATCATCATCATCAGAAACCTGCTTTGCGCTAGACGGCTACTATTCCATGACCGTCAACAATTGAATCTTTGGCGACGAGGAGCCGCTCGGTTCATTCCCAGACGAGAGTCGGCGGCATCGAATAATGGTGGTCAGTCAGCCACGGCAAGGCTGCCGACGCATTGGTTCTGGCTGACTAGCGTCCACTTTGCATGTGCTGCTGATGATAGTAGCAGCCCTACGTAATGCTACAGGCGAATGATCAATACGCTAGGAATGGCCCCATACGCCTACCAGAACGCCTACACCCGTTCACCGCCCACTGATCTGCTTCGGCATTTTAAGCACTTGAAAATCAGATCTTGGAATTTTGCAAACAAGCTCTCTTGGTGCTTGGCTTTCTCTGGAGCTTCGTAGACAAGCTCTCTTGGCTTTCGCTCTTTTTCCCTCTTGTTATCATCATCTTGGCTTTCTTCTTCTGCCTCCATCTTCATTGGCCTTTTTAAGCCAGTTTGACTTTGACTGTTGCGCAGGTGAGAAAGAGAGCAGAAACACGGCGAGATTCTTCTCCTACCGCAGCCAATCGTATTCCATAAGCCCAAGTTAAGCCAATCGCTGGCTGCTGCTACATACCGAGATGCCGTCCCTTGACCTCACCAACTTCAATGTCATCATTAGCGTCTTGGGGGCTTGGGTCTCCCTCTATGGATTAGTATCCTACCTGCTCAAGGAGAGATTTTATATATCAGAAGCGCGTGAGTACATTCTTGCCCTCCTATCTTTTCCCACATCCCTGGCGATCTGTAGTAGTTAACCGCCAAGGCATAGTCATATCACTCTTGTCTGGCGTCATTGCCTCACCTCATGCTACGAATTTCATTCGACCCTTGGAGTATGCCCTCGATAGTGAGGAGAACCTGAACGCCATCACACTGTACTTCTCGCGCCTGGTCCTTGGCGTGCAGCTGGTGCTTGCCGGCGTGCAGCTGCCCAGTCGCTATCTAAAGCGGGAGTGGAAACCATTGCTCATCCTACTCGGGCCTGTCATGGTCTCCATGTGGCTTCTGACGAGTCTTCTCGTCTGGGGGCTCGTTCCCAAGATCCCCTTCCTCCATGCTCTCGCGGTTGGCGCCTGCGTTACCCCGACCGATCCAGTGCTGTCCAATGTGATTGTCAAGGGTAAATTTGCTGACCACAACATCCCAAAGGAGCTCCAAAAGATTATCATCGCCGAATCGGGCGCCAATGACGGGCTTGGCTATCCCTTTCTCTTCTTTGCCTTGTACCTGATCAAATACCTTGGCGACGGAGGACATGCCGAGTCTGGAGGTGGTGGCATGGCCATGGGTCTATGGTTTGGCGAGACCTGGGGCTATACTATTCTTCTCTCTGTCGCCTATGGCGCGGTCGTCGGATGGCTTGCGAAAGAAGCCCTCCACTTTGCCGAAGATCGCAAGTGGGTGGACCGCGAAAGCTTTCTCGTTTTCGCCTTATCACTTGCCTTGTTCATCACCGGCACCTGCGGACTGATTGGCAGTGACGACGTCTTGGCTTGCTTCATTGCCGGCAATGTCTTTACCTGGGACGACTGGTTTCGGCTTGAAACCCTTGATGAGGTAAGCTCTCCTCACTTCTGCTATGCCCATGCGACGTTTTACTAATTGTTCTTTAGTATGTCATGAAACCAACCTCGTGATCGATGCTGTGGTTCGAACTACCTCGCTAACACTAGTGGATCAAAGTTCCCTTCAACCCACGATTGACATGCTTTTGAACGTAGCCATATTCATGTGGTACGGTGCAGTTTGTCCATGGCACAAGTTTCTGGTCAATGACGTTATCCCCATCTACCGGCTGATTCCTCTAGGTATTCTTGCCTTGCTCTTCCGACGTCCTCCAGTCATTCTCGGTCTGCACCAGTGGATCCGACAAATCGAAGATATCAGACAAGCCATCTTTATGGGATTCTTCGGCCCGGTTGGAGTCTCGGGGATCTTCTACCTATTTATCACCCTCGAGTTTATCAAGACCCTCGATCAAGACGGCAAGACTAGACCAGACGTCGAACACCTAAGTGAAATAACCACAGTTATTGTTTGGTTCATTGCCATATGTAGTGTGGTAAGTTTCCTCGCTCCAGGGAATGTACTGTAGGCGTAGCTGATCCTCGTTTAGGTTGTCCATGGCTTAAGTATACCCATGGGTAAACTCGGCTTTTACCTCCCACGAACACTGTCATTCACCCTAACGTCGCCCAGAGACGAGTCGGAAGAACACGAAGTATCTGGTTTCCGTGGCCGTATCTCCCGTGTTCTCCCCCGAGTTACCATTGGCAGCGAATCTAGATTGAACACCAACGCCGAAAGCACAACGATGGGTTCTAGATCTGGTTCCACGCATACATAATCTCGGACTCGTGACCCAGCCGCTCAAACCAATGGCCATATAACCACCGGTGAGGGTGTGTATAGCTCTGTTGAGGGGCTTGAACACGAGACAGAGCGGCCGGCGTTTCCAAAGCTACCGAATCGTACTATTCGATTTCCAGATGATGACGATACTCCTACCAAACCTGTCGATGATTGAAGGGAGCTGAACAAAGAAACAGTATTACTTATATTTATTCCCCTAAGAGTGAATTACTATTTCTAGTAATTCCATTACCCCCGGTGGAGCTCCGTACGGTATCTCCAACGCTCATTCATGTGAAACACTCAACACCAAATCGCACATGCCGTGTAACCCAAGGCCGCTGTGACAGTTTTCGCCCAGGACCCTATACTGTACACTAAATCCGAAATCATGTACGCAGGCGCAGAGTCGCACGCATATACCAAGGCCAGTATGTGTCGCCGACCCAGTCCGCAATACACCGAACAACCGCAATTATCTGGAACACCTCGTGCACCGTATCAGAAGCACCGATCTCCTGTTGAACCTGTATAATCTAACGAGACAGACTGTCAAATCGATGGCAAAAGTCGAAGGGGCGAGGGGCTGAGTCAACTTACTGTTGTATTCCCGTTCTCGCCAGACTGTGTCGCGGCAGCAAAAGACCAATAATGGCCTTTAATACCAGAGCGGGAGATAATGGTACCATAGTCGCGTCGTCGGCGGCACAGCCCTCGAGAAAACGCCATTGCGCCGCTTGCCACTCGCCGAGCCGCAGCTGAGCTTTCCTGCAGCCCTCGCCAGCTCTTACACGCGGCACTGAGCATCCAGGGCCGCTTCCGCAGCGCGCCCTGAACTCCTCGACCTGCAAGGCCTCGTCGCCGCCCTCGCGCGGCTCAACGTAGAGACAGAAGATCAGCGTATACTTTCGGCGGCGCGAACCAAGCAGCTTCACCTCGGTACAGGGCGTGGCGCAGACGCGGACCCCAGAGGCATCGGATGCGGAATGCTCCTCGTAGGGGGTGGGAGTGTCGTTGCATGGACCTAGAGCCCCTAGAAGTGCTTGTGGGCTCTGCGCGCTTCAATCGGCCCAGCAAGATAGTGAGGGACGATGCCGTCGCAAGCCCCCACGTCGTCAAGTTTGGCGAGGCTAAACTTGAGCTGCTCCAGCATACCACCTGGTCGAGATCGGGGATTTTCTGGCCTCCGCGAACGTACATGGCCACTTCCATCCGGTCATAGACAATGTTCCAGTACAATGTTAAACTGAACACATTGCACGTCTCTCCGAGCGCCAGCACCTTTCGCTGAAGACTCTCCAGACTTGCGGATTTTATCCTTCTCCCGCTTGTCGTGCACGTGAGGTGGGCTCGGCGCGATTTGGGACGCTAACTTGGCGTTTGGTGGCAACTCCACCTGCAGCAGTTGCGTATCTGGTGAAGCCTCGGCTACTTCCCCGACCCCGTTTTCCTGTGCCGCATGAGATCCTGGCATTGGCGGAGATGGCGGTCGAGGTCGAGGTTCTGATTGCAGCAGCGGCGGGCACGGCTCGACTCCCTCCATCCTCATCGTTGTTGCCGACGCGATCTCTTCCAGCAGCCGCTCCTTGGCCCTGCACAGTTCCTGCATCATCTCGTCCTTCATCTTCTCCAACTCGTCCCGGCTCCGACTCTTCTCCCGCTAGTATAGCTCCAAGTCTCCTTGAAAGCGCTCGAGCTTTTGTATCAAGATCGCGCTGATTTCCTCGGTGGCATCGACAACGCATCGGGCTTCCCCAGGGGGCGCAAGTCGTGGCCGTGGCGTCCGAGGCTCGGGACTGACGGACCCCTCTTCCTCGCTAGCATCGTATTCGTAACAGCTGTCGGTCACGCCGTAGACTGCCATGCTCACATCTACTCGCTTTCTGGATGGCGATGTCGGGTGTGTCCAACGAGGGCGATGGGTCTGATCGCCTTGGAACCGCACGAGGGCGCCGTGACTTTATAATCTGCGTAAAGTAGACCCAGTGCAGGAGGGCATTGCCGGCACACATGCCAACTCATAATCGACTCCATCCTAAAATCAGTTGAGCCGCTTTGAGCGCCGGCGACGCAATTGCCATGCTTCGTAACTGGACGCACGTACTGCATCTCTGTCTGTGTTGCTTAGGCGAGAGATGCTTTGGAGAAGTTGTAGGCCGAGACAGTTTGGACTCCGCGAAATCTGCTGTGGGGTTGGCTGGCCTTGGCCGCCGGGCCTCAGCGCTACAGCAGCTTAGGAGGCGCTAAGTCGTAATCGGCTCCCTTGACTCAATCCCCTAGTAACGGCCATTGTGACCCTGGAGAGCTCAAAATGGTTGGTTCCTCTTGTTCTTTTAGCCCTGAGAATATTGACGTTATACTGTCCCGCTTATAGGAAGCCATCATCGGTGCGACACTTGTCTTGCGGTCTTTCCTAGCTATATACTGTATGTAGTAGCCCAGACAAGAAAGTGGATGCAAATTCCTTTGGGTAAAGAAACAGACGTGCAGCTATTGCGGCCACATATACTGCCACCGTGGCCACTTATGTCAGGCGGCAAAAAGAGTCCTGCTTCTAGACGCGTTCTGGTAAATGTGGCTATGCCCTTCTTGAGGAACTGGAGGCCTTTCTTCCTCACCCTCACTCTCATGGGAGATTGAGCTTCTACGACCCTGCAAGTCAGCCCAGCTTTCGTCTCCAGTCCCACCATAGTTGGGTTCGAAGCAAACCTGTGCGCCACATTGGCCATCCTTGCTAACGAAGATTTGCCGATCCACGGTCACAGCTTTTCTACGTTACGCTTAATGTTTGATAGGGAGATTGAACAGCTCCGGCACGAAATCAAGGAGCTTAGGCGCGCGAGAGAGGCGGCAGAGGCACGAGAGGAACAAGAGCGACGGGAGAGGGAGGCGGCAGAAGCACGAGAGGAACACCTCAGACGCGAAAACCAACCGACTACGCTGGATGAATACCTACGGAACTGCCACACCTACCTCTACCAAAGCTTCAAGTTTGCCGACAAGTCTGTCTCGTCCACGGGATTCACAAAAGTCGATGGCAAGTTCTACCCGAAATGGCTTCGTCCTTGGACCCGGTTTGCCGACGTACTCCGCCAACAGCAGTTTGGCGTCCTCGTGAACGCCTGTGGAGGCGAGCGGCTCTTCTACCAAGAGAGCACCACCCGAGACATCGGAAGGACGATTTCCCACAAGCTGGCGGGCAACGAGAACGCGGTCGCTTCTTTTGAAAGGTCGCAGTCGAGGATCCTGTCTTTGCTATTCTCCAGCAACTGGGTAGCCAAGAAGCAATACGCGCGAAATACGGGTTCAGCCGGCTACGATTCAGCGACAACCACCGTGAAATCACGAACGCGAGCGGCGGAACCCCGCTGTCGAACGAGGAGGACCTGGACACCGAAGAGCCAGAGCGACGGCGGACCGGGCCGAACAAACGAGCAGCATCCGAGCGGAGAAGGAAGCCTCGGTCGACCAACCCGAATGGAGCCGGGCTCCGAACGCGGCCCGGCGGGGACGAAAGCGTGGCGTTTGTCTACGACTACAAGGCCGCTCACAAGATTGCGGCGAAGCATGTGAAGGTGGCCCTCGCGAAGGAAACCTTGTTCATGGACGTCGTCGAACAAGTGAACAGGACGACGTCGAGGACGGATGCCGAGCAAGAGCAAGTCGGATCCGAAGCGCGGCTGGCCATGGCGCTCACCCAAGTCTTCGACTACATGGTCACCTACGGGGTTGCGTATGGCTATGTGGCAGCGGGCGAGTCGCTGCTGCTGCTCCACGTCGACTGGGCCGACCCACAAACGCTGTTCTGCCACCCCTGTGTGCCCAGTGAAGATGTCGGCGACGCATTGTGCGGAGACTGGGCGGAAAAACGGATCTACACGGCCGTGGCGCAGCTCAGCAGCTTTTGCCTGTTGAGTCTCCAATCGGATGCGCTTCAGGGAGCTTTCCTCGACGCCGCCCTGGGGAGCGCGAAGGCGGCCTTGAAGAAATGGGCAGAGCCGTACGAGGATGCCGCGCAATTCTTCTCGACCGGAGAGACGGGGCTATCAGAGACGGAGTCGTCCAAGGCGCCATCATCATCGCCTCTGCGGCGAACGGATCCAGATTTTGTATCCGACGAGAGCTCTATTGGCCGGCGAGTCCCACTGCGGCCAAGGCCGTCCTGTAGGACACCGGCGTCGCCTCGCCGGAATGACGAGAGCGCGGACGAGGACGGGCCGGAAGATGGCTTACTGCCGCCGTGGACAAGGCCCGTGGAGAAGCGGAAGGGCGGCCCATCGCATAGCAGCTCTGAGGAAGATGAGACGCGCCAGTCGGCGCCTACCCTCCAGTACTGCTCGCAGGCGTACCTGCTAGGCCTCAAGATGGGCTGGGAGCTCGACGACGGTTGCCCGAATGTGCTCGCGCATCGTGCTGCGGGTGGAGACGGCTTCCGGCACCCTGTCACGGCCGACGGGTTCACACGCCTGGTCAGTGAGCAGCTGCGCGACAGTCCGTACCGGGGCTTCTTGGGGCTAGGCGGGTGGGGGAAGAGGGGAGCGACAGGCGTGCTGTTCCAAGTGGAACTTGAAGTATACGGCTACACCTTTGTCGGCAAGGGGACACTGTCGGATGGTCTCGAGCGGCTGCAGCACGAGTGCCAGGTCTACGCGCGGCTGGCGGCGCTCGAGGGCTGGGTGGTACCTGTACACCTAGGCCTGGTGCACCTGGACCGGGGATACGTGCTACCGGGAGCAAGGAGGGTGTTGCACATGATGCTCATGTCGTGGGGCGGCGAGAGGGCGACGGACGCAGGCATGGGGGCGGCGGAGCTGGAGGCGCAGAGGCGTCGCTCGTTGGAGGCGGTGTGGGCGGCGGGGGTGGACCACGGCGACCTGCACGACGCCAACGTGCTGTGGAACGTGGAGCGTGGACGTGTCATGGTGATTGACTTTGACCAAGCGGTCCTACGGCCAGCGCCTAAACCCCGGCGGGTATCTGCGGTCAGGACAAAGAGAAAACATGGTGCGGATCGCCTCGAGGGTTGTTCTCGGAAGCGCGTCCTGCTCTACAATCGTTTGCAGCCAGCGTAGCGGATGTAGGGAGTATGACGCGTTTTGACGTATGAAGATTCGGGCCATAGAGGCGAGGTGCTACATGCCAGGGGCCAGAGGCAGACAAGCAGCGAAGGGCGGTTGAGATGAAGCGGACAGGGCATGAGCAACTTCGTTGGGGCGGTATAAAGGCCAGGTTTGCATAGTCTTTAGTCTGCTGAGGCTATGCTGCCGGCCTGGCGTACCGTCTGTCCTCAGATAAACCATGCGATCTCCTCGAATCTAGAATGGGAAGCTCTAATGTGTCCTAGGGGCTTGTTCGAGTGATTGCATTTGATGTGCCCGTGGCTATGCAGCCCCTCCAAGCAGAGTGCAACCTTCGGCTGGCCATGTCATTTGACCCCGCCCACTAGACGCGCCGGCGAGCCGTAGCTGCTCTTCTGTTTCTGCGTCCAAAACCCGCTAGACCACGGGGCCCCATCCATTAAAGTGATAAATGCCTGGCTTCATACTGTTATGCGGCGTCGAGATGCAGTTCAAGAAAGGAGGCTTGCCTATTGAAGATAAACGGTGGCCGGCGTCTCTTTAGGATCGGAAACGTACCGAGCGAGAGGATCTTTAGAGGCGGACTAGGATTGCTGTTCGAATCTATCGGGTTTATGTTGGTACTACGTCGATCTAGGCCAAGATCTCAGGAACAATGATTAATTCTTTCGATGCTTCTAGCACCTACATACGTTAGATAGTGAAGTTGTCGGCTGTGTCAGATGCTGAATGCGCCAGCCCACTACAACTAAAAGTGCTACTAAGGCAACCCTGCGCCATCTTGCGAGGCCCACTGTCCAATCAGCATCATGGCGTGGTATATACTGCAATCGACTGCGAAGGGGCGGGTACAGGGCGCTGTGGTCGAATCGAATGGCCGTTTTGGCTATTGACTGGTATCGAGCTGAATGAAATACTCTTTCGCAATTGCGCCGTTCATTATGGAGGACGTCGTCAGAACAGAGTTTGGCATGACCAAAGAACCCACGTAGTGGAAAGCACTGTCCATGTCCGCACACCTATTCATTACTTTTTAGTGGCTGGGGCCCGTGGTCTAGCTAACTACCCACTAAAAGTCAGGCCTACAGCCTGTAAAAGAGAGGAAATTGTCGCTCCACAGGCACTGTGTCTTCCATTAATGGCCTAGCTGTGCCACTCTTGTCTCGCCATTTCTAACGATCCTTCACATTTCGTTTTCCAGCAAGCTCCCGAACAAAACCATCAACACGGCCCCCCGACTATCGAAGTCTCAACACGACCAAATGTTTTCCATGATTACTCGAGGGTCGATGAATGGCGGAATAACAAAACTGATCCCTTGCAGCCTCTGCGCAGTCCCCCGCGCCCGATCGACGCACGTACGATACAGGACAACGACGACACCACCGAACCGTCCTGGCCCCGATCCGAAGATTACACCTACAATAGAGATGGCCCTTGGCCATCGTTTTGCGAAAATGCCTGACATAGACTACCGTGAGAGGATAGGTTTTATCAGTAAAGAGTTTGAAGTAGCTGTGTTTGCGACAAGTATTAAGTACTAAGCCTTAGGATAAGCGTAGAATGACTCTCAAAACAGCCAGCTCAACGCTGCTCTTCTATCCAGGGTGTAATCCACTGATCAACCGTTGGCTCCGAGTCAGCTGGAGTACTGGGCTTAGCGGTAGCGGTACCTGCCAGCGCCAACTATGCAGCCCTACGAAAGTCTTGCTTGGCGATCGGTACTTCTCCTATATCGCTTACGCACGGCGCAGACGCCCCACAGTACATCGGGCTTTTACTTTTGAATGACCACAATTTACAGTATTGTACCCGCGTCAACATGCATGATTGCGACGGCCCTTCACCAATCGCAAGATGGAATAGCGAGAATAACAGCATGGAAATCACTGCTTCTTCATCAAATGTTCATGACCTTCACAGCCGGAAGACCAGACAGGGCCAGATACGGTGACTATCAATGCGCACAAGGAGAGAGATGACGCATCTAGCGTGTCAACCTTCTACTTGGATCCAAACCTGACTAGGAGGCGTAGAAGGGGCCACACCCAGCAGTGGCCCCAAGCGCTCTGCCAGTCCTAAAAATGGCCATACCGCAACCTTATGGTATTTGATGATAAACCCAGCATCACCTAGATCATAGGGCTTGTCAGGATTACGAAACATAGCCAGGAGCGTACCAGGCACTGCTGCCTTGTAGATGTGGATGTCGTGACGACCCGTACTTCCATCTTCGCCCCGTCCGCCCTAGCTAAACACTCGACGTAGCGTACCCAGACTGTCGGGTATAATACGATTGATTCGTAATACCTTGCTGCCACAATCAGCTAAAATCCTTGCCAGCTTCAACTAAGTTCTTTAGTGCTGTTGTTACTATGTACTTCCAAGACAGCTGCCCTGCACGGCTGCGGGTCCTTTGGCTTAATATAGCTTCACTTTTAATAGCCAACGCTTCGGAGGGGCTCATTGGGCTCTCTTACCATGACTGCGTCTGGCAAGGCACTTATCTCTACCACCCTGGCTCTTCCAGTACTCTTCCAAAAGTTCTGGACAGGTGTCTCTCAACTTGTATTCCGGTTCAGATGACGTGTTGCCAGTACCGCGACAGAAGAGGAAGCTCATCGCGCCTCTGGCGGAACCGATGCGGACCTTGACCAGAACCCTGACGTCCACGAGCATGAACAACGCTGCTCCGGCCCTTCTCAACCGCACTTGACTGTCGCCTCCAAAATCGGTTTCTCCACCGAGTAACGGCTGACTGGACTCATGCACCACGCTCGTTACGGTCCAAGATGGACGATCGAATGCAACGGATACCAACTATTTACCAAATATAAAGTGGCTACCGGAGGCAGTCCGAGCCTGCGTACGCGTTGCCGGTTGGTGCCTGCCGGCTTTTGTTCAAAAGATCTACTGTTTTTCGTCATTGTCTCCACCACCTGCTTTTATTGTATTTTATTTTTGCCCTAAGGCAAGGTTAACCAGGCGTGCAGGCTAATTTACCATATTGGTTCTCGCTCTTCCCAACCTTAGCATTGAGTCGGACCAAAAGCTCAAGATCCAGCCATCCATTGTTGACGTTCCCCATGGCGAGCGATGAAGGAAAGACCAAAGGCGGTACCCGCGGGGCTTCTAATGCCCAGCCGGGTCTGCCAGGCACTGCAGCTGCCACGGGCCGAAACAAGAGGAGCCGGCGGGCCAGCGACGTGACCTGAAACGCTTGCAACGAGTGTAAGAGGAATCGCGCCAAGGTACCCTTTTCCCCCTTTTTCTTTTCTAATGTCACAATGTTTTGTGACGATCCGAGACTTGTGATTGACCGCCACTACAGTGCGACGGCAATAACCCATGCCGGAGATGTTTAGAGCATGGAGTAGCCCATTGCCATTATGAGAAGCCGTTGAAGCAATCCAAAGACAGCCTCCGCGAGGAAGTCGACCAATTGAAACGCTGCCTTCACCACAACGAGTCTGTGCTGGCGGGACTTACCAGCCCCGAGATGTACAACCAAGTGCTCGCCCGGTTGCGTGGTGGCCAGAGCGTCGATGCTGTCTCTCAATGGCTGCAAGATACCGTGCCCTCGGAGGCCGAAGATGACGGGACGCCGCCGGCTTCGGCAGCTTCGGCAGCCTTGGTAGCAGACGACGGCTCCTCTCTGTCCTGACCCAATCACATTCGACCCAACAGTCTACGCAATATTCGGATGTCACCACTCCCCTTCCCGACTGGGCGGGCAAGGCACCAGACAGCGAAATGCCTGATCGGAACCCCATCCCGTCGTCTGCCGGCGCCGGCTTCCCCCCCCGAAATCACCATGTGGACCACGAGTATGGCGTCTTATAACAGAGTCCTGCCCACGATACTCTCTCCATCCGTCCCGCAGGGCGCCACCGATTACAATTTCATGGACTACATGTCGCCCGCCGTGGCGCTGTCCGACCAGAATCTCTACGGCAGCACGTGGACCAGCGTAACGCAGGACATGGATCTGGTTCAACACTTGCTCGCTCTCTACTTTTGCTGGGAATACCCGACATTTGCCACGATCCACAAGGAGTATTTCCTGGCGGACTTTTTGAGCGGGAGACAAATGTACTGCTCGGCGACGCTGGTCAACGCCCTGCTATCCGCCTGTTCTCCTCGGGCGCCACCCCGTCGGATGAGTCGCAGGTCCTCAGTGACCACTTCTTCCAAGAGTCCCTGAGGCTCGCGGCCCAAGACAGCAACCAATACACCTGACCAACATCCAATCCATGAGCATCATGACCATTCGCGAGGTGAGGTGCGGGCGGAACACGGAAAGCAGGTACTATGCCGGACAGAGCATGCGGTTGGCCCTCGAGATGGGCATACGCCAGGACGGCCACTTCGGTGACGCGGGTAACGTCGCCGTCTCCAACACGACGTTCTGGGGGGCCTTCGCCCTGGACAACGTCTGGTCCATGGTAGGGGGCACGTTGCCGCTGACCTCGCGTGCGCCGTCGCTACCCCCGAGACGGCCCATGAACGCCGACATCGAGGCGGCACCGTGGACCCCATATCCACCCCAAGGTAGGTCTCCCCAAGGTAGAGAGAGAGTCTCGGAGCGGCTGACCCCCTAATGCTAACACTCCGAACCAGATCACACGGCCCTGGGGGCCTCGACTTCTACGCAACTCCTGCATATGCAGGCGTCCAACACGCAGTCCGTTTTCAAGTGCTTCTGCGAGATCAGCCAGCTGGGCCACAGCACGGCGTACCTTATGCAGACGCCTAACGTCCCCGTCATGGCCCACGCTCTTCTGGAAGCCTACAACCACTACCTGGACTGGTACAACGGGATTCCCGAGGCCCTCCGTCTGGGCGCCAACTACACACCCTCGGTCTTCGTTGTCCACATCTACTACCACTGTGCCATCATGCTCCTTTCCGCCCGTACATCCGCTTGCGCATAAAAGGCTCGACCGTCGTACCACGTGACGTCTGCACCGAAGCCGCCGACGCCGTTCGGGCCCTCCTGCGGTCCTATACCCAGCTCTATACCCTTCGGTATACGCCGTCCTTTCTGCCTTACCTCACCCTCATCTCGTCCACCATGCGTCTGGCCGCGGCCACGGCCGAAGCCAGTCAAAGCCCGCTTGCGGGGGCTTCGTCGGATGAGCTGCTGGACGACGTCCGGCGTGTCATCGCCACCGTGCCGCTCGACTTGGGAGACTTGGCCAGCGCCCTTGCGCACACGAACGCCCAAGGCGGCGTGCTGCGGCCCGAGTTCAACCCGGACGTTACCGAGTCCCTGGAGCAGGGCATCAGCGACCTGACGGAGATGATGCTGTTCAACCTGGACGCCAAGCAGGCGCTGCACGCGCTGTGGAACAACGACCCCGCCGCGACGGCAGAGGCAGAGGCAGGCGCGCAAAGAAAATCCAAACCCACACCCGCATTCGGGTCGGAGTTTCACTTACAGGCGCAGCTCGCGCTCGCTTCGGGGGTCTCGTTGGAAGACGCCGGCTTTACCATGCTCTAGACTGATCGGAGTGGCGTCAAAGCCCTCAAACTTGGAGAGAGGTAGGCGTTAGAACTGTCTGGGGGTGTAAGTGCAAACGCAGACGCCCCTTGGAACGACGAATTGGACAAAGCTCCTGCTGAGCATCGACGAGTCACTGTCTGCGCATCTGCCGAGGTGGCGTGTTCCAAGCCGTTAGCCTGGTCGCGAGCTGCCTTGCCGACAGTGCACATCATCCATGACATGAAAACGCTGCGCCTGCTGTCCTACCAGCCAGCACACAACTCTTTCTGTTGATCCAGCTCTGTCCGTACTGTAAACGCGACAGTCACTTTTGGGCGGCTGCATGGCGCATCTTTCCAGGAACAACGCCGGACAGTGGTTCCTGGCGTTTGCCACGTTCATGGCGTCCGAGAACGACGAACAGAAAGTCATTCGCCGAGTACGTCCTACTGCTTCACTGTCATCTCTTCTGGGCCTGGCGATGCAGTTGGTTGCGCACGATGTCAGTGACGACGTTGAGGCAGAGGCCATGAGGACGGAATAGCCCAAGGGCATTGCTTAATGTAGATGAATTTAGATGGCAACCTTTCGGCTAAGACCCTCAACTCAAGGCTAAAGTAGCATCGCGTACGCGCTAAAGTGTACAGAGTAGTCGGTGACATTCAAACGTAAGCACATTCAAACGTAAGCGGGCCGATTATTTGGAAAGAGGACGGCTTGTAGGTGACAATAGCATACAGCTTCGCCTTAGTGAGTGCACTACGGGCCTCGCATGGGTGATCGACAAGATCGAGGCTATGCGGGGTTACGGGAGTGAATTATCGCGTTAATCGGAGCCGATAGAGCCACTGCCCCATAAGGCGTGACCCGCTAGTGCAGGGTAGTCACTGGAGACATAACACAAGCTGCTATTTAAGGGATCGATGTGAAGCCTTTGGAACTGCAGAGCCAACTTTTACTTAGGTCGACTTTTAGTGCTAGATGTGCCTACTGTGACCCGAATCGGATATAGTGTACACGGCAAAAGCCTATTCAGGGCTACGTCGTCAATAATGCCGCTACCCAGCCGGTGCTGTTACGCCATAACCGGACCAGGAGAGCGGAATCCATATAAAAGCGCCTTCCAGACACGGTTCTACACAAATTTGCACTAGTACATACCGTACTGAACTATGGTCGCACATCGCAGCTTTTCGTCAGGATAGATTATATATGACGAAAGGAAGCATAAAACATGGCAACGCAAGATCTTACATCAGCTTTGAAAGGCTTGGGGATCCGAACACATTGGTCATTGAATCTAGTCGTAGCGCGGGTTCTCTACACTCTGCAAACGCCTAATGCTGTATTCCATGGCGTGTTAGCCGAGAACAAGGGGCGTTTGCTGGAGGGCGGGCCGAACGTGGACTTGCTCTGGGTATGCGAACGAGATGGTTCTGTGGCCGTATGGCTGGAGGGCCAGCAGCGGCCCGCAATCAGGGAGGGCAAATCAGATCATAATATGGATGCGGTGATAGGGCACTATGACCCCAGAAGTGGAGTCCTATACTACTCTGTAAAGTGGATTGGGTACGAATGCCCAACTTGGGAGTCGGAGCAGGATCTAGACCAGTATGCTGCTTTCCTGGACCAGTACTGGGCTACTTTGCAGCACCAAAACTGATTCGATTGAGTGGTTTTTTGTCTGGGATAGGGGGATGGAGTACTCAGAGGCGGAAGTACTGCTAGCAACCAGCTTTGGTCCATATGGTATTCTAAAGGACACCAAGGTACCCGCATATCTAGCCGAGCAAATGTATGATTTTCTGATATTGATTCTCATAAAAGCGGCTAGTTGGCTGGATATTTAGGGAGCGGTAGCCTTAGCCCACCGCGACGTGATTCTCAAGATGTGCTTCAGCTGCGGACATTCGCCCAAAGTTTGCTTGACCCGGCCACTTGACCACCATGCAGCACGCCATCGCCGTCTTGACTACACTATCGGCAGCTGCTTCGCCAATGCGCAGCCGGACGAATGCGACAGGCTGCCAGGCTGCGACCCTCGGCAATTTTGCTTGAGAGATCAGGAACTTCGACCACAAGGGATTGAATGCACGAGGAAATGTCAGCTTCGACCTGTCGAATCCCGCGTTGTTGCACGCATCTCAATGTAGTGCATCGGATAGCCAGCCGTTCGGTGGCTTCTATGGTACCATTCCCTATAAGTGCGCCAATGGAACAGAGGGTACTACCACGCAGACGACCTTCGACTTCAACAGTCTCAGTCGTACGCTCAATATCAACCAAACGTGGGTCTGCAGAGATGAGGACCCCAGTGGCCATAAGTGACCTTCGAATATCAATGAAGCTCCATTCTTACGTTGGCACAGTGTACGATTCCACGCTTACGGTTCTATCAACTTGACATTGGACTGTACAGATAAAGTTACCAACGATTGGAAGATGGATGAGCTCGATTCTAGCCTGGAGACCAAGTGCACATCTGTGGCCGTGCTCCTCAGGCCATATCAAATGACGGCTGTTGCTTAAGTAGCGTTATATATTTAGAATGCAGCAGTTGTTGCACGAGAGAGAGTGTGTGCGATGGTATGTATAAGAGTGCTGTCTAAGAGAAGAGAATCTACAAAAGAAAAGGGCCCTGCTATGCTCCTTATGTATGGACAAAGGGAATGAGTAGCTAAGCACGCTAGCTGAATAAGGGATCGTACCCCTGTCACTGCAACAGCAGTAGGGGCTCGGAAACTACGACTCGAGAACTGGGTCATGAGAACAGAGTATCTTGATGATCTTCCAAAGCTCCATAGAATAGAGTATCTCAGTCCGTCACCGGGGACCAGGGATCAATTAGGTCCCAGATTGTCCAAATCGCGACCAAGAGGTCTTCTAGTCCATAGCCAACAGAGATGACCTAATTTGTCAGATTATCCATTTTCATATGGGATAGAGCACCACTCACCAGTAGCATGTAGAGCCTAAGTACAGGAAGAAGACGCCAATCTTTGACACACGTAATACCCATAGCACCGGATACGACCATCAACGAAAGAAGAAACGCCTCCATGAAGACGCAGCCCTTCGTCCGGTGTTGTTTCTGAGAATAAATCATCCATTCACACGCTACCCATAACCGAGATGCGGCTGCGGAATTCGCTGCTTGCGGCTTCCTACCAAAAGCGTAGCCCATCTGAGACAGCCATCAGTTCCGCAACTGGCTCCAACCTTACATCCTGGTTGTACGAGAGCCAGGTCAGCAGAAAGGATCCTGACTAGGGGCCGGATCGGGTCCTGCATTGGGTTTTGATTCCTCTCAGTATTAGGACTAGCGCAGGCACGCTTTCGCCTCAACTAAGTGGCCGCAGCCTCGCCACTGGCCAATATAGGATTGCTAAGGCAGCCGGTCGATGTCTTCTACGGTGGCTCTGCCCATAATCTTGCCATACTAACTTACATATTAGACATACTGGCTGCTCACTAAGGGGAAGCCCGAAGACTACCGTGGATTCAACGAGGAAGAGAGCAGAATGAAGCACGTTATTCTGATTACGCATTTGCTTGGCCTGGTACACGCCCACTGTAAGTAATCGAGAGCACGGCTGCCAGGCGATGGGTGACTGATATGGTTGGAAGACATATTCCCTAACCTGATACATGATGGTGAAGCGACGGAAGACTGGGCGTGAGTCCCTTTCCTATGCGTGCCCCTGCCACCAAAGACTTATTTGTAAACAGCTATGTCCGTCAAACCTCGAACTACGAGAGCCAAAGCCCGGTCATGAATGCCTCCGCAGCACAGATCCAATGCGACGAAATGGGGAGTCCCCCTTATAGCGCCGGAATTCGCCAGGTCATATCTGGGGAGACAGTGGGGTTTCGGGTCAGCCCAAGCATTCAACACCCCGGCCCAGTGGCATTCTACATGGCCAAAGCTCCAAAAGCGCATACGGCAAAGACGTTCGACGGCGACGGCGACGTCTAGTTCAAGATTGCCCAGGAACAGCCAGACTTTGGCATCTCACAGCTGACGTGGCCGTCGGAGGGACGAACCGAACTGTCTGTCCGAATCCCCCAGTGTATAGTCGCTGGAGACTACTTGCTTCGAGTAGAGCACCTCGGTCTACATGGCGCCTATAATATTGGCGGTGCACGAGTAAGAACATTGTCTTTATCTCGCGGTGGCCTCCGCTTATAACTATGAGACAGTTCTTCCAAGCATGCGCTCAGCTGTCTGTGTCTGGGTCGGGCACTAGGGAGTTCCCTGGAGTCCATCTTCCTGGTGCCTATTCAGTAAGCAGAAGAGAATTTGTAGCATATCATGATATCTAACGTGCTTGCAGGAGAATGACCCTGGTATCCATGTGAACTTGTGGTGGCCGGTACCTACAAACTACACGAATCCAGGCCCTCTACCTATACAATGTTGATAGGGTCTTCAGCAAGAAAGATTCCACGCAATTTCTCGTAAGGCAGGGGAATCAAGCTTTCCGTTTCGTATACCGGTCATCATGAGTGAGGTTTTGGCGTTAAACTCGAATGGAAGGCGTGGAAGGAAGCGCACAGATACTTTTCCACGGAGTTTCGTTTGCGTCGGTGGCAAATAGAGAGCAAATTATATCGGGCAGCCTCGCAGTATTCTGTTTCTTTGCAAGCTTAGTCACTGGGATGAAGTTATGGCCTAGTATACGATACATGTCCAAAAAGTTACATGGGTTTCTGGCCGTGGCTGCCATGGGGTTTATGCTATGGCACACATGGGAGGTTTCAACGGCCTGGATCGCAGTCTTTCTTTGTGGCTTCTCCTTGTTCTTGTCGCAAGCCATAAAGATACGCCCCTTTCGTCTTTCAGCTTCCATTACCAGTGTGGAGGTGCGAGAACATATGGTTTACATGACCGTGGCCATAGGGAAAAAGAAGAGGCCGGACCTAGCTATATTTTCCTGAAGTCTCGAGATCTGCCATTACGACAGCGTTATAGGTCTGAACCACATGTTACCAGGGTCCTTTTCTTCGGTACTATGGCTGACCTATCACAGGCGCTCGTCCACGCCTACAAGAGTCCTGCTACTAATCCAAGGCCGTGTTTCCTGTAGTAGACTTTCAGCGATGGGCATTTTCAAGGGGACGAGAGAAAGCTGTACAAGGACGTACGTGTTCTGGTGCCTCCGAAGGTGCTCGCGTCTCTTAAAACCCGTCTTATTATTGCATCCCGGAAAGCTACACACATGGACTGATTTCGGGATTTTGGCCACGGAAATTTGAGCGTCGTCCATGTACGCTACCTCCTCTATATTGCTTTGTATGTCTGGCTAAAGATAATGTGAGTCGAGCTCTGGAAGGGATGATCAATCGGATGCAGTCTATGAATTCTACGGTCAAGCTCGAACTTCATTGGGTGAAAGGCCATTCATCAGTACATCACAACAAGCGGGCCGACAAACTTGCCACTAGTGCTTTACGTGCCGTAAATGAACACATACAAAACACCAGGCATTGAAACAAACGAACAAGTTATATGAATGATTGTCTGCTGTCTCACGACTTGCACCAGTGCAAATAGACTATTACGTATCTAAACATAGAGATTGCGTCTGCTTTCCGGGAGGCGAACAAGCCGACTATATCGCTCTTTACTACGTTTGCCCACATTGCTATGAGGGCTGCCCGGTAGCGGACGCATTTATTGAGCATATCACTTCGTACTCGACCATGTTTGGATCTACAATATGTGCTGGACGATCACCCTTGTAATTGTGGAGGCTAGATGGGGTTACAGCATGGGCTGTGGGCGCTGCCGCTAGTTCGCCTCTTCGAAGCATATGTTATCTCGGCTGCATTTACCCCGCAATTCTGTCTGATTGTATCTGCTCAATTCCTCCGCTGCCCAGCGCTCGCAATCGGGTTTAGGAAAGGAATAAAATAGGTAAAGTGTGCCTCACCAAGCCACGGACATCCCTTAGACTATTTTAAGTCCAGTGATTGTTTTTTGGTGATTACGGTATGTGGAACATTTGAATTTTCATGTCGCCAACCCGGGGTTCTCTTTCAAGCGGTCTAGGTATACCAACGTAGTTGGCGTAGCTATTGAATAAAGTTAAGAAGATGCAGTTGTTTCGTGATCTCCAGTAACAAGTGTTGCAAGCCCAGGTGGATCTCATCCGTGCTCTTGAGAGCGAGCAGCTTCATTATACTTGTGCCGAAGTGTCGATCACATTCAACTCAGTCTATCCATCGTTCATTTGTGCCATCTATCATATCGATATACCGATCACCGCCTCGTCCGCGTATCCACCACAGTGCCGACCTTATACTAAGGGGGCATCCATCCCCAAGAGCGCGGGTCGCAGCTCCCACCTAACTCCTGAACCTCCGCTATTATCGATATACGAGCAGCTACAGCCTTGACCGTTTCGATCGACCATCACGCCGCTACATATACCCGACCAATATAGGCTAACACTAATCTCATATCAATACTTCATCTCTCCTGCTCTGGTTTTTTGAACTCATAGCTTTTTGAACTCAAAAAAGGTGTTCCCATGCATCTGTCTGATCAGGCTCTTTCCGTCCCCACCAACGACAATCACCTTCAACGAATGCCACCAATATTTACTCAGCAACTGATATCCGCCTTGCGGGTGTGGCCTCGCGATAATGTGCTCCCAGTCTTTCATCTTCTCAGTCCTAGCCTGCATCTTCTCGTTACCGTCGTGTCCGAGATGGCAACCGCTGTGTAGGTTCTGAAAACCCATATGATTATTGCTCTCTACGCATAACCACCAGGATTTCTTGGGGACTTTGCTCAGGTCGCTAAGTAAGACATTGCCATCATGGCAAATGATGGGGCGGCCGCCAACTTTCTCAACTATTTGGTAGGTGTTTCCGGGCCATGGTGTGGAGGGGAAGCAGTGTCCATCCCAGATTTCCTTCACTGAGGCAGTTGATGAAGTTGCCGGTGTCAGGATCGAGTCGTTGTCGGCTATCGACGAAGATGCATCTGAAGTATTGCCAAATGGCATCTTGGGATGTGGCAGCCTATGGTGTTCAGGGAAGGTGTAGTAATGATGAATATAGAGTAAAATTCTTATAAGTTACTTGATCTCGTTCTGACTCTTAGTGGCTTGCTGGGATTGAGTTTGGATGATATTTCTTGATGGAATCCTCTGGCGAATATATATATATATATGTAACAATGGACGAAACTGTCTGATCCACTACTTAGCGACTTAAGCTAATGCAGGTCGTAACTACTCTAGGCTTTCCCGCTATCTTGATGTGCAATACTAGCAGCCGCCTAATTGCCGACGTGTACGATGTGGCTGTATGTAGTCTCGATGTTGACAAAGACAGCTAATAGAAGGGCGGCAAAAAAGAATAGCGGGACGCTAGAAAGCGCACATCATAAGCCAGGCTATGGAGGTTAACCCGCAGATGCATGCTACCTATGCATTGTGGAATCGGAATCACGGCTGATTCGATGTGGGATGGACAATCAAGTCTCAGAAACATACATCATGGGTGGGCACACGATATTGGCCGAAGATGCTGACGTGTTAGGCAAATCGAGAAGGGATAGAAGCCAGACCGATGGGTGGCGCGAGAAAGACGGACTGGGCATGCTATGGTCGTGAGCGCTAACTCTTACTGGCTGAGTTGCGTGAGACCATCGTTTCACAAATAGGTATTTCTATAAGTGTTGTTGTACATAGTTTACGACAATAGTGAGACCGCCCTAATCCTTTTGGGTGTACAGTCCTACTGTTAAGTGACCCCACAGAAAGCCTAAGGTGATCAGTAGGACATTTAAATTAATTACGTAAGGGCTTTGGGTGACATAGAAATGATAAAATGTAACGGTAATCTAGCAACAGTTACCCCGGGCATTAATACATGTGTTTGTGTGTGTGTGTGTATTCAAATTAGCGGATAATTCACTTCTTCATCGCCTGAAGCGCTCAGCCCAACGTCAAGGGTCTACAGCGGGACAGGCCGTACCCCGCTAACATATCGGGTCCTGCGCGAGGATGATCATCGGTTGCGAGAAAGCTCATTATCTCTCGCCACAGCCGACCAGGCCGATCCCCGGAGACAGCGACTGTCTAAGTCGCCAAGCGCTGTGCAGTGGGGCGAGAAGAAGAAGGGGATGAGCGGAGGGCACATCGGTAAAAGTGAGAAATGGCGGTCTGGGGGTGAATCCGATTGCAGACGCCACCCAGCGCAGTCCATGAGATGTGTGAAGAGCTTGGCTATTCGTGAAAGGTACTTGGTGGGCCGTGCAACCCCACAAACTCCATACCCACTTGACCAGCCGCGCCGCTAGGTATCCATCCGGCAGCGATCAAGTCATCGAGTATCAAATCAATGGGTATTAATGTCTACCTTCTGACTTGAAACATAAATCAATACCCAAAAGTTGCAAAAAGCTCCTTCTCAACCCATGCTTTGGTTGGATTGCAGTGATTCATCGAAGACTGTAAGGTTAATATCCATCGTCAATGGCGCCCTCTTTGTGCCGCTCTGCATATCCTGCCCGGGATCTACATGGCTAGGCCGCACAATAATCATTGTTTTCATGAAGAGCATGGGGGCAACTGACAGCGAGCTAATCAGACATGCATCCGGTTTCATACACGGTCCCGCGATGAGCGGTGTAGCCCTACATTTGTGTGATCAGACATTTGTTGAGCCTACCGCTGCCGACATATATTGAAATCAGAAAAAAGATAACCATTAATAGTAGCCGTTACAAGTAAGCTAGGGCTCTGACACTACTTTCTTTTCTTTGCCTTAACGGAGTCGTAGGCCTCACGCAGCAGCTTTCAACCCCTCATTTTCCTAGCGACTCTGATCCCTACATACGCAAGTACGTTGATAAATATAATGACGGAGGCCTCAGTAATAATAATATATTTGCTATTACCAACACGTACCATCTGCTCCTTCTATAACGAGATGTATGGGATACTTGCACCATCGCATTCGACCCGATGATTGTGCCCAGGACATGTGGTTTGGGCGCGCGCAGCTCCGCGCTGCGAATCTGGAGCAGGGCTATCCAAGAGCGCACTGTGCGCCATCGCATAATTAGCACCAAAGCGCCCGCAGCGCCCGCAAGAGCAGCAACCGCAAAAGCAACCGCAAGGGCACCTGTGACCGCCCCTACCGCCGCTACTGCCCTGCAGGGCTCGCAGTTGGGTTTGAGCAAAGCCAAATCCCTGAATGTCCCTCTAAAGTTATTGCCAATAAGCGTGCCGGGAAGGGCAGGTATAGCGATTCAGACGTTCTTCGTCGATACGCCCGCCGGCGTGTCTGAAGTGGCCGATCGTCTCTGGGCCCAGGCACCCGGCAGTGGCTTGTATGCAGATCTTGAGGGCACTCGGCTATCTCGGCACGGGTTGCTTTCGCTCCTCATTCTCTACTCCCCTCTCGCACGTCAGGCCTTCCTGCTCGATATCTTCACCCTCAAGTCGGCCGCCTTCAAGACGAAAGGGTTGCGTGGTTTCAGTATCAAGCAAATCCTCCAATCCAATGACTACAAGAAAGCTTTTTTCGACGTCCGGAACGACTCGGATGCCCTGTTTCACCAGTTTGGCGTGGCGCTCCGAAATGTCGAGGATATCCAGCTCATGGAGAATGCCACTCGGCCATACGGCCCTTCGCGCAACCACCTCCATGGTTTGGCAAAGTGCTTGGAGATTGTCCTTTCCTCGGCCGAGAAGAAGGAATGGGCCAAATCGAAAGACGCCGGAAAGGCTCTGTTCTGCCCGGAATCCGGAGGCTCCTACGCTGTCTTCAACAAGCGCCCGCAGAGTCCCGAAATCATGGCCTACTGCGTCGGCGATGTATACTACCTGCCGCGCCTGAGGGAGAAGCATTGGAAGAAGCTATCGAAGATTTGGAGGAAAAGGGTCATGGAGGAATCGAAAGCACGTGTCTTACAATCACAGCAGAAGGACTATGAGCCTCACTCCTCAAAGAAATCAAAAAGTCCGTGGGTAGATGAGTCCAGTCGTGCAGCAAGCTGCAGGCCCAACGGGATAAGCATCGTGAAATGGAACTTGAGTTTGGGGAATTGAGCGTCGAATGGTGGGACGGACTGGAAGACATACTTGCTTGGGAAAAGAGACATCTTCATTAAGCAAATGAGACCGATACCCGACCGAGGAGCAACCGAAAAGGCTATCGCTGAACAGCCCCAAGGCCTTATTCCCCTTAGCGTCACTGAATTCGCCCCTTGCTGAAGTTATCAGTCCTTATCCGAGGCCCCTGGGCCCTTTGTGGCGATTCGATGTTTCAATATGACCATGGTGTTACACTGTACGGCTTTAGCGTTTGTGGCGGGACCACAGCGCTATGGAGGCTTTCGTTGACTCCCTCATGATGGCCATTGGAGCCACTTCACTCACGTTTTGGTACTAGCAATGAATCAAAAACTTTTCCAACTTTGACATCACGGCTGCACTTGCCCGTCTTTGGCCAATCAGGTTGATCTTGGATGTGGTCTTCGAACTTATGATCCCCCGTCACGGCATTGATCGCATTGGTTTGCTGCTGGGAGCCCAAGGAACATGACCCAATGTTGAAGCCCGAGTGGGGGTTCGATGACAAGAGTGCAAATGGATTGGTGGCACCATATATCGCGGAGCGCTGCAAGCGGACTTATCGATATGTTTCATAAACTGCGCGCAGCCCCGAGGTTAGTGGATCCTATATACGTTATGTGCTCAAGTTGCATAGTGGAGGGAGATAGGGGCCACCTCAAAGCTTCCAATGAACTGGAATCTAACCATCGCCAGCCTAAGCAGCTTCCAAGAAGACGCCGCCAGGTGCTGTGCGGATTGTAGATGGCTGCCGCTAAGACAACCCGTGCCAACCAGGATGGGACACCAATAGGGGACGTTGAATCTGTGTCAGAAACGAGAGGATTAGGTCCTTGCCCCGGTACACCGTGGAAGAATTGGGGACCAACCTCTACAGTATTACCCGTATGTACAATAGCTTCCAATACGGCATGAGCAAACAGGTTCCAACACAGAGGAAGGCATTCCCGGATGCTACTTAGCGGAACCAGATGGCTAACTAAGGATAGTCGGGGTACTGCTACCGTTTTGGATGGGTGGAGAACGGCACTTGCGGAGCGGCTGGGAAGCTTTAGACTCTACGATACGCGGAAACCAGTGCAGATATGAGGAGCACATAAGGGTTCGACGACAGGATTGGTGTTGTCAATGGAAAATCATATGAGACGTCGGACGTGAATAGGATAGCATCGGAAAGGGAGAAACTATGAAGCCAGAACGATCACATAAACCCCTTCAGAGAGCTGTCTACCTACATCGTATTGTCCATTAAGCCTGTTTATGAGTACATAGGTAGAATACGCACACTCTGAGCATTTATATGTATTCGTTGCGCTGCATACAAACAAAGCAGGCGCTCTGCAGAAGACAAAGCTCAATAAACGATAAAGCAACAAGGCCGACATAATTAGCACATGCTTTTCTCCAGGTGGCTAGGCATTGCCGTTCACGATGAACCAGACAGAGCCACTGGATCATCACGATAAAGGCGAGGAAATAGAACGAGAGACTGATGGGCTACTGTTGCACTGCGATCCTGCAATGCCGGACTATCCTCTCTGCCTGACGCCCGTATCACCCATCAATTCCAAACACCTATACAGAGGACGAAGAAGGTTATGTATGGCTTGCCGGCAGTGAAGACACAACCTCGTGGTGAGCTTCAGTACTAACCTTGGCAGTCACTCGATGGCATGAACAGCCTTTGCGACTTCTCTGGCTGGGAAAACGGTCTTGATTGCAATAGCCCAGTATGTAACCATTGTTGCAGTAACACCGGCCACACAACCTGACTTGTTGCGATCTAGATTTCCCCACCCTCCCCTAGCATAGACGGCTCACCTCTGCTTCCTTGTGCCCGACTGGACACCGAAACCAAGGCATGGGACGAAGTGATATTCGGGAAGCCGCCATATCTTCCAAAAGAGTGTTCACCGGGAGACACCGTTTCACTTAAGAAACGTTGCGATGGAGTAGCTGAATGCGCTTCCCCTTTCGACATTGAAGCCTGGGTGCAACCTTCCACGGTGGTACGACGGCAAGAGCAGCCGCAGGCCTCGGACGGGGGCAGGGTTAAGAGGCCCCAGAACGCGTTCCTGCTGTGGCGCAAGGCCTATTGTAACTCGATCAAAGCCTTATATTTCGACAGGAACCCCAAGCTGAATTTCTCCAAAGACCGTAGAGCTGGTCATACGAGCGTATCAATCTCCGAACGGCGTCCGCGGCCTCGGTGCAGACATCTCGTGGTATGACACGTGATCCATCGATGCGCAATCGAATGAGTGGGCGGAATAGATGCAGAACGGCACAGTAATGATAGATATGGACAAGGAAGGCCGATGGCGATTCGAGCACGTGGTCGAGGTGCGGAAGACGACGCTGGACGAGAAGGATCACTCTCGACTCGTGTCAGAACACGAGCTCGCGAGGGTCTACCTCTCCGCCAGACGGATCCCCGATGCGATCGAGATACTCGAGCACGTGGTCGAGGTGCGGAAAATGACGCTGGACGAGAAGGATCACTCTCGACTCACGTCAGAACACGCGCTCGCAATGGCCTACCTCGATGACAGCCAAGCTCAAAAGGCCGTTGATCTTCTTGAACATGTCGTGACGGTAGAAAGTCAGCTATTCGACGAAGACGATCCCGATCGACATATATCGCTGGAATTACTGGAAGATGCGCGTCAGCAATTAGAAGCTGAGTGGGAGCCTGAGAGTAATGTTTCGGAACAAGATACACCTTCCGTATAATGCTGTATATAATGGAAGCACTTTGACAGGGCTGAAGCATTCAAATAGCAGTTGCTTACACAAATAGTGATGCTTACACAGTCAATGCACAGTAGCTGAACATGGTTGTCTAGTTGCCGCCGTTGTTGGAGCCTTCAAGTCATCCTGGTACGTCTCTGGTAGTAGCGGTACATGGAAGTGCTAGAAACGCATCCTTCCAGCGCTTTTGTGGGACGCTGACAGGTACCTATGACTCACTAGAGTGCACTGTGCAGGAAGCCCCACAGTACTTTAGACGGTTATTTTGAACATATCCATCGCGGACGCTGAACCTGGATTTTACTGTACCTCCAAGCACCGTAGATTAGCGCTAGTTGCCCTTTCGGCTTCGCCGCCCGGGCGTTAATAAACTGTGTGTGTGTGTACCTCCAAGCCGGTTTGCTACTGATTAACGGTTTGGTGTTACAGGGATGTCTGGTGGCCTAATAAGTATGACGATAAGATTGAAATGCACGTCTGAGTGAGGGCCTTAAGGAGTGCTCAGAGAAGCGAGGAAAAGTTCATGTAATTACAAGCGATAGTTGCCCTTTAGGGCTTAGCCCGGGCGTAATAAAAGTGTGTGTGTGTGTGTGTGTGTGTGTGTGTGTGTGTGTGTGTGTGTGTGTACTGTGAAACCCAGGTTAAGCGTCCGTATTTCAATCTGAGATTCTTGACAACGAGGTAATGCGGGGTACTTGTACAGCGCGTAACAGCCGTTTCTAAGGTACAGCTAGTGGCGGGACAGGATTTAGCCTTTGCGCGCTGTACAAATACCCCGCTCTACCTCAATGACAAGAAGCCTTGAGTGGAATCCGGATGCTGGACATGGGATTTGACAGTACTGTGAAAACAAGGAATAAGCTGGACACGCATGCCGATCAGCCCTCAACGCCGATAATTTGGGCTCAACCACGGCAATGCCCGCCTAAACCGGGGGTGGGTGCACCGGACAGACCACCAATGGGATTGTATGTAGGATGTGGCGAGGCGCGCACCGGACTACTACAAGGACTGCAGTCGCAGGTTTCAGCGGGGCACATTGACAAAAAAAATGATGGGATTGCTGGACGACCTTCAGACAGTCTCAGCAGTATGCAATTTGGGTGAAGACGTGGTACATGATGCGAAGATATCACGAGCGGCGGCAGCTTGTCAATGCTTCTGTATAAGCAGACTTCTCTAGCTCTAATCCCTTAGCTAGCCCTCTAAGCGCTACTGTTGTCCCTTCTGCTCCAGTGACTCTTACTGCTAGTCTCCGCAGCGGATCTAGTATAGGAAACTTATGCGCGGCGTACAGCTCACTACCTATTAAAGTTAGGATGACTTAGGGAACTCGAGTATCCTCCAGAGAGCTGTTCTTAGTATCTACATTGACTCGAAGTGAATTAGTCTGTTTTCTAGGGAGTTCCTCTTGTCATGACCTTGTGATTGATCTAGATGCAGTGTATGAGCTAGATTCATTCGATCCTTTCAGTCCCAGTATCAACACCAATCCTAACATTTCTACAGCATGGTGTAATTCAGACTCGTCTTATCATGGCTTCTCCGTATTCTCCATGCATCCATGGGGACTCGTGCTGCCCCACTGAACCTTGACCCCACCATGGACACTTGCGCTTTGCCATTAGCCTTGGTAGCTCGTCTCAATCCAACGCGCCCAGTACCTTCGTAACTGTACGCTCCTTGAGCCCGTTATCGCGAAAGGGCGAGTGCCTCGCACGATGGTGGAAGACGCGAGTAAGCCAGCCGTCCTTCGATCGCCCTAATGCAGATAGTTATATGGCATGGCTAACAACGTGCTTATTCACCTAGATCGCAATTGCACAGCTCTGGCTAAGCTACTCACGCAATGGGTACTTTGCACGTCCTCATAGTTTCGACGGCATTTTCCCTGATCTTCATCATAGGGGGTATCAACATCGCCGCATATTCGTACTTTGCATGGTTCACGAATGTACCCCTTCGCTCTTTCTTTGAGAGTCACAACATGCCCACTGATGCCGAGCATACCCGGCTCGTGGTGACACTCTGCTGTATGGGCGCAATTCTTCCTGGCTTGCAGGTTTTGGCATCCTACGGCGTGCTCTATGTCCACACGGAAAGAAATAGCGGCACCCTTGCCTATTTCTTCACAGCAGAATCACTGTGGGGACTAGTAGTAGGGAGTCACAAGAGCAGAAGGGACGACAGTAGCGTTAGGTTGTTGGTTGCTGAACTAGAGCTGAAAACATGATTCAACATAAGCATACACAAAGCTGCCTTGTGATATTTGACGTATTAACATGTGCCGCGTCTTCGCCCGAACTGCATACCACTGAGACTTGATCGAAGGTCCTCCAGCATTCCCACCATCTTCTTTGCCAAGGTGTCCCGCTGCAACTTGCGTCTATAGTCCTTGTAGTAATCTGGCGTGCGCCTCGCCGCATTCTGCACAGATCCTCTTGGACGGCCTGCCTGTGACAGCTTTGCACTGTTTCCCCCCATTCTGGGAGGGCATTGCCGTGGTTGTGCCGTCATAATCGGCGCCAAGGGCCTTCTAGCCGCCACCCGGCTGTTCCAACGTACAGCTCTCTGCAGCGACGCACCCATCGCGCCGTGGTCGGGATGTCTCGTGGGTCCTGGCCGGGCACCTGCATTCGTGGCGGCGGTTGGTGCAGTGTTCGTCGTGGAGCTGGGCTCGGTGCGGGCGGGTTGCGCCACTGTCTGTCGGGGAGCTCGGGCGCCTGTTTTATGATTAGCGTCACGCAGTCACTAGCCGAGAAGCTGTACTCACCTTGCGGTGTTTTTGGTGGAGGCAGCTGTCTCGGACCCATCTGCCTTGTGGGACTGTTGAGAATAACAGTCCCGCCGTCATCGTCGGGGATGACGTCGTAGACAGACAGAGGCTCCGCCGCGGCAGCGGGAACTGCTGCAATATACTCGGGGTCGGTTTCGTACTCGGCATCCGCGTCGATATCTATGTCGCCATCGGCATTCGCATCGTCGTTGGCGTCCGCCTGGGCCTCGAAATTGATGGCTTCGACTTGGCAACTCGATCGTGTCGCTCGGCCGTGGCTCGGTCTCGCATGGCACGCGGCTGATCGTCGAAACTGCGGCTATTAGTAACAGAGCAGGATACACTCGATGGAACGGTAACCGGGACTGGGGACTGACAATCCTGTTGAAGTCCGGCACACACTGCCCGCGCGGGACGTGCATCGCCGTGCCCACCGCTCGTGTGTCAAGTTCTAGTACCCAAGCGCGCTGAAGACGTTGCAGTAGCGGCCGAGGTCCCGCGTCTTGTTTTGTGTGGGCCATGGCAGAGTTCTAGCCAGCCAAAACGGTTCGGCAGCTTGCTGGGCCTCTTAGAGCATATTTCTGCGTGTTCATGGTGCTACGATAGCGTCTCGCGGAACGGTAAATATAGCAAGTGCTGGCTTGCGGGTGTGAAATGTGAATGATATGAGCTCGAATTGGGTAAACCCTGCCAGGAGTGCTGCTGATCTGGTTCCAGGACATATGTCGGCGAAAAGGATTCCAACAGGATTTCAGGCCCAGGTTCTCTTCGGTGTCTTGAAGGGGATAAGTTCTCGCGCAAAGGAAGATTGGGCAGTTGACCCAACTGACGCGGGGTCGCGACAGCTTCATCTCCCGGTGCAATCCCTGTCAACGCTCCGAGACATGCATGCACAGGTCCATCGCAAGGTAACTCAAGGCCCCCGGACACACACCCACTCAGGGGCATTCTTGTTCCTTCGTTCTGATCTCTCACTTCATAAATATGCAACCAGTCGCCCCCAGACTTCGAGGGCAGTGTCTACGTCAGTATCGAACCGGGACCTTCTACAATTTTGGCACTCACGGCCCTTTGCCTTTGTCATACCATTGGCCAATCAGTGCTTACGTTTCGGATCATACTTGAGACCTTCCACACGTATCCCGCTACACTTACCACCGCAGCTGCTTTCGACTCGGAGCATCCGAATTCACCATGCCTGGCAGACCTGAAGGATTGGTCCTGACCGTGGACCCAAATGTCATCCACTATGTTGACACTGCCAATGCTCAAAACCTCTTCAACATGTGGACAGGTACGTTTACTTACACGATACTGGTGCAGCCCGGGCTGGCACTAGCTCTCTCGGAAGTCTTCTCTAGATGCGCGGACTCCGACGAGCGAGGCCACAGGTTAGAAAACCTCAGCTGGAGACTGTGGAATCGCGAGACCTTTTGCTGCAACGTCACCGAGGGCAACCTACGGCAAGCAAAGCCCACTCCCATCGCCCCCTCCACAGCCCCCAAAGACGATCCCGATGTACGAATACCACAGGTCCCCCAACTGTCTATCAGCGTCGACTCTGCTGCTGAAGACGATGGGGCGATCGAGCCCAGCTCCGAGTCCGAACCGATGGAGGTTTCCCGACCCAGGATTCTGCGACAAGCCTCGAGCGCGAGCAATCGCAGCCGCGGTCGCGAGCGCCACATTACCTCAGACCACTTGGAGAAGATGGTCGCCTCGATAATACAAGACAAGGAGCTGGCCGATATGTCCTCGCCATCGCTCGATCCCGGGTCGGACGTCTCCCAGCCAGCTGATTCCTCTCCGGATGTTCAACAGACACCCGACCCACCCACAACACCGGCGGCTGAGCACTCGTCTTTGGAGGCACCGTACGTTGTCTCTGCTTCCGTGGCGTCAGGTGTTGCTTCCAGCAGTAGTGAGCGCACTCCAAGCCGCACCACTGTCATCCGCGGCTTCTCCCCATCTCAAGTCTCCATCCCTGCCCCGCAGCTTCGCAGCCAGGAATCAATGAAGCAACTCGCCCTCGGCAAAATCCCTGAACCCCAAGCTGCCCCCACCTACCGGCCGGTCCAGCTTAGGAAACAACGCGCCAAATCCGCCCTTGGTGGCTCCCAATCTAGCGACGAGCAATCGGACAGTTATATCGATTAGTTCCCGTTCTGGATCCACCTTGCAGGGGGTATCTGCTGACACCTGTACCCGTCCATGCTCACAAGTACAGAGCTAATTCTGGCCTTGCTTATCCTTAACTTATATATACATACATCGATAACAGTGCCCTTATATTACTTTATGCATCACGAAACCTAGAGCCAGAAGCTGCTGGCATTCTATATTCTCATTCGCAATGCGTCCTTGTCAGCGTCCGCAAACAGAGCTTTGGATACAAATCCGGTCAGCGTCGTCTTCGGCGCGCATTTCACTCCCTGTTATTACAATGCATACGAGCGAGTTCCCTTGTCGAGATCACTCGCACCTTTCATTCGTTGGATCACATGGACTTTTCCTCTGGACCATACTCACTAGCGACAAGATGCAGAATACCGATAACACGACCGACCATCCCGTGGAGGTCTCCTATGTCCCAACTGCCCATTCGAGGATGGGCCTCCAAATTTTCGACCATGTCGACGAAAGCGGGTGCTACATAAATCTTGCCTGACGTGCGTCCTGGTAGGTCCCAGACAGCTGGGACGAAGGCGGATCTCGGTCGCGCGATCATGGCGTCCTTCCGAAACGACGTAGGCGTCCATGGCTGTCTTCGTCATCAATTATTTGCTAATGAACCTTCGAATTCTATTAAATTTCTTTTGGCAGACTGGGACCCTAGTCTCGATCCTGACTCGTGCGTATTCCATGCCTGTTTCGCGGTGGAGATCGTCAGTAGATGTTGATTGGCTCCCTCCTCCCGGCTATCCAGAGCCCTCGAGCAAGCATTTTACAGGACACTATGAACCCATCAACTCACACCACATTGGCTTCTCCGAGGTTAGCACGGCGCAGGCTAATGTGTGACCACGGCATCTCAGTCGCTGGGCTCCACCCTCCGTATGGCGTAAGACAGAGTGTGGGAGGGCATAATTCTCAAGCCTCTGTGACTTTGTCCTTTGTCTGATACACTCCCGTGTAATCAGCGCACACCGTATCATTTTTACAGGTCCCTTTTATGCGGTAACATGTCTTCATTTTCCTTGGCTAACAGGACGAAGGTTGTTCCTTCTTCGTATCTCGAGGACTCCCTTAGCAGTAGTCATGAGGCATCTGGCGAGCATGTATACACGAGTCAAAACGGTCTCGCGTTCCACACAGCGCCCGACGTGACTGATGCTTACCATTTCGCCTTGTTTCCCGAGCCTATTCGCGAGGAGGAGGGGAAAGAAGAGCCGAAAACCCATCCACCACAACCAGATCGGCAGTCGTGGGGCAGCGCCAATTCGTCTAGAGATCTCGCGAATCCACCTCCGCTACAGGCAAGGAAGAAGAAGTACACCCGGGCTTTCAGCCATCGGGCCCGCACAGGCTGCATGACCTGGTACGTGTGGCCTTCTTGCTTCCGGTTCCAGATTGAGGTGTCTCGTTGCTAACATGTGGTACCGTACCTTGCAGCAGGTAACGAGAACCCCTCCCCCCCTTCCCCACCCCCGTCTTACCATTCAACGTATGTTGCTGCAGTTATCCCCCTTCTAACATTGTTCATGTCAGCGCAGAATCCGCCACAAAAAATGTGACGAAGATAGGCCAACATGTCGTCGCTGCGCCGCTGCCAACGTCGTGTGCGACGGTTACCCGTCAGCCCAACCAACCACGGCGAAGGAGCAGCAGGAGCGCGGCGGCTCCGCCCACTCACAGGCCGTGGTGGCCAAGTCCTCCTCCTCCACCGTCGCCAGCAGCACGACTAGCAGCACTAGAAGCGACCCGTCCCCGCGGACGACTCCACTCTTCAGCATCAACCCCATCGTCTTCGAGTCCGCCACTGAGGCGCGGTACTTCCACCACTTCCGGGTCTGCACCCGCTTCGGCCTGGGCGAGTCGGCCGGCCTCCACGACTACTGGGACGCCTATGCCCTCCCCATAGCGCACCAAGAAGACTACCTGTGACAGACGATTGCCGCCGTCGGCGCCGCCCACCAGCTCTTCGTTATTCGGTCCTACTCAGCGTCCGACCTGTCGACGTGGGATACGGAGCAGGAGAACGCCGCAATACAGCAGTACAACCGGGCCACCTCCACCCTGGTGAAGGCCATGTCGTCGCAGAATACGATCGCGTCCACCCACGGTGCCCTGCTCTGCTGTCTGATGTTCGTGACCTTCGAGAGCCTGCTGGGGCGGTATTCAGAATCCATCAAACACATCCAGTCGGGCTTCCAGCTCCTCGCCTATCTCGACGCCAGCGGAAAGATCACCGACCCGGGCCTCTGGCAGCAGACGTACGACATGTTCGCCCGCCTGGGACTCGTCTTCTCGGCCTTCATGGACGCCCCGCTGACGCCGGCGCTGCCGAGCAACACGTCACCCATCCTGGACGTCGAGGACCCGCACCAGCCCTTCTGCGACCTGAACGAGGCCTTATACTCGCTGCGGACGCTGGACATTGGGCACTTTGCCGCGCTGCACGAGGCTGAGCAGCAGTATCTGATCACGCAGTACGGCGTGCTCAGGGCGCAGCCGCCGACCCCAGAAAGCGAAATCGTCCGGGCAGATCCGTACGCGCAGGGCCTGCCCCGGAGCACCTCGCGGTCGCCAGTCGCCTTCGACAACGGCGTAGCCGCCGACAACAGCACCATAACCACCACGGCCTTTGATCCGCTCTGGGAGGAGCTGTGGAACAACCACTTCTACGCCTGGAACCAACGCTTCGACCTCACGGCCCAGGAGCTGGCGCCGCGGCTTGCCGAGCTGTCGGACCGCGACCGCACCATGCTGGCGCGGCTGCGCCTGCAGCAGAGCTTCTGGAAGGTGGCGGTTCCAACCTCAATCACGGCCGACCTGAATTTACAGGGGTCCTTAAGAGTCCCAGTCGTAGTTGAACCCCTAAGAAAGCGGACCGGAAGCTTCCCTCTAGCGGGCTCAGCCTCAGCTCACGAGACTGCAGTTATCTATTTTTAGCAAATATGAGGAGATCGCCTATCTGGTAAGGAAATTAGCCGCTTGGTGGTAATCAAATCTATCGGTATACCTCATCAAGCGTATGGAACTACTTTGAACGAGCGACCTCAATTATCTATGTAACTTCCACCAACAACCCTTGGATCCAGCCCCTGCTTTATGTTCTGATATCTTGAGCCCTGTGCCATATAGAAGCAACATACCCGAAGGTGGCATATTTTCTCCTGATACTCAGAGCTCGCTAATACCCCGGAACCAGTCTGCGTGCTGCCTCTGGGTGCACTTCCGGTAACCAGAACAGGCGGGCATGGGCTGCACCAGACAAGCCGTACGTTATGCGTCTCCCAGTCCGCGCTTCTAAAGAACTGGCGCCTGTATAGTGTTATCGTCCACCCCGGTTGCGGGGCTAGAGGCAGAGGTGGAGGCTAGGAGGGCTAGGAAGCGAAGGAAGGTTAAAATGAGCCCTAATTCCAAGTTCGCCAACATTGAGGCTGCTCGGAGGACTCAGATCGAAGTGGGTGAAGTCGAGGGCAGCACGAACGAATCTAGCGAGCCTGAAAACCCTAGTGACGGCGAAAGCTGTATCGTAGTAGCATCAGAACAGTCATAATAGTTTATCGAAATTGCTGTCTTATAATAGAAGAGCATCGTTTCACGGTGGCCCATATGTGGCGGTGGCCCATGTGTAGGTGAGAGACGTTACATACTATTCCGGAGCGTGAGCGGCGGAGATTCCGCTCCAAATCAGGTCAGATATTACAAGCCAAACAGCAAAATGCCGTGCAGTTTCGGTCTCAAGCTTTACACATAAAAGGCCGGATACTAAAGGGCTACCGCATTTTCATCATTGGCAAACCCCCCGAGCATAAAGGAAACACGGGACGTTAGGGTTCGGTCCGTCATCGCTCCCACTGCAGGCGGGCTTTAAGAGCTGTATTCTTTCTTTTTCGGTTAGAGTTCGAGCTGTTAACCCAATAGAGCTATAAGATTTATTGGCAATAGGTTAGGATCACGTCGAGATGACAGACTTGCCTTTGACCACGGCACCCTCGCTATCGAGATGATCGAGGCCTGTCGAGCATCCTCGGCTGTTTCGAAATGGTTCGCTAGGCGCTGTACTTTCTGATACCAAGGAGTGTGTATCTTGAGGTAAATACTCAGGTACAACGGTAAAGTACGGAAAGACGTATATAATCGGCCAATATCACGGGTTCTACCACTTCTCCATAGTTTCCAACGAAATAAGGCGCCCGCTGACTGCGAGTCAGGCAACGGTAAACCTTGTCAAATATCTTGGCTAGAAGTCTCGATGTAGCGCGGTGACCAGCAGGATTCAATTCTGGAGCGGGTCTACAGTCGGTTTTCCGCCCAGGGGGAAAGCTCTTCTGGTCCAGTGATTACAGTGCTCAGCGCAGATAGGAGCAAGCTCACCAGGAGGTACTATGGAGGAAGTGTCATAATAAACATCTCGAAAACCAACGTCTTCTAGTGCTTGGGTATCAGCCACTAACGTAAATAATAAGACCATTTATGAAGCCTAGCAATATCAAGAAAGCTCACGAAAGAGGCAAAGTACACAACTCAGCCAGTGACAATATCAAATAGTCATAACGCCCAATATCAATTCAACTCTTTTCTACTGCAGTTAGTAAAACAATACAAGATCATGATGCATAAAATATATCACCAAAAATATTAAGCCGAACGTTAACATAAGCAAAATCTTTGTCTCAGTTTCGAAAGAAGAAGAAAAAAACACGCATTCAGTTACATGAGAAAGAAACCATGTTTAGATGCCAGAGTCTCCCTGCTTGACGGTCTTTGCAGTCTGGTGGGCGTTCCATGCCTTGCAGGTGTCCTTGAGCCTTTTGTTGTCCAGGGTGGCCGGGATCTTGGCCTGGGCCTCCACGAACTGGAGGGCGAAGCCCTGGCTAGTGTGCCAGCCGATGTGGCAGTGCATGAGCCAGGCGCCCGGGTTGTCGGTCTTGAAGGCGAGCACCAGGTGGCCGGCCTGAGGCAGCATGGCGGTATCGCGGCGGACCGGGTTGTTAAGGTTCAGCGGGGTGACGCCCTCTTGGTAGAGACCCGCGCCCTGGGACAGGACGTAGAAGTCGTGGCCGTGCAGGTGGATGGGGTGGGCGAGCGCGAGCGCGGCCTGGACCACGACATAGACCCAGTCGTCGTCCTTGGGGTTGTCGGCCGTGGCCAGCTGCACATTGGCATTGGATTTCTCGAATGGCTTCTTGTCGTGCACCTGCAGCAACGTTGGGTTGCCCCAGTGGACGATCATTGTAGTTGAGTTGATGTACCACCGGAACACCTTTTCGTTGTTCATGCCAATTGCGACAGTGTTCTCGGAGCTCCAGGCCTTGGAGCCGACCTGGTGACTTATGTGAGGTACTAGTGACGCCGCCGGCATGTCTACACAGCTATCCTTGATGCTGTGGCCCTTGGTCGTGGGCTCAGCGCCGCCAGGGTTGGCCGCGCCGTAGGTGACAATGCCCTTGACGTTGGCGGGGTTCGCAATATTAGTGCAGGCGGACTGAGGAGTGGCGCGCATCCAGAAGCTGCTGGCCACGGCTTCCTGGTTGGCAGTGACGATGACATCGTAGCGCTGACCGATACCGAGGCTCACGACGTCGGTGGTGAAGGGCTTGATAGGAACCAGATCCATCGCGATGACCTGTAGGGTGTGGTTGTCGATAGAAAACTTGAAATGCGCGTCGAGAGCGCCGTTGACCAGCCGAAGGCGGTGCGATTTGTCCTTCTCCAGGGCCACGGCGTTACGCTTACCAGTTATGACGCCCGAGTTGTTGAAGGTGTTGGTGCCGTTGAGGAGAGCGTTGTCGAGCTTGGGGGGGCCTTTGGCCTGGGCCTCGTCCCACAACTCATCTACGGTGCGGTGGCTCCAATCGTTAAGGAAGAGCATACCCAGGTCGATGTCGTAGTTGGCAGTCGCGGGGCCGTTGATGACGATGCCGCCGAAGACGCCCTGCCATGCCTGCAGCGCAAAGTGTGAGTGATATCAGGTAGAACCGTACTGAGTGGCCCTCCACTTGTAGGTGAAGGTGGTCCCGGGCGGCGAAGGGCACTGGGTAATGGAGGCAACGCCATCGTTGTCGTTGGTATGGTTCTGGCGAATGCCGTGGAAGTGAAGACTGGTGCCGTTGGTCGAAGTCTTCAGCGAGTTTCGCAGGTGGACCACGACGGTATCACCCCAGTCGGCGTGCAGTGTCGGCCCGGGTATGGTGCCGTTGATGGCCATGGCATAGCGGCTGATGCCGTCAGGTGCTATCTGGACCTCAGTCAGGTCGAGATAGTACTCGCGGGTAACTCCGGTGTCGGGAGCCTCAGTGCTGTAATCGGTGTTGATGTTGAAATTGCACCAGGCCGAGCGGGTCTGGGGTGTGTTGCCTTGACATGCAGCGCGCGGTGTAAATTGCGATGTAAAGGGGTTGATGGCATGTCCGGAAACGAGGGGAACAGCCACCAAGGGCAGAAGGAGGGACGAAGCGAATGCGAACATGATAGCGAATGATTGTTCACTTGCCTCAAGGCAACTGAAGAGGAAGAAGCTGAAGGGAGGGAATGAGTGTTGAGTTGAGGATGCTCGTCTTCTTTTTCCCCCACATATCGACGCCGTCTTCCCCTCGACGTCTTATACTCCAAAGAAGGGCCTCACTCCCTGCCCTGGCTATCATCCTCTTCACGCCAAAGTTGTCGCATCGTCGGCCGAGGAGGCCATGGCCTGATGCCTTCGGGATGCAAGCGTGGTGAATCCTCTCTGTATGCAGGTGCGTTACATATGTGAATACGACTATGATGAACCAGGTTTCGGTTCACCCATGCGTAGGCCAATAACACAACACATTTTCTCAGTAGGGCAGTGTAGTATTCCGAAGCGTCTGCACGAGCACAGCAGGGGTATAGATAGTATCCGTAATTTCAGGGTGGGGAGCGTGCTCAGGCGCCTGAGCAGGGGTCTTCCTTGGTATTCTTTTCTCTCCAGTCAGATGCGATATGATAGTATTTCCACTTTCCACGGACCAAGCCACTTATGCAATAGACGCACAGAGCGCCCTTCGGTGTCTTTTTGGTGCGGTTTTTGTTGCCTCCCCAGTGCGGTAGCCGCTTTGCATATACGAAGTCATCCACCCAATAGGAGCACCAAGCGCGCCGAATCCGTTACTCAAAGCGGCAAAGCGGTTGACTTAAACATCCTTGCTGCGACTATGCAACACAACGTGCTTTTAGTTGTTTGTTTTGTCGTCCCATCTGACAAGCCATCATTCCTGGAGCAACCTTCTTTTAAGCCTAATTAGATGGATATCGTCTGATTTGCGTTTCTTTTCCATTTCACCGTCTTCTCCAGATGTCACGGTATAGGTTTTCCGACAACTATGTTCGTTTCTGCAGATCGACCTGGCAGGGAAGTATGCTTATTCTGCATTAAGCAGGCAATCTGCTTTCCTTCCTTCGAGAACCGCCATAAAAAGCGCTACGTAATCCCCCATCGGGGTCGGCCCGATGTTTTGGGGGTCGTGCAGAAAGTTGTGAGCCTCTCCATCCCCTTGCTGATCGTAATTGCCGGCCTGTAACCTCGAGGTCTGTGGTGTTCAGGGTGCCGTCAAGGGTGATATTTGCGGCTCGACAGGGGTAGCTTGAAATATGGGTCGCGGTAGATCTGCTGTAATACCACGGACCCCTGACTATAGTAGCACCCGCAGTGTCCGTTCGAGAAGAACGAGTCAGTTGTGATAGACGCAAAAAGACTCGCGTCGCCAAGTTTGCTGTCGTCTCCTGAACTGCAACCTGCCAAGACTTTCGTAGAACAGCTAAACCCCACACCGATGTGACATACCCACGCCAAGACTGTGGCTGATATCCGCTCCAAGTCGAGCGGCGATGAGATGACTGCGGCATGTGTAATCGCCTATGCGCATTCCTCGGAGTCCGGTTCGGAGCCAGGTTCGGAATCCATCCCTGTTCTTTGGCAAACTGACGCCTTGTCCCGTCCTCATTCTGGAAAAGATTAGTAATGACATTCACCTTGTTCAGTTGATAAGTATCACCCATCTGTCCGCCCGTTTCCTATTCACACCCTGAGTCACCTGCTAACCTGACTGTTCCATCTCTTACACACAAACCATACTTTCGTTCATCCACTTTTTCAAGATGCTCTTCAAGCCCCTTGCTCTTTCCGCTGTTGCACTCGGCGTTTCTGCCAAGCCCTCAGGACACCCTGATGTGTCTGACTCGGCCATATATGCCTACGGCAACGACATTAGTGGCCTGCCCATCGTCAGAATCAAAGGTACAGGAACACATGTATGCCTAAGGTCTATGTGGCTAACTAAGAGAATCTAGACAGCGCTTACTTGACCAACATCACGTCGGTCCCTTCGGGCTCCTCTATTCAAAATCTGACCTGTACGTTCAACCGATCATTGTACCCCCGAGAAACTCCACGATTCCAACCCATCATCTGTCATACCAATAGTCACCTGCGTCTCCAAACGCCGAACCTTGACGGCCTCGTCGACACCGCAAGGTAACACCACCGCTCGCACCAGCTTCTTCGCCTTCAAGAAGGACACGGGCTTGGCCACATTCACCGAGGCCGTAGATGATGCCTTATCCATGACAACTGGCTACTTCTTCTTTGGTAATACGCTTTTCGTGGACGTAAACGAGAAGCACATGGGGGCGGAGTGGGTGGCGATCCCCGTGCAAGTGGATGGCCAGTCCTTATTTCAAGTCGGCTGGAACGTGACCACGGCGGGCTCAATTCCGATCCTGCTTAACACCCAGGCGCCCATGACCGAATAATACGACGTGGATCATTCATTGGTTGATTGCTGGAGGGAGAATAGGGGGTGCGTGGTAAAGCAGCCAGGCAGGATGCAGTCGGCGAGCGGTTGATACCGGGGGAGGGGAGGCGGGGGCGATAAGATACGGTTTTTCAATTCATAGCACACTCAGAACATTATTAGGGATTCTTGCACAAGTTTTGTTACTATATAAGATTCTAATCCTTCTACCATTAAAAGGGATTAGAATTACCTCGTTTTGGCTCTCTTGCTTTGCAACTCGGAAATGACCATCTCTCTAGCTCTTTGTGAAAAGACACACGATACACGTATTGTCCTCATACAACGTCAGATGAAAGGAGTTCTTCCCGCCACGTAAAGTGACGCTTCGTTGCCAGTCATGATGGTCAAAGCATAATTCAAAGTGCTTCGCTATAGAGTTATTAAGATTGGAATACAGGGCTTAGTATAGTCCCACTTAAGATCTGATGTGATCAGGTGTATTTTCCGGCCAGGCTATGCACATATTCTCCGAGCTGGTCCGATAGTCGCTACTATGGTGCCTCATTATTTTGAATTTGATAGAACCGGGGATGCACGAAATAATGCTGCGCATTCTATTTCAGGGGGATTCGGCTACATGGTTCCGCTGTCAGTGTGCCGTTCCCATGACGGGAATAATACTCTCTGGGGTGTTCGGGCCTCACTGCCCATGCAGAAAACGGAGGAATGGACGAAGGCCCCTGTCCAAAGTGAGGTAACGAGTCTAGGAGCCCGGAGTTCTGGAACCCGAGTAGCGCAAAAAGTACTTTCAGGCCCCCTAACCCGCCAAGAACCAGTGACGGCTTTGATTGAATGTCAAAGAGCAACAAGTCACTGTATGCTACTGATTTGTTGGTAACAACTTTAATCTTATTATCTGCCTGCAGGAGAGTGGGTAGGGTCAAAAGTGCATATAATTGTTGGACAAATCGGCTGCTTGTCGGCTTCCTTGCTATGATAAAGATGATGGATCTGAGCCGTGCCTGTCCGCCTCCCCGCGGCCTTCCCTGCAAGAAGCGAGATTCGGGCATGGCCTCCGCAGAGCCCCACGAACTCTAATGACTTGAGTCGATCGGTACCGAGAAGCGCTCGGTAACTTCTTGAATGCTAACGTTCGCCGCGGATGATCCGAACCAAGATTACGGTGAATATACCGCCCCGCACAACGATGGATCCAGCTTGAGGCTCGGAGGCCCGTCCCATCCTGTCTACATGTGGATAACCCTGTCCCCATCGCCCCAATTTCTGCCCTCTTCCCCCTGCGCACGGACATGCAAGACGCTGACGCTTTTCGGGCGTATAGTTGTGTCGTCTTACCCACCACGCTATGGGCAGCCGTGACAGCGGTCTAATGTGGATTGACCATAGTCAATCTTACAAGCGGATCGGGCCGGCGGCCAATCACGTCTGCGCGATTATCAAGAAGAGCCGCTTTTAGTGTAACGTGACGTCCATTGAAGCTCTACTGCCGGTGTCTCGGTGCCCGAAAAACGCATCTTCCGAACAAAACCCAGGGGGAGCGCTTCGTAATTGGGAAATCCTGGTGGTCGTAACGAGGATGGACCATCTACGCCAAACGGAGTGGAAGCACGATATGTGATGTTCTAGTTTAGTAAACAGAGCGCCTTATTTGATTTTCGCAATCATGACAACTACATGAGCCGCCCAGGGAGCGCCCGCAAAAAGGTGATTAGACTGAGATGCAGTCTGTGTGCGCGTTTCCTACTGCTTTGGTTTGCATTTGTGTAGGATAAAGCTCTTCGACACCGTGGTGCTCGTAACGATGGCAACCTTGCAAGGAATGGGCCTATCGTAGTGGACGAGAAATTCGCTCATGATCCCCTATTCCAGAGTTGCTCAACCGTACCTTGATGGGTGGAACATGAGCTATCTGGCCAATACCTTATTCACGCGTCCAGGTTTCCAGTAATTTTTGAGCCCGCCTTGTAGTGGCGATGCTGAAATATTACTAGTTTTGTAGACGGGGGACCTCGCGGGCTCTGTGTATGCTAAGGAGTCAACGATACGACCCCTGATAGCTTTGCTAGTGCAGACTTCCAACATATCAAAACTGATGGGATTTTGCTATAAGTAGCCGGACTGCGATATTGAGTTTATTCTACTGATAGGCCTGTAAATGTAACCGAGCATCTGAGGATGACCAAAAGCATCATTCATCTACAGATGCCACTATAGGTGAGATAAGCACATGCAGCCGAAGCCTTCTTAAACAAGCAACAGCTTATCGCATCTCGTTGTGCTGATGAACATTAACTTTCGATAGTGAAACTGCGTTACTGCCCTTCTCACGGAGCAGCCATAGCTCCGAGTTTGTACTGAATAACAATAAATCCTGTTGCGAGTCATTACTACTACGAACGATCTTTATAGGAAGCCGAAATCGAGTTGACTGTCAGACTAGAAGCGCCTTCCTGCTTTCCGAAATAACTTGAAAGGGATATCGAAATTAGTTTGCACGTCTCTTGAAACGAGATTGGATCAGGATCAGTTGACACTACTACGTACCTTCTCATCATCAAGCTGATCGTCTTAATGGTGCTGGTATTCAGGGGTTTGGCATCAGGCTGCGTCCTCCCCCTGTACGTCGCCGCAAAATTGGCCCATGGCAGGAAGCCATTTTGGATGCCGGAGGAGCCGACAGTGCTACCGGGTACCGTGAAGCTGGTCTCGTACAGCAAAGTACTCTCGCGATCGCTTGTGGGCAATATGTCCTTCAGGTTGAGGGTATACAGCTTGCCGTCAGATAGGGCAACGGAGACGAGCAGTCCGTCATAGCCGGTAAGGTCCCAGTCCAAGGAACCAACGGTCTGCTGCGAGGCGAAGCCAGCGCCACCGAGCGTGATATCGTCCAGGTAGCCGGAAAACGCGGCCTCGTTCTTCGCCACGGCCATGTCCAGGTGCGAGGAGCTGTTGCCGCCGAGAACTGAGTCGTCGACAGCCGCCCAGAGACTAACATTCCAAGGCCTGTTCGATATTGTCAAAAATTTTGTCTCCTAACCGATGACGAAACATGAGACGCGCAGCATATAGTGTTCCCCCCAGAAGGGGTAGTTGTTGGAGGGCCATGTCGTAGAATGGAACCAGGCCTACCGGTTCTTTGGCCCAGAGTAGTGAATAGTGAAAGATAGAAATGCGGAAGGTATGCAATACAAAAAGTTCCACTGAAGTCGAAAGTCGTCTGCGTGATAGTAACCCCTGGCCCATCGGCGCACGTATAGGAAATGGTACCATAGAAACCGCCGAACGGCTGGCTATCCGATGCACTAAATTGCGATGTGTGGGACAACGCGGGATTCGACAGGTCGAAGCTGACATTTCCTCGTGCATTCAATCCCTTGTGGTCGAAGTTCCTGATCTCTCAAGCAAAATTGCCGAGGGTCGCAGCCTGGCAGCCTGTCGCATTCGTCCGGCTGCGCATTGGCGAAGCAGCTGCCGATAGTGTAGTCAAGACGGCGATGGCGTGCTGCATGGTGGTCAAGTGGCCGGGTCAAGCAAACTTTGGGCGAATGTCCGCAGCTGAAGCACATCTTGAGAATCACGTCGCGGTGGGCTAAGGCTACCGCTCCCTAAATATCCAGCCAACTAGCCGCTTTTATGAGAATCAATATCAGAAAATCATACATTTGCTCGGCTAGATATGCGGGTACCTTGGTGTCCTTTAGAATACCATATGGACCAAAGCTGGTTGCTAGCAGTACTTCCGCCTCTGAGTACTCCATCCCCCTATCCCAGACAAAAAACCACTCAATCGAATCAGTTTTGGTGCTGCAAAGTAGCCCAGTACTGGTCCAGGAAAGCAGCATACTGGTCTAGATCCTGCTCCGACTCCCAAGTTGGGCATTCGTACCCAATCCACTTTACAGAGTAGTATAGGACTCCACTTCTGGGGTCATAGTGCCCTATCACCGCATCCATATTATGATCTGATTTGCCCTCCCTGATTGCGGGCCGCTGCTGGCCCTCCAGCCATACGGCCACAGAACCATCTCGTTCGCATACCCAGAGCAAGTCCACGTTCGGCCCGCCCTCCAGCAAACGCCCCTTGTTCTCGGCTAACACGCCATGGAATACAGCATTAGGCGTTTGCAGAGTGTAGAGAACCCGCGCTACGACTAGATTCAATGACCAATGTGTTCGGATCCCCAAGCCTTTCAAAGCTGATGTAAGATCTTGCGTTGCCATGTTTTATGCCTCCTTTCGTCATATATAATCTATCCTGACGAAAAGCTGCGATGTGCGACCATAGTTCTGTACGGTATGTACTAGTGCAAAGCTTGTGTAGAACCGTGTCTTGAAGGCGCTTTTATGTGGATTCCGCTCCCCTGGTCCTGTTATGGCGTAACAGCACCAGCTGGGTAGCGACATTATTGACGACGTATGCCTGAATAGGCTTTTGCCGTGTACACTATAACTATCCGATTCGGGTCACAGTAGGCACATCTAGCACTAAAAGTCGACCTAGGTAAAAGTTGACTCCTGTCTCAAAATTGCCAAAAAGCGCCATAGTATGGTTGCAGTTTTCCAACTCATATAGATGGGCATCTCGTCAGATCTGCGTCCTTAGGGCTTAGGTGAGTGAGGAAGGTCGCAGTGTAAGAATTATGGCAACTGGGTTGGATCCCTCATGTCAATCAGGTACCAAACGAGCCATGACTACGACCGCGTTTGCACGACTAAGCCTAGACGCTATAACCGAAGACATGACGTCCATTTTAGCACGTACTACCCACGACCTCCTCTCCCACGTAACATTGCCGGATGCAGTTGGCATTCATCAAGCCTCTAGGTGTTGCCGAGGATGGGCTGGAGACCCCTCCAATAGTTCAGTGGATAGTGAAACATTATTGCTTCAACGATTCATTTCCCATCTGGTGAAGACCTCCAACACCAACCCGCTAACGTTGCTGGCTACCTTGGAGTATTTACACGGCTTGAAAGGCAAGCTCAGGTTGGCGACACGCAAATTCAAATGTACAACGTACCGTATCTTCCTAGCTGCGCTGATAGTAGCGAATAAGTATCTATACGATTGGTCGCCGAAGAACAAGAAGTGGGCCCGATACAGTCGTTGGTCTTGTGGAACGGTCCGTTTCCGGTTCACTCTACTGGATGTCAACTTGATGGAGGCCGAGATGTTGTCCTTGCTCGAATGGCGGCTAGTCGTCACTGAAGATGACTTCTTCCGCGTTCTGATGACATCCTTGAGCCCAGGTGAGAACAAACTACCAGATTCGGTACATCAGTGTTCACAGCTGGGCTGATAGCCATAGCTAGTGACATAGTTGAAACACGAGAAAGAATTATGGACCCAGTAGAACTGCGAGTACGCCGATACTCGGCTTGGGAACAGAAGGAATCAAGACCAATATGAGGCTGAGGTGAGCGTGCCTCAAGAGCATAATCTAGCATCATCCTCTTTGACTGTGTTCAATAGAATGACTCTCTTCTATTTGACTAGCCTGGCTTGCACCCAGTCATGCCATTTCTCCTGTGTGTCTGTATAATTTGATACCCCGAAGATCTATACGAAGCGGCCTCCCTCAGGTAGCCCACGCCCAAGTCCCTGCGCCCATGCATATGGACTAAGGGGACACTACCTTCCATGGCTGACTTCTGTCCTGGAGAGCCCAATGAAGCCGCTATTGGGACCACAAACACACACGTAGCGTGATCTGGCACGATCATATTGAGTTGGTGTGTTTTATCCGGCGCAAATGCCTGCTCGATTGATAGACATCTCTTGAAGATCGATTCGACGAGCAATTATGGGTACACGACGGGAGATAAAGTTTAGCCGTAGAGCCCCAATGGGAGCGGCGAGGCTTGAGAAACAAAATAGGAGGCGATCCGGCTCGAGAAACCGAACGGCTACGGTACTGTAGCAACTCTTATTCAAAGGTACCCCTTCGTAGTATCCTCGGTTCTGAGCTGGCTCTGGCGGCAGGCGTTCAAAACAGGCGCTTTTCAACTGTCTCCAACCTGACAGGACGAAGCTGCACCGTATATAGGATGCATTGCAGCTCTCATCGAAATCATGTATTTTACGGCTATAATTATTCGAGACTGTAGAGATTGACCCCATTTCGTTCACTGCCTCCAGAGAGATGGTAGAAAGACCCCATAAACATCAGTCACAGAAGCCTCCGTACTCCCCGACCCTAGTCGACATTGAGATCCACAGACTTGGGGGCATGACAACGGCTTTCGACATGCACCCCGACCACCTGCAGAGCTTGAAGACACCTACGACCGAACATGACCGCTTGGTGGAGCTATCACGGGAGAACGGGAGACTACGGCAAGAGGCATTGTACTTCCGAGGGCTGAGCAGAGAGGTCACTCCGCTGCTAGCCGTACTGCGGTATCATATCGACGGGCTGTCAACGACTGTGCGGAAATGCAATGAGAAGATCGAAAAGGCCAATGCGCAGTGGGAGGCAGAGGATAGTGGCAGAGTGGAATGACGAGTGGAGTACTACATGGACGTCGTACAACAACGTTAGGCAGGCTCGGGTTTGGCTTTCAGGGTGTAGTAGAATGGGTTCAGCGATGTCTAGTGCAGTATCTTCTGAATAGACTGTGGCCATGGTTTGGGGCTTACCAAGAAATAAGGCGAGTTACGAAAGAGGAGTATCTCCTCAGGTCAATGGCCTTTTCTTGTAATATACTATCGCGGCAGTGGCGACGCATTCGTGGGCATCATTCGTCGCCTCACGTGATGGGTATTTTATCGATTCCTCTAGATCGACGTCACGGCCTTTATATCAGATCTTTCTTCCTCCAAACCTCCAAACGCACAACAAGTGTCTATGGCGAGCTGTCGTTCTCCTGATGGGGCGGAAGCGGCCATGTCCGCCACAGCAACCTCTTTTGAATAGCCTTCATCAAGGCTCGCCATCCATCCATCCATCCACTGGAAGGCTTAAATGGATGGGTGGATTAGTAATAAAGCTATACATAAGTGGATGTACATGCACTGAGCCATTTTGCCAGTGGATGTACACGTGGGTGTGTATAGCATGTAAGGAAGCCTATAGCCATCCTCGAGAGGCGAGGATATCGTTCAAAAGCGGTTTGGTGACCTGAAGAGAAGGCTCATCGTTAGTAAAATTATACCCTTGGCGCGGGTGAAGACATCTAATACTGCAGTGGTTCGTCTCACTCTGACTCCCACAAATGGATGGCTGTGAACTAGCGAGTGATATCATGCCACGCCCATCGTAGTCAAGCCAAGTATGAAGAAGCGAGCTCGTAAACAACCCCAAGCTTCAACCCCAGAGACCCGAGAGTCCGCGAGAGTATATAAGCCAGTGATTCCTTCCTGGACAAATCTTGATTTTTTTTTTCTTTCGTTCTTTCATCTTTTTAGCCACGCGCACAATAAATTGAACACAAACAGGTTTGCAAGTCATAGCGCCACTGCTGCACTGCAAGGAACTGGTCTATTTTCGAGTCAGCCCAGAAACCCATCATCCGAAATGTCATCCCATAGTGCGTTACTTGCCTGAACATGGGTGTATAGTAGTTGACTTTTTACAAGGCATCTCCGACGTCCTAACAAAGTTCGAAGCACTACTGTGCCAGTTTGAGGATGAAGACATACAGCACGAGGATACAGCTATGGAGTTCAGTGATTTGTACCTAATGGCACAGGAGTACTACAGCTCTCTCGATTATCCACACCAGCTGAAATTGATGGATATGTTCGTGAGGAGTTCTTGCTTTATCAGGTTCTAGTTACAACGCTACGGGCAAGCCGAAGTGGCTAGTCACCAGAACCAGGGGTTATCTGCTCGAACGTAGCTCTGGACACTGGGTTACGCTCTGGATAGCTAAAGGCGCCACAGCGGGTGGCGGTCCTACTGAACACATCGCCATGCTTCTGGCCCCGGAGCGATCACTCCATCGTGGGAGTCACCATGAAAACCTACCTAGCACCAATACAAGCGGAAATTGTCATAAGCAGCGGTTGTAAGCAGCAGATACTTGTTACTGATCCCACAGCCCCTTTGAAAACAGAACTGGCCAACGGGTTGCTGGGTGCCATGGAGCAGAGTCGATTGAGGGATGTTGATGCCGACATCAGCTTTTCCTTGCTTAGAGGGTTGCGGCAGGGCTTGCCGGACTGGCAACAGCCGATGCATGTATTCTTGCCCTGGCGCTTGTCCAACCAAAGCGCCACCTTGTGAGTGAGGTTGTTGTGCGATGCGAACTGTGGCCTGCTGGTGTCGGTCATGTTGCTGTGACGGATAAGCATTAAGGATGGCATTGGAGTATAGACAGTACAAACAGGAGGGCCCTCTGGTTTTGGCAAGCACGTGGAATGCAGAATTAGAATGATGGTAGAAAGGCTTCCAGTACAAGGGGCTATGGGGCCTTTTAAACCAGATTTCGCCACCCCTCTGGATGAATCACCCAAGCCAGGCAGCCTGGGTCTCGGCAGCTGACGGTACTGCTTCATCGCCTTATGGTGGTTCGGCCTTTATCGACAGCATTGCAGATGAGTTCAGATACGCCATGAAGAAGTCGGCACCCTACCGCGTCCGTGGGCCGCGACAATAACGGCCACAGTCACAATAGGTCGACCTTCAATACACGCAGTAAATCTTCGTTTTAAATAGTCTACCAACAATTCTACAGCAGGTCGTACGCCTTCTCCCCATACTCCGTAACACGTCCCGTGCTAGCTTGTCGAGAGCAGTGGTCATGCGCATCTCTGTCTTTGTCCTCTCCATACAGGGTCTGGCCCGCCTCTCGTTTGTCATTAATTCCCTATGGTTGTTATCACACCTTAGCGGTCATGACTTGGTGCTTCGCATAGTGGGTTGGTGAAGACTTGTGGTCGTGACTAAAGGCACACCGTCCTGTGGCTCAGCCCTCCCAGGCACGCCCCCTTATTTGAGGATACCGTAGGCCACGTTCTGATATGTATGCTCCGCTCGCCTCGATGTAGCTTCAGCTACTAGTAGTTCCCAGCGTATGCCACTATAAACCCCAGAAAAAACCCGAAGGCAAATGCCGAAAGAAGCCAGTCCACTGGATCGTTACCCTTGGTTTCTCCCGGCGCCGGTTCCTTGTTACCGATTTTGAATTCAAGCTCGTTGACAAACTCGCTGGCATCCTGGATTCTGTAAATCCATTCCTCCTCCAAGTATTTGCAGTCGCAGTCGCAGTCGCAGTTGCAGTCAGGTAGGCTTCTGAGTATATATTGGAGGTTTTTGGCGCATCCCTTGAGACCATAGGCTAAATTGTAACATTGAGTGACTAGATCCATCAATTCTGGGTGCTCCGAGATGTTGAAGTGATGATTTTGTGTAGGCATAGCTAGAGTGAATGGTAAAAGAGTTCAGATAAAACCTTTGTCACAATGGAAGGACACGGAGAAATTCAGGACTGGAGAGAACTAGCCAGATAGCTGGAATTTATACCCGCGAGGCTTTGTTTCCACGGGATGTGGAGGGCAAAGAGGCGAGCCCCTGTAAGTTCAGCTTCTAGGGCTCCTCGAACAATCTGTAAGGGAGGCCGCCGCCTGAAAACGTCTTATGGTAGGAACCATCGACCAACGGCAATGATCCTCCCGAGGCTGGCTGACGACGTGGCCATTAAACGGACTCCTGGTTACGTCATTGGCGACATCATCTATACACACCCCCTAAAGGCCTCCTACCACAATAAACAACCGAAATCTTGGAAACCAAACCAAACCTGGAACCCGACCAGCACTGCCTCTCGTCTCGTATGTACAGATTTGAGCCTCAACCTGTTCCACATATTATCCGCCATGTACCAGCCGCAGCTCTCCGTCACCATTGCCCAGTAATAGCGCATCTGATCGGCCATGATGGGGAATGATAACCTAATCATCGTCTAGCGTAATGATCTCGATAGGCGCTCTGCGTGACACAATCTTGGTAACTGACTGAGGTCGTGCTGGCCGCGGCACCTGCACTGGCCTTATATCAACCCCACTTCCCTCGCCGGCTTCTTCCATATCTGAATCGATGATCGGTTTCCAAGAACCGTCAGCAGAGACAGTAATATCTTTGGCAGTAAGCTGCCTTTGCACGGCCAATATCGATCTGACCTCCGAGAGGAAACCATCAATGCGAAGTACTTGAGGCCGAGCATCTTCGCCGCAGATGGGGCATTTCCATTTATCTGTTAACGAAGATCCTTTAGGGCAGGCACCACAATTCGCTCCTTTGGTCCCGCAAACACACCAATTCTTGATTGGGCGAGTATTTAGCCACGTCTCGAGATCAAAACAGTCCAGGTGCTCGCAACTTATACCCCGAACAGGTACGTCAAATATACGAGAACTAAAGGGATCAGTGATTCTAATGACCAGATCACTAGAGAGCATAGTGATATCGCCGTCAAGTGCGCCGCAAGGTGCGCCCCCTAGACGCGTCTTGATGTTGTTCAAAGTCTGCTCGGCTGGCGTCTTGTGTATGCTGAAGTTATTCAACGCGAGAACAGAACTATGGCTGAGTGTCTCCACCACCTCGATATCAATGAACGGCTTTTTGGTTAACGGGATCAACGTGTTCGGTGGAACCAACACTTTGAGTTCGTTGCGACCGGGAACGACATAGTGGTCGACTTCAACTGGCTGATCATAGCGGTAGTGTTGCTCGTCCCCGATCCTTAGGATATGGCCATTTAATTGTATGTAAGTATGATCAGGCCAGACGGTGTCCCACTTCACCCATTGCCCCTCGGGTATCGATTCCACATCGTGTCGGCAAAAAACGCATCGTAGCCGGACACGCACTGACCCGTTTGAGAATATATTGATAGGCAAGGACGGACGAGCGTTGCCATACATGACGGTATTCCTTGATAATTTCGCATACTCCTGGTCAGAAAGGCCAAAGTGGAAGGTGTACAAGTCGGGATGAGGCGGGACGGCTGAGGGGCTCAGCGCCAAGTATTTGACGTATTGGTAGTATCTCTCCTGACTTGGGGGCTTCAAAGTACCATTCAGCATGCCCTTGGGGCTTCTAATACCAGCCTGGTGTAATGTATTTGCTAAAGAATTTCGATCGTAAGGGTCGTGTGTCCAATTAGGCAAAGTGACCGGTGGGTCATGAGTAATCGTAAATGGTTGACTTCCTGCATTGGTACGGCTATCTCCATGGAGTTGTGAATCACCTAAAACGCTCGAAGGTCTGGTGGTGGGAGCCTGTTGGTTTAAAAAGCTAATGGCAAGCGGTTGCTGCCCAGGTTGCTGCTGTTGTGGTGGAAGATACTGTTGGGGAGTTTGTCTTTGCACTTGCTGGTAGAGTTGCTGGTGATGCTGTTGCGGGGGACTTTGGTATTTCGTGTGTTGCTGCGCCACTTGTAGTAGTTCGTCATCTTTACAAGGATGGTTGCTAGCGCCTGGGGGCATGTTCCCAGCAACCGTGTTTGTTGGTATTGCCCTAGCTGGAATGCTCATCTGTGGAAGTTGTACAGAAATCCCCACACGGTTCTGAACGCTTGGTAATGCGCGGCGGCCAGATTGACCCTGCAAATTCTGATGAGACTGGCCTGTCGCGGTTTGGGGATTAACGGGGGAGACATGCTCATGCAATGCCTGGACTGACACAGAGGCAAGACTTCGACGCTCAGAAAGTCTTGCGTGGGTATCTTGGACATGATTATGGGACGAATGTCTCATCACTGGGGCTTGTTGATGACACAGAGGCAGCAAAAGCACATGCTGCCGCTGAAAGACTTGCACCTGTGGCGCGTGACTGAAATGTCCTTGGGCCATATTAAGTGAGAGATTTGTGGAGGGTTGTTGACCATCTCCTAATACATTCTGGATGGGTGCCATATTCGACTGTACCCGAAATCGCGGTGAGGTGGTTGGTAGAGCCAGATAAATTGGTTGTTCCGAAGTTGGAGTGTTACCGCCATGTATGCTCGACCCAGGTTGGGCCGTTGCCAGTATAGGCCATGGTACAGCCGGTAGAGTACTATGAACTGCGGCTGCGCGGTTGAAAGACTCATGGTATGTTGGAGGCCGTGCGTGCGATGGCCACAAATTGTTGAGCTGTTGCTGCTGCTGAAAGACATGTGGCCGAAGATCAGGAGCAAAAGTGGGCGGCGATATGTATTCGCCATCATTGTTAGGCACCTGCGTTCCCGCAGCAAGTGCTTTGTATTTCTGGATTATAAGTTGAGACATTGGCTCTTTGTGAGATTCTCGGTTCGTTCTCGAATGGAAATAGCCGTTGGCCTGAAGGTGCTGCGCCTGGTCCTCTTTGAACAACTCATCCATTTGCGTGCCAACCGGTCCATCGGCAATGCCACATGTTCGCCTGGAAGCTTTAAATGCGATAGGCTGGAGAACCGTTGAGTGCAGTTGGAATGTGCTAAGCATCTCATCAAACAGCAGCGGGTACCCTAGTTTCTTGTGTTCGTCGATGATGGCCATCCAGAATTGCCCGAGACGAACCAAGAAGTCCAATACAGCTCTTACGACGCGGCTGTACTCAGGGAAAGAATGGCGCAATACGTCGAGAGGTCCAGGGAAGTGCACAAGCCAATTCAACTGTGCTGGACAGATTGCAGAATTACTCCTGAGAATTGTGCTCAGTTGTCCGAACGCGCTATCGATCAAAGAAGGGTCGTGTGCGCCTGGAACGTAGAGCTTGTGGGTTTCGCGTGGGCTGGACGACCAAAGACAGAATATTTGATGGAGAACGACGAAGAAAACATCAGCATCTTCACACGCCTTCCTCAGAAGTTCGAATCGTGGTCTTTCTACACTCGGCTCCAGAGCTTCGACCCCGCCACTCTCCCGTATTCGCGCTTCGAGGACTGGGAGAGCCTGGTCTCGCAGAAGGGTCCACATTATAGTAGCTAACTATATCTTTGGTTTTGCAGGGGTGACGAGGATTCTCTCATCCATTGGAAAGACTGGAGGGTCCTAGTGAATCTGATATGCTTCCACAGGGCCAGAGTGGAGATACAATCTCCATCAGGCTTGAGCATATAATGTGCTTGAGTGGATTTCATGTCAGTGGGCTTGGACCTGCCAGCGACTCGTTGCTGCTTGTTGCACCGTGGTGGGAGGATGGCTCGCGAATGGTCCTTTTGTCGCGGTTAGAGTCAACATGCGCAGCATGTTAGGTCTTCGCAGCAGCGGAGGAGCCGCAGCTATGTGGAAATGTAACGCGTCGTGCTCAACGTTCGGGCCCGGTACGCAGGGACGATCGAGGGTGCAACGTAGCGGCGGGATGGTATTAGGCCCACGAGAACAGAGGACGTCGGCGGATCACTGTGGTAGGGTACTGTATGGAACCTGAGCTTCTCTCACGGGTTAGTACACTAACGTAGCCAAAGAATCGTCCGCTAGCTCTCGAATATGATCCTGTGTAGAGCTGTTTTGGGTGCTAAGCCACAACAGTTGCTTACCGTTGGTCGTACATACGTGTAGAAATGACTGCAGCAATTGACAGACTAACGGGAAAGCCGCAGGACAGTCAAGAGGAGCAGCAGCATCTACTTCGTCCAGTTTCTGTCTTGCAGCTCTATAGTGTACCGCTGTGTATGTACGAGGGAAATGCAACTTGGCACATTCGACGCCTTAGAAGTTGGTCCTAGTTGGTGCGGGGTCGCGAACCGGCTCCTCGTTAATAACGGCGTGTTCAAGGGACGCTAGTGCGCCATTGCTACTCTTCCGGCTCTGCACCCCAATAGTACGCCAACAGGTGCGGGCAACGATGGAAGCCAGGACCGGAAACAGCCTAGGAGAGTATTCGAATCTCGACGCAATGCAGCAGAAAGAAAGCAGCCGCTGGATGACACTGGCTCCAAGGTAACTTGCCACCCTGCGCCGGAACAGTACAAGCGGAGCGGGGGAACATCAGGCTATGGCTCCATTTGAAATCGGCGCGCTTCGGGGAGGTTCAATAAGAGACTACGGTCGGGCGGACCAGAATGGTAGTTTGGCCTCCCAGTATCCTTTCTGCAACTACTCGGTGGGAATTGGAGAGGCCTGAAAGTGCCTCGTGTGAGCCAGCAAGTGCGCCACGGCTAACAACAATATCGGCACTGCTGTTCGCTGACTTTGCTCCCTTGGACCGGCGACGCGACCAGCAGCTCTGCATCCTGAGGTCTACATCTGCCCTACCGCAGCTTAACCAGTCTAGGCTGTACATTTGAGATGCCTAGAACTGGCTACGAATAAGTACTTCCTGCTCACGCAATAGGCTGCTTCGTAAGTTGAGCTGCGTCTAGTCACGTCCGTACTACTGTACATCGGACTCTGATTGACAACTGTTCCCTGAGGTACGAGGCCACCAGGGCAGGAAGTCGCTTTATGTAGCATGATCAGAAACAGATGCAGAAGCCTAATGTACGATACTGGTAGGTACGAGCCAGAAGAGCTGCATTGAGGATTTGGGGTACAATGAGCGCATACTAGTATTGGAATACCTGGGACAACAGGATGCATTTCGGCTGCCTGTTGTGAACGGGACCGGACTAGCCCAAAGCAACGAGCCACAGAAGCACATCGGCAGCTACGAGGGGCCCATACACATTGGACGCGGTGGAATTGAGTCGTCGGCGAAATCCAGCCGTGGGGTCAGAAGTTGTGCTAGCCGTGCCAGCCAAAATCTACCACCCACATGGTAGATACTGTCTCTCGAGGAGGCCGTAGTAAAGAAATTAACGAGTGTGGACGACCAGGCACGACCGCGAAAGCGCACTTCTACTGCCCCCAGCACTGGAAGTATTTGGTACTCTGGCATGGGCCAGGTCCGTTTTCAGACGTCCAGTGGCAACCAGCATGTCAATGGGTGTCGGTAGGCGGTACACGTGCTGCGAGAACCGCTCCTTCAGTACACACTGTAATATCGTACGTATATTCGGGACCACAACTACGCCGGCATGGAATGTCACGCAACATGGTTAGACCGGCTGCCAAGAAGCACTTCCTAATCGAGAAATCCGTATCTTCGCAATATGATCAACCCCTAAATGGCAGGTTGGGTACTGTACTGTACTGCACTGGTCAATTCTGGAGACTGGGGCTCGAGATACGAAATCTGGAATATCGGGGTAGCTATCGGTAGCATGGCCAGCAAAGGATGCAAAACGGGTATGCTTTACCCAGAGATACGGGAAAGTACGAACCAGAACAGCAGCACGGGAGGTTGGGCGTACAGCGACCCCGTGCTACTTCAGGACTACATACGCCTACGGCTAGATGCATTTCGGCTGCCCTTAAACGCCCGGAGTATGTCGTAAGGACTGAATTAGCCTAAGCAAGAGAAAAGACCTTTGATAAATCCACTCGACAGTAAGGGCCAACAGAACTTAGGACTGAAAATAGCCCGTGAGCCTCTTGAGCTGATGCAGCAAAAAGAGAGTACGGTTTGACACTGGATAATCCTGATTTCATTGCGGCTACGTCAAAAATTGGATATTGGAAACTACGGTTACAAGACCCCTTTTGTCATGGCTCTAAATCATCACAACACCTAGTTCTCTCACAAGTGTCCAGGCGCATCATTGGCAAAATCCAATGTCTATCGCGTGACATGACAATCAAAGGCGGTCTCGCGCACTGGCACGACGCCCAAAGCAGCTACGACCAAACATACAATTGCTTTGCTTGGCGGGCACGGGACGAACACTCACCGATACATACAACGCACCCAGAGGCAGGTCTACCCCCTTTCCCCCAGCATACCGGGCTATGCTAGCAAGGCACACAAGCCTACAGTTTTTGTGCTATCTTAGGCATAAATGCTCAGCAAAAGCCTCGCTAGGCAGGTTTTGTGCTTCCTGTGCCAGCCGTTTGTTGGGCCTTTGCGTGCAGAATAATTACTGTAAGCATCTCGCTATCTACTTACTTATTAAGGAGCTCCAAAGTGTCAACACTAGCTGCTGCTCATGAATGTTTTCTGGATATTGGCGCGAAGTAGTTCCTTCGCGAATAGCCCAGGTGGGTTGCAACACTGGATACGATTCGATGTCATTCTCCCAACAGAGCTCCCAGTATGACTAAGAATGCCATATTGATTGGCGTATGAGCCTGCGGGAGCGGCTTATGCTCACTTGGACCCTTGGCCAAACGAGAGGTTGGGGGAGTCGACCTTGTCGTAGGTAGTCTCATTTCTGGTGTTTGCTCGCAGCGTTGTGTGGCAGTCGTCACTTGATAGCCCTTTAACCAGCTGCATGCGCCATCACTGGCTGAGAACTAGGTGTGTTATCCATCTAGCTGCCGTGGAATGTGAGCTTGACCAGAGTTCTAGTGCGATCGACAGGTTGGAGACTGTTATCAGTACCGCTGCTTCGAGTCGGCGCCTTCGGTTGGCTCTCGCCAACGCTCATCTCACCCGTCTCCTAAATGCGCTACGTGACAAGCAGTCGTACATGCATATGGTCTCAGCGAAAAGCCTATTCGCAGTCTTGGCAGAGCCAGGCCATGACCAGACGGAGAGCAGAACTCTTAAGCTCGATCGGGTAAACATCGCGATCGCTACTGCAATTTTGGAACACGTTGCCGGTGATCTAGACTCGGCATCCGCTGCCTGGCAACACGCCCTTGTGGTTTCCAAGCGTCATCATGCAATGCCAGGCTACAGACATGGTTATTGCATACTCTGCGAACGAATTGGAGACCCGCCGGGGAGATCTTGCAGAAGCATCCCTGTTGGAGGCCAAGGCCAAACACTTGTTTGCTGCGACCGGTCGCCAATACTACTTCACAACCCTTGGTACCTCTTGGCCTGACATTGTCGGTGATTGGCTCGAGGCGTCGGGCAGAGAGCGGGTCGTTCGCTGATCATATATCACAGGCCTAGCGGCTGCGGAGGGCATCCTACAGGTAGCCACCGAGCTGTTCCATACCAGGGTCGGATAGATACGAGAAATGAGAGGGGGTGGGACGGGTTTATCATGGCGACAGGGGGAGGTCAACGTTTGTGTATACTATATAGTATGGGGAGAAACCGTAGGACTTGCCGTAAAATTGTCGGTAGAATGTCAAAAATGAAGGCTTACTACCTGATTGAAGGATTGTTGTGACTGTGACCATTTTATGGAAGTTATTCGGCTCAAGTGCCAAATGTGTATGAATATTGGAGGGAGGTGGAAGAAGCAGGTTAAGGGGGTGGCTGCTCTCATCAGCCACAGGAGAAAGCGGCTGTGCTATGGGCCGTGGGGGCGGGCTTCTCGTCCAATTGTAGGCAGAGAACAAATGCTATGTTAACTTCTAACTATCCGATAATATTAAATTGCCAGGAAAAGGACGATTCTTCCTAACGCGCCGACAACACATACCGTAGCATCCGCTTGACGACCGACACCATGAGCCGAAGCTCTGGATCAGAGGGGCTGAAATGGCATGCGCTGTGAAACCAAAGACCTGTATATATGACATGAGAAAGACCCGGTAGATAGATGCAAAATCAAGGCTTTGATCCCCCGCTTCTCGACCTTCTACCACGCTGACCGAATGCTCACATTTTGTTGGGGCCAAAGGCTGGAGATGCATTGATGTTGTTGCTCGCTCCATCTACAGCTATTCTGGCTTGCTAGCTAATCCCATATGGGGAAACAGGCAGCCCCAGGTGGTTGGTAGCCTGGAGCCACAACACATTTAGTTTCTTGTCACTCAACATTTATAGATTTCTCTTTCACACTTACCTTGTACACTGTGACGCCAAAAATGTAGCCGAATACAGGTTTATCTTTGTCACCGTCAATTAAAACGTGGTGGAGGGTCGACTTGATGCGCCCAGCGATTCACAGCAATTTTCAGCCAATACATGGGACCCCTGGGGCTTGTCTATCACGCCTATAACCCTGGGAAGAGATGTGAGAAAGCCTGCAGCCTACCGGTCGGGTAAGAAGGAAATTCGCCTCGCTAGGTCAGTTGGACATGAGGCATTCTCGTATTTGTGCATGGCTAATTGGGCGAAAAGGGGCGCTTGTTAATTCTGGTGTCCGTGGACCTTGTGATTGCTTGTGGCTATTTACACCCCGAGTATACAAGGCATTCGTCTGTTTTCAATATGGAAGATTCGCATAAAGAGGGGTGCGACTTTTGCCTTGGACATACAGTAAGGTATGTATAATCAAACATAGCGGTCTAATACTCTGATGTGTTACGCGGGAGGTCGAGATCCGGCAATCAGATGAAATCGGGCACCATTGCCTTACAGGGGAAACGAGGCTGTTGCTAAATGCAACATAACAAATCCAAGGTAACTAGTTGTGTATATCAAAAGTATGACCATGAACCATTAGATTAGTGAAGGAAAAGTTGTATAAATATTTTTTACTTCACCCTGATCCAGCCTTGTCAGCAAAAGAAAGACAGAAGAGGGCAATGCTGGGCGATGATTGTGGCGAAGTTAGGCATACATGCATGCTGACGTGCCAGATGGGTACGTACTGGATAGGTCCTAGATTACGGCAAGTGCACAGTACGTCCGAAGAAAGGAAAATAAACGTATTAGGAGACTACCTGAAAGACATTTGCCACAGAACTCTCCTCTACTAGTCCACTGAACCATGGCCATATTTCTCATCCTAATGCGTCAGGTCTACTTCTATCTGTTGAGTCAATGTTATGCCCAGCCATCCACCGAACGTGCCTATGAGCAATACGTGCCGCTCAACTTGTAGAGAGCACATCATAATTCCCGTTCGGTGTACCATCCATGTCTGCATACGTGCATGTCAGGGAGTTTTCTCATTCAGTGGCCTTCTCCGCGTACCCACCAACGAACTAGGATTATCCAGCGTACGATCAAGACTATTCGGGAAACGGAATAGCCAGGAAGCAATTGTATTTGGAGACCATCATCCGGGAATGGGCTTTTGACATGCACAGTAATAAGCAAGCGAGGTTGTTGAATCTGTCCTTCCTGGGAGGCCCTGTCAAGACCCCTGAACGTGGCCGGGCTGAAATTCAATTCGCCGTAGTGATGACCAACGTCTCTATATCCACCTGGGCGCTTCTGGTATCCCACCCCGGGAACACACTTGACTTTATTAACGTGTTCCAGTAGATGCTGGCGATGCTGCCCGCGCTGAAATCCGACCCTGTTTAATATGGCCACATCCACCGATTCGCTCTAAGCGAGGCGTACGAGTGCTTGCAGTGGGTACAGTGTCGGTGGACCACTACCCCTTACCGCCCCGGGCCTGCCGGGCGTGATTTCATTCTTTCTAATGCATTATATAGTATACGGTTTTAAATGTACAGGCTCTTATGCTTCAAAGGGTGACATTCGCTTGCAATATTTGATACAGGTTGGTCACATGGACTCAGGAGGCCTTACTTTCGGCGAAGACCCCATTAACTGAGACAGTACTCAGGTCGGGGAACAGTGGTAACGAATGGGATGCAGATAGTGGCTGACGGTGGATGTTGTCTATTATTGAAGAAGTAGGATGTGACGCACAGCACACTCTCTATTAAAGTCGGGATAACTTGGAAAATATTCTTGCGATGGATGGCAAGAAATACATACCCAAAGATCCATCCAGGTTTTTATTCTTAGTATTTGCACTGGTCCGAGGCTATTCGTCTTGTTACCTGGCATAATCCCCTCCTGCCATGACCTTGCGATGTCCTAGGTCAAGCTGTGAGCTGGATACATTCGATCCCCACAGAAAGAAACACACTCTTGAACTTATCAAAGAATAAGGCCAAGGATTCCCTCGATATGGCCCGTACAGGTTCGGGACTGAATCAAGGACAGACCCCAGTGTGATGCAGACAAGGGTGTACCCGTTTCAATTACGTCTGGGGGATATACTTCGCTTGGACTTCCATTCCCTATTTCTTATTGAGTTTCGACTGGTTTTCATGCAGCCATCAACTCAACTAGCCATGGATGATCCCGCGCCGAACACTTCATATTAAGCGCAGGACATTAGAGTCTTATCCCGTAGCATCACTAGCCCCCTGCCAAACTGTTGGACACAAAGGCATATGATCTGCATCTTGTGACATGACACGACAAGTATCAGTCACCTATCCTGTTATACATTGCAGGGCAGATAAGCGGTACCTTTCAGGACTATGTCAGCGTAATGTGCCAAGTGCCCAATAGAAATTTGGACTTACATCTTCACATCTGGCCAAATCGCTACTAGGCAGGCATCTACACCAAGGCGAAGCTTGGAAAAGAGAGATATGGTCCTGACGATCGACATTCAGGCAAACGGGTGATACAATGAGATCAAGGACCTTCAAACATGAAGGCGACTGCATGCTACGTCACGATCAACAAATCTACCACTCTATTTTCAATGGGCGGGGCTTCTTTCCAATCAATCCCCCCCCAGCCTCCAGTAACGGCATCCGCCATTTATACCTTTCCATTCCCGTAGAAATGATCGCTGATATAGACCCGCTGCCACTGCCTGCATCGACTGATGAGTAGAGCCCAAGATGTCAGACAAGCAGTTGGATGAGGCAATCTCGAAGGCTTCTAGTAGCACTGTTTCGCTTTCCTATTACCATTCTGTCCCCTTCGATACACCAACTGCCTCGGTATCTCACGCTAGTGGGTTTATTGTCGATGCCAAACAGGGCTACATCTTGGCCAACAGGCATGTCGTTCAAACGATTGGTTTCAAAGGGGAAGCTACCTTCAGTAACAAGGAGGTTGTTGAAGTCACTCCCGCTTACCGAGATAACGCCCATGACTTTGCGTTTCTCAAGTTCAACCCAAAAGCCATCAGGCTTAGGATCTGTGTCGACGAACACGACGTTGCCCAATTTCTCATCATGGGATTTTGCGCGCATAGCGAGGAGCACGGTCAAGACCGGGTCTTCACCTATGGAGTTGCGCCGCCACAAGATTGGTCCGGAAGTCGGCCACACCGGATGCTGCTAGACGATATACAGGTTATTTCTATGGACGAAGGTCACATGCTAGGAGTACGTGGTTCATGGATAGACCGGATTACATCCTTGGAAGGGTCAATGCCTCGGGTTTTCCAAACCTCGAAGCATTTTGCCGGCAACCAGTGCGATCTTAAAGATGGCGACATTCTTCTAGACCTGGATGGACAGTTGGTAACCAAAATCCCCAATCTCGACCCACTCATTGGAAGCCAAGTATGGCTGCTACGATCAACCGCGACGGTCAAGAGCAAAAACTTGAGGTAGAAACCATCTTTGCTGCGGATACGGAAACGATCCGCGTCATCACTTGGAGTGGTGTTAACCTCCACGCACCACATCTTGCTGTATGCCAACGGGTGAAAGAGATTCTTAGCAGGGTTTATATTGCCTCTGTATTGTCTCGCCCACCCGCGCAACTATACGGACTGCCCCATGGGTGCTTCATTCCAGAGGCCAACAATGTACCAACTCTCGACCTCTCGGTCTTCAAAAGTGTCATTCAGAATGGTAGACCTGGTGTGTCTTAATCTTCTATTTATTCCAGTTATACGGATGCAGTACCTGATAACTCGGCAGTTCTCCGTATCAAGACAACAGAGTTTCACGGCAAGGAGTCGGTGAAACCCTTCAAGAGCGACAACCGTAACTTCCCACTCGAGAAGCGGATCAGGGGTGCGGATGGATGGCAGCACACTCGTACTATCCTCAACAACTCTTTCAACGACGGAGAAGAAGTTTACTTACAAATTCTCGATGAATCACTTTGGTTGTGTGAGAATGATGGGTATGACTCCAAATCGTATTAAATGGACCATTAACTAACCAAACCTACAGGTTCCTTCGGTTGGATCGTAAATGGTGTGATGTCGGGACGATATACTCCGGTCTACATAGGTGTCAAGAGATCAAAGGTCGAAAGATATTGGTATTCGACAAGGAGAAGACAGCGGAGCCAAGCCATAAAAAGAAGATGGCAGACTATCGTAGAGAGATACGATCGAGGATAGAGAATGGTACGTTGTTGTTGGGGTAAGTTGGTTGTACGGTTTTCTTAGGCATAGTCGTTCTTTTCAATATCACCATTACTAGTACGTCAAACGTCCAGGTCATACCGGTGACCAGCATCGCCCTTCCACAATCTGAGCTGGGGGCCCAAAATTCGCCGCTTTGCCGGTTTTGGCCTTGTACGCCTGTTCAGGCCCACGCTCCATTCTGGTAAACGCCAATTATGGTGTGCGCCAATACGACTTTTCGGCCTGCTCAGAACCAATCGCAGCCATTCCGACCCCAGATGCAATCCTCTAGATGCTGGTTTTCCAAGTGCATATACTGTAAAAGTCCGGCGCCTATCCCTTCCAAGTTTACTGCTGTTCACTAGCTTCATCATGTTAAGCGGCGGCGCCATCCGCAACTCTCTCTATCCTGAGGTCTATATCTGCTCTACCGCAGATTATGCATTTGTACGACAGGATGCGTATATACAGTACAGGCTCCTAATCCGAATGCAGAGCTGGGAGCAATATGCGTCTGACTGCGCTACGAAGAAGCGCGGTTCCGGTCTCACCCCTCTTGACCAAGCCAGCTATTACGATCACCCTGTTATTGCGTCGTTACTCGAGCTTCTCAGGCCAACCGACCTCCTATTTTTCAACGCCATAACGTTGCATTCTAATCAGATGCTACCTCTCGAAGGGCTGTAACATTCGAAGTGTGCCAGAGCGGTGGCGATGTCTAACGGGTTGGGGTCCGTTCAGTCTGCCATTCCGCAGAAGCAACACCGCCCGGTTCTGCATCGATCCAAATATAGGGAATATCAGCCGTCTCGTGCGCCAGTCATTTGCTCTTACTATGAAAGAAGATTTCAAGCGGTCCGATTCTGGCCAAGCTCGAGATTTTGCCGTGATGGGCAACGACCTGTCACTAAACTCGGTCTTCCAAGCTCTGCTAGTCTTCAAAAGTCTGATCTTGTATGGGCTCTCCACAAGACAGCGCCCGCACCAAGACTACTCGGACAGGAGGTGGATCTGCATCACCTTCAACCTGCGGATAGTGACGACGACGGACATGCTTGGGGAGCCAGCGCTGGAAGGGGTACACACTGACGGCGCCGATCACACCATGACGACGTTCCTGGGGAGCGATAACATGCAACCCAATAGCTGCGCCTCTGCCCTGCACACAATGGCGCAGGAGACCGGGATAGCACATAAAATTGCCCTCTCGGAGCATCGCGTGGCCGTCGTACAGCATCGTGACCTTCTCGATACGCTCCTCATCGCTGATAATGAGAGGAAATATAGCCTCTCACCACTCCTAGCCATGGAACCGAACAAACGAGCGACCCGGGACGTCCTCATCTTCTTCACGCGGAAGCCGGCCACGAAGGGCCACACGTGCGAGTATACGGACTCGAAGGCAACAAATCAAGGGTTACCCATGGAAATACCTCTTTTATGGCCTGATTCAAATCCCTGTGCTCCTTAGCACTCATTTTCTGCCGGCCTAACAACACTTATTTGTTTCACCATAGCTTAATCACATCGTCATCTTCACGTCCGGTACCAACACATGTACGCAAGGTTGACATAAATTTAGTGTCTCCACCATCATTGCATTGAACCATGTTTTCAATGTGTAAAACTGAAGTCGTCCTATGGTTCGCGACTTTGAGGCAAGCTACAGTAGTACTCCCAAGGGCGTGAATGTTCTAGACACTCGTATGAAAGGGGTGACGAAGCAGTATAAGTTGCAATAGGAAGGCAGCCCTGCCAACGAAGATGGTTGCGTACACGAGAAGTTGATCAGTGAGCATCTACTACAGGAGGAAACGCAGCCTGGAATGGCGAAGGCTGTGTAACCTGGATCCTGGTTGTTTGATAAACGGTATCTGGACTATCTCCTTGAATGAAACGCGTAGCTATGTCTCTACTGTCTCCCACTCCTGGTGCAGCCGTTTCTCGCTTCGTATGCTCCCGACGAGAACGGTGCGACTTAGTGCACCATAGCGAACCAGTAAGGACCAGGATGATAAGCGACGGCTTAAATATGGACTTTCCAAGTCCACTACTGATCTGCTGCAATTTGAATTTGTGGGCTTTTTTTTTTTTTTTTTTGAATCAAGTTTATTGTCCGTATGCAGCTATCTAGCTATGACAGACATGAATTCGAACCTAGCCCTGATGAGGGCTTACTCCTCAACACAGAGGAGAGTATAGAAACCTTGGTATATATGCCACCGCTCCGACGATAATGATCCTGAGTCATTATCAAGTATATTTTAAGGAGTACGTTTGTAGCCTTAGTACGGCTTAGTCGTTTCGTTATGTGACAACAATTGTCGTCGAGTCGTTGCGTTGTTTTGTGGAGTTTTATGGCGTCCACAGGCCACGTTATGGCTGTTATCGACTGCCACAAGCCGGGTCGGACCGCAGCAGGATTCGAACCTACTTGCATTCGTCGCCCACCAAGCTGTTTGGAAGCCGATGTTTGACTGATGCACTGCCAGACGCTTGACCACTGCGCCATGCGGGCCATTTGTCGGCTTGAGTCGCTGTATTAAACGTACGTTCAAACACAGTTTCCAAAAGGCAGGATCTTTGGCATGATGGTGGCATGTTCCCGCGCAACTTTTCAACCTGCAATCGGGGTATATGCCTTTAGACAACGTACGAAATAGAGTCGAGTTTTCATGAATGCTCAGAACTGCGTCAAGGGTTTACTTACTATGGCTTGCATTTTGCATATGCTCATGTATCCCAGAGTCCAATACAAATTACCTACAGTGTTACCGGTGCCGATCTATTCCATCTTGAGCTGTTCTGGGACGACCCTGACCGGATCCTCCACACGATGTACAGTACTTAATAGAGCAGTCTCCCAAAAGTACTGATGGACAGATCCGCGAGGTATGTCGCCCATCCAAGAACCAATCTAGGCACAAAGACTTCTGCACGGATCCTCGACCCTCCATGAAGTACCCACACAAATCCTTGCAGGGGTCTGCATTTCAGCTGCAGCATGACCAGACCTTGGCTTGACGACCAATCTAATCAGCAAGAAGCCCTAAACCCTGTCAAAAGAGGAACCATGTAGTCTGTAGTGTTTTGACCCCGGTATACTTGTCCAGTTACAGCCAGCACCTCATCGTCAATCCAGGGACTGACTTGACTGAACTGAACTCCGTCTTTCATTTCTTTTTTTTCTCAAATTTGAAAAGCAACATGTTTGTCCAGATGCCTCTCTATCCAAGGTAGGGGGTTCCCCAGATGGCCTATATGGACATCCTCTGCATAATTGGTTGGATAGAGGGCCTCAGTAAGATGACGCCGCTATTTAGTTGGCGGTGGTTAATGAGTAGGAAGCAGGGCATGATTGTATTCCCTTTGTCTTCTTTTTTTTCTCTTACACCTGCCATATCGCCTGTCTGACCGCCCTAAAGGTTTGTCGTTCCTCAGGGTCCATATCCGTATCCTTCTTGCCCATCTCTATTCCCTTGCACGCTGCCGGCTGGTTCGGCCAAGACGACGTGAACGAATCGGACGTTTGAACTCGAAAAAGAGAAGAAAGTCAAAACGAAGGAGAATAAGAAGCAGCAGCAGCAGCAGCAGCAGCAACAGGAGCAGAAAAAGAAAAGCTGGACGACAGCTGCCCCTTCGCTCGACCACGCAGCAACCACTTCTTTTTAGTCTTGTGCAACCCTATGACGTAACAATGGCCCGTCCCTAGCTCGACCGCAACGCAGCAACCCACAGCCGTGGCGTCCAGCCATAACCGTCGCCAGGCCACGTACAGTTAGCCCTTTCTCTGGCGAGCTCCTACACCCGGAACAAACCTTCAACACATATGTGCTTCACCTCTTTATATACATCATCCAACGTGTTAACACTCACTTGGAGTCCACCTGAGCAACTGCGTCGATCCCTTAGCGAGTCCCTCTTCTCTCTCCCTCTCCCTCCCTCTCTCTTTCCATTCTCTTTATCTGCCGTCACTCCATCGGACCCAGGATATAGACCGAGAGACAGACACAGCTTATACATAAGGTAGCTGCTGGGTCGGACGCGCTGGACCTCCCGCCCTCTAGAACTGGACCCCGTCAATAACGATCACGCTTTATACATACACAGACCCAGGAACCCAAGACCAGTTTACCGGGCCCAGGTGCATCATCTTACCAGATTCAGATAATCATTGGCTCCCGCTTTCCCCTCTGGTCTTGCCTCAGATATAACAGTTGATCTAGAAGTGGACACCCTGCTGCGTTGCCGTATCACGTATCGAGTTGTGCCGCGTCCAGCTGCATCTTTGCCACACAGGCTTCTCGAATTGGATGCTGACTCCCTCTGTGGTCGCATCGAAACAAAGTCTGGCTCGCGGATCCGCATCCGTCTTAACGGACTCGATTGGCCCGCCTCTCCTCGCTTCACTCTCTCTCCATCTCCTGCTTCTTCCCTAATAACAAAACGACCCGAACAAATCCATCAGCCTGTTGGACGGATATTTAGTCGCCAGGTCAGCCATAACTGATCCCATCATCTTGTCCTTGCCAGAGGGCAGAAACCTTGGTCCGGCCCCCTTTCAAGGAGAGGACCATCGGACCAACCAGCCGAAGCTAGCGACCTGGCCGGTAGATTCCCCGTCGACCAATCCTGAGGAGCCTAACTTTATTTTATTCAATTGTTATTCTGTTCCATTAGAGAGAGGAGAGTCGGATGAAGAGACGGCGGTCGTCCAACGCGACAATGGAGGACCGTGCAGAGATGGATGAAGATCGTGGTGGACGCGCCAAACTCTATCGCGACGTCGGTCAAACGAACGAAGCGGGCGAAGCCCAGCGCCAAAGCACGAGAGGCGCTACTCTCGAATAAAAGCGACAATGCACCGGAGACAAGCTCGAGCAACAATGTGACCATCGGGCCGGAGATGCTGCAGCGCGTCTACGAGCTCGTGGCCAGCTCCCAGAACGAGATCCAAGACTCCCGTAGCGAGATCCGAGATCTGAAAGAGATCATCACCAACCAGCAGGCAGTCATCCAGCGGCTCGCCACCGAGCTTCAAAATGTCACCCAACAATTAAAAGAACTCAAGAACGGCGCGGCCCTCGCCGGAAGCGCCCAGACGAGCCCTCAGGCCTCCTACGCGCAAGTCGCACGCGCCCCCGACGAGCCAGCCGAGCAACGTACGCACGCTTACCTCGATGAAAACGACGCCCTCCACGTTCACTGATACCTTGTACTGCACGATTGACACCTCCCGGATGGAGGACGATAAACGGGCGGCTGTGACCGCCGGAACGGTTCAAGCCGCGATTGAGAAGGAGATACGAGCGACGGGAGAACAGAAGGACTGGCGATGCCGTGCCGTGACCATGGACCCAAGGAAGCCCCAACGCATCAAGATCGTCTGCCGAGATGAGACCGAGCACCGACTAGTCAAGCAAGCCGCCGAGAAGACGAACGCGTCAGGAGCTCGCGTCCTGCGAGATGAACTATACCCAATTAAGGTTGACAGTGTCAGGCGCACAGCAGTCCTCAACGAAAACGACGAGATCCGAGACGGAGTGGCCGAGGCATTTGGGCAAGAGAACGAGACGACAGTCGCCAAGGTGGCATGGCTGAGCCGGAAGGACAACGGGAAGACATACGGTTCCATGGTCGTTTACCTGACGAAGGCGGCGAGGCGCGGAAGTTCCTCGAGGAGGGCTTTTTCCACGCCGGAGGCGAGTCGGGCTACACGAGGGCATTCGAGCGACGAGAGCGGCCGGAACAGTGTTACAACTGCCAGCAGGTGGGGCACAAGCCATTTCAGTGCAAGAATGCTCAGACTTGTGGGCGATGCGCGAAGCAGGGGCACAGCCACCACGGCTGCGAGGCAGCCGTCCTGAAGTGCGTCCCGTGCGGAGGACCACACGAGTCGTTTAACCGACACTGTCCGAAGCTGTACCCATCGAACCATGACTAGACCATTCCGCATTATTCAAAACAACGTGAGGAAGCAAGGACCCGTACACGACAGCCTCATCAACGACGAGGATATACAGCACGCGACAGTGATCTCGATTCAAGAGCCTCACGCGAGGGTGGCTCAGGGGCGGCTTCTGACGACACCCATGGTACACCATAGGTGGGTCAAGATGGTCCCATCAGTTCGGAGAGACGGGAGGTGGCCGATCCGGAGCATGCTCTGGGTCAGCAAGGAAGTGGTAGCGGAATAGGTCCCGGTGGAGTCCCCAGACATGGCCGCGGCAATCGTGCGTCTGCCGGAACATGCGGTCTTCGTAGCGTCCGTATACGTCCCCGGGGAAGATCCTCCGGCGGTCCAAGAGGCGTGCAGGAAGCTGCGCACTGCGATCGAGGTAGTGAGAAGGAGGACGGGGACAGCAGTAGAGGTGATTATCACGGGGGACTTTAACCGGCATGACCATCTCTGGGGTGGAGAGGAGGTGCGACTAGAGAAACAAGGAGAGGCGGATCCGATTATTCATCTTATGGCCGAATTCGGCCTCAGCAGTCTGCTCCCGAGGGGCACGAAAACGTGGAGTGGCGGAGCCTACAGTACGACCATCGACCTCGTCCTAGCATCGGAAGAGATAAAAGATTCTCTCGTCAAGTGCAGGGTGCTCGACACGGAACATGGATCGGACCACTGGACCATCGAGACGGTCTTCGAGACGGCCACACCCGCCCCAAGGGGTCAAGAACGACTGCTCTTCAAGAACGCCCCGTGGAAGGATATCAACGTCAGGATCGCAGCGGCATTGGCGACGATGCTCACGGGCGGCACGGTCCAAGAACAGACGGACCGGCTGATGGGAGTCGTCCTGGAAGCAGTGTACGCACTGACACTTAAAGCCAAGCCATCGCCGTACACTCTTATCTTCAAGGGGAGGTGTTGGGATGTCCTGATGGCAAGATGCGTAGGGTTCTTACCCATCCTGGTCCGATTGCCAGGTGCGGTCGAGGGCTTTCGGGCTCAGTGCACTGAATTCTTGAAGTATCCCGTTTTTGCAAAATTGCCCACTATCCAGTGGCTTCATTGTAGTATCATGCCTCAAGGTCTAGGAATCTCGTTTTCATTCTCTTCTGGCTAGTTAAGCTCCCTAATGAGGGCAGCCACACGCCTTAAGGCAATGATAAAGTGCCCAACAGAGCAGTGGAGCCATCCCGCATAGACAACATAGACTTAATCCACAAGGAGTAGTGCATTGCCACTCACACCCCTTAAACACATTCCCAAACCCTGCCTAGAACTCCACTCACATAATCCCTCCGGCGTTCATAGAGAGATGGTTGATGAGAGGCTGCAGCTCGCCGAGCTCTGCTCGGAACTCCATATCCCATGTGGCTCATGTCCTAGTGTCATAAGCATATTGCTACGGTGATTAGAGGGGTAATATTACCCATACGTCGTTCCATACCGCTCATATAGAGATGAGGGAATAGAAAAGATTGTTGATGTCCTAGGACCGTCCGTAACGTGGAAAGGGTCCCGTTAAGTTAAGTGATCTCGTCGTTTTGTTATGCTAACCTCCTGGGTTTGATAATCCGATGAAATGGTTTTGATATATCCTTTCATTTCCATCGTGCCGGCGCTTATGCCCTGTTATCACTAGCCCTTTTCCTGTTGGAGAAGAAATTGCAAGGCGACACGATGTTACTTACGACGAAAGTGTGATGGGCCGGACCAGCATACCACTTCATCAACACACAGTCAATGGACCAGTCAGGGACTTCCACCCCTGACAAGGCCTGAGGATTCGTCCGTTGGCGCTGGGCAGCAAATGCGGTCAGGCAAGGGAGGTTCAAAACTCATCCTTCTGTCATATAATCAAAGATCCTTGTTGTTAGGTGACGCTGAGTCGCATTGAAAGTGGCCTGGCCAGATCGCCCAGGTGCAGTATGGGAACTTGGTGCAGGGCTATACTTTAACAGCGCGACGCGCGACATCAGAGCGTAGCCTGTCCGTTCACACCACGTAGTGCAGATGCATCGTCGATGGGATATGCACTCGTTGGAGCAAAGATGTAGTTTTGATGTGTGGGCCCACTGGCGCGTCAAGCCCGTGCCATAGCAAGCCATGTAAGCGAACATGGCAGCGTTCTCCGTTTCTTGATATCGCGACTCGGGGTTAACGACCCGGACCAGACTATAGCCATCGACAACCGCCTTTTGGACCAGCTAACTTCGCTTACGAGGCAGACTCCCTCTTCGTGACATCTAATGGACTATCAGATCACATTCTACCCAACCCCGGTACGCTCAGTGGATTCGGTAGATTAGTCATTAACTGTTTTGTCTCGTATGTAAAAGAGGAGCCAGAGTTACCAGCGGTGGGGGACCGGTCGATCTACATCCTTCATACGGGGGTGACCGGGTGGATGTATGCGCCCTGCAACCCCCCTGGTCCTACTCACGCTAAAGTGAAAGCTTCTATGGTGCTTTTTGGATGCTAAAGTGAAAGTTTCTATGGATACCCGGACTGGCAACTACCAGTTCGACATGTTGCTCTAAGAAACCAGTCAAAATTCGAAGGGTGCAGAAATACGATAGCTATGGTACGAATGATCAGTGCAAAAGCTCCTAAATCAACCACCCTATTCATTTTAGGTCACCGTCACAATCGTTTTCTGTAACTGTTCTTGGGATAATGACATGTTGCTGCCAGAGTGCCCTTCTCCTTTGTCGCCCACGAGACCTGGCTGGAAAGGGCCCGTGTGTGCGCGTCCGACGCCTATCGCCTGATCCAACTTTTTGAGACACTCATTCAGCTTTGCATTCTGTAATTCAGATTAGCTGGATGTAAAATACTCAGAGTCGCTACTTCTGACGAGTCGGCTTTCGGCCGAGTGCGTGAGACACTCTTCGCCAATTCCCGCCACAACCCTGAACTGCTGAGCGCAATTAATCGATGTCATCGTCCCTCCATGGAGGTTTACTCTCAACAGCATGCCACGTCGCTTGGGGCCTGACCACCATCGGCGGACACTCCTCATTGAGACGAGTTACCCGGCAAAGGCTGTTAGATGGTGGCCGGGATGCTCTGATGAGGATTAGCTAACCCAGCACAGCAGGGGTTATTGATGAAGCAACGCTGGCATGCACGTAGTGAGGACGACGCTCCAACCTCATTCGCTTAAAACTGTCTACTGCCAACGCCGAATCTGTCGACTTCACCAGGGCTTAGCGACATGACATGGGTGACAGTTTGGGAAGACAGCGGTATATCTCCCTGGAGCACAGCCTGCAGGCTTCACTTCCTTGCGGGGCGCGTTTGCTCACACAGAATAGAGAATAACGGTCTATTGTTGGCTCCGCATTTGTTATACGTCACGTCACAGCAGGCAAAGATGGCTTGACGCACACTAGTAAACGCAGGAGGCCTTGGCTTGCACGCAGACATTCACAAGAAAATCGATCTACCTTGTGTATATTGAAAAGATTAGAGCGAATGACTGTGTGAGGGAGTATGCTAGCCAGTAAGGCAGAAAATACGCGCTTAACGGCTGGTATGAGTTTCGTCTACTCCACGATGCTATCCCGTCGCTTTGGGCTTCGACCCCGACCGGACTTCCTGCGATCACCCACCCTTATCCTTTCCGTGCATAATCGTCCACTCCGCGTTCGGAGCTTCAGCTTCCACTCCTTGAGTAGCTCCGCCATGTCCACCAAATTGCTATCAGGCTCGAAGGTCGGCTCCCACTGGACCCTATAGTGAGTCGCACCGTCCAAAACTTCTTCTCTGATGATGGTACCCAGCCACTGATCACACCGTTGCAGCACCACATGGCTTTCCAAGACAGAATCACGGTTGGGAGCAACCAAATTGTCCATCTCGTCCCGCCACATTTGTAGCAGTGTTGTGCTTACTTCCGTTTCAGGTACTAAAGTGGGTTTCCAGCTGATCAAATAGTACGTCTTCTCGCCGACGACTTCTTCTTCCAGGATTTCCTGAGCCTCCCATTCCTCGGGAAGCTGGAAGTTGGTTTCCCGTGTCTTTGATGTCTTTGACATAGTTGAGTTAGTATCTTGGGAGTATAATGGGTTATGTCTTCCCGTTGGTGTGGGCATTGGCAAATTTAGTGAGCGGAGTGGCAAGGAAGATTGCATCGAGCCCATGTGTGACTTGTACGTTACGGTGAGTTAATATATATTTCATAGAGTAGGTGTGGAGGGGGTAGCTGAGATGTAGTATCTACAGGCGATTGCTTATGTAGTCTGGGTGTACCGCACTCAATGGACTAAGGATTCATGGCGCACTTCATGCCGGGCAATAAGATATAATACCCATGTAATGACAACAAAATTACATCTGATATGGTGCAGATAGACAGATATGGACAGTTTATTCATCGGCCTGGCCCTTGCTCAGCTCATTGAAAACTCCAGAACTAGTGTTGGTATATCCAGCTCAGGGGCATCGAGCACTACGAGAAAAGGGGCGTCACGTACGTGCTCGCACGGATCATCAGATCACGGTATCCTCGACCTGGTGGCCCAGCCCCTTAGATAGAGAGAATAATAAGAATGAATACACCAGCATAAGCACCAGAACCAACTGTACGATCGTACGAGAGCCCATTCAACAACTAGCGTAGTTCGGCTCTTCCGTCGCGGTCGTAGGATCAGGCCCTGATAACCTTCTGACGCAACACAATTCAAGACGCATACCTTCTTCCGGCTTGCGCTCGAATCGTTTCTGACACACCCCAGTTCCTTTCCAGAACGGCTCCATTAATTACTCTTGATCGGGCTAAATTTGGCACGCTATGTGCGTTTTAGGCTTGAGTTGATAAAGCCTCCTATTTCAAGGTAGTAGGGATGCGAGCTATATAAAGCCCACAATGCCAGAACTTAAAGGGACAGATCTACTACACTGGTGAATAGACCTTAGGAAACGGCCACCATACGGATGGGCCTTGAGTGTGATACGATTGTCCCTGGGCCAAGAAGGGTTGAACTTCAGAGTTGTATAAAGGGGCGAAGCAAGGCAGAAACCATGGACCGGTACTGCGCGAGCTTTCTTCGTATATAAAAAGGTCGCCAGCTACTCGCAGTGTTCGTCATGACATACCTCCTTTGATCATATCATCCGTATACTGGCATCTTGCATCCGCTATCAATACTGTACACGCCTGACCTGACTGTGCGGATACTTGGACGACCTCTCACTCTCCTTGCCACTTTCTATCTTCCTTCTGGCTACTCACGCAATGGGTACTTTGCACGTCTTCATAGTTTCAACGGCATTTTCCCTGATCTTCATCATAGGGGGTATCAACATCCTCTGCACCCTCGCCAACACAAATCCAGCAGCCGCTGCATCGTCGCGCGGCTTAAAGACGGCAGCTATTCACACGCTATGTCACCTACGCCAGGGACAAATAGATGGCACGGTACAACAATGGAAGTTAGCCTTGAAGAAAGCAGGCGTGGACCGGTCCGAAATCCGAACAAATAAACCCTCTAAACAATATTGGAGCTGTTATTCTACGCCCGACACTAGGGAATGGAGGTATGAAGACAAGGAGGAACGCAAGGGCCCAGGAAATAACATAACTGGCAATCAAAAATTTCGAGAGAAGGTGCAACAAGAAGAAGAGCAACGAAAGGCAGCGGAGGAGGAATGACGAAAAGTGGCGGAGGAAATACGGAAAGCGCGGGAGAGCGCTCGTGAGAGACTTCCTCTCGCCCAAGTGGAAAGGGAGCAGAAATCAGCTGCCGAATGGACAGAAGCCTTGAGTAGATACCGCATGCGCTGGGCTGAGATCAAATCCGGACATCCAGGCCAGGTTCGTTTGTCCAATCGCCGTCTTACCTGCTCTCTAACAAAACTTTTAGAAAATGACGGGGAGAAATATTCCTTGGCCGGTCAAATCCGGCCTGTTGCCAGACGTGAATAGAGACAGCGTTTCTGAATTTGTTAAGAAAGCAATGAGCAGCGAAGATACGGCTGAGAAGAAGTTCATACTGATCAATGCAGAGACTAAAAAGTGGCACACTGATAAGGTTATGCAGCACTTTGGAAGGGACATTGTCGAAGGGGAAGTGCATGAGGAGCTGGCTACTGTTGCGAAGGTGATGATTGAGTTGAGGCAGGAGGCATCCCGACAAAGACAGCGCTAGACGGACACTTACCTAGATACGGATGAGCTTCGGGCTGCCGTAATTATATTAGACCAGACTTAGAAGATCTTGACGGCTAGTTAGGTTTACGCATGCTTTATGGATTGGCCCTGGTGCTTGGAAGCATATTGATAGGTACGAAATCGTATTTGCCTTGCTGCAGTCGGCCGTGGCGACTCTGGTAAATTCAGCCAGGCCAGGCCGGCATGACGAACAACCGCACTTTCCTGCCAATCATCCTCTAGGTATTTTGGAAGTCAACTTGGTACCGTGTGTCTAGTCCCCATTTCTGTCTTCTTCGAGAGTGTGACCACGCGAGATTCATATCTCTTGGTACGTAACATAGCAGCCTGCCGACACCGCCTAAGGCTCCTAAATCTATCAGTAGCAACGTTGCCATCGCATGACCATCTTCATTCTAGAACCGTTGGGTCAATCGAACCAAGCCTCTCAAACTTAGATTCTCTTACGAAGCCACCGAACTAAACGCTCCTGCTTAAAGACCGCCAATGTTTAAGCAGGTCCAAGCTACCGTCTCTCGGACAGAACACGATGTGGTCCTCCGCTTCAAGCAGAAGTTGGGGAGGGACCAAAAAGCGGAAATTAGCCAATGTCTCTGTAGAAATTTGATTCACTAAGAGCTCTCGGACTTGGCATTCGGCTTTTGACATCGCACTGGAATCCCGTCGTATTGCTGCTGAGGTCTCGTCCAACGACGTAATCATATTATCTTCGGGCGAGAGGCTGTGATTGGCAAGGCCTCTCTGCCGGCTGTATATTTTCACCGAGGCTAGACGTCCTCTATCCTTGATACAGGCTCTCATGATCTGCGTACACTAACCTGGCTCAAGTATGAGGCCTGCATCACCCCCCGCCCTGCAGGATTCCGTTGCCTAAGCCACATAGGCACCGCTGGGTATAAGTAGGGCACTGTCTCTTCTAGTCTGTCCCGTGTTGTTGGGACATCTTCCCACTTGAATTTTATAGGAAATATTCCTTTATCACTCGCCAGTCACACGAAGCTGACCATGGATCACTGCTTACTACCACACGATATTTTCGCCGTCATCGCACGCCAGGCCGACGAAGATGCAGTACGCGGGCTATTGCTTACTTGCCGCGATTTGTACGAGTTACTCGTTCCGCTATTCTATAGGCGAGCTGTCCAGGACTACCCGCATCTATGTGAGAGGATCATCACAGCAATTCGCTTTGATGGTGACGAAGAAGCGATCATTCGCTCCCTCAAGAGGGCTGAACGAGCCAGCGCAAGGTTCGACTTGTTTGAAGAGACAGACATTGAAGACCCCAGCCCGACGTTTGTGCGTTCAGGGTGGCCAACTCGTGCTTTGAACCATCAGTCGATCTATTGTTCGCTGATGGGGCTCGCCGCTTTTTGCGGCTATAAGGACGTGATTTCTTTCCTACACCAACGAGGCCTCTCTGTCGATGCAGTCAAAGCCTCTGGGGCATCCTCAGGTACTAAACTACGCTCATCACCGCCGTTGTTTATTGCGCTTGCAAGAGGACATCACGAAGTGGCAAGGCACCTGCTTGGCCTAGGAGCGTCCCCAGCCCTAAGCCAAGAAGCCGTGGACCAACGAACGGCCCTTCATCTTGCCGCTGCCTTGCCCTACCCCGATATCATTGAACGCATTGTGCAGATGGGTGCAGCTATCAACAGCAGAGACGAAAACGGTGATACCGCTTTTGTATATGCCGTCGCGTCACGCACATCGACCAGGGAGATCATTGCGTTGCTCGACAAGCTAGGTGCGGATGTCAACCATATGACTTCCTTTCGAGGACTAGATACCAGTCTTCTAGGCTTGGCTTGCGCGCTAGAACATTGGGAGCTGGCGGACGAGCTCCTAGACCGTGAGGCTGACGCCAATGGCGGTACCCGTGAGTGGCAAGTTCGGCCTTTAGAGGTAGCATGTGGCGTATGGGTGCCTGAACAGACGACCTAGGCTCGTCAGTTACGCCGCGCGCTCGTGACTAAGCTCCTTCAGCGTGGGGCCAACCCTAATATACAGAGGGGTTACAACAGCTCTGGGCCATCGTTGCTTGGCTGGCTTATGGGGAACGGATCCGAATGGGAAGCTGAGTGTCTACTCCACTGTTCCCAGATCAACATTGAGCAGGTGGATGGTTTAGGCATGACGCCTATTGCGCATGCTCTTTCCACGCACCATGGTAGACCAGCACTCGCGAAGCTGCTGCTCGACAAAGGAGCGCAGCCTCCAGATTTCGAACTTGAGGATATTCGGCTTGTCGCTCAGAGAGTTCGCAAGGGAGTTCGCAAGGACAGGCGCAATAGAGAGACGCTATTGAGACAATATCCCAACATCCAGGAACTTTGTGCACTGCTTCTCGAATACTACACAAACCGTTCGCTGGAAGGGCATCATCATCATGCCACGATAACTTGGCTTCGCCAATTCTGTGTGAGAATGGTTGAATGGTCGCTATTCGACGATACCCGTTCAGCCCGCGCATGGTTGTCGATGCCCGCACGGCAGTCGAGCCCTGTCGCTCCCCAGATCAGCCGACTGAAGGTGTTGGCAGAGTCGGCCGTGATGGAAAGTCGCGAGGGAAGTCATGGCAAGCGAGAGGCAAGCCAGGCCTTGTATGGTGAGAACAAACGGAAGAGATATGCATGACTACGCAGCACTTGAAGATCTCGATAAGCTAGCACGGAATGTGCTACGTAGTATGGGGGAAACCGTACGACCTGCCGTAGAATTGTTGGTAGAATATCGGAAATGAAGCTTTACTACCTGTATTGAAGGTTGATTATTTTGACTGTGACCATTGAATGGAAGTCATTGTCGCTCGGCCCACGTGCCAAAAGCGCATGGAGGTTGGAGGGAAGTCGAAGAAGCAAGTTAAGGGGGTGGCTGGTCTCGTCAGCCACAGGAGAAAGCCGCTGCGCTTTGTGGGGGCGGGATTCTAGTGTAATGGCAGACAGCTCGAAAACTAATTGAGTAGCGAGGAAAGGGCGATTTTTCGGAAACGCGCCGACGACATGCACATCGTACGCCTGACGACCAACGACATGAGCCGAAATCCGACATGCATGGCAGCGAGCGCAACAGATGCGGGGACAAGCTCCCGAATTGGTCATGACAGCATGACAACCGACTGCTACCAAAATACAAGCCCAAGGCAACCGTCACTCCTGCGTATCAAGAGAGACGACAGCACTGCGACCACAATTGATATTCACTGTTTCGAACGAGCATCGAACCCGAAGCAAGCACGCCGGCACACAGTGGCTCCTTGAGGCCAACGAGGCTACCTAGTCCTCTAAGACCAGCACGAGAGGCATGCCACGACCGACCTGCACGCATCATCGCGCAATAGACGCACCCCACCGACGATTCTCTGCCCGACAGCCGAGCAGCACTACGCGATCCATGAGGAAAGAGTCGACGATGTGGCAAAGGCCAGTGCATTGGCTAGAAGCGAAACACCTACGATCGGCATGTACAACAGCAGTTTCGACAATCAGCCGCGTGCCAGGCGAGACCGAGCCACGGCCGAGCGACGCGATCGAGCGGCCAAGTCGAAGCCATCCATTTCGAAGCCCAGGCGGACGCCAGCGACGACGCGAATGCCGCTGCTGGCATAGACAGCGACGCGGATGCCGAGTATGAAACCGATCCCGAGTATGTTGCAGCAGTTCCCGCTGCCGCGGCGGAGCCTCTGTCTGTCTACGACGTCATCCCCGACGAGGATGGCGGGACTGTCATTCCCCACAGTCCCATGAGACAGAAGGGTCCGAGGCAGCTGTCTTCGCCGCGAAGGCCGCAAGGTAAGCATGATTCTCGTCTATTGACTACATAGTCGACTGACCGTCGACGCTCATCATACAGCAGGCACTCCAGGTTCGCAACCGACGGTGGAGCGGCAGCCCGGCCGTACCGAGCCCAGCTCCACGACGAACACTACACCAATCGCCGCGACGAGTGCGGGAGCCCAGCCAACACCCACAATATACCTCGACCACGGCGCGATGGATGCGTCGCTGCAGAGAGCTGTACGTTGGAACGGCCGGGTGGCGGCTAGAAGGCCCTTGGCGCCGATTATGACGGCACAACCACGACAATGCTCTCCCAGAATGGTGGGAAACGGTGCAAAGCTGTCGCAGGCAGGCCCTCCAAGAGGATCTGTGCAGAATGGGGCGAGTCACGCGCCAGACTACTACAAGGACTATAGACGCAAGCTGCAGCGGGACACCTTGGCAAAGAAGATGGTGGGAATGCTGGAGGATCTTCGAATGAGTCTCAGTGGCATGCAGTTCGGGTGACGACGTGGCACATGTTAATGCGTCAAATATCACACGGCAACTCTGTGTATGCTTATGTTGAAGCATGTTTTCAGCTCTAGTTCAGTACAGTAACCAACAATCTAACGCTACTGTCGTCTCTTCTGCGCTCCCGTGATCCCTTTGTCCTAGCCTCCACGGCGATTCTGGTGGGAAGAGATTGCACACGACGTACGGCCGGCGCACTTCCCATTCAACTCGGGGGGAGTTGGGAACATCCCTGCAGCGGATGGAAAGAAAGGCATTTCCAAGGATCCCTCCAGATAGCTGTCCTTAGTGTCTACTGGCTTGAAGTTAATTACTTCGTTTTCTGGGGTAGTTCCTCCTATCACGTTCTTGCGATGGATCTAGATGCGAGGTGTGGGCTGGATTCATCGATCGTTCCAGTCCTAATTTCAACACCGACCCCAACATTCCTACATTAAGATGTACTCGAGGCTCGTCTTTTCATGACTCCGTCCCCATGCATCCATGGAGGCATCGTGCGGCCCCCAGCTCTTGGCTAAATTCATGGCCGGCCCTTGGGAAAAGCTCAAAGCAAGAGACGCTGTCTGAGCAGGATATCCAGCGGAGGGGCTCCCACATCGAGGCTGAGAGCCCCGAGGTCCTTCTATAGCGGGGCCGCCTGCATCCGTTCTTTGTGCCAAGATCGTCGGGGGCATATTCGGCATCTCTGCTGAGGAATCCTCAGCGTCCCCGTCTTGGTCATGCAACCGCTCCTTTTCCTGGTGCGAGCCGATGGTATCCCCATTGCTCAAGCTAGACGTATCGGATTCAGGATTTAGGGAGAACTCTGCACTTCTGTCGCTTATACCCTCCTCCCTGCTGCCTGGCCGGCACCGATCCGGTTCCAGTGCCGTGGGCTGCGAGGCACCGGCCATTGCTACCATGCCAGTTCCTATCGCTGCGTCTGCAACTTCAAAGCCATTGGCGTCACCAGCCACCGCATCGCACATTGGAGAGTCGAGACGCCCATTGCATCCCATCGACAATTCTGCCGCCGATCCTTCGGCAACTCCATCGCGGGGCGGATGAGTGGTCTGCGCTCCCTGTTGCACGGCAGAGGATCCACCAATATTGTCCTGCGTCGACGGTGGGCGACCCGTCAAACTTGCCATGGGTTGCGGGCTCGGATGGCCTGCTCCTTCACTGTGTCGCCTCTGGGATCGCAGCAGTGGACCTGCCGAGCCTCGCCCCGTATTTCTGGCATGACTTGATTTGAAAGACGGCTTCTGCACTGGCCTCGACGTGCGGAAGACTCGAGCCCGTTGTGTCACGCGAGCCTGGCGGCCGCGCAGGCTCTTGACCTAGTATGCTCAGTCAGTGCGGGACATGCCCCAAGGAGCGAATACACTTACCACCTGGTCGAGATCGGGGATTCTCTGGCCGCCGGGAACGTACATGGCCATTTCCATCCGGGCATGGACAATGTTCCAGTACATTGTTAAACTGAACACGTTGCACATCTCTCCAAGCGCCAGCACCTTTCGCTGTAGGGATTCCCCAGACTTCCGTGTTTTGTCTGTCTCCCGCTTGTTGTGCATGTAACGTCTGCTCGGCGCGAGTTGAGACGCCAACTTGGCGTTTGGTGGCAACTCCACTTGCAGTGGTTCTTTCTCTCGTGCAGGCTCCATCACTTCCTCGGTCACATCCTCGGTCACTTTCCCCGGCACTGCGTGAGGTCCTGGTTGTCGTGGAGATGGCGGTCGGGGTCGAGGTTCCGGTGGCGGCCGTGGCAGGCACACCTCGACTCCCTCCATCCTCGCCATCGTTGCGGACACGAGCTCTTCCAGCATCTGTTCCTTGGCCATGCACAGTTCCTGCATGATCTCGCTCTTCATGTTTTGTAACTCATCACGGCTACGGCTCTTCTCCCACTGGTATAACCGCAAGTCTTCTTGAAAACCCTCGAGCTTTTGCATCAATATCGCGCTGATTTCCTCGGTTGCGTCGAGAACGTGTCGGGCTTCATCATGTTGCGGAAGGCGTGGCCGTGGCGCCCGAGGCTCGGGACTGACGCACACCTCTTCCTCGCTAGCATCGTATTCGTAACAGCTGTCGGCCATGCCGTAGACTGCCATGGATCGCATCTACTTGCTTCTGGATGGTGATTTCGGGTGTGTAGAACGAGGGTGATGAGTCTGATTGCCTTGAACCGGACGAGGCCCTGCGTTTGGGCTTTATAATCAGCGTAAAGTATACGCAGCATAGGGCATTGTCGGCGTGCGTGCCAGCTCAAAATCGACCCTTGAAATCATTTGAGCCGCTTTGCGCGCTCGGCAGCGCAATTGCCATGCTTCGTAACTGGACGCTCGTACTTCATCTCTGTCTGGGTTGCGTGGCGTAATCAGGGATGCTTTGGAGAACGTGTAGGTCGAGGCAGTTTGGACGCGGCGAAATTTGTTGTGGGGTTGGTTGCCATTGGCGGCCGTTGCCTCAGCGCTAGCTTAGGAGGCGCTGAGTCGAAATCGGCTCCCTTGATTTAATACCTATTAGCGGCTGTTGTGACCCTGAAGAAGTCGAATTGCTCGGCTCCTCTTGTTCTTTTAGCGTTGGAATTTTGAATTTGTATCTTCCGATTCTCATAGGAAGCCCTCATCACCGCGCCGCTTGGCTTAAGGTCTTTCCTAGCAATATATTACGTAGCTGCACATGGACAAATGGTTGGATACAAATTCCTTTGGATCTTCGGGTACAGAACTAGAGCAGCAGCTATTGCGCCCCGACACGGAGCGGGCCTGGGAGTCTCTAATTGCGTGGATGGCTTTGTCTTGCATTAGTTTGCGCATAAGCGTATGCGAGCAAACCGCGTCACCGTGAAAGGCAAACACCACTCTCCTTCTCGTCATCACCTCTTCCTTTCGCAACTACTCTACCTTAACACACCAACCGGCCATTGCAAATACTACCACCAGCCATTATGTCCTTCCTTCCGTGCTCTCCAATCTCCTGAACTTGAGCTTTCATGATCCTGCAAGCGACCCCCAGGTCTCGTCTCCAATTCTTCCGCAGCTTCTAAGTCCGAACCAGACCTGTGTCACAAAAACCATCCTTGACAGCGAGGATTTGCCGATCAACCCCCGCAGCTTTACTACGTTCCCAATGTCTGATTCGGAGATTGCACGGCTCCGACGCGAAATCGAAGAGCTCACGCACGCGAGAGAGGCGGCAGAGGCACGAGAGAAACAAGAGCGACGCGAGAGGGAGGCGGCAGAGGCACGAGAGAAACAAGAGCGACGCGAGAGGGAGGCGGCAGAGGCACGAGAGGAACAAGAGCGACGCGAGAAGGAACAAGAGCGACGCGAGAAGGAGGCGGCAGAGGCACGAGAGAAACAAGAGCGACGCGAGAAGGAGCAGCTCAGACACGAAAACCAACCGACTACGCTGGATGAATACCTACGGAACTGCCACACCCTCCTCTATAAAAGCTTCAAGCTCGCCGACAAGTCTGTATCTTCCACGGGATTCACAAAAGTCGACGGCAAGTTCTACCCGAAATGGCTTCGTCCTTGGACCCAGTTTGCCGACTCTCTCCGCCAACAACAGTTTGACGTCATCGTGGACGCCTGTGGAGGTGAGCGACTCTTCCACCAAGAAAGCACAACCCGAGACATAGGGAGCACCAATTCCCACAAGCTGGCGGGCAACGAGAACGCGGTCGCTTCTTTTGAAAAGGTCGCAGTCGAGGATCCTGTCTTTGCTATTCTCCGGCATTTGGGTGGCCAGGAAGCCATACGTGCGAAATACGGATTCAGCCGGCTACGGTTCAGCGACAACCATCGCGAAATCACGCACGCGAGCGGCGGGACCCCACTGCCGAACGAGGACCTGGATACCGAAGAGCCAGAGCGGCGGAGGGCCGGGCCGAACAAACGAGCAGCATCCGAGCTGAGAAGGAAGCCTCGATCGACAAACCCGGATGGAGCCGGGCTCCGAACGCGGCCCGGCGGGGACGAAAGCCTGGCGTTTGTATATGACTACAAGGCGGCTCACAAAATTGCGGCCGATCATGTGAATCTGGCCATTTCGAAGGAAACCTTGTTTATGGAAGTCGTTGAACAAGTGAACAGGACTACATCGAGGACGGGTGCCACGCAAGTGCAATACGAAGCCGAAGCACGGCTGGCCATGGCGCTCACCCAAGTCTTTGACTACATGGTCACCTACGGGGTTGGGTATGGCTATGTGGCAGCGGGCGAGTCGCTGCTGCTGCTCCACGTCGACCGGGCCGATCCACAAACGCTGTTCTGCCACCCGTGTGTGCCCAACAAAGATGTGGGCGACGCATCGTGCGAAAACTGGGCGGAACAACGGATCTACACGGCCGTGGCGCAGCTCAGCAGCTTTTGTCTGTTGAGTCTCCAATCGGATGCGCTTCAGGGACCTTTTCTCGACGCCGCTCTGAAGGGCGCGAAGGCGGTCTTGAAGGCATGGGCAGAGCCGTACGAGGATGCCGCGCAGTTCTCCGCGGAGGAGACGGAGTCGTCGCAGGCGGCGTCATCGTCCCCTGCACGACGAGCCGATCCAGATTTTGTACCCGACGAAAGTCCCATTGGCCGGAAAGTCGCCTTGCGGCCGAGGCCGTCCTGTAGGCCATCGTCGTCGTCTCGCCAGGATGACGAGGGCGAGGACGAGGACGGGCCGGAAGATGACTTGCCGCCGCCGTGGACAAGGTCGGTGGAAAAGCGGAAGGGCGGCCCATCGCATAGCAGCTCCGAGGAAGATGAAACGCGCCACTCAGCGCCTACCCGGCAATACTGCTCGCAGGCGTGCCTGCTAGGCCTCAAGAGGGGCCGGGCCCTCGACGACAGCTGCCCGAATGTGCTCGCGCATCGTGTCGCGGGCGGAGATGGCCTGCGGCACCCTGTCACGGCCGACGAGTTCACACGCCTGGTCAGTGAGCAGCTGCGCGACAGTCCATACCGAGGTTGCCTAGGGCTAGGTGGGTGGGGTAAGAGGGGTGCGACAGGCGTGCTATTCAAAGTGGAACTTGGACCATACGGCTACACCTTTGTCGGCAAGGGGACACTGTCGGGTGGCCTCGAGCAGCTGCAGCACGAGTGCCGGGTCTACGCGCGGCTGGCGACGCTCGAGGGCTGGGTGGTGCCTGTGCACCTGGGCCTGGTGCACCTGGATTGGGGGTACGTGCTACCGGGGGGGAGGAGGGTGGTGCACATGATGCTCATGTCGTGGGGCGGCGAGACAGCGGCGGACGCGGGCATGGAGGCGGCGGAGCTGGAGGCGCAGAGGCGTCGCTCGTTGGAGGCGGTGTGGGCGGCGGGGGTGGACCACGGCGACCTGCGCGATGCCAACCTGCTGTGGAACGTGGAGCGCGGGCGTGTCATGGTGATTGACTTTGACCAAGCCGTCCTCCGGCCAGCGCCCAAACACCGGCAGGTGTCTGCGGTCAGGAGGAAGAGGAAGCATGGTGCGGATCGGCTCGAGGGTTGTTCTCGGAAGCGTGGCCTGCTCTACAATCGTCTGCAGCCGGCGTAGATGGCGCAGAAGGAAGCTTCGAGGCAAATGCCGAGCTGCGAACAAAGAAATCAACTCAATACATTTTGGTACTTTTATCACGTGCGGTGTGAAATATGGAATACAAGTGGGCGCCAGTGCCTTAGAGGCTGCGTGCTTTCTATCGTCGTCCCCTTCGCCGCCGTCTCCTGGGGGTGACCTGCTTCTGTCATGGCTTTCTCAACCCGATGACGCGGATGGCACGCTGCGTTAACCTGGCTCCTCTAGGCGCATCGACAGTCAGGCATGTCACGAAAGTCTGCAGGGACATATCGAAAGTGAATAGAGGCTCAAGTATTGTTCGCTTAGTGTCACATGCACCTTCATTCCCAATTAGTGCCCAGTCCTGCTCTGTTCGGTGTTTCCTCGTACTCATCCTCTTTCCTATGCTTGACTCTTTTTGGTCCCCGATCTCCTTTCGCACTTCTCGGCAAGTGGTCCAGTAGAGCTACTGCATTATCTTGCAACGGCTTATGCCTAGAGCTCGTCAACCCTCTCTCCTCGTCCATCTTCTGTGAACATCTCGTTAGAGAAAAGCAGTGCTACTAAAGATGTGGCAGCCGTACCTGTGTATTTTCAAGAAATGCGTCTAGTTGCTTCTTGTAGTCCCCCAAAGCGACATTCGTGTTAATCAGTTGTACCTTGTGTAGGCTCTCGGAGGGAAATGAGCATCTCCTTTGAGCTTCGGCAGATACCATCGGAGTGGATTTGGGGGGATATCACTGGAGAGTATCACAAAGACGGCGTGATACAGTCGCGCCAGTCAAAGGTACGCGTACGAAAATACTGACCTGTATATACGTATTTTCGAGTCCTTCTGTCTTGCCAGCTGCAGTGCTTGAGAGTAATCCGTGTTCTAGCGCGCGGCTTTCGCCTTGCTTCTATTGCGGATCAATGTGGAATTGGACCATGGCGATAGAAACAGCGCACGGGAGATTGTTGGATTTTCAGGTGGGAACCGAAGGGCTGCACCAGCTGCAACGCTCCTGGCGCCCATGGGGCGTGATTTCAGACGCCAGTTGGGCGAAGGTGGCCTCGCCTGTGTAGCTGCTGTTCTGACACCATAACGCATGTTAGCGAGAATGATTCTGGCCCAGCTTGCCTGCGCGTCTTGACGAGGGTAAATTCTTGCGTAGTCCAGAGAGGCCGTGGAGTTGGCTCGCTAGTCGCGCTAGTGCGCCATTGCTACTCTTCCGACGCTGCACTCCAACAGTAGGGCAACATGGTTAGACCGGCTGCCAAGAGGCAGTTCCTAATCGAGAAATCGGTACATCCGAAAGATGGCCAACCCCTAATTGGCAGCCGAATCCGAATCATATATTTGGAAGACATCTTAAGGTTTCTGGATGTTGTTGGCAGATTGCGTGGGTAGGTGAAATTCGGTTGTTCCAGCAGACTTGTTGTAGAGTAGAAATAGTTGAGGCAGGTAGTGAAGTGTGAGGAGTGAAGTGTGAGGAGTGAAGTGTGAGGAGTGAAGTGTGAGTGAAGTGTGAGGAGTGAAGTGTGAGGAATGAGGTATGAGGAGATTGAGGACTCTATGCCGCTCTTTTTATATAAATATTCCTCGCTATATTTGGCTGGCTACTTCCTCTGGACGCTTCTCATAATGCCACGATTGGTTTGTCATGCTGTCCATGGTCGTGGCTATGCAACTTAAGGAAACCTCTGTAGCTTGCATGGGTCCTCTTCTAATAATCACGGTTACCCATATATTGGTCAACTCTACCCCTATTAGCATATCCCATCGTCAAACAGGGCAAAAGCCCTATGAGAATCTGCCTCGCCTTAGCTTGAGCAACAGCCTCCCATGTCGCTCCGCCACTTTCGCCTCCACTGCCACGTTGACAGAGGCTGACGGAGGCAGTATTCCTAGGGGACCCAGAAACCGCGAGAGCAGAAAGGGGCTGCTTTCATTCTTGCGTCTCAGGCGACTTATGGGAAGAAAGAATTTGTAGAACCTCTCAGCCTCATGACAGGTGAATGTTACTGATCTAGGCAACCGCAGCCACGACCATCTAAGGAAGAATCTTCAAGTTGAGACTACTTAACTTGCTGCCGTCTAGTCTATTGCTGGCTCGATCGTTTGAGAACCTCGCGAATGTTGCGTCGGGCTTGATTAAAGAGTCCTCAACGCAGACAAAGCGTCGTAGGGCTCTAATAAGCGAAGCTCTCTTTTTTGGAAGCTAATCATAAGTATTCCGGGTTTCAGAGGGTTTCTTCTCTGGCCAGTAAGGAGGATTGGAGATTTTGCCCTGTCGCGATCAGCCACTCAGGTCCTCCACCGTAATGAAACCACCTGAACATTGCATGTGGACCTCTACTTTCACTGTCGGGCCAAAAGAAATGAAGAAGAGGCAAACTCGAGACGAAGCAGTAGGATTGTAGGATGGATAAGTACCTTCAGAGCGTCGTGCAGGAGTTTATAGAAGTATCTTTTCACAACTTCTATCCACTAGCCGTCAATACTTCTGTTTGGGCGGCTACCCGACACACAACGCGGCGCCGCCCCTTTAGTCCTCGAAGTGCTAAATACGTAATCTGGAAAAGCGGTCTTGTGGTTCTTCTTCTCAATCTCTGCCCATTGTTTGAACCGCATACGGGTTTCTGCTGGCTCGAGTAGCCAAAGCTCACCACATACCTTGGAGAAATTCGGTTTGGGGTCCCTGTCGAATGACAAGGCTTTGATCGAGTTACGATAGGCCTTGCGCCACAGCATGAACGCGTTCTGGGGCCTCTTAACCCTGCCACCGTTCGAGGCCTGCGGCTGCTCTTGCCGTCGTATCACCGTGGAACGTTGCACCCAGGCTTCAATGTCGAAAGGAGGAGCGCCTTCAGCTACTCCATCCCAACGTTTCTTAAGGGAAACGGTGTCTCCTGGTGAACTCTTTTCTGGAAGAGATGGTGGCTGCCCGAATATCACTTCATCCCATGCCTTCGTTTCGGTGTCCAGCTGGGCACTGTCCAGTCGGGCACAAGGAAGCATAGGAGAAACATCTATGGTAGGGGAGGGTGGGGAACTCTAGATCGCAACAAGTCAGATTGCGTGGCCGGTGTTACTGCAACAATGGTTACATACTGGGCTATTGCGATCAAAACCTGTATCCCAGCTAGAGAAGTCGAAAAGGCTGTTGACGCTATCAAGTGACTGCTGCTAAGATTAGTACCGAAGCTAACCGCAAGGTTGTTTCTTCACTACCGGCAAGCCATACGTATCCTTCTTCGTCCTTTGTATAGGTGCTAGTAATTGGTGGATGATACAGGGGCGTCGGGAAGAGAGGATAGAGAATCGGCATTGCAGGATCGCAGTGCAACAGTAGCCTATCAGTCTCTTGTTCTATTTCCTTGTCTTTATCGTGATGAGCCAATGGCTGCGTCTGGTGCATCGTGGATGGCAATGCCTAGCCACTCGGAGAAAAGAATGTTCTAATTATGTCAGCCTTGCTGTTTTGTCGTTTACTGAGCTTTGTCTTCTGCAGAGCGCCTGCTTTATTTGTGTGCAGCGCAACGAATACATATAAAGGCTCACAGTGTGCCTATTCTACCTACGTACTCGCAAACAGGATTAAATGACAACACGATGTAGGTGGACAACTCTCCGAAGGGCATAAGTGATCGTTCTGGCTTCATCGTTTCTTCCTTTCCGATGCTATCCTATTTATGTCCAACGTCTCACATGATTGTCCACTAATAACACCAATACTGGCGCCGAGCCTCTATGTGCTCCTCATGTCTGCACTGGTTTCCGCGTATCGTAGAATCTAAAACTTCCCAGCCGCTCCGCAAGTGCCATTCTCCGCCGATCCAAAAGGGCAGCAGTACCTCGACTATTCTTAGTTAGCCATCTGGTTCCGCTGAGTACTGTAGCATCCGGGAATTCCTTACTCTGTGTTGCAACCCTGTTTGCTCAGGCTGTATTGGAAGCTATTGTACATACGGGTAATAGAGGTTGGTCTCCAATTCTTCCACGGTGTACCGGGGCAAGGACCGAATCCTCTCGTTTCTGACACAGATTCAACGTCCCCTATCATGGTGTCCCATCCTGGTAGGCACGGGCCGTCTTAGCGGCAGCCATCTACAATACCGCACAGCACCTGTCGGCGTCTTCTTGGAAACTGCTTAGGCTATAAAACAATATTTGCTGTGTTATGCCAGCAGAACCCAGTAAGCTGGCGGTTTGTTCATTCTCGATAACTTGATCAGAGGTCCCAACGTCTAGCACAGCCCATATTCAGCGAGAAGTGCAGCATACTCCATCCAGGGTACTACAACTTTTCAACAAAGCATCTAGAGCATCCCTGCACCCTAAGTGCCCATAAGCTGTCGTTTGTCGTCCCAGAAACCCACAATGGTCTTGCTGCCGCTAACCATGAATTCGGACAGCGAGTGGTTGACTCCAATTTCGCGGTTCGTCCAGTCTGATCACCCCGTCTTGGAAGAATCCCCCCACAGCTCAAAGCCGATGCTCAGTAACTCGGCCGCGTCGATGTCTGTACCAAGGCGTGTGAGCATGAACCTAGGTTCTATCCCTAGTATTTTGGCCCTTGACACTGGGCCGACTCCCACCGTCGCCCCGTCCATGACCGCCGTGCCGCCAACAACGAACTATATCATCCCCGGGACTAGTAAGACAGCCACGACAGGAGAAATATCCACAGCAGCTGAGGTCGGCATTGGGGTCGGAGCTGGGGTCGGGGGGCTGGCGCTGATTACCCCGGGCGTATTGTTGACCTTTAGGTGGCATAAGAAGAAAGTCAATTCCAGACGGATGAGCCCACCGAGGTAGATATCTTCTGTCATTAGGGTACATGATTAGGTCGTGTGGTTTGGGAGAGATGAATAACATTGCTTCAATTACCCTTTCATCTCATCCTCTTCCATGAGTCTTCCCAGTATGATACTCTGCATTAGTGTCTCGCCTCTGAGGTGGTGGCTGCGATTCAAGACATGCCCAGTCATCTGGGCGTAGCGAAGGGTCGGGTTCTGTGTCCAAAGGTACGAGCCATTTGGAACCCCCAGAACCCGGCGACTGTGAATTGGCTTTGCTACCGATTCTGACAACAGCAACTTCCATAGGGACAGGTACGCAGCGGCACAACCCCCTCGGAGGCCGACTCGTCAGTCTCGGACGCACGCAATCCCTGCATAAGCGACACGGTGCATTCCAACCACTCGAACGCTAGGACACCGCCCATGATCAGCGTGTCGGGTTAGATGGGAAACTATCTTTGGTCTCACACGACCGAAGCAAAACAGGCCAGTAGCCTGGGACTCATTGACAATGGCTCTCAGTCTCCAATTTACGACGCACTGCCCTTGTGGATGCCACGTCTCAAGGCCACCTTCTCACTCGATGGCGACACGATTCCGACGGCAAGACACCCACGCCCCCGACACGTATCTGGTCTGGTAGCATAGCAGCCGATCCGACACAAACAGAATACTGCCGAAATAATGGCCATCTCAAGCTCGCTCTGCAAATATTGCAAGTGAGATCATCGATCCTATTTGAGATTATATCGAAGACACCCAGGGTCTCCTAGAGTGAGTCGGATCCTTACAACTTTCTTCCGAGATCCATAGCCGCGTAGCAACCGGAGTTTATCCCAGCTTCTCACTTCGGAACATAAATACCCTGTGAGCTCCCAGAATCCGAACCGTTCATCTTTCTCTCCTTTCTCCCCCATCTCTCCTTTCTTGCTACTGCCCCAGCATACTACACTGCTACATACACACTGATTCCGACCCAACACGTTATACTGCGCTCCCCAATATGACACATAATAAGATTCTACCAAAAAACAGGAAGCGACCAAGCGAAGCGCAAGCACCCTCCGATGGCTTGTTCGTAGCCGAGGCAGCATATTTGGCTGTGTCGGTCACCTCGCCACCATCCAAAAGATTGAAACGCATCTCAAGAGAGATTCCACCATGCCAACAGGTCCTTGGCTATGACGGTTGGATGTACTCACGGAGTTTCACTCCTTCGGACGTGTTGACGCATCAGTCAAAGACAGGACTCGACCTGGGACTTCTACGGAATATTTGCAAGTTCGTGGGAGTCCTTCGCGTCAAAGATCAATTAGATCATACCGAATATATATCTGGCTATGTCCAACAACTTTGGCGCCACGATTTTGCATGGGAAGGACGTTGGGAGCCCAAATCTAGGGCTGGAAGCATTAAGAGTTACCACCGGCGCTGTAAACGGAAGGGCGTCAGAAACAAGATCAGACGAAGCCTTGAGGCTCACAACCGGCGTTGTGAACGGGAGGGCGTTCGGACAAGTTTCCCAGGGAAACCTCTTACCAGGGAAAGCACCCGTTGTCTCAGTGTGGAGCAGTTCAGGCACATCAAATCAGTGTACGAGGAGGTCCCCGACGGCGGGCTGTGTAATATGGGGCTTTACCTTCGTTTCTGCTTTAACCAGATGCTTCATCACTGTTTGATAAAGGCCAACAAAGCTGATGATGGGGAGAACCAGTCCTCGCTGGACATCTGATACTCCGACGCAGAATCGTTGGCGGTACCAAGGCTGCGGAAGAAACCAGCCTCGTTCTTTTCCTTTGCATTTTTGCGGGTGTGTCTAATAGCGGGTTGATCTTTGGGCAGGTAGTAAGGGAACCTTTTAGGGGCATAGAGCAGCCCTCAGATACAGCTAAAAAGAGGTGCATTGAACGACCTGTGCCCAAAATAATTTTAGTATCAGAGCTGAGCTAGAAACATGGAACTTCTGGCATGTGTCCTCATGGTTTAGCTTTAGCATAGTCCCTTGCTTTCCTGGTGGCTAGCCAGCCTCCATCAGTCATGTTCCGGACAGGCGGACAACAGCGCTGGGTGAGAGGCCTCGACTTGTGCCAGAATGTGGAGTACCAAGGGCATTCCTCAAAGGGCATTACTCAACGATAGATGAAGTTACGTGATCGATGATGGAGATGTACTGTGCCTGGCTCCGTTAAATTGAGCCAAAGTGCATGCATCTATGGTATCCAAGAGCTGTCGCCATGCGATGCATCAAGTGCCAGCCGTCACCGAGTACACAGTTTGATGGCAGGGCGCCCGACCATCACATGGATAACTTCAATTCTATAGGTGGCCTCAGAGCAGCCGAGGAAGCGCACAGCTTTGCTCTCCCCATGTCGTGGCGCGCTTTCACGTCAAGCTAGCTGACGTATATATCTGTGTTGAGCCTGATGCCTCGACTAGCTTCGACACAGACATGCACCTGGCGCAGGGGCACGGGACATGAACGCTGATTGAATTGAGGGGCGTCAGCGGATGCCGCCTAAGTCGTCGGATAGCTGGTTCGGAAGCCGTATGATGAGAGTCTAGGTTTTGTGTCTGAGCTACAATCCTACTGTGAGCGCAGACGGATTCGAGGCCTGCGATTCGAGGCCCGGCGTGGTAGGGTCATGGGCTAAGAGCTGTAGGATGTAGGCCGAGTCGAAGGGGTTGCGCCTGTCGCTCGTCAGCACTATTACCTACTACTCTCAGTGCGCCAATGTAAGCAGCGCTATCTTTGGCGCGCGTGATCAAGCCCTCATTGTAATGATGTTGTCATATATATATTGTTGGGGTCAAAGGCTGGAGATGCATTGATGGTGTCGCATACTATCTATAGCCGTTCTAAGTATATTAATCCAAGTGACACTTCATATAAAGACTGGCACTCGCAATGGCCATCGCCCGTATTCCCATTGGCCCTAGGGCAAGCTTCCAGATACAATTTATAAAGAATCATGGCCGCGGTAGATTAGGCATGGTCCCCTGCTCCAGTACCCCGTTTTCCTCCGAAACTCCTGACCGTTGTAATACCGTATTGATTCTTATACCCCCTTCTGGGCTCTTTGTCGCTATTGAACTATGCCCTTCACGACTGTTGCTATTTCAATGGACGTCTCCGGGGCTTGATTTTGCCCCTCTCTTCGTTGTACTTCAAGACCGCCCCAAAATGGAAGTCCGTCCGCGCCATGGGGCGGTTAGGCTCCGTGTGGAGCCTCAGGTGCTGCCTCCAATTGTCTTTCCGACTGAACTTCTTATCGCAGAAGTGACATCCCACCTCTGATCCAAGGCCGTGTTTCCTGTAGTAGACTTTCAGCGATGGGAATTTTCAAGGGGACGAGAGAAAGGTGGACAAGGACGTACGTGTTCTGGTGCCTCCGAAGGTGCTCGCGTCTCTTAAAACCCGTCTTATTATTGCATCCCGGAAAGCTACACACATGGACAGATTTCGGGATTTTGGCCACGGAGATTTGAGCGTCATCCATGTACGCTACCTCCTCCATATTGCTTTGTATGACCGACGCCGGTGAATCCGCCCTCATTTCCCTATGGACATGCACGACCGATGGCTCGTTCTCGGCCATTTCCGGCCACAGTGAAAGTTTCTCATAGCCGTGGGTTACCACGGTAGGTGATAGTGTTGAAATAGGCGATAACTGGACCACGGGACCAGGCAATAGGTATTGTTGCAAATTATCGGGGCCTGTAGGTTCGAGATGGGCGGAGAGCCGGTGTACAGGGCCTCCAAGCCCATGGGTGAAGTCGAAATCTTTATCGCAAACCATTGGAGAAGAATAACTAGATTCCACATCAACAGGGAAGTATCCATTGAGCTTTTCTGAACAAAACACATCATAGCTCATGGGTGTGGAACCCGTGATGGTGTCCAGCTCTGCCATGGCTCTGGGTAATCGACTTGAACTGGGAGTCGATACACTGGATGGCGGATTTTACAGGCAGCGGGAGAGCGCGTTCGAGGAACTCGCGGAAGAAGCACAAGAGTTCAGCAAGCCAACAAAAACGATTCGGCGGTTGCTAAGTTGACTGCGTTGGATCAGGGTTGCCCAGGGCCGCTCGAGTTCCAGTCATCTCCCTCAGGGCCTTACACAAGGGATGAAGTCATGTCCTTCGTTTGAGGGAGGTTGAACAAATTGATGATATAGTTATAGGGGCGCCTCTGGCTTCATCCAATACCTGGATTTCGTCGAGACGATGAGTGAGTGCTCCCTCCTCAAGTCGCCCAAGGTTGGCCCAGAAGCAGTATATGCGCCTTCTTGGAGCGCAATAGCCGATAGAGAATAATATTCGCCGCTCCTGATGTGATGTACGTTGTCTCACTGTGAGTTGCCTAGATACTGATGTGGACTCGAAGGATCCAGTGACAATATTGACCCTTTGTTCCATCCTTCACGAACTTGAAGACTTCTGTTCCGGGCCTTAAACCACAGGGTTACGGATCCGAATCTGAAGGCTTCTGAACTGGGCTACAGTAAGAGGACGTACTAACTGACATGACCCCGGCATTGATGCAGAGGCCATTCACCATCTCGCGCCACGGAGCAGCTGAATGAGGCTTGTCGCCGATGTGACTGAATCAGAGTCTGGCAGTAGAAATTCAGACCAGGACGTGGAATAACGCCGAAATTCTTAGCTACTCACAGAGCAGAATTCCAGCTCTGTACCAATCTTGCTCTTCTGGCTCGTACCAACCCGTCTCTATGCAATGAACCACTCTTTTTGGGTCCATTTCTGACCGTGCTACCTGAAGCTACTCTGACTCGATTTCCTTTGTACCTCAAGATACATTCATTAAGCAAAGATCGGGGGCGCTCAGGAGGGGGCCGGTGGTAGAAATTGTATAGTAATAATTGCTGATCTGGGTCAACCACCAAACGGCAAAAGTAGTTGATCTGCTTCTTTTTCTTCATGTCTGCCTCTGGGTGTACTTGCGAATACCAGAATCAGCGAGTTGCACCAGATAAGCCGTAAGGATGTTTTGCGTCTCCCAGTCCACTTTCTAAAGACCCTGGGCCTGTATAGTCTCCCCATCCGCCCCTGTACTGTTGCTGCCACTAACTTTCATTGTTTTGAGTGGCTGTTCAGCAACTATGTACGCCCCAATATCTACTTCTGTAGGTTAGTTAGAGTTAGTCAAAATGGATGCTGAGGCTTTAATGCTGACTGACCACGCTATTATGTATAGCGAGCACTTCGTAAAGTTGGCGACAGGCCCGGTGCTTTTTTGAGTACAGTGTACCTCTAAATAATTGTCAGCATCCCAAGTTCATTGTGCTCATATTTATTATCAGATCTTTATAGCATTATGGAGTGACATGGTATGCAATCGTGTTCTTATACATAGCTCGAATAGACGAGATATAGAACTTACGTGCAGGTGTTAACCCTGAGCTGTCGAGGCCTACCTGAGACCTTCCTGCATCGTAAGGGCTTTTTTGGCATGGCAGCTGGTGCTTCTCACCTGCTCAGCCCAGATACCCTACGGTGGCAAATAATAGGGGTTGGGGGGCTTGGGGAATTTATGTACGCCGCTTTCGCTTGGTAGAGCGACTACCTGGCTTTGCTTTATTCTAGTCCTTTTTTGGCCTAACTTTGATTTCTTGTTCTCCTTGCGAAATTTGCCTAGGTCAACTTTCAGAACCCTTCTTCCGCAAACTTCGCTTTTATACCCTGAGGCTGATTACCTATTTTTATTTATTCTGTTGATTATTCGTTCCCTGCAAAACTTAGCAAAACAAGGGACCAAATTATTGGTAACAGGATGGGAGGAAAGAAACCACAACAACGCCCGGAATCTAGTCTAGATACACGTGAGACCTGGGGTCTAGAGCCGAGAGCAGAGCCATCGTGCCTGGAAGCAAAGAAGCTGAGCCAGTCTTGCCAGAACAACCACCACCCCGGAATAGCTTCAGGGAACCCGTTGACAGACTTGTATAGATCGCACAATGCAAGTCCCCCGGTAACGAAAGCCAAATTGAGCGAGTTGGACATTGACAGGATCCCCAACAACCATAGACTACGCCATGACCTCAATTTCGACCGGGACCTGCAACTCCGACCGAACTGGGATGGCGAGAAGGGCAGGAAGAAGCAGGCCAAGGCGGATGAATTCTGGGCCAATCTTAGTGATCAATTGCACGAGTTCATTACGGCTCCGGCATCATCCCAGCAACGCCTCGGAATGGACCGCGACTGGTGTCTTCCAGCCTTGTTGAAGGAAGTGAAGGAGATTCTCCCCACTCTTGTTCCCTCTCAGGATCGAGTCTACCTTGATGAGGGGTTCAATGTGGAGCTGATCATGCAGCAGTTCTACAAAGGGACCGTCGACCTGGAGAAACTAGCATCGTGGCTTTCAAGCGTGCTCAAAACCTACTGTGCTCCTGGGAGGGATATGTCGGTGGACGAAATGTACAACAAGCTGGCAAACGGTAACCGAAGGAAAGACATGGGAGATTTGGTTCAGGGACTGCGTAGTCTCTTGAGCCTACTGGAAGGGATGAAGCTCGACCTTGCAAGCATGAGGGATGTCGACATGCCATCCAGACGCATCTGGTGAACTCCCTGTCTTTGGGCGACGCGTGGCGTCGAGGAAATCAGAAGTTGGTCTTGCACGGGCACGATGCCCAAAACCGCTACGACCACCCGGCGGGCACAGGCCGAACAGTCATTGGCTCACCGGGTGGGGCGGGGAGCCAGCTGACCTAGAGTTAGCTCCATGCTTAGCCCGCTTGGCCATTTCCTGGTATAAAGGCCACCCTGTCTCCCTTACTTTCCTCGCTTTTTGTCTCACTGACCCAAACTGTCGGGACACATTCCTTCCTTTGGAATGCCGGGCAACCGCCAATCACATCACCAGCACGCTAGCAGGAATGGTGCATCACCGAGACGAGATGCCGCAGCTGGGCCAATCAACTTCACCCGACGGAACTGAGGATTGAGGCAGGTTCCATGGCGCTGACGAGTTCCATCGAAAGGACTACATCATCGACGACCCGTTCAGTGTGACGAACGGTGACCCTCCCTTGACGAGCAGTTCGCGAAAGCAATCCCCGTCCATTCGCCTCTGCTAGCGTTGGCAAACGGCGTTCCATGCCTCGCGGATGAAAGGATGGAGCGTGCAGGCCTGCAAACCCGGGTTGGGGGAGTGGTGGCAGACATGCCCAGCATGGGTGCAGCGATGCAACTGATTCTCGGTCCGGGCAAAGGCATGCTCACGGACTTGGATTATCCCTCGTCCTGCCGATATGGTGTGATTCTCGATGGTGTGTCAACGCTTATGCCACCCTTATGCCGCGCTAGCAGATATTGCGCTCATTTTGGGAAGGGCTGGGGAAGTTGGTTTGCGAAAATCTAGGATAGGACGTACAGAAATCGGTGGTATTGCGACTGATGTGTTGCTCCCAGGGCTGGCTCGTATACGTCATGCGCAGGGCGCTTTGCCAGGGCGGCAGGCGTGTTCTGGGAATGTGCTGACGCCAGGCGCGGTGCGTCGGGACTTGTCGAGACGTAGGCGTATTGCAGAAGCTCGCAATTGGACTTTCTTTCTTTTTTTCCCCTCTCTTGCCTGCGTCTTCGCCCATAATCCTGTGTTTTTAAGCACATCGAAATGTGTAGTCTTCTTGATCTGCATTCGCTTATATCGGTGTTCCAAGTAATGGTTAGTAGGGCTTGCCTGGTCGGTGGGCCCCCCTTGCATGCGTCACTAGGGCATGCCACAGTCGCATACCTGAGCCTGGAGCGGGGAAGCTTTCCGCGGGGAATGCGCATGGGCGTCCCCACATTGGAGGCTCCCACATAGGGTGCCGATCAGGTAAATTCCATGCCATGCGGCAGGGAGGTCAGCAGCTGGCAATAGTGGCCTGCCCATGCGGCGCTTATCTTGCCTTGCTCAGGCATAGACGCGAGAGAAAGCCCGCTGGTTGGGTGGGCTTCATCTGGTGCGCCGCGAGATTCGGTGTTTCTCTGCAGAGAACCCACCGATTGATCGATAGACAAGGATGGGGCTCTGCTCTTGGCAAGTTGGTCAGGTGGAGCGTCACTTGGCGTCTCGCTATAACTCGTTCCTGGACCCGAATGTTCGGGCCGTCGCCCTCCCACTGGCCGTCAGCAAACATTCGTCACGCTGTTGGCTGCACCACTACCAAGGAATCCAGTCGCTAAGTTGAAGAAACACCTCTTTGGAACATGGGTTCGCTCGGCTTGAGGACAGTCGCACAGGTGGTATGTGGTCTGGCAGTTGTCCTGCGGCTTGCGTCTCCGTACAGCTCGCGCTAGGGTGTTCGCAGGAGGACCGAGGATGCGCAACATAGTGAGTGTACAAGTCGGCGACCTTGGATGCACCGACTGTTACAATACTTATAGGCCTAAAAGCCCACATAGATGTTCCACGGAATGCTATGTACGATTATCACCCTACAAAATTCTAAGAATATCAATGCTCCTCACCGCGATCGCATCATATCCACCTAGCGATTTTCACTCGAGCAAGCGACATGTATTCCTCTCCGTATGAAGCATCGAACCAGCCTGGCCTACTGCAGCTTTGGGGAGCCGCGGCGCATACGACTACGCCGGATCCCACCTTCCCTCCCACTCAGCATCCACCATATGCGGGTTTCCACCTAGACCAAGGCATACTCGGATCGAGTCCACCGGCGTGAGTTCCTCCCCCATGCGGAGCCAATCAAGTACGTTAACGATAATGCAGAACGGCGGCGGACCAGATGAGGGAGCTACTGTATAAAGTCGACATGTTGCACCAGAAGGTGGATGTGGTCCTGTTAGAGCTCAAGAGTCATACTGGAGAGTAAGCGGGCTCGAGACTCCCGGCTATGCAAGAATCAGCGACTGATATCCACCAGGTTAGAACGCTGGTAAGTTCTCAGGACTCATTGGAGTAGTGTGGATCTGATGTTTATTATTGATAGGAAGCAAACATACCAGGAACTGTACGTCATGATTGCGTAGGGGTACGAAGACGAAAATCTAACCGACATCTAGGTTCCAGCAGCATACACGCAGATTGATGGGCTGTCTGTCGCAATTGAAGAAGATGATCGTAGAGACCATGGGACCGAGTGATACAGACGACGACGCAGTCGACGTATAATAAACCGCACAAGGGCTCGACCATGCGGGTTTTGGCTTGCCAGGGACGGAGCCGTTTACCAAGAGGCTTAGGGGTGGGCAGTTCCGGATCGAGATCTTATGCGCATTGAAAATGACGGGCTTAGCCTGGTTTGCTGACCGAGTTCGTGCTCCATCTTGACTGTATCGTGGGAAGAAGGTGATTTGTGTCTCTGCTTGTCGAGATCCTGAGTGCTCTGAGATGCTGGGTCTGGCACACCCACCAAGTTGTGTCCATGGGGGTGTGTGGACCATTAGTACTGCCAGCAAGGTACTGGCCGTATCGGGGGGCAAGCGTTGGTTGGGTAGGACATAGGATAACAGTACTGTAACCTTGCGGTATTGCGGTGGCATGGTTTGGATGACAGGGGTTGCATTCTTCCTGAATATAAGGCATAACCAACCAACGCTAGAAACGGCCATCGTTCCATCGCGCCAAGGTAAGCTGGCATGCTGCCACGTCGAGCCAGCTGGAATGCTCGTCGCATGCCGATGCTGGACGAAATTGCGACCCAGTTGGTCGAGACCCAATCAGCGGCCATTACGGTTATGCCTGCATTTAGTGACGGTCAATCATCGCTGCTGCGGGTATGGTGGCACTGGCACTACACTATAAGAGGCCAAACCCGACGGGGCGGTTGCAAACATCATCGCCCGTGCGCGATTGTTCATCACCAGGGTTTGTTTTCGTTGGGCTTCCGTCACATTCGTGGTAAGGCTGAGGAATGGAAGTTGCATTAGAGTCCCCTGGACTACTCGGGCCGACTTCTGCTCTGACCACGGCTTTGGGGTGTGGAGCGACTCTACGAAAGAAGCCTCCACAGAGCCGTCATCGGGCGATACTGATATGGTCAGTGATTGGCTTTCAGCTATGTCAACTATAGGTTTCCAGCCAATAGGCGGGCGTATGGAGCAAAACAAGAAGAGGGTTGCATTGTCGGACATGGCCACTTCGGGCTCACGGGAGAACGTCAGATCACCATAGACACTCTTGTTGCTTGGTTAGATTTTTGGAACAAAAAGGATTTAATATAAAGGCTATGACAAGGGTGCAAATAACCAAACCATATTCAACCAAATCACATCAAACCAACGATTTCAGCTAATTCAACCCATCAAACCAGGACTTTCATTAGTCAGCATCAACCAAATCACATCTGACTCTTTGGTTTGGTTGGTTGGAAGGTGCAGCAGCGAATTCCTCAAGCTCTAGGAACTGCTCGGCAAGTTCATCTTGAGAGAAGGTTTCGTTCAACCGATTTCGCTGCCTCATGATTTCTGCTGTGCGTGTGTTGATAAGAACCGAGAGAAGAATAATCTGCTAAAGAGAAAAAGAAAAGGGGGAGGAAAGGAGAAGGGAATGCCCGAGGCAACCAAAGACAGCGGACGCCATGATTGTTTCGGTGACTCTCACAGCTAACTCCCTTGTAGATAACGGCCAATCCTGTAAGACTCTTAGAGCCGACGTGGTTGGTTGGTTAACTGGTTGGTAAAACTGGTGATCTTCTCAATTGCCCGTTGAATATATGCCTATCCGATTAAATATAACACCTAACCTTAGGGAAAAGAGTATACCCTACATAACCGGCCTCCTGACAATGAATCTCCTTGTGAACGTCAGGCATACGGTCAGAGTTCACTATGTTCTGTTCTACTTCACATAGCCCCGCTGCCATATCTTTGCATGAGATACCGCCTGCACCCGCGTTACTCCCATGATACTGACAACCATGCAGCCCCCCTAAATCATGTTCTCCAATATCGATATCAGGTGGCCATGGCACATCATCAAGACCAATTTCATTAGCCTCGATACTTGCTGCCGGGTCCCATAAACAAATCTGGCTATAATTCTGGCCTGAAGGAACACGTTCTTGTTCAAAGACCACCCAAGACCTTTTAATCACATGGCTTCGAGAAGGGTCTTCCACCGAATATTTAAAGACGACGAATACAGCATGGTTCCGCTCCGGTTGCTGTGGGTAGACCACCACCTCCTTTGTTGATGTAACGTCAGGGCTTCTTGTAGTGACGACGACTGTGGGCCTAACCGTGACAATTTCATCTGGAGTTGAAGATAATTGGGATGATGCGGGCGTAACGGGGTATACTTGTCTAGTTATCGACGTGGTAGATGATAGGGTAGATAATGTAGGGATAGAGACTTTGTGGGAGCACACAGCCATTGCGGAAACTACAGGACCACAGCCCAGGTTAGGTGGGAATTAATGAGATATCAGCTTATATAAAAATAACAGCCACCATGCACTGCCCAAGTCTTTCAGCTCGGTGGGCTTCTCTACTAGCCCTAGAACTCTCCCCCGCACGCTCGTCTAATGCGCCTAATACAACGCAAAGCTCCCACGGCGGAACGCCATTATAGGACGTACTCCGAACACGGCGGGGAATATAGAAAATGAAGGTTTACTGCCTGTATCGAAGGTTGACTGTTGTGACTGTGACCATTGCATCGAAGCTATTGTTGTTTGGTGAAAAAAAAGCGGTTTACCGGGGTAGCTGGTCTCGTCAACCGCAGGAGGAAGCGGCTCTGCTACATGGGGTGGGGTACTAGTTCAATTGCAAAGCACGGTTCGCCGCAATCCAACTATTACTGCCAGTTCTGCTGCGCGTCCATTTCTGCTCAGCCCGGTCCTGTTCAGCCCAGTCCTGCTGGCAGCTATTGATGTGGTTCCAGAACCCATATTGGCAAGATGGATTTCGGTCCTGCTGCTCTTCGGCGTGTCTTGACGAGGATAAGTTTTTGCGCAGCGGAAGATTGGGCAGTTGGCCCTAAATACCGCGGGGTCGCGGACCTGGCCCGCTAATCGCGCTAGTGCGCCATAGCTACTCGAACGAAGAACTCAGGACCGGAAACAACCCGCGAAACTCTTCGAGCTGATGCAGCAAAAAGAGTAAAGTACTGTAAACGCTGTACTGTACGTACAGAAGTGACTACAGTGGCAGTTAGAGCATATACCATAGTCTGGTCGAGTTATGGATTCGCAAGGAGATAACAAAGCCAAAACTCCAGCTCTATATCTGCGAGCATGACAGGGTACATGTTGTCAGCAGCTACCCCTGCAAGGTCGGTTTAGAACGAGAACTATCAAAGGGTGGAAAGAGGACGTACGTTTCGCTAGTGACTGTACATGATATTACAAAATAGAGCCATGGAACCCATATTTATCGAGGCCCCATAGAGCGCATCTGGTTCCGTACGCCCTCGGGGCAAACGAGCAATAATGGCCGACGTCCGGAATCAGACAGCCGTGGATGTACTTAAGGACCGCTGACGCGCAGTACCCTCATTCCTCGGGGTCTGGTCAAGATGAGATTGTCCATCCCCATCTTGCTCGCTCCCGTTGTGGGTGTGTTAGGCTTGGAAGTATCCCCTGGGGACATTGTCAAGTTCGAGTTCCAGGTGGGAACGCTCAAAGCCACAGGCTCCCTAGAGTTCGAGCCTGATTACTGCCCCCACACACAAAGCTCGCTGCAACAAACGACGACAACCACTGAGAGTTCCTTGGATGCCCCGGCAACCAACGCCAACACAGGCGAGGCTCAACGTATCGCGAGAACTGTAATACAAACTGTGTTTGTCACCATCACGGATTCCACTCCCAACCCAACTACAGTCCTGCACTCTGACTCGGTCCGGACTGCAAGCGCCAATTGGACAGGTAGCGTAAATGGGACAACCCGCACTATGGGTACCATTGGTACGGACATCAGTCTCATGCCAACTAACAGCACGTTCGCCAATGTCTCTTTTATTCGCTCGCCGGCCCCTACGGCGGGTCTAACGGTCACTTCAGATGGAAATACTCTAAGTCAGCCAGTCTGGTACTATCTTACGATGTTGATAATTGCAAGCAGTGTCTTAGGTATCTAGATAGTCCATAGTAGCATACGCGGGAAACCACGAGTAGCTTAAGCTACATTGAGGTGCATGTGGAGTGCTAACAATTGCATTGAAGGCCCTAGGAAGTGGAGGGATCTGGGGAGTCTAGATAGAGAGTGGATAAACGATAAACAAATAGATGCCATAAGGATTAGTTCAATCCTTAAGATCCGTGCGCGACTAACGGGAACATTTGGATCATCATTAATCCGTATAGGGTGGGGCTTATCGGCCAATGGGCATTAAGAATCATGATGCGATGCGACTGCCGCCCATGGAAAGGTGCGAGTACACCGGAGGTTTTGAATAAGGATGTTCCGGGCCAGCCCCTCAAGTGGGGATTTGTACCACGTCGAACACGATGGAGCATAGCCCTGTAAGTTGAACAATACAACTAGTCCTACGCCGAACAATTACAAGCATGACTTGATAGCTGTGAGTATTCGGTCAGCATAGTAGGTCCTGAGAGGCGGGTGTTCAAAGCCTTGGTTTTCAGTAGCCGGCGTTCAGCGCTCGCCGCGGTATCCACCAATAAAGCTCGGGCCTGAACCCCCTGTGCCTTCTGGTGGTGCTTTGCGAATAGCCCCGCTCACGACGAGCTCGCTTGAAATGATCCAAATCCAAATCCAACTCCACATATCCCTCGTCCCCCGGAGCGAGGCTCTCGCTGCTGTCGTCCGGGGTGCGCTTTCTCTTTTCTCCTACCATGGTCGTTGGACGATGTTCTTCCCGAGGAGGTAGCGTCGCGACGATCACGGTCAAGCCCAGATAAACCTTTGCACCCGTCTCCCGTTCCTCCTCCATGCCCGGTCCCATCTCCACCATCACCCGCTGCCATGCGAACACGTAATGGCCGAGACCGAGAACGCATACGCGCTTACGCCCATGAACAGACATGAGCTAGACCCTAATGGCGATCGTCTCTGTGGGATGGTCGTGCGCACATGCGATAGTTGAGGGGGCTACTGAGAGGCCGTCGGCCGGGGTCTTCTTTTCGTTCATGGAGGATTCTCTTGAGGTCTGCCAGTCCCCCCTCTCTATCTGGACTCGCCTTATACACTCAGAGCCGAGTCGAATTCCGACCACGCGGGTGACGACATATGCGACCTGCCAGGCAGGCATCCTGGCTCCAGTCCTGCCTAATAGTCTGTTTTCTGGCGTCTTCGTCTTGTCGTTATCTTGCGATAGATCTAGATGCAGTGTGAGGTTTATTCGATCCTTTCAGTAGCTTTCGGTAGCATCGTCAGGAAAGGATGAAAATGAGTGCGCGTTGCCTAGAGATACGGGAAAGTACGAACTAGAAGAGCAGCACGGGATATTGGGGGTACAGTAACTCCGTGCTCCTCCGGGACTACGTATAAGTAGACCAGATGCATTTCGGCAGCGGTCAAGGGAGTGGTGTAAACCTTTTCATACCATGTGTACAGTCCGGGTTTTGTACGGTGGAAGTGGTTGGCAGCCATGAAGCCAAAGCTGGATGTCGGAGCAGGATTCGGGGACGGAATTTGGACGAAGTATGGATGTTCGTGGGTCGTGTCAGGCGATGTTGGGAAAGGATATAGGCTCATGATTAGAAAATCAAGAATCTATCAACATCTATTGACCGAAGTGAATCAAGTGCCAGCGTTCGTGTTTGGCAGAATCGGCATACCTTACCTATTCTGTTCAAGATCAATCGCCTTGATTGTATCAACCAGGGCAGAAGAACATATTGTCTTAATCAATTTTATTGTCCGTATACAGCTATCTAGATATGACAGACATTGTGAAAAACCTAGCCCCTGAACAGGGTTTACTCCATTACGACCAGGAGGGTACAAATCCAGAAATCCCATCGCTCAACTTACTATCATGTCGACTCAGCCACGGCAATGCCCTCCCAGACTGGGAGTAATCGCTGCAAAAACTGCACGCGCCGCTTCAGTTGCCGAGGATAGGTTGCTGGATACTTGAAGAGTGTCCTTCAAGCTGGGCTATTGGGAAAACTACTAACGGGACTCTTCACAAGCATGTTGGCTAGTTTGCCGATGGAGCGGTCATGGCCGACCAAAAGGGGCTAGTATTCTGATCGCCAACCATTCTCATGGCCAGCTGTGACGCTACTAGCCCCTGGAGGGAGTCAGATATAAGAACTGCTGCCGTGTCACCCGTGGGTCCATCAGATGTGTAGCTGTTTTGTGGCTTCAGACTGTCATCGTTCTCGATAATAGAGCTGCCGCAGCTCTGACCATAGCTTGAGTGGAGGTACGATGTAGGTAGCGGCGCAGTCAGACCATTCGCGATACCACCTAGCATGTTCAAATCGTTGGGGTGTATATTAGTTTCTTGTAGCTGGTATGGAGGGGCGAGGTTCGCCACGTCGTAAAAGCCTCCAGAGTTCGTATGCATCACGGCCCCGAGGTGGTGCTGACTGCCTACATTTGGCGTTATGATACTAGGAACGTTTGGACTGCCAGGAAGATACGCCCGTTGCTGATGATATTGCGATGTGGGATCTAGCTTCGACAAGAACCTCCAGGTTGTGCCAGCCGTCTCCATGGTCTCCTTCTTGGGCTGCTTGCCTCTGACTCGTTCTGCTCTGTCGCGTATATCGGAAAATGTCCAGAGTAATACGCATCGGCGTTTCCACACAGGTTTGCTTGAGCCCTCGCTGGGTGCCGAGAAGATTTCTTGGTACATAGCAATCTGCTGTAGCATGTCAAACGGCGTAGGTAGTTCTGCACCGTGATTGCTACATTTCCTTTGGGCTCTTTGCTTAAGGGCCGTTTCCATCCCTTTCCCCCTCCTTTCTCTCGCACTCTGCCGTGACATACTCGGAAAGCCGATAGAAGGTACTGGCCCAGCTGGCAGCCGGAAAGGGGACCTCGATCGTGTTGCCGCGGCGCGAAGGACGACACGTAGATTTGTAGTCCCATAAGAGAGGCTCTGATGCGTTAAGATACAACTCTCGAGGTTTGACAACGCAGGTCGAGCAACGCCACATGTGGTGCGCACTCCATGACGTTCGGGCCAGTTGCCGTCTTGCATGAAGAGACGATGTCTTGGGCGGAAAACATGGACTAGTAACGCCTCACCTCGACCACAGCCGGCGGGCCAACAGCACGGCGGTGCGTGGACGTATGCTTGTGGATAACGAACGATGGCATGTTGTAGCATCGGCTGCCAGCAAGCTGAGATGGTGGAACGGAGTTGACAAATGTACAATTTCGGCGTCTGATAGCTTATTGTAGAGCGTTCTCAACAGTGGGGCAACTCCGCCAGGTACCACATGCGAGCAGTCGCTTCGCTGTGCTACTGGGGCGAGGTGCAGTTTGACAAGGCTCGATCGCTTCGACCCGGTGTCCTCGTAGTTGAGCGTTGCGTAGCCCTTGGTCACGCCCTTGAGCTTGCCGAACAGGCCGTCGACCAGCTGCGCCGTTGGCAATCGGTACTTGATGATGAACGACATGCTATGGAAGAACACAATGGTCTGCAGAGCTAATTACCCAGCCCAGGTACTCCCCGTCGTTGCGGTTGCTGAATGTAGGCGACTCGTCTGCCTTCCTGGTCTTGCATTTCGTGCTCGGAACTGCCATGTCCCCAAGGATAGTGCTGTAACCAAGGTCTGGACGGCAGTTCGAGGAAGGGTCGATTGTGCTCTGCTCAGGGAATCTGGACGAGCTCGTCGCATCTCCAAAGCCGTCTGGGCACGGTCGGTGGTATTGGGGAGAACTTCAGTGGGCTGGCTTAGGTGACTATCCATGTCATGTTGAGACCGATGAGCAATGCTGGCCCGCGCCTCCGACGCTCCGCGGCCGCCTTCACTCAAGGTTGACTTGCCAAATACTCTCTTGTGCCCTCAGGGGCGAGGGAGCCAGGGCTTCAAAAGCCTTGGCAGCGGGAAGGGAACTCGCTGCAGACCCAGGTGGCGGTACCTCGGAGGCGATTGCATAACTTGCCTTGGTTATGGGCGCACCCGTGAAAGACATTCTCCAAGCCCAGAGACTTAGGAATAGGAGCGCCACTGGTGAAAAAAAGCCGGCAGAAGAGGCAAGGCAGGCCCGTTCTGTCTGGGACCGAAAGAAACTTGCATCTGGTGAATCTCGCTGCCATTGCCACTGGCAGAATCGCCGTCATCTGTAGGCAAGATTTGCTTCTTGGAGTTGGCTCCTCTTGCGCTGCCTGTTGATGTTTTAGCTTCATTGGCGAGTTCGCAACAGAGATCGGCAGAAGTTCAGCATCACCGCTCATCTTCGCCCCGAGAGTAGGCTGCTAGATCTATCCAACTAGGTTGTATTGGAAGTTCACCCCTTATTATTCCGCACTCTTACCGAAAAAGCAAAAAAATAAAAAGAAATAAAAAAAACATACGAAATGCTGGTAACTCTTGGCCTGCATGAGCATCCAATTGTGATTCAAACCTGCCCCGTCCTCTGGGTACCCGTAGATACCCCTGGCTATGATGAAGCCCTTAATGTGACCTATGCTCGAGGCATCTGCTAGTATCGTAGGGTTGCTTGCTTCAAGCCGCTCCCCTCCCGAACCCATGACTTCTTTAATCATCGTGATCCCTCTAAAGATGCTACGGTCACGATCCAGGCTCACACATCACTCTCCTCGAGGATTATCGCCTGTCAATGAAATGAACATAGTAAAACGTCCGCCAATCCGTGTTCCGAGCCGTGCTTCCTCTTCTGCGACCCATCTGATGCCGTACGCGATCTGCTGCCCGTATTTTCTACGCTGCAACCATTCACTTTCCAACTTTTCCAGCTGAGACAAGGAGGTTATGGGACAGCCCAAGTGGACGGGCTAAAGCATTATTTTACAAGGACCACGACACCTGGTAACCAGTCATCCGAACCGGGCTCTCATGTAATAGAGCAAGGGAAACGAGCCAGGTGCCACAGTTGTATGATTCTAATCGCTGCCCGTATAGTATTATTGCTTCGTCGAGCAATACGAGGATCCGCTCCCACCCATTTCGAGAGCAGAGATTACCCAGGTATTGTTGTGCTTTCATCGATCGCACCACTTTCGTAATTGGAGTGCTCTGGTGGTCCAATAAAGGGGTAGATGGGCTGCCCAGGAGCACAACAACAGTGCCCACGAGGAGGGGAAGCGAGATGAGTACGGAGGCTATCCATGTAGAATCAAGAACGACGGGGAAGAAGCCGGCCTCTGTGACCAGTCTATACCAGGGTGACTCATCACTTTCCTTCCCTTCAGCAACCAGCCTGTTAACCTGAGTGGCGGCACGTACTGGTACCGTGACGCTAAATATTCCAAAAAAATCGTAAGTCTACGGGCGGCGATTGAGCATCATCGCTGGCCTGTGCGGCTGCTTGAGTTGTCCCTGACGGTCAAGTCACATACCACTTAGCTTTACGAGCAGTGGACGCCATACGCCTGGATGCGTTGGACCAGAAGCCTCATGATACTGGTTACACCCGCGATCACGCTTCTCGTAAAGGCCGCCTATCGAGCAGCTGATGACATGCGGAGCCTTAGTTGGCTGTATCATCAACCAGGTTCTACCCATCGTTACGGTGGACGTGAAAGAAACAGCGGGGGTCGCGGGAGACACTGAACTTCCATTACCAGATCCTAAGTTACTATAACCTCCCGCTACCACTGGGAACAAGGGCCTCGCACTGCCTCATAGATCTAGCGATGCACTCGACCCAGCAGCCGCCCGATCAAACACCCAACTATCGTCGGCCTTGTCCATTCACATTTTAAAGGCTGTGTCAACTTGACGGGCTCGCGTTTGTACAGATCGATCAGTACTTATTTTCTTTATATGTTAGACAGTTACACTCGGTCCGCGCCAGGTTATTTTTGAGGAACGATCCATCCCGGCTCAGTGAACAAGCTGAGAAATCCAGGCGGTAGACTGGATTCGTAGAGCTTCATGACCAAACATCTCTTATGGGCCCGGTGTAGGACCCAGAGCGCCATGTTGTAGGATTTTGACGAGATCAACAAGTCTATCCTGACCCTTTCCTGGAGGACAATCCCAGTTCCTGACCCCTGTATATTTGCATGGCCGGCTTCAGCTACTTACATGCTATTCCCCGTTTTTCAACACGCGTCTCGGAGTCCCCGTTTCTCGGCCTTTGCAGGGAAAAGCTTCCCCTCTGACTCGAATAGCTCAGCGGCGCTCCTTGCCGTATAAGTATCAGTGCCAGTGCACTTCCTCGTTGACTCATAATCTTCTCATCCCTAAGACTCCCACGACCGTCGCCAAAAAGCCGACTTTCGAAGACTTCAATACTTGGTATATCTTCCTATCTCCTGTCTCCTATTTAAAGATCAACATTGTCTATATCACAATTACGTCAGTAGTAACAGTGAAAGTAGCCTACCACCCTCCGTCCTCAAAACGACCATCACTTGCCACAGCATTGCCTTCTTACCTTCGTCATTCCCAACCCACGGGATCCCAGTCTCTTCGAGGCACATATCTAAGGTACGCCATAAAGCCTCTAGTATATATTGTTCCAGTATTTCTTGCTGACTACGGTCTTACTTTAAAGTACGAGGTCACTCGGACAAATCACGACATGGCCAGCGTGAAGCGAGGTGCATTTGACACAACTGGTGTGCCCAAGCCTCCCCCACGACCGAAGCCATCATAATGGTCCCAAGCCTGTCTTTACTCCAGGGGATGACAAACACCGACTAACGGGCTGGGAGGAGACTTAGAATCATGGGCGAACGGTGCATGTACATTTGGCTAGACTGATAGAATGGAGAATTCCTGAGATTCATAGTAGGCTTCATATGAAGACACATTAATAGAGGCCTCGTAATGCGAACCCCAGGGACGTCTTCATTAGCAATATGAGTTGATTATACATTCATGGCTTCTCTTCCCCTCTCAGTCCCAACTGGGCTAATGGCCATCTGCGACTGAGTTTGGCCTATAGTGATTGTAAAGGGGGCTGCCGAATTGAGTGTACAGGTCTGGTGCTTTGGAACGTGTCTTCAGCTTGGTTCGCACCTGCTGTGCTTGCTGCCATGCCTTATCGGATTGCAATCATGTTGTAGATTGTCAAGAGGGGGCTACACTGAGTTGTCGGCGCGGTTCCCGGCTGCTCAGTTCCGTCGGACAGAGGTTAGCCAAAGCATGTGTCGCTGTTTGGAGCTCTGCCTGCAATTGAACTAGAAGCCTGGTCTCACGTAGCACAGCCACATTCTTCGAGTGCATTAAGCTAGCTGTCTTGGTGATTTAAAACACGGCTGTGAGGTACTCAGCAGGTACGGAACGAGGCGAGAGTCATTCCTCGGGGAGAAGACATCCTCGCAGCGGCCCACCACTGCATGCTTTCTCACAGTCCGCGAGGACCGTGTGAAAGGACCACGCCCCTCTGCAAGATACAACGCTTCAGGTTTACACCTTACTAGAGAACAAGGTGTCATAAGCGCCCTGCGTCTCAAAGCTACTGGGCAAATGCTGTCCCAAATTCGTGCCGCGCTGGATAAGCTAGAGCACCCGCTTGCTCGACACGAAGGGCCTTTCTTGGGCCCTTGCTTGGTATCTGTATAGGCTGTCTTCACGAATTAGGATTTTCTTCAGGTGTAAAATGTCTACGCCCAAAAATATGGCCGGTACTGCAACTGCCTCTAGTGTTACCATGAGAGATTCCCTGGCACTTGCTGAGGGCTTCGAATGCTTGCGACCCACGCTCTGCCGATGACCATCTTGCAAGCTTCAAAGTTGAAGGCTGCCACTGACTGCTCTGGCCAACCGAAAACCGCGTCTGCCCGACTCCTTGCCATCCAGCAAGCAAAGCACAAAATGGCTAGCTTGCCACTCTACTAAAAAGTCCACACAGACATGAGAAAGCCCGAGTCCATACAGCATGTCTACAAGAAAAGAAGAAAAGGTTTGCATGCCAGCTGCCGGTCCATACAGACGACACGATCGGAAGAATGAGATCGCGTTGTCAATGCCACACCTTCTGCTTGGATGGACAAACTTGACTCACAAATAAATGAGCCTGACGAATCACGTACCAGGTCTGAGGTTTTCATGTGCGACCTGGTGTCGAGCGGCGACTTGGAGGCGAAGGGCCTCTGACTCTTGAGGGCTGCGGCAAAGGCGGATCCGTAGACGGAGAGATCGAGTTATGCCATTGCGAACCACTTCGTTCATCGGAACCGCCCCCAGCAGCCCGAACCGAGTCGATTAGGGACTCCAGCAGGTCCCACGGCCTTTGAAGTAGGTTCGACCTATGCCGTCCCGCAGCACTTGAACGCGGCGTCGGAGATAGCCCTACCTCCAAACCCGATGCTGCCTCGTTCCCTTGAGACTGCTCTACAAGGTCTCGAACGAGTTCGTAAACCATGTCAGGTCAAGCCACCGAGACGAAGGCGGCGCGAAAGGGACTTACATACGAAATAGGTCTCAGGAACTCCAAGATGAAAGCAACCGTCAACTATACCTTGCCAAAAGCGTTTACTTGAAGAGAAGGGTCGAAGAGGCCAATATTGTGCCATCCACACCAACACTTCAAGAAAGGCACAAATTGGATGACAGTTTCTGGGCCGTGTCCAGATCCCAGAGGCGACACAATGCTGGAACAGGCCATCCAAGCCCTCAACCATTGGGAGGCTTGACGGGTTGCCCGCCGTCGACAAAGGACAATATTGCTGAAATCTTTGCTGTGCAACAGGGAGAGACCACCTATCAGTCCGCCGATGCAGTTGCCCAAGAATCGCCGACAGAATCGTTGATGGGGTTTGCTGTGGATCATATTTCTCCGATGTACGACGTAGTGGCTGGTAACGAGGTGGCTGGTGTCGTCAATGACTTTGAATCCGCAAGCGCAGCGATAGGAAATGACACTGTAGCAACGGCAGGCGGTTCGAAGCCCACAGCACTGGAGCCCAGGCAGTGCCAATTTGACGGGGGGCAAGATGTGTACGACAGCAGTGCAGATGTCTCCCCAAATGCTGAATCCGAGGCATATGGGGAGAACATCGACTTGAACCAGGAAATGGAGGTATTGCATCACGGTAAAAGGGACGCTAGGCATTCCTCAACGGAGATGCTCGATACCCCCTCCTCAACGGCTTTGGCACAGAAGGTGGACGTAGGCGGCATTTCTACGGAGCGATCTTGGCATTTACAGAGGCACGCAAAAACGAGTATTGGTTATATTTTGATGTAGGAATGCTGGGGTATTTGCTGAAGTTAGGACTAAGAAAATCGAATGTATCCAGCTCACATCTTGGACCTAGGCCCATCGCAAGGTCATGACAACAGGCAATGATGCCACGGATCTTCGTTATTGGGCCCTTCAGCACCAGGTGGGATGGCGCCACCGCATCATATGGGCGGGCATGGCGGACCCCTAAATAACACGGTGGGGCTGCAAAGGGCATCTCCTTCTCAGTTACAACTACAGCGGCAGGAGCAGAAGCAGCAGACCAACAATGCGCTCGTATCCCTTGCGCTGCCCCAAGCCGAGCTGCACGAAGCCCTCCTCATCATCACCTGGGTCCACCACTCCTTTATTCACATCGTCGAGAGAGTGCGGCCCTCACTGCGCTCCCTGAAGGGCGCCGCCATCTCCTGTCTCTGCAACAAGTTTGACGCCTTCGAGAATGTGACGGATGACGACAACGTTATCTTGCGGCTGTTTGTTTTTGGATCCAAATCGCTGCAGACCACCGTCAAAAGTGTCTGCTTCGGCGATAGGAGCTAGGATCTCACGAGCTACCGAGGTAATGACCTGACTAGGCTGTTTGCCATGCCAAACCAGGGCGCCGTACCCATGTTCGAAGTCGAGGTGGACTACATTCGCCCCCGAACGTGAAGTATGTACGCAGTCATGTATATATGTTCGTGCTTGTTCTTTGCACCAAGTGGAACCTGTCTCGCTGAGGGTTAAAACGAGGATTGTTTATTAAACTCCAGGGTAAGCTAGGATAGGGACGTAAGAGGGTTAGGAAAACATCGATGTGAACTCGTCGGCCGGGGGTGGGGGCAATTGCTGGGTTCAACCCATGAATCGAAGTAGCTAGCTCCCCTTCTCACTCCATCTCGCTCCATCTAGCTCCATCTCCCTTGCTCCCCCTCATTCCCTCTCGTGTTCTCTCCCCTTATTCTTACCCTCCCTCTCCAAGCCTTCTTAGGGCGACCTCGTCTGGCAAAGTGAATCTTACGGCCACCCTTCGCAGCCCCGTACTCGTCCAAAAGCTCCGGGCAAATGTTCTTCAGCTTGGTTTCGGGCTCCATCGACGTGTTCCCCGGTGTGGCAGGGTAGCCCACCCATTGTACCTGAAACTTGAAGACCGTCTTCTTCTTTTCATGATTCAGGATCTTCAAGACATGGTAGATTTCGGTTGGCGGATTCTTTCCTGCGTAAAACAGCACTTCTGTCCGGCCGCCTCGCGACTTCCAGTAATCGTAGAGGGTCTCGGCCGCGCCTCGTTGGATCTCCTCCTCGGGCTCATACGTGGCATCCTCCTCAGGCTCGTCTATCCATTTGACCATAATTTCGACGCTGCCATCGGCGAGGCGGCGATGCTTCAGCAACTTGTCAATCTCGATCTCGCCTTCCTCCGCAGTGTTATCGAACTCTCGCTTCTCGAGCGCATTCTGGGCCATATGGTCGGCATCGTTGTCGACGGGCATTTCTGATGCAGCGGGCGCAACGCCGTTATTTTGTAGGAGCTCTGCGTATCGCATTGTGCGTTAGTATGCGACGAGACGAATTCGGGGTACGGAATGCGACAAACTTTCACCGCCCATATCGGCGATGGGCACCTTGGGCGCCTTTGCTTTATCCCCGTTGACTTGGGGTTGTGCCGGGGTAGTTGATTGGCTTGCCAAAGCTTTGGTCGGACTAGGGCCAAGTTCTACTCGAGCTGGCTTGCCCGTCGATCGACTGCGACGCTCTAGATGACGGAGAAAAGAACAAGAGTCAGGTTCATGCCAGCAGCCGAGATTGTCAGGGGCTGGGTAGTAACTTACTAATCTTACCAGCCGACTGACGCGCTTTCGAGCTGGACGAAGGGGGCCCATTCGTGGAAACCCGCGATCGAACGCGTTGGACCGTGGAGGACGAAGGCTGCGGTGCTTTATCTGTTCGCGTCGCGTTGGTTACTGGTGGGTTGTTGTGTTGATGGTTGCGCGACAGAAGTCGGCCTGCCGTATTTGGGGCTAGCAAGCCTAAGGCGAATTTGCAGTGTAAAGAGTGTTAAAGACCAACCTTCCTCGTCAACCACGACGCCATAGGGATCTGCCTTTCGCTTTTGTCCGCGACTCATCTTGTCTTCGTTGTTTAGGTGATTATCGCCGCTGGCCGATGATGGTTTGGATGGCGAGATAAAGCCTTTCAGATTGCTGAGGATTGTGGACATCATCGATAACTGGAACTGAAAGCCCAGGTAGCTTCGGGTTCCCAGCCCCCAAAAAGTTGTGTCGGTGCCAGTCGGGGTGGTTTGCAGTGTGTGACTTTGTTCGCGTGCGCCCTGTAAAGGGAAAAACAGGTGGCGCTATTCCGCGACTCGACCTAAGCTCAAGTTGGGAGTGAGTGGAATTGATGAATCTTTTGGGGGCGTTTGAATTGTCCCTTGAAATGGTCAGATGCTGTATGCACCAGCCTGTTGCAGCTGACATTGCTACCAAGGCGATCCGTGCGACTTTGCGAGCTCCGCCGCCCAATTAGCATCATGGCATAGTATGATAGATGCTGCGACTGGCTGCAAGGGTAAATGAAGGTCATGGTGACCGGGTCGAAGAGTTATTTCGGCTACTGGCTGGTATTAAGCTAAATAAAATTATCTTTCGACATTGCGCGCTTCAATAAAGAGTATGTCGTTAGAAAAGAGTTTGGCCCGACCAGACAACCCAAGTAGTGGAAAGTACTGTCCAGGCATTTATCACTTTAGTGGATGAGGCCCCGTGGTCTAGCGGATTTTAGACGCAGAAACAGAAGGGCAGCTACGGCTCGCCGGCGCGTCTAGTGGGTGGGGTCAACCACGACGGCAACAAGCGAACCGGTTGGGATTTACACACTCTACGACAATGCAGAATGCGAGGCGATATAAATAGATGCATAGACCTATGGAACCCAGCCTTACAGACCCGCTTGGGGTTTCAGCGGGTATTAATCACGACTTAAATAGCCCCTGGAACTAGCATCAACAAGCGCCTGCGCCATCAAGAAACGACAGCTGCACGCGTCGCTCAGAGTCATCCAATGACTTTCTGGAGACAAACGCGTGTATTGACCTTGCTGGCGCTAATAATGGTCCTCTTTCTCCTATTTGAATTGACTTCTCAGTACCACAGCCATCAGCGCTGTTAGCTCCGCCCTTTCGACCTAGCGCAAAGCTGAGGCTGAAACCGAGTCCGCCGCTTCATTCCTCGCCGTCCTCCGGCTTCAATTGGTCGATGGCCGAGCAGTTCTTCCCCGTCAAATCCTTGACGCCGTTATTTCTTCATCATGTAGCTCGCTCTGCACATCCCCAAGGTGATCGCACATTATCCAGTGTAATCCCCTTCGGTGTCCATGCCTTCCGTCGGAACATGCGGGCTCATCGAAGCCAGACTCACTATGAATTGTCGTAAGTTGAAATGGCGAGACAAGAGGGTTAGGCCATTAATCGAAGTCAGTGTCTGTAGAGCGAAAGTTTCCTCTTCTTTAGTTGCAGCAAGCCTGGCTTTTAGTGCGTAGCTCGCTATTTAGTAGCGTGTAGGTGCTTGGACAGTGCTTGCCACTAGATTGGCGAAAGTGGACCATCCTCTGCCCTTCCCCCGGTTACCCCGCTGCCCAAGGATCCTCGTCCCATAGATATCTACCCTTGGGGCAAAGCAATCCAATCGCTCACTCCACAACGCTCCATCATCACTCCTCCACTCAACATCTGTTTCCTCTTCAATAGACGATCCACCGTCTTTAACATACGTCAATTGCACGCGCGCTCGACTCAACGTCATGGACGATGTAGTATACTTGGGTACCTTCAAGAAGAAGCACGAACCTGAGGTCTCGGTTCGACAACAATCCACTGCCCGCAAAAACCCACCGCTGGTGAGGTGTACCCAAAAGCGTAAACAACCTCCTGCTCGCATCAAGAAGAAAGCGCCTCACGCTAGGGCTCGTAAGCCGACAAAGCTTCACAAGGCGCCCATACCTACCGAGTTCGTCAACAGGCTGGTAAAAGTAGGCCACGCACGGGCAGGCATTCACGAGGGCCAAGAAGTGTACGCCTTCTTCAATCGACATTGTCGCCTTTTCCATAAGGTAGGCTTTGAGACCTATCAAGCTCGCAACAGTATTGTGCCCGACAATGTCAACTATTCAAAGCACCTTAAAAACCTTTCACAACGCCAAATCCGTGAGATGGTATTGGAGGGTTTGACAAAGAACATCAGTACGTTGGATGTTGGCGAAGCGTAGGCCAGTTTATTTTCGATCACGGTTGGGGTTGTAAGCGGAATGGAACGCTTTCGGCTTACCGCAATGGCAACGACAGCTAAGGTGTCACGGAGCACATGGGGGCGTGACGGAGGAAGTAATCGAGGCTGTACCAGAGACGGAGCCGCTGCAGGTGGAGTTGCCACCAAATGCGAAGTTGGCGTCTCAAACCGCATCGAGCCGACGTTACATGAAGACAAAACACGAAAGTCTGGGGAACCTCTCCAGCAAAAGGTGCTGCCGCTCGGAGAGATGTTCAATGTTATCAGTTTAACAATGTATTAGTTATCCAGGGCGTTGATCGTACTCTGTCCTTCGCACATCTCTCGTTTAGCGTCTGTGATTTGATTATATTCGTCCTGTTGTGTTGCAAAGATGTTGCTGCTCTTTTGGGTCGGTGGAGAACGGCAGCATTCCCATCATCTTCTTCGCCAGGGTTTCCCGCTGCAACTTGCGTCTGTAATTCATGTAGCCACCTGGTACGCACCTCACCGCATCCTGTATAGCCATTCCTTGGCGGACGGCCTGTGATAATTTTGCAGCGTTTTTCCCCATGCTGGGAGGGCATTGTCATGGCTGTGCCAACATGATCGGCGCCAAATCTTTTAAATCTGTCACAATATTAGATGAAGGTGATGGAAGGCCGAAACCATACCAGAAAACCGAAGTCAATTGCCCTTTTCACTTCACACGGACGGGTAAATAGATATCGGTGTTTCATCCAAACGGAAGAAGAAAAATACAGGATATTCCAGTGCATTTGAGGTTCCGAGCTGATGTATGTCGGCCTGAATTTAAAAGTGAGGGCACCAACAGAATTCCTACAGCTCATATCTGCCGCGAATGGTCGCGGGATCTCCATGGCACCGCTCTCGCTTTGTTTTTCTGCTGTTGGTATTCCATCCTATTTGCTCCCGACCACTTCCGTATGCTCAATTCCTTGGTTGTACATGAAAAGAGGTAGTTGGTTCAAACTCTGTTTCCCACCTTATGGTCAGTTCATATACCCTAAACAAGCTCCTCTCGACGCAGAAACAAAACATACATATAGGGAAATAGGTTTTTCAATGCCCTGTGCTGGAAAAGAATTTCCAGAGACTTAGGGCGTACATAGTACACCGAACACCTCCCGCCAAACCACTCACCAAAGTCCAAATGTGGATTATAATCCTCGTTGCTATTCTTTCCTTCCTTGTGCGCTATCGGCCCGCTATATTCTCTAGACTGGTCTACCATCATACGGTTTATAGGGTCAACGCTGCTAGAGATACCATCAACTTCAGGCGATTCAATATCCGTACTCTCGGTGAAAGGTTACTACTTAGAGCTCTGCCCAACCGGCGACTCACCGCCGCATTTGGGATCAACAACGCATTCACTACCACCGACCCCCGGGTGTACAAGAACTTTATCCGTTATGCCACCCACGTAATCAATCGAGTAAACACCGACAACGAAGAGTGGCGACAACTCTCATCGCTTGGGCAAGATACTTTATGGCGCCATCTTTCTGACTTGGGGCACAAGCCCTGGGACCAACACCAACAACTGCATCTGACATCGACCGTACGGATCTTGTGTTTCGTCGTGGTTCTGCACTTCTTGTTTCCAGGAGCGCAAAACATTGATCTCCAAGCTGCTCGCGACGTCACCGAGGATATCAACCGTCTCTGGGTACAGTCCAAGAATGCATTAGATCCCGTGTCCAAGCGTGAACAGAACCGTCTTGTGGCCAGAATCCGACAGATGCTCCCTACCACAGAACAAGTACATAGCTATACAAGTTTTGAAGAGCAGACCAACCCGCTTGAAAACATTCTGCCGGCTTATGAAACACTGTGGAGAGTCGTCCTCTTGACCTATGTCCATCTCGCCTTCAGGGGTATCAGTTCAGATGGTCCCAGGGTCAAGACGGAATCGCTGGCGCGGGAAATCCTTGCCGGGTTGACGACCCACTTGGGTACAGGAACCGAAGAGGAAACTACCATATTGATGATATCTAAGGTAAGTATCAGCTTCTTTCGTTCCGACACTTGTGCCACTGATGTGACTCACGTCAGGGGCGGTATTTTGCATAGACTAACGACTTTTCCACAGGAGGCTCTCAGGCTCTACCCACCGACAAAACGGATACACCGAGCCACCCCCTCTGAACTCCACACCGCAACGTCCACTCCAACGCCAATCATCGTTGCCGCAGACATAGAATCTCTCCACCGCGATAGATTCATCTGGGGCCACAACGCCCACGACTTTTTCCTCCCACGTATGAGCCAAGGGTTGACACAGCACCAGAAGGATGCCTATATGCCCTTCGGCCTAGCCCCTCACCTATGCCCCGCGTCCAACAAGTTCGGCGAGCGGATGGTCGCGATGCTGATCGGCACGCTGTTCCATGGCCTAGGCACGAGCGGAACTGGCACGACGATCGAGTACGGAGACGGGCAGCTGGACGGTGATCGCCATGCCTCTTTACCCACGGGCCGCGAGGATGCTGAAGGTTGGCACATCTTTCTTTAAATCTGGCACACCGGGGTTCTCGGGACGTTTGTAAATACCCCTAAACGTGAGTGGACATTCTGCACAGCCCACAACACTTGACCAAACTTCTTGCTAAAAGTACTGCTCCAAGTGGTGGAAATGTTCGGTCTCGGATCCGCCACTCCGGACACGTGGGTACTCATGCCCGCGCAATGGCTCTGATGTGGCGCAGGTGTTTGTATGATGCTTAGCCAGGTATCCGTAGTGCACATGCGGTACCACCGAACAGAGATGCTACAGTGCACAGATACCCACAGGAGTAACTTGTCCTTTTACTTGGGTGGCAAGTCACCCTCAGACAATGAATTCTGGGCCGACGACAGTAGCGTTAGGTTGTTGGTTACTGAACTAGAGCTGAAAACATGCTTCAACATAAGCATAGACAGAGCTTCCTTGTGTTATTTGACACATTAACATGTGCCACGTCTTCAGCCGAACTGCATACCGCTGAGACTCGTCCGAAGGTCCTCCAGCATTCCCACCATCTTCTTCGCCAGGGTGCCCCGCTGCAGCTTGCGCTGGTAGTCCTTGTGGTAGTCTGGCGCGCGTCTCGTCGTATTTTGCATAGATCCCCCTTGACGGCCCGGGGACGACTTTGCAGCATTCCCCCCAATCTGGGAGGGCATTGCCGTGGTTGAATCATCATAATCGGCGCCAAGGGTCTTCTGGCCGCCACCCGGCTATTCCAACGTACAGCTCTCTGCAGCGACGCATCCATCGCGCCGTGGTCGGGGTATCTTGTGGGTGCTGGCCGAGCTCCTGCATTCGTCGCGGCGGTTGGTGCAGTGTTCGTCGTGGAGCTGGGCTCGGTATGGGCGGGCTGCCGCTCCACCGTCGGTTGGGAACCTAGAGTGCCTGCTGTATGATGAGCGTCGACGGTCAGTCGACTATGTAGTCAATAGACGAGAATCATGCTTGATGCTTAGCTGGTGGCCTTGTACAGAACCCCACCACACTGTCTTTATGGCAGGTTTCAATTCCCAATCCACCCACGTATGGAGAGTCTGTGGTCTGTCAACCTGGTCCTCGGTGTCGTCGCTCTTACCTGAGAGTCTTCTCTACCACGGAGCAACTCCAAAGAGTTTTTACACTCTGCATAAGCACGCCACGGAGACGTTCAGCTAGTTTCGTGTTATAGTATTGACGTATGACCAATCTTCATAGTGTTACCTTGCTTGCAGAGGTTTCTGCTTGGTGTATGGGAGACCTTGTCTTGCACATCATCCTAGGCAGGAGTTGCTTAGATACCGCCAACCATGCCACCAACCATGCCACCAACCATGCCACCAACCATTCTATTTTACAAAAGTCATATGGGCATTCACCAGTGCCTTAGCCCTCATCAGCCCTTTGTTCACCTTCACCCGTCGTTAAACGCATACCAAGATGAACAGGTATAAGTATTGGAGGAAGCAAATTATCTCCTGGTTCGTGTAATACCTGTCTCCTGGGCCCTTAATATCGGCGTGCCACTTCTCCCATTTACCTGCCTAAGTCATGCCTGTATCAAAGAAGACCACCTGGATCGTCATATCATCTCTCCGGTTCCGGGAATACGGGGGTGTAAGAGCAAGTCTTCCGGCTATCAACTCGGAATGGTTCCCACCAAGACAGTTCCGCATCAAATGGACGGCGGCATTGTCGCCTTGGATAATCATCCTTTCTTTCATAAAGCCAGGGCTCACTCCCTTTCGGAAGTCACCAAAGTCGAACGGTGCATATGGTGATGGCTTTGATTTTCGGTATTGCATCACAGACCCCGGAGATCTAGCATCCAGCCATGCTGCCACAAGGTTAACAGCGTCCTGGCTCGACATGCGACCCCACATGCCATCTGTTGCCAAGATTAGGAAGGAAGGCCTGTCCGGATTGATGGTAGTCGTTGTCACGACCGGCTCGGCAGTTATATACGGTGGCGTCTGGATATGATATTTTGGTGGGAGGGCTCCAGGGCCGCAAAATCGCCTGCTGAAGTCCTTCGTTACGTCCGAAGGCCACTTCCACCGCCCGTCACCAAAGGCCCGTGAAACGACAAGCCCCAGAACCCGACCGTCCTGAGCTAGACCCTCTTCGCCCGGGTGCTCTGCATTCAGTCTTGCAACTTCCGCCGTATTATTGCCTGTCTGGTCTGCAGACAGTGGAATCGCTTCCCACTTGCCGTCCAGGCTCTTTCGTCCAAGGACTGCCCGGGAATCGCCAACACAAGCCACGTGCAACCTGCTCGTTATGGGGTCGTACAGCGACAACAAAGCACACGAGCCAGCAAATGCAGGAGCAAATATTCGCAACTTTTCTTGCAAAGGCAGACTGCTCTCAGAGGCATCCTCGGCTGTCTTGATGATGGAGCCGTCGAGATCGACGAATGCTTTCTTGATGACGGAGTGGACTGTTTGCTCAGATGTTACTTCTCCATTTGAAGGTGGTTTGATCTGACTTAAACTGTGCTGTACGGACGTTCAGAGTTTCTGCTCCAAAAAGTCCGCGGTCTGCCAGCCTGCATGCCCGTCGAAAAGAGCCAAAGCAAGCCATGGACTTCTATCGCGCCAAGGTGAGATGAGACCGCGGGTGAAGCGGTCTTCACATAGACTGTTCGAAGCTAACCAAGCCCCATCGTATCTCTCGACGCCGGCAATGTTTTTCGCAATAACGGAGTACGACTCCTGCGAAAGCATCCGTGTCACCTCGGCTTTCGAAGGATCGAACTCGATAACGAGTTGCTGGCTCGGTCGGCTCTCCAGATGTGGCACAGGATCCGGTGTAGTGAACAACCACCAAACGCCTATCGCAGCAATCGTACTGGCGGTCGCAACGTATCCTGCAACATTGCTGCTAGCTGGAATCGTCTGAAAGCCTTTCGTAATGTGGTGTGGCGCTTGCGCTCGGAATGGGCGAGTTGGACGCGGTCGCGCCCGTAATGTGTGAAGCATCACAACAGCGGTATCTTGCGAGCGATTCCCGTCTAAATGGTGTAGGTGCCGTTGTCAACTGATTGATTGGACTAGCATGTCTAACAAGCCAATAGACAATTAGTACGAACAGTCCAGAGGAGAGGGCGGACTTCTCGTGCTGTGCCCTCGTCGCTTGCGGCAGGTTTCTTCTACGTCTTGTCGCCTGGGGTGAGCCTGCCAACCTAAAGAAAAGATTAAACCCTAGGCACTAGGACAGAAAGCGGCCTGTGTTTCGAGGGTAAACAACAGGTTCAGTATTAGTCGGAACAGTGAGCGACCATGCACGAGCATTATATTCAGAGACGGATGGAGGCCATTTTGATTCTTGTTTAATTGTTGTGAGTAGAAGAAGAGTAAGTGACGAGACAGCAGACTTCCGATGCTATAATGAGGAATTGCGCTGACAGAATTCTACATGGAGCCGTTCGACTCTGTTCCGAAGCTCGAAACGATTGGACATACGGCCCAGCCGGCGACGTAGCATCAGGCACCCAAGATGCGAGCACCCCAATACGACAGATGATCGCCTGGTAAAATGAGAAGCAAAAGCACAAGACATAATTCTCGATCAAGATCCATGTTAAGCGGGTCTGCTTATGGGGAGGGTACCTACAAGCCTTCTGCAACCGAGACATTGCAATTCCCATATCAGGTGTGAGAATGCACAAAATGGCACAACCCAACACAGCGTCCTTGGGCGAGCAGATCAAGGCCAAAAAGCACGCATCCTACGACGGAGCCATTCAAGTAGAAGAGCAAGGGAAAGATGCCTATTGCGTAAAGCAATTGGCGCATGATCAGCTCAGGCGGCAGTGTGTACGCGAACGAGAGGCAGGGATGGGCCTGGGTCTGGTACTTCACCATGATGAACGGTACAATTGGGTGAGTACCCAAGGCTACTTGTACGATCCATCACGACGAGGCCGCGAGGGGCCTAGTGGTTGTGTATGATCTGCTAGTAAGGTACTTGTTCCTACGTCGCCAGTCGACCACTAACCAGTCGCCGCCGGCTCACTGTCCAGTAGCACAGACAGGCCGTTTCATAGGCCTAGGATACCCCTAAGCCTGCGGGGATGATCATCCCGCCGGAGGTTTCTTACTAGCGCATCCCACCACGCTCGTTAGCTTGCAGCAGTCTCAACGCTAATCGATTTGACACCCGCTGCTGACACAATAGCTTCCCTCGCCTCCAGCTCGCGCGAAGGCATCTTCCAGCATTCCACCTCCTATTGCGGCTCATCTTCTGCCATGGATTCCTTCATCATGACCGCCCGTGGCGCGACTGCAGAAACGAACCAGACAGCGAGGAGACGACCTCTGCAAGATCCAGCCCCATTCAAAGAAACAGCCAAGCATCTTGATTCCTACCGACGACTCTGCGGGGTCATCCCCGACCTAACAAGCCGATATTGAATCTTTATCGACCTTCGAATCTCACCTGTATTCAGCCATAACCTATCAAAGTCTGGCTTGCGCGACATAACCTCCAAGACCTCGACCGGAACGAAACCCTCTCGTGGGCCAGGGCAGGTCAGCCGAGTAACATAGCTAGAAACCATCAAGAGATTACGACGGGAAAAGACCTTTGAGAAAAGCTATCGGCGAGTCCAATTGGATTGATCTTCGTCATTGCACGATACGGCCCCGAAATCGCTCTCTGCCCTGAGCAGATCGCCGCGACGAACGGGTGGTTGCCATTCGAGTATAGTATCCAAACGAATCCGAGAGTTGCTGCGGTCGATGGTTCTACCAATGAGGAAACCCGTCACAGATATTCAGAATGGGGTTCACCTAGTAATACGCATTCATATGATGGCCTCCTTGTTTGAGTTCTTGTAGTTTTGGTTGCCGCCATTGAATTATGGAGTTTCCTACAAGGCGTCTGTGCACATCTGAATCGTAACGAGAAAGCAATGCTTCAAACGAGAGTTGAGACAATGAGATGAGCTGGAGCTTTTTAGTCCAGTCACATCCTGCCATTTTGCTATCCAATCTCTTGCGGCAAGCGAATGCATGCTCGATCAGCCGAATCTACTCAAGGTATATGATAATGGGAAAATACTAGTCTGTCCAACAAACCGAAAAGCCTTCGTGTCTTCTGAATCTCAGAAGCTAGAACAATCAAGTCATCCTAATAACATCTTCCAGCTTTGGCCCCTCTACGTCGTTCTCAATCCTCTTAAGAGTAGTGTGCATTAAGTTGATAAAGAAATCATGGTGTCGATAGCGCGATCTAGCCAGAGCTATACCTTATTGCTTCTACGGCAGTGTACCCACGATACAGTCTGGTAAGCTTCGAGTCGAGAATACCATGTATTTGCATTTGCTTGGTAAGTGCTTCTAGGAAGTCAACGACACGGATGAAGACGTAGTCTGGATTCTGATCCGTAACGGCCCGACGCCATTGGTCTTCTACCTAACGGACTGGGGTGGCGATGAGGCGAAGAAGAGCGAAGAAGATACGGAATAATAAACTAAAATTCGACTGCTAATTTACAACTCTAATAACGCTGAAAGTAAATGACAGTTTAACGCTTTCCCCACCTGTTCTGAGACTGCTACTGCGTCCCCTTGTTCATTTGGAGCAGTAGCGATGGATCACAGCCTTGACTTTGTCGTAGTGCTTCCGGTCATCAAAGACCTGTGCATGGTCCAATGCATCGAACCATAGCAGCTCAATCCCGTCCTTCTCTAGGTGGCAGTAGCCCGCTGACGGCTGCACGTCGTCCAGCGCCCCGTCGGCTTCGTCTGTCCGACCTGATGAATGCTTATCCAGCCCCGGAAGCCAATCCTCATTGCCGGCAAGATACCGCGCCACGGATAATGTGTCCACAATCAAATCCCGGCCGGCCAAACACACGGCCACGTTGCGCTTCTGCTGCTGCTGGGACTTTCCTGTGTCCCGTCGGATGAGGGCGGCCCCATTTCCGTTGGTATCCATCGCCAGGCCATTAGTCGTCTTCTTCTTCTTCTTCGTGACCAGCTCCTCCTTTCAGATGATGTTCTGCTTCCAGTGAAAGTGCCGTCCCAACGAGTGCGCCGTGCCCGGGTCTGTGCTGGCGAAGTACCATAGCTGCCACTCATTCGCCCCTTCCGGTCGGCGCCGCGTGAAGTTGTAGGCGACGTCGGGCATGTGCAACAAGATCGTAACGGGGTCGATCAGCACCGCGGAGTCGATGCGGGCGCTGAACTGCTCCGAATGCAGCATGTGCGTCGCAAGCACGGATCCGTACGAGTGCGTTATCAACACGAACTGCTCCCACCCGGGGTGCGCGGCCAGCACCCGCTGCATCTCGTCCAGGAAGTCCAGCTTGCCCAGGGGAGCTTCAGTCAGCCGAAACGAGATGGGCATGATCTCCAGGGCGATGATGCCGACCTGTCCCTCACTTCCGTCGTCGTCGCCATGGCCACTTTTGGCGGATGGGAGGCCCACGTTAGCGAGGAAGTTGGCGTACGTCCACAGCCCGACCCCGATACCGTGCAGGAACACGATGGGCTTCTTGCCCGGGCCGGCGGTGTGCGGGCGGACCCAGTAGCTAAGCTCGTCCGAGGCGGACCGGCTGCGCGCGAAGAAGCTCTGCATCCGCAGCGGCAGGACGTACGCGAACTTGGACACCGGCAGGGGGTGGTATTCGAACCCGCGCCACGCGAGCTGGACGTGGGTGCCCATATCCACGAGGCCCATCATCACGTACCAGATGAAGCTCCGGTACCGCGTCTCGATATCGTCAAACGTCAGCCGCAGGCACTGCGCGGCGCCCCGGCCGGGCGTCAGCTCGTGGCCCAGCCGCTGCTCGATGAGGTTGAGGTACCCGGCGCACTCGTCGGCCTCGTCCTCGGATTCGGCGCCCGGCCGGCGGTCGAAGAAGGCCCAGAGCACGAAGTCGCGCACGTTGTCGCGGCGGATATCCGAAGGGTCGGCACCCAGGAACCATAGGCGCAGATACCAGTCGAAGTCGGGCACGTTGTCGTTGCACTTCAAGAACAGGGCCCGCCGGTCGACAGGTGACGGCGGCGGCGGGTGGTCCGCCTCGTCACGCAGCCGCCGCGTGTAGGGCAGCCAGAGGAATACGGCGTATATGAGGTCCAGCAAAACATACCCGATGGCGGTTTTGCTCGCGGGGTGCTTCAGCGCAGTCCAGCCGCCCGTCGCCGTCGCGAGAGCCAGGCCGGCTAGGAGGATCGGGGTCCCGTACTGCAGGAGGAGGATGCAGAGGCGTATGAACAGCAGCTCACGCAAGGAGGTGCCAAGCATAATGGCGGCGAAGAAATGATTGTAATAGATGGTGGTGATGGTATGGCTCTCGCCTCAAATGGGGCGGCAACGAGGTGTGGATGGGTATGTGCATATGCAATCCAAGTCCGGCATTTGGTGCTTGGTTTCAGCCCGAGAATAGTGCAAGCGCCCACAACGCTGTGGTTAAGGACAATAAGAGGTCGTCAGCAGGATTGAACACTGACTTACACTCACTCATCAAATTCAGTTACAATCCAAAAAAACATATCCTGAAATTTCACCTCGGTCTACAATAAAATTTCTTGCATGTGAAATGAGCATATCAACTTCCATCTTGGTTCCTATCTTCTGCATGACTTTGCGATGACGTATGTTGCTGATAAGCAAGTTGCCATTGTTTGTGACGGTCATTCGATCCATTTCGGCCTGTCGAATCCCAAAACACTTACCAAGACTACAATCCTTTTTGCTTCGCATGCCTCCCTCAATTGACTTGGCCTCTAACACCACCAGCTGAGATTGCGATCGACTTGTGACGCCGGCTCTTCCCACTCTAGGCTTACCATCTCCAACGACGCTGACGAATATCACAAACGACTTGTGACACACAGCCCACTCACTTCGGCTTTACCTCCTCCAACACCTATACCAATACTGCAAGTGGTTTGCGACGCCATCCTGCCACTCGCTGGCAAATTTGCACCCGTTCGCGCATACAATATCCTACGTTGTAACCGACTCTACGAGAGCATGCGGCATCCTTGATAACTTGGCTTTATGGGACATCGACCGCATCGTGCGGGAACTCTGCTCGATTGAAGGATTGCCCGACGGCGTCGAGGAGAAGATTTACAACGGAAAAATCACAGAAAGCTTCCTCGTCAATAATATCACAAACGAGGACACGAGAAGAGTAGTCTACGAGACACTGTGTATCGGGGACGTCGAGTATGTGTGCCAACGAATGTTCCTTTACCAGAATATTAGCGATCTGCAAGCCCGTAGCGCAAGACAGCCGAGTGCCCAAGTCCGAAGCAACAAGCGGACCTTGGCAGTACCGACAACAAGCGCTCCAAGATCGAGTTACCCATCCGCTCCGTCAGTACCTTCAGCCAGCCCACAAGCAGCTCTGAGGAGCCTCTCCGCGCAAAACCCCAAACCGAGACAATAGCGACGACGAAGACGTGGGTGAAGGGGCCAATCACCACGGTGCGCACAATAGTCAACTCGTCTCACCTCCTGCACCCACCACCGAGGTATTTGGGCCAACTCGACGTCCTTGCTTAGATCGCTCTTCACTAGGTTAGTCCAGCGTGCGCGCCTGCACCTGCAACCCGACTGACATCCCTTCAACCACCAGTGTTACCTCTGCCACCCTGCGCTCCTCACATGCGGCGGATGTCATCGACCTGACGTCTGAAAACGGACCTGGGCCCGTATGGGTGGCCGAATGTTTCCACTGCGGGTGACGGTAGAAGTGCGCTTCCGCGGTCGTGAGGCCCTCTGGAAGGGTGTGGTTTGTCCAATCGAACAGGTCTACATTATAGCGTGGGGGCATCCAGAAGAAACGCAAGTGCAACCGATAGACCTGCAAACCTTGGTCGGTCACTGTGTCAGTTGAAGACACTCTCCACCGGTGACGCCAGAAGCCAAGTATGCAATAGCCAGTCCGCCACGAATACATCGCCACTGCATCGCCACTGCCGTGATAGTACATTACAAGAAAAGGTCATTGACCCAGTGAGACACTCCTCTTCCGTAAAGGGAGGTTGTCCTAAATGGAGCGGTGTCGCAAACCTGTGACGGTACGTTCTAGGGGTCTTGGTCCACCAGCCGGGCCAGAGTCTTGCTCTGCCATTCTGGTAGACGCCAATTATGGTGTGCGCCAATACGATTTTCGGCCTGCTTAGAACCAACTGCGGTCCTTCCGAACTTAGATGCAATCTTCTAGATGCTGGTTTTCTAAGTGCATATAGTACTTGTTCTTCTTTGTTGCCAACTCGACAATGAAAGCAGGGGATTTTTGCACAAAATCATCGGCGATCTCGTCCTTCTGCTCCGAACATGCTGATACACAATGGGTGTAAAGGACCTGAAAGCATCGCGCCAATGATGGGTTCACGGACAGCACACCCGCAATGGCCTTCATGTTGAAGGTATTGCACGCTTCCTGGGTGAGTCTCAGAATCTCCTGGGCTCTGCGCTGTGGAATTGCCGCTCCCTTGCATAGAAGCAAGGCGGCAAAGTCCGGGGCTCCATGACGAGGCGACAAGGCCCATTCCAGCGTCGTTTGGCCATCCGACGTAGGTGTATCGATCTCAAGGACGTCACTCTCTAAGAGCAATTCAGCTTCCCAGAAGCGCCTTTGGCAAGCTAGGGCGAAGAGAAGAGAGGAAGTTCTAGGCATATTGCCTCGGTTATAGTAACGCTGATTGGGGTCTTCGCCCGATCGTAGTAACTCTAGAATAACTGTTTGCCTTGCATATCGCGTTCTGGCGTCTGTGGGGGGGCTCGTGGCGGGCAAAACGGCAGCCGTAAGGGCCGTGCGCGAATAGGGGCTCAGCCCATTCTGCCTTCTCCGCACATCGGGGCAGTCTGGCTTCCGTGACGGGGCCCCCAGGCTCAGCAGCAACTCCGCAATCAGCCATTTCCCCTGATTGCAAGCGATGGAGAGCGGACTCTCTAGATCCCTGTTGACATGGTTAATCGTTTTGTTGATATCCGCGCCGTACTCGAAAAGAAGCTGAATCATGTTTTTCGTGGGTCGAGGTCCCATCACGGCGGAGAATACAGCCGTATAGCCGAAGTGATCGTTCGCGTTTACGTCCACAAGTTTTTCCTTCAAGATGTGTTCCACCATGATCGTTGAACCATGATATGCAGCGTGATGGAGTACAGTGCCGAAGGAGTTCCTGAGGACCAGCGGGGCACCTGCCTCGATCAGCCTCTTCGAAATCTTGGTCTGATCGAGAGCAATCGAGATAAACAGCGGTGGTAGAAAATGTTTGACCTTGTTCCTAGATTGTGATAAGGGGTTTGGATCTGGGAGATAAATAGGGTGTTTCGTTTCTAAATCCGTCTTTGCTTGAATAGAGTGATTGATAGTTCCAAGGGCAATTTCGAGGTCCTTTGTAGTCGGGGTATGCTTCAATGATATGACGGCAAGAAAGACTGCGGAAGATCTATTATTCTGCACATCACTTTCATATAGCCTTTCGCGCCAGAAACATGCTAGACTCTTGGAACAACGGCACAGAAAGGAAATTTCCCGTAGAGTAAGGTATTTCGAAATCTCCAGAACGATTTCGAGCGGCAGACCCGTAAAATGTAAGGCCATTGTGCAGGATAAGCGAGTAGCCACCTGGGAGAAGATGGATGGGGACATTCCTAAACCTATGGACTTCGTACAGATAAATATAGCCTTTGGACGTAGCTGTCTTTTTATCCCTTTGCCCTGTTCCCTGGCCAATAGACGCTTCGGTGAAAGGCTGACATATCTCTACTACCACTACGACACCTTTGTGGCTTCGAGGCAGTTCAGTCCTTGGCCTATGAGTCAGATGTAAACGTAGCTGGCTCTATATTATTTCAAACGGAGGCCGCCTCATTAGGATTGTTGACGACATCTGTGGCAATGGAAATCAGCTCTGTTCGGTGGCAGCTCACTGCTATTAACATACTCATCTCATACATCTCTTCATCGACGAGATGAAGGCCTCAACTTTGGTACGTCATTCGATATCTCTTCTAGATGGAATAGCTAGCCGTGAAGGTATCTAAATGATCTCTGAAGTGCTTCATGTATTACAGATATTATCATGCCGGAAAATGCCTTCCAAGGCTGATAGGTATTGAATTACCTTCCAATTCTTAGTGGTCATGTCAAGCTGTAAGGCGCCGGCAGGGGTCTGTCAAGCTGTCGGAGAAAGAAGAAAAGTCCCAAAAGACCACTAGGCAGGTTCCCAAGCCGAGTATCGGTGTACGTGGAATGAGGCAGGAAATGGGGTTTCGGCTTCTTCTGCCTTCCATAATGCACACAGATGCTGTAAATCATGCAATGCTCCTTCAGCGGAGTGGTTGTACTGCATCATTTCCGTCAAGTCATTGATGCCCTGCGTAAGAGCGTCAGTAACGCGGAGATGGTGTTCAGATCGTAGCTTGCTGCTTCGGAAAGCTGTAGTGCTGATGAAGTTGGCCAAGTCTGTAAAATCGAGCGGCACAGTTGCTACGATATGTTGGATGTCATTCATGGACATGGTCGACGATGAACTCTTGGGCGAGCTTTCGTTTATTTCAACGGTAGGTAGCAGCTGTGAGATGCATAGTGGCCGAAATCAGGGTGAGGTACGGCAAGAATGACGGTGTTCGCCGGAGAGTGTAGAGCTGGGAATAAGATCATAGCAGGTCCCGAATGGTATCTGCGGCCTCTGTGCAGATATCACGTGGTAATACGCTTGACCCGTCGATGCACAATTTGATGAATGGGCGGAAGAGGAGCAGGATGGCGCAATGATAGTAGATATGAACAAGTAACACCGCTGGTGTGAAATTGATCCCTAGACGAAGTTCTGCGGGAATCTTGCCATACAAATCAAGATAGCGAGTGTAGGTGCCCAACAGAGAATGTCCTGTGACTGGATTGTTAGGCGGCTGTAGAAGATAGGCAGTATTATGGCCCATCTGGCTTAGCTCGCAAAAGCATCCAAACACGGACTGTGTATTAGAAGCCTGTTGATAAGGATGTTGCAGATGGCTAGAAAATGTTCCAATGTCTGCTTGAGAGCATTAGCATTCGAGTAGCTGGCCTAGCAATGTGCCATTTGAAGTTACCTTCGGCTGGGTATGGGGTCCACGGGGACGCTTCTATATCGACGTTCGTGGGCGGTTTTGAAGGGAGAAGAGGCGCACGTGAGGATAGCGGCAATAGGCCCATCACCATGGACCAGGCGTTATTCAGAGTGAATGCCCCCCAAAATGTGACGACGGATACGGCCATATCCTCCATGTCAGGATCGTAACCGACCTGGTGCAGACCCATCTCGACAGCTAGACGCATGCTCTGCCCGGCGTAACACCGGCTTTCTACATTTCTCCCGCACCTTGCCTCTCGAATAGACAAAATACCAAATGCTTGTACGGTAGTCAGGCTCTATTGGCTGGTTTCCTGTGCAATGAGTCTTAGCGTTTCCTTGAAGAACTGGTCACCCAAAGTATGGGGATCATCCAAACTGGTGGCAATCCCAACCTGGGAGGAAAAGAGACACCCCAGGGCAAGCACAGCGTTGACTAGTGCCGCCGAGCAAAATTTCTGCATTCCACTTAAGAAATCCGCAAGGAAGAACTCCTTATGTATTGTTGTAAATGTCGGATATTCCCAGCAGAAATATAGTGCAAGCAGATGCTGTACTAGATCCGTGTCTTCCGTTACGCTAGTCCATGTACCGCGAAACATTCCCATGTTGGACAGTGGTATAGAATGGACATTTGGCCCATAAAGCCATGATCTGCTATCCCTGGAAGAACCTGTCCAGAGTGTAGTCGCGAGCTGACTCGAAAGTAGGACGCCATGCTCGCAGTCCACATGAGGACTTCAAGGAGGGAACTTGGACCAGTTGACTGAGTCTGATCCTGAAAATATACTGTTCCGGCCGGGTCGCGTTCTTGGATGCCATCTGCCATTGCCGTCCGACCAGTCCCCTGCTCAGGAAGGGCAGTCATCTCGTCCAAAAGTTGTTTAGGCTGAGATCTGGTCAAAGAGGAAGCTGAGTCGACAGCCGGAAGCGCATCACCCTCCTCCGAGCCCAGTGTATTATCAAGGAAGTTTGACACCCCGTCAACACTCTGGCCACCACTCGGCCTAGTGAGCACTTCCTCGGGTGACTGAGGGTTCACCAAAGCTGATAAAACCGTATTCTTCTGGTCGAGTTGGCGTCGTAATTCGTCGATTTCTTGACGGAGGCTATCCTTAGACTGGCGTGATCGGGTTTCGTATGCGCAATGGGCTATCCCGTGCTCGTTGCATCTCGCGCAAGGATTGCTTCCGTCACACTGAAGTAGTAAGCAACAGCACGCAGCAGGTAACTTTCTCAATACAAAGGGTACCTTAGCGCGCTTCTTCCGACACTCAGTGCAAGCGTTGGAAGTAACCAGTCCGGGACGGCGACTCCGCTTGGCTCGAGCATTCGCAGCCCCTTGCGACGATGAACCGTGGATATCAGCAGGTCCGCTCGTTAGCCGTCCGCTGTTTTCTTCATCGTCTGGCATAGTGGCGAAACCAAATAATGGCTGGGTCTCGTGTTCTGGGCTGGAAGGTAGCTGTTGAGAAGCAAGTGAATCGGCCCTATGATTTAGCTGTCAAGGTTTGCTTGGATCTAGGGATATAACTTGATAGATGAGAAGCCAGGAGGTAGGTATCTTTTACCCCATAAGCTCAAGAACACGATAACACACAGTGAAGCAAGAGCTTCGACGAACAGAAAGCCCTAATGCGCAATAGTCCTAATAGATTGATAGCATCAGTTGACCCACTGAATATCTGCCAGAACATGACTTTGTTCGTAGGTCGATCGAGAGTAGTAGTGGGGATATGCGCTGACGGCGTGTTTCTATCCGCCGGAGAACTAGCGCAAGTTAGCATGAGTGGTTTTTTGGCTGCAACGGGCATCATGAATGATTGCAGGCAGCTCTGCCAAGTTAAATGCAGAACAGGTTGGTTCCTAAGGGCGCGTCAGTGCTAGTCCGCCCCACCAACAAAAGGAACAGGGCAATTCAGTGGGCAACTCCCTAGAGGGGCGCGGGGTTACTATGAGACCCTGTCACGGAGTAACCTTAAGAGATGGTTGCTGTTCTGCCGAGCTCACAGGAGGCTACAACCTCTCAGGCAATTATGCCATTTTGAAACGAGCGACAAACACGTGCAGACATGGGCATACTTGATACCGTTTGTTTCGTACTGCAACGTCACCAATCCAGGTTTTGGTGAACGAAATATACTTTGGTGTTGACTGGGCTGTATTTAATGGCCAGCATGGTCCCCATGTACCCATGCTACCTAAACGGCTCGCTAAACGCGGGTTCTTGGTAGCGGACCCTTCATGCATGTTCTCCATGGAATAGGATAATTGACCTGTCGGACGCGCTCCGTGGCTAATCCGGATTACGGATATGAGGGGTTCTAGGACGGATGGGGGGAGTTCTGGCGCTACGGCTCCATTATGACCTGCCCTTGGGCGGTGCTGGAAGTGTCAACGTAAGATTTGTTGTTGACCTACCGTGAACGATTGTTACGTTATGGTACTAGGCTACGAAATGATAACGCGTGCCTACATGTGCAGATGTTCCAGCGCTTTGTCGCCAAGTTGGTCGTAACTATCGGGGCCTTCGGTACGCCCAGAGACACCACTCAGGTACCACAATTGTGTGGTCTTGCACCATAGCAGAGCAGAGCATCCAGTTACCTCCCGACCTGTGCCATACAGTACTGGTGATGCAAACCAATGAGCACATGTGTACCAGCGAGATCGCCTCTAGCATAGTGCTCTTAATACTTCGCACTCCTCTTTGTCACAGCCGTGTGGCCAGTTGATTGCAGTTAGAACATTTAGCAGGCGCGTGTGTGCAAGGGTCCTTGCCGTTGCAGTCCTTGCAACTGTGCTCCTTAGTCGGATGTTTCCAGCGCAGTGGCCGCACACGTACCGTCTTCTACAGAGCACAAGGTCGTGGCCCAGCTTTAAACATCTGTGGCACTGTGTCTTTGACGTGAATGACTTGAAGCGGACGGCCTGGAGGCGCTGGCCCTGGATCCAGATTCCGTTCTTCAGGCATTCGGCCCTCTCTCTCTTGGGCGGCGAAGACCATGGACGAGTGAGTTTTGCCTTCCGGTCTGGACAACCACCGGACGTTCCCCTGAATTTCGATGTCGTTGCAGAGTACTTAGGGCCTGCTTCCTTTTAATAGTTGAACTATTTCAAAACATCTAGAGAGAAATATACACGAATCCGAATAGAAACGAGAAGGGGCAGAAAAAGGCCATTCCAATAGAGATACGCGTTCACCACGCATGTGCTCATCTCGCTTCCCCTTAGCACATATCACATTGCATTAAGACAATGTGAAAATGTTGCGCGAATTACATCGTTTGCTTGCTGACGACCACCTGAGAATCGCGAGGTACGATCTCGTTGCCAAGCGATAAACGGTTGACCCGTCCGTCATATAAATTACTAGTTGCAGAAGAGGATCTCCTTAGCGAAGGTATGATAGTTCCAGGTATTGCATTTTGGTGACAGTTATCCTCGAATAGGCTTTTGGTATGTACAGCTGTAAGCAAGCAAGGTAATTGAACATATCCTTCTTGGAGGGATCTGTCGAGATCTCTGAGCGTGATGGGGCCGGAATCCGATTCGTCGGAGGGTTAACCAACCTCTCCGAACGCATCCCGGGCGCTCTTGGTTCCAAACATGCCTCGACATGGGAAAGAGCCATTCTACATCACGGCGAAGGTAGCCCTAGTAAGTTGCCGAAATGCTTCTGTGGCTCTGTGGTTTGGGCTACTCCGGTCACGTTCACGACAGGCAGCCGAAACGCATCTGGTTATCCTCCCAGGTACTGAAATAGTAGCATGCGCTTATTGTTATCCCAAACCTTCTACCCTGATGTTCCGATTCATATTGCATCTGTTCCCGACCATACTATCTGAAGATACTAGGACCCGATCAGCTTCATACCTCAAGGTACCGTTGTCAAGAAGAGATCCGTGCAGTACTCGAGGTGTGACTTGTGTGTACAGTAGCTCACTATGCGATGCTGGAGACTCTTAATTGGGAAGTGCTTTTCGTAGCCGATTCAAAGGTACAGTATCACACCTAGCTCTGTATTCAGACATGGATGGATATCATGCTGTGTGTACCTTCTCCCAAACTCCCACTGCACCGCTTCCAACCAGCGCATGGACATCGAAAAGGTGCAATTACGGTATGAAAAAGCGGTTTGAATCTTGGGGGGTGGAAATATACAAGCAGTGATATCAGTCATGCGACTGACTCACTGGGAGTTTAGACGTGTTGAGATCGAGTGCTGAGCTCACGATCTCTAGGTATTGTTACGTCAACTATTATTCTAGCAGATCGCAGCCGACCTCATACCCCTGAGCTATATGAGTAATTAATGGTGCTCATACTCCCTGTACGTCCATATAGGCTGGATCTTCGATTAGGTGGTGTGATACCATCTTCCGGCTCATAGGGGGCTGGTGGATGAAATGTGCCTTCTCGGCAATGAGTTATTGAGACTGGTGGGAGATCTAGAGACGCACCGCTCAACGCTGAAGCAGGCGAGCCAACCAGTTCGCTCTTCTCCAAGGTCCAAAAATAGCTCTCGCCTTCCACCCACCGGGAGAAAAGCTTCGCATGTTGTGTGACTGAGGTGGCGGACAAAAATCTCCCTCGTCGCCCTGTGAAGCCTCACGAATCCAGTAGTCGAAGCTGCTGTCCTCATCCTCGGGGTAAGTACCTGCGCCGCCGTCCAAGGCTTCCAAATCCGACGCCCAACTGTTCGCTCTAGCCCGCGAAGAAGTGGATTCACATATCGGGTGAGACCGAGGTGGCAAGGGATGACCATACTGGCACTGATTTGGAAGATTGGTGCTGGACTGTTGCGAATGTGCTTCCCTACGACTAGTGGACGCGGTATTTGAAGCGGGTTGGCATATTGCGTTACCTCTAACGCCAAGCGATGAGGCAATCGAGTATTGGCTCAGCGAGGCTTTGCTGTTCTCATCGAAGATGCTAATCTGAGGCGTATTACATGACAAGGCGTCATTCGAGTTGTGGTTTCGACAAAGTGTGTTGGTAGGCACAGTGTCGGGAATTGGAGGTAGTGCCCGGGACGCTGCCAAGTCTGTATTGGTCGGCGTTGATGTCAACTCTTCTTGAAGTACCTCCTTCTTCTCTTGCTCCGTCTTGATCTCGGCTGCAGGCTGTGAGTGTCGAGCGGATGCAACGATCTGGTTGCTGTTGGTACTGTCCCGACTTGCGATGGACGGTATTCTTCGGATATGACCAGAGGTTAGTCTTGGTTCCAACCTTCCCACTTGCTGAGGAGTGGGTGACATATCGACTCCGGTGCCGAGTGATTGGAGTTGTGGAGAAAGGCTGTCACTGCTTTCGGAAGTCCCTTTACGCATCGGGGATGCGTCGCCGCCTCTTTGGCATTCCCAGCTGTCCTGCCTCAGCTTCTTGTTCATTATGGGCAATCCGTCAAACGTATCGTTGTAAAAGCCCATTGAATGGGACTGTGGGTTAGCGGTGAATTTGTCATTACTGCCATATACATTCACGGAGCTTTCACTTAGTACGTTGAGGCTGGAGCTAGGAACTCGAGAAACCTCGCTAGGGTCAGCGCTAGGCTGTGATACCGTACGCAAGTGAAGGGGGCTGTTCTTATCGCCATGGATGTCGTTTCGCCCATTTCCCATGTGCTCGCTGTGCTCGGACATGACGCTGGACATCCGGCCTAGGACTTTGTCGTTGTTAACGGCAAGCACACCCGTAAAACGCTGGATGTTGGGGGTGGAGACTGTTGGCTTTTCCAGGTCGGATTTATCGTCGCGCGAGTGTCGGCATGTGCAGGGCGACATGAAGTATTTATCACGAACTGTCGACATCAGATTGAGCCAGGCGGTACCTGTGGTGTCGGGTCGAGGAACAAAGTCGGTCCCCGGGTTCTAATTGGAGGGAGGCAGGCGGGTGGGGTGGCCTGGAGCAATCAGAAACGGTCGCCTCGACAGCGACACACGGATTTCAGGCAGGGCTCCTAGCGTGGTGGGGGGTGGGAACGCCTCTGCGGCTACTGCGTGCGGAACAATTGCGAGGATCGCCCTGACCTGACCCTAGCTAGCAAGCTCATGTAGAACTACTTGTACCAATAGATACGATGGAAAACACAGGCCGAAATCGAGTCGCCTGCCTGTGGCCTACCTATAAGTGCGGGCTTGATGTCGGTGACCAACTCACTTCCCGACGAACAATCGAGAAGAATGGTAGATACTCTATGACCAAAAGTCCGGGTCCACAGCGCCGGCAGCGGTCCACGGTGAACACATTCAGCCAGAACGACGCAGCCACCGGTGCGCTATTTGAGATATACACAGCTTCGCCGCTGTGCATTTTACATGTATTTTTGAAATAGCTAGCTAAATAATAACAGCTTCTCCAACGACGCCTTGGCGCTTTTGGCGAATGCTTCCATATCTGTGCTCTCCAACTCTGCTCTTGAATCAAACACTTCAATAGATAACCACCCCCTAAATCTTGTGTTTAGAACAGCCCTCAACACCTCATGCACTGGCAAATAGCCTCCGTCGAAAGGCAACGCCCGGTAGCTGTGGCTCCACTCGGACCTAGCTTGTTGCTCCTGACCGTCTTCAGACTGCTTAATTGGCGGGTCCATCCTGTAGGCGTCTGATATCCGGAGAAGAAATATTCTCTCGGGTGGGACTATTGCTGCTAGTTCCTGAAGACTCTTTCTCCAACGAGACTGCAACTCAGCCCTGCTGAGGCCCTCGATTAGCCCCGTTTCGGTTGTTGGGTCCCCAAATTCCCCGCCAGCGGTTTGGAAAGTGTCTAAACACAACCCGAGGTTTGGCCGGTCTGCTTTCTTCACGATGTCCCAAACAGCCCTCCAAGTCCGGGCTTGAGTTGCCCAGCATCTGTTCTCATATGCCAAGCGGAAACCGTTCTCAGCACATACGTCCGCAAGCTTCGCAAGGTCTGCAGCAAAATCGTCGGTGGAATGCGAAATCTCGTCGGCATCTGACGATCCCAGCTTGTGTTTATTTTAGTCATATAGTACCGCTCTGATCGTGGTTGATGGGCATACCTGTAGCATGTCTGTTCCGAGAGCTTCCATTATCCTCATCCATCCTCGTGCCCTTGCAAACGCATCTTTTCTTTCACTGTCCTGGTAGCCCAACTTCCAGCCTTCAAAGTTTGTAAGGGGCTGCAGCATGAGAATGCGAACCCCGACCTCCTCCGCTAGTGATTTAACGGTCTTGGCTACCTCGTTAATGGCATCGTAGTCTCTCGCGTCCAGTTCCTTGCCGATCAAGTCTTCACCATAGGCCAACAAATCCGGCATGGCTAACGCAACCGCATCAAACCCCGCACTGTGAATGGCTTTCAGCTTTTCAGGCAGCGTCCTACGTGACGTTAGCCCGATGCTACTTGTCGCAAAGCATATTGGAATCACAGAACTGTTGTGCGGATATCGAATCCCCATTTTGGTACTGGTTCAAGTTCATCTATGCTGGAAACTCCCGTGTAGAGATGGGCTGTCGAGGGCCTGTCGCTATTATACTGTCGGCGGGAAAATAAACATCCACTCAGCTTCCAGATCCACATTTTACCGGTCGTCGCGCGGACCCAATGCTCCGGACCCAACTTTCGCGGAAGTGACTGTGAAGCCTCATCAGAGCCTGCTTTATCCTTTTATAGTACTGATGCCCATCTTAAAAGATTTAGGTGGTGCTGCCCCCGGTCGTTGTTCGCAAGCTGCCTGCCTTTGGGCGTATGTACTTCATCGCCGGATAGACAATTAGCTCCTCGCCGACAGAATGGCGCGTTAGCTCCCAAGTGAACCGGTTCGCATAACGAATGCGGTGATCGACGTTGCTGGAATTGACAACCCCATGGTAGTACTCCTCCAGCTCTCTGTGGTCCTTGGTGATTGCCTCAGTGACGGTTGACATGGCTGTAATCCTCTTGCCCGGAGCTGATTATGTTTGGGCCGGAGGGTTGGACTGATTTCTAGGGGATGGTTCACGCAGCGACAGCCTGTATCCGTTGTGAATAGTGAGAAGTGGGACTTGTGGCCAGAAAAGGGTCTTGTGGGTATTGCTAGATAAATAATTTTCTTGCAGGTTGAACCTGTTGTTGAACCAAAACGCGGAAAGCCGTACACATGGGACAAGACACGACAAGGAGATAAGTCTAATTGGTGACCTGCGAGCAATAAGGGAGGTTTCCAAATGTACAACGCCAAGTTGTCAGGTAGGTAGAGGTGGGGTCGTCGGTGTTAAGCTCACGCCGCGCAACATCGTGCCTTCCGTTCACTCAATCGGTTCGAGATCAGGCGGTACTACGGAAATCTATGCGCATACTGTCATGTTTCTCGTGCCAGTTGCCGTGGGATGAAATTGGGGACAGAGTTTTGAGGGTTGGGGGCTATTGACGACAAGGTGTTGAGGTAAATGATGGATTGGCGCCGGACTGATAGGTACGGCTCGGTGTAGTACAATGAGGGCACCGCTAGGTCGAAAGGAACGTCTGGCATCTGGCAGAGCTGTGTGGTTGAATGCTTCAAAATATGTACGCATATCGGATGGGCTCATTACCGCCCTTCAAAAAGCCCATTCCCATTGCTTAAGTCTACTAAGTGTATAGAGACAGTATTTACAACTTTGTGATACTCTTCCGTCATGGCGGAATAGTGTCATACAGGTACACCAGTATGATTGGCCGTCTTCTATGACTCGCTTTCACCCGGTGCGTTGCAGGTGGCATCAGTTTAACGCTTCACTTAGCACCGGGTGCAGGAGAAACCGGACCCTCCAGTCGGACATCTGGCCTTTGTTTGAACTTGTCCTCCGTTGACTGTGCCTGCGGATGGTACTGTCCGCCAACTTCTTGGGCCTTGTCAGGATTTCCCATCAAGAAGGTGTAGATACTGCGATGCCCACAGTGAAGACGCCAGCGACGATATATCTATCACAGTGGTCAGTGAATCCTCTTCTTGCTTCTGCGCAATTGTTGTAGTGAGAAGAGAGTGTGAGTGCCCTCACGTTGTGTTGTTTCCGCCCTTTTTGAGCCCGGCGCCGTGGTCCTCGGCCGGTTTCGAGGCGTAATTTCTCCCGCACACGGGCCGCTGTGGGATTCCCGTGGGGCTCACGCGTGCATATTGGACGCCTGATCGAAGGGCCGCCGATCTAGAGAACATCTTGGCGGTTTTTTTTGGTGAGTAGCAGTATTCGGGAGGTGGTTTGCGGTTATTTGTATGATACAATTGAAAGTATCTTGACAACGTAGAATGGTTTCTGGAGATATCATTGACTACTGCCGTTCGCCGCCTCATTGTCTTTTGATGGACGTGTCCATGACGCCCGATGTTGACTGCCCCGCACTGTAATTTACAGCTCATACTAATTACCGGGCCCAGCTTCTTAGAATACTGACGTAATAATTCGTTCTTTCACCCCCTCCATGGCGCTGACTCAGATTACATGTAATGATGGACATGCTCACGGAGACGAGAAGCAACAATGGCTTGATCATTCCATTGTATCCGACGGAGCTGACGGATTGTATCGAAGCAGGCGAGGTATGGTGGGCGACGTCTAATTGTCGCAACTCTTCCAAAGCTTGTCGCCTGGGGAGGGGCTCTAATCATCGATAACTCGGTCGAACCATCTAATAATCGAAAGCATTTATTTATTTACTTGGATCTACGGGGCAGAACTGCCCTAACTGAACCATTATGAAGGGGGCGCTACAGTACGGATGATTCGGTCTCGGGTTGCCAACCTAGTGCCCCCCCCCCGACAGGGGGAGACATGAATGACTTTCCAGGTCATTACTGAAGTCCCATCCCCTTACAGACAGAAAGCGAGAACCATAGCGGTGATCAGGCTTCCACCCCAGATGGAATAGCCGCTGGAACGGATTGCGCTCTTCGAGAAGCCCTTAGCCAGGTCCCAGGTGAGCTGGCGGCAGCCGTTGGCGGCATGGAAGACGCAGGGCCAGGCGGCGAGGAACTTAAGGGAGCCCTTGATGGCGACGGGGAGGCTGCCGAAGGCGGCGGCCAGAGAGGCTGACTCGAGTTGCCAGCCCAAGAGGGGCGCAGCCAGGTACGCCGTCGCGAAGACGTAAAGGCCGCCGCTGAAAACGGACCCCGTGAGTCGCGTCCAGATTGACCCTCCGAACCACGTCTGGGAAAGGTCATAGATTTGCAGATGCGGCGCCACCGGTCGCTGCCGGCGCTGGGCGGCTAGGATTGATTCCGCCTCAGTTTCGGTTACTTTATTCGTCGAGGCTGGACTAGATCGCAGTGACGGTGATGCTTGGTTAGCTCATAGTTGATGGTGGCCGTTGAGAGGTGTGGCAAGAAGCTTCCGCATATGTTTAAACAAGAGGATGGATGAGTCGACTTACCAGGTCTGAATGGTTTGCTTTATCTTGGCTGTGAGGGAAGGGCGAGGGAGGTTTTGGAAAAAGAATTTGGGCTTGGCTCCTGTTGAACTGGGTCAGTGATGGTTCGTAAGCTGTTCCGTCTTCAATGCAAGCAGTGATGCCGGCAAATTGGGACTAGACAAAATATTGCGAGGTACAATATTTCAGCGTTGCCATTGGCTTGCCAGTCCATCTCCACCAATAATCTGCCCAATAATCATCAATATCCAAAGGAACTCGGAAAGAGCCCACGGTGAGATTCAATATCTTACCCTGGTGCAGGGCCCGAACGCCGGCTTTAGATACATTCATGGTGGTAAATATGTGCCCGACTCCTGCTGTGGCTCCTAGTCGTACCGTATCAAGGCCTAGTTGTTATTTTAGAGACTGCGGTGGACTTAGGTGCGCGAGTTGTGGTGGCTTGCACGGATTGCTGGAGTTCAATTTTGCAAGGGAAAGCCCCCAGCGCCCGGAGAGAACAGCGTGATATAGTATGTGCAATTACTGGTTGGTGTGGTAAGGTATGGCAGATGCGAAAAGGAGAGGTATGGGGCATTACAAAGTCCACTCCACCCAGAGGATCTTGATGATATCCCCGTGCAGCCCAATAGCAAAACTGCTAACAGGACTGTCGCATTGGCGCTCTTGATAGCTACGAGGGAACAGCGCCGCATTGTGGGGCGAAAGCAGCGCTCTGCCTAACCCGCAGTGACCAATCCTCCGTAAGTTTCCCGAGGCTATAATTTCCTTCCCGCTGCTTTCCAACGGTAGCGGTACCCTCCACCGGGCTCAACCTTTATCGGCATCCTGATCGTCAGTAAGGATGTGCCGCGGTGTAGGTTATCATGTCAACATGGGATGAACACTACGGCCGGACCAAAGCTTCCTTGGCCTGCTAACCGGAAGGCTCTCTCCTGCCGATTCTTGGAAAAGTTTCAGTGGAAACATATACCCGGTTCGATGCGCAAGGGCGGCTCGACCCGGCTCGTTCCATAATCACTGCGGGGAACTGGGGCGTTGGTGCAAAGGGACTAAGGCTAAAGAAGCCATCCAATTGCCATACGGGGATGCTGCCCTGAATTGATGATGTTCGCATTATGTTATTTCAGATCCAGATGCCGGGACATCATCACCCCTCTCATACGCGCAACTGGGTGTGATGCATGTGTCATCGATTAATAACCATTGATGGTCTATTGGCCAACCTGAGACTTATGACGAAACGATGAATTTCTGCTCGCCCATCCAATGGAAATCTTTGGTTTTCTTATGACTGTTAGTCGGCATACAGGACCATTGGATTAAACTTGAGGCTTTGATGGAATTAAAGATTGTCCCCTTGTCCTTCTTTTCATGGCCATAAGAAGCTCTCTCGTTCAAGATGCGCCTCGCTACCCGCCCGCTCGCCCAAATCTCCCACTCCCAACCTGCATTCACACACTCATACAAGTCGCTGGGCATGAGAATTGCAGCCATGTCCACCGTCACCGAGGCCATCATTAAGGACCACAGAGAGTTGGAGGATTACTACAACAGAGTCGTCAATTCCAATGATGCCGATCAACGCGTTCGTTGGGGCAACCAATTCACTTGGGAGCTGGCGCGCCATTCCGTGGGCGAGGAGCTGATTGTCTATCCCGCGATGGAGAAATATATTGGCGCGAAGGGCAAGCAGCTCGCGGACAACGACCGGGAACAGCACCACCAGGTAATAGTTTGCGTGCGCTGTCTCAATGATTCTAGTCGTTAACTACGTTCCAGGTCAAGGAAATGCTCAAGGAGTTCCAGAACCTGAAAGGCGAGGACCCGAACTACGTACCCAAACTTAAGGAATTGTGGCAGGTGCTGTCGCTGCATATCAAAGAGGAGGAGAGGGAGGACCTACCCGCCCTGGAGCAGGCCATTCTGAACAGGAAGGGCGATGGCGAGTCGGAGATGTTGGCCAAGACGTTCGACCGAACCAAGCACTTTGTGCCGTCGCGCAGTCACCCGAGCGCTGGCGAGAATCCTGCATTCGAATCTGTTTTGGGCTTACTGAGCGCGCCAATGGATAAGCTGGCCGACTTATTCCGCAAGTTCCCTGATAATAGTTGATTACACTACCTATTGCACCTCGGGAGAGTTGGATTTAGTTAGGAGTATCCAGGGATTAGTAAGAGTCAACAGTTATCATGTTTCTTGTCGCTAGATCATTTAATATGATTTGACGTGCGACGTCAGAATCAGCGGACTTGCGTTGAGGTAGCTTTCAAAAAGAACAAGCCGAGAAGGCGCACGGAACGAGAAGCGATTTCGGCTTGCAGAAAACCACCATTGACCAACATGCCGTGTCATCCTACGAAATTTCACATGGGGCCTTGAGGTTTTAACAAGATGTTAACAGGAAAATATGCTATGTTACAATAGCTTTCGTCTTATTGGGACCCAGACACAGTCACAGGCATAATTCGATAACTTTGTAACGAAACAACTCGTTCGCGGCGCAAATAGTTTCATAGTGTTTCTTTAGATACACGCTAGCTTTTCCAGCATCTACGATTGCCCCTGGCTGTTGCTTAATACGCTTGCTGCGATGTCTAACCTCCCCGCAACTGCACTCTAGTATCCGTAGCGGGGTATCGTAGTAACCCCGCTCCTGGCACCCTACAACATATTGTTGGTCGAGTTTAACCTACTCGGTGCTGGTGTGGGATCCGCCCTTGCGGCCAGCCTCCTGTGCCTTTTCGGAGCCAGGCTCAAAGGACCCACTGGAGGCCTTCCCTCCCTGCGACGCTATGTCGCGCTGAGGATGCTGTCAGTTGCAACTGATCACGCTAAATGCTTCTCATCTAATTTTCCGAGATGATAGGTACGAACCTGTTTGTCGGCATCCATATTGGCGAAGCCAGAGTTGTGGCTTGACTGGCCACCCTTGGACGCGATTTCCTGCACCTCTTCCTTGGGGCTGGTAGGGTTAGCACGTGTGCAGGTTCTAATAATGAGGACAGGACGGATCTCACCGGTTGGCAAAGTTGCCCGGATTAGTGTTTTCAGTGGGCGGCATTGTTGAGGCTGTGGAGTGGATGTTTCACAAGAAATGCGAGTTATGTGCAACTGATAATGAAGTCGAATGAAGGCTCGAAGAAGAAGAAGAAGAAGAAAGAAGACTGAGATAGTTTTTAATATACTATGAACTCGAGTATCCTTGCCTCGGCTTGAATGTCGTTGTTGGCTGGTGCATAATCTACGACGTCAAGGTTTCAGTCTCGCTGCAACCTACTGCGCAAGATGTGTCAATCTGCCTGAAACTGACGTCGACGCGGGGAAAACTGCCAAACTAGCTGCAAGAAACAAGAAACTGACACGACTGATTGCTACATATCCTACTGATTTTCATGATGTAAGTTGATTACAAGAGTGAAGATGTCGCAGTACCCCCGAGCTCGCGTGCTTGGTTCTGCAGCGATAAGTCGCTGAGTGTCCATTGAGCTACAATAGCGTCTCGCGGAACGGTATATATAGCAAGCTGCTGGCTTGCGGATATGAAACGTTGATCATATGATGAGCTTGAGTTGGGCCTCACCAGGCAGCTGCTGATCTGGTTCTTAAACCTGTTGTTGACGAGAATTGTTTTTGCAGCGTCTCTTCAGCACGTTTTAACGGGGATAAGTTCTAGCGCAGCCCAAAAGGTTGGGCAGTTGGTCCTATGGTGGAGTTGCGAATGGTCCACTGCAGTAGTAGCGTTAGTGTTAGTGCACCATTGCTACTCTTCCGACGCTGCACTCCAACATTCGGGCCAACAGGTCTGCGGGCAACTATGGAAGCCGGGACAGGAAACAGCTTACGAGAGTCTTCGAGCTGATGCGGCGGAAAAACAACACTGGATATTACCGGATGATTCTGATTCCATCCGGACTCAGCACGCCACACCGGAAACGGCGCAATTGGAGAGTATGCTTGTGCGAACCGGAATGGTTGTTTCGGTCTCTGAGAATCATTTTTTGCGCGCTGCTCTGTGCCTCTTGAGCCTCCAAGTACGCCACGGCCGAAAAAGGGGACGCCGCAGTATCGGCGTATGATCGTGACCCTATTCGCTACTCCAACTCTGCTGCTGTTCGCTAGTTTTGCTCATTTGAAGCGGCGGCGCCATCAGCAGCTGCACATATTGAGTTCTACATCTGCCCGACCGCAGCTGAACCATTTTACACTCCTGTACGTCAGAATGGGTACCCACAGCATGATGTTCGTAATCCGAATGCAAAGCTTGGTAAGATACCTTCGCACCGGCTACGAAGAAGCACTTCCTTGTCGAGAAATCTCTCGCTTCGCAAATTGAGCTGCGTGCATAGTAAATTACGCCATCAGGCCTGCACTGGCCTCTTTCTGATAACTGTATCTTCCGGTACGAAGTCCGTAGGGCCAGAAATAGCTTCAGCTGGCATGGCCAGAAACAGATGCAAATAACTGGGTTGTTGTCGCCTTATGATCCTAATAGGTACCAACCAAAAGAGCAACGATGAAGATGTGGAGTACAATGAGCGCATGCCTCTGTTTCAATAGCTGAGAGAACCACCAGATGCGTTTCCGCTGCTTGTGGTGGACGGGACCCAACTAGCCCAGAGCTAGGAGACACAAAAGCACTGCGGCGAGTTACGTAGGGACAGCTTGTGATGCAACCTATACCTGTTCTGGTGCGCAACCCAGTGCCTGATGTTCCCACTGCTCCGCTTGTACCGTCCCGACCTAGAAGGCCAGTCACGTCGAAGCCTGAATGATCCAGCAGCGTGTTTTCTTCTTACTATCCGTCGAGCGTTCGAAGAGTCTCGTGGGCTTTTTTCGGTCCTGGCTCGCAGACCTGTTAGCCCGGCTATCGGCGTGCAGTTAGAAGAGTAGCAATGGTGCACTAGCGCCACTACTGTATGCGCCAGGTTCCTGCCAGTAGTGGAGGGCCGATTTGAGACCGCGCTCCATTAGGGCAACTCCCCAATCTTCCGGACTTTGACGGCTGGCTTCGAGATGCTAGCAAAGCCTCGCTACTCCTGACACTGCAGGCGAAGATAATAGCGCTGCTGGTAGAGAACGAAGAAGTAAGTAGCACATGGTTACAGTAAACCCAGAATACATAGTAGTTCTGAAGCGGCTTGTCTTTGCTCGTGGTTGCTCACATTGTTGCTGGCTCGCCCATGGCTGTGAGTTGACCACGCGACTACAAAGACTGTGGCAGTGACCTCCAATTCGTCCTCTGCCAAGGTCATTAACCACCGGCTTTGAGTACGAGGGATCCTTTCGATAGGGTGGCAGTCAATTCATTGCGACTCGGTGAAATGCTAGGGCACAGTGGACATAGGAGGGACCTGCTTGCAAGATGATAGCAGCTTGAATTGACTAACTCCTGTCGATGTTGTCCAGAATTTGAATGGTTGTCGGTGCAGTGTGGCTCTCTCATATGTTGGATTGGAATATACGCAGCACATCCTCGCATCCAAAGGGGAATACACCATCTCGAGTGAATGACGGATTCTAGATACTGTTATGATGGTCTACGATGTCTTGATACAGGGATAGTAAGGTGATTTAGAGCATGGTGCAGCCAAGCGACAGAATGTCCATAAAGGCACCGCTTAGTTGAATGCTACCTGTTTATTGCGATGTTTTTCAGTCATCCACAATTGAAGAAAAGATCAGCATACTTCTCATCATTGCATAGATGAGGGCCCACGGTGGGAGCATTGCAGGAAGCTGCGATATGAGCAGCGGCGACGAAGCCTTTGTCCCAGACGCCAACGCTGTTGTAGGTATGGCCCACAATGCTGTGGGAGAATGTCTTCGAGGCTCATCGGGCTTTAGACATACGAACATAGCGTTATAACGTTCGCCAGGGTCCGGCTAACGGTGAGTTGGAGATAAAGGGCCTTCTGGGTAACAGTTGCCAGCACATGGCTATATGGTAGGCGTCTTATGATCCCTGTGGCGTGGGATACATGTTAATTGATCTTCTGCCGGAATCCGTCGACCAGGTACGTCGCTAGTCGAGGAGTGGTTCTTGCTAATGGACGGAGATGGGCTCCAAAGCAAACTAGTGGCTAGACTATGATATCTCAAGTTACCAACAGGGTTCATGTAACGAGTAAACGACAAGAAGCAAGCGTAACCGGTTGAAGGATCGGCGGCGTAGCATAGTGCCTGCTATCAATGGGCAGCGTTAGCTCGTAGGAACGTCCACGCGGTTGGCACTTGGAGGGACTCCGGAGTGGGAGATGGTGATAAAGGGCTTTGTTTGAACCCATGGTCACAGCCGCAGTGGTGCAAGTTAAGGAAATAATATTTTGCGACGCCTTGTTCTGAGTGTGTGGCGCAAGCTGGCCCGCGGACTAGAAGGCCCAACGTACTGACAGCGAACAACACAGCACCGGGACAAGGCGACCTCACCTGCGCGGCTGCCAAAAGGACACTGCGCGTGGGCAAGCAGTGAAAGCAGGAATACAGGCCGGCCGGAGTCCTGTTCCAAGACTGCGGCGCCAGTCGTCACAGCCGTGAGCGCCTGTAGTTGGCACATCGCTGCTACGGGGAGAAGAGAACGCATGCGAGGAGATGGCGTCAGAGACATGGTGCGCATCCTGTAATCTCTACCAAAATGTGTATGAGATACGCTGCTTCATTCTGTTCCTTTCGGCGTCGAGATACCCTGTCTATAATAGAATGCAATGCCTAATGTATTGCCTGCGACCGCCATTCGGTCGAACCCCCCGCTTCCTCCGCATCTATCGATGCCTAGGAGGCTAATTATATCGAAAACTGATGGTGTAGACAAAGGACGATTTTAATGCGGGCAATGTTAATTGTATTGAGGATATGCACTAGGCGGGTTTTATCTAGGATCGTAACTTTGATAATGGTACTCATGAAATTGTACTGCTTTTACGTATAAATGTATTTAATAAGAAATCCCGCTTCATCTTTGTGATGCTTCTTCCTTACCGGTCTGTGGGCTCAGCCTCGGGCCAGAGACCTCCGCTCCGCGCCGACGTGGCTGGTCTTCATGGGACAAACAAGGGCGCCGACGGCCTCTCAGGAGGACACGCCGGTCTACCACCAGAAGTTGGCGAGCAGACCATGCCCCTCCGATATTTAACCGAGTTAACCAAACCAACTCCTCGCAGTGGTCAATGTAGCCATCTCATAACATCGGCACCTCCTGGGTGCCCTTCTTGTCCGGGTGCCAATCCACGATCACGAAGTAGTGGTAGTTCTTGTGGCGGGGGTTGAGGCCCAGGACCTTACATCAAAATCTGCATGCGGCCTAGTAGTCGTACAGCAACAAAAGCGCGTCATACTGGGTCATGCACTCCGCCTTAGGTCAGCTCCTCCTTGGGTCTTCCTACTGAATTTGCAGCTGGTAGCGGTCGACGTCATTGAACCTCAATCCCTCCCCCTGGCTCAAACGCATCACGTGCGCCACGAAGGACAGCAAGGGGCCCGACCAGAATTCCGCCGAGGACATGGGGGGCGATGGCCCCGCGCAGCGGCAGCGATAAGTTGACAGCGATAGAGGCCTGGGACAGGGCCGAGACGGTGGCGAAGTACGAAAGCAGGACTCGGCGGGCAACAGGCGGTGAAGGCGAGTATTGTGAGACGGGGAGCATTGGGTTGCTGTTCGAAGGGACCGCAGTCCTACGCGGTCGAGGAGTCGGTATATGAAGAAGGGGCAGTCGAAATGCTGAAAAAGATGCGCCAAGCGAGGAGGATGAGAGAAGCCGAGGCCCTCCTGGCGATAGCTCCGCCGAGAGAAGAGACGCGCAGAAATTGCTGCTTGGTGGACGAAAATTCGAAACAAACAGGACTAAGAAGGGGTGAGTCGGGTACCCAGGGGGGCCTGATGATGTGTGAGAGAGGTCACCACCTGCAGCGGGGGCCAAGGTCAGCAAAGACTTGTAAGATCGCCCGCGATACGACAGTGGGTGGCGGATACGGACGTATGCAAGTGAGAAGGCTGGGTGGCATAATTGGTCGACGCAGTGACGTCCTCTGGGGCGCGAGGGCCTCCCGCCGTTCATGTTGCTCCTGTTGTCATCAATGTTCATCAAGCAGGGTCAGAATCTCGGTACAGATATGGAAACAATTTCTGCTAGCACCCGGCCCCATGGCCTGGGAATTCACGAGGTGCGCCGTGAATTGCTGTAAAGGGATCCACGCGGTCGCAAGAATGGATCAGATATGTACTTGAGCTACAACCTATCTATCCCATCCTGTGCCGTGTCGTGCGCGCTAGAAGTCGCCCGCGCCAATTCGGACCGCATGCGCCAGACAGAAGAACTGAGTGACGCGCTGTCCTTGGCGCGAACTCCTCATAGCAGCGGACCGGCGCGCCGTTCTCAATCGTGTCGAGGTGCAGGATGTCGATCACGCCGAGAACCTGCGTCCCGTACCACTGGCTGTCCAAGGTCGCGGTGTTGAGGCCCAGCTCAACGTGGTGGGCGGCGGCGGCAGCACCCAGGTCCGACTGCGGTATCGCCAGCACACGGCGGACGTCCATGAGGCAGCGTCCAAAAGCTTGTTGGCGCCCCAGTCGGTGGCGGTCGGGTTGGCCTCGACCAGCCGGGCGCCGCGCTTCGGCATATTCCCAGGTAGGATGGGGTAGAGGAACTTGAGCGGGTTGCCGCGGCGGACAACGAAATCCTCCTCGGCGCCCCAAACGCGTGGGTCGAAAATGTACGTAGCACATCCCAGCTTGCGGGCATGGCCGGCTGTGCCGGACTGCAGGATGGCCGAGGCCGAGTTCTGGCCGCCGAACAGCAGCGCCTTTGCAGTGGTGCATATAGTGGTAGGCGCTGGCGTACTAAACGTTCTCGGCCGGGCCCAGGAAGTGGCGGCCGACATAGGACTGACTGGGGAAGCCGAGGGGCTGCTTTTGGTGTGGCTGTAGAAGAAGAGCTCGTTGCCTCGGCTTAGAGAGACGAACCACTGCACCTGATGTCAGTAGACAACCGTCTTGACGGGTGCGGGGCGTGGAGAGGGTAGCGGATCGGAATCGCAGGCGCGGTGAGAGGAAAGTGAGAAATTCGAAGGCCGGAGAATAAGTTTCGCAGAAGTCACGGTCGGGGGCGAAGCCGGGCTCCGAGCTGCGCCTCCGGCGAACGGCGATGACGGATTCAATGAGCGGATGAAGGCTGTGCAGGCGCAGGACGTCTGCGAGTTGCGACGCTTACCGTCGTCCTTGTTGAGCGCCAGGTGGACAGTATCGCTCACGACGCACGCGACTGCGATGGCGATGGCGATGTCCGCAGACACTCCCCAACCGTTGGAGGGCTGGTCGAACGGCACCTGAATAATCTCGAACATAACGGCATTGCTCCACAAGGTGATCCCAAGCTTTCCATAGATAATGTCAGGTATGGCGAAAGCAATTCAGACCACCTCGCCCTGCTAGCTGATCCGAATGAGACGGCCCAGGATCTGCAGCATCACGTTTGCGTCCCAAGGGTACGCCAGAGCATGCCGCAGCGGCAGCAGTGGTGTAGATTGAAGCCGAAGTCGGCCAGCCGAATGTTGCTGGCGAGCACGTCGCAGTTCGCCTGGGATCTATCAAAGTCATGTACAAGCTCGGCTTTGTCAGGGTCAGACTGCGCGGCGCAGTAGTGGATCTGTCGGCGGTGAGAAGCAGCTCGGCGGCAACGGTACCACCGCCACCGACGACGCCTATATGAACGACACCCATGCGTCCGGTATGTCGTGCAGGCCCGTCGATGGCCACGGCCCTGCCCGCCATGGCGATGACATGGTTTAGCTGCTCTGTGCGCTTTTCGCAAGGCCCGTTTGAGACGCCTTTTGGCGTACTTTAAAATGCCCACGCTGTCGGATATGACACGCTCAGGCGATGATTGCAAACCAAATTCGCCAACGAGAGGGGAATCGGTACGATCTATAGATGAATATCACGAAGAAGCCAAACGGAACCCGGTGTTTGCATAGTTCTTGAGGGCGTGTATTCGCTAGGTGATATCGGGTTATTGTGACAATAATTTGACCTTTTTCCATTCCCATGGTGTATGGGTATGTCACATCGTAGATTATGGATTATGAGTTGTTCACGCCCACTGAGAGCGGCCTAGACCACTGAAAGCTAGGGGCCCGGTTGTGGCGTTGGGGGTTGCAGGACTGCTGGTTTTAGCGGTTGAACTCGCTGTATCTGCCCGTAACCCTGCGATGATTTGCATTCTACCTTGCAATGGAATATTTCGCCACGCTGTCACCGAAGAACGAAACCCTCAGCACGATCCGCGCGAGGCTCACGGAGTACAACGAAAACACCACCTCCACTGCCGGGATTGTCCACAAGGCTGACAAGCTCGAAGCACTCATCCAAGCTTCCCGATATCGCAAGACTCATCCCCACGCAGCTGCATTAGAGGACTTCAAGGCCCACATAAGCTTTCTTGGTGATGGTACACTACGTGCCATTGGTGACGCAGTTCTCGCTAACTGGGATCGTTCCAAACCGCGCGTCACTTATATACTCCTTATCGGTAGGTTCTAACAATGACATCGACTCTTAATATGCTGACCAGACCAGGCGGGCCTGGCTTTGGGAAGGGGACGCAGTGCGCCTACCTCGTCAAGGAACCGGCTGTCGTTTGTATATCACTTGGGGGGAACTCCGCAAGGAAGCCGCGACTGAGGTCGGTCACGCAAATTTTATTTCCCGGAGCTTTGAAGAAAGAGTTCCGGTACCTGGAGAGCTGGCAATGCGCATTTTGATGCAGAGAGTATCGGCCGCAGCTAGTGATGGGAAAACACTTATTGCGTTAGATGGATTTCCTCGCAGTACGCAGCAGGTGAAGGCTTTTCGAACCGAGGTATGCTCGTTGACCGCTTTCTATTCATCTCTAAAGAGAAGCAGATGTCATCGGAATTCGTGACTATATATCTGCGATGCCCTTCAGCGGTCCTAGAGAACCGTCTTCAAGCGCGAGCGCAGTCATCAAACCGAGCCGATGATCTTGATGCGGAGAACCGGACGCTGAGGGCGCTGGCTTTTGAGAAGGACAGCGAAGCACTGTTGGCCGAGTTGCGTGGAGCTCCGTTTTGGGAGGTAAGCATTCACACTTCACTTTGGAAGATAGATTAATCGCTTACCGCCACAGGTTGACGGAAGTGATCTGGAAGAGAAGGTTGCTCACTCGATGGGTCGATGCATGATGGAGTTGAAAAACAGCAAGAAGACATGGGTTGTCTGGTCACAATGGTTCTTTGACATTTCCGTTGGCAACATATTGTCATTGTAATGAAGCCTATCAACAATCCATCATTTCAAATTCATGTTCCTAAAATATCCTTGTCACTGAGTGTATGCCCTCGTCTTGCAGCAACATCAGACGAGTTATGATGCCATCAATACTTCGATCATCCGTTTCAAGGTACGACGAGAGAAGGCCAATAGAGTCATCTAAGGTGGTAAGTGACGCGTTGGCGAGATAGGCTAAGACTCACCTCGGCTCCCGATCTCTACGAAGCGATCTGGTGTATATCCCATAATCCCTCTGATTGTCAGGAGAGTGTTAGCGTGGGATATATCGTTCCGAATGAGGGTCTTCGGAGTCTGGGTTTCGCCATTTGTAGTCTAGAACAGGAACTCCGTCCAGGTGAACGTCCATTCTGGCGGACTTCATTCTGGCGGACTTCATTCTGGCGGACTTCATTCTGGCGTACGCTCATCTTGGCGTACGTCCATTCTGGTGTCGCCAATTCCAGTGTTGCCAATACAACTTTTTAGCCTGCTCAACACCAACCGCAGTCATTTCGACCACAGATGCACGCAGGTACATACTAATTGCACTGGCGAATGAGCATGAGCGGTTTTGGCGGCGGCATGTCCACCGCATTACGCCTTGACAAGTATGTGTTGCCAAACCACATGGATCTATGCAGTCAATGCTACACTACGAGAGCGAATGGCCGCATAGGCGCAGGACCAAGGCGCAGGATTAGGAAAGCTACGGGCGGCGGCGACGATTTGCCATTCAAGAAGCACGAAGGAGAGGGCGCGGAGTGCTATGTATGTACGTAAGTATCCGCCAATGTAGTATATTCATCTATCCTAGTCGCGTCTCTGCATTGGCTCTGCTCACGGGGTCGGGACTGCCCGATCCGCGCCAACAGGTTCGTAGCCAGCACCACGTACAGGCGCAGAGGCCGGCTTCGCTGGCCGCACTGCCACTAGCAGATGCAGGGAAAAACCTCGGTACATGAGATGCTCGAATGTAGGAGGAAAACCCGGGTGGCAAAGGCGGGCAGGAGATGACTCGAACTGCGGACGCCAGAGCCAGGCCCGATACCCCTCCGCAGGAGATGACTCGACCGCAGGAGGGAGACCGAGCAAAAAGACCATCAACCAGCCCGACAGGAGTCAGTTCATCTCTAGGGGACCTGGCCCGCTGCACGCGCTAGTGCGCCATTGCTACTCTTCTGACCTGCACCCCCACAGTAGGCCAACAGGTGCGAGCAACTACCGGAAACAGCCCGTGAGAGTATTCGAGCTGTTGCAGCCGAAGACAGTACTGTACCGTATGCTACTGGATGATTCTGGTTACTTTGGAATCAGCGCACCACGTCGGAAAGGGTGCAATTGGAGACTACTGTTGGGCGGACCAGAATGGTTGTTTCTTCTGCCTTTCAGTGTTGCTTTTTTGCACGCTACTCGGTGGAGTATCGGCGCCCATTTGTGTCCCAATGCGTCCCAAGTCTGCTTCTGTTCGCTGGCTTTGCTCATTGGGAGCGGCGGCGAATGCTTCTCCCACCCATGAATCTGATATGAGTTGCAGCCCATGCGGCCTATTCTGGTACGCGCGGCCGAAGAGCTTACGATTCTCAACCGCCTTGACTTGTGTCATTTCGGCGTAGATGCCCCGACAAACAGCGGAACCAGAAGATCCCTACCCAGCATCAGGCTTTCGGTCCGCTACATCCATCGTCAGTCGGGGCGGCACGGTCCAAGAACAGACGGACCAGCTGATGGGCATTGCCCTGGAAGCGGTGCACGCACTGACCCCCAAAGCCAAGCCATCACCGTATGCGAAGCGATGGTGGACGACGACCTAACATAACTCCGGCGCATCTAGACTTCTGCCCGAGCAGGATAACCGACGAAAGGACTCCCACATCGAGGCTGAAGGCCTCGAGGTCCTTCTGCAGCGGGGACGCCTGCATCCGTTTCTGTGCTAGGATCGTCAGAGGCATATTCGGCATCTTTGCTGAGGAATCCCCAGCGTGCCCGTCTTGGTCCTGTAGCTCCTCCATCTCCTGGTGCGAGCCGATGGCATCCCCATTGCTTAATCCAGACGCATTGGATTCAGCATTTGGGGAGAACTCCGCACTCATGTCGCTTATACCCTCCTCCCCGCAGCCTGGCTGACACCGATTGGGTTCCAGTGTTGTGGGCTGCGAGGTATCGGCCGGTGCTACCATGCCAGTTCCTATCGCTGCGCTTCCAACTCCGAAGCCATTAGCGTCACCAGCCACCTCATCGCACATTGGAGAGTCGAGACGTTCATTGCACCCCCATCAAAAATTCTGTCGCCGATCCTGAGGCAACCAGGTCGCTGGGCTGATAGGTGCTCTGCGCTCCTTTCTGCATGGCAAAGATTTCATCAACATCGTCCTTTGTCGACGGCGCGCAACCTATCAAACCTGCCATGGGCTGCGGGCTTGGATGGCCTGGTTCGTCACTGCGTCGCCTCTGGGATTGCAGCAGTCGGCCTGCTGAGCCTTGCCTCGTATTTCTGGCATGGTTTGATTTGAAAGACGGCTTTTGCATTGACCTTGAGGTGCGGAAAACTCGAGCCCGTTGTGTCACACGAGCCTGCCGGCCGCGCAGGCTCTAAACCTAGTATGCTCAGTCAGCGCGGGACATTACCCAAGGAGCGAATACACTTACCACCTGGCCGAGGTCTGGGATTTCTGGCCTTCGGGAACGTACATGGCCACTTCCATCCGGCCATGGATAAGGTTCCAGTACATTGGCAAGCTGAATACACTGCACATCTCTCTAGGCGCCAGCGCCTTGTAAACCCAAACATATATGGGCGGCTTCATAATCAAAGTTGCTGGTTAAACACCGGGAACAGTCTCTTGAAATAATCCTTTAATCGGCCCATACATGCAAGCCATCGGCGTTTCTAACGACGGACATCTCGGCATTGGCTAAAGCCCGGAACGGTATTTGCCATGAAACCAATACATGTAACCAGGTACCCATTAAGAACCTCGGCTAGAGATCAAAAGCTGGCAGTCTTGGACCAATAATAAAGCCTAAAGCCATTTCCAGACTCCCCCGTTGTTGAAACAGTAGTTATCCGTCCCTCTTCCCCAATCTTCACCCATTTCCCAGCTGACTTGAACGGTTTATCTCGTCCATCTCCGACACACATTCCATAGACAGGGTTTATGGCTCCAATGTCAACGACTCAGATGTGCAACTATGGAAGCACGGGACCGGAAACAGCCCAAGAGAGACTATTCGAGCTGATGCAGCAGACACTAGTTTCAATCGAAATCGGCGCACCACGTCGAAAAGGGTACAAGTGAGACTACAGTCGTGCGCCCCAGAATAGTTGTTTCAACCTCTTAGCGCTTCATGTCAGCACACTGCTCGGTGGGAATTGGAGGGACTCGAAGTGCCTCATGTGAGCCAGCAAGTGCGCCGCGGCCGAAAAGAGGCTTGGCAGTACCGGAAGCCTATTTGGTGACCCCATTCGTCCCAAGTCTGCTGCTGTCTGCTGGCTTTTCACATTTGGACCGGCGGCCCCATTAGCAACTCATCCTGACGTCAACATCTGAGCAGAGCCCGGCTGACCCCACTTTTCGAATGATAGTTGATGTTAGAAGGTGTAGCTGAGCCACGTTCTTTCACTAACATATCTTAACTTTGTTAATCACTGGTTGGAACCGTTTTGGGGCCACGGGGCTGTGTGTTGGAGGAGGCTTTGCTTTTGATTTCAAAGAAAAGGCTGAATATACACCTGATGCACGCCTGATGTCTAAGGTTTGCGTGAATGCCTTGCCCCTGCCTTGCCACCGCAAGGAGGTATCCCCATCGAGTTTGAATGCTGATATTGAAAACTGATATAAAGCAAAGTGGTTTCAAGCTGCTCTATCTTCGTCCTGTGGACTAGATGAACCAAGCTGCAACTCACTCTCGAGGTACCATACACATTGTCCTTCGTTGGCTACATGCCAGTCAAACGTCAACTAGCAGTTGCAACAGCAAAGCCTCCAGAGGTGCCAAATCTTGTCTACGAGCCAACCAAGTATTGTGCAAGCCAGCAAACAAACCTACTCTTATCTGCTCTACCTTGTCCCTGAAACTTCAGGGCCTTTGTTCTTGGATACATAGCCACCACCATTTCATACCACGTGGAAGATCATTTCCGTGCTCGCAGCATATAAACAACCTGTCTTGGTTCCTCGCGGTTCGACTGCGCTGCACCAAGTACGCGCGCCAAGTTCGAAAGCTGCCTTTCGTATCTGGATGACGGAATATTTGTTGCGGTTACCTGAACTGGAAACACGTCATATCCAAAATGGACCCGTTAAGTTCCAGCAAGCGCCACAGCCGCTTCTCGCTGTCACGATTCAACCCGTTCTCGAGTAAAGAATCTCTCTCAACACAAAGGTCCAAGGGTTCGAGTTTCTCCATCGGTCGTAGTCAAAGTCAGACATCTACCAACCAGTCGCAACAGCAGCAACCGACACAACGGCCTTCTACGACGACACAGTCCGGGGTAGACCCCCCGCCGGCATATACGGAGACGAATGTCATATCCCCAGGTGCTTCTACCCGCAATCAAACCACTTCTAGAACAGGCGCTTACCCGGCCCTATCAGCTGCGAATATTTCTACGAAAGATGACGAGTTCGCCTTCCTGTCGTCCTTTGATACGGTCTTCCTCATCGACGACTCGGGGTCCATGGACGGGAACTCGTGGGCCGAGGTCCGCAGCGTGTTGAAGGAGATTGTCAACATCATGGCTTGTGATTATAAATCGTGCATGAGCTGGTACCAGAACGAGTATTCAGTGTCCAGCCCTACTACATCTGTCAAGGAATTGCGCCTCCGGTCAAGGGCATGTATTACGTATTGCGATGGCTTGCAGAACCGACCAAAGGGTGTTTGCCTTTAGTGAAGGCTGCATTGTACCGTAAAGGTATGGGATTTTCGCTGATCTGGCACCATGATTGTTGTTATGCGACTAGCTACGAACGAAGGCTATGTAGTACTGCCGGTCAGAGTCAAATGTGCATATATCTCCAACATGGAGCATGGGTTTCAAGTACAATATAAAATACTCTTTCTCCTGCTTAGGACTATTCCCCTTGAAATATAAGGTAAATACGAATGTAGATTCAGATCAGTGCGGCAATCAATACACAGGCCAGGCTAGCACTCAGAATTACGAATCAAAGTGGTCGCATGCAAGCTGGCCATGGCTGATGGCTTCTTATGTTATAAAATATGTACTAGTGTAACGTGATACGGAAAAACATGAGCCATACATGAGAATTATGAGAGACTCCTCTGCACCTGCTGCTAGCAATTGTTCACCATTGTTTATGTTGTGTTCTGATCTGAATTCAAACAGGAATTCGAACAAAAGGATCCGCCGCCCTGCACGTTGGCGAGCTGCTAGCTAAATATAGCATAGTGAAAGTATCAGAAATGGATCGTCATGAGTATGCCATGGGTCGTACTTCCCCACATCAGGGGTCCTAATTACCTAAACGCCAAATAGACATTGTCCAACGGACCCATAGTAGTGAACACGAGCCTAATAATGGAGTCACACACTGTTACATGTGGGTCTAGAGTGTATCAGGCCCATCGCCCGGCGATATCGTCGGGTGGCAGCAACTCTACGCCCGATCGCCGGTCGGGTCACTACATCATCCGCCCGGCCGTCGGGCGATCTGAAGCACAGACGTTGACAACTACCCGATCGCCGGGTGGCCCTAGGGACCGGCACCCGACGGTCGAGATCGCCGGGCGCCCGCCCGATGTAGAAGCCTGGCTATGCGACAGCCCACGAGATGCGGCCGTTGCTTTCGCAGCCGCTGAAGCGGCGGAAGCTATATGGCTCTATATGCCGTGTTCTCTGGGTCTCAAATTGTCTCCGTCTCTACCGTCGGTATCGATGTTATCGTGTCCCGGGGATCAATGTCAATATCCATCGACTGAAGATGTGGATCCCTGAAGCCCTTCCTCCATATTTCATCAGCATTGCGGCCTATCGCAATACGATTTGCAGATTTGGCCGCTAGACCCACCTCGTCGCCGTGTTTTGTTGAAGGTTGAGGGTTTTCCTGTGCTCGACTGTGTTTGGGGATGTGAGACATGTCTCGACTCTCATCACCGTCCACAACAACGTTGCCATTGCTATAATCCCCCCTGAGCCGTGCAACCTCGTCGTCGGTTATTCCCTTCCAGACGCACCTAGCATGCTTCTTGGTGCAGCCTTGACACGCTGTCAGGTTTTTGAGACAGGGCCTCTTTAGACGTCGACATCGGTCGCAAGGTGGGCTGATGGGATACCCTCGTCCCAATTTGTCAATCCTGGCCGTCACAAGTGCTCTATGCTCCTCATCCACGTCGTGAGCAATAGGCTCCGAGTGGTAGCTAGGCGACGGTTGGCTACTCAAGGAAGGAGGAGGCTGAGGTGCAGATATCCTGGGCGTCAACGATGCCGTTGCCATAGTCCCCGGTGTAAGGGATATGGAGCCAACCGACGACACTCGGTGAGCGCTGTTCGAATGGTGATTTGAATGGCCGTTCATTTGACTATTTGATCGGTTGGGAGAGTGGCTCGACTGGTTCGGAGCCTTGGCAAGATATTGTTGCAACAGGTCGACGTTCAGATCATAACCGGATGCTGGCGCAGCTCCGCGGCCTATGTGGTTGACGGCCTGGAAGCCTGAAGCCGACGCCTGTGGCGAGCGCCTTTCGTCGATGGCAGCCTTGCGCCCACTCAGTTGGTAGTTAAGCTGCCGAGCTCGGTGGGCCACCTCGTCGGCCTTTCTGGTCAATATCTGTAGGCGCTGTTCTAGGATCTCGAGGGTGACGAACTCGACATTTTCATCTTCCTTGAGGGGCTGAGTGGGTACTAGTCTAAACGCGTCCAAAGCACCAATTTTGATTAGACGCCAGTCATCCGCGAAAATTTCGACGGAAACCCCCTTGAGACGAAACTGGCAGGTCTGGGGCCCCGCGGACGGCGGCGTCAACAAGAATTCCGACGGGTTCGACTTCGCGAACTCGATTACGTCCAACCACGTGACAGGGTCCGAGGGTAAATGCAGTTTGCGAGGGGTTTGTCATAATTGTTCCTTCGAAGGCACCTTCCATGGCCTTGAGCAGGCGTGGCCCAGTAAGCTTGGCCCCGAGATTGGATGCGAGACTCTCATGTCTGTTAAGTACACCTAGGGAAAGGTCAACAAATGCTACAGTCGCGACAAGGGGCAGGTAGCAGGTAGCAGGTAGCAGGTAGCAGGTAGCAGGTAGCAGGTAGCGGGTAGCAGGTAGCAGGTAGCGGGTAGCAGGTAGCAGGTATCCATGGCGCAGTACGTACCTTCGTATTCACTGATGAGGGTCAATACTTCGGAGAAAGTGTCCCCGTCGCCATGGATGAGCTTGAGGCGCGTAGCGTTGGCCCTCGAGATGTAGCTGATTTGGGCCGCATTGCCTATGAACAAAGTCAGTGGGTGCGATGAGTGCAGGTGTAGCTGCAGGCGCAGTTGCGGGCGCAGGCGGTTTGTGACACGGCATGGAGGATAGGACAGGCCAATTTGATAATCGGGCAGCCTCAGGGTCACGATAAAAGGCTCATGGTTGATAGCGGGTTAAGTCAGGCGGGTAGGCGCGCAGGTAGGCGCGCGGGCACACACATACACACGGATGTACCTAGCTGAGGTGGCGGAGGTTGTGGGATGCGGTCCGAGCGGACACCTTGGCCAGCGTTATCGGTATTGCGTTTCCTCTTACGTGGTTCGGAGTCGGAATTGGGAGCCATTGAAGGCAAAACCGGAGCGGAAGTGGCCTTGTTGCGCCCAAGGACGAATTGGCTGGCATCAAGCAAAGGGGCGGATTCAGGCAGTCAGGCAGGGCGGGAATCCAGGAAGCCGATCAGGTGCGGCGAAAAGAGGCAGGCCAAGCCCGGTGGACGGTTGGCGAGCCGAGTCGAGAGGAAGCGTCGGAGCACCGACCGACGTTGACGGCGAGTGGCGTGGCGAGCAGTGACGGCGAGTGTAACAGCTTGAAAGGCAGGGCTGTTAGAGCCTGTTGGGTGGCCTACTCAAGCAAGCTCAGTGCTGGGAGGATATAAGATATTGGATAATGGTAGAGTAGCTTTGGGATCGTCTGGATGAATGCATCCGGGGGAGGTTGGACTGACTGGAGAAGAGTGGGAATATTACTCAAGTAGCAAGTGGGAGACAAGGACTGGGACGACTGGGGGGAGTTAAGACGAGGGGACGTCGCTCCGGCTGCTACACTGGCAAAAAGGTTTTCGAGGGCGGGTGATTGAGGAGCAGCTGAGGTAAACAGAAGGACAATAACCTCGGTGATGGTGGGCGGTGGAAAATGTCGCGGTATCGCTGCTGCTGTTGCTGCATGAAAATCGAGGTTTGAAAATTGAGGGCATGCAGGTAGCGACGAAGCAGATTGAGGAAGGTGCATATGTACCTGACCGGCCTTGCCGGGGGACTGGATCTGTCAGTTGCAGTTACAATCCCACTCGTCTCAATGCAGGCGTGGAGGCGTGGGTTGGCGCTGGCTGCCCGTCTTCCAGGGATGGAGTTCATGTGCATACATACATTGATACTGACACACATTACATCGGCACTTCCTACACACATGTACCTCCAAATTTGGGCGAGTTACAGGGTGCGGGCTGCCAGTATAAGAGCGCCGCTGCGACAGTCGAGTTAGTACGTTACTTAGGCCCAAGGCCCTCCTCGCTTACATGCTTACATGCCCATGCCTTTGAAGCCAACTTCATGTTGAAGATAACTCTCGACCGCATTGCATTCGCACGCATACATACATAAGTATACACACACGTTCATGCGCACTATGAGTTAAAATTTTCCAACAATCCCGGGACAACGGGAGGCAGGGGAGGGGGCATTGATGTCGGGGTGTCGGGACTGGGGTCAGAAGAGTAAGAAGAACAAAGCAAGTCAAATCCCGTCCTCAGTCCCCATCTGCGGCTGTACAACATGAAGAAGAAACATCTGTCCGAGCCGGGGAGGCCCTGGAGCCTCGTAGATGGTAGGTTGCAGGCTGGTCCAATGGTCCCCGGGCGAGCCAATCGGATGGTGCCGACAATCTCCAGAGTGGCATATCAGATCAGTACATGGTCAAATTGTCTCTTTCGTCTGGACTGGGGGACGGGGAGGGGCTGCACCGTTGCGTTGGTTTCTGCGTTGGTGTGGCAGCCGGCCGATGATCGAGGTTCAGATAGCGATACAACCCATTTCCGAGAGGTACTGGGGATTTTGATTGGGCCTCGGTGCACGGTACGAACCACCACCGCCTCCACCGCCGCATGGTTGGCTCGCTTGCTCTGGAAGCTAGAGGCTGGCATGTAGAATGCTGGCTACCGCCCGATATCAGACCAGCCATGCAGATGGATGGCTGGCTTGCCGCCAATATCGTTGCCAGTGGGCAGGTGTGCAGGCTGCTACTGCACCAAAGCAGACAGCTGCATGCTAACCAACCAGACTACTACCCACACGCATCCGTGGCTGCGTGGCTTTCAATATAATAACGGTTGCACGTCCGTCTCATATGCATGCGAAGTGAAACTGGGGCCTTGCTGTGGTGGTGGCGAATATTTCCGGTCGGGTATGACACAGTTAAGCTACCCTTCGGCGGAGAGTGCGGCTATCATACCCTGACGGCTGAATTTGAATGTCGGAGTGGATTGGTCAATGCGCGCAGACACGGAATCGCAGGTGATTCGTTTCTCAGCCAATGTGCTGCCCTACTGTAGCCATTCCGAGGGAGCTTGGGACGTTCCACCGAGCGCTCGGCCTGCCTTGCTCTTGACCCCAACAGAGCTGATTGCACTTCTTACCAGTGCGTCGGCAACCTACCTTTGCGTCAAGCCTGGGGCTAATCCCTCGCGATCAGCCCAACGACACCACCCTTGTCCCACTGGGTATGCGGGCTCGAGCGCCAAGCGCAGCGCCGCGAACCCCAGTCCTCTTGACGTGTACCAATACCTAGAGCCGGGCGCAACGTGATTAGCATGTTGAGGGAGTCCGTGATTCCAGGGAGAACGTCGCGGCTCGATCCGCGGGTCCACCGTGGAGACTGATGATTGCGCCCCTCATAACGTGGCCATCACACGCCTTCGGCATCCAATCGTACGCTTTGCAAACGAAACCGGGGATGAGGGCCCGACAGAACTAGTTCGACGCACCTACTAGCCAGTGGCAAATAATTGCCCGGTGACATGCGGGGCTCTACGTAGATCAGATCCAGGTCAGCCAATCGCTTTACACGATGGCGTAGCCGATCCGCATACACCGCAGGCTTAACCCTTGTTGTTTTCTTTTCAGCTGACGTGGCGGAACCTTAGAGGAGAGGGGCGGAAGCAATCATGCTCGCCTCTCCGCGCAAGACAAGGCCAGGGGAAAGCAGGAAGAGTTGCATGGCCGAAGAAGTCCCGTTTCAACTAAGTACATTGCCCTCTCAAGCCCGTGAATATTTCAATTGGCGTATTGCTCCCGGTGAACGGTTTATTAGAAGTCAATCTGGAAGTGCTCGCTTACGCTGTTTGGAAATCATTTGATATAAGGTAACTAGTGCTGCCACCGCTAAGTTCACCAATTTAGTACTGACTTTCTGTGGCCATTGAGGGTCAGGGGGTATATGGCAGGGAGCAATTGGGCAGGCTACATTTGGGCAACGGTTTCACATAGCAGATGACCCATTTACAGGCACAAGTTGGTTTTTAGGGGGTTTCATTACTACTCTATCAAGAATGAACAAGGGCCCCTGTCAAGCGTTCATGCGTGCAAGGGACAAAAGAGTGATATCTGACCGTAGGAATCTCCGGCAGCTTGTACTCCACACGATCCCCTGGAAGCTGATGACCCCACTATATATATGCTTTTTTGTGGGCAGAGTAGAGGTGTAGTGAAGGGTCACAGAAATTTAGGCAATCAGGCATACGCACTCATCAGGGTGATGAGCGTTGTGGCTAAAAACCCGGCTTGAACCAGATTTCCACACCAAACTGTGACTTATCACAAGTGCTTGAATTCAGATCATCGAGAATTTACCAAGCAGCAATGAGCTAACTACCTCCTTGACCACAGGAAGTGACTACTCCAGCTCCGCCATGAACGGCTCTGGAGGCCAATATGAGCGGGAATGGGCCTGCGGGTAACAGAGGGCCAACTATGGATGCTTGGCGAATCCTGTGTACGATGTTATCGAGCCACTGCTGAATTTAGCAAGCTAAGTCACAAGGGCCGGAATGAGGTCCGCCAGCCAAGCCGAGAAAATGGCCTATACTGGCAGCCGATGCGGCAGAAAGCGAGTATGTTGCTGGACGGCTGGCTTGAGACCATGATACAGCCTGTGATAATGGTGCTTTTGGAGCTTCCCAGTAGTTATGGGATATGTGTACACAGGGCGACAGTACAAGCCTAATTAGTAGACTTTGAGTTTTGTTTCTACTTGGATCCAACTACGCGAAAGTATTGTATGGTATAAACGGCCGGAAAAGGCCTTCGTTATGGTCATAATAATACACACACCCACACACAAACACAAGCCCTGCTCATGCACAAGGCAACAGTCAAAATAAAAAAGAGTCATGGCATCTAGTCAGATCACTCAACAAACGGCACACCTGGTGTATCCAAAAAGCCTCAGGAGGTTATCATGCTTTGGTCAACTGTCCCTCCTACAAGGCATTACACTCGGCGGCCTCCCTCGTACATGACTGGAGGGGCCCTTGAAGTGGAATTTGCAGGGGCTCGTCTCTTCCGACTTCGTCGCCCTTCCATGTCAACTGGCAAGTAAGGTCTCGCGGGTATAAAGTCCAGCTATGTGTCCGGTCTCCCCCTCCTGGACTTTCTTGTGTCCTTCTCTTCGTCAGCAAAGCCTTTACCATCATCCTGTTACCATTCCTTCCGGTCATGCCTACACAAAATCGTCCTTTCAATTTTATGGAGCACAAAGAGCTTGGTGATCAGCTCGCACATTGTTGTAATCTAGCCTATGAGTTCGAGAAGTCCGCCGAAATGGTCCAAAAAACACTCAGTGACCTGCCTAGCTGCGGCTGCACTTGCGACTGCGACTGCAGATACTTGGTGGAGGAATGGATTGCAAAGATCCAGGATGCCAGCGAGTGGATCAGCGAGCTTGAATTTCGTGTCGGCAACGAAAAGCCCACGCCAGTAGAGGACAAGCAGAACGATCGTCCTACCTCACCGATGGATGGTTTTTTTCTAGGATGCGTCTTCGGTTTTATTCTATGTCTTATGGGACGAATCCCTCGGCGGATCGATAGCAGTCTCCATCGGATTGTGGTACAAGCTCAAGATATATCGGAAGCGCAAATGGCACTAGTCATATCATCGATGGCCGGTACACGAGGATGTTGAACTGCCCAAGAGACTCCTCAGTCTAATCATGGCTGGCATTCCTGCTTCCTTCCCCCTTTCGTCGGAACGTCTCGTCCTTCGCAACCTGACAATGAAGGAATTCGTTGCTCAAGAAGAGCTTGCCGCCAATGATCCCAACTTCAGTCATGCCCTCTTGGTTCAGACACAGTTCACGGACGACCCATCTGGCCTTGGCGACCTTGACTGTATTGGCGAATGGGCGGGCCACAGATTCGACGTTGCTACTATCGAGGATGTGGACGAAGATGAAGGGTGGGAAGATGTGATTGAGAGGGTGATTGACTTGGCTTCTGCGGTCGAGTGGTGATTAAGAGGTGTATGGTGTATGCTTTCATGGCTCAGAGTAGACAGCGCTGCGCTGTGCACTTTCCTCGAGGCTTCATCAAGTGTGTTCAACAAGCGAATTTACCATTTCCCACCAATTGAACACAGACTTACTTCTCCCCGTAATTCCTCTACCACACAATATGGTCGGCACTTGGAAAGAAAGCCAGATGATTCTAGCGCTTCAAGCGATTCAAAAGAACCGATGTCCTTACGCGACCCTCCGTAACCGACGGCTCGGTCTTCAGCCAAAGCGCGAAATTTCCGCCAATTGTTGTAGATTAACTAATTCCGAAGAGGATGCGATTATACGATATACTATTGAGCTAGATACGCGATCGTTTCCTCCTCGGCTCAGCAGTGTAGAAGATATGGCGAATCGACTGCTTAGCTTACGCGACGGAGGACGCGTCGGTATTAACTGGGCTTCGAACTTCGTACGACGACAACCAGACCTCCGGACGCGTTTTAATCGAAGAATCGACTATCAGAGAGTCCTCTGCGAGGATCCCGACGCGTATCGCGCGTGGTTTTCCCTTACTTTGATCTTGGGATCCGAAGACATATCGAATTCAGAACGCTGTATGCTCCGGACCATCGCCGACAGCCGACTCCCTCTATAAACCTCCAAGCTCATAGCTCCAAGTTTTTTTTGGAGCCATCAAGACCACCATACTCGATTCGAGGCCCTGCCGCCTGACCCCCGACAATATCTCCGACTTTCGGCAATGAACGCATGAAAGAAACTGAACGAGTACTATGCCAAGCTCGGAAACTCGTCTCTCTTCGCCGCTGCTCAGGCCCTGTCCTGCGCACCAGGACAGGATGCATCAAAAGCTGCCTGTCCGGCGTCCATTCCGTCTCTCAGTGCCACTTGAGGACGTGTCCGATTCTGCATCACAATCAGGCCAACAAAACTCAGGACTGAAGCCAGCCCGTACTTTTCAAGCTTAAGCAGCAAAAAGACAGTACTGTATGTTACTGGATGATTCTGGCTTCATTCGGAATCGGCGTACCACGTCGATGAGGGTACAATTGGATACTACGGTCGGGCGGACCAGAATGGCAGTTGGGCCTCTCAGTATCATTTCTGCATACTACTCGGTGGGAATTGGAGGGACCTGAAAGTGCCTCGTGTGAGCCAGCAAGTGCGCCACGGCCAACAAAACAATATCAGCGCTACTGTCCGCTGGCTTTGCTCCTTTGGACCGGCGGCGCCATCAGCAGCTCTGCATCCTGAGGTCTACTTCTGCCCTACAGCCACTTAACGACGCAGAGCTGGACAGATAACTTTGAACCGAACTACGAAAAAGCATTTCCTGATCGAGTCTAGCTTCGCAAGATGAACTGCATATAAGTCACACCGCCAGTACTGGACCAGTCTCTTTTGACGACTGTACCTTGAGGTACGAACCCAAGAGGACCGGAAGTAGCTTCAGGTAGCATGGCCAGAAACAGGTGCAGATAGCTGAGCTATGATACTGGTAGATACGAACCAGAAGAGCTGCATTGAGGCTTTCGGGTACAATGCGCCCATGCTAGTATTTGAGTACCTGGAAAAACAACCAGATGCGTTTCGGCTGCCTGTCGTGAACAGGACCGGTCTAGCCCAAAGCAACGAGCCACAGAAGCATTTCGGCAGCTACAAGGGCGTACATACATACTTGGAGCGGTGGAATGCGTGTCGTCGACGAAGTCTAGACATGGATCCGGATTCGTGCCAGCTGTGCCAGCCAAAACCTACCACGAAGAAGACGGCAAGAGTCACCACTCGTGTGGGTGGTATGAGCAGTAGGGCAGTAGCTATGTAGAACGTCTCACACGTCTACAATGTACATACCGTACTCTCAAGGAAGCCGTAGTAAAGGATTTGACGGGCGCCACCATGAAGACCGCGGAAGCGCACTTCTACCGCCACCAGCACTGGAAGCATTCGGTACTCTGGCTGTGGGCTAGGTCCGTTTCAGACGTCCGCTGGCAACCAGCATGTCAATGGGCGCCGGTAAGCGGTACCAACGCTGCGAGGGCCGTTTCTTCAGTACGTACTGTGATACGGCAGGTCATCTACGGTACGCCTGTACGGGACCATAAGTACGCCGGCGTGGGATTTGACGCACCATGGTTAGACTGGCTGCCAAGAAGCAGTTCCTAATCGAGAACCGGTAGCTTCGCAACATGATCAACCCATAAATGGCAGGTCGGGTACTGTACTGTATTGTGCTGGTCACTTCTGGAGACTGGGCCTCGAGGTACGAAGCCTGGGATATCAGAGTAGCTTTCGGTAGCATGGTCAGGAAAAGATGCAAAACGAGTGTGCTTTACACAGAGGTACGGGAAAGTACGAACCAGAACAGCAGTACGGGGGATTCGGCGTACAGTGACCCCGAGCTACTACGGGACTATATACGAGTACGGCTAGATGCATTTCGGCTGCCCTCGAACGTTGGGTATGTCGTAAGGACTGAACTAGCAACAAAAACGTCTGGGTAGGCGTCTCAAAACAAGCCGTGTCACCCTGTTTGTCTATTTATTATTTCGCCAATGAGGACCATTCGCAACTGTAGTATCTTGGTTCTTGTGCTTGTATATTTGTGCCTGCCCCTAGTAAACACAGGCGAGCGGAGCTACATGCGCTTGAATTTCTGTTTTTGAGGTCACCAAAAGATGCTTAGTCTACATTTAAGGTTATCTGAGGAAAGCGATCTTTAGGAAGCAATCGTATTCAGTTCCGTCCAGTCCAGAATGCTACGCACTTCCGACGTAAAGATTCCAGGCCATTCGAAATAGTAATTTCCAGCGACCCCATGATCTCGCAGCCTTGGCCACAAGTAAAGATCTCAGCTACTGACCAAGTGAAGCAGTACAATATAAAGAAAATGAACGCGGGAATCCACAAGAGTGCATATGTTGCGGCAGTCCTAGCTCTTTTGAAGCATGTAGCTCTGATCTTGGAGGCTTTATGGGCCTTCTTTGTTGGAGGCTGGGTTTCTGTAGCCTTCTGCGACGGCGGGTAATTGTTTTTGGGGGCCGAAATATGATGCATGCCGCTTGTGGAAGTGTATGGTGGCGGTGGAAGAGTTGTGTAAGCAGGGCTTTGGAAACAGTCCGCCGGCGGCTGTCTAATGACTTCCGTAGGTTCTTGAGCCATGGTATTGGATTTCGATTTAAGTGGTTTATCGAATTATCTTGCAGCTTGTTTCCAGGACATGGAACCGAAAAAGAGCATTTGAGGAGATGTGTTTGAGGAGGCAGCGTGGAGGACTCCGAAGAATATAGTAGCTGAGGGGAAACTGCTCAAGAAGGGAGTGCTTGAAATATGGCATGGCTCTTATAAAACGTGAAAATAGTACCTATGGGCCTCGGCAATCTCATGTCCATCAAGCCAGCGCTTATTAAAGACAATCACCCCCTCCCTTGAGCTGTTCAGAGGCACTTGCGAGGAGGAGCGATGTTGATTGTTATTGTCCTACAAATGATACATCGTCTAGAAGGCTGGTGAAGAGGTCGAACCAACATGCATATGCATGAAAATATAATCAATGGACTAATCAGAGAGCTCCACGCTTCTAAACTTTAAGGCCCGTTCGCTGACGCCGGGCAGTAAAGGGGACCTGACGTGGAAGTACAAAGTCTCATCCTTCAATCATGCCACTTTGTTGGTAGGAGACGCCGGGTTGGGCTGGAAGCGACCTGCAAAAACGTCATTCGACGGATCTCAAATGCTAATCCTGGAATATTTCGCTTGGTGCCATGCTGTAAAATTATGGCATGAATAACGACAGAGGGCTATACAGCAGTTGGTTCCAGAGCGCAGTTCTGGCGTGCCAACTACATATGTAGCTAGGCTATAAGCTCATGGAGTGGTTATGTATCATCTCTAAATGAATCGAGCGGCGTTACTTGGTACTACAACAGAGAAAGCCCTTCTCCGGGGGCACGAACAGGCCGGTTTCAAGAGAATTGCAAAATCACACATGGGTCTTTCTACCCATTGAATCTTCTATTAGAGCTTGACTGGCTGGCCTGTGGCCTGTCATGGAGCTTTACAAGCTATTCTTGATTGATATGACGCGCGTCTCATCAGGGAGGATCTGCCTGAACCATTCGAGTTCTCAGTCAATCACAAAGTTGGTGATGCCGGAGCATACCATTGCCTTACGGTTGTGTCTAGTCCACCTGAGCAACGTAAGCCGTAGATAGTTCGTTACGGTCGGTTAGAAAGTAGAATTGCTGCGCGGAAGCGAAAGAATCACAACAAGGTATGTTGAACGAGGCTGTGCGGAGGAAAAAGGGGACTCCCACCTCCATGGACTACAAATGTCCATACGTATCCCTGCTCATCGTACAGTTGCTCATTCTTGTCATGATGTTTATCACATCATATGGACCTCCATGCTTAGACGTAGTTGGTGTATGGCGCCCGGGGAGTAGCCAGCTCATAGCACCTGATTTAAAACAAAAAGAAGCTCTCTAATTCAGATACATCAAATGCCACTGCATTGGCGCAGCTATAAACTGCCGGCGGAAATCATGACCCGGCATTTCTTTCAGAACAATGACTAATCACGGGAGTAGTTTATGTGCCTCGTGGTCCTCTAACTACGTACACGTCTTGTTCCAAGTCTCGTTTCATAGTTATAAGCGAGGGAACTCTACGGTAATCGTTGGACCCTACATAATGGAGGGGGTTTCCAGTACTCAGGCCGGGGAACAGTGATTCCGTATGGGATGAAGATTGTGACTGGCCGTAGATACGGTCTATTATTAATACATGCTCTCTTCGGTGCCTTGATGCGAGCCAGATGAGCAGGCGTTGCTACTGCTACGAACAGGCTAACAGGCTGCCCTGAAACGAGGACGTGGCGCTATCGTAACCTCGCTAAAGCTCTCGAACTATCAAGCCAAATCCTCGTATTATGCCGTGTGATATGCCTGCCAAGACGATCTACCTTGTTAGTAGTCTGCCAAGTTACCAGCCGGGTTGTGCGTCCAACTTTATGCAGAGTACCAGCCAAATTCTATTCTTGAGGCGCCATGCAGTTGCCCTATAGAAGAGCACCACTACTCTTGGGTACAGGTTTACAGTGGCGCTGGGCCACCAACTGAGGAGGCGAAACGCGATGGTTGGGATTGCATCAATATTCCTAAATCACTGTGCTTGAGTTGGAGCTAGTAATAACCTAGCTCAGAAAGCGAATCTAACAGGTCACAAGACGTAATCGTATGCCATATTGACCTGCGTCTATCCGTAGCTGTCTTCAACCCCGTTCCCGGTTCAACCACACTGTTTTGGCGCACCCGTCGTGATCTACATCCGGTCCCATTAGCATTCTCGGAGCATCTACTCGGAGCAACTAGCGCTATTAAATCAAAAAGGATATTGGGGAGGGATCTGTAAGGTGGCATCTACCTTCACGAGCAAGGTATCAGGGTCGTGTACGATAGAGTGAATAGATGCCCATAGGGGTATAGGCGCCCATTCACTAGAGCCTGGGCATGGAGTATTTGCATAAATATTGCATATGACAGCTACTACATGTAAGCTAGTGTAAAGGGAAAAGGATAAAGACGTAATCATATCTATATATTCTTACCTTTGCTCCACACTCCTAGAAGCATCCGCGTTCTTCTTTGTTCAAGCCAACAAACTGTGGATTGTACATCGAACATGTGCTATTAGTACCAGAACTATTCGAGTACTACAAATGGCTAACAGCCTGGTGTATGTATATGGTCCTCTACCTTTACAAGGTCCCTAATTTTGTTTTGAACTTGTCATACCACAACAATACTTGTCAAACAGTACTAACCTGGGTGATTAGGGGTCCTGCCCAGGCAGCTCGGGAGTATGTAGAGTACTTTGTAGAGAATGGTCGAGCGTATAGTACAAGAGGGAATTGCCTATTTCCGATCGACGAGGGGGAGCAAGATAGGCTGGATCGTTTTCACAGCTTCTTCATCAAAACCCGCCAAGCGATGGGTTCTGTCCGCGGCTTGCATGCACGTCCTATAGAGAGCAACGCAGTGCTGAGAGTTCTCGATCTCGGCTGTGGTACAGGGATTTGGTGCAACGAAATGGCTGAGTACTAATCATAACATTCACTTGGAAAGGGCACTCGTGACTGACTGATACATATAGACTCTATCCATTTGCAAAGGTCATCGGATTAGATACATGTTTAAGAATGCAGCCCCAACTGTATGATAACGGCATATTTTGAGAGGCTTTGAGGCTGCTAACACAAGCATAGAATCCCCCCGGGCGTCAGTTTTCAAGGACAGGATATCACCGATCCCAATTGGGGCCTTGAAAAGGATTCCATGGATTTGATCCACATGCAGCTTCTGGGAGGCTGCGTTGCGAACTGGACGACCCTGTACCAAAACGTTTTCAAGTCAGTTACCACGTGTTCTGTCACATCTACGAAATAAAAGGCTGATCCTGTAACAAAGCCACCTGAAGCCCGGCTTGGGAGTTTTCGAACATATTGAGATCGACTTTCGTCCATTCAGCAAAGATGGCAGCTTGCCACAGGATGCAGAGATCTACCGCTGGATAAACCAGCTGTATGAAGCTTTTGACACACACGGGAAGCCTCTGTGGCCTCAGGAGGATCTTGCCTCCACTCTCGAAAAGCTTGGGTTTGTAGAGGTGGAGCATCAACAACAGGAGATCCCATTTCACCCGTGGCCTGAGAGCGAGGACCAACAGGATATCGGACGGTGGTTCAATTTTGGGATGCAACCAGCGATTTCGTCCATGTCAAGAGCGCCGTTGATGCGTTACGGCAATTGGAGATTGGAAGATTTGGTACTGTTTGAGAACAGAGTGCGACTTGAGGTCTGCACTCATTCGCAAAGCTTTTCATGCACCATGTGAGTAATACAGTGCCCACTGCGTAGCAGACAGCCTCTCTTTGATGGCAAGCAAGATATACTGACTACTTATGAAGGCACGTTTGGCATGCGAGAAAGCCATAATGGGTAAATACATAGCTCCTTGAAGATGAAATTGGGATCAATTGAGATTTACTCTAAGTTATCTTTTGGTGTTATACATACAAGCGACAGTATCGGCGCTCGGGAGCGGCGGCAAATGCCCTACTTCCCATGGATCTGACGCGGCCTGCCGAAGAGCCTGACATTCTCAACCGCTTCACTTGTGTTATTTCGGCGTAGAGGCCCCGATTCAAAGCGGAAGCAGAAGATCCCTACCCAGCATCACGCTTTCGGTCCGCTGCAGCCATCGTTAGTCGAGGGTACGATCTCACCAGGCTGGGGACCTCATTCCGACCCATCGGACTGAGCATGGCTAGATCTAGCAATGGCTTGATTGAGTTGTATATGAGCCACAACATGCTGCCAAGCGCCCAAAGACGATCTTCTTTCACTTACCACACACCCTGATACACTACGGTATGACCTGTATTCTACTGTAGGACTGTCCCCGCAACTTCGGGCATACCGTGATGCGTAACAATTTCATCGATGCTGACTTCATCGCTAGCTAACGTGTCGCGATGTCTTCCGAGGTACCACTCCACAGACTGGTGATATTAGAAGAAGGTGTCGGGAAAATGGCTCTTGCAATCCAGTTCTACATACACCATTGTCTCAACGGCAAGTTGTTCCCAAATCCCACCTGCATCCCATACTAATCAATACTTTACCGCCCTGCAGTATGGATCCCACCATCGAAGATTCATACCAGAAACAAGTCGTTGTCGGTGGGATATCTCTTCTAGATGGAATAGCTAGCCGTGAAGGTATCTAAATGAACTCTGAAGTGCTTCATGTATTACAGATATTATCATGCCGGAAAAGGCCTTCCAAGGCTGATAGGTATTGAATTACCTTCCGATTCTTAGTGGTCATTTCAAGCTGTAGGGCGCCGGCAGGGGTCTGTCAAGCTGTCGGAGAAAGAAGAAAAGTCCCAAAAGACCGCCAGACAGGTTCCCAAGCCGAGTATCGGTGTACTGTTTTCCAGCTACGTCACTGCCTTCGAATATCATCCCAGCTGCGGACGCCAGTTTGCCGAACCTGGTGATGTTTTTTCAGCTGTCCTATGGGGCTCAGGCATGGCACCTGAACGTGGACGAAATCATCTTCAGTGACGCCTAGCCACCATTCGAGCAAGGACAACATCTCGACCTCCATCAGGTTGACATCCGGTAGAGTGAACCGGAAACTGACGGGCCCACAAGACCAACGACTGTATTTGGCCCACTTCTTGTTCCTCGGCGACCAGTCATGTAGATACTTCGTCGCTACTATAAGCGCAGCTAGGAAGATACGGTACATTGTACATTTGTATTTGCGTGTCGCCAACGCGAGCTTGCCTTCCAAGCGGTGTAAATACTCCAAGGTAGCCAGCAATGTAAGCGGATTGGTGTTGGAGGTCTTCACCAGATGGGAAACGAAACGTTGAAGCAATAATGTCTCACTATCCACTGAACTATCGGAGACGCCTCCAGTCCATCTTCGGCAACACCTGGAGGCTTGATGAATGCCAACTGCATCCGACGATGTTATGTGGGAGAGGAGGTCGCGGGTAGTACGTGCTAAAATGGACGTCATGTCTTCGGTTATAGCGTCTAGGCTTAGTCGTGCAAGCGCGGCCGTAGTCATGGCTCGTTTGGTACCTGATTGACATGAGGGATCCAACCCAGTTGCCATAATTCTTACACTGCGACCTTCCTCACTCACCTAAGCCCTAAGGACGCAGATCTGACGAGATGCCCATCTATATGAGTTGGAAAACTGCAACCATACTATGGCGCTTTTTGGCAATTTTGAGACAGGAGTCAACTTTTACCTAGGTCGACTTTTAGTGCTAGATGTGCCTACTGTGACCCGAATCGGATAGTTATAGTGTACACGGCAAAAGCCTATTCAGGCATACGTCGTCAATAATGTCGCTACCCAGCTGGTGCTGTTACGCCATAACAGGACCAGGGGAGCGGAATCCACATAAAAGCGCCTTCAAGACACGGTTCTACACAAGCTTTGCACTAGTACATACCGTACAGAACTATGGTCGCACATCGCAGCTTTTCGTCAGGATAGATTATATATGACGAAAGGAGGCATAAAACATGGCAACGCAAGATCTTACATCAGCTTTGAAAGGCTTGGGGATCCGAACACATTGGTCATTGAATCTAGTCGTAGTGCAGGTTCTCTACACTCTACAAACGCCTAATGCTGTATTCCATGGCGTGGTAGCCGAGAACAAGGAGCGTTTGCTGGAGGACGGCCCGAACGTGGACTTGCTCTGGGTATGCGAACGAGATGGTTCTGTGGCCGTATGGCTGGAGGGCCAGCAGCGGCCCGCAATCAGGGAGGGCCAATCAGATCATAATATGGATGCGGTGATAGGGCACTATGACACCAGAAGTGGAGTCCTATACTACTCTGTAAAGTGGATTGGGTACGAATGCCCAACTTGGGAGTCGGAGCAGGATCTAGACCAGTATGCTGCTTTCCTGGACCAGTACTGGGCTACTTTCCAGCAGCGAAACTGATTCGATTGAGCGGTTTTTTGTCTGGAATAGGGGATGAAGTACTCAGAGGCGGAAGCACTTCTAGCTGCAACCAGCTTTGGTCCATAAAGTGGTTTAAGGACACCAAGGTACCCGCACATCTAGCCGATCAAATGTATGATCCTCTGATATTGATTCGCGTAAAAGCGGCTGGCTGGCTGGATATTTAGGGAGCGGTAGCCTTAGCCCTCCGCGACGTGATTCTCAAGATGTGCTTCAGCTGCGGACATCCGCCCAAACTTTGCTTGACCCGGTCACTTGACCACCATGCAGCACGCCATCGCCGTCTTGACTACACTATCGGCAGCTGCTTCGCCAATGCGCAGCCGGACGGATGCGACAGGCTGCCAGGCTGCGACCCTCTGCAACTATTCTTAGGAGATTAGGAACTTCTACCACCAGGTGTTGAATGCGCGGGGACATCTCAGCTTCGACCTGTCGAATCCCGCGTTGTTGCACGCATCTCAATGTAGTGCATCGGATAGCCAGCCGTTCGGCGGCTTCTGTGGTACCATTCCCTATAAGTGCGCCGATGGAACAGAGGGTACTACCACGCAGATGACCTTCGACTTCAACAGTCTCAGTCGTACGCTCAATATCAACCAAACGTGGGTCTGCAGAGATGAGGACCCCCAGTGGCCGTAGGTGACCTTCGAATATCGATGAAGCTCCATTCTTACGTTGGCACAGTGTACGATTCCACGCTTACGGTTCTATCAACTTGACATTGGACTGTACAGATAAAGTTACCAACGATTGGGAGATGGATGAGCTCGATTCTAGCCGGGAGACCAAGTGCACATCTGTGGCCGTGCTCCTCAGGCCATATCAAATGACGGCTGTTGCTTAAGTAGCGTTATATATTTTAGAATGCAGCAGTAGAGGCTCGGAAACTACGATCGATAACTGGGTCTGGAGAACAGAGTATCTTGATGAACTTCCAAAGCTCCACGGCTCCTCTCCCAATAGAGTATCTCAGTCCGTCACCGGGGACCAGGGATCAATTAGGTCCCAGATTGTCCGATTATTCATCGCTGCCATTCTGATACCGGATTGCCCAAATCGCGACCAAAAGGTCTTCTAGTCCATAGCCAACAGAGATGACCTAATTTGTCAGATTATTCATTTTCATGGGATAGAGCACCACTCACCAGTAGTATGTAGAGTCTAAGTACAGGAAGAAGACGCCAATCTTTGACACACGTGATACCCATAGCACCGGCTACAACCATCAACGAAAGAAGAAACGCCTCCATGAAGACGCAGCCCTTCGTCCGGTGTTTTTTCTGGGAATAAACCATCCATTCACACGCTACCCATAACCGAAATGCGGCTGCGGACACAAGCATGACGGTGCTTCCGTGGTAGGCATAGACATCTGCGATAATGATGCCCCCCAAAAAGGAACCCAGGGCTATCGGCAAACCCACAGCGAGCCGGAGCAAGTGTAATGACCCATGTACTGATGGCCACATCCTGCTCATCCAGAGGCACTAGAAACGTCAGCATCGATCGTATTCTCTACCCGTCGGCCAATGTACCTGACTTATCATGCTTACTGCTACGATGGAACCAAGCAGATATACCGTCCAAATGTTGGCTTCGACAAAGACTGTGAGCGTAGCGAACACAACCACCACCGCGAATGACAGAACGATCTGGCTGACTGAAAGTAATAAAAGCTCAAGGCGGAACTTTACACGGAGCAGCTGGCAAGCCTTCAGCCGCTGTGCTACTCGTCGATGGTTATAAAGTACACCGAACGCATGGAGCAGCGTGGCCAGCACACTCAGTCCGGCAGGAACAAAGCGCAGGTCGTAGAGTAGGCTCATCATAGCCTGGGAGCTGTTTATAGCTGGTCAGTTCTTGAAGAGGCGGTACAGGAAGGAAGTAAAAGAATGGATAAGAGATTCGGGCTGCCGTACTTATATTGGACTAGACTTAAGATCCTGACGGCCAGTTAGGTTGACGCATGCACTATGGATTAGCCATGGTGCTTAGAAGCACATTGATAGATGGGAAATCGCATCTGCCTTGCTGCAATCGGTCATGGCGACTCTACCTAGTTCGATCCGACTAGGCCACCATGACGAACGACTGGCGCTTTTCTGCTAGTGGCCCTCTAAGCTTCTAGGAAGTCCATGCCTACCACGGAAGCACCTTCATGCTCGCGTCCGCAGCCGCGTTTCGGTTATAGGTGGCGTGCGAATGGAGGTATATTCTCAGAGAAAGCACCGGGCGAAGGGCTGTGTTTTCACGGAGAATCCAGACCTTATAGGGGTAGTTTACCTCAGCTTCTTCGTCGGGAAACAATTGGTGCTGGGCTGAGACCCCCTTGAAGACGATCAACGGTCGTAAAGATCGGCCGGCTGTACTGATACACTCCACGATCGTCACCTATTCGCGATTGGCGCTATTATTGCGTGTTAAGGCCCTGCTGGTCAGTTCAATCACTAGAGTCAATCTCATCGGCGTTGAACTAATAGTAGGGCGGAATGGACTGGAATCAGTGGTGATGTTGGAAGAACGCGTGCTATAGCAGATAGCCTTACCAAGTTGGGAGGAATCGTCGACAACTCAGGAGAGTCACATTCATGCCCATGGATACGAGCGCAAGCCCTTTGCCGCGCATCCTAGCGCGTCGAACACCACGTCTTCGTTCAGTGCTTCCGTTACCTTGATTATCCGGACCAGCGGGCCACATCGGTCCAGGGACAGTCTATGACACATCCTTGGGTCACAGTCTACTTGTCCATTTGGAGATGATCAAGTTGTAGGTGCGGTGTTCCGTATCCAGCATCCAATCACACAATTTTTCCATTACTTCGGCCCATGCCCAAGGCCTGCAAGTGTAAGTGTTGCGCTCGCCACCTAATCACACAACAATGTTCCCTTCGACTCTAACCGAGCACCAACGCCAAACTACCTACAAGTATTGGGGTCAATTGACGGAAGCCGGGGTCGGATAACGTGATATTCAAACCAGAGTGCATCTAAAATAGTGTGTGCACCCTCGGACAGCAATAGTATCTGATGTGACTAGCAAGTTATTTGCGTGTTTCTATTCTCCCCTTTTCCATTCGTTTCGATCGTCGTACACGGTAGTATATCCCAGTTTTGCGTTCCCGTTGACGGATTCGTGCGGACCGGCGAGGTTTGCGGCGGCTGCGTTGCGTTTCCCAATAATTTGCAGCTTGTACCCAGATTCTCATTCGGTTATTCGTAGAGATTGTGTTGGATCTGACCCTGAATCGATTCTGCAAACTCATACACATCCCGCTAATGCTTCTGAAGCTCGTCATTCTCGAAATCCTGCTCAAAGCTATACAGGGGCTTGACTGGGTGACACTCCTGCTCATTGGTTTAGGCGGCCTATGTTGATAGCTGGTAGATAGGCGATGGCGGCAAATGGTTGTTGTAAGACTGCGTTGTCACGTAGAGACATTGGGGATCAGTGAACCATCCGATGAGCGGGCGAGTACATTCTGTAAAATGTGTATAGGATTTGTATACATAAGCAACTTGTTCTACGTAGCCTGCCGAACCATGCCCGTCAACTCAATAAGTTCCAGCTTCTGAGTCTCACTTGTATCGAACCTGAACCCTCCCCAAGTTTAATAATAATGTTAAGACCTCCATTATTGAGTATAGTTTCGAAGTCTCGAATAGCGTGCGTTGAAGCTAACGCCTTTGCTTGTCAGAGTAGCTTTCAGGATAATTCAGAGTTGACTTACTACAACTGCGTTCAGTAATGGCCATGGAATCATGCATATTATGCTCGCCAGGGCTGCCAAAATGTGAATTGCCAGGTTTATTCGTATTATCAACTTGTTCCTTTCAGTCAACGAGTTGATTCGAATCCACTCCCAAATCATCCAAAAACGAAAGAGAAGGACAGAAGCCCCAACCATTACCCTGTCCCAAGGCTGAATCTTTCCGACAAGTGCACTTCCAATGATGAGCAGTGGGATCACAAGGCCAGTATAGCTCCTAACAGAAATGGTTTGAAATTGGGCAGTCCTCGCTGTGCCGAGCCAATGGCCCAGATACTCTGCATTCGTGAGTCGAAGCAATACAAAATGTGATATGTAACTCACCTCTTTTAAGATACTTGATAGTACGACTGAACCGGCAAACGGCAAGGCCCACCCAATTCCGGACGACCATGAGAGAATTGTGAAGATAACCTGCGATGATGCTGCCACCATAATTTGTATTCCAGCGAGAAATGAGAACGGAAGCTTGTACCGAGAACAGTAGGAATCAGAGGCCGTAGAAAGCCGGAAATTCAACTTCCAGATGCGATATACCATAAAAGGGACAGTCATAAGACTCAAAGCAAGTGTGATGCCCATGGCAACACGCTGCGAGGTAGGAAGGTCCATAGTATATGTGGTGGTTCTCGTGTAGTTCAGCATTCTCAGCAAAAAGGAGTATCTGCTGTCTGTGTCCTTTATATAGGTGTTTGGCAACCCTTGTACTCGAACTCTGACATAAAGGAAGTATCAACGTACCTTGTATCTTGTTCACTCAGCCTACAACTGTCCGCTTCACTTTGACTGCCCGTGCAATCCAGAGTGAAACTAACCTGATCCATTATATCTTATCGCGCCTGAGATGCCCTGGAACCAGTTATTTTCGAGTGCTAGCTGTTTATTTATGTTGCAAACAAGGTAGAGTTCGGCGGCATCTAGCGGAGAAGTCATTCATTTATATAGTTGAGCTCGCGTCTGGCGAACCCGGAAGGAACAAGCGCCGGGCCTTTACGTGGTAACTCACTCGTTCAGCTTTAGGTTGCTTCAAGCTACGTACTACATCATATAAATTATGAGAGTTCGTAGCCTCCAGTATTACCCTCAAATGATTCACTTCCATTATTTGCATCTTCTTTCGTAAATTCTTCGCCTACGTTCGTCCTGGTAGGCTGCCGCCATGGGCTTCTCGCAGAAGTGAACAGAGTGGCCATTGCGGGCCCCGTTCAACTTATATATGAAGGACATCCTGAAAAATGGGATGGGCAACAACGATAAGCAACGTTGCAAGCCTTTGGTCTTGTCACATGAACACATCCTGAACAGGGAATCTGAACATGGAACTGAGGGATTCCCATGTCTATTGTAGTTATGTCCGTAGTCTCACTTCAGTGCCTGACGCCTCCCATGGCCAGCCGAAGGTTGCACACTGCTTGGAGGGGCTGCATAGCCACGGGCACATCATATGTAATTACTCGAACAAGCCCCCTAGGACACGTTAGAGCTTCCCATCCTGGATTTCGAAGAGATCGCATGACTTATCTGAGACGGTAGGCCAGGGCGGCAACATAGCCTCAGCAGGTTGGAAACCTATGAAAACCTGGTCTTCATGCAGGCCTGCAGTCCTGCAGTCCTGACGAAGTCGCTCATGACTTGTCCGTTTCATACCAACCGCCCTTCGCTGCTTTCCTGCCCCAGCCCCTGGCATGTAGGCACTCCGCCTCCATAGCCTGAACGTCCATACGTCAGAAGGCGTCATACCCCCTACATGCGCTACGCTGGCTGCAGACGGTTGTAGAGCAGGACGCGCTTCCGATCGAGGCCACCCGCACCATGTTTTCTCTTAGTAGGTTGCCATCGCGCAAGTCGCCGTAGTTCACCCCCGCCGCCCACATTGCCCTCGAAGAGCGGCGCCTCTGCCGCCCTCTCGCCGCCCCATGACATAAGCATCATGTGCACCACCCTCGTATCCCAGTCCAGGTACAGCAGGCACGGATTTACAAGACGCAACCCAGCCCTCGAGCGTCTATTACGGCTGTGGTGTCCTCACGCACTTTATTCTACTGGAAGCCTCAGATTCTTGAACAGAACCGGCGGCCTCCCCCTTACGGACCTGAGCTATGTATTAGCGCCTATCCTGACATTCTTTAACCATATACGAGATACATGAGCTATTTTATAAACAAACCGTATTAACTCACGAAGCGCCTCGGCCTAGGCCATTGTTTTAGTTAGATCTAGGTATAGATGAAAACATACCAGGTTAATATCATGCGGTAGCTTGACAGCATTAGATTTTCATCTTAATGGCCTCTTCACCAGTTCTGAAACCTCTGGCCATCTTAGATTCGACTCAGGCTACGGCCACGGCCGCTATCAGTTGACAGCGTCAGGGCTATCGGCACCGGAACCTAAGCGATTGCTCTCACGTAGTCTGGCTCTGATAGGGGCTATGCCTTGAGGTCGCCGATCATCGAGATCGCGGATTATTCGAAAGGCTGACAGGGGCAGGCACGAACTCGACAGGGATAAATTAATATAAATAGAGCTTCCCACCCTTTCTTGCCTCACTGAATTTTCTCTTCATCAATACACCTCAGTCGAACTCTTCTGCTCCACCTATCCTGCTTCTGTGCTCACTTCAGTGGCTACACTTGCAACCCCTACTCGATAGCTAATAGTCGAGTAAAATATATCTTCCGTCTCTTGTCACTATCAACTGATCGAGCTTTGCCCTCATCAGCCAGTATATATTGCTCCTTTACGGACAACTCACACCGTCGAGCAACAGGTTTCCATATCCCAATCTGCGGTCGAAGACCCACAAAGCCCCCCACATCGTCAAGACAGCTGGCCCTGAGATGGAGACTACGGCGAGCTATACCCCTGAGCCCGTCAGGCCGCGGCACTCTTCCAACAATCAAACTACAGCCAAGCTTCCTATCTTTTGTGGTGACGAACTGGTTACGAGACATGCGAAGGATATGCTCATGAACAACTTCGGCAACAACCATGCGACTCATGCAATCCCCAGGCCCGGTAGAGCAACTCTGCGCGATCTTCAATCCTCTGTCAACCCCAGGCTATCGGTGATTGACACCTCAAGCTCAGCCTCTTTCATGGAAACGCCCCCCGCCGAGGCATGTCAGACAATAGCTCCACAGCAGAGACCTTTAGGCGTGTACCAACCTTTCTCAAAACGTTCTGGAGATTGGAACAATATGCCTGAGAAGCCAGCACAGATCACATCCGGTGATCCCCAGGACAACGAAGCAGGTGGTCATGACCGCCAGGCTCTTGACTTCCAGCAACATCCCAACAGACTACCAGTTGTCAATGACAAGACTGGGAAGGCAGTGGACTCTGCCAGAGGCCCGAATATCAAGCCTTGTGGTACCCTAATTATCTGTCCGAAGCGCAAAGCCCGACTGCAAGAGGATCCACCTGCGCCCAACAGTTATCATGCAGTAGCTCAGGCGAGTCTCAAAAATGAGGCTGCCAAGGATGAAGGGGGCCTTCCTCCGCCCAAGCGCCAAAGACGGAAGGCCTCCCCTCCGTGCCATACGGTGGTGACCCAGGACAGCCCCACAGCCGGAAGACTGTCGCCTCCGTTAGCAGCTTCCACGCTCACTGTGATTTCGGAGATTGAGTCCTACGAGGTAATGCGTATCCCCAACGCTACCTCGCACTTTACAGGAGGAGAGCTGAGCTTCCACGATGCCGGATTGTCCTGCGTGCTTCCGCGGGACTTCCCCTACCTGCTCGCCGAGATTAACAAGCCGGTCGAGAAAGAAGGTATGCTCAAGTTCGAGGTTACATGGAAACCAGTCTTGGTCTCTTTCGCCCAAATCAGAGGCAAGAGAGCGGTAATTGAGAATCTAGCCGGCAATATCCCCACCTTGGCAGCACCCAAGTCATGCTCCGATACATGTATGGATACTATTGTTTCCAAGGCAGCCACAGCTTTTGGCATCAAAACCTTCAAACGTTGGGAGATGGTACTGCACAACGGTGAAAGAACCCTGCTTCTTGAAGTGTACTTTCCCAATTCTCAGGTAGAATTCAAGGACCTAAACGGTGCGGGGACCATGAACAAAGCAAGGGAGCTTGTGATGGAAACATTTGGCAGGACCGAGGGGGAAACGGCTCTTGAGAATCCAGCCGAGTCGTTAGCGCACTGCACTCGGGGGCTAAGCGGCTTGGCTGTAGTTATATATGTGTTTCTTTATCGCCTTTGGCATCCAAACCTTCGTTTCTTCAGTCACTTCTAGCTACTATGGGAAATATAGAATTCAGCCCTACACGGCTTCACCGTCTCGTGGCTGCTTGGCTCCCCGCCATATTGTGCCAAGAGTGACACATCTTCCACAGCCATGTCGCACAAGGTAGGCTCTGTCATGCACGCCGTAGTTGACGGGTTAGACTCGAGCATCGGCGATAGTGTTTGGGGCTGATAGGCCGTAGGTGACTGAAGAAGCGGGCTAAGACGGCGCCGTTCACTCTCTAAAGCACTGATGAGATCCGTTTGGGTTTCCACCACCTGCTCCTGAAGATTGCGAGACGCCTGCATCTCAGCTCTTTGCTTCAAAAGCTCCGCTACCTTGATCTGCAGCTGGGCATTCTCCGCGGCTAGCCTTTGGGCCTGAGCCTGGCCATTATGGAGGTGGACTGCGAACTCGTGCATGGCTGCATTGAAAACTCCCAACGGCGCCCATGGCGTCGCTTCTCGAGGGGTCTGACTTGATGCCATCATTATATCTTTTAAATATTGGTTCTCGACTTATCGATGAGCTAGGTTACATAATGTATAAAAATATATATGGGCATGACGAAGGCCAATTCCCGCCGTTAGTATTGTACTAGCTAGATCCAATTATCCTTCTTTGTAATAGCATTAATGACGTAAGCATAACCCAAAACCATGAATGCTCTAAGACAACAATACGATTGTACATACCATAGGATGTATCGTGATCCCCCACGTCCGTGGTTTCTATTGATTTCGTTGCCAGTGGCACTCATGTTTCGTTATGGCCATCTCCAGAGTCACATGCAGGTCGTGGTCCATTTCAGACCGAGACTCATCTGTCCGCTCGCAAAGAAACACATTTGGGTTCCTTCCCCATGTCTATTATGGTTAGCATGCCCATAAGAGCCCAAAATTCTCAAACGGCCGATTCACATCGGAACCAGGGATATTCAGTATTCTTTCTCTGCTGCATCCGATAAGAGCTCGCAGATTCTTAGGGCTCGCTTCGGCCCTGGTTCTCCGTTAAGAGTCCCGCACCTGAAGCTTGTCCCATACGTATCGCACGAACTTTTAGGCGCACGATCACATCACACTCTCACGACTGAGTAAAGTTACTGTATGCTTTTGAGGTAATGCCTCCATGTGGTTATGTAGAAAGCAGCGTGGAGCTGGTTCGCGACCCCGCGCCATTAGGGTCAACTGTCCTCGTGACTGATTACCTAAGAGCCCTTGTGCGATGACAGGTACATGCCAAGGCTTGGAAGAGTACCACATCAGGCAGCTGGTCAGCGAGTAAGCGTTACTGTGCACCTTTCCCAGAATAGAAAGTGGTCCAAGCGGAGACGAATTTCTCGGCCCGCCAGCGAGGAAGCCGATTTCCTTACCTGCTGTAGATGCCAAACTGGCAACAACATTAGATGAAGGAGCGCCTCAGGTAAAGCGCAAAGAATTGTGAGACCTAATCCGAAGCTGGTCGAATCTGGCCCGAGTCAGAATGTCTGTGGCTACCACAGGAGTAATTTCTTTCCACGTGGTCAAGTGGATTGGTCCTGTAATGGTTCTATGGTGTGCCGTCTCACGCGAATACCTACCTAGAGCGGTTAGTGGCGTAATAGTAAAAGACACTTAAATGTTACCCTGTTGTTTGTTTATATACAGTACAGTAGGACAGTAAGTAACGATAATTGACTTGGACCATCCATGGACTTTCGGGATCTATACTACGCGGGATCAAAACAGCTGGTGGATGAAGCCTCATTGTTTTCGGGTCAAAGCTACTACCAGTGGCACTGTGTTCCGTTAGAGCTCTTCAGAGCCGCTTCGCCTCCATATAGATCCTGACTCGTGCTGTTCCATCGCCAGGGCCCGAGGCAATATCGGTCCGCTATCGTCCAGCGTGAAAACCATTATGCGCACAAAATTGTGCTAGGTCACAGTATATATACCAGAACCAATGGTTTGTAAGATGATATGGCAGCTTTCGCTGTTGCCGGCTTCGGTTCCGTCTCGTTGACCGTGAGTCGGGGACATAGCAATCACCAAATCCATAAAAGAAATGAGAACAAAGGCTTACAGTTTAGTATGAAACCGAATTCTTTACTGTTAATATGATTTTGTTTTTGGCATTCCCTTCCCCATAAGCACAGCTCCTACCAACGGTAAATGGTTTGCTCAGGAACGAATGGAAAACGTCTCAAGAAAGAATCCAGGCCCTGTGCTGCCCACGCGTAAAAGAAGGGATAGAAGCAACGAAAACATAGCGAAAAACTGGAAGACATGGGTGAAAAGCAGTCGAAGGCTTCAACGTCGATACGGAGCAGAGGTGTACATCTATATCAAAGTGCCCCGTAGGCGCAAACAGTATCTCTTCGTATCTCACAGGGGTATGTCACCGTTAACACTAAGCGACGTTGTAAGCACCCCCCCCCCCTCCGCGACTCACGTGGCCACCGAATATGTTGACTTCCACTAAACACTAAATAAATAACCTAGGAAAAGCAGTATCCGCCACCTACGGTAGTTGTTGGGAGTGAGTTGGATGGGCCGGACCAAGGCAAGGATGCAGCACCAGAAACTGTTGATCGCGTGTTTTAGTCGAAGAAGGCAGGAGTTCAAGGTATGTCCCAATGGGGCAGCCCGAACCAAGCATCTTACGGAACAGCAAATGCAGATGGGAGCGATTGGGTTCCCTGGGTAGACAGGGTACGACGGCTTCGTATAGAATTCAATGGATATGTATAGCCTGCCATGGCTACTGTCGCCGTCCAATCCTAAACTTGACCACAAGCCTGGCAGTATATGATCCTTATAGCTCCAATCAGGAGGATGGTCGAATTTCATGCCATCCAAATCGAATTCTGTGGGGGAAGTCCCCCTCGTTATTGATTCGAACTTGGTTTTCGGCATCAAGTATAGCATTTGAGCTAACGTATGACGCTTGAATATTTGGCGAAGACGCTCGGGGGACTCCTGTCGCGAGCATGTGTAGCGGTATCTCAGCACTTGTGAGGTGAGAGGCTTCACACTGATAGAATACTTCAAACCCTCTTCCAGCTGGTACCACGTCGTCTCGAGCGAAACCGTTGGTTGTTGGATGCCGAAACTGGAATATTCCAGAACCGCAGTCGGTGTTCCTGGCTGAGTGACGCATAGTGTGTCCAGGTCCATTTTCCAGGTCCTGGAGTCTCCAATTCGTCGATGAGTCCGGCTTAGTTCCTGGTAACCTCGAGCACTTCAAACTTCCGGATCACTTAGGTTTATCCCCCGGGGCCGAACAGGATCGGAATGGTCTCTTTACGTTTTCTACTACTTCAAAGCGAAGATGGCTGGATTGCGCCTTGAGTGTCTTGCTAGGCAAACTCTCGAGCATAACGTTATGGTAGGAGCTTCACAACAAATTTTATTCGTCATAAAAAGCCAGGATGCGAAATACTAACACGCCAAGTTCGAATCTAATAATCTTCCTCAATACATAATGAGCGGTACATCGTGTTGGGACGTACATTATGGCTCAACATCATGAATAACGTCCCCCACCCACATTTCGCCACGCCAAAACTAATACCCCTATCAATTCACGCATCAGAACAAGTTTTCGTCCACACATTCACCAACAATCGGTCTTTTTTCTCGGCTAACACGCCATGGAATACCGCTTTAGGCGTTTGTAGGGTGTGGAGAACCTGCGCTACGACTAGATGTAATGACCCATGTGTCCGTATCACGAACCTTCAAGGCTGACTCAGGACTTTGCGTTGCCATAGTTTATCGTTTACTTGCGTCAAGTGAAACCTTACCTGGCAAAAAGACGTCATGTGCGGTTATAGTACCGTATGGATGTACTGGAAATTCGTATCGCTTTTGTAGAACAGCCTGGGTCTTTATTTATACTCTAACACCTATGTTCCTGTTGTGGCGTAGCAGCACAGGTTGGATAGTGGCCTTGTCGACGGCGTGGAGTTCTTTTAGTATGCTCGTGCCACAGCAGAAAGCTCTACAGATCTGACACTAAAATGGCTTGAGAAGAATAGCTCAGCTGGCGTAAGCGTGGTAGTCCACGATGGGGGTAGTGCGGATTGCCATGTGAAGCGCCTTGCGATTCATGGCGTCTAGCATCTGTCGTGTTTGAGCTATAAATAATTCCAGCTTGTTGAAAGAAAAAAACCCTTCCAAAGGCTCAAAATTAAGGCCTTGTGTGGTTGCTGGCTTTTTTTTTTGGAATAATCTCCTTGGTGAATATGATTAGCAAACGACCTTTTATGTTGATGGGTGCTATTAGACAACTCAGTACAAGTATGGCTGCGTCTTTGCCACCCCTCCCCTAACTACACATAAGATACGAGAAGATGACATGTCAACAGCCGCCGCTTTCGATGGTGCTGACGCGAGGTTTATTAACGAGGTTACACGTCAAGTTCCGTTACACGGGTAATATGAAGCCGCAATCACGACCAAGAAGAATAAAAAAAACGGCATTTAAGTAAGGGAAACGTGGCGGGTACTCAAATGATATACAAGAACGACACAATATCAGATGCACTAAGAAAAAGACCACTACAACTTCCTCATCCATTTCCTAGTTTTACCGACCTCAATAGCCCCGGGACCCATGAAGGCAGTAGAATTATCGTCAAAACAATGCGCGACTTGCTCTTGACAAACCGTCGTGTCGCCGGCAGCCACTTTTCTTACGCTTTAAGATAGCGCGGGTGTGTATATAACGCGTAGCCAGGTATCCGTAGTGTACCTGCGGTATAACATTAACTTCTAAAATTAGTAGAGGCGATTTTATCCAGAGGTGATGAAGAAGAGACTCCCAAGAGTTATAGAAATTATTAAACTACGAGTATTAGGTCAATAATAAAGAAAGCGCGTATATTATTAGGGGATATCTCTCCGTACTTGTCTAGAAGCCCACTAGACTCTAGATGAATCTAAGGTGTTCTATACTTATATGACGTAGCGTATAAAGACTTCGCGTGTTATTATAATTCAGGAGAGCAAGGCAGTGGCATCTTCATAAACCATTCCTTCACCCCACCTACATTATTGATGTTATAGAGAGCCGCCCATGACAGGATAAATCTTAGGGCGGCGGTACTAGAGGATTACTGGCAAGCAAGCACCAGCCATTCGTAGTACCGGCTTGACGTGGTTGAATCTGCTAGAATCACCACGGCTGGCTACAGAAAGTCAGACACGACTTCCTAACGTCCTTTCTTAACTATCCCACGGCTGAAGGTGCAGGTCCAGTTCGGTGCCGGCCTGTCTCACAAATATGAAATTAGCCCAGTAATCCGCCCCTTCGTGTTGGATACCACGTGTGTCAACTGGAAATTGGTGTTGTTTTTGAGTGTTGCATTCTGTTCTCTGATCTCTCCAGAAGAGATTTTCTCTTTGCGTTTCATCATCCCAGGATTAGAGTTCTAGAGCATTCAACGTAGGCTTCGCATACTAGGGTAACCACGGTAAGTGATCCGTTAAGGTTTTCCATATTCTATCAGTGCCTGCCTTTCGGAGAACCCCTTTATCAACACTCCGGCGCATTGTTTGAAGGAGGCATGGTAGGTGATTGGCGGCATTCACATTGTGGTCCTTGACGCCCATTGGCCCACAAGCCCCACCTATACGGATTAGTGATGGTCCAGACGCATCTGTCAACGTTAATCGTGCACGGACAATAAAGATTGAACTGATCCTTATGGCATCTATTAATTTATCGTCTATCCGCTCTCCAGCTCCCCACTTTCCTCCACTTTCCCCATCGTCCCGTCTTGCCCTTCTCCATCCGTCTTGAATCACGTCCGAAATGTCGCTCTTAGAGATTTGTGCCCAATTCTTATACAGCCCATTTGATGCATTAGGAATATCCCTCCACGACCTTTCTTCTATACGTAGTTCTACTATTATCAAAAGGTGGAAGCAGCTCGGCCTCGTCCGCCATCCGGATAAAGTCGCAAAGTCGGATTTTCGGTGGCCTAGACAGACACACTTGAACGTATCTAAGGACTTTCTCGTTGGTCTTTTAGAAGATGAGACATGTGAGAGTCTGGCGCAAGCCGCACGATACTTCCGGCATTTCCCAGTCAGCTTCCAGGGGCTTCACTCCACCCCGTCCACTTATTCGTGGCAGGTTCAGAATCCTCTGCACCGTCTTTTCTCGTCATGCCGCGAGTGTCATATGGTTCTACGGAATACCAACCTAGATGCTCATTTCGACGAGCACGACAAATGTTTCCAATGCGATTGCGAATTGGCTGCGGACAACCGAGAAGACCATTACTTGGAAAGACACCATCTGATCCGTTGCAATCTCTGTGGAAAGCGAACATCAGCAAATGAACTGTCCCATCATGGAATCACCCATATCTGCCCCATTTGCCCTGAAGACTCGACCGATCCAATCCCCGATGTGTGGCACCACTTGGAACTGGACCACGAGCTAAGTCCTTGTGACAACTGCGGTGGAGAAAAGATTGGATGCCACGTCTATGTCCATCATCTTGAATGCTCCACTCGGCGTGGTCAGTGCCCGATCTGTAACATTCGGTGCACGGACCTTGACGGACATCTTGAGGCACAACATCAGTATTGCAAATGTCCTGCTTGCAAGCTCCTTCTGGATCCAGCGTATTTATGGCAGCACGTATGGGACCTCCATGAGCTGCAACGATGTGACGGAATCTGCACTGGCGACGTCGAGCATCTCGCGGCCCAGCACTCATGGGAAGCATGCAAAGAAGATCACTGCGAGCGCATACTCGAGAGCAGAGGTCTTGACAACCACCTTGTTCGGATACACCAATGGAAGAAATGCGATTCTTGCACCTATGTTGGAAGCACGCAAACGTTGCTGATGGAGCACATGGTTTGGGAGCACCATCTCGACGAGTGCCCGGAATGCGAGGAGGCAACATTGGATCTGGCTCGGCATTATGAGACGGAGCACGGCTACGGAAAGTGCCCGTTCTGTGGCGTATGGGGTTCGCTGGAGTACCTCAGAGAGCATACTAGCGAATGTCTTACAAAGGTACCGTGTTCAGTCTGCGATGAGCTCCAAACGCCCTGCAGCTATAACCAGCACCGCATCGACAAGCACGACTGGGTGCTATGTGGCTACTGCGACTACCTAGAGCAGAATGATCAACGGCTGGACCTCCACGTCCAGGAAAACCACAACCCTCAGCGATGCCCGGACTGTGGGACTGTCTTAGCTATCCATGCTATAGACATCCACCGCATTGAGGCGCACGGATATCAAAAGTGCCCTTTCTGCCCTGCCTTATCGTGCCAACTTCTCGAGCACATCCTGACAACACATCACAGAGCAGAGGACGAGCAGCAACCGCGGAGTGCTGCCAGTAATACCACTGCTAGTGCTAAGTCCAATAATATCACCAAAACTACGATCGAGGTTTTGGCACTGAGCCTTGCTACGACGGCGGGGAAAAGTCGGATTCCTGGCACAGAAGACGTGATGTCCTTGGCGAACGAACTAGTAGGACGGGGTGGCGCAGTCAGCAACAGTCCTACAGTCGGTGATGACCCTACAAGTGTTTTTACACATGGCAGGGCCTCCCCCGAGACTCATGCATCGTCCGCCCAGGAATCTGCTACTGTGAGGGACTGTGGTAGGACAGGCACTTTGGGTTCAGATAGGCACGGCACTCCCAGGGACGCGTTTCGGACGCTATCTACCAGCACAGGAGGGAAAAGAGCTGCATCTCCCGACCACGAAACGACAGCTAAGAGGCATCAGCCCCGACGAAGAAACACTGCATCCTATGCAATCCCCTCACCTCGAAAGCCTAGCCAAGGGTCTCTCCCAAAAACTCCACATCCGCCAGTTGGCTACCACGTAGAAGGCCTTATAAAGGAGCTGACAGGCATGAAGACGCTGATTTCATGTATTCGCCTGGTCTTGGAGTTGCAAGAAAATACGGCATGGCAGCAGGCCTTCCGATTCGACGAGGAAAACAAGATAGTCCAGCTCAGCTCGATAAGCGACAAGTTCGAAGATCGCAAAAACGGTGCGAAACTGATCAAAGAATTCAGCTTGATGCTTATGGCCGACGCAATGGACTCGAGCAAAAGAAGCAGGGATAGAGAACGGGCGGACGAGCACGATCAACGCAGTGTTTCAATGCAACACGGTTTAAACCTGAACGAAAAAACGGGGGTCAAATTCAAAAACCAACTGCAACGGGGCCGTCAACTGGTCAAAGTATGCGGCAACTTCAGAGGTGTCCTATGCTTCCTGGCATTAAACAAGATGGGTGGATTCCTCCAGCTAGCCAAGCAAGGTAGGGAGCGGGACTTGCAGCAGTTTCACGAATGCCTCAAGAAGTATGAACGACAATGGAAAGCGGGCGCCGGCGTCCTGGACTCAATAGAGAAACGGTCATTTGACGGATACGTAATTGGAAGAGGCATGATTCAGGAGCTGGAGGAAGAATCATCAGCTGGACCTATCCTTGATGCATTACTGCCCATCGGCCAAGGCAGGGTAACTAGCTAAAGTAAGCTTACAGGCGAACTTGCACACACGATAAGCGGGAATACTCGCCGAGCTTAACGATGCCGACGACGCAGTCGGACGTCAGGACCCTATCTCTCTTTTCCAAGCTTCGCCTTGGTGTAGATGCCTTCCTAGTAGCGATTTGGCCAGATGTGAAGATGGAAGTCCAAATTTCTATTGGGTACTTGGCACATTACGCTGACATAGTCCTGAAAGGTACCGCTTACCTACCCTACAATGTATAACAGGATAGGTGACTGATACTTGTCGTGTCATGTCACAAGATGCAGGCCATATGCCTTTGTGTCCAACAGTTTGTCAGGGGGCTAGTGATGCTACCGGATAGGACTCTAATGTCCTGCGCTTAATATGAAGTGTTCGGCGCGGGATCATCCATGGCTAGTTGAGTTGACGGCTGCATGAAAACCAGTCCAAACTCAATAAGAAATAGGGAATGGAAGTCCAAGCGAAGTATATCCCCCAGACGTAATTGAAACGGATGCGAAAACTATAGCCAAAGGTAGGACAAACAGTCGAAGCCAGTCCCAAAAATAACCCGTTTACTGGAGATAAGTCTTCGTTAGTAATGACAGCCAAACCCCCTAGCTTGTTAGCAGTTGCTTGAGAGACGGAGCGAGGCTGCTTGTTGTTGTCCATCCAAGATACGTCGTCCTGGCGGCTGATGGAGAGGTCGAGCTAACGTGCATATGCATCAAAACAGTCAATGGGCTAATCAGAGCCCTCTACGACTAGGGAAGGCTTGGAGTTCGTTCGCTAACGCGAAGCAGTGTACAGGGGTTGGCGATAAGGTCCAATAGACACCCAAGACGCTGACTTGGCAATGTAGTCTTGTCACCCGCTGGGACGGACTGGCTCAGTTGGCTGCAGTGTGCTGAGGTTATCTTCCTTGTTATTTGGCCACGTCTCAATCCTACGAGCCGGGTGGTATCTCGCCTTTTTAACTTGATGCAGAGTACCAGTCATCAATTTCATCCCTGAGGCATCCTGCAGCTGCCTGACTATAGTACGAAAAAAACGGTGAAGCCAAGTATTGATCATTAGTGTCAGATTGGATTGAAACACCGCTCGAGATATCATCAAGTAGGCACGAATCTAGGCCATGTATAGATCTTGAAGTGTTCATATCATGCAGGGTAATATTGACGTGGCTCCTTAAGTCTATGACTTGTCACCGACACTAGCTCAGACCCCAGGGGTGGTTTGGTTTCTTGTCGCTTACCATTGACGGATGTCTCTTTCACGCTAGCTTTGTATGCCGTGTCGCTAACGATGACGCTCAATAATCATTGTAATCTAGTGGAGGGTCGGCTTGATGTGCCCAACAACTCATACCAGCCTTAATTTCAATACATGGGACCCCAAGGCTTGTCTACCACGCCTACAACCCTGAAAATAGATGCAAGAAAGCCTGGAGCGAGGAGATTATCCTTGACAACTGATTTAGACAAGAGGCACTTTCGTGTTCGTGAAGAGGGTATAAGCGACATGAGTGCAGAGTTCGTCCCAAATACGTTGGAATGCTAACTCATCATATTAGCAACAATTCGAAGCACCTTACGGCAGACGTGGAATAAGCCGGGGGCCGAGCAGCAAGTCACCGATCCCAGCTTACAGTATCAGTGGCACGGTTCATGTTTTTCATATCATATGATTAATAGTACGAAAGTATCACTGCCTCTGGGGCACCGCTTTCCGACTGATGATTGACAAAAGAACGAGGGCAGAGCTTATGAAACGAATTAAAACCAGCAGCAGAACAGGATTTAGCTAGGCCCTAATCTTCGCCTTTTCGACGGCCTGCTTGGGCCTTGGAGAAGTTCCATTTGGTCATCCCACTCTTTCTCTGAGTACGTCTTGAGAAAGATTTCACGGACCTCTGGTAGAGCGGTTCGTGGCAGGTCCTGTAGCGAGACACTCGAAGGCCTCCAGTGAACCTTGACCGTTGCCAGCGCGCCTTTTTTGCCCACGTGCGCATCAGTGGTCTTCTCGTACTCGTAGAAGCCAAAACTTGCCCCTGCTCGATGAACAAAAAGAGTTTCGAGCTTCATACCGTTGCCGTAGTTATTGTCATTTCCATGGCGTTGGTTCTGGGTTGCCTCCGTTCCCCCTTTCCCAGCGAGCCTATCGTCAGAGAGGGGTGATGTTTCCTGATCGCCATAGGATGGTGCCTTATCCTGGCGAGGAAGTGAATCACCCTTGCCTCCGTCGCCTCTGTGTCGATCTGGCCCCTTTTGCATAAGTGAACGAGGGCCTGGTTGCTCTACTCCCATCGTGAGTGGCTGGTCCAAGAGAATGGTCGGCGAACTGCGGTAACTTTGCTCACGTGCTGAAGATGGTCGTTCTGCATACGAATGGTCATGGTCAGCTAAGGCGAGCCTGCTGTCCCCGATACCCGCGGAGTGGCGCGTATTGGTGGTGGTGGGCTTTTGGGTCTCTGTATTGACGAATGGAACCGCCACCTCTGAGGACAAACAAGCTTTCCCGAGTTGGCTCATAGCAAGGTTCTGGCCGTATCCAAGCCAGTGGCCATTGAGATTTTGGAGGCCGACCTTGGAGTCCATAAATGATACCAGAAAGCAATCTTTGGTGCATCCATCAACCTCGACTACCTCTGACTGCAAGACCCTGACCGGGAAAATCCCCGCATTCTCTGTTTCACCTAGCTTGAGGTGACGTGACCATCTCGTGTCCTTCTGGAAGCCACCACATAGGTGCAAAGCTTCGTAGAGGTACGGGACACCTTCCCCCATAATTTCGTGTGCATCCACCCACACTGGCTTCCAGGTGATGTCGAAAATGATGGCACCATTTATCAAGGTGGGATTGGTAATGGTGTTGATCAAGTGGTCACGCTCCTTGATGGGACCGTAAAACAGTCCCTCGATTTTGTTATATCCCACATCGACGGACTGAGCAGTCGAAACTGTCCCATTGGAGGTTGGCATGGTGTTTGGTACCGAGAAATTGGAGTAGACGTACGCCCTCAGGTTATATGTGTGAACGGAAATAGATGGAATGGAGAGGATGGTGTGGTAAGATGGGAGGAATAGGAAGAAGAAAAGTTGGGGAGAGGATATGAATGGGGGTATTTATATTCTGTGCGATTCCTTGCCCAGGCGGCCTGGTATGGAACAGCCCTGGAGGCCTGAGAACACCGGCGCTGATGGTGTAGCATCGTAGCTGCATCATCCATTGAATGACACACGATATCGAGGGAGGCCTCAATACGAGAAAGATCAAGGTTGCAACCAGAGACAGGCTTCCAAGTCGGCCAACAGAAAACGACTTCACGGCCAGATGTGAAATTCCGCAGTCCTCTGCAACACTCTATGATCGACCAGCCCAGCGACCAGGTACTATATAAACCCGTACTTCCTTCATCAGATAGAATCCCTCTTTCCTTTTCTTTCTTCACTTTCCTCAACAACAAGACCTCCACGACGATGTGCACCTCCGAAAACATTAATTTAGAAGGCACGAAAAAGACGATTCTTCTATCGCGCTGGCAACGCGCCGCATAACGTACGCCGACGACCGACGACCGACGACCGACAACATGAGTCGAGATCCGACACAGCATGGCGGCGAGCACAACACGAGCGGGGATAAGCTGGCGATTTGAGCACGGCAGCATGACGACAATTAAGAGACGATAGCATAGCGGCCACGGTTCCGCGCCAAGGTGTCATCATGTTTGCGAATGGCCCAATTCGCCCCAACACTCCCTGTCTCAATCCTTATACCTGATCAAAAAAGGTATCGCCCAACGGATTGGCGTCGGCCACGGAGACGAATCGCTCAAACAGGGCTTTCACCTGCGACAGCCAACCCGTGACCCTCTGAGTCTGTTGCAGGAACCTGTACTCGATGTCAGTTGAAGGTATGCGCCGGATTGAACACACGGTGACTTACAGCTGTTCGACCTTCTGTGTGCTGTTCGAGCACCTGTGGTTAGGCGTATACCTCGTTGCGACGGCGGTGGACCTACAAAGTCTTGAATCTGGGGACATGATGGCGTGTGTGAGTCGGAGGCCTCTGCTGTATGGCTGCGGGGGTAAACTCACTCTTGGCCGTGGTGGCTCAGCTCGGACTGGACGGCGTCGACCTTATGCAGCAGCTCATTCACCTTGTGCAGCAGTTCTTGGGTATCGCCCGACGTTCTTCCTTTTCAGTACAACGCGCGGACTGGATGTGGAGGGACCTACGGTGACGGGGAGCTGAAAGGGCCTGGGTCGAGGTTTTGTTGGTCATCAAAGAAGTCGGGAACGTCTGGAAAGGACAGTGGTTGTTGGTTTGGAGGCTCGAGCTGCGTTGCAGAAGGAGCGACGGTCTTGGGCGCAGACGCAGTTGCGGGTGCAGTCGCGGGCGCAGTGGTGGCGTGGCCTGCTGATGGTCGGCCCTGCCGTGGCTGGCGCGGACGCTGCATACCGTGTCGCTGTGAAGGGAACATGTCGGTAGATGGAAGCGCCGGTGAATACAGGAAGTTACAGGTGGATGAGAGCAAGGCGACGAAAGATAATGGAATCTGCAACTCACTGACGGAGCCTCGACCCCATAAGTGGTATTTATGTGGCCAAATTCGTGCGGTGCTGTAATGAAGCAGCAAACATGGATGCCAGCCCAGCACGATTGGTAGGTTGGGCTGTCAGGCGCGGAATGGGGTTTTCCAGTCGGGAAGTACTGATCCATAACTTACACCCCTGGGCAGAGGCGAAGTTCTGGACGAAGCACGACTTGTGAAGCATAACCATGCGAGAGCCGAGTTGGCAGCATCCGACTCCGAGCAGACGTGGCGGAGGGCCGAAGTGAACCTGCACCGAAAGCGGCCAGGAGTAACGGATCTTTGGCCTACTCGTGAGCAAGCGGCTCATCTGCCGCTGCCGTCAGTTCCGGACTCTACGTGTGGGACGTACCACCGTGTTCTGGCGTGGATTCTGGCTCCGAGGTATTCTCCGTCCCATGGTTTTGCAGTCGAGAGCCAGATCAGTAGAACGAGGTCGACCGAGGCTGGGATCCGGTTCTGGATTAGCAATGCTCCCCACACCTGAACGGCTCCAGCACCGCACCCGCCCCCGCGTGTGAACAGCCCTTTCGATGCTGGTTCTGGCTCGCCGATTTAGACCCTGGATGGTTTCGGCGCGGCACTGACTGACCCGTTCCTGAGCCAGTCTAGATGCCTGCCATTGCATGGGCGACATTGTGATCAAGGACGGAAAGAGCGCCTGAGGGTGTTCAAGGCCTTAAAGGAGGGGCGAGCAGCAAGGCCTCGCATCGTCGTGGACCAGTTCTGGGGTGCGTCCATTCTGGCGAACGTCCATTCTGGTGTGCGTCAATACGACTTTTCGGCCTGCTCAGAGCCAACCGCAGTCGTTTCCACCCCAGATGAACACAGGCAGACAGTGCATTGGCGAACGAGCACGAGCGGTTTCGGCGGTGGCATGGGTCCGCCGCATTACGCCTTGACGAGTACGTGTTGCGAAACCACATGGGGAACCTACAGTCCGTGCTACAGCACGAGGGCGAGTGGCCGCATAAGCGCAGAATCAAGGCGCAGGATTAGGAAAGCTACGGGCGGCGGCGACGATCTGCCATTCAAGAAGCACGAAGGAGAGGGCGCGGAGTGCTATGTATGTAATATAGTATATTCATCTATCCTAGTCGCGTCTCTGCATTGGCTCTGCTCACGGGGTCGGGACTGCCCGATCCGCGCCAACAGGTTCGTAGCCAGCACCACGTACAGGCGCAGAGGCCGGCTTCGCTGGCCGCACTGCCACTAGCAGATGCAGGGAAAAACCTCGGTACATGAGATGCTCGAATGTAGGAGGAAAACCCGGGTGGCAAAGGCGGGCAGGAGATGACTCGAACTGCGGACGCCAGAGCCAGGCCCGATACCCCTCCGCAGGAGATGACTCGACCGCAGGAGGGAGACCGAGCAAAAAGACCATCAACCAGCCCGACAGGAGTCAGTTCAAGCTTCTGGACAACACAAGCGGGAGTCAGTTCAAGCTCTTGGACAACACAGGCGGGAGTCAGACAAGCTGCAAGCAGGAGTCTGTTCAAGCCGCAAGGCGCCAAGAGGAGTCTGTTCAAGCCGCAAGGCCTCCAGGAGGAGTCTGTTCAAGCCGCAGGGCGCCGAGAGGAGTCTGTTCAAGCCGCAAGGCCTCCAGGGGGAGTCTGTTCAAGCCGCAGGGCGCCGAGAGGAGTCTGTTCAAGCCGCAAGGCCTCCAGGAGGAGTCTGTTCAAGCCGCAGGGCGCCAAGAGGAGTCTGTTCAAGCTGCAAGGGTGGCCGGCGCTCCGGGCGGAGGCGCGAAGAAGGAAGAGAAAACTATTGGCAATGGTGGGAGGCAGGTCACCCTTATATAGTCGCAGCGCGCCGCCAAGACCCACGGGTCGGTGGCCCCTGTCCGTCACGAGCTACTATCCATGGGCTGGCTTTGGACCGGTTCGTGCTGCTTGTCGGGGGGTCGGCTGGTCTAGGGAGGCCCAGCCCCCATGCGGCACAAACGGTGCCCTCTTGATTATCCGGGTGGTCAGGTTCGACCGTTTCAGTGCGGGCGGCCGTTGGGACTCTTTCTTGCCTCTACTTGACCGTATTTGGGTGTGGGTAGCCAAAGCTGCCCTTTCGCCTGCTTCCAGTCCAGGATCTATTCCTGCATCTATGCCTCCTCTTTGCCTTCCTGGGCCATGTTTGTCCCTCCTCTCTTTCCTCCTTCACACCTTTCCTTCCCTTCACACCTTTCCTTCCCTTCACTTGCTCCCTTGCTTCGCTCTCGCTCCCTTTCTCGCTCCCGCACCCCTCTCAACCCCCTCTCGCCCATTCCCTCGCCCTCTCTCGTTCCCTCGTCTCTCGTTCCCCGTCTCTCTCGTTCCCCCGTCTCTCTCGTTCCCCCGTCTCTCTCGTTCCCTCGTCTCTCTCGTTCTCTCGTCTCTCTCGTTCTCTCGTCTCTCTCGTCCCCTCGTCTCTCTCGTTCCCCCGTCTGTCTCGTTCCCCGTCTGTCTCGTGCCCTCGTCTGTCGTGCCCTCGCCCTCTGTCGCCCTCTCTTGTTCCCTCTCTTGTTCCCTCTCTTGTTCCCTCTCTTGTTCCCTCTCTTGTTCCCTCTCTTGTTCCCTCTCTTGTTCCCTCTCTTATTCCCTCTCTCTCACTCTCCTCCCACTTCTCCTCGTTCCGCCTCTCTTTCTCTCCCTCCTTCTTTGCTTCCCATCCATCTCCTCTTGCCGCCACTGCGCTACCTACTGCCTATTGCCTGATACCCCTCAGTCTCATATTCCATCAATAGGCTACTCCACCTGTTGCATTACCAGTCAACAAGACATGCCCTCCGTCGCACGATGCGCTCAACAACGACTGTGTGATTCCAACTCCCCACCAGTATCCGTCCGCAATCCCTACAAACTCCTCAAGGCGCGACGGCCCCATTTCTCGGCCACAACGGAACGGCCGCCACATAGTAAACGTACCTGGGCCGTCGATAGCATTTCCAGGAAGCACCCTATCGGCGCGTTTGGACCTCATAGCCGCATGCAGTGGGGAGTACCTCTAATACATTCTACGCGGAGGATTGGATCTGAGGCCGCAAGGCCACAGTCACCACCATGGTCCGGCTGTTCGCATACTAGGGCGAGTGACCCAATGTCTAAGTAGCAATGCCGGAGACTTTGCCAGCTACGCAGGAGTTCGCATTTTACTCTGCTATCCCTTTACTAGCGCCCTTCGAAGATGTCGCATGGCGTCCTACCCATTTCGCTCGGCTGTTCTGGCATAGTTGCGGCAAGTAGACAAATGGCTGGCTGAACGGACTGGGGGAGACTGGCTCTGATGTTGGCTCGTTCTGATTCCTAACGAATGCACCTTGACGGCCGATTTCTTTGCGATTTCTTTGCAATTTCTTTCCTAGAGTATCCAAACGCCTGCATTGATTGACTAGTGGCGATGGGTACAATGGGGCTTCTGTATGCTCCATTTACCCCGGCCATGGCTCGCTAGTGAGACTTGTCGCGACCCATAAGATAGCCCTGCCGCAAGACCAGTCGCTCCACACCCCAATGGGTCGGTCAGAACAGAAGCCGGCCCGAGTAGTCCAGTTAACTCTAATGCGACTTCGATTCTCTTGCCTCCAACATTGTGACGAAAAACAGCAATGACAGCCCGGATGATGAACAATGGAGCACGGAGCGGTGACGCTCGAAGTCGCTTCGTTGGTTTTTCCCTCTTCCAGTGTAGTGCCATACCCCGCAGTAGCGACGACTGACCGTCACTGAATGCAGGCATGACCTTGATGGCCGCTGATTGGGTTCCGGCTACATGGACCGCAATTTCGTGGCAGCATTCCAGCTTACGCTTGGCACAATGAACCATGCCGCCTCTGCTGTTGGTTGGTTACCTACGGTCGGGAGAGAACAAGACTCGGCACGAGTTATACAAAGGAACCGGGATGCCGTAAAGGCTGCTGTGTGTCCTATGGCCTACATAACGCTTGCTTACCGATGCGGCCTAATAATTTACCGGCAGCACTACGGTACGACGCCCCTGGCTGGCACAGCTAGGTGGTGCCAGACCCAGCATCAGCAGTCTGCAGGCTTTCTTCCAGCTCAGTCAATCTCGGAGCACTCGGAACCGACAAGTGACGCAGATACCCCGTTACGAGATGCAGTCAGTACAGATAGGGAACGAACACGGTCAACAAAGAGCCAGGTCCGTCATTCTGAATGTGCATAAAATATATATTCTAAACTACCATCCCTAAGCCCCTTGCACACGACCTCGTTCCTGGCAGGCCAGATGGTAACGTCGCATGAACCTAGTCCTACTATACTTTATTGTTACACCCCGCCTACGACATCGTGTGCGTCGCCTGCTGCGATAACTTCCAGGATCATCCTCTTCGTTTGCGACAGGCACCCCATGAATCTGCGTGTCTGCTGTTGGACTCTAAATGCCGGTCAGACTTCCGTTTCCCTAGGCCTACGCACTCGTGACTTACAGTTCCTGGTATGTTTTCTTGCTGCCGAAGGCCAACGTCAGACCCGTTCACCAATATCAACAAGTCCAGAAAACTTACAAGTGTTCTATTCTAGTTAGCTGTCAGTCGTTGTCGCTGGTACTTAAAGCCGTGAGTCCAGGCCCACTTACTCTCCAGTATGGCTCCTGAGCTCTGACAGGATCTTATTTAACTTTTGGTTCAATATGTCGAGTTTGTATTCTAGCTCCTTCAGCTGGCCCGCCGTTCTGGACCAATGTTAATGTCCTTGATTGGCTCAAAAACGAGGCACGAAGAGCTCACGCTGACGGAGAACTCGATTGGAGTAGGCCTTGGTTTGGGTGGAAACCCGCATGTGGTGGAACATGAGTTGGAGTGAAGTTGTGACCTGGCGTAGTGGCATGTACCGCGGCCCCCCAGAGTGGCAGTAGCTCACGCTGATCCGACATTTCGTACTGAGAAGAAAACATGTCGCTGCCTCGAATGGAATCGATGTGCGGATTTGAAACGATCGGGGAGTATTGGTGGTTTGAGGATTGCGTAGAGTCAATGATCGTACGTAGCAGTTCGCTGAACCCCTATGTGGGCTTTTATACCTATAAATAATGTGACAACAAGTGCATAGAAGGGGGCCGACTTGTACACTACCTATGTTGCACGTCACTCGATCTTCTTGCGAGTACTCTGAGCGAGCTGTAGCTAGGCACAAGTCGCAGAGTAACTGCTAGACTACATACCACCTCTGCGGCCGTTCCCCAAATCGAGCAAACCCATGCTCCTAGGACGTGATTGCCCTACCGATTCGGCATGCCGAGCATGCTTGAACTCATTCCAGCGACAAAGTTTTGAGTAGCGGTCCTGTTGTTTGTTTGGTTGTTTTATAATTTCACGTCTGGAGGGCTGCGCTTGTTAGCTGTCACTCCGAGCCTCCTGGGGGCATAAGGACGTGCCGGGCTAATCTAACCATTCTATCTCTAAGTACAGAACAAGGGAGGATTACCCGGCAGAATCACCATTTTTATGGCAGCTTTCTCCTGAGTAGCGATCCTGCGTGATGGCTGGCGGCCAAAGGCCAGGTGGAAGGTTAGGGGTCAACGTTCGGGTCAAGGGACAAGTTATAACGAGACGCCAAGTGCAGACCCATCTGAGCGGGCTACCAATCGCAATACCCCGCCCTTCTCCATCGATCGGTGAGATTCTCTGCAGAGAAACGCCTATCTTCAAGCAGGCTTGCCCTGCAAAATATCTACAACGTAGACGACTTGCGGCGCAGGAGTGAAGTCCATCTAACTACCCCATCGTAGCTCGTTCCGTATCGTCGCCTTCGCCAACTACCTCTTGCGGTCCAAGCAACCGGCTAGGCATTGGATTGGCCTACACCTGTTGCACGACGTCTTCCCGGACCACCTTGCCAGCTGCTGACCTTCCCTGCCGCATGAAATTATGTTCACCTGATCGGATCCTTGCACCCAATGTGGGAGCATTCAATGTGGGATCGTTCATGCGCATTCCCAAGGGTTCCAATAGACGCCAAGGATGCGGAGAGCTTCCCCGCTCATAGTCCAGGTATGTGACTGGCACGCCCTGGTGACGCATGCAATGCGGATCCAGCGTCCAAGGGACAACCAAGCAACAAGGTCTGGCCCTTATCTCAGAAGCGCCGAATCACGAGCAAAGACACAGGTAAGTAGGCAAAATATCCAATTGAACTTCTACCACGCGCCTACGTCTCGAAAAGTCCCGACGCACCGCGTCTCGTCAGCACTCCTAGAGCACATCTGCCGTACCCTGGTAAAGCAAGGCCGGACATCACCAGCGACCTACTGATCGTTGCACGTCCTATCCTTGATTTCGCGACCCAACTTCCCAAATCTTCCCCAAATAAGCGCAATCTCTGCTAGCGCGGCATAAGCGCTGACACACCATTGGAAATCACACCATATTCGGTAGGAAGAGGGGGAACCCCCCCTCGAACACACCTTCATTCGGACCGAGCAGGAGTTGGATCGCCGCAGACCCTTGACCAGCATTTCGCCATAGCCATCCTCGTCAAGCCGCCCTGCGCGCGCTGGCAATCGGCCCGAGGTTCCGTGCCTCCCGATGAGAAATTGGAACCTGCAGACCTGTGCGAAACCGGCTTGGAAGAATTGCGACAGGCATGCCCACCATGGACTGACCGTCCCATCGTCCACGCACCTGCTAATTTTCACACTGAACTGTCGTCGATGTAGTCCTTTCGATGTAACCTCAGCTCCATGAACCGTGTCACAATCCTCAGCCGTCGGATGGAGTGGATCGACCATGCCGCTGCATCTCGTCTCGGTGATGCTGTTGTTACTGCTTCAAGTGCTGCACCAAGTAAATGCGGGGTTTTCGGCAACAGACAGTATAGTACCTGTGAATCCTTCCTTTTAATGACTTTAATTAGTGCATCCAACGGTCTATCCTGCCACAAACTTTCCAATCTTGTCTTTTGTTCTTCCCACTCTTTAACAGCCAAATACGTCCGCGATGATGTTTTGTGGCTGTAAACAGGCACCGGAGGCGACGTATGCGACTTCCTAAGCTCTTGCCTCAGTTGGAATCTGGGGAGAGGCAATGAAGCGTGTTCATTGGTTTCGGTTTGGGGGGCTGGAAGGAGGTAATTGCATGTCCGGAGATTTTGCATCGCTCGGGTCTGGTAACACTTGAGTCGGTGGTTGCCGAATACATTGTCCGTTATTGAGTGTTTCTTTGCTCGGCCATGCTGTTGCCATACAACAGAAACACTCGTTCTTATCGAGCTGCTCGACGTAAGTTTCATTTTCGATAGCTGTCTGTTTGATTATTTCATGTTGCTGCCTTCGTTCGTCCGCTATAACGTACAGTCAGCTTGGTACGATGTTCCCGGCTAGACAGAGCACATACAAAGCTGCGATGCCTCATGTTTGTGTTTCTTACACACCCAGGGGTATACCACTGCCCATTGTGGATACCTGTTTACCAAGGTAAAGAATTTTTTTCCTCGACGCTTCTGATATTGATCATTGAAGGCCTCGCGCGCAATGTGCCCGTTTGGCATGCTAATGTATCTATTCGTCTCTTCGTCGAGGCGTGGTAATATCTTGTTCTGTCGGTAAAAAATGGACTGCAAGCTCTGCATGTTCCGCTCAAATACGGGGTCCGGGAATGTTTTGTTGAATAATGCTTCGACTTCCTTCCAAGGCTTTTTCAAGTCTTCATGCTGGTAGCGGATCCAGCATGTTTGTTCCCACGGGTAAGGCTTATTGCAGTGGGTCTTGTTCTTTGATTTGTTGCCGACTCCGTGTGGTGGTGTTAAGGGGGGTCTCGTATTCCTAATGCGACGACCAGCCTGGTGCCTCCATCCTTGGTAGCGACAATCGTCAGAAGTCCTGCTATTGTAGTTGGCTACCCTAAGGTGGCATGGTGGTGGATGTTCTGTCGATCTCAAGCTTATAGTATGGCGGTTGAGCCCAAGGCTGTATACACGATGCTCCGGCATAGAATGAAGAAGAGCACCTGGCTGTAGCTTTGACAAGGATTCATATGGGAAGTTGGTATGCATTTCCGTAGTATAACCTCCGGTGGTGTTATATCCGCCGCCAGCTAGTGACACTTCTATCAAGGCCATCTTGCGCTGGTCATGCTGAGGTTCTATGCTGGGTGATGGAAATGGCCGGCCGGAAGGATTGAGAAGCTGAGGGGGGTCAGGCAAGGAGATTCCATGCTTCTCCGAAGGTATCATTCCTCGGAGCATCTGAGGTAGTGATGATGGTAGTCGAAGAAAAATTTGTTCAATCGATCCCACCACTCCAATCCTTCGAAATGGTATAGATGACGGCGCCGTCCACGTGATATTTGATATAATGCCGCAGGGCTGTGGCGACCCTAGGCTTATAGATGAGCGTTCATACAGACTTTGGGAATGCGAAAATGTACAGTTATGCTTCCACCCTTGCACGGCAAGATATTGGCCGACTTTTGCATCGCCTAGCAGCCTAGCGGACTTAGAGACTAAGCAGATTGCAAAGTCGAGTTCCCCATGTTTATTCTTACTGAGCTTCCGTAATGCAAAATCACCGTCCTTGGATGTGTCGCTAATGAAAAGGCACAGAGGGAATCCCAAGGAAAGGGATACGTAGTAAACAGTATTAACACTGCTTTGAGGCGAGAACAACAGAAATCGGGGGTTTCATGAACAACGTTCGTAGTGGAATATAATAGAGCAGAACATGGAACAAGTGTGGTAGGCCGATCCCAGTACCTCACAAACTGCCAACAATATTACAAAGGGAAGGGCCACCCATAGAGGCCAGCTGGCTTTGGGGAGTGTGTTTATCAAACCTAGGCAGCCCAGGGAAATAGAACAGAGTTCCGAAGGGGCGCTGACCTAAGTTCGAAGTTTGACAGCGGCACGTACTTGATACAGCATAATGGGCCTTAGCAAGCTGATTCGAAATATAAAGACGATCGGAAAGTATCGCAGTACATCATCCACAAAGGTCGGGCCTCTGTCTGCAATATTACAGGGAGGATGGCGTTGCTGCTAGGCTGTTGCGTGAACTAATTAGGGCTGGGAGCAGCCTGCAGTCGTTGGTACAAGTCAAGAAAGACATGGTGTTGAACGCGAGGTGATTACGTAAGCCGTCCAAGTATCTTCATGCAATATAGGGAAGATCTTGCCTTAGATGGTCGATGCCATTGCCGTCCATCAGGGCCGGGATCAGCTCCCATCGGGAGCCGAAATTACCAGGTGGTGTTGGCCACATCATTTTCACATTCCGAGTAACAGATAAGAGCGGTTTACACTATGCAGATATCCTGGTCCTGCAATGTGACAGTAATAGCCTGTAGAATAGTAGTATTAGGGCACAACAGCTTGCCCAAACCAAAAGAAGTTTCAGGACTATCTTAAGCGACCCGTTTGCATTTCCAACCTCTCTACCCTTCACTCGGATCTATGCAGTACAGGTCGCCTATTATGAAGATCGTTGCACCAAACACTTTTTCAAACCCACTGTGATGTTATCGATAGTAGGCTTAGACCAGGGGCTCTGCGTGGGGTTATTACTTGAATGGGGAGCAAGCCGACCCTCAAACTCCAGTTATGGCATCGGACCAGTCTACTACAGTAGGCGGCAGCTGGAGCCAACCATTTCTGAAAATTCCCTTCATGGAACCACGTAACCAACCCTGGCTCAAGTACCGCGTTCCATAACATGTCTTGCACAGAAGCTGGGTGGTAATGCTAGACCGCTCAATCTTTCAGTGTCCAGGATCAAAGAGCGAAGACATACAAGGAGCCCCTTGCAAAGCCACCAAGCGTCTGTATTGCATTTGTGATCCTTTGCTCCTTTCCATGTAATTCCAGTTCCTTGGAACTGCATATCCGATTTTTTGGGCACACAAATCACGCTCGGCAGCCCCCGGGCCATAAGGGGTAGGGGTCCACCGACGCTATGCCCCCAGCATCGCCTCAATTTTTACTGGAATACGTTGAGAAAACGAAGTGGGCTGGTTGGGGTTTGAACGAAAAGCGCCCGGGACGGATTGGGAGAGGTTGGTCAACCCTGCGGCGACTCGGGCTCTGGCCTCTCTATGGTTAGGGGCCTTGACAGTTTCTCCCAGGCAAGGGTTATTTTCAGCTAAATTACTTGCTCACTGCTGTTCATCCCAGTTCCAGAGTAATAGTCTCCAAAGTGCAACACCTGGCACTATCGTAACCTCGCTAAGTCTCTCCGGTAGGCTATTGGCTCAAGGAACAGATCACACTGCAGAGCAGCGCATTCTTGGCGCTTGTCAAGGGCATATGCTTGTGCTGATGTGAATTATATCACCTGCACCTCCCTGCAGATATGGCTTGATCCTGTGTTGACCACGGGGCCGGGGAAAGCGCTTAGGAGGACTAGCCAGCACAGCAGAGCCATGGATACGGACGAAGCGACACGGATATGCACGTAGCAAAGTCGCCCCAACTTCACCTCGCTTACGTCTGCCAATGCTCAATGGGACTTTTTGTGTTAGTCCAACACAGATTGAGCCTGACCAACCCTGGTTAGGTCCTACTTACCTCCTGAGTTGGGCGCGACGCAGCACAGGAGGCTTTACTCCTACCATGAACTGAGTAGTGTTCAACATATGCCCGTTCGGTAGTACGGCCTGGACTGCTTATCACAGGGCCGATGCAGCAACTCTTATCTCATGCTGACGGTTGCTCGTACCACCCTTAGACATGTAGTCTCGAATTTTGACGAATTGTTGGTTCATTCTGCACATGTTATTGTTGTCATAAAAAGATGCCTGTCCGGTTCACATTTGGCCAACCGCGCGTGGAAAGAGAAGGTACTTCGAATTGCCGATGGGCCACTTCCTGCAGCGAGCAGAGATGAGACCCGAACACTACTGAAGATGTGGAATCAGCTACAGCACACGACCGTACCAAAACGGTAATAGATAACGGCTGCATGCTGCATCGTCTCCCTCCCTCGTCCCAACTTGTCCCGAATATGTAATCCAGGTCCTGAACAACATCGCTCAGCGGGTTTGTGGGTTGTGCGCGAGCCTGTGAGGCCTTTGTGCCCATGCCTATGATAGGGCGGTCCTTGTAGGTGTGGGAGGTGCCGGCCGGGCTGTCGTGTCGGTTCTGGCCTGCCTGCTGCTGTGCTGGCTATAATCGGCACGACGTAAGCAATCGGAGCTTAGTAGTTGGCGGGCAGCGGTCAGCACACGCTGCGAACTGCGGTCCACGCGCCAACGATTCTCTACTCGTCTCTGAGAGGGTGTGGCGAGCTGCCCTCGCGAGAAGCTCGCTCCCCGGTCGGCGGATGTGACAAGGGCAGTAAGGGCTTGGTTCCGATTCAGCTAATAATTGACTATGGCACTTCTAGGGGCTCTGTCTGTCTGTCCTTCCCCCCCTTCAGGAGGGTGATTCGTCAGGTTTATATACACCTCGTCTGGCGTCTTCCAGACGCCCTTTTGCCCTTCAGCCGCCATATCCTTCAGGAATGTAGCTATTCGTTGGGCCGATATGCATGCCCTCGTTGGCATGTGCGTGACAGCGGACGACACTATTGCGGCGGCCTTGGTAGTGCTCGCATGCACCTAGCGTCAACCATCCGCGTGAGATTGTCCAGCTGCGGAAATAAGTAAGAGGTGAATATTATTTAGGGTCGAATTGAAATGGAACCACTCCGAGCGTTCGATCTATGATTTCCCAGTGCGGTACTAGACGAGACTCGTGCACAAAAACCCCTATATAGAAGCAACGTCGTCCTGACTTTATACAGTCGCAGTATTCGCTGTTAGACTCGCCACTTCTGTACAACTTCTCGCGCCTCTCAACCACCGAGAGACCCGATCTCCGAACCGTCTTCGACGGCTCCCTCGTACAGGCACGACCATGCCAGTCTGTGACTGTTGTCATGAACCATGACACGCAACCTGGACAGACGGCCGCGACGCCCGTCGAGAGCTTCTTCAAGCCCCTAGCGTATGCGCTGATCCTGCTGCACACCCAGGGTTACCCCAGTGTCTTCTACGGCGACCTGTACGGCATCAAGGGAGATGGCGGGACCTCGGAGCCGCCCGCCTGCGGCGGCCAGCTAGCCGACATCATCCCTACTCGCAAGCTGTACGCATACGGCGGCCAGGACGACTATTGGGACGACGCCAACTGTATCGGCTTTGTGCGCCGCGGCACAGCCGACCATCCAACCGGTTTGGTGTGCGTCATGACTAACGCGGAGTCCGGGCAGATCAAGATGAACCTTGGTGATATGCACAGAGGGGAGATATGGACGGATGTGCTATAGTGGTAGAAGGACGAGGTAGTGATTGACGGCCGGGGTTTCGGCATATTTCCCTGCTCTGCTACGTCGGTGTCCATCTGGGTTAGGAAGGGTGCAGCGGGAAGAGAGCGGTTTGGAAAGTTGTGAGTGATCTGTGCCCCCGCCTTGATTTGTCTTTCACGAGGCTCGAAATTCCGCTGTACATCAACGAGTACAAAGCGCCTCACAAGATCACTCCACAGCATCTCCGCGTAGGGCTTCGCTCGATGGATATATACAAAGAGGTCGTGAATCGGGCCACGATCCCAACCGCAGCGGACCCCGAGGCTCTGTTCCAATACCATTCGTAACGGCTCGTCGCGGCTGCCATAACGCAGACGTTCCACTACATGATTGAGGGTGGATTAGAGTACGGCCTGGTCACCACGGGGGAGGCGATTGTTTTTTTGAAAGTGGACTGGTCCGACCCTACGACCCTATTGTACCATCTCGCCGAACCGCGGGCGGAGGTGGTCGCGCACCCGCGTGATGCGCGTTATTGTACGGCGGTCAGCCAGATGCTTGCTTTCAGTCTGCTAGCGCTGGACTACTCCCAAGGTAGACGATATCATCGCCAGGATGAGCGTGAAGCGGTCATGTCCAGTCTAAAGACCTGGTCAGAAGATGTCGAGACCATACTCAAGACGATACCAGTCGATCAGCGGAAGGCACCATCGAGCTCGCCCGCCTATGAGCCTGACCCATACAGCGATGCTGACCGATCGCCATGTATTTCGCGGAAGAGGAAACCAAGGAAACCGCCCGGGAATGTGACGAGAATTGGTGTGCCAGCGCATTCGCCGGAGTCATCCGACGATGAGAGCACGAGGCGAATGCAGGAGACGCCCACGCCGCTTGAGCCAAGACGCAGCGGACGAATTCAAGCGGCGCAGCGGGCCTTGCCCAATCACACGCGGAAAGACGGTCACGACGCCTACCGCAGTCGCCAGCAAAACGATGGATACTGTACAGAGGAATGTCTGCGCGGTTTGACGCTACAGACGAGGACGCGGGTTGATGAAAATTGCCCCAATGTCGCTGCTCATCAACACGATGGGGATGGTCTCCACCACCGCATTAGCCATGCCAGATTTGTGACACTGCTCCGCGACCAACTCAAGCGCACTCTTGACGACGGGATCGAGAGCCTCGACAAGGGAGGTGCTCGTGGGGTCCTCTTCAAGGTGACTCTTCTTGCATATGGGTACACCTTTATTGGCAAGGGCACGGTGCCGGCATTCATCGAGGATCTCGAACACGAAGCAAAGGTCTACCAAGCCCTGCAGCCATTGCAGGGTAGTCACGCCGATCTTTCTCGGGGCAATCGACCTACGTACAATATCACGCACTTACTACTACGACTTCCGCGTCCGAGTTCAATACATGATGTTTCTGTCTTGGGGTGGTGCTAGCTTGGACTCGGTGCGCACTACAGGCGACGATGGCGATCTAAGCCGTCAATTAATCCACGCAATCCGTGCCCTGCACACTTGTGGGGTTGCACACAAGGATCTCCGGTCGCCTAATGTGCTGATCAATCAAGAGACTAGACAAATTAGGATATGCGATTTCGAGAGGGCCGTTTTGATGGAGCGTCCTCGGCCCCCTCTTGGGTCGGTGGTGCCAAATAAGAGAAGGCTCCCGACGAGAAACAGCGGGGCTGAAAAGATGGGTCGTGAGTTGCCTTATGAACGGCAGATGCGCGAGGATTTGAACGCAATCAACACGATATGCTTGCGACAGGTATAAGTACGAATATATCATAAGCGGAAGCTCTGTCTGGTTATCTTGCAGCATATTTTCAGGTTCAATTCATTAGCAAACGCTCTAAACGCTAACTGCTATCCCTTCTGCTCCCGTGACTCCCTGGTCCTAGTCTCCACGAGGATTCTGGTGTGAAGAATTAGTGTGGGACGTACAGCCCACTTCCTATTCAAGTCGAGATGACTTGGAGAACATCGCTAGGGCGGATGGTAAGAAATACATTCCCACGGATTCCTCCAGGTAGCTGTCCTCGGTATCTACAGACCCGAAGTTAATTAGTTCGCTTTCTGTACATCAATACAAGCATAGACAGAGCTGCCTTGTGATATCTTCCGTATCAACATATGCCACGTCTTCGCCCGAACTGCATACCGCTGAGACTCGTCCGAAGGTCCTCCATAATTCCCACCATCTTCTTCGCCAGGGTACCCCGCTGCAGCTTGTGTCTGTGGTCATTGGAGTAGTCTGGCGCGTGCCTCGCCGCATTCTGTACAGCCCTTCCTTGGCGGACGATCTGTGACAGTTATGCGCCGTTTCCCCCCGGTCTGGGAGGGCATTGCCGTGGTTGTGCCAACATGATCGGCGCCAAGGGCGTTCTAGCCGCCACCCGGCTGTTCCAGCGTACAGCTCTCTGCAGCGACGCATCCATCGCGCCGTGGTCGGGGTGTCTCGTGGGTGCTGGCCGAGCACCTGCATTCGTTGCGGCGGTTGGTGCAGTGTTTGTCGTGGAGCTGGGCTCGGTACGGGCGGGCTGCCGTTCCACTCGGCTGGGAACCTGGAGTGCCTGCTGTATGATGAGCGTCAACGGTTAGTCTACTATGTAGTCAGTAGACGAGAATCATGCTTGCCTTGCGGCCTTCGCGGCGAAGGCAGCTGCCTCGGACCCTTCCGTCTCATGGGACTGTTGGGAATGACAGTCCTGCCATCCTCGGCGGGGATGACGTCGTAGACAGACAGAGGCTCCGCCACGGCAGCGGGAACTGCTGCAACATACTCGGGGTCGCTTTCGTACTCGGCATCCGCGTCACTATCCACATCGATACCGGCATTCGCGTCGTCGCTAGCGTCCGCCTGGGCCTCGAAATCGACTGCTTCGACATGGCGGCGCGATCGTGTCGCTCGACCGTGGCTCGGTCTCGCACGGCCGGCGGCTGATTGACGAAACTGCGGCTGTCAGCAACGGGGCTGCGTACACTCGACGGAACGGTAACAAGAAGATGGGACAGATGGAGACAGACAATCCTGTTCAAGTCCGGCACCCGCTGGCCGCGCGGGACGTGCATCGCCGTGTCCCACCGCTCGTGCGTCGGGTTCCAGTACGCAAGCGCGCTGAAGAGGTTGCAGTAGCGGCCGAGGTCCCGCGTCTTGTTCTGCAGCGACAAGCCGCTCTTGCGCACCTTGTCTTTCTGCCTCTTGGTGTGGGCCGTGGCGGAGGTCTAGCTAGCCAAAACGGTTCGGCGGTTTGCTGGGCCCTCTTGGAGCATCTTTCTGCGTGGCCATGGTGCTACCAAAGCGTCTTGCGGAACGGTAGATATACTGTAGCAAGCTGCCGGCTTGCGGGTGTGAAACGGTGATGACATGATGAGCTCGAGTTGAGTAAACCTCACCAGGCAGCTGCTGATCCGGTTCGAGGACCCATGTTGGCGGAAAGGCTTTCAACAGGTTTCAGGCCGAGCTTCTCTTCGGTGTCTTGAAGAGAAGTTCTCGCGTAACAGGGAGATTGGGTGTTGGCCCTAATGGCGCGGGGTTCCAAATCGGCTCCGCGCTAATGATGGTGTGTTCTAGACCTGGCCCGCTAGCCGCGCTAGTGCGCCATTGCTACTTTTCCGACTCTGCACTCCAACGGTAGGGCCAACAGGTCTGCAAGCAACCATGAAAGCCAGGATCGCAAAACAATCTACAAGAGCTCCGGACGGATGCAGCAAAAGAGAATACCCTGCGGGATGATTCAGTTTCTGAGGTGACGCCGGAATGGTAACGAGAGTATCGAGGTGGGGCTCTGCTTATGCGACCGGTACGTGTGGCGGCAGGCACCTGATTATTGGTAGGTCTGCTGTATTCTTCCTTACGGATGCTGCGAGCTGAGGCGGTCGGCGCTCCACGCCAGTGCCCGCCGTATACTATTTAGTTACTGCACAACATGGCCTAATAAATGTATAATAACAAAGCTATGGTCCTTGAGGAACTTGCAGCTTTCTTCGAAGAAGGTTATACTCCGCATATTCTCTTCACAGGTTTTGTAAGGGTTAGCGTATATTCTAACTCTTCATTGCAGTAAGCAGTGCGGCATGCGCTCCAAAATACAGGCATGGTGCTAGACTCCATCAAATACTAGGAGGCTATGAATATGGGCGCCACAGTGACCACGACGTCTCAAGAACTCCCGACCATGGTGTTTGGGAGCTCGGCCACAACAAGGATGCAAATCTTGTCGGGGCTCAAGCCGGCTTCACCCAGCAGCTGCAACACCGTACAGAGCGTCTCTCCGGTTGCCAGCACATCATCCACCACCACCACCGACGCGCCCTCGGGGACTGCGTGTCGGTCCATTTCAATTCTCTTTTCCCTGTCACTCACTAGAAAATGGTCTGCCAGCGATGAGATGTAAGACTGTGACTTCCGGACCGAAACCAGTGGCGGTGCGAGCTTGCCGGCTTGTTGAATTAGCGCTAGTGGCAGATGAGCCCGGACAGCCAGCGCCGACGCAAAGACAAAGCCGCCAGTCTCGCAGGAAGCCACCACGTCAACCTCACCCCAGTTCCCGTGGAACTGGCTCATCAGCAGATTCGTACATATGGCGAGCCCATCGGGTTTCTGTGCAATGTTGAGTACGTGGCGGAATGCAATACCCGGGCGCGGGTAGTCAGAAACCGTGCGGGCCATTTTATATGGACGCAGCAGGTCCTCGTGGAACAAGGGCAGCAACTTGGCTTCCCCAAACCTCTTCACTGCCTCCTGCCCACTTACGTTATTGACGAATACCCAGCTTGGGCGATAACCGGACTCCACTGCCTGCGTTCGGCCACAAGCTCCTGGAAGGGTGTACTTGGCACCTGTACTTGGCACCCTCGGGGTCAGTGCCGTTAGTGGCGTTACGGTCGCGGAATCCTCTACGCGCCCGTTGTATCTCTTTTGCAGTTCGTACATCAACATCGAGTAACTTGCAGTCTGGCACCAGATGTGCCAAAATTGTGACAGGCGCTTCGTCCCTCAGCCCGGTAACGAACAAGACGTCCACATCGTCATTACTTCGCACCACTTCGAGGAAGTGCTTCTCCGTGAACTTTGGGTGCTCGAGGACTTGGCTCTGGTAAAAAGTGGTAAGGGCTTCCCGATGCTGTTCCTTGTACAGTCTGTCACCAAGCAGGCGGTCGAAGGAAGCACCGGTAACAACCGCGTATGCCCGTTTTTGTGGCATCGCTGACTCTGACCACACGGGCGCTCAGGTCACGGCTGGTAAGCGTAGAAGCCCAGACCTCGGCGCTGTAATCCTTGCCGACACCGCTATCGCCAGTGACCAGGGCGACGCCCCCTCGAGGCATCACACGCCCTGGCGGTAATAGCGGACCTACTCACAAGGGTCTGATTGCTGCACCGTCCTCGAACGCATTGCAGCTCAGGCTAGTATCTACCATATATCTGGAGTATACTGGTTAGTATATCCTGATTATCGGTTTCAGCATGTAAAACCATATATTCGCAGCGGACTACAACGGTTGCCCAAAGCCGAGATGACCGGTCTAAAAAGCCCTCGCCTCTCCTTTGGCCTCGATAGTAACCGCTGTCATCGCCAGCCTCCGTTACGGGCCGAATGCGAACGCCAGGGCAGAGAAATGCTGGGACGGGACGGGACGATGTCGTATGGTTTGCTGTCCAGGGCTCTGTCCAGGGGTTCAAAGTCTCTTTTCATACTAGGCTGGTGGAACCCCCTCAAGGCAAACCACTTTATTTAGACATACTAAAGTCCCGGTGTCTGCGGTCCGCCCACTCTGCTCTCCCCGATATGCAATTAGTCTACGGCGTAGTCAATATTGTAAATTACCGTTATATCGCCGCGGGGCTGAACAGTAGCCGCGGTCACTCGTGCCATCCTGTGGGCATAGTGGGAAGCTTATCCTTTACATCCTGGCTTTACGTCCGTGGGTCCCAAATCGAAGATGGCTTCAGCTTACGCCATGTGTGGACCTTGGATTGTACTTTTCGCATCCCTGTTGTTTGTGCAGTTCGTCGCATGTGGAACTCTCAAGTGGGGGTTCAAGATGCTTGTGAAGTACATGAAAAACGCAATAATATAAATGAACTTGACCAGCCAGCTGCTGAGGCTGCTTTCTTTTCTCCTTGGACTAGCATCCGCTGCAGACGTTCTGGCCAGCAGTCAAGATGAAAGGAAACAGGCCGCTGTCGTTGCTGGGTGGCACCCTGTTACTAGCCACTCAAGTCGTTTCCAAGGCTGCGATAGCTCATTACATGGTGATCATTCCTTCCCCTTTACTCCAATACACTTTGGCAGACTTCTACGTGTACGACAGACAGCTGACTCGAGGTCTCGCACACAGCTTGGCAAGGCTACAGAAGACCATGTGAAGACAGATTTGAAGAAGGCGAAAGCCGCTGGGTAAGTGTGCGAAACTCTGCGGACAGCCTCCCATCCCGTTTTCGTGGTAGCCCGCACTGACGGTTCTCTGCAGATTCGATGCCTTTTCTATGAACGTTGGCTGTGTAGAGCCGGCCTGGGTCGATGAAGTCCTTGGCTACATGTTCAACAACGCGGCGGCGGCCGGCATGGGCGTGTACCTGAACATGGACCTGTACGCCTCTGGCGACGCATGCTGGAACGGGGCGTCCTGCTGCGACTACGCCAACGACTACACGGGTATCTGGAACAAGTACAAAGGCTCTGACGGCTGGTTCAAGATCAGCGGCAAGAATGTTGTCAGCAGTAAGAAGCCCCTAATTTGACTCCCACCATGCTTTCTTTGGCTGACCAAAGCTCCCCTGCAACAGCTTTCTCGGCAGCCGACTGGTCTCGATACGAGTTCAACGCGTGGAGGGAGAAGTGGGACGAGGGCAACCTCTTCTTCATGCCCGACTTTGACAACACGACGGGGTACTACGAGGGTGCTGAGGGGTGGTGGTAAGTACTTCTCCACCAAACATGAGCCCAATGAGTGAATGCTAAGCCACTGAACTCGAAGGGAGCACTGGGGCGAGACGGTGGACGGCATTGCCAGCTGGGAGAGCTCGTGGCCAGCATATGCCGGCCACGGCGGTGCCTTTCCTGGTGACGTCGGTCCCGACCTGAAGCCTTTCCACGCGGCGGTCTACCATGGTGCCGAGTACATGATCCCCATCAGCCCTCTGCAGTACAAGGCGGCCTACAAGACCAATCTCTACCGCCTCGGTGATATGAACTTGCCCGTTCGGATGGAGAACATCCTGGCTATGAACCCGCGACCCAACTACGTGCAGTTTCAGACCTGGAACGATGGTCCGGAAAGTCATTACATTGGTGATGTCTGGCCGGAGCAAAATCACGACTATCAGCCGTGGAAGTATATGAATCCAGATCGATACGACCACAGGTAAGTATCCTCGCTGTGGTTCTATTGTCGACTGCGACGCCCGACACAAAAGGGTCAATACTGACGTCGGTAACGTGTAGCGGCTGGCAACCCCTTGTCCGATCTTTCAACAATGCTTTCCGAAAAAAGGGCTCTACCGCGGCGTCCATGGATACCGTCGACGGCAAGATCGCCGAGGGCGCCATTTGGTACCAGAGCTACCCGCGTGACACGGAATGCAAGGGCCCCGACGGGATGTACTCGGAGAAGCCGACCAACTACGACGCGGGCGTGGAGGGCGTCTACTTCGCCGTGGTCATGAAACAGGGCCTCGCGCCGGGCCACAATCTGAAGGTGTGGAGTGGCAATACCGAGACCCCGGCCGTCTACGACCTGAAGCCCGGCCTCAACTACGGCAGCGCCGAGGTGCTCAACCACGGCGCGCAGTACCTCGAGATCCTGGATCCGGCCGGCAAGCGCGTGGCGTACGCCGCGGGGGGCATGTGCGTGGCCTAGTCGTGCCCGCGCGGCATCCACGTCCGCAACTACCACGTCGTCGGCGTCGAGGAGGGCGACGGTGGCGCCACGTGCACGCCCTGGCCCGCCGAGTCGGACGAGGAAGACCTGGACCCGACGCCCACCAAGCAGCCTGCGTCGTCCGCGGTGCCCTCGTTGGATCCCTACGACTACCGGGGCGCGCACTTGGAGAATGACGCGAACTGCATCATCTTCAAGGTCCCGCCGAAGCACCCCACGACCGTGGAGGACTGCCTCACTCCCTGCAAGGATGCCGTCGACAAGGCCAAGGCCGAACACCGGACTACGTCGTACGGGTGTGTGGGATGGTGGCCAGGGCAGCATTCGATACCTTGGGAATGCCAATCCGCCGGCGGCGGGTGTCTGGTCCAGGGCAAGTGCACTTGTGACAATCCGATCTTGAACCTGGTGGGAGACACATTCGTCGAAGCACTGCCCGTCATCGCAGAGGTATGTTCTACGAGACTGTTGGGGAGAGATGGCGACGATAAACTAACGAGTCGGTCGTGGCAGGTCGGATGTTACGTTCTGATGGCTTCGTTCAAGCTGGTTCTTGATATCGCGCTGGATGCCATTCCGGAGGGCAGACCCTTGACTGCGGGTATGAGTAAGTCACCCCCCTCTCTTTGTTATACCAATGAGAGAGAAGCCGGCGCTAACTAGCGGGGGACCTCTTCCACAGCGATGATGATCAACGCGGCCAAGCTCTCCAGCTACGTCTACGACGAATCGCAAGCGCCCGACGGGGCCTTCGGAAACTGGCTGAACCCTTGCGGAAACGACGACCTCGTCCCCGACAAGATGAAGAACGTCTTCGACACGCTGAACCAGGTGGCGGACTCGGCCACCGGGTTCAAGGTCCCCTCAAAGATCGGCAAGGGCAGCGGCCGAAAGGGCGACAAGGGCAACCCAGGCGCCGGCAAGCCGAAGCCAACCAAGACGACGAAAGACCCCAAGAGCACCGGTCGGCCCAGCGAGACGGCCGCCGCGTGCAAGCTCAAGGGCGCCGCTGTCCACGTCAACCGCGCGGGCAGCGTCGTGACGGGCCGTGAATGCCGGCAAGGCACGACGACGACGCATGCCTACACCATCACCTCCCTCTCCTACGCCGCGACCGCCAAGCCGACGCTCGTGGCTGCCACCTGCGAGGATAAGTGGGGCCAGGCCTGCCAGCACTACAGCTCCGCCATCTCGGTCCATCCGGAGTGGGCGACGCTGTCGTGCGGGCCGAAGATGGCCACCAAGACGCAGCTGTTGGGGCTCAAGGCCGCGGCCACCGATGCGTGGTCTGCGCAACACGGGGGCGCCGGCTGGCAGAACGCGGCGTATCGAGATGGGAAGCTGTGCGACCGAGCCGTATACCCTCCGTCCTACCTGCTGAGCGGAAATGACAAGAGAGCCGCGGGGCAGTGCGATGCAGCCGCCGCCGGTCAGCTCGTCCGCTGGCTGCCCAGGGAGCAGAGCCGAGGCGCCGCGCACATGTGGAGCAACATATGCTTCCAGACGCCGCTCGACGCACTGAGTGACTCCGAGATGCATGACGCGGCGCAGCACAAGAACTTTGGTGCGAAGACTAAAGTTAGAGCGCCCAGTAAGTGTTTTTCTTCTTTCCACCGTAAACTCTCCTGGTTCCCATTCATGCGGGTCTTTCCAGATTCTAGGCAGTAAGTAGCTGACCACCGTTACCTACCACCTCTAGCCAAAACGGAGTACACGGTCGGCATCACCGTGGCCCACGTCCCTCAGTTCACCATCTCCTCGTGGAAGCACAAGGAGACGAAGGACGATGGTTTGTGGGACAATCCATGTTGGCCAAAGGACATCACGCCCGCGGACCCGGGTTTCGCCCTCTTGGATAACGACCCCTGGTATGCACGCAACGGCAAACAACCCGCGTGCAACTACAGGGCAGCCTATGCGCCGGGAACCAATGGTCCCTCGAATGGGCCCGCGCCCCTCAAGCGCCGCGATGGCATGGTCGAAGGGAATGAGCCATTCTGCCACGGACCGTTGACCCACGATGATTCCTGCAATGGCAGTTCCAAGGCCGATACCAAGGCTATAGCAAAGGTGAGAAACGGCGCACATTCTTGTTCAGAGAGATGCCAGCGAGACTGATTCATGCCCTTTTCAGACCTTCCAGGCCATCAAACGAATGTACGACGACGATGGAGGACCAGGCATATATGAAACAGTCAAACCCCAGAATGTTGTATTTGGTTTTCAAATCGGCAAGGGACGGGAAGCTCAGGTCTTCAAGGCGACGATCACGGCCAAAGGCTGGGACGCATGCCAAACGTGGGCGGTGAAGCGGTGGGTTGCCGAGTTTCAGAACATCCACAAGGAATTCGACGCCTACGAAGCCATCGACGGCCACGGCATCGGCCCCGTCTTCGGCGCCGAGTTGCAGAACGCCGAGACCGAGGCACCGGAGGGGTTCGTGTTGGAATACATCGACGGCCGCCCCGCCAAGGAGGACAGCCTGCAGGACGCCCGGGAGACCCTGGCCACGCTGCGGCGGCTGCATGAGCTTGGCTGGATCCACGGCGATCTTAGCTCCGCCAGCAACGCCATGATTCGGAACCTAGACGGGCGCGCGGTTCTGATCGACTTCTCGTTGGCCAGGGAGGTGAGCGACCCCCGGGAGATGGATGAGGATATTGACAGGATGAAGCAAAACGCTTTTAGCGGGATCATATGGAGCGGCGACGAGCCTGTTGCACGAAGGTCCGGGTAGAAATGGCGGTCTTTTATGTAGTAATTAGGGCCGTCAAAGAGACTTGCTACATGTTGGATCGGCGGACTCGATACTCCTGTAATGAAATCCAGATTACTTAATTACGTTTCAACGGATTGAGGCTTTGGATGGAGGCCGTCCGAACAACGATACGATTTACCATGGCCACGGGCCGACTCGACGCACACCAATCAACCCAAAGGGACACCCGTTAAGGCGATCTACTAACCTGTTTTCCCACCACTAACTGTCCCGTGCCTCAGACTGCAGGCGCCGCTTCAGCTGCCGAGGATAGGATGCTAGACACTTGGAGAAGGGCCTTCAATCTGGCCTGCTAGAAAATACTACTAACACGGGACCCCGAACAGGAACGTGATGACGGGAATGGAGTGACCAACTGGAAACGGAGCAGGTACAGTAAGGGCTTTGGGTAACAAGTAAGCCACAAACTGAGATTGGAGTCCGCGACCTTCGCCACCCGGAACGCAGATAATATGTGATTTGTGTCGGCCGATTTCGGTCTAGCGGAATCCCCGCGGTTCATACTCACGAGTACGAGGCCTAGAGCTCCTTCACAGCTGCACATTGGCACCCGAAGCCGGTCATCCAGCAGGCTCACGATGTAACCAAAAGCGAGGTCGGGATCTGATCAGAAATGAATCATGACGCTGCAACTGTGCCTCGAAGAACGGAAGGCTTGCTTTGGCGGCCACGACCAACGAATGGCCCAAAGAGGAAGGTAAGCTACCCCGCCGTGGGGTCGTTCGAAACCCCCCGCGTTCCTTCTACATATGATGTGTATCCGGCTTCGCATTATAGTTCGAAATCCTCTGGGAACTCGCTCACTATGCTACCTTGGCTGCCTCGCGTATGAGCCTCGTCACTCTTTGAGTTAGTCATTCTAGTTGTTAGTTGCATGAAGCCCTCCAACTATTCCTGGATAAAGTCAAAATAACTTCGAAATTCGTCTCCTGTGTTGGTAGCCTCGCATCAAACTAGAACCAGAAGCACAAGATTGGACAGGGCAAAGCCATGGTTACGGTTAGCATCCGCTCTTCCGGCGCCTGTCTACTACTACCTTCAAGTAAAGACTTGATAGGATAGGAGTGAGACCCCGGCCAAGATGGTCAAAAGCGAGGTTGGACTGGGAAACGAGTCGACCCTGACTAAGATTGACAAGCTGCGAGAGCTGAACGTCGGCGCCATGATCCCATTGCCTCAGGTGAGCCATGATGCCGAGCCGGCGAAACTGCCCCAATAGCTAGCTAACCACAGCGTAGCTCGTTGCTGTTGGTGATCAGTCGAGTGGGAAAATCTCTGTGTTGGAGAGTGTCACGGGCTTCTCGTTCCCTCGTGCTGCAGGCCTCTGTACTCGCTATGCGACTCAGATCACCTGCCGCCGCGCTGCTAAGCGGCGCATCTTCATCTCCATCATTCCCCGTCCCAACGCCGACGAGCAGACCAAGAAACGGATTCCTGACTTCAAGCACGAGCTTCCAAAGATGGATGATGAAGAGCTCATCAATATCTTTGAGGAGGTACGACGATCTCTTTCCCCTGTTTGTGGTGGTACTGACGCTGATCTTTTAGGCCAACGTAGCTATGGACATCCGAATATCAAAAACCAGCACGAACGACGGCCGTTCAGCCTTCAGCCAGGACATTTTGAAGATCGAAATCTGCGGTCCTGACGTATGTCAGACCTGAACCACCTTCGTGCCATCGCTGACTTCGCTTTCTTTCTCTAGCAAGACCATCTCACCGTGATTAACGTGCCTGGTATTTTCCGAGTAGCCACACCTGGTAGGTTGACATTCGCCTCCGAAGGCTCAAGTGTGTGCTCACTTTTACTCAGGACTTACGAGCGAGAGCGATATCGTCCTTGTTGAGAACATGGTCAAGTCGTACATGAACGACCGAAGAACTATGTGGGTAATCGCAGCTATTCTCGTCCTATCACTGCTAACGCATAGGCAGAATCTTGGCCATTGTACCTTGCAATGTGGACTTGGCCACTCAAGAGATCCTGAAACTTGCGGAGACGGCTGATCCATCTGGAGTGAGAACAATGGGTGTGCTGACCAGGCCAGATCTTGCCACGGAGGAAGCATCGAAGGATACGATCCGAGATCTTGTTATTGGTAAAGGTAGCAACCTGAAGTTGGGCTACCACATAGTCAAGAACCGTGGCGCTGATGACCACCATTCGACACTCTCGGAGCGTTTCACTGCCGAGGAGGCTTTCTTCATGGATTCTGCGTGGTCATCCATTACCGACCACTGCGATATCACTTCACTCAAGCTGAGGCTCCGTGGGTTGCTCATGAACATCTCCAAGCAAGAAATCCCACATGTCCAGCCGACGTCGAGCAAAGACTGCATGCGTGCAAAGCCAAGCTAGAAGCCATGGGTCCAGCTCGAGCAAGTGAGCAATCACAGAGACTCTATTTAGCGAAACTGGCTTCTAGATTCCAGGAGGTTACCGGAGCTGCTTTGAACGGCTATTATGCTAGCGACAAGCTGTTTAAGACAGATCCAGGCTTGAAGTTGGTAACAAAAATGATGAAGCTGAACGAGGACTTCTCCAATACATTCAAAGACAGAGGCCATAAACTGGGGTTTGGGCCGGAATGGACCAATGATGAGAAAGAAAAAGACTCGGTTGGGAGTAAAGTGGCCATCAGACTTCCATTCGAGATTCCTACGGCTAATTACCCTGAGCTTCTTGATATTCTCCAAGAAAATGATTATGATTGCCCTTCGTCATCGGAGAATCCGATAATGGAACAGATCAAGGATGTGTATGCCTCCAGCCGCGGACCTGAGCTCGGAACTGCAGGTAACCTCTCTGTCGCTGGGCCAAACAATTGCTCACAATCATCTAGTATGGCGGAACTGTTCTCGCTGCAGTCTTCGAGGAGCAGTCCGAAAAGTGGGAGCCTCTGGTTCTCTCGCACACCAGCAAAGCCATCGTGCTGGTTCATGACTATATCTTTGAGCTGCTGACCAAGCTGTGCCCTGAAGCACAAGTCAGAGAGCAACTGTGGGATGTGCTTCTGATTGACAGGCTGTGCGACGCCTACCGTCGTGCTATGGCACAAGCCCAATTCCTCTTACAGATTGAGTGCGGAGGGAGACCGACTACTTTCAACCACTATTTCAACGCCACCCTCCAGCGAAAGCGGGCTGGGCGGATGGTCGACGCGCTGGAGGATTTGACAATCGAGCTCCAGGGACATGAAGGCGAGGCCTACGTGAACATTAAGGACATCAAAGACCATGCCAAAAACAAAGACAACACGCAACAGGTGTGCGAAGATATTCTCGACGCCCTGACGAGCACCTACAAAGTTTCTCGTAAGCGCTTCGTGGATGTAATCTGTCAGCAGGTCATCTTGTATTTCCTTCTGGAGGGTGAGGAGAGCCCCCTCAAGGTCATGGGATCCGACACTGTGATGAGGCTTACAGAAGATCAGCTTGAGTTGATTGCGGGCGAAGACGTCGAGTCAAAACAGCAACGGATGACATTAGAGCGACAGAAGAAGAGCTTGGAGGCGGCGCTCAAGGTGCTATGGGTTTAAGATGTTTCATTGAATTTACGCACTGGGAAGATAGTTGAGATAGTAAAACAACGAATAGTTCCATATAATAGCTTAGTTACTGTTTGACTCGGCGAAGGTCGCCCAGCATTCCGACCATCTTCACGATGGTGTGTTTCTGCAACCTGCGCCTGTAACCCTTGTAGTAGTGAGGTGCGCACGCTGTATTCTGCATAAATCCCTTTAGCAGCCCTGTGGCAGCCCTGCCCGTTTAGCACTGCTCCCCACACCTGAGCTGTTCCAGCACCGCTTCCGCCACCGCGAGTGAACATCCATTTCGGTACTGCTTCTGAGTCGCTCGTTATTTATGCTTGTTGTCGCAAGGTGGACTTGAGTAGAAGCGGACCACGCCTAGGACAGCAGCAGACTTGGGCCGAATGGGGAGACAAACAGCAGGCTGCGTATGGCGAAGGAAATCGTGGTGCAGTACGGTGCGACTTACACGCAGCTCAACTTGCGAAGTAGGATATTTCGTGAGTAGGAAGTGCTACTTCGTAGCCCGTCAACTCATGATGCAGCATGTTGCGTCTCGCAGTTCGGGGCGACAATGTCGATTGGTGTTGATTAGCATTGGCATTAGTCACGATAGGCTGAGCAGTGCTGCGAGGGATCTCCTTGGTAGGACTCAACGGCGTCCGGCGCATGCCACCCTTCATTTCCAGTCCACTGTCATCAGAGTCGTTAGGGGAAGTGGCCTTTACTGAGGGATTGGATGTTGGTTGGTTTGGTCCTTTTACAGTGCAGTGCCATACCCCGCAGCACGTTGGTTGACCGTCGCTGAATGCAGGCATGGCCGTGACGGCCGCTGACTGGGTTCCGATCAACTGGATCGCAATTTCGCGTCCAGCATCGGCATGCCTCTTTTGTTCCGGCCAGGCCTGCCGTTGGTTGTTGGCTCGTAAGGCTACCGCGGATGGCTCCCGCAGACGCCGCTAACTTGGCCTATTTCAGCTGGCACAGTCTTGCTGAACAAACATCAACTGCGCTCTCGCACGTCAAGCTCCGTAACCACGGGATACCTCAATATGTGCTTGTGTGTGGAGTAATGGGTGCGGGTCATGGAGCTAAGAGAAAATAGAGGTAACGGTTACGGTACATACCGACTGTCTGGCTCAGTGCGGTTGGTTCAGTGTTGTTAGCAGAGGGCAACAGGCTGTATTTGATAGCAGTCAACCGGACAAAACATGATTCCCGACTTCTCCCCATCAATTTGTTCTTCGACCATCTGCAAACCAACGAACCACCTACGAAGCGGTTAAGTCACTTACTTCGTTACCATGGCCGCCACCTTCTCTGACCTCCCCAGCATCGCTGCCGCTGCAAATGCGATTGATCGAATTGATGAAAGCGAGACCGTTCGCAATGTGATATGGATGTTTGCCCTCTCCAAGATGATGCACACTATACGCCACCCTTCCACAGACGATCTCACGCTCATTTTGAAGATGTGTCTGAGACTGGCTCCCAGTGGAAGAGGAGAGGCCAATGTCCATGCAGGTTACGATAAAAAAGATGTTGCGGATCTAGTCTACTGCTACTCCTGCACGTTCAAAATAGCGTACGTACGCCGATGGTGCCTCTCCGAACTTACTAACCGGAGCAGGTTTCAAATGCCGAACGAGATTGACGTGACCGATTTCATCGCTCATCTTATCATGAGTGCAGAGCGCATTGGGGGGATAGCCACTGCGGTATCGAATGACGACGAAGTCACTCGAGCAAGACTCCAGGATTAGCAGGCAGCCCTGCATACCTGCCGAAATGTCTGTGCGAAATCAACAGCCCATCTACCGTACCAGAAGGTGGCCATCTGGATGGCGCAGGGAGACAAAGGCTATGGAATATATGAGCTGAAAGCAGCTGCCTCCAGCGCCCATCAGTCGCTGTGTCAGTGTTTGCGTGAGGACGTGGCACAGGACCTTCGCCAACAGTTAGAAGAGTCATTCAACGCTCTCCAGAATGCTTCTATGGGAGAAGACTGGCAGTACCCCCTCCTCCTGCACATGGCTGTATGCGATGTATTCCGGGTCGAGATCGAACAAAGAGGTGGAGGGCAAGACCAATTCGCCGATTGGTGGAACAAGAGCCCTTTCCCATCCCTCCTCCTGACGACCAGTCGCACGCTTTTACTCTTCTCTGGCATGTTGCGAGACCAGGCCGGCGATATTATATATGCATTCCGTCACCTCCTAGATAGGCTGAGTCTCTTTGAACAGATCCGACGATGTCTCGAGTGATGACCACAGGAAGGCGAATCTAAAGGATCACCACCTCGCTCTATAGTGCTTGCTTTGGGCAAACTGTGTTCAGACAGTGGTGAGTCTTTAGCTTGCAATGCTTCTTGCCATCACCTACCCAGCAGTATGGCCCTAGGTGGCAGGGTGGTTATACCTCATGTGCTACATCAAGGTCCAAGCAATCTCGAGACACTATCCCCGCATTGTTCAGCTACTACACATAACATGACACGAATGTAGTTGTATATAATGGAAACGTATAGATGCATTCATGTTCTGTGTAAATCGTGGATCGCTACCGCCACAGTTATTCGTGACTGTCTTGATTACCTTGGATTTGTCCACAGCCTCCAGAGACATGGTGGAAAGATCTAACTAATGAATAGCAAAGGCAGAGATTGGCTCTGTACATGCAAGCATGGCGGGGTACATGGCGTCAACAGCTACCCTTGCAAAAGGGTCTAAACGGAAACTATCAAAGAGTGGAGAGATGACGCTGGTTTCGCTAGTGATAGTATGCAGATGGACACACAACGAGGCGATCCCACTGGGGTTATGACGAGAGTTTCCGAATGGGCAAAACGGGAAAAAGTGGGGATTTCCGAGCATGCCAAAAGAGGACCGAGGGGCTGATGAAGCAGAAACCAGATCATCCCGTTGGGGTAAAGAACAGCAAGTATACGGGTTCTCAGTAAGACCATACATTAAGTCCCTGTTGCCCCAACTAATGCAATTTTGAGCCTGATTTTGACTTGGCCGATTTTACGGGTGCCAACCTGAAAGTTGTGTAATAGCGACAAACATTCTTTTGAGTTACAGTACAACGAAATATTACGATCGTGCGGATCAGCATGGTTGTTTGGCCTCCTGTATCATTTCTACATACTACTCGGTGGGAATTGGAGAGACCTGTTAATTCCTTGTGTGAGCCACGGCCAACAATGAAACACAGCAGTATCGGCGCTGCTGTTCGCTGGCTTTGCTCCTTTGGACCGGTGGCGCCATCAGAAGCTCTGCATTCTGAGGTCTACATCTGGCCTACCGCAGCTTAACCAGTCTAGACTCTGTATGCCAGAAAGGGGACATCAGAAAGAGTGCCCACATGATGCCCATGATCCAAATGCAGCTTGCTGAGATCCCTGTTTGCGTCCCCATTCGGCCCAAGTCTGATAAATAACGAGTATTACCTAATTTGGCTCAATTTTACCACGAATTTGACAACAACAAAGGAGTCGAGACGAGAGCATCATTCGGTTGAATTCCCGCACACCACAACAGGGTTTGTAACAACCGGACCGAACCCTCGTATCAGTAACACACTATTTCCTAGACCCGGCCGTCTGACGGATCATCTCGACCCGCCAAAGCCCCGTATTCTTAATTCAAACAGTTTGGTCTTTGTGGGATGGGCGTTGCGAGTCCCAGCATTTCTTTAGCTTGCATGTGATCTTTACCATGGCAGCGAAATGTGTTCTAGCTTCACTCAACTGTTTTAAGAAGTCGAAAGCGACAGGGTTGTCATAGGATTGAAGGCATTGCTGCATCGCAGAACGGTGCTCGTACCACTGATTAGTGAGGGCCTGCTCAGCAGTTCTAGCAGCATCCATGGCGTCATCAGCCGGCCCTGGCTCTAAAGCCAGCTTGCGACTATGGCCCAAGGGTTTTGAAGAACGGTTGGGATCCTTTTTCCGGCTCCTGACGAGGACAGAAGCTGGGGCCCGTCTAGAGAAGGACGAGTCATTCTGGGAGTTGATCGACGCTCCATAATCACTGTGGACACGTCTCATGTGGTCTCTTAAATTCCAGTTGCGGGAGAATCCGTTTTCAGGTAGCGAACGACTACAGTCTTCGTAAATGCAAGCATAGGGCTTGTCTCCATGGCCGTGCATGGCGTGGGCTTCACGCTCATGTCGAAGGAGACAGGCAGTCGAAGAGAAGCGGACGTTCTGGCACGAGTCAACCTTGCATCGGTATGGCTTGAGGTGTGAGTCGACGAATTTGCTGGATTTCTGGTTAAAGAAGCGAAACCGAAAAGCAAAAGCCAAGGTGAACTTACTCGTAGTTACACTTCAACCTGGCCGGCTGGTGGTTGCATGAAGGCTGACGCTCCCAGGGGCAATGGAAAAGTCCATCTGCCCATGGCGCGACATTCTTGTACACCTGGTGACCTCGCGCATCAGGTTCATCATCCTCGTTGGAACAGTGGGTGGAAGCTCGAATATGGAGAGCGCTATCTGGGAGGACGTGAACAGAGCGTCGTCGGTAGTCATTGATTTACTGCGGGGGCCGATAATATAAACTTAGATCGCTGTTCAAATGCTTCGAGTTAAGAGCCAACCGACGTACCTGGGTGGTCGCTCACTGGGAATAGGTGAGACATCAACAGTTTGCAGCAATGCCAACACCGGGTCATCATTGCACGACTCCTCCAGATTTCCAAGGGAAGAGGTGCGTAACCGGACAGGGCTGAAGGATGAGCGCCCTGAGGCAGCAAGCGAGCCATCTGCAATACTCTGGTCGAGGTCCAATTCCATCAGTGCGGGGTCCATGTGTTGTGGAAGACAATCTGAGAGTCCATCATTGGCCGTTTCGACGGCAATAGGCCAGTCAGAATACAAAGTCTGAGACAACACTGAAAGGCCATCGCAGTCAAAGAGATCCGCATCAGTGTGAGCATCATCTGTGATATCCAACAGTCTTTGCAACATAGTAGGTGAGGTCTCAAGTGGGGTGGAGATCCTGGGCCCATCCATGATATTGGGGAATTCTCCTACAGTAGAAACTGGCTACGCAGCTTCGGGGACGTAGACACTGTATCCTTTGCGCAGATCTACAGTGTGTACGAAGCAAAGCAACCCAAAAAGAGTAAGGATGCGGAGAACAGGGCAACGGTTTGAAGGGTGATGGTAGTAACTGTTGCAGTGGCAAGGAGTTGAACGAGTGATAATCGTTTAGCTCTTTGCCAAACTCTTGGTAAGGCGGCTAGGTGCATACTGCAAGAACGTCAAACGCTCAGTAGCCAGGTCGGTGATAAATAGATCACCGTTGACTGATTCGACAATCGGCCAATTGCATAAGCATTCTTCTAAGTAACGAGATATTCAAACTCTGAATTTTTATCCAAGACAGAGCCGTCGCGAGTCAAGCAGAATACAAAGCTATCTACCTAATCCTTAGGTATTACAGCGCTGGAGGGCATCCCGTCGAAGTTCATCATTAAAGTCACGTTAGGATGACAACCTGCCTTCCCGCAGGCTTCAGGGTTTGGCCAGAGAAATTCAGGATGAGCATAGCTGCCGCTTGTGATGTCTTACTGTTGGGAATGACAGCCCCACCGGCCTCGTCGGGGATGATGTCGTAGACAGATAGAGGCTCCGCCGCGACAGCGGGAGCTACTACAATGTACTCGGGATCGGTTTCGTACTCGGCATCCGCGTCGCTGTCTATGCCAGCAACGGCATTCGCGTCGTCGCTGGCATCCGTCTGGGCCTCAAAATAGATGGCTTCGACTCGGCGCATCGATCGTGTCGCTCGGCCGTCGCTCGGTCTCGTATGGCAATTGATTGACGAACTGCGGCTGTCAGCAACGGAGTAGGAGGAACTTGACGGGTCAGTAACTGGAACATGGGGGCAGACAATCCTGTTTAGTTCTGGCGCCCGCTGTCCTCGCGGGACGTGCATCGCCGTTTCCATCCGCTCGTGCGTCGGGTTCCAGTACGCAAAGCGTGCTGAAGACGTCGCAGTACGCCGGTCTTGTGAACCTTGCCTTTCCGCCTCCTGGTGTGGGCGATGACAGAGGCCTAGCTACCTAAGACGGTTCGGGCAACTTGCTGGACCCTCTTGGGGAATCTTTCTGAGAGTGTCCATTGAGCTACAATAGCGTCTTGCGGAACGGTCGGTATAGCAAGCTGCTTGGTTTGCGGGTATGAAATGTTGGTGACAATGACGAGCTCGAGTTGAGCGGAAATGACCTCGTCAGGGCACTTACTGATCCGGTTCCAGAACCCATGTTGGCAAGATGGATTTCGGGCCCAGCTTCTCTTCGGCGTGTCTTGACGAGGAGAAGTTCTGCCGCGGTCTGGGGAGGTTGTAATTACAGTAGGCCTAGTGGCGCGGGGTCGCGAATTGACTCGAGGTTTTGGCTCACGAGTCACCGGACGAGCAAAGACATTATGCTGGACAAAGCGTTGTATCCATCAGCCGCTGCGATGGCGACCGCTCGAGATCGGTGAGACAACAAAGCTATACCGCCACTCTTGCTCACGCCATGGGCTGCTTTTTCGACTGCAATCATTATTCGACTGGCTACATGTCGTCCGTGGATTTGACCTTTTACGGTATTGCGGAAAACTCGATTGCGGCGGCCATGTCGTTTGAGATGGCGTACAATTTCATAGCGGAGTGGGCCAGACCCTTTAAGGGTGTTGGCAGCAAGAATAGCTATTGCCATGGCATTTGCGACGAGCTCGTTAAAACTGCCGCGAACGAGAAGGCCAGCGAAGAATTGCGAGCCAAGAAAGTGGAATCGGATGCCATTGCGGCCAAGGCAAGAGAAGAGGAGACTGAACGAGCAGCCCGGCTGGCCCGACTGGCCGGACCTCTAAGAAGCCCATCTTCTACTCCTGAGCCAGGACCGCCGCTGAAGGTCGAGCCTAGAGACCATACGGATTGCGGGCGTGAAAAATCCCCGGAAGCAGCCAGCCCTGCCACAGCACTCTCAGATGGCGGTAACAGAGTCAACTACGAGCAGGACTGTGCACATGATGATTCCGTTCTGTTTAACCCGGAGGAGGCCGACAACACAGTCTGGGAGGACTCAATGGTACCCGACTTCGATACGAAAGATGAACAGCGTCTGGACCTTTTCGAAGGCCTTGATAAAGAGACTGAAAACCTCATCAAGGCAGAATCGCCTTCATCCGAAGCCTTCCTCGACGACAAAGAGTTATTGTTGCCATATTCTGCTCTGGTGCTGCCGCCGCAGGACAACCATTCTCATCAAACACCATCTTATAAGCTTGAGACAAGTCCGCCGCTACTTGGCGAAGGCAAGATACCGCCACCGGAGTTATCGGATAATATCGAGATATTAGAGTCCAAATGGGCTTCGCACGGGCAACTTGTGGCGTTTCGGAAGACAGCCACGAAAATTGCGGAAGATTATCTTGAAGACCAGGGCATCAAGCTTGTCAATCGGCCAGACAGAAGCAACGCGATACGAGATAGCGGCGCTTACAAGCAGGGGAGAGAGGATAGCAGGAAGATCGACGTACGTAGGAAAGGTATCTCAAACTGAATGAGTGGATGTGCATAGCATCGTATACTGCGCCCATGCTACTATTTGAGCACCTGGGAGACTTCACAGAACGGTCTACTCGCCTGCGGCTCCCATCTCAGGCGACAAGTGCGGCGCTAGCTGTATCCAAATGGCACTTAACCCAGCACCCATCTGAGCAATGTATATAATCTTCATAGTGGAGAGTTCAAAGAAATGGTGCCTTACGGCAATCATGTCTCTCAGACGCATGCCGGACTTCTACGGTATTAACCTCATGGTGGTCCGGGCTAGGCCCCCGCTCTATTCCAACCAAATATCGCCATATAGGCGCCAACGGTAGCCCAAGAGAAGTGTTTCGTGCCTTAAGAATGTCCATCTCAATTCTGCATCGTCCAGTTTCGTACTTACAGTACAGCAAATAGAGACTTTTGACGTGTCTCGCCGCTTGCTGTTCTGCTTCCGCTGGGTAAGCACACTCGTTTTGCATTCTTTCCTGATGATGCTACCGAAAGCTACTCCGATATTCCAGGCTTCGTACCTCGAGGTCCAGTAACCAGAAGTGACCAGTGCGATACAGTACAGTACCCAACCTGCCATTTATGGACCGATTTCTCGATTAGGAACTGCTTCTTGGCAGCTGGTCTAACCATGGTGCGTCAAATCCCACGCCGGCGTACTTATGGTCCCGTACAGGCGTACCGTAGATAACCTGCCGTATTACAGTATGCAGAAGAAACGGCCCTCGCAACGTTTGTACCGCTTACCGGCCCCCATTGACATGCTGGTTGCAAGCGGACGTCTGAAAAGGACCTGGGCTGTTACCAGGAGTGTCCGAATGCTTCCAGTGCTGGGGGCGATAGAAGTGCGCTTTCGCCGGTGTGCCTAATTACTTTACTAGGGGCTCCTCAAGAATACTGTGAAAACCAGGTCCAGCGTCCGGATTCTAATCAAGGCTTCTTGCCGATGAAGTAGAGCGGGGTATCTGTACTGCGGACAAAGGCTAAATTTCGTCCCAACACTAGCTGTACTCCAGAAACGGCCGTTACGCGTTGTACATGGATACCCCGCATTACCTCGTTGTCAAGAATCTCGGATTGAAATGCGGACGCTGAACATGTGTCCTCGCTGTCCGCTTACGACGCCATAGCTACTGCCATACTACTCATACGACTCCCACGAGTGGTGACTCTTACCGTCTTCTTCGTGGTAGGTTTTAGCTGGCACGGCTGGGACGAACCCTGATCCATGTCTAGACTTCTACATGGTCTCCCTTCAAGATGTGCTGCACCATAGTTGTTGAACCATGGTATGTGGCGTGATGGAGTGTAGTATCCTGGGGATCCCTGAGGACCAGCGGGGCACTTGCCTCGATCAGCCTCTTCGAAATCTTTGTCTGATCGAGAGCAATCGAGATAAACAGCGGAGTTAGAAAATGTTTGACCTTGCTGCAAGATTGTGATAAGAGGTAGCAATTTAAAAGCGCTCGGGTGCATAATCTTCAAACACCTACCACCTTGGCCCACGTCAATGGATGATATTGAATCCCATTAGTGGGCCGGTGGTTGTGCTTCCAGTTGCACTTCGTGCTCCACTGGTATATGACCAAGAGGTTCAACGCCTTCAGCAGCTCTTTGTTACCTGCAGCGCGGCTGTTATAATGGCGGATGATGGTGAGAAAACAAAAGACGCACCCCACGAACCTGCCAGCTCAAGAGGCGGAGAGGAACCCGCTTTCGTTTCGTGTGACTGAGGTGCTGCATCAGAGATGGGGACGATGGGCATCGCTCAACAGAGATGCCACATGTGCTACCAACGAGCGTGGCGCAGGAATGGATGCAGACGGATCTGCTATGGAACGACCTCGGCATGTTCAGCCTTGATTGAGCCCTTCCAGTGGTATCCTGCTAGGACTGCGTCTCTTGCTCTCAGCTTTCCCTAAGGATTGGCCGTAGAATCAGCTCAGGGCAATACCGTGTCCCAACATGATGCTGCCCCGCTCCCCAACTAGACCTCATTTTGTTGCACAATAAGACAATTAACTACAGACTAGCCAAAAAACCTGTATTTTATTATTATTACTATATTGGCAGATCACCGAGGTAGCCACATGAGAACGTATCCCATTTTAATTTGATCGTGATGTCGGTTCAAGGGAGACGCTCGTGAAGGAAGGGAGCCTCGCGTAGGAGGAAACCCCGATGCCAACAGCCCAGCCGGGTCCAGTCACTGCTTAACTTGCCGAGCCGCTGTCGCCAAGTAGTTCTGTATCAACTCGCAATTGCAGTCTCCGTGGCGCAAAATCTCATTCTTAAGCCAGAGCACCTCCTCACGCAAGCTGGCGGCGTGCTGTGACAGTGACACTCGTAGGGCGGTCAGCTCTCGTTCACGTTCCCTCAGCTCATCGACGTATTTCTTTGATTTGTTTCTACATTTGCTGGCCGCAAGGCGGTTCTTTTCCCGGTTTCGTTCGTACCTCTGACCCCGAGGGGCGGGGGTGGCCTCTAGTACAGAGATTGGTAACTCCATCTCTCCGCTCTCTACTTGCCTATTCATAAGGCCGGATGGATCGCAGCAAGCGTGGGGGGCTGTGGACTCATGGTTACTAAAATAGTCATGCCTGTTGGGCCCTGGGCCAGCCCCGGCGTGCATTCCCGTTGAGGTGAGATATTGCTGTTGCTGTTGCTGCTGTAGTAGGGCCTGATTTATGTGGTTCGATGGGTTGGTAGCCGTGTAGCCGAACTAGTGCATTATTAATTAGTTAGGTCATCAGGAACTGACCGGGAGTGACCGGGTGTGTTAACTTGACAAACTTCGGAGAGACTAAGATGTGATATAAGCCCGCTTGCGATGCCGAAGACGGACAAAGCGAGGGACAGTATATACGTCCCGAATCAATTATGTAGGACTCTCTAGAGAAAATAGACTCGGACGCACTTGATGCGGAAGATTGTGCTGATCGATGGGGTTATGGAATACCGGGGGACGATGCCCGTATTGATCCACATGTAAGGAATAATACGCGCCGGTCGATTCTGTGGGTGGACCATATTCACTCGCGCTGAAGTAGTTCATGTATTCTGCTGACGTTGGTTCCCTCCACATCAAGATGTCATTCTGGTCCATGACGAAGATGGGACTTGGCGGGTGTTTGCTGCAGGCTTTTATAGTTAGAATGAGTTCTTTTGGTGAAATTGATGGGTGTTGGCGAACTAAACTGACTGGTGGTATTAATAAGGTGTTGTCAAATGAGTTACAACGCAAGGAATGAATGGAGCTTGGGTTTCATGAATAGCCCGTCCGCTCAACGGCTTACGTTCTGGTTTATCAAGAAACTGTTATCTACTAAAACATATATGCCATATACCGCTCTGGTCCGTCCATCTTCCCTCCTCCAAGGTTTATCACAGTGTCAATGCGTGGGCATCAGGGATTCGGAGAGCTGGCGAGCAACCGCCGGATCGCCCGAGATTGTAACCTCTGCGGCATCTTACGCCACCGGCCAAGTAAGAGGGGAGTCGTACCGGCCAAACTCTGCACTTCTGCTAGCTGGACCTTTTGCGCCCTATGGGCATGTAATGTAACCCTAGAGAAGAAGGGTTGGCCGATAACATTACTTTGCAGAGAATTAAACCGAAAGATATATCTTAGGAAGCTCTCGGGTGGGGAGTAGGGTACCATTCGTACCCTTGCCGAATATAAGCCTACTCTCTCGCCATTGTTTAATATGCACCCCTACCCGAGCTACATAGGACATTCTGCTCCGATTCCACCCACGATCTGGCGCTGCACGTCTCATCGGGGACTTGTGATAAGGTGATATGATAGGATGCGATGTGATCGAAGTGACGTAAAGTAATAGTGAGTAAGACTTCTTTATTTTTAGTTTTAAACTTTTATTTCCATCTATCCGTAGTAATTAGTTATCTCGTCTTATCCTGTCTCTTATGTATTAAATAGTAAATATATAATCATTAGCTTTAAACGTTAAGTTATGTAATTATTTCTAAGGGTTTAGCAATTATTCGACACTTATCGCTTATTTACGATAATTAATAGCTTGCGACTTATCGTAAAAATCGAACTAGGCCTTTGTTATCGGACCCGTATATCGTTTATGTCTTTATGTCTCCTCTACTTACTAGGATGTTTTAAGCTTTAATATTACACCTAGTGGGCCTAAATCGGATTAGTTATTTAAGTGGAATTGCCGCTTATTAGTAACTAGTTAACATATCGACCGCAGCGTAACAGGGTTTTATTAATTAATACGGGGCCTATGTTAAACAAATAGGAAGAAGAAAAACTATATATAATTCGATACTTTCGAGGGGCATATAGCCTAGTGCTAAGAGTTTATAGGTTTAGCTTAGAACCGTAACTTTTACTTTCCTTAAATAAGTATATCGTACTACCTATAATTAGTTGGTTCCACGTTTTGGTTAAGAATCGTCCCGCCGGAGTTTATAGGGGGACGCCTAATAATAAGCGAGGTGTAGTGTAGTAGGTAACGATGAAAGAGTAATAAGCGGGTAATATATAGTGTGCAGGCCGTGCGAGTCCTAAGGGGATTAATAATTGTCTAGTAAAGATTATACACATCGCTAATTAACTTACTAACGATTTAAAAAAATATGCTGCTCGCGTAGCAAATTAGGATAACTAGGGCTTAGTTATAACTTAAGAATAAGTTAAATCCTTTCGAGAATATAGATCCTACTAATAACTGATATTATAAGAGAAGCACACCCTTTCGGGAATTACTTAAATGCGTTCAACTATATATTAACCCGTTATGCCGAAACTATAAATCTTAAAAGCTGCTTGTTAATCTAATTCTATAATTATAGCGTCTCCGAGCGTCTCTTTTAATTCGTGCCGAACCTAATGTGTTTACGGCGCATATACTTTTCTGCTGCTTTATTTTACAGCATGCGAATTCCTTACCACACACCTACCGGGTTATATAGTAATTAAGGTTCGATGGGAAATTACTTAGTAGCTATCGAAAGATTTAAATTAACCTAAGAAGTGCCATCGACTGGTTAACCCCGATTTAGGAGGGAAACTCGATAAGAGATATACTAAACATAGTACCTCGCGGGTAAAACGTAGCTTACGGTACCCATATATAGGTGTGTACCGAGTGCTAGGGAGGGGACGCTAAGCGCTGCGGATTAGTGCTTTAATGCAAAGCTTTAGGGCGATGCATGGAGCTATTGGACGACGTGCGGAACTAATTTTCCTCCCCGCCACTTCTCTAGTATGCTTCCGTGCTTCCTCCTCCCCACTATTTCTACCTCCCCCTTATTATGTAACATTTAATAGAGCAGAGGATTCGAGTTTTAGCCGACGATTAGTGATGGTGGGGTTTAGTTATTTTGTTTCACTATTTATAGTACTATTAACTATAGATAAGCGAACCGCGATTAAGAGAAGAATAAATAGGTTTACCCTTAGTATAATTTTTACAACAGCAGCCCCTCCTACTACACTGTTTCCGGGGCATGTATATATAGCTCTTCGCGCTATATATAAGGTGCCCGATTATTTAGCTGTATATACAAAGCGGTTTACGAGGATAATCGGCAGCTAATTTATTAAAAGCCTTAAGCATTAACTTTTAATAGCTGTTAATAATAATTATATAGTAATAGTATAACGTAGCTTTTTAAACTACGATAGTGTATAGTTTAGTTTATCTCTTTAAGTATTATTAATAAGCCTTTGCTTATTTTAATCGGATGTGTAAATATAAAGCTATTATATTATAATCTTTAGGGGGCTAAGCGCACCGATTATAAGCCGTTTTATTAAGGGATGTAGTAGAAGCTCGCTAAGCTTTATTATAATATCCATGTAACTCGATAATGCACACTATTAACTATATATTCGTAGTTTAAATATAATTAGCACGAAAGTAGCGGTTAAGCTTACCGATAGTTAATATAAGTATAATAGATATATATAGCGACTAGCTACTTTTTAAACACCTTATAATAAGATACCTTTATAAGGTGGCATAGTTAAATCGGAGGGAGAAATAGCTTTATAGTGTTAGCTAATTAGTATAAACGCTCGTGAGATCTCGAAGCTAATCACGCTATAATTAAACGAATAATGAAAGAAAATTACATTTTAATAATAACTCGCTGCTAGATATATTTAACTTACCTAATGTTAAATAATCCGCCTAACGTAATAACTATTCGGCTGTCGAGATTATACATCTTTTATTTAGGCTTAACGATAATATAAAGGGCAAACTATATATATAAGGCTATGTTTATAACTAAATATATTCTCGAATCTTATAGAATAAAGAAACCCGAATCTAATTCTATGATTAATAAAACACTTAGCTAATAAGAACGATTAGTGTCTTTTAAAATAAGAATAAAGTATACTAAAGATAGTGGTTTATTTTTTAAAATAGCTTATGTGCGCACTACGAGCCGCAAAGTTAAAGTGATGCTCTTAGCACACAATAAGCCTTTAATTATTACACTTTAACTGTAGCTACGATTAGTTAAGTCCCACTAGCTCCACTCTTATTTAGCCTATTTAGCTTAACTCGACGAGGAAAGCTCCGCACATTCTCGAAACCGGACTAAAAGCTCCATTGAACAAACGAAGGTTTTTACTAGAGCCGAACGTCCTAGCTCTAGACGCTACTGTCTGTGATAGGCAACTAGGCAGCGCTAGTTGCTCAACGGCCCAATCGAAGATGGCCACGGGAAAAGACGAAGCTTTACCCCGCCAACACTTTTATCCTACTCTAGAATGCGACTATCATACTAGAATGCGATCATCATACTAGAATGCGATCATCATACATACACCTGACTTGTTTCTGCCTGATAGGTCGAAACCCGCCCATTCTTTGAGGAAAGCCCAATCCCCTTCAAAAAAGAAAGTAACATCGGCTTGTGTTGCGCTAGAAATACGGACCAGGACCAGTCTCTGAATGGGAAATGGATTTGGAATACGCTGCTTTGGAAGGGTTCGGTCCGCAGGACACCTAGGATGGAATTGAATTGTACTGAGATGATAATGAACCTCTTCCATGGCGGAAATACTTGATACCTCCATTTCTTAGATGAGGCACAACGTGTCTGATATCATTTCTGGCCGCATACCGATTCAAATAAGAAGTCAATTACTACATCTTTACTTGCTAAGGAGCCAGCCGTGAAGAACTCCAAGCGTTTTCCTTGCCACAAAGTCGATGTCCACCTGAGATTAGGCCAGCCAAGACGACTTGGCCACTGAAGGCCTCTCGTTGAGTCACAAGGCGGGCCGGTCAAACGAATTGCCGCACACGTGAGCGAGAATGAACATTTCGAGATGACCTTCTCCTTTCCCGACGTAGATGGCTCCCTTTGCCTATAATGCCTATAAGAACAAACATATCTAAGAGCTGCATCGACGGTACGGGCACATCTGGTAAGTCCGGCGTTTCAGGTAGTGTTTTTGCCCGGGTTGAGCTGAGTTCGGGATTCTTGTTATGCCCTTGTAACGGCGACTTTTAAGATGCTTCTCGCGGATTTGGACCGATGGTTACGTTGACAGAAGCTTTTTATATTCCCTGCCAAAACTGATCGGATGAGGACGTGGGCCAGCTCCATTATCGTAGCTCATCTCGAGATGCGGCATGTGTGTATTGCATCGGGCTTAGTGGAGAGTATTACCTTATACGGACTGAATTGTGGAGCAAGCAAAGAAAAGAGTTAAAGTGTTATCTCGACGTTCCCCATTCTGGGAAGCTGATTGTACACTAATAATAGCGATCGAGGCGCCGTCAATGTAGCAGCGCTGCTGTCCAAGCACTAAACGCTAACGTGAGCCTCAAAAGAGCGAGTGGAGCTTGTTAAATCATTCAAACTAGCGTCTAGGTTCCCTCTAGTCTTTCATGCCATTGCCACAAGTGTAGATCCGGTGCTTGTACTTGACAAACTCATTTTAGACCTAACAGTGACAGCACGCATTATTTAGCAAACTTAATGGAGCGAATTATACTTCTGTCTGTCTAGGTAATGTCTCTTGAACACGTTCCTCATCAGCTATAACCAGCTAGCATCATCACCCAAACCCGTGATCAGTGGAAAGCACAAGGTTACAATAGGAAGAGTGGGAGGCAAGAGGGAATGATTATTATGTATCATGCCATGTGTGTACTTTGGATGTTTCCCGATTGAGCTTAGCTAGCTCCCGTGCGGGGCATGGTGGATATGACGTATTGGTCGACACCACTAACATGTGCGCAGTGTCCGACGGCCTTTTTTGCTTCGCAAACTATCACTAAAATAAAGAACTGTCCAGAACGAAACAACAATGGAATCTATTCACAACGCATCGTGGGCGGCACCTTTTCCCTCTTGCAGTTCTATTGCGGATTTCAGCGGGCTGGACCTGCCAGATATCTTCAACGAGCAAGCTTGGGCTAAGACTAATCAATACGCAGCGCGTTTTATACCCTCAGCAGCACTAGCTAACCACTACACGTTACCTGAGGTGAGCTTTTCCTATGAACTGAAGCTACTGGGCCGTGCCGTACTTTCTCGGTTGCCGAAGGCCGATAATTTCAATCCACCAAGCTCAATCCAACGACTTAGGACGACGAGCGGAAATAGCCAAGCTAGGATTCTCGATATCCTAACTGACCAATGCGCAGGGAACAATCCATCCCGTCTTCCTTTCCGATGGCGGTCTTCTCTTTAATCCACAATGCGGCCAGGATCAACATGATATGGTACTATGGCCACAATATGTCCACCCTGCCGATGCACACAAATCAACGACACAACCCTTGCCTAGAATGAGCTACGATACATGCTCTTCCTCACGACAGACCACGATTCTCACAAGTGCAGAAGATCGTACAATCCAACTTTCGGGGCCCCAGCCGCTTCCCACTATTGGAAGATCCTGCCAGCCACGACGGCGAGCACAACCTAAACGAACACCAGTCTCCGTTCTCTCTTCTACCGATCCTTTATCAACTCCAAATAACCACCGATTGTGTTCGGCCCCACGAGAAGTTCTACAAGCAGAAAATTTGCGCTGGCAAGCGCAAGATGAGGCACATGAGTACGGCACCCCCAATCAAGATTGCACGCAACTCCAACCCAGCTTTCGCACATCATTTACTTTGCGTACACACAAGATGGAGGAGAGGCTTATGCGGCGACGCAAAAGGGCGGCTAAGGTGCCCGCCGATGTTCTGTTGAAGCGTGCTTTGGATGGGCTCCAAGCATTGGAGAAACAACTGCAGTGCACGACGCAGGCGCAAAAAAGGCTTGTTCAAGCGACCTTGTGTCAATGGAAGCAAGCCGGGCGGCTGTGACACGACACGTGAGAAGCGAAACGCAAACTTGGTTCACGAGAATCGAGTCGTGCTACCGATACAGGAGGAACAGTTCACAAGCGACACGCTCATGAAATGCTGATGGCATAATGAGCTCGACTTTGGTGAAGGTAACCTAGCCCGGGCACTTCCTGACCTGGTTCCAGAACCATTTTTGGCTCGGCTTCTAGTTACCGCGATTTGACAAGAATAAATTCTTGCGCAGGTTGGAGATTGGGGGTTGACACTAGTGACGCGGGATGCTCGACGCTAATGACGGTACGTCTAGAAGACTTAGCCCGCCAGTCGCGCTAGTATGCCATAATTACTCAGTAGGGACCAACCGGTCTCAGCAGGGGAAACGGCCCATGTGAACTTCAAGCTCTTGCCGTATGCAGCAGAAAGAGAGTACTGCATGCCGCTGGATGATTCTAGGGAGTTGCGGGATCGGCATTAGATCGAAAACGGTACGATAACAAACAGAGTGGTTAGGATGACTTTCAGAGTCTACAGTCACGCGAACCAAATGTTAGTTTCGGTCTCCCAAAGTCCCTTTTCTGCACACTACTCGGTAGAATCTGGAGGGACCAGGACAGGAAAGTGCCTCCGTATGAGCCGGCAAGTGCGCCACGGCCGAGAATGGGCACGAGAGTACCGGTGCCTGTTTGTGGCCCCATCCGTCCGAGTCATCGTTTTGCGCGGCGGCGCCATCAGCAACTCTCTACATCCTGAGTCCTGCATTTCTGTTCTTGTAATTAAAATTGAACGCTTTGCAGATTATATTTTCGCGTTCTTTTAGTGTCAGACTATGAAAGGTAAAGTGGTCCAAGATTTTGGGTAGAGGGCTCATGCAGCGCCTCACTATTGAGCGTCCTTCACTACATACAAGGAGGTATCGCCAATCAACGACGATATATACAAAGCGGAGTGGTGATCCTGAAAGCTCGCCAACAACCTGCTGACCTATACAACATCTCCTACAGACGAAAGCGGATACAACCCTTCCTCAACGCCAAATTGCGACACAACAATACCGGCAACCCCATCCCAGTTCCTTTATTATCAGCTTTGGTGACAATACTTTCATCCCGCTCTTCGAAGCGGCACCGACCATGTAGCTGTGGCAGGATCGGGAGATGCACGGCAGACCCACCACCCTCCAGTCACCCATGCTCACCTACAACATGGCCAACCTAACGTCACTGTTACATGGCAGTTGTATCACATTTACCTTTATCTGGGAATATTACGGTTTCTGGTCGCGTGCCATAACGCGACATCCCCTCTTGCTCACGATATGTGTCAACGCCGCAAATTTTCACAGGTTGAGGAGTGTGGTCATCAGTATGATGGCATTCAGCAATCCACTAGTGAAAGGAGGACCTGAGTTCCATCTAATTTACCTCGATTTTTCCAGCCCAGTACCGTCGCTCTCCTCAACATCTATAGACATCGAATATCAATCATCTTCGCTTTCCTAACGACACGGCCACTAAAATGCCTTCTTCAACTGGAAACACCAACCCTGGTAACTTTACCAACCGGTACGTTTACTTTGTCTCAAGAAACCCGTATTCAAACATCCGCTAATACCCGTGGGCCGGTGTGCATGCCAGCAGGTTCTGCGTGTGACAATAGATCTGGACCAAGCCTGTAAACAACCAAACCAACAGGTCACATGTGAATTTGTTGATGCTGGCTGATACAATCCCTGATTTGACGGGCCGAATTAGCTGGGTCGTTGTTTTGATATGATTGGTTGGATATGGTTGACACTTCAGGGCTATCGTGGGTCTTGCCGGCGCCCCTGGATTTGTCGCCCCTGGATTTGTCGCCTAGAATAGGTCGCAGTTTCCCTTCCGCTACCCATCTGGTGACGCGGGTGGCCTGCTCATTATAGCTCATTCGTTGTAATGACTCACTTTCCAGCCGCTCTGCGGCTGAGACGGCAACCGGGTCGGCCTTCCCATCCAGCAGGATCCCTGCCTACAGCCAGGATCGAAGCGCCATGACTGACCGATAATGAGAATATCGAGGCTGTTCTGTAACGGTCGAGCAGCATGCCGGCGGCCAAGAATAAGCGCTCGCACTCCGCCGATATGGGCCGGATGGTAAGCGTATCTAGCGCCGTCTGCGAAAGTCTCGGGTATTTGCTTCTTCTGGCGCGCCAATAAGCGATGGGATCGGGAACGTACTGACCAACCGGATCAGGTCTTCAGCTATCCAGGTTTATATCTCGTCAACCTTGATGTCCAACGCCCGGTCGCCCTGCGGCTGACCCTGCTGTAGAAACCCGCCTACCTCATTGATGCGGCGCGCAGCTTGGGATGGTTCAAAGCCGGTTGGCGTTGGGGCAGATGGGATAAGATCGGGGGGACAGGATCGATCTTGCATTCCCTCTCCCAGTGTGTTTTCACGATGGTCTTGGAGTTGCTAGACAGTCGGGGTGACAGTCCCAGAAGTGCGAAAACTTTACCCGTCCGTAGGTAGGATGGATAGCAAGTGATGCGGAATAAAAATAGATATCGTCAAGTCGGTTGTGATAGTCGTTCACCTTATCCCAGGCGGCGTTGGCGCCCACTTCGAACTGGATGGGATCAGGGATTCCATCAGCAATGCGTCTGGTATCCTCCAACTGCTTCAGTGAGAACTCGTATGATAGTAGAACATCTTAGACGTTACCATATGACCCACGGAGACCGGTATCGCGGCGTCTGACTTGCCCATCGCCCTCCAGATCCTTGAGTACACTCTCAAACGAAGTCAGTATCGTTTCAAGACGCCCTAGCGCAACCCAGTCGTTGCTAGATACCCAGTTATCGTCATTCAGGCATATCGGGATGGTTGGCTGCCGCTGACCTGACCACATCCTCAATACCTATGATGAGGCCTTGTCCAAATATGCGGAAACCCGATTCCCTCGAGACCAGGTCGATGTCCTCACCAATTCCCGTGTCACAGAAGTTCAGAGGGACAAGATCGGCTTTACACAAAAAGGAGAGAGCGGTGATATCGTCTCCGGTGGTCATCTTCAATTGGGCTTATAAGCAAAGTAGTCGGCCAAAGATGTGCAACCAGCGCTGCCTAATTGCCTACCACAGTAGCGCCTGAAGCTAGGACGTCCTGCACTAGTAGGAACCTCCTTCATTCACCCATCTGAATTGCGGAGAAATTGTCTTAGAGAACTCGTTTTCAATCTAACGAGGTATAGGGTGCGAATTGACGCCGTGCACGTCGGAATTGGAGGTGTATGGAAACGATGCTACCATGGTAAAAAAAATGTAGAGGAAAAGTGCAGCTTAAATGCTTGACATCCAACCCCACCATGTGATCTTACAATATTAATTACATTAGGCCAGTCCTATTTCCCTCATGCCACGTCTGTGACTGCCTAACTCAACCGTAGACTCCACACAAATGGGGAGTTTAGCCGTCGTGCTCAGGTATGGGTCATGATTCTCTTCCAATTCATACATAGTTTGGGCCTTGACATGGATCTTCAGGGCTCCGGTTCAGTGAAAGGCTAACACTCATCTTGCCTTGAGAAGTACTTCTAGTTAGGTCTCCTACCCACGGCCTCGAATGCCCATATGTTGTGATAAGCGTACCACTCTGACGTCTAACATGTCTGCGAATAGGAAAACGTCCCTGAGGAGAGGAAATATCTTTCTCGAGCTTTATTGTACATTGGTATGTACTTTTGAAAGCTCCCAGTAGATTCACTACGTTAGATGAAGCTTGGTGCCCAGCACTCCTGAGTCTATTGTCCAGGTTCCATTATAGGTAGTACTTATCCCTAATGGTAATATCCTGGTGGCGCGGGAACCCGGCTATTGCCCCATGCCGTACGGGAGCGCCAGGCACAGTACGAGAAGTTGGGCTCGCCGAAGGCACATCATTCTTTGCAGAAGGAAAAAGGAAAGAAGATTATGGAATGGAGAGATGGAAGATAAGAGGTTCGCTCTTACACACGTTGGGCTTGCCGCTATGCGGGAGTGTGTGATGTAGTTTCGACATGGCTTGTTCGTGCCTTGAATGTACTATTACTATGACGTGAATAACTGCAGTGTTGACTAAACCCGAAAGTAATGCTGTGAGTATGAACTGAACCGTTTAGTCGATAGCTCCTGATATATTCTGTCTGTCAAAGGATCGCCACCTTTCGAAATATATACATTGATGTGCGCCTTACAAATCGTACCAGCTGAAGACCGCGGGTGGCTGTTAATCAATCAACACATCCGATGTCTGGAAGCACGGAAAAAGCATCGTCACCACTGCGACTCAATTACTGTGGTCCTGTGGTCAATTACTGTGGGCGTGAGGCGTTCTTTCGGGAATTACCATGACGATTGCACCCTGTTGATTTCCTATATGTCCCGAGCGTTACCCTCCTTTCGGAGATCTTCTCCTCCATGGACGGCTATCGTACGACAAGTTGTGATGATGATGCGGGTTAGTATGGTCAATTTACATCATACTACTCATAGTACGCATGTTTTGGTCCGGCCGCTCGGAGAGGATATCCTTAAATTGAATCCTTGAATTGGAGGGCCAGTAACAGAGAAGAGTAGCCCTCTACGTATATGTTCAAGACATTATATGCCCAGCCTCCTGCATAGAATTGAGAGAAATTGTGAAAATCTTGTGTTAACCTGACTCGGAAACAGTTGACCTAACAATGTCGTCATACACATGCACACCATCTGCCGCACCAAGATTCCCCAGTGCATCCGAAAGAATAGAAAACTCGACAGAGTTCCGCCCTTCAATTGAGTTTGGGTTGGAATGGAATTGGCTTTCTCAGTTAGTTAGCCGGGATACTCTGAAAGGCAAAACGGATAGCCCACCGGGCCTACGAATCATACACAACAATTCAATTTGCTGGTAGTGTAAAAACCAAAGCCATCGTACGACCGGGTCATAACTCAGTTGCAGTCCAGTGACTCGCATTTCGCAATCAGGAAGGCACCGAAAACCCCTTCAGGTTCTTCTAGATCCCACGGCAACACTGCACAGAGACTCTGTGGCACAAATCCAGAGGTACAAAAAGACGAAAAAGAAGAAAAATCCTAGAAGGTGCGAAACAATGGCTCCCTTAACCAACCTGCCGCTGGCGTGGACGCGAACGCGGACGCTCCCGTCGACCCTGACCCACGCACTACATCTGCGGCAAGCGATGGCGACGGCTACTGTCGTAACCGACATCGGCAACGACTCGGGCGGCAACAACTTGTCAGGCGGCGCCATAGCCGGCATTGTCATCGGGTCCATCGCGGGGTTTTTACTGATTCTGTGGATCATCCGCTCATGCACAAACCTGGGCAAGCCAGACATCTGGGGCAGCACCTTCGGTGCGCAAGACGAGCCTCCAGTCACCAGCACCTACCCAGGCCACCCATACCCCCATGAGATGCACCGCTCGAGCTCGCGCCATAGACATGGTCATCATCGTGGCCATCGTCACCATAACTATAGTCATAATAACGGCCGCAGCCCGCGCCACAAATCCACCGAGGTCAGTAACGTTACGACTATCCGTCCCGCCTACTACGGGAGTAGCAGCCGCAGTCGCGGCCGTAGCCCCACGACGCCGCCGCCTGTGCCTTACTATCCCCAAGATGCTCGGGAGGTGAGGAGACAGTCGCGGCGGGCACCGAAAAGACACTACTGAGAGGGGTTTACGAGGGGATGATGCGATGAAGAAGATGGCTGGTTACGTTGGGTCTTCGATCTTGTTTTCCTATTGCGTTTTCTTTGGTATCATCTTATACCCGCATTGCTTCAAGCGGTCTGCAGTTGTCAGCATATTGTAAATAGCTCTGTCGTCGTCAATGCCATATCACCATTCTCCTGGGAGTCGGTGGGATGCTTGTGACGAAGGAGGAACCCATGCCGGTAGAGACCAAGGGGAAAGATCCAGTGGGCTGTCTTCTTTTGGATTTTGCCTTTGGTTTTTCTCCAGGTCTTGTAGGGGCGACCGCCTGGAACCCATAGTAGTCAAGCTACATCGAAGGCGCAGATAGCGCGCTAGCAATGGCGTTGATAGTCCCAGCGTTCCATGGTGTTGGCAGCATCATCCATCATCACCTTGATATAGATGCTAATATTAACATACATGCCATATACGAAATTACTGATGCTTTTGCAGTCTTAGCATCATACGGTGAGGAGCTCGTCCACATCTATGCCGGGGTAGGAAGTGAGCTAATTGACTGACCTGCTGATGAGTGTGCATTGGCAGATGAGACTGGTGTTCAAACCCGTTGCATGCATGCACTGAGGGCAAAGAATGAGAAGACAAAGATCCGAGAGTAATGAATAAGGCAACTGAAATTCGTGACAACTTCCTGGTGTTATCTACAATTTAGATCTATTCTGCTTTAAATACGGCAGCCCGAAACTCTCATCAATCATGCCACTTCCTTCCTGTCTTCCTAACTCTTCAAACGCTAGCCAGCTGCAAACAGCTCCCGGGTCACGATGAGTCTACTCTACGACCTGCGCTTCGCTGCAGGTCCCGAAACTGCCTCGGTGTGAGCCGGCAAGTGCGCCACTGACCAACAATGGAGCCCGACAGTACTGGCGCTCATTTGTGTCCCCATTCGCCCCAAGTCTGCTGCGCGACATGTGTTGGGTCGCGTCCAGCTGCCATGGCAGACGCTGACTTCCAGAAAAACCCACTGTTCCTGGCATGACAGGTAGAGATGACACCGACGTAGAGAAGAAGATACGAGTGTTGGCTCCCTTTTGTATAGCCAATCGGAGATTGAGGTTCATCACTAGCAAGAAAGGTTTCCTATGTTCCCTAACTGCGTTACAATGGGCTTGCAAGTGGAGCTGACCCGAAATTCAGCAAGTAGAACCGGCGGGGTAGCTAAATTACCTAAAACGGACAGACCCCGCCAACCAACTGGAGCAGTCCAGATCAGCGTCCACTTCCCGTGTCCCAGCGCCAGATGCTTGTCTACGTCGCAGCTGCCGACTACATTGGGATGCTCAATGTTTCGAATTATCTTCGAGAACTCATCCGAACCTATGTTACTTCCGCATCGTGCGGAGCTTAAATCGAGTTTGGGAGCGGTTGGAATGCGTGTCATCGGCGAAACGCATTTCTACCGTTACCGAGAGCATTTGGCTATTCCCTGGATACGGCAAACACCCGTTCTCAGACTCCGCTGGCAAACAGCATGCGAAAGGCGGCCGAGAAGCAGGAAAACGTTGCAAGAATCATATATATCTTCAATACATGATCTGATACGGTGTCTCGGCCATGTATGGGGTATTATTCGTTGTAAAAACAAGCTCGCCTGCAGCCGCACTCCAATCCTTCGTCAGCCCTTGGATTCGGCAACGGTAACGTAGGTCGGGGATATCGATATCAAATCAGAATCGCTGGGGCGAGGACAGCGTTGAGTGCAGCGACGCATGCGGCTCGTGTTTCTCGACGGTGCGTCACGGATGACTTTGGTCTTCCTTACTGTTACCAACCCGAGGCTGGCGTAGAAGGCATTCAGAGCGAAGAAGAAAGGCAATGCCGTGATGCATTTGACTGGGATAAAGAGCAAGTTTTCCAAAAGAGATGTGGTAATGGGGTGCGTGTGCTTGTTGCTTGCCACGCCGAAACCCAAGGACTTGAAATTTCCGGGCATGGCCTAGTTTAGTGGTTAACGAGTCGGCTCCACTAGAACAAGTGCGAGGATATGGAAATAGAAGCCGGTCACCGAGCGGTGCCAATAGCTTCGGAATTATGTGGCACTTCTTGTACTGTGGGGGATGTGCGCAAGGTTACGTCACAGTTACAATTACAGCCTGGAGCCCACCTGGCGTCCTAGAGGATTGTTTCGAATATGGCCTCCATAATTCAGGTACCCGATGGCTACAAGGTCACAGTGACGTATTGGACCCCCGCACTTATATGGGGAGCTAATATCAATAAGGCATAGCTAGACATGAGCCTAAACCTTTGAGAAGCGTACCCCATCCAAAGGAAAAGGTCACATCGTCCATATTTCTTTTGTACTGGAAGAAAACAACAAGACGACTTCAAGTTATTCGCTAAATTGCTAAACAGGCTTGGTAAACATGTCAAGTGAACAAGGGACGCGGCCGCAACTCCATGCGCCGCCCGGCGCAACAGCCAAGATCTCCATTATTGACTCTACCATGAGCATCCGCAACGAACAGTTAGAGAGCAAACTTATGACGCCGCTCGATGGTCTGCGCATTATACAGCCTATCACGACGTGGTGCTTCTTGATCGAACAGCTCAGCGACGGCGTGGGTAGTGGATTGGAGAACGACGCGGCGCCGGCAGGGAAAAGGAAAAAGGCCGTCTGGGATCTTGGGGCACCCACCCACCCTGACGATGTCTACTCTCCTCAGGCCCTGCGGGATATAGCCGATGGAGGATGGAAGATTGGTCAGGACAAAAGCGTAGCGGACATACTGAAGGAGGGCAGTGTGGATCCGCAAGAGGTGGATAGTGTGATTTGGAGGTGAGTTCTGCCCCTTTTTATTCCTCATGTCCATTCACCTGTCATGGAAAGGGTGATTTGGCACGGCTTTCAGCCCCTCGGGAAACATGGAAAATATTTGATATTTTAAAATAGTATAAGGAAAAGATAAATTCGATGATGAGGAGTCGGTTTCTGGTTTGGTCAAAGGTATTGAGTGGCTGGACAGCGAGAGAAAAAAAAAGGTGCAACCCGAGGAATTAATGAAAGCATAAAGGAAACGAACTGATCTGGCCTACTGACTGTGAGAACAATAGTCACCACCACTTCGACCACATTGGCGATCCCAATTCTTTCCCCAAATCCACAGAAATTGTTGTCGGTACAGGGTTCACCAAAGCGCACCTCCCGGGCTACTCCACGAACCCCAAGAGCGAGTTGCGAGACGATTATTTGAGTAAGCACTCCCCAGTACCTTTGGGAAGGTCATCCACTCCTATCAGCTTTAAGGTACTGATTCCATGGAAACTTTAGAGGTCGTAAACTGCACGAGGTCGACTTCGGCTCCTCGATGCTTGAGATCGGCGGTTTCCACACCATCGACTTCTTTGCAGACGGCTCCTTTTACTTACTAGATACGCCCGGCCACGCCGTGGGGCATATGTCTGGCCTGGTACGAACCACCGCCGCGGCCGTAGGGGATGAAGAAGACACCTTCATCTTCCTCGGTGGCGACATCTGTCACCGCGGAGGCGAGCTGCATCCGTCCCTGCAGCTCCCCCTGCCCACTGCTGCATCTGCGCTACCCGAGGAGATTCCCGATGAAGTGCTGCGCGCTGTCGCGAAGGTAATCGCCACTTACGGAACCTGTCCGGGAGGTCAAAATTCGAGCTCTGCCACATCTGCCATGGATATGCTGTGCCAGCTGCTCCGCGGCCTCAGCACGTCCCGTGGACGAGGAGGGTGTAGCGGCTACACCAAGGGGCAGCAGCCCTTATTCGACACCAACTTAGGTCACAACCTGGCGCAGGTGATGCAGACGCTGCGGCGGACGCATTCATCCTTCGATGCCGCCGACAACGTCTGGTGCATCTTCGCGCACGGCATGTCCCTGCGTGGCGTTGTTGACGCCAAAGGCGGGCTGTTTCCGGCCCGAGACGCAAACCACTGGAAACGGCGCGGGTGGGACCAGAGTACACAGTGACGGTTCTTGCGGGATCTGGTGTCCGCCGTCGAGGCAGTGGCGCCCAAGGGAAATGAGACTGAATCGAATTAGGGTTGTGGAGTGAATTCATCAAAGCAAAACGGGCCACTTGCTGGATACTGAAAGTCGTGCCGGGTTAGTATGGCACGGGGAACGTGATGTGAGACATGGTTCCGTAGATGAATATGGCGAATCGTTACTTTTTCGTAACAAGGCCTTTGACTATGCTCAATGCCGTTCTTTTTGTGGCTTTACCACGTGACCCATTTTATGTACGCAACGGAAGAATCAAATAATGTAGTCCAAGGTCCAACTGAACACTTTCTTTCAATTTCACACAGCCTACATTTTATTGTTTATACTTCCACTACCTACGATGGTAGGCCAATGGAAAGAGAGCGATATTCAATTGGCGCTCCAAGCGCTTCGAAAAGACTCAGTTAAGCGTACGATCCGCAGCGCGAATATACGATGCCCCCCATACAACCATACGTCACCGGTATTGCGGTGGTATTGCACGGCGGGATACGCAGTCGCCAACACAAAAGCTTACGAATTCCGAAGAGCAGTCAATCGTACGATATATACTCGACCTAGATTCGCGATCGTTTTCGCCTCGGATAAGTGGTGTTGAAGATATGGCGAATCGACTGCTCAGTCTACGCGACGCGGAACATTCGGCGTCAACTGGGCCTCCAGCTTCGTACGACGACAACCAGACCTCCGGACGCGTTTTAATCGAATAATCGGCTATCAGAGAGTCGTCTGCGAAGATCCCGATGCGTATCGCGCGTGGTTTACCCTCGTACGGAATACAATTGATAAGTATGGGATTCAAGAAGAGGATATTTTATAACTTCGACGAGACCGGCTTTCTTATGGCCCAAATCTCGTCTGAAATGGTCGTTACACCTCCGATTGCCGCGGAAGGCCTAGAGTAGTTAAGCAAGGGAACCGGGAATGGGTTACAGTTATCCAGGGCGTCGGGTCGTACGGTTACGCTATCCCTCCGTACATTATCTTTGCCGGGAAAACGCACCTATTGATCCTTGACGGCCATGAGAGCCACCACTCGACAGCTTTCGAGCTCTACTGCAAAGAGAACCCGATTATCACACTCTGTAAGCCTGCTCATTCGTTGCATAAGCTCCAAACTCTTGGCTGTTTTTGTGCGTTGAAAAGGTCGTACGGGGAAGAAATCGAGGGTCTTATGCGGGCGCATATCACCCACATCTCAAAGGAGGGCTTCCTACCAGCGTTCTTGAAAGCGTTCCAGGCAACTTTCACCGTCTCGAATATACAGGGGGGTTTCTGAGGGGCAGAACTTGTACCTTACGATCCGGAATATGTGATTTCGCAGTTGGATGTGAAGCTCCGTAAGCCGATGCCTCCGACGACCTCTTCCGGCCTACCTATACCGTGGGAATCAAAGACCCAAACAACCTAATTGAAGCTGAATCCCAAATCGAATACGTTCGAACCCGTATTATACGGCATCAAAATAGCTCTCCGATGTCCATTTTAGCTGGGCTTAACCAGATTTCGAAAGGTACAACGCAGGTTATGCACCGGCTCGCTCTTTTAGAGGGTGAGGTAAGTGCACTACGAGAGGCAAATGAAATGCTTAGCCGGCGCCGCCGTACGAAAAGGAAACGACTACAGGAAGGAGGATCACTTCGGATACAAGCTGGAGAAGACTTACAGCCTCAAAGGGAAGTTGATGGACAGTTACAGAACGAATCGCGTCGGAGCAGTGATCGTACGAGGACGTCCGGAGCGCGCTCACAATGTTGTAGAACGTGCGGAGAGCCCGGGCATAATGCTCGTGCCTGTCGAGTAATATAGAGGTGCCTGGAGATGAGGATTCCGATTAATTTTAATAGATAATATACGTTGTGGTGGAATTAACTTATATCTTTATTGTACGAAGGAACGAAAGTGTTCAATTCACTTGTGGAGTACGTTAGTTAAAATTAAGACTCTAAGCTCTCCGACAATCCAATGCCGTCCTCCGAGGCTTCAATGGTGACGGTTGTGAAAATATGCATCTCCGTAGCCTCGCCATTGCCTCTTTCACTTGGACCCATCGCCTGCCGGTTCAAGCTGTGCTGTGAGCTAGAATCCGGCCAAGGGCGAGCCTTGGCGCTGTGTTGGCTGTGCCAGATTGCCTGACCACCATCGCCACCACCACGACCGACCAACTGTTGGGTCCACAATCCCCTCCATACTTCGCCACTGTCGTCGCCACCGCTAAAGACAGCTCCCACCGCCGGCCCCGGCCCCCCTTTAATCCACACCATGTTGCCGTACGTCCGCTCCTTGGGCGTCCGCATGAACCGGTCGAGCCCCAGCTCTTCCTGCTCCCGTCTGTCGATGAATAAGATGCACATGGACCACAGGGTCGCATTCAAGAACCCGTGTGATGCCGAAAGGGCGCCCGCGAAGAAGTAGTAGGACATACTGACATTGTACCCGGCCATGGTCAGCATGCGGCCCGTCGCCAACGGGCCTGTCACCACCAGATATATGAAGGGGTAAACCAGGAATGCCGGGTGATAGCCCGACGGCCGGGGCGGCGCCTTCCTGCCCCAGTCCAATCGGGTGGGCTGCTCATCACCTTCCTCCAAGTCCGGCATGTGTCGCCACGACAGCTTCTTTTGGCGCAGCATGGTGGTGAAGATGGCGCCATAGATTAGGATGGCCACGCCCACGGACAGAAAGATCCAGAAGTAGCCTAGCCAGAATCGTAGCTGTTGAAAATTGGAAGCAGCTACACTAAAGAAAACAGTTAAACTTACCCAGCCATTAGACCAGCTAAACCAGCCACCACCTCCCCGCCCGTTGTGCGCAATGGCGACACCCGTGCCCGCCAGGACGTGGGTGAACAGCCATACGGCACCAATCGAAGCCAACAGGGCCCGCGGCGAGGCGCTGTAGCCCCGCACCACGGTCAAGTAGGTAAGGCCGGACGCGAACACCAGACAAGCACTCGCGGAGAGCTTCCCCGTCATGGCAAGCCACCCCTGCATCCAACATGTCACGGAACCGCTGTAAGTCGCGTCGTACCGCAGCCAGGACGCGCTCAAGAGGAATGAAGCGGCCTGAATCATGTCGGACAGGAGCAGGTTATATATGAGGAGGAGGAAGGGGTTGGCTGTGACTTCGGTGGAGGGAGAAGAGGCAGTAGAAGACGAAAAGATGCTTCGCTTATGTCTGCTCGTCTTGTGCTGCATGTTTTTGCTTTTGCCGTTGTCTCTGTCTCCTCCCCTCGTGGAGGCGGCGACAGAATCATGAAATTGCTGGTATTGGTTGTGGTAGTCCGAGAACGATGGGTATGGAGAGGACGAGCGCAAGCGGGAGCGAGGTCCGTCGTAATGAATGACAGCTGACGGTGGGTTCAACTGCGTGAGGCCCATGGTGTAGTCGGGGATGTCGGCCTGCGTCGCTCGGCTGCTGCAGTGTACCTCGAGAGCGCTAAGGGGCCGCCGCCGCTCCTGCTGTGGCTTGCAGAAGCGCCACTTCAGTAGCCAGCAGCTGATATAGAAAAACAAACTACTCGCGGACACAAGGGACAGGCACCCGAAGAAGGTGATGGCGATTAGTCCGGACCGCACGGAGCCGGGCAGGCCCCGGATGTCCTCCGCGCCGTAGGGGGCTACCATGCTATCTTCGCCCTCACTTTCTCGACGGAATACCTCTAACAATTCCATTAGAGAATGACAGCACTAACGGATAAACAGAGTATCCAAGGAAGGGCAGAGGAGGAGCACTTATGTGGCGGGTAGGACCCATGTGATTTTAATATAGTTGCTTTCCTTCCCCGCTATCTGGAGAGGCCAAGGGAGTTAGATCTATATGGGCGAGAAGAAGATGTAACTAATTGACACAGGCGAGTGGCAAAGAATAACATGGAGAAGAAGGTCCCCATATCTAGCTCAACCTGATTGTTCGTTCTTATTGGAAGCCGCCACCCGCTCTAATGATATACTATTTCTCGGGCAGAGGCTGCATGTTCCAGATCTGGCGCCATCTCTATGCACTATCTTGACGTCTTGCCCATTATAATCAACGCTGGCTGGGGGATGTAGCCAGAGCTGTCAAAGAGTTAGGAATAGAAGAGATTTGTGATAAAGCGCGAACTCTATAATAGCCCTATGCCATGCCTTAGGTTGATAAGGCAATATGTGGGTGGTTGGATTCTCGACCATGGGCCATTGACAAGAGGGTGAGGCTTTGCAACGAGTCATCTAGCGAACACCTTTCTGTCAATCAACCCTCATTTAGCTCGATCTGGCTTTTTCTAGCCTCGATGCTGCCTATCGATCGAGGCGCAGCCCCGCAGCGGGATGAACTGCCGCCACGTGCTTGTGGGTGTAGGTGCGTCTGGGCGGGTTTCATTCGCTGAGTCGCATTGATCCATTCGACCATCTGAAATAAGGTTCGGCGATGAAGTCACCCAACCCATGAACGAGGTACGCATATGGGGGAAGGGCTAAATCATGTTCTCATCCAAGTCAACTGCCAGCTCAGTTTTGGGGAATCCTCAACGGGATCCTTATCGCCCGTGGTTACGCTGTACGAACTGATTCGGAGAACGTAGTCAATCACCCGGAAACGCCTACGTACGGTCGTCCCAACATAAGGATACCATCAGCCGGTCCCTTCAATCCGCTTCAGCATACCTCGAGACGTCGACTGCGAGTCTGTGCTAAACCAAGCGCTTCTCAAGGGAAGGAGCCCTGGACATACCAGAACCCCGAAGGTGCACCACTACGCCACTGTTTATTTGTTATGTTTAATATAGTATAGTTCACAACCCCGTATCAACAATCTGTAATATTGGCTACCGATCTAACCTCGCCCAATGCCACAAAGGAAAACGAAGGTGAGGTTGAATCTAGTTAACAGCTGGGTAGGCGGATTGGCACGTCCGTTAATGCTCCAATCTATTGGAAGCCGAGCCCATCCGCTCCTAACGCCATGCTCATCCAGCGTCCAGTACAATTTAGCTAATAGATCCGCCGGTGGAACTACTCGCTACACGTAAGTGCGACGCAGAGACGAATCCTCTTTTAGCGTCCCGTCTCAGTCCGCTCTCCTGTCCTGTGGTCCAAATGGGAGATCGCGTAGATATTCTTGATAATAAGGGGGCGCCCCATGGTATTTGTTCACTTGCTAACAAGCTAATCGCAGCCCACATGGCAGCGCCGTGCCACCCCGAATCCTACTGCGTCCGACCTGGCTCGTGGTAGTTAACAACCGCTACAATTTGGCATGTGGACGCCCTAAGGTATCAAGAGTGACACACAAAAGTAAGACTTGACAAGAATTGCCGTTCAATTTGATTCATTGTCATCGGGACTATGGTTCATCCTATACGCGCCGCGGCAGTTGCGATGTAAGTGTTGATTGGTGGGAAGTTGCACGATCCATGGCGGAGGATCTCATGTTTTAACGATAGGACTTCAGATCGCAATGATGCTACCGAATCCATAAATATGCGATTCTGCACCTGCACCATTCGACATCGCTCTTCAATAATTCTTTCCTCTTCCTTCTTCTTCCCCCGACATTTACTGGCGGCGATGCGATTCTTCTCTCTCTTAGTATCGGTGGAGCACCCGGAGGAGCCCGACCGAGCTCTGTCCCGCCGGGGCCTCTTGACAGGCTGTTCTTTTCTAGATGGGTCCGACGTTGGCGTTGGCACTACGGGCTCAAGGGTGTCACTACTGCGCGACTCGGAAGTCTGAAGAGCAGGTTAGCCACGATGGTTGGTTATTGGGATGTCTAGCATGGCGTACGGAGGCTTACGAAAGAGAAGGTCTGCCATGGGTGGGGTTGTGTGATATCTTCCAACTTGACGAGCAAGTCGAAGACGTGCTGTGGTTCGTGTTCGCAGGAAGCTATGAGGCATGGGTCAATTAGCTTCTCGCAGCTAGCGCGAATTGGGTCTTGTGGAAGCTCGTAAGCCAGGTGGCTTAACATTTGCTGGTTGGATTCCATGTTTGCCAGCATTCAGTACTGCTAAGTCGGAGAGTCAATGGGGTTGTCGTTGCAACAGATATGTGTTATGGATCGCTGGTGAAGCAAGCTGCCATCTTGAAGCTACCAGCCCGCTTCTTAATACATTTGCTATCTCCTGAAGTGCGAAATCCCCCAACGATCTTTAGTTAGGATTTGTGTGAACTGATTGCTACACATCTCATTCGCTTGACATGTGCCGGTAGCTGTTCATGACCTATTTGGGTCGAAGACAGGCTATGTGATTGGTTGAAAAAAAGCTCTAGGGTTAGGTCAGTATCTCGTTCAAGAGGCATGCCTTGATGCTACCTAGTGGCAAGCTGGCCGGACCCAAAGCTCCGGCTTTCCGGCCTACGTAACGGTTCGCTTCACGTGCTCCAGTTATTTAAATAGCAATGATTGGTTGGTAAGCCCCAGCCATATGGGTCAATGATGATCCAGCATTCGCGCACGAACATTAAGGATTTGAACTGGTCCTTAATTATCCGCGCTGTCCAAACTCCCCACACTGCTCCACTTTCCCCATCACCCCCGTCTTGCCCTTGGGGGCGGGTAGTACGGCGGTTGCGATTTCCACACAAGAGAACGAAGGCCGCCAGCAAGATACATTCCGTCTACACGGCCACAATGTCAGAGGCGCTCCACACGAGGCACTTTCAGGTCTCTTCAATTCCCACCGAGTAGTATGTAGAAAGGATACTGGGAGGCCAAACAACCTCTGGTCCGCCCGAGTCTCCCCTTATACCCTTTCCGAAGTGCGCCGATTCCGAATGGAACCAGAGCCATCCAGTAACATACAGTACTGTCTTTTTGCTGTTTAAGCTCGAAGAGTCTCGGGCTGTTTTCGGTCCCGAGTTTTGTTGGCCCTTACTGTGAAGCAGAATGGGTATTGTTGTGCAAGTAGCACTGAGAGACGGAATGGACGCTGGACAGACAGCTTGTGATGCAGCCCATGTTCTAGTGCGCAGACAGAGCCTAATGTTTCCCCCGCTCCGCTTGTACCATTCCGATCTAGAGGCCGGTCGCCTCGGACCTGAACTATCCAGCAGCGTATTCTCCTTTCGCTGCATCCGTCGAGGGCTCGAAGGTCCTCGCGCGCTGTTTCCGGTCTTGACTTCATGGTTGCCTGCAGACATGTTGGCTCTACTGTTGAAATGCAGCGTCGGAAGAGTAGCAATGGCGCACTAGAGCACTAGCGCAACCAGCGGGCCAGGTCTAGAAACCACGGCTGTTAGCGTAGATGGGTCGATGCTCCTCCAATTCTTAAGTGATGGTGGGGGCCGAAACAACCATTCTGGTCCGCATGACCGTAGTCTCCAATTTCACCCTTTTCGACGTGGTGCGCCGATTCGAATGGAGCGAGAATCATCCAGTAACATACATTATTGTCTTTCTGCTGCATCAGCTCGAAGAGTCTCGAGCTGTTTCCGGTCCTGGCTTTCATAGTTGCTCGCACCTGTTGGCCTACAGAGTCAGAAGAGTAGCATTGGCGCACTAGGGTGACTAGCGGGCCAGGTCTCCCCTAGAAGGCAGCGTGGAGCTGGTTCTCGACCCTGCGCCATTAGGGCCAACTGCCCAATCTTCCTGCTGCGCAAGAACTTATCCTCGTCAAGACATGCTGAAGAGAAGAAGCTACTAACGCCAACCTGGGCCCTGGAACAAGATCAGCAGCTGCCCTGGCGAGGTTCCCAACATCAACAAGAGTAAAGTACAGTACACCAGTGGATGATTCTGGTCCCAATGCGAATGCATCGAAAACGGTCCAGTTAGAGGCTGCGGTCGGGCAAAGCAGAACAGTTAGTTCGGCCTCCCCGTCGCTTTGCTACGCACAACTCGATGGGAATTAGAGGCCCGAAAGTGCCTCCGTATAAGCCAGCAAGTGCGCCGACCTAGAATGGGGCATAACAGTATCAGCGGCTGTTCGTGTCCCCGTTCACCCCAGGTCTGGTGCTATTCGCTCAGAAAGGGCACACCAACATGATGTCCACAATCCGAATGCAGAGCTTGGTAGGATACCTTCCCACCGGCTACGAAGAAGCACTCCCTGCTCAAAAGTCTAGCATCGCAAGATGAACTACATATAAGTCAACCTGCCAGTACAGTACTGTCACTAGCGAAACCAGCGTCCTCTCTCAACTCTTTGATAGTTTCCGTTTTAGACCCTTTTCGTAGGGGTAGCTGTTGACACTATGTACCCCGCCATGCTTGCAGGTACAGAGTCAATTTCTGCCTTTGCTTCTCTTTCCGATGTACATTCATAAGTCGATTGCAATACTCTTGAAATGATTTATCCTCAACGAGAGAAGCTACTGACAGGTGGTATATGCTCTACCTGGCGCTGCGATCGTTCTTGTAAGCGTCTACAAACAGATGTTTTGACAGAATTTGGTCAACGTTACTGTAATAGCTCTACGCCGAAAACGACGTTGACCGGATTCTGTCAAAACATCTGTTTGTAGACGCTTACAAGAACGCAACCACGTCGGAGCACACCTTCCCTCTGACTGGTATACTCGGATCGAGTCTGCCGTCCGCGTGAGCTCTTCACCCGTTTTGAGCCGATCAAGTACATTAAGAACGGCGGGCCAGCTGGAGATGCTAGAGTGCAAACTTGAGGTACTGAACCGAAATTTAAATGAAATTTTGTCAGAGCTTCCGTAAATTCTTGGTGAGACGGGGGAATGGACGTTGTCCTTTCCAGACGTTCCCAACTTTTTTGATGGCCAACAAGACCTCGACCCAGGCCCTTTCAGCTCCCCGTCACCGTAGGTCCCCCCACATCCAGTCCGCGCGTTGTACTGAAAAGGAAGAACGTCGGGCGATACCCAAGAACTGCTGGAAAAGTTCAACGCCGTCCAGTCCGAGCTGAGCCCCCACGTTCAAGAGTGAGTCTACCCCCGCAGCCATACAGCAGAGGCCTCCGACTCACACACGCCATCATGTCCCCAGATTCAAGACTTTGTAGGTCCACCGCCGTCGCAACGAGGTATACGCCTAACCACAGGTGATCGAACAGCACACAGAAGGTCGAAAAGCTGTAAGTCACCGTGTGTTCAAAATGAGAAAGCTGGAGAACTAACAGAGGAAAGAAAAGCATGATGGAGAGTATTTATAGTGCGCTGAGCTTCTCACTAAGCTAAGGGCGGCCCTTACGAGTCACCCCTCTCGAGCCACTTTTCTTATCTAGCAATGGCTCTGATATGGCGCAGGTGTTTGTATGATGCTTAGCCAGGTATCCGTAGTGCACATGCGGTACGAAACTGGCTTGCAAAATTGGCAAAGGCGAGGTTATCCAGAGGCGGTAAATGGGAGACACCCAAGAGTCATAGACACTGAACGACAAGTGTTGGCGCTGACAAGAACGAGAGTGCGTATACTATTGAGGGATATCTCTCCGCACTTCTCTACAAGCCCACCAGACTCCAGATGTATCTAAAGTATTCTATATTTACATGACGTAACTGAGTGCATAAAGGCCTCGCCTGTTATTAGACTTCCGAGGAAGGCCAAGGCATTTTAACAAAACACTCCTTCACCACACCTACATACTGATCTTACATGTCACCGTGGAGTAGACGAAACTCAACAAGCCGTCAATTACGATAGCCACCAGTCTGAGACCCATAGGGATTTGATTATATTGATATTCCGCTTGGCCATGTTTGCGGTTCGCTTTCTTCATATTCCTGGCTTAATTGGCGGTTGGTCTTTTGTCCTAGTTGGCAATGGGATAACAACAGCGCTACGGTATGTGTTTTCACTCAAGGACAATGGATATCCAGCCTCTTGCGGCGCGACAGATGGGAAGTAGGATGTGTTTGCGGACGGCGACGAAGGCTCAATAACAACATGGGTGCCAATTCCTCCATGGGTGCTGGTCAGTGGCACAGCCACTTTTGTCCATGTGGCTAGTATGCTTAGCCACCCCCTTAGACTCTGTGTAAATGCCTGAATGAATTAGCTGCCTGTTCATTCTTCACTCAACCTGGATACTGCTGAGAATGAATGTTGCTTTTTCGAGGTTAGGCCTCGGAACACATTCTGCTTGTGAAGCTTTCTCGGCTTTTACATGATTAACTGCTGTCCAATCTACCAGCTCCAGGTTGCGGACAGTAGGACTGGGTGAGATGTACAGTCAATGAAGGCTTGATGGTTCAGCTAAAGACCCCTCATTACGGTCGACTCAAGAGCTTATGGATCGCTCTGATTGATCCTGTCGAAGACTCATCCGATCAGTGTGGGTTTGGTTACCGATTGCCTTATCCCATTTTATTCCCAAGCTACTTCTAGTATTATGAACTTCATACCGCAAGATACGACGAGGGGCAGAGCTTATCCGGCTCGCTGACGCCTTCTTCGTCCGGGCTTCGACACCATCCGTGGCGAGAAACAGGCTTGCACCTGCACCTGCCAATATGATTTAAGAGAGTACAGATAGAAGAGCAGTAATAACGCCAACCGCGTGAGACCAACCGCGTAATTTCTGGCTCTACACTATGTGAGATCTAGAACAGGGGCTGGACCGCTTCTAACGCTGCCTCTAGGCAGTCATAGATGCTCATCTTCTTTAAGGTATCTGGTCTGGTTCCATATATCATGCTGGCTCTAGTTCAGGTGTGCCAGCTTAGGGAAAGGCTTACGAGCCGGTTCAGCATTCTCGTGCGGCCCTCTGTCCTCGCTCTCCTAACACCATAACATTCAATCCTTTGTTTAGCACAACTTAAACCCGGGATGATTCTCTCCCGCGGTTATCGGCCGCTGCTGCCTCTCTTCCTACTTCTTCAACCCGTTCTTGCTTCGCCTTGTAATGAGTAGATACAAAACAAAAGACAGCCACAGTGATAGCAAAGAGGATCAGAACCGACCCATAACTCGCCTGAGCGACGCCTCCGTAGTACATCGTGAAGTAATACGGGACGACATCGTTAGCACTGAACCTTTTGAAGGACGGCTGGAATCCCTGGACTTGATCGGCAAGGTAGCCCCCGGTCACGATCATGACGAAGGCCAGGACTAGCTGAGAGGCCACGTACGTAGGTAAGATGCTTTCGTGGTCGTGCAGCCGTGTCGGCGAATTCATTGAGTGGTCAATAATACGGGGCGAGAAGACCCAATGATGTTTCGATGGCTACTGATAGATATATAGACCATGTTGCCCCATGTTTCTGGCCTGCATCGTACAGCGTTCTAACCTTTACCTATATCACGCTCGCTCGTTACCGTACCTTCTCTGTAGTACTGATACCAACTTCTCATGGAGCCAAACAATTCTAGACTTGTCATCGCCAGCGGAGCGCTATTCATCGAAGTCCTGACTACACTCTGGAACTGTTATGCTGTTCAGAATACTTCACGAGATGAGGTCTCTACACCGACGCCGCTCAATGTACGTTACCGGTATACATTCATGACCTACTTTATTTTCATAACAATTGTTGGAACATCCGCGTCGACGGCCCTTTTGGCCCTATCCTGGCAAGGATATGCTTCCTGCTTTCGTTACTTTTTGATGACACTCTCACTATGGAGTATCCTCCGGGAGGTAGGTTTTGTCCCGACATATTCTAGTTATGTACACTAATAATAGCGATCGAGGCGCCGTCAATGTAGCAGCGCTGCTGTCCAAGCACTAAACGCTAATGTGAGCCTCAAAAGAGCGAGTGGAGCTTGTTAAATCATTCAAACTAGTGTCTAGGTTCCCTCTAGTCTTTCATGCCATTGCCACAAGTGTAGATCCGGTGCTTGTACTTGACAAACTCATTTTAGACTTAACAGTGACAGCACGCATTATTTAGCAAACTCAAAGGCTAAGTCCAGCGGATGTTATTGCGATGTTATTTTGAAGGATAGAAATATAGAGAGTCGCTTTGTATGACATCTTACACTTAGCATACGGAAAAGAAATATACAGTCCTGCATACAGTAAAGGTCGTATAAATGCATGTCTAATACGATGGTTCATTGAATTGCTAGTCTTTTTTTGTGAAACAGGCGCCCTCTGATGTGTGAATTGGTAGTGATACTTGGATGCATCAAACTGCTTTCGAAACGAATCGTGGCCTCCTCCTTGGGTTCTGATGAGGCAGCCAGAATTGCAGTTGAGCAGTCTACAGGGCTTTAATGAAGAAGTACGCAAATCATGCATGTTCTAACGGCGGCATACCATACGTTTGATGCATCTCCCTTAAGATCCTTCTCTAAAGATGATCCTCCTCTATACGCCTAATTGGCCCCCTGTACCTTTGCCGGTTCGCCTAGAACTTGTCCATGCCTCTATGCGAAAGCTAACGAACCGCAAAACCCTCATCCCTATCTTTCGGACCATACTGCCAAGTGTCCACATGTGATGGTGGCAGCCGACTCTCAGCTTCTGTGGGTGCCCATCGACCGGGAGTTAAGTCGCGAGGCACTTCCCTGGGTCCGGTGAATTTGTTTGTGGAGTTACCGTTCAGTCCTTGTATTTGTAATGGGTGTACGTTGTTGGGCATCCACTGAACTGGCATTGGATCCTGTACATTTTGCGTTTTTCTCTGAGGTCTATCGATGGAATGATCGTTATTACCACCGTCTTTCTTAGCCAGCGGGTCTTCTAAGTTGCATGCGTTTGTATCGTTTTGACGCTTGGCATTCTTCAGAATAACAGAGACCAGAATTGCGCCTGTTAAAAGAACTAGGGTAGTGACTCCAACGAGGAGACCTACCAACAGCCCAATTATGATGTTACCATTGGTTCCGCTGGCCTGGACTGTCAAAGGATAGTAAGAAACGTCTATTGGTGTAGATTCGTTCCCCATGGTGTAGTTGATACAACTCACCTGCGTGGAGTTATTCTAAACGCCAAATATCACAAACACAGAATGCTGGACCTATATATTTGATGCATTATAATACTCCCTTTTTGGAAGAAGCATATAATCTACTAACTCTCTTTTTGGGCAGGTTCTTAGATCTCTTAACCGCGACTGAAGCCAATGTTGCTCTTGTTGGCCCGGGCCAAAAGAGCAGTTCCTGCGATTCTACATATGCTTCCATTCATGGACCTTTGTTACCAACGTTCGATCTGTTTCTGCCTTACGCTCTTTCCTTTATAGGTCCGTATCGTATAAAGCATTGTACCCTGTCGAAGATGGCCAAATGCTAACTTTCTCATTAGGCCATTCACATCAATCAGGGGCATATTTGGCATCTCTGTTGAGGAATCCCCATCGTGCCCGTCTTGGTCATGCAACCGCTCCTTTTCCTGGTGCGAGCCGATGGTATCCCCATTGGTCAAGCTAGACGTATCGGATTCAGGATTTAGGGAGAACTCTGCACTCATTTCGCTTATACCCTCCTCCCTGCTGCCTGGCTGGCACCGATCGGGTTCCAGTGCCGTGGGCTGCGAGGCACCGGCCGTTGCTACCATGCCAGTTCCTATCGCTGCGCCTGCAACTTCAAAGCCATTGGCGTCACCAGCCACCGCATCGCACATTGGAGAGTCGAGACGCTCATTGCATCCCATCGACAATTCTGCCGCCGATCCTTCGGCAACTCCATCGCGGGGCGTATGAGTGGTCTGCGCTCCCTGTTGCACGGCAGAGGATCCATCAATATTGTCCTGCGTCGACGGCGTGCAACCCGTCAAACCTGTCATGGGTTGCGGGCTTGGATGGCCTGTTTCGGCACTGTGTCGCCTCTGGGATCGCAGCGCTCGGCCTATCGAGCCTTGCCTCGTATTTCTGGCATGGCTTGACTTCAAAGACGGCTTCTGCACTGGCCTCGACGTGCGGAAGACTCGAGCCCGTTGGGTTACGCGAGCCTGCCGGCCGCGCAAGCTCCGGGCCTAGAATGCTCAGTGAGCGTGGGACATGCCCCAAGGAGCAAGTACACTCACCACCTGGTCGAGATCGGGGATTTCCTGGCCTCCGGGAACATACATGGCCATTTCCATCCGGGCATGGACAATGTTCCAGTACATTGTTAAGCTGAACACATTGCACATCTCTCCAAGCGCCAGCACCTTTCGCTGTAGGGGATTCCCCAGACTTCCGTGTTTTGTCTGTCTCCCGCTTGTTGTGCATGTAGCGTCTGCTCGGCGCGATTTGAGACGCCAACTTGGCGTTTGGCGGCAACTCCACCTGCAGCGGCTCAGTCTCTGGTGCAGCCTCCGTTACATCCTCCGTCACTTTCCCCGGCACTGCGTGAGACCCTGGCTGTCGTGGAGATGGCGGTCGGGGTCGAGGTTCCGATGGCGGCTGTGGCAGGCACGCCTCGACTCCCTCCATCCTCGCCATCGTTGCGGACGCGAGCTCTTCCAGCATCTGTTCCTTGGCCATGCACAGCTCCTGCATCATCTCGTTCTTCATGTTTTGTAACTCATCACGGCTACGGCTCTTCTCCCGCTGGTATACCCGCAAGTCTTCTTGAAAGCCCTCGAGCTTTTGCATCAATATCGCGCTGATTTCGTCGGTGGCGTCGAGAACGTGTCGAGCTTCATGATGGTGCAGAAGGCGTGACTCTGACAGAGGTTTTGGAGTGACGCACACCTCGCCCTCGCTAGCATCGTATTCGTAACTGTCGATAATGCCGTAGACTGCCATGGATTGCATTTATCTCGCTTTCTGGATGGTAATTTCGGGTGTGTAGAACGAGGGCGATAAGACCCATCGCCTTTGAACGGGACGAAACCGCATCGGGGCTTTATAGTCTGCATGAAGTAGACCCAGCGGAGGGTATGGCCGGCACGTGTTTGCGCATCATCGACTCTAACAGAAAACCATTGAAGTCGCATTGAGCGCTGGCAGCGCAATTGTCATGCTTCGTAAGGCGTACGTACTGCATCTCTGTCTGGGTCGCGTAGGCGTAATCAGGGATGCTTTGGAGAAGTTGTAGGTCGAGACAATTTGGACGCGGCGAAATTTGTTGTGGGGTTGGTTGCCATTGGCGGCCGTCGCCTCAGCGCTAACTTAGGAGGCGCTGAGTCGAGATCGGCTCCCTTGATTCAATACCTATTAGCGGCTGTTGTGATCCTGGAGAGGTCGAATTGCTCGGGTGCTCTTGTTCTTTTAGCGTTGGGATTTCGAATTTGTATTCTTCCGATTCGTAGGAAGCCCTCATCACCGCGCCGCTTAGCTTACGGTCTTTCCTAGCAATATATTACGTAGCTGCACATGGACAAATGGGTGGATACAAATTCCTTTGGATCTTTGGATACAGAACTAGAGCAGCAGCTATTGCGCCCCGACACCGAGCGGGCCTGGGAGTCTCCAATTGCGTGGATGGCTTTGTCTTGCACTAGTTTGCGCATAAGCGTATGCGAGCAAACCGCGTCACTGTGAAAGGCAAACACCACTCTCCTTCTCGTCATCACCTCCCTTTCGCAACTACTCTACCTTAACACACCAACCGGCCATTGCACATACTACCACCAGCCATTATGTCCTTCCTTCCGCGCTCTCCAATCTCATGAACTTGAGCTTTCATGATCCTACAAGCAACCCCCAGGTCTCGTCTCCAATTCTTCCGCAGTTTCTAAGTTCGAACCAGACCTGTGTCACAACGACCATCCTTGACCGCGAGAATTTGCCGATCAACCACCGCAGCTTTACTACGGTCCCAATGTCTGATTCGGAGATTACACGGCTCCGACGCGAAATCGAAGAGCTCACGCACGCGAGAGAGGCGGCAGAGGCACGAGAGGAACAAGAGCTACGCGCTAGAGAGGCGGCAGAGGCACGAGAGGAACAAGAGCGACGGGAGAAGGAGCAAGAGCGACGCGCTAGAGAGGCGGCAGAGGCACGAGAGGAACAACTCAGACGCGAAAACCAACCAACTACGCTGGATGAATATCTACAGAACTGCCACACCTACCTCTACAAAAACTTCAAGCTTGCCGACAAGTCTGTATCTTCCACGGGATTTACAAAAGTCGACGGCAAGTTCTACCCAAAATGGCTTCGCCCTTGGACCCAGTTTGCCGATTCACTCCGCCAACAACAGTTCGACGTCATCCTAGACGCCTGTGGAGACGAGCGACTCTTCTACCAAGAGAGCACTACTCGAGACAACGGAAGGAGTATTTCCCACAGGCTGGCGGGCAACGAGGACGCGGTCACGCATTTTGAAAGGGTTGCAGTCGAGGATCCTGTCTTTGCTATTCTCCTGCAGTTGGGTGGCCAGGAAGCCATACGCGCGAAATACGGGTTCAGCCGGCTACGATTCAGCGGCAACAACCGCGAAATCGCGCACGCAAGCGGCGGAACCCCACTGCCGAACGAGGAGGACCTGGATACCGAAGAGCCAGAGCGGCGGAGGACCGGGCCGAACAAACGAGCAGCGTCCGAGCTGAGAAGGAAGCCTCGACCGACAAACCCGGATGGAGCCGGGCTCCGAACGCGGCCCGACGGGGACGAAAGCCTAGCATTTGTATATGACTACAAGGCCGCTCACAAAATTGCGGCCGATCATGTGAAGCTGGCCATCGCGAAGGAAACCTTATTTATGGAAGTCGTTGGACAAGTGAACAGGACTACATCGAGGACGGGTGTCACGCAAGTGCAATTCGAAGCCGAAGCGCGGCTTGCCATGGCGCTCACCCAAGTCTTTGACTACATGATCACCTACGGGGTTGGGTATGGTTATGTGGCAGCGGGCGAGTCGCTGCTGCTACTCCACGTCGACCGGGCCGATCCACAAACGCTGTTCTGCCACCCGTGTGTGCCCAGCAAAGATGTGGGCGACGCATCGTGCGAAAACTGGGCGAAACAACGGATCTACACGGCCGTGGCGCAGCTCAGCAGCTTTTGTCTGTTGAGTCTCCAATCGGATGCGCTTCAGGGACCTTTTCTCGACGCCGCGCTGAAGAGCGCGAAGGCGGTCTTGAAGACATGGGCAGAGCCGTACGAGGATACCGCGCAGTTCTCCGCGGAGGAGACGGAGTCGTCGCAGGCGGCATCATCGTCCCCTGCACGACGAGCCGACCCAGATTTTGTACCCGACGAAAGTCCCATTGGCCGGAAAGTCGCCTTGCGGCCGAGGCCGTCCTGTAGGCCGTCGTCGTCGTCTCGTCGGGATGACGACGACGAGGACGAGGACGGGCCGGAAGATGACTTGCCGCCGCCGTGGACAAGGCCGGTGGAGAAGCGGAAGGGCGGCCCATCGCATAGCAGCTCCGAGGAAGATGAGACGCGCCACTCGGCGCCTACGCGGCAATACTGCTCGCAGGCGTGCCTGCTAGGCCTCAAAAGGGGCTGGGCCCTCGACGACGGCTGTCCGAATGTGCTCGCGCATCGTGTCGCGGGCGGAGATGGCCTGCGGCACCCTGTCACGGCCGACGAGTTCACACGCCTGGTCAGTGAGCAGCTGCGCGACAGTCCATACCGAGGTTGCTTAGGGCTAGGTGGGTGGGGTAAGAGGGGTGCGACAGGCGTGCTATTCAAAGTGGAACTTGGACCATACGGCTACACCTTTGTCGGCAAGGGGACACTGTCGGGTGGCCTCGAGCAGCTGCAGCACGAGTGCCGGGTCTACGCGCGGCTGGCGATGCTCGAGGGCTGGGTGGTGCCTGTGCACCTGGGCCTGGTGCACCTGGAGCGGGGGTACGTGCTACCGGGGGGAGGAGGGTGGTGCACATGATGCTCATGTCGTGGGGCGGCGAGTCAGCGGCGGACGCGGGCATGGAGGCGGCGGAGCTGGAGGCGCAGAGGCGTCGCTCGTTGGAGGCGGTGTGGGCGGCAGGGGTGGACCACGGTGACCTGCGCGATGCCAACCTGCTGTGGAACGTGGAGCGCGGGCGTGTTATGGTGATTGACTTTGACCAAGCCGTCGTCCGGCCAGCGCCCAAACACCGGCAGGTGTCTACGGTTAAGACGAAAAGGAAGCATGGCGCGGATCGGCTCGAGGGTTGTTCTCGGAAGCGTGGCCTGCTCTACAATCGTCTACAGCCGGCGTAGATGGCGCAGAAGGAAACTTCGAGGCAAATGCCGAGCTATGAACAAAAATATAAATTCAATACATTTTAGTACCTTTATCACGTGTGATATGAAATATGGAATACAAGTGGGCGCCAGTGCCTTAGAGGCCGCGTGCTCTCTACCGTCGTCCCCTTCGCCGCCTAGCCCGTTGCGCCAGGGCGATCATCAGTCGATGCTTTATCAGCCGTCTCCTGGGGGTGACCTGCTTCTGTCATGGCTTTTTCAACCCGATGACGCGGATGGCACGCTGCGTTAACCCGGCTCCTCTAGGCGCATCGACAGTCAGGCATGTCACGAAAGTCTGCAGGGACATATCGAAAGTGAATAGAGGCTCAAGTCTTGTTCGCTTAGTGTCGCGTACACCTTCATTCCCAACTAGTGCCCAGTCCTGCTCTGTTCGGTGTTTCCTCGTACTCATCCTCGTTACCTCCTCGGTACGCGCTCAGCACTGCAGTGGACACGCGTACGAGGCTGGGTCATGTGTGATCGATGCATCATTACTGATGATGGTTGTTGCTTCACCTTGAGCTGCCAGGCACCAATCATTCCCCGCCCGGCCAGCCCGCTCCTGCGGCCGTGCAGGCCACCGCTAGGTGTGAATGAACGATGCGCCAAGCGATTCCTACTAAAGGTGGGGCGTGGCACAGCGCTCTGGCCCACCCACTCATTATGTGTCAACTCCTTACGTCTCGTTCCTCCATTACTTCTCTTTTTTCGCATTCGCTACATCACCATATTACACCCACCTTCACACCCAATCCTATGTCCCTATATATTACCTTGTCCTCCCACGATGGCTTTTTCTCCCGCAATTGATTTTGCGTCTACTCCATCACTCCCCAGACCTGCTATCCAGCGCCCTGGTCGTTCTACAAGCGCAGGTGCTCTGTAATGTTGTCGGAGTAGGACTAGGACCACGCTGGAACTCTTCTTGTGCCGCTGGACCTCTAGCGACGCATGAACAGTCACCCACGTCCCTAATCATTCTACTACCCCTGGCAGCTTGCAATCCAACACCTCTCTAGTATCAACGACGCTGGATGCCTCTAACCACGAGACGCGGAACATCAACATTTGCAGACTATCGTACGTATTATCTTGCGGGCACTTACTATTTGCTTTACATAGGCACTACGCGAGCGAGCTATGCTACCGAACACTGATGGCCAAAAGGCCAAAGGGCCACCGTTTGAGTACAAAGTTGTCGCTGTCTGCGACGATGATGGAGCAGCCGCTGTAAAGAGCATCGACCTTGGACAATCCTTCACCTTCGTCGCAAAATACATGCCACCAGGTGTGGTTCTCTTCAGATTGTGTATTTCCCTAACTGGAGGACCGACTCTCTATTTACAATTCACACCTAGCGCCATTTGGTCGCTCCACCGCTCTAGTCTGCGCCTCCAGCCTGGCTTGGAAAGCAATTATCGTATCAATCTGTTGTTGAGTAGCGATCCTCATCTCTTTCTGAAGCTCTTGCTCAATAGCACGAGCTCGCTGAGCGATGACTTTCTTAGGCCGTTGTTCCATGTCTGTGAAGGGTATGAGATCATATCCTCTGCTATCCCTCGCGGTTTCATGCCTGGAGTTTTGTATGTGTTCAATTACGGCATGTAAAGCGCTAGTGGCAAATTTGTCGGCCCGCTTGTTGTGATATATTGATGAATGGCCTTTCACCCAATGAAGCTCGAGCTTGACCGTGGAGTTCATAGATTGCATCCGATTGACCATCCTTTCTAGGGTTCGGCTCACATTATATTTCGCCAGACTCCTAGATGCATTGGACACCTTTCCATTCGTTAATATGGCCTGACAGAAATAAAGATTGTCTCGAGAATCAGTGAAGACGAAGACGCGCAGCGGGCTTTCCGCATCCAACGCCTGCCGCTTTGCTTCCATCGCCTCAGCCTCGAGAGCCTTTGTCAAAGCAATCATCTCGGCTTCTCGCGACCGGGTATCGCCAATGATACCATATGATTCATCATGCCAATGTCCCTGCCACTCGGCCTGTCCCTCCGGCAAGTATATATAGGTGAATGCTGCGGAAGAGGCCTGGTCACACGATCCACCATCCGTGAAGACAAACATTCTTTTGCCCGTTATGCAGCGTACTGCACACTCCGCATACAGTTTTGATTCTTTGGGGTCTTCTTCAATTTTTACCCTTGGATACGGCTGGGTCTTCATCTTGATGTCCTCTGTAGCCAAATCCGGGTGGGAATCACACGGCTTTTTGCTGCCTTTCGGGGGCTCTTTTCCCAGTGGACCTAATGACTGTCGTGAAGGCGAGGTGATAGTAGCCTTTGCCTTCGAAGCGCTCTGACCAGTTTCGATCACATCATTGCTCACCGTCGGTCGTCGGTCTTCGGCGTACGTTATGCGGCGCGTTGCCAGCGCGATAGAAAGTTGATTATGGCATTTATTGCTGTTTCGAGCACTGACTGCAATTGAACTGGAAGCTCGCCCCACCTAGCATAGCCACCTTCTCCCGTGGCTGACACCAGCCAACCCCTTAACCCGCTTCTTCCACCGTCCAATATCCAGGCTGCAGTCTCTGTAGTCTCTGTTGCAAAAAGATGTTTGTTGATTGGACCCCAAAATTTGTGGTCAGACCACATTCCTCATCGTAGCTTTTCATCCACCCAGCACCCATTCATCGCCCCTTTCATAGAATGGCTACTTTGAAAATTTCTTACGGAACCAAGTTTCAGTCTCGCTCTAGCTATCGTCGAGGCTTCGGAGCTCTCGTGCACGGAGGATGTTTATTTCGACGTCCACACCAGCACCCACACCACTCCGCAAAATTCTCAGCGTAATGTGATAGCCTGGTCCAAAGATGGGATGTCTCGCCATATCGGCTGGAATCCTCGATATCCGGTATATCTTTATCGCCTTTCTCGGCTTTGCCCATTGCCTTGTTGCCGGCTAAATATGGGACAAGCGTGGACGCTCGTGACAGGTTGAGCTCGGAGACCATGCCGATATCGGTATTAACACTCATGATATTGATACCCTGTTCGAATCGAGAAGGGACAGAAAACTGGTGAGATTTGTCGTCATAAAGCAGCCACTTGCCATGCCGCGCAATAGAAATGCCGAGCCAAAGAACCCTCTCCTTTCGCTCATCCGTCATAGAGGCGACCTTGAAATACTTCTCGTCATCGTCAATCTTATTATTAGAGAACCAATCGGGCGGGACGTACTTGTCGGCCCAAACTAAACCCCGGAGGGCGAAGTCTTCTGGGAGTGGTCTGGGTGATTGTTTGACCGGCCTCGGGAACTCGTCACTTTGAATTCTCTCATATTCGTGGTACGAATGCAGAAAAGAATTGAGAAGCGCTGATACCAGTTTCCAAGGGAACGTTGTCTCGAGCAGACTCATAGCTGATGGGAAAAGAATCAGATAGCGATGGAATACGAGTATGGTATGTAGGTAAGGCAAAATATTAGGGTCGGCAAATCTAGAGAAAACTTTGTTGTACGTCCCTTCGGCAAGACAACGAGCTTGTTCCAGGGCCTTTGCGTTGTCAGGGTGATTGGGGTCGGGGATCTCCCTGTTCTTGTATTGCTCGTCATCTTCCTTGCGGGAGCCTGATTTTCTTCTGGTCCGGATGGTCTCGTAGATGGAACTGCTACTCTCCTTGCCCCAACATAACAAGGCGCAGCAATTGGAGATTCCAATGTAGTAACTGTTCACTGTCAACTATTGCACGGCGTCCGAAGTGCGTGAATAACTTACCCGCTTTCCATCCAGTTTCGAGTAGTTCTGCTAATGTGGTTATCAAGGTTGCCGAGGAACTCTGTCACTGAAGTTTGGTATTCATCGCTACGTTTGCCGCTAAACATAATACCCTGAGCCTTAACAAAAGCGAAGTCGATAGGTAGGAGACGCGAGCGTTTACTACCAGAGCCAAGCAATGGATCAAACAAAGTCATGATCGATTCCCAGGCCGATTCAAAGGGCTCCGAAGCGGAAAGGGCCTTTGAATAGTAAAACAGCTGCTGGAGCGCGTTCGGGCGTGCCAGAATGGCTAGGTGATGATATAACCGACCAGTCCCTGAAACGACATCGGAGGCTTTCGAGTACCAACGTCGTGATACGGAAGTCCAGACCTCTCGGTCTCGTAAATCATCATCTTCGATCGCCATTCTGTACCGACCCAGGTCGCCCAGGTATTCCATCCATGTCGCTTCAAAGGCAGGCACCGTTTCATACAACAGTGCCATCATGGAGTAGGCGAGATAGATGAATGTCAACATGTGCTCTAGAGAGTCGGGTAGATGATGTCTCAGCACGTCAAGAAAGGTATGGATTCCGTGCTTCCACATCCTCCCTGGCATATAATATTTGGCCCCAAGTTTTCGTAACGATGAGCTCGCTGTCGGATGCTGAGAGGCCAAAAAGAAATCATGGTGCTCATGAAGTAAGGTGCGGTGCAAAGCGATAAGAGCCTGCCACTGCTCGTCGTTCAGCTTCGCATCATTCTGGTCCTTTTGCGCCTTGTCCACTTCGATACACTTGGATTCCACCATGACCAGACCAGCATAGATCCCCTTCACTTCAGCGACCAACTGAAGGTGGTCTATGGGACGGGTCTTGAGTTGTGGGATGTATTTCTCATCCTCGTCGGAAACCTCCAGGCCGCCTGTTTCTGATTCCCTTTCTCCACGTTTGCGTGGTGGGCTGGAATCTGGGTCATTTGGGTTCCATAACCTCCCAACCCGCGTCACCCCCTTGAAGTTAGTATCGTTTCTAGTTCTCGCGGCGCTTGAGCGGGAAAGCCCAGGAGGAAGGGATGGCTGGCTGTTAGTAATATGTCAGTAGATGCCGGCGTTGAATTAGGCAGTGGGGATCGCACGTTTCGGAAGACGGTGAGGGTAGCTCCCTCAATTCCCGCAATACCTCGGAGACATTAACATGTGCTACAGACCCAGGATCGTGCTTCAAAATGTGGTTTTCAACTTGTTTCTTCTTGGGCTTAATTCTTTGATCGCACACAGAAACATGGCAACATAATTTGGCCTTCTTGTGGAACTCCGCTTGATCAGCCATATTGGCTTGGGTAAGATTGGGTAGATAATAGAAGCTCCAAGAGTTGACCACAGTAGCGCTGTGACGTTTCCGCGGGATGGTTTATGATTGTAAACACGGAAGGAGTGAGTTCTCTAGTCGGAGCAGGGCGAGAAGGAAGATTTTTATGGAGTTGGATGCGGCTCTTGCAGTCGATGTGGTTCGCCTCCCCTGGGGCGACTTGGCTACGTAGGCATCCACGAGGCAAACGCACTAGTGCGATGTTGCCTACAGCGCTTGGGAGAGTAGGAGGGAGGCGGGAGGCGGACCACTAGAGAGTACCTAGTGTTACAAATAGGTACATGGACAGGTCATACTGGTAATAAAAGGCCGTAACCGCAACGAATTTTTGCAAAAGCTACGAGACGGCTTGCGCTAGCCGAGGGCCCTCGAAGCCGTCAATAATGCTGCTACCCAGCTGGTGCTGTTACGCCATAACAGGACCAGGGGAGCGGAATCCACATAAAAGCGGCTTCCAGACACGGTTCTACACAAGCTTTGCACTAGTACATACCGTACAGAACTATAGTCGCACATCGCAGCTTTTCGTCAGGATAGGTTATATATGACGAAAGGAAGCATAAAACATGGCAACGCAAGATCTTACATCAGCTTTGAAAGGCTTGGGGATCCGACCACATTGGTCATTGAATCTAGTCGTAGTGCAGGTTCTCTACACTCTACAAACGCTTAATGCTGTATTCCATGGCGTGTTAGCCGAGAACAAGGAGTGTCTTGCTATTGAGGTGCCCGATGGAAAGACAGAAGGGCAGATATACAACGTCTTTGAACGTTTACTATTGTCATTGATGCATAAGGCAAAGGTTCATTTGTACCTTACTCTCCCGCAAGTGTCTATTCAAGGTATGGGGAAGCCTCAATATCCTAATAGTTCGTAGCTTATGTGTTTCTAGGAGAGCCCGCCTTTTTCGACTCAAAATTGGAGCTTTGTAAAGTTGATATGACAAGACTCAGCGACTTGAAGGTTTCTTTTCTTGAATCTGCCGTCTACCTTCTTCAATGTCTGCTCATGAGCGACTATATTGCAAACGAGCTCTATATTAGAAATCTTCCCAATGGGACTGCAGAGGAATTAAGAGTAAAGTACGACGAGAAATACGGCGAGCACCAAAACGAACACTTTGGCGACAAGGGTGTGCTCGATTCGTTGTGCGAAACTCACCATAAAGAGGTAAACCAAGAAGGAATGGACGACAAGATGTTCAGTTTACAACCATCGGTGCTATGTGGGTTAGTGAAGTGGGATTATACTCTGAGCATTCTTGTGAGCAAGTCGACAGCTATGAATCACTCTGACGTAGCAAGAGCTGCACCTATATTGCACGCAGAGCACACTCCAGGCTCTGTGGCTCCACCCATTTCTAAGAGGCAGAAGCTAGGATAGTCGAATATAGGTAGTCTCAGAGGTCCCTCAATGAGCCTTTCTGCCAGACGTGAACCATCCAAGGTCCGACCTGATACATAGACTGCTGGCCGCATTGGATACAGGCTTCCATTAGTTCTTCCCCGAATGGTAGATGTGAGCCAGTAGTATACTAACATGCAGTACCGGCCCATAGTCCGAATGCAGAGCTGAGAGCAAGATACGTTTGACTGGGCTACGAAGAAGCACTTCCTAACCGGGATGTCCCTTAGCTTCGCAAAAGCTAAATCATAATTTACAGGCTGCAGTACTGTACAGTACGGTGTTGTGCTATTTCGTTTCAAAGCACCACTGCGATGGTTCTAGACCTCACAGAACGGCTCACGTCGCATGCAGCTCTTACCTCAGGCGATAGTTGCGGCACCAGCTGTATCCGAGTGGCATAACCCATCAACCATCTATGCAATGTATATAATCTCCGTAGTGTGAAGTTCAAAGTAATGGTGCCTGACGGCAACCATGTCTCTTAAGCGCATGCCAGACTTCTGCCGTGACCGCAACCTTGTGACGGTCCGGGCAAGGCCCCCACTCTATATCGACCAAACTGCGCATACCCACTATCGCCACCTAGGCACCAACGGTAGTGGTTGGCTTGGAATGCACCGGTCGGGTGTCGGGCACGTCGTACAAGTACGGCAGGCCCCCCGGTTCACGGTCTCGGAGTTGGGGGTCCTCTCCGAAATCAGCCATCCCAGTCTTGCACAACTCCTAGGGATATACTGCAACGGTCGTACCACATCAGTGGTCCATGAACACTTGGACTTGGACCTCTTTGCCATCGCGCCACTGCAATCCGAAATAGAGGTTGCGAGTATCATGATGCAGGTATGTGTTCTGGGGCTGAGCAACATTTCTAGATACTGACCGGCGGCAACAGATCGTATCCGCCATCATGTATCTTTTGTCCCTGCCCACGGACGCCCGCGTAGCGGATGTACGTGTTGCGTCAAATGGGACGGTGAAACTAATTAACAGACCAGTATAGACACATTGATGAGTCGATCTAATGACGAAACAATAGCCCTCGACCTGAGTGGAAGACTATCGACAGACGTCAGTCACCGACGAGAAATGCATCGGTTTATGGTCTCGTACGTAGAACAGATCATGACGGGTTTAGTTCGCAAGGGGTTTTACTGGTCCTACGACGCTGCGGACTTCCTGGACATACTATACGCCGGACAGTTGCCGCCCATGATTGTATGAGATCACAGCATGCCATACGAACAAGACCGGCTGACGCTTCGCAGCATCCCTTCTTCCACAAGTCGAGGTCTTCTGCTTGCTTGCGGGGTGCTGTTTGTTTGGCTGCGCGCGAAGCACTGGTGAGGTTGGAGTGTATTCGGTACGAAGGAGACAGGCATGGCCTTCGCAGAGGTGTAGCAGTCAAGAGAGGTGCCGGAGGTGGAAGAGGGAATGAATCATCACTGCTAGACTCATTGGACAATGATGAGACTAAATTTATGCACGCAAACGCCACCAGGCTGCCTGGTCTGCGTGGGTAAATGCGGTCCTGGCAGCCATGTATCGCGAGAGCCTTTTTAGCTGTGGAAGGCTATATGGTGATTGCTTACGGCATAATCATAGGTGACGTCGTTGGGCTGGAGTTGAATGCCTAGTGTAGCTCAGATAGGGGTAATTGTACCCAGTGGCGAGAGAGTAGGCCTCAATGATGAGAGCGCTAATGGCTACCGTAAGCTAGACACGAGCTCGGGTATATAAATGACTGGCTTCTCCGCTAGATGCTCCTCCACTCTACCTCGTTTACAATATAAACAAACTCCTAGCACTCCGTACGCTCCCGTCGTACATCATCTCTTCAATGGCGGTAACTGTGTCAGTTCAGCGTGGTCACACTGGAAGGCGTCTACCACACCAACCACGTCTATCCCTCGTAGTAATTCTCTCCATTTACTACCCCGTTTTCAAGAGCCTGATGGGTGCGCTCGACACCAAGTCACTCGTATCTTTATGCCAAACTTGCAGGGACTGCGATCCCAAGTGCAATCCTGTGTATGGAACATCAACACTAAACTGATGCCCTTCGTTCACGACCCTCAGGCCTTCCGCAGTATCCTCGGTGCAAGCGAGGCCTTGATCTATGGCGACTTTGCTACCGAGTTCTTCTCCCGGACGACGTCGAAGACATTGGCAATTATGGCAAAGGCTACTAAGGCGGATCCGGTCCAGGCGTACCTTCAAACGCAAGGATACCTACTGGTTGGGGAAGAACGGGTCCGGTTAGGGTCGGTTACACGGTTACGACGTGGCGAGTTGTTCATCATATTGAGGAAAACACGACTCATACCCATCCAAACTATTGTCAGTCGCACGCCGACCACGCAGGCGATGAACTTCATCGCCTGGAACAAAGCTTACTCGGTGTTCCCCAAGACGACCTTTCTCGACCACGAGGTGCTTCCTTTGAAAGGGGCGGACAAGGATGTCCGAGCCGAAATCGCAAGGTGTGGTGAATCTGGCTGGTGTTTAGGGGTGAATGCAAGCCCGAACCAGGAACTAAGCCGGACTCGTCGACGAATTGGAGACTCCAGAACCTGGAAAATGGACCTGGACACACTACGTATCACCCAGCCAGGAACACCGACTGCGGTTCTGGAATATTCCAGTTTCGGCATCGAACAACCAACGGTTTCGCTCGAGACATGGTACCAGCTGGAAGAGGGTTTGAAGTATTCTATCAGTGTGAAGCCTCTCACCTCACAAGTGCTGAAATACCGCTACACATGCTCGCGACAGGAGCCCCCCGAGCGTCTTCGCCAAATACTCAAGCGTCATACGTTAGCTCAAATGCTATACTTGATACCGAAAACGAAGTTCGAATCAATAACGAGGGGGACTTCCCCCACAGACTTCGATTTGGATGGCATGAAATTCGACCATCCTCCTGATTGGAGCTATAAGGATCATATACTCCCACCGTCGCCGCCCATACCATCATATGTACTTCATTCCAATTGTTGGACGACTAGGTAGAGCCATCGATGTAAAAGCAAAACCAGAATCAAAATCCCGCAATCACGAATGGTCTTCAGTGGGGAGCAACCTGCCTAATACGTGCTGTTGTAGATGTTGTAAAGAGTATCACGATGTCACACGCATGCCAACGAAGGCATGCATATCGACCCAACGGATAACAACATTCCTGAAGGGTATGGCGGCTAAGGAGATAAAAGACGTCCGAAGGATGTCAGACTAGGTGTATATAAGCTTGACGAATCACCCTCCGGATGGAGAGGAAAGACAGAAGACCAGAGCCCCTAGAAGTGCCATAGTCAATTATTAGTTGAGTCAGAACCAAGCCCTTACTGCCCTTGTCACACACGAGCCATTGCCAAAGAAACCAAACCCGGCGACGTGGAGATGGCTTGTGGGAACGTGAGCGTTGGATAGGAGTGTGTTAGCAGAAGAGATTAGGGGTTCTAAGTAGGCAGGGTACGCCGCCTTGCCGTCCAATCATGGACTTGCCGGCACGCCTGGGAGTACGGAAGGCAGTCGAATTTCAACGTATCTGGGTCCAAGTCCGCGGAGGACGTCCCCACAAATAGCAGTTTGCAGTCCCAGTCACAACTGCAGTCGCAACTAAGCAGGTCACCGAGTTTTTTTTGGACCATTTTGGCGGACTCCTCGAACTCATAGGCTAGATTATAGCAATGTGCGAGCTTCTCACCAAGCTCTCTGTGCTCCATAAAATTGAAAGGACGATTTTGTGCAGGCATGACCGGAAGGAATGATAACAGGATTAGGGTAAAGGCTTTGCTGACGAAGGGAAGGACGAGAAAATCCAGGAGTGTAGAGGCCGGGCACCTGGGCTATATACCCGTGTGGCTTTAGTTGCCGGGAGACTTGGAAGGGTGACGAAGTCGAAAGAGAAAAGCCCGTGCAAATTCCACTTCAAGGAGAAAAGTTGGCCAAGGATGACAATCCCCCTGAAGCTCTGTTGCCAAGGGAGGCCTCGAAACATATCCTAACGCATTACTGGGACACAGCACTGTTGGTTAAGGTGTCTTGCTTTGTAACGAACAGATTCGTGGCAGCAAACTGTGTTTTTCCAGACCTCGCCGCAAACTATAGCATGAGTCTCTGCGAGGCCCAGTCTGTCGCTGTGGCAAATAGAGGAAAGCGAATGCGCAGATCAGGAGACAGGAGGACAGGTGGATGGCGATTGAGAAGCCTCCGATTACGTGGTATACACAATCTCAAACATCACGAGTTCAGTTTACTTCTTATGGGCGATGGCATGCGCTAGGCGTCGAATGGTATGTAGTCTACAGCTGAGGCGTGGGTATGCCGCGTCACTACTCCGTGAAGTAGGTGTATCTGTATTACGGTATACAACAAACAGGATGACTATGTAACCTGATAAATCCCTACACAAGGCCAAGGCCGGAAACAACGTCGCCGCCCATGCCGTCACATGTACTTCATTCCAATTGTTGGACGACTAGGTAGAGCCATCGTGAAAAGGGCAACCATTGGATTCCCATCATCCAAGCCATCTAGAAGGGGCGGCGTGCACTTCCGGTTTGGGATTCGGTCAGTCGTGCCTCGCCCACATGCCTCTCCCGACACTGAAGCTACCCAGGTAAGGGCCAGTTTTCCACCGGGACTCTTCGCTTCGCCGTCCCAGTGGCGTCGTCGTTTGCTGGCCGCTTCGCCGTCTCGGGGCCGGTCGGCTCGCCATATTGGGCCAAAGTCGACACGTCACCCACAGCCACATCGCACACGGTAGGCTCGGTCATGCATGCCGGTGTCGACCGGTTAGACTCAAGTATTGGCGATGGCGGCAGGGGCAGGTAGACTGTGGGTGACTGGAGAAGCGGATTATAACCACGCTGTTCGCTCTCGAGAGCACTGATGAGATCCGCTTGGGTTGTCAACATCTGCTCCTGGAGATCGCGAGATGCCTGCATCTCACTGATTTGCTCCAAAAGCGCCGCTACCTTGATTTGCAGCTGGACATTCTCCGCGCCTAGCTTTTGGACCTGAACTTGGCCATTGTAGAGGTGGACTGCAAACTCGTGCATAGTTGCACTGAACACACCAAACGGCACCAGGTGTGCCGTTTGTTGAGTGACCTGACTAGATGCCATGACTCTTTTTTATTTTTACTGTTGCCTTGTGCATGAGCAGGGCTTGTGTTTGTGTGTGGGTGTGTATTAATATGACCAGAACGAAAGCCTTTTCCGGCCGTTTATGCTATACAGTACTTTACCGTAGTTGGATCCAAGTGGAAACGAAACTCAAAGTCTTGCTAATTAGGCTTGTAGTGTCGCCCAGTGTACACATGTTCCATAACTACTGGGATGCTCCAAAAAGCACCATCATCACAGGCTGTATCATGATCTTAAGCCAGCCGTCCAGCAACATACTCGCTTTATGCCGCATCGGCTGCCAGTATAGGCAATTCTCTCAGCTTGGCTAGCGGACCTCATTCCGGCCCTTGTGACTTGGCCTGCTAAAGTTAGCAGTGGCTCGAGGACATCGTACACAGGATTCGCCAAGCATCCAGAGATGGCCCTCTCTTACCTGCAGGCCCATTCCCGCTCATATTGGCCTCCAGAGCCGTTCATGACGGAGCTGGAGTAGCCACTTCCTGTGGTCTTTCGTTGATCGTCGATAAATCTATGTAAAGGCCGTCGGCTCACAGGTTTCGTAAGACTTTTAGGCACAGCACCAACCAGCACAGAATCGATGGGGAACTTCTCAAGCTGCCTCGTGCTTAGACCGCGCATTACCGCAGACAAGAGATACGCAAAAAGAAGCTATGACAAGTCCACGCCAAGAAATCCGAACTCGCGCCGGCCCAGACGAGAACACTCGCGGGAACACCGCACCCGCAGGATGTACCCGCACCATCGACATAGCTCGATTCGGTATGTCCTCGTAGATATTGGAGGTAAATACGACTATCTAGCCAGGAATAGAAGAAATGAATCTCGAGCTGTTCATTCCCGCTCACGTTATGATGGTTGCCACCAAAATATGCAATTGTTTGGTGGGACAAAGAAGGCGGACACCACTCGGGAAGAAATCGAGGAACGACTGCTTCGAAACCTAGCAGTCGCAAGACACAATGCCGAGATAGCATCCCGCCCAGCGCTTCCGCGTCAACGTCGTGTGCGCTTTGGCTCGGTCACCAACATTTGTTGAAGAGTTGGTCTATAGTGATGCACCAATGCAACCGGACGCCATTATAGGCTATCTTAAACAGGAAGAATGGGAGATGGCTCCATCTTCTGGCGCTGGAATATGTGATTCATATCTACAGTATATCTAGAAATATATTTTCACCCTAGAGTATGCAAGGAAAGGTATGCGTATTGGACGGGTAGCGGCGGGCCAAGGGGTTGGCTATGCTCACTAGCCACAGTGCGCTAATTGACTATGCCGACTTGGCAACTTGATAGGAACGCGGAATGGATTCATTCGTTACCATGTACCCATGTTATTGCTCTACGGAAGATCATGCTGAAATGGCGCACTATATCTACTTTGCGATATCGGCACTTGTTACTGTACGCGGCATGACTCTAGTTATGGCCCCTGTGGTAGCTGCATTGGAATCTTGGGGACAGAACTCGGTCTTAGGAGTGGTGTAGAGGAGATCGTTGCCTAAGCACCTTGGCATCCCACTGCTGAAACTTGGTAACCTGGAAGTTGATAACGGGTGGACTTTTATAGACCGAGTCAGAAGCTCCGAAGCGGACATCGTGGCTATGGTAGAATGTAGATACATGGGTCCGAAGTCTGTACGTACTGTACAATACTATAAGCTCGCAGAGAAATGCGGAGATATTGCCCACCCGGCCGCAATGATATTGTAATGGTCCCTTTTCCCTAATAATCATAAAGTCACGATTCGGGCTTGGACAACCCTATCTTTCGAGAGGGAATAAAACCTTGGATGACGCATTGAGATACTCGGGTGCCCTCCTTCAATGCCTTGAACATTCTCACGCGCTCGTTCTGGTCCTTGGTCAAAATATCGCTCATGAAATTCTGCAGGCATCTAAATGGCTTAGGACCGGGAGAGTCAGTGGCGCGCCGGAATCATCCAGCGTCTCAATGAGGGGCTGAGAAGCAGCACCGAAAGGGTTGTTCACGCGCGAGGGCGGAAGCGCTGCTGGAACAATTCAGGGTTGGTAATCCAGAATCGGATCTTAGCCCGGTTGACCTCGTTCTGCTGATCTGCCTCTCGAACGGGGGACCGTAGGATTGAGAATGCCTCTTAGTCAGAATCTATGCTAGAACACGTGGTACTTCCAACACGTAGAGTCCAGAATTGACGGCAGCTGCAGATGAGCCGCTTGCTCACGCGTAGGCCAAAGCCACGTCTGCTGAGTTAGATGCTGCCAACTTGGCCCTCACACGCATGTTGCAAATTGTGTTTCGTCCAGAACTTCGCCTCTGCTAGAAGTGTAAGTGATGGATCAGTACTTCCTACTCGAGAGTCTCTAATTGGCAGGTGGATACATACAAATGACATACATATTGGAAGCGGCGTATTGCGTGTCGTCGGAGGAATGCAGACACAAGATCAGGAATTGTGCCGATCATAACCTACGGCGGAAGAAGACGGCAAACGTTACATACCAGTCGCATGGGTCGTATGTGCAGTATGGCGGTAACTATAGCGTGTAAAGTGGACATAGGAGGTTACAGTACCTCGCGCGTTCACAATCGAAACGTCTCGCGAGGATTTTCTGCCTTTACTCCTATAGTGGCCTGTAGACCTGTTCGTCCTAGAGATGCATTATACGAGTAGCTTTGCTCCTGCATTTTGCTCTCTAGGCTGTATTGGCTCCCAATGAGCAAAACTAGCGAGCGGGCGCCGCAAAGCCGAAACAACCATTCTGGTCCGACCGTAGTATCCAACTGTACTCTTATCGACGTACGACAATTCAGTGGCATACTGTACTCTCTTTTTGCTGCATCAGCTCGAAGAGGCTCACGGGCTGTTTGCGGTCCTTAATTCTGTTGGCCCTTCCTGTGGTGCAGAACCGGAATCGTCGCTCAAGTGGCACTGAGACGGGAATGAACGCCTTACGGACAGCTTGTGATACGTCCCATACCTGCTCGGGTGCGCAGGAGCCTGATGTTCCCACCGCTCCACTTGTACCATTCCGACGTAGAAGGCTACCTACCCCAGAGCTTGAATCATCCAGCAGCGTAATCTCTTTTTGCTGCATCTATCGAAAGCTCGAAGATCCTCGCACAGTGTTTCCCGTATAGCAAGAGTAGCAACTACCGTCCTAGGAGCAACTACCACCCTAGGAGCAACTACCACCCTAGGAGCAACTACCGTCCTAGGAGCAACTACAGTCCTAGGAGCAACTACAGTCCTAGGAGCAACTACCACCCTAGGAGCAACTACCTAGGAGCAACTACCGTCCTAGGAGCAACTACAGTCCTAGGAGCAACTACCACCCTAGGAGCAACTACAGTCCTAGGAGCAACTACCACCCTAGGAGCAACTACCTAGGAGCAACTACCGTCCTAGGAGCAACTACAGTCCTAGGAGCAACTACCACCCTAGGAGCAACTACCACCCTAGGAGCAACTACCACCCTAGGAGCAACTACCACCCTAGGAGCAACTACCACCCTAGGAGCAACTACCGTCCTAGGAGCAACTACCACCCTAGGAGCAACTACCTAGGGAGCAACTACCTAGGAGCAACTACCGTCCTAGGAGCAACTACAGTCCTAGGAGCAACAGTCCTAGGAGCAACTACTGTCCTAGGAGCAACTACAGTCCTAGGAGCAACTACCACCCTAGGAGCAACTACCGTCCTAGGAGCAACTACCACCCTAGGAGCAACTACCTAGGAGCAACTACCGTCCTAGGAGCAACTACAGTCCTAGGAGCAACTACCACCCTAGGAGCAACTACCACCCTAGGAGCAACTACCACCCTAGGAGCAACTACCACCCTAGGAGCAACTACCACCCTAGGAGCAACTACCGTCCTAGGAGCAACTACCACCCTAGGAGCAACTACAGTCCTAGGAGCAACTACAGTCCTAGGAGCAACTACCACCCTAGGAGCAACTCCGAAGGAGCAACACAAACTGCTATCCTAGGAGTAACTAAGATACAGAATCAATACAGCCCTAGTCAACGAGTGCGTATATAATTCAAAGTAGACCTCTACGTTTTGTCTCGTTTTACATAGACGTTAGTGATCATGGACAGCACACCTTGGAACACAATGAACGATGGGGACTTTTATCGGAATATCAGACGATTTCAGATGGACGCAAATGCCGACCTTGAAATTCTCTGGATGTCCAAATTATCACCGCATAAGCGCAAGTATTTGACAAAATTTTGCCAGGTCGAGCGTTTCGAATCTTTGAGGGAAAAGTTCGACCGACTCCTCATCATAACCGGGCTTTGGATAGACATGAGATTGAGCACTCTACATAAATTGCTAACGTTGTTTTCGAAATGCCCGGAGGTAAGTGTCGCCAAGAATTACAAATCATTTCTAACAGCTGTCTAGGAGATCAATAATTATCTCGATCACATCTACCATACATGGTCACGGATTCTGCATCACGATGCCACTAAGCTGCAAAAGGCCGACACAGCGACCGTTCGCAAGCTGCAGCTCAGGTGCCCAAAATACTCAAAGGCTGATGCAGACTTGTTGCGATATGAGATGGAGTCTGGGGAAGCCTTTTCCAAATTTGACGTTCGCGAACGGGGAAGCATCTGGGGCGACCTACTTGAGATCGATTATCTGATTCCATCTTTTTTCACTCTGTTCGAAGACCTGAAGTACTTGGAGTCCTGCGCAGAGAGCATGCGCTCCATCATCGAAGAGCCCAAACAGTGTTTTCCCATCAAAGCTTCCCTACGCGCTAATTTTCCGCAGCCTAGTGGAAGACCTTGGCAGTGCGAGATCGAGACAGGACAAGGCATTTTTGCTTTGAAAGAATATCCACCTGAGCAACAGTTTGGTTACGTGGAAAAACAGCTTTGGCTCTGTTGCATGCGAGACTACTCACGACTGCCTCTGCCATTGCAGAAGAAGCAGGGCCTCCTAGCAAAAGCCGGCCGTGAGAAAGCCAAAGAAGGTACCTTATTGAGGTTCGCGAAATTAGCACACCGTTTGGGTGTAAGGAACAAGAAGATTGAAGCACTACTTCTAAAGTCGAATGGCGCACAGAGACTGCGAGCTGTTATGGTTGAGGTGCTAAAGCCGGATCGTAACAGATGCTGGGATTTTATCAATTCCGTCTTGAAGGAGTCGGACGAAATTCTACAGGCTACAACTACGTCACACCAGAGGCGGCAGTCTGCCTCAAGATTGGCATGCCCAACGGCCACGACTTTAAAGCGTCGATGTGGATATCCAAAGCTGGAACATCACATGATTGATCGGAAACTACTTTACCTCGAAAACATGTATGGAGAGGCCCCGGCTCAGTACATGACTCAGAATGGCGAAATCACTTCGTTTTTCGTACGCAGATGCGTTTTCCGCGCGTTTTGGGTCACTGACAGAGGTGAACTATATCCCAGCGTCGAGGAGGGTTCTGATTGGGACAGCATGGCTTTGTCTGAGGGAGCAATGGACTTGATCCGGCCCATAAGTCCCACGAGGTCCGCAACTTTAACGCCCGGATTACCAAATATGACAGGCGATCCACCAGCAGCACAAGAAGTACCGGTCCCTGAGGTGCAACAAGAGATCGCATACAGAGAGGAACGCATTTCAAAAGGAGAGATCTTGGGCCTTGCCAGGCGTCATGTCCTCTTTCTAACATACTACGAGTCACAGTGGAGGGTCGCATCTCAAGTCCCTTTAGGGCCGAACGCTCAATCCGAGGTTGAAAAAACAGCAAAGACTTGTATAGAGTCTGGCGCGCTCCCATATTCAATCTTACTAGTACCGATATTGGCGACTGAGTGCTACAATGCGGCCAGGTCGAGTGGCAGGAATGTCGTACTGTTAATGGATATTCATAATGTAAGGATTGACGATGAGCTGAGGAGGGCGGTCTCGGAGCTGTTACGTAGTGACGAGAATTAGACGAGAACTCCAGCCGAATAAAAGAATGCGAACCAAATCTGCTCAGTTGCTGATTCACTAAACGAACATTCGTCCGGTAAACCGTGCATGACACCGTCTTGTGGCATACGTTGCAGAAATACTTTCTCAGGGCAATGCGTCTGTCAGCCCAACTCTCCAGGAGGCTCTCAATATCTACTGTCATTTAAGGATGCTTTTAACCTACCATTGAGCGCTTCGCATATCAGCACGCACGCGGCGCAACAAAGGTTGTGCTAAAGAAGAGCCCTCACAGTTGTAGCTTGGACGCCACACATATTCGATGCTGCAGACTTGCCTGGCTGATGCGCCTCTGATATGCCAGAGTCTAATGCAGTTCCTTAAACATGGTCCACCAGAAGCGATCTACATACCAGCAGAGCTAGCGCTTGTGGTTTTTCACGTATCAACATGTGCCTCCGTCTTCAACCGAAATGGATACCGCTGAGACGTGCCCAAAGGTCTTCCAGCAATCCGCCTCGTCGCAAAGGGCCTTTAAGCTGCCACCCGGCTGTTCTGACAGACAGCGCTCTGCAGCGATGCATCCATCGCGCTGTGGTCGGGTATCTTGTGGGTGCTGACGAAGCACCTGCATTCGTCACAGCGGTCGGCGTAGCGTTCGTCGTAGAGCTGGGCTCGGTGCGGGCGGGCTGCCGCTCCACTCTCTGTCCGGGAGCTCGGGCGCCTGCTTTATGATTAGCGTTACGTGGTCACTAGTCGAGAAGCTGTACTCACCTTGCGGTTGTGGTGGAGGCAGCTGCCTCGGACCCAGTGAGAGCTGCTGCAATATACTCTAGACCGGTATCGTACTCGTCCTCCGTGTCGCCATCTACGTCCTCACGGCATTGGCATCGTTGGCGTTCGGCTGGGCTCGAAATCGACGACTTTGGCTTGGTGGCGCGATCGTGTTGCTTGGCCGTGGCTCGGTCTCGCGTGGCAGGCGACTGATTGACGGAACAGTGACTGTCGGCAATGGAGTTGGGAAACTCGACGGAACGTATGTAACTCAGACTGGGCATAGAAAATTATGTTCAGGGTCCGGCACCTGCTGCCCGCGCGGGATGTGCATCGCCGTTTCCATTCGCTCGTGCGCCGGGTTTCAGCACGCAAGCGCGCTGAAGACATCGCAGAACCCTGTGCGGTACAGAGAAAGTTGGCGAGCTGGCCCTAATGGCGCGGGGTCGCAAATCGGCTCTGCGCGCTTGTTGGGGCGTTCTGGCAGGCTACCGGTCGCGCTAGTCGCCATAGCTACTCTTCTAGCTCTGCATCCGTACAGTGGAGGTCGACGGGGCCAGGGCCAGAAACAGAGCGTGAAAATATTCGAGCTCTGGAGGGATGCAGCAGAAAGAGATTCTAGGTCGGAAACAGTACAAACGGATGGCAGGGGATTCCAGGCTTTTGTCATGCTGGATGATTCTGGCTCCGTATGAATCGGCTCTCTACGTCGAAAATGGTACAAGGGGAGCGGTTGGGATTTTAGACTGGTGGACGGATGAGTATCAATCTGCAAGTGGACGATGACCAACAATGGCACACGTCAGGGCCGATGCGCGTATGGTGTCCTATCTATACCGTGATTCGTAACAATTTCGTCGGTGCCGACTCTCGTCGTTAGCTAAGCTACGGTTTCGCGATGTCTTCCGCAGTACCACTCCATAGGCTGGTGTTACTAGGAGAAGAAGGTGTCGGGAAAACCGCACTTGCAATCCAGTTCTACATACACCACTTTGTCCCAACGGTAAGTTGCTCCCGAATCCCACCTGCATCTCATACTAATCAATACTTTGCTGTCCCGCAGTATGACCCCACCATCGAAGATTCATACCAAAAACAAGTCGTTGTCGATGGACGGGCATGTGCAGTCCAAGTCCTAGACACTGCTGGCCAAAAAGACTATTCCGTACTGCGTGACCAATGGATACAACACGGCCAAAGCTTCTTTCTGGTATATAGCATTACTTCCAGATCGTCTTTCTCGAACGTACGAGATCTCTACGCGAATATTCGACAGACGAAGGAATCACTAGATCTACATCACCTCGGGCCCATACTGCTTATTGGGAACAAGTGCGATGTCGAATCGGAGCGAGTGGTATCGACTCAAGAGGGCCATGCTCTTGCGCTCCAGCTGGGCTGCGGATTTGTCGAGACTTCGGCAAAGTACGGTGTGAACGTCGAGGCGGCATTTTTCGATACCGTGAGAATACTTCGGCGGGGGCCTACGGTGGCTTTTGTAGAGCAGCAAAGATGTGCCAAAGAGGTTGACGACCCCTTCACGGACGACCAGGATCAGCGTGTTTGGCATCAATTTCGAAGCATCCTTTGCCGCTACTGCTGCGTCCACTAATCGATATGGCTTGGGACTTGTTTGTTGCTAGCGCCCGTTCATGTACACTTCAATGACTAGTAAAATCTAAGTTAACTAAATGTATGGTAATTGTCACGGGTATCTTCACGACCCCCATGGCTGATGCGTTTCCTATCCTTCTTCCTTTTTCGGCGGCTAAAACGGCTAGCTTTTACGTATCCGGTATAAACTTGTACAATGAACGTGTATGTCCGGTCCGCCGCCGGCCGGTCTCACATGCCGCATGCTCGATGTGTTACCCTCGCCACCCCATACTCATGCGCCTGGCCTAGGACATCGCTACCTGAACTAAGGCGCGCGTCGCTCGTCATCAACTGGCGGGTAGCTGCGTAAGTCCGCTTTTCCTAAGCATCTACACAGCGAAGGGAGGGCGGATATGCTGCAGTGACGTCAGATCAGGAACGATTGCTCCTACCAAACGTGTTTCTGATCCAGTACAGAGGACCACCACTATCTCTGTCAGCGAATGGAGCCCTTAGGAGGTCCGGATGCCGAGCGACTTGGAGGCGAAGGGCCTCTGGCTCTTGAGGGCCGTGGCAGAGGCAGGTCAATAGACGAAAAGATAGAGTTATGCCATTGCGAACCACTTCGTTTATCAGAACTGCCCCGGGCAATCCGAAGCAAGTCGCCTAGGGACTCCAGTAGGTCCCACTGGCTTTCACGCAAGCTCGGCCTATGCCGCCTCGCACTTGAACGCGGCGTCCAAGATCGCCCTGCCTCCGAACCCGATGCTGCCTCGTTTCTCCGAGACTGGCCTGCCTGTTCCCCCTCGATCGAGGCTCTGCAAATCGGGCAGGTGTTGTGCTCCTTGAGCCACAACACTACACACCCGTCATGGAACCAATGCTTACACGGTAACACGGCGACTTCATCTCCCAGGCCTACATCATCAAGCTTCAGGTCCCAGCATCCCCTCCTCCAGCTTTGTCCTGGGTAGCCTGGATATCGTCTCGTGGGACGCAGGATGCGCGGCGTTCGACTGGGGATAATCCTCCATAAGACTTGTGATGATACGATCCAAGGCCTCCAGGGAGTGGACTGCATCACCATGGACAGCATTCGGGTTGGTCAAAATCAGATGGTGTAGAATAGCAGAGAGGTCCATTCCAATATTGCCTGGACTGCTAATACCACCCGGGAAACCCAGACCGTCAAGTCCTTCTTGGGTACCCAAGCATGTGATTGGAAGGTTGGGGACCGGGGGAACAGACGGCGCGTGTCTGAATATATCTGCAAAGGCCATGTGAATTCTATCAGCACAGGTTGACGTGAGACACCAAAGTAACCCTAAGATCCAGGATTGCAGCGTGAAGAGGTATTGTACGATTGAGAAGGATGATCTGGCGGGCCAGCATTAGCACCAGGTCGGTATGTCCGACAGCCACCACTGATTATGGTGAAGCTTCTCGCCCCAGAGTGTCCCGACTGAAATCTGGCTGTGCAGACTTGCGGATCTGCTACACTCTCTCCGGTCCCTTCAAGGATGGGCTGGGGACCGTTCCGACGGATCACACCTACCCCGTTGATGGCGCCCAATACTTTCGGAGACCTTCTTATGGCATACCCACTGCTGTCTGGCCTAGCATGTTCTGGAACGCGGGGGCCTTGCCTGCCTAGAGACCAGTAGACTGAGCGGTGTCTAAAGCCAACACTTGATACATGCTGCGTATACCCTTCATTTTCATCTTCATCATGATCTGACTCAGCGCCGCGGAGGTTGACTCGGTGGGAGGGATGAGTGGACCTAAATCAGGTACATCACCGTGCTCTTCTCTAGGACCATTGTCTGGACCAATCTGGCAGGATATCCGTTAGCTTTGAAGTACCCCGATGCCCGGAAAGCATACATACTATTTCGGTGGCACCGCGTGCTGCTGAAACATCAAAATGCCGAGCCTCTGTCGGAGCGTTGGGTGCTATGACCTGCTACCTCTCGTCTGTGGCCGGCCTAGCCTAGGGAATGATGTATTAATGATGCGAGGGTTCGGTCCAGTTGTTACGAACCCTGTTGTGGCGTGCGGACATCCAACCGAATGATGCCCTCGTCTCGATTCCTTTGCTGTTGTTGGCCGTGGTAAGGTGGCTTGTTACCCTGTGCGCGATTGAGTCAAATTAGGGAATACTCGTTTTTCATGCTTGTTGTCGTAAGGTAGACTTCAATAGAAGCAGACCATGCCTAGGACAGGACTTGAAACGATATGATGGTATCTTTCAATGGAATCATTCCAAGCTAGCAACCCAGTTCAGGGCTGGCATGCAACTGGCTAAGGCACGACAAACGAGAGCACTAGGGGTTGCGATGATTCAGAACCATGACAAAAGAGGCCTTGTTCGTAATCTCCAATTACTGTCACTAGCGAAACCAGCGTCCTCTATCCACTCTTTGATAGTTTCCGTTTTAGACCCTTTTGCAGGGGTAGTTGTTGACGCCATGTACCCCGCCATGCTCGCATGTACAGAGTCGATTTTCAGCTTTGCTTACCCTTCCCTTGTACATTCATAAATCGATTACAATACTCCGGAATTACTTTATGCTACGCAAGTGCTAGAGCTAGAAACCGCTGACGATCTATGCGCTATTTGGCTCTGCGCGTTCCTTTTTTTTTTTTTTTTTTTTGAATCAAGTTTATTGTCCGTATGCAGCTATCTACAGTCGCTAGCGAAACCTACGTCCTCTATCCACTCTTTGATAGTTCCCGTTTTGGACCCGCTTTTGAGGGGTAGCTGCTGACACTATGTACCCCGCCATGGTCGCAGGTATAGAGCTAATTCCTGCCTTTGCTTCTCCTTCTCTTGTACATCCATAAATCGATTACAGTACTCTGGAATTACTTTGTGCTCGAAAAGAGCGAGAGCTAGAAACGGCAAAAAAAATTTTTGACAAACAATCCAGTCAACATCGTTTCTGGCGTTGATTCATTACAGTAAGGCTGACCGAGTTCTGTCAAAATATCTGTTTGTAGACGCTTACAGGAACGAGCAGAGTCACCGCACAGAATGGCACGCTGCAGCTGTCGTACATGGACGACTTCGCCCTCGCAGCAAGCTCGACGTCGGCGCAGAAGAACTGTCGGATGCTTCAAGACGCCCTGAGACTACTCTTCGACAAGGCCGATAAGGCGGGCGCGACCTTCGAAGTGGACAAAACAGAGCTGATCCACTTCCACCGCGGCAGACAACCTCTGCTGGACACCATAACGATCCAAGACGCCGAGGTGATACCCAAGCCTGCGGTTCGCTGGCTCGGCATCTGGTTCGATTCTGGGCTGACGTTTCGGACCCACGTAGAAAAGCGACTGACCCTAGCCAACGGAGCTCTCCAAGGCATCCAGCGCATCGCCCGCCAGCGAAGAGGGCTCGGGCTGAATGCCCTGCGCCAGTTATACGTGGTCTGTGTAAGCTCGGTGGCCGACTATGGATCCCTGCTCTGGTTCGGACGAAGAGGCTGCCAGTCCCTGTGGGGGCAGTACCAGAAGCTCCAGAACCAAGCACTGGCCACGATCACGGGAGCTTTCCCCAGGTCACCGACCAAAGCACTGGAGGTCGAAGCTGCTCTCCTCCGCCGGAATGCAGGCACATGAAGCTCGCATACCAGTATGCACTTCGCTTCATCAAGCTACCTAACAGCCACCCCGTCAAGCAAGCCTTTTCCAACGGTCCACAAAACCAGCTTGTTCTAGGGAACAGCTACAACTGCGGGCTTCCTCAGTCCCCAACATCCTGCCCCACACAGCTCCAGTTCCTCATTCTCTTACTGAGAAGTCTTTCTAAATCACAGAACATAGAGAGGACGGACCAATCTTGGTTCCCGCCATGGTATAGCCCGCTCCTGCGCCCGGTTATTATCAGCGTGGGGAAAGAGGAGGCAGCGAAGAGACATCGTGAACTCCTCCGAACGATCCCGCAGCACACAGCGATCATCTACACGGATGGCTCCTTCGACGCCCGAGGGGATCCAACGAGGTCCGCAGCGGGCCTCTGTTCCTTTGCTCCGCACACGAGAGCAACCAAATGCTACTCCTTGAATCTGGGCCCAGGCCTCCGGATTGCGGACGCAGAGCTCACATGCATACATAAAGCCCTACGAATTGCCCGATCATGGAACGCTCCCTGCTACATCTTTACCGACAGCCAGGTCGCGCTCCGGCAGACGCAAGGAACTAGCTATCTGGCCAGGCAAGTGAACAGCATTGCAGAATCTCTCCAACAGCCTGTCCAGCTCCATTGGTGCCCGGCGCACTGTGGGATCCGGGGCAACGAGATTGCCGACAAGCTAGCGAAGAAGGGGCTTCAGAAGCCCCTCCCACGACACGGTCGGCAAGATCAGCTCGTATCCCTCAGCTGGCTGAAGAGCCAGATCCACCAGAAGGTGAAAGAAAGATGGAAGCAGCTGTGGGACCTCGAAGAACAGAATGAAGACCATGGCCGGCGCGTTCACGGCCTGGGGAAGCAGTACCGACTGCTGACTAGAAAGCCGCCGAAGTTTGCGATGAAGCCCTTCGACTACTCTGGATTCTTTCGGAGTGTCACGTCCGCGTATATCCAATTACGTACAGGCATAGGACACATAGCAACGTACCTACGTCTCATAGGGAAAACCGACTCGGACGTCTGTAGGTATTGCGGCAGAACGAGGCAGACGACAACGCATCTCCTCCTCTACTGTCGGCACTTCAGCAGGCAGCGACAGCATTTACAGAGGCAGCTCATGGGGCTCCCTCTCACGACTGGCGTTCTTTTCACTACCATGCGTGGAAAGGGGGCTCTGCTCTCGTTTCTACGGGAAACAAAGCTTCCCTTTTGTTAACTTCACTAGAAAGGCTGAACATGGACAGCAAGTTGAGCGATGGAATTTCTGGATCTGGACTCTCCTGGCTTGAAAGGAGTAAGCCCTCATCAGGGCTAGGTTTGTCATAATGTCTGTCATAGCTAGATAGCTGCATACGGACAATAAATTTGATTCAAAAAAAAAAAAAAAAACAGAGTTAGAAGAGAAAGGGGTATCTAATCATACCTTCCGAGAACCATTTATGTATTAGCACGGCGCATACAGTCGCTAGCGAAACCTACGTCCTCTATCCACTCTTTGATAGTTCCCATTTTGGACCCGCTTTTGAGGGGTAGCTGTTGACACTATGTACCCTGCCATGGTCGTAGGTATAGAGCTAATTCCTGCCTTTGCTTCTCCTTCTCTTGTACATCCATAAATCGATTACAGTACTTTGGAATTACTTTGTGCTCGAAAAGAGCCAGAGCTAGGAACTGCGATTTTTTTTTGAATTTTTTTTTTTTTGACAACGAATTCAGTCAACATCGTTTCTGGCGTTGATTCATTACAGTAAGGATGACCGAGTTCTGTCAGAATATCTGCTTATAGACGCTTACAGGAACGATTGCAAAGCCGAATAGAGCATAGACTGTTAGCGGTTTCTAACTCTAGCTCTTATGTAGCATAAAGTAATTGCAGAGTATTGTAATCGATTTATGGATGTACAAGGGGAGGGGTAAGCAAAGCCAAAACTCGACTCTGTACATGCGAGCATGGCGGGGTACATGGTGTTAACAGCTACCCCTGCAAAAAGGGTCTAAACGGAAACTATCAAAGAGTGAAGAGAGGACGTAGGTTTCGCTAGCGACTGTAGCTATGACAGACATTATGACAAACCTAGCCCTGATGAGGGCTTACTCCTTTCAAGCCAGGAGAGTCCAGATCCAGAAATTCCATCGCTCAACTTGCTGTCCATGTTCAGCCTTTCTAGTGAAGTTAACAAAAGGGAAGCTTTGTTTCCCGTAGAAACGAGAGCAGAGCCCCCTTTCCACGCATGGTAGTGAAAAGAACGCCAGTCGTGAGAGGGAGCCCCATGAGCTGCCTCTGTAAATGCTGTCGCTGCCTGCTGAAGTGCCGACAGTAGAGGAGGAGATGCGTTGTCGTCTGCCTCGTTCTGCCGCAATACCTACAGACGTCCGAGTCGGTTTTTCCTATGAGACGTAGGTACGTTGCTATGTGTCCTATGCCTGTACGTAATTGGATATACGCGGACGTGACACTCCGAAAGAATCCAGAGTAGTCGAAGGGCTTCATCGCAAACTTCGGCGGCTTTCTAGTCAGCAGTCGGTACTGCTTCCCCAGGCCGTGAACGCGCCGGCCATGGTCTTCATTCTGTTCTTCGAGGTCCCACAGCTGCTTCCATCTTTCTTTCACCTTCTGGTGGATCTGGCTCTTCAGCCAGCTGAGGGATACGAGCTGATCTTGCCGACCGTGTCGTGGGAGGGGCTTCTGAAGCCCCTTCTTCGCTAGCTTGTCGGCAATCTCGTTGCCCCGGATCCCACAGTGCGCCGGGCACCAATGGAGCTGGACAGGCTGTTGGAGAGATTCTGCAATGCTGTTCACTTGCCTGGCCAGATAGCTAGTTCCTTGCGTCTGCCGGAGCGCGACCTGGCTGTCGGTAAAGATGTAGCAGGGAGCGTTCCATGATCGGGCAATTCGTAGGGCTTTATGTATGCATGTGAGCTCTGCGTCCGCAATCCGGAGGCCTGGGCCCAGATTCAAGGAGTAGCATTTGGTTGCTCTCGTGTGCGGAGCAAAGGAACAGAGGCCCGCTGCGGACCTCGTTGGATCCCCTCGGGCGTCGAAGGAGCCATCCGTGTAGATGATCGCTGTGTGCTGCGGGATCGTTCGGAGGAGTTCACGATGTCTCTTCGCTGCCTCCTCTTTCCCCACGCTGATAATAACCGGGCGCAGGAGCGGGCTATACCATGGCGGGAACCAAGATTGGTCCGTCCTCTCTATGTTCTGTGATTTAGAAAGACTTCTCAGTAAGAGAATGAGGAACTGGAGCTGTGTGGGGCAGGATGTTGGGGACTGAGGAAGCCCGCAGTTGTAGCTGTTCCCTAGAACAAGCTGGTTTTGTGGACCGTTGGAAAAGGCTTGCTTGACGGGGTGGCTGTTAGGTAGCTTGATGAAGCGAAGTGCATACTGGTATGCGAGCTTCATGTGCCTGCATTCCGGCGGAGGAGAGCAGCTTCGACCTCCAGTGCTTTGGTCGGTGACCTGGGGAAAGCTCCCGTGATCGTGGCCAGTGCTTGGTTCTGGAGCTTCTGGTACTGCCCCCACAGGGACTGGCAGCCTCTTCGTCCGAACCAGAGCAGGGATCCATAGTCGGCCACCGAGCTTACACAGACCACGTATAACTGGCGCAGGGCATTCAGCCCGAGCCCTCTTCGCTGGCGGGCGATGCGCTGGATGCCTTGGAGAGCTCCGTTGGCTAGGGTCAGTCGCTTTTCTACGTGGGTCCGAAACGTCAGCCCAGATTCTAACTCTGTTGTAACTCCCTTAAAGCCTGTGGGCGAGTTTTTGGCTCCGGGGGGTTCAATATGAGCTATGATTTACAGTATTTCAATCCAGTGATCCGAACAACTCCAGGTCGAGGCCCACATGCAACACGTCTGTTCCTACTCTTGACTGTCGCGTTAATTAATTCATGCTCGCTTCTTCGGATGTACAGTACAGTACAGTACAGTACGATATATACATACTGTAGATCAATCAGCCTGGCCTCGTAGGCAAGCAGCTCATCTACAGCCGCCGCCAGTTCCGGGCTTTCTACGACGTTGTAATGGACTAATGTGGCGTGACTTCTGAATTCGATGCGCTGATCCTTTATACAGCAGGTGCATCGTCTATCCTGGACAATTTACATTCATTTACGAGTCATATAAGCAGTAACGAGATCGAATAGGGCAGGGACCAAGTTTAAGTCGGCAATACTGCTCCCCCGCACTCGAGCTGTCCCCAGCACCGCTTCTTTCCAAGCACCGCTTCCGGCCAAGCACCGCTTTGTATCTAGCTAGCGAGCTTTGCTCTCGTTTCTACGGGAAACAAAGCTTCCCTTTTGCAACTTCTCTGAAAATGCTGCGCATGGACAGCAAGTTGAGCGATGGAATTTCTGGGTTGTACTCTCCTGGTTGAAATGGAGCAAGCCCTCATTAGGGCTAGGTTTGTCTCAATGTCTGTCATAGCTAGGTAGCTACATACGGACAATCGAAAAGCTACAGAAGCAGAGGCAGCCCATCTGGCGCCGAGTTGAATGCATCAGATACAGTACAGATGAAGACCTCAAGTAGTCTCTCGAAGCGGACGCGTCCAACTGTTTTGACTCAACGGGTGTAGTGGAGCTCATTTCATATGTGGCCATGGTGGTCGGGGCTGCATCGTTTCTGGCGCTACGCTATATCGGGCGTGCGTCCAAGTGGCAGCCAGATACAGATATCCTCGGCTGGTCCGCTGCTGTTCTGTTCCAGAACCCATTTTGGCGAGAAAGATTTCTGGCCCAGTTCGATTCGGCGCCTTGGCTTTGTGCAGCCCAATTGAGGCTGAATCCGGTCCTAGGTATATAGAGCATAAATAGAAGCAGTTGGCTGAACGATACTGGACAACGGCAAATCGAACGGCTACGTCAAAACAGTACTTGGGAGGATATGTATTTCAGACTTTACGGTGCGCAGGGGTCCGATACTGCACTCAACTCCAGTTTCGCTTCAAGGGTAATATGTGCTTCGGTGCGAGGCTATTTCAGGTGGTATGTGGCTACGTTTTGCGCCCCTAACAGTTATGTTGGTGAAAGGAAAGAAAATGCCAATTCTGTGGCTGGCCAACAAATATGGAATATGGAGAGTCGCATCCAATTCCTAGTCCAGATCAAGCTGGTGAACCCCTTGAGAACCAGCTAGTGCGAGATCGGGGTCATGTTTTGGATCCGGATAATATGACAGGGCTCATGACTGAGCTGCCTGAGCTGCCTGAGCTGCCTGAGCTGCCTGAGCTGCCTGAGCTGCCTGAGCTGCCTGAGCTGCCTGAGCTGCCTGAGCTGCCTGAGCTGCCTGAGCTGCCTGAGCTGCCTGAGCTGCCTGAGCCACCGACTGAGCATGTTGAGTTAATTCTATTCTGCCACAAAACTATGTTTTTCAGACATAGCCTCCAAGCTACATATGTTTTGCGAATCCAGTAGACGACCAGGTCATAATCTTCAAGGGCTTTATAACGTACGTCACCCCATAATTGACCCCCCCTGTAATTGACCCCCCCTGTAATTGACCCCCCCTGTAATTGACCCCCCCTGTAATTGACCCCCCAATAAAATTCAAGGTATAAATTGACCAACAACTCCAAATAGCCACCATTCCTTCAATTCTGGACTATAATGCAATCGCTTTCAATTGTAGATACAGTAGATATTTCAGAATCCGACTCCTCAATTTCAACCTGGCCCGGCCCTTCCCTTGTACACTGTATGCTTTCAATTGATGCAAATCTCGAATTTGGGCTGATTTGTACCTTTCGCTTCTTTCGAGGCCTTGCGAGCTCCAACTTCTCTTTTAAGGACTGGATTTGCAATTCCGCATTAGCTAATAGAGAATCCTTCTCATGGTATCCTTTTTGGATCTTCCTGAATAGCTGGCGTTGTGTAGTAGGGTCGCTTTGACCCAGTTGGTGAAAGTGTCGAATCTGGCGCTCCAGATCAATGCACCTTTTTGGTGTTGACCATAATACACTATTAGCCAAAGGAGTCTGGATAGGTGTGAGGGCCTTATCTTGACTAGCTGAGACCTGTGTTGTCTCTTCTGGTCGCTTTCGGTTGCTATTTTCGAGTAAAAGAGGGCTGGTAAGTGGCTTGGCAACACATACGGGCCAAAGACCACTACCACGCCAACCACCCTTGATATTCTGGGCCGATAAAGCCTTTTTACGGGCTCTAGCATAGAATATAAGGAAGTTCCGTTTGCCGATAGGGGCTGAGTCCGTTAATAAGGTCAGGAAACCGATCTCCTTCCGGTAATACGCCTTCATAGGGGCAAAGACCCCAACATCGAGGGGTTGAAGAACGCGTGATGAATGAGGGGGTAAAAATAACAAGTAAATGTTATTCTGGTAGCAAAGGGACATGAAATCGTCGGTTGTATGACTGCCATGCCCATCCAGAATAAGTAAACGGGCATCCTTCGGGTCGTTCGGGGGCGGTTTCCGGTATAAAGACATCTTCGAGCCATTTGACGGCGATCTCGTCATTCGTCCAGCCTTTATTACTTGCATCAAACTTCCATCCTTTGAATTCGCCGAGTTCTTGGGGGAACCATTGCTCTTGGACCGATTTGCCCTTGTAAATCACCAAAGGAGGGATGGCCCTGCCGAGTGCCGATACACATTCCAATATGGTCGTCCAGCGCCTTGAACCAGGCTGTTTTTGTTGAATAGGACGCAGTTCGGAACTGCCTACTACAAGGCCATTGCCTCCTTGGCCTTCTAGGATACCGTGCTCGTCCATATTATGCCTGTTTTCAGGTTTAATAGCCTGGATTTGAGGTATACGCAATTTGGTTGAAAACCAAGACTTGATTACCTCAGTTGATGCGCCATTGATGCGCTGGGAATCGATACGACGTTGCCTCTTAGTTCTTAAGGCTGGGTGACGTCGAAGGAATGACTCTATCCAGTTTTTACCCAATGGCATAGGGTTGCCATGAAGGGCCAAAACGCGCTGAGCCAGTTCCTTGATTTGCGTATGCGTTGGTGCGACGCCAAGGGCTTCTTGGGCTAAAATCCAGTCTGCCAGATGTTTCTCTTGAGCTGGAGAAAGCTTCTGATAGGTGGATTTTGATTCTCGACGTGATTGTCGGCCGTGAAGTCGACTAATAAGGGTAGACCGTGGAATACCCCAATAGAGGGCAGCCTTATGAATAGACTTACCGCCTGCCACATCTTTGATGGCGGCAGAGATGTCATCTTCAGTATATAAACGCACCATTGGACAATAGGTATATATTTGAAAAAATGAGGTGATTCGGGTCAGAATTGGGTGAGAAATCCTCTTTTGAATCGAAATGGCGGTGAATCGTGGTGGAGGTTGACAGGGGGGTCAACTACAGGGGGGGGTCAATTATGGGGTGACGGACGTTAGTGGCACTATCATTGCTGGACATTCAGCACATAGGAAGGAACAGTGAATGGTAACAGCGAGGGAGCCTCGTGAAGATAGGCATGCATGGGAATATTTGGGGTGCTTGACTGACGTTCAAATATTTTCATTGTTCTGATTTCCTGAACGAGTAATTTCCAGATGTAATCGATATCGTCAGTCAGTGCCACCAGCCCATTTTGCAACCATTTATATTTCCTACTTAGGACGTTACCCCCTAACGGGTATGTGTCCCACAATGCGTCTCACAGCAGAGCCTGATTGCATTCTATTTTCTCCTCTCTCTGTTCCTTGATTTCGGTATCAACCCAGCTACACCTTTGAGCGTAGAACTTCAATTTAGTTAAGTCGCCAATTTACACAAGGTCTAGAAGATTGGCATTCCTTGGTCTCATGAGCATCAATGAGATTCATCTAGCCGAAGTACATCGTGGCGAAGCTCGTAAAGAGTTCTGCTACCATTACGTTGCCCCTGGTTCGGCCATAAGAGGAAATTCCAAGGTGGGAAAGCTTCCTCATCCGGTAATATGGACTCCTCAACCTGTATTAGACTTCCGGGGTTTTATACAACCCTAATCTGATATAGAGCCAGCCTCGGACATACCCGCATGAAATGCCATCTCTCAATATACATCATTTTACAGTACACCGCCACCTTCCTAAAACACCTTGTAGCCAAATACGACTTGGCTGGACAAAAGTCACCAATGACAAACTCACAAAATCGAAAAAGCTGCTCTTAAGATTTGTGATGAGACATTGCACCTTACAGAAGCTGGCTGACGTCTATAGTCGTTGGGCAGTCGGTTACCAGTGCCTTAGGTTTATATCAGTATACGAAGAGTCTTTGGCTGTGATGTCGCAGCCATCCCACCCCCACATTGATCGCTCTCTATTGCCATTCGTTGTTCTTTTCTGTGCCTTGATCGTTCAACAGCATTTGAACGATTATGGGATCCCGGAAGGTTCTGCCATGGCTGTCGAACCGTGGAGCCTTAACTGCTAGCCAAGATACGGGTGACCGCTCCATGAATAAGCTAGAAAGCACAGGATTCTAAACTGATTCTAAAGCGTGATAGCGATGCGTATTGCACAATATCTTTGGGCATGATCAAAATACTCCACCCTTTCTCATCATCAAGACTGCTCAATGCTATGGTTCTGCGAACTGACGGTCAACAAAGCTTCTGAGCAATTCAAGGGTTTTCCCTTCCTTTATCGACGCACCCAGCCGCAGCTTATCCAAATTTGACCATTCCGTGCCCTTGGGTTGTTGATAATTATCCAATGAGAGTTCGCCTATTTAGGCCGGGCATCTTCACCGTGGCTGTCCAGGACGTCATCCTTATTGTCCAGTGCTTTCATGGGACTTTGCGGAGGTGCAACTGGCGTGAGATTGACCATCCCACTAACGCAGCGCGGGACAGTTATTCCGAGGGCGCGAGAAGTAAAAAATCCCATGAGCATGTCATAATACAATACACTGACTCGATGCACTGTGTAAACTGATCTATCATTGCTCCTGTCTGTACGATAGAAGTGAGGGATAGACGTTCTTCGGGGATCATCATCAGAGGGCGGCCAGACCCAGATGACTTGAACCTAGCGATCAATTGCTAACAGTAATTGACTAAACAATGGCCTCACACGGCTCAAGATGTGTCTCAACGAGAATGAGGGGTACAAGGGCGAAGCCTTGTTGCTCGTCGAGGCAGCGTGAATTTGCAGGTTACCTTGGCCGTTTGACGATTGTCGAAAAGGGGGCTTTATTGTGGGGGATTTGGAGTTAAGACTTCGTGAATCTGCCCCACAATCATGCACATAAAAACAAAACCGGCAGAAAAAGGTACGTACCTGTCAGGGTAGAGCTAAGGTGATTGGTTGGTTGTAGACTGCGACAAAAATGGCCTTTTTCGAACCAAGGTTATTGTCCGTATGAAAAAGATGGCCTCCATTGTGATCAATAGCAGATACCGTCTCTTGTTTGCGTCCTGCCCTGAACAACTGGATGAACATCAATCAGAAAAGGCCACTCATAAAGATTTAAACTATGCAAAGATTGAGCAACTCTAAGGCGTAAAATAAGCTCATCATGCCAGCGCCGTTAATCTCCGTTACGCAAGGCGAGTCCCACTTAAATTCCAACTCCTGAGGGAATCTACTGCGCCAGGCTATGCAGTTTGGGGGCCTTACGCGGACGACCACGGCCTCTTTTGCGAACACCGTTGGGACACTGTGCCTTCTGCGTATGAGAGTGACCACTCCTCTTATTTCGGGACTTCGCCTTAAAGACCTCCTCCAGCTCAACCATGTTGCCCATATCATCAGGGTGTTGGAGAGTGGGCTCCCAGGAAATCAAATAGTGCTTTGTTCCCTGGATAGTCTCTTCTCCAACAGCAAGCCCCTTCCACTGGTCTGGCTGATCCTTGAGAACGATTTGAGGGCTGATGTTCAAGTGCCTATAGTTATTCCAGGCGTCGATCAAGTCTGGATGGATAACGCGCTCAGGCAATAAGGTGGGCTTCCAGGAGACCAATGAGTAAAAGACGCCTTCGATGACTCGCTTTTGAAGGATGGATTCAAGTTCCCATTCAGTCGGAAGTTCGTCCCTATTGGCATTGGGAGTACTGGGTTCGGTTCGGTTGTTTCCACTGGAGCCGGATATTGCAGGACTGGCAGGTGTCTGCACACCAAAGCTCGAAGTCGGTAACGGAAGGTTGCGAGATTCACCCGGGGGCGACCTGCAGCCATTGTGGGACAAGGCAATGGACGTATCCTTGGGGGCAGGTTCTACAGGAGAAGTCGAAGCGGGACATGGCTGGTCCGTTGAAATACCTGTAGTTTCCTTGTCCGGATCCTGCTCACCAAGAGCCCGAAGCTCTTCATTGTATGCTGGTGGATCACTTTGTTGTGGATGGTTGGTCTCACAGAGCGGATGATCTAGGCTATCGAGTTAGTCGACTCTTGTAGATCCGAAAGTTTAAAGTCCACCAGGATAATACGTGCCATCCACGTCAGCCGATCTGACTGTCTTAATTGAAGCTCTTTTTTGCTCGCTTGTAGTATCTGGGTCGGCACGCAAGCTTCCTGGCTTACTGGTGGCTGAATGCTTCGCAAGTTCTTGACGCTCGGCTTTACGTCTGGCTTTGTCCTTGAGCTGGGCTGCCACATCAACATGTTGGAATTGCAGCGACATGATAAACGGATTGATTCTGAAGAGTGGTGGGTTTGTCAAAATGGTCGATGACTCTGTGGAATGAAATGCCATTATTGAGAGAGATGAGCATAGAGAGAATGACTTATATAGGCATGAGCTCACAGTATTCGGTCATGCCCTGGATTGCCCAGATAAGAAATTGCCCCTTTAGGAGCCAAACTGGTAAGACCAAGTCTCAATAGGCAGACTTTGATATTGGTGACGCATTCGAACACTGAGGCGACAACTAGTCCCGCCAATGGCATATCTGGCAGCAGGTTACCGTCCTGGACCAGCCCCCTAATCGACTCGCTTGCTCTATTTCCTAATTGGTGAGTACCAGTTTTACCCATTGCCTCTTTCGTCAGTGGGAACGTTGCAGTCTTGATCCCATCCTGACTTGGCACTAGAATCATTTTCTTGGACCAATAAGCGGCTATCTGGAGCCAAGCACCGGCGATGGTCCGGTGCCTAGCCACTTCAACACCACAGTCGCCCGTCACAGACAGGATTAGTCTGTAAGGCGCAACTACGACCGATCATTCAGCAGCGTCATCAGGGACCTAATGATAGAAGCTTCACACCTGACACCTGGCAACGCTGCCTACGTTGAAAGTAGGCAGCGTTGTTCCTGTATGCCCGGTTACCGGCCATGTTCCGCACATGGTGCGAATGAAACGTTACGCATGTGCGGGAAGATGCTACTGGGCTGACTCGACCCACGAGCGAACTCTACCTAAGCTTGCCACACCAATGTCGTCGGAGTTCCCGTGATTGGTCGCTGTAACAGTAATGGATGCAAACTGTCTTCTAATTATGGGTGGGAGTTCCTGGTTTCCGGCAAGAAGAAAAACAGGGGGCGATGTAAATGGTACTGGGGCATAGTTGGACGTCATGGTTGGTGGCAATCTTTGATTACCCTCATACCCTAGACTTCACAGCCGTCGCCCTTCGGGGGCGGAGGGTTTGGGGGAAGTATGATGAGCGGTCAGGACGCCACGGATTGCGTATCCCTTATCATGCGTTTACGAGGGCCCGGCTGCTATCCTACTCCGAAACCCTGACTACATCAAGTACCAGCCCAAGGCAGTCTCGTCATCCTCATTGAGCCCCCTGCAGTAATGGCGATGCGTTTGCCACTCTGACCTCATTGAATCTTCAAGGCAGCAGCTGCCTCTGCGCATGGCATCATTCCAGCTCTGGTAGTGTGGAATATCGCTGCCTCGACTCACCAACACATGGGGCGGTTTGGGGTACGAGAGGACAAACGCAGAGAACAGGCATCAGGAGTAGCCCCTGTACGGCAACAACGTCCGTCATGGCCATGCATTCACTTGGTAAATACGAAAACCCTGGACGACGCCTTGAAGTGCGGACGCTTGAGATTGCTTCTGTCACTGCACGTATCGATCCCACATTGCTGGCGTTACCCTAGGCGCCAACAGTTTCGTCAGTCTCGCAAGGGGCAACAATGGTCGGCGGCCCCGCGATTGGTCCAATGCCGGTCCGACTCTGTAGCCCAGCTGACCCATCCTGGGGAGCAATCTCCCCGAAACACCCCAATCGGATTGACTTCCTGTATTTTTGAAGCAATCCAAGAAAGGTAGGCGTTGGCGTTCATGTGTGCAAAGGGGCATTGTAATGGCGTGTGAGCGGCCATGTCACGAAAGAATTGTGGAATATGCCCCTTTTCGAATGCGGCGAAGCCGGGGCCAAGAAGTTGTTCGTCCTAGAACGACACTTTCATCGTTCCCATTCTCAAAAAGTCGACTGGAAGTGGGCTGCAGGCCAAGCAGGGCGCCATCTGTAGGAGTAAACCTAGCTGACCTGAACCTGTGGGCCACGCCGGCGAAGGTATGTAACCACCATTATGAGTCATTCTATTGGTACTGTCGAGCAGGTAACTCTGATGGTGGTGCCAGATGCGACGGCCAAGCCGCCATCGTTTGTCGAAGTATGTTGAATTAGGGAGAACCTTGCCGCCATTCGACCAGTGCGAGGAGGGGTGACCTGGATTAGAATCAGGACTGGTGCCAACCGGATTGCCACCCTTCATTAGGCGTCTCTCGCCACGAATGACCTTCTCAACGCCTAACGCAGGTAGTAATGTAGCCTACGCCGTGTTGCCCTGGGATCCTGCATGACGCACGGCAGGTCCGTTGCCAGGTGGAGGTTGAAGCGGAATTCCTCGTTAGATGGAGGCTACGGCCTGATGATCAGAACCGAGAAAAACGTAGGGACCCTCATTTGAAATAGCAACGGAGGAGCAGCGGCCTTGCCGGTGTGTCGGGGGCTGGCGACGCGATCGATGGTTGTGAAGAATTGCGCCGTTCGTGGTGGAAGGGATGTTCGCTGAGCACGTCAGGCTAGATTGCATTCGACTAACCTGACTGGTTCAACAGTGAATATTATGAAAATGTGGCCGAAGGGCAAGACAAAATATCGCTCGACAAGAATCGTGGCAACTGGTGAGCTACCCCGAGCGTCTCAACCAGTCCGCTGGCTAAGGGGGGGGATGGGGGTGTCAATCAAAGAAGAAGGTGAGGGACGTAGCGATGAGGGGAGGGGTGGGCGCAAAATATAAATCCGGCAGAAAAAGGTACGTACCTTGTGGGGCGCTGACAGCAGAAACAGCAGAAGGAGATTGGCGGCCTGAGGCAAACAGCGGCCGCCATTTCCGAAGGAGGAAACCGCCGGATGCGGCGGCCATTCCACATCGACGAATATTCCTATATATATTATTTATTATTATATTTATTTATTATAACGATAAAAATCTTTAAGATTAATCAATGTTTAATATATTATGAAAAAAAGAAGTTAATAACGAATAAATAATACGAAATTATTTATTTTAATATTATAAAACTTTTAAAAAAAATATAAATAATTTTAAAAACCTTTAAAAGTTATTAAATATAAAGTTAAAAAAACTCCCTTATTTAAGCCAGCTTTTTATAAATAATATATTATCGATTACAAACTCCTTTTAAAAAAATAAAATTTCAACGATAATAAAACTTTCTTTATTAAATAAATTAAATTACTTTAAAAGATTTATAATAAAAAATAATAATAAAAAACTCGATTTAAACCCCTCTTTTTTATTATAATAATTATTTAAAAAAAAACCTTAATTTTAGGTATTAATCGAGGGCTCGACGAAAAGGATAATAAGTAAATCGATCGAGGCGGTAACGAACCAAGCCGGGGCCACACGTAATAGTATAAACCTAAAAAAGGGAGGGAAGGAAAAAAAGAAGGCGTTATATAAAGCTAACTAAATAGTTTTAAACCTTACCAATTAATAATATATTAATACTTTATATATAAATATAAACTTTTAAACTAATATTGTTTAACCTCTTGTTTAAGAGGGTAATATCTGTACCCGACGCTATCAGAGCGTTAATTGGCCAGCAAACTAGTCAGACCAAACCCTTCTAACACAATTCCGATCCTCCTACAAATATTCTAATTAAATATCAATACTGGGGTCAACCTCTCATTCGCGTACACCAGCAGGATAACTTGCTTCATGGAAATCGTGTCGTGCTTCAATAGCTTGTAAGAGGTAAGTACAGTAGGACCGGGTTGGCCTATAGTGGATGAAGAACCCACAGCAAACGTCCGGCGGCTAGTCCGCCAACACTAGCTGAGCTCCAATAATAAAGTTGCTTCGAAGCGCCCATTGATATAAAAGCGTCGGTGCACGAGTTGATCGGGATCCAAGAGCCTGGACGCGTCCGGGAGTACCGTCTGGCAGCCGATCGTGGACAACATGATCTACGGGGAGATGATTAATATGTCGAACATGTCGGCGTTAAGACAGCGAATGATATAACGAGTGGGTTCATCAAGTATCGGGAAGAATAGTAATATCATGTGCCGGGAAAGGAGGATAAAGTAATACGCTTGGCAGGACTACCAAGACGCTCCCCCGCGACTTTCATTCTTCCATTCTAATGCCTGCATTGATTTATAGTATCTTAATTTCCCGGGCTACCACCTGCCCCCCTGGGCCATCCTTTCCCCACACTGCAACCATCATGCGTTGTCGGCAGTTGGGTACCGCGCCGAGTCAGATGCGCGCATTAAATAGCCGCCGTATCGCCCATTGAACGAGACGGCCTTATCATCTTGCAACTCTTGCTCCACCTTGTCGCTTCACACATCCGTCAAAATGCGCTCCTTCATTGCTGTCCTCTCGACCGCCGTCTTGGCCCCGATACTCGGCCTGGCTGCCCCAGCTGGCCACGACGGTCTTATCGCGAGAGGCGAAAACCTATGCAATCTGAAAGCACCCCCTGCTCTTTGCGAGCCCGACGCCAGCGTAACTGCAGAGGAGACGGCGCAGCGTGCCTACAATTTCTACAAGGCATTCGTGGTGGACGGTGATCCGGCCGCCATGTTTTCGTACATTGACAGTTCTTACATCGTAAGCCAGTATCCTATGGTTCTTGCATTGCTGCATTACGGGACCTCCACGCCGGACACTAACCCGTGACACAAATCGTAGCAACACCACCCCGGCTACGGAAGCGGCCCTGCTGTCATCTGGCCCCTTTTCTGCAGCGGCAACCCGGCCGGATCCGCGGCCAACAGCGCGTGGTGCTTCGATGCCAGCACCAACATGTCCTACGCACGGTACTCGACGGTAGACCGATGGCGATGGGTGGGCGGCTGCGTCCACGAGCACGTAAGTGGTACCCCCAAGTGGTCCTGGGTTGCATTCGCTCTGTTTCTAACTGCGAATACCGCATCTGCAGTGGGACATGAACGAGAAGCTCCCGTCTGCGGACAAGTGCTTCAAGTTGGATACGACGCTCAAGGCCATGGCGTGAGAAGATGGTTCTTGTCGTTAGTGGTATTGGTGGTGGGAAGAAAATCGGTGGGGTCCTTGTCTGCTATATGACTTAGTAATCGTTGATAATGTGAACATCATTCCCCTCTGCTACCCGGCGAAGTCCTGCCGTAGGCCTATGTTCATCGAGTGCCTCCGGGTTCGTGGAACTCATTTATCCTGGACTCACAAGCAGCTCAATCCCGACCGCTTCAGATTGCCGTCTTGAAGCCAGGTCTGTGTAATTGAAGTTGGATCTTCCCTTTGCACAACCCATCTCGCTTGTTCGCCATTTGAGGTCAGGGGATGATGCGACACATTTGCATCGTTGCTTACACTCGCTTACACACAGCATGAAGCCAATCGGGCTGGGAACCGAATTATCGTAGGTGGGGTCAGTGAGTATGGAGGTTGGTTAGTTGGGTGACGACGTTGCATTAGTGCTATTAGGAGATCTAGATCCCTGCCTGTCAATTGAGCACAACAGACCCTGTACGCGCCCGCTGGGATGTAATCACTCTATTTTCGGCATCTTTCTGGTATTGCAGTGTCACGTATAAGATCATCTACCAGCTCAGCGAGAGCCTTGGCCAGTAGAGTGAATTGCAAATGCCGGGTTGTTTGGAGCTTTGCAATTGCTCAAGGGAATGCAGTGAATGTCAAAAACCAGTCAAAAACGTCACCAATCACATTGGTTGATCTCAGCTATAAATTATAATTATTGTGTTTCCATTTAATGTATTGAAAAGAAAAAGAAAAGAACACACGCAGAGAGAAATTCTGGAATTGGTTATTCGCAACAGAGGCATTACCTCCCGCTGTTTCTTTTGAGCACATGGCCAGGCTGTTGAAGATCACTGATTTACCCCACTAAAAGCATTCACTCCAGAACGTTACATTCTGAACCCCGCGCCCAAGCTACCCCTCTGCAGCACACGAGCCCGAAATTGTGTATCGAATAAACAATAATCCGCCCACACTTCGTCTTGAGGCATCATCTACCTGATAATAATGATTTGGTCACCCTCGCCGGCAGCAGCTCTCGTTCCAGAAGGCATGAGCCGAAGCCACTGCAGAATTGCTGACCATCACCGCCCATCAGCAGCCAGTTCAGGCCCAAGACCCTGTTCTTGCATGATATCAGACCAGACCATAAGTTTAGTACTTATGCATGGTCTCATCAATATGACATGTAATGGGTTGTGCTGTTCCCAGATGAGATTGATTTTCAATGGGCAATAGCATAAGGCCAGCTACCCACCTGAGGCGAGTTCTTAATCAAATGACCAGTTTGTGAAGCGCCAGTCAGCCAGTGAGCTGGCGGTGAACAAATTAAGATTTGTTCGTTAGCACAGGATCAACCCCAAAGCAATAGCCCCGCTACAGCGGTCTCCAAGGAATGCTGATGCCCACGAGCAGGCTCAACAATGAGCACTGTTCATTCAGCACAGGAAGCAGAAGCTTTCACTTGGCGACCGATTCCATTTCATTCAATTGCACCGTTCTTTGACTTGCTGCATTTAAAGAGGAAAAGAGTGGAAGCATTGATAAGGACCAAGGCCAGAGTGAGACATTTGATGAACGGGGCCAGGCCATTTAGGCTAGTAACGTGTCGTATGCAATAAACAGAGCCGCCTTTCGCCTGCCACCTGCTGCTGCTGGCACCTTGGATGGTCTGTGCAGGCCCGACACTTTTGGTTTCGCAGGAGGTACCTTCCCTCATTGTTCTGACGGCACTGGATGTTGGGTACATAGGCCGCCACCACCACCATGTACCTGACTGCTCCCGATAATCACCTGCAACGAGACCTCAGACCGTGCGCCGACCTCACCTCCTTTCCCCAGCCATATCAGGGCCAAACCTGAAGAAGAGGTGGACGAGCACACCCCGCCTTCAGAATGGCCCTCTCACTGTCCAACAAGCAAGCCGAAGAGCTGTACGTTCCTCCTCGCCCTCAAGCGTGATGGCCTATCTGCCTTGCCGTTCCCTGGTCACTAATCGCGCGAAATCACCACAGGCACAAGTCCATTATCGCATACCTGGCGGCAAACAACTTACCAAATGCCGCCGCCGCCGTCAGGGCCGACCTGAACCTGCCCGAAGATGTGTTCGATGCCGCCACGGCGAAGAAATACGAAAACCTGCTGGAGAGAAAATGGACGAGCATTGTCCGTCTACAGAAGAAGGTACGTGGTTGCGACACCGCTCTCCCGCCCACCTCGGTTCAGGATGGGTTGCTCGAGATCTTGACACCTAATCCGACGTGCGCAGGTCATGGACCTTGAGGCTCGAAATACGGCATTACAATCCGAGGTCGACAACGCCACACCCCTCTCACTATCGAAGCGCGCCGACCCAGCATCATGGCTGCCCAAAGCCCCGCCGCAACGGACGTTGGAATCGCACCAGGATACCATCAACTGCGTCGCGTTTCACCCAATCTATTCGTCCATCGCTTCAGGCTCAGACGACTGCACAATAAAAATATGGGATTTCGAGCTAGGCGAATTGGAAAGGACAATAAAAGGGCACACCCGAGCTGTCCTGGACGTTGACTTCGGAGGCCCGCGAGGGGCCACCCTTCTAGCATCCTGCAGTTCTGATCTGACCATCAAGCTGTGGGACCCGGCGAACGAATACAAGAACATCCGAACCCTCCCAGGCCACGACCACAGTGTGAGCGCCATTCGGTTTATACCTTCGGGGGTTGCAGGAGCCCCGACATCGGGAAGCCAACTTGTCAGTGCCAGCCGAGACAAGACGCTCAAGATATGGGATGTTGCGACTGGATACTGTTTAAGGACCCTTCGCGGGCATGGCGAATGGGTTCGAAACGTTTCTCCTTCTATCGATGGGCGGTTCCTCATATCGACCGGCGATGACATGACGGCTCGACTCTGGGACATCTCTGCGACGGAACCTGAGGCCAAGGTGGTCATGTTCGGCCACGAGCACTTTAATGAATGTTGCGCATTTGCCCCACCGTCATCATATCAATACCTTTCCCAGGTGGCCGGGTTGAAGAGGCCTCCACCGCCCACCAGCACAGCCGAGTTCATGGCTACCGGATCGCGAGACAAAACCATACGAATCTGGGACTCGCGCGGGGTGTGCCTGTTGACTCTAAGAGGCCATGATAACTGGGTTCGGGCGCTGGAGTTCCATCCCTCGGGCAGATACCTACTCTCGGCCTCCGACGACAAGACGGTGCGATGCTGGGACTTTAGCCAAGATGGCAAATGCGTCAAGGTGGTCGAGGACGTACATGAACGATTCGTCACTTGCCTCCGATGGGCACCAGGAATTGTCAACAATGAAGACAACAGTGGCGCCGCCGGCACCCCTCAGCGCAACGGTGTCAAACCAGGGGGCCCCGAAGTAAAGATTCGATGTATCATTGCCACCGGAGGAGTGGACAAGAAGCTCAGGATCTTTGCCAACTAAGCTTGCCTCACCACGATTTTGACGGCCGAGCGTACTTTGGAGGAGATCATGGCGCAGTCGGAGCACTTGCGATTCCATGGCTGGCACCGATTTATTATTGAAGCCACCTCAATGTCATTATTTTGGACGCAACTCGTTGTTAGTTGTGGTTCTAGATGACAGATTCGGCAACTTCTGCGGGGGCCTTTAGGTTCGTTAGGCACGAGTCGGAGGCTTGCACATCCAAACGACTACTATCTCTTCGGCAATCTCCCTGCCCTTTATTGGTCCCACGACAGAGCCATTTCGTATGACGCAGCACAGTTACCTTATGAAAGGCATGTTGGTCAACAAGCCCACCAGGTTACCTTGAGGAATCGCAAACTTAGGTGCCCAGTATCTCAAGTCACAAGTCTCTCGAGGCTCTGTTCACTCGAGTTTGGCCACTACGTTGCCCTACCCTTTGAGTCGCAATGCCGTCGTTTTGAAAATAGTTGCTAAAGAAGCGGGCGTCGCAAAGAGAGAGAGATACCATATATACGACGCAAGACTGTGTACAACACATGTCCGGGGTAGGATTGGACAGGAAATACGGGTGCACAGGGACGGCATACGCCGTCTAGCACAGTTGGCTCGTTGTATCAGTTGACTGACGCCTTATGAAGCTACAAGCTCAAGGTGGTATTTTTGGGTGGCTTGAGTTGCTGGGGAGTAGAAGGGGCATCAAAAGATAGAGAACAATGAGTCAATGACGTATCAAGAATTCCATGCAGATCTCGATTGCAAACACTGGCAGATGGGTCTATCTATTTTCTTTTTCCTCCCCAAGGTGAATCAGGGGCTCCAATGAGGGTACCTATCAATTACCCCGCGATAATCGACTGGTACCTGAACTGCATTACCTGGGTCCAGTTACCATCATGTCGCCTTTTGCGTCTCGGCATTTTCTCCAGATGGGCTTGTTGAGAAGTCCATGGTTTGATGCCAATTGCCAGTTGCGTAATGTGCATCGGGATCCGACCCGAGCCTTGAATGACATCAGGTCGCACATTGTGTGTCTTTGTGCGATTGTCTGGATACAGTATGGGTCCAAGCGGTCAATCTGATCCTACGACCGATTTCTTGGACCTGCTCCTACTACGTCTTTCATTCTTCGGGAACCTGGAGAGATGGGGCTTTCAAGGAAAAGGATGTCTGGGAGGTAGCGCGGCGCTAAGACGATCCACTGACGCAGCTGAAGATGCTCCTTTTTCACACAGCTATTCGCCTTACGTAGGTGCACATTACCATGCACTGCTGGATTACGCCAGCCCAATCTGCAGCCGCCAAATGATTAGCTTCCTTACCACCCCAGCCTCTACCGCCGCGGCTGAGACAATAGTGACGACGACATGCGGGCTCTGCGTCCATCTAGTCCTCCCACCTAGCTGAACCGCCGCACCTGACCGTCCGCGGGAGGTTTCTAGCAGTACAGTACACCTTGCAGCTGCAGGAGCTCTCCTCCGCAATTGACCAATAATCGACACGTACCGGTGATGTCACCGAGGTCTCTTTCTCCCTCGCCCGTCCCTTTTGTTTGGCCTTTAGCGGGCAGCACGCAACAATGGGCAAGCAGGGCAGCAGAACACGCGGGGGAGGGGAAGGGATCGAGGAGGATCGATGATGTGATCATAGTCTCACTATGGGATGGGCATTGCTCCTCTGCCTATATGACTGCTGCCATGCCACCGCTCCGTGCTGTTGGTTTTTCTCCCTTCCTCCCAGTACTTATCTCATCAACAAATATCCCCCCAATCCGACCCCCACTAAATAAGAAATATATACCCCATAAATCCCATCATCCAATCCTTTGCAGCAGGTAAAAGATGGGTCTTGCCGATACTATACGAGAAACCTTTGGTGGCGCCCACCCCGAGCACTCGTCCGAGGCTTCCCGCGGGCTGGTCGACCACCACACTCCTGGCGCCTTCCCCGCCGATACACCCGTTGCAGAGGAGCAGCGAGAGCTCGGCTCGCAATCCAACACCACCACCGCCGGCAGCAACGTCTTGGCTGGCAAGGAGGGGGGTGTCCGCGGACACGAACACAAGGACTCGGGCGTCGGTCTGTCCGACGTGACAGGGAGCCACCCCAAGACGGTGGGACGGGATGATGTTCTTCACGGCAGCACCGGTAGCAACAAGCTGTCCGATGTCACACACTCTCACCCCCAAACGGTGGAGAAGGGCGCCCTGCACGGCTCTTCTGCTGCCAGCAACACGCCGACAGCTTCTGGCTTGTCGGACGTCACACGCTCCCGTCCCGAGACCGTCGGAAGAGACACAGTTCGCAACACTGCCGCCGGCAACACTGCGCCGGACAGCGATCTGTCAGACGTCACACACTCTCGTCCCCAGACAGTGGAAAAGGGCGCGCTCCAGTCGCACCCCCAGAGCACCCTCAACAAGGATACTACCACCGGCGGTTCCCACTTCCGTCGCTCCAGCGTGAGCATGCCCAACGACTCCACCGGCACCGGCCCCTCCGAATCGCTGGCCAGCCACAACAAGAACGACACATCCACTCTGGGCAGCCTGCTCGGCGGCAACTACTATGGTGGTGCCAAGACCGACAGGTCAACCTACGAGAAGGAGCATGCCAACGAGCCTGCATCCCGCGGCCTGCTTCGCAGCGAGGATCACAACCGCGCCCACCAGGGCACCGAGGGCTCCACGCTCGGCAGCGGCGCCTCATCCGGTACCACGCTTGGTGCTCCTGGCACCGACTCTTCTGCCCAGCACAACACCGTCAGCAATGGTCGGGACAAGTCGAGCACCGACCACTCCGAGACCTACTGGGGCAACCTGCCCTCAGCGCAGGGCGTCTACAACACCATCACCGGAAGTGGCAGCGGCGAGGACCACACCTCGGTCCACCGTCACGTTCCCGCGGCTGGCGACTCCGAGGTCGCCATGCAATCAGCCGGCCATGGGCCCGAGGCGCGCGCCCCGCGCGGCGCTGGTGTCTACAACACCGTCGTCGGCCACGGCAGCGCCGCGGATGATACCGTCCCTAGCGAGAACCGTTCGGCTGAGCACCAGCGGACGCCCAGCGGTGGCTTGTACAACACCATCACCTCGGCGGCTCAGGGTCTCTACAACACGGTTTCGGGTCGCAGTGGCAGCGGGACCGAGCACCAGTACGAGCATGACAAGCCTTTGACGACCACCACCTCTAGTACCTCGGGGGCTGGTAACACGGGCCTGACTGGCAACAACAGCCGAGTCGAACGTGACACTCCGTCTGGCACTACTTCCGCTACTTCACCCACCAGGTCTGGAAATACCACGAGTGACACAACTGGTAACCAGGGAATCGCGGCGGGCGCATACAATGCCGCCGCTTCCGCTGCTCAGGGCATCTCCAACACCGTCACGGGCAACAACAACAACACCAATGCCACTGGCAGCCAATACGAGCAGAACAGACCTACCACTAGTGCTGGCCCCACTGGAACTAGAAACACCACCACTTCCAGCACTGAGCCCGGCATGGCGGCTGGAGCTTACAACGCCGTCGCCAACACGGCCCAGAGCGTTGCTGATACCGTAACGGGCCGCAACAACACTACCAGCCAGTACGAGCAGGGCGGACCTTACGACGACTCTACCACCTCCAGGTCTATCCACCCCAGCGGCAGCAGCACCGATAACACCACCGGCACCCACCGCGCATTCCCCCTTGACAACTCGTCTACCTTCACCACCACCAACCGTTCCGTCGGTTCCGACCGCAACCCTACCGCCTCCTCCACCAGCAGCCATGATCACTCCCACACTGGCCGCAACCTGGCTGGTGCAGGTGCTGGCGCGGCTGCTGGCGCTGGAGTCTACGACTTCTTGCACCGCAAGGAGGGCGACGCCCCCGACCCGAAAAACGAGTTTGTCAGCAATGTCAACCCCTACAATGCGCCCACACACGAGCACGAGGGCTGGCAGCCCAGCGACTCCGCCGGTCTCTTCTCCGACTCGGAGCTCAAGCGTCTCAGCTTGAGGCAGAAGGAGATGGGTGACGAGGAGTTGTCGCCGCGGTCGCCTGCTGCCAACCTCCACACCTCTGGCCCTGGTCAGACCTCATCGGGATCGGGTGTCGCGTACGACACGCCGCAGAGCTTGACTGCCGCGAGTTCCACCGGCCAGCGTACTCGTGGCGATAACTACACTGGTTCCAGCCAGACCCACGGGCTCGGCAGCGGTCACCCCTCTGCCCACAAGTCCGAGATACCCATCCCCAGCCGGGCCCACGAGAACCTGACCCCGACGTCGCTGGATAGCCAGAGGGCCGACCCGCCTCGCTCTTCCGACCGTTCGGGCCATTCTAACGTCGAGAAGGGGCTCGCTGGTGCTGGTCTTGGTGCCGGTGCTGGCTATGGTGCTTCTCGATTGGCGCGCGACCACCATGACGACAACAAGCATGGTGCTGGAGCTGGCGCTACATCGGGAATCCCCGCGCCCACTACCACTTCCAGGCACCACGAGCCGGTCGATTCGTCTACCCTGAACCGGTCGGCGGAGCCTGTCAGCTCTACCAGCCACCACCACCATCACAAGGACAAGAAGGACACATCACCCGCCACCACGGGCAGCATGTTGCCGTTGCCCTCAAAGCACAACGACCGCCATGCCTCGGATCCCACTACTGACTCGGGTGTCAGTGGCCAGGGTGACGATAAGCATCAGCACAAGGTCCGCAACGTCGCGGCCTTCGGTGCCGCTGCCGGCGCTGGCGCGGCTGGGTACGACATGCTGTCCCACGGCGACTCCTCCCCGACGGGAGTCCGTCACCCTGGTCAGACTGCCGCTAATACCGGCTCGACGTCGCACCCCACCATGTCGTCGGTTGCCACGGACAGGCGCACTGCTCACACGCCTACCGCGTCATCTTCCCCTCAACACCGCCACATCCCCCACCACCACCACCACCTCGTCGCACGACGACCCCCAACGCTCCCGCGCCGCCGCCGGCATGACCAGCCTCAACCCCACGGCCGGCGTCGCCGGGTTCGGCGTGGGTGCCGGCGGTGCCGGTGCCGCCGTCGCCTCGGGCATGCACCAAGACGGTCGCCCCCACCACTCTGACCAGCAGCACCAGCAGCGGGAGCAGGAGGCGCTGTCGCGCTCCGGCGACGACGGGCACGCGCCGCTGCACAGCTCGGCCGACAAGCACTTCAAGGAGCGCGGGACCGCGGTGCCGTCGGCGAATGCGGGGAAGAAGGATCCTTATAACCACTTGGCTTCGGGGACGCCTTCGGGGGTTTCTATTGATTGAGGGGGATGCGTTTGGTCGAGTTCTTGAGAAGGCGTGTTGGCTTGGGGATTGGGAGAAATGGGGATTGGATAATGATGTAATGAGAGCAGTGCATCGAGGAATGGGGCGACAGGGCTTGGAGTCGGGAACTCATGTATTACTACAAAACGTGTTGTTATGAGCACGAGATACGATCTAGTCAAATGATTTATTTAACTTACGTGGATTGTTCCATATGATTGTAGCGTATCCATATCACTGCAAAATTAGCTTAGGCAAGCTCATGGAGAAATGCACCAAAAATCTAAGGATGATGCGGAGTCGGGTTCTAAGGATAGAGAATCAATTAACATATCCATCAATTCGGCAAGTTTCCTGGCATAATTACGAAACAGATATGTTCATGAGCCAAACAAACAATGCACTGTTAACCAGTAGTCACGAGCACCCGAAAAGACACGAGGCTCAAGCTGAAGCTCAAGGAGCAGCTCTCCTGTCTCCCCACAGGTCAACCCGGGTTTCTTACCACATATGTAGAAAGCGAGTGCCGATCTCCTCGACCCGAGGACTCGCCCACAATGCTGAATCGGAATCGACAGATGGAAAGATGACCTCTGATTGGCGCGCCTATAGCCTTCTCCGCATGACGTCTTGGTGTTGTAGGCGATGTGGGGAAACCATCTCCATCCTTTTGGTTTGGGGGAAATGGGGAAACACCCATCACCAACTCAGGTGTTTCTTTCACCAGGGCTCAGCCATTCAGCTTCAATATAAGCGAGCTCCGAATTGTCATGAATGGATGAATCGAAACATCTCTTCATGCTGACTGTGATGACTTGCCGTCGGACCCGCGCTACACACCACATTCATCATTTCTATCCCGGTGGCCCGGCTTCCCGCTCATCCCGTCCGCCACCCGTCCCTTGCAGCTCTTCATGCTCAAAAGAGCCGCAACGGCTTCCATCAAAGTGGAACAGCGTACATGTGCAGTGAAGTAGAGCTGAGCGCGTTTCGTTTCCCTTCGACATGGATAAGTGTGATGGAGAACTGAGCTAAACTGCCGGTGACTGGCTGTCAGGATTCTCCGTCTTAGCACGGCCCACCAAATCCTGGGCTCCTCAGCACACACCCACCCCCGGCTTTCCCCGTGGGGCTCTCCCTCATGTTTTTCTCGTATGGGACCAAAACTCCCGCGCAGCACCAACGTCGGCTCTCACCATGTTTGCCTTGGCAAGAGAGTCCCACTTGAGGGTCGAGCCACTCTGCCAGCGGTTTCTGCGGTGGCCTTTTCGGCCCTTTTGATTCGAATGTCTGGGGTTTCCCGACTATGACCTCACTGTCCCCCCTCTGGCCGTTGCGGATAGATCGTGGGAGCCTAGGAAACCCAGATAACTCCAGGCGCACCAGTCAGGTGCTTATCGATTGATGCCGTGGACTTTAGTCCATGGGACCGGCGCGCGGCAGTAGGACGGTGGAGTCCCCAGTTCCAGGATGAGGAATGCCAATGCGGCTATGGGGACCGACGGCCGGGGATCAGGGCAAGGGGTGGTTATGGGCGAACAGAGACGGCCTGTGTGTGTGATTGAGATGCATAGCCAAGACGAATATAAAGTAGTGATCGTCCTCCCATTCTCTGGTTCCTGCTGTTCTGTCTTCTTCAAGCCGCTACGGAGGAACTCGACTCCCCTATATCGAACTCACCTAAGTGATCGTCGCCCAGCAAATGTGCTGTTAGCCCCAAGTCACCGGCGAAGCATTGACTTGCCCACAACTCAACAGCAACAAGAGTTGCCAGCCAATGTACTCAACTTGAACCATCAAGCCCTTCATCACCATGTATACCATCACGAATATCTACGGTACGTTTCAACTGGCCTCCCACTCCTGTGGACGACGGCACCTTTCCTCTTCCCAATTGTATAAGCCAGGCAATATGATGTGCTCCTTCGCTGACTCTGAACCCACTGTCTCTAGTCCTCGCCGCCTTCGGCACCATCGGCGGCGCCCTCTTCGGCTTCGACATCAGCTCCATGTCGGCCTGGATCGGCGCCGACCAGTACCTCGACTACTTTGGCTCCCCGGACTCGAACCTGCAGGGCGGCATTACGGCCTCCATGTCGGCCGGCTCCTTCGTCGGCGCGATCGCCTCGGGCTGGCTCGCTGACGGGTTAGGCAGGAAGGGCGCCCTCATGATCGCCTCCGTCGTCTGGATGATTGGCGCCGCGCTCCAGTGCAGCGCCCAGAACGTCGCCCACCTGGTTGCCGGTCGTGTCATCTCGGGCCTCGCCATCGGTGTCACTTCTTCGCAGGTCTGTGTATACTTGGCTGAGCTCGCGCCCGGGAGAATCCGCGGCCGCATCGTGGGCATCCAGCAGTGGGCCATCGAATGGGGCATCCTGATCATGTACCTGATCTCCTACGGCTGCGCCAAGGGCATGACGGGCCCCGAAGCCTTCCGCGTCGCCTGGGGCGTCCAGGGCATCCCCGGCGCCATCCTGCTGGCCGCGCTCTTCTTCTTCCCCGAAAGCCCCCGCTGGCTCGCCGGCAAGGAGCGCTGGGACGAGTGCCTCGATACCCTGGCCCTGCTGCACGCCAAGGGCGACCGCACCGACCCGACCGTCCTGGCCGAGTACGACGAGGTGCGAGAGGCCGCGCGCATCGCCGCCGAGTCGCGCGACGTCAGCTTCATGGGCATGTTCGGCCGCGGCGTCTGGAAGCGCACCATGTGCGGCGTCACGGTCCAGATGTGGCAGCAGCTCCTCGGCGGCAACGTGGCCATGTACTACATCGTCTACATCTTCCGCATGGCCGGCATGACGGGCGACACGGCCCTCTACTCGTCGGCCATCCAGTACGTCATCTTCCTCGTCACGACGGGCTTCGTCCTGCCCTACATCGACCGCGTGCCCCGGCGCCTGCTCTTCCTCGTCGGCGCTATCGTCTGCATGGCCCTGCACTTTACGATTGCCGGCCTCATGGCCAGCTACGGCCACGCCGTCCCCGACATCGACGGCAACGCCAACCTGCGCTGGGAGCTCCCCGGCGGCGGGCCCGCCAAGGGCGTCATCGCCTGCTCCTACATCTTCGTCGGCGTCTACGGCCTGACCTGGGCCCCCGCCGCCTGGATCTACGCCTCCGAGGTCTTCCCCCTCAAGTACCGCGCCAAGGGCGTGGGCCTGTCGGCCGCCACCAACTGGATCTTCAACTTCGCGTTGGCCTACTTCGTCGCGCCCGCGTTTACCAACATCCAGTGGAAGACGTACATCATCTTCGGCGTCTTCTGCGCCGCCATGTTCTTCCACATCTTCTTCACGTACCCAGAGACAGCTGGTAAGCCCTCATTGTTGACACCTCCCCTGTATGATGTATGAATGTAACTGACTTTTGTCTTACTAGGCCGCACGCTCGAGGAGATTGACCTCGTCTTCGAGACCAACACGCCCCCGTGGAGGAGCAACCGCCTCGAGCGCGATGCGTTCGAGCGCCGTGTCGAGGCCGTCCGGCATCAGAAGAAAGAGGACATCGAGGTTGGCCAGGCGGAGCATGTATAAAGAAAGGGAGACATATATGAATTGCTTTTTACTTCATCCCTTTACATTACCCGGTAGTGGGCATGACGTCAATGTATCAACATTCGCAGATACCTATTTGACCGTTTATGTAATAATTTCTCTGGCTGGCTGCTGCTTGAGCTTAGATGATAGTAAGACCGATGATCCCGGGGTATTGATTGGTCTTGCACTGCAATGTTAGTCTGTGAAGAGCGATTTTTGACACCGATCAACACTTTACTTTCGAAAATCAATGTAGGACAACAACACAATGAATGCGACAGCAGGCACTGCAATTCTAGCCGTTCAAGAGCGCTCACGATCGCCCATTAACACTGGCAATCCCTCATGTATTGAAGACCACTGGAGGACCACATGATCAAATTCCGGATCGGTCATCGATTATCAGAAAGTAGAAACAGGCACAAACTTCATTGAAAAGCATTCATAAATCTGCTGCTTGTCAGGCATGCCCGTAGTCAAGTGTTTGAAATGTGATTCATTTTGCATGTTACCGAATTTGCATTATAATTGGTCAGATATGAGTGATGTTGTCAGTTGAAGCCCATCAGTTGTGACGCAATACCAAGGTAAATTGCACTGAAAACCACAGAGCTGAAATGTCCTCCTCAATGCAAGGCAATGGGTGCCTACCTATCCCTGAACTTCGACTCCACTGCAATTCTAATTGCTGCAAGCACTGCAATTTTAGGCTCTGCAGGGCGGACGACACAGCCCGGTCCCTTGCTGCTGAGGTAGCACATGGTGGCGGCCCTGCCCGTTCACTGCAATTTTCAATTCTATAGGATCTCCAATAACATACAAGCCTAATTTCGAGGGCTGACGAACCTCATTGGTCAAGCACACTGGCGTTGCCCAAGGCAATGTAAGACGACACTGCGATTTAGGTACAAGCTCTTAAAGGTGGGCTACCCAGGACGCTCTTCACTGCAGTCTTAGGCAATGCAGGGTGATCGACTCAATTCTAGAATGGAGGGCCGTCGAACTTGATTGGTCAAGTATCACTCAAGTCTGCCCAAGCTTCGTGTTTTCTATACCCTGGGTAGCATGCTACCTTTAGGCTCGCAGCTACAGCCAGGCCTCCCAATGCCTCGCAATCCCGAACTTTTCAACATGGTTGGATCTTCTTACGCAGCCTTCATGTATATCGCGGCCTCCGCTGATACTGAGTCTGCGACATTGCCCATAGTCAAATCATTAGGGGCGGTGATGGTTCGCGTCACACCAAGTTCGGTAAGGTTGTAAGATTGCTCTAAACTTCTCAGCTTATTAAATTCACTGCAATTGTAGTCTATCAAGAACGATTGCGAACGCCCAGTAACGCTGACAATCTTCTGTCTCGATGCCCATTGGTTGGATGGCATAATTACTTAGCCAATTATACACCGGCTATCAGCATGCAAGAACAAACACACAGCCTTAACCAATAGCCTGATACTTAGACCTTTGCTGCTTGTGAGTCAGCCATGCAAATCTTTGAATGGACAACTGGATGGGCATAACAGTCTTACATGCATATACATTTCCCCATGTCATATGTTAATTATATCTAAACATATCCTTCACTGCAATTTTAGGCATTGTAGGGAGATCAACACGCTCCAGACTAAAGCCTCGCAATTGTGATTCTCCAATCACCGCTCAAGTCTGCCTTGCCTACGCGTCCCGCCTTGAAAGCATGGCTTGGGCATACAGTACAGCCATCCCTACCACTGCATCGCAATCCCGGACTTTTCGCCATGATTGGTTCTCACTCTTCCGCACAGCCTGCGTTATCAGAAGGACCACAAGAAAGAAGAAACTAGGAAATGGGAGTTCTAAGCTTTTCCAAAATATCGCACATAATATGTACACCCTGTAGTCACGCCATTTGCCCAGGGACCAACCACTAGCAGCGAAAAAACGCCCCATCGATGCAACCTCGACCCTTGAATAACTCGGGATATCATCGAGAAGAACCGGTAAACTCCGCATTATCTTTCTTCGCAAAAATGCTGCTGCCGTGAAAGCCGTTGACTCGAATCTCACATCTTGCAACCGCCCGGTGAACCCCCTTTGGAGCCTCCGCTGGCACAGTTCTACCCCTTTTCTGTTTTGTCTTCTTCCACCTCCCCACCTAGTTGTATCTAACCGGCCCGAAATAATGACCACGGCACCCCTTTCTGGGGCGGATATCAAAACACTCTACACTTCTTGCAGCAGATCGATCACCAACTGCCGCAACACGCTAAAAAGCTGCTTCTTTTCACTTCACCTCTCGCCAGTCAAGCACTTAGTCGATCTTGATGGACGAGTAGATCTTGTGGACGAACCACCAGCTCGAAAAGAATCCGATGGAGCCTGTTGTGGTGTTAGATATGGCATGATCAGAAGTGAGGATAGGGGTTTGCTTACCAGTAAGAATGAAGAACAGGAACGACAGCAGCGCACTGTATCCGATGTAGAGGACAGTCCCCGACCAGCTGCCCAGAGCGAGCTTGCTGACCAGGTAGATCAGGGCGTTGGCGAAGATGTACGCGGCGCTCATGCCAGCCGCGAGGAAGGACCGCCACTGCCAGTTGTAGTTCTCGGCGCACAGCAGGAAGTAGACCATGAGCACGGTGACTGCGGCGCAGGTGATGATCATCAGGCCGTAGCAGAGGAAGAGGAAGCCGAACATGTAGTAGATCTTGCTGAACCAGATGGAGCTCATGATGAAGTAGAGCTCCACGAAGATGGCGCCGAAAGGCAGGATGCCCACCAGCAACATGCTAGGGATGGGCTTCAGGTAGGTAGTAGTGGGCGGGATCTGACGGGGGATCTGGTTCGTGCGCACGGGGGGCTCAAAGGCCGGGGCGCGGAAACCGAGCCACGAACCGGCAAAGGAAAGCGGGATCGAGATGATGAACCAAATGCAGATAATAACCAGCATGGTGCTCATGGGAACAGCTCCAGCCGACTGGTTGGCCCAGAGGAAGAGGTTGAGGAAGAAGAAGGTGGCAAAAACAATACCCGGGACCAACAGGGGGGTCAGGCCAATGTTGAGCTTCCACTTCTCGCCGTTCAGCGACTTGTAGACTCTGGCGGATGAGTAACCACCGACGAAGCCGAGAATGGTGTAGAGAAGAATCATGATGGTGCCGAGGGAGCCACGGTTCGAAGGAGACAGGAAGCCTAGGAGAGCAAAGCAGATGGTAAAGCCGGTCATGACAAATAGCTGAGCTCCATTACCCAGGAAGATGGAGAGCAGAAGAGGATGCGAGGGAGTGCGGAACACATCGCCATGCACCAGCTTCCAGCCGGAATCCTCCTGGACGCCATCTTCGAGGGCAGAAGTTCCGGAGAGGTCGTCAAGGTTGATCTGGTCGAGACGGTTGTATCGCGCAATATCCTTCTTCAGAGCCCTGAACAGCACCGAGGTGACGGTAATGGTGAGGACCACGACGACGACGGCCGAGTTGATGAGGGAGAACCAGTGGATCTTGGGGTCGAAGACATGCAAGTATTTGTCCCATCGAGTAGCCCAGGCGGTGGGCGAGCGAGTCCAGTAGACACTGTAGGTGAAGTGGACCTTGGTCTTGCCATCCTCAGCCAACATGACGGGAGGCAAATTGTCGTTCAAGCAGGACTTGCTGTCGACGGCGCCGCTGTAAGCCTTGGAATCGGGCTGTACTATAACTCCGACCACCCGCAGCTGGTTTGGGTCTCCGCCGACCTCGTGGTACTCGACGACGATGTCGTAGTGGTTGTTGAAGTAGGGCTTGCGTTCGGCCGCGTCGAGGCTTACCTGACCGAGCTGGAAGCCGGGACTGTAGAAGGTGGTGCTAGTAATCTCGTCGATGATCTTCTGGCCGGCAGGGAGCCCGTCGACGAGCCAGTTGATGGCGTAGCCTTGCATGATGCGCTTGTTGACAAAGTGGGCGGATTCCTCGTCGTAGACGGATTCGCAGAGCGACTTGCAGGTCTGGTTGTGGCCCATCTCCAGCTGGAACCCAGAGGTCATGATGCGGTCGCCGAACAGTATGCTGCCTAGACTCTCCGACACGTATTTGGGGTCGGGCGGCTGGCAGAATCGGAAGCGCTCGTGGTAGTAGTCGTACGACATGACGGAGTGGAGGACGCCATCTTGGGAGGCGGCGACCGGCTTGACGCTGTTTACGTATAGAGGCACGCTGGCATCTTTCTTGTAGGAGGTCGGCGCGACACCGGGGAGGTAGAAGGCGGATGTGAGTTGAGGTAAGGCGAGGAGAGTCGCGATCAACGTCGCCGAGGACGTTGCGCCGATGGTGCCTCGCATGGCGAAGGAGGATAAAAAGGAGGGCTAACTACAGCAATTGGATCAATTAGTTGCTCGGCTTCACGATACGGGGCAGCTGATGTGCTCGAGTTTTCCCATGCAAGTAATGTAGGGCTGATGGTTCTTAATCGAAGATGGACATTGAATGCATGTGGAAAGGCAAGGTGGCAGGGTTGGCGAGGATGACGGAAGATTGCGACGTGGACTGATCAGCAAGTCGAGGGAGCTATGGACACTTACGTATGCAGATACACAAATGTTTTGGAGGGGGTAGCAGGTTAAAGGAACACCAGAGCGCAGGTGATCACATCAAGGGATTGGCTGTATCTCCAATCCTGACTGCGGCCTCGTGTTGATTCAGGGATTTGGTCTATCCTTCGAGAATTCCTTGTGAAATGACAACACCAACAATTTTCAGGAGCAGCTTGGCCAAGTGCTTGGAGGTTTGATGCAGCAGTAGCTGACGGCCTAGCATGCATGGCCTTCTTCTGTCACTAGCGGCGCATTCAGTTTGATCCAGTTGGGAATGGGGCCCTGCTAGGTTCCAATAGCTGGGCCTCCTTGTTACGGTTTAGCTGTCCCCAGGGAACTGGCACCCAAGCCGGTACGTTAAATCCGATTTTCCGACAGGGGTGCTTGCTACTGGACCTGCAAACCTGCAAACTCACAGGCGGGAGGCTGCTGGAAGACAGTGGGGCGTCTCTTGCTTATCGCGCCTTATCGCTACTTTTTTGTCTCTGAACTTTTTTTGAGTTGGTACAATCCATCGGCCGTTCCCCAGATTGTATCACCAAACAGCCAAACAGTATCGCCAAATAAGATGGCGGCCCTCACTTCTCTGCCAGCTTTGCTGGACACATTGACTCAGTCATTGACATCTGCCTACGAAGCTACCCCGAAGTTGGCCGGCATTGAGCCTCCCCAGAATGGCGTGTCCCTGCTCGATACCAAGAACGAACTGCTTCTGTCCTACCTGCAAAACCTCGTCTTCCTCATCCTCCTGAAGATCCGAAACGCAAAGAACTCCGACGAAGATGACTCAGACCTGTCCAACACAGTGGTCGAGAAGCTCGTCGAGCTGCGCCTCTACCTCGAGAAGGGCGTTCGCCCCCTGGAAGAAAAGCTCGAGTACCAGCTGGACAGAATGCTGCGCGCCGCCGACGACACCGAACGCCAGACCCAGAACGCCGCCCACAGCGCCGCCATGCGGGAAGCCGAAGAGTCCGACGACGAAGAGGAGAGCGACGCGGAAGGAGGCGCCGCCGTCAACAGCGGTGCCCCGGTGGTGGACAAGAACGCCAGCTCGGCCCTGCCCAGCTTCGGCTTCCAGGCCTCCAAGAACCCCGCCGGCATGGCCGCCGCCGCCGCGTCCGACGCCGACCGCAGCGGCGTGTACCGCCCGCCCAAGATCAGCGCGACCGTGATGCCCACGACGGAGCGCCGCGAGGCCCGGGACCGCGCCCGCCCCGGCCGCTCGGCCACCATGAACGAGTTCGTCAACGAGGAGGTGCTGGACCAGCCCCTGGCGCAGCCCAGCGTGGGCACCACCATCGTGTCGGGCGGCCGCGGCATGAAGACGGCGTACCAGAAGGCCGACGAGGACCGCCGCCGCGACTACGAGGAGACCAACTTCACGCGCCTGCCCGCCGAGAGCAAGAAGGACCGCACCAAGCGCAACAAGGAGCAGGGGCGCACCGGCGCCATGCAGTTCGGCGGCGAGGACTGGCGCGACCTCGGCAACGTCGACCGCATCGACCGGCTCACGCGCAAGAAGCCCTCGGGCGCCAGCGGCACCAAGGCCCTGCTCGAGAACAGCCGCAAGCGCGGCCGCGAGGTCGGCGACGGCGACCGCAACAGCGGCTTCAGCAGCAACACCCGCGAGATCGTCGGCGGCGGCTACCAGAAGCGCGTCAAGACCATGGACGGCCAGAGGGGCGGCGGCAAGCGTGCCAAGAGGTGATGATGGAATTGTTGCTTGGTGGATGTATAGTGTGTTTAGATTTTGACTGTTCCTGTACTGAGACGGTCTTGATACCCAAAATAAAAGTTAGAATTTGTGTCATAAAACCCTTTTATTTCAGATATATGATCCCCTTAGGTGTTTGTAGATCTACAGCTATATTCCAGCACATTATGCTCCATCTCGATCGTACAATATTGTTTACCACATGGTCTGTTTCGCAAATCGTTCTCACTTCCTTGAGTCTCCCTCAATTTTTTCGGATCGGATCCGCTGTGCCTCAAACCAGAACGCCTTTCCTTATTCCTCGCCAATAACCATTTCCAGTTTTCAGAACAGACTTAGTTGACTATCTTGCTCAGGCTGCTTCCTGTTAGAACGCCAACCTATTTTGATTGGCAGCAATGTCTGCCACCCCTTTGCGCAACCCAATCCTTTCTTCTTCTCCTCTTCTGCCAAATAAGTCAACCTCTTTAGAAGCTCTTGCCCGTATCCCTCTCTACCTCCTGGTGCTGCAGCCCCAGCCCATTGCGCATCCGGTCCTCGACGCGTACAATGCGCTTCGGCAGCGCGGACCCAATGCCAAAGAAGACGAAGGCGGCCCACTTCCAGCGGAAGGGGTTGATGGTGACGCAGAAGGCGAACCACCAGAGCAGCTCGAGGTAGGTGAAGAAGTCGAAGGCGCCGGTCGGGGCCGTGGCCTTGAGGACCTTGGTCATGTCGATCCAGCGGCGCATCCAGAAGGGCCGGGGCCGCGTCAGGGGGTCGGCGAGGAACATCAACAAAATGCGGGTGTAGATGCCGATGTGCCAGTTGCCGACGGTGCCGATGGCGGACAGGTAGGTGCAGTTGATGGCCGACACGGACGGGTGGTTGGGCGGGAAGGTCTGCAGGTACCAGTTGGGCGCGCCGTACGGCTCCTCGAAGCAGTCGTCGGGCAGGAAGCTCAGCGAGGGCCGCTTGAAGCCCGTGGCCTGGACCACCATGTCGCCCTCGATGTGGACGGTGCGCCCCGGGCCGCCGGGGGGCACGCCCTTCTCGCGCTTGTTGACGAGGATGCCGCGGTCGGTGAAGTCCTGGATGTCGCAGCGCACCCACTCGGCGGCGCCGCTGCGCAGCTTGTCCATGACGTCCGAGTTGACCATGGGGGTGTCCATGAAGATGCCCTTGTTGTAGGGGGCCAGGTCCTCGAGGTCGCGGTAGAAGAGCTTGCGCAGCAGGAACTCGGGGATAAACGAAAAGATGGTCTCCTGGCCGAAGATGTTGAGCGCCAGCAGCATGTTGACGATGGGGTTGCGCGGGATGATCCACTTGTCCGACCGGGCGATGATGTACACCTTCTTGGCGCCCTCGTCGGCCGCGAACTCGAGCGCCTCGACGGCCGACGCGCCGCCGCCGATGACGATCATGGTCTTGTCCTTGGCGGATTTACTACGGGGAAGGAACTATTAGCTCACAATCAAAAACGTCAATTCATGTATTACCACTTACCCAGTCAATTGGCTAGAGTGGAATTTGGGCCCCTTGTACTTCTCCATGCCGTCGAGGTGCGGCATCTTGGGGTCGCCACAGGTTCCGATGGCAGCAATAAGACCTTCGTAAACGCCGTTGGAGGGGTCGTCGAGAATCCAGCGGCCCTTGTCGTCCTTGTAGACCTTCTCGATCTTTTTGTTGAACACGGTCTTCTTGTCGAGCCCGTATCGCTCCCAAACCTGGCGCACCTGGCTGATGATCTGCTGTCGGTCCGGGTAGCCGCGCTCCCACTTTACCGAGGGGTGGAAACGGTACATGAGCGAGTGGATCTGGAGGCTCGAGGTGTTGTTGACTTTCTGCATTGAGCGAAGGGTGTCAGTAAATCGCCAATTGACTGGGTATTAGCTTGGCTTCGCTTACACTCCAGATACCGCCGACATTCTTCTCGTCGCCCGCCTCGAAGATGGTGACATCAAAGCCATGACCGACGCAATGGGCAGCAGACGCGACACCCGTGATGCCGGCACCGATGATGGCGATCTTGGGCCGCGACAGCTGCTCACCGGGCTTCGGGGGCGACGGCGACAGGATGAAGTCGATGATCCATTGCCACAGTTGGTAGACGAACAAGAACGGGTGGAACAACGGGTTCTCGACCTTGGATTCGGACGGCATATCGTCAACTTTTGCCTATTGGCTTGTTCGGTAGCGTACAGAACGATTGAGACAAGTTTAGTGGTGGTTGTGTCTCTCCTCTCTTTCTCTCTTCCCGTTCACTATTTCACCAACTGAGGAAGATACCATTGAAGGGATATAAGTAAGGTAAGGATACGGAGCATGCCTTGGCAGCGGGATCGTCAAGTTTATTACGAACTATTTACATCAGTCCGCGATGCCAATCGGAGCCTGGATACCAGAAACAAGCATTGAAGCTCCGCCCAAATTGGCCGATTATTTTGGAGAATCCCTGCGCCTGACGTCAGAGACTGCTAAGAAGACGCGCGACATAATCGACACTTTTTGCATGTGAAGAAGAAAACGGGGCGGCAGGGCAGCCCTCGGTGCACTACGCCAGGGCAGCGCCAGGGGTCGGGGGGTGCTAAGTAAAACGGTAGCCCAAACGAGCTTCTGGAGGCTCTCGTCCACCATCAATGCGACAGAGGGTAGAGGATCAGCGATTGGCAACTGGAATGATACGAGTACGCACTCTCGCACTGCTGCGACTCGGCCGGGCCATTAGGTCCGGCCGTGGGCTTTTTTTCCACAATGCAACCTCCTATCATAGTCATCATCCCACTTGCATGTGAGGCTTGCCTTGTGAAACGGCCAACGGATGTGCAGCTACAACATTGGAACTGAAGTAGGGGATCTGCGGATTTGCTGCCTTTTGCCTTCTTAGCAGGCATCACGTACCTAAGTATTCGAACGTCAGAGTCACAACGTCCATTGCGCAGCTAATTTTGCAGTGTAGGTCGATTCTTACTGAACACCGCCTCGGGGTCGCATTGGAATTTGACCAAAAGAAAAGCAATACATTTGGTTGAGTGGGCTAGCCATCCTCTCATATCGCAAATCAACGAAACCGATTTAACATGATCACATTGCGACACATCGTCGAGCTTCCCAGGAAAATATTCCGGTTTATTTTCGCTTACCTGCCTCTGGAACGATAGACTCCATGCACTTAACCCATTGCCTTTCTACCACCCAACATGTCATCACGTACGGCGGCGGAAAGGCCACTGGGGTTGTTCCAACTGTAGGGCAATACCCAGCCAAAGCTGTTGGCCATCGCGCACCTAATTTTGCGGTGCAGCTCGTTTCTTACTGGTTGTGTTGGACCCCCTCATTCATGTCGTGTAACAATGAAAACGCCCAGCTACATATAGTGCAGCTCGCTTCTTACTGGTCGCTCTCTTTATCACGCAGCCTGTATCAGTGAGAAGGAACATGAACAAGGTACGTCGTAGAGTAACGAACTTGATTCGGTATTTTTGTTCAGCATAATGTCATCGGCGTATCACAGAAGAATATTCTGTTATTTGTTTCGTTGGATATGTATGTAATTGACCGACGCGTTTCCTGCATCGATAGCATATTTACATGCAATCGACCCTTTGCCTTTCAAAGGCGGTCGAGATGAATGCGGCTTACTTACTGTAAAAGGCTTCAGAGCTGGCGCGCTTCTCGACCTGCGTCTGTTTCAGGTTGAGAGGGTGTAGATCGGATCCTAAGAGTTTAAGTGATCCGTGTGTTCAATCGGCCGGCGATGGAGACAGTAACCAGAGGTCACAGAAGAGAGGCGCCTGTGAACTTCGTAATGATAGATGAGCTTGGTTTGAGTAAGGGCGATCTGCAGGAAGAGGGATCTAGTCGCTGGTGGTGGTGATGTGCAGTACAACGAAGGATTTGAGGTCTTTATCAATCGCGACATTAGCCATAATATAACTTCAGAATCTTCGAGTCTTCAATTGATCAAATTGATCAAGTCAGAAGGACTGGCATCCTAGCCGGCGACATGGGAACATTCACTGGCCTCCGAAGCCATCAATAGAACTTCAACCCTCAATCCCGCGATTGATGGTTAGGTATGCATTGGGCTGAGTGATCGCAACTCAACGATTGATTGCACGATTGAAGAAGACAAAAAACACATTGAACACACGAGACGAAGATGAAGTTGAACATTTAGATTGAAGAGGCGCCAAATACGCATATTGAAAGTAAGCTGCAGAGACTAGGTATCCAAACTGATGTAATTGCTCAACAGAGCAAACACGCATAGACGAACAACACCTACCTACCGTACGACCAAAACCCGCGATACACGGCGGGCCAATGGAAGACTCGCAACGTGAACAGCCTCCCACGAATGTGGGAGGGGACACACGAAACGCCGGTCAACGCACGACACGCTATACCGTACGCACAACCAACGTGAATGCGGCAAACGCCATTGACGACGACCCCGATCGCGCTTCTACGTTACAGTTGACTTACCAGATTGAGATGATCCTACGCATACTTCACCTGTGTTGGTGTGCCATCGGCTGCATAGAGAAAAAGCCAGTGCCGTGCCGAGTCTGGACCCAATGCCACAGAGGCGAGAGAGCATCGAGACCCCACGACTGGCTTGAGCCGCTGATGCGCTTTCTCGAGCGTCCAAGCCGGCCAGGCGGCTTGATAAGAGGTGACCTGTTCAGAACCGAAAGGGTTTGGGACATGGGGAAAGATCCCTTTCGTGGTCTTGCTTATTATACGGGTGTGTGATAGTACGAGTAAAGTACCTATCTATCCCCTAGATTGCTTTGCTTACTTTGAAAATTCTCTTCGAAGATAATAGTATCTTACCGCCCAAAGATCTTGAGCTCCAGGTAGCGGGCCGGCAGGTAGGTGACCAGGGTGACGACAAAAGCAAACTCGTTGGCGACGTCTCCGCCCGAAGAGCCAATGAGTGCGCCGACAGGGCCGACGTACCACGTCTCCACCATGCCCATGATCCAGGCGACGACGCCGAGGAGGAAGGCAGTGAGGGCGGCGATACCATGGGGCAGGCGGCTCGGGTCGTTCCAGCCTTCGAGGTCGTAGTTGGCAAAGTTGCCCTTGCGGTAGACCCAGTGCTCGACGAACATGACGACGAAGTACGAGGTGCACCAGTAACCCAGCAGCGACAGGAAGTTCTGCAGGTACGCGTTGAGCTGTTCGCGACCGCCCAAGGCCAGGCCCAGGATGGCGGCAAAGCACAGGATCGTCCAGATGAAGCGCGGCACCCTTGCAAAAGGTCGCGAGATCTGCTGGCACGAGATGGCAGCGCTGTAGATGCTGATAACGTTGACGTTGATACCCGACAGGACCAGGAGGGTCAAGATGAGCTTGGCAAACCCACGAGGGTACAGCATCTCCTGGATCAAGAAGCCCAGGCCATCGTCCTCGTAGGTGGCCGCCCAGTCGGGGCGGTTGTTGAGAGCCGACGACACGACGCAGCCGGCGACCATGCCGATGCTGGTGGGGATGGCGAGGCCGAAGGTGGTCAGGAAGAAGACCTTGACCCGAGACACGTCGACGGGGTAGTGCACGTAGTAGTCCGAGGCCATGGTGCACCACGAGGCCGAGCTTCCGTAGACGATGGCGATCAGACTGAGGACACTGCCGGAGAGGTCGGCGCCCTTGAGCTTGCTGGGCGAGGTGTTGTCGGCGAAGCGGCCTGTCTCGGAAAAGATGACCATGAAGATGATGAAGAAGAGGACCCAGGCATATCTGTGGAGAGAAGAATCGTAAATCCCCATGTTACAGGCAGACACAGTGAAGGTGGCAAAGATTTCAAGTTGCGAACCGCAAGGCACAATTGAAGGAGGGGAAAGAAACCACCAGAACTACTGACCTCTCGTAAACCAGAATAGCCTTCAACCCCACAAACGAGATCAGCGTCGCGAAGACAGCCAGGATGACGATACCGACAATGAGCGACAGATGCCCGTCCGCGACAGCAGTCAGAGCGAGACCGCCGGTGATGCAAGAGACCGAGGCCCAGCCGATCTGCACAATGGTGTTGAGGGCGGCGATGAGCTTATTGGGCCACCAGCCGAAGCTGAAGCGCGACATGGAGATCTGGCGCAGGCCGGTGGCGGCGCCGAAGGTGGCGGAGAAGCCGGTGAGGGCGCTGCCAATCAGGGAGGCGCAGATGGTGATGGCGATGGACTGCCCCATCGACAGGCCGAGCTCGTGGCCCAGGAACCCGGTCGCGAAGCAGCTGGTGTTCATGGTGCTCGAGGCCCACAGCAGCGCCATGGACAGCTGCTCGTGCCAGGGGACGTGGCGCTTGTCCTCGGGCCGCTTGCGGCTGATGGCCTCGGACTCGACGCCAAACATGGCGTCCATCTTGGACTCGAAGCGGCGCATGCTCGCCAGCACGCCGCGACCATCGCCATTGCTTGTCCCGGTTTCCTTCACGGCCGCAGACTCGTCGACCATGACGCTGTTGTTGGAGTGCACGTCATTGCCGGCTACGAAGGGCTTTTCGGGGCCGTGGCCCTTCTCCAGGTCGGCGGCGGTCGACATGCTTATGCGTATGCACGAGACAAGGGTGCGGGGGAGATTGGATGGAAGGAAAGAAAGGCGGGATGGGATGCAAGCAATGGAGGGGTCTCGTCTCGGGAAGGAGGGATCGACTGCGAGATTCCAAGTTGGAAGGTGCCGCTTACCACGCACACATTTTCTTCCAGAAGAAGAAAGCGCGCGAGTGGCACGCGACCAACCTTATATACGGCCGAAAATTTCTCATCGCCGCAGTGGACTCGGACGGATTTTTTTTTCTCGCTCGTCTTATCTCTGCCGGGGCCAGATAATGGGAAAGCTGGATCCTGGACCCTGTTCTTGGTCGTATCTTATTCCCATTCCGCCAGGGTCTCCCCCCCACGAAAATGGCATGTTTTCGGTTTGGGTCTTTTTAGCGGCCGGGGGCACCGTCCAGACCGTCATCTCGCCGTAACCACCCCTTGCCCTTTTGGTGGCTAGCGGTCAAATGGTCTCAGAGATTGGACAGGGGCTGTCGCGCATCCTCGCATTCTGATTGGCGCGTCGGGGTTTAGACAAGCAATCGGATACCGGCGCTGGAAAGCTTGATTCCATCACGAATTGCTATTAGTGAAGGCTTGTCAGCACTTGGCACTTGGCATAAGCGCATACAACACTAGATTCGTCTAGATATATGGCAGACCTCACACAAATGTATACGCGCAAGGCAATGAATGGTCAACGATCCATTTCGTATGTACTGGCAGTACTATATGTGAGATTTACTGCTACATCTCAACATTTGAACCTGCACATTGCATCCGTTGCTAGCGTCTGTCTATGAACCCACAAATTTCCGACTAGCATCTCTCCATCTCCCTCTTCCAGGGGATGAGGCCATACATGATATCCCACCACTTCCAGCTGCCCTTCCATCTAGATACCATTCCACTCGATGCTGACTCGGCCAGGACCAGTCGATCCCACGATCTTGGTGAACAGGCCCGTCGTGGCGTCGAGGTCCCCATCGCCGCATGCGGAGCACTTGTCCCAGACCTGAGCCGAAGTGGTGACGCCGTTATAGATGATATTGACGGTCTTGCCACAGACGGGGTCGTTGTTGCTGTTGGAGGCCGTGAAGTAGCTCGGGGCCACGGCGACGGTGTTGTCGCCGTCGTTGATGGCGTGGCCGCAGGCGCCCGTGGCGCCTCCGTAGGGGTTGTAGGTCAGGCTGCCGCTGTGGGCGGCGACCATGGCCACGAAGGCGGAGAAGAGGATGGCGATGAAGGTGAGTCCGGCCATTGTGTCTGTGTCTGGGCTGAGTGATTCAGTGTTGGAGTTGAGTATGCTGGTGCCTGAGATGAGTATGTTAGCGTTTGCATAATGAATGCGCGAACGATATAGACCGAAATGCGGACGACGTAGACCGAAGCGCGGACGATATAGACCGAAGCGCGGACGGTATAGACCGAAGCGCGGACGGTATAGACCGAAGCGCGGACAACATAAACCGAAGCGCGAACGACGTGGATGGCGTCGCGGTCGAGAATGAGTACGACGAGAAAAGGGGTTAGCGACAGCGTCGATGACAATGAGCATACCTTGGAAGCCGAGAAGGTCTCGAAAGACGATAATGACGCTGAACGAGATTGGGCGGCTCGAGAATGAAGCTGACGAAAACGAAAACGAGTTTCAGTGGGATGCGAACGAGCGCGACCGTATCGAGAAACGAGGCCGTGAAGCTTTGTGGTAAATATCTTGGAATGAGTGCTGATCGTGAAGCTGAAGCTGCTGCTGCTGTGATGGAGGAGAGAAGAAAAGTCGAGGACAACGGCGAGGTCTTCGGGGCTTATATAGCTATACTTTGTCCTTCGATGCCGTCCCTTGTCGCGCCCCGGCCGTTCTTTCCTCGATGCACCGGATGCACCGCTTGTATTCACGGCGGTCATGGATTTTCCTGTTATGTATCGGGTGAATAAATGTGTGAATATAAGCAAAAGGCGCCCCCAAAGGGCGATGAAGGCCGACGCGCCATATTGAATGCAATATGCGAGGGCATTGAATGGAGGCGTGCATGGCGATACACAGGTGGGGGGAGGCAAGTCACCGGTATGTCGAGGGCTGACGCAATACTCATAGACAGCTACGCGCCAGTTGGCGTGACTTTGGCGCCCACTAAGTCACGCCTTGTTGGCATTGCCCTTCCCATTGTCAAGGACGTATAGGATGCATGGAGCAACAGTCAGTTCTGACCTGGGCGCGTAGCCTGACGCGCGGGACGTCTGGGTGAATATATGCAGCCAGTCCTGACATCAGCTCCACATTCGGAAGCTGGATGATGCAGATGTTGGTTATGGGGAGTCACTATCAATACATATATCGGGAAGGAACATTTTGGACGGATGCTAGTATTTGCGCAGCACAAGGGCATCCAATGGGTATGTTCGCGGCTGATATTTTGGGATATATTTACTAGTCTCCATCGTCATGCCGAGATTCTACAACTCGGCAACCTCAACTCCGAGATTTGCCGGTAATACCTTCAGACTAAGGTGCGGCAGGTGCGTCGGGATCGGCGGCAAGAGGCATGGAGCTGTCCGCATGCCGGGATAGCTTGCTGTCGCAGAGCAGTTATGGGAAGCGGAGATTGTACCCGACGCAGGCAGGCAGGCATGCAATGCTGGCATGTAAGACTGCCATTGCAGTTCACTATAAAGAAGCTCGTAACACTTGAGGACACCTTGGGATATGTGAGGTGGCAGCTACTGGATGGTCCTCGGACCACACATGCGGCGGGTGACATCACAGACTAGGAGGGGCTGTCGGAAGTAGTCTGGCATCCCGGCTTCATCGAAAAAGACCCCAGCATTGAATGCAGCGACAGTGGGAATAGGCAAACAGCCCGGCAGGACCAATATCCAGACATCAGTGGCGAGCGGCCGTCTGAGATGATGAGACCATAGGTAGATAGTTTCGAAGCACTCTATTCAATCTTGGCTAACTTTTGATATATACACTCCAATGAAAGGACAAATCTAGGTAGTATTGTATCAAAAAGGAAAAGCAAACATGGATAACGCCGGCATTCCAAATCCAATCTTCTTCAGTCGTCAGTCTTCCACTCTCCATATTTTGTTTCACTCCCGCGAGCCCATACCAGCAGCCCCTTACAAACGGATAGGCTGGATCATCATCGACTCGCTCTGCACCATGGGCCGGAACTCGGGCGAGAGACTCCTCAGGCCGCTGACCGCCGTCAGCAGCGCGGCCCCAGCCACGGCATCGGTATCGCACAGCGTAACCGAGTTGACTCCCGGCCGCGCGCCCGCAGCCGTGACCCAGTGCGCCCCCTCGGTGGGCACACCAAGTGCGAACCGCCGCGGGTGCGCCCGGCCCTGGCAGTCGATGAGGTGGAAGGGACTGTGCGTCACATCAAGCCCGCCCGTCTCGTACCCATCCACAACATGGGGCCGACACTGCCCCGTCTCCTGCAACCGCGCCAGCAGCGCGTCGCCCGTGCTGCGCAGATCCGGCTCGGGCAGCCGGGCCTCAATCAGCGCCGTCACACGAACTGCCGACCCGGGGATCTCAGGGGACCGAGCGACCCAAGCATCTTCATGCTCGGAGCCGCCGGGGACCACCTCGGGCGAGGGCCCGACCAGGGTCAGCACGCCGGCCTCCAACAAAGCGATCATCTGCTCGATGCGCTCGCGGGGCGGGCCGATGGATAGGTAGCCGTTGAGCGGCGTGTACCAGCGGTCGAGGTGGGCGCGGCGGGACTCGCCCGAGAGCCCGGCGTGGTCGACGATGAGACGGACCTCGTTGCGCAGGTCGCGCAGCAGATCCAACGCCGCCTTGAGGGGCCCCGAGACGTTACCGAGCGAGGCGTGCTTGACGTCTTCGCGCAGATAGCCGACGAGCCACTCCTGCCACTCCGCGGCACTGTTAAATGTATGGGCAGCGTGGGGTCGTCCCAGACGCTCCCACGACCAGCGCTGCTCTGCCTTGACGCCAAGCTCCTGCTCCAGCAGCCGCGTCTCCTCGGCGCTGTCGGCCGGGACCGCCAGGAACCGGTCCCGGAAGTCGGTGCGGCGCAGCAGGGCCTCGTAGTAGATGAGCTCGACCTCCTTGCGGATCAGGGGCCAGACCTCTTTCAGGAAATCGGGCGCGTCCCCCCTGCCGGCGCGGCGCCGGAAGTCGGCAATGACCTCGTCCGTCATGAGGATCGAGTAGTGGCGCCCGAACGCGCCCTTTTCGTTGTCGCCGCGCGCCTGGAAGGGGATGCCGCGGCGCGAGCTGGCGTACAGGCGGGGCTCGTTCCCGGACGCGATGTAGGTCAAATTGCCGGCGGGGCGGGTGCGCTCGAAGCGGCCGCCGCGGCCCAGGGTCAGGAGGGCCATGTAGTCGAAGAAGCAGAGGCCCAGGCCGCGCAGGAAGACGGGCTCCTGGGCGCGCAGGACGGACAGGTCCACGTCGGCCGGGTTGACGGGCGCGATGTAGGTCAGCCGGTGCTGCCGGGCGTAGGCGGCCAGGGCGCGCTGGTCGCGGTCCGCCTCGAGGGGCAGGTGGCCCTGGGCGAGCACGACGGCGGCCAGGCCCGTCAGCGTCGTGCCGTCCTCGAGCGCCAGCGTCTGGAAGCCCTTGAGGCCGTCGTCGAGGCGGACGGCGCGCGTGGCGTGCACCTCGACGTGGAAGTTGGGCGGGGCCCGCGCCACGACGTCGTTGAAGACCCAGGTCAGGTACTCGCCGTACAGGGCCCGGGTCGGGTAGTCGTCGGGCCCGAGTTCGGGATGGGAGTCTTTAAGCCACTCGTACAGGGTCGGCCCCGGGACGATGCGTCCCGCCGACTCGACGCTCTTGTCTGTGAATAGGGTGATCTGGGAAGTGACGGTGTTCATCAGGAGTTCTGTGGACTGGTTGGTGCGCCACACGTTGCCGGGGCCGGGGGATGAAGGGTCGATCACGTGGACTGTGAGCTGTTTGCCCGGGGTGATGAGGTCGGGTGCGTAGGCCACGAGGCGCTCGACGACGCTCGTCCCGCGAGGTCCGGCGCCCACGATGGCGATGTGGGCATGGCCAGGCCCGGAGGCGGCTGTGCCAGTAGAAGAGAAAGTTGTGACAGTCATGTTGTAAACTGGATGCGAAGAGATGTAGTGTGGTAGTTGCTGAGCTGTTATCAGACTTGCCTGGACTACTCGAGGGGATGAAGGTGAAGATTGAGGATGTGTAACACCCCCTTTATATAGGTAATCGTCCTGGCCGTTGGATAGCATGTACCTTCTTAGTCTGGCCGTTATACAGCGTCCCCTTTGTGACACCCTAAGCCCCTTACGAAGAGCCGCGACAGAGTCAAGAGTCTGACGACCAGACGCATGTGTCTGAGTCAAGCGCATGAAGGATCAGCTCTCCGACAGGGGCAGTCTGGAGGAGCCCCGCGAGGCGTCCTTCACAGATCAGACTTCATCCCGCGACGCTGTCAGCTTCTCGGGTCACATTGTCATTATGCCCCGGCGCTCCTGGGATCGGAGCCCTATAGTAAGCATGACACCGCAACTGTGCTGCCCAGACGGATTGGCCGCCGCTGACGTGTATCTTGAAAGAGTAAGCAACACGATGCAAACCACGGACTTGGCCGCGACATACACGCGGCCTGACTCACAAGAAACTCGCAAGACCAAGTATTTGCTTTCGACGCGCCGTATAGACAGAACGTAGACCAAAATTTACGGCGCTTGGCCTCTGACACCAACAAGGTCCCCAGCGAGTGACCAGCACGGGCCTCGATCTCGAGAGAAGACCCTGGATGCAGGGTTTTGACGCGATATGCAGTGGAAATCACGAAGGGCCATCAGAATCAGGGTTTTCGAGCGGCAGAGTGCTATTCCGCCATGAAGATGTCGTTGTTTCATGGACCGTGAAAAAGTCTAATAACTGGATAGCGGCCAGCTTGGTGGCAGTAGAGCCTCTGGCGGCTGCACGTCTAAGCACGGGGTGACATTGCATGCATGAGAGAATTTTTCCTAACGGCCCGATCGCTATACAAGGTCGCGATTCTGTCTGTACTCGGCCCCGTGGTGGATCGGTTTGGAAAATACGGAGTGGGCGGAGCGAGTGGGCTGCCACGATGCAGATCGCGCGAACCAGTGGGCGAGTTTTCCATCGGACGAGGCCCCAGGCTCCATCGCGGGATCAGATCTGGGGTTGGGCGGCAGCTAAATCTCTGGGCAGCCTTACCGTTCAGCCTTGGCCGTTGTCATCGCGCCTTTCAGCTGCCGAATAAGAAAGCAGAGACAGGGCGGAATTAAGCTGGCAAAAAAACCAAGACAGGAGTATAGTCTTCGCGTCATGAGGCGAGCAAGGCTTCTCACTGACCTGCACCCAGCTGCAAGCTTTACGAGCCGGCCGGTATCTGTCACGTAATGTAAACTGCTCCCGAGCTGCAGGTCAAAACTTTATATGATGGTTTCGAGCCTCCCAGAGTGCCATGCGGCGGCACGGGTAGGGTTCCCGTCCAGATGCAGATGAAGATTGGTCAAGCTTTTCCAAGCCACTTACGCAAGCACGGACGGGACCCCTGGGCGCAGACACCCACTTAGGCCGGAGGACAGAAAAGGTGCATGCGATGGGGTGGGGGTTCTTCTCCATCAGGCGGCTCCATCCTGTCCAAGAACAAGCCTTGGCCCCCTGCCGCCCATCAATGGCGGGTGCCAACTTACGATGCGGTCCCGATCCGTTCGGCCGACGTAGTATAGTGTTCATCTGGGTAGATGGTGTGATCCCATGGGAAAATGATTTGCTGACGAAGACTTGACAAATAGAAGTTACCAACGATGCTGACTCATAACATCACAACTCCGCGGCTTGCTTACACTCCAAGCGGCCGCACGAGAAAGAGACGGAAGTCGTTCTTGGTTTCTCTCTCGACTTAAAAGCGTCTGTAGCGGATGGAACATGGTAGTAAAGAATAGCCTACCAACATTCGTCGTGCACCGCTCCCTTTGGAACCTCTTCACTCCTCGCAGGAGATTCATTCTTTTGCCATCGTATTCGACAGGAACAAAAGACCCACTACAAACAAGCTACATTCGGAAACATTACTTGTTTCGTCATCTGCTGGTCATCCTCTAAACATCTGCTAGTCATCTTCATCTTCACCATGTCGACCAATCCCAACTTCGACGAGCTGCACAAACAACTGTTCGACGAGGGCGTCAAGGTGCGCCGCGCCGTCCTCGGCGACGAGTACGTCGACAAGGCCCTGCAGAACGCGACCCCTTTCACGATGCCCGGACAACAACTCATCACCGAGTGGGCCTGGGGCACCATCTGGCAGCGTCCCGGTCTGGACCGGAAGCAGCGCAGTCTCCTGAGTAAGTGGCCCGACCAGTTCCAGAGCAAACTCTCTTCCCTACTAGGTAAAACAAAAGCACCGCTCTTGCATGGCTGACCATATTACGCAACCAGACATTGGCATCATCATTGCCCAGAAGGCGTGGCTCGAGCTGGCGCTGCACACACGCGGCGCCATCAACAACGGGCTGACCGAGGTCGAGATTCGCGAGGCCGTCTTGCAGGCCACCGTCTACTGCGGCACGCCCGCCGGCGTCGAGGCCATGATGGTCACAGAGAAGACCATCAACGAAATGGTGGCTAAGGGGGAGTACCAGCGGCCGACCTGAGCCGCTGGTCGATGGCGGGAAGCGAAGCCAGGGACTGGGGTTGCGGGAAACAGTCTTGGCCATGTAGTGCAACGTGTATCTCACGCGGGGGGTAATGGTGGTGGACTGGCAAGGAAAATGAATCGTTAGCGACACGCGCCCCGTAAAATTTCAGACGATGGCCATGACTCGCGACAGCCGCGTGGATCTCGGTGACGCCTGCATATATACCCCCATACATAGTGATTGACTCTGAGATGTTCCCGCCTATTAGCAGCACATACTGTTACGGGGTTGGCTAGGGTTATAAACTCTATTCTCCTTGTTCAAAATAATGATAGCCATCCGTATAACATATTGTGGGGTTCCGACCACTTCCCGCAATTGCCGCCCGACCAATGGCGGGACGGATCGTGCGGCTATAGCGGTCCGCACCAAGCTACAGGGTTGATGCTGACTCCGTCGTCCGTTATAACAAAATGTTTTCGGGAAGAGGGCAGCTGAACTCTAGGCATGCAGGATCGTACATAAGATTTCTGGTAAGATGTAACATGCAGGAAAGCGGGCCGGCCCGCCACCGATCATTGCCTGCTTCAAACCGTGCGCAACCAACGAAACGTGGACGAGATGGATGGCTGCCAAGCCCTGGCGCACCGCCGTGCGATCTCTCGCTGATCTACATGGCACAGATGAAATAGTATGTGGGGGATAGGCCGTGCCGGCCAAACATGCCCCTATTGGTTGCTGCCTCCCCGGGCGAGTCGTCGGCGAAGAAGCCCTCTTCCGCGCCCCCCGTCCTTTCAGCCACTGAACGGCCACAGCTCCCATCACCCAAATAGATGGATGACGTAAAGACTCTGCTGCGATTCACGTGAATGAGGCTCAACGAAGTGGTTCGAAGTTGCTACTTGTTTCTGTAGGCTTCTCCCAGCAGCCAAGATGCACGATCGGGATGATGTCCCCGGGTATCTGTAGCAGAGAGCAAGATTAACGGAGATTGGGGGGACAATCAATTTTTCGTTACCCATTACTCATCAATACTGAATTCGGGGCTTGATCTTGAAGTGGCCATGCGGTCTGCAATATAATAAAGACAACCCCGATATAGGGGCAGCATCTTCATCAACGCCGTCTACAACGGCTTCCCCTTCGCTGATGGCTACGATTACGAGGGTAGACAGCCTGACATTTGGGCATATGCCACACTCATGATTGTCGTCAGGGCATACGAGATGACATTGGCCGAACAGGTTAAAGACCCCGCTGCTCTTCCTCCTCTGGGATCTTCGTCATTTAAGAAATTAAATCACCACGTACAAGCGACAATAAAGGGACAAACAGCTGGGCAGACCAAGCTCAAACGTATATGGATTTGGAATTAATTGTGTTTCTGTCCGCCTCCCCATCGCGCTAATGGGTCTCGCCTAGCTGTCTTTCCTCACCCTCCTCTCCATCGCGGTCCTCGCAGATGATGCCCCCAAGTCCTCAGACAGCAACCGCGCCCGGGCGCCTGGCTGCTCGGGCCGAACCGCGAAGGCGTTAAAACTGCTGGTACCGAACCTCGTCAACCACGCCTCCGAGGACCACGACCTCTTTCAGTGGTAGAGCGCGTCGTTCTTCTACTTACGCCCAGTCGCCTACCTTTCAGTGGACCAACCCAGCCAATACCACCGTGTGGACCACTTGCCAAGCGGAGAACAATCCCTATCCTGCAGGGCGCCGGACGTCACCCGGCGACAACATTCTGGACCCGTCCACCGTGTTCGACGGCTGCTACAGCCGCGAGGGCCCGGACCTCGAGACTCCGTGGCGTTCGGACCGGCCATGCAACTCAGCTTTTACATTCAGGCGCCCCCGCTCATGGCGGGGTAGGCGGTGCAACCTGAGGGTGACAATGGACACAAGTAAGTGTCAAAACAACTTCCCCATTTCGTATGATTCAACTGTTCGGCAACAAGTAGCAGGTCTAGATATGGACAGCCCGGCGACGTCACGTGGCAACGTGTCTTTTAAGGCACATATTCTTTGAAGTTCTTCCAGGAAATGGTCGTCATAAGTGTTTTCCCACAGTTACGGAGCTGTGCGGTGGTGATTGTATCCGGATGTACTTTTGCAAAATTTCGGAGTCGATGTACGCGGACAGTTTCTCGAAATGCCTACTAGGAACATGAAATCCTTGCCTGTCGGGCTTCGACCTAGACTAGACGCGAATAGCATGTCTTCGTTGATATGATAGCTCCAACGGTAAGCCTTTGCCTGTACGTCAGCAGGATACCTGCAGGAGGCTCGATAAAAGGCCGAAAGCCTTGGAACGAGCTTTTGCGGGTAAGGGTACTTCAATAGCTAGAATTGCAGTGCTATAATCTGACATACATGCACAGGGAATCTGTCTCATTAATTTTTCGACTTTCTTCCCGCATACTAACGCACGTATCTGTTTAGCAACGACCGATTTTAATAAACTCATTGGGTAAATGTTGACCTATGGATCCGCGGCTAAATTTGCATTATTATATCAATGTAGGTGCACGTAGAGTTGTGGAACTGAGGCGGGAGATAATGTGCTTTCACCGCTTGACCAGCAGTGAAGCGAACGGAAGATCCGGAAAGAGCTTCCGCGCGTTCGCACTAAAAAGAAACTGCAGGCCCAAGATCAATTTTCCAGGTCGGGCTGACTGCACGTGACTAAGATCTGGGCTTGCGCAGCTAAAATTGCAGTGCACCTCGCGTCCCCGAATTCACCGCCCGTCAGCCGTTATTTGGTTAAGTAATACAAGTACTGCATAGGATTAGTATATGGGGATTGTCACATGGAGCGCATCGTATTCGCCAGCGAGTCAGTGCTGGTGTCTCGGCAAAAGAAGTTACACCATACTTGTATCAACAAACTGGGCAGTTCGCAGCAACGACAAAGAGTGAAATGGTTCCTTTCTCAGTTGGTGAGGAACCGATGCCACAAAGAACTTTAGTCTTGACACACGCAATTGGAATGCAGCTTAGTACCGAGATACTCCAGGCTTTCGCGATACGTACTGCTTGCAACGGCATGAATAGGGGTGGTCTCGTGCCTTCATTGGAACGAAGAACAGGAACTCGGGAAGGAATCGAGAAAGCTAGAAATTACACTTGGGCAAGTTGGCGCCGAGACGGTAGCAGTTCAAGTAAGAGTCGGACATATGGTTAAACATGCTGTAAGGATCTAACTATATCCCAGAAGCTTCCTATGAAGGTTCTGCTTTGCTCAAGTCAAGGCCGCCCCATCCCGCGCCAGAGCCCAGTCGACCAGGACCTGCGTGTTCTCCAGCACCGCGTACTTGCACTGTTTGAGCCACAGAAAGTGCTCCTCGGCGCGGTTATACGCTTCGCCCACGATGTCCTGCTGACATTCCACGAACCCCCTCCCGAAATGGGATACGTTCTGCAGTCCCTCGCCCTCATCCTGGCCCACGCGCGCGAACGCCTCGATCCACTGCCCGTACCGCAGCCGGTAGAGCGCCAGGTCCTCGTAGGACGGCTCGACGTAGCTGCTCCGGCCAGGGGGCAGGTAGGGCCTGTACTCAGCGACGTCCGCCGGCTTGAGGACGCCCGGCAGGATCTCCTTCTGTATTATGCGCTTACACGCGCTCTTCTTCGGCATCCGGAGCGCGGTGTAGTAGAGCATGAAGAAGTCCTTCCGCAGCTGGTCGGCCAGCTTCTCGAGCTTGGCATTGACGCAGTTCAGCCAGAACCCCACGAGCTCCTCGCGCAGCCGGTCCATCCCGTCCTTCGCCAGACAATGATTGCAGATGAGCCCGTCGAAGAAGGCCGCGCTCAGCTTGCGCCCGTCCCAGCTCTCGAAGTCGCCGCGTATCTCGCTCATGCCGTACCCGACGGTCCAGCGCGCCGGCCACCAGCCGACGCGCAACGCCCGCAGCTCCTGCCAGCGGGCGCAGCCGGGGCAGCGCACCATGTGCAGGGTGAAGGGCTCGTCGCTGGCGTTGTCCCGGTGAATCGTGAATATGGGGGCGTTGTGCGCCGGGCGCTCGTTCCCGGGCGGGTACGAGAACCCGGGAAAGTAGCGGTCGAGCCCGCTCCCAAAGTACAGCTGCCGGCTGTGCGCGACCGGCACCCGGAGCGTGCCTCCGAGCGTGCCGTCGTGCTGCGTCGTGTGGGGCCGCAGCTCGCCGCGCTGCCAGTTGCACTCGAGGCACCGGCGCAGGTGCCGCTTGTAGCCGGCGTGGCGGCGCTCGTACTCGAGCGCAAACCGGGCCATTTCCACCCAGCCCCGCGTGAGCTCGGTGCGCGACGGCTGGAAGCCCGGTGGTTGCGCCATGGCGAGCTTGAGCCGAGCCACGGCATTACCAGAGTACTCGGCGTCGCGCGCCGTGGCGAAGCGCCAGTAGTTGTCGGTGCTCGCTCCGGAATACTGCAGCCGCAGCCGCTTCTGCGCGAAGATGACGTCCGGTCGCTGCTTGTACCGCTTGAGGTCCTGCCAGTACCGGGCGTCGCGCGAGGGCTTCCCAGCTGGAGACCGGTTCCGCCGCGGGCGAGCCGGGCTCAGGTTTGCGGTAGCCAAGACCGAGAATGAAGTGGTTGCCAAAGGCCGTGTGTGGGAGAAGACGCAGGCAGCTGGTGCAGGCCCATCGCATCGACTCGCACGCCGGGTCCCGCCAATCCGGCGAGATGACGTTGTGCTTCGGGCGGAAGATGGTGGTCACCCCTCCATGCTCCTCCAGTAGCTCCAGGGCGAGTAGCCGTTCGGCATATTGAACCTTGGACGGGCTGATGATTTTGCGATAGTGCGACGAGGTCTGGCTGAAGGCGATGAGCGTGATCGGGTCCAGGCGACGGAGGATGCAGCACAGGATCTCCACAGGCAGCGCATCCAAAGAGAACGGCAGGGTAGACATGTTGGTCTTCTTTAGGCCTATGATGTACGATTCTCGGCCTGTGCATTGAGCATGGCAGATGCTCGTCCCCTTTTATCAATCGACGGTGTCCGATGGAGACGTAGACATGTACCTGATTGGGGGGCTGTGCCGCGCGCTAGCCTGTGAACCGCCCCGGATGACACACACGCCGTCGTGGCGTAGCGCATGAGCTAAACCGCCCTACATTTGTGATCCTGCCGATAATGACAAGAGCCACCATGAGATAATCTGAAAAGAACGACGATAGTGTAGATTATTATTATTATACGCTGCAGCCTGTATTTCTAATCCTAAGTTGTTGGACTAGTGTGGTCAGTTGGCAGAAGGCGATATCCTATCTGATTATTCCGCGGGTAATTTACCAGCTCTCGTGGGAAGTCCCAGCAACTTTCAACTTTTTGCTTTACATCCTTGTTGGGCTGTGACTATATGTAAGGCAAGAAAGCCCCTCAGGTCTGACCAAGATGGGTGATGGTCGTAATGGGGAGTATCAGGAACTATCAGGGGTCATTCACGTTCACCTTTCCATATCCCTTCGATCTGTGGACTTGCAGTACCACAGCAGCCGTGCCAACTGAGAGTTTACTAGCACCGACATGGCATGTAAAGCATGCTGAACCAATCGAAAGTTCATTCGTTATGTGGGATGAGAGTAGATAACACGGCGAATTGGATGTTAGGATGTAACTGGCTGTCGCTTTGCGCGGCGAAAGGTATCGTGTACGCCAACACCCGTTAACAGCTGGCCCCGTTAACGTCAGCCCCTTATCAGCTACTCCCTCCTCGTCAGTGCCAGCCCCTTTTCCATATCGAAGCTATCCGCTAGCGAGGATGCCCCCTAATACAACACGCCCTCCCGTCGCCGTTGCCGGCTAAAACTCCCTCTCTCTCGTCAACGCCGTACGACCGGGTACCCACGCAAATGTACGGCTCCGGGCGGTGCAGCTGAGACCCCCCTTAGCATCCAATTAAGCCACGTAACCGAAACTCTTCTTACAGTAGCTTGGCGACTTTGGTACTATTACTAGGAATGAAGCGGAGGGACGGTACACTGCTAAATTAGCGCTGAAAGAACCAAGAAGCCGCGGGTGCAAGTGTTTTTCTTTTCCTTGTCCGATGCATGCATGTCAAGTCACACCGCAGGCCTGCCGTTTCATTGAATGGCTCTTAGATGACGCTGTTTTTGGAGGGGTACATGGTTATTGTAACAAAGTATCAAAAGCAGAGCCTCTAATGCAGAGCCTCTAATGCACTGCAATTTTAGTGTTGTAAAGTCCGAAGAAACTCAAGGCGCTCCACCCTTTTATGCCAGAATGCGGCACAACATCCACCCCAGTGATGGTACCAAAGACTGTGGCTGGGCAGCAGATGCCTGCATTCGGCATCAACATGGTCGAATGTTTGTGCATCGATTGCGTCCCCTAGCTGGCACATCATTTTCACAGCCTAGCCCTATTCGAAGGAACAAATGCCTCACCGAGCGCCGCGTAGTAGAAATCCTGCTCTCCATCCAGCCGGAGCCCGGCCACACCTCCAGCTTACCTGGTCTCGGCTGATCGCTGGCCCAGGCCATCTGGAACGGGGACGCGACCCTGCTGTTGCACCAGGACAACCTACCCACGGGGCAGGACGACTTCCTAGACTCGCAGATCAACATGGCCATGGCGGCGATGTGCTAGGATTGGGAGGTGTCTCCATCGTCACTCGCGCCGATGCAGGAGCTGCAGCGAATCGGTCAGGGAGCCAGCCCCCTGACGCGCGGCGCCAGCTCTTAGTAGCGCATCCAGGCCAACTCCCTCGTGTCAACGCGACGGGTTAATGAATATTTGATAAATCTCATTTTGCCAGATCCAGGGTCGGTCGTGGACTTGTGAATAGCATGGCGCCACACTGTCACAAAGCTCGGCGTCGTGTCGGTTCATCACGATTTGGCACGTTGTTTCAGCCACCATGTAATTCTTAGACTATGACAATTTGCCGCAAATCATGACACCTGTTTTGCAACGTGTTTGGGATGCACGTCAGAAGGGGAAGATGGGTTAGTTTGGTAATATCACCTGGTTCACTGGCCAACACTTGATGACGGTGTCACGGATCTTTGAGTAGCTATCTCACAATTACTTCCAAAGCTCCTGCACGATGCCTCGTAACATATTTCAGAGACAGTACCATGCTAACCAAAATACACATAAAGTGAATATCTTCAGCATCGAGTCACTGATCATGAGATCCTGCAGCGGACATCGCCCCGTTTGAGTGTTGCATGAGTTTGGTCAGACACTCACACATCCTATAATGTATTTAGGACTCATTGATACGCTCACTTCGTGATGATACCCAACGAAGTTCTAATCCACCAGTTTATCGGCACCTGATCCTCCCCGCCCTTGCCGTTGGAAGTGGGACAGTCAAAGACGCCGCCCGCCTGTATCTTGCCGTTGGGCTCCATGAACCGGCTGAGCGAGACGCTGAGGAGGGTGGCGACGTCCTGGTCCCCGACGTAGATGGCCCAGTCGGGCATCTGGCCGTCGAGCGTCTTCATGAGCACGGCGCAGTTCCCCTGCATGATGAGGACGGTCCAGGGGTCCGCCCGCAGGTTGTCCGGCGTCAGCGTCCAGAACCCCACGTTGGACTGCGCCCACGACCAGATGAGGTAGCAGTCGGCGCCCGTCGCCGCGATGTCGGCGTACGCGTCGCCGTCCTCGTAGAGGCCCTTGCCGCACTCGGTGATGGGGGCCTGGCCCGGGCTTCCTGGGTAGAACGTCGCCATCGGGAGCTGCTTCCCGGGACCTCCTTGTCCTTGCTGCTGCGCGGTGGCGTTGGTGTGGATGTGGATGGCGGCCTGGGTGCCGTTGGGGGTAGTGTGGTCGATGCAGCTCATGTTGGGGACCTCGGGTTCGGTGGCACAGGTGCTGGCGGAACAGAAGCCAGTAAAGGTTAGTATTAAGAGTATGAGAAACATTGCCGTTATGTGTCCCTGTTATTTCTGGGTCTTATTTGACTTGAGGTTGGATCTCTGTCTTGCAATTTGAACTCTGGCGGTCATTCTTAAAGATGTTGTTGGAAAGAATAAATTGGCAGAGCCGGAGAAAAATTTAAGAATGGGGGCTCGCTGCAACTCGATACAAAACAGACCACTATTGAATCCAGGAGGTCTGATCATAGAGTCATCCTTGCTCACAATTAGCCTCGCGTCGAGATTTCGAATAGGGGCAACCCCTTCGCCACATCCACCACGCATGTCGACCAAGTCCATGCAGCTTCAAATCCTTCGCCCCGACATATCATTCAAACCACACACGCGTGCATTTTGTTTCATCAAAGGCCTCCCCTTCCATAACCCCGTGGATGTACGCATCACCAACCACCCTCCAACGCTGTCCCCGTCTAGCAACAATCGGTGCGCAGTATCCCTGTAGTACGAGAATCACGTCCCCGACCCGGGTCTCCCGTGGCGCCAGTCCAATGTAGCCCTTTTTCGTGGTAATCAGCCGCCTTTGCTTCGTGATGCCGATCCGCCCGAAGAACTCAATGTACGAAGTGAACCCCAATATCCCACTCATGACCAGCATGTAAGCGTACGCGACAGCCAGAACGGGCACGACCACAAACCTTCCCATCTTCACTAGACCAGCGAGACTGACCAGAACCCCGTCGATGTCCGCGCACTCTCTAGTCGCCCGCTCCTTCTCGTACGTCGGGTCTTTCCCGCGGATGACCTGCCAAAAAGCATCGAGTCTGGTCTGGCGGGTATGGGTGTAGGTTGTGCCTGCACCGCCATAGGGAGCCAAGCAGCGGCTTCTTGCGTCTAGATAGAAACGGCCAAATGTTACGGCGCTCTCGATGGAGTTGACGATGCCTTTGGCGTACGAATCGCCGACTCGGGCGGAGGCAGGGGTGTTGACCAAGCTGACTCCCGTCACGACGTCCAGCTGTAGGGCCTGGAGGCCCAGCAAGTTCCCATTGAAAACTGGCGTGCAAATGGAGCTCCCACCTCCGGCATGTAAGCCTTGCGGATATCGGTTCCAACCGTCAAAGGACCATCCGATCAGCTGGTCTGGGAGAGGTTCCCTGTTCTTGTCGTATGCAGGGTCAATCACCCATGATGGTACTATTTCGGCGGCGGCTGGCACGACCTTGCAACCTCTGCAAATGGCAAGAAATTGCAAGTTGCCTGTTTTCTCGAGGTACGCCTTTGTGAACTGGGTGAAGATCTCACTGTCGCTTGATTCACTGTGCGTCAGGGTCAGCTGTCATTCGTTGGGAAGGTCACTCAACAGACGCAGATATGTATGTATCTGCACGAGCGATGGGATAAGCCAATGGCAAAGGAAAAGTCTTCTTACTAGTCGACATCCACCGAGAGTTCCTGGCCGTGGGTGGTCTGGAGTCCCAAGAGCCCATATATCTTATCCCTCGCGTACAGACTCTCTTTGTGCCACGCCATCAGCATATGCGACATCAGGTCGTCTGGAAAGTCCCCAGGCCAGTCCCGGAACCGTAATATCGTCCCCAGATGATTAGGAACTTCGAAGTTAGTCTTTGATCTCCCATGCGCCCTGCTGATGATGTCCCAGTCAATCACGTGTTTGCCGCATATGACCATGGTCCGGGGACTCAGTGCCAGCTCTTGCACCACCCATGTCCGTGTGAACCAAGGACGACCGAAGAGGGAATTGAACGCGGCGGCCGTATGCAAAGCCTCGGCTATGTATCGAATGTGTCCCCAAACGCGCAGTTTGCGTTCCCCGCGTCGGACCATCCTCCATTCGTAGTAGTTGAGCTTCCCATCTTCATCCGATCGCGAGGCCATAAACGTCACTGCCTCGAATGCAGTCTTGGTGAACATATCGTGCTCGCCAAGCCAGACCACGGCGTTTTGGCAGGACATGTAGATGTCTCGCATCAGGGGCACCTGAACCCCTTTTTCTTCCTTGTTGTTCTGGTTGATGCAGATAGCGTCCACCCACAGCGTCCTCGTCTGGTCCTCGCTGTCACCCCGCAGATAACGGAGTGCAGTGTGCAAGTTGGGAGTGACGAGGAAGTCCAGGTCATTGACGAGGATCCTGACAGTCGCTTTCGACGCTCCCCAACAGTAAGAGAGGGCTTCATAACGCTCATGCGCGTCGAGAGAAGCATGTCGGAGACGACATCTGACTGGGCCCGACCCTGGAAAGAGTTCCAGCAGTCTTATTTGCCGACCGGTATGGTTAAGCCCTTGGTACGCAAACTGCGCCATCCTTTGACATGCGATGTCCAGGCAGCCTGTCTGAATTGCAAGCAAGAGACCGTGTTTTGTCCTACGCCGCGTTTACCCAAGAGCATTGATTATTGACGACGGAAAAGTCGCAGTCAGGCTCTGGGGGTCCCTTATCGCCCTTGGTGGATGCGGGGCTGGCCGACGTTGCATTTTCTTTTCTCGTCGAAATTGGTGGCGCCAGGCAGTCAGCCTCTTTTTATCAATGCCAAGTCTTTTTATCATGAGAAGAGCTTCATATTGATAAGTTCTCTGTATCTGCTGCAGTAGACATTTCGTTGAGTGGTCCACTAGGTTACCACCGTTAGTAGTGTCTTTGGTCAAATGAGGCGACTCGTGTGGTCGGAAAAGCCGAAACGTCTGTTCCTGTTTGCGCAGGCCCGCGGCATTCCCCTCCACCTCGTCCGTCTCCCACTCCATGTGCTCTTTACTAATTGGGAGTTGTGAAGGCACCGTAAGTGGAAGATTGCGTGCCTTTGGTACTGGGATGTTCCTTTTAAGTAGACAGCGAAGGCGTAGAGTTAGGTAATGACTACGATTTCCGGCCCGTGGAATGTTGCTGCAACCATTGCTAGCAAACCCAACGTATGGGTATATATGGTGCTTGAGGTTTCGATATTTTATGGTCTTGATCCAACATTCATCTATTCCGAAAAGCCACTGTAGGACGACAAAACGCTTCATTCCACCATACCTATCCCGAAATTTGTACCATCACCATGAGCTATCAACCGAGTTTCGACAGTCTCGTTCGACCATGCCGGGCGTTGCTCATAGAGTGTATGAGCATAGGCCGTTTAATGGTAGACTATTGGGCGGAGAAACGTTTCCGAAAATTCATCATGTGGGCGGCTGATATTGGAGAGCCTGCACATCACACTCCTCCGGACAATGCCATACTATTTGATCGCAACAGTCAAGATACGCTCCGCGACACGCTGTCCAGCCTCTGCCAACAGCTGGAGGAATGCAAATCATATTGTAGGTTTGCAGATTGCTGAATGCCAAGAACGGCCATATATTAACATTACACCCCCAAAACAGCCAGGGATATGGGCATGAACGAGTCTCCGGAGGATTCCCAGACCACCCCACCCACAAGAGGCGATGACGGCCCGGAAGCTGACCTCCTGGAGAAAGCCAAAGGGGACGTTGAATCATTGCTAGATGAGCTCACTGGCATTGTCGCGGACTGCCGTGCCAGGTATGCGTCAAGGCTTGATGATGCTGACAGCCAATTCGAACCGGAACTTTATACCGAGCTTGAACGTCATCTGGAAGCCAAGCTAGTTGACCAGGGGCCATCCTCATCTCACACGGATCCCAAGTCAAGGTACCAGCTCACGTCGGAGCTGAGCGAGATCCAGAAACGCTTGGTCAATGCTAACCTCAGACGGCGTAACCGGTTTCTCTTTGCCCGTCAACAATACGGTGGGCTGGATCCCATACCCAACGCTCCTGGAGCCACTACCATCCCAATCACGAAATCCGCCCCATTTCTGTTGTTTGCAGCCGCCGATAGCCCAATCCCACGCGTTGAGCCCCCCTATTATTATCCCTTTCCAGTCTGGAACGTCGATCGTGTTGATTTAAGATGTCCCTGTTGTTGCCGGGACCTCCCAGCCCCCCATTTTAGTGACATATACAGATGGAAGTATGTATTCGGTTCTTTCAAAACAGCGTCATTTGATGTATGAGTCTTTATGCTGGATACAAGTATGATAGGGAACATATGGACCTGGATATCCGTCCTTACACCTGCTTCCTGCCAGATTGCCCGAACCCGGATCAGCTGTTTGCCACAAAAGAGCTGTGGGAATCTCACGGGCAACGATGCCACAAAGTGAAGAAATACTACGTGTGTACTCTGTGTCGAGGCTGTCCCGTTATACCAGACGAGGCAGCGTGGAAAGCGCACACCCGCGAGGCACACCGCCGAGGCTGGCCAGAGACCAGAATACCCGCACTTATGAGGAGGTCAAAACAGTGCATGCCTACGGAGCTAGACGCTTGACCCATATGCGACTGGCCCAAGTCGGAAAATATCCAAGTCCATGGCTGGGAGCTTGTGAGGCATATCGTCAACCATATCCATAATTTCGCACTGCTCGCGTTGCCTTGGGATACCAGAGGTGACCTCGATGAGCACTTAGGAGGTTTGTGATCCAGCACCCCCGAGGGATGTGCCAAGCTGATCGTCCAGGGCGACGTTATCAGGAGGACGAGATTCGCGGTGCTATGTGCGGTGGGCCTGGGGAGGAACGGCTGCGAATTTTCGGATGTTTGCATGGATTGGAGGAAAGCATGGGAAGATCATGATGGCATGAAGTATAGGTGCAAGGGGGGTTTAGTTATGATACACTATATGCGTCCTGCTTTAAGACTCACCATCTGTCTACGGTGCTTACCGTTGAACTGGTGTTCTCTTATTGTATCCAAAAGCAATGACCTGTCGATGCGGGCGAGGATCAGGAAAAGTTTCTTAGAACCCACTCAGTCGTGGACTAAAAGGGCATTCGACCGTAGAGTGCTTATGTTCAAACGAGCCAAAAAGTCATCGACACGCTCTTCCGTGACATCATCGTATCTCTTGTTGTGGGTACGACGTATTTCCCCAAGTGGTCCACGACCCAAGGGGGCATCTTTGATCAAGCAACCATGGCGGAAACTGAGGAGGGAGTCCAGCAGGATCCTCAGGTACGTGTCGAACTCTACGGGATCACTTAGACCGATAAATGTATAACTAGCAATGAGAAGTGACAATGCTTGAATAGTGGTGGATTTGGGATGTTGGTGGAGTTGATTTTATTGGATCGCGTCCGATACTAAGGGGCCAAACTCTGCAGATATATGCGAATGCAGGCATCGGCACGTTCTGGCGGCAGAATTGCTGGAATGTTGTTGGTTAACTGTTAGTGGTTGCGTTGGTGATCTTCCCCTCCCAAACCTCCTCTTATGATATATTCGGAGCATCCGGTGCGAGTCAAGGACAAAAGCACAAACATCTCGTGGGAGCTTGATGTCACGTGGCGTGGACCAGTTCACTTCACTGGGTTTAACGCAAGCTCCAAATGCGTGTTGATGCACACATACCACAAATGCGAACAACTGGCAAACACAATCATATACTTTTTGGGACCCAGAAAGTCTCGCTGTTTCTTGGTCGGATTGGTATCAAAGCAGACATAACGTATATGTATGCACTTGGTGTGGGGGGTGGTGTGTTTTGAGTACCGAGATCGTCCCGAAAGATAGACAGTGTAGGCACAGGGGTTCGATTAAAGTAGTATTAGCTGCCGGGTGGGTGCGATCGGCCGCGGTTGGAATGCAAACAGGTCCCGTTAGGTAGAAACTAGTCGGTTGTTGCTTCCTGGTCCGATTCCAGACCCATGGAATTTTGCCGCAACCGTCTTGGGCAAACTCAACACGCAATCAGGTGCCGGGCTTGTTCACATGGACCTCTTCAAGTGCTATTTAATTATGGGCCAAGCGCCACAAGACTTCACCTGCATTACCTTATCTAGCATGATTTTCGAATTGCAGATATGAGCGACCAGAGTATCCACAGTCTCGTTGAGAAATGCCAGGCGCAGTTCTCAGACTGTAGGCGCCTGGGACACGTGGAGATCGACTGGTGGGCAGAGACCCGCCTGAAGACTTTTGATAGATGTGCAACTGGCCTTGAATTATGCGAACATCACCATAGCTCCTCGAACGCTCCACTACTAGCTGATCTCGAGAGTGATCAACACATGGTGCCGCGTTTTCTAGTCACGTTACAGCAAAATTTGGAACATTGCAAATCTCTTGGTGAGCTTACACATGCAGCATTCCTATCCCGCTTCATGATAATTTCGTTGCTTGTGCGATACAGCCCATGATACGGATACAACCGAATCCTTGGAGAGCCTACACAATATGACACCGACATTGGAATCGACACATACATCGAAGCGACCCATATCACCGTTTTCGGATGAAGGCGATAACCCCACGGCAACCGACCCCCTAGATGAAGCCAAAAGAGACGTTGATAGGGTATTGGAAGCTCTTGGCCACTTTGCAAAGAAGTACTTACCGAAATCAGCGCGGCAATCAGGGGTCAAGCAACCTAGCAAAACAGCGCTACAGGTCGCAATTGACTATCTTGATACCACTGATATATATGATATGAAACCCGCCAAGAGCTCATCAGCAACGCTTGGTACGGACCAAACCTCATAAAGATTTGGATATTCGTACTATGCTCATGCTCCAGCTCAGGCCTGACAACAGCACCAAGTTTAGGTGCCCTTGTTGCTGCCAAGTGTACCCGGATATCATGTACGCCACAAGACATATATCATGGGAATCATACCGGCTAGATCATCACCCTCTTGCGGTAACTTGGACATGATAACCTTATGGTAGTAGTTTACCGGTTTCCTTCAACCCATCAGTCTTTCGTCATGAGTCAGCCTGGGGGGTCCTACCCAACCAACAAAAAATAGCACAAATACACTGGTAGTTTTGTATACCGTTGAATGGGGTACTGTGTGTATGCTAGTATATCTATGGAAAGATGAATTGTGACTTCTTCTTCCAATCAAACTCATCCAACAACCCCTTCGGGAACTCCAAAACATCCGGGCGACGGGTATACGACATATGCAGCGACTCGCCGCATTTGCGTCCAATCCGCTCAAGTGTCTGACGGACCGATTTCGCGTCAGCCGGTGTTGGCCAGACCAGCATATGGTCACGGACAAGGAGGAGAATGTCCGTGTAGGCAGTGTCGACGTCCAGGCATGGCAGTGTAAGCTCGATGTAGTGACCTGCATATCCATGGATGCCGACATATAATGAACCATCGTCATCGTTTTGGAAATGATCCCAAAAGAGTTCAGTGCGATGCCGGAAATGTACCAAAGCATCATAGCCTGACATAACCCATATCACATGCTCCAGGAGTATGCATCCGAGTGCCAATATGTCACTTTCCCTTGGTCTTTCCTCATTTTTGTCGAAGCTGTGGCCCATGAAAGGGGCAGTGTATCGAGACACTCGACCTTCTCGAAATAATTGCCCCCGGATGGGCCTCGTGCCGGCGGGCCACATACGATGAGGCTCGAGGCCCATATCCGCGATTCGAAGTGTGTGATTAGGCGTATCATCATCGAACAGCAGTATCTTCTCGGGTTTCAGACCTGTGTGGGCGCCACAATGGAACTCGGACGTCGTTTCGTGGATCTCTTCGAGTGCCGACGAGACGCCTGCGTATTGGTCCACGAACCACTTTCCTTCCATGGGGGTAAGGTCATCAGGGTCTGTCGATTCCCACTGGCCCTCCAGGGTATCACCATCGGCGTATGGGAATACCATCTGCCATCGATCGTCTTCGACCTGGTGCAACATAGCCATGGGCTTAACGATATGAAGTGACCTATACCCCTGTATCTGTCGTGTCCAGTCCCTGATTTGGGAAACATTGACGGGTTTGGCAGCAGTGTGTGAAGTGTCAGTCGTTACCACGAGACTTCTCCTCAGCCTTTGAACTACGACTTGGGTCCTTTGTGACTCGGGCCTCGGAATTCCAGTGCCTACCAACTTGGAGAAGGGGGAAACGTCTGGAGGCCAAAACCGGCTGTCCAAGTGAGACCTGTGTATCTCGGCCCTGCAAGTTTCGTCAAAGATTCCACCATCGACGTCTATTCGGACCATTGTCGAGAAAGGCAATATTCTTTTCTCCGTGATTTCGAAGACCAACCTGTCTTTACCGAGTATGGGCACTGTGTACTCCCATTGACGTCCAGTGAAAAGTTCCATCTGATGATTAGTCCAGTTATCAATTGCTATTGCAGCTCGACGACGAACCATGATATCGTCGACGGAATGCATCACGATACGAAGAGAACCAGACTCGACTGTGTGACGACCCCAAGTGATCGGAAGCAGCTCATCATTGATATCATGCTCCAGGAATGGCGATATGTTCTGGAGTCCAACTGATGCAAGCAGAGTCAAGAAGAATCGTTTCCTTCCCCGACCTTGCACAGTCCAATCAACAAGTCTGTCCAAATCATCAGCGCCGCTCATGGTTAAAAGGTCTCGGGCCATGTCCGGCGTCACGATCTGCTGAATTGCATCGTCTGGCATGAATTCTCTCCTATCAAAGCTTTTGACGTATGAAGCCCGTATACGTTCGTGGAGGTTTGCCACACGTTCCTCTAGCGAGGTATCGAAGTTGCTCTGGTCGTACAGCTTCTTGTCAATCTCTGCTTCGCCTTCTGATGAATAGGTCAAAGACCCTTCCTTCCTCATATCTTCCAGTTTTCGGCAGGTGGTCGAAATTAAAGCGCCTTCAATACTACTTTTACTCCTATTCGCACTTTCTATAAAATACTTGTTCTGGTAGAAGTAGTAAGTACCGCCGTTTTAACGTTTATTTATTTCTGGAATAACGTTAACTATATTTTATATAGCGACTCCGGAAAACTATGCGTTTATTAATTAAGTACTTCGTTAAATCCTCGTTGTTATATTATCTTAATCTTCGTTAAACGCCTAAGGTAAGGAAAATAAAGAAAAGTCGTAGATATACTCGGTTATATAATTAATAATAACCTATTCCTTAATATAAATATTTTTATACTTAAGCTATTTATAAATTAAATAGGCATTAATCTTAGTTAATATACACCTTCTTAATATCCTTATTAGCGAAAGTATTTAACGTTTCGATATAATATTACTATGCTCGCTTAAGGTATAAGATATTAATACCGCCTCCTTTTTAAATATAAAGCTATAAAGGTAGGCATAATAAACCTAATACGCTTTAATAAAGTAATCTTCCATTAAATACGAGCTCTACAACTACTTTATTCTATAAAGCCTTTACGGACTCGGGCAGTTTAGCAGGAAATAAATGTAAAAGCAAAGGTCCTGGGATAGATGCTTCCTGTGGCAGGCGTAACAAAGTAAGCAACGCGCACGAGTCCCACTATGCGTGTTATGTGGGTAAATCACTCACCTCCATCTGTTTGCTCTCGCAACATGGCAGGTAGTACCTGGCAGCAGCAAGGACAGCGAAAAGCAAGGTCATCGTCCTTCACAGCCGGCGGGTATAGGTAGTCGAGTTTGCTAACAGTCTGAGAGACTTGGGTGGTGGTAGAAATGGACGGTGAAGGATCGCTTATCTTCAAAACGTCTAGTTGGGTTATCCCGGATGCCGTAGTGCCAGTCTTTGTCAATGGAGCCACGCCCTCAATCACTTCCATCTTCAGGACTGGGACAAGACCTGTAGCCGACATTGGAACCGTTGCCACTTTTTCCTGATCTTTCGGGTCCAGCGTTGTTTCCGGGATAGGAATCGGATCCAGTTTTGGGTATTCTCCGAGGTGACGAGGTTGGACATTTAGTTTACCGGAGTACTTCTATGTATAAATAAACCGATTACGCCTTAAGAGATTAGCTTCGATCAAACGTTATTGAATCTCGTTAAGCCGCGGCGACTTGAGAGACTCCGGGTTGAAGGTGTAGGAATTACCGTGGGGACCCTGGTTGATAAGAATTGCCTCCAGGTGGCGTCGGAGGTCGACAGGTTTACCAGGAACAAACTAACTGTCCGCTTTCTGGAGCCGCGAACGATTACCGGCATTGCGAATATTAACACCGATCTTCACGAGCCGACTCAATATGAGATTCACGTCCCTTTTCGCCTCGTTCAAGCTGGTAATCGAGGAGCCGTCGTCGCCACTTGTCTCTAAGCTCCCCGTTGAGCTCGTGTCTGAGTCGTCCGAAAACGGCGATGGAAATCTGCGTGCCAACTCCGGCGACAGCAAAGCACCCTGGCGGCGACCCCTTTCTTCTGGCGGCTCTTTCGAGAGCGTTACACAAGCTGAATTATATAAGCAGCAAACTCACGGGGCTGATCTCCATTATGCATTAGTCTAAACACATATCGAAGGCTTTATAATCTTACAAGGTGAGATATAATATTATTAAAATATTGTAAACCGTGTTCTTAACCTTTTTATTAAGTAATAATTATATATTTAAAAACGTATAGTAATGGGTAAAAACTTTAATACTTAATACTTAAAGGTTAAAGTTTATTAAGTAATTTTTAACTTATTCATAATCTATTAATCGTTTAATGCCACAGTATTCTTAAAATGCCTCTTAATATACTTTAGTCGCGTTAAATATTACCGGGCGTACAGTTATAATTTAATACTACGCTGTGGTATCTAAAGGTAATGTTCTTATTAAGGCATTAATTAATAAATGGCAAGTTGTCTGGTGTCAAGAACTAAGCGGCGTCGTCGACCAGATATGATTTTCCGGAGGTATATACCTAAGCTATGCCGTATGGGGATGATTCGGGGGTGGTTATATGCAGGGGCACACTTCCCAAATGAGGGGTTTGAAACAAGAGGCGGGGGACATTGACAGGTATGGTATGTGATTCCTAGTGCTCTGTTCCGGCATTCCTCAAAAGCCTGGATACTTACTACCTATTGCTATTACCATGGCGTAACGACCGACTTATTTCCTTACGCCAAACTTCACGTACCGGCCGGGCGGGCCGATCCGTCTAGGGTCGATTATCGTTGACCCCTTACGTCTATATTACGTTTTGTCCAGTGTCGACGACCCGGCGCTAAAAGCGCGCTATCCCTATATCGAATAAGTCGTTAAGGCCGAGCATACCTTTAGCTATAATACGGGCCGTAATAATACCTTTATAATTTAGGCCTAATTCCTGTAATTTATAGGCCTAAGTTTCTCTAGTGAACAGTCAAAGAGCGCCTTTACTAAATATATATTTAAAACTTTAACCATTAAGTACTTTATTAAAAACTTAAACTATAACGAGATTTAATAATAAATATCTAATTTAAAGATATAAGTAGTTATATAAAAAAACTCTTTCGTTTTCAATAGCCATTCTATTTATATAATTAATAAGCTAAAAATTACGTAAAAGTTTTCCGCTTATAAAGAATCGGCTAAGTCGTATAATATATCTTTAAAAGGCATTATTATAGCTCTTATCCCTATTAGTAACATCGATATAAAAGTAAGTATCGGCTATAAAAAAAAAACGATAATAATTATAATAGCTAGAAATTAAAAGATACTATTATCTTTACTTATTAATTACTTAAGATTAAATAGAAAGGTTAAAAAGAAAAGCGTTTATACATCGACGAGTTTACACATAAGCAGCAATTCCTTAACACTAGCGATGGCGATAGCTCCGACGAAGATGACCAAACAGTCGACGATGACGACGCTTTGATAGGAGCTGAGCTGGCGGTCTGGTCCGTTGGAACCCCGGATTTGAAAGCGGTAGCAGAAGGTGGATTGGTGACAATCATTAAAGATGACTGCGTCTCTATTACCATCGTTCAGAACGATGAGTAATTCGTATTGGCCTACTGGGTTATTGCAATCCATGAGACAGTTGCTAGGTTTTGCTTCTATCACAACATATTATACAGAGTGTATAGGAACTATTAAATCGATTCATAAAGCATGACATCTTTGCATAATGAATAAGTACCCGCGAGTAGAAGAAGAAGGAAAATTCCATCAACCAGATCCTAGCAACGTCGCTTCGAACCTCGCCCATAGCGTATCGGGCGACAAGCCCTCTAAGCACTAAGGCTTGATGTAGAGGTACTCACGATGGATGGAAGGCGTGGAAATGCTCTCAAGCATGGCCAGCATGCCCCTTCTGGTAAGTAGCCGGCTCTTGACCTCATGATATGAAGGGCGACCCAACTGCCGGTTCACGTAAGTCAGGAGCAGCCCGGCAATACCAATACTGATGGCGGTGGCGATTGAAGTCCCGCTCTTGACCGCCGACCTTTGACTGGTATCCGTGCTTAGAGGCTGAGACGGAACCTCGACTCCCAAGGTCGCGAGCGCGCAGTACTCACGGGGGTTGAGGGGCGGGTTGAAGTCGGCCGTGTAGCCATTGCTTGACGTGCCGCGGATCGAGATAACGGACTTGTGACGAGCGGGAAACAGCTTTATAACGTTGGCGCCGGAGTTGGTAACGGCCGCGAAAAAGATTACTAATTCGTCCCGATTATTAATAACGGAGCGGATGGCTTTGTTAATATAGAGATGGTCTTTGGTATACTTAAAAGACGTACTGATCAGGTCTGCCTTATAGTCTCGCTACGCCTATTCGATTACCTTTAATGCATGCATTAACCTTTATTATTAATCGGTTCTAGAGAGAGCCTTCGTCTAATACTTACCTTGGCGATATTATCCACGTTATCAAGGTCTGCCGATGTCTTTATTACTCTAGCTACGAAAATATCGGTTTTAAAAGCAATCCGTATAATTAGGCCGAGTAGGTACGTCTTATATCCATATATATCCACGGCAAAAAGCTCGAAGCCCGCCCAGTCTTTCCATCCTATTATCCTTCTTTTATATGGAAGGAAGAACGGGGTGTCTGGGTCGTAACCAGTATCCAGAATCGCAATCTTCACCCTTTCCGGTCTCAGTACACACGTGGTCATCCCCATGATCTTCCTGTTGAGTGAATCGACCATCCTCAGCCACTTCTCGGCCGATTTCTTCTCCGTCGAACGCGTCTCTTGGGTGATGGCCACCTCCGGTTCCAGTTGGTCGCGTGTCGTCGTCCGATATTTTTCCAGCGGGCCCGTGGAAGATATCTCATTCTTCCATCCCGTTCCGTTGAGAATACCTTCCAGTGGACTTACTACCTTGTCATAAACCAGCCTCTTACGCCTTTCCAGCTTCTCGTCTCTTTCATCGTCGGTATCGCTCGGTGAGAACGGCACACACACAAATGTTTCGGGATCAAGGCAAGCCCTGACGGCCTCCCTAAGATCAACACCCCCCTCACGCACCACCCTAGCTACGCACCCGCCAACACCACCAAAAACACTCGATTTCAACTACATATATCTCCGGAACTTTATAGTATAATAAAAAAATAAAAATATTTAAAAAATACTATAAATTTAGGAGATTAACGTCACAGTTTTAAAATAAATTTAAAAAATCGGGATCCACTTTATATTTAACTTTAAAATTTTCCCCGCGAAAATCGAGCTTTTCTATTTTAATAAATTTATATTATAATTAAAAAATAAAAATCGTAGAAAAACTCGAAAAAATCGAATTTAATAAGATTTTAAATTTCGAAATTTCTAATTAACGGGATTATTTTTATTTTAAAGCTTAAAGATTTTCTCTAAGAAAATAAGTGGAGAAATATCTATTTCTTTAAATAACTCGATAAATAATTTTTTTTAAAACTTAAAACTTAAAAATTCGAATCCGGCTTTTAAAATAGAATAGAAAAGATATATAATTTAATAATATTTATAATTAAATTCCGTTCTTTTTTAAGATTTATATTTCTTAATATTTCACGTATATTTTAAAATTTTAAATTTTAAAGGTTAATTTCCCCACTTTAAAGATTTTTTTATTTTTATAAAATAAAAATCTCTCGATAAATTTAAATCGCATTTTTAAAACTACTTTTATTTTATTTTTACGATTTTATTTCGATTTTATACGGATAGGCCGAAAATGCTGTTTTTGGTGGTGATGGCTGGTGCATAGCAGGGGTGGTGCGTAGCAGGGGTGTTGATCTTATAGGGAGGGAAATCGCAATCTGGCCAGGGACTCTCACTGTTGACCATTTCAAGTGCAGTGCTCCAATCTGCGTTCGCTCGCTTGACTGTGTCCATCTGGGATCCCCCATCGGGTGGCTGGTGGATTACTGAGCCAATCCCAATCTCTACCAACATGATGCCAACGGCGCGCATCCTGGGGTAACGGTGTATCAGCCCTCGAGTCATGATCGACTCCGAAAACCATGGGTCCGTTGCGTCAAAGCTTGCAGCGAAGTAGGGCCTTGTCGCATACACCTTTGGGTCGCCATGGGGGTTCTTCCGGTCAGGCTGTCTCAGAAAGTGGATAGTATCACTGTTCCACGGCGTGTTCAGCCAGTCGGACTCGTAGAACTGCCAGGTCGAAAAGGCCAGGATGTGTGCCAACATCGCCTTCATTCTCCCAGTCAGAGTATACGCCTTCAATATCGACGCCAGCGACAAGCTCGGGCTCTGGTCCACTATTTGCGCAAGCGGTTCCGCTGCGAGACGCTGTTGAAGCTTGCCATCTTGTACCATCAAGGATATTCGCGAGTTCGTCTCCGCCTGTAGCACTTGACAAAGCGCCCCTTTCCTGACGTGCTGGTAATCTTGCCTCTTCATTTCCGAGATCATAGTGCCCGCCTCACTTCCGAAATGGACCCGTTTGGCGGAAATGGACTTTTCGGGTGGCGGTAAGTGCAGAGCTAAGTCCTGCCAACCCACTTGTTTCGTTAAGTTGCTTGAAGGTTTGGATGAGAAGAGAAAATCCCATCTCATAGTGCCCTTCTCGTCGGACGCTGGCACCGGCAGCATCAGCCTGGTCAAGTGACGGGCTTGCTCATGCAGTGAGGTGGGAGTATCACAAGTGCAGATTGAGTGTCTGAATAAGACTTTATAGACCAGTTTTACCTCCTTCGCAAACGCTGGGGGTGTGGTAGTCGGTGAGGGTTTGGGCTCCTCGGCTGATGCCGTGTCGGCCCCTGCGCGTTTGAGAAAGATATGGACATACGCGGCCAGCTCCTTGACTGTCGAGTAGTCCATGGTAAGAAGCCCTTTTTCGATCTTGGCTCGAGCTCGCACGTATTGTTTTGTGCCGTGGTTAGCTTCTGCGAGATCGAGCAAGTGCGGCCATCCATCGCTCGTCCACTTCCCGTTTCTCGCGTTAATATGGTACTTCAATTGAAAAGTCTTCAGCGTGTGAGCTTGGAGATGAACCTACACCACAGATCATGCCGTCCAAGTCCCTCAGCAGCTTCGGGACGTTGCGCTGTACCCATTCACGCTGGTTGTGCTCCTCGTTGGCGATGAGTTGGCAACCGAGAAATAAGACAGTTCCGAGGATCCCGTATTGCGGCCGCGACTGTTTCACGGCGATGCCGAGGGAAATGTTGGATACCTCATTCACAGCTGTGACCGCAAAATCCATGACGTTTGACTCGTCGTACCAGGCCATGGCGAGGACTCAAACGATAAGAATTGCTCGGGTACTTCAATAATGCCTGTTAGACCGGCTAACTGTCTTCCAGGCGGCCAAACCGTCGACCGAGTTGCGGGGAGATGTTGGTTGGAGTTGTCCAGGATTGAAACGGTTACCTCCAGCAGCTGTCCGCCAGCCGTCGGCACGTTTACCCAAAAGTGGGGTACTACCCCTGAAATCAACAGAACCGTTCTACTGATCACCGAAGTTAGTGGAACTGCGTTTCTTCGAGATGGCATCAAAATCACATATCAGATACCCAGTCCAATAGTATATCTATATAGAATGCATTGTGGTTCCCAATTGAGCGGGCATCTGGTCTCCTCTAGATATAAGGGCAGGTACCATATCGAAGAATTGCGCCTTGTCAATGCATGTGAGTGGCAGCCAGCGGTGACAACATGTATATTCATGAAATCCATCAGTTGTATAACTCAAGAAAAGATCCCGCACCAATTGAATGTCCTATATAACCTTTACCCAAGACCCCCCATCACCTATATGAAAGGTTCTCAGGATCCCCACACCAACTCTTTCATAGAATGTATCACTAGGGCAGTCGGCTTTAGGATGTATAATGAGCGCATAGAACTTCTGGGCAGTCATATGCGTATCCACTTTGTCCCGGCCAATGACGATGCAACGCAATCTCTCCCTGTCATAGTCATCTTTGAGATCGTAGACAATGGGCGAAAGTTCTCCCTTTCCCAACAACACCGGCCTCGCCAATCCCTCCAAGAATTCCTCTCCTTCCTTCCGTACATCACCCTCGGCGTTATCTCGCAACATGGGTCTCTTGAACTCCTTCGTAGCCCAACTGACGGTTTCGAACTCGGGACGCAAGTATTCGATAGCGCCGAGTTTGGACAGCCAGGACCAGCTGGGCACCTGGTGGCCGGGTGCCCATTGTATAGGCTCCATAAAACAACTGAGCTGCTGGGCACGCTTCCACAGAAGGCCGCGGGGGAAAAATGCCGAGAACATGCCGTAGGCGGCACTGGTACAGAAGGCGTTTGCCATGCGCTTCTGCAGGCCTAGAAGGGCTACGGGTCGGTCTGTCGGCCGCGTAAAATCGAGCCTTGAGTAGAACTCAAATAGACTTTGCACGAGCAACTGCCGCCCGTCTCGGTGGTACCTCGACGCATAATTGGGAAAGTTCGCGTCGCCCAGGAAGTTGGCTCGAGTGCTACAGCTGATAATTAATGAAAAAGCTCGCATGATTCCACATAATGTTCTTTCGAACCAGATTCAACCTGTAACCCAAGAACAAAAAGAGGACCAAACAGAAAGAAATACAGGATAAATAGAAAAAGGGGGTGTAGGCGGTAAAGAACTTGAAGAAGCAACAATGTCTTACTTTTGGAGGCAACCAAGCGTCTCGCAGCGTACTCCCTCGCCGCATTCCCAGTATACCTGCGTCGAAGTGTAGTAAATTGTGCGGCGCGAAAGAGCCCTCTCTTGTAGGACCCAGCCACGCCTATTCAAGGGCCCAAGCTCCACATCTTTGTGGAAGTCGTCGATGGCCGGACACACGAAGACATTGCCGGTGTTAGCGATTGACAGCTGTAAACAACGACGTGGAGGGCCGCGTGCGAGAAAACCCTCAACTGACGACCGGGCGGAGCTGGCGCCAATTGTGCAGTAAGCCTCGCTAAAGACCAGTTCCATCTTGCCCGCCTCTCGGTACCAGTCTTTTTCATCATCCTGAATGATACAGAGAGAGTCAATCCAGATATATTTGATGCCTAAGCCTCGGGTGACTTGAATAGCGTCTCGGAAGGTTTGCGGAAGCGCCTCAATATCGATAGACTTTTTGAGTTGACTGAAGTTACTTTCGACCGTACTGAACCTTTTGGACACAATACCCCAGCAATGACTAAGGGCGACGTAACGTTCTGGGGTAATTGATCTCGATTCTATCAGACGAGGAGGTTTGCTAACTTCCAAAAGTCGTGTCGGCATGCTCGGTTGCCCTTTCTTGACTTCTCGGCGGCATTTGTCGTGCTCAGAGTCGCACAGCTTAAGCCACTGCTGCAAGAGTTTAAAGTGATCCATGCTATCTGGATCAAGGAGCCGTGGCAGGCCAAGTGGCGGTCTTCCCTGGTGACGATGTGAAACTTGTTGCGATCAATGTCAGTGACATTTCATGGGGGGCTTCTCGTGTAGACTCACATGGATCAGTATAGAGGGATAGCAGGTCCCGGCCTTTATAAAGGCCAACGTGAGTCTCGTTACACTGTAAAGTGATCAAACTAGGCAGCTGGATCTCAACATCCCGTAGCTTGTCCAAAAGCATCTTGCAGAGGTCGCACTTGAGTGATGAAATCTGCAGATCCGACAAATTGCAGGATGCAGGGAACACTTCTGCCAACGAGTTCAAATTATGGAAACCAGAGCATAGCCTGGGTGTTTCCTCAAGATCTTTCGGCTTTACCTGATCCCAATCAACCTCACGAAAAAGAATATTGCAAAAACCGTTATCCGGAACAGATTCCCATGAATCTTGGAGAGCCCTTGATTGCATCTGCTGAAGTATCAGTCATCAAGCAGTCCGCTATAGCTGCGCGGGGGGGGGGGCTAGCAGACTTACCAACTAGAAACAAAGTTAGTACAGCCTGACGCTCATGAGCTATGCATCATAGATCCACTACTCGCGTTCTGTTTAATGTAGCACCGCCGTCAGTTCCACAGCAACTTTAGTCGAATGAGGGGGTCAACCAACATACTACCCAATCATGTTAGCCGCGCTCAACTCGTCGCTACAAGGGAGCGAAACTTACATCCCGGTTCTTGGTGCTTCCATAACTCGAGTTTGGGTTATTCGGTGGCTCCGTCACGAACAATTCCACGCCCCCAGCGGTTGCAGGGGCGTCCAGGTCGGTTCGAGGCAGGGGTCTAGGGCTCCTGGTGCGTGGTTTCGGTACATCCAAAGTCGGGCTGATGAGGATACTAGGCGGCTCTTGTCTTATCTCTCTCGTATCGGGATCAGGGTAGGGGAACACTGTGGCAACCCGGTACGAGGATGGTTCTTCTTGACAGCTAATATGGATCGAGTTGAGTTTATTGTGAAGGTCCTTTGCCTGGTATCGATTGTCCTTGGCGACAAGGAGGTGCGTCCTTATCAGCAGTAGGATATCCATGAACGAAGACTCGGGTCTGAGCTTCTGTCCTGCGATTTTCATGTAAACATGAACGTCGGGCTGAATGGTATAGCTTCCACCTGGTTGATGGAACCAGAAATACGGGGTCTGCTTCTTGAACTCTTGCAAAGCACCCTTTCCAGAAGTAAACCAGACCAAGAGCTCCAGAAGTATGCACCCCATTGACCACACGTCGTAGGAGCGGCTTCGGGGGCTGTCTGGATCATGCTCAGGGGGCTTGTATCGGGAAGTTCCAGAGCCCACGCCAGAGGCTACCCTCATGTTCGTGTTTGCCTCTTGATGGAATGCAGAAAGACCCATGTCGGCGATCTGAAGTATAGGTGTAGACTCCTCGCGGCTGAACATCAGAATATTCTCAGGTTTCAGGTCCCCGTGGACGCAGTGTTCCGTCTCGTTCGTATGTAGTTCTTCAAGAGCCGAACATAGCCCGACGAACTGGCTAATGAGCCAGATAACCTCTACTTCATCCCCATTTGGATTTGGACTGTCATGTGTCACCCAATAGGTCCACAGATTGCCACCATCTGCCCATGGAAACATGAGGCATCTCTCAGTACCATGCTTATAAGCAGCGATGGGCTTGATCAGATGAGGTGACCTATAGGACTGGATTTTCTGGAGATTATTGGCTTCGCGATCGAAGAATCCGGCAAGCTCCCTGTGGTCCTTGGCCCTTTTGATGGCGATATTGATAGTTTCTTCATTGTTTGGCTATGTGTCTGGTAAGTATGGGTAACGACATCACGTGAAGGGTATGCGTACCCCATGCCAATGGTCCCTCGCCAAATGTGACTTGTGGATCTTTGTGAAGAGCACTTCTCCAAAGAACCCATCATCTGCAGGCTTATCTTCCCGTCCCAAGTAGGGCAGAGGGTGATGGGTGTGGAATTCGAAGTGGAAGGTCTCGCCGCCAAATTTAGGAGCCAAAAACTCCCATTGGGTGCTGCATACAAGGTTCCAGTCGTTAAAGTCCCATTCGCTGAAGAAATCGTGCCGTCCGTTTCTCTCGCGATCCTGGAATGGATATCCTGGTGTTCGCGCGTTTGGGGTTCCCTTGATAAGGACTGGGAGTTTACCATCATCAAATTCGTGGCGTTTGAGAACGAACAGATGGTTCAATAACCTTGTTCGAGCTAGAATCAAGAAAAGCCGTCTCGCACCAGGCTCGGAAAGGATGAAGTTCTCAAGGGATGTACGATCTGGAATGCTGACCGGCGTTCCTGTATTGTCGGAGGTTAGGCCAGCGAGTGCAGACCTCACTCTCTCCCTCGTGACGAGGTCTCTGATTCTGTCGCATGGCAAGAAGCTTTGGTCTTGGAAGTTATTGAGAGAGCGGTCTTCTACCAACTTGCGAAAGAGTTTGGACTGTGTGTCAATGTGTCGAGCCTCGGCCGTTTTCCGTGGGCTGAATTTTGAGCGCATTGTGCCAAAGCATGACATCATGTCCTAAAGATTAGTTGGTCAAGGTTGACTGGGGTGAATAAACCGGGCCTAAAGTAAATGCTGGCGTATTTCGCTGTAATCTCGATAGCTAGCTAGGAGAAATCAGCAAGCAGGTCCGGGGGGTAAATACACTTACCATCTCATCGTGTCTGAACTTGAATGAAGGACACACCGATAGAATCAGAATGAAGGTGTGCCCAATACTACCAAAATCAGGCTACGGGCTGTACGGCAGGCTAGTGGCGCACTGCACATAATCTGAGCTGCACCTAATCACACCCCGAGGCGGCAAAAGATCGGCAAGTCCTCCGGCAGCAGCATTTACCCCCTACGAAGGCTTGCGAGTCTTATGCTGATTGGGCTGATTTATCTACCCCGCTCAGAGCCTCGCCTCACTGAAAACGCCTTGCAGATGATCTGATGCACAGCGACGAGGCTCGCCCTGCAAAGAGCCCTGTGGGCGCTGCACTTTCGATATCGGTGTGGCCTGTTTGCGGTCTCTTCACTGGACGCCACATAGCTAATATGATGCCTGAACAAGGGCCGCGCCACCACAGTCGCAGCGCTAATACTGATCATGATCAATCTTCTGGGTTTGAGATGATGACCGATTCTTATGCGCGTCAGCAGGCTCTCGTTTATTTCACGCATGTCTCCCGGGACCAACCTGCGTAGCCAACAAAACCTCGGGTAAATCACCCGGCAGTCCATCACCATATCATAGTCTCCCTCCTCAACCTTTGCCTATCCGGGAAGACATGTCTCACTGTCACACACGGCTAGCGGCAAAATGCTCGAGTCAGAAACAGACAGTGTCCCGAGCCAGCACGTTCCTCTTGGTGGGCTTGCTAGTCTTCCATATCTTGAGCGAGTGACGCATTTTATACGTGGTTCAACGAGGCATTGGATAAATAGCAGCGTCACTGTAGTTGACTTTCGTCCTCTTTACGCTGTTGCTATTCATCATACCCAAAGAAAGCTAGCGAAATGCATTAGCGACATTGAAAGCCAAGAAGTGACGGACAAGCAGTTGGAGACTATTGAGGAACTTCTACACCAATACAGTATGTGTACGTTGTATCTTGAGTTTGCACGTTTTCTAATCATCATGACAGCAAATGCCCTCCGGAATTTCGAGTTCATTCATGGCAATCGCTGGAACACACGGTTCGTGAAAGACATCGCAGCTTCACGGCTCGATAATGGACCTGGCTCGCAACTGCAAGCTGCGCTGATAGCGGAAATGAAACTGGAAGCGCACGAGAAGCATCATAGCTTGTTCAAGGATTCAGACCTCTTGGGGTCTTTCAACCACAAGCTTATGCAACATAGCACAGCAATAGGCCAGAGCTTGGGTACGTCACGATGGGAGGAGATGGCCAAGGAGGAACGAAGGGCCAAATTGAGAAACACATTGAGGCGATTGGGCTTTGCCGTTATCGGTGGTATGATAATCATCGTACCAATGTTTATTTTGACCTGGAATTACGCGTCGACCAAGACGCTGGTGGTTCTGGCAACGTCAATACTTCTCTTTGTCTTGGGTATTGCAATATTCTCGACGACGGAGCCGGAGAACTTACTTGCTGTTACTGCAGCATATGCAGCCGTTTTGACCGCTCTTATGAGTGCGGGAAACAGTGATGTAGTCAGATAGGAGGTAATAAACTTTGTAGGTTATGGCAGACTCTTATGTCACCGAAGCAATCTTCGCGATAGTCGTACATGGGTGGTTCGGTCTCTGCAATGCGGAAGTGCACACTGGCCTTTACTTAGTAGTCGAAAGTTGGAAGTAGGCAACAATGATGTGCAAGCTAGAGCACACTAACCAATGACAAGGGTACTAGGCAGTGTATGCACCAAAGACGTGACATGTTAACTTGTTTAGCTATCCAGTAGTTGTTGACGAGCCATTACACTGTCTTTGGTTTTGCTACGTTAACTTCTCCAGTAGCACCTTTCTTGCCTGTTCGACATCGGATGATCTTTGACTGCTGGGCAAATCCCACCCCGGTCTGGTCGACATATCGTTCTTAGAAACGAGCTGCGTGTTCGCTAAGCTAATGACCTCCTTGAAATGTTCCAGGCCTCTTACCGATTGAGCACTGTTTGCCTCGCGTCTGACGTATATGATATACACGTTTCGTCGCAGAGAGATTTGGAAGCCATCGTGGCCGTACGTACCAAGCAGGCAGTCTGACAGTTCCGAGGGACGAATGTGATCAGGATGCTCAGTGAGAACGTCGAAATTCGGATCGCGCCTCACTAGTTTAAAGTCGCGTTGCGGCATTGGTAGCGGTCGCTATTCGCAGGTTCTATGGGAGTAGGTGTACCAAGGTTTTGAATTAGATGGCAGAATAAGTATTCAGTGTGTTTATTCGAGGGGTGAAAAAGTAAACGGTCCGATACGAGGGAGGCATATTTTTTCATTGATATTCGGTAGCTTTGGAACTTATTTAGTAAAAACAATAGCAGTCCTACAAAAAACAAGCCAAATGCCTTTTGAGCCCTGTCGCAAGAAGCAGCATCATGGCAATTTTTGAAACATGGGCAAGTCTGTCCCATTCGCTGTGAATTAGCGCTGGGACTCAGCCTCCGCCCGATGGTACTGGGCGTACAGCTGCACCTACAAGAGGGGCGGGCCTCGTGAGTCCCTGAACGCCCGGCGTAAGTGCATTGGTTGGGCTTTGAGTGCAAGGTACCCAGGAAAGCCTGACACGTAATCTTGACTCTGTCAGCCCATTTCGTTTTGAGGCCAGTCACGCGGAAAGTTCGGTGAAGGCTGCATAGCAGAGCTGCGGCAAAGCCGAATGGTCATCAGCCACCACAAACAAAAACAAAAACACATGCCTACATCCCTGTTCAGCTTGAAGCCATAATTTGGATGATACATTTTCCACTTGGATCGACATTGCCCGCCCTGTACTTTCTCGCTGAGAGCCACATTTCGGTTCAGAGCTGCATCTTTCTATTAATTAAGGCGTACACCTGGACATGTGTACCAAACCTGGAACTTAACCCGTCTGAGTGGCCAGTCGTGTCACACACCGCTGGCTGACATACCAACAGACAACTATGCAGAATCAACGGGATGCTGTTGAGGAAGGACCCGTCTCTATTCGACTCTTCGTTGTCGGCCCGAAGGGGAGCGTGGAGCAACCCGAAGATAGCCATGGCGACAAGTGCAAACCACATCCTGGTCTCCGCCCCCGAAAGTTATCTATCAGTACCGTATCTGACTTGGGCTTCGACGCTGCACCCGATCCAAAATCGCTACAGACCTGCAAATGCAATCAAAGCAAAGCCAGGGGCACTCTTCTCACGCGCTACATGGACTCCCAGGAGCTCAGAAAGCATCTGGGGTTAACGCCTGACCCCCAACGCGGCGTCATCAAGCTCGTCCGTAAGGAGCTTCGCACCAGGCTTGTACTGAGTGACACCCCAATCAGTCGCAATCTGTACATACCTATTGACAGGTTCGACACCCTATTTTGCCTGGAGACAGTAAAGGCAATCGTGAAAGAGTGGCATCCAAAAGATTACAGGAGCAAGATCCGCCAAATACAACCTACCGACCTGTTAGGAACTACAAAGAGTCGACGGCGCATACTGGGAATATTGACACTTATGGATTCCTTGCATCACATGGACCAGTTTATCCAGGCGAATCTTTGGGACAGGGACCTTCCAATCAGCAGTGATGGGAAAAGTGAAGTTCCTTCTTTTGTTAAACAATGGGATCTGAACGCGATGGTTTTGTTCAAAACCTATCAGCAGTATCTCTTTGTCCCCTACTTCAATTTTCAACAAGAGAGCCTCTCTTCGTACCGGTTTGATCGAGACGTTATACTTCCATGGTTGGAGTACACGCCAAAGAGTGCTGGTAGCGGAGGAGTTGTATATCAGGTTGCGATACACCCCAGTCACCACAACTTCACTGCACATACAGTAAGTGTAATTTTCAATCAATGCCACATCTTTGATACCGATCCACAGGACTCACTCTTCAGCCAGGACCCTGACAAGCCTCAATACTTCGCTCTGAAGGAAATCCATGCCTCGGATAGGAACAATTACAAGAAAGAACTATCCGCTCTTGAGAAGACATTTGGGAAAATGCAACATGATAAGCACCTTATCAAGCTTCTCCTAACATTCCAGCATGGTGACAGGTTCTTCCTTATCTTTGAGTGGGCCGATGGCAACCTCGAGGAGTTTTGGGAGAAGGACACAGAAGTAAGAGGCATGCTCGATGATCAATGGATCTCATCGCAGTGCTTTGGGATTGCTACATCTCTCAAGCGGATCCATGGGATGTCAACATGGCAAGTTGAGCAGCGCAAGCTGGCGCCGCCTTCAGAAATTGTTCTTCGTGAGTATGGACGCCATGGAGACATCAAAGCCAGGAATATTCTCTGGTTCAATAAGTACGAGGAGAACCAGCCTCTACTTGTTCTTTCAGATCTGGGCCTGACGAGGTACCACTCTCAGTCGACACAGTCCAGAGTCCCTTATAGCGACCTGGACGGCACCACGCGAAGATATGAAGCCCCTGAGGTGGATCTCCAACTGAATATATCATCGAGGTACGATATATGGTCGCTCGGTTGCGTATACTTTGAGCTATTCGTCTGGTATTTTCTGGATCAAGTGTCTGCGGATGAGTTCAATGACACTTTGGCTCGTCAGACCAAGACTCACACCATCAATTTCACGGAGGACAACTTTTTTAACATTGAGGAGGACAACGATGGAAACCGATTCGCAATAGTGAAACCGGCGGTGCAAGAGGTATGAGATTTTCCATCCAATTACATCCGCTAGAGCTTTACCGGCCTTGATCAGTTTGACGAGACTAACCACCTCACAGTGGACAGATAAAATACTTGACCACACGAACAGCTCGGCCCTTGCATGCGATTTGTTGACTTTGATTACAAGTCACATGCTTGTCGTTGACGCCAAAGAGCGCTGGAAAATCGATGAGGTTTGCACCGAGTTGCGGAGGATAAAAGAATCACTGCCTCCAACAGAGGTGCAGTCAGGCGTGGAACCGCACCAGAACGATCAGGTAAGTGATGATGCACCTGGTGCTCGTACGGTCTTTTCGAGGGCTTAATGTGATTCTGACATTGAGCCACAGGATGGGGTGATGCCTCTGTGTACGATGGACAATGATGTCCAGCACGCATGGATCGGTAGTGATGCCTCAGTCCGCCGGGGCAGCTTCTTCGACTCTAATGAAACCCAATCCCAGCAGCCCACGAGGGGACTAGTTGAAGTTGTACAGAGGGCAAGCCAACTAGTTCTTCATGACAAGGTCACCGAGAACCAATAAGGGCAAGGAAGTGAGCGTATTGAGCCATCACCCTCGAGCTTTGTGATGACCTCATATGGCATCGCATTTCCTCTGGTTCCATTTTTATCAGAAGGTGTGCTCACAATCATGACGCTTACGATGGAGCCAAGCATGAAATGGTTCTCAGGACCAAGTGTATGTACGGTCCAAACGCGACGTGTGGAAGGAGTTATTATGGAACAGCTTTTTGTATAATATCTCCATTGATAGAGATATTTCTCCGGTGCTTAGATTTTCACTTGCGTTTCGCTCAGGCGGTGTCTGTTAGGACTGACGAATTGCTCAATGGGGCAAAGAGAGAACGCCCCTTGCCCGTTCCGTGTTACTACTCTCGAGAGACCGCAAATCCCCGCCCAGGAGGCACTGGATGCTAACGGCCGGGTCGATAGTACCATTACTCCGCCAGAGCCCCCCATTTGCAACTTCCCCCTGGAGCTCATGCAAAAAGACGTTGACGTGCCGACACCAGACCCGCCGCCAGCACAGAGTAAATGACAGGCACGATTCGCCTTCGAGGCCGAGTTCGAGGCCGAAGATACCGGTCTCATGGGGCAAATAACACGCCGATCGACGGCGTTTCATAGACGCCAAGAGTGGTTCAATAAGCGCGAGATTAAACATAGGATAGATGGGTCAGGCGTCGCCTGAGATGGGACGGCATGGACCCGAGACCGAACATCACGGAAATAGCACTAGAGAGTGCACGGAGGATCTCACCCGACAGACTTGCTCGGCTGGATGCCGTGACTCTATCCTCCAGTGAGCCTCAAGGGATTGTGTTGTATCAAGCGCGCCGTGGATTGTGTTATGTCGAATGTGTGATAACCTCGTGCCAACAGAATAGGAGACCGGCCTGTGATGTAGGCCCCAGGGAGTGCCGGAGAGCAGGGTGGATAGTCATGCGGAAGGCCAAAGAACGGCCAGACATCCTCAGCATGATCAGCACGCTATGCTTCGTAGAGTTACCGCTCGACACCTTTGACAGAAGTCAGATTAGGGCGTCCCACTGCGGGTGGGGCCTGGCAGCTCTCGTTAGAAACGATGTCAACGATCACCCATCAGACTGCTGAGTAGGGACAGGAAAAAAACCCGAACCGAAAGGAAGTTGAGATTAAGTATGTACGATTTCTCACGGACTGCATAGCTAGCTGATTCAAGGCGACTCTGGTAGGCCAACAATAAACATGATTGGATGTCGTCGACAGCGAAAAGGTCCAGGCGGCCGGGGGCCAACTTTGGTTCCCGGAAAGATTTTTTTTCGTATGCCCTTGAACCCTGGCTCTGGCCCATGTGGCCCATGTAGCGGCGATCCCTGCCAAACCGAATGCGTGGGATCAATCATGAACACACCGGCCAAACTATATGTGTGTTGCATATGTTCGTGCCATTGCACGCCAAACCGTTGGAGTCCAGAATTAAGGCTATCGGAAAAAGCGCGACGGACTTGGCTGGCGGCTCCCGCGGTGAATTGGCCGCAGAAGTCACCAAAGCCAGAGTCCCCGGTCGAATGAAACGGCTCCGCCCCGAGCGGACAGGGGAGTACATTGCGCTATCATGCCTGCCGGTGGAGCCGCTGAAGACATTGCGCTGCAACGCTATGCCGGAAACATGGTGGGCGCCGACGTGGAGATGGCAAACTGGTTCGATGCATGGCGTGGGCTCCTCCAGCCAGCCCGGGAATGGCAAACGTCAAGACGTGAATGCCACATGGGGGAGGGCGCGATGAGTCTTGGCTTATATAACCGGCCCGGCCTGATATAAGGAGTGGTTTCATTCGTTGCGGGGTCCCTACCACGCGTTGGGAGTATTTTCAGGCGCTAGAGATTTCATCTCCGCTCTCACCATGGCCCCGGAATGGGTTTTTATTTCCTGTCAAGTTCGTCTCTTGAATTTGTGTGGGAGAGAGAACAAAAAACGCCTGGACGTTGGGCAACTTACATAACGAGATCTTATCTTCGGCGAATTATTAAGATACAATCCACAAAGAGGAAACAAACGAGCAGGGCACACACAGCTATCCAGATTGGTCGATCCAGAACGTGGATTCTTGGACCTAGTAGTAAATGTACTGCAGGGGTCTAAGCCCGCTCTCCTCGACTCAGCGTGCCAGTCATTGGCACTGCGGCTCTGACAAGCTTGAAAAAGGGGGAAGTTTGGAGAACGAACCGACCCCCCGGTCCCAGCCGGCCGAGATACGACGTGCGAAAACGCACTTGGCACCGCTCCAAGCCCGCAGCTCAACCTTGCGGAGCTAGCTAGTTCGTTGGCTGCGAACCGATCTGTCTAGTTTCCATGTCAAATATGACAAACGTCCTGCCTCTTCCCAATATGCACAACACTTCCTTGGCGAACCGGTGAGGCTCACGTAAGGTGAATGATTACATACTCACATTTCTGGTTTATCGCCGACCGACAAACAGCCAGCAACATGGCTGCCATGGGGCCGGCGCCTGCCTTCGATGTGATCAGCGATGAAGCGGTTCGAGTCGCGCAAATCTACTATGGGGTGACGATACCGCTGGTGGCGCTGGGAACCGCGACATGTGCCTACCGCATGATCAAGAGCACCCGCAGCCGCAGCGTCTGGTCCGACACCTGCATCATTATCGGTTATGTAAGTTGTTTTTGTCCGCCCTTCGCAACTTGCTTTTTGCGTGCATCATGTTGGCATGTAGCTAACCTTCGGCGCCTTCGACGCAGGCTCTCACCATCGCCGACTGGGCCCTCTTTATGCCGTCCCTGTTCCTGACCCCGGGCACCAAACCGACGGCCGCGGTGATGGCGGGCAACAAGGGCTCGTACCTGGCCATCCCGGTCTGGGGCATGGCCATGGCCTTCATCAAGGCGTCCATCGGCCTGACGCTGCTGCACATCCAGCAGGACTACTGGTTCCAGGGCGTCGTCTGGACCAACATCGCCCTCGCCGGCGGCTACGGCGTCGGCAACCTCTTCTTCACCCTCTTCTCCTGCCGCCCGCTCGCCGCCGCCTGGGGCGACTTCGCCGACCCCGCCGACGCCCAGTGCCTGCCGCCCGCGTCGCTCAAGGCGGCCGCGACGACGGGCGCCATCATCAGCATCGTCACCGACATCAGTGAGTTTGCCTTTCCTCCAGCCGTGCCCATCGGATGTGACACGCTGATACGGAAACCCAGTGCTCTCCCTCGCCCCCATCACCTTCCTCTGGAACCTGAACCGCCCCCTCCGCGAACGCGTCGTCATCGGCTGCCTCATGTCGCTCGGCATGCTGGCCGGCATCTCCTCGCTCGTCAAGATCCTGATGATCGGCAAGTTCGGCACGCCGGGCATCGACGGCCCGGCCCTCAACGTGACCATCAGCACCTGGACCGTCCTCGAGCAGATCCTGGGCGTCATCGCCGCCTGCACGCCCTTCTGCAAGCCCGTCTTCGAAAAGTGCCTGCGCGCCCTGGGCGTTTCCCTAACGCGGTCGGGGGCCGGCGGGGGGCCGCAGTCGACGCCCGTAAGGGCCAACTACCAGCGCGCGACGGAGCACGACACGTTCCGGTCGCAGATCACGGCCCACCGGCGCTCCAAGTTCGACTCGGACGAGGACCCGCTCAATATCGAGATGGAGGCGGGCTTGTCGGCCGAGAGCTCGCGCGACGCCAACGGGCGCATATACAAGCGGACCGAGGTCAGCGTCCAGTCGGAGGAGCTGCGGGAAGATAACAATGCCGACGGGTGGAAGAAATACACCCCTTGAGGAGACACAGTACTACTGTTAGCGAATTTAGCGATTAATTGATTTGATTTTGGTTATGACAGGCACGGTTGAACGCTCCGACCTTTGAGAACCTAACATGAACAATCTTGATATTCCCTGAGGTACTTAACAGACAAAGACGAATCTACTAATACAACGACTCATAGGTATAGCACAACAGCCCCTTTTGAATATGCATCAGCTCCGCCACCCGGACCTCGACCCGCCCCTCCCCCAACCCGACCCAAACCGGCGTCTCCAGCGTCGCGTTCCCGCCGAGCGCGTTGGCGTAGTCAAACATGACGAGCGGCCCCGACATGTCCCTCTCGCGCGCCGCCAAGTCCCGCGTCTGCCACGACCACCACGCCCTATCTATATTGGAGTGGTGCAGGAAGAAAATGGGGTCCGCGGGCGACGCGTACGTGTCCGTCATGGTGCCGTACAGCCCGCCGACGCCCCAGTGGCCCGCCGGGTGGTACGACTGCGAGTCCGTCACGAACTCGAAGTCGCCGTAGTTGGGGAGGGCCATGGCGGCCGCGATCTGGGCCGGGCTGGCGCGGTCCCGCAGCGACGCGTACGAGAAGTCGCGGCGCAGGCAGCGCCGGGCCGGCTTGGGCTCCGTGTTGTTCTGGGGGCCGAAGTGGGTGGCCAGCCCCGCGAAGGGGCCGTCGAGGACGCAGCCGCCGCCGCTGCGGTCGGGGATGTCGTTGGGTGGACCGACGGTCTATGGTTGGGAATCGGTGTCAGTCATTTGTGAGAGAGACATGTGATGTGGAATGTGCAGCAGCATCATCAGTGACTTACAAAGCCGGGCAGCTCGGGGTGGCTCAGGTTTCCGGGGATGTAGGCCCCGTTGCCGCCAAAGCCCAGGGTCGTGTCGAAGATGGGCGACTTTAGAAAGGCCTCCTTGCTGCCCGTGTCCAGGGTCCAGTCCCAGAAGGGCTGGCCGAGGCTGCGGTCCCACCCGCAGGCCCAGAGGGCCTTCTCATACTCGGCGAGGAGCAGGCGGTGGTAGGGATAGAAGATGCCCTGGGAGATGAAGTGTGTCAGTAGGGGTCCTCGCTCATACGACGGCGATTGACTCGCAGTGCCGGCCAGATAGGGGGACGACACTCACCACGAAATGCACGAAGTCGGTCTGCTTGACGTGAGTGGCCAGAAAGTCTTCGAACCGGTTGCGGACGATGGGCAGGGTAGCAGTAGCGATACCCGGCCGCCTCATCATGCACTGGACCGCGCCAATGTACTGCTGGCGCTGGTCGTCCGTTAGGTGGCGCCTATCATCGTGTTTTCGAGTCAGCTCCTCCCTCCATTGGTCGGGTGTGCGTGCATGAGTGCTCGGGCTCGATCATGCAGTTACATCTCAAGACCCTTGAATCGGGAGTGTGCGGGCCAACCTACCATTCTTTCCTCACATATGGCCGAGCGCACGTCTCGCCTGCAGATGGCGAGGGCGCAGCCGTGACAGGCAGGGCAGAGGTTGCCACGAGCGCCAGGAAGGCGGCGGTCCACGAAGAGAGACCCATTCTCGGAGAAAAAGCAAGTGCTAGTCAAGGCGTGCAACGGTCAAGAAACACAGGACGGGTGAGCACGATTGACAGAACAGTCCAAGCGGTGCAGCCTACGCATCATCTTATATTGACCAAAGGACCACTTCTAATTGGCCCCGAAGAACTCTAACCTGTTTCTGCAGTTATCTCAGCGGGAATAAATACGAGATCGTGCAGTCTGCCCGACCACGATCAATGAATAGCGCCATGTCTCGCCGGCCCAAATTTCCCAGCTGGACGGAGAGGGGGCGGCGTCGAGATCTGTTCTCGCGTGTTCTCGGGCCTGACGATTTCTTAAAAAGCTCGAAAATTGGCTTAGCGGCCTCGAAACCCAGCAAGATGGCATATCCCGATTGGCCTGGGAACCCTGGCTCCGGGTCTCCACACTGCGGAGGCGGAACGTCTTCCTGCATCGGCCCTGCATCTGCATCCGCATCTGCATCTGCGCGGCACAGCCGACCGGGATCCCCCTGCTCATCCTGACTCAGCACCCCGGCGGATCTCGCTCGACATGGCCTATCTGGGACAGGAGCCCTTTCCACATCTTATTCCGGCTCTCGCGCAAGTTGCTGGCCAGATGGGAGAACCGATTCCTTTGCTCGGCTACTTTGTCTTTGCTCGCTCGCCTCGCCTTCTCTCGCTGGCAGGCATCCCACTCGTCCCTTACCTGGGGCCCCTCGAGGGCGGCTTTAATCAGCATCTCCTGCTCGCCAAGCTCGGCCACGAGCCGAATCGGGCGGTCTTTCGGCGGCAGCCGCGCGAGCCGGTCGAGCTCCAAGTTCTGCGCGGACCCGAGGTCGGGGCTCGACACGCTGACGTAATAGCCGTGCATGTCTTCTTCTTCTTCTTCTTCTCCCCCTTCCCCGCTGGCACTACCGCCTGCGCAGCCCTCGTACACCAGACGGCACTCGAGATGGATGAAGTTGGTAAACGTCTCCCAGTTCGTGGGGTATTTGGGTTTCGCCCCGGAGTGCAGTACCAGGCGCCGGACGCTGTCGCTCCGCGCCCGGAGGCGGGCGAATACGGCGCGTGCCAGATCCACGGCAATCGGGCGGTCTGGTATGTAACAGCTCGAGGCCGTCCACAGCTCCAGGGACCGTAGGCGTGGGAAGCCGGCCACGGCTTCGAGGAACTCTTCCCCGTCGTAGGACGGGCCGAGGGCGGAATATGGCATGTAGGGATCCAGGGCCAGCGTCTCCAGTCGCGGAAGGCCCCGGCTCAGCTCGCGGAGACCCGCGTCCGAGATGGGCTCCAGGAGCGTCAGTTCCCGCAGGGTGGCGCCGAAGCGCAGGATGCCGGAGGGGCGGAAACACGGGTCGTAGTACGGCCCGGTGGGGTCATCTCTATGAGTGACTTCGGTGTAACTGGTCAAGCTCAAGGCCTCCAGCGGCGAGCAGACCTGTTCCAGCACGTCGCGTTCGCACACGTGCCGGTAGGCCTCGCCCACCTCCAGGCGCTGCAGGTTGGTAAGCTTGGGGACGAGGTACTGGGCCGTATTGTCGTCGACGCCGCGGAGCACGGTGAGGCGCGACCAGTTCAAATTGTCGGCTCAGTAGACGCATTCTTGGCGTTCGCGTTCCAGCCAGCAGGATCGGTCGTCACGGTAGGATCCCCACTCGTACGTTTCCAGGCCGAGCTCTTCGAGAGGAGCGGCGGGGCGCTGTCCGGCGATGAGCCCCAGCCCGACCGAAGAGAGGCGGGGTCCTCGGTGGTGTAAGTTGTCGCCATGATCCGACCCTGAGAAGCTGGTAAGGTTGGGACACGAGGTCAGAAGCCCTTGCAGCCCGCGCATAATTTCAGATTTGTCCCCGCCATTTCCTCGCCGCCCGCCGGCGACGAGTGACTTCAGGTTGAGATTACCCTGGAGGCGCGCCAGGAACTCCTGCGCCAATGCCTGGGTCTCGTCATTGCAGTCATGATGGAAAGTCAGGTGCAGTCGTGTCCGTGCCGGCAATGATTCGAGAATAAAGTATGGAATCGGCTCCGTCGTGGTCCCATTCTGCACACGCCAGTGAAAATCGCGGAGGTCAAACGCATGACGGAGCATGTCAAATCCGATACGAGACAGTATTGGGAATACTTCTTCGTCCATCTCCGCCTCGGAGGCCTCGCCGGTAATCTGGCCCGTGATGACCAGACTGCGAATGATTGGGACCCGACAGAGGCGCAACACGAGATCGAGACGTGGGAGGGCATGCTGGCGGCGGCCGAGATCAATGTGAACTTCATAGTATTGAACGTCTCGAGCATGGTCGTATAGATGGGAGCTCACAGGCGCCACTTGAAGGAGGTCTTCGACTGGTAGCGGTTCTAGGATGAGCAAAATGAGGTTGTCGGGGAGCTGCGCCAGGCAGGGTTTCGTGGGGTCCAGCGGCACAGGCTTTCGTGAGGAAATGACGGGTGGCAACTTCTTGCGGTCCTTCCTCCGCACCTTACCGCACTTTCGTTTCATTGTGAAAAAATAGCAGAGGCTGGTCCCTTCAGAAATGGGAAAGAATAGGAAAGTGGGAGGTTGCTGATTTTCTTTGAAGCGTGGTGGACAGAAGGGATGGCAGCAATAACCAACAGCAGCCCCCTCGTCACGTGAGACTCGGAGGATCATGGGTGACCCCCCTTGCTTGTTCTGGTAGGTAAGCAAGGCAGAAACAGTTGAAATCAAGTATAATTGAAAATGATTCAAAGGGCAGTACGAACTATGTTTACTTGACGGCGCCATGTTACTAATCGGCTTGCAGCAAAACGGACAAGGAATTCAATCCAGCCTAGTCGCCCGCCACAGCCAGCAGCGTTCAAATCGCTGTGAGCCATCAAGCCGAGACGGCCCATTGAGACCTCCAGCGCCGCCGCCAATCATCCCTTTGATAGCCTTCACCAGTCACCGAGCATTCCTGGTTGTATGGTAGGCGGTGTACGAAGCCTTGCTCCTGTTTCCACGGCGGCAGATGGGCCCTCCACTTCTCCCAGTCTCGCCGCACCTGCGGCCCCTCGTCCATGGTGGCCTTGAGAAGCATCCCCAACTCCTCGAGCCCGGCCACGTCGCCGTCCCAGGTCGGGCGTTCGTCATCTCCCCCCGCCAGCTGCGCGAGCTCGTCGAGGCGCCGGTTCTGCGCGGAGCCGAGGCCGGGGCTCGTCACCCGGATGTAGTAGCCGCTACTGTCGTCGTTATCACAGCTTTTCGTGTACGCCACGGTGCACTCGAGGCGGATGAAGTGGCGACGGTCTATCCGGTCATGGTAGCTGGGGCCGTGGCGGGTGCCGTAATGCACTACCAGGCGCTGGATGCGCCGGTTGCGCTGACGAAGGCGCGCCAACGTGCGACGGGCGGACCCCACTGCGAGGGCGGGCATGCGGAACATGTTGGGCCGCACCGCCCACAGCTCCAGCGTCCGCAGGCTCGCGAACCCGGCGGCGATGGCGTCGAGGTAGTCCACCCACGGCGGGTAGTGGACCAGGCAGCAGCGGCCGACGAGATCCTCCTCCATTCTGGCGTCCAGCTCCAGCGTCTCGAGGCGGGGGAGGCCGGCGCCCAGCTTGAGCAGGTCCGACGGCTTGCCGTAGGCCGCCGAGGTGCAGACGTCGGCGTGGTGGACCCGCAGCTCCCGCAGGCTGGCGCCGAACTTGGCGGCGGCGGCGTTCAGGGGGTGAGTGTTATAGCCGTCGGTTCCCGGCCCTATGTAGCCGGTGAAGCACAAGACCTCCAGCGGCGAGCAGACCTGGCTCAGGACGCCTCGGGAGTCGTCGTGGACGAAGCCCTCGGTATAGCACCAGGTGTTGGAGCCCAGCTCGAGGTTCTTCAGGTTCACCATCTTGGGTACCAGGTAATCCGCCGTCGCCCCATCCGCGTAGTGGAGCGTGGTCACGCGCGACCAGTCCAAGTGTTCGGCCCAGTGGACGTATTCCAGGCTTGAGCGTACATGCAAGTCTTCGTGGTCACCGGGTCCATACTGAAATCCCCAGTCGTACGATCCGAGGCTGACTTCCTCGAGTGCGGCGGGGATTTCGCCATGCCTCAGGTCCAGTCCGATGGTAAACTTACTGCGCCCCAATTGCGGTCGCCAGAGGGGATCTGTGCAGCCGGAGTTTGCACACTGATAATAGAGCCGGGTCAGATTCGGGCAAGAGAGAAGAACCTTCTTCAGTGCTCGCATGGTCTGGGGAATGCTCTCCCGGCCACTCGAGTACGACACGTCGTAAGCAACGGTCTGAAGGTTCTGGTTACTCTCCAGGCGCACAAGGAATTGATGTGCTGCAAGTCCGGATCTGGCTTCATCGCCGCAGTAGAGCAATACGTGAAGGCGCGACCGTGTGGGCAGGGAATTGAGCACGAGTGGCGGGATTGCCACCGTGGCCCACTGGTTCCAGACTCGCCAGTGCAGATGACGGAGCCCGGTCATGCCGGGGACCAGAAGACTGAGCTGGTCCATGATCTCCTTGGTCTCCTCATCATCCTCTACTCTGGAACGCAGATTCCCGCTGACCTCCAGGACGCGGACAGCCGGCAGCCACCCGCGACGTGCCACCATATCGAGGCGTTTCTTGACGTATTCACGGTCGCCATGATATAAAATAATACGGACGACGCGGTGCTGGATGTATCGCGCCTGTTCGTAGAAAGAAAGGCACATTGTTGAGACCCTGATGAGGTCATCTTCAGCTAATTTTTCGAAGATGAGCGAAAGGAGGTGGTCCGGGAAGCCCGCCAGCGAGGGCCGCGCGGGGTCCAAGGGCACTGGCGTCCGCGAGGCAAAACCTATCGGGGGCTTTTGGTCCATTTTGAATTTTCGGAACGGTTCGAGTCTGTGAAGAGCAAAGTAGTCACTATGGGTAGAGTTTCGAAATGTTGTTATTGTTGTGGCCTGATGTTAGGCAACCACCCAGGGGATTGGTAACGGCCCATTGTCACGTGAGACTCAGGGGTGTTACGAATGCTGTGCCGTTCAGGCCTCAAATGAAGAACCGTGGCTGAAGAACTTCGAGGAAACCAAAACGCGGCTTCACGGGCTGGTCCCTTTGGTATCACACTCTTGCGGGGGTAGCTTCTCAGAGATCGTGGTGTTAATTATTAAGTAGTAAATGCGTTGCATTAAAATCGATTATCCAAGAGCTCCGTGACGCCTAACCAAGGTAATTAATGACGTGCATGACCCAAATCTACCTGTCCAAGTACCCAAATCCTATCCGATACCTCGACTCAGGGGAAGTAATCCGTAATATCATCGCCGCTGACCGCCAACAGCTTCGTAACCCGATCACCCCGGACCACCATGTCCCGCGCGTACTCCCGGCGCGCCGCGCTGCCGTCCGCGGCGGCGATCCGGGCGCTGTGCGGGTAGACGTACTTCTCGAACCAGCCCGGCGTCGCCTCCTCCTCGGCGACCATCCCGCCTCGCGCGTGCGCTATCAGTGTGGATAGAGGCGACGTGCTGACGCCCAACCAGTACCGGGCATGGACGAGCACTTCGTACTCGATGGCGTCTCTTTGTTCGGGGCCTAGGGCCTCGATCTGCGCCAAGAGTATCTCGTTGCCATGCTGCTGCTGGTGGTTTCTGTCATCCCCAGGTTTCAGCAGGGTCCGCGTGTCGTATACCGTATAGTTGAGCGGCTGTAGCGTCTCCCGCAACTTCTGTACAGCTGCGGGATCTTTGCAGCTCAGGTAGACAGTTCGTATCTGGTCGTCTGGCGTCGCATCGTTTCCACTGATACCCCTCCTCCTTCTTCTCATATCGCCACGGCCGGCACTGGCGCTGGCGGTAGAAGTTGTCGTAGAAGGGGAACCGATCCCCCGAATAGCCTCCACGTAGCCCCTGATCAGGGCTTCGATACCGCCTGTTCCCGTCTTGGCCCACTCGTCCTCGCCAACAAGATGTACGCCAATGAAGCGACCATCTGCCTCAGTGACCTCCGCCATCTGATCAACAACTGCACGACCCAGCGCAAGCAGAGACGCATTGTACTGTAACGCCTGGAACAAGTCTCGGCGCACCGTCACCATCTCCCCGGTTCCCGCATAGTCCCACGCCAAGTACGGATCTCTGTAGCGGACCACAACAGGCTCGGTGCCGAGGCTGGCCTCGTGGAGGAACCCTTCCACCACTTTTCGAAACGAAGACTTTGACGATGAGGAAGATGTGGCAATGCTATAGTGCGGGTCCTTCTGGGACCGGGATGGCAAATTAACGGTCTTGACCTGCCGCTCCTCCTCTCCATGCTCAGCTTTGTCGCTCGCGCTTCCGTCTTCACCATCGCGACAAGCAGCCGTCGTCCGGACCTTGAGCCCAGGACACCAGTTCCCCAGTGTCTGTTGCAGGCCCGCCATATCCCACAAGCTGCCGGGACACACGTACTGCTTGCTTTCCGCCCCCACCGCGACGATGGGGGGTATGATGAGCCCGCCCCCGGCGCCCGCGTCGATGGCCAGGCGCAGGCAGGTCTGGACGCGGTTGCGAGCCTCGGCCAGGCCGCCGCACAGCGAGAGCTGATCGGCGCCGCAGCCGCTGTGGCAGTGGAGCGTCAGGTTCGGGTTCCAGGGCGCGTCCCGGCACAGGTTCGCCAGATGGGGGAACTTGTTTTCCTGCTGCTGCTGTTGCTGCTGTGAGTGGCTTGCTGGCGGCGCCGAAGATGTCCCATCGGACGACGAAATACCGGCCGGCCCCGGCGGGACGGGCGAGTCCGACTCCTCGTACCAGCCGCTGCTGCTTGCCGACGAGCCCACGGTGAGCTTCCGGTGGTATTCGTACACGGCACGCGTCAAGGCCAGCTCCCGGGGGATACACAGGAGCAAGACCACCGTGCCCAGGAACAGGAGCCCGCAGGCGATCCGTAGACAAGCTCGTGGCATCGTCACGGCATTCGGACCAAGATGCACCTGAATTCCATGAGGATGGAAGGAATGGCCGTGACAGGGAATCTGAACGAGAGAGAAAAGGGAACGCAGGGACGAAACTGGAGGAGGGATAGGCCCAGGACTATCGATGAGACAAGTGGGTAATATTCACATGAGACAGATTTCGTCAAGATCGTCACTGCAATGCTAATGAGCTCAAAATGCCTTATACTGGAAATGCAGAAGTCCCCCTTCTTTGGAATGTTGAGCCCCTAAAGTAGGACGACTAGCCGTAAATCAACTAGTCGGCAGAATTATCGATTTGCCAACGCCTTCAATCAGGGACAGGCAGAGATTAGCATCGCCGGGGCAGCGAGTCTTCAATGCTCGCGATTGATTCTAATAAGGATACACCGCCCATTTATCCTGTTTATGGCCAGAGTGGAATCGCCCCTGATGAGACGTTCGCGCGACCCACTACAATCAAATGGTTTGTGGTCTGCTGAACCGGCTCCTGCCGCGAAACACACCGCGAATGACGATCATTCCTCTGGAGCAACTGTCCAGTACACGTGCGTCTTAATCGCACCCTAATCGCTCTCGTCATCGTCGTCTTGGAGGAACTGGAACTGGGCCTGCTTGTTGCCCCCAGCACTCGAGCCGGCCGCGCCAGAACCGCCCGGTTGACCATCCGCATTCCCGGTGTCGCCCCGGGCTTCTCGCTCGGCCGCCTCCTTCTCGCGCGCCTTCTCCCGCTCGGCTCTAGCGAGCTCCATCTGCTCCCTGATGCGGCGTTCCTTCTCTTCCCTGTCCAGACGCTCCTGCTCCTCGCGTGCCCGCTCCTCTTCTTCCTTGCGCTTCTTCTCTGCCTCCTCCTCATCCGGATCGAAGCCTTCGGGTTCGATGCCCCGGCTGGACAGGAAGTCCAGCTGGGCAAGTGCGCCGTTCCGAATGTGCGCCTCGCTGGGCCACGGCACGAACATGGCGCCGGCCAGCGGGTTCAGGCTGTCTTGTATGTGATCGGGTAGAGCCGTGGTGGTCTGCTGGCCCGAGAGCTGATCCAGCGCGCCGTTGGGGGCAGAGGCGACGCCGTTCGGAGTGCCGCCCGGCGTAGGGGCAGCCGACTCGACGGCGCTCTCGGGCTGGGTCGGGGGCGCGCTGTTGGCGAGGGGCGCGTTGGCGACGCCCGAGGGCGGGACCGTGGTCTTGGCGATGTGGCGGCCGTAGTTGAGGAGCTCGGTGTAGTTGATGGGGTAGGTGCCCTTGTCGGGGAAGACGGTGGTCGAGGTGCTCGTCAGCTCCTTGCGGGCCTGGGCGAGCTGCACCAGCGTGTCCTTGATCTGCCCGTCGAGGCTGGCCGAGACGCCGCGCAGCTGCTGGATCCGGGCGTGGTTGCGCTGGTGGGTCTGCAGCTCCTCGAGGCCCTGCGCGAGGTCGGCCGAGGCGGCGTTCAGCTCGGTGGCCGCGTGGGTGTTGGGCGTGTACTTGGCGATGGAGTCGACCAGGTTCGCGAGGGCCTTTTCCATGCGCTCGAAGCGCACGTCGATTACTTTGTCCATGACTAATTAAAGCACGAGAGAAAGTGAGGAAGAAAAAAAACGATGTGGTATTATGTATGTGATCAAGTAATAAGAAAACCAGAACTTGTTGCGGCCTTGCGACCTCGATGATCTCGGGAGATCAGTCGGTTCTATTAGTTTGACAGATGCAAGTAAAATGGATGGATGAACGCAAAAGCAGGCACAGACAATCCAGTAGCAGCAGCCGCTTGCCAATTGCTTTCTCCACACCAGCTGAGGAATGCGAATTTGGGGAAAGAGGGTTGGAGGGTGGTGTGGCTCAAGCTCCCGGTTAACGTGGCTGCTGCGTGCCTATCCAATAAGCTTCCACCCAAAAAGAGTTGGTTGTGGCTTGCGTGCGTTGGCTTCTCCGGCCGGCTTGTTCCGGCCTCTTCAGATTTCAGGAATTGAAGATTGAATGTCGCGCAAGAGCTGAGAGTTACCGACCGAACCCTCCAAAGCCAACAACGCCAATTGCACCACCCCCAATTGTCCGCCATCCCACCTTCGCAGCCATGCCTTTCGAGAAGACGGTACGTTGCAACCCCGCGAGGCCCAATCACTGTATCACCACGTAGTCGTCGCTGTCGCTGCCGTCGTCGTCGTCGCCGACCCAATCTTCGTCATCTTCGTCATATCCGCTGTCTTCGCTGGCTTCGCTGTCTGCCACCGCCTCAGTTTCCGACGACGACGACGACCACTCATCGCAGCTCTCTGGCCAACTGCCGGGGATCGGCCGCCGGGAAGAAGATGCGAGGGAAGCTGCTGACTCTCGTCTCCGTTGTAGCAAGAGCTCGTCCGCGGCCGCGGCCCTCAGAACCGCGCGTACCCGTCCTACAAGAGCCCATACGGTCCTAAGTGAGTGGAAATAGAAGTCTTCGAGCGGACCGCGTTCCATTTTGTCGTTGAGAGAGGAGAATTCGTCGAGGGAAAGGGGTTCTGGAGCCGTACTGCCGGTGCAATAATGGTTGGCAAATTATTTGGGGGGCTCCAAACCTGGGAACCAGACGATCTCCTCGATATTTTATATATCGCCCATCGGAGATGCAGATTACGGTTTCTGCGGCATCTGGCTGACCAAGGTTCACCAAAAACAGGTACCACTACCAGCCTAACGTGGCCGGATGGACTCCTAAGCAGTTCACCCAGCTGTAAGTTACACTCCCACCCAGTCTGAGGCAGTCAATGGGGCGGAAACCAGTCAAGGTTGCAGAACCAGGAACCAACCAGCTGACCTGTGACTCTTTTCCACTGCCACAGGGGCATGAAGGCCGGCGCCTTCGGCGGTGTCGCCCTCTTCGCCGTCATCTTCTACGCCTCCGGCATCCCCCGCGTCCAGAGCGACATCCTGATGAAGGTCCCCGGCCTCCGCAGCTACTACGTCAAGGACATCCCCGCCTCCGACAACCCCTTCTAAGCGCAACGTCGACGACAACGAACGGCAGCGTCTCTCCCCATGATGGTTGGTAGATACCCAATTCAGCGTACGCGTGCGTGGTAGAGAAGAGAAGGTTAGAAGGCAAGCAGCAGCAGGAAGGGGAACTAGAACAGCTTTGCGGATCGATAGTCCCAGCATGGCCGGCCAACTCTTGTACAAAATGACACAATAGACTTCTGCTTTCTTACCACACACATGACTTGGGACCAAACTGGGAAGCTTTTACGTGATACTTGAGGTGCTGAAAACTGTTGGCTCTCCATAGCCAAATTCGCATTGTACTCTATGCTGTTCTTGCTCTATGGGCAAACCCTTGTCGCGTGATGTACATATGACCTCGCTGAAACCCCCATCAGAACCTGGTAACGCTATCATACACCATGAAACTGTTCATTTCTTCTTCGACTCAATCAATCATGTCATCTTTCTCTGCCCCTCGTATGCTAACATTTGTTTTTGTCTAAACCGCAAGGGAAACAACTTCCAACTTCTCTCTTGCCATGCTCTTCGCGTCATCTATTCAATCAAGCCTTCTTCTCCCCACCCTCCATGACCTGCTTCATCTCCCCCTTGATGCGGGTCACCGTGCCGGCGCCCCCGTACACGAGCCCCGTGTAGACCATGGCCAAGCTGGCGCCCGCGTTGAGGATCTGGAGGGCCTGCTCGCCCGTGGAGATGCCGCCGGTGGCGAAGATGACCTTCTGGGCGCGCGAGTCGTCGTGGACCGGCTCGCGGCTGCGCGTGGACGGCTTGGAGAGAGGGCGTCGTCGTGTCGTCCTCGACCATGCCCGTCGGCGTCCCTTCAAGGCCGGCCAGGCTGGCGCCGACGGCCTCGTCGGCAATGTCCTTCTTCGCCTCGTGGATGGCGCGCTTGCCGTCCGCGCCCGGCTGGGTCAGGGCCAGGCTCTGGCCGTCCAGCATCTTGCGGTAGCGCTTCACGAGACTGAGCGTGCGGTTGAACATCATGGGGCCCGAGTAGCCACCGGTCTCGCCCAGGGTGGCGGCCTCCTTAGCAGTCACGGCCACTCCCGGCGGGACGATACCGACCCGGCGCTTGGTGGTGTTGCCGACGATCACGCCGTCAACGCCGCTTCGCCAGACTGCCTGGACAATTCCTTCCATCTGGGCCTCCTCGTCCTCGTCGGGCGAGACCTTCACCATGACCTTGGGCTTGGTCTTGCGGTTGGCGCGGCGCGCCTCGTCCACCACGGCGCTCAGGATCTCGGTCAAGGGCTCGACAGCCTGAAGGTCGCGAAGACCGGGGGTGTTGGGCGAAGATACGTTGACCACAAGGATGTCAGCGTAGGGTGCCAAGCGCGAGACGCAGTAGGTGTAGTCTCTGCTCACAGCACCGACGTCCTGCTCCGGGGTGTCCTTGTTCTTAGCAATCTGGACCGCCAGGAGTCTGCCCTGCGCCAGACTTCCGGGCGGGACGGAGCCCTCGCCGTTCAGCACCTCGGCTTCTGTCAGCCCGTTGGCACGAGCGTATAAGCGGACACGGTTGCGAAGGCGCATAGCCATATCGTCGGCACCGTGCGAGTTGAGACCGTAGCGGTTGATCAGACCGTCAATGCCAGGCACGCGGAACATGCGCGGCTTGGGGTTGCCCGGCTGGGCGAGCGGGGTGCAGCCGCCCACCTCCACCAAACCGGCCCCGAGGGCGAAAAGAGGGTCGATGATGTCGGCGTGCTTATCGAGACCCGCCGAGATGCCGATCGGGTTCGCGAGGGGGTGGCCGAAGACGGACAGGCCCAGACCGGCGTCCGCGTTGGCACCAGAGCGCTCGCGGACGTGCAGGTTGACGGGGTAGAGGGACTTCATCGCCTTGACGCCGACGTCGTGGGCGTCCTCGGCGTCGGGCCAGAGGGTGCGGATCAGCCGCGGGACGAGCCATTGGTGGACCGAGGCGCGGGTGTCGGTGGCGTAAAAGTAGGCGAGATAGCCCGAGGTGGCGAGGATCGTGGAGTAGAGCAGTATTTTGGCGCGGGAAGGGCTGTACGAGGCTGTTCGCGGCGCAGAGTACGACGACGATGTCGACGAGGACGAGGCGGCAGGGGTCGGGGGAGTGACAGGGGCCGACGTAGAAGGCGTAGACGGAGCAGGCGAGGTTGTAGTAGAAGTTGTCGGGGTAGTCGAGTTATATCGCTTGACGGGCAGGGACCGCGAGAGGCGTGGGCATTGTTGTCTCGTCAAGGACTGAGCTAAGAGAGCTGTGGAAGAGCGTGCGGCACGCTGTGTGAATCGGATTGAGGACGCCATTTCGGCGATTGCATACTTGGGTAGCACGACACTCAGTTGGAGGGGAGGGGGGATTTAACAGAAAAAGTTGAACCGGAGGAGGATCGGTTGAATTGAGGCTTTTGGGTATGATGTCGTACGTCTCTCAGCTCAGCTAAGGTCCGATGTTTGGAATGCAGTCAAAAAGCTTAGGGCGTTTGCGTTGCCGTGGGGGTGGGATTTAAGCTCGCCCCAAACGGCCTAGCCGTAGGGGTCCAAGGTACAGTGCGCCAGTGGCGGGCATGCGGCTAGCCTTCTGTATCTCACTCCTGTCACTTCAGTTCTATGTCACAGCTCTTGGAGAATTGTTGCATCTATTCATAGCGGTAAATGATGTAGTCAAGCCAGTAAGAATGCAGCTATCGGCAGCCTGGCTTTCCTCTGCTATTGACCTGCCAGATCTAAGTAGCATTTTACGTTACGAGAATTGGAGGATGGAGCTGAGCACCCAGTTGAAAGCCGGCCAGGTTAAGTACTTAACCAAACCTCATCCTGGCAGGTCAGTAAGCGCAACAATGTGACCTGTTCGTTTGTTCGTTCAAATTTAATGTGATCGAGCTGGCATATGGAAAGCAGGATTGTTTGGTCAGGGATCAATTGGGAGGCTGAACAGAAACTGAATCAGGAACTGGTGTTTATGTATTTTGGCAGGTGCTACAGGGCATTTCGAGCTTCATTACTTGACAATCTCCTCCAAGGCTTGGATTGTTGAAGTTATTAATATCAATCAGACCCTTCAGTTTTCACAGTTGTAAAAAATTAAGATGCACCTGATATGATCGGAGAATGCGCCGAACAGTGTGCGGATGCCCGTTCTTGAAGTAATGGTGAATTGCTGACCCCAAGATACAGTGTGTCAATGCTCACCAAGCCCCGGCTCCACACTGTCTTTCCACTCCCGTGTTGGATTGCAGCTGCCACATCGCAACTTCATCATCTGAGATCTGAGAACAGCAGGCAACACACTGCCAGCAGCACATTACACTCCTTTGTTGCCTTGCCTGTATACCAGAGGATCATGATTTGAGCATCTCCAGAGTTTTCATGATGGAGCTTCTGACTGGGACCCTGGATCTGGTCTTGGGTCAGAAATTCCTTCTCATTGCCTCTTCAGGCGTGCTTGCCATTGCACTGGGCAGTTTCTCGCAGCAGTACAAACGCGACCAACTCGATCTAAAGGCAATTGTCAAATTTGGGCTTCTCAACTCGGTCCTTGTCGCCTTCGCGTCCCTATGGCTAAGTTATGTCAATGCATCGGTCCCTTCGCCCTACTTGGTAAGTTGACAAGAAGAGATGAGATTCCTCTTCAATGAGCAGTGTACTAATTAGGGGTAAAAAGGACGAGTTCTTCCACATCCCGCAAACCCAGGTCTACTGCCAGGGCAGATACTCACAATGGGATGACAAGATCACCACTCCTCCTGGACTGTAAGCTAACCCAGTTGTCTGCGATCCTGTCAATTATTTGAATTTTCCTGGCTGACATTTTTGCAGGTATCTTGCGGCCATAGCATGGTCTCGTTTTGCGGGCAAGACTGATTGCTCAGCTCAAACCCTCCGCCAGTTCAATGTTGTCGCCATCTTCTGGACCTCACTCTTCGCGACTTTCTCCCAATTCTTTGTCAAGGGAACACGATGGTCTCCCCTCAGATCAAACTTTGCACTGCATTCCGGTCTCAACATCGCACTGTTCCCGATTTTGTTCTTCTTCTCCGGGCTGTTCTACACTGATGTCCTCTCAACATGCGTCGTCCTTGTGGCCTACTCCAATCATTCATCGAGGGTGTCCTCTGAAACCGGACCCCCCGGTTTTCTCAATGATCTTTACACGATCGCGCTGGGTGTATGCGCGCTGTGCATGAGGCAGACCAACGTGTTCTGGGTCGTGGTGTACATGGGTGGCCTCGAAGCCGTGGCAGCTCTCAAAGATCTCAACCAAGAGCCTGCCGATGCTCCTTTCACCGCGACGCACTCAAAATTCCAACTATTCCCTCCGAGGTACACGCAAGGTCATGTTTACGACCCGTCGGTGGGCGGTGCACAGCTCCATTTCTTCCCTTGGCGGTACACGCTGGGCGAAGTATATGACCCTCCTGTCGGCGATGCGTGGCCGGGCGACTTGGCCTTGTGTGTCCTCAGTCTTGCATGTGCTGCATGGTGGAATTTCTTCACTCTGCTGCGACGAATTTACCCCCACATCATAACGATGGGTCTTTTCGCAGCATTTGTTGTCTGGAACGAGGGCGTCGTGTTGGGTGATAAGTCGAATCATGTTGCGACTCTGCATGCAGCCCAGATGCTATACATTTGGCCTCTGTTTGCCTTCTTCTCAGCACCCTTATTCATTCCACAAGTTGTCCGGTGCCTCTCCACAGTATGCCGATTTCTTACCAAGTCATCGTCAACTTCAGCCAGTAGCTGGCTTCGCGAGTCTGACAGCCACGTTGAGAACAAGCAGTTCGCTTTGAAGGTGTTCAATGCTGTCTTTTCAAACGGCCCGCTACTCTCAACGCTGCTGGTGGCTGCATGCCTGATGGTCGGGTTGATGATTGTGCACTTCAATACTATCATCCATCCATTCACTCTCGCCGACAACCGCCATTACATGTTCTACGTCTTCCGGTACTCTATTCTTCGCGGAAGCATCGTCAGGCATGCGCTCGTACCCGTGTACGTCTTCTGCGGCTGGCTCTCCTGGTCTGCCTTGTACGACAGCAAATCGTCCAAGCCTGCAGCCGTTACTCCTAGCATCATCATTACCTCTGCGACGCGACCTTCATTTTCAATCCTGAATGGCGGGACCTCTCAATCACCCCCGGCATCCACCGTCATCATTCTCCTGCTGACAACGACCTTGTCGCTCATGACGGCCCCACTGGTGGAACCCCGTTATTTCATCTTGCCGTGGGTGTTTTGGAGACTCTTGGTGCCTGCGTGGTCGATGGACGACTTTTTCGGAACCGACCAAATCGCGACAGACAAGCCGTCGTCTATCTGGCTGGTACGAGTTGGCAATCGGTATGATGTCCGGCTGGTTTTGGAGTCTATCTGGTTCCTTCTCATCAACGTCATCACCATGTACATTTTCCTGACCAGACCTTTCTACTGGAAAGCCGAGGACGGGAGTCTTCTCGACGGCGGCAATGTGCAGCGTTTCATGTGGTGATTGTATGGGGTGTCTACATAGTTAGATGAGACAGCTACTTAATATTGCTAATAGATCTCGATTTTGGTACTGCTAATAAAGAGCGCTCAGGGGGGCAAGGGAGACAATCCGTTCGCCCAACCGCAAAAGCCACATACGGGCTGGGTGGTGTGGCGCAACGCAAGAAGAGGATTAACCGGCCACTCGGTGTCCCCGTTTCTTTCCATGTGCTCATCTACCGGATCCGTGGGAGTCAGGTCACAGTGTGTGTGTACCAGCTGACATTTTATTATTAGTAGTGGGAATCGAGTCATCGTACGATCTGTCAATAATCCCCCGCAAGAGCCAAGCTCCCCGCAAAGTGCCATTGTGACCTGTGACTTTTCCCAGAGCGGTTGCGGTTTGAGCATTTGAGTGGGCTGGGGATCAAAGAAAGCGAGAACAGAGCAAAAAGACAACCCGACAATGGCCGATAGAGGGGTACCCATAGCGTGTGTTCTAACGTTCTAGCGTGCCCTCTCGCTCACCAACTGTCTTGCTTTGATTGGCCCGAACCAGCCCCAGCCAGCAGCCTGGGCGGGTCGCCTGCAAAACCGCTGGGGACTTGCATGTGCGATGACCGCCCACTCTCCCCGAACTTGGCCTTGGTGCTTGGCTGGATGTGTGAACTTGCATTTGCATTTGTGTGTGCAACCCTCCCTCGAGCGCTTGGCCACGACAAACCGACGTAACCGCTAAGGGTTTCTGCTTGCCCTTCCAAATCAGATAACCGTCGTAGTCGTACGATGATAACCTGACCGATTTCTGCTGTGCCAACCAAGACCAACCCCTCGCTTCTGCAGCAGCGCAACCGTATATTCGATCCCCCGCGAAATCCACTATAGTTCGATCACACTTCGGTCTTCTCTCGGTTGTAACCTCGAAGCACAAAAGAAGGAAACCCAGCTGGCCGGAATCAAATCGAATCAAATCAAGCTTCTTTTTAGGTTGGTAGCACTCGAGTTTGCGGTACCGGTTGAACGGAGAACCAGCCCAAGTAACAATTGAACGGCGTCTGCTTTTTGCGCATCACGATCAATCACACGAGCGTCCAAGCCAACCCGACAACCCGACAGCCACCACCCCTGCGAAAAGCCTCGGGTCCACGGCAAACACACACGTACTCACACCCCCACGGACACACAAGTACGAAATCAACGGTGCATCGCAGACAAGCCTCAACCAACTCAGCTACATATACCAGAGACAGAGACAGACAAAACGATCCGATTTGAAACACGCAGGTCTCTCGCACAATCAATCAATAGGGTTCATCGTCGGCAATCCACACACAAGTACCACCCACAAACACCACCACTACTAGCCCTTTCGGCGGAGGAACTTGTGGGCAATTAGCGGTCGGGGGTTACCAAACCACACACCCGTCACCGCTTGCTTCTGGACCATCTCTACTTTGTCTTGATCGACGCAGCGCGCACACCCACGGCTGCCGGCATCTTTGTTTTTCCCCAACCACCCACCCCGTCCCCCACGATGCCGTCCTCGCAACGGCCCTTTTTCCTCTCCTCCTTCCTGGCCGCCTTCCGACCCCAGGCGCCCCCCTCCGCCTCCGCCCTCTCGGCCTCGCAGCAGTCCAAGACCCACACACATAACCAGTCCAGCAGCTCGTCCGGCTCCGCGCCGGGGGCCGCCCGCGGCATCGCGAGCTCGACGCCTGGGCCCAACTCCTCCACCGCCTCGACGACAGCCGGCGCACCAGGCGCCGGCAGCGTCATGAACCAGCTCCCCATCCACTCCCCTCGCGCGGGACACGGCGTGCCCATACCCACGTCGTCACCCGGAGGCGGCCGGGGACAACGGCGCGGCAGCGACAGCTCGAGCGAAGGGTTCCGGGACGCGAGGGGCGCGGATAAGTGGTACATTGGCGGCCGGACGGCGGGCGGCGAAGAAAAGTTCTTCAAGCTGGGTGTCGTGAAGAGAGTGCGGAGTAATGACCGCCTGAGTCTGGATCGTTTAAGTCTGTGATGACGACGATGGGCAGGCGAGTGGTTGAGATTGGCAAGCCAAAGAAGAAGCGCGGCCGCAAGAGAGTTTGAGGCAATCAGTCAAGCCAAGTGGAATGGGCGACCGATCGCATGATGCAAGCAAGAAGCAAGTATAGAGAGCGAGAAAGAGAAAAGCATTCTTACCAACTACGACAGAGGGACTCGTCTATTTATGGGCAGCAGGCAGGGGGAAGAAGACACCAACAAAACCAAGATGCATATTTCACCGGAGAGAGAGAGACAAATGATACAAAAGAGACCATGACGAAACATATAGGGGGCGGCCAAGCTTTGCTTACTCCTTCAGGGCGTTTTTATCTGTTTTCTTCTTCTTCCCCATCGGTAGTGGGCGAAAGTCAGCAGCGGAAGGCATTTTGCTCTTCTTCTTCCTTTTCTCGGCGGCGTTCTAAGGCGTCAAATCCCGATCATCATCTTTATGGGTTCCCGAGCGACAGGCGGCTCTGCGGGGTCGGCGTCACCCCCCAAAACAGCACTTTGGGTTGTTTACTTATCGGGTCAAAGACTTTATATATATACACAATGACAATAAAAGCAATGCTTTCAGACACATGTATGCCTTGGTGGAAAGGCAGTTTGCTTGCTACGTGGAACTGTACATGCAGACACCGGAGGAACCCTGACGACTGCACTCATCTCTGATTGACTGGCCTCCTGAGTGTCATATATATCGCTGCAACCCTAACAATTATCCCAGATGAAGCATACATGGCATCAACCTGTCTACCGTCCTCTCCCCTCCCGCGACCCTTGCTCAATCGGCTGGTAGCGAAACACGATCGCGTTCTCTCTGGGACCCAGCGTCGTGATGGGACTCCGCGTATCCTCGTCGCCCGTGCGGAGATCGTCCCCGCCCGAACTGACGTACCCCCTCTCCGAGTCGGCGGCCTCGATGATGCGCACGGTGACGAGCGCGCCCGCGCGGATGGGCTTGGAGTGCTTGTCGGTGTCGCCGCCGGCGTCCTCAAACACGAGGAGGTCGCCCGAGTCCAGGCTCGGGCCGCAGTGCAGCTTGTCGCTGACGATCCGGGAGGGCTTCTCGCGGTCGACGAGGAAGCCGCTCACGTACAGGGGCGCCTCGGCGTCGCCGCCGACGAGGCGGTAGGGGAACTGGTACAGTACCTATGACCGGGAGGATCGTTACTACATGTCGCTTTGTGGCGTGGCCCGTTCCACAAGCCGCTGAACTCACCTCGTATGCCTCGAAGTCGTCGTTGCCGTTGACGAGGCCCAGGCGGTCGTGCTCGGGCCACTGGAAGCTCCAGAAGCCCACTTCGCCAACGTCGGCGGCCTCGGGCGGGATGGGGTCGGGTCGGTGGTCGCCGTACCAGTTGTCGGACCAGGCGGTTTCTATGTGGGGGCGGGTTGGTTCACTTACTTCAGCAACGCGATGGACTTGCAATAGGAGGTAGACAAGGAGCGGAGAGATACTCACCTACAGTGAACTCACTTGGTGGTATGACCGTGAGATTGAGCGGCCGTTTTCGCGGCACGTCGTCGACGAGTGTCAGTCGGAATCGGGGTGGCTGCGGGGGAGCTTTGTCGGGCAGGTCCTTGATTTGGGATGGCAACTGGTCCCTTCCTGCGAACTGCGCCAGCATGTCGATCATGTGGTGCACCTTTTCTTGCTGGAATTGAAACACGTCAGACCTACGCCCGGGTTCGAGGCTGGGTAGCGAGTCTCGCTTACCTTGATGGTCCGCCAGTTGTGGAACGATGCCACGGTCGAGCACCAGGCAGGAGGGCTATACGTGGGAGTCGTCGTCAGGACCGAACTGTACTTCTTACGCGAAGGAGAGGCTCGGTAAAGAAGAGCCGGATAACATGAGACACTCACTTGCTGCACAGCAGAGGGTCCCCGCCACTTGCTTCCCAGCATATTGGGCGTGCCGAGGACTTGGAGGATTCTCCGCTCTCACCCGCAGAGCCACAGCCGGGCTTGACGCTAGCTGACCCAGGAATCCGGGATGAGCTGAATGAGGCCGCTGCCCCTGCTCTCATGGACTGTTTCGCGTCTTGTACGTTGGCTGCGTCGGCGGTAGTCATCGCATCTGAGGCATATAGCCGTCCACCCAGTTGGACTTTGGTCGTGAAGAACTCGCCTGGGTCATTGTGTGAGCATTTACAACAGCAAGCTGGGTCTCTGACCAAACACAGTTCGGGATGTCTTACCGAATGTATCGAGGAACTCCGTGAGAGACGCCTTATCATCGATGCTCTTGAGAGCATCGGCGCACTGGGGCGTTATCTCCAAACTGTATTCGTCGAGATTCAGAGTTACCCTGGGAAACTGTTGATGGGTGCCTTGTTCAGAATCCTGATGGGCTCACTGGTTGGGACGTGGCTTGGACAGTATCAACTCACCGCATAGGCCACGTGCAGCTCCTTCAATGCCTTCATTGTGGTTTCAGGAGAGCCGGGTCTGCTGGTCTTCCCGTATCCTCCGGAGGCCCCGATCCCCATGCCAAATACGCTACCGCTCCTATGAATGGTAGATGATAAGCGGACTCTCCATGTCACTAGGGCATTTACTCGATACTTACGCTGATGCTTTGATGTCCCCTTCGGAAAAGGAGGACATGGCGAGGGAAGACTGGAACTCGTTACTAGTGTCAAAGACAGACACGTAAGAGCGATCGTCTACGACAAAATCGGGGATACGAAGGTATAACTGGGTATCATCGTTGGCCAGATCGTTCCTCAGCTCAAAAGAGCTGATGCTCCTTTCCTTGAAACGAAACGCTGAGATGTTGGACCAGGTAAGCTCCACTGAGCGAGAAAGTTGGAGTAGGTGTATGCATGGTTTCTCACCCGGAAACTTTGCCCTCTCTATGCCTCTGATTGGAATCTTCCCACCGTCCTTGGGGTGTTCTTTATCCTTCTCTGGACTGCCGCGGATGATGGTAAATCCGTATAAGAACGAGTTGTTTTGAGCCACCATAGCCCACTCCCTTTCATTCAGGTCTGCTGGGTGCCTGGCGCAACAATTTCAGTATACTGCAGCCACTCTCTCTGGAGGCAGGAAGTTTTACTTCTGATCCAAACTGGGAAAGGTTCTGCCAATCGGTGTACGCCTCGTGGCTTTCTTGAGAAAGACGTCTCGTATCTTCGTCTCCGCCGCGTCGGCCTGAAGACGGTACTGTCAATAATCCACCCCAATAGGCTCGGGAAAGCAGGAGAAGATGGCGAAGCCGAGAGAGGTACTCAGTCCTACCTCCAAGATAATCTCCAGATACTCCTTAGTTATCCAGGTGTCTTCCACCGTAGCTCCATTTCTGTCGCAGAATGGCAAAAGTGCGCTGCAGAGGCCGAAGGCGGTCAGTGGGTTAAATATCACAAACAAGGCCAGAGTGACGTACCATTCTCTATGGGCCTTGATATAGGCCATCTCGGCGCGGAGGTTGGACAGGTCGCCATGTTCAATGCTCACAGTCGGCACACTGAGAAAGAATGCATCTGTAGTGGTTGAGGTTTCGCTATCATACAGTCGAACTCGCAGGGTAGCTTGGACTTCGTCAGTACGGTGTGCCGGTTCCATGGTGTGCCACGGTAAAACCTCAGCCGGGTCGAAACCTGGAGAACTTACTGCCCGGATCGGCGGGCATCTCGCCGTCGCTCTCTCCAGAATATGCGGACGACATTATGGACACTGCAGGCAACGCCTCGATGGAGAGATCCCTTTGGTCTCCCATGACAGCGGGACACCAGAAACAAAGCTGAGAAGACTCGAGATCAGCTAACACAGTATGACGCAGCAATGTGCTGACGAAAGGTGGTGAAAGTGGGCAACAGAATCAAAGGGACTCTCGCATCCCCTCCGCCTTGAACCACGTAGCTAGCATAAGCAGGCACGTATGTGGCGTATCCGGGAGGTTTCACCGAGTTCCTGCTGAAGGTCCCGATTGGCAGGTCATGGTCAAGTAAGACCCGACACATCCGCCCGGGGGACTCGCGGTCTCACGTAATCATGGATGACTCCGGTTCTCATGCAAATGACAATGTGTTGGTTATATTGACTTGTAATATGGCATTCTTTATCGAATATTTGACTCGAAATTCGTGTCGGAGTCTGTGGCTACTTGAAAGTCCGCTTAATAATTATCATTGAGCGGGCAACTTGTCAAATTATCATCGATCCTCTTTCAGGTCTTACTCCAGAAAATATCACACTATCATCTCGCAAGCCGCTGCTGTTAAAATGGTTGGTTCCAGTGACATTGGTTTCGAATACAGGAATTTGATTGACAACATCGATATAGTCTACTTGTCCATCACTCCTCAACCATTGATGGTCCATAATTACAATCTATGTAGGGCAGGCCACACTGAAATCTGTCCCTTTCTCATTACTCTGGATATTGACCTTCCAGGGGTAAATCGTGGGTACAGCCAGTATATCAGGCCTCGACGGCCGATTTGGCACGGAGCCGCTCTCCAAACCGGTAGAATAGCAGGGGCGGGGACAAAGGCGAGTGCAAGAAACCCCAGCATGGTGTTTCCCCAACCATCTCCAAGCGTCCTGTACATGGGCGGACCCGCTAGCGGAAGAAAAGTGCTGGACAGAAACCGTAGCAGGTTGTTGGCACCAAGTGCAGAAGCGGCGGCGTCGGATCCGAACAAATCGACTAAATATAACTGCGTGGGCATCTTCCCATCATGCGTGTGAGTCGCCTTACTAAAAGCCAGAGTAAAGAAGTGAAGTTGAAACTACTTACAAGAACGAAAAAGGCCCCGAAGCCAATCAGCGCAGTGCCGATGATGGGTACAATCCAATGAACTTGGTAATGGACAGTCCAGCCGTAGAGAAACAGACCCAGGCCCACAAAGGGGCTGAACCAGATCATCAATATCAATCGATGCTCGGGCCGCGGTCGGGTCACCCCCTCTGCCTCCATGCGGGCCGCGAGAACCCGGCTGCCCACGGTGCGAAAAACGACCATGGCCACTATCAAAGTGACTCCAAGGCCCAAGTATGCCAGCCCCGAAGTGGCCGTGGTGAAGCCGTAGTGGCCCTCGAAGACATCGGTGAACGTGGTCATCAGCAGATACATGAGGCCAAACACCAAGGCGACGTAAAGAGACATGATGAGCAGGACAGGGGATCGGATGAGTAGCATGGTCGGCCGAACAAGTGCTTGGGTGAGGACCTGGTTGGGTGTTAAGTGCGACCGAGTGAGACTAGAACGCAGCTTAACGTTGCCGGATGAAACGCGGAGGCTGGCAGTCTTGCGCTCGAGCAGGACCTTGGGGTGGGTCTCGCGCAAGAAAGCGGCGGCGGCGACGGCGATGGCGCCCCCAAGAATGGAGAGAAGCCAGAATGTCCAGCGCCAACCCAGGCTACTGGCAACAAAACCTCCGATGACGGGCCCGAGAACCTGCGGTCACGACACGTTAGCGACGCGGTCGAGGACATCCGAAGTGTAATGGCTACTTACCGGTCCGGTGAGGGGTCCCAGACTGAAGAGACCCATAGCACTCGCTCTCGTCTGGAGAGAGGTGACATCCGCTATGCTTCCACCACCAAGTGCCATGGGCGTCCCGCCGGCGAATCCAGAGATGAAGCGAAACACCATAAACTGGGCCACATTTTGGCTGAGCGCGTTGCCGACGAAGAAGGCCAGGAAAACGATGTTGGCGGTGTGGTAGACGGGCAAGCGACCGTACACCTCGCTGAGTGGGGAACTGAGCATCGGTCCCACGCCCAGGCCGAGGACATAAAGCGTGATCGCAAGCGTGCTCACGGTGGGAGACGCGATGTCGAACTCATGAACGACTTGCTCGATTCCGGGTGCACACATGGTCGGGGCCATATTTCTGCCATGGAAGTGTCAGAATGCCTTGTCTAGGTTGCAGGCAATCGGGGATGGTAACCTACGTCACAAGTGCAAGCAGGGACACAATGCCGATGTGTAGCCATCTCTTGCCATCACTCCAATTCTGCGGATTGGCCAAGTCTTCTGGTCCATCCCAGTCGACAACATTGGGATCGACCATTTCAGCAGTCTTCTCAATTGGACCATCCTCAAGTGCGGCGGCTTGTGAAGCAACACCTGCTGATGATGTGCCGCTGTTAGGTTGAGATTTTGGTGTTGTGGACATGGTTGCAAGTAGGATGGTAGAACTTACACGAAGTATTTCCGTGCAAAGTTGAGATCGCGCCACAAAAGTCTTGGATAACGAAAACATACATTGAGCAGAGATTGGAGGGCTCATTGACACTATTTCAATACCCTTGCGGTTATGCGCTGCCCACAGGCTTCGTGGTGACTCCCAGCCCAGCGCGAAAGCCAAATAAGGCCCTCCGCGGATGTAAACGGAGGCAAACGGAGGCAATGCCATGAACAATAGATACTATCAGGTCATAGTCAAGGGCTAAGTTCCAACTGCTGCGCGATAGAGACAGTCGGTATCGCCAGCTCAGGGGCTACTGGCACTGCCCAAGAGAGGCGTCACGTGAGCGTAGCGTACGGGTCACCATCTCATCGAAGTATGAAGGGAGCTGGTGATCCCTGCCCAAGTAGATGAGATTTCTATGAAGAGAATATACATGACTTGAACCCTATTACGTGGGTTCGATCGTAACTGAAGCCCGTTCAACGGAGACAAAGCGGAGCTAGCAGCCTTGTGGCCGCGGAGCAGTTGGCGGAGCTCCGCGGACGGTGGCTGCTAGCGTGGCAGGGCCCAGTGGGATGGATAGCGGGCCGCAGGGTAGCACTCGAGGCGCATAGGTATGTTCTTAACCGCGGTGCGAGTAGGTACTTTTGTTCAAACGCATCAATTGATCCGACTCGCTTCTTCTATCCGACCAACGCGGGGTACCCTTTTGACGCCAATGCTTACCTACCCCCTTACTTCACTTGCTCCACTTTTGCGCTGCCTTATCAATGTCTTCCCATTGCCAGCCGTCTTACATGCATGTCCCTCACCAGGAAGCAGTGCTAGGATTTACTGCTTTGCAAATGGTTAGTGTACATACGCAGGATGCCGCCGGTATTCGAATCCCTGCAGTCGGCCGATGCCACTGCTTTGTTCCGACCTTCTACCACCATTGCTGGAGTAGTTTCCTTTCTGTAATTTCGGTACACATCCAACCCCTTTCTTGCTCTCGTTTTTTGCTTGAATCCGTCTCTGCCTGTCGCCTTGCCACACCGGGTTCATGTCATCCCCCGCACCCACGTCGCACTTGCCGGCCTTGCCACCGTTCGTAGCCGACACCATCGAGAACGGCGGGCTCCCTTCTACCTCTGGATCGCGATCCCAAGCTGCTAGGCGCCGTCGAGACAAGCCGCAGTTGTCATGTGTCGACTGTCGCCGCCGCAAGTAATAACCCCCCTCAGCTAACCTGTGTCTTCCTCACAGCGAGTGATGCTTACTAGCCCGTGTTGTCTGTAGATCGCGTTGCGATCGCAAACAACCTTGCTCCAATTGCCAAGCTCGTGGTCAGCCATGCCTGTACGCCGAAAACCAGCAAACAAGCTTCCTACGAAGTCCACAATCCCCGGCGGCCCCCAGGGTGCCCGATCTCCACGACCGTCTCGTGCACCTCGAGCGCTTAGTGATGTCCCAAAAGACAGCGCCACCTCCAGTGCCCCGCCCTCCTAGTGCGGTGCCGGAGTCGGCTGGTAGCAGCTCGGCCCACAACACGCCAGACTGCGGGCGATCCGAATGCGGCAGCATGCACATCAGTGCCACAGAACTTTCCTATGTCGGCAGCGACCACTGGGCCGCCATTGCAGATAGCATAGCAGATCTACGACACTATGTCGACCGTGGAGAGCATCTTGAATCAGTGGAGACTCTCGACGAGGGCTCAAGGGAAGGCGACTCGCGCGGCGAGACAGTCGGGAGGTCGTCTCGTGCTCTACTCCTGTATGGCTGTCAACCCGGATCGCGTACCGAGATACTAGCTGCGATGCCTTCTAAAACAGTTGTCGACCGTTATGTCTCTCGGTATTTCAATCGGATGGATCTCGTGTCATGTTGTGAGTGCATCAAGTCTTATTATCGACGGCCCGCGATTTCATGGTTGACCGCCCAGTAGCTGTCCATGGTCCAACATTTCTACTGGAGGCAAGTGGATTAAACTCACTGGGTATGCCTTACTTTATACACCATGCTAATATTGGAATAGTATGAGGCTTTCTGGGCAAATCCCACCGGAACTCCTGTGATCTGGCTTGGTCTTCTCTTCGGCATGATTTGCCTTGCTGTTATTACCTCTGGTGCGTCTGAGATGAGTCACGCGGGTGATGCCGAGCACGCGATCCTCCCCGTGAACATCTACCGAGAGAAGACGGCCCAGTGCCTGGTCGCGGGCGAATATACCAAGTCTGGACCGTACGTTCTGGAAACCATGATCCACTACTTGTATATCGAGTTCCTACTAAGCCCTGACGCGGATCACGACCTCTGGTTTTTGCTTGGACTCGAGGTGAACACGGCCATGCGCATGGGCTATCACCGCGAACCCAGCAACTTCCCTGCCCTCACGCCCCTCCAACGTGAGATGCGCCGCCGCTTGTGGGGTACGGTTCTGCTGAGTGACATCTTGATCTCCAGCCAGATGGGAATGCCGCGCATGGTAGCCGAGTCGCAATGCGATACCGGCGAGCCTCGAAACCACAATGACACCGACTTGGAAGTCGGATCTACCGAGCTACCTCCGTCCCGACCCGAAACTGAATACACAACAAGTACCGGCGTCATTGCCCGCAGACGACTGCTGGTAGTCCTTGGCAAGATCTCGGACCTGACTGGGGGCGTCAAGGTCTGTACCTACGATGAAGTGATGCGACTTGACCAAGCTCTGCACCAGGCAGCATCTACTATCCCTCAACCTCTGCAGATGAAGCCGATCACGGCCAGCATCACAGATTCCCCTCAGGTCATCATGTCGCGTGTATTTCTCAGTCATCTGTCTTACAAAGGACAGTTGCTTTTACACCAACGCTTCCTTCATTTGAAGTCCTCGTATCCCAATGAGGATACGTTTGCCCACTCTCGCAGAGCTTGTCTCGACGCCTCGTTGGGTTCCCTCCAGCTACAAAAGGTTAGTGACGCGGTTCTCTCATACCAATCGCAGTCATTTTCTTTGAGTCATTCAATTACTTCCATATGAAATCTCAAGCGGTTCATTGTCCACTAACTGCCTTCTCGTTGTACTAATGTTCAATCTTTATAACAGGATCTCGATGAGGAAACGCGCCCCGGCGGTCAACTTGACACACTGCGCTGGCGTGTGACCTCCATCATGAATCATCAGTTTCTTACGGCGACTATGACTTTGTGTTCATTGCTCCACCGTGGAAAGACCTTCGAAAAGAGGGATGCCATCATGTCGGCGCTGCGAGGTGCAAGAGACATCTGGGACCGAGCAATCGCAGCTTCAAAAGAAGCTCAGAGGGCGGTTGATACGATTGGCTTTGTTCTTGCGAGGGCCGGAGAGGCTCGCGAGACCCTAGTGTCACTCCACGAGTCGTCTGCATCCGCGATAAGTAGTAGTAGGGACAACCTCAATGACGTTGTCAGCGACCAAGACACCATTTTCAACACAGATACAGGGTTCTCTGTCGGTCAGTCCCCAACCCCCCTCTGTTTGTGAATAGCATTAACTCGAACAGGAGCCAATGGAAGTATGCTACCGTCGTTTTGGGGTACGTTTACGACGAGCCCCTTGCAAGAGGAAGCAGATGTCGATTTGGGTATGGATTTTCAAGGACCTGGAGCTCAGGCGCTACACAATTGGATGGAGATAAATTGGCCAAACGAAGACACTTGAAACTCCATTTCTCTGTGTCTCAACATCCCCTGATTTTGGAATTTTGTCATGTTCGTAGATACATCGAACATGAACAAGTGCCTCACAAGTCCTGTTTGTTTCACGTAATGGGTTTTCAGAATAGAGTCTCATAGACACCCACCAAGTGATGAATTCAAAACTGAATGTTGCTATATTTCAGGAGTAAGAGCCAGCCTTGAACGATTTTTCAAGTAAGCTGGTTACTCTACCCCTGAGTAGATCTGCCTCGCTCACTATCCGCTGTAATAATAATCGCAGGCATTGAATGCATAGTCTGTAATGGAAGGGTCGGCTCAAGCTGTCAGCCTGGATCCCTCATTCACTACCCCTGCACCTAGCAAATCCCCGAGGCAATGCAGGGGTTCGCAGCCCCACTAATATCTCCGCGGAGGGAAGCTGAAGCTCCGGAACAGTCACACAGCGGACGTGCGACATGGAAGCAAACAGAACACCTAATGGTGTATGACCTCAAGGATGAACCTGAAATCTGGCTGCCGAATTATAAATTAGTCGTCCCAACTTGCCTGCTTGCTGCTCTGATACTCTAGTTACCAACCTGGGCTTGACATCATGTCTTCAAAGCTGCGCTTTCCCAACCGTGCTGTACTGTCGCTTGTCTCGAATACAGGTAGAGGAAACGTCCCGTCTCCTTTACTACTATCTGCATCGTCCTCACTTACCGTCCCCTCAGTCGCTACACCCCGAGCAGCTTTTACTTCCATCGCCGAGTCCCCCTACAACTCTCCCTTGACACTGATCCGCAACACTTCCCACGCTGCCGCCATGTCTACCATGCCTGCTACCCATGGCCACAATGAGGCCTGCTGCAACATCCCGCCGATTGAGGCGTCTGGATACACGGCCAAAGGCTCCTACAAGCAACTTGGTGGCATGAAGACATGTGAGACCCAGTCCACCAACACCGACTAATGTCCTTTAACTGGTCATATCTACAGATATCACCGGCCCAGCGCAGGCAACTCGCGGTATCATTTCCGTGTTCGATATCTTCGGTTACACAGACCAGACGTTGCAAGGCGCCGACATTCTAGCGAGCAAGCACAAGGTCTTCATGCCTGACTGGTTCCATGGCAGCCCTTGCCCAATGGAATGGTGGGTAGTACTCTACGTCTGCCTCCTGTGTACTGCCCCCGAAACACGTTCTGTGGACTAATAACACCTCAACAGGTTTCCTCCGGACACCGAGGAGAAGCAAAAGCTCGTCGGCGAGTTCTTCGGCAAGAACATGCCTAGTGGCGTCGCAGATGCACTCCCAGACTACGTCAAGGCCGTCCAGGCTGCCCATCCTGCCATCACATCATGGGCCATCATCGGTGTAAGTACAGAAACCCACAGTATCCCTTGCTACCACCAAAAGACTAACCATAGACAGTTTTGCTGGGGTGGCAAGGTCGTCGAGCTTGTGACCACTGGCTCTTCCAACCTCTTCAGCGTCGCGGCGGCTGCTCACCCCGCCATGGTGGACTCGGCCATGGCCGACAAGATCCCCGTGCCGTATGTCCTGCTGGCCTCCCAGGAGGAGCCCGAGGACGCCATCAAGGACTTTGAGAGCAAGCTCAAGGTGCCTCACCACGTCGAAGTCTTTGGTGACCAGGTCCATGGATGGATGGCCGCACGCGCTGACCTGGCGGACCCGCGTGTGAGGGAGGAGTACGCTCGGGGCTATCAGACGGTGCTGCGTTTCTTTGATAAAGAGTGGAAGTAAAGTGCTTGGAGCATGTTGGGCTGTCCCCTTTCAGTCTTCCCATGGTTCCCGCCGTCTCACGGCAGTAGGATTCATTGAGGCCCTAAAAGAACCTCTCACCAGCTAATTCGCGAGTATTAAAAGATCTTTGTTATTGCTTCCCTGTTACTTTCATACGAACAGGTAGCCCAAATGCGGATCTCGCTTCCACAACCTAGAAATCCCCTTTGGGTCTAGTTCGAGTCGTGACCCGGTCTATTATGCCTGGAACGGTGCCGTTGCCCCTTGCCACATAACCTACCCTGTCATTTGCCATTCAGCCATGACCAACGAACCGCCCAGCCGGGTCGGGAGGAACAAATCATTCGGTGTTTCCATGTCCAACATCCATGTCGAGCTTTGAGTTTCTCATGTACATGCTTGTACAACATGGCCACGCCCGCCGCAGAGAGGCTTTTTGATGATACTCCCTCCCCGGCGTTGGTTACTTGTACTCTTTACATTGCAGGCAGGATGCCAAGACATCATATCATCCGGCCAAGTATTCTTCTGCGGACACTCACCTGCACCCTGAACTACGCAGTAGCATTAGTATCGATTCTGTCAATCGAAATGTGGGCTTCGCTATAGTCCAGGGCTTATCCTGGCTGTTGGCGCTAACCGTCCGGTTGGCCCACTGAACAGTGACCAGTTCGTGATGGAGACCACGCAGGGGTCCGCCTCCTATTCGGACCGGGAGCAATCAACGAAGCAAGGGATGGGGCTCGGCGGCTACAGAAATACGGTTCGAATGATGCGGCGGTCCTCCGTCTTCTTTCTTCTCTGCAAAACCGTCCCTGTAACATAACGTCCTCTTGTGTGCTTTTGGGATTCAAGATGTCGCGCCAAAAGCTCGGCCTCGTGGCTTCTTTGATCGCAGCTGTGGTGTCATGGGCCCTTGTTCTCTACCAACAGGGCGGGCAGCCAGAGATTGACGCCGACACGGTGGTTGGAATCAACAACACGGTGCTCTTCCTCGTCACGGGCGCCCATGGCCTGTCCAACGTGCACTTCGCCACAATACAGGCCTTGCTGGAGCGCCACCCGCACATCGAGGTCCACTTCGCCACGGCCATGTCCGACCTGGATAGCACCGACGGCGTGCACGGCCGCGACGAGGCCAAGCTGGCCCGGATCGCGTCGTTCGCCCGGCGCGTCAACCCCGCCGCCGGCGACGTCGCCTTCCACCGCCTGCCCGGCCCCTCGTGGGTCCGCGCCATGTACCAAAACACGGACATCGGGGTCGAGACCCTGTCCCAGCCGCCCGGGTACCAGAGCGTCGCCCTCCTGTCCCGGCAGTTCCAGCAGTGCCTCGCGCCCTGGACGGGCGAGGAGTACCTGCTTATCTACCGGGCCGCCCGCGCCGTCATCGACGAGGTGGACCCGGCGGTGGTGGTGCTCGACACGCTCTTCCTGCCGGGCGTCGACGCCGCGCGCGAGGCCCGCCGCCTGCGCGCCTTCGTCACGCCCAACACGCTCGTCGACAACTTCGTGGCGGACCAGCCCCGGCTCGGCATGCTGTGGAAGTACCCCGTCGTCGGCGCCGACTTCGGCTTCCCGCTCCCGTGGCGGCGCGTGCCCGAGAATGCGCTGTCGGCGGTCCGGTTCGTCGGGGCCGTGCTCAACATGCCCGCCGTCCAGGCCAAGCAGCGGTTCCTGCAGGAGCACGGCGGCATCCGGGAGCCCATCAACTTTTACAAGCTGCATCGGCCCAACGTGCCCTGGGTCACGCAGACGACTGAGGGGGCTAGTATCCCCGTCGACGTGGTGCCTCCCAACGTGACCTGCGCCGGGCCCATCGTGCTGTCGGCCGCGCCGGCGGCAGAGCAGGACGCTGAGTTGGCGTCGTGGCTGGCTAGGGGGCGAGGGAAGACTCTATTGATCAACCTCGGCAGCAGCGTAAGCGAGTACAGCCCACAACAGGCATTTACCATGGCGGCAGCCATCCGTACAACACTCGAGCAGCACCCAGACGCGCAGGTGCTATGGAAGCTAGTCAACGCAGGCAATCGCACGGCGGAGCTCGAGCCGCTTTCGGACCTCGTCGCGGGCGGGCGCGTGAGGATTTCCGGCTGGATCGACGTGGACCCCGTCTCGCTGCTCGAGACGGGCGACATCGTCGCCAGCGTGCACCACGGCGGCTCCAACTGCTACCACGAGGCCATCTACGCGGGCGTGCCGCAGGTCGTGCTGCCCCTGTGGGCCGACTTGTACAACTTTGCGGCCCTGGCCGAGACGTCTGGTATTGGCATCTACGGCAGTCGCGGCACTGCCCCGGGTTGGACGGTGGAAGGGTTGACAAATGCGTTCATGACCGTGATCGACGACGAGAAGGCGGCGGGGATGAGGGAGAAGGTGCGAAAGCTCAGCCAGAAGGCCAAAGCGCGGCCCGGCAGGGAGAAGGCGGCGGCGGAGATTGCGAGATGGGCTGGCTCAGGATGAGCAGAGAAATCACCGCACGCCACCAAGTCCCTCCCAAAGTAAAATGGCCAAGTCTTTGACGTATCGACAACCCATTACTTCATTCGAACGACTACTATAGCAGAAAAGCATCGAAGTATTTAATATTGCTTCCTTGAAGTAACATAGAGTAATTGGAATAATCAAATAAAAATGGGTGCTATCAAGACGGCTCTCTATGACGGATTACTACTTGACCTCGAGCCTCAAAGCATCGTACTGCACATATACGCTCCTCGGCAGCAACGCACTTTCGTAGTCGGTGGCATTGAAAGGGAGGCTCAGCACAACTTCATTGGTCATGCCGAGACCGCTTGTCAAGTACTCGGTAGGGAAGGTGAACTTGTGGGCGACTTGGTAGCAGACGATAGCACTCCGGACGCCACACGAAGAGGAGTGGTAGTACCTAGTTTTTACCAATTGCGATTAGTTCTCTTGCAAACCAGTAAGGCCATTATGTGGGAGTGTTTGCTCACGGTATAATCCACGGTTCCAAGCCATGCTCATTGACCGACACAACAAACGGCAGGTCATTGTACCGCTCCGTCGCGTTGAAGACGTCCGTATTCCCCGCCGCCGTCTTGGCGCCCGCGAGCTGCACCGTCAGCGTCGCCTCGGTCGTGTCCCTGAGGACGATAGCATCTTCGATGTCAAAGGCAATGGTCCAGTTGTTGATGCTGCTGCCGTTGATACCCACCACCTCCTGCTCCGGCCGCCGGAAGTTGGCATATCCCCCGAACACGGACCAGTGAATGTAGTTCCAGTCCCGCGCCTCGTCGCTCTGCCCCACGTGGAAGCGCACGCCCTCGGCGAAGTCGTCCAGGAAGTCGTAGGCGCCGTAGTAGATCCGGTACTCGGGCGGATGCAGGGGGTGAGTGGGGTCGGGAGCGTCACCATGTAGGTACTCGCCACTTGACTTGTCCGGTGTTCCAATGCGCCAGATTTCTCGGCCAGCCGACTCGGGAATCCACTCGATCTCGCCGCTGTCTGTAGCCGCGCCCGCCGCCACCACGATATCGTCTTGAACGTAGTCGCCAAAGATGCCGTCCGCATACACCGTCAGTCGGTACGTCCCCGCCTTGACGCGGTCGATGGACACGGTGCCGTCGGAGGTGCTGATGTCGGCCCAGTACTGGTAGGCCGTGGTGTCTTCGACGTTGTCCTGAAAGTCGACGCCGTTTTGGGACAAGACAGCAAGGGGCCTCTTGGCTCCCTCGGGCAGACGGATCCGGGCTTTCCAGGAACCGCGACCAGACGAAGGGACGTAGTTGGGGACGTGGTGTGCAATATCGTCATAGAACTTGGCATTCCATTCCGGCGAGGCATACTGCAGCGCATCGTCCAGCAGATCTTTCATGGGGGCCCCGGCCGGGCCTTTGTTGAAGTGGAAGTACTGGGGCCCAAACGTCCGGTCAGAGCCGTGGGTGATGTTGGGCGTGCCGTCGCCGTGGTGGTTCGACACCATGTAGTTGTAGAGGATACCATCGACCACCAGGTCCGAGTGGATGGGCCCCCCGAAGTACGTGTCCTTGGTGTTCATGACGAGCCACGCGCCGAAAGTCGCGTTGTCGGCGCTCCCCTGAGTCCCGTCGGCAAAGAGGCCGTGGGCCAGCTGATCCCGCCAGACCGCCGAGAAAGTGTACTTGGTGAAGTAATCCGATATCTGTTCCACGTACGGGTCTCCCTCACGGTCTCCCAAGTACCACGTCGCGTCCTGCACCGTCGTGGCCATACCCGAACCGCCGGCCGCCGGGTTCGGCCGCGGCGCGGGTCCGTGAAACAAGGCGTCGGTGACGAGGTCGGTCCAAAGCGGCGTGTTGGGCCGGAAGAGCGTCCGGAACTCCTGCAAGTTGCGTAAAAAGGGCGTCGTCTCGTTGTAGTAGGCGATGCGGCTGAAGGTGTGGAGTCCCGTCTCGCCGTCTCGGAGGAACCAGTACTGCTCCAGTAGCTGCCCGGTTGGCTTGTAGACCTCGCCCATAACGATGCCGCCATAAGCTACCCCAGAGCTGTCGGCCCCCGTGATCAGCTTGTACGTGGCATCCTTGGAGCCCGGGGTGTAGAAGCCGGACGGCACGCAGTAGCAGTCCAGATACGGGCCTCTGCCGGCGCGCCCATCCGTGCTGCCGAGGAGGTCCTGTCCGTCCAGCGTCAAGAGATTGACGGAGCCTGTTGATTTGCTTACGCTGGTCACCAGGCGGTCATTGGCTAACAGCAGGAATCCCGATGTCTCGTTGGCAATCAGACGAGCCCATGTGAGAGTAATTGCTGCCGCAGATATCGGTAAGCTGGCGTAACGCATGTTGGAACTACAACCCCTGAAGATTGAACAGAAGGTTTAGAATCTCTCGCTTCAGAGACATTCAGGGCATTGAATATATTGCGACCAAGTAGGTCTTATGAAAGGCAGTGTCGAAGATTCCTGTCGAGAATTTATTTGGCCCGCCCCCAGTGGGATGTTAAGAATGTCTGTCGGCAAAACTCCACTGGTGGGATGTTCCCTTGTAACGAGTAGGTTACATATTTCCGTCCATTTAACCAGGGTCTGATTGTGGGGAAACAGGGGGTGATGATCGAAGGAAAACGCGGGGAAGCAGGAGTGATCGTCTCCTTCGCCTAACCAAGTATGGGCTGGCGCATTTTCTGGCATCTGGCATCGATATCAGCCTACATCCGAGACAGCTGGCAGCAACCGAGTAATTGGGTCAAGAGGCAAGCCCATACAGTTGGTCAAGAACTCTCAATTATAGAACAAACCACCAACTGTGTCGTTCTGGAGTTTCATGCATCGTCTGAGTGCCGTCATCAGCTCGGAGGAACATTGTGGCCGGCACATCCGGATGAAACCAATGGACGGCGGACAAGTGATGTTGCTTGGAATGCCTAGGGAAGTAAGGGATAAGTTGGTCGGACGCGTATTTACAAGCACCTCAGGCAACGACTCGCCCTCTTTTCTTCGTAGTGTATTGTGCTCTCTTCTGAATCTCATATTCCATTCCACTTCAAATCTCCAACCCATTCATGAACAAAGCCATCCATACTGGAAAGGGACATCATGCTGTTTCTTGATGTACTTGGGATGGCCGTCGGGTATGGGGTGTATGGGTTTGCTCTAATCGTAAGAGACTGTGTCTTCTTTTCTCTCCGTTATTTGAGGCGCTGGTTGTCTGCTAACCTGGAGCAATGCTTGTCTGCCATCTCGTAGCTCGTCCTCACCGCGTCGTACCGTCTTCTGCTGCACCCGCTGCGCAACTACCCTGGGCCACTGCTGGCGAGATTGACTGATGTCTACGCCGGTCTAGCCGCTACCCAGAAGCGTCTACACTTAGTCGTACATGGTCTCCATGAGAAGCATGGTACGTCAACGCGTGAAGACACTCAGACTGTGAACGTCTGTTTGCGGCACTAACAAGTCACCAGGGACGGTCATCAGGCCTGCCCCAAACAGGCTTCTCTTCAACTCTCCTAGTGCTTTCAAGGGTATGTGCTTTACAGCTGTGTTCGGTGGTTCAAGGCTGAGGCAAAGATACTGACACATTGCCCCCCAGCCATTTATCAGAACGACGACCGTATTACCAAGTCATTCACATATGAGCTGCTGACCCGGAACGGCGTCTACAGCGTGTTCAACACCCTCGATCGAAAGATGCACGCCTACAAGCGCAAGATAGTAGGCCACGCCTTCTCGCAACGCTCGATCCGGTCCTTCGAGCCGGCGCTTCTGTCCCAGGTCGACATCTACCTCGAGCAGCTGCTCGGGTCGTCGCCGCAGCCCGTTAACATGACGGAGAAGCTGGGCCACCTAGCCGCCGACATCATCGGCCAGCTCGCGCTCGGCTACGACCTGGCCACGCAGACGCGCGAGGACAACCGCTTCCTGCCGAGGTCCATGACGCTGAGCTTCTTCGTCGGCAACATCTCGCACCACTTCCCGGCCTTCTACAAAGTCCACACTAACTGGGTGTTCGACTACATCTTCTACGAAACGCGCGAGAAGTTCAGCCGCCTGCTGGTGAAGATGGTGCAATCTCGTCTCGCCCTGGACACCCACGCCGTCCCCGACTTCTTCTCCTTCGTCGCCGACGAGCTGCCCCCGGGCGAGGCGGCCAAGACCCGCGACAGTGTCATCTGGAAGGAGTCACTGGTATTCTTGGCGGCCGGGGGCGACTCGGTGACGACGGCCATGGCGGCGGCCTTCTTCTACCTGTCGCGCGACCGGGACTGCTACCAGCGCCTGGCCGCCGAGATCCGGTCCGCCTTCCCGAGCGGCAACGACATCTGCGACGGGCCGCGGCTGGCGGGCTGTCGGTACCTCCGCGCCTGCATCGACGAGGCCCTGCGCATGTCGCCGCCGGCGCCCGGGAACTTGTGGCGGCAGCAGGTGGCCTCGGACAAGAAGCCGCTCTTCGTCGACGGCCACTTCATCCCGAGGGGGACACTCTTTGGCGTGAACCTGTACGCCTTGGCCCACAACGCCACCATCTTCCCCGACCCCTTCGCCTTCAAGCCGGAGCGTTGGCTGCCTCTCGATGATGACACGGCGGCGAACCCACCGGAGGCAGCCAAGCGTGACGAAGAAGAGGCAAGGAGGAAGGCGGCGCGGGAGGGCTTCTCCGCCTTCTCCATCGGGCCGCGCAACTGCGTCGGCAAGCCGCTCGCCTATCTGGAGACGTCCGTCGTCCTGGCCAAGTCCCTCTGGTACTTTGATTTTGCAGCCGCCGCCGGCGACCTGGGCGTCGTCGGGGAAGGGAGGGATAGGGGGAGGCCCGGGGAGTTCTGCACCTGGGACGTGTTCAATTCGTCCCACGATGGGCCGTACCTGGTGTTCCGCCCGCGGGAGTCTGTGTCATTGAAGGAAGATCTGGAAACCCGCAAGCACGGATAAGCATGTCGTGGATCTACATGGTCGCAAAACTTGGCGGGAGGGTTCTCGATGTTGGATTGGCTTCCTTGGTACTGTATAGAATGACGCATGATGGCCTGATATTCGATCATAGAATCCGTCGTGTTCTTCATTCTCGCTCGGAGAACTGACTCGGCGGTGGATTGGATCCGGCGGGCGCGGAAGCGAGAGATGGCGACAATAAGCGAAACCCGATGTTCCCAATTATCAACACTGACGCCACAGTAAAAAAACAAGATGTTGACTACTGCAGAACTAGAACAAATTACCTTGGGGCTAAGGGAAGTAAGCGATGAGAGCTTCCAAGTCTGGCATGCCATTTAAGGTAGTGGGCATCCCGCAATGCAGGGTCGCCATCTGATTTGCTCGCTTGGAGGGGGGGCTAGAATACGCCTGCATTGAAGCAGCGGCTTCGGTGGCGGTAGGATTGCCGCGGCGACCTCCCGGCGCGCGGGGGGAAGTGCAACAATGCTGGAGCAGCCTGCCTTATCTACATCCCTGTTCTCATTATGCAGGACTTTCTTGATTGTGACAGTCAAATCTCTGACGGCGACCGAGATACTGAGTGTAAGGGATCTCACAATGGCTGTCGATTCATGACGCAGTAACTGCGCCGTGGTGCCTTATCTGCGCTCCGAATCGTTCCACTGCTGGACTGCGTATCACTGCAGCAGCACCGGGACACAGTCCTTGGATGCGCCGGACACCCGAAAGAACCCCGCTTTCATCCGATCGCACCTGCCTTCTCTGAACTAACTCACCGAAAAAGAACGCATTCGATCAATGTGGGTAGGCATAGATATGTGGAAGGCACCCGAATCTTGAGAAGAGAGCCGACCAGGGGATCTATTGCAAGAGCCCGCCGACACTCGCCTGCTGTCGACTCTCCTCCCTCATCCCTCACCCTAGGTCAACATTTCTTCATCATGCAACTATCTATCTTTGTCTCCAGTATCTTATTGTCGGCGGTGCTTGGCCAGAGCGACCCAGGCTATCCTGTCAAAAACCCCTCCATCTCGTATTGGCAGATCCCCCCGCACCCCGATGTCGCCGACCACCAGTCCCCCAAGCTCCCCGAGAGCGCCGACATCGTCATTATTGGCTCCGGCATGTCGGGCACCAGCATCGCCTGGCATTTGCTGATGGACGACAATAGCACCACCACCCCCACCACCAAGAAGGCTCCTCCTGCCCCTCTAAGGATCGCCATGCTGGAAGCGCGCCAGGCGTGCTCGGGCGCGACGGGCCGCAACGGAGGCCACATCCGGCCCTCGTCGTACGAGGAGTACGTCGACGCCAAGAAGGTCACCACCCAGGACCAGGCGGCCAAGATCACCAAGTTCCGCGCCGGCCATGTCGACGCCCTGCTGCGCGCCGCCGGCCGGCTGCCCACCGAGCAGGCGAGGCAGGCGGCCTCGGTCCGGCCCGTCGACAGCCTGGACGTCTACTTCGAGGAGGCGCCGTTCGCCGAGGCCGTCGCGCAGTGGGAGACGCTGCGGCGGGAGGTGCCCGAGGTGGGCGACGAGTGGTCCGTGTTGGCGGGCGACGAGGCCCGTCGGGTCTCGCTCATGCCCGGCGCCGTCGGCGCGCTGACGGGGACGGCCAGGGTGGCGGGCGCCATTTGGGGGTACCGCTTCGTCACCAACGGCTTGAAGATGCTGCTGGATGCCTACCCGGAGTCCTTGTCCCTCGACACGCACACCACGGCCACTTCCGTCAACGCCCTGAAGAACTCGACGCACAACTTCGAAGTGACAACCGACCGCGGGACTATCTTGGCCAACCACGTCGTCTACGCCACCAACTCCTGGTCCCCTCACTTCGTCCCCGTTCTTGGCAACGCCCTCCAGGGTAGTCTCCTGAGCATGAGCGCTCAGCTCGGAGGCGCCGGTGTATGTATCTCATCCCCTCTGTCGTTGAGGAGCCACTCAATCACTGACTTTCATCTCCTTTGGTCATAGCTACCCAAGCCAGGAGAGTGGCCCGCCTACCACAACAACGTCAGCCTCCCCGGGGGCCGGGCCTGGTCCCTCTTTCTCCGCGGCGGCCTCGACTACATTGTCCAGGAGCCGGAGCACGGCGAGTACATGTACGGCGGCGGCGCGGGCGTCTCCTTCCCCGGCGAAGACGACCGGGACCAGTACGACGACAGCGGAACCCCGCCCTCCGTCGTGGCCGCGTACCTGAACGGGGCCCTCCCCACCTACTTCGGCTACCAGAACTGGGGCGCCGAGCGCACCGACTTCCCCGCCGACCTGCACCCGGACATCTGGGCGGGCCGCACCAAGCGCGTCTGGACGGGCGTCGAGGGCTTCACCACGGACGCGCTCCCGCTCGTGGGCCCGCTCGCCGAGCAGTTCACCCAGAGGCCCGTCAAGAACCCGGCCGCCGGCCAGGAATGGGTGTCGGCAGGCTTCAACGGCGAGGGCATGGACTATGCCTGGCTCAGCGGCAAGGGGCTGGGGCAGATGATCCGGAACCACATGGCCAACGCGACGAACGAGCCGCTGTTCGAGTGGTTCCCCACGGCCTTCCTGCCGACGGAGGCACGCTTGCAAAAGCAGAACGGCACGGCTGCGAGGCGTCGGGACGTTGGCCGGAACGGCCGGCGGGATTTGGGCGAGTTGTGAGATGAGTGCTGTTGTCAGTGTCGCCTCCGCTGCATCTCTCGGGGGGATGGACTGGGAAACTCGACCAACTAAAGATACGAAGCATGCTCGGACAGATCACATATCTGGACGAAACTGATACATAAACACGGCAATCACCACTGGTGGTCTATTCGTAGTCTGCAATATAAGTACAGGTGTTCAAGGCCAGAGAGAAGATGGATGGCAATTGGATACTTGCTGTAAGCCTTATGCCACACTTGAACAAGGTCAGCTTGGTTATTCTTAGTACCATCTACCTATCAATAGAATGCAGAGCCACGACCACGTCAATACCGCGAGGGCGATGGTGGAAGTGGTGTTGTCCTGCCCCGAGAGTTCTGCTGGGACAGCCGGTGCACCGCAATTGGGTCGCGGGGTAGACTGAGCGAGTTCCTCTCAAATGCGACGACGAAATGTCGATGACAAGGTTGTGTCTAGTAACGGCTATAATGAGGGTGGCGACAAACAGACAATACCACCATTATCTATCTACGCTTTCTATAGGTACCGACACTCCCCGATGCTGGGGATGCAGCACAGTTGACGGCCGTGATTAAATGGAATGGCGGATGGGGTTTGGCCGAGAGGGCGCAAATGGGCGCTGTGGGATTAATCTCGGTGGCCCGTTTTTGATCCTGGCGCCCATCGCCCGCTAGCGTTTCGCTTTGAAAGATTTGGATTTTTCCATCAGATGAAAGACTTTCTCGATCGCCAACCGCATTTTGTTTCTAGAAATTTTTATTTGACAAGGGAATAACTTGAACATGGCCTATGAATAGGAATGTTGTTTGATCTGGAAACCAGGGAAAACGTTTCTCAGGCTTGCTGCCGAGTTCCCGTCCACAGCGATGAATTGCCTTCTGTCATTCTGTCATCCTGCATGCTCGTTGTGACCATTCTGCCAAACAGACTGCCAGGAACGCAGTGCACCCAGCCAGGATGAAACGCTCGACGCTGTGGGACCGGACGCTCCTGTGCCAATCTGGGGAGGGCGCTTCGGCACTTGGTCTAAGCGTTCACACCTGCGACCGTCCAAACCGTCTGGGCAGGCTACTGAAGCTGTGTCAGGCGGGTTCAGGCCCAACCCAACCGCCTGTCACCGCCGTCCGTCGAGTCAGCTTCTGGAGTCAGGTCGGTGTCATCGTACTACTAAATAGTACTGATCGTAGCACCCGAGTGGATGTAAGTGCAGTCGCAATGCATCGCACATCAGTACCTGTCAAAAAGATACACAATGGCGATCTTCCAGATCACTCATTACTCATCATGGGCGCTTCGGTGATTTTCTCATTCAAGCTTCGCTCCAGAATACTGTTTGTGGTCATGGCAGAATGGGTCATTTCTGGGTGCTGAGTGGCGGAGTGTTCGTCCCAAATTAAGCATGGTCCTTGGTCGGTGCTAGCAGGGAAGAAAATAAGAGCCGTGTGCTGTTTGGCTGTCGGCATGGCCAGCATTGAATTTCTGTACCTTGCATGACGGACAGGGGCTGCGCTCCCTAACTCCTTGGCCCTGCTCCATCTTGGCTCGGCTTCCATCCCAGATCTGCTCTGGGAGTGGAGGGACAGACCGACAGGCCAGCGCGAGATACCCGTCCCCGTTCCTGTTGGTTGGCCTGCTCCTGGCGAATGGATTGGGATAAAGACCCCCATATTGCCCGTCGGCTTCGCGCGCTCGCCCTGCTTGCGCCTCCCCTTTTTCGTTTCATCAACACAGTCTCTCTTTCTAATATCTCTGTTCAACTTTTTATTGAAGCGCTCTGGGAATAGCATCATCTAGTCTTTTCCACCAAGACCAATTCCGTTCTTTTTTCACCATCCGACCAAGTCTTTCTTTCACCAACAAATCCGCCAACATGCACGCCCCGTCAGTCGTCTCTGCCCTGTTCTTCGCCCTCGCGGCGGCCGACTCGCAGTTCGGCCGGCCCGCCGCCGACAAGCCCGCCGACGAAAGCAACGACGACAAGCACGTAGTCATCGTCGACGTGACCGTGGCCGCGCCCGCCCCGCCGCCCAAGACCACGGCCACGCCCGCGCCGTCGTCCAAGCCGTCGCCCGTGGCCCACCGCGAGGTGCTGGACGCCAAGTGCACCCAGGCCCTGCAGGACGTCATGCCCTTCTACAAACTGGTGCCGACGCCGCCGCCCGCCCTGGCCGCCGTGCCCCTGCCGACCGACCCGTGCGAGACGCCTTCGTTCAACGGCACCCTCTCGGCGCAGTACGCCTCCTACACCAGCGAGGTCGGCGACTGGTACAAGTCGCACAGCTCCCAGATCCTCGGCGCCCTCAGCAAGTGCCCCGCCCTCATGAACATGGCCTCCGACGTGCCCTTCTGCAAGACCACCTCCACCTCCTCCACCCCCGTTCCCAAGCCCACCACCACCGCCGCGCCGCCCACCGCGGCCTCGGGCGGCGACGACAAGGGCGACTCAGACAACGCCTTCAACGCGGCCTCCCAGCCGTCGGAAACGCCCGACACCAGCGGCGCCCAGCGCCTTTCGGGCGTCGTCGGCCTGGCGATCGCGGCCGCCGGCTTCCTGGGCGCCGTGGTCGTTCTGTAGAAAAGAAAAACCTACATCAATTCTTTTTGACGACATTTTTGATAGAGAAAAACAACATTCTTCTTCTTCTTCTTTTGGATCGGGTTACGGTCGGCAAACTTTTTTAGACGCGATGGCGTGTTAATACTTTTTTCACTTTGATGATACCCCAGCAAAGGGCGGGAGCGAGCGAGCGAGAGCAGCATGGATGGATGGATATAGACGAAGGGGGGAAAAATACGAAAGGCAATGAATGTCCCAGGTCTCGGTGGAAACGGTCTGTCACACGTACATACATGCATAAAACCGATCATCTACGCCGTCGGTGACATCTCGTGTCAATACGATTGTCCAGTTGATGCTTGTCATGTGCTTGATTGGACGTACTCTACCTTACCTTAATAATTTCAATCAAATGGCAGATTACCTACTGCTAGCAACAATCCCAGACAATCTCAATCTCGCCACGTGCACCTAACTCAACCCAATGTCTCACTTTCTTCTGTTCCAATGTGGCGGCGGCAGCTAACTGCATTGGATGGGGGAGCCGCATCGGAACATTTTCCGGCTTCTGCGACAGCCGCAATCAATTGATGGAAGGGATGGAATATGTATGGAAAACGGCCCCCACCGAAGCCTGTTGGTTGTTCTAGCGCGCCGATCTAGGAAAGGGATGGATGCCATGCGGCGCAAGTAGCTGAAGCCATCCAACGGGGTTCGAGTCATTGCTGGCCACAATATGCCACTTGCTTGAAGTCGGTACCAGAACCATTCCGGTCTCTTTCAATACATGCTATCTGGCAACTACTTAGTTCCGTCGTCCGCCAAAATGGATCAACCACCGCCGCTCTCCACCGCGTCCCAGCTCATCGCCGACACCGTGGTCCCGGCCACGACAATCACGCCGGTGCCGGAAGTCACCACCCAACCGCCGCCGCCACCGCCCAAGTCCGCAGCCCAGCAACCCCCTGGCAGCGTCGAAATCAAAATGGCGGCCAGCAGCGACGGCCAAGACGAGGCCCTGGTCGCCAGGCTGACGGGCATCGTGAACCGGGTCTACTTTGACACCGAGAGCGACATCTTCGTCGAGGGCTTCCAGCGCACCGACGCGCAGGAGGTGCGGAGCATCATCGAGGCCGGCGAGCTGGCCGTGGCCTACCTTGTTCCTACTTCCCCTCCTACCTCTCCTCCGGACCAGCAAGAGACACAAGAAGAACGCAAGGCCATAGGCTGCATCCGCATCCGCCAGGTCGCGGCCGACGTGGGCGAGCTGGGCATGATGGCGCTGGACCCGGCGCACCAGGGCGGCGGCACGGGCTCGGCGCTGGTGCGGTTCGCCGAGGGGCACATCCAGGAGACGCTGAAATTGCCCATCTCGCGGCTCGAGCTGCTGGTGCCGTCCAGCTTCCACCACGCCTTCAAGGCCCGGCTGCAAGCCTGGTACGACAGGATGGGCTACCGGGTCGTGCGGCTGGGCGTGTTCCAGGACGAGTACCCCAAGATCGCGGCGCTGCTGCGCGGGCCGACCGAGTACCGCGTCTTTGAGAAGGCGCTGGGGGCGTGAGGTGGGGTTGGGCTTGGGGTCAGTGATCATGTGGTAGATGCCGGTGAAGGTCAAGAAGATAAAGCCGGGACTCTGAATGACTGGAAGATTAGGGCTGACACAGCTGAGCTAGTTAGAAATGAACGCATTTCTAGATTTATGTCCTTCAGATAAAGTATAAACCACCCAATCAAATTCTACCCCATCTTGGCGAGAATGTCGTCGACCAGCACCCGTAAGCTCTTGGCCTCGACAATGGCGCCAAGCGCCAAGTTCACGCCCGACTCGCGCTTGGCCCAGTTGCGCAGCTCGACCGAGACCAGGCTTCGAGGCCGTAGTCGTCCAGCTTGCGGCCCGGCGCGACCTCGCCGACGTCCATCATAGTGACGTCGGCAACTTCGCCCGCCAGGGCCGCCATGAGACCCTCGGGGCTGCCGTCCTTCCGATACCCGTGCGCCTTGCCGCCGCTGCCGCCGCCGCTTCCTAGGTCTTTCTATGGATGGCGCAGAGAGAACAGGAACCGCGCTTCCTCATAGCAAGAGTCTTCGTCTAAATGCCGGCAACAAGGGAGACGGCCGCTCTGCCAGCACCGCGTCGTCGGGGTCCCTAACGAGGACCATCTTGCCCAGCAGGAGACATTGGTGGGGATCTATGGCTCGCGCCTCGTCAGCCTTGAGCTAGAAGAAGGCCGCGTCAAAGGTGTAGATGTCGTCGGGTAAGAAGTGCGCCCCCTTTAGAGGAGAAGCGACCGCACTTGTCCGGGTTCGGATGGTAGAAGGCCTTGTGCTTCAATCGGTCCAGAGGAACTGTCGATCAGGCCAACTGGGCTTCCTCTAGGAACTCCCAGCGGCCCTTACGACCGATTCGAGGGGCCCAGTAGGCATAGTCAATAATGGCCAAGGGCAGTTACGGGTGGTCCATTGGATTCTCGAACACACACAACGCAGATTTGGCCACGAAGCTAACCACTGTCCTTATTTCCTTTCTTGGGGTCAATTCCAAGAACTACAACCCCTTCGCGTGCCTGAGTGTGATCCAAGTGATTCAGCCGAATCGGAAAGGGATCTGATGACCTCGACGATGACCATATCAGAAACGCCCACACGCCACGATCAACCCGATGCAGTCGAAATCGCAGCTCGTGGCTGAGGAGCAACAACTGACACTGGCACCACTCTCTCCTCTGGTAATTAGCTCTACTTCGCCAACATCCTTCCAGGAACTCGAAACCTTTGCCAGTGACGGTCCAGCGCCATGACGATCGCGAAGCATGCAGCCATCAAGGCCAGCAAGTTCTCCACCGTGCCCGCATCGCTGCAGGCGTCCGTGGCCCAGACCAAAGCGGAATACCCCCAGCTGGGCAAGAGCGGCCTCCGCGTGTCCAACCCCATACTCGGCGGGCTGCAGATAGGCAGCCCCGAGCGGCTCCCGTGGGTCTTGGGCGAGGACAAGGTGAGGCGGGCCATCTACCTGGAGTGCGACCGAATCTGATAGTATGGAGGTGATTCCATGCTGACAAGAGAGCATCCTCCAGGCACTGCCACTGCTCAAGGCGGCGTATGATCGAGGGGTCAATACGGTGAGTAGCCGGCTACATACCTTGTGCATTATCCTCTATATGCTTGCGTGTGCGAGGAGTTCATGACAGCTGACGCATTCCTTTTGCCTACGCCGCAAGTGGGACACGGCAAACGTCTACTCGAACGGCGAGTCGGAAAGGATCATGGGCAAAGCACTCCGGAAGTACGGCATCCCCGGAGCAAGGTGGTGCTGCTGACCAAGTGCGGCCGGGTCGTCTGCGGCCCCGAAAACTTGGACGTGGGCAGCGGCGTCGCCGCGCACAGCGCTGAGGCCGCGAGGAGCAAGGACTACATGAACGCATGGGGTGAGACACGGGCTGATCCATACGATTCCGATGGCGGCTAATAAAATCTATCATCAACAGGCCTCTCACGGAGCTCCATCTTCCACGCGGTCGCGGCGTCGCTGGAGCGTCTGGGCACGCCGTACATCGACCTGCTCCAGATCCACCGCTTCGACGAGCAGGTGCCCCCCGAGGAAACCATGGGGGCCCTGGATCATCTCGTCAAGGCCGGCAAGGTCAGGTACATTGGCGCCAGCTCCATGTGGGCGTACCAGCTCGCATTGCTCCAGCAGGCCGCGGACAAGCACGGCTACGCCAAGTTCGTCTCGATGCAGAACCACTACAACCTCCTCTACCGGGAGGAGGAGCGCGAGATGAACCGGTACTGTCACGAGACGGGGGTGGGGCTGATTCCGGTATGTTTTTCTGGTCTCTCCAACAGAAGTGACTGGGACAAGAAGGATAACCTCGTCTCTGACTGACACACAACCTGCAGTGGGCCCCGCTCGCCTCGGGCCAGCTGGCCCGCCCCCGGGACCAAAACGGCGCCAGCCCGCGGTCGACGGCCACCCAGAACGGCGCGCTGTACCACGACGACGACGCGTCGGCGTCGCGGGCCATCGTGGGCCACGTCCAGGAGACTGCGCGACGGCGGGGGTGGCCCATGAGCCACGTCGCCCTGGCCTGGCTCAACCGCCGGGTCGCCGCCCCGGTCGTCGGCCTCGGCTCGGTCGCGCGGCTGGACGATGTCTTGGGGGCGCGAGGGAAGGTGCTGACGGCCGAGGAGGAGGGGTATCTGGACGAGCAGTACCGGCCGCGCTGGGTTCAGGGGCACATGTAGGTGGTTGTGGGGTTGGGGCAAGGATAGGTAATTGGCATATGAGACTCGCGTAAACGACCCCCGTAGTGTGTGTAACATGAGTATCCCCGCACTTGGTCATTCTCCAAAAAGCCTTGCTCCTATCAGTCCAACCTCCTACTCCAGCTTCCGTGTCGGTGTAATGTAAATCACTTCAATTGACAAAGCTTCCACAACATAGCCACTGTGTAACATGCAACTTCGCCTTCCCTCGACCATGTCCGTCCCACCGACCCGGACCGGCCATTCTGCCGCCCTCGATGTCGAGTCCACTTCCACGGCGATCGGCATCGACTCGAGCCATCACTCGGACCCGGACGCCACCGTCGAGGGGCACCGAGGCCATAACCCCTTCCGTGACCATCACGCGGCGGCGCACTGGACGCAGGCCTACGAGGACTCCCGGTACGAATGCCGCCACGTGTTCGACCCGGCCGCGACCTGGACTGCGCCGGAGGAGAGAGCCGTCGTCCGCAAGGTGGACTGGCGCGTATGTCTCTGGGCGGTAGGCTCTTCGCTACCTTGCCCTCTCATCCGGGCGCTATCTGATTGTCTTTGTCTCATTAGTGCATCATGTTCTTTGGCCTGCAAGTCGACCGAGGGAACCTGGTCCAGGCCGTCTCCGACAACCTGCTGGACGACCTCCGCCTCACGACCGATGGTAAGTTCCGCAAGCACAGAGAACTTCTCCTGAGAAACCCCAAGATCCAACCTCATCTTCTAGAACATATATTCTGACTGAGGGGAAATCCCCTCCTTCTAGATTACAACTACGGAAACACAGTCTTCCTCATCTCGTTCATCCTCGCCGAACTGCCCTCGCAGCTCGTGTCCAAGAAGATCGGGCCGGACCGCTGGATCCCCACCCAGATCTGTCTCTGGTCCGTCGTAGCCTGTTCCCAGTGCGCTCTAAGAGGAAGGGGCAGCTTCCTAGCCACCAGGGCTCTGCTCGGACTGCTAGAGGTGCGTTTTTAACACTGTGCAATGTCATCCTTCACCTCCACCGGACTTTCTTTTCGCTCTTTGGTCAAATCGTGCAGTTTGCTCACCCGAAATGGCAAAATGGCAGGGTGGGTTCATACCCGACGTGATTCTATGGCTGAGCTACTTCTACACGTCGAGAGAGCTGCCCATCCGGCTCAGGTAGGTCCATCTTCCTTTAACCCCAGCTGACGAGGAAGAGGGAGAGGTGCACCCACACATCCACATGCTCATACAGGGAACCGGAGCTTTGCTGACATGCGTACGTGAAAGTTACTTCTTCACGACTCTGTCGGTCACGGGCATATTGACCTCCCTGCTCGCATTCGCCCTCTTGCGGATGCGTGGGATACTTGGCTGGAGCGGCTGGTGAGCTGATACTTAGTTATTCCGATATCCCTCTCTCATGTTTACTCGACTGACTAGTCAACTTACACCATATGATGCACAGGCGTTGGCTGTTCCTTATCGAAGGCCTGATTACCCTTCTCGTAAGCACTGTTTCCTTCTCGCATAAGCACCGTCCCGCAATATTCCATGATATTCACAAGTCGCCGCCGCTTGCTTATCCGCCGCCCAGATCGGCCTAGCCTCCTTCTTCATGATGCCGGCCTCGGCAGTCCAGACCAAAACGTGGTTCCGCCCCCGGGGCTGGTTCACCGACGACGAGACCGTAATCGCCGTGAACCGCGTCCTGCGCGACGACCCCTCCAAGGGCGACATGCACAACCGCCAGGCCATCACGCCGCGGCGTCTCTGGAGCGCTCTGGGCGACTACGACCTGTGGCCCTTGTATGTGCTGGGGTTCGTGGTCTGCATCACCCAGGGCCCGCCGGAGAAGTACATTACCTTGATCTTCAGGTCGGCAGGCTTCACCACCTTCGACACGAACCTTCTCACCATCCCGTCTGTAAGTCAAGAAGAAAAAACAACAACATGGGTCGATCAATTCAAGGGGGAACAAGAATATCTATGAAAGTGTCTAACAGCTGGGGGTGAAACCCCATAATCCCCATAGAGCGTTGCCCACATCGTCACTCTCCTACTCCTGACGCGCCTGTCCGACCGCGTCGGCGAGCAGAGCCTGGTCTCGTCCCTCCAGGTCTGGTGGACGCTGCCCTGCTTCATCGCGCTGCGTTGCTGGCCCGGCCTCATCCACGACATGTGGGGGACGTATGCGCTGGTGACGACTCTCCTGTCATACCCGTACTGCCGTGAGTTGGTCTTGTTTGGGCCAATCCAATATGGATTCCTGGCTGATCACCAGAATATAAATGAATAGACGCCATCCTGGTCGCCTGGACCTCCAAAAACTCCAACAACGTGGGAGCCCGGTCCGTGTCGGCCGCCGTCTACAATGTGCGTGTGGTCTGGTCCCCTACCTCCATTTTCGACAGCTTCACCTAACCGCTGACAACATGCACACCCTGCTAGATGGCAGTCCAGCTAGGCTACATCACAGGCAACTTCATCTACCGAGACGACGACAAGCCCCTCTACCGACGCGGCAATGGCTCGCTGGTCGCCATCAACGTCCTCGCCATCTTCTTGTTCTTCGCCACCAAGGCATACTACATGTGGAGGAACAAGCAGCGCGAGACGATCTGGAACGCCATGACGGAAGAGGAGAGAACGGCTTACACACGGGACACGAGACTCCAAGGTAGCCGACGGCTCGATTTCCGGTTTGCCCATTGAGGGTGGGTTGGGGTTTGGTTTCTGGTCTTCTGGGGGGAAAGGTCGAATCGATGTGACAAAGTTGGCAGTGGATTCAATCGTAGCATAGCATTAGAAGTTGGTCTTGTTCTTTTATTTCGTATCGTGTCTTCGGCCATTCGGTTTATACCTTATCCATGGACGAGAGGCAGTCCTTGGCCAGCTTCCGGACGAGCTGGGTGTTGACGCCCGTCGACCGGCCCACCTCGGTCTGCCCGACAATCATCCACGGGCTCATGTTGCAGACCTTGCCCTCGGCGATGAAGGTCCAGGCGACGCAGGTGCCCCAGCGCTTGCCGTTGCACTTGGCGCGGCAGGCCTCGGCCGAGTCGGCCTTACTGCTGTGCGTGTACTCGTCGAGCCCGCCGACGTGGTCCCAGTCCGCGATGATGGGCTGCTTCTCGAGCTGCTGCATCGTCGGCGCGCCCTTAAGACGCCACGTGTCCAGCCAGCGGGGCGGCGTCGTGGCTCTCCCAAAGACGTCGTGGACGGCCATCATGGCCTCGGGCGTCTTGATGTGGTGGTAGGAGATGATGGGGTCGCACATGCGGTCGTGGCGGATCTTGGCGTTGGCGGGCGGCTCCCCGTTGAAGAAGCGGCTGTAGCCCTCCTTGAGGTAGAGGCCGATGCGCTGGAAGGTCTTGGTCACGAGGTGGTCGCCCAGCAGCGTATGCAGCGACTTGATGTACGCCGCCTCCACCACGTCCGGGTGGCCGTTGAAGAGCAGCGACAGCGCCGGGCGCGACACGAAGACGGTGGAGCCGCCGTGGGCAAAGCGGCCGTTCCAGGCGCCGACGGCATTGCCCACGTAGAGGGGCTTGCTGGGGTCGAGGTGGCCCAGGAACATCTCGAGCGAGGGACGAATCAGATATGTGTCGTCGTCCGCCAACAGATACCACTTGGCCTCGGGGAATGTGGTGTAGGCCAGTTCCAGACTCGGGATGAACTGATAAGGTCAGCAGAAGTACATAGATAATTGAACATTCCTCCGTTCCACATACCTTCATGGCGTCCATCTCCCAGCCAAATTCCTGGGCGACCTTGTCGGCAATGGTGTTGTACTCATGCTTGAGCGCGCCCTCGAGCGTGGTGTACTTCTCGATGCGCGGGTAGCGCTTCTGCTCCTCAAAGTTGAGCTTGTCCATGACGCGGTGCATCGTCATGTTGACGACGTTGTGGACAACGACGGGCTCCCCCTTGGCGTCGACCATGGCCAGGTCGTCCGTGTCGAAGTCGGCGACGAAGAGGAACTGGTCAAAGTGCATGCCGCGCTGGATGAGGTCCAGCCAGCCGCGCATGCGGTGGCGCGTGCCGTACCCGGACTTGACGAGCAGGGCGACATCTCTGTTCAGGTCCACGGGGTGCGGCAAGGGCGCCGTGTAGAACTGCTTGGTGGTCAGGGTCGGGTCAATCACCGGACTGAGATTGAAGCGCGCCCAAAGACGCAGGAAGTGGTCGTTCGGCAGCAGGACCCATAAAAGCAAGATGACGACGGGCACGGCGACGAGGAGCTGGCGCACCAGTCGCACGCCCAGCCGCAACACGCCGGGCGCAAGCATGGTGTCGCGTGCGTGTTTGCGTCTTGTCTTGTTTTGTTTGTCAATCAGGTCCGACCGACTCTTTGTCTCTAGAGGTGGAAGCAGTTGGGACTTGGCAGCAGCGACAACAGCAGCAACTCCAGCATGACGAGGAACAGGACTGGGGACGTTTGTCAGTTTATTATTTGCCCAGGACCCAAGTGGCAGGCTAGGGGGGGGGATTTAAAGAAGTACGTGTAGGGATGCAGCAAACAAGATGAAACGGCACAGCACGCACCAGCAAGAATGGGGATTTTGGTGGAGTCCTGGTCTGGTTTGATTGTCTTGGATTTGCCGTGTTCTTCTCTTCTCGTGCTGCCTCGATCGCGCGTCGCTCTTTCATCAATCAGGCTGCGTGGTCGTGTGCCAATTGCCAATGCCAATGCTTACGCCCAGCACTCCTTTGAAAGAAAGAGAAACCCACTGTGCCCAAAGTGCTGTGCTCCGTGGTTGCAGGTTGCCCACGGCTGGTGGCACTAGAAGACACAACCCCAGGCCTCTCTTCCATGGCTCCATGGCTTGCCTTGGCCTTCCTTGCCTTGGCCGCCGGGGGTGCTTTTGTGGGGAGCCCGACCCGGCAGCTGGGTGGGCTACCATCTTCAGTTATTCGTCAATCCAGGCCATTGTCACCGAGTAAGTAAGTAGACAATCGAATGCGATTGACGGATTGAATTGATTGATGGCGATGATCATGACGACAAAGGTCGGATGTATGTAAAAGCCGTTGAGGAGGTGAGGGTTTGGAGAGAACCAAGGAGGGCCTAAGGCAATAGGTCGTGTGTCACTCCTGTCCCCCTGGGCTTCTACCCGATGCAGCCTAGCCTAGCCGTTTGGTGCGGTGCGCTATTAGGTAGTGCATCAATCAGACCATTCGACCTCTGCCAGACCGTCACTCTTGATCCTGTCAGCATGCAGCACCAACGGCGGCTATCTACATGAATCTGGTGCATGGCTACCTGGCCAGTCTCCCAGTACTGTACACCTGGCTACAGTATCCCGTATTTCGTGTCACAGTCACAGTATCTTTCGCTTGTGCAAAATGCTTACTGTTCTTCCAAATCGCAAGAGCTACGTCAGAGTCGGTCCGAGCCTGGGGCCCCACCACAAACTGCCAGCTTGCGCCAAGCTTTCCTCAATGCCTGTCGGGAACCGGTCGAGTCCTCAATGTGGCACGCCGGATGGAACCTACAGATAGTGTCGATAAGGCCTCTCAATTGAAGCCATGACGATGGAAAGACGGAAGAAAAAGGATGAATGAATTGAAATCTATCTGTGTAGCATACCATTACCAACAAGCAAGGCCGGCATATCATGATCGACCGTCCGCCAAACTCCATGCTCCACACAACCCAACTGACGCGCGGCTCTTACATCGCTGCAACCCTCCGCCTGTAGATCCGCATTCAAGCTTTATCAATCTCGTCAATCTCTTGTCTCTCAGTCTACCCGGGCCGCCCAGCTCCGTTCCCGTGGCTCAAACCGCAACCTGGATGTCGGTAAACCGGAACTCCTGAGGGCCCCCGTAGCCGACGTCGTTGTCGAACGGGTTGGCCTCGTCGTTGAGAGAAACCAAGATCTGCGACCCTGGGATGACGTAGGTGCCGCGGTAGACCGTGTTGGGCTGCTCGCTGTACGTCACGCTGAAGGTCGCGTCCTTGCTGACGGCCGGCGTGTCCTTGTCCGGCGCCGCCTGCGAGAACGTCCACTGCATGTTGTCCACCACGTTGCCGGCCGCGTCCTTGCAGGGGGCCGCCGTCGGCCAGACGTAGGGCAGGGAAGTGGCGCCCGACGACCCGGCGTCTTGGGTCAGGCGGCACTCGAGCACCGGCGAGTCGGGCTTCGGGAGGGCGATCTTGAAGTGGTAGCTGTGGGCATGGCGTTAGTCAAGGAGCCATCTCATGATGATGACAGAAGGGACGTGCGAATGGAAAAGACCGACAAAGCTTACTTGACATAGGAGCTCAGGTGCGGCTTGCTGGCTTGGAACTCGGTCACGGGCCAATAGAGATCGCTTCCGGCATCCCGGGCGCCCATGGGGCTAGCGCCGGCGAAAGAGACGAGGCCGGCGGCCAGTGCCATCACCTTGTGGACCATTGTATCGAAGTGTTGTGATTGGTATTTGGTGAAATAGAAAGGTTTGTTAATATCTAGGGTTTTGAGTCGAGGGATCGGAAGTGGTTGCTGTCTGATGCGTAGACTGGAATGCACTGGTGATGCGACTGAGACATCCCCTTTTATAGTCGAGATCCCCTCTTATAGCCCGATGGTGTCTGTTTCTGAGCTAAGACGCGGCTTCGGGGTATCGGTCGCGGTCAGCTTCTGGATACGGGGAGTTGTTGGCAATCTGCAATCATTTTTCCCAAGTCCTAAATCCTACTGCAGGTCATGCTTACGACCCCTACGAGGCTAGCTGAAATACGAGGTTCGGGAACGAGGCTCCAGAACGCCTAGGCGGCGACGGTTTGCCAAACATGCGTCATAGTGCTGACGGGAGATCCCAACGGCCCATCGACGAACCACGTTGTTTCCTGGCGCCACCCAAGCCACCAAAGCCCCTTAGCTGAAATCGAAATGGCAGAACCATCTCTGTCATTGGACAAAGAGCCATCACACTACTCAGCCTCCGTATTGCGCTCCAAGTAAGACGCAAAACTCGTCGTGGGGCTTATGCCTGATTGAGGAAACCGCATAGTACGATGTGGCTGAGCAGCTATTATCATTACGCCGTATCGAGATATCTAGTCTATACTAACGGTTAACCTGGCATGGAATCATTCTTCTTACTTCGCAAGTCAGCTGCTGTCCAGCTCATGCAACGTTACCCTTTCAAACAGCCAAAGCAAAACATCCATGCAAGGCTGGATGCGAAAGTGATGGCGCTGTCTAATTACGAGATCTCCTATGCATTCCCTTGATCTAATCATAATTCACCCACGTAGTTTATACTGCGGTCTCGCAGTTTTCATTATCATCAACGTCATCATGCTCTTCCACCAGCGTACTCTCGTTCGGCGGGAAGTGGGAGAATAGGAGAACCCCCATCCCGAGTACGGCGATGGCCTGGAGGAAGCAAACATGTGATCAGCTTTTTGATTTCTACCGCATAATATATTATGAGAAGGGAGGGACCAGAAAAGTTCATGCTTACCGCGTTGCAGAAAAAGGTCAGATACGACTTGCCCACCTCGGACAGGGCGGCGAAGACGAAGCCGAACAGCCCGAGGGTGGCTAGGCGCGCAATGTTCTCGACGAGCGTCACGGCGTTGAGCGCGTCCGCCCGCTGCGACTTGGGGCACATCTCGGTGATGACGCCCTTGGCGGCAGGCGCCGACCCCGACCCAAAGGGGAGGATGAAGGCGGCTGGTCATCGGGTCAGTCAGTCAGTCTATCATGTAACATGCCATGCCATGCCATGAGCCATGACACAAACCAAGTGCCTCGGTGGCTTGCAGTCTTGCAGAATTTGTGAACTTACCGATATACACGTGCCATCCCTGCGTGGCAAAGGCCGTCATGGCCGTCAGCAGCCCATCCACGACCAGGCTCCAGCGCAGGAAGAGCAGATCAAACTGCGACGCCAGTTTCTCGATGGCCGGATCCGCTATCTCGGGCATCGCCACCGGCTCCTCCTCGGCCTGCCCTGCCGACGGGGCTTCAAACTGCCGCGGGTCGGTAGGGATCTCACCCGTCGGCGTTTCGGCGTCGCTGCTGTTGTTCTGGTTGTGGACCGCGTGGTTCTTCTTTTGGATCGTGGCGCTGCGGGCAAACCACTTCCGCCCGGCCGCGATGATGCGGGGGAAGATGACTATGAGGAAGAAGGCGCGCATCAAGGCGTTCCCGGCCATCAGGTAACCGTTGTCGGCCTGATCGAAGCCAAACTCGGCCGTGGCGTACATCTGGATCAGGATGGGCGCATAGCCCGTTGCCACCTGACATTATCGTCAGCTCTGCTCTCCAAGAAAGTAAGAAAGTAGCATCGAACGATACTCACCACACCCAGGAAGATACCGCAGCAGAGGAAGAAAACCCCGTAATGCTTTCGTATTTGCCCACTGTGAAGTTGCAGCCGCTGAGGTGCCAACACCTTGAGCGGCGCCAGAAAGCCCGAGACTCCATTGGTCTTGGTCTTCTTGCCGTCCGTCAGAGACTCGGGCGAGATGTAGGGCAAGGCCGCGCGCGCGTAAACACTGGCAAAGCAGAACAGACAGAAAGCCGTCAGGAACGGGCTCTGGATGCCGTACCGGTCACCAATCATGCCTCCCACTGTGATAACAGGTCAGGTCTCGCACTCATGTGAAAGGGGCCGAATCGACTTACCCCAGAGGCCAAGACTCATGCCCAGCATGATCATGCCTTGCAGCTTGCCAAAGAGAGCCGTCCGCTGCAGCGGCTCCACCACCTCGCCGGCGATGGTGTTCACCACCAGACTATCCAACCAAAAGTCAGTCCCCTTGATCTTTGACCAACACCAACACAGCACACTCACATATAGCCCGCCGGCCCGCCAAAGACGGTAACCAGCTGCGTCGTCTGAATAATCATGATGCCGGCCTCGCCGCCGGCCTGCACGCCGAGGATCTGCAGCAGCACGCGGACGGCGGGGATGGTGGTCTGCAGCATGAGGGCGAGGCGGGGCCCGCACCGCTTCACCAGCCAGCCCGAGAAGAAGAGGTTCAGGGTGCCGCATAGGGTGGTGCTCATGCCCAGGATGGAGAACTGGGTGGCGGTGCCAGCCGCGATCTCGTTGCGGCTGCACCGGTCCCCGGCGCCCTCGAAGGGCGGGTTCTTGCCGTAGAAGACGTCGCATTCCATGATGTGGAACATGTAGAACAGACTACATCACAATTAGCGCCAACAAGAATCACGAGGTAAGGTTGCATGATAAGCATTTGAGCGTGGGATTTGCGGCGTCAATTGTCACATGGCCTCGGCATCAGAGCAACGTACGGGACCTGGGTCACGGAGAAGGACATGGTGATCAGGAAGCCGGCGAAGACGACCCGGTTGGGCGTGCTCCAGATCCGCGACCAGAGTCTGGACACGGCGTTTTTCTTCGTGTTCTGCTTGGCTTCCGGGAGCAGCGGGCTCCGCTCGTCGGTGGCCGTCATGGCGGCTGGGCGTAGCGGCTGGGCAAGGGAGCGAGCGGTAGGCGAATGGAGACGCGGGACCAAGAAAAGGCAGGCTACTACTAACTACACGTAGCGAGAGTCGCAACAGATCGACAGACCAACAACAAAACTTGGTAGCAGCAAAGACGGAGACCGACCAAGAACAAGCAAACAACAAAAACCAATACAATAAGGAGTACTCCCTCGAGAATTGCCAGACAAATTCTGGAGGAGCGGTGGGCCGGCGCGGTCGGAAAGAGCCGACAAGGTTGGAGCTGCCGTATCTTGCCTAGCCTGGACCCCGCCAATGCTGGCTGGTTGACCGTCTTCGGTTCGATGCCGACGGGCGCGCGGTATCGGGGGAAGTCACAGCCAGTCAGGAGCCGCAGACGCCTTATCAACGCAATTAATGCAAGGAGCGGGACGAGTTATCCCCAGAGTTTCTATGCATAGAGCGTCGGCTCGATGGAAGCTCCGATGCTGTCGACAAAGACCAAGCCGGCTGGAGATGGGGCAGCATCGCCCGTTTATTGTTGCCCCTCCTGATCCCTCTATCCGCCTCCCCGGCCTGAAGATTACGCAATGCCGTTTATTGGAGCCGGCATTGAGGCTGAGGAAGGCTGGCTTCTGGGCTGGCCAAAGACATTGGTCACCACGGCGCCCCGGCTCTCCCCACCTAGCCGCACTCCGCAGTCGGATGTTGTTGAACGGAAGGTGGTGGGCTCGTGGTGGTGCTTCGTGGGATTGGACCCTATGGCCTACTTGGGAGTCGAGCAAGTTTTGGGTGGGAGGTGCCGGTCGACCGGGTCGAGAAAGACTTCTTGTGCCCCACCTCCACCATGTCCCTCTTCTTGCCGTCATCGTCTCAGCGGACAGCGACGGCACTGACTGACACGCTCATGACAACGTGTGAGCAATGAGGTTCTTGATTCGAGGCCTATATCACTTATTACAGCTATATACTCGTAAAGTACGAAGCAATGAACTCGTTGTAAATGAAGAGCCTTGACGTAGCCGTGGACACACGGCTCAAGTATCTACTTGACATATTGGCAGAATCCGCACATGTGTCTGTTGAATTTGATACAGGACATAGTTACTATCTGGATTTAATTCTCATACTAACCAGCATCTGGTATCTGATCGACGAGACGGCGTCAAGTGCTGACACGTCGGCAGAGCAGTACAGAGGTTGGTCAGCCCATTACGTTGATTACCAGCGTGTCGGAAGAGTGGTTCACATGCGCGAGAAATGATGCAGTCAGCCTATGCGGTTCGGCAGCGTCGGGCCAATCGAGACAACGAAAAGGGACGAGAACGGGGGAGAGGAAAGAACTTGGGGTACAGGTCTGCAGAGAGGGTTACACATGGGGACAAGCCGTCAGATCAGATGCCTTTCGCGGCTGCTCGTCATTGCCGGGTGCTGCACCAAAGTACACTGCAGCTTATGGACAATGAGGGCTAGGAGAACGTATATCCCTCAGCTTCTACATACTGTAATACCATTTTGCAGATCGTTCCAACGCGAGCAAATGAAAAGTGTCTTCTGGAAATCAGATAAGGTCACGAGACCATACCATTCGAGGCGAAAGAGCAGAGTCGAATGGCGTCGAAGATCTGGCCCGGATGTAGCTTGGTCTTGTGTGGGGGGGCAGAGGGGTCGAGGCAGTCTCGCAGTACTGGTCGAGGGCTAGCATGGAGGGGTCGACTCTCTACAACCCCTCACACCCATTTTACCCCTCTACAAGACCCTTCACGCATAACAGTCCCAAACAGACCCTCCTCTACTGCCTCCTCCCCTCCCAACCTCCATGGAGCCTGGCCAAAAGCAATGCGCGTCACGGTAACCACGGCCGTGATTGGATGGGAACCTCGAGAAGAAGATACTTATGTGTCAGGCGAAGGAAAACTAGGAGACCCCATTCGACTGGAGGAGAGGAGAGGCAAGCGTCAAGTATGACACAGCTAGCATTACGACGCTGTGTTTCGCTGCTGCCGGCTCACAATCTATTGCGATCGACAAGAACACCCGGAATGAGGCGGGTGGATGTATGTAGATAGATGCGTAGCAGTCGAAGGAACGCAGCAGCCGGAAGAGCCTTTCAAGGCACGTTGATCTTCATAGACCATTGGAAGTACTACTAGATAGAGGGCGACGGGGGACAAGCAGACTGTATGTGACATGACCACCGAGCTGCTGGGGTTGCCGTTGGCTCAGCCGCGGACGAGAAAAGCAAAGAAACAAAAGGTCATCTGACCAGGCAGGGCTGAGTGCTGAATCAGTCACCTTTTCTCACACCGGTTGCTTTGCGATCTGACCTTCGACAGGCCAGCCAGGCCAGACCCGATTGCCAATGGCAGGCAGGAGATTTCCAGGGTCCTGGCTAAAAAGGAGCGGCCCGTCCAGATGGGTCACTGGCGCATACGACAGATGCATGCGCAGAGTCAATCTCGTCTATCCAAATCGCCATGCCGCCTTCATTACGTGATGCTTTCCAATCTCGACAAGACGAGATACTAGAGGCTTGTCCCAGCTCCGGGTGCCGACTGGGCATGTGCGTGCATGAATTCCGATGTAGCAGAAAAGCTGAAATGGCGAAGGAACAATACAATACCATGGCCAGCAGAGCCAATCTTAGCGAGAAGCGATGCACCGGCTTCTGCTCATCCGCCAGTCCAGGTTCACTGCTATTTCATTAAATACCTCCTATGTACGGAGTAGAGGCCTAGCCCGGACCCGCTCATCAATCACTGACACCGGCTGACAGTTATCCTACAACTCATGGATAACTGCACAATTGCAGAGCGACTTTCTCACCATTTCGAGAGACACATGCACGCTCGCACTGCCTACAGGTAGTCATCGATGCTCAAAGTGCGTAGAAAAGTGCAGTTCGGGCCGGCCACCACACACCGTACCTATGTACAGCTTTGCAGTGGCAGTTGAGATGTGACAGTCCCAAACCCGTGGGCACGCGACCCGGACGCTAAGAGACGGAACCAGGGGATTCTTGTCGAGGACTCCGTGCGGCTGGCTGTACCTGACGTGTTTGGCATGGGAACGGACATTGAAGGAGCGTACTCGGTCAACTTCCTAGATGAAGCCAACGATTAGCTCCCACCTTGGCAATCTCGGCTGTGGCAGTTCAAATCGATGATTCCCACGGGAAACTTGGGGGAACATCGTAGCAGAAGAAGAGGCCGGTGTGTGAATCTGGTCAAGCTCGAGTTGGGCCGGAAGTTTTCACACATGGCGAATTGGAGCCCAACCCACCGACGGGCTTGCTAGCTTGGGCGCTTCGCCAGAGGCATTCCCAATCGCCTATCACACTGGTTCGGATTGTAATAATGAAAATAATCAGGTCTCAGTTGTTATGGATTCAGATTGACCCAGCAGTATCGTGCCCAGATGCCGAACAAGAAGAGGCGTTTTTGACTGGATGCTGCAGCCTGGCTTCTTTGCCGGCCGGCTTCGAGATCTAGACGAGGCCTAGAAGGCTGCATCGCGCGCGCGCGAGGCGTGAGGCGTGCGCCTGGATCTGGGGATGGGGATGGCATCCATGTCGTGTCTTAGCATGGGGGGTGAGGTTCAAACGGCTGGTGTTAGGGCGAGGTTACTTTGCTTGAGCCAACTGGGCATAGCGCCGGAAGGCATTTGCTGTGCGCTTCTCTCTTTTTTTCGTTGTTAAGCGCTTGCGATGGAGGACTCCATAAGGGCCCTCTCTCTCTCCCTCTCTGGGCTCGCTCACCGCAACTTGATCGTGCCAATTTCCCCTCTACGCATGTGCACCATGGATGCACTAGAGGCCTTGGAGGGGCCGAATATCCAGCCCGCAACGGGCAGGGCAGTGCCGGGCTATCGACAAAAGGGACAAAACACCGTTGCATCGAGGGGTCCGCGGCGAGGAAAAAGAAAAGAAAAGGAAGGCCAACACGACTTCAGACTTGGGATGGCATCAGGTTGTCAGGTTCTGGAAGCCAGATGCGCAGATCGGTCAATCGATTCGGTGTCGGGCATGGGCATGCGTGCATGTGTTTGTTGTACTCGAGAAGCCTACATAAATCGGACATGTCCAGTGCCCGTGCCAGTGCCAGTGCCAAATCCAGCCCGATCAGACCAGACAGATTAGACCAGACTTGAATCGTCAAGCCCGTCGCCGTCGCCGTCTAGCCTTGGTCTTGGTCGATTCTTAAGCACAGGCACAAGCACTAGACTTGATTGTCACATTGTCCACATCCAAAAGCCCCCCTCCAAAACCCCCCTCCCAGTACTCCTCCTGCTCGCCCAAAATCTCCCCACCAACTCCCTCTCGACATCGGGATTCCCACAGTACTTGTTGATGATTGATTGATTGATTGACTGCTGATTACTTAAAATCATCCTGGGGCCATTATTCCTCTTTTTATACCCGCCTGCATCTTGCCTAGGTATTCTGCTGATCTGCGTCCGACGACCGACTCGCGTCGCCGCCCATCTGACCGAAGCAGCAAGCAGGGTCCAGGAATACTGCCAGGAATAGGATTGCAAGTCAAAGTGACAGACGTCAATCAGTCAGCCAGCCAAACCGTCAGATGGCCTGGTTTTAATCCAATTGATCTGCCCTCATCTCACCCGTCCTCTCGGGTCGCGCTGCAATCTGCCATCAGCTGCTGCATTTCTCTCCATCTTCTACGACAATCAATCGGTTGGTTGGTTCAGCCACCCACTCGTGCATTGTCGTCATCACCTCGCATCTCCCTGCTGCAAGTCACCACCCAGGCCCCCCAAGCCCGATACATCAATACGTACATACAGCTGCCCCATCGCATCGCATCGCATCGCTTGTTGCGACCCTCTCCGACAGCTAGCAGCTAGTTATTAGTCAACGAGACTACCGCCCGGGACTAGCCCAACAGAAGATTCCTCGCGGTGGATCAGCAAGCCTTCTTTTGCGGATATCGGTTGCCGCATCCTTCTTCAACGGCACTGCAGGCGCATCCTCATCTTCGGTCCTTTCCCGTCGCTTTTCTCCAGCCTGGTCCTGGTCTTTTGCACTCGAAATCATTCTCCCTCAGGCATTTGCACGCTTCAACCTCGGGTCGCTTACGTCAATCTCCATCTCACCTTTGCCCGCCCCAGCCGTGAGAGCGACGGAGACGCCCGCGCCAGCACCGCCCTTGGCCTGCTCAAACCCGCTCACCTTCAACAGTCGCGCCCCTCTCCATCCCCCGAATCCAGAACCCAACCCCGTGACTGGTATACCCCAGGCCCTATCTAGCAGCCGTTCGTGATGGGTTCAGCTATCGGTTTCTCTACTGCCATGGTAGAGGAGCGCTAAGCTTGCCGGCGCCATCTTCACTTTTGCCTGACCTGGACTGGACTTGCCCAGGAGTGAGCTGCGACTTGCTCTGCCTGCCCTACCTACTTACTTAGTCACCTACATTCCTTCTTCTTCCATCTTCCCTCTCCCTCGATTGCCACAGCGAGGCGAGCGGCGCTCAACTCCTGCGACCTCATCATGTTGGGCAAACTATTCAACCTGACGTCCTCTACCAGTACCACCACCCACCCCCGCCAGCATCCCAAGCGCCCCCGTCGCCGTCACCCGAGTCGGTCCAGGAGGAAATCCACACCCGCAGTCTGCTGTTTCCAGACACGCAAGCCCTTCACTACCGCCAAGACCAGGTCTTTCCCTTGGCGGCCGGGCCCTCGCTGCCGCTGAGCTCCCCCAGCAGCTTCGACTACGATGGCGAGATCGACCTGGACGTGCGCGACGTGCGCGTCGTCGTCATGCAGGACAGCCTGGGCTCGGTCAACCCGGCCCTCATCTTCGACAGCCACCCGGGCCCGGCCGTGAGCGACCGGCCGCCCACCGCCCACGGATACCCTGCAGGGTCGGCGCAGGAACGCCGGAACCCGACGTCGCCCAGGAAAACCAGCCTCAGCTACTCGCGGCCCATGGTCATCCAGCCCGAGAGCCCCCAGCCGCGCCAGGGAGCCTTTGACCGGAGGCCGTCGGTGCAGTCCCGGCACTACCACCACGTTGAATCGGACACGCAGCGGGCGTCGCGGGAGTACCGCGAGGAAATTGCCAACTTCACCAGCTGCATCTTTGCCAACTCCGAAGTCATGTCCTACAAGGGCACGTCGACCAAGGTCCACATCGTCCCCACCGAGTCCAAGTCGGACATCTCGATCCCCTACGTGGGCGACGGCAAGGGCTCTATGGGCCGCTCCAGCATGCGCTCCAGCAAACTGGCTCAGTCCTTCACCTCCGAGTCGGCCTCGGCCGCTTTCGAGGCGCCCAGCCCGTCCCTCCGGCCCTTGGAACGGAGAAAGGTCCTGATCACCCGTCTCTTTCCCGTCAACCTGCCCAACGACGAGATAGACACGCCTGCTTCGGCCACGGGTCCTACCCCTCTTAGCCGCCACTCCGAGGACGGCGGCTTCCCCTTCCCCATATCTCCCGACGAGTCGGGCCCCAAGAAGAAGAAGCCGCAGCCCAAGCAGAAGAGGACGCCGATGTACGCGGTGGCCCTGGTGCTGCACTTGCCGCCCAGCACCCCGACGACGGGGTCGGCCCCCACCAAGCCCGTCTTCAAGGGCCCCAGCTCCTACTCGGAGAACGACTCGTTCCCCTCGTCCTTCAACTCGACGCGCCGGTCCGGCTGGTCGATGGCGGGCTCGGGGCTGGGCGCCGAGTCGTTCGACACGGCCTACAGCGACGGCGGCGAAGACGGCATGGACGCCATCACGCAGCACTGGGACATCATCATGCGGGCCCTCACCCACCTGCAGTCCGTCGTCGCCACCATGCTGTTCCCCATGCTCAAGGCGGTCGACTACTCGTCCCCCGAGCCCTTTCACCCCAACCTGCCGGCCCAGATCGTCGCCCGGACCCCGTCCGTCAGCACCCATCGGCGGGGCTCGACGGCCTCGCAGGCCAAGCCGCCCAAGACCAACGCCAAGCTGGTGACACTGCCGGCCAACTGCCTGATGCAGGAGACGGTGCTGGGCCGCGAAGTGGACGCGGCTCGCATCCGGATCGTGACGGGTCTCCGTGCCACCCGCGTCATCACCGGGCAGGGTCGTTGGGGTCCCTGGCGAGATGAAGCCAGGTGGGTTGCCAAATGGGCGGGCGGCAAAGAACAGGGTTCCTTCTTCTTCACCCTGCTGACGGGATTCCTGGCCACGCACAACGACTGGCTGCAGGCTCTCAGTCCCGTCTGGTATCGGCGGCGCTACTATCAGCAGCAGAAAGGCCGAAGCGAGGAAGACACGTCGCTACCCTGCCGGACCATCGTCGTGTCCAACGACAAGATGGTCGCCCGGCGTCTCATCTTCTTGCTGTCGGCATTTCTACCCACGAACCAGCAGCTGCCGTCGGTGCGATCGTTCCGGCCTACGACATCGGCTTCCTTTTCGCACTCGCCCCCCGTCGTCGTGCCCATCCTCAAGGAAGAGGTACTGCGCCGCAAACTCAATCGCACCAAGCCATATCACACCATGCCCCGGGGAGCTTCGCACGGCCGCAGCTTCAGCATCCAGTCTCAGGCCACTACCCGATCCGCCACGGGGATCCCGGCGCAATTGGCCCACCTTAGCTTGGACACGCAGCAGCACGGACGACGCATGTCGGACGCCACCTTCCGGCACACGACGCTGCCCATGCCGGGCAACGACCTGAACACGCGCAAGAGCAGCGCCGCCACCACCAACACCATTACGCCCGATGCCGCCGTCCCCCACTTCTCGTCTCTGCACCGGGCGGACACGCGTCGCAGCAACCGGCCCGGCAGCAGCGGCAGCACGGCGGCCGACGACTTGAAGCGCACTCTGCGGCGCGGCGACAGCATCAGCGAAGGCAACACTGCCGAATCCCGCAGCAGCCGGGGCTCCAACTGGGGCAGCGTCATCAGCACGCTGTGGAACGCGCGGCGAAAGGGCTCGACGGCGTCCATCACCCAGACCACGCTGGACCTGCCGAGCGGCCGACCCAGCCCGCTCCCCTCTCCCCTCATGCCCAACACGAGGCACGGGCACGGGCACGAGAGAAGGCTATCCGAGACGGCCGAGGAAGAGGCGCCGGTGCCAACCGTCTCTGTCGACACTTCTCCCAAGAGCAAAACCCCGCAACAGCAGCAGCAGCAGCATCAGCAACACCTCGAGCCGGATTCGAGCTGCTCTCCCAAAACCTCGTCGATGGACCACCAGCCGGAAACGCCCAAGAATAACAAGGCGGAGCGCTCCGACTCGGCGGCCAAGCGGATCCCCGACCCCATGGGCGCCTTCGAGTCCCCCGTCAAGACGACCATCAACTCGGACGACGGCGTCATCGACGTGGACATCCAGTTCCCGGACTACCTGGCCACGCTCGACTCGGCCGTCAGCTCGCCGTCGAGCAGCGGCTACCTGTCGACCCCCGGCATCGGCAGTGCCATGGACAGCTTTGGGCATCTGTCCCGCATCGCCATCGACGGCGACGCGCCGCTGAATGTAGCGGGCTGGCTGCAGCAGTACCATCGCGACTTTGCGCTGCAGGCCGTGGCACCGCAGGCGGATCTGCTGGATAAGGTGCGCGAGTCGCTCATGGCGGAGCCCACGCCGCCCGTGTCGCTGCAACAGCTGCAGCAGTCCGAGTGGCCGCCCGCGGAGCAGTGGGTGGACGTCAGCAGCGCCATCATCGCCGACACGACCAACTTCACCATTAAGCGGCTGTCGTACAAGCGCCTGATCAAGCCCAAGTATTCCCCTTTGGACCGGGGCAGTGGTGGACCGACGCAGCATCAGCATCTTTCCAGCTCCGGCGGCGGCAGCAGCGGCGGCGGTTATCCCTTCAGCTCGACGCTGATGACGCCGGCGCTGTCCCCCTATGAGCAGCCGCTGAACGAGAAGATCGAGGAAGAGGTTTTGGTGTCGCTCGACGAGACGCTGATCGAGGCTATCGAGAGGGTCGTCGCCCTGCCGCAGAGCAGCGAATCCAAGGAAACCTCGTCGGCCACGTCGTCCCGGTCCGCCAGCAAACGGCGAGAGCGACGAGACAGCGAACTGTGTTCGGACCAACAGCAAGGTTATGGTTATACCGCCGAGGTAGCCGCACCACCCGCCGATTCGGTGGCGGAAAACGTCCAACACCCCCCGGCACAACAAGAGGTACCCCGCGCCGAGTGTAAGGCGGTCGTGCTGGGGACGTTGGAGGGGATCGTCCAGGACGTCGTGGACCAGCGCGAGAAGGACGCACAGGGCCAGGGCGGCCACCCGCCGCCGCAACAGAGGACCAAGGAGAGTGTTCTGCGGATGGCGATTCGGGGCTGGCTCGATACGGTCGAACTCGGAGACGCGTGAGCTGTCGTTGCCAATTGAAAGGCGTATTCCCTCGAATCAACTCATACCATATCAAACAGGTGCCAACGACGGGCACCTTGTACCACCACCACCGACACTACTTTCCAAGTCCTCTCGAGCCGAGAGGCCAATCATTTTACCATATGCATTGAGATACCCCCACAAGAAGTACTATTTTAGTTTTTGTTTTCGGTTTTGTTTCTTTTCCAAAGCTTGTCTTTGTTTCTTCACCGATCGTCAAAGGAAGAAGGGGGAAATTGACTTTGGACGACGCAATGAGTGGATTGATGTCTTTTTTCTTCGCACAGCATGGCGTTTTGGAAGGAAGCATTTTGATGCTGTAGTTTTTTGGGAAAGTCTTATCATGTATAGTAGAAGAGGGGGCGGAAGATAGAACAAGGAGTCAGCCGATTGATGTTGATGCTTGAAATGAGAACAATTTGATTAGAACTACTACTGCTGCTTGTCTGTGACATTGGAACTGGTCCGAACACAATCCTGAATTTCAGTAATGTACGTAGTTGCTACGGGCTATCGGTTGTGGTGATACTGTTGGTAAAATGAATTCAATTTCTGTCCGGGTTGAGTATGTATGCCGACTCGCTTGAAACGAGCACAACGCGCAACGTGATGGGTTGCTACGACTGACAACACTTAGGGATGCAGAATCTTAGCTGGCCTCCGTCGCATTGGTGTCACTAGCAGTAGCCACCTAGAACCCAGTGCTTAACGTTGTCTCTTGGCCATGCATAGAGATTCCAAAGACTAGATCTTCTTCGTATCGATACCGTCATGCCCCATTTCCATTTCCATTCCCATTCCCCTTCATTCGACGCCTGCACAGCACTTGAGACCCTCGCAGAGCTTGCCACACACAATCTGGCAGCAAACCGCCCCGCTTTCCTGTTCCGGCTTGATGGTCGGGGCCGGGGAGGACGACGACACGAGGGTCGTGGTCGTCGAAGACGCGGGCGTAGCGGGAGCGATTTCGGGCTGCAGGGTGGTGGAGTGGATGCCGTAGGCGTGCAGGCACTCGTTGACGGTCCGGGCCCGCCGCATGAAGTCGGCGACGGTGGCGTCGGCGCCGACGACGACGTGGGCCGAGGCGATGGCTTTCTGCTGGTCGAGGCGCCAGATGTGGAGTTCGTGGACCGAGTCGATACCGGGGATCTGTTGGGGAGTAGGTAAATAGGTTAGTTGCCGAATCGAGCGAAGGGCACAGGGAGGGGGTGAAGGATAAAGAGAAGGTGCCTGCCTTTTCCAGGTCGTGCTTCACGTCGCCCACGTCCACGCCGCCCGGGGCGCTCTCGAGCAGGATGCGGCCGCTGCTCCTGACCAGGGGCAGCGCCGACAGCAGGATCATGACGGCGATGCCCAGGCCCACGCCCGGGTCGGCGTAGAAGCGCGCGTCGTAGCGCGTCGCCCGCCAGATGACGAGGGCGGCCACGATGACGCCGACGTTGTTCAGGGCGTCGCCGAGGACGTGGGTGAGGGCCCCGAGCATGCCGAGGTCGCGCTGGCTCGCGGATAGTGGCAGACTGTTGGCGGCGAGGGTGTGGCGGTGGTCGGCGTGGGGGCTGAGGATGGGCTGTTATTGGGGCGACTGGGGTTAGCTTACATACAGCTGCTCTGTTTGACATTGAGAAGTAAAGGGGATTGAAAGCCTACCGTCAAGGTTCCGGAGGTATCCGTACTCGGCAGTCCGGCTTCGTTATCTGAAGGGGGACTGGCTGCCAGGTCGTGGCTTGGATGAACATGGTGGCCCGAGTCGTTATGGTGGTGGCCGTGGTGCTCGTGTAGAAGCGCCGCGCTCAGGACGTTCAGGGCGAGACCGACGCAGCCCATGATCAGAACCAACTTGGGGTCCTCGATTTCTGTGAGATCTGCGTCAGTGGAAATACACCCACGCGATGCCAGCTGACTTGCTTACTCTTCAGGGATATGAACCGCTCGATGGACTGCAGGAAGATGGAGACGCCCAGGGCCAGGAGGAACACGCCGTTGAAGAAGGCCCCCAGGAGAGAGGCGCGCGCCCAGCCAAAGGAGAAGCCCGACGGCGAGTCGGCATTTTCGGTGACCTTCGACGGTGCAAGTGAGTTGGAGATGTCATTGCTTGTTTGTTTGAGTGAGCTTAAGGGAGCGACACGTACGATGACCGCCACAAGAGCAACAACGAAGCCGATGAGGTCGTTCAACTGGAGTAGAAATATTAGATTGAGAACAGCTCCGGAATGCTCTGTTGCCAGTGGCGAGAAGACGTACATAGTGGAAGGCATCGGCAAGCAAAGCCAACGATCCAGTCATAAATGCAACTGCAGCACGTAGGGACGTCCGATTAGTCAGTGTCTTACCACATTAGATTCACAACAGACATCTTACCGATGATCTCGGCAACAAAGAACGAGAACGAGATGGCAATGGTTCCTATAAGCTTCTGCTTGGAAGTGAGCTTGAATCCTGCCATGGAGAAAACCGTGTCGACCCAGCCCGCCAGAGGGGAGCAGGATCGGAATCAAAGAGAAGGGCGAAGATATTTCGGAGGCACAGGGGCGAGATAGACAGTACCAGAAGCGGCGGATCAGATGCAGCTTTTGGAGGACCAAAGATGAGTGTGTAACCAGGCAAAGGCAAACAAAACACAGGTATGCGCATCGGTCACACTGGATGAACTGGCAACTGGCCTTTGGGAGAGCGATTTGGGGCCGAGGCGAGTCAAGAACCGGGTGATCTATTGCCAGCCAGCAGTTGCTGCTCTTGTTGCTATTTACTTATTTACTCAGGACTGCTGCTGCACCTCCGCGTCCCAGGCGCGACCTGCCTAAGGTTCCTGACAGCCAATGCTAATGCAATGCAACGGGATGTCGGGATACGGTTAACTACCTACTGTAGGCTACTATTGCCTGTCGGTTGGTTTGCACCTCAGTTGGCGTGTATGCGAGACTTGGTGGCGACGAACGAAGGGAAAACGGCGGTCCAGTGCAGCTTGGGACGAACCAGACGATGCTATGGAGCTGCACTCCCCTTACTTTTTGGCCTAACACGACACAAGACAGCATATTTAAATGCTGCCTGCCGTTGCTGTCTTGGGCGGCACCTTGCAGTAGGGGAGAGGTGCATGTCGCACGGATGGAACGCGGGCAAGCAAGATCAAGCAAGCAAGCAAGATGATGCTCGAAGAGCTTTGGAATATGTGTGCAGCATTCTATGAAGCTATTGGTGGTGAGTCGCTTAGCAGCGTAGCTGATAGGGCCTATCGATTGCGGTAGAGTGGGGTGGCCGTTGGGTGCAGTCAAAGAATGGGCCCTATTGGCATGTGCCTGGCATAGGTTAAATGTCGATGGGATCTGGAGAACCCGATTTTCCCTTTCGGAAAAAGAAGAAAACTGAGATCCTACCAGCTGGACCCATCTCTCCCAGATCGAATCTGCGATTTGCTTTGCTTCCCCAGGGACCGGGGCTCATTCAGACTCGAAGGCCTATGTATGCGCCACTACTTGCAGTCATGACGACGGAGGTCTTGGCCCGGCCCTGCAGAGTCAAGCCGTCATCCATCACCCACCTCCGTAGACTGCAGCACCAGCACTTCGGCGACCGCCCCATGATCCAATCAAAGCATATGCATCTGGTATAAGTGCCCGCGGTTTCGGCCATAGACGCTGCAACTCGTACTCTATATAGCAATAGAACGGAAAATCAAATTGCATGACTGTGACGCAATGACTACTTCTATCCAACGTGGACTTCAGCTTGCCGGCCAAGCAAACCTCCGTCTTGTTATATACCGCCCAAGTCTACGCTGTGCACGTGCCGGACTCTCTAGATCCTCAGTATCAACATCGAGCCAAAGAACCCCTCCGAGCACTTACCAGGCCAATATCGTTTCTAGTTATTCAACAGCATCCGCCGCCATGGATGCTATCAAGGTATGACCACGATTTTGTCTGCAATCACCATCACACTTCATAAAAAGTGACCCTGTCGTGTTAGAACACAATCGGCGAGAACTTTGGCGGACCAGCGCAGAAACTGTCCACACACCAGTTCAAGTTGTCTGACGTCCCGGACCTGGCTGGCAAGGTCGCCGTCGTCACCGGTGGCAGCGAAGGTATTTGCCGCGCTCATGCCTTTTGATCGACAATGATCGAGGCAACTGACAAACGACAGGCATCGGGTATGGATCCATCCACACGCTACTAGACCACAACATTTCCAAGGTCTACATCTTGTCCATCTCCCAAGACGTCGTCCAGGGCGCCAAGGGGGCCATTGCCAAGGACCTGGGCGAGGACGCCGTCAGCAGGACCAAGTGGTTCCAGTGCGACCTGGCCGACTGGAAGCACGTCAAGGAGGTGGCCGAGGAGATCAAGAAGGACACGGACCGGCTCGACATCCTCATTAACAACGCGGGCCGGGGCGTCATGACCTACGAGCTCACCGACTACGGCGTGGACCGGCACATGGCCGTGAACCACTTCGGCCACGCCGTGCTGACCTCGCACCTGCTTCCCCTCCTCAAGTCGACGGCAGAGAAGACGGGCGAGACGGTGCGCATCGTCAACCTGTCCAGCAACGCCCACCAGGGCGCCCCCAGCGACACCCGGTTCGCCAGCCTCGAGGAGCTGAACCGGGACCTGGGCCCGAACCCGCAGTACGGGCGCTCCAAGCTGGCGGGCATCCTGTACGCCCGCCACTTCACCCGCACCGTGACCGAGGCCGGGCACCCCCGCGTGCTCATGAACGCGGTGCACCCGGGCTTCGTGTCGACCAGGCAGAGCAAGCAGCACATCCACGAGCCCTTCCCCATCCTGGGCTACGGCGTGTCGACCGTCATGGAGCCCTTCAAGAAGTCCCAGTTCGAGGGCTGCGTCTCGAGCATGTTCGCCGCCACCCAGACCGAGAAGGGCGGGCAGTACATCTGCCCGCCGGCGGTGCCCGAACCCGGGAATGCCATGGCGCAGGACGACGCGCTCGCCGACCGGCTGATGGAGCTGACCAGGAAGGTGGTCATGGAAAAGACGGGGGACTCAATTGACCACGGCATCGACGTGTCGCATTGATGTAATATATACCTAATCGTATAGAATATTGAAGCAATGATTTTATGTACTTGTCATGAATTCTGGAATGCCCATATTCATGCCTGAAGTTGCATCCACACTGCTGATGATGCTGATAATCCTTGAAGAGCTGGCTTACTGCAAACTGCTGTACAACCTCGATCTATGGCAGCTAGAGCTGGCAGGCTGGTGCCGAGGTCGCTGGAGCTACCCACTAAAAATGGCGGACAGTGGGGTTTCTGCCCGCCGTCCAGTGCAGCTTATCGATGATAAGAGGTCGACCCGTCTGGACAATTGAGCAATCACAACTAACGGCGCCGACTTACCTTCCAGCAGCTTAACACCGCCAACAAGGCAAAGCACCTCCTCTACAGCTGCCTCGGACATGCTTGCGATTCCGATCCGTTCTTGCCCCTGACGACGCCCTTCGCATACGAGTCCCACCAGGATGAAGAGGCTATCCGCCATCGACTTGGGTTAGTCAAGAAACGGTCCCAATGTCGCACAGCCACAGCAACAGCAACAACAGCACGACGTCGCCGACGTCGTCGCGGCGCGGGCCCCTGTCGCACCTGCGCCAGCTGAGCCGGAACAGCTTCGACAAGGTCTCGCTCGGCAGCGTCGGCAGCGGCCCGCGCTCCCCCGACACCGTCTCCGTCTCGAGCAACTCCACCGTCCGCAACGGCCCCAAGCGCATCGCCCCGCGGACATGCACCGTCGCCATCAACGAGTCGCTCATCCCCACCCGCGACGAGGTCCTGCTCAACCTCGAACTGCTGGGCGGCGACATCAAGCCCGGCAGCCTCATGTCCATCGTGCCCGCCAAGAGCGACCAAGACCGAACTGCCAGCTCCAACTATGGCTCCACCAAGGCCTCCCTGCTGCTGCACCGCACCAACACCGGCGGCGGCAACGCCTCCTCCGACGACCCTTCCAAGGACCCTAACAAGCGCTACATCTTTGTGGTCAAGGACATGTCCAAGGAGGTGCGCGCCCGGAACCCCGCCATCGAGGTCCTGGTCGCCAAGCACGTTGGCGACGCCTTTGGCATGCGGAAGGGCACCCAGGTGACCCTGGCCCCCGTCGACGACGAGGCGCCCGCCGTCGAGGCCTCGCACGTCGAGCTGACGTTCAAGGACATGTACCTCTCGCGGTCCGACATGTGGCGGCTGGCCGTGTCGGACCTGGTAGACCGAACCGTCTACAAGGGCCAGATTGTCTTCTTCATGGGCACCATCAAGGCCACCGTGGCGACGGTCTACGTGGACGGGCACAAGGCGCCGTCGGCCTTCTTCGGGCGGCACACGCGCCCCATCTTCCGCAGCGAGTCGGCGCGGTACGTGCTGTTCATCCAGATGGCGCGCGAGATGTGGGACTTCGACTCGGACGGGTCCGGCGAGATCATGTTCTACAAGGTCGTCAACGGCTTCCTGCCCGCCCTCTTCAAGAAGTGGGCCATGCTGCAGGTCAAGCACCTCGTCACCATCGTCCTCTTTGCGCGCGTCGAGTACGACACGGGCATCAACACCAACCTCTCCACCGACGCCCTCGAGGACGACTTCTACACGGGCTACCAGACCTTTGGCGACCGCCGCCCCTACAAGGACTTTTATCGGGTGGTGGTCAGCGAGATGGCCAGCGGCGAGTGGACCACCATCCTGCACCAGCTCAAGCGCGAGTTCAACATCTTCCGCAAGGACATCAGCCTCTTCCACCTCGAGGCCCGCGACGACACCGCCACCCCCGTCGACGCCTCCGCAACGGCGTCTCGCGTCAAGGCGCACTCGTCCCTCGCCATGTACGGCAACTTCCTCGAAGCCATCACCATGGCCTCGTCCCAGTACGCCACCGACTACATCGACCGCGACCTGCTGCGCACCGGCATCTCCATTGCCGTCATCAGCCCCGGCTCTGGCGTGTTTGAAGTCGACTACGAGAACCTGCGACGGACGACGGAAGCGCTGGTGGGCAACGGGATCGGCATCGACCTGATTTGCATCCCCAAGATCCCCCTGCACTCCGTCCCGCTCTTTCGCTACCGCAACCCGCACTATCTCGGCGCCAACCAGCAGTCGCGGACGAGAAGCACGCGAAGCCGCGACAGCACCCCGAAACAGCCCACGCCGCTGGTGGGCAGCTACAGCACCATGACCGAGTCCCTGTCACCGTCCCGGCTGGTCGAAGAGTCCGGCCGGTTGGCGCCGCTCAATCGACTCCAGAACGAGGAGTGGTCGTTTGCTCTACCCCAGTGGCTACACGTCTCCTACTGGACGGGCAAATCCGAAGATGCCCTGTCGTACCACGGCATCACGCTGTTCGCCCCCGAGCATTCCAACAAGGACATGGAAGAGGAGGAGTTCACCATCCGGTGCCGGCTCTACGATTTGCAGATGAGGAGCGTGCTGGAGACCAACGAGATCGAGACGCCCCCGCTCCATACCGACCCCAAGTACCCGGACCCCTCGAGGTTCGCCAGCAGCGTCGGGCACTCGTCCAGCAGCCTGCATCCCACCTCGACGCCATCATCGTCGCATAACCATCACCATCGCAAACCCGCCGATGGGCTGTACGACCCGGTGTACGGACTTCAGAAATTTGTGCCGGAAAGGCTGACCAAGTCGGGCGAGAAGTCGTTGTGGAAGGGGCTGCAGGCGTTCGACGAGTCGCGCGCCCGGCTCCCTCCGACACGGGGGTTTCCACTGGCGCCGAAAGCAGCGCACGACCTCCATCTCGATGGAGCCAGCCGAAGGCAACTGCTGGAGGATACCGCCGGCTTGTTCGGGACGTCTCTGGGGGACAAGAAACACGATGTCTCACTACAGATGCTTTCGTCCAGCTACAGCTCTACGACCCGTCCGGAACCATCACAGTCACAATCACAATCACAATCTACCGCCGAGGGCAGCACGGCCGAGCGGCGGCGGGAATCAACGGCGGCGGCGACGGCGACTGCACCGCATTCCCGACTGCAGTCCTCCGCCAAGGCCCCCAAATTCATGAGGCAGATCAGCCTCGGCCAGAAGGGCTTCGGCATTGCCGCGCCCAAGACGTCGCTGGCCGAAGTACGTACCGAGCATGTCAGCGCGCACCAGACGGCCCCCAAAACACCCACCCCGGCCAGGGTGATCACGCCGACGACACCCGGCCGACCCTCCATCCAGATCAACTCGCCGCGGATAGCGCCCAAAGACAGCATGTCGCGCCTCATGGAGCGGTCGACGTCGAACGTGTCGCTGACAGACCACCTCCAAGAACTCACCCAGAACACCCCGAGCCGGCCCATTCTGATCAAGCCGGGGGCCAGCAACGACTCGGGAAGCCAACTCCGATCGGGCTCCCATCTCGGAGCCGGGTCGTACATGGCGGCGGCGGGCGGGCGATCGTCTCGACTGGACGAAGACCGCGATGTGCAGTTCTCCAAGGCGCTCCGGCAGGACGACCAGCAGAAGATGAACATCAACAAGCTGCTGGCGGGGGCCATGCCCGAGCTCCCGACGACGCTGTCCCCGACGACGGCCATGGCGCCCTGGCTCGTGGTGCTGAACCCCTCCAACCCCGACATCAACAAGGTCAACGACACCATCCTCTTCAGCCGGTGGCAGCACGTCTTCCCCCGCCCGAGCGAGATGCGCGTCATGCAGTGGAAATCCCTCTCGGCGCCCGCTTCCGTGCCCTTGACCACCGAGTACTTCCCCACCAAAGCACAGCTCGACACCGAGTTCCAGCGGCAGCCCTACAACATCGCCCAGAACCTGGAAGACGACCTCACGGAAGAGCCGAAGCTGCGCGAGGACTTCCTGCGCGAGCTCATCAGCGCCCGGTTCGCGCACGGGTTCCAGGTGGTGGTGGGGCCCAACGTGGCCAAGGCGTTTGGGCAGAAGCTCATGAAGATCGCCGACGTCTTTTCGCGCGACCACATGGTCGAGGACGGCACCAGCCTGTTCATGGGCGTCGGCAACACGATCCACCAGCTGTCCTGTGTGAACGGCACCGAAGTTGAGGTCAACATCTTCGTGCGGAAGCCGACCGAGCCCGCGCTGCCCGCCGACCAGCACTTCCGGACGTACAAGCCGGCCATCCGCACCTACATCGAGCCCAAGTACGAGAACTGCGAGATCGACATCCTCACGCCCAAGCCCGAGAAGAACTGGAACTACATTGACTCGTACCTGGCGGGCCACACGGACGAGATGACGGAGAACCTGCGGTTCTGGCGGGCCCGCTTCGTCCTGATCCCCATGAGCTCCCGGCCCTACTCCACCTCCAAGTCGCACCACATGGACAACGACGAGGAGATCCGGCTCGAGGGCATCAAGCGCCTCGCCCAGACGTGGCAGAAGAACCGCTACATGCCCCCGTCCGAGCGGCAGTTCCAGAGCGCCGGGCAGAAGAAGGCGCGGGACCCCAACCCGCTGGACATTGTCTACAAGACCGAAGACTCGTCCGTCGTGATTGCGGCCGAGATGGAGACGCTCCCGCTCTTCGAGAGCGTCGAGTCGACGTCGCGCCGGGGCCAGCTCGTCTCCAACCGCGAGCGCTTCTCCAAGTCCAACTTCAACATCTCCACCTTGGCCGAGGCCATCCAGCAGCCCGTCGAGAACGGCGGGGTGCGCATGCAGAACCGGCGGTGGCATCTCCGGCTGCACTACAACTGCTTCATCGGCTCCGACATGACGACGTGGCTCCTGGACAACTTTGAGGACCTCGAGAGCCGCGACGAGGCCGTGGAGCTGGGCAACTCGCTGATGGTCTACGACGACGAGCGGCCCAAGGACGGCGGCGGATCGCGGGATCCCCGAAAGGAGCGCGGCCGGGGCATCTTCGTGCACGTGGAGCGCCGGCACCCCTTCCGCGACGGACAGTACTTTTACCAGATCGCCAACGAGCTCGCCAAGCCGCACCCCGCCGGCTGGCTCAACATCCGCAAGAACACGCTGAACAACACCGGCAACCCGTCGGTGCCGTCGACGCCGCTGGCCGAGCAGACGCCCCGAGACTCACCTCGCACGGGCCTGAGTGGCGCATCGCGGCCGTCGTCGCTCCACGAAGAGGCCTCGCCCACGTCGGGCGCCACCACGCCGACCCCGTCCATCCCCGGCGGCAAGCGGGCCAAGGTGGTGCTCAGCAAGATGATGAAGTACGACGTGGACCCGCGCCGCAAGTCGTACCGGCCGGAGCGCATCAACCTGCACTACGACCGGCTGCACAACCCCGACAACTGCTACCACATCCGCATCGACTGGATGAACGTGACGGCCAAGCTCATCGAGGACGCCGTCAAGAGCTGGGCCGCCATCGCCGCCCAGCACGGCCTGCGCCTGGTCGAGGTGCCCATCGCCGAGGCCTGCGCCATCTCGGACGTGAACCCGTTCCGCAAGCCGTACCACATCAAGCTGTCGCTGCCGCCGCCGACCAAGCGGCCGGTGACGTACTACGACCCCAACTCGTTCGCGCCCCAGAGCCAGCCGGGGCGCCACTACTACCAGAGGGCGCTGCTGCGCAAGTTCGACTTCGTGCTCGACATGGAGGCGGCCTCGCACTTCCCGGCCAACGTCGACGTCTCGTACTCGTGGGGCCAGCCCGACTTCAAGTACTCGCAGTACATCCACCGCTCCGGCATGGTCATTGTCGAGATCCGCGACGACGGCGACTTTTTGCTGCTGGCCAACCGCCTCTACAGCAACCGCGCCGCCGCCTTCCAGCAGGTCCAGCAGCCGCGCGCCGAGCCCCTCGCCCCCAACGACCGCATCTCGCGCCTCCTGAGCACCGGCGGCGGCGGCGGCCACGGCAGCCTCATGTCGGAGCCCACGCCCATCTCGTCGCCCCTGTTCCGGCCCGTGCTCTTCTCCAACTCGACCTCGTCTTCCCAGACCGGCAACAGCAACGGGGGCGCGTCGTCGATCCACCGGGACCGCGAGCGGGAACGCGACCCGCCGCCCGTGTCGTCGCCGCGGCTGGGCTCCATGGCGGGGCGGCCGGGCATGATTGCGACGCACGGGGACCCGGAGATCCTGCGGGAGGCGCTGATGAACTTTTGCGCCGACGAGGAGGCGCTCGAGGCCTTTTACAAGGAGACGCTCGAGAAGGGGGCGGCCGTCAGCACGCCCGGGTTCGGGGCTTCGGGGATGGGCGGAGGAGGGGAGTCGGTGGTGTCCGACGCGGCCATCCCGTCGCTGGGGCTGCCTCCGGGCGTCTTGGGGCTGGGCGAGCGGGCGGATTCCCGGGATTCCCAGCGCGAGTTTGGCGGGGGGCCGCCGAGTCTTCGGGTGGGGACGCCGGGTTTGGCGGGGGGGTCGCTGTTGCGGCGGGGGAGTGTGCAGCATCAGCATTATCAGTTGTGATACGATACTTTTCTATGATCACATCAAGTGTATGTAGTCTGGGTTTCCAGTACACTTACGAGAAAGGCATTACCATGTGCCAGGATAATAGCCATGTGCTAGGATAGATCAACGTGTACGATGGCGAATTGGTAGCGATGCATACAAATCATACTATAGCTAATGCTAAGACACATCTAGAGGTTTTAACTACAAACGTGCTGGATACGCAGTTTGTACATCACCAGCCGCAATATCTAGTAGCTGGTCGTATCAGAAGAATTCAGAAATGTAGGTCGTCTGTGTTTCTCGCGCCATGTGTACGTGTACAATGACGAATCTATGTTACAGATAGCTAGCATTTTATTGTATATGCTGAAAACCAGGAATACCATACCCGTGAACCGGATGTCTGGAACGTGTGCAAATTTGGTACGAGGCACGGTGATTTATGCTTGTACGGCTTGACCATTCTACATGTACGAGAGGGAGTCTTGCACAGCTGGATGAGGAGCCTCCCGCACTGGTGGGTTGTGAAACTTTATATAGTTGTTCATGTCATGCAGATATTCTGGAACTCGTTTTCCGGCGCCACAGTGGCACGCATGGCATGCGCATATCCATGTACGATGATGCATCGGTAGTACGAATCACAAAGTTGCATGCACGACTTGTACACCCTCCCACGTATGTATACGAGATGCTGTACGAGTACGCATCCTTGGCACCGAGAAGGGCTTTCCGGGCTGTGGGAAGCGGTCAGGCCTGAACTGACTAACTGACGGAGCACCAAGGATGGAAGAAGCATGGAAGCATTGGGCGGGGGTTCCAAGGGGAATTCCACACATGGCCTGGCCGCGACATGTGTTACCCCTTGCCTGCCGATCGGGTGTACAAACAATCAGGTCTTGTTGCCCTTGGAACTTCTGCTTGGGACAGTACTTGGGAGTCAAGAGTGTGGCAGAAAGCCGGTTGAGTGCCAGTTTGCGACGGCAATGTGATTGGAGCAACGCATGCGACATGAATGCAGTGCCACGTCGAGAAAACGCTACGAGGGCCGGAGGATAATACCTGATTCGCCCGGCCGCCATGTGTGCGTGTATGCATTTATTTCATTCCTTGCTTTCTCTTCCCCACGGTCGACGCAGATGCCGGGCGTCATAGGGAATCGACTGGGCTGCGTGTCTTCTCTTTTCCCGTGACATGACATGGCTTACATGGAACTGTACCCGATCGAGTTCGTGTGCGCGCGCTTAATCAGGCAAGGCAGAGAGGAGTTATCGTGACCAACTCCAGCAGGTAGTATTTCCACATGCGTGAGCGGTTGCAAATGGTGGCGCTTATCTCATCCAGCATTTTCCAAATTCAAAGTACCTAGTCGGCACTGCAGCTCGACTCAGCCTGGTTTTAGCCGGTCGTTCGGAGATAGTTCCCCCTAAGCTTCCTTCTAAGCTTAGCTACTTGCTGCTGAGGTGAGGACGGGCCACTCTGCAAGTCTGCAACCCCCCTGCGCGTGGGTGGGCTTCAGGGTGGACCTGGTTCTTGTTTTTGTTAAAGTGGTGCGAAATGCGACGTCAACGGCGCCTAGCTAAGGGGGCGACCTCATTTCACTTAGGTCAGAGGCTTGGACGCAGACCGGCAGGGGGTCGAGGCCAAAATGCGACTGCTGAAATGACGATTCAAGAGCGGCATGGCGAGGCATTTATCCAAAGCAAATGAGGAAGGGCTTTTGTGCATCGCGAGGGAATCAGCCGTCAGTCAGGACGCGACAAGAAGGGAGGTCGTCAAAGTCGTCCTTATCGTGAAATGAGAGATCCTCGCCCAGGACCCTCCCTCCAAGATAGCAGGGTCGGCCAAGCAAAAACGGTCCCAGTGTTTTTCGTCTTGGGAGCAGATGCTTAATTGCAGCTGGACTTGGCAATCGACTGTCATGCTGATCCCCCCGGACGGGAAATCGAACGAAGAGCGGCCTTGGCCATTGGCAAAGCTTAGCCAGAGTTTTAGGGGCTTGAAGTCGAATAGAAAACACGATGGCAGATGCGAAAGCAACACAGTCATGACCCGTCACTTTGCTCAACCGTGACTAAGTGACACGGAAGGTTTCCTGCCCTACGTCATCCGACAGCAGAGCACATCAGAACCCAGGCCAATGGAAACGGGAAACATCAAACACGGATGCACTGGACCGTTTCTGCTGTGCCATTCACTGACCCCCGGGAAGTCAATCGATTATTAGCGGGCAAAAAGCGTTTCGTGACCAGCGAGCGCACTCGGATCGTCATCATTTCCGTGGTATGAGCCGGACGGTTGGCCTACGAAGAGCCAAAGCATTCTCGGAGGCCGCCCATACAGTACTTGTAGTATGGGGCCATCGTCACCCCACATTCGACCTCGGTGCAGCATGTCAGTGAGATGTCGGTAAGCTGCGAGAGTGCACCGCCAGCAACACAGCAAGTCATTAGCAATTGTCGGGGTGATGTTGATTCTTATATGTCATGGCGATGCATTCCATGTGAGGCGCAATTTGGATTGCCACGCGCACAAGTGTAGCTGTGTTGGGGGCTTCGTGTCAGATCGTCGCCGCGAGTCAGGCAGATTGCCATCTTTGGCCCAAAGTAGACGCAAAAAACTCGTCGCGCAAGCCAGATTGGCCTCCAGGAAATGAGCCAACATGCCCCTCGGGCCCAGTTTGGATAGCCACGGACCCCAGTCTCGGAGCTTGACAAGTCCCTGAGATCTCATTACTGACCGACCGACCACCCAGAAGACAGAAAAGCTGCAGCAGTGACCGTAACCTTAGCCCTCTGGATCATCTCACACTACCTGGCCAGATCCTATTAGCCCAGACCTCCCACCCCCCCTGTCCGCTTCTCCCATGGTATTTGTTTTACATTCTCCCATCCGGTATCAATAGTGCTGCCCATACACATACATAGCCAAGCCCGTTCCCGTCCTGTTGTTGGCAAGCTGGTTTGCGCTCCTCTTCCCTCTCTCTCTGATTCCTCATCGTCAACCAACTCCTTGTGCGCCGCTGCCAAGCCCCAAAGCCCAAGCCAAGAGTTGCATCACCCTCGCATCTCTGGAAATCTACATCTACCTCCCGCATCGATCGAGGGGCCTAATTCGACAGTACCTGGGACCGACAAGAGATCCCTTTCGACATACATCTGCTAGACGAACCGTTTCGACCAGCTATCTGTTATTATTAATAATTGGGCAAAGGGGAAGAGATCGATCGCCATCATTTGGTTGGTTGCTTGGCATTTCGGGGCCGCCCTTCTTTGTTACTGTACGCCGCAATTGCATCTGCGACAACAATAACAACAATCACCACCCGGAAGAAATAATCCCGTCAGCTTCAACCATCACCGACATTCTGCAATCTTTTACTTTTGCATTGTCTAATTCGACCATCCGGCCAACATGTCGCAAAATACTCGCAATGCCCTCCACAACCTGAAGAATGAGCGTCGTAAGTGCAGGTGTTTCTTTACTACTGATTGATTGACGAGCGAGCCCCGAGTCGGCCCCGAAGAGCAAAGAAGCCAAGAAGAGAAGCACAAAAAAAGCCAAGCCAGCTTCCACTTCCCCCCATCCCCATCTCCCACCGCGAGCAAGTCTCCCTACAACGTTAGCACCCGGCAGCGTGCAATCCAGGCCTGTAACCCAGTAACCCTGCCCGCCTGTGCCCCTGCGTTTGCCCTCCTGCGGCGGACGACCCACTGCCCCCACCCTCGGTTCATTTGTTCTCGTCCAACGCCGGGCAAAGCAGCCTAAGCAGGCCAAGCAATGCACCCATAGTACGCTGCCCATAGCCAAAAGGCACCAAGCACCAGCAGCCAAGCAAGGCGAGAGGGCGACCGAGCCGACAAGCATCAACCTCCTAAACACCGTCGTCACCGGGACCCCGTTCCCAGCACTTGGCGAACCACAACTTTGGCGGCTCCTGTTCCATCGCGCGAATTGCATGGTCAACCCGTGGTTATTATTGCACGTTTCTCTTTTGCCCATTTCCCCCCTGGAACAATGTTTCCCTTGGGTCGCCGGCCATTTACATTGTCTCCGAGGCCATTGCCGTTGCCGTTGCAATTGTCTTCCCTTCATCTCGACCTCTCTTTTTCCTGCACCGGCTACCAGCGCGACAGGACCAGCGTTCCTCGCCTAGCAAACCCAGAGCCGCCAGAGAGCGCCGACTAGCTGCTGCTGCTACATGACAGGCCCCATCCATTGGCAGCCATTTCGTCATTCTTCGTATTCACATACGTACTACCTTTACCCACACAGACCACCTCTCACTGTCGTTATTGATTTTTTTATGATTCTTCCATCATCTCCTATTCGTTTGGCCTCGTTTCTGTCGCGCACTATTTCTCCAATTCTTGGCACTGTGCGCCTTCTCGTGTTGCGTAGTGAGAGAGAGGGAGCACAGCCATGTCCATGTCGTCCGACCACGAGATGCAGTCGCTGCAGCGGCGGGGAACCGGAGGGTCACTAGCTAACCTGAGCCAAGTCAACCTCATTGGCAGCAAATCCCAGGCCCGGAAGGAGGGCAAAGACGGGTGGAATCCCTTTGGCCACATCCACCACGGCTCGCGCAGCCGGACGGCCGACCTGGAGACGGGCCGCGGCAACCGCAACTCGATGCTCCTGGCCCACAGCCAGACCGTCCCCGACCGCCTGCCCTCCTCCCACGGCCGCTCCGAGTCGCAGAACAGCAAGGAGAACGAGGCCCTCGCCACGGCCGAAAACACCAACGGCGCCTCGCGCGAGGTGCCCATCGCGCCCCACCCCGACGGCGTGAGGAACAGGAAGACGACGGGCCTGGGTGATGGCGACAACGCCGCCGGCCACGAGGTGGACAACTCCAAGAAGAAGAAGCCCAAGAAGGACTCGGCCCTCTTCAAGCACGTCGAGCCCAAGGAGCCCTTCACGGTGAGCAACCAGCTGCGGCGCACCATCCTCGGCTCCTGGATCAACATCCTGCTCGTCGCCGCGCCCATCGGCATCGCCATGAACTACACGGGCTTCGACGGCAAGATCATCTTCGCCGTCAACTTCATCGCCATCATCCCGCTCGCCAACATGCTGTCCAACGCGACCGAGGAGATCGCCCTGCGCACCGGCGAGACCCTCGGCGGCCTCATCAACGCCACCTTTGGCAACGCCGTCGAGCTGATTGTCGCCGTCATCGCCCTGATCCACAAGGAGTACATCATCGTGCAGACCTCCCTCATCGGCAGCATCCTGTCCAACTTGTTACTGGTCCTCGGCATGTGCTTCTTCTTTGGCGGCTTCAACCGGCCCAAGCAGAGCTTCAACCAGGTCGTCGCCCAGACCGCCGCCAGCCTGCTCGCCCTCGCCGTCGCCAGCAACATCATCCCCACCGTCTTCAAGCAGAACGTCTACGAGAACGAGGTCGACAACCACGCCGTCGACGACCGCCACGTCGCCGCCATCTCGCGGGGTGTTAGCGTCATCCTGCTGTTCGTCTACTGCTGCTACCTCTACTTCCAGCTCAAGACCCACGCCGACGTCTTCAACGAGACCTCCGAGAAGACGGCCACCTACACCCACTCCAACAACAACAACAACGTGGCCTCCGAGGGCGTGCACGGCACCGTCGCCAGCATCGCCGTCATGGCCGCCACCACCGCCGGCCCCCAAGCCAGCCAGGCCCGCCAGAACGCCTCCCGCGACGGCGACGACGAGGAAGAGGACGACGACGAAGACCCCCAGCTGCACTTCTGGGTCGCCATCGCCCAGCTCACCATCTCCACCGTCATCATCGCCCTCTGCGCCGAGTTCATGGTCGACGGCATCTCGGCCGTTACCACCGAGGGCGGTCTCAGTGAAGAGTTTGTCGGTCTGATTCTCCTTCCCATTGTCGGCAACGCCGCCGAGCACGCCACCGCCGTCACTGTCGCCATCAAGGACAAGATGGACCTGGCCATCGGTGTCGCTGTCGGTTCGTCCATGCAGGTTTCGCTCTTCCTCCTCCCGCTTCTCATCATCATCGGCTGGGGCATGGGCGCCGAGGAGATGACGCTTGCTTTCGACACGTTCCAGATCGTCGTTCTGTTCTTGTCCGTGCTCCTGGTCAACTACCTCATTGGCGACGGCGAGAGTCACTGGCTCGAGGGCGTGCTGCTCATCTGTCTTTACATAATAATAGCAGTTTGCGCGTGGTGTAAGTGTTGCTGTCCCCTTCCATTTCTCGATCTTGTCACTGACTCCTCGTCTAGTCTACCCCGCTGCGCCAGGCACAGTAGGATAAAAAAGGAAGATACCAACCAGGATAATGCTTTCAAGGCATCCTTATAACCCAACTAAAAAATAATAAAGCCTCGAGCTACCTTGTACAAGTTATACAATCAGCTGTATATACGTCACGCTTCGATTCAGCCTTCTGTTCAGTTCCCTGTACATCCTTTAACGCAGCCGGCCCGCGCTGGCCTTCTTTTCTCGCAGTATTCCGTATGCGGTAGTGTCTACTCACCACGGGGAATCGTTTCTCTTTGCGCGCGGCGTTACGGGAGTTTTTCTATACAAGATGGCCGTGTCCACGGACTACACCTCTGAGAGCTTTGAATGATTGCGAATCTTTAGATAATTTTCATGACGAAAAAAAAAGAGACGGCCGCTTGGCGTTGATCAGTCAGATGGAGATATACCAGCCACGCAGCAGGGGCGTTGTGTGTGCATCTTCAACCCAGTGAGCGAGAGGGAGGGATATCGGTTGATACCACGATAGTCAGTGAGCAGTATGTGACCCAGTCATAGGTTTATGCACAATACACGCAAATGAAGATTTTAATTGACTGCAACCCACGTGGCTTTTTCTTGCCTTCGTGCCTCGGTGATCTCACGCGATGTTCCGGTTTGCCTTCGGCTCGTCCACGGTTATATGCTGTCTCCTGTCTATGTAGTCTAGTGGTACTTGTCACCGATTGGTTTATTGTTATCTTGGGTAGGCGGACAGCTTAGATTGAGGTATCGATCGTGACGATTTGCATCTATGCTGGGCCATATGAAGGAAACTGTCTGCAGGTGAGGACCAAGTCGACCTTGGCTTACTCTCCTGCCACTGCACTCTGGATAGGGCATGACGGGCAATTCTGGACGTACGGTGCCCCTATGATTGATCCCTTGCCCGTCAGAAGGAGGACGAGGTTGCTGGGTGTGATGTCTATCTTGGCGACTCATCGTTATCGACGACATAGCCTGAAGGCACTAGGTTTCAACAATAGTTTGGCAACGATTTTGGTTCCTGGGTGAACATCTTGTGGTTTTGGGGATACTTGGATTCAAGAAATGCCCACAACCTTTCTAGCCGTGTGCTTCAGGCCGTTGGAACTCATTATGACAGGAAACGAAAAGAGCCGTCGAATTTTTGATGCCGTGTACTTTACCGGTGATCCGACTCGCTGCCACTCCGGGACTGACTCCGTGGCCACAAGGTGCACGTATTGGGCTTGGAAGTGGGAAAGGGGGTTCCCTAGGCAGGCAGTGAACATGGCAAGTGCATAGGCGAGTCCCCTTTTCTACCACCACATGGATCTCACCTCTTTTCTCTAGGGCCATACTAAAGTGACATGCATTCCCGAGATTTAGGTCTTGACTTGAATGGCTGCGTGACTGGCAATCGACCCTGACATCACATGGTTTGCTAAAACATGACTAGATTATAGAAAGTATATCTGGTGACATTTTCCTGGCTACATCTTCTTCGCTGGCTGAAATCCCGTTGACAACTCTTGCTTGGTCTTGGCCACGCTCCAGATCTTCAACTTTGCGTTTGACGCCCCCGTCCCCCTTTCTACCAATTCAATCATTCCCACCGAAGTCAATTCCCATAATGGTGGTTGCGGTCACATGAGGAACACCCTTCGAGAATATTGGCAAAAACGGGGCGGTTCTCGACTTTCCATCTCCTCCCTGGTTGGTTCAAATCCACTCTTCAAATCCGTGTTGAGGGATGAGGCGGGCGGCACCAGCGTATGCGACGCTGTCGGTGTGCCGCGCTTGCTTCGTACTTTATACGGTATAAACAGTATGCTGTGTTCGTCGAGATTGTCCTCGATAAACCGTTGGGCAGATGTGAGTTGGAGCCCGCTTCTAGGCTTACCATCTTCTAGGCTTTCACCGCCGAGTTTGACATTTCGTTGAATTTACAAGTCTCGATAGCCTCCTGCCTCACTGCATTCCCCAAGGCTAAGCCACCCGTTTCTGATGGTGACTAGGTGGACTTGTCCGGTCGCCCGCAGCTTGGGCGCCGGACTTTGCGGCCAACGCTACATGTCCGAATGTCGCATGATCTCGAAGAGCTGGTTGATGGGTGGGTGGCAGTTGTTGCAGTCGGTGACGTAATTGAAGAACTATTCGGGTTGTCGTATCTCCCGAGCTCGATTATTCCGAGCTAGTCAGCCGCCAAAGGCTGGTTTGTTTGGCCAATCCAACCCAAATAAGCCAGCTCGCTAGTGTCAGCGCTGCCACGGAGAATTGTACTTCGTCTACATATATATCTTATATATTCGCCATGGCACCACAAGATACTCTCACTCTGGAGGCCAACCTTGTTCATGAGCATGATCATGTCGCAGCCCACGGTTCTCGTCGTCGGCGCATCCATCGCAGGCCCTATGGCCGCCTACTGGCTCGCCAAAGCCGGAGCTCGAGTCACCGTGATTGAACGGTTCCCGACCTTGCGAACCAACGGACAAAACGTCGACATACGCACCGTCGGGGTGACGGTGATGCGGAGAATCCCCGGGATGGAGGAGGCGGTTCGAGCCAAGATCCTCCCCATGAAGGGGATCAGCTTCGTCGACACCCACGGCCGGCGCTTCGGCACCATCACGGCCACGGGGAACCCGGACCAGCAGTCCCTGGTCTCCGAGTACGAGATCTTGCGGGGCGACCTATCCCGGGTTCTGTTTGACCTGACCAAGGACAACAAAAACATCAGCTACGTCTTTGGTGAGCAAGTCGCCTCGATGAAGTGGCAGCAGCCGCAGTCGCAGACGAGCTCGGAGGAAAAGGAGCAGATCACCGTGGAGTTCCTGAACGGCCATCCCACCACCACCTTTGATCTGGTCGTAGCCTGCGACGGGGCCACGTCTCGAACCCGCGCCATGGGCTTGGGGTGTGACGCGCGAGACTATGTCCACTCCGCCAACGCTTGGGCTGCTTACTACTCGACGCCGCCGGGCCGCGATCTCCTCAAGGGAGCCAGTGGTGGACTTGGGCATGGGTACAATGCTGTCGGCGGGCGCATGCTGGGAATCGACGCACCCAATGCCGCCACTGGCTCCAATCGCCTTACCATGTTGAAGTTTCACCCGGACACCCAGCCTTTCCGGGACGCCGCCCAAAGGGGAGATAAAGCGCTTCGAGAATACGTTGTAGAGCAGTATACGGGTGCGGGTTGGATATGTGACGAGGCTGCCGGGCTGATCGCGGACGCAGACGACTTTTACGCCTCCGAGATGGTGCAGATTAAACTGCCGAGTTTGTACAAGGGCAAGTTCGCCCTCGTCGGCGATGCAGGCCATGCTCCGGGCCCTACTGGGACGGGGACGAGTCTGGCCATGGCCGGGGCGTATGTGCTGGCGGGCGAGATCCATCGACACCGCGGGGACTTGGCGGCGGGACTTCAGGGGTACGACGACCGGATGCGGCCCATCGTTGCCGGGCTGCAGAAGATCCCGCCGCTCGTCCACAGTTTCTTGGCACCGCAAACGGCTTGGGGTATTTGGGTGCGGAACAACATCTTCGCTTTCGTATGTTGGACGGGGTTCATTGACTTTGCGCAGAAGTATTTCAGTGCAGCCTTTGCCGAGACCGACAAGACTGGGCTGCCTGACTATTTCAAGGATACATGATGATAGGGAGGCCAACGAGGGTACATTCTGAACCAAGATGTGGGTTTGAAGAGCGACAGGATCTTCCCATTTCAAATCAGACAAGCAGGCCGAGATGACATTTCTGTATACGGTACTACAATTCCAACCAATGAAACGTTGTGGTCCGCACCTGCTACGAAAATAGTTACTCAAGAACCAAAGACTCGCCGCTCTTAACCTGAACAAGATTGGGACGTCTCTCGACCACTGCCTCGCCTTTCTCCCGGGCAATTCTTTCTTCTTTTGCCAGCCCCCACTCCATGCTTCTCGGTATGTCCTGCACGCGCAACATGAACAGCCCCCAATAGCTCAACGCCGCATTCGCCGTGGGGATCCAATACTTGGGGCCGCCCAAAGCTCTCTCGACGGCCAGTCCGCCGGTGACCCCCAACACGGTGTTCCAGCCCCACGTGAAGCCTTCCTTGAGGGGGTGAAGCATAGCCAGAACATTTACGGTTTTGGTGGTATCGCGCAGGAACGCCTGCAACGGCGGCTGTTCCAGATGCATGCCGTGCGGCGACACCCAGAGCGCCTCGTGCTGGGGTGTTTGTTGTGCAGCAGCAGCTCCACTAACCTCGATATCTACAAGCCCTCGAGACCATACGATCACAATTGCAAAGTTGAGCGCGCTCTCCCTCAGGCGGAACGGGGTTAGCCAGCCTGGTAAGGGGCCTCTAGGATGCAAGCCTTGCCATTCCGATCCGTCGTCGCCGCCCATATCTTGCATGGAGACGACGGTATCAAAGTAGTCCCACCCGTTCAGGATAACAGCCGCGTCGGGCACCGCCACCACAGGGATGCGGCGGTCGAATTGGCGCAGAGATTCCTCGTGAAGGTGGTCGGTGACGCGGGAGCTGATGACGATGGCGTCTACCATCCGCTCGTTTCCTCCTCCTGGTTCTTCGTTACCAGCGACCAAGCCCGCCTTGGCCGCGCTGAGCTCGATCTCGCGTGCGATCTGCTCGACGTCATCACCATTCTGGATGGTCGACTGCGCTGTCAGGGCCGCCCAGATGATCCAGCTGGCCACAGTGACGGCCGCGCCCGAGGACTGGAACCATGGATCAAAGACAATGTGGTAGTACACCTTTCGATGCTTCGTTGCCGTGGGCCCCTCGTCGGGCGGGACTGGGAAGGACATGAGCCAGCTGTTGTCGCCGTTCAGCGAGGTCAGAACGGGGCGAAGCTCGGATGGCTTTGTCATTTTTCCCATGTGGGCGCCGAGAAGCGCCGCGCGTTTGTTACTGGCCATCGTGCCACCAAATCCGGGCGGGTTCCTGTCGAGTGAGAAAGTGTAAGTTCGGGAGTGGCGTAATTACGAGGCAAACGGCCGTGGAATAATCAAGCGGCTGTGGAATAATCGAACACTGTGATATATTCTGTAGAACTTCATATGTATAACAGGCAGCCACGGCGGAAGGTCTCCCAGTTGCAGCAGGCGACTGATCAGGTGGAGTGGGGCTCCAACGGCGCAGAGAGCCAACAACCACTCTCATCCCTTACTTCACGGAGACCCCTTGCATCCTGGCACCCATACGGTCGGGTCCTGATGGCGCAGTGAATGATGCAAATGGCCTTAGAAGGTTCTCCGCAGTCACCACTGAGATACTCGCAAAAGCTTACTACAGTGATCACACAAAGTGGTGCTGTGACATATGAGTCTGAAATATAAGAACGTGAACGCTAGGAACCCTTCAACATCCATCTCCCTCCGCGTCCGACGAGACTAACAACCTAGACGATGGATTGAACATCATCGATGTAATGATATCGACGCACCCCCTGTGTCCATTCTCCCGTGCAAGCTCACGTGCGCTATCAAGGATCCCTCTGAAGCCATCTCGCGGCGCCGTGTTCCAGAGGAAGAGCAAGATGTGGTAACGACCCATCTCAGCAGCCCATTCAAATGCCGTGTGGCCACGTCCTAACTCGGGTGCAGGAGCATGCGGTTCAGCACCATGCTGGACTAATAGCTCAGATATTTTCAAGCTACCACTCTTGGCGGCCATTTGTATCGCTGTACCGCCATGCTGCCGTGCGCCAGGGCTGTTAACTTTAGCTCCATTCTGGAGCAGGAACTCCACCATGGCGTAGCTGCCTATCTCGCAGGCCTTTTGCAATGGGGTGTAAACGATTCCCAGCCGCGCAGGTCTATCAATATCGGCGCCCTTTCCCAGCAGCATCGCAACGAGTTCCTTAGATCCTATTTCGACCGCAAGGAGTAATGGTGTTCGTAAAAACAGAAGTTTTCTGATCGGTCTAATAGATATAACGCGCTTCCCATCGCCACTGCGTGTCTGCACACATAACTCGCCTTCCGTAGCGATGTTATCGACTTGGGCATTGCAACTTAATAGTCGGCCAATGAGCTGCAGGTTCCGGCCCCTGCCATGGAGTATGGCAAATCCCAGGGGACTTATCCTTTCGTGCAAATCCCTCTTCACCATGTCGTTTTCAAAGCCTTCTGTAAGACCTAGGTCCTTCTTGTTTCGTTTTCTAAACAAGTACCAGCTTGTTAAAGTGTCTAGATCAACCTTCATTTCAATAAGGGAGTTAGTTCGAGGCCCGTCGTCGACATACATAGCCTCGATGATCAGCTCGCCACCAAACCCTTTCAATCCAGAGGGATGCTTGGCTGAGAACGCTGACTGGAGTTTCGAGAAAGCCGTCATGTCTTGCTTCAATACCTTGCTGAAGGCTTTGATGTCCGCGGGCGTCGAGCCTTTGGACAACAGATAATTCATCATTTCGTGATCTCGACCTTCAACAGCGGTCCCAAGAGGTGTGCAACCGGAGTTGGCCCTTGCTCCTGGATCGGCTCCGGCCTCCAGCAGGTGTTCCACCAATCTGATGTCTCTTGACATCACCGCAATGGCGAGGGGGGTTTTGTGGTACCCCCGGTCCAAAGGGAACCCCATGCTGCTGAGCGCGGCTATTATGTCTTTTTCTCCCCATTCATACGCAAGTTCCATGGATAAGCCCAAGTCCGCTGCATCGTAGATATCTGAGGGATACTCGTCGTCGAATACACCATATCCCCAATCCGACTCGAGGAGAGCCTCGACAACTGCCCGACTCTGGTTTTGTAGAGCGTAGCGGACATGTAAATGGCGGGAGTGAACCAATTTCTCGCCGCTCGCACCGAGCTTTAATAATGCAAAAACAAGTTGAGGTTTGTCGTGCTTCACAGCCTCCAAGGTAGCCTCGTCCAGGTAATTCCTCATTCGTGGTTGAGCGCAATGAAGAATTGTTTCAAGGTAACGGATACTTCCAACCCTTGTTGCAGCGGTAGTAGCGGCTTCGAAATGGTTTGGTTCATTAATGCAGTCCCAAGCTCCATATTCCTGTAGAGTTTCGACCATGCCCATGTCCTCTTGACTAATCGCTTCAGCCAGAGGTGTAGACCAGTCACCCTCAATCCTGACGTAAGTATCTGCACGCGCTCCCCTGTCGATGAGAAGGCGGACCAGCTGCAAATTCCCGCTTCGAACTGCGCCTGTGAGAGCAGCAGTTGGTGATGTAGCATACTGAGCAATGAGTTCGACCAGGTCGGCGTTCCCGCGCCTAGCAGCACGTGCTAACATGTTGTTGATTGCCTCAGGGTGATCTGCGACGCACTTTCCGCAGCTAGTTGACTCGCAGCTTTTTATCATCCATTGAATGACGGATGTAGCAACCGAATTTTCAACGAACTGCACAGCCTCTTCGGCCACCGTCTCTTCAGCGTAAGCGTAACGTTTCTGGAACATGATCATGTGACTGGCGGCTGGGAGGCCTTCCATCAACGTTTTGAATACCAGCAGCTCCTCCCCAGCTCGCTCAATAGCTAGCCCGACCGTTTCACGAGTAACCTCTGCGCCATACTCTATGAGAGACGACACAATGCGAGATTTGGCCGGATCCGTTGAATTCTCTTGCCTGAGGGCGATTTTGAGTGCTGGCTCCACAGGCCACAACTTTGTTTCAGTGCCAGCAGGCTGTACTATCCTTGGATCAGCCCCGGCCTCTAAGAGTACTTTCGTCATCTCTTCGTTTCCAGAACGCAAGGCCAGTACTATCGGACTCACGGTTTCTCCGCGGTCCTTACACGCACACCCGTTCAAGTCGATAGTGATACTCGATCTGTTTCGAGTAATTTCAAGCACCATTGAAACAGTTTTAGCATCGTTCGATGTGACAGCTGACCTAAAGAGGTTGTCCGTTAATTGTTTGGCCAAAGAGTCTGGTCCATTCAGGAGAAGATGCCTCAAGTGGTTGAGATATCCTTCGTGTCCGCTAAGCATCCCCAATACTGAAGCTTGGGAATCATCGTCCAGACTAGCAAATCCATTCATCATCGAGTACAGCAGTGTAGTGAAATGGGCATTTTCAACACAAAACGCTGCACCAACAGTTGTAGATGAGCGATAGCTCTGCCAGAAGAGGGAGTCCGGTGAAACCAAAGACTGGAATCGCTCTATGACGCGAGGTATTGAACCGTTGATTGTGATGTTGGCATATTCTCCACGCAACAGTAACGCTAAGGACGGCTGTGATTCTGCAGAGTCCCTTTGGGTGAGTTTCATTGAGGTATCTGAGCCTGCATGACTGCTGAGAGTGTTGTGCCTCAGGAAGTTAGGCCATATGTCATCGCTCCAGATGAAATCATTCTGAAGAACCCGTGGACTTATGCATGATCCAAAGAAGTCAAACCCAGCCCCAAGAGTAGAATGGGAGCCTGTGCCACTTCCAACAACTCCTAGCTCTGGATCAAAGCGATTGATATCAAAGTCTGGGCTTGAGAATGGCTGGTTGAACAATCCGGCTCCGAAGGAATACTCTTCCGGCGAATGGGCCGGGAGTATTGACTGAGGCACGTCCGGGCTTCTAGGAAAAGTCTCAATTCGCTGGAGTAATGGTACAGAGGCCGGCATACTCGGCAATGCTTGAGGGGGTCTGCTGACAGATGACTGATGAGGGCTGAGGCTCGGGACCAAGGCGTTTGACGCCGCGAGGAGACCGTCTGAGGACCAGCGCTTCCATACGCCACGTTCCTTGATCTCGACGAAAGCCTGGCGACCAGGTGTGAGCGCTGTGCCTGCCCGAAGTCAGAGATAGTACATGCGGGTATGTTTCAGGATTGAAATACCTTGTACACTGCCATGCGTTCTCGCCACCGACGATTTCGCATAACGATGCCGGGCTTTCCTGACCCTTTCCTTGGTCTGGACTTTGCCAGAGATGACGACCCGGACCTCTTTCCCCATCTCCTCAAGTCGATCATGATCAGCTAGAAGCGAGAGCCATTCGTCCTTCTTGAGGTTTTTAGCGACTCCCCACCGTCTCAACTGGCTTTCATATTGCGATTGACTATGTAAAACGTTAGCGTGGCCAGGGAAGCGAGCATGAGATGGACGGGTAGCCAACCTTGCGGCAAAGTTGTGCTGACGCCTCATGACCCAGTCGACACATTGGTCCGTTCCCTTGGCTTCGCCTCGTCGTGTGAGGGGTAGTCCTCTCTCGCAGTAGAGCTCAAATATGGTTGCTCTATGCTTCTCCCAGTCCTCTCTGGGGATGGTAGATGTGGAAGTTGCCATCGTGCTTAGAACAAAAGGGTACGCTTTTGCCAAGAGAAGTGTAGTGCTATCACAATTGATGAGGATGACTGGAGCCGTCAAGACAGGGGCGGGACAAATATCACCGAGGGAGGAGTTTTACATGGCTCTGCCACTTTCAGTTTTGACTTTTGAGGATGGGCATGGCCAGGTGGATATAACTTTTTGCCTGATAGCCCAGCATGTTTTGAGCTATGTCAGCATTTGTGCTGGAAGCGACAGCGGTGCCTGGCTTGCGTTGTACGTACCTCAGGATTTGAGCAGCAGGCTTTGACCCCAGACTTTGGCATCAGGCTATGTGCCAAGTTTTCCCATCAGGTTTTGGCACAGAGCACCAGATTTTGGAGCCCGCTTGCGAGCCCTCACTATGGACTCGTGATTCGTCGGTTGCTTTCGGTGAGATAAGGCTGGCTGTAGCCGAAATGTAAATACGAAGTTTATGCATTGCAGATCCTTTGGATCTCAACCAACCGTTTACGATCACGCCTCATGATTGCTCCCACCGAACCTACTGCCTTGGAACCCCAAGTTCGCGGCCCACCGATCGCGGCCGAGCCCGGTGGAGACTTTTGGCGCAGTCATGTGCAGTCCAAAACCTGACAAAGTCGTTACTGAACGGTTCTTGCTTTTATGCAAACTTGTATAATAAGTCGGACAGAATCTGGACTTTATGCAGACTTATCCAGCTTCATGGCATCCGCCTCCAGAAAGCATCGATACACACAACAGATAGATCCCCTAGGTTTTGGAACAGCGCAGTTCCGAAAGCTGGACTCAATATGGATATATCAATGGAAATAGCTCCAGGTGATGATGAGGGCCTGTCTTCACGGTGGACACACATCCAAAGCAACGCTGCCCCTTGACAAGGTCCGCCACGAAAGTTGAAACATCCACAACCTAACCCACTCGTCTCTTATTGAATCAAAATGACCAAAGGTCCTGATCATAAGTCAAAGAAGCACGGCGGGAGCAAGAGGTGAGTACAAGACTTCATTCCAAGGTGGTTTTATGGGGGGACACTTACACGGTGTCAGCAAATCCGGCAAAGCCAAGTCGGTGATGTTGGAGAGATTCATCGACGATAAGGGGTACACCGTCGAGAGACTCACATCAGATGGATCCAAACGGGAAGAGTACCACGTGGCCAAAGCTCAAAAGGCCATCGACGACTTTGACTCTGCTTGGGCGCGTGCTTCGGCGTCATCGAGCAAGCAAGGCTACCTATTCGATTGGTGAGTATCTTTCCCCTGGATATTGCCTTCTCGTATTAATTAGTTTTCGACTAGATCGCTTGTATTCATGTTGAGGCGCTGGAAGATAGGCATGAGGGAAGATCTCCCAGGGTTATAGTCCTCAACTAGTGAAGGATAATGGATATAATCACATTTTAACATTGAGAACTCGCATTGGACTCTTGTTTGGCCTACGTGCCTCTTCTCCTGTCCATCAACCATTGATTATGCTTGGAAACTCTCCTTTACACCTCACAGAGCTCAGACTTGACCAAACACTGAAGCCACAAAGTCTCGGATGATGTCCTCCTCGCTTGCGAACCCCGGCCGACCAACTTCGCGCAGAATGAACTCGGCCCGCGCGATGGGACCCGGTGCACAAGACAAGTCTCTTTTCTCGTGTTGACGGTCCTCCCCTTGCACAAGCTCCGGCCGGTCGGGGAACATCTCGCGCACCTTATTGCGCATGCCGTTCCACGTTGTGTTGATATAGTACGAGAAAATGCGCTCATTCTTGATAGATGCCGAGGCCACAGCTGCCACCAGCAGTCGGGCCGAGTCTTGAACGTCGGTGAAGAAGGCTTTCAGCATTGTTAGCATGGTTGCTAGAATCCTCGAATATGAACAACAACTCACCGAGATCCAAGCCGATCTGGTCCCATTGCCCCTGAAGGGCATGTTTCAGTTGGCCGGTGGAAGAGGATGGGCCGGTGTTGATGTTCTCCATGTCCAGGACGCGCCCGAACTGGCCATCGGGGACGACGCAGTTGGCCACGAAGGGCGAGTTGTGCTCCCGGATCCAATCCCAAAACGCCAGTTCTGCCAAAGTCCGTCCGGCGCTGTACACACTCACCATCTTCTCGAACGAAGCACCGGCATCTGGAGGCGGACCGTCTCGCACCTTGTTGATGGCCTCGTAGTTGAACATGTCGCTGGTCAGTTTGCGCGGGCCATCGTAGACGTTAGAATGGACGGCCTTGGAGCTCGAGCTGAGGACGTAGCGCTGCACGCCGGCACGAGCAGCGGCTTCCAACGTGTTGACCACCCCCTGGATCATGGGCTCATATACCTTAACGGGGTCTGTATCGAAGATAATGGGCATCGAAGGGTAGATGACACCAGCGGCACCTGATAAGAAGCCAATCAGTACCGAATGTCAAAGTAGTTCGATAGTAGCAGACTGGGATGATGGAGTACGTATGTACCTGTGAAGGCTTCATCGAAGGCACCTTTGGCCTGAAAGTCTTGAACCTCGACCAGCTCAAATTTGCCGGGCCATTCGTTATCGAACAGCGCATGCATCCAACCACGGTGTCGCTCAACGCTGCGGACGGTGCCTCGGACGCGGTATCCTGCCTGCTGAAGCTTTTCGCAGGTCTCTACAGCCATGTAGCCATTGGCGCCAATCACTACCACCGTCGAGTCCAAGGGGATTGCTCGGTTGGCGATGCGCATCTTGCTGTCAATTCGGTTAATGGTGTATTGTGCAGAGCTTCAGCAACCACTTCGACACCGCCATGAGACGTGTTTAAATACCCTTTGGTGAACATGCTGAAGCTTGCAGTGATGACGAACGCTGAGTGAGCAAATCACCATTTGGATTTATAAGATGCTACATGTAGAGGACATGAAAAGGAAGCTGCTCTCTACCTTGAATTGCGACATCATGGTCGGATTTGGGTGCAATGTAGCGGCCCTCTACCAGAAACCCCGAACCCCACGCTTGAGAATCGCTGAATTTGTGGTGCAACTAATCTGTCATCGAGTTTTCCAAAATGTAGTCCTCCAGACGGCGTAGGTAAATGCCCTCTCCCCATCTTGAACGTCGAATTCGGCACTCGGGGTTCCGAGACTGTTGGCCAACTCGGAGCGCCAGGTTTTGGTCAGAGTCCCGACGCCAACAGGAACTCGGGGTTCCGGGTTGCAGCAGGTCGAAGTCTTGCAGACGAACGTCAGCAACACGGTACCTTTGACAGGGAGTGCATCTTGACAGAACTAGTATGTCGAGATGGAAACCCCAGAATCGAAACAAACCGATCGATGATACTTCCAAGAAGGTAAGTATGAGCCTCTCCTTCATTCACGTTCCAAATGCAATCTGCCGATGAGTGTTCTGGTTGATAGCCTGCACCTGTGGGCGCTGGATTGGACAAGTGCGGGGTGCGGGGCATAGCACAGCACCTGTAGCTCTCTTCCCCAGCATCAACTCAGTGGTTCAGCTCAGAGCTTTGAGCACTCATTCCAATTGATCGGTAGCTTGTCTGCTCTGTACATGGCAGCACTCGTTCTAATTGTGCTTCCCAGCTGGTGCCGGGAAGTCGCTCTTCTCGAATCGCGCAGTAGATACACTTGGAATATGTGACTTTCAACTGCCCGTTGGCGAGTTGCACGAGGCAGTAACTGCCAGCGAGAGCGTTGCTTCCCAACAGCCAAGCTCTTGTGTCAACATGCCTCCGTGTCTTTGCGCCAGTTGGTGATCGAACACCACCGCCATCCAAGCCAATCGAACCTCATCGGAACAGTGCCTCCTAACCCCGAAAACCATCAAATTCCGGTCGTTACAGCTCGGCGTACTTGTTGCAGCAGTCGGCGAGTACACGCGGCTCAGCTGATGGAAAACGGTGTGGTGGGGCGAATGATTGCATCTCTCTATGGCATCTTTGTCAGCACCCCCAAGAGGAGGGGTCTGGGTGGCTGATCTGAGCCGAATCAATCAAATTCCTAGACTGAACGTTCTTTTTCGCAACATCCTTCCGATCCTTGTCATAAATAAGTACTCTGTGTCTCCCTCAGGCGTTCCAGCTGATTTCATGTTTCTTGCTTAATTCAGTTCAAAGTGATTCTTGCATCATGGTCGTGGTCGCAGTGGCTGGAGGTCTTGGCTCCCTCGGGCAGCTCATCACCAACGCCCTGCTCGAGACGGGCCAGCACGAGGTCTATGTCATGTCCAGAAAGGTTAGACACTGTTCAGCCAGCACTGTTGTCCTCGGAATCGTGGCTAAGAAGATGCGCGCAGGCAGTCGAGGATGACACCGGCCGCATATCGCCTCTGACGGGCGAGCGCTACTTGCCCATCATCCAAGCCGACTACTCCTCCGAGGACAAGCTCCAAGAGCTACTCACAGAGCACAAAGTGCAGGTCGTCATCTGCGCTTTCATCATGGACAACGATTCGGTGTCGGACGCACAGGTGCGGCTGATCCGGGCGGCCGAGCGGTCGCCCAGCGTCCGGCGCTTCATTCCCACCGAGTTCAACGTCGAGTACGACGCCGGCGACGATGTCCTGCCGTACCCCAAGAAGCGCTTCCACAGGCTGGCCCGGCGGGAACTGGAGGAGAGGACGCGCACGCTCGAGTACGCCTACGTCTACCCGGGCATGTTCATGGACTACTTTGGCCTGCCCCGAGTCAAAAGCGTGCTGCGCCCGCTGTGCTTCTTCGTCGACCCGGCCCACGCCCAGGCGATCCTGCCTACCGACGGCGGGGAGGCCAGGATGAGCATGACGTCGACCACAGATATGGCGCGATACCTGGCGCTGGCCCTCGACCTGGAAAAGTGGCCCCGCGTCTTGTCCACCGTCACCAGCACCGTCACCCTGCACGAGCTGGTCCGGCTGGTCGAGAAGAGCCTGGGCCGCCCGCTCCAGGTGCGCTACCAGCCCGTCGAGGCCCTCTTGCAGCACACGGGGGCGGACCTTCCCAGCAACTTGGAGATTGCCGAGGAACGCTGGACCGAAAGGGGCGGGTTGGACCAACTACGCGCTTTGATTGCCGACCTGGAAGCAAGTGTCGTTTTGGGTGCGTATGACTTGACGCAGCTGACGGATCATCTGGATCTCGTCAAGGAATTTCATGGGAAAGCTCCGGCGCCGCAACTGATTGAAGATCTGCTCGAGGAGGCGTGGGGATCACAGTCTGATGGAGTGGGAATGTCAAGTTAGTTGTCTGATCGCAGCAGTGTGTCTCGCTGTGCAAGCACCGCTCTGAAGTAAGGAGGAATTCGAGAAAGTTGTGAGTAATTATTACGACTAGCAATCTTTACACTTCTATATCATGGTGGAATGGCCCCTCTGCCATCTTGTCCAGGACTCCAACTGGGAATCCATGACTCCTGGATTTCACTGTGACGATGCTTGTGCATTTCGACGCGCCGCCTTGCGCGCCCGGCGTCTCTGCTTGTGCCAACCGTAGACCTCCATGGCCAGCTTGACTAGCTCCGGCCTGCCGTCCCGACGAGCCCGCTCGAGCAGCTCCTTCGGAAAGCCGGCGCCCGCCGTCGTGTACTGGATGTAGTGCACCAGCTCGCCAATGTTGTACCGATGCTTGATGTTGTCGCGATGGAGGCTGTCCAGCTCGGCCTTGAGCCGTTGGATGCCGCGCGCCTGCTTGGTCACGTAGGCCTCGAGTTCGGCAATGCGTTTGGCTTGCTGTTCCGGCGAAGGTTCGGTCACGGCCTCTGTGGCATCTTCCGTCGGCCCCTCGGTGACCCGGTCCACCTGTTCAATAACCCTTCTCACCTGTTGGATAGCCATCCTCACTCCAGCCCTCACTTGTGACCCGGCATTCTTCGTCTTTTCGCGTAGCAAATTGAAAAGGCGGACCGCATCCTCCGGCAGTTCACCGTAGCTGAAGTTGGGTAGACTGTAGCTGATTTCCCCTTGGAAGTTATGCAAGTTGGTCTTGCTACCATCACCATGGTCAATCACGATGGATTTGAGCGTGCCCACGTTGATCCCTGCCACTTTCATCTGCCTTATGGCCACTGCCATATCTCGGTTAGCCTGCTCCACAGCTTGGTCGGCCTGCTCTTGTCCCAAGTGAAATTGATGACGCTCTTCCGCCGACCAGTCAGAGTACCTGCGTATATCATAGGATGCGGTTCCGAATGACACACCCGGTGGTCCACTCATGAACGTGTCTTGATCCTGTACCGTCGCTTCGTTTGGTATATCCAGAAACCCATGTTGAGAGCCGGCCTCATCGCGGCTTTCATCCATGCCGAGTCGTCTTTGCGTGTGGTCCTGTTGCTCTAGTTGTTCTTCGGGCGTGATATTTGTGTCGGCAGGAGGTGGGCCAGACTCATAAACAACAAGCGCCGTGGCAGAGTCTTCCACTTCGTGGATGTGTTCGAGATCGCTGGTATACATCGTTTCTAATTAGCTTACATGAACAGGCTACGTTATTTCTTGAAATTCTCAACCTCTGAGTTTTATGGTAGCTGTGTTCGTAACTAGGCATGTGATCGCTGTTGCTTCCTTATGCTTTTATTTCTTTATTAAGCATCACGTTTGCGGTCAGAGTCAATCGCTCAACAAAGGCATTCCCGTCCACTCTGACTACGATCTCTTTGCACCGCCTAGACAAGGACCTACAGGGCGTACCGGAACGCCAAGTTCTGCCCGTCTGTCAAATCCAGCATCGCCTTGGCCACCTTTTGATGCGTGACATGCCCGGCCGAGTCGACCCTCGCAACGTAGCCGTATTCCTCGTGGGCTGTGGTTTCTAGTAATGCATCTCGTCTTTTGTTTTCTTTGTTGAGCAGATACCGAAGAAGAAAGAGTATCACGTAGTCCCCAGCGTATGAGGCCTGACAATGGGGTGAGTATGGCGCAGATAACAACGAGTAGAACGAAACCTACCAGAAAGATGGAGTACGGCACGTAGTTTCTGGGCTTGTACTGCGCTCGCCAGAACTGGGTGCAGAGTGTCTGCCCTAGGGCATAACCCACCAGGAATATGGCATTAACTGCGAGTTTCTTTTGTTTGTTCTGTCAGAGCTGATCCTCCCGTCGAACGGTAGTTTCCTCACCTTTGTATGACCTGACGTGGTCACGGCTACCCAAGACACAAACATGGCCCAGGAAGGGGCCCCGCCAAAGTTCAGCACGTAGTAAGCGCAAAGCAGGCCTACACGGTTGCCCCAGGGCAGCGTCATGAGCAGTACGACAGCCAGAACAGAGGGCGCGAAGAAGAGCGCAGCGATGTAGCACCGAGAATTCTTTGGGCAACAGACACGTCAGAGGTAGAGAACTGGAAACACGTCAGCCATGCCACTCACCGGGAATCGACGCAGCATCATGGTGGACAGGGTGATGGAGATGATCATGGCAGCGCCTGCCGGGATATTGAGAGCGGTGGTCTGCACAGCGTTGAAGCCGAATGACTGGATGATCAGGCCATACTGCGTGCCAAACCCATTTTGGAGGTTCCTTGTCGGGTCAGCCGACGCGCAAAGTGAGGCATATGAAGGTGGACATACGATATAGCAGCAAAGAGAAAGAACAGCCACGTCTTGGGGTCCCTGATGGCCTCTTTGGCCTGTTCGGGCTTCCAGACTTTTGTCTCGGTGCCGCTCTGGTTGGACTCGATCCGCCTGACGGCCGTGTACTTTTCTTTATCCGACAGGAACCTGGCCTTGGCGGGACTGTCGGGGAAGAAGACGAGGAAGCACACCGAGATCAAGAGCGTGAGGCCTACGTAGATGATGAGCAGCAGCTGCCAGGGGGCGGGTTTCTTCGAGGGGCTAGAGTGTGCCACGCCAAATGCAAGGAATCCCGAGACGATCTGCGAGAGGCCGTTGCTCTGGAACGTCCAGCCAACCCGCTGGCCGGACTCGGTACGGTTGTAGAACATGGACATGACTAGCATCAAGGCGTTGGTCACGCAGCCTTCGGAGCCGCCAAGCAGGAAGCGAAGCACGACTGGGGCTTATCAGTGGTGGAATCCGTATAGATGTAGAGGCTCACTCACATAGACCGCCGAAGCTGGTGCATAGGCATTGGAGGCCCAGCAGAACCGACCACAGAAAGATGTTGGCAGCCAGGTACTTGGCGACAGGGAAACGCTGCAGCGCCCATGAGTGCGGGTAGGCAAACACCAGGTACCCTATCATGGTTAGCGATCGGGGGAGTGACACGACAATAGTTGGAGCTACCAATGTAGAAAGCCGAGCCCAGCGTGTTGAACTGGTCGGCCGACAGGTGGTTATCTTCGATGATTCCGAGCACGGCCGAGGATCCCACGGTGTTTCTAGCATCCAGCCAGTCAGTGCTTTTGCCAACCCTCTTAACATGTCTGTATTTCTCACTTGTCCATGTACTGAACTGTAAGATTTCATGTTGAGCACAGGAAATCACTTCGCCGGATGGGAGAGGCCCTCACGTATGTAGATTGCGAACACGAGAGGCAATATGACTTTGTCAATCTTGTTGCGTAGCCTTCTCGCCTCTACCGGGTCTAGCTGCTCGGCTTCATCATGCCCGAGTACGAGGTCTACTGCCTCATCGACGCCCTGATCTGGGTCAGCTACCAGTCCCAGACGTTCAGCTTCTGTTTGAGATACCTGGTCATATTGAACCACCTTTACAGTGGACTCGGTTGTTTTGGTAAGTTCGTCACTCATGATTCCGTGAGGGGACCGTAGCGGAATAGATTGGAGAGTGGCAGAACAAACCAAATAAGAAACCAGAGCTGTGCTGAGAGACGGCAGTGTACATTCAAAAGAGAAAGGCGAACCTGCAAAGTCTTGCTTGTATCTGATGTCAGCTTGGTAGAGCCAAGCGGGAAACTCGTAAGACTGGCTAAGTCTTTGATACAATAGTGTTGCTCAAACTAGATCTTACCATTGAGTTTGTTAAATGATAAAATATCCAATTGCATCAACGGCCTGTCGACCCTTCATGGGAGCAACTATACCAAGCCCAGCGCTACTGCATCAAGGGGTTACATAGAACTTGAAAACAACTCGACATGTCAGCTACATACAGGCATGCGCTATCGGACCGAATCAAATGGATTGGCTCCTGTTGTCTTCCATCTGCACGCACCAACGAAGAGCTGCATCTCAGGTTACATGGTGACACCCTCTCGTCGTCAGCAGACACGGGCTGAGTAACAGCCTGCAGGGCCTTATCATCTCCTTACCCCGCGTTTGAGACAGCATACTTCGGCATATTCTTGCGACTTAGCAGCCATAGATGGTCACGACTGTTTGTAATTTCGCCGGTTGCAATGAATCCTTTTGATGTTTGTTAAGTCTTCAACATGGAACATTTGGCTCACGGGTTCTCGAAACTCCAGCAGGGGGAAACCATCATTCTTCTTGGCCCACTGCTCCTTGTGCTATACATCACAGGTCTCTCGATCTACCGGCTGTACTTGAGTCCAGCGTCGGTGTTTCCCGGGCCCAGACTGGCGTCACTGACGTACTGGTACGAGTTCTACTACGATGTCTGGAAAGGAGGTCGATACACGTGGAAGATCCGCGAGCTGCATGAGAAATATGGTTTGGAATTGAAATTCTCTGAACACGAGAGCCACTCGCTGATCGTGGGCTGCAGGGCCGTTAGTCCGCATCAACCCCTACGAGGTGCACTGTGACGATCCCGACTTCTTTTCTGTGTTGTATACGAACTCTTTCAAGAGAAAATCAGACAAGTCCAAGTGGCTGATAAGGCAGTCGTAGGTTCTTTTGCTCCAGTAATTTGGGACCGAAGGTGCTGATCAAGTCGAACATCCCCAAGATGGACACGAAACTCGGCCTTCAAGACAGTGGAGCACGACCTCCACAAGCAGCGCCGGAGCCAGCTCAACCCCTTTTTCTCGAAAGCCTCGATTCGTGCGCTCGAGCCTCTGATTGCCGGCAAAGTCGACCGCCTGTGCGAGCGTCTCGAGCAGCTGGCCTCTCATGGGCGAGTGGTATCGCTGACACATGCTTTTGCGGCGCTGACCCTCGACATCGTGACGCATCTCTGTTTCGGAGTTTCCTACGACACCCTCGAGGATGACGAGTTTGCCAAGGACTGGTACGAGAGCCTGGTGGCGTCAAGTCGAGGTGGCAATCTGATGCGCCATTTCCCCTGGATCCACACACTCCTGCCTCTGTTTCCGAGCCTGGTCACAGACTCCACGTCGGCAGCGATGCAGGCGTCCAGTCGGCGGCAGAAAGAGCTGCTGGCAAAGGTGAGCGAGGTGATGCGGCGATATGAAAGAAGCAGGATCAAAGGGGCACCCCAGCCGGAGCATCCCACCATTTTCGACGGCATCCTCCAAGCCGATGTGCCGGCCGAGGAGAAGTCCGAGCTGCGACTCATCGACGAGGCTCATGCGCTAACGGGCGCCGGGACCATGACCACTGCCCGAGCCATGGAACACACCATCTACTTCCTGCTCCGCAACCCGGACTGCATGCGGCGCCTTGCGGACGAGCTCGAGGCCGTTATGCCCAACGAGTTCTCCATCCTTTCCTGCGCGGTCCTCGAGAAGCTGCCATACCTGACGGCGGTCGTGCATGAAGGACTCCGTCTCAGCAAAGGCGTGCCTCATCGCTTCATGCGCATCTCGCCCGACACGTCGTACCGATACGGCGACGTGGTGATCCCGCGTGGTGTTCCCGTCGGCATGACACTGATGGATTTCCTCGAGGACCCAGAAGTCTATCCGGATCCGGAGTCCTTTGTACCGGAGCGCTGGATCCCTTTCGACGGCCCAGCGGCTCGCAGATGTCGCGACAACCTGGTCATCTTCGGAGGGGGCAGCCGGATGTGCGCCGGCATGAACATGGCCTGGACTGAGCTGTACCTCACCATCGCGGTCGTCGTGCGGCGGCTGGGGCATCGATTGCAATTGCGGGATGTGGACTTTCGACGGGATCTGATGCTGACCGAGGATGCCTTCAATGCGCTGGCCAGCCGGGAGTCCAAGGGGCTGCGCGTCACGCTGGATTAGGGTTCACGGATTGGAAAGGGGCAGGGAGTTTCTGAGATCCATGATTTGCTAGAATTGCGATCGCAATGCTTGTATTCCTTGATTTTTGAAATGGTGATATGCAGGTCTTCCAACATTCGTGCCAAGGATCACGTCATCCCAGCACGCAATTGCCTCCAATCAAATGCGCAGTTGGATGCATCCCGAAGGCGGGTTTTGGCATTGAAAAAGGCAATAAACGTCGGGGTCATGTCCGACCGAATCAAGATAATGCGAAATGCCAAGTTATATCATGAAGCCGTGCTCGCGATGCAGGTCCAACTTCATCTTCAGCAAAGCCTTCACCTTGACGTGAAGCCATGGACGAAACCAAATCATCTCCGGCGATGTCGCCCGTTGCCGACATGTCCACACAGCAGCACCAGCACCGAGGCCTGGCCCGTATGGTCCCCTACTTCCGCAACCCCGAGAACATCCTCCGCGCCAAGCTGGACTTGTTTTTGCTGCTCTGGATGTTCATTGCCGGCATCATGAAGGAGATGGACCAGAGCGCGACGACGCAGGCCTACGTGTCGGGCATGCGCGAGGACCTGGGACTGCTGGGCAACGAGCTCAACTGGTTCCAGACCTACTTCAGCATCGCCTACGCCATCTTCATCGTGCCGTCGCAGATGCTGCAGACCAAGCTGCGGCCCTCGCTGTGGCTGCCCTTTGCCGAGATCACCTGGGGGCTCCTGACCATGTTGTGAGTGAGGCTGTTGGGTGTAATGAGATGTGTGGTACTGACCGACTACAGCACATACAAAGCCAAGACCGCACAGACTGTCTATGTCTTGCGTTTCTTCTTGGGCATGATGTCCGCCACCTCTTGGCCGGGCATCACGTCGCTCATCCTGACCTGGTACACGCCGGCGGAGCTTGCATTGCGACTGGCCATCTTCCAAGTGTCGGATGTAGCCGGCGCCATGTTCTTGGGTGTAGTGCAGGTAAGCGTACTCCTCCAGTAAGAGAAGTAGTATACGGCTGACCTTTCCAGGCTCAACTCTATGTCCACATGAACGGCGTGCATGGTCTCGCAGGCTGGCAATGGCTCTTCATCATCTCGGGCGCCATCACGGTGCTGCTGGGCCTTTTGGGTCTCTTGATCGTGCCCGACTCTCCCGCCAACACCCGCGCTGTCTGGCTGACCGCCACCGACAAGGGCATCGCCCGCGAACGCATGGAGCGCCACGACATCCAGCCGGCGCGTCTCATCCCCTGGCGGGTCCTGAAGGCCAAGCTGGTACTACTGCTGCGGCACCCGCTGACCTGGATGTTTCTCGCCGTCTTCGCGCAAAACGCCTGGGCGGGGCGGGCCAACTCGTACATCCTGCTGTACCTCAAGGGCGTGACGGACCCCTCGACGGGCCGGCCCCTCTACTCGACCTACCAGGTCAACTTGATCCCGCTCGGCGGCTACGCGCTGCAGATCGTCACCAATGTCGGCATCAACGCTCTCGGCGACTACAAGGGCTGGCGTTGGCAAATTTGCATCGGATCCAACATCGTCCACATAGTCGCTTGCGCCATCCTCGCCGCCTGGCCTTCGAGTCATGGCGTCATCATGTTCGCCTACTTCCTGACCTACGCAACCAGTGCCGGCGGGCCTGCCGTCATCGCCTGGCTGGCCGAGCTCCTGCGTGCGGAGCCCGAGGCCCGCTCCATCATTGTTGGGTTGACTGTCACCGTCGTCTATGTCGGGCACGCCACGATTCCACTGGGCGTGTGGAAGGTGACGGACAGCCCGCAGTACCCGATTGGGTTCCCCTTGGCGGTGGCGTTCTCGGCGTCTGCCATTCTCATCATTTTGGGCATCCGCTTCTGGTTCGTGAGGAAGTTTCCCGAGTTCCCGCGGGTGGGATACGGAGCGGGTGAAGTCGTGTTGGATGGGCCGTACACCGACGTTGTGGAAGGCAGCACGAGCTTGGAAAGTAAGGATGCGAGATCAAGGGTGGCACATGGGTCCTCTCAAGACTCTCGAGGATAGTTTATGCAGAAACTTGAGTTTTCCAGCTATGGATCGACATTGCGTCAAGGACAGTAGAGCTGGGACAAGTAACATGCACCGAACCGAAAGCTTTTACACAAAATCAGAGGAAGGATAGAATGACAGGCAAGGTATCCTCTTAGTGACGGCTGCAAACGGAAGGTTAACATCGTGGTGATATGTACATTCGTGCGTTCAAGGATCATAGTCCCTCCAGTCCTTCGCTCTCCACCTCGGTCCAGTTCGCCGCCTGAGCGCCCGCGGCGGTAAAGAACAAGCTGGCCGTCTCGTTCTTCTGGAGGACCCACTGCAGCCACTGCACGGCGGCCACCCCGAACTCGCCGCCGTTGGGGTTCCGGTAGGTGCCCGAGTGTCCCACGTTGAAGTTGCCGATCCACTTGGGCACGCCGGTGAGCGCGTGGTAGTCTCGCTCGCCCTGCGGTTCGTTAGTCAGAACAGAAGAAAGAGGGAATAGGGACCAGACATACATTTGGATAGGCAACGTCGGTGGGGCCGCCCAGGAAGTAGAAGGTGGGCTTGTGGACCTCGGCGATGGTGGCGGGGTCTTCCTGGCCCTCCAGGGTGGTGTCGTTGGGGGGCAGGAAGCCCGAGTTGAAGATGCCGAGGTAGCTCACGTACGGGTTGTCGCGCTGCTGGTACGTCTCGAGGCCGCCGCAGCTCTGGCCGGCCGCCGCCATCCGCGAGGCGTCGACGGTGGCGTAGCGCCCGGGCTTCCCGGCATTGGCACTGATCCAGGCGCTCGAGTCCTTTTGGAACTGCGCCGTGGTCTTGCCGGTGCCGTTGGGCGGGCCGTTGGCGATGACCAGGAAGCCGTGCGACGCGATCTCGGTCAGGAACGGCTCGAACCGGGTGCCGTTGTTGGTGCAGCCGCCCTCGCCAAACACGAGCACCGGCAGCTTCACGTCGGCCGGGGGCTCCGTCGGCATGTACACGGTGAAGTTGGCCAGCGCAGGCTCGAAGAACCACCCCTGCTCCGCTTGTCAGTAGGAAGCTCCAAAATCGCGACACGAGAAGGTGATCGTACAGCGGGATAAGGCCCTGTTCCTGCGCTCGAGTCTCGCAAAGCCAAGGGGCTTGCGGACGTGCAGGCGAGAAGGGAAGCGGCGGTGAGAACAGACTTGAACATGGTGGCGATGGCGATGGCGATGGTGCGTGTGGGTGTGGTAGAATCTCCTGTGCTGCTGTTCGGGAGCGGCCATCCGCCTTTATAGCACGCCGGCACTCGAACGAGCGCTCGTTGGCGATCACTTCAAATGAGCCGACATTGTCGCGATAGATGCCGAGCCGCGTAATTCTGGTCGAGCCACGTCATTCTTGGCGAGTCGCAGCCGGTATGGACCGACTGGATGAAAATTGAGCCCCTTGAAATGGGCGTGTTTGGCGCCATGCGCAATCTTACGCTGCCGGCGGTCCCTGGTCTTGCCGCCGTGCACGCAGGCATCCTCAGGGGCCTCGATTCGTGAGGGTGCATTGCAGGTGGGGGGCCGGCAGACCCCGCAATCTGATCGGGGATCTAGATCGGACATTGCAGATTTTCAGGTCGCATTGGGTCAGCTATCAATCAAATGCATTTGACGCTGATCGCTTTCGACGCCGTCACGAACAGTGTGGGAGTGGTGAAACTGTTGAAAAGAGCAGTGGTTGGAGTGGCATGGATTCGTGCAGCTAGGGACGACTTTACTGATGCGGGGTTCTCTGGCGCGCTCTCATGTCGTGCGACGGTTCTACTGTTCATCGACTTCCAACCAGATCGAACTGTGGCTTTCAACGCGTAAAGACAGCTCATGGTCATATGCGAAAGCCCTCTACGCGGTCTTGTGAGCTGCGCACTTTGGTGCAGACCTGGAAAGACTGTCGGTCTGGTGTCGTGATCAGCATTTGTTTTCTACCGAGGCTAGACTGTAGTGCCCGCAACGGAGCGCACTCCGTTCCAGGTGGGGTGCCGCCCTCCTATCAGTGCCCTAGCAATCCCAAAGCCTCGGTGGCCCACCCACAACGCGAGCTGCCATTGGCGTTCCCAGGCCGCGACCAAGACACCCCGGCTAAGTGCCTACCCTACCTGCATGTCCCCGCTTGCGAGCCCTGCTGCGCGGCTGTTGATCTCGGACTGCCGGTGGTGGTCGACGACGCGTGCCTGGGCCAGATTACTTGACGATAGCCGGAGTAGCTAGCTTGGACGGCAGGCTTTTTCCAATCACGAAGTTTGACTTTGTTATCGTGGACAGGAGGCGGACGCCGACATTGACAGGACGGCTATATACCACTTACAGTGCTGTTCATGATGTCTAGTGTTTCTATTCCATACTTGTCGAAACAGAGTCCATTATATCCTGAAACAGGATGTCACTTTCCGGAAATACAGGCTAACGGTGCTCGTAACTTCGTGGATCACCTATCTTTAGCATCCATCATATTCATGAGAATAAGGCAGACTATAGTTCTCATGATGCCACCTCTTCAAGACCAGCGTGTAATCACAAGTATCCTAGTTGATGTTGCATCACATTGGGTGCGACCAGTACTCCGGCGTTTCGTTTTTGCGCTAATCTCAAACCCGTAGCGACAGGAATAGATGTACGATGGCCCCTGATAAGACGAGGTCCACCACCTTCTTTCCCAGTCGACGTGACGAGCCTTCCACCTAGTCGGGCCGGTAACGCGGCCGGGCCATCCGCCAGGTCCGCCCTTGGCATAAGTATCGTGTTGCTGTCTTGGGGTGTACGCAATACCAGAGTTCTTTGTTGAGAGGCCGATCGAAACAGCCCTGGCTCTTGACCCGTCGAAACAGCCCGGCGAGTTGAGGGTGCAATGTTACGTGAGGTCACCAATACAACCGAGGATGACTTCATGTCGGTCATGAGCCCGGTAAGCATCCCGCACTCATGCTCGGTGCATCCAGGTAGCTGCGCAGCTGCTTTCACTAACAAGTCCAGCCAAGGAGACCGCACCGTCTCGAGTAGACACTATGTCAAGTCATTTGATTTTCAGGGGAGTGAGAAGAAATGTTGCTTCGCCGACAACTTCCCTTGGCCGGCAGCAGTCAGTCTCCGTATCACAGTAATCGACCTCGTTGTACACGCCACCGAGCCAAGCTTGCTCGTCCTCGCCGCAGGCCCCCATCGTTCCCGTAGCAGCACCGTCGTCATCAGTGTCGTCGCCGAAGCAAGTCCGGGCTAAGAACGAAGACCAAGATCAAAATCACGCCGCAGCAGATCCTTCCACTACCGGATCCAATATATCAACGCCCAAAGCTTACACGACCCTGCATTTCAGCCGAAAGATATCAAAAGAGACATCTCGTCTGGTCTCCATTTCCAACCGTCTTTTGTCGCGGCGCCACTTGCTGTAATTGTGATTTTCGCTATGCTGCCATGGGCCGGAGACCCGCAGAGCTCAACCAGCGCGTGAGTGGGTGCTCGGATTTGTCAACACAGTCTCGATGTGCACCCGCCAATCGGGCCGCAGGCGGTTCAGAACCCCAGACAAGGTTCCCCTGCTTACGTCGCGCATCCAGGTACAGCAATACAGTTGGATGACTATTGGAGAAATAGGTTGCGAATAGTATATCAAATGGTGAGGTATCTGCATCGTTTCAGTCAACTCCGGGCGTCCTGAAGAAACAGCTGCCACAAGAGCGAGCAAGTTTTCGTCAAAATCCAGATAGACCAGCTGATGGCATGTCCAAGCTACTATCGCACGATGGTTTCCTTGTTGCATCTGATGACCACGGGTGACTCAAATGATGACAGTCGTCTTTATTCGAACCTTGAGTTGGCACTCAGCGTCACGTTAACGATACACATAGCAGAGTTGATGTACTGCACTCCAACATGGCCTGATGGCCAGGTTATCACAGTCGCGTGTCAACACTTTGCCAGAGATGAGAAGAACCAGTCTACATGTGTATTTCAGCAGTTCTCCGTTGCTGGAGTACTGCGAAGGAAGCGAGCCTTTGGTCACATCAAGGGAATCCGGATGTTCTATGCTGTCACGTTGGAGGCTTTCTAATTTCTAACCCTAAGTATACATTACCCTGCCCTACACTCGCATCACGGGGACCAGTCTTGGGAAAGCCGTTTTCTTGGACACTTTTCCAGTATACGTCTTTCAGGCGGCGAAGTGCTCTCAGTGCCTGGAGCAAATCGGCTGATCTCAGGTTCTTTACTTGCTACATGGCGGCATCCACATTGGCCGGACGAGCCTCGAAGACGAACTACGCTGTGCACGCTGCCGGCAGGAGTGTGAAGTAAGAAGGCTACGGGCGCCCAATCCTTCCAATTCACCATCGTCTGTGGTGTCAACGCTCTTGTCTTTCACAGGGGTGGTTCAAGACTAAGCTGTATGTCGACGTATCGAAAATGAGGTGTTGTTGGGAAGTTAAAACCTTGTGGTGGTCTGGTTTTCGTGAGTTTCTTGTTTCTTACAGGGAAGGCTGATTTGGGAAGAAAGTGGAGGAAGGAGAAAGCGCAGTTGATGGACTTCAAATCAGGCGGCTTGCTTCCTTTCTTACCCACCAGCCGTTCCGACTTTATTCGCCAGATAATCGTGAGGAGATAGGTTCTTGCCCAGTCTCGGCTGTGACACTTCATTCCTCTCTTCCAATCATCTTGACGATTCGGACTGATCTGATATCTTCCCCAAACACAGCCTCATGAGACCCGTGCCGATTACAGTCAGCACTCGGAGACAACAGGGCGAAAGGCAACGCCTCAGCTCTCGTTCCTGATACTAAATACTTTGGATAAGATGGGAAGCTTGGTGGAATGACACGTGTCCAGCTTTGAGCCTGTATATTTCACTGAAGATTACTATAAGCCCCCTGCTGATCCTGTTTAGAACGGTTTTTTATGTCGCTCGACTTCCCATACATGATAATTCCAGACTTGACCATACGGCTCTCTGAGCATGTGAGATCCCATCTACGCTTCTCACCTCCGGGCACCGTTTTGTAGAGAGTCTAGTAGGAGATTGGCATCCCGTGTCAGTAGCGGTGGGCTGGGGACGATGCGAGCCGTGGCACGCGTGGTAGGGACCGCAGTGACGAGAGGAGCACGGGTATATTAAGTTGAGCTTGTGGATATCGTATACTTGGCCAGCATTGTCAGTTTCTCTGATGCAACCAGGATCTCGGTGATGGTGGACTTTTCGATCTAGGTATTGTTACCGAACACAGATCCAGGTTCCTCGGTGTCGGTCCTGCCATGCTTATAGTGTTGTAGAAGTCTTACGCTCGCTTCCTGTAAACTTTAAGGCCTATTCGCGCTGTGATGGCGGTTTCCTGGAATAGCCAGACGAAACCCAATGATACCATAGTCGATAAGCAGACGAGGCTCATATGACTGCTGTGACTGGCATGGCGGAAAGATTGAAACGTGACGCGGGGCAAGGGATAACTACGGGAAGAGAAAGTCGAGAAGCATTGATATAAAACAATAGAAGATGTACACACTCTTAGTAGGCTCAAGAAGTCTTTAGGCGATGACCACAACTCCGTATTTCAAAACTCACATCCAGAAAGAGAGCTCGCTTCGGATAAGCGAGTGCACTTCAAGCCACCGGCGAACTCCGCAAAGCTGTGATAGGCGGCCAGAGACAGGCTAAAAGAGTAGACCGGGCACGCATATATACTTGTATATCAAAGTAGAAGCCGAGAAGTCCACTCTTTTCATTTCCTTTACAAAATGAAGATGAGCATCTTGCTCACAAATCGCTCATCCCCTGGCGCTTGTACTAGTACTCACGACGCAACCAGTCTGGAATAATTGCAGTATGCGTATGCCTCACCTATCATGTAGCCAAGTGTGTCAGTCTCGACGTGTATCTGCTTTGCTGCAACTGTCCGAGTCTCTCATAGCGGCTAGCGAAGAGGGATGCCGTCCCGTCGCGAGGCGAGCCTGTCGAGTCGTGCCACTCGAGTAAGCACCCCTGCTGAGTCATGACATCGTGCATTCCTCTCTTCGTCTACGCGAGTGATCCCGATACTATTAGGCCGCGCATCTGCAATAGACTCGTGCAATCCTTGCATTCTACCTGCGCTCACTCAAGGTTGCGATACCCCCAGACTATGGAACGCCCTCGTTCGAATTGACCAGACTTGTGGAGTATTGGTTTAGCGAATCCAATAACACTTCACATGTCGCTGGCCGCGCCGCCAATGCGAATCAGCTACGGGCATACGTGTGGGGGGCGAGTCGGAACTCGCCAAAGTATCCAGTGACCCGCATACGACTCGGCGGGGAAGCGTCACGTTCTAGAACACATCCGTGGGCGAGAATAATGTCAAGGGTACTCAGCATAGCCCAGCGAGCGGCCCATCTGTCATAATGATAGCCATCAGTTCAGGGAAGCGCCTGTCTGCAATGGAAGACTCGTCCATTTCGCTTGTCGTGAAATTGGAAGGTCTGGTGACGTGGACCTGACTTCATGGCGAAGCCCCGGGTGCAGTGGTGTTGGAATTTCGCGTGAACAGGTGGGACTCGACTTCGGAACGCCAAAGTCCTTGGTACGACTGTTTCTTCGTTTGGTATCGTGATCAAGTGGCTAAGATGATCCAGGTTGTATGCTGGTCAGCCTGAACGATGTCTGCACCCATGCTTATATTGTTTTTGTCTAGGACATGGGGACGGGATACCATGATGTGTCCATTATGGCCTTGATCCGCTGCTCACATCTACTATTTCCGTTGAGAACAGGGGAGTACACCCTCCACTGTACAGCATCTAGGTTAAAGTGGATGCCCTTTGATGGAGATCAGATCGGGCCACTGTTGTAAGTTGCCACTGAAGTTTGCTTTTCCATATGCCCCTGTGCATTGTCGAGCTCAAGTTAGCTTCATTGACCTGCCCTTCAGTTGCTCTAGATATGCAGGCCGTACACGGGATGTCCGTAGCATGAGACTTGGGCTTGGTGTACCGCTTCATATACCGCATTGAGAACCATCCGGAGCACCACTGGGAGCCCTCCTTGGCCTACATCCAGCTGCAGCAGGGAGCACCCCCTGACCTCTGGCCAGAGTCTATCTCCGGCACCAGCATCAGATTCCGGTGTGCCGGGATCGCCAGCAACAGCACCATCACCGCCACCGGAAATGGCAACATGCGCCCCTTTCAGCACCGGGTGCAGCACTTCTAGTATATAGTGTGGTACCTCCAACGCCGGCACCCGCAGTTCCCGCTGTATCGTCGCCTCTTCCTCCCGACCAAAGCATACCAGACCAATATTTCCCACGGGGCTAGTCTCGACAACTATGTCTCCCATAATTAGTTCCCTGAGCGCAACACTTCAGGCTGTGAATGCACCCAGACTCACAACTCTGCGGCCAAGTCCAGGCGTCCAATGTCACGATGGAAAGGAACAGTAAACTTGTTTCATCGGAAAGGCCTCTACAACTTTCTGATTCCAGCTTCACGATGGTATTGGCATGAGAACTCCTGGAAGTCGGCCGCCGCTTGCAAAGGCTGGGGCAGCAAGACTCGTACATCCAAAATGATTCCTCCTGTCCGTCTTGACAAGGAAGCAGAGTGAGTCGGTATTTTGCTTGAAAAAAGTATTTGACAACTTCACGCCTACTATCCTGGTGCAGTGGGCGACTTCTCTGACCACAGATTGCCAGGGTCTTAGCAGTTTAGCTCAAGAGAAGTACCACCCCTACCGTTCGAATTCAAATGCTTTCACTAGTTCCAAGTTGCATACACCGGAACTGAGTCTTCTTGTTTGGATATTAGCAAATTACAATGTGGTCGCCGTCATGGCTCCAGCTCCGCCTAGCTTCAAGTGAAATAGTGAACCCCCGCGGGCATGATCCTTTCCAAGCATCGTTTGTCAGGTGAAATGGATATCGGACCCCTGTTTTAGAATTCGTGATACCGGCCGCTGATAGTAGCTCTGGTATGTGAGTTGCTCCTGGAGCATTTCCCGGAATCTGGGATTCTATCAAGTGATAGGAAGATCCTCAAGTGATAAGAAGATTCAAGTGCATGCGGCTGCCCACGAACTCATGTAAGCTTGAAATTGCGTTGCAGAATCATTGGAAGATGTCGGTATGGGTTTCGATTAATAACTCTGGCTTGCCGAGCCACGAAGGGCGTAGAGATCTATACCAACATGAGCAGTCGTAGTGGCTTCGTCATACTCGTAATACCAGTTTTTCAATCCAGTGAGCTCCGGGGTCCGTTATACTGAGCTGGAATGAGTTGTCCGGGATGTTATATAACCCTATATCGTCGCATGGTACTCAGCACGATGCGTGGGAGGACCCTGGGCGCGGGTTGCTGGCGTTTCAGTTGCATCTGCTACTACGTATACATTCCCAGCACAGCGGAGAGCAACGATGGGTAGCTAAGCTAAGTGTAGCTGAGTTGGTCTCATCGATGAAGCTGGCTTCTAGTCAACCTCCTTTTGCCATACGAACGACCACTGCTTCATTGCTGATCACATAGATATGGAAAAGGGGCGACAGCCTCGAGACATCTTTGCTAGACTGGGCTTCGGCAATGCGTACGTTTTTTCGACATTCGAGATAGCTGACCATGGAAGCCATCACAAGAATGAGCATAACCGTGGCTTAAGATTGTGGTTTCTTCATACTGAGTAAGGTCAGGACTGCAACTTATTGCACACTGGCCCTAGTAGCCTGACACAGCAGCGAGAAGCAACGAGAAGCAACGGTGATGCACGTTCAAATGGAGAGGGATACGGGGAGAGTGTTCTCAGTAGCAGTTGTCTTTCCACATCGGATTCAAAGAGGGAACGGAAAGCTGGAAGCTCTGTCACAGCAAGGGTGGAGTGAGTTCTGGATGGACACGAGTCTAGCTGAGCTCACATTGGATACTCAGCTTCCCTTGACTTCGACCTTCACTGATACCCACGGTCCTAGCCATCTCTGGCTGTACTCACCTGTACTGCATCACGAACCTCTACGTCTCTCTTGCACGGTGAGATGGCGAGCAAAAACTGGGCAATGGAGACAGCGAGCAGACGGAATTTGCATTTCGAGATACCTCCAGGGGTACACGCGTTAGCTTTCAGCGAGCTCCTGAGTTCGAGTGGAGAATACAGCTTCAAGAAGGCCGGGTTCACTACGAAGCAGCTCAAGCGTGAATGTCAGACTCGCGGTGTATCGGACAGCGGTTGGACAGCGATGTTGGCATGGCAAGAATGCACCGCGGGTCTTGTGCATCCAAACTGGCTAGGGATTCGGTCAAAGTATCCTCGGGAAGTGCGACGAGAGTGACACGCGATGCATTTGCACAATCGGGACTGATCGATGAACTCTTGGAAGCATGAAGACATGACTCGATCCCATCGTTTACATTGCTATCTACATGTTGAAAGTCACCAAACAACGTCCTAGCTGTTCCCAGTCCCAAATCTCATGCCGTTCCTCCCATCCCATCCCACAACAAGACCTCACAACAGAATACGAGCTTGCAACCCGTCGTTCATCATGGGACCGCATCACAGAGTGCCAGTGTGGATGACTGAGCTTCTCACCGAAGGTGCCGACAGGTGAGGTAGATGGGAGAGCGCAAGAGTGAGCGGGGGCAAGCCAGTTGCTGAGTACAAATCCAAACTATCGCGTAGAGCCGCGGTATTGACTGAAGAAGGGAACTGAGGCCATGGGCAGACCCAGGAGCGAGGTGAGAAGCTTGCTCCCGGGAAAGAAAGAACTAGGATCAGGGGATCTGAGAGAGCTGTGACAACGGGTCAGTGGGTTGTGCTGGGAGATGTGCTGTACGAGAAGGTTCTTCATGATGAGCTCGGCTTTATGATGTGGATGCGGAGTCGCCAGCGCCACTTGAAAAAGAAACAAGACCGTACTGGAACCTCTGGCGTGGAGGGTACAGAGAAGGGCGACGGAGAAGAGAGTGTGCGACAGCGAGCGGGGAAGGGAAGTCCTGAGATGGAATGTAGCACGGAGGGTGCAGCATTGGGCCTTGCCAGTCATGACCGTGAAGAAGAAACGGGGGTACCACGGTGGGGAAAGACGGTCGCCATGATGGGCTGACAGCAGACTGTGGTGTCAATTGACCGAAACAGTGGCAGGTGCTGGTGGTGTACAGCCGATAAGCATGGTGAAGAGAGGCTGTGGTGCGGGGATCTGGAAAGCAAAGGCACAAGAGAAGCGCCCAAAGATGTTGTTTGCATCGCCCACGACGCCTCTTGCCAGACAGTTTGAACGCAAGTGCTGGGACCGTTCGCATCCAAGCGACCAGAGAGGTGATTGGTTGTTTGTTCGAGATCTCACTCCTCAGGCTGGAAAGGAGATTTGGTGACGATGAGGTGTTGCAGAGGGGAGGGTCAGTGGTGGCATCGGGACGATCAGCCGGCGGGCAGCAGGACAGGAGAGAGGAGAAGGGTGGCGACCGCGAACCAAGTGGCAGCTTGGCGGGCAGCATGGCAATGACACCTAGGTGACCAAGTCAGCTGTCCAGGATATTCATGGTGTTGGGGAGAGGGCTGCGCCCCGCAGGTCAGCAAGACAGCAGACCGACGTGTTCGAGACTGTCGGGCCACGAAGCTGGACAGCTGGGCGTGCGGGACAAGGCTGGTGATGGAGAGTGCCAACAGACCCTTCCACATGGATGGGTAATCAACTCGGCGCAGAGCTGGCCAGCATGTGTGTGTGTGTGTGTGGAGGAGATGGGATGGGCATCGGCATGGCAGCAGCCCTCGGCTCGAGCGTTCGGTCGCGGCAGAAGTCGATCGAAGTGTCGGTCAAGATGGCAGTCGAGTCACGGGAGGTCTGTACCAGCAGAAGTTAGCTTCAATCATTCAAGGGCAAGGGGCAGGGGAGTCAACCAACTGAGTGAGATCCATAGCAGTATGACGAGCATGCTAAGTCGGGAGTCAGTCGAGTATCAGCCAGTCGAAAGTCCGCCAGTTTGCTCAGCTGATTGACAGCGGGCAGGAAGTCGGAGACAGTTAGCAGGGTCGGATCTGACAGAGAACGGGAATAGACATCTAGACAGACAGTGGGACAGCGGATCACCGGGACACAGGGAGATGCAGAGAGATGTGGATTGAGGTAACTAGCTGAAGGTAGTGTATGCTATGGAATGGGGTGCTGAAGGCATGGACCGCCGAGGAGAGCGATGGCCGATGGAGAGGGGAATGGCAGTTGAAGCTTCGAGAGATCGGTCGGATCGTGTCGTCGGCTCGAGCCATCGGATCTGCGAAGTGTCAGCGTCAAGTTCAATTGTCAATGGGATGGGGGATTGCAGGTTGCGACCGGACAGCTGTCACACGGTCGCAACCCTTGATCTTACCATCGATGGTCTCGCGGACCACCATCATATTCGAAATGAAAGAGAAAATGGGGGACGGGAATGGCAAAGATTGAGAAGAAGAAGAGGAGGGGCCCGACACCACCACCGGAAAGCAAAGAACCAGCAAACAAGCGAACATGCCAACATGCGTGCGGACATGCGAACGAACAGCAAAGGAAGCAATGAAGCAATGGAAAGGCAAAAGCAGACGGGCGAACGTGCGTGCGAGCGGGCGAACGGGCAATGAAGCAGACTTGAAAGCAAACTCGAAAGCAATGGGAAGCCAAACTCGAAATCATGGAAAGCAGACTCGAAATGAAGGGAAGCCAGACTCGAAATCAGATGGAAGCCAGACTCGAAATGAAGTGAAACAGGCTCGAAATCAAGGGAAACCAGGCTCGAAATCAGATAGGAAATCAGATGGAAATCAAGCTCGAAAGGAAGTGAAGCAGACTCGAAGACAGATGGGAAATCAGGCTCGAAATGAAGTGGGAAAGCAAACTCGAAATCAAGAAAGCAGACACGAAATCAACGGAAAGCAAGCGAGAAAGCAACGTCGACCAGACGCAACGTGTCAGAGCACCACGCGAGAAGACGCAGTGGGCGAACGGCAACGCGCGGAGGAGCAGCGTGGAAAGCAAATGACGGTGGTGATGCCGGGATGAGGATGGAGGATGGAGGGTGGAAGACTGGAGCTGGAGTTGGAAGACTTGCTGTGTACAGGCATCAACCCCGCGCCGGCACGTGGCCTAGCTTGGGGCGCCCGCCAAACCCACGTGGGGGCCATCCGGGTACCTGCGCAAGCTCCAGCAGATCTGACAACGGCGGGCCAGCGATTGGACTTGGCAGAATTGAGATGGATTCTGGAATTCGTCCAAGTCCCACGGTTGCACTGCACTCGCTCACGCAACTTTGGCAGCACATGAGCTCAGCTCGTTGAAACTGTCTGCAGGTCCGTTCCAAGCTCCAGTCAAGTTCAAACTACATAGGTGCATTGATAGGGTGCATTTCATCAGGAGGCATCTGACTGCATCGAGGCGCATCGTCATGGGGCACTGCATCGCCGTGGTGCATCGAACTGTGTGGTGGTGCATCGCATGCGAACCATCCAAGTCAATCGAAAATCTCCAAGTCAATTGAAATCACCCAAGCCCAATCCAAATTGCCATGCAGCGCCCAGTTGCAATGTGGCGGGTGGCCGTGCGCGTGGCGTGTGGCGTGTGGCAGCGCTGGGCAAGCCCAAGCCCAGACCCCAGCTGTGAATTTTGAAATCGTCTAAGTCAAACTCATGTGCAGGCTGCAGCAGCACCCGCCACCCGCCAATGAAGACAACAATCAACTCCACGACTTCCCACAGCATTCTTCTAGCTGGCATTCTGAACAGATTACATGATCATGTCAAGAACAGCTATTGCGAAAGAGATATTTCTGATTGAGTACATCGTGCAGCATGCCATGGCAAAAGGGGTGGTTGACGACTACACGGCACTGACTTCCCCCTTTTCCTTGGCATGTGAGAATGCTGTTGGGTCTGCCTGGGTTCTGGAACAGCTACAGCGTGTCTCAACTCCAGTATATGTTCTGAAGTGCATCGGGATCAACAGAGGCTCTCAGGTTTGCCAGTCTCCCACACCATGCTGACGTTTCCAGTATTCAAAGCTAGCTGCTCGAACACCTCGGCTCATTGCTACTGGTGCTGCCTGGCTCACAGTGTCACGCTGTGGTATATCAACATGTGACTAGCGGTAATCTGTCGGCGGCATGTTGGTAACTGCTCTACTAGAGAGGACGAGACCACTGCAGAAAGATGCAACTTCGCTGGGTCTCTGGTCGGACATCGTCCTGTGTCTAGGGTTTACAACCGGAAAGACCTCAGCAAAAAGGATTAGCAAACAGAGGCCGTAGATACGGGACCAACCTCGAGCAAGCTTTCACAGTTACCACTGCTGGTAAGGTTTAAGGGCGGACACGGTTACTCACGGAGAGGAAGGGGCACCAAGCCATCGAGGCTTCACCATAGCACAGTGCTCTGCAACCCACGAAGGCAGTCGGGCTACTCCAGCCTCGCAGTCTGTCGTAAATGGGAGTCTCTGTCTTCCATAGCCAACCAAGAAGTCTAGTGGGCAACCACCAATGCACTTCAGACCGTCTCGCATGTATAGTTTCCACTCTGATACAGCTGACTATCAGAGTTGGGGAGCATGTTCATCCTGGCTTATCGGATTTCTAGCTGTCAGTATGAGCTGTCCCGTGCAAACATTAATTTGTATCTGACTCTGCGAGTTTACCCGTGAGAGATTCGGAGATAACGCATTGCTGATTCTGTGGTGAACGGACACCAATGAGTCTGGATCTAGGCAACTTTGGGCCCCTTGTAGCAGCAGATTCTTCATCACGGCAGTGGTATCGTCAGGCAAGCAACCGGTCCGCCATTCAGTCCTGGTCTGACCAACTGGGAAGACATTGCAAGGTGGCGTTCAAGCTTTAGGTAAGCTCGGGTTGGCTGACGAGTAGTCTGCCGCTGGACTGTCCTGGGCTTTCTCAAGGTTGGCAGACTCAGCCGGGCCACATCCTCAGCCAACGATCATCCCTTGGCTAAGCGGTTGGGGAGACTCTGATCCAGGTGAGGATACTGGAGTACGACGTTGAGCCCTGCATGTGTAACTCTACAGTTGCTCGAGAGCACCGCCCTCGAAGTTTACAGGAATGGTGAACAGTCTCACAAGCCTGCGGTCAGTCCGGGGGTTTCCCGGGTCTCGAGGCAGTGCTCCAAGCAGGATTTACCAAGAGCACCGCATCGTTCTTTCCAATATCAAGCTTTGTGCGCTGAGCCTGGCAACCTCACAATGTAGCATGGAAACCGCAACAGCCTTGATGCGTTGGGTTCTGGGGATCTAACGGACAAATTACAATTGGATTGTCTGGGCTGGTTGGTATCCCGCAGAAAAAGCAGTCCCCTGACGGCTCGTGGCGGTATCCAGGCATGAAGAGAACTGGCTTATCCAAGTCTGGATTCTTCCGGGGAGTATTGGCATTGTAGTCGTTTGATCGCTGGCTGCCAGTATCGAGAGGTACATTATCCAAGGCATTAGAACCAATAAAAGTTGCCGATGTGTTCAAGATGCCTACGGCAGCCGCGAACCTGAAGCATGCCAATGTGACTACGAGTGTACTCAAGGTCAAGGAGGCGTCCAACCGTACTCGTCCGAGATGGGTCTTGCCTTCTTGTTCTCATTTCCATTGGCTCTGGTGATCTCTTGGACTTGTGTGGTTGCAAGACGAATATACTTGTCCATCACCATTGGTACTTAATGTTGGGCACCGTTTTAGGGACTCGGAGGTGAACTGTCCGTCGGATGCCAATGCACTGCCCCAAACGTCACTGCCTACATCTTACTCTTGTTCATCGCCAGGATAGCGTGGAGAACCAAGCAGGATGTGCACACATCTACCAGTCGACCTGATTTCTCGATGAAATTGCAATTCCAAGTCCCCCCGTGTCACTAGCTGGGAGGTCAACTAACAGTACTCTAATCAGTTGCTCCTGGACACTAGAACCCGTGAGAGCGATCCGACATTTGAAAATAGGAACAGGACTTCAAGCACAGATCACAAGTTCACCACCACGTCGACTTGACCTTTACTAATTTCATCATTACATTTGCCCAGGTTGGTTCTCAGTGCAGCGGTCACATGAATCACGGACAAGAGCTTGGCCAACGTGGATCCGCTACGGGGAGGGGCATATGATGTTGCATCCCACAGTGACCTCTTCTAGGTTAATCATGGCTCTGGGACTGTCAGACTTGGAAAAGTAGGAATATTGCAGCAGCAGCCTGGACGATCCGAGAATCTACCGTGAAAGATGGGAGGGGGCAAGTTGGTTGGCCGATGCCTTCTCAACAGAAGAGCCAGAGCAGCGAATCTCGGCTTGAAGGACATCGTACTTTTCACAACACGGTCAAGACGTTTGAGGACAAATCACCGCCGAAGCTCATGATCAGGTGATGAACGAGGCTCTACAAATTGGTCACTATCGCCAATTCCACATAATGGAACCGCTTCAACTATACTCATGCCCGCGGAACACTCACAATAATAGCCAGCGGGATTGCCATCAAGTAGGAGAGATCTCTCGCCTTCGTCCAGGAACCGAAACAGGTGATTGGCGGTGATACCAAGCCTCATCCTCGCGATTCTGAGATTGATCGCGTCACTGGAAACGAGACGTATGATCAAGTGTATATCACAGTCCGACCGTTACAACAGACACCAAATGAAATGGATCATGCTCGGCGTTTACCGTTATAACAAGGCGAGCTTCTAGTGGATGGTAACATGATTTACACATCCCAGCGAATCTGAACAGGTGAATGGTAACATGAACCAAGCATATCCAAAAGTGGGCTCGGTCATGATTTTTCAGCTGGGCACCCGTTATCCTCGGACTCTCATCACGAGAAGGCTAGACTTGCCATTACCAGGAAACATGTCAGTACACGATTCTCACTGATTGAATTACAAACAGCGAAGTTGAGCATTGGACTCGCGCAATAGGGAAACGACGTTTACGGTCGAGGTTGGATGGTACATGATCTAGGAGAACAGGCCACAGCATCAGAGCTGCCCATTGACTGCACCGTCGTCGCCTTGGATATGGCGTGCCGATCACATCACTGACTCTAGTATTGAGAAATAACAGGCGCATTCCCGTGGGAAGTACTCAGGTATGATAAACTATTGCAATTGCTCTCAGCATAGCAATAATAGCCTGAGACTTGACCTTGGGCAGTCCAATTCAAGTGACGTAGCCCAAACTTACATTGAGGGTTAGGGTTAGGGTTAGGGTTAGGGTTAGGGTTAGGGTTAGGGTTAGGGTTAGGGTTAGGGTTAGGGTTAGGGTTAGGGTTAGGGTTAGGGTTAG